>NC_138102.1:112619887-115562387 GCF_964146895.1 Miniopterus schreibersii | reverse complement strand
ATATAGCTTGTGGCATAATCTTTGAAATTTCAAAATACACAGGAAATTCATAGAGAGTGGTAAGTAGGTCTTTTTCTCTGTGTCCCCAGCAGCTAGCGTGGTACTTAGCACATTATATATACATATGGAGTAAAGGAATAACGTCATAAAACACTCACCTTCATCATTGTTTATACTCAAAAGATAACAATGTCTTTGCCTCCAAAATCCTGCTTAAAACTATTTTGTTCTTCACTGCTTTCCCCAGTTTATATACTTTTGCTTTAAAATCCACATCTCTCAGGTTTTTCCCCTGGATGACAGGTCGCTGATTAAAGACTCAAAAAGCGGCCCATGAACCAGACAAACCCACTTCTGTGTTTGCTGTCAATTTTATGTCTATAAGCATGAAAATAAAGAATGAAATAAAACTTTCCCTATTTGCATAAGGTGTAATTGTCTGTGTAGAAAATAATAATAAAAAACCCTACAAAATGCACTTAGGACTAAAAGTGAGGTCACACTCTCAATATAATACAAGATAAACATACAGAAACCAATTGTCTTTCTACATACTAGCAGTGAACGTGTGGAGCTATAATGAAAATGCAGTACCACTGATAATGGGGGAGGCTACGCGTGTGGGGGGCAGTAGGTATATGAGAAACCTTTGTGCCTTTAACTCAATTTTGTTATAAGCCTTAAATTTCTCTTAAAAAACAAAATATTTAATACAAAAGAAATTAGCACTTATAATTACTCAAAAATATTTAGGTGTAAGTGTAATAAGATATGCACAGAATTTGTATGATAAAAACTATATAATTACTGAAAAAAAATTAAAAATATATAAAAAGTGAAGAAACTTATTGTGCTTATAGCTTGATTGGCTCAGCATAGTAAAGATGACAATTCTCCCACATTGATAAAGTGTAATGCGTTTTCATAAAAATCTCAGAAATATATATACATATTCTAAAGTTGACATGGAAAGGCAAAAGATCCAGAATGCATAAAACAATTTGGAAAAAGAATACTTATGTAGCAAAATCAGTCCACTAAGTTCAAGATTTAATAACATCAATGATGAGAGAGTCATTGATCAGCTGCCTCCTGCACACCCCCCACTGGGGATGGACCCCGAAACCCAGGCATGTGCCCTGACCCTGAATCAAACCACAATCTCCGGGGTCATAGGTCAATGCTCAAGTGCTGAGCCACGCCCACCTGGGCTTATGTCAGCTTTAATCATAATAGTTTAACCTGATGTCCATAAATGAGTGAATAGTTAAACTGTGGTCCAGCTATAACATGGAATACTGCTCAGCAACAGAAAAGGAATGAATTATTAATACATGAAACAACCTCGTTGAATCTCTAAGGAGTTAAATGTTGAATGAAAAAAGCCAAGTTAAAAAAATAATAATAACATATTATTTAATTTATATAAAATTATTGAAATGACAAAATTATAGAAATGAGAACATACTATTAATTGTCAGAGGTTAAAAAAAATCCAGGAAGAAAGTGGATTTCATTATGAAAGGCAACATGAGAGGTCCTAGAGGTGATGGAAATGTTTAGTATCTTGACTATCAATGTCAATATTATAGTCGTAATATTGTACTATAGTTTTGCAAGATGTTACCACTGGGTAATCAGTACACGGAATCTCTCTATCATTGTATGAATAGACAATTTTCTCCAAATAATTTTTAAAAATTAAACTTATTAGGGTGACATTGGTTAATAATGTTATATGTTTCAAGTGTACAAGTCCATAATATATAATCTGTATATTGCATTCCGCAGTCACCACACAAAGTCTAGTCTCCCTCCATCACCATGTACTTGGCTCCCTTACTTTCCTCACCGTCCACCCATCCTACTTCCCCTTTAGTAACCACCCTTTTAGAGGCTGTGTTTATAAACTTATTAGTTTGTTGTTTTCTGTTTTATATCTCAAATATGAGTGAAGTCAACAGTGTGGTGATTGTGGCCGGGGAGTGGACTGGTTGGAGATGGAAGAAGGTATAGGGGGGATAAATGGTGATGGAAAAAATAAAATGAAATGAAGAAAAAAGAAAAAAAAACAACACAAAAACGTTTGAGTGATACCATATGGTTCTTGTCCTTTTCTGCCTGATTTATTTCACTTAGCATAATACTCCCAAGATTCATCCATGTTATTGCAAATGGCAATATTTCGTCTTTCTTATGGCTGGTAGCATTCCGTTGTATATATGTGCCCCATCTTCTTTATGCAATCGTCCACGAAAGAACACTTAGGTTGTTTCCATGGCTTGGCTACTATGTATAATGCTTCAATGAACATAGGCATACATATATCTTTATGAATGAATATTTTTATATATTTTGGTTAGGTACCCAGAAGATGGGTTGCTGAGTAATATGATAAACCTAGTCTTACTTTTTTAAAGTACCTCCATACTGTTTTCCATAATGGCTTGGTACCAGAGAAGATTTTATGAGCTTGACCCCAAAGGCAAGGAAAGTAAAAGCAAAAACTAAAATAAATTAGAAAAGAAATCACTGGGAACACATCAAACTAAAAAGCTTCTTCACAGTAAAAGAAGCCACCAACAAACCAAAAAAAAAAAAAACACACACACACACACACAAAAAAAACACAGGAGAAGATATTTGCTAGCAATTCCTCCCATAGAGACTAATACCAAAAATATATAAAAAACTCATACAACTCAACAACAACAAAAAATCTTGTCAAGCCCAGCCAGGCGTGGCTCAGCGGTTGAGCATCGATCTAGGATCCAGGCGATTGGGGTTCGATTCCTGGTCAGGGCACATGCCCTGGTTGTGGGTTCTATCAATGACTCTCTCATCATTGATGTTTCAATCTCTCTCTCTCCCTCTCCTTTCCTGTCTCTGAAATCAATAAAGATATATTAAAAAAAAAAAAAATGACAGAGGGCCCAAATAGACGCTTTTCCAAGAAGACATACAAATGGCCAACAGATACATGAAAAGATGCTCAACTTCCCTAGCTATAAGGGATACGTAAATCAAAACCACAATAGAGACCACCTCGCACTGGTTAGGATGGCTATTATCAATAAAATAAGAAATAATATATATTGCAGAACATGTGAAGAAAAAGGAATCTTCATTCACTGCTGGTGGGAATGTAAACTGGTACAGCCACTAAGGAAAGGAGTGTGGAGGTTCCTCAAAAAACCTAAAAAAATTAATTTTTAAAGAAGTGCATCAGAGGCTTGGTTCTGAAAAAATGACTTCAGAGCCCTTAACAAAATAGTCCACAATAAAAAGTTTAGACAAAACAGTTGAAGGGATACAAAATGTATTCAGACTTTGACAATGCTTCCAGCAGAGACTGGCCAGAATTTAAATGCAACTAAAATAATGGAGACTTTATTTCCAGCCAATGTGGCATCATGAGTGTTTCTTAAGTTTTATGTCTTGGGAGAAAAATTACTCCACTTATATCTACTATCTCCACCAGGAAATCTGTTATGCAAACTTCGTTTTTGTGTGTCCCCACGCTTCTCTCTCCATCTTCCTACTTTCTACACAGTCACGCCCTCTTACTAAGTAATTCAAGAATAAGGTCTTGGAATACTTAAATCACAAGCTTTAGAAATAAAACTAATATTTTCTCAGAAATAAATAAAATGCAACTGAAAACCTGTCCAAAGGAGTAGAAAATGAAAAATAAGGTAAGTGAGCTTTCAGTACCAGCTCTTCTGACAAAGAGAGCAGTATAGAAAGGGCCAAGTTCAGAGGCTTTCCCATAATGCTCTCTATAAATTACATCTCTATGATTCACTAATCAAAGAATATTTCTTCATCTTTGAAATGAAATGAAATGATATGATCAGCTTCTCAGTATCAGTAAAATATTACATACTTGGGTATATGTCACTGCCTAACATGGCATCAGATTCACGATACTCATTTAGGAAACAAGTTCTCAGCCATCACCATTTACCCAAAGTCCAAATGGAAAATTAAGAAATCAAGAATATCACAGAATGAATCAAAATACTGAAATATTTCATGTGGTTATAGTTTATTTATAAATAGTGGTTATAATTTAGATAGAGGAAAATTAAAGGTTATGTCAAACAATTAGCACAATAATCTACATGCTCTGATATTTCAGAAATTTATACATCTCCACTCAACTGAATGAAACCTCAAGGTTCCATAGACTTCACAAATTATCTGATTTTAATTATAATAAAAGAATATGTGTCATATGAGAATAGATGTTTAATTTTATGCATGTTTAAATAACAGCAAAATATGACCTTATTAAAATTTCACTATTTCTCAATAAAATTATTTTCTCCCGTTATATAACAAAACATGTACATTATGAAAAGAAAATAATCTTTAATGAATTTTAAAACTTAAACATCTTACTACCATTATCTGTGAAGAGGTAAAACAAGTATGTAAGTACATATAAGTATATGTAAGCTTTATTATGCTTTTCTGTAGCCTTTTTAATTAAAAACTCTGACACAAAAACAATCTACATAATATCTTTGATTAGAAAAATTTACGTGCAAATAACTAGGTTAAATTATTTTTTTTGTAAATTTTAATGGGATTTATTCCAAATCAAACTAAAGGTTTATAAACTATTATTATTATTTTGCAAAAGTAATTTACCATGACATTCTCTTGACACTTTATAGTTCAATGATGAGCAAAGACATTAGTGTTTAAATTTGTAAATGAATGGCACATATTTTTATTAGATGTGAAAATCAGTACTTTATCCTATTACACAAAATTAGTTAAGTGCTTTATTTAAGTAAGAGTACTTGCTTTTGTCTTTGTTTAGAATATATACAACATACATTGTTAAAAATAGGACTTCAATTTTATTAATTAGTTTATTTTATATTTTTAATAATTCCATATTCTCTAAAAAATATGTTCCTTATATATAAGTTTAGTTTTCATTTATTCAATAGTGTGCTTTAAAATATATGGTAGAAATGAATGTATTTATTAAAGATATTTTCATAAGGTATATAATAAAGCATCTTTTCTGAGTATTATAATTTTTTGTATTATATACCAAATTATAATAAAAGATGCCATTTAAGATCATACATAGGGTTATGAGGTAACAAAAGGGTATAAAGAAGAAACAATTGTGTCACATTTGACCACTCTTATTTATTCTAAAATAAATGTGAGAATATTGAGTATGCAGAGTTCAATATTTGTGAGGAAGAGAAAAAAATTTGGGTGAACTTTTTATTTGCTTAAAAATGCATACTTTGTTGTGGTTCAGTAGGATTAATGTCATTTTAAACTGAAAGTTACAAGAGTTGGATATTACTTTTTTTTTTAAGTTTAATCAGCTTGCCATTTGGTTCAACTATCCCCTTGGGGGAAATTTGATTCAGTGTCATAAAACTGTTTATCTTGTATAAATCTGTGAATAAATCATACCCCTCGCTACTCTGTAAGGTCCGTTTAGTACACACTTGGTAGAAAGACAATGTTTTCCCAATAAGATGAAGACATATCGTAGCCTTCTGTCTGCCATAAGGTTTAAATCCAACACAGAAATTTATAGCTGCTTTTTCCTTTGTGCAAGCACAGTCTAGTCAAGCATTAAATATCCAGTTAACAGATATCCAATAGTCACAAAAGAGTTGACAACTTAAATTACTTAGTTATAATAAAGATAAATAGCTACCTAAACATGGGCGTGTACTGCAGCCTGCAATGCAACCGACCCTAATGTCGTTGCCAAGCAACTTCCCAGGGCAGATTGAAAACACTGCCTGTAATTTGATGGAATCAGAACACAGGCCCATTTGAAGGAATGACCAAAGCTCTTGTGTTTTAAAAAATAGTGTGACCATAAAATGTATTTAAACGCACACATGGGTGACATCAACATGACATTCTGTTTTGTAAAATGTATGCTTCATAGGTATGAGCCTTAATAGATATATGACCTATCATAGACTTTCAGTTATTCACAATATATATAAGGAGTAAAACCATTTTTTTATGAAATAAATTGAGTGTTTTTAACAGAGTTGTAACATTGTTTAGGGAGATTTATGTGAAGCAAAAGATAACTGGAACAAAATAACTTATTTTTCTTAGTCATTCATATAACTGGAATAAACAAAATAGATTTACACAGTAATTATACATATATCTTCTTATATATTGGAGATTTTAAAATTACTTATTTTATTTTACATGTATACATATGTTTGCTTTCCTAAGTGTTCTATCATAACTATATTGTCTCTCTTAAATTCGCATGCAGTATATAGTCTATTATTGAAGGAAGAATTATAACAATTTTGGGTAGGCAGACACATATCAAAAATAAATTCTGTAAAATTTGTCACTCAAACTTTAGTGACAAGTCAAGCTTACTAAATTATTTTTCTTATTTTTTCCTCTTTGAATACACAAATAGGTTGTATTTACTGCTATTCAAAAGGAAAAATAGAACTTTAATTCCCATATTTTCAGAATAAAATGTCCATCTAGTCCCTTGATCATTTTTTCTGTCTTCTAAATAATTAGTATCTAACTTATTTCATTTTTTCCAGAATGCTTTGTGGTTATATGGGTTCAGTCATTCAATGACATTTGCAAAGACCAAAAAAATATTTCAGGCATTTCCATTCTGATATGATTTCCTTTGACGACCATAACTGTGTTTGGTGTTTGGGTTGTAGCAGTATATAAAGTAGGGAAAGAAAGACTAAGCTTATGAATAGGTACACTAGACATCTAAGAATGCAAGAGGATTTAGAAAGAGCAAAGGATCCCACTTCATTACACGGTTCGGTAATGAACTCTAAATTCCACAGTACTCATTCCACTAAATTACTTTATTTCTGGAAATCAGCTAATGCAAATATGAATGAAAAGTATCTATAAGTTTATTTATTGAGCAAACCAAATTTTATCTGAGATATATCATGTTCTAAGAATTGTGCTGGGTATTAGAAATTAATAATAATAATAATAATAATAACAGCAACAACCATAATATGTCATGATAGAAGCACCTAAAGAATCCAAAGTCAAGAGGGTAATAATGATACTGCAAATTAGCATTTACAGAATCATAGTGTGTTCTGGACATTGAAGATCTTTATATGCATCTTATTTTTCATTAAAACCTTGTTTTAAAAATTGTTATTACTTTTCCTAATTTATAGAAAAGGAAACTAGGATACAACATTTTTAAATTTTAAACAAAACACTAGAGTGGCAGAGCTGTTACTTAAATTTATTTTACTTCAGAGTATATTGTGCTAAACCCACTGAACCCTTTTCATATATTACTGGGTCTCTGCATCGGACAGGGCTGATCACCCCTGGCTCCTTGACTTGCACTTCCGCGGCCGTTTCTCTTCCTACCTCTGCAGGCTTCTCCACTCGCCCCATGCACAGTGGGGTTTCTCAGGGTCCTGTCATGGGCTCCCGGGGGAGCCCTTCCATGCTTATGGCTTTGACTCTTGGCCAAGGAAGTGAGAGTTGACCTCCAGTCCCCACATCCCTCCTGGGCTTCTGAACTGCAGTTCTGCTGCCTTTGGGTGCACAAACAACTTTCGTAGCCCAGATGGCATTTGCTGTCCTCTGCAAACCTGTCTCTTTCGGGTACCTGCTGTCGCCCTAATATCACTCAGGAGCCAGACCAGAAACCTGCTTTCTATCCCTGCTTACTTTTTACCCCCCACATCCAATCTCTGAAAATTGTCAAGTTTGCCTTCCTAACATCTCTTGGTTAGAGTAGAGCCACTCCCACTGTCATCAACTGTCACCTGGATTATTGTGACAGCTTCCTCCTGTTTCTCTGTCACACAGCCAGAGTTGTCTTTCTAAAATGCATAGCAAGTCACTTCCTGGCCCACAACTTTCCATGGCTCCCCTCTTCCTTCAGGACAAAATCCAGACCCTTAGCATGGCTGAGACTTTTATGAATTTTTAAGATGCATTGATATAAATTTAGTTATGAAATGTGCCTGTTCTTATTTGTCTTTAGATTGATAACTGTCTATAATGATGTGCGAGATCTAGAATAGAGGCAAAGAGATCAGCTGTGGAGCCACTTAAACAGATAAGTTAGATATTTTAAAAATTACTTGAAATAAGAGTCTAGAGACTGTGAATTAACTAGATATTTCATAAATAGAGCTGAAATTAATAATGTGGGAGCTGTTTTTGAGGAAGAGTAAAGAATAAAGGATGAGTTCACTATTTTAGGCTTGAGCTAAAACATTAAGTGAAAGAGATAGTGATGAGAGGCAAAGAAGATTGTTCAGAGTAAAGTTAATGAAGTGAATTGCTGAGCTTGACCATAAGGTGCCTACTAAACGGAACACAAGAATTTGGAACTCAGAAGAGTATACACATCCAGAAATGTAAATTTGCAAATGACAAACTGGTGGAATTATGTCCTAAATTTGGTGGAAAAGAATGAGATTTATTGCTAGACTGTTTGGCTCAGTGGTTGGAGCATCGGCCTTCAGACTGAAGAGTCCTGGGTTCAATTCTGGCCAAAGGCACTTATCTGGTTGCAGGCTTGATCCCTGGCCCAGTTCGGGGTGTGGGGGGGGAGGTGCCCAATCTCTCTCTCTCTCTCTCTCTCTCTCTCTCTGCTCCACTCTCTCTGAAAAGCAATGGAAAAAATAGCCTCAGGTGAAGATTTAAAAATAAAGAATGAGATCTATTGCTTGAGAGGTATGAATGGTGGATTGAGATGGTATGAAAATTCTCTTGTGAGAACTTCTATCAGCGAAATAGAAAGAGAAGAGACAGCTGAAAGTCAGGAGACAGGGAAGGTGTGAGTAGAACAGAGATGGTATAAAAGATTCATGACGATAACTGTTCAAGGGAAGTGCAGGATTGTGATGTTGCTGCGCCAAGGGGCTCACCTGAATTAGTGCTAAGGAAGTGACCGTAAAACCAGCCAGCAATGGTGTATGGTTTTCTTCTGCCACTTTCGTCTTTCCAGGTGAAGACACGAGGAAGGGTGGGAGGGAGGAGAAAGAGGGAGGGAGGGAGGGAGGGAGGGAGGGAGGGAGGGAGGGAGGGAGGGAGGGAGGGAGGGAGGGAGGGAGGGAGAAAGAGAGACAGAGAGGCTGTTTTGTTTAGTAACTGGTTACTAAACAGAATTGCCTGTGCATAGTATATACTTAATAGTAAGTTCTGACTCTCTAGAACAAAAAAGCATTTCAAGGAAGAACTTTTTCAAGAAAATGCTCAAGTAAACTCAGGGGTGATTTTGTGGGTGTTGTTTTTTTTTTGTTATTTTGTATTTAAAATTATATAAGAAACCATTTGAAAAAAGTATTTTAGAGAAATAGAAACAAGTAAAATGAATATTTTGATATTTTCTATGCTTCTAAATTAAATTTCAAAGCTTGAAGTTAATTGACTAATGTGGGAAATATACCTGAAGATTATAAGAATTCATTTTAATTACTGTTAAACAAATTCTCAGGCAAGCAAATCATATGCATCAATCAATATCCTGTGCAGAAAAATAGACTTGCTTTTCCATTATCCCCCTTGTGAATATAGTGTTTACAATATTATACTTGTTCAGCAAATGTAGCAAGTTAATCCTATTCTCATAAGAATAATTTCAAACCCAAGAGTCTCTTTTATAAAATGCTGGGCACACATTAGCTATATTTTATTGATATAGACAATATATGAGTTGTCAGAAAAAAACTCATTTTTTTAGCACTGTAACAAGATTTTCTTAACTGAAGATGTTTTAAAACAATTATGTTACTTTTTGGTGAGCCAAAATAAATTTAGTTTATGTTGAAGATCTATAATCCTAATCATTGTGTCTTTTCTGGTTTTTCTAACTATGAACCTTAATGGTTGACTGCTCGATAGGGGATTAGATGTCCTGCTACAAGTGTACTTGTTGCTTTAAACCAAATGGGGAAAACTACTTATTAATTTAAGCCACTTTTCTCAAACTGACCTTTTTCTGATTTTATCAGTAGAAGTAGCAGCTATCTGAACCTGCTGCATTTTGTGTTAAAAATGATTGTTTATTTTATAGTACAAATGCCCCTTCTCCCTGCAAAGCAAATTTAACCTATAATGTGACTGAGCCCTAATTTGTACTGCATCACATACAACTCTATAACTGTGATCTATGGCAAGATGAATCTCGACTTTTAATTGGCGATGTTAGAAAAATGTCCTTTCTTTACTTTACACTGGCATCCTGGCAGCTCTAAGGGACAGGCAACCTATCAGAAAACTTGGAGGAGAGGAAGGAAGGGGTGAGAGGCAAGGTGACAACTGGACCCCAAATGACTTCTTTACTCTTCATATCTAGCAAAAGGAAATTACATTACCAAGTAAACAAATCTGAATCACAGAAGAGAGCTCAATCATTTTGGGTGTTTTAACTGGGACACTTTGGAATAGCTCCTTGAAAGACGAGAATATCAGACTCCTTTTTCTCAACTACCATTTATTCTGCACTTATTAACATTCATGGTATACTAGTGTTATGCTAATGAACACATATACAAAGATAACTACAGAATGATGCCTGTGAGGAGAGGAGGTGATTATGGAGAGAGGTGACAATCAGGTAGAGGGCACATGAACACAGAGGCATATAGTATATTTTTGAAGAAGTGATGAAATATATGAATTTAGGGTAGTAGGAAAAGTCCATAATATTAAAGACCTTGATACCAATTTAAGTTTGAATTTTTTGCCAATAAACAGTGGAAAGATTATGAATAATTGAAAAATTCTAAGATGCTCAA
The DNA here is from genome assembly GCF_964146895.1 of Miniopterus schreibersii. NCBI lineage: Eukaryota > Metazoa > Chordata > Mammalia > Chiroptera > Miniopteridae > Miniopterus > Miniopterus schreibersii. The sequence continues at coordinate 115,551,597 of NC_138102.1, read as the reverse complement.
CCTCACTAGTTATCAGGGAAATGCAAATCAAAACAATAGTATAACACCTTACACCTGCTAGAATGACTATTATCAATAAAACAAGAAATAAAAAGTGTTAGAGAGATTGTGGAGAAAAAAGAACCCTCATTTGCTGCTGGTGGAAATATAAACTGGTACAGCCACTATGGAAAACAGTATGGAGGCTCCTCAAAAAATTAAAAGTAGAGTCACCATATGACTTAGCAGTCCCCTTTCTGGATATACACACCCTCAAAATTGAAAACATTTATTTGCAAAGATATATGCATTCCTATGTTTATCACACCATTATTCACGGTGGCCAAGACATGGAAACAACAGAAGTGTCCTTCAATAGATGATTAGATTAAGATATGGTACACATATACAATGGAATATTACTCATCCATAAGAAAACAAACCAAAACTCAGAGACACAAGAAACAGTATGGTGGTTACTAGAGGAAAGGGGAGGTAGTAGGGGGTACAAGGGGTCTAATATATGGTGATGAAAGAAGATTGGACTTTGTGTGGTGGGTTCACAATGAAATATGCAGGAGAGGTATCATAAAATTGTACATTTGAAACCTATATAATCCTACTAACAAATGTCACTTCAATAAATTACTATTTTTTAAAAAAGCAGCAGAAAAAATACAAAAAAGAAAGACTTTTCAATGCTTTTTTAGGCTAAAGTACTCTTTGTAAAATAAAGTGAAACATTAATGTAAGCATATTATATATTTAAATTTTGCAAAACGTATTAATGGAGATGATTTATTTGCATTTTCTATCCCTCCCAAGGAACATATAACTAATGATTCTATTTACTTGCTTTCACATAAGATTTATTTAATTAAATTATAAATTATATAAATTAAAATAAACAAAAATATATTGCAATTAAACATTTACTCTGACTTTGAATGTGGGTACTTGTACATATTTTTTGACTAGTAAATGTTTGATTCTGAAAATTTTTTAAATATTTGTACATTCAGATTATTTGCATGGGGAATATTTGCAATTGGGGATTTTGTTGCCACCTTAGAGAATGTATAGTGTAGGGAGAAAATATATAGTATATTTTTGTAACACTAATAAAATGACATGCTAATTAAGGCCTCAGCTTTAAGGAGTACTTAGTATATCATAGACTTTACAGAGACTATCATATTTATTTCTCAAAAACAAAAACAAGCATACAAAACTATAAAATACCTACAATTACTATGCTCATTTTACAGAGGTGAAAAAATAATTCTTAATGACATGAGTGTTTTGCCCAAGATCATACAATTAAGAAATGGTGGAGACAGTGTTAGAGCCCAGTCACATCCCCAAAAGTTGTATTATTAATCACTGTACTGCTTGAGTACATTTCACAATTATCTATTCTAAAAGTATAAATCCATTGCACTAACTTTCTTGTCTTTTTTGTTAAAATAGCCAAAGCATTTCAAAGGGCTTTTTATAAAAGTTTATAATCTAAATTTTGTCATTTCCAACCCTACTTATATTAATTGGAGGTAAAGTGAGTGGACAAGGCATATAACTTGAGAGTCACACATATAAACATAAGTCTGGGTTATGCCAGAGTTGTTAATGGATTGCGTGAATACCTAGCACAAAATATTCAATGAATAATTATTTACTTTTGGGGAAAAAATGAATGCATTAATGTATGAATTAATGTTTAAAGAATATTTCAAAGAACTGAGCTCAATAGCAACTGATTATAAAAAGAACTAGAAAGGAGAAACAAGTAAAAAAAAAAAACAGTAAAGTTTTAGGTAAGGTAAAGGAAAAAAGAGTATTAAAAAGATCGCAAATATAACCTAGGAAAGGAAGAAAACTGAACAATGTTGACTAGGTTTTGTCAAGAAGCCATTTACGGCTCCGTAAAATAATGCCGGTAAAAGGTTGAGGTCAAATATTCTGCTGAAATGAGTTCCTAGAAAAATCTCCTCTTCCCCCCTTATTTTTACCCAAAACAATTTTCAAACCTTTCTCCATTTTTGAAAGTTATTATGGTTATTTCAAAAAGGTTTAGAGAATAGTAAAACAAAAAGTTTTAAAAATATTTCACCCACAAGATAGTGTATTTCAAATATATTTATAGGAATCATGAGGAAAACAATGTATCATTATTTCTCTTCATATTTCATAACTTCGTGATGTTATCATCTGCTATATTACTATAATCTAAATATTAGGAATTAATAGAGAATTTAATTAAATAGCAGAATTTCTTATACCTAAATTATGAAGTCTTCTTAACCTTCTTAGGTCCACTAAAAATTCCAGAGAAAGACAAGTACCATATGACTTCACTTATATGTGGAATCTAATGAACAAAATAAACTAAAAAAAATGGAAACAGACTCATAGATACAGAGAACGGACTGACTACTGTCAGAGGGGAAAGGGGTTGGGGGGATGAGTGAAAAAGGTGAAGGGATTAAGTACAGAAAAAAATCTCATAGACACAGACAACAGCCTGGTGATTACCAGAGGGAAAGGGGTGGGGAAAAGTAGAAGAGGGTAAGGGGGGGTAAATGGTGTTGGAAGGAGACTTGATTTGGGGTGTTGAATACATAATACAATATACAGGTGATGTATTATAGAATTTTTCATCTGAAATCTATATAATTTTATTAACATCACCCCAATAAATTCAATAAAAATAAAAAATTTCATCTGAAAGTCCTCCATCTTAAACCCTAATCCCCAAGGGCTTGAACCCAGTAACATTAAAGAGAAATAAAGAACCTTGGTTTTTCTTTCAGCCACTTTGTGTTATATATATTCATTATAGTTTACATATTTATGTAAGCTATAATAAATATAAATTCACCTCAACGCTGTTGCAGCTTAGCCAGTTTTCCAAGAAATTTGTACCAAAGTGCGTAGAAAAGTCACAGTACACAGGGCAGTGGAGAGTAATTTTGGTATTTAAGTGGAAATGAAGCGACAAAGCCATTTTACGTCATAAGCTTATCTTGTGGTAGTTGGGTGATAAAAGGGAAGTGAGCCCAAAGGATCAGTGTGGTTGTGATAGCGTGAGAGCTATGTGTGATGACACTGGGAGAAGAAAGGTTAATTTTGTTTCTACTTATTGGGACTTGGAAAAAAAGTGAGTGGAGATCATTTTGTATGTATGTGTTCAGTGGAAAGGCAAATTTGAATCAAAGAGCGATAGAAAAAAAAAAGCTGCCTACACTTAGCATAAATATTACTATGTTCCCTTTAGTGAAGAAATTGCCAATAAAACCCATGATTTAAAAAAAATCATTTTAAATTTGGTTCTGCAACTCTGGAGTATGTATGTAGATATTGATAAAAATATATTTTCCAAGGGTTGACTTTTTAAACTAAATTCTAAGTAGCAAGTCTATTCATAAATTCTGTAAATTTGAGCAAAATTTATAACACTACAGAGCACTGGGCCAAGTTGTAGCAACTTCTAATATGAAGTCACTGCTAGGTGAATTCCCAACATTACCAGCCTCTCTTCCTAAGAAATGACCCATAAAAAAAATGACAATACTCTATAAAACACATTGTGTTTTGGTGTTTCTAAGAGCTTGGATTCTAAATAACCTAAGGTTAGTAAACATTGTAGTTTAGGAATATAATCCAATCCCATATGGCCTACCTCTTGAATCATTTGGCCATAAAAAACCCATGTATAAATCATTACTTTTTCTGGTAAAATATGAATTATATAGCCAACTGAGATATGAGTTGAAACTGTGAATATCCTTTCAAATTGATACACATTTCAAAAAAATTATTTTCATAGTGAAAGAACCAAACAAAACATAATTTGGGTCAGAATGGTAACAGCTCCTTCTGATAAAACATCTTAAACGTGGGTCTTTTTTGCCCTTTTTTTATTTTGAATGTCTCCATATGGCAGAAGTAAGAGAAAACATTTTTACATAATACTATTCATGGTCAAATGCTCAATTATACTAAAAAGAGTTTAGGATATATCTATGTTTAATATTACTATTAACCTTCATGAAATAGTGACTATAACATTTAGATTTCCAGAAATTGGGCCCTTAATACATTTATCAAATCTATTATTAGTCTTTAAATGTTGAATTCAACTGAGGTTCATGACTTTTCTTTTCAAAATCTATCTGTTATATATCATAATTTTACCCTGAATAGCCTTACAGAAAGATATTATTCCAAAAATTCATATTTCACAAATACAAAATGTAAAAAAAACACACAGCAATCCCATACAGCATCCCATAGTGTTAAATATATTCTGGTATAGATTCAAGGACATACAAAATATGTAAATATGAATCAGGAACAGAAGTCATTAGCCTTAATCTGTAAGCCATTCACAAGAGTCCATCGATTTAGTATATAGACAAGATGAGCATAGTAAAAGAAACTAATTTACTAATGTTTCGGTATAAAATGTAATTTTTCTTGAATCAAGGCTTAGAATTGGGTTTTCCTTCAGAGACAGAAGGATACAAAATGACGGAAGGACAGCAGTCAAGGACCCCATGAGGAATGAAGATGGTTGGTAGTAAGTATTTTACCTCCCAAACATCCTTCTCCTCAAAATCTGCCTTTGCATCATCTCTATCCCTCTTTTCTCCCACCTTCATGCTGGCTTAAACACAGTTAACTGAAGTACAAAATTCTATCTGCCAATAAAGTTACTGCCCCAAACCTTGGAACTGTGAAGCCCTAGGTAGGTGCCTTAACCATTAAAAATAGAATTTAAGAGGAGCCAATTTCTTTTCAAAACTTACTCACAGATCAGCTAAAAGAACATCAATATCTCTGAAAGTGTCATGCACTTGGAAAAATATCATTTTTCAACTTTTGACAATCTTAAAAACTGCTGTAGCATGTAAAAACACAAACATGCCAAGAGCTCTGGTCGTAAGGGCGCAACGGAGCCTAAGTCTTCTGGCCAACAAGCAACTTCTGTATCAAAAAGGCAGTATTTTAAAAATCAATTTTTATGCCCATGGTAACTCTCATTTTGAAATGAAACATAAACTATGTGTGTTTCTCTTTATAAAATGATATGGGTCAGTAGTTTGGTTAGAACCAAAAAACTCAACAAGGATACTGCAAAATAAAATTTATACATGCAGGCAATTAGGTTACATTTCAATACACTCTTCTGAAAAGTTTTGTGGGTGTTTATTTTATTTTTTGGAAAAGAATTAAACCAGCTATTCTGCAGTGGATCCCTCCAGCTAGGGCTTAATGTATCTGATTTGTCAAAGTCAACAGTCCTGCTAATCTTTCCCACCAGTGTCAAACGCTGAGAGCTATCGCCTGCTCAGGTTGCTGTGTGTTGTAGGGGGAAGGTGGACGATGGGTAGAAAGCCATCTGCCCAAACATCAGAATAAAATGGGCTCTTTGAGCACAGCTACAAGAAAGATGCAAGAAGAGTTAGGAAATCTGCTGTGTTTTATGAGATTTCTTTTGCAGTCTCTCCTTGCCTGTGCTGTTTGCTTGAATGCAAATAATTCCTAACTTCACTACACCAGTTAATGAATGTTTTAGCACTGACTGTAAAATGTTTTCTATTAATGTCAAAATGTTATATGTCTTGCTGCACTATATAGTCAGGGTGAAGTGAATAAAATAATATTAGATATGAAATCTTTTGAAAGCTTTAAAGTAATATTACTATTACTACTACTTAATCTGAAATAGAAATGTTTAAGCCAGAATGTTAATATTGTATCAGTCTATAAATATTCTATTTAAATAAAAAAAAACAACTGTCTTTGAGAAGTTTAAGAAAAAATATGGCAATCATATTTATTTTTAATCTTATAAAATGGGTGTTATTATTTTCTATGTTAGAGATGAAGAAATGCAGTTGTACAAAGTTTAAGTTAATTGCTTAAGTTCTACAACTGGTGGATAATGAAATTAGGGTTTGAACTAAGACTGTCTGATTATATGGCAGTTGTTTTAAACCATAAATTATACAGAGCAGGCTTGGGGAACATAACAGAAAAGAATCTCTGAAGATTCGGGTTCAATTGCATCTCTGGCTCATTCACAAAAGTGTGCTGGAAAGTCCTATTAGCTTGATACAATAAAAAATGAAGCATCAAAATCCTGATACTAAAAATTTAATTTTTTGTTTTATTTAGTGCTGAATCTTATCTGGGCAACAAAGAAGGTAATGTTCATACAGTCATCTACTTTTCAGGGTCTAAAATCAGTGACATTTTGTCAACAGTGAAAAATTTTGATATATAAGAGATTATCATTTATCTATATATATTATATATGTACATCTATAATTAAATAATTGGTATGTTTTATTTCAAACTGTAAAAATAGGCAATAATAAAGTAAGTTAAAAATCCCATATTTGATATATTGCTTTTTTTTTTTTCTCCTCTAACCAATAGAAAACATAATTTAACTCATGACCAGGCTAAATTTAGTATTTTAAAAATATGTTGTAGAAAACTAAATAGGAAATGGAATTTTAAAACCTATATGCAACTATGTAGCTATCTTTTTTTAGGTGTGATTCATTTTGAACTAACTTTTGTTGTTTATCTCAGATCCTCACTCCTACATTTACGTGTGGTTTTCAAGTTCCACTTGGTCCAAGAAATTACCTGAATTCAAGATTTAACTATCAACTTGAAAGAATATTGATAGTTCCCTTGCTATTGTTCCAAATATCTGCAACATAATTTCTCTGCCTTTCTATGTAGTTTCGCTTAAGATTCTACTAACATATTTGAACAGCAGTTAGAAATATCTCTACACCGTAAGACCTTGTACACCATCACTGGCATAACCTGTGAGACAATAATGATTCTTCATATTTTTCATTTCAATAAACTGAGATCCAGTGAATTTAAGTAATTTTATCAAGATTACAAAATAAGTGAGAGTGAAAGACGTGACCTAGTATAGGTACTAAGGTCTTATATCTATTCCCAAGGTTCTCTGCCTGGGGCATGGGCCCTTCTCAGGCTTTATTTAGTTCAGTACCCAAAGTGACTACCAGGAGAACTTCCAGTTTCAGCTCTTAGTGAAAGCTGCCCACAGCCTGACCTCCAGTTGTCCTTTTGAACGCTTCTTTCCTTTATCTAACTGGTCATGAAAACACTTCATCCCTCTGGCATACCAGTATTATAGGGGGTTTCAAAACATGTTCCATGGAGCTTGGGGTTATATTTGATTCTATTGAATTCACGTTGGAAACTAAAAGATGTGTTTTTAAAAATGTGAATATAACCCCTAAACATTTATGACTATGAATTTTCATCTTAATGTTTCAAATATTTCTAAGATTTTTCTCATTAAAACAACCAATTAAGATATAGAAAATTATTTACACCAGTGTTATTTAGGTATTTGGGGGAGAAAACAAACTAACAAACGTAGCTCTTTTCTAAAGTTGCTCTCACCTAGGGCAACTTCAAGCTGCATGCATTGTGAAAATAATATTCCATACACATTACTGGTGCCACTTCATTTCACCTTATAGACTTCAGGGTGTCACTGTTCAATTTCTGGTGAAGGATCTGACACCATCCATTTTTATTCTACTTCAGATTCTCTTTAGCTTGTAGTTAGCATTTTCCATTCTCTGATACAAAACTCCCTCAAGGTCTTTTATAAATATGAAAGCCTTCCTTGTTTCTTTTCAAAAAACCTTGAAAATATTTTCCAAAACTATGTGTTTAAAGCTTTACATGTTAACTTAGCACCAATATATAAATATAGTAATGTTTTTCTTTAAGCAGAGCATATGTAGATAATAATTATGAAATTTAGACAACTGAAAAGCAAATCCTGAAAAATCTCTACTTTATACATTCTACAATGAAATGTTAGTGAGTGTATATGTTTGTGTGAGTTTTATTTTGTAGTCAAGAAGTTGATGAAATAGAAATAATATTTAAAATGGCTTATTTCCTCTACCCTCTAGAATTTATCACAACATAAACTAGAACTCTTAATGTACTGGGATAAGTATACTTAATAGAAAATGTAAATTTATCAAAATATGTAAAGAGAAGGTAAACAAAAAGACAAATCACAGTATGAAAACATATATGGTTAAGATAACATAAATAAGCTAATTATATATCAGAATAAATGTCACTTTGTTAGTAGAAAAAGCCCTATGTTAATTCCATTATAAAGTTAATAAGTATATAAACTCAAGTATACAACTCTTTGCATGCAAGGGCTATCTTACAAATTATTCTGTTATTTGAAAATATACTACTTTACTAAAGCGTAGTTTCTCAATTAATTTTTTTCTCTGATTAACATCTAGGAGGTAAAATATATTCCATAGAAGAAGATAAGTGTTTGTGAGAAAACATTTAATCTTTGGAAGCGGATTACTCTTTACTTCAAAAAGTTTAGCAAAATAAATTCAAGATGACTTAAAAGTGATAAAGGAAAATCACAAAATGACACAAATGTCCAAAAGTTGTTTACTAAAGTCAGAAATACCCTTTCTAATCAGGTCTAAAAAAATACCTCCCAAAACAAAAATTGAATTAGATTGATATAACTATATTACTCTTATTGGGGAAAATTTTTAGTATTTTATAATTCATACTTCAATGCACTTTATGTGAATTGAAGATGTAAAGGAAACCCTGGAAAAATATTTGCAGCATATGTGGACAAAACAATTTTTTTCACTGCATGAGTGATTATTACAGTAATAAAAAATAATTTCATTCTGTCCAACCTATTAACATTACTTTTCTTAATTTTTTCACATAAGGTTTTTAGTTTGTTATAGTGGTTTTTTATTATTGACAGTATTAGAGATGTTCCCCATCCTCTCTTACCCCCCTCCACCCAGACCCCACCCCACCCCAGGCCTTTACCACACTATTGTCTGTGTCCATGGGCTATAAATATATGCCTATATGTTCTTTGGTTAATTATAGCCTTGATATCATTGATATGTAGCTTCTTTTATATTAATATAATAATAATATAATAAAATTTCTTAGCATTTCTTTAGATAGTAGGGATAAATTAGGTTATTACTAGAACATATGCATCCTCTCCCTCCCCTATATCCATGGACAAATACTAAAAACAAGGAGTATAGATTAGTGAGTTTTCAACAATATAGAAAGAAGTTTTTTAAAAGGTGTAAATCAGTTGTAAGTTAATAGAAATTAAAAAAATGAGTAAGGTGTGAGAAATTTTGAGAACAAGAAATTGTAGAACTTGACATTTGATTATACGGCATAGTGTCAGTCATATGTGATGGAGAAAATTAGTGTATCAATATTTATAGACGGACTACAGAGAGAACGATGGTTATTAAAATTGGGGTGGCAAAAAAGTTTCATGCAATGGTAACCTAGCAGTGATATTAAAAGTGGAAGACAGCAGGGCTGCCTGTGAACATTATTATTTAAACAATTGATACTTCAGAAAAGTATACAGATATTTAAAAATAGTAATGACTAACTTGTTCAGAGTTATATATGCTAAGCATTCTTATAAGTGTTATATATGTGTTTTCTTATTCAGTTGTCATCATCATATGGAGACTGGAATGTCATGTGCGTTATATTAATGAGAACGTTTTTATTTCTTGCCTAAATTCACAAATAGTAAGGAGTGATGGCAGAACTAAAGCAAACATTGTCAAAGATAGGACTTCATGGCCTTAGCCACTAGCTTTGCCTAAAAGGAAAATTAATTCTAGTGGCTAGAATTAAAAGGAATAAATGAGAACAGTTTTCATAAATTCAAGTTTATTTATTCTTTATAAACATATTTATTTCTAAGAAACACTGACTCATCTCAAATCTCGTGTATTTGAGATCCAGAATAACTTGTATGCTTGAAGAGTCACCTTTGCTCATCTCTCTCTTTTTTTTAATATGTCTTTATTGATTTCAGAGAGAAGAAGGGAGAGGGAGAGAGAGAGATAGAAACATTAGTGATGAGAGAGTCATTGATCAGCTGTCCCCCCTCCCCCCACTGGGGGACAAGTATGGAGAAATGTTATAGATGAAATGAGAGAAATGGTCAAAGCAAGATCAAGCAGGATATTGGAGTCTACATTGAAGAATTTTGATTTCATTCCAAGAGCAGAGAGAAATGACTGTAGAATTCTTAAGAACGTGTGTAACATGATCAGATATATCAGCTGTATGTATCCTTACTACTTTTGGGACTAGGATGAATGTTCACATATGTACATTTTCAGAAGTTAGTATCATTAAGCATGAATTTAAGCCTATTTTCCAAAGTCTAAGTAGCCAAAGTGTGTTACTTAAAGCACTATTCTTAGGATATGCTCTATGAAAAAAAAGTTATTTGAGCTAAATTGGGCTAAAGAGCTGGTTACATATTTTAAAATATTTCTCCTTGAGAATAAACAGTACATATTAGAATCCCAAAGACTATCAAAAGTCTTAAAGTAATGTGTTTAACCCAATATTTCACAAATGTGTATGAACACAAAACTTTTCTTATCATTTAATACATACTGGCATTATGTAAAGGTAAAGCTTTTTTCATATATTCCATAAAACAAAATCCCAGGTCATTGTTTCTCAAATTGCTCCAGGAGACCTTGGTGTATTCTGGAGCCTCTTTTCATTTGCAAGTAATGGTGCAGGCCCTAGGGCTTAGAAACGTTCCTCTCACTTCAAACATTTAGGAGTTCATTTGAACAAAGTCCCATCTTGATTTAAGGAATGAAATTCAATGATATAGGAAAATAGGCTACCATGTTCTTTAAATAAGGTATTTTTTTCCCTTTAGGAAGTCTATTTAGTTTGTGGCTATAGCTAACTCACAGATCCAATGAGATTTAATTTTTTTTTTTTTTTCAGAATTAGCTAACTTCACTAGATAAATGTAGGGCACAACTCTAATTATAGCTAAGCATTTTGCACCTCTGTGCCATTGATTATAACAATCAGATAAGAGAATAAAGTTCGGGAGCTGAGTTACATGATTTGTAGCATCCCATTCATTGTGAACTTGAGGAATCTCAATGACAGTATTAAAAATGTGGACTTTGCAAGAACATAAAATAAAATAGATGCAATAATTTAATCTTTATATATGCATATATATCACAATGCTTTATTGAAGTTTTTAAACCCAATGCATCATTTTGAGAGAAACAGCACATTTGTATAAATTTTAAATTTACAAAGACTTCTATATTTACAATTTCATAGTTTTCCCTTTTACCTTGTATGTGTTTTAACAAATGTGTAATGATATGTATCTACCACGAAGCTGTTGTCATCAAAACAGCCTGGTATTGGTACAATTCCAGACATATAGATCAATGGAACAGAAAAGAGACCCCAGAAATAGACCCAAGCCATTATGGTCAGTTAATATTTGACAAAGGAGGCAAGAGTATCCAATGGAGTAAGGACAGTCTCTTCAATAAATGGTGCTGGGAAAATTGGACAGCTACATGCAAAAAAAGGAAACTAGACCACCAACTTTCACCATACACAAAAATAAATTCAAAATGGATAAAAGACTTAACTGTAAGTCATGAAACCATAAAAATTCTGGAAGAAACATAGACAGTAAAGTCACAGACATTTCATGTAGTGAATTTTCACTGATACATCTCCTAGGGCAAGAGAAACAAAAGAAAAAATAAACATATGGGACTGCAAGAAGGATCTTGTACCCTTTGGGACAGTATGGATGGACCTAGAGAATATTATGCTAAGTGAAATAAGCCAGGCAGAGAAAGACAAACATCACATGATCTCACTCATATGTGGAATCTAAAGAAATTAATAATCTGATGAACAGAAATGATTCAATGACATGGAAACATGGATCGGACTGATATATCTCAGAGGGATGGATGGGGATGGGTGGGTGGAGGGGCAGAGATTAACCAAAGAACTTATATGCACATATGTACAACCCAAGGACACAAACAATGGTGTGCTGAGGGACTGGAGAAGGGAGCAGGTGCAGGGTCGAAGGGGTCAATGGGGAGAAAAAGGGACATCTGTAATATTTTGAACAAAAATTTTAAAAAGTACTTTCACTGCTCTAAAAACCTTTATGCTCTGCACATTCATTCTTCCCTCCATTCTAATTCCTGGCAACCACTAATCTTTTAACTGTCATCACAGTTTTCTGGACTGTGATAGTTAAAATCATACTCATTGTAACCTTTTCAGCTTGGCTTCTTCCACTTAGTACAATAATATGATGTTAAGGCACCTCCACATCTTTTCATGGTCTGAAAATTAATTCCTTGTTAGCACTAAATATTATTCTATTGTCCAGATATATCACAGTTTTCATATTCATTTACCTAACTGAAGGACATATTGGTTGGGTTCAAGTTTTAGAAATTATAAATAAACATGTTATAGGTGTCTGTGTACTGGTTTTGTGAGGATGTAAGTTTTAAGTCATTTGGGTAAATTAAAGGCCAAGAAACACAATTGCTGACTTACATGGTAAAGGTATGCTTAGTTTTATAAGAAATTGCTAAACTGTCTTCTAAAGTGACCATACCATTTTGTAATTCCAACAGCAATAAATAATTGTTTCTTTTGTTCCACAGCATTTGGTGTTGGCAGTGTTTCAGATGTAGGCCATTCAAATATTTGTGTAGTGGTATCTTGTTTTAATATGTATTTTCCTATGATATACGATGTTCTATACCTTTTCATATGACTATTTGCCCTCTATGTATCTTTTCTGGTGAGGTTTTTGTTCAGTTATATTGCCCATTTTTTATTGAGCAGTTATATTTATCATTAAGTTTTAACAATTTTTGTATATTTGCATAATAGTCTCGTTATTTTTAGGCTACTACAACAAAACACCATAGACTGGGTGGTTCATAAACAATAGATATTTATTGCTCACAAATCTACAGGCTGGGAAGTCCAAGATCAAGTGTCCATTAGATGTGGTTTTTAATTTCAAATTTCATGAGTTGTAAGAGGGGACATCCTTGTCTTTTACCTGATCTTAGTGAGAAATTTTTTGGTTTATCACCGTTAAGAATAATGTTAGCTGTACTTTAAAAACAAGTTCTTTATTCAGTTAAGAAAGTTTCCTTCTATTCCTACTCTGCTGAAATCTTATATTTTACCCATAGCATATCTTTAGGTAAATAGATAAGGCACCCATTTTTTTTACAGATAAATAGACTGAGCCTTACATTTGTGATAATTTATTTATATGGAAAAGTTTAAAATACGAAGAAAATACAGGAAACTAGAGAGAGCAATACAGTGTATATAAATTTGTTAAAGGATTATTAAGCCTAAATGTAATATGATGATATTTTGCAATGAAGTCTGCTCTGGAAGTGTTTCTTCTATTATTTTACTCTTTAGGCTTAAAGTATTTTCCACATGAGTTATGTCAAGCATTTATCTCTCTCTTTTAAATACACACATACATCATAGAGCAGATATAATATAATACACATATGTTATATGTATAGTAGATGTATATTTGTGATGTTTAAAAAAATTAAGGAAGTAAAGGTGAAATGTTTTCGAGAATAGTAAATAGTTAACCCTTATTTGCTGTGAGGAGTCCTGATGATAACCGAAAAGTTTACAATGGATTTATGAACTCGAAAGCCAAGTGCCTACTTCAGAAAGCCTGGAAGAGTCATGAAAGTATAGTAAGATTGGAGAGAATTGGAAATAAGGTCATGGAAATGTTATATGGAAAAATCAACTCTGAGAAGTTTGTGCAGAGCAGCAGAAGAATATAGATGCATCTAGAGGGGAACAGGCGGGTCCAGCCATGGATTGGAGATACATGAAGTTAACACAGAGGGCCTCCAATGGAAAGGACTTAATGGAGAAAATAGAATTGGAGATTAGGAATAAAGAAGACTCGACAGATTAAGGCAAATGCCTGAGAGTTCAAAAGCATAGACTGAGCATTAATAAAAGTATGTGTGCTTCCTCCCACCACAAAAGGTGGAAGGAAGAGAGTGATAGGTAAAGATTAAGTTAAGTTTTTTAGACTTGGAGGAAGAAGAACATGAGGGATAGAACCAGAGGCGTGGATACATGCAACAGACTGACAGCGTTGGGGTGGGTGGGGGGACTGGATGAAAGAAGGCGAAGAGATTAGCCAGAGAACATAAATGCATAACCCACAGGCCCAGACAAGTGTGGTGATGGCCAGAGGGAAGGGGGTGCGGGGTGCAAGTGGGGGTGCAGGCCGGAGGGAAGTGGGCAAAGGGGGGGAGAATGAGGACTTTTGTAATAGTGTCAACAATAAACATAAAGTTTTAAAAAAGCAGTATAATAAGAACATGGAAGAACTGGCCATATGATTTTTATTTTCTCAATGAAATGAAAGGCAAGATTAGCAGCTGTAAGAATACCAAGAGGGCAAAGGAAATTTGCAGAGTAATAAAAACAATAATTTTCTAAAAAGCAAACTTCTCAAACAATGCCTGGAAGGAAAAAAAATTTGCCAAAGGTAACTTATTGCTGTTCATAAATTTCAGTCCTTTTTTTTCTACAAAAATAAAGTGCAAGAATGCTCCAATATGGAAGAGATAATTTTACCCAGAGTGAGCATGCAGTTTGCTGGGAAGACATCTCTGTATAAAGGGGCCTCTGCTCTGAGCCATAAAAGACAGATAGAACCTGGACATGAGACAATAGAAAAAACAGTGTTCTCAGCATCAGTAGCAAAAATAAAGGCTTGAAAGTAAAAAATCCTGGGACAGCCTGCTGTGCCATACTCACTGCGGGTCAGAGGTGTCACATTTGCGGCTCTTTTCTATCATCTCAAATTGTGTGTGTGTGTGTGTGTGTAAGTGTATGTGTGATAATAATTGCAGTTTCTAAAGGCAAAAATAATTATATATACAGGTGTGGCAAAAGTAGACTTATAGTTGTGAGTACACAGAAACAATTTGTTCTTGTATTATGATTTATTAATAACTGTGTTATTTTCCACACTAGCAGTTGTAATCCTACTTTTGCCCCATCCTGTGTGTATATATATGTTCCGCCCATCTGGAATTGACTTTGGAATTTGGGAAGTTAGAAGCTAAGGGAATCTGCACTTGGCTACTGTTGCCTGCTGCATGTGCCTAAGGGCAACACACTCTAAGAGAACAGGAACTACATAATGTTAACTGATTTTTAAAAATTTTTCCCCAGCTCACCTTCAGACCAGAATCCTTTACAGAGGCAGGGCTGTCGTTCTAGTTATTTCAGTACAATGTTCACAGTTGAAGCATTTAAAACGGGCTGTATTATAGAAGCATGGAACAGACTGTGGAATCTCAGAGGGAAGGCGGGGGTGAGGGAGTCAGTGGGGAGAGATTAATCAAAGAACTATATGTATATATGCATAACCCATGGACACAAACCATGGTGTGGTGAAGGCCTTGGGGGGGGGGGTGCAGATGTGGAATGGAGAGATCAATGGAGAAAAAAGGGGACATCTGTAATACTTTCAAAAATAAAGATAAATAAAAAATAAAATGGTTTGTATTAAATGTACATATAATTCAAAGGAAGGTTACAGGAAAAAGATGGCATTGTTACAGTTTTTCAGACTCATGTATAAAATGGTGGCTATTTTTAAATTTAAAAAGTAATTCTCATTGCATTCATTTTTGTCCCTGATTCTTATTGACTCTGTAAAATATTCTTATCTATATGTCCTTAGCCAAAACCTCAATATAAATTAGTTACTTTCAAACACATTGTTGAACGGTCATTAAATCTGTACAGATACTATATGTTCCATCTCTTTTATGTTATATGCTTCCTCTTCTTGAAAAAATTTAGCAAGGTATATAGTCAATAAAGACTACTGAAGTGATCAAATGAACATGAATATTTATTAGTGACCTATTAAACTGACATTGTGAGTTGCTTATACCTTTGAAGCTGAGAATTCTACTCTGGGGTAAATCCCTACACAGATTTACACACACACACACACACACACACACACACACACACACACATACATATACTACACATATATTAAAAAACACATAATTGAGCTACTGAAAGTTTACTAAAGAAATTGAGCTAAAGAAAGTTGACTTTAAAAACTTTACTTTAAAAGATAGATTTAGCTTTAAATGCAGCTGATTGGTTGTAAAGTATTTTTGATATTTACATCGTTGTTTTCTAAACAAAGGCTTACAAAGAAAATGAACGGTTATATAAATGCAAACTAAAAATGATAAGTTTCTATAGGAATTACAGTGCTGAATGTGCAAATCTGCCATTATGTAAAATTAATTTTGTGCATGTCAAATATTTGCATATACTTACACATGTGTATAAATATCTAAGTGTGTGTAGACATATCTGCAACCATTTTCTTGCCATTTTAGACATACATAAATTTAGGTAGAGTTTATAACAGGTAGAGATTTTTGTGGTAATATTGAATATTGAAGCACATTAGAGGTTGAAGAAATTTTTGCAAGAACCAAAATGTTATATTTTGTGTATATGTGTACTGTTACATTATTTGGAGCTAAAGTGACAAAACCCATATGCAGGCAAACTCACCCAGAACTGCTATTTCCAGCTTTTCCAATTTTTAAAATGAAAAAGACTTTAGAGTAATAGGAAATATCTACAGGTAAACTCAAAGGCAAAATTTGGTTGGGTTCTTGAAGCTTTATGGAGATGAGCTGCTGGGCAGTAATAACATCACTGGTCAGGGGACAACTAAACATATGGTTTCCCTCTCAGTCATGGATCAGAATACTGACTTTCCCCCCCTTCATCTTGACCAGGAGTTCTACAGTATAAAACATAAAACAACACCACATTTCATTCAACAGAAGAGTAGTTTAATACTCCCTTACCTCCAATACAAATTTAATATGTGCAATATGACTTACTGCTTCACTTTTATTTTTCTATATAACATACACCCCAAAAGCATTATGAAAAAAACAGTTCAAAAGAAAAGAAAACAGTTTATGACTTGTAACATAGAACAGCTTCTCTGCTCCCTGACCACATTACGGTTTAAAAGGATTTTTTATCAAACTCTCACCCTTGCAAAGAAAAAGAAAGCTTCTCTTACCAGAGAGGAATAAAGCTTCAGCCTTGCTATAACGTTTTCTGCAGCTCCTGTTTGAAAAGACAGATCCAAAGCAGCTTTGTGCATACAACTGATCTGGCTGATCTCCAGTCCCTGCACAAAAAACAGTATAATTGGCTCTCAAAAAAGTGTTGTAAACATTCATCATGATGGCACTTGCATGTTGAATCTAGTCACTGTTACCCTAGTAGACTTTTTCCAAACAGGCCAATTTTACAATTCTATTTCCAATACTTACTGTTTGTTTCTATTTAATGCTGAGATTAATATTGTTAAAACACACACACACAAAGAAACAAAAACATGAATTTGTGACTGCCAGCTCTACTACTGTGTCAAAACTTTTGGGTTCTGAAACTGTGATTCGAGAGAAATGAACAACAACAAAAAAAAAATCATTTAAAACCAAGACAACATTGATAAATAAATTTACTTGACACCTGTATATCTTTATTTTTAAATTTAACAATATTCAGTCCATTACTTATATGTTAACGATTATCAGCATTAAGTCTCATTTATTCACTATTTGATAAAAGTCAAGCGAACATCCCACATCTCTGTGCAGAAGCCACATCAATAATGCCCACACATACCCTAGAGTCTGACACCAACTGTGCCGGGGTTCTTAATCTCGTTAAATATTCCACTGTTCCTTTGCCCAAACATTCAAAAGGGTTCAAACACAATCACATTCTTTAATTTTTATGGGAGCAACGAAGGGGTCACATAGCCTGGGCTTTTTTCTTATTTTTAAACATTCAGTTTTTAGGGGAGCATTAACTGATTATAACTATGAGTGGCATATTCCTGTTACCAAGAATATGTGAACACAAGATAAAAAATAAGCCTCGGCAAAAAACAGTCTCAAATTGTATCACTTCTCATGATGATCTAAGCAGTACATCGATCTTAGAACTACATGTAATCTTTGCCTTGTTTCCCACATGTATAAAGCCTGGTTAACACTTATCAGCAGTGATACTACTTGAAAAATATGGATTAAATGCACAGGAGTTTGGGTGGGGTTTTTTTTTTTTTGCATTTTTATACTGGTAGTTTATTTTTTCATTATACAAGTTAAACAAGTAGAATAAAATAATGTATGACTATACAAATTATGATTGTATAAATCTCAAAAAAATACAAATTATTACAATTTATGATACGACTCCTACAAGAAGCAAAAATTTAGATATTTTACAAGTGTAAAAATTTCTGTATATAACTGAGCCCTTTAAAGGCTCTTTAATTGTGTTAAAATAACCTAAAGTCTTGAAAACAACATTTCTTATTTATATTTGTGGATCTCAGTCGCATTGAAAGATTTTGATTATATTTCAGAATACTACAAACAGATCTGCATACCACTCTTCTAAGGACACAGAAGATGAATCTCATTATGTTACTTAGGCAAGGTGTAGGGAAGAAACCCTACCTACTCTTTTTTTCAAGGATAGTATCAGTCAAATATTTTTAAGGGCTGTGTCAACTATTGTCTCCCTTTATAAAATTTTCCACTAAAATTTTTTAATTCTTTCCTCAAAATAGTGAAGAGGGCACTATTGCTCTCCATTTTACACACGAGAAAACTAAGGCTCAGAAAGGATAAGCGATTTGACAAATTACAACAGTAAATTCTTAACTGTAGGGCCTTCTGATGTTCTACTGTGTCCTAGAAACATTTCTTCTAAAACAATATATCCAATATATTTTTTTAAAAGAATTCATTTGATTTAGTTTGCTGATCTGAAATAAGGGCAAACATTTAGAAGATTTTTTTTTTTTTTTTGTATTTGCCACTGCAATAGATTAAGAAAACTAAAAATCTCTGTCTAGGCCTGATTTTGGAAATAATTTGCAAAAAAAAACTTTGAAAATATAATTCCTTATAATTTTAGTTTGAATATGTTTAACATTTAAGAATTACCTATTAAGTGTCTGCTATGTGACAGAAATTTTGTTAAATTAGTGAACAAGGTAAATATCTTTCCTTTATTTATGTTATTTTCAGCCTTCTTAATTACAATGATTAAAATTGCCTAAAGTTTTCATCACTGAGAAAACAGTAGCCACTGTATAGGAGCTTCTAACTCCCCCAATTGGCCCCTGTATCTGCCAAAGTCCTTTGAACTGCACCCATGCACCATTTTCCATGTTCAAGGAACTTTCTCATGCTAATTCCCCTCCTCCCGTCAGTTACTTTTTCTGCACTGAGTCATTCTCCTCAGTTTAAACTCTTGCATTATTATGTCCCTGTATTTAAAGATAAAATTTTCCCACTGCCCCATTTCTCCTTCTTGTCACCATATTTCTTCATTGGAAAATATCTCAAAAGTGTTACTTTCTCACTTTCCAATTCCTTCTCAATTAACTCTTACAGAGGTTCCATACCCAGCAAGCCATTAAAACAGATCTCATAGTTTCTTCTTGTAACTTTGTTTTCTCTTGGCTTTAGTGCTGCCACATTCTTACGATTTTTTTCTCATAACTTGCATGCCTTTCAATCTCAGGCTCAGTTGCTGGCTTCTCCCCTCTGCCTGAATAATGCCTTTGAAATACTCCTTGACTTGTCCTGAATGCCTTTCTCTTTTCAATCAACACTTACCCTGTAGTTGTTCCCATCCAGGTCCATGGTTTTGTATATTATCAATATCTTTTTTACTACAAAATTGATATAAGCAGCCTGACCTTTGGTGATTCTCTGTCTGCTGGCTGATCTCAATTCTTGACTCTCAAACAAGCATTTCATTTTATTATTATTTTAAAATATTTATTGTTGAGAGTATTACAGATGTCCCTCCTTTTTTTTACCCCTTTCCTCCCACCACCCAGCTCCTGCCCCACCCCAGGCCTTCACCACCTTCTTGTCTGTGTTCATGGACAATGCATATATGCATATAAGTTAACATGACCAAAGGAGAACAACTGATTCTGCCAGGTCCTTACAAATCTCACCTTTTCTCAGTCTTCCTCATTTTAGAAAAATTCACCAGTTGTTCAAGCTAAGAGCCAAATTTTATTTTATTTTATTTTATTTTTTATTTTATTTTATTATTTTATTTTATTTTTGTGTTAAAATCCATAACATAAAATTTATCACCTCCACCATTTCTAAGTGCACAGTTCTGTAGTGTTAAGGATATTCACATTATTGTGCAATCATGTCCAAAACTTTTGCATCTTGCAAAACTGAAACTCTATACCAATTAAACAACTCTCTTCTAACAATGATCTATTGATATGTGCATTGATATAGATGAAACTCCATGTAATTATGCTGAGTGAGAGAAGCTAAAAAAAAATGAGCACATACTGTATGATTTCATTCAGATAAAACTCTAAAAGGGCAAACTAATTTATAGTGACAGAAAACAGATCAGTTGTTACCTGTAGACAAGAAAAGAGAGGTAGTAGAAGTGGGTGAGGAATAGCCAAGGGTCATAAGAAAACTCTTGTGCTTAACAGATGAGTTCATTATCTTGATTGTCTTGATGGTTTTATGAGTGTATATATATGTCAAAAATAATCAAATCGCACACTTTAAATATGTGTAGTTCAATTTATGTCAAATATGCTATAATAACATTTACAATAAACATAAATGAACTGTTAATATTAATAAGAAAATAACAGTCAAAATATTTAACAGCAAAGATATTTGTACAGGCACTTCATAGCAGAGGATATCCACGTGAACAATGCCACATGAGAAAGTCCTCAACATTATTTCTCACTGGAAAAATACATGCTCATCATATTAAGTAAAATGTCTAAAACATTTTTTCCAGTTTTGGGCAGAATGTAGAACAAGTGGAACTCATATACAGCTTAAAGGTTAGCAAATTGGTGCATGCAGATTGAAGAACTGGCAGTATATACTAAAGCAAAAAATGTGCTTATCCTATGACCCAACAACTACACTCTTTGTATACTCAGAAAGTACGTGCATGCGGCTTTGAAAGGTGGACATTAGATTGTTTACATGAGTTCTTTTTGCAATAGCCCAAACTAAAAACTATCCAAATGTCTCTGCAGTAAAATGGATAAATATGTTTTGAAATATTTAGATAATTAATAATATAATATGATAATATAATAATATAATAATAATATAAATAATATATAATATAATGCAATATAATATAAATAATTAATATAATAAATATAATAAATATAATAAATATAATATAATATAATAAATATAATATAATATAATATAATATAATATAATATATATACTACATCAATGAAAATGAAACTATTGCCATACACAATAACATGGATGAGAGTCTTAAGCACAGTGTTGAGAAAAGATGTCATACATAAACATTCAAACCTAATTTACAGCAATAGATGCCAATCTATTTATTTTGGGGATTGACTGGAGATAATAATTAGGAAGAGGTACAAAATAGTTACTGAGAAATAGATAATATCTTTTCTGTTAGGGTTACACTTAGAGAGATGTGTTCACTGTGAAAATTCACTGAGTTATTCACCTAAGAGTTTGCACTGTTCTGAATATATATGCTTCAATAAACCTTTTTACATAAAATACAAAAATGATATAATAAAATCATTGTAATATATGTTCTTTAGAAGATAATTTGAAATGTTTGTGAAAACATATGGCCAAGGCAGTAGTTCATCTGTCTTGATAATGAAAACAAATCACACAGATAAGGGTGAATGTTCCAACAGGAAAATAGCCATTTGAATAATTACGTATCCCAGGAATGTTTGTCCAGATGACATTTTCAAGGTAAATAATGCTTTTATTTTCTCAAAATGATATGTCATTGTAGCCAGATAATACTCTGATTCATTTTATAATATCTGTTTGTGAAAATTCTTGAGATTCTGACTTAGAGAAAGCAAATTGCCTTTTTGATGTGCAAATTTATGAAATCAATGTCTTAAAAGAAAAAAAACAGTATCTTATTATTAATATTACTTTATTGCTTTTTCCCTCCTCTTATTATTATGAGTTCTAAGTACTGATTTCTTTATCAGCTACTATTCATGTATGATTCACATAAACTGCCATGTGGGCTTAGAGTTAATCATGTAACACAGTTTTCTAACATATATAAATGTGATCAGCCGTGATAGAAAAGTATGGATATCACTCACAGTGATACAGAAACAGACTTGAATATGTGCAAATTTATGCAACTTGTATATTATTTCCATGCCTCCTTTTTCTCATCTGTGAAAAGGAGATATTAATACTCAACCTCGCGATTGATTGTGAGGAGACATTAAGATAATGCGAAGTGCCTAGAATAGACATTTACACATTGTAAATGAAAGCATTGTAATTGCACATGTAAAATATGATATGCACTAAAAATAAGATGGCTTGTTTGTCCATGCATCACTATTTTTTAATATATATGATAGAAAGCTTAGAATATAATGATATAAAATTGACTTAAAAAAAAGATGAATAATACCAAGGAGAACAGATATTGCAGAGTAATGGCCCTATAGCAGGAGGAAGTATTCCAAAAGGGTGCCCTTTCTCTGAATTAGCAGAATTCCATTCATATTCCTATAACTGAGCACTTTGGTCTGAATGAAAAAGAATACCTGGAAACATTTTGGCTATAACTTAAATTAATAAGGACCATGCCAATAAACTTGTAAGTTTAGAAATTTTTACTAAATAAAATAATTACATAAGCACCAATTATATATTTTTAAAAAGTTTAATGGAATTGCTTTCAGTAAGAAGCCCACAGATTGACCAGAGTCTGATCTCATTACAACTTTTATCACTTGAAGTAGACTTGGATTATGGTCTCCCTCAATATTTTTTTAGAAAAAGAATATCTAGCCAGTTAGAAGACCAAGTCTAAACACAAGAGAGAGAGGGGAAAAGGCATAAAAAATAAAGACATTTTATGCAACAGAATACTGCTCAGCCATAGAGGAGATGAAACACTGCCATTTGCAACAACATGGATGGCTCTTGAGAATATCATGCTAAGCAAAATAAGTCAGATGGAAAAAGTCAAGAATCATATGATTTCATGCGTATTTGGGACATAAAACTGAAATTAAAAAAATGAATAAACAAGAAACACAAACAAAAACATATAGACACAGACAATAGTATGGTGGTTGCCAGAGGGAAGGGGGTGGGGGTTAGTAAAGGGTGAAGGGGCCCGATATATGGTGACAGGAGATGATTTGACTTTGGGTGGTGGGCACACAATGCAATATACACATCTGGTATCATAGAAATGTGCACTTGAAACTTGTACAGTCTTATTAATCAATGTCAGCCCAATAAAATGTAACCTAAAAAAAGAGAATAAACTTAAATTTTTAAACAAACAAAAATGGCAACAAAGAGCAAGACAAGAAAAAAACAAAAATAAATAAATAAAATCCCATTAGGGGTCATGTCTACTATTTTTTTTTTTTTTTGCTGTGACATGTAAATACCATGATATCTCATTATGTCCACTAACCTAGCCTTTCAGAATATGACCGTATATGCATGACAAATCATCTCAAATGTAGGAGTCATCTATCATTGTGTTGCCTCTTTCAAAAGCAAAGTCTGTTTTTTTTTTAATTTTTAAATATAATTTTATAAAAATAACAATTCTGTCAGAAAGTAGAGTGACGATTTGCTGGCAATGGGAGTGAGGGCAGAGGTGTTGACTGAAAAGGGTGCTATTTAATGTGAGCAAACTTCCTGTCATGATGTGGTGTTAGTTACATGGTTGCGTACATTTATCGAAACTTCAAAATGTGTACTTGAGATGGTTATATTTTACTCTTTGTAAAGTATAACTTAATAAAATTATTAATTTTTATAAGAAAAATGACAAGTGATATTCCCCCCCCAAAAAAAAAAACACACACCATAATGGAAGCTGAATTTCAGATGGAGCAGGGCAGTGCACGTTGCTAAAAGATGACGATTCACAACCGGAAGGGTGCCCTTGGAGTTATGCAACAAAACGGTCCTTCAGGGCATGTCTTATTTACTCACATATCATTTAGAACTTCCTCTTCTCTCTGAGTGTTTATCAAATGCACACTCTCTTCCCCTTATCTCATCAGCATGGATTTCACAACTTAATAAATTTAAGTATGCACAAAGCTGTATTTATATAAAAGGCATATGATAATAATCTTATAATAAAGTATAATAAACGCATCCAAAACAAATAAGCTGGTCTTCATATTGGC
Organism: Miniopterus schreibersii; assembly: GCF_964146895.1. Taxonomy (NCBI): domain Eukaryota; kingdom Metazoa; phylum Chordata; class Mammalia; order Chiroptera; family Miniopteridae; genus Miniopterus; species Miniopterus schreibersii. The sequence goes on along the minus strand of NC_138102.1, from coordinate 115,527,287 downwards.
TTTTAAAGATATTAAACAAACACATAAAATAAGACATAACATTATTGATGATTCCTATTACTATAAAATAAAACATTAAAAAGAGAGATGCAAAAATAATCAAATTAAATTGAATTTGAATGGTAATGCTCATGTTTAAGACAACTTTTTTTGGCCCTTCTTTCTCTCCACACTTTTCTCCCCCCTCAATTCTGCCTTTCTCCTTGCCCCCTTCTCTCCTTTCTTCTGTTTACTTTCTCTCATTATCATAGCAGCTAATATTTATTGGCTTCTTTCTGCGTGTCAGCTGCTACTTATTGCATAAGTTACTTTCTTTGTTCTTCCATATCGCTCCCTTTATTAGATCTTTCATCTTCCACTTTTAAACTAACATGTCTTCTTTTTTTAGTTCCACCTTGAGTTACCAATATTCACATGCATCACTTTATAAATAAACTCTTTAGAGAACTACCATGCATTTCTATGGTTTCTTCTCTCCTGTCAATTAATTAGCATATTTTAGTACTTGGGATCCTCTCCTCAGCATTCCTATAAAATAAATCTGCCATTTAGGATGGGTGGCAGTTTTATCTATTCTTTAAGTCATTTGACAGTTTATAATTTCCATTTAAACTTCTAATAGCTCTCCAAATTAAGCATATCTGTACTCTTTCTTTTTTAAGTAACCTGAGTTTCCTTACTGAAATCTCAAATTGTCAATATAACCACTCTGTATCTCATACTTTTATTCAGAATCTTCCTTTCTGTTGTTAATAGTTTTCAAGTCACTCACCGTCTTAAACTAGTCTGCTTAATTTTGTGGTCTTTTTAACTAATATTTGGCAGAAATTGTGCTAAGAACTGTAATTAATAGCTACATGAAGAAAAGTAACCAAGAAAAGTCAGCACACTGTTAAGGAGAGGAACGAAGTTGGAGAACTATAACACTACCTGACTTAAATACTTGCTATAAAGCTGCAGTGTTCAAGAATGTGATCTTGGTTAAAGAGTAGACAGACAGGCCAATGAAATATAACAGAAAGCCCTGAAATAGATCTATATAAATGTAGTCAATTGATCTTTCACCAAGGAAAAAAGCAATACAATGAAGCAAGATAGTCTCTTCAACAAATGGTGCTAGAACACAAGCAAAAAAAATTACCTAGACACAGACTTTACAGTCTTCAGAAATTTTAAATAAAAATGGATGCTAGAATTAAATACAAAATACACAATTATAAAATCCTAGAAAATAATGTAAGAGGAAATCTCGATGTCATTGTATATATCAATAACTTAGATACAACATCAAAAGTATGATCCATAAAGAGAATAATTGATAAGATGGAGTTCATTAAAATGAAAAACATCTGCACAGAAGACAATGCCAAGACAATAAGAAGATAAACCACAGACAGGGAGAAAATATTTGCAGAACACATATCTGATAAGGGACTGTTATCCAAAAAGACACATCTGAGAAAGCACTGTTATCCAAAATATACAAAGAAGCCTTAAAATTTAATGACAAGAAAGCACCAACTTAATTACAAAATGGGCCCAAGACTTTAACAAACATCTCACGAGAGAAGATAGACGGGTGGAAAATAAGCACAGAAAAAGATGTCCCACGTCAGATGTGATCAGGGAAACGCAAATTAAAACAAGAATAAGATATAACTACACACCTATGAGAATGGCCAAAATCTTGAGTACTGACAGCACAATATGCCAGCAAGGACGGAAAGCAGAAAGGAGGCTTTGGTTGGGGGCGCGGGAGTGGGGGGGGGGGTTAATGAGGGGAAAAGGGGCACATCTGTAATACTTTCAACAATAAAGATATATTTTAAAAAATAATAAACGAATAAAAATAAATAAATAAAGCAATAAGAACCCTCATACGGTGCTGGTGGAAATGCAAAATTATATGGCAAATTTGAAAGACAGATGTTTTCTTACAAAACTAAACACACTCTTACCATATAATCCATCAATCGTGCTTATTTACCTAAAGAAGCTGAATCCTTATGTGCACACCAAAACCTGCACACAGATACTTATAGCAGCTTTATTTGCTAAGCCTTGGAAACAACCAAGATGCTCTTCAGTGGGTAAATGGATAAGTGCAGACCATGGAATATTACTCAACATTAACTGAAATGAATTGTCAAGCCATGAAAAGACATGCAGAAACTATAAATGCATATTATTAAGTGAAAGCAGGCAATCTGAAAATACTATTACTGCATAATTCCAACTGTACAGCATCCTCAGAAATTCATGGAAACAGTAAAACAAGACAGTAAAAATATTAATGACTGAGGGAAGAAGAAAAGGTGAGTAGGTTGAGAATCGAGAATTTTTAGGGCAGTAAAATATTAGGTATGATACCATAATGATGGATACGTGTCATTATACAGTGTCCAACCCATAGACAAGTGTTCACAAGAGTGAACCATAATGTAAACTATGAACTTTGGATGATAATGATGTGTCAATGTAGGTTCATCCATTGTGACAAATGTACAAGTCCGGTGGGGATATTGATAATGGGGGAAGCTCTGCATGAGTTCCCATAGAGTACACAGAAAATTTCTGTACCTTCCTTTCAATTTACTTGGAACCTAAAACCACTGTAAAAAATAAAATCTTAATTTAAAAAGATAAAATAACAACAACATAAACTCACATAAGATAATATATACAACTGTTAACTATACAACTTAATTTTTTTACAAAGTTAACATGTTTATTGATCCAGTCTTTTAACAAACTGAATTATAAAATATTTCCAAAAGTATGAATACCTGACTTATGGTCTCTCACAGGCATCACTCTTCCCTGCAATCCAGCAGTAATCACTTTTCTCACTTTGTCACCATAGACTAAGTTGGTTTGCTTTTGAATATTTTAGTAATGCAATAACATCCTACATATTATTTTATGTCTTCTTTTCAGAATATTCTAAATGTAAGATTTCATACTATTTTTCCATGTAATAAATGTTCTATCATTTCATTTTTGTATACTATTACAGTGTATGATTAAACTATATCTAATTTATCCATTCCAAATTTGATGGCTATTTGAGTCTTTTTTGACAATTAATAATTATTTTGCTTTGACTGCTTAATGGATACCCCAAATTTTCTTTTGGGGGTAATAAAAGTATTTTGGAAATAGATAGAGGTAGTGTTTGTATAACACTGTAAGTGTGCTAAATGTCACAGAATTGCACACTTGAAAATAGTTAATGTTACTTCAATAAAAAGAATAAAGTTGCCTTGGACATCTTATCACATTTTTAGCCTCCATGCAGTGTAGGGTATTCATGTGTTCAGCTTTAATGGACATTGTCAAGTTTTCAGGATGGCTGTGCCAATTGACTGTCTTCGCAGTAAATGAGATTGCTGTTCCTCTACATCCTCGCCAACACAGTTCGTTTTTCCCACTCCTTGTGGTTTAATCCACATTTCCCTGAAGTTGAATGATGTGAGCACCTGTACATAAGCTTATAGACTATTTGGGTGGCTTTTTTAATGAACTACCTAATTTTTCTTTAGGCTCCTTATTTCATTAGCTTGCCTTTTCTTACTGTTTTGTAGGAATGCCTTGTATATTTTAGACATAAATTCTTCATCACGTCACCCCAACACTTATTCAAATTGTCAGAACATTCTCTCATTTTGTGACTTGATTTTTACTATTCCTAAGAGTAAACAGAAGTTCTTTTAGTGCTCAATTTCTTTGTTTTCCCTTTATAGTTAGAGCTTCTTGGTTCTTAACATATATTTGCTACCACAAGGTCATGAAAATATTTTATATTATCTTCTAAAAGTTTCGTTGTATTACCTTTTACATTTGTATCTAAAATTTCTTGAAATTAATTATTACATATTAGTGAGGTAGTGATCCAGCTTCTTGCTTTTCATTTTTTTCTTCCTTTCAATTTTTTGGTATGTCTGTATATAAATATATTTATTTAGGTTTATGTATGTATGCCTACATATGTGTATACATTAGGTAAATGTATGTATACCTGCATGTGTGTATGCATATACACATGTGTGCACATGCATATCTATATGCATCTACATGTGTATGCAAATATACTTATACATGCAAGTACACATGCATGTTTGTATGCATATATACATGTGTATGTGTGTGGACATGTCATATCTTAAAACATCATCCTTCAGTTTTTACTACATAGAGTGTTACATTTGTTGTATATTTGATGATTAAAGAAGAGTCAGCTGTCAGTTTTATTTAGTTCCTTTGAAAGCAATGTCTTTCCCACAGGCTCCTTTTAAAGATTTTCTCTTTGTATTTGGTTTTCAACAGTTTACTGTGAAGTGGCTAGATTTTCTTTGCATTTGAGATTCTGTAGCTTCTTCAATCTTTCTTATCATGTCTTTTGTCAGATTTGGAAAAACATTGACAGTATCTTATTTGAATTTTGTTTCTGCCTATTTTTTTCACTCTTTCCATGACTCCAATTAAATGTACCCCTCTTCTTTATCATTTTTCAAGGTTGATATTCTTTGCTTAATTCAATAGGTTACTTTTACAATAAGACTGGGCAATAATCCTCTCTTCTGCAATGTAAGCTTCTTTTACACTCACATTAAATTCTTTATTCAATTATCAAAACTTTTAGGTTGAGGAATTTTGTTTTACATTATATATACATATTTTTTAATTTTAGTTCTATGTTGAAATTTTCTATATTTTACTCATTTTGGATATAATATTATAATCATTTTATCTGTGTCTAATAATTCTTATATCTACATAAGCTGTAAGGAGTCTACTGCTTAATTTTTCTGATTTTCAATGATTTGCTCCTATATTCTATTGTGACCAAGTACTCCTGTTTAATTGATGACAAGCAGAAATTCACAGGCAAATCACCTGATTCAGTTGAGACTGATCTATTTCTTATTTGCTTTTATGCTAAGTGGAACCTTGATGGGGTGTCCACTGAAAGTGAGGTGCTAACCAGTCACTCTCATTATTTCCTGAACTTCAACTGTTGACTTCCTAGTGTTGTGTGACTGCCAGTTTCTCTGTTTTATTTTTAATCCTTGAACAAATTTTCTTTCTATTTTTTTTTCTACTTTTTTCTTCTTTTTCTGTAATTTAGTCCTTTATTGCTCTATGAGAAATTAAGACTGATGATATTAGTACTTCATTCTAGCTTGAAAGGAAAATTGGGGAAGTTATTTAATTCTTGGCCTCCTGTTCTTTAAATGGGAATAAATATAACCAGTTAGAAGATATACTTAAATCAAAAATAAGATTTCTTATGTGAAGTGCACTGTTGGGCACACTGTAAGTGATTAATAAAGGGCAGAAGTATTGTTGTTGGTTTTGTTAATTAATCAATAATAACAGCAATTTACCATCACACCAGTGTTAGGCATGCAGATTAGACTGATGTGACCGCTCAAAGATCACACTGGGAACTTGACTCCCTCAAAATTAAAGTTCCACCATTTATAGTGGTTGGCTTTTGTCTTGTTTATAAGTTTTCCTTCTGTTGGCACAGAAGCCAATCCTCCTTGAGTATGCATTACAGGCAACAATGAGAAGTTGGCAACAACAAGGTGGTCATTCCTGTCAGGGAAGTCAACTTTTCCAGAAATTATGCACAGACTTCTGCTTATGGGACTCTTACTAGAACTTTATTTATAACTGTAGGGATGGTTGGGGATGGCAGCTTTTTAACAAGGCACATCGCCTCCCCAAATCATATCTGTCTCACAAATTTATTCATACTTACCATACACATGATTAAATTCTTATTATCCATTGTTTTTCAAATTATGATGAGCCATTAATAAAAAGACTGCATGGCCAAATACACTTGAGAGTTACCTTCTATGACATTTTTAAAAGTCAATAAGTGTCTGGACATTATAGCAAAAAAAAAAAAAAAAAAAATGTTTATTATTTTGTCACAAATTTTTAGGAAACAGGTTTAGTTTTGATAATTTACCTATAAATATAGAGGACTAATAATCTTTAGGGCACATGTTTGGAAAATATAATATATTATAGTTTATAAATATTTTCATACTTGTATATATTATACATTTCATGTTGTTTCTGTTTCTTAACATTATTTTGTTTATTTCTTCTTCTCTCTTAATACATATCTTCCCATATATTGCTAGGCCAATAAACAATGCAAAGGAACTGATGATGCCTTTGAGTTGACAGTCGAGTTATTTTATTATGCTGGTTTTAATTCCACTTTCAGATTACCTGCTTGGGCTGATTGTGAATTCTCTTATCCATTATTTAACTAAAATAATGCCTTTGTATCATTACTTAGGCATATAGCTTCAGGAAAAACAAACAAAAAACCTTAAAATAAATAAAAAATGAGGGGGTAGAAAATACTTTTCAATGAAAAGGGATTCATTTCTGCTACATTCCAGGATGAAATATAATCCAGCCATGTAAGCAAGACTCCTTTCAAAGCTATACCACAACTATTCAACACTCTTCCCTGTCTCTTCAACAGCCTAGGGGTATATATACCAGTACAGTAATTGGATCACTCTTTGAGGAATATCTATTTGAAAAAAGTTTTTATTTTCCTGGATGAGGTTGACCTGGTTCAATTCCTATTACCAAATACATCTCTTTGTTAAATATTTGAAAGTCTTATTTCTTTCACATTATTTTACTGGAAATTTTGGGCTATTTAAACCTCAGTATTTCTGAAAATACAAAAATAAAAATAAAAAATCCACAAAGAAAGCTCTTCCTTCATAGGGACAATGAAGTCTTTCTAAACATAATTCTCTGAAAATCATATTTTAGGAAAATAATCTGATAACAAGCATCTCATAGAGGTTCCTACTCTTACCTCTGACTATGTGACCAAATAAAATTACAGAAACAACATATTTTTAAAATTGGAAAATGTGTAAGTAAAGAAGCAATTTTGTATGTAGTGTTTTGAATTCCTAAAATTAATAACATCTAGTTTTTAATCATTTAGGCAAGTTCCTATTCTTATCAGCAAGGTCTAACATTTCCTTCATCCAGCACCCTGCCAGAAAGAAGAAAAAAAAAAGAGTTTTAATAATTTGAGTTCTACATTTTATGAGGATTTTGATTATGCAATAGAATCTTGATGAAGTAAGAAATCACAAAACAGAGGTAGAATATATTCTGTTTTAAAATTTTGAGTGAGGGTGTCTTTTTTAGCCAGCTTCTCTTAAACTTTTTCAATAAATAAAGCCTTGGGAAGGGGCAAATTTATCTACACAGGCAGAGGATACTGGTATGACACTTGGAGAAAGTAAGTTGGCACAAACTAAAAATGCACATTTTAAAAGCTGCATGATATTAAATATTATAGGAATGAAGCATAATCTTCGCTCTTTACCTTATGTCCTATCAGGAATATCTGTTAGAAACTTCACCACCACCTTGCAGAATAATGGTTTCCTGATATCAGTATACAGATATGCACTCAATTACCTTCACGGGAAACACCTGAGGAGCATTTTCAAGTTCAGACTCCTGGATCTCATTGTAGAATAATTGAGTTGGAATCTCAGGTAGGCGAAAAGGCCCAGGAAGTCCCTATTTCAATCAACTTAGGTGACTATGACATTCATCAGTTTTAAAATCCACTGCTTTATATAAACTTTATCAATGACGGCATTATAATTTCAGAAGAGATTCAATTATTTTTTTCTTTGAATTATTGAGTTTAATATGTCATCATTTCATTTGAATAGAATTAAACAATTATATATCTGGCGTACTACTTGCAGTGCTGTAATACTTTCTTGCCCAATCTAGGCATATCAGTTCTTATTATTTAACTTTCATTACTTCTTTTTTCAAAGCACATGACAAAGAATTAATGGAAGACAACATGTAAATTAATACTCAATCCTATTGAGCTGTTAGAAAAAGACATAAAGCCAAGATTAAAATGATAACTTAAAAATAATAGAATTTCTGATTGTTTCAATGAAAGCTCTTGATTTACTTATGAATAGATTTATTTCAGCTAAGCCATTCCACAGCCTGGTGGAAAGATAATGCTATTTCTGGTTTATTCCTGTCTGTTTGCTTTCAGATCATGATAAAAAGAATATATGTGCTGGAGATTTTTTGATTTGGGAAGTTATTTTCAATATAGTTTAGCTGAAATGTAGCCTTAGTGTTTTGTTTTGTTTTAAATGAAAAGAATGTTAATTTATTTAGCAAGAGTGACTTCTGGACACAGAATTTAGACTCCAGAGGCTATGGCTGATAATGAAGCTGTCAGCAATGGTTGCTACTCCCACCCGCTAAAAGAAGGATGGTATCTTCGGGAATACCGAAATATATTGTTTTAGCACAACCTTGTTAAAATCCAAAAATATAATAATAATAAATAAAATCACAGACTTTTCTCTTTCCCTTCTCACTTCATATAGTTAGTGTGCAATAAACCATGTGAATATCTATTGACATAAAATATTAAAAATACTTTTAAATTGATAATTTTAAAGAGCTTGAGTTTTAAAGTCAGAAAATCATATGTTATATTTGTTATTGTCAATAAAAGACTAAAAGCAAAATTAAAAGAAAAATATTTGCAAACAGAAAATAATCCATAAAACTCTGAATTGAATAATTCCTTTAAAGGTGAGCATTAGCTACCTAAAATATTATATCAGCTACCTTAGATTTATTTTAGAAGAGAAGGTGTGAATACCTTTGAAAATACTTAAGATCATTATAGACTGTAAAACTAAAACTTGCCTCATTTTTAAGTGTTTATTTTATTCCACATCCCGTGTAGATTTTTAGTCTTCACTGCATTGATTGCCTGAAATTCAGGGGTGGGGAAGGTTTTTACTGCCAAAGGCCATTTGGATATTTATAGCATCATTTGCAGGCCACACAAAATTATCTACTTAAAAATTAACAATGAAAAAAGCTCCTAGATTTATTGAATTTTGAGTCCCACCTGTGGTTGCCTTGGCAGGGGCAGACCAAATGGTTTTGTGGGCCTTACACAGCCCGAGGGCCAGAGATTCCCCTTCCCCTGGATAGTTTCTATAAAACTTACCCTTCCTTCTCTAAAAGCTCTCAAAAGTGCAACCAGCCTTTTTCTAGGTAATGCCAGATTTCCGCAGTTTTCCAGTTCTCAGCATGATATCAATCAAAATTTATCTTAGCCTGTTAGGCTCTATTTGCCCTTCATATTTATACACACATGGACAGACATAAATCTCCACTTACAGGAACAGGAAGGAAGAGCACAGTTACCCGCTGTGGGAGGGGACTCTGCACAATCTACTCCTCCTTCCTCTGGAAGGCCACACTCAAGGGTGGAGAGAAACCATAGGCAGGTGGGATCTACAAACACGGGTTGAATATCATGGAGTTCTTCCAGATTGAATGAAATGTAAACAGTGGGGAAACTGTAACTATCTCACAATATTGTTAATTCCAGTAGGCAAACTTTATCTTCTCTTTTTGTGAAAGCTACTTATGAGAACATTTATTATAACATGTAGAATACTTTTGGAATGTATGGTCAACAAAACCAGGCTGCTTAACTTTGGCTTCAGTTTTAGAGATAGAAATGCAAGAAGGAGGGAGATAAATTTTCAGATGTCATTTCCAATAACTTGAATTTTAGCTTCCTAAAACTAATATTTTCACATAATACCACAGCCTCATCACTACACTCAGTTCTTAGATAAGTGACCCAATAGTAAGACATTTGAGAATCTATCCCAATATTTGCATATGCTTATGAATCATAAAAGTATTATTTATACTACTAGAATAGGTACATTATAAAATATACATAAATTAGAACTTTAAAAGAATGAAATGAAGATTAAAGAAAAAGTATTAATAAAATGGCCTTGTGCTATTATTAGTGTAATAGACAGGTTTCTAAAATGGTTCCCAATATTCTTGTACCTGATATGACATGCTGAATTATCCCTTCCCTTGAGTAGGGGAAATCCATGACTGTGGTGGAAATATCACTCTTGTGATTAGGTTACAAATCAGTTAACTGAATTAACCAAAAGGGAGCTTATCCTGGGTGGGCCTGGTTTAATCAGATGATCCTTTTAAAAATAATGAAGTGTCAGAGAGACTCCCTCCTGTTTACCTGGAGAAAGCAAATAACCATGTTGCAAACTGCCTATAGGCCCCATGGAAAGGAACTGGAGACAACCTCTAGTCATTGAGAACAGTCTCTGGCCAACAGCTAGCAAGAAGGTGAGGACTTCACTTATAGAGTCACAAGGTAATAAAATGTGCAAGTCATTAATTGTGTTTAAAGAAGATTCCAAGCACACCCTCCTCCCAGAGAATCATACCTTGATAATTTTATATCAGCCTGGCAACAGCTGAGCAGAAAATTTTATCTATCATCTATCTATTTATCATCTATCTGTATCTATATCTATATCATCTATATCTATATCTATCATCTATCTATCTGTCATCGTATATATCTATCATTTCTCTATCTATCATCTATCGTCTATTCAGATGGTTCCTGCCTCTGACTAAATCTAGTTTGAGTTAAGGAGAAGTATCCAACACTTTACCCATATAAATGAACCCCTTTTCTTTGTTTTTCCCCACCTCTATCTCCTCAGTATTGAAAGAAAACCAAAATTTAGAGAGATCAATAATTTATCTGAATAAAGAACTCATAGCACCATATTATATGAAGAACCTATTCTTCAGTAGCTTTCTCTTTTGGTTTTAAGACATTTTTATTTAATGAGATATTGACATTGTACTGATTTTGAAGACTTCTAAGTCAAAATTTTCAATCCTAGAAACATCATGAGTGATAAAGCACCTGGGTTTTTATGAAATACACCTGGTCTCTAAGTAATTTAACCTACTGCATAGGAGTCACAGCAAGAGACTAGGAAAACTCTGTCCAATATCCAGTCTATGTCGCCTAATTCAAAGGTTTGTGATTATGGAACCTGCAGAAAGCAAAAATATACCAACATTGTAGCAGGTAGTGAATTATTATGTTTAAAAAAAAAAAACAACTTTAAAAATATCACATTTAAACTTAGTATTTAGCAGTTCTGATTGAATTTCTATGGCCTTTTTCTGAACTATTTCTTATGGTCTTATATTTTTGCCACATTACAGGATTTTGTGTGTGCTTGTATGTATGAGTTCATATATGCAAGATCTATCTTTAATAATATGTAACAGCATGTTAGAGATACTCTATAAAGCTAGCTAATATAGGAGTAAGTAAAAATATAGCCTGTTAAGTTTGTCTTATCTGAGGAATGCATTTTGTAAATAGAGAGTCTGAGAGCCACTAATCCAATTCACAGAAATTAAACTGCTAATATTTTCCCTTGCCATTTAAAAAAATATATATATTATCATGAAATGTCAGTAGTAATCCAGGTAATGGCAGAAATAGCATACACCCTCACTTACATTTCAGTGACAGTTATGTGCCATTCTACTCAGGGGGAGAGGGAAACCATGTTATGTTAACACAATGAAAAGGGTTTTAAAGTCTTGGCACATTTTTCCTGGCATTTCTCATTTTCTATACCCCTTAAAATATAAAATATAAATATTTATTATGCTTCATTTCCTTTCCATGAATATAACTCTCTGGAAAATCTTAGGTCTCAGAGCCATTTACATGTTCATTATGGTGACCGGATATAGCTATGACAAACAGCACTAGAGTAAGTGCACGCTTTTTCTTCATGATTACTTTTGCAGTAAGTTTCCAGTGTAGGTAGATCAAATAAAGCATGTTTGTAAACTTTTAAAAGTGATTATATGGATGACCATACTTTAATTGGTCTCAGCAAACAATACTTTTTGTGGGACTGTATGACTAAGTGCAGCCGATCCACAGCAAAGTCAGTGAAGACTCACGAAGAGCCCCCTGAATTCCGATAGGGAAACACATGTTCATTATTGGGAGACTTCACAGAATTCTGTGAATTTCTTAGAGAAATTAAAATGCACTCAGTGAACAGTTTAACAGAACATGGACAGGAGAAATTAGAGTTTTTAAATGAAATTCATTACTGAGAAAAATCAATTTTGTGCTGTGGTGAAGACTTCACCCTCCAGTGCCATTACAGAAGGTCATGCAGCATGAGCCTCCGTATCAAGGAATGAGCAGGCTCTCGCTTTTATTCTTTCTCTTTGTAGCGTAAGGGAGCCCCACGCCAGCTGCATGCACATTACTTCATGAGCATGTAACTGTATCTAAATCATTTATATATTGCATTTTACAAAAGTAATAGGGAAACGTGTTTTTTTTCCATTCACGGTTAAGAGTTGGAACAGATGGTGAAAGACTCAGTTTAAACTAATATGGGCATTAAAATAACTGATATCGCATGCACTCCTTCATATAACAGAACTTTAGTTCATTATAAAACAGGCTTGTGACTTTTCCGGATAATATTAAACCTATTGTGCCGTTAGCAATTGTGTTCCTGCATGAGGAAATACACTGTAGAATTAACTCATGGGGATTTTTCAAACTAAAAAAAATGTAACCGTTCATTCAACAAATACTTACCAAGCACCTGTTATTTTCAGACACTGCCTTTAGTATTGAGTTGCTCATAAGATAAATAAGGCATGATCCCTGCCTTCAAGGTAGGCTGAGATGCGGTAAAGAAGATGGAGACTATGAAAAACGCTGAAAGCATATGAAGCATTTGGAGGACCTCTATTCTCCGTGACTGGTTCTGTGGTATTTTCATACCCTCCGGGATGTAGGCCTACAATTCTCATAGTTGCAGCAAGTTGGTGACAGAGCCAACTCTGATAGGTCTAAAGTCCAGCTGAGACACTGCTCTTTTTTGTAGGCAAAGGACAACTGAGAAGAAATTAACTTAATATCCCTATATTTGTTATATATTTTTCATCAAAATAATTATAAAAGAAGTTAAATTTTTTTTAATACAACAATGAACAATCTTGATTTTTTAAAATAAATGTATTGAGGTGACATTGGTTAATAAAATTAAATAGGTTTCAAGTGTACAGTTCTGATATATCATCTGCATATTACATTGTATGTTTACCACCCAAAGTCAAATCTCCTTCTGTCACCATATATTTGACCCCTTTACCCTTTGAGAAAACCTTTTCACATAAATGAAACTCTTTATTAGTCTTAGCATTTTGCTTGGGATCTTATCTTGCTTGTTATCTTGCCCAAAGTAGATGATTTCTCTCATATCTTTCAACAATCTTCTATTATTCTCACATTCTTTAATTTTTCTATAGTTCCTGGCATGCACCTGGAATTTCCTTTGCTGCTAGGCTTTTCTATGTGCTATTACCCTTGCCAAAGACACTCCATCCCTAATATCCTTTATGGACTTTCTCTTTGCAAGCTCCTAATCTCCATCAGGATTTGACTTAAAGATCAATTTTTCATCCATAACTTTCTTGACCTATACATAGGTTTAGATTCACCAAAAATATCTTAATTTAGAACTTTTGATTTTCCTTTAAGATCACTCTTAAGTTTTTTCTAATTTCTTGCTTAATATTTACCAAACATAATAATTAGAGGCTAAATGAATATATATACTTTTAAATCTGTCATATACATTCCCTCTTATGTTAAGTAAAATACTTCCTTTCTTAGCTAATTTTTCTTGTATCTGTATCTACTGCTGATATGGTCTGCAGGCATTAGTAGACAGAAATAGATGCAAAACCTAACATTTAAAATGCATAGGAAAGATGCTTTATTTAAATCAACACATTATAATCTGTATTGCGATTCGTAGTTACATCCAGTTCTTTATGCTGTTTCAGAAATGCTACTGTTACTTAAGAAAGCAGCACCACAGAGTTAATGAGTTTTTAATTTAGCCAGCCTTGTCTCTTGGCACTTTTTAAGTCTGATTCATCATCTAGTTTCTACCCAGGTGTTGCCAACTGTAAGACAATGTGACTTGGAAAGTAGCTTTACATTACTTTTTCCTTGAAACCTCATTGATGATTTCAAGCAAAGTTTACTAAGTGATTTGGAGAATATGGGGCAGTTTAACCACATAAAATATCATTTAGGGCTGCTGCTCAGTCGTCTGCTAATCTAATGACACTCACTAAAGTTAGAGGCAAATTGTTTACTGAAAACATTAAAGAATCATTTTGCAGCATTTAAGTAAGAATGAATAAGAGGTGGGAATAGAGAAAATTGCAACTGCACTTCTAAAATGATTTCATATTGAAATCACTGAATATGGAACTCATGATCATTTAAACATGTGCAGCTGCTTATATTTGATTTTTTCATCAGTCTTTCAAATAACCATATATATTCTCATATATACCTAATTCATCTGCACTAAATTTTACTTTGATGATTATACATTCAAATTTCTGCAGATGTTCTTAGAGAAAACTTTATAAAGATCTGGCCCTTCAAAATTTATGAATAAAATAAGCCTACCTAAATATATTCAGTTTTTTTCTAAATAAGTACTTGTTTATTCAACTCAATTCTCTACAAAGAGAACATGTCTATAAAAATATTAACAATGAAAATTTACATAAAAGATAGTATTTCTCTTTTATCTAAAGAAAATGAATTATTTACTGAATACTTATTTCATTTGCTTTTAGCAAACAAATTTATGACTTTGATATAAGAGACAGCTTACTACTCAGATATGAATAATTCATTTTATTTACATGATATATTTTATTGTATGAAATGTTTTAATATCTACAATATATTGTTGGATCATCTAGCAACACCGGGATAGGTAGTAGAATTACTATTAACCCTTTATTGCAGGTAAGAAAACTGAGGCTCACAACAGTTAGTTTTTTACCATAAGTCAAGTAGCTAATAAATGATGAGGTCAAGGTCCAAACTCTGGGTTTTCTGTACCAGTGGCCTATGCTCTTTCAACTGAAAAATACTTTTATTTTTGCATGATGCCAAATATTTTGATACACATAATTTCTATTTAATTCTATAAATTCCCAAAATGTATAAATTCCCAAAATGTAATCTGTAGATATTTATGTGAATTTGCTATATTTAATAAAAGAAATCAATATTTTTAACATAGTTTATTTACTTATGAAGAAGATAAAGCTTTGCTATGACTAATGCCTTATAAGCTGATACAGAGAACTGGTGATTCCGCCAAACTCATGAAGCTACGGACTTTATTTCCCATCATTCCTTGTAGCCCCACATGACCATTGACTCTCTTGGGGCCAGCGAAAGGTGAATGAAGCAATATGATCAACTTCCCATTTATGTCCTTAAAAGAAAAGAAAAAAATGCTATCTTTCTCCTCCCCCAAAATTTAGTGTGCACATCTTAGCTGAAGTCAGAAGAGCTGATTTAGACCAGAGAAAGAATTTCTGTGTCGAGGATGGCAAAATGACATATTCAAAGAGCCTAAGACCAGGACACAATAGAGTAGTATTACATTCATTTTTAGGAAGACTTTTACACTGTATGCTTTAATACTAATATGAGAGAGAAATAAACTTGTATCTTTTATATCAATGTTATATTTGGATCTTTGTAATGGCATTCAGAATCTGTATTTCAAATACTACATACACACACACACACACAACTCAAACAGAGTTAATCCAGAAATTTATTTTTGATACATTATAATTTAATGCATAATTTATATATAACTTAAATATATATTTTATAAAAATAATGCCTATTTTCAGATAGATCACCTGAGTGAGAAATACTAAAAATAGCTCTCTATTCAATTGAGAAATATTTATCTTTTCTACTATCAGCTTAAATAATGTTTCCAGATTTCTTTGTATTATTTCAGAAAAAGAGAAATACTTTCTATTAATTCAGAGAAATCTAAATGTGCCATAGCTCTTGAGCCAAAACCAGTTACATGGTAGATTGGCAAAGATCAAGTTAATTTGCATTCTAAAAAAAAACAAACAGCAGTGTGGTGGTTGCCAGAGGGAAGGCCATGGGGGGATGGGGGTTAAGGGGGTCTTAATATATGGTGACAGGAGATGATATGGCTTTGGGTGGTGGGCACACAGAGCAATATACAGACCTTGTAACATAGAAACCCACACCTGAAACATATATGTTCATATTAACCAATGCCACCCCCATAAATTTAATAAAGTGTTAAAAAATAAAAAAACTTAGTTTGTTATTTAATCTGAATTAGCTGTTATCTTTCTCTCCATCATCTATAATGTTGGAATGACCAATGGTTCTGTCCTTGTGGCTCTTCCAGTCTCAAGCTACACTCCTATTTTCTAGCTATACAGTGGCACATCTCAAATGTATACACCCAGCCAAAAACTATTTTCTTAATTCAAATTCATATACTCTACTGTCTAATAGGCACTTATACTAAATGTATCCAAAACTAAACTCCTGAATTCCTCTACCCACAAATGAAACCTACTGAAAACACAGCCTTACCCATGACAGAGGATCAATACTCTATTCTTATAGGTATACTGTCCAAGAACCCTGCAGGTCAAAAACTTTAGAATCATCTTTGATTCTCTCTTTCCCTCATACTACACTTCTAGTCTGTCATGAAACCCACTTGTCTCTATTTTAAACGTTTTTCCAGAATACAATCAGTTCTGAATTTGTTCATTGCTAGCACTGTGTCCAATAAGCCATCACATCTTCCTAGATTTTTTCTGTAGCTTATTTATCTCCCTGTTCTAAATGTTCTCTCTCTCCATATATATATTTATATACACACGTACATATATATATATATATACAGAGGACCGAGTGGTCTTCCAAAAATTTAAGTTGCGTTATATCAATTTTCTGTTTGAAACCCTATGATTGCTTCTCCCTTCACCTAAAATTCCAAGTCCTTTAAATAGCCTACACTGCCTTATTTGAATATAAGCCTTGTTGTTTCTCCAATCCCTCTCCTACACCCTTTCCCCTCCTCAGTTCTAGCTATACTGACTTCCTTGCTTTTTCACAAAGACTCCAGGCACATTTCCATCTTGTCTTTACACTAAGTTTCTTTCTGTCTGGGATGCTTTTCCCACAGACATCCATTTCATTAACTCCCTAAAGTCTTTGCTTGAATCTTGACTTCTCAATAGATAAGAGTTTTAATACCATAACATCCCCAAATCCCTATTTGCAGTTCAGACCCTCTCTATCTTCCTTAGTTTCTTTTACTTACCCTTGTTTCTATAAAAACAAATGTATTGGTCTTAGCTGGCTTGCTCAGTGGTTAGAACATCAGCCTGTGGACTGAAGGGTCATGGGTTTGATTCCGGCCAAGGGCATGTACCTCGGTTATAGGCTTGATCCCCACCCTAGTCAGGGCACATTCAGGAGGCAACCAACCAGTGTGTCTCTCTCACATAGATCTTTCTCCCTTTCTCTCTCTCCCCCCACCCCCTTCACTCTCTCTGAAAAGCAATGGAAAAAAATATCCTCAGGTGAGGATTAAAAAAATAATTTTCTTATATATTATCTAATTTAATTATTCATTTTATTATTCATGTGTCTTCCCATTGTGTGCAGTTTCCTTTGTTGCCTGATGCATCCCATGTGCCTAGACCACATGGTATCTGCTAAAAATATATTTATTGAAACTCTATTATAGCTGATGTGTTTTTACTCATTGTACTATACATTTTTAAGTATATAATACCCATCAATCTTGTGGCAGACAAATTCTGAAATGGTGTCCAATGCTACCTGTTTCATGATATTCACACCTTTTATAATCCCTCTTCTTGAGTGTAGGCTGGACCTAGAGACTTGTTTTTAATAAACAGAATAAGATCAGAGTGCTGGGCTATCACGTCTATGATTAAGCTTCAAAAGTTTGTGCCTTCTGTCTTGCTAGCATTCCCTATCTTGTTGGCACGCTCTCTTGTTCTCTCACTTACTTTCTCTGATGAATTAAGCTGCTATATTAGGGGATGCTCTGTGGAGAGGCACACATGGCATAGAACTGAAGGAGTCTTCCGGACAACGATCAGCAACTGCAGCCTCAAAAGAGCCAGCAAGCAAGGGAATCTTGCCAACAGCCATGGGAATGAGCTAAGAAACTGTTTTTCCCAGTTCAGCTTTGAGATAACTTTGGCCTTAGGAGAGCCCAAGCCCCTGGCCTAGCAGCACCTAGATTCCTGACCCAGGGAAACAGTGAAATAATAAACCTTGTTGTTTTAAACCACAAAGCTTTGAGATGATTTTTTACAAAGGAGTGGATTACTAAAATAATTCTCAACACAAACCATGTGTTTGCATGAAGACCACATCCTCCTATAGGTACTACGGAAACCAAGAGTGTTTGGTTTATCTCCCAACGTAAACTTTTTATCTAGTAAATTAAAATAGTATATTAAATATATTCAAATAAGAGAAGAGAGGAATAGAGGCAAACAAAGAAACAAAATTAGAATATTTATTGGACAGCCCTGGCTGGTATGGCTCAGTTGGCTATTCATTGTCCCATGCACCGAGAGGTTACAGGTTTGATTCTCAGTCAGGGCCCACGCCTGGTTTGTGGGCTTGATTCCTGGTAGGGGACATGCAGGAGGCAGTCAATCAATGCATCTCTCTCAAGTCAATGTCTTTCTCTCTCTCTTTTTCTTCTCTCTAAAAATAATTTTTTTAAAAAGTAGCTTAAAAAAAGAATATGCATTGTACCAAACATAGTATTTGAAATAATTGTCTATAAAGTGTAGGTCCTAAAGATAAATAAAGTGAGAAAATTTTGGAGGAAATGAAGTGAACCAGAGTATAAATCTTAGTGCAGATAAGTGAGCTTTAGTACAATGTTGAAGACACAAGCTGAGTTGGGTGGAAAGCAAACAACAGATATGGCTTTGTATTTACTTTCATATGTATTATAAATGTATCTGCTATTATTTGAAAATGCTACATACCATAGCAGTGGTTTTTCCAGATACTTTTATTCACTGATTTAACCTAATTACAATATTTCCAATAACTATAATAGTAGCCAATATGTTTTTACATAGTATTTTTTAGTGCTTACATTTTAGTTTATATATATATAGGCTTAATCTCCAGACCTGAGGATATTTTTTTCATTGCTTTTCAGAGAGAGTGGAAGGGAGAGAGAGAGAGAGAAACATCTATGTGAGAGAAACAGATTGATTGGTTGCCTCCTGCACATGTACCCACTGGGCCGGGGATGGAGCCTGCAACCAAGGTACATGCCCTTGGCAGGAATCAAATCTGGTACTTTTCAGTTCCCAGGTATATGCTCTAACCACTGAGTGAAATAGGATTATAATATATTTTTTAAGTGCCAACAGTTTTCTTGTATTTTAACTGTATCTAGCAGAAATTATTTTTATAAATATTTTAGTTTTTGGTAAAGCTAATTTAATGTTCTAATTTTATTTTTATTGTCTATTAAAGCAACCAATTATGGGGCTGGACTAGAATAAAGTGATGGCTTCAGGAGCATTTGTGTCTATACTTTCTCTTCCTTCTATATGTCTGCCTCCAGCAATGATAGGTTTCTTGAACTATAACTGCTAGTGTTCTGGATTCCTAGAAAACATGGATCATCAAGCCGTTAAAGACTTAAATTTGTTTATATAGAATTTTCACTAAATGAACTGAAGGCAAGTGCCTGCGAAAGTTTAAGGTCTTTAGCAACTGTATTCATTAGTGGTTAGGTTCTTTTTTTGTCTTACACTGCATTTACAGTTGTTTCTCAGACACATCTCATCTAAGTATGGTATTGAATTCAATTAAAAATTTGTATTAATTCATGAAAGCTTTTATAATGAAAGTGAGGTTCTAATTTCTTTTCATCCATCAATATGTACATTTTTAATGTTTTAATATACAGGGATGGGAAAAGTGAGGTTTATACTTGTCAGTACCTGAAACATTCTTGTATTATTAAGTATTAATTATTGTATTTTCCATAAGAACTCTAAACTTACTTTTGCCCAACCCTGAATATCTAATGTATATTTGAAATAGCATCTTTTTTTTCTAAGTTAAAAGTTGTAAGTGTTCTATTATAGTAATTTTATTTTATTTTACTTGCCTTCTTAATTTATACTTATTGTTGAAAGTATTAAAAATGTCCTCATTTTTCTCCCATTGATCCCCTCTACCCTGCACCCCTTCTGCCAGACCTTCACCACACTATAGTCTGTGTCCATGAGTTATGTATATATGCATAAGTTCTTGGGTTAATCTCTACCCGCCCACCGCTGTCTTCTCTCTGAGATTTGTCAGTCTGTTCCATGCTTCTATGTCTCTGGATATATTTTTCATCAGTTTATTTTGTTCATTAAATTCCACATATAAGTAAGATCCTGTGATGCTGTCTTTCTCTGACTGGCTTATTTCACATAGCACAATATTCTCCAGGTCCCATCATGCCATCTCATAGGATAAGAGATCCTTCTTTTTTACAGCTGCATAGTATTCCCTGATGTAAATGTCTGAGAAGATGCTTGATATGGTTTCAATCTTCTTGAATTTGTAGAGATGTGTTTTGTGTCCTAACATGTGGTCTATCTTTGAGAATGTCTCAGGTGCACTTGAGGGGAATGTATATTCTGCAGTTTTGGGGTGAAATGTTCTGTAAATGTCAATTAAATCCATCTGATCTAGTATGTCATTGAGGGTCACAGTTTCCTTGTTGATTTTTCTGTCTGGAAGACCTATCCAGTAAAGTCAGTGGGTGTTAAAATACTGCTATTACTATATTGCTGTCGACTTCTCCTTTAAAGTCCTCCAGAAGTTTTTGTTTGTTTTCTTTTTTCAACCTGTGTGAGTCTTGTTCTGAGGTAAGTCTCTTGTAAACAGCATATATTTGGATCTTGTTTTCTTATCCATTCAGCTACCCTATGTCTTTTGATTGAAGAATTTAATCCAGTTAATATTAAGGTTATTATTGATAAGTGCTTATCTAGTGCCATTTTATTTCTTTATTCTTATGTTTCTCGCTCTCTATTTCTATTTCTTATTATAGCAGCCCCTTTAACATTTCTGACAATGCTGTTTTGGTGGTGATAAATTCCTTTAGCTTTTTTTCTTCTGGAAAGTTCTTTTTTTCACCATCTATTCTGAATGATAGCCTTGCTAGATAGTCTTGGTTTCAGATCCTTATTTTGCATTACCTTGAATACTTCATGCCATTCCCTTATGGCCTGTAGTGTCTGGTGAGAAATCAACTGACAGCCTTATGGGAACTCTTTTGTAGGTAACAGCTTGCTTTTCTCTTGTTGCCTTTAAGATTCTGTCTTGAATTTTTGGCATTTTAATTATGATGGGTCTGGGCATGGGCCTCTTTGGGTTCTTCATTCTTAGGACTCTGTGCCCCCTGTACTTGTGTGACTTTTTCCTTGACCAGGTTAGGAAAGTTTTCTGCCATTGTTTCTTCAAACAGTTCTCTAACCCTTGTTTACTTTTGACCTCCACTGGCACTCCTATAATGTGAATATTGTTACATTTCATGTTATCCCACAGCCCCCTTAGACTGTCCCCCTGTTTTTTAATTGTTTTTTTTCTTTTCTGTTCTCTGATTCAGTGATTTTTTTCTACCCTGTCTTCTAATTCACTGATCTGATCCTCAGCTTCCCCTAATCTGCTGTTTATTCCTTCCAATGTATTCTTTATTTCTACTATGTTATTCTTAATTTCCTTCATAGTTTCCATTTCTTTTCTCATGCTGGTGAGCATCCTTATAATCAATATTCTGAAACCTATACTGATAGATTGCTTATCTCCATTTTATTTAGCTCCTCTTCTGGAGAGTTCTTTTGTTCTTTCATCTGGGGCTTGTTTTTTGTCTCCCCATTTTGGCTGCCTATTTGGATTTGTTTCTATGTATTAAGTAGATTGCTAGGACTCGTAGTTTTTTGGATGGTCTCTGGTGCAGGTCAATGTCAGATGCTGTTTGTGACTGCTCTTGAGTATCCTGGTTGAATCTTTCTGTACTCCACAACTCATGGTTCCCTCTGCTGGGGCTGGATGTGTTTGGACAGGACCAAGATGTGCAACAAGGTCTGCTTTTCCAAGCCTTACATCCAGAAACAAATCAGGCAAAGACTCAAAGCACCCACAGACTGATTGTTATTCAGTCTCTTAATGAGTCTCAGGTTGTAGAAACTCCCCAGGTTGAGGTGAGAGGTCTTCCATTAGGGTGGGACAATGGCTCCTCTCCCTCCCCCCTGGCAAAAGCTGCTTGGATGGTAAATGTCTGCCTGAGAAAGATGTCCT
Source organism: Miniopterus schreibersii (assembly GCF_964146895.1). Lineage (NCBI taxonomy): Eukaryota > Metazoa > Chordata > Mammalia > Chiroptera > Miniopteridae > Miniopterus > Miniopterus schreibersii. The sequence goes on along the minus strand of NC_138102.1, from coordinate 115,505,044 downwards.
CTGACGTATGGAGGAATGACTCAGCACTGGAATCCAGATGGCTGCCCTATGAGCTCTTTCCTCCATGCCAGCATCCTTAGATACTCCTCACACAGCTTCCGTCTACTCTTCCCTCTGCTGGAGCCCAAGGTGAGTCGCTGCACATGAAACTTTGTGTGTTAACTCTTTAAGCGGGTGTCTGCATTTCCAGCCATCTCTCCCTGGTAGACAGAAACCCCTGCTGCTTTTCACAGCCAGATGTTATGTGGGCACCTTTCTCAGTTCTAGTGCTCTGGTCTGAGAAGCCCAGCTTGGGGTTTAGACCCAGAGTTCTCAGCAGGAATGTCTCAGAGCTGATATCCTTCCAAACCTTTAGCTGCTGCCTGTGGGAGCCCAGCCAGCCCTCTCAAGACTCCCTTCTTCCTCCTAGTTTCTATGCAGTCTCCACTTTCAGTCCTTGGTTACAAAGAGCAGTTAGTCTTCAGTTGCAGTTGATTTTTCAGAATGGTTTTTCTATATTTTAGTTGTAATTTCAGTTTGGTCCCTGGAGCGTGTCACTGTAGCTTCCACTCAATCTTCTGCCATTTTGGAATTTATTATAGTAATTTTAATATGATATATTTGGGGCACATGGACATTGTAACAAAAAATTTATTATAATTTAAATTTTTTCACTTCAAGTTCTATATTAGAAACAATTTTAAGTATAGTCTTGAAAGTGATAATTGCCCATGAGACCAACAAATATAAACCTGCTGTCACAATATATTAAGGTCCCATTTTTAAAAAGAGAGAGAAAGAAACAATTGAAGAAAGAGATTTCAAAAGAAAAAAAATCTTATTGTTAGAAAGCATATAAATAGATATAACAGAGAGAGGGAGAGAGGAGGAAGCTAGATATATTATAAATTTTTCATTTAAGTAGAAATGGAGGGCAATCTCAAAGAAATCTGTGATGACACCTACATAAGGGACAATGACAAACTTTCACTAAACCAATATTGTGCTATGAATACTGACTGCTCCTTAACTTATTATCAGGAAAGGGGCAAAGGGTCAAGAGTAAAAGAGAGCTGGACCCTTCATTTAGTGCCAGCATCCTAGAAAGTGTTTCTTTCCCAGGCAGAGCTAAAGGTTGCAGCTGTGATGACCTCAGGTTAGAAAATCAAACTCCCTAAGACTTAAAACTTCACCTGCACACAACCCTCCTTCAATAGGGGACTGGTCACATACACTATGGAATACCCATAAAATGCTATGCATTTCTTACAAAAGAAGATTGCCTTTGATGTGTTTTTACAGAAAGATTTTTGGGAGTGCAAAGTGACAGATATAAGTTCCTGAGCAGTGCTCATATCCATTTGTGTGTGTGTGTGTGTGTGTGTGTGTGCGCGCGCAAAAGTTATATTTATTCATATTTTAAAATAACCTGGAAAAAGGGGGGAAACTATTATGATTTCAGATATAAATCCTCTGCTCATGTATACCTGTATTAGAACACTTATCGCTGGTATTTATTTCCTAATAGCTAAATTGACATGCCCAGATATTGATGAAGAAACAATGTTACGACTAAGAAAGAATCTTGAAACTATCATAAGAAAAGAGAGACAATTTGTAATAAGTCCAAGAATCTTCCATTTACTGGCTTCAAGAGCACTGAGAAATTGTGTAAACAATGTTAGGATGGTAAATTAAAATAATAGTATAGTGTTTAATATTATTTTTAAAAGATTAGAAATGTTGCTCACTATGCCACTTTTTATGAAAACTCTATATTAAAACTCTCTAAATTTGTTTCCCTAAGATAGCATCATACTAAATCCTTTCTGGTTCAATGAATAAAGTCTACCTTTAACAAGTAATTACAAGTGAAAGGAAATGCTAAACATTTCAGATATGACAATGGGCCTTTCCGTTACAAATATACTTGAAGCTTGATGGTTCATCAAATCTATTTCAGACTATAGAGAAATTGTATAATAGGCTCTAGTGTGCAAAAGAAACCAGAAATTTCTATCAATGGATGAACTGAAAAACAAGACTGTATCACAGTTTTTGTTTGTGTTTTTCCCTTCACTGCTGTAAATTTCATAACCCATTTTGAGCCTCTCCCAAAGTCTCCCCAGGATAGACTATAATAATGAGATCTCTTTCTTTAGTGAACAGAAGTCAGGAACAGAAATGTTTAAGCCTCCCTCTTGACTAGAAGTAATTAAGCATATAAATTATAAATACACACTCATGCCTGCAGAGGTTAAGCTGATTTTGTAAACTGCATAAATGGCAAAAGCTCTCTGTTTTACTGAAGAAGATTCATAGTCTGGCTATTCAGATTGCTTTTCACTTATATGAAGACCCATTGTTTAGCAGTAAATAGAGTTTTTGCACTGAGGCATATGGGGATATGGTAAGGTTAATGTTGAATCCAAAATCACGCACATTTTGTACCCCTATCTTTACATTTTTTACATGATGTGGACACCTCATAAATGTATTCATTTATTCTTGTACTGTAGAAAGTAGAGGGTTCTTCAATTTCTAACTAGTTAATAATCAGAATGTATGCATAAAAATTATATGTACAAACGCACATGTTAACTGATAAAAATCCTAAAAACACATTAAAAACATATATTCGGTTAGAAATTCAGCCTTTAATTGCATATGGTTCTATGGATTTTGAAAATAATTAACCATATGACAGGGATAGTGTAACTGAAAATGAAAAACATAAACTGAAATTCAGAATGTTCGTTTTATTTTAAATATCTATACTCCAACTTAGTTGTTGGGTTACCTTTGACAAACTTCTTAAATGTGTTAAAACTCAGCTTCCTCATATGAAAAAATGAAAATAAAATATTTACTAGCATAAAGTTTTGTTTTACTGATTAAATAAGGTAAAGTAAATAAAAATGCTTAGCATAATTCTCAAGACATAGTAAGCACTTCATAAATCATTACTAATGGAATTCTGATGCAGAATGATCATTTTAAAATAACTGAATAGAATATTGAAAACATAATAATTTATAAAAAATTTATATATCCCTTCAAGCAGATTTATGTTTAAAATGCACAGCAAATAACTTTGCATTATAAAATTGATGTCTTAATGTTATTACTGCTGAAATATTTGGACTATGTAGTTTTGAATACATGATATATAAAACTGTAAATATATATTATTTGGTAATATATAATATCATATATTTCATTTCATATAATAAAACATATAATAATACATTATTAGTCATAATCTGAAAAGATTTTATGGTGAAAGGCATGATTGTGTGAGACAGAAAGTATGAATTTTATTTTCAATTTGCCTCTGGTCATACATTTCATGAAATAATTAACATTATAAAGTTTTTTCTATAATATATTGCTCAGTGTTCCTATAAATATTCTATTTAAACAGTAAAGCAGCAAATAAGAAATGGGAGAACTGATATTTTGGGTATAGCAACTTTTATGGCTGTCTCTTGAATAAGCATGTTGTAAATACACTTTGGCACAAGATTATTACAGTGAACTGTTATTTTTACACTATTGATTCATCATCATCTTCATTCTCAAAAAATATGGAATAATTACAATATGCCAGGCATTTTCAATTGATTTCAATGTATCAACTAATTCAAATATCAAAAACATGATACGTTATTACTACACTTGTTTTAAAGAAACTGTGAGTAATAGGGATTGAAGTAGCTAACTAATATGTAATAAAAAAAAGAATTAAACCTATGGTGTCTAATTAATTTAATTCCTTTTAATTTTAATATAAATTCAGAATTATTTCTTAATAAAATATTTAATAATATTGCCCTAAAATTAAAATTTTTAAGATTTTTTTAATTTTTAAATTACTGTTTATATTCAACAATGTTTTGTATTCGATTCAGGTACATAGCATAGTAATTAGACAATCATATACTTTACAAAATGTTCCCCCAATATTTCCAGTACCCACTTGGCATCTTACATAGTTATTACAATATTACTGACCACATTCCCTATGCTGTCCTTTACATCCCCATGACTATTCTGTAACTACCAATTTGTATTTCTTAATCTCTTTATCTTTTTCACCCAGACCCCAACATCCCTCCCCTCTGGCAACCATCATTCTCTTCTTCATGTCTATGAGTCTGATTCAATTATCTTTGTTCATTTATTTTGTTCTTTAGATTCCATATATAAGTAAAATCATATGATTTTTTCTCTCTATGATTGACATTTCTCCAAGCATAATACCCTATTGGTCTATCCATGATGCTGCAAGTGGTAAAAGTTCCTTTTTTTATGTTTTAATTACAGTTTACATTCAATATTATTTTGTATTAATTTCAAGTATTCAACATAGTGGTTAGACAGTCATATACTTTACATAGTGTCCCCCCCTGATATTTCCAGTACCCACCTATCATTATACATAGTTATTACAATATTATTGACTATATCCCCTATGCTGTACTTTACATCCCCATGACTATTTTGTAAATACCAATTCATTTATTTATTTTCTAAATTTATTTTTATTGTTGAGACTATTACAGATGTCTTCCATTTCCTCCCTGTTGCCCCCTCCACCCGGCACTCACTCCCCTCCCCAGGCCTTCACCTCACTATTTCCTGTGTCCGTGGGTTGTGCATATATGCATATAAATTCTTTGGTTAATCGCTTCCTGTCCCTTCCACCCCCTTCCCTCTGATATCATTCCTTTTGATGACTGAGGTATTCTCCATTGTATATATGTACCAGAGATTTTTATCTACTCCTCTATTGATGGACACTCTGTTTGCTTCCATAGCTTGGCTATCATAAATACTCTGCAATGAACATAGGGGTGCATATAAAGGATGGGCAAAAGTAGGTTTACAGTGGTTTGTATGGAAAATAATACAATAACTAATAAATAATTACACAAGAATAAACTCTTTCACACACTCACAACTGTAAACCTAATTTTGTCCCACCTTGTGTTCTTTCAATTTAGTGTTTCGAGTTTCTTCAGATAAATGCCCATCAGTGGAATAGCTGGGTCATAAGGCACATTCATTTTTAATTTTTTGAGAAATTTCCATACTGTTTCCCAGAGTGGCAGCACCAATCTGCATTCCCACCAACAGTGCATGTGGGTCCCTATTTCTCCACATCCTCACCAATATTTGTTGTTTGTTGATTTATTAATTATAGCCATTCTGACAGGTGTGAGGTGATATTTCACTGTGGTTTTAATTTGCATCTCTCTGACGATTAGTGACATTGAGCATCTTTTCATATGTCTGTTGGCCATCTATATGTCCATTTTAGAGAAGTGTCTATTTAGGTTCTCTACATATTTTTTAAATTGGATTGTTTGGGTTTATTTGAGTGTTGAGTAGTAGAAATTCTTTATAAATTGTGGATATTGACTCCTTATCAGATGTATCATTGGCGAATATGTTCTCCCACTCAGTGGGTTGTCTTTTATTTTTGTGGTGGTTTCCTTGGCTTTCCAAAAACTTTTTAGTTTGATGTAGTCTCATTTTTTAATTTATTTTGTTTTCCTTGCCCAAAGACACATCATACAAAATATTGCTAAGAGAAATGTCCAAGATATTATTGTTTATTGTTTCTTCTAGGATTTTATGGTTTGAAGTCAAACATTTAAGTCTTTAATCCATTTGGAGTTTATTCTTGTGTGGTGTAAAAAGGTGGTCCAGTTTCTTTATTTGTTTTTTATTTATTATTTTTTGCGCATATCTGTCCAATTTTCTCAACACCATTTACTGGACAAATGTTCTATACTCCATTGTATGTTTTTACATACATTTGACCTCCTCTGTCAAATAATTGACCATAAAGTTGTGGGTTTATTTCTGGGCTCTCTATTCTGTATCATTGATCTATATGGCTGTTTTTATGCCAGTACCATGCATTTTTTTTTTTTTTATGACTATGACCTTATAGCATAGTTTGATATCAGGAAGCATTATTCCTCCAACTTTGTCTTTCTTTTTCAAGACTGCTGTGGCTATTTAGGGTCTTTTGTGGTTCCATATAAATTTTTAGAATATTTGTTGTAGTTCTTTGAAATATACCATTGGTATCTTGATAGGAATTGCAGTGAATCTATAGATTGCTTTGGGTAATATGGACATTTTAATGATGTTAATTATGCCTATCCATGAACATTGTATATGCTTCCACTTATTTATGTTCTTCAATTTCTTTCATCAATGACTTATATTTTTTGAGTATAGGTTTTTTACATCCTTGGTTAAGTTTATTCTTAAGCATTTTTTGATGCAATTGTAAATGGGATTTTCTTAGTTTCTTTTTCTGATATTTCATTATTGGTATATCAAAATGCAACTTATTTCTGGATATTTTGTATCCTGCTTATTTACTAAATTCATTTATCAGTTCTAGCAGTTATTTGATGGACTCTTTAGGGTTCTCTACATACAGTATTTTGTGATCTGCAAATAATGACAGTTTTACTTCTTTCCAATTTGGATGCCTTTTATTTCTTCTTTTCTGATTGCCGTGGATAGGATGTCCAGTATCATGTTGAATTAAAGTGGTGAAAATGGACATTCTTGTCTTGCTCCTGACTTTAATGAAAGCACTTTTTGTTTTTGCCCATTGAGTATGATGTTGGCTGTGAGTTTGTCATATATGACCTTTATTAGGTTGAGGTATGTTCCCTCTTTCACACTTTTAGTCTGAGGTGGGTGTCTTTTAGACAGCATATATATGAGCCTTGTTTTCTTATCTATTCCTCTACCCTGTATTTTTTTTTTAATATATCTTTATTGATTTCAGAGAAAGGATAGGGAGAGAGAGATAGAAATATCAATGATGAGAGAGTCATTCATCAAGCCCACACCCGGGCATGTGCCCTGACCGGGAATCGAACCCCAATCGCCTGGATTCTAGGTCGACGCTCAACCGCTGAGCCACACCCGGCTGGGCTACCCTGTATTTTTTATTGGAACATTTAAGCATTAATATTTAAAGTGATTATTGATAGGTACATATTTATTGTCATTTTATTCTTTATAACTACATTCTTCTCTTTTTTTATTCCTTTTTCTTTTTCTTCTTGAAGATGGTATCTGTTGTTGATATGGTAAAAGAACTCAGCACAAGGTCCCTGGTGGCTGACCCTTCAGCTCTCTCCCCAGAGCCACACCACCCACTCTGTTCCCCCACTACTCGAGTCTTCTCCAATCTGCCTACCCCCTGCAGGAGCTAAGGGTGAGTTGCTGCAAATAAGAGTTTGTGCTTTGGCCCTTGAAGAGGATGCCTGGGTTTCCAAGAGACTGCAGTCTCTCCTGGTGGGTAGAAGGCCCTGCTGATTTTCACAACCAGATGTTGTATGGGCCTTTCTTCATACCTCTGGTGCTCTTGTCTGGCATGGGGTTGAGACTCCAAATTCCTCAGTTGGGACCCTTGCTGCTGAGATGCTCCTCTAGATTCTCACTTTTCCCACATGTCTGATCTTTCTACTGGTCTTGTGTTTCTGTAAATCATTGTTTATAAGACTTCTGGTCAGCTAGTCATTAGTTGGTTATTTAGTTTTATTGCTCTATATTTTAGTTGTTATTCCAGTTTGGTCCTGGGAAGAGAATGGTGTAACTTCCACTTACTCTTCTGTCATCTTCTTCCCCCTAAAGTTTTTAAATCTTATATACTTAAAGGGCATGTGTACACTCTACACAATACTTTCAGTCTCCTAATTTGAAAAGAGTTCTATTTGAATAAATGTGAAAATGTATTATAAACATATTAATAGTATAATCAACTAACACTTGTTCATCTCGAATAAATTCTATAAAGCTACTAAATTATGAAAAATTTAAAGTTCATCATTCAACAAATTTATTCTGTTCCAGTACCTATTCCAGACACTTAGATATATCAATATATATTTTAAAAATCCCAGTTTTTAAAGGCTTACATAAAGAAAGAGAGCTAGTCAATGAAAATAGTAAACATAAATAAGTATAGTTTGTGGTGTATGAGAAATTAATAAATGCCATAAAGAAAAAAATAGAGCAAAGTATTTTAATATTATTTTTAAGTCTTTTTATGCTTTAAAATATAATCATAATACTCTATTTAGGAGAGTAGGGCTGGTGAGTGTGTGTGTGTATGTGTGTGCAGTGTTCTGTCTGTGTGTGCATGACTTCCTGTTGCTATTTAGGTAAGGTATAGCTGCCAAATTCAAAATCTTCTGAAAGAAGATTTTGAAAAATACACTAAGGAAGCATTTCATTATGAAACAATTTTTGTCACTTGAGAACATTTAAGTTCTCCTTAATGTATAAGTATTTAAAAATCAAATTTTTCTGCTTTTGACAAAAATTAAAATCTAGTTTTTAGAGTAATTTGGTAAGGCTGGGAGAAACATACCCCAACAATTTAAAGGAATATTCATTTATTTTGCGTCTCTCTGTGTGTATCTTCACCTAAAATATACACTATTTTCCTAGGTTTAAGAAATTTAGAGCTTTTGATCAATAAAAATACAGTTCAGATTTCATTTTGTATGTATGTATATATAGTTATCAAGGGTCCTAAGCTTCTCAAAGATAGGAGAACAGTGTGTATTCTAGGTGAAGAAATGTGCTCTTGATTCAGGTAGCTTACTATCATAAAATGATGCTCTTTTTTTACTTTATTTTGAGAAAGTTGATAAATAGAACTGTATCTTCACAGTACTCCAGTTCAAGATTATTTTAATTGTATCTTCATGTTATTTTCTGAAGAATTTTATAGTTTTAAGTAAACCAATTGTATTTTTTAAATGTTTTTTTTTTTATTTTCTCAAGAACACTTAACATGAGATCCACTCTCAAAAAATTTTTGAGTATAATAAAATATTGTTCATTTTAGGAACAATACTGGGTTGATATCTACAACTAATTCAAAATGCTTGGCTGAAAATGTATGCCTGTTGATTAGTAACTCCCCAATCCTGCCCCTTTCCCCAGCCCTTAGTCACCATCATTCCACACTTTGATTCTATAAAATTGACTATTTTAGGCAACTCATTCATATAAGTGGAATCATGCAGTATTTGTCTTTTTTCAGTGACTATCTTATTTTACTTAGTGTAATGTCATGAAGGTACATTCATGTGGTCACATATTGAAGAATATTTTTCTTTTTTAAGGCCGAATAGTATTTTATTATATATACAGGATGTCCCAAAAAATGTATACACACTTTAACTGCTGATAGCTCAATTTTGATAATGAAGTGTACTTTAATAAACACTGCCTTTATAATTATTTGAAGTGTGTGAATATATTTTTGGGGGCACCCTATATATATGACACACTTCTTTTATCCATTAATCTGTTAATGGAAATTGAGGTTGAGGTTGTTTCCACCCTATTAGGAATAGTGCTACAATGAACATAAGAGTAATAATTCTCAAGTTCTTGATGTCAATTATTGCAAAAACACCTAAAAGTGGGATTTCTGGATAACTTGGAAGTTCTATTAGTTTTACTGAGAAACCTCTGTGCTGTTTTCTATAGCAGGTGAATGCTTTTGAATTTCCATCAATGACTGCAAGAGTTCCTTGTCATTTTGTTTTTTAAAGATGGTTACTAGAAATTTTAAAATTACATGTGTGGTTTCCATTTATGGCTTGTAATATATTTTTAATGAGAGTGCTGGTACAAACTGTTAGAAGCAGCATGTTTTAAAAGATATATTTATATGTAATTGTCATGCTTCTCATAGAGAAATAAGCACACTTGGCTTTTTCATTGATTCTTTAAATAACCCTGAACAAATAACTTAACTACTATTAGCTTTGGTTTCCTAAGGTTATTTCAAGGTAATCTCTGAAACAAGGACCTCCTTGTAGGCTTATGAATCAGACTTTGGATTTAAGGGACTTAGGATAAAATCCTTCATTAGTTATTAACATATTTTTTGAACTACATAAAATAAAATGTCATTTTTTTAGCCTGAGGTTTCTCATTTGTAAACAATTTACAATTATTTCACACCTATTTTTTCTCTAAGAATTAAGTCATAGACTTCACATGCTAACATTTTGAGATCTACAATGTAGTAAATACATATTACAATAACATATGTCTCTTAACTTCAATGCAGCAGTCATCATACAGAAGGTGATTTTTGCTGCTATTGATACTCTGTCCTTCTACACTAAGAAACGTTTTGTTTTTGTTTGTTTTTCTTCCTAAATTTGAAAATATGACCTTTGTTCTTTCTTAATGCCATCTGAACTCTTGCACACACTCCTAAATACACAGCCACCTTGAAGTAAAACCAACCAAATATCTTTGTGAAAATGTCAAAATGTGAGAAATAAAATCTCTCAATGGTAAACATTACAAAATAAAACATAATCACAGACTGTGAACATAAAAATCCCAAAGGAGACAATGTAGGACATCTGGGTGTCAAAGGTTAAACTTAATAATCACCTACTGTTTTAAAATGTGATAAAATTTAGTGTTTTATATGAAAAGTATTTACATTTAATTTCTTTTTATAAACATCTTGGTGAAAATGCACAATTTTCTTTTATAACTTGGCTAAGAGGCTAATATGGGAGTCAAGAATACTTGTGTTCCAAATTTATTAATACACAGAACTTACTGCATTGACAAAGATTTATTAAAAGTTACAAAACTTAGTAGTTAAGTGAAGAAAATGAATGCTCTCATACTTTCTCAGTGGAAGTATACATTGGTACAAGTTTTCTATAGTTGAGTCTAACACATAGATTAATAGTAATAAATGTGTGCACATTTTGCTCTGACACAGTAATGCCATTTTAGAATTAATATTAAAGGAAAGTGGCAAAAAATGCACATTATGTAGAGGCAAGAGTCTGCATAGCAGGAGTATCTGCATACACATAGACACAGACAAGAAACTGGAAGCAGCCTACATGTCCAGCAACATGAATATGAATAAGTATATTATGGTACCTATGAGAGATAGAATGCTACTTAGCCATCTAAAATAATTTTGAAAAAGAGTACTTAATCACATTAAAAATATTCAAAGTGTATTTTCAAGTGAAAAGTTTACATGATATGTTTATATAATATATTTTTAAATTACAAAATAAAAGTATAAAATAGCAGGAGACCATATATTAGAGTATTTTTGATAGTGATAATCTCTACATTTTATTATTTGCATTTTTTAAATATGTTTTTATTGATTTCAGAGAGGAAAGGAGAAGGAGAGGTAGAAACATCAATGATAAGAGAGAGTCATTGATCAGCTGCCTCCTGCACTCCCCTCAGCGGGGATTGAGCCCACAGCCTGAGCATGTGCCTTAACAGTGAATTGACCCATGACCTCCTGGTTCATAAGTCAACACTCAACCACTGAGCCATGTGGGCCAGGCTGTTATTTGCATTTTTTAAGTTTCTCCCTGCACACATACACAGAAACAAGTGCACACGCACACACAGGTCTCTTTAGGGAACAAAATAAATTAACATAAGTTGCACTTTTGTTCCCAAAGTATTCCTATGGCACTACCAGATTGGATAAAGATATTTCTACTCCTACATATAAGCATTAGAGGAATGCTATTATGACTTTATATAAAAATTTAATCAGCTACACGAATATAACAATCTACAAATATGCTTGAGTGAGAAAATTTATAGATGTTATCACTTTCCAGTAAAGGTACCCTTTGAAAAAACAATCTAAATGCTGCTATCAATTCAGTCTTTAATTCTCAGCAGATAGTCAAAGTTGTAATACTTTCTATAATAATCAACTTGACAAAGTAGATGCATCTTTATTTTAATTACAAATAAACTCTTGGGATAAATATAATCTCATAAAAGTGATGAAACAGTCAAAGTCTTGGAGTTTACATAAGTATGATATCAGTAATTTTCATTTTCTACCTTCTTGTTGAAAAGAATTCCAAATTTATTAATTTTAACAAAGCATTGAGGGAAAAAGATATTGCTTTCAAATACAGAATTTTCAGTGTTCTCATATATAAGGGATCAGATCTTCAAAACTAAATTTTTTCACTTTTTAAAGTCAATATATTTTTACTGCTAAAGTTGCAAAGTATGACAGAGATTAATGAAGAGGTCCAGTGAAATTGTTGTCACAAATGACAAAACTCATATTTTAGTTACCACAGAATTTATAATTTTAGCTTATGGTGATTTATTAGAGCATGCACATTTTAGATGCTTTTTTTAAACTCTGCTAATTATACTTGTTTAGAAATTTCAAAAAGTCTGGGTCAAATACTAATATTTCATTCATGTATTCATTCACACATCTATTAATATATAAAAGTTTAAAGCATTCTGTTTACTATGGGTGAGTAGAAAAAAATAGAGTATGACACCTCTTAATAGAGGTTATCATTTAATAAAGAGGATTTTATTATAAAATATACTTCCTATTAAAAGTGTCATTTGGTTAAGAAATGGTGTTCATATTCTATGACAAATCAAGATTTTTGAAGGGAAAATCAAACGATTTTATGGAACCCAAATATTGTTAGAAGTACAATTTAGCTTAAGAGGTATGTTGAGAGAATAAAGGGTTTTGAGTGTAAGGGTAAAGACAAATATTACTTTATTCATTAGACAACAGAGATTCTTTCACAGTGTGGAAAGTGATTCTATTATTTTCTGAATTAATCCACTCTATTCTCATATGGAAATTCCTCATTTTAAGAAATTTAATCTTCAGCAAAGACTATAATTTTCTTACTTTGATTTATTTCTGTCTTGCTCTCCCATGCCTCTCCTGCCATTCTCCATGGTATCATCACAGTGATCTTTATAAAATGAATCTAATCAATTCATTTCTCTGTGTAAAATTCTAAATAGCCTTTCCCTGAATATAGAAGGAAATCAACTGTCTGCGTGGTTCTGTCTGTTCTTCTCAGCTCACCTCTCACTGCCACGCACTCAATGCTTATAAAGAAACCAGTTACCCTGGTTTCATAAACACATAATTCCATTTCATCTGCCTGCTCTACCCATTCTTCTTTCAAGATTGGGCGAGCCTGGCAGGGTAGCTCAGCTGGTTAGAGCTTCATCCTGATGCGCCAAGGTTGCGGGCTTGCTCCCCAGTCAGAGCACATGCAAGAATTAAGCAATGAATTCATAAATAAATGGAACAACAAGTTGAACTATCTCTTTCTAAAAATCAATAAATAAAAAATTAAAAATATATATTTGGCTAAAACTCTAGTTCTTCTAACAAACCTTTCCTAAACTTTCTTCTCAAGAACAACTAGCAATTCATTTACTCATATTACCACAATATTTTCTTTAGACTTCAAAAGGAAACTTTAACATTTAGTGGGAAATTTACTTCTCTGTTTTCTAGATAAGACTGAGAATTTTTGTCTTGACTGTCATTCGCCTTCCTAGTAATTCATATTGTTTCTAGATAGTAGATGCTTAATAAGTGGTGAATGAATAAATAAAAGGGCAAAGAATTGAATGAATATAATTATTGGAAGTTTTTTGTGGTAGCACTTGATATAGAATTAATGAAACAGAGGGGTTACTTCCAAATGTTAGCCATGCTGACTTAAATGTCTTTCTCCTACCCTGATTTTCTTCTTTCAAGAAACCTCAGCTTATAATGTTCTCTTGCCTAGAACACTGTCCTCACTCTTACTCATTAACTTCAATTATTACTTTGTCAAAGCATCCTATCTAACCCTACCTTTTCAAAATATCCTCCATCATTACACAGAGCAGTTTAAGTGGCATTGCCTACTTTTTGTATATGAGCAAATTCTTTCTTTTATCAAGAAAAACAAGGGTAGGGCCACAATTAACTAAAATATATTTAAAAAACAAATGACCTAATTTAAATCTATTTTATGCCACTCTGAAATCTATGCATAGGTTATAGCACATTCTATTCATTCATTCACTTACTCATTTATTCATTCATTCAGCAAATAAGGGATTTGGATGTGGCAGCCACTGTGCTACTTACTGGAAATTTAACATTTAATAAGATAGTTTACATGTCTGTAAATGTACATGTCAGGTAGTTTATAGTATAATATTTGAAGAAAAAAGGTAATTTTTTTTATATCTTTTTTGATTTCAGAGAGAGGAAGGAGAGGGAGAGAGAAACATCAATGATGAGAGAGTCATTCATTTGCTGCCTCCTGCACACCCCCTGCTGGGGATCGAGCCCACAACCCAGGCATGTGCCCTGACTGGGAATCAAACCGTGATCTCCTGGATCCTAGGTCAATGCTCAATTGCTGAGCCATGCCAGGCTGGGCAAAAGGTAAATTATTAACATAATCATTGCAGACCCATTGCTTGGAATTTTCTTTAAACATTATTTCTTTAAACATTAAATACAAGATTAATTATTTAAAGCTCCTAGGGTAGTGCCTAGAGCTCAAAATATTGCTTCATCTTCTTATTTGGTAAATAAAATTTCCTGAAATAGATCCATATGCTAGCAATAAAAGCTTTGGTATCACACAATCATACCAAAATTTGGTAAGTGTTCAACAGATTTAAAGCACTAAAATAATTTGTAATTCGTAATAGAACTACACATCTTCAACTATTGCTTTACATTTTAACTGAAATGATTATGAATTTAAAATATTGCATTTATGTCATAATGTGGGTCACTAATTCTAATAGTCATCATACTACTGACCTTTTACTTATTTGGCTTTTTACAGAGATGAAAATTTAAAAAAATATAGATCTAAAGCACAACTATATGCAAGACAGCATAGGGTTGTGAGCTCCAAGATAAAAATCCACAGTAACAAAGAAACTTGCTAACAAAAGAATAATGTACATTGTAGTCAGAAAACCTGTCCCAGATCTGACTAAGAATGAAAGTCAGAGAATAGGCAATTACCTCATTTTGCTCATTTATAATGGAAATAATAAAAACTCACAGGTATACTGTCAATCATTAAGTGTCAAATTGTCTGCCTGATGGAAAAAGTAATAAACATTACTTAAAGTAAATCCCTTATTCTGTGTCCTATGATATTGTTTAATTTTGGTAATCTGATAAACTACCCAGAAACTAAGTCCATAACCTCTAATATTTATTTTACACATTTAAAAGAAAGTCAGTTATGTTTTCAGTTGAGCCCAGAAGGTAAACGCTGGGAATTCTTGTCAAGAGACCTGGAAGCTGCTGAATTAATCAATCTTTACATCTATGGGCTCAGCAAAACAGCTTTGTCTTAATGTTTAAAGTAGGTACATCTCTCAGAGGGAAGACTGACAGCAATCAAATGTTCACAAGAGTCTTGTGTTTAAACTGAAGTTCCAAATCATATTTTAATTTATAACGAGAACTGTGACAAACGGGTAGGAATACGTATATGTCATGGCCAAGCCTTTCTCTCCCTGTAGAATAATCAGAGGATGATTTCTTGAAAAGCAATGATTTCAGGTGGCAGGTCCAGTGTTTAAAGGCATCATTCTTCTCTGTGAAAGAAAGCTCTTATGGAGGGCCCAGAGCATTCTTGCTCCTAAGCAGTGCATCATTCAGTACTGACACACAATTCCTGCCTTCTTTCCATTCAGATACAATCAGCCCTGGAAATTGTTTTCCCCAAAGGGTGACTTTGAATACCAGATTTAATCTACATTGCTTGAACTCTCAGGAGGTGCTCTTTCTTTCTTACTTTCATTTTTGGAGTGGTTACTCACTTTTGCTGCCATGAACTTACCAAATTTACCAAACAATTTATTTCTGAAATTTGATATTTATAATCATACTCCTCTAGGAGTTCTAAAGCTAAGTAAGTTAATATGTGGATTAAAAAATGAGTGAAGATTTTCTAATTTCTATCTACCAAGGATTAAGTTTCAATAAATTCCTATAATGTTATATTTTTAAGGTAATTCAGTTTTTATGGCATTTGAAATGGCAAATACAATTACAAACAAAACAAATCAAGTTCCCTGTAATATTTTAAATATTACTCTTAGTGAAAAGTTCTGTTTAAGACCTACTTAAGTCAAACTTCTTGAATTTTACTAATGATATATATTGTTAGTCTTTATATATGTGTGTGTGTGTGTGTGTGTGTGCATTAAACTAAATTTTACTAGTCCAAAATCATCAGCTTCATAGCAAAAAAACAAATACAGCCCTGGCCAGTGTGGCTCAGTAGTTAAAGCATTAGCCCGGGCACTGAAGGGTTGGGGGTTCCATTACTGGTCCCAATCAGGTGTGTGCAGGAGGGAACCAATGGATGTGTCTCTCTCACATCACTGTCTCTCTTTCTCTCTGTCTTCATCCCTCTTTCCCTCCCTTCCATTTTATCTAAAATCAATGGAAAAAATATCCTCGAGTGAAGATTAACAACAAGAACAACACATATATATATGATGTGAAAGTTATTTGTAAGCTGGTGAAATCAGGAATGAACTCAGAATTGAAATTATTATAATGCCTGGTCTAACTCATAACACATAGGCTACAAATTGAGGAAGGAAGAATTAGCTATATAAAATTATTGGTAACTTTAGAACAATATACCATATTTAAAACATCATTGAGCAATTTACCTGAAGTAGATTACTTAAAAAATCCTAGATTTCTTTCTCTCTCTTGAATTATCCAATAGGTAATCACATTTTATTTATTCTGACTTTTAAACATTTCACTTCCAATAACATGGCTTAGATAGTTTTAATAGTCTCCAGTCCTTCGCTTTTCCTTATCAGAATCACAGTTCTAAAATCCATGAGGAACCATGTCACTTTTCATTTGAATATTATTTTCAGCAACAGCATTGCTTCCATACTTCTTGAAAATGTGAGAGCCCTTTTTAACATTAAGAAATATCAAGGTCCACCACACCACAGTAATGTAGTTATACTAGCTGTTGTAAACAGTAGAATAAAATTAATACTTTAAAATAGGTACTGAAAAATACTTTAACAAAATAACTTTATTGTATTAGATGTATGAATGTCTTTAATATTTTAAAATTAGTAATACTCTAAGAAACTCATTCTATTTTAACAACAGAATAATATAAGTATGTATTTGAAAAACAGCAGCACCTGCACATACAGAACAAACTTTGTTTTGACTACAAACATTTGTTTTGGTACTGCTTTATTGAGTTATGGTGATATACAATAAAATTTACTCATGGTAACTGTGTGATCGACACATTGGGTAGTTTCTAAAGCCCTATAACCACTACTACAATCAAGATCTAAGACATTTCAGCTCAGCTGATGTGGCTCAGAAGTTGAGCATCAACCTATGATCCAGGAGATCGAGGTTTGATTCCTGGTCAGGGCACATGCCTGGGTTATAGGCTTCATCCCTTGCAGAAGGCAGCTGATCAATGACTCTCTCTAATCATTGATGTTTCTATCTCTTTCTCCCTCTCCCTTCCTCTCTCTTAAATAAATAAAAATAAAAATAATCTAAAATATTTCATTCACCTAATAAAGTGCCTTTGTCCCCTTTTGCCTTCACTGACATCCCCTAACCCCTACTCCCTTTGCAAAGTATGTTTTACAAATATTTTCTTTCAAAAGGCTCACAAATTTTTGGTAACTGTGTCTTCTAAAGATCAAAAATTATTACTTTTTATGAAATATAGTTTACGCATTTTTGTTTAATAAGTTCTGTTTGTGTCTTGGAATAATACTATATAGCTGTGAAAAAGAAGGACCTCGTACCCTTTGAGACAGCATGGAGGGACCTGGAGATTATGGTGCTAAGTGAAATAAGCCAGTGAGAGAAAGACAATTATCATGTGATCTCACTTATATGTGGAATCTAATGAACAAAATAAACTGACAAACAAAATAGGTCCAGAGACATGGAAGATGGAACAGACTGACAGATCTCAGAGGGAAGGAGGAAGGGGGACGGCAGGAAGAGATTAACCAAAGAATTTACATGCATATAAGCATAGCCCATGGACAGAAGCAATACTGAGGTGAAGGCCTGGGGTGGGGCAGGAGCAGGTTGAGAGGAGCAAATGGGGGATAATGGGGTACATCTGTAATACTCTCAACAATAAAAATATTTTTTTAAAGTAAAACAAACAAACAAAAACCTTTGCCTATCCCAACATTACCCTCCAGTGATTTTTCACCCACATATTTTAAAGCACTGATATCCAAGGTAAAATTCAAATATTTAGTATGAAACTTAAGACTGTTTTGGGTTGATCTGTTTCTAGTTTTCCAGTTCTTTTTCTTTCTCTAACATACACAGGATCTCTAGTTTTAGTAAGCTGAATTATTATATAAACATTAAATCAAAATAATAGCAATGATAATTTAAAAAATTAACTATTAGACAAAATAGTTTAGAAAATTTTGGTATCTCAGAATAAGAAACTATTTTATAAACAATGTACAAAATCATAAATCATAAAAGACAGTAGTGAAAAATTTAAGTGCTTTAAAATTAAAATCTATAGAAAGAAAAACTGAAGCAGAAAATTAAAACAGAGATAAGAAGAAACTATTTTAACATAAAGTTTTAGTCAAAAATATTAAATATTTTAGCATATGACTAACAAAAATATAACAAATATAAAAATAGGGAATAAAACATGCAGTTCATAGAAGGAAAATATTGAATTACAAATAAATTATAAACTATGCTTAACTCTATAACAGTCAAGGAAATTTCACTGGAAACATGAAATATGAATGAATAAACATAAGATGACAAAAGTTGAAAAATCTACTAAGAGTTGGAGAGATTGAATTTGGGAATATAATCTATTTCTTTCTTTTCTTTTCTTTTCTTTTCTTTTCTTTTCTTTTCTTTTCTTTTCTTTTCTTTTCTTTTCTTTTCTTTTCTTTTCTTTTCTTTTCTTTTTTTAGAATAGTTTACTGACTTTTAGAGAAAGAGGGAGGGAGAAGAGAGAAACATTGATGTGAGAGTGCAACAGCAATTGGCCACCCCCTACCTGGGATGGAGCCAGAATCCAGGAATCAAACCAGCAAACTTTCCGTTCATGGGGATGACCCCCAACTAACTGAGCCACACCAGCCAGGGCAGAATACAATCTATTCCTAATAAAATTGAGTATGCATACATCAGATAATCTAGTGATTCTACTTTTAAAATATGCACTAGAGTTACTCTTGAACAATGCTATCTAAACATAAATACCATGAATGTCTTTTAACTGTATCATATCAGCATGCATAGACCGTAGAGATATTCTCTTGAAGGAAAAAACAGAAAGTATGCCATACACTTAAGCTGTATGTGGTAAAATACTAGAAAATATAAATGAAGGACTGTTTATTTGCATATCAATGGTTATTCTGGGATGAAAAGTAGATAAATGGGACCTGAATGAGAAACAAAGGGGAATTTAGCATTACCTGAATATTTGCTTTCATATAAATATAGACATTTTTTAACTGTTATTATATGTTATAAACAATCATAATGTTTTTGGTGAATAAAAAATACAAATTTATTTCTCATATGTATGGTGCACTGAGTGGCTCTGTTGTCCTCAGTTGCGCTCACTTATGTATTTGAAAATTGATTGGCTTTCTGTGAATCAAGTTTGGACTCAGCTACCCAGCTCTGCTTCAAGTTGCAGGTCAACAAGTTTCAGATCTACTTTAAGTGGTACCAAACCTGGGTCACACACTAAAGGAGCAGCAGGTACCCAGAGGAAATAGCAGAGGAGCAGGAGGTCATACCCAACATATAAGTACATTTCAAGTCCCCTGATAGCATCATTCTGATAAAATCCTTTGAGTCAAAGCAATTTGCATGGCCTGGTCCAAAATTAAGAAGTATGTGGGGAGAAGAGGAGATGATCATACTTTGCCTGTGTGAGAACTACGAGGTAACATGCTAAAGTTAGTCGAGAAAGTGAATAATTCGCTCTACCACATCTGAAGCAAATGGGAAAAATGTCAATATTTGTTGTTTAGGGTTTGTGGGTGTATGGGTGTCTGTATTACATTTTCTTTTGCTTTTTCTGTAGTTTTAAATGATTTCCAAATTTTAAAATGAACTACAGTATAGTTAACTAGTTACTATTAAGCTGTCTTATCTTTTTATAATCTTTTACAAATTGATAGTTACAGAATAGTCATGGGATGTAAAGTACAGTATAGAGAATATAGTCAATAATATTGTAATAACTATATATGGTGCCAGGTGGGTACTTGAAATATTGGGGGAATTATTTTGTAAAGTGTATGATTAACCACTCTACTATACACCTGGAATTAATACAAAACAATATTGAATGTAAACTATAATCGACACATAAATTTTTAAAAATCTTAAATATTTTTTTAAAGATTCTCTGTTTCACTCTTTACCTGATAACTTTATACCTACCCTTTAAAACAAAACTAAATCACCACCTTCTCTGTGAAACTGCATTTGCCCTTTTCCACTGTGATCAGCTATTCTTTTGTTATTTTTAAAGAACTTTGTGTATATTTTATTTCTAATTTAGGACTTAAACCTTATTTTGTTCTAGTTATTTAATAATTCAACTGTCTTCTTCCACTAGAGCAGAAAGTAGTTCTTATATAAAATATATATTTAAATGTATTTACCTAGAAAGGTCAAGCTTATTAACTCTACTTTATCCTAGACACATAAACAAATAGGCTATGTTTCCCAACCTTGCTTGCATGTAGGTGTGGCTATGTAACTGAGTTTTAGAAAGGGAGTAAAAATGATGTGAGCCACTTCCAAACCAGATCCTTAAAAACTTCCCAATTGCTTCCTGCTCTGGCTGAATGCATCTATCTGATGGTAGATCCATGGAGCTGGGAAGGCAAAAGTGGGAAGGAATCTGGGTCCTGAATAGCTCTTCTGCTAAGTACCTCATGAACAAGAAGACAGTTTTGATGGCTCAATCTCTCAGATAGTCAAGCCCACTTGCTATGCAATTTGTCCTACCTAATAAATCTTGCCTAGTATCTTGTAGAAGCCATTCAATATAATAAAAGTTAATTAGATTGATTTCTGGCATTATATCTAAAAACAATAGTTCTCTATAAGGAGAAAATATAGGATTCACTTTCTAACTTTTTTTTAGAATAAGATACATAATACTGAAACATGAATGACAATAGCTAAAATTATGTGGTCATTCAACAATATTATTTTTAGGATTTTTAAATACCTATTAAGTGAAGTAAATGTGTTTTTGTTTTTTATTCATTAAAAATGTATTGTTTTCAAGAAATGGAAGCTACAGATTTGAAAAATTAACAAACCTGATTGCATTGAAAATCATACAATAAATATTTATATATACAAGAAGTTCTATTTAAAGGTAAACACTGATTATGGAAAAACACTTCTTTAGCTACTTGGCTTAGTGTAATCGAGGTCACCATTTAACCAATTAAAAATGTTCATCACTGAATGCCTTTAAATACTTCATGAATCATGTAATTGCTCTGAGTTTAAGCTAAAAAAATGCACCTGCTACTGCATGGGTCTCTCATGAAGTTATATTCTCGAAGCTTTTAAAATAATCTAGCAAACAGATCTAATTTAATAGTAGATATCAGTAGGTTTAGTCTCAGAAAAAAAAGATAATTAAACCTTATCGCCTCTATTTAGTCTCTAATTAAAAGTGAAAAGGCATTCAAATTTTAAACACATTGCATAGCTTTTAAAATATCAGATATTATCAAAATTTAAATATTTCTGATAAAATCCAGATGGCTATAATTGCTGAAGATTTTGTTAATTGCAATTATTTTCAATTCAAAATGTGCACTTCTTTATAATGGATTTTATATTACTCGATTCCCTCCAGCATTATTTATGACATTAACAAAACCAAGTTGCCACTCAGAAAATAATCCATAGATTAAGCATCGATTAATTAGCCTCTTAGGAGTATATACCTATGAACCATGTAATTTTAAAAATTAATGCAGCATTTTTAGTGCTCTGACTGGGAAAGTATAAGTTGAATGTAAAATATGCTTTTACCAATGTTTTACACCATAGTAATTGAATAATAATGTTAAAAAGAAGTCAATGCTAACATTCTCAGTGATACATAAATTTGTAATATTTAGTGCTGGTGCATAGACTAATCAAATCCCTCTTTTCCAGAAATGGATTCTGATCCCCTACCTTTAACCACATTGAACACCTTTATGTCTAGACAGTTAAATTAGAAGCCTTAAGACATATCAAAGTTTCAGGAAACACCCAAAGAAAGCTGGGACCATTCTCATGATATCAGATAACTTCATAGAGCTTCCAGGGTACACATGACTCAAGTTATTATGTTTCTTCTATAAAAGTACATGTTCTTTCTACATTATACCTTTTTATGAAGGTTGACCCCATGTGTCCCACTATTCCTAATTAGCATGGTGGTACTCATTTTTTCACTTTCAACTCCTGTAGTTCTCCTATATGAATTCTCTATCTCAGAAAACTGATCCTCTCATCATTACCATGTTTTCATTTTCTCATGAAATCCCAGGATGTAAATATCAAATTATTTTCTGTTTCTGAATAATCTTTTCTCCAAATTCTGCTTAGGAACATCTTAGTCATCATTATGCGAGTAGTTTGCTGTTGTCTGTTTTGTTTTGTTGCATTTCGGTTGAAAGCATGAATTCTTTTTTCTCAGTACAAACCATCATAACTTTCTTGGGGACATGTATTTTCTCTTTTTCCTATTGTGTGTGTTCTGGCTAAGACTTAAAAAAAAATCTCTCTGATTACGATGCTTGCCTTAGAATAGGCAGCCAATCTAAATATACATTATCTAAATATGCATATATACGTGTGTGTGATTGTGTGAGATAATTACGAATGTAATTATCACATACATATATATTGACTTCACTTCAACACAGGAAATAAAGTTGAATCCTTATTGTTAAGGGAAAGAAGTCATTTTGAAAAGGCTGTATACTGTATGATTCCAACTATAGGACATCTGGAAAAGGTCAAGTGGCAGACAGTGAAAAGAACAGTGATTCCTAGGAGCTTGGGGAGAAAAGGAAGGATCAATAGCTAGAAGAACAGACATTTAGGACAGTCGAAATGCATAGAACTGCAAAACACAAAACATAAGCCCTAATGTAAACTCTGGTTTAATGCATTGATACACAAATATTATTTCAGGTAATGATCCATGAGCATCAATATTGGTTCATCAGTTGTAGCAAATGATCCAAGATGTGGTTGGTTCACAGGAAAGAGCTCTGCCTGGTGTGGGGAGGAAGATAATGGAAACTGTCTGTAGGTTCTGCTTAAGTTTTCTGTAAACCTGACTCCACACTAAAAATAAAGTTAATTGTTTAAAAAAAAATCCATAGAGTAGAAAAAGATATTTGCAATGTATATATCTAACAAACAACTAATATCTTAAAAACTCCCACAAATTAATAAAAGTATGAACTCAGCTCAAAATAAGGAAGACGTGTGAGATGGTACTTCAAGTCTAGGCTTTTTACTTCAAATGGCCAATGACTATGAAGGTACTCAATTCATTAGCCATGGAGTCCATCAGATTTAAATCACGAAGAGATGTCACTTCATAACTTCAGAACAGCTAAAACGAAAAACCTGACAATTGCTAGGGAAGGTGTAGAGTAACTGTCGCTCTCATACATTGTTGGTATGTTTGAAAACTGTTATGATCTGCAGAAATTGAACATGCACTACCCGATGATCCAGGGATTACATACCTGCATATATGACCAAAGGCATGGGAACAAATGGGTACAAAAGGAATCTGCAAGAATATCCATTATAGCATTATTCCTAATAGATTAAAACTGTCCATCTACAGTAGAATGTATACATAAATGTGATTATAGTCACAGGATGGTACATTTTATGCAGTAATGCAGAACAAACAAGCTACTTACTGCATGTGTATATAAAGTTTATAAAATGTTTACTTAGAAACAAAACTAGAGGGAGGGGAAGATGGCGGCCCCGTGAGAAGCAGCAGAGGCCCCCGCTCCCAGCCACAGACATGATTTACACTAAAAGCCTACATAGCCAGCTTGGAAAAACCAGAGACACATACCTGAGTGGACGGAGTGCGAGTGGGGAGCACTGAAGACACATCACGGAGTCCGGTAAGAGAGGGGGCGTAGGAAGGGGGAGCCCCCCTGAAGTCTGTGCTGGGCGCCGAGCCCGAGGCCTGGAGGCTGCGAAGCTCCCTCCCTCGGGAGTGCGGACGGCATCCAAAAGCGGGGACCCCACACCCGGAGCGACCAGAGGGGAAGGGGCGCCCCGCGCACAGGGCAGAGGGACCCAGGGGAGCGGAGAGTCCCTGAGGGGGGACGGAGCCTTCCTAGGGAACAGAGCCTCTAATGGCAGCAGCGACCTGTGTCTAGTGCTCGGGGTGCCGACCATAGGGAAGGCTGTCCCACAGTGTGTGGCAGCCGAGTGGTGAAGGACCAGAGGACTGCTCTGAGCAGCCGCACACAGGGACCCTCTGCCTCCCCGTGGGGCACTGTGTTGAGCCCCAGAAAGCGCTGAATCTGCGTGGCGCGGGGGAGGGGAGGAGCCTTCCAACCCTGGGCTCCTGGCAATGAGAGGCCGGGATCTGTGACCAGCCCTGAGGGGCGCTGTGGTGCACTGCGCAGACAGACCAGCGGAGGCTGGGATTGGGGTCTGCACAGTAGACACTCTGAGGGGCGGGTTTGGTGCGACCAGCCAACCAGAGCTGGCCGGGGGGGCGGAGCCCTCCAGCCTCTCCTGCAGCATGAGCACCGCCCCCAACAGGAAAGGGGCAGGTCCCGCTCACTGAGGCCCCAGACACACCCGCAGGGCACAGTCCTGAGGGGGAAGGGAGAGCAGCTCACAGGGGGACATTACAAGAATAAGACTCTCAGGGACTGTTGTTTGGGAACTGGAGGAAATACTGAAAACCCCCGCTGGGGGCTGGGCAGGCAAAGGACTCACCAGAATGTGTTTTTAATCAAACCCACTGAGCCCAGGCTGCTGAAATGGCCCAGACAGAAAAGGCAACAGGCTGAAATCAATCTGAAGCTGCAGCAGGTCAGAGCCTGGGGAACTAGAATCAGAGGACAGGGTAGAGACTGAGGAGCTGGTGGTGGAGCAGAGACTGACTCCTGCAGAATGAGCGCCTGACAGCGAAACCTCTAAGGGGGGTGACACCCTGGGGTACACTAGCCACCCTGCACCCTAAAGACTCTACAGAAGACTCTGGAGTAAGACCAGGCAACTACAAGGTTGCGAAATAGTTGACAAGAGGAGGTGGTCCACAGAGAGCCTCAGATCAACCATCTACTTAAGGACACCAGAGCCAAACCTAGACGGCTCCTCACATTGTCTAATACACAAGCACCTCCCAGGATAACTGAAATCAGCACACAAAACAGTGACCCTCAGACAACATAAGTTGCCCAAAAGAAACCAACCTGATTGTCATTATTTCTTTTGTTTTTCTGTTTTGGTTTGTTTTTTTTTGTTTGTTTGTTTTTTGTTTCTGTGTCTGTTTGTTTTTTCTCTTTTTTCCTTAGGAAGAAGAGAAAGGGGAGAAAATTCTTTTTTTCTTCCTTTTTAAATTTTATAATAATTTTTTTTTTAATTTAAAAAAAAAACTTCTTTAACTAAATTTTTTTCTTTTTTATAAAAGAATTTTGTCTTGCTTAGCTTGTTTTTAGTTTTGTTTTGCTGATTTGCTTTGTTTTGTTTTATCCTTGCTTCTACTATCAAGACTTTCCTGATATCCCTGCTTAACAACTAGGACTTCATCATTATAACAAAGATTACTGCTTTTCTCTATAGTTTCCCCCAAATCTCTTACCGGAATCCCTCCCTGCCTGGGTTATATCTCTCTCTCTCCTCTCGATCCACTGGCATAACTTTTTTTTTCTTTTTTATTTTTCTACTTTTCTTTCATTCTTTCGTTATCCTCCCTTCTGTCTTCCTGTCTTTTTGTTCAATTATTAGTTTCCCTTATTCTCTTTAATGTATTTTTAGTTTTTCATTTTCAATTATTGTCCTATTCCTATTCTCTCCCTTATTTTTTTGCTGGCCCTTCTTTCAGAATCTTTTCTCTGCTTCTGTTAGCTCCCAGTAGCTTCTCTATATTTTACATTTTAGTTTATAATTATTTTCTAAATTTTCACCAGTATTAACAATAATATACATCTCTCTCTCTAAGCTTTACTTTTCTTTCTCTCTTTCTTTTTTTTTAAGCTTTGTGTGTCTGTGTGTGTGTGTGTGTGTGTGTGTGTTCTCCCTTCACTCTCCCAGTTCTATTTTCACGTGGGTTGTTTTCATTGTGACTGTCAAGATATTTTGTAAGATACCTCATGTTCCCTAGAAGTTTAGTTGTATATTGTCCTGCCTTGCCAGCACCCATACAACAGCTTACAGGACAAGATTGGGGCTGAGACACAGTTAGCGAACCTGAGAGGAGAGTCCTCACAAGGACTGAACAATGACAATCTAGACCCAACCACCATAGGAGAACATAAAGAAACCACAAAAGGGACACCCACAAGAGGGACACACCTAGAGCAAAGAGCTCAGAAGTGTAAGGAAAACACACCTCTGGGCTCCACTGGACCCAGAGACAAAATCCCATCCCACAAGACTGGGGGACAGCAAATATATCTAATATATAGATATGAACACTAAGACCTACCAAAATGGGGAGACAAAGAAACAACCCCCAAATTAAAGAAAAGGAAACATCGCCAGAAAAAGACTTTGATGAGATGGAGTTAAGCAAGTTATCAGAAAGGGAGTTCAGAGTATGGATGATGAAGATGTTCAAGCAACTTAAGAAGACTATAGATGATAAGATTGAGGATCTTAGTGAAAACATGAAAAAAGAGATACATACCATAAATAAAACTCAGAGATAAAGAATGCTATATCTGATATCAAGAATGCACTGGAAAGAATTAAAAGCAAGCTCAATGAAGCAGAGGATAGAACAAGTGACTTAGAAGGCAAGGTAGAAAAAATCACACAATCAGAGCAGCAAAAAGAAAAAAAAAAAACACTTAAAAAACATGAGGACAGTCTAAGGGAGTTTGGGGACAACATGAAGCTAAACAATATTCGCATTATAGGAGTTCCAGAGGGGGAGAAAATTGAGCAAGGGATAGAGAACTTGGTGGAGGAAATAATTATAAAAAACTTCCCTAGGCTGGCAAAGGAGAAAGCCACACAAGTTCAGGAAGCACAGAAGGTTCCAAACAAGAGGGACCCAAAGAGACCCATTCCAAGACACACCATAATTAAAATGGCAAATGTCAAGGACAAAGAGAAAATATTAAGGGCTGCAGGAGAGAGTCAAACAGTGACCTACAAGGGAACCCCCATAAGGCTGACAGCTGATTTCTCAAGAGAGACTCTTTAGGCAAGAAGGGAGTGGCATGAAGTTCTCCAAGTAATGAAAAGCAAGAACATGTAACCAAGATTGCTTTATCCAGCAAGGCTATCATTTAGAATTGAAGGTGAAATAAAAAGCTTCCCACACAAAAAAAAGGCTAAAGGAGTTCAGTACCACTAAACCAGCATTGCGAGAAATGCTAAAAGGACTGCTTTAAGAAAAAGAAGGAATAGTGAGAGAAAGGTACATCAGCATAAAGGGGAAAAATGGCATTAAATAAGTTGATATCAATAGTAACTTTAAATGTAAATGGAATAAATGGTCTAATCAAAAGACAAAGGGTAGCTGAATGGATAAGAAAACAGAGCCCAAATATATGCTGTCTACAAGAGAGCCACCTGAGAGCAAAAGATTCACACAGGCTAAAAGTGAAGGGATGGAGTAAAATATTCCATGCAAATGGAAAGAAAAAGAAAGCTGGAGTAGCAATTCTTATTTCTGACAAAACAGATTTCAAAATAAAGACCATAACAAGAGACAAAGATGGACACTACATATTACTAAAGGGATCAATCCAACAGGAGGAAATAACCCTTATCAACATTTATGCACCCAACACAGGAGCACCTAAATATATAAAAAATTTCTTGGGGGACTTTAAAGGGAAGATTGACAGCAACACAATCATAGTGGGGGACTTTAACACCCCACTGTCAGCACTGGACAGATCATCAAGACAAAAAATCAACAGGGAAACACAGACCTTAAATGAATCACTAGACCTAATTATTTAATTGACATTTATAGAACATTTCACCCCAAAGCAGGACACACATTCTTCTCAAGGGCACATGGAACATTCTCAAAAATAGACCACATGTTAGGGCACAAGGCAAGTCTCTACAAATATAAGAAGATTGAAATCATATCAAGCATCTTCTCGGATCACAATGCCATGAAACTAGAAATCAACCACTATAAAAAAACTCAAAATTATTCAAACACATGGAGGCTAAATAGCATGTTATTAAACAATGAATGGGTTACCAAGGAGATCAAGGAAGAAATCAAACACTTCATGGAAAGTAACGAAAATGAACAGACAACAACCCAAAACCTATGGGACACGGTGAAAGCAGTCCTGAGAGGAAAATTCATAGCATTACAGGCCTATCTCAAGAAACAAGAAAAAGATTTAATGAACCATCTAACACAACAACTAAAAGAACTAGAATGAGAACAGCAAGAAAAGCCCCGAGGAAGTAGAAGGAAGGAAATAATAAAAATCAGAGCAGAGATTAATGACATAGAGATTAAAAAAACAATACAAAAGATCAATGAAACCAAGAGCTGATTCTTTAAAAAGGTAAATAAGATTGATGCACCTTTAGCCAGACTTACTAAGAAACAAAGAGAGAGGACCCAAATAAATAAAATCAGAAATGAAAGAGGTGATATAACAACTGACTCAACAGGAATACAAAGGATTGTAAGAAAATAGTATGAGCAACTATATGCGAACAAATTCGACAACATGGGGGAAATGGACAAATTCCTAGAAGCATACAACCTTCCAAAGCTGAATCAAGAAGAGGCAGAAAACCTGAATAGACAGATAACAACTAGTGAAATTGTAGCAGTAATCAAAAAACTCCCAGCAAACAAAAGTCCTGGACCAGATGGATTTACAGGTGAGTTTTACCAAACATTCAAAAAAGAATTGAAACCTATTTTATTCAAACTATTCCAGAAAATTCAAGTGGAGGGAAAACTCGCAAACTCTTTTTATGAGGCCAGAATCATCCTAATCCCAAAACCAGATAAAGATACTACAAAGAAAGAAAATTACAGGCCAGTATCCCTGATGAACATAAATGCTAAAATCCTCAACAAAATACTAGCAAACTGGATCCAGCAATACATTAAAAAGATCATACATCATGACCAAGTGGGATTTATTATGGGGATGCAAGGCTGGTACAACATCCGCAAATCAATAAATGTGATACATCACATAAACAAAATGAAAGACAAAAATCATATGATCATACCAATAGATGCAGAAAAAGCATTCGACAAAATCCAGCACCCATTTCTGATAAAAACTCTCAGCAAAGTGGGAATAGAGGGATCATACCTCAACATAATAAAGGCCATATATACGACAGACCTACAGCCACCATCATACTCAATGGGCAAAAACTAAAACCATTTCCATTAAAAACCAGGACAAGACAGGGATGTCCACTTTTACCACTCTTATTCAACATAGTACTGGAAGTCCTCGCCATAGCCATCAGACAGAAAGAAAACATAAAATGTATCCAATTTGGAAAGGAGGAAGTAAAACTGTCATTATTTGCAGATGACATGGTATTGTACATAGAAAACCATAAAGACTCCATCAAAGTACTACTAGATTGGATAAACAAATTTGGCAAGGTACCTGGATACAAAATCAACATCCGGAAATCCATGGCATTCTTATACACCAACAATGAACTTTCAGAGAGAGAAACTAAAAAAGCAATATCATTTACCATTGCAACTTAAAAAATAAGATACCTATGAATAAACTAACCAAGGATGTAAAAGGCCTGTACTTGGAAAACTATGTGACACTGAAAAAAGAAATAGAGGTAGATTTAAACAAGTGGAAAAATATATCATGCTCGTGGGTTGGAAGAATTAATATCATTAAAATGTCCATACTACTCAAAGCAATTTATAAATTCAATGCAATTCCTATTAAAATACCACAGCATATTTCACAGACCTAGAACAAACATTTCAAAAATTTATATGGAACCAAAAAAGACCCCGAATAGCTGCAGGCACCTTAAGAAAAAAGAACAGAGTGGGAGGGATCACATTACCGGATTTCGAACTGTATTACGAAGCCACTGTAATCAAAATGGCCTGGTATTGTTAAAATAACAGGCATATAGGTCAATGGAACAGAACAGAGACTCCAGAAATAGACCCATGCCATTATGGTCAGTTATTATTTGACAAGGGAGGCAAGAGCATCCAATGGAGTAAAGACAGTCTCTTCAATAAGTGGTCCTGGGAAAATTGGATAGATACATGCAAAAAAATGACCACCAACTTTCACCATACACAAAAATAAACTCAAAATGGATAAAAGACTTAAATGTAAGTCACGAAACCATAAAAATCCTGGAAGAAAACATAGGCAGTAAAGTCACAGACATCCGACGTAGTGGACTTTTCACTGATACATCAACTTAGGCAAGAGAAACAAAAGAAAAACTCAACATATGGGACTACATCAAACTAAAATGCTTCTGTACAGCGAAAGAAAACAGCCTCAAAATACAAAGGAACCCCATGGTCTGGGAAAACATATTTGACAAGGATGTATCTGATCAGAGGCTAATTTCCAAAGTGTACAAAGAATTCATATTACTCAGCAAGAGGAAGACAAACAACCCAATTAAAAAATGGGCAAAGGACTTGAATAGACACTTCTCCAAAGAGGACATACAAATGTCCAAGAGACATAGGAGAAATGCTCAACGTCGCTAATCATCAGAGAGATGCAAATTAAAACCACAATGAGGTATCACTTCACACCTGTCAGAATGGCTCCATCAACAAATCAACAAATGACTCCTGCTGGCGAGGGTGTGGAGAAAGGGGACCCTAGTACACTGCTGGTGGGAATGCAGACTGGTGCAACCACTATGGAAAACAGTATGGAGGTTCCTCAAAAAATGAAAAATGGATTTGCCTTTTGACCCAGTGATTCCACTCCTAGGAATGTATCTGAAGAATCCTGAAACATTCATCAGAAAGAATATAATGCACCCCTATGTTCATAGCAGCACAGTTTACAATAGCTAAGATCTGGAAACAGCCTCAGTGCCCATCAATAGAAGAGTGAATAAAAAAGCTGTGGGACATTTACACCATGGAATACTATGCAGCTATAAAAATGAAGGATCTCGTACCCTTTGGGACAGTATGGATGGACCTGGAGAATATTATGCTAAGTGAAATTAGCCAGGCAGTGAAAGACAAACATCACATGATCTCGCTTATATGTGGAATCTAAAGAACTTAATAAACTGATGAACAGAATAAATTCAATGACATGGAAGCATAGATGAGACTAATGAATGTCAGAGGGATGGAGGAGGGTGGGTGGGTGGAGGGGGAGAGAGTAACCAAAGAATTTACATGCATATATGCACAACCCAAGGACACAGGCAATGGTAGGGAGAGGGTCTGGGGAGGGTGGAGTTTTGGGGTGGAATGGGTCATTGGGGAGAAAAAGAGACATCTGTGATATTTTAAACAAAAATAAAATTGAAAATTTTTTTAAAAAAAGAAACAAAACTAATTAAGATCTGATTGTTCCATTGCTCAAAACTTTCCAATAAAATACCATGTTTTACAATTCCTTACAAGGCCCGATAGGACACAGTTTGAGGCTGCCTCTCCCTCTTTACCCTTCTGCTCATTGTGTTCCCACCATGCAGGCTTCATCTGCTGTTCTTTACACAGAACACTCCTGTCTCAGGGCCTTAGTATTTATTGTTCCCTCTTGTGCATGTTCTTCCCTGTTTATTTCCAGCTTCTACTTACATATTATCAGTTCACAGTGGACTTTCTTAACAGTTCTATTTAAAAGAATTTCCTACTCCAAACTTATATCTCCTTATTTGCTTCATTTTTTCACAGTTCTTACTACTTCTTGGTATATTTTATATCATTTTGTTCACTGCTATTCCTCCAACTTCCTCAAGAGTGAACAGTATATATCTGGCCTTCAATAAATATAAGCTAAATAAATAAATGAATCAATCATTCATGGCAGCTTAAATTGTGTTTACTGTCACTTCCAAACTGTGTAGTAGTAAAAGCACTGATAAAATAATAATAAAAAATAAATTAAAATAATGATGATGAAAAAATAATTATAATAGATAACACATGTAGTGCTTGTTGAAACAATTATTTTATTAAATTATATAAACTAATCTAGTCTTCACGACAATCCTAAGAGTGGTAAAAATTTGTCCCTCTTTTGTTGTAAGAAAACTGAGGCATAAAAAGGGTGGACTCCTTTCACAAGGTTATTAAATGGGGAAGCCAGTATACGTTAATCAGTAGGATACATGGCCTTGCCTATAGTAAGAGGTGTAAATTAATAGAAGAACATACAGAGGGGAATCTGATTTTTATTAATTAGTTAAAGGGTACAATGTCTTATCTATAGATATATAGTTAAACAGAAGAGTGGATAGCATATTTGCAATTTAATATGTTGCTCAGTTAGCCTCAAAGTCCTCATTATGGGTCATGTATCTGCCTGAGTAGGAATGGGGATTATGACAAATCCTTAGAAAAACTAAATCTAGGTTCTTCTCAGAGAGTATTTATGCCTTCGTGGCTATTATCAATTGCTTGGAGAAATAAAATTCTTGTTAGATGTTTGCCTTCTCCTGATGCAAATAGATATGGGTCATAATAAATTAGGTAAAATAGTTTGTGGCACTAGAACTTTCTCACACCCATTACCTTTGTCAGCCTAGATGTTAAATAAAGCCCCAACACCTTATCATGGACACTCCATGGACCAGGCTGAATTTAACATCCAGTTTCCAAATGTGATTAGCACATATCATTTTAAGTAAGAAGAAGTCTTAAGCCTACCTGAAATTTTATTTTTACATAAATCAGGGCCAGCACAAATGACATATTTCCTGGATCACCACTATTGTTTACTTGAATAATTTATTTTATTTTCTCTATTTTCCCCCACAGAAAATCTATACAGCAACTAAAAACATAGACTAAAGGAAATTAAATTTTCAAGCGTGCTTCATAAATTTTATAGATATTGAAGCTATTTAATACATTTAACAATGTTAAGGAAGGTGGGTGAAGGTGTTTGTCTTAATTAGAACATAGGTTTACTTAAGTGTATTAGCAATATCATTGGATTACACAAGAAAGAAATTTATTTTTTAATCATGTTAGATTTTACCTAGACATAATTCAGACTTAGTAAATCAGTTGGAAGTCTTTTCAGAGTTAGTCCCCTTCTAACTCTCTCTTTTATTATCCCTAGAAAGAAACCTTGTACAAATGATTCAAGGTGAGTCTTAGGACATGAATCCATATTTCAAGCAAAAGAAGGCAGAAAAAGTAAAAGTAAAATGTTATATGATATATCCAGGATGCCTGACAAATCATTTAGCTCTGGACACTGGCCAGAAATTAGTCACATAGTGATGTCTAACTTTAAAGAAATTTGGTAAATGTAACCTGAATTCTTCATGGCCACTTATCCAGTGAAAGATCAGGAGATTATTATGTTAGAAAAAAGGGACAAACAGATTCTGTAGAATAATCAGCATCTGTCACAGTTGTCATGATGTAATTTAATGAGAATTAATTTTTAAAATCGCACCTCGAATGGAGTCAGTCTTCCTGTGAAAAACAGTGTATTCTCATACACTAGAAAATAACCATTACAGAAAACAGGTAAATTGCAGTTTTGCTATTTTTGTTTTAAAAGTGTATACAGATATTGTTTTAAAAAAATACATAAGCAAATAAATATTGGCAGAGATTGAGAATTTCTGAGAGGTAATCTGAAGAGTGTATTGTGACTCTCAGATAAGTATCAGCAGAAATTATTTTTCAAAATTAGAGCATTTTACAGGATCACTTAGAAAAGAGAGGTGTATATTATTACAAACACCCTCACACCGCCAGCCGGGCATGGCTCAGCGGTTCAGCATTGACCTAGGATCCGGGCGATCGGGGTTTGATCCCCAGTCTGGGGTGTGCAGGAGGCAGCCAATCAATGACTCTCTCCTCATTGATGTTTCTGTCTCTCTCTCCCTCTCCTTTCCTCTCTCTGAAATCAATAAAGATATATTTTTTAAAAAAATACCCTCACATCAACTATTTATTGAAGATAAGCAGACATTTAAAATGGAAATTCTATTTTTCACCTGTGGTTTATTACATACAATTACATTAGGGTACAAGTAACAACCCAACTTTCAGTGGCTTAACCACATAGATTTATGTGTTTCTTGCTCATCAAGAAGTCCAGAGTTAGATAGTCTAATAACTCTAGATGTCATTAATATTCAGACAACTTTTATTTTAGCTCAGTCATCTTTGACCTGCAGCTTTCAACTTCTTGGTTGAAAGATGGTTATTGATTTCTCAAGCATGACATTTGAGCTAGGGGAAGGTAGAAAGAAGAGAGTAGCTAATAAGAAAGGGGTAAAGCTACCTTATTTTGTTTTTTAAGTTATTATTCTAAAATGAGTAAATTAAATTTTTGTTGATAAGAATAATATAATATAGACATCCTAGCAAAAAGGAAGTTGGAGAGACTGGAGATTTGAGGAAGACACAGGAAAATAAAGCTGTCTTAGGTGTCAGGTGGCTGATATACAATGTCTGCCACATTACAAGTATACTTTTTAAGTTACTATTATAGTGAACTACATACATATATTTACCAAAAAAAATTTTTTATAAAATACTAAAGTTAAATAATCTTTCTGGGTTTTGACAGAAAAAAACCTCCAGCAAACCTCATCTGACAAATAGAATAAAGTTTCTGCTACTTAGATTAGATTTAGTTTATTATTGTTCAGTTAATATCCACTTCCCAGCCCCAGGCCACACACACACACACATACATGTGCTTTTGACTTGAGGATTGGACATTTGATTTGTTTTGCCGAATGGGATTCTAGTGGATGAGAGAAGATCTTAAGCTTGAAATAAGATGAGCAATGGGTCTTGTTCTAGAGCATCCTGTCACTTACCATTAGAAGAAAAGTTATTACTTTTCATTGTCCAAAGAAGATAAGAGACAGAGATAGCAAACCTGTGCCCATCGTTTAATGCCAAGCCCAGACAAATCTAGGCTAGGTGAGCCAGATCCCAACTCACAAGTGAGTGAGCAAAAGTAAATATTTATTTTTGAAAGTCATACAAATTTTTAGGTTGACTGCTTTGCAACATTATTTTGGCAATAAAGGATTGATTCTTTGAAAAAAACAACTAAGACAATACTCCTTAAAAATTGGGTTTGTTGCCTGGAGATGCTCAACTTTGTGATAGTATTTGTCACATTATGCTCTGTGTGCTAATTATTCATGTTAAATGTTATTTTTCTTAACAGGATATTAACTCACAGAGGCCAGTTAAAGTGCCATGATGCATATCTATATCCCCTCAATCTTTAATAATTATTTAAGATTGTAGTACTTATAAATAAAACTAATTATAAAACTAAGACATAAAATAGCAACTATTATATTTACAAATGATGAGATAGCCATTTGAATGTATCTGGATTTCAAAATGGCAAGTAACTAAAAGTAGTTACCACTGTTTTAATATCATATGATTAAAATTCATGCTAAATACAAAGGAAATGGTAGGTCTTGTTCAAGGAAGACACCCAGAGGATCTACCCAGAATAACTTCTTCATGTCAAGCAATAAGAATAGTTTGAAATTATTTCCTACTTTAAAGCGAACATGCCAGCCTGCCTATTTCATGGATGTTGGCAGAAAACATGACTTCTGGGTCAGCATGCTATTGACATTAGGATATAGATTCATAGAACAAAACAGAGTCCAGATATAAAGTCACACATATAAAATAAATTTATTTTCAAGCAATGGGCTGAGTAATAAGAGAGAAGAGAGTTTTATTTGTTTATATGTTTGTTTTAACAAATTGGCCCAGACCAACTGAATAAATATATGGAGACAACAAATGAACTGAGAGTTGTGTCTGTGGGATGGTAAAGACAAACAAATAGCTTCTCCTTCATAAAAACAATAATACTGAACAATACGGTCAGAACCAATTTTTTTAGAAATTTAAAAACAAACCAGATTCTTGGAGTGTTTACTAAAGAAAAATGGCAGAATATTGGTAAGAAAGTGGAGCTCTATGACATTTTAACTTTTTATATTTTCATCTCCATCTTTCCAGCTCCATAGTAGCACTGAAAACCAAGTCTCACATTCACAGCAGCTGTGAAAACAAGCAGGCTGGCAGTCATTGGAGGAACATAAAGGTTTTAATGTTTCCAAAAAACAAATTCCTAAAGAACTATCATTATCTGACAAGCAGAAAGTGCAAACAAGAAGTAAATGCTGCCTGGTCAGTGTGGCTCAGTGGTTGAGCATCACCTAGGATCCAGGAGATCGTGGTTTGATTCCCGGTCAGGGCACATGCCTGGGTTGCCGGCTTGATCCCCAGTAGCGGGCGTGCAGGAGGCAGCCGATCAATGACTCTCTCACCATTGATGTTTCAGTCTCTCTCTCTGTCCCTCTCCCTTCCTCTGTCTGAAATCAATAAAGGCATATTTAAAAAAAAAAAAAGAAGAAAAAGTAAAGACTAAAGCAAAGTTGTCAACTGCCTGATTGAGTGTTGAAGGCCTGCACCAACATGTATATTCAGAGCACTGTAGTAAAGGTTGGAAGAACTATTAGTTCAAGGCATTTAAAGGAAGGTTTGTATAATTGTTAGGTTACCACTATGCTAACTGAGCAGAGACTTGGATGGGCATACATGAGAAAAAATACAGACTTAACAAACTTAATTCAACAAAGTCACTATAAACAGCAACAACAAAATCATCAACAACAAAACCTGGGAAGGAGAAATTTAGTTCCCAGAATTGCCATATTATATTATTTTAAAAGTCCAGTTTTCAATAAAAATTTATGAGATATGCAAAGAAACAAGAACGTGTGGCACATACACATGAAAAAAGCCTTAAATAGAAACTATGCCTGAGGAAAACAGACTTTAGACATACTATAAAAGTTTTACATAAGCTAATTTAAATATAAATATGTTCAAATAACTAGAGGAAACTCTGTATAAAATGCTAAAGAATAATGTTTCATCAAATTAAAAAATGAGAATAATGTTTCATCAAATTAAAAAATATTAATGTAGAGATAAATTGATTTAAAGGGACCAAATAAAAATTATGACCTTTAAAAGAACAATAACAGAAATTTTAAAAATAGATCTATAAGTGGTCAAGCACAAATTTAAAGTGGCAGAAAAAGAATCAGTAAACTTGAAGATAAGTTAATTGAGATTATCCAGCTGAGAAATAGAAAGCGCAAAATAATAAAGAGTTTTGGTAACTTGTGGAACACTATAAAATGTATCAATGTGTGCATAGTGGAAGTCCCAGAAGACTAGAGAAAGGGTCCGAGAGAATAATTGAAAATATAATGGCAGAAATCTTCCCAAATTTTATTTAAAAATCATTAATAAACAAGCATAAAAAAACCTCCAATATGTCAGATAAACTCAAAGAAACTAGTAACTAAACTCATTGTATTTAAACTTTTAAAAGACAAAGAGGGAACTTATTGCATAAAGGGATCCACGATGTATTATTTTCTTATTGCTGCTGTAGAAAAATGACATAACCTCAGTGGCTTCAAATAACACAAATATATTGACTTATATTAATAGAAGTAATAAATCTCAACTTGGTCTCACTGCAAAAATCAAGGTGTCAACAGGCCTGAATCTCTTCCAGAGGTTCTAGGGAAGGATGCTTCCTTGCTATTTTTAGCTTTTAGAGGTCACCTGCATTTCTCAGTTCTTGGCACCATGCTTTTATCTTCAAAGCCAGAGAAGTCAGTTTAAATCCTTTCCATGCTTCTGCATCTCTCTGTGTTCTGTCTTCTTCTACTTTATAAGGACCTTTAAGAGTATATTGGACCCACCCTGATAAAGCTGGATAATCTACCCATCTCAAGGTCAGCTGATAAGCAATCTTAATTCCATCTACATCTTTAATCCCCTTTTTATATAAATATATTCTTATTCCTTATAATCCCTTTCCCTATATAATCCTATATATAACCATTTCCCAAATAACCCATCTTCAAGGATTCCTGAGATTAGGAAGTGAGCATATTTAAAGATCCATTTTTCTACCTATCAAATTTATAATATTAAAAGCTTATGTTTCATCATAAATTATAAACTGCCAGAAAGCAACGAGATAATATATTCAAAGTACTGAAAGATACAGCAATCAACTCAGAATTCTACTTCTGAAAAACTGTCTTTTAAACATGATAGGAAAATTAACATACTTACAAGTTAGACAAAAACAGAATACATTGCTAGTAGGCCTGCATTCCAAAATGTTTAAAGGAAGTCCTTCTGGTAGAAATAAAAGGAAATAAAACACTTTCATATATTCTCAAGTTTTGGGGATTAGAATATTGACTTTGGGGGCAATTATTCTGTCTCCCGCAGAATGAAACTTCTTCAACCTCAAAAAGACTGCCTACAAGCAACCCTTAGGTAACATTTAACATTGAAAGCTATCCCAAGACAAAGATGTCATATCTTACCCTACTTACTGAACATTGTATTAAAAAATTCTAGTTAGAACCATTAAGCTAGAAAAAGAAATAAAATACATCAAGAATGGAAAGGAAGAAATAAAAATATATCTTTTTCCAGAAAATATGATCTTATCTATATCTAAAATCCTATGGAGCCCTGGCTGATGTGGCTCAGTTGGTTGGAGCATCATCCCTTACACTAAAATGTCTTGGGTTCCATTCCTGGTCAATGCTTCTCTCCCACATTGATGTTTCTCTCTCTCAAAAGATAAAAATAAAAAATCAATAGACATATCCTCATATACTATTCAAAAAAAAAAATTAAAAATCCTATTGAATGCGCAAAAAAATTATAAGAACTCATAAATAAATTCAGCAAGTTAGCAACATAAATTTACAGGAATCAACTACATGTCTATAGACTAGAAAAAAAAAATCCAGAAAATAAAATTAGATAAACAACTCCATTTAAATAACATCAAAAGAATAAAATGATTATAAAATGATTAGGAATATAATTACATAAATTAGCAAGACTTGTACACTGAAAACTATAATGGAATATTACTCAACAACAACAACAAAAACTATACAGACAACAAAATGAATCAAAAAAATACTATACTGCTCAAATTAAACCAGACATAAAAGGGTACATAATGAATGATTCCAGCCTATACTACATTTTAGAAAAGACAAATAATCAGGAATAACAGCAAAAAATGGTTGCTTAGTCCTAGGACAAGGTAGAAGGTAGGAACTGTTTGTGAGAGGATATAAGAAAATTTCTGTGAGATGTAAAAATTTTATAACTACATTGTGGTGGTTGCTCAGGTACTTGGAATTGGTTAAAACTCATCAAAATATTTACTTAAAATATATGTATGTGATCACATATAAATTATACCTCATTAAAGTTATTAAAGATAATGACCTTGCATAATATTGTTCATTTTCTATAAAATATTAACTTTATTTCTAGGAGAATAGTACTGAAGATATGTATTTGAGAAATTTAGAAACAGAATAATTAACATTTTTTTTAATATCAAAAGTAAGACAAGATTTTTATATTGGATGAGGTTATTATAGTGCCAGCTTGATGAATGCATGGCCAACAAAATAATTAATTTAAAACAAAGGTGACTTCATTGTACTAACATTTTCACATGGTTACTCAGAAATAGGAAATTCTATATATCTTTAAGTATTTAATAATCCTATTATATATAATATTTGCCTTTCTAGGAAATATAAATGCCCAATAGGCAGATTTAAACAGACAGGAGAAGTCAGACATTACAGGCAAATCATTTGGGCAGGTTCACCAGGAAGCTGCAACTTTGCACTCCCAGGGAACCGCCAGTCTATTCCCTGCAGAACCAGGGGGCGAGGGATAGAACAAAGGGAAGACAGAGGCATGCCCAGTCATGTTGGGGTGACATAGGGAAGGTACTTGCTTGTCAATCACACCTGGGAACAGAGAACATTGGCCAGAATGGGCATGGCCACTGAAAGCAGCAAAAATTTAGGAATACATGATCTCCTAAACAAAGGAATTCTCTCTCTTATTTGGCTTGGCTCTTGGCTCATGGGGCTCTTTTGTTTTCCTCTGGCCCATGTTTCCTCCCAGCCATTTGGCCCAGAGTACTCCACATTCAATGGACTAGTGGACTGCAGCCCGAAGCACAAGCTACGGTAGCCTGATGCTGAACTGTGCATTACTTCAGCATGGAAAGAAAACTCTGGACACTGGCTCTGATTTTAGCTCAACTGAAGCCCCACTGTAATTCTTTTATTACTGAACTAAGAGAAATGGGACTTTGAAATCCCCAGGGTGTAATTCCATGGAAATAAAACTTTCTACTGTATGGAATCCCATGAGTTTTGGAAAATTCCTTT
Organism: Miniopterus schreibersii; assembly: GCF_964146895.1. NCBI lineage: Eukaryota > Metazoa > Chordata > Mammalia > Chiroptera > Miniopteridae > Miniopterus > Miniopterus schreibersii. The sequence continues at coordinate 115,464,402 of NC_138102.1, read as the reverse complement.
TTCTTAGGCTTGAACAAAAACTTAATATTCCTGAGCGTTTGCCCCTTCCCTGCATGAGAAAATAACATTTAGATGAACCCAAGCAACAACCTGTTCCTTACATTCAATAACTTTCTATTCCCTCTCAGAAAAACTGCTCATGGGCCAAAAAGTTCCCTCCCTACATCCTATAAAGAGACTACCTCCCAACCACTCTGCCTGATGCCACTTGGAGTTCAGCCCATCTGTGTTCAGATGCCCTAATAAACTTGCCTTTACCTTCTCATGTGGCCTCCCGTGTCCCTCTTCGGCCAGCCTAACACTAGGGATATCACACGAATTCCACTCCCACTAGCAACCAAGGGAGACGAGGTCCTCTCCCCTCCTTGAACACAACCTCTGCCCCAGTAGATGTGCCACTGGCCAAGTTCTTATACAATTAATGATGAGGCAAAGATATTCTATGCATTTCTTAGAAATAAATTAAAAATATTTATTCCCTAGGAATAAATAGTATGTTTAAAAAACAAAACTCTTACCTTATTTATTGCACCCTTTAATTTTTCAGTTCTCCTGCTTTTCTAGAATCTAAAACATTAAAATGTATATAGTAGCACTTCATTTCAAAGCATTTATTTGAGCATATATTCCACAAATACTCAAATAGGAAATGTAATAGCCTGAACAGATTCACATAACATAAACATTTTCTCACTTTTTCTCTTTTTAAGGACACCATCTCTAGGAATCCTCTGAAAGGAGAAACATTGCTTTGTGAAAGGTTTTGCTGACCAAAATGGGGCCACATGCTAAACCTGACAAGCTCAGAGGAGGCCTGTATGATGACCTTACAAACTCAGAGATCAAAAGTAACTGCATAGGATGGTTTGAAGTGAAAACTTTATAACTAAAAGCAGGTCTTGGTTGATGGTCATGTCCTAGGCTAGAATTTTCCCTGGCAAATGTCAATCTTTACCTTAATTGAGCCTCTCTATTGTCTTTTTGCATCTCTGATAACATACCTTTGGTATGTCAAAGTAACTTCCCTTCTCCTAGACCCCTCCAGGCACAAGCACTCATCTCACAAGGGCTGAAACCACAAATCCTCTCATTGTTATTGTTATCATGTTAATTATTGACTGTTAACTATCCCATACACACCAATAAAGAGATTTGTGTCTATCCATTTTACTGTTTATCTAATCCCAAAGATGTCCCTGCTTGGCTTTATTCCACCTCCCTACCAAAGAATTTCATGCAACCCCCTTATGTCTTGCCCTTTGATTCTAATGTATAAAATAAGTGGTAAAACTGCCATTTTCCAAAGCGTTTTTTCAGTCCATTGAGGTTTTGCTTCCCAGCAATTGTTGTTAGTTTGGCTCAAAAAACTCATAACAATTCTCTACAGATTTGAATGTTTCCTATGTTGACAGTTTCAACAGAACTTTTTCAATTCTTTTAAAGAAAGTAACATGCACTCTATGTGGGATAAGACCATGTTTATTAATCATAATATGTAGCACCTAATATGTGCTCCATAAATATTTCCTACACAAGTAGAAACAGCCAACTCCTATGTAAAATTAACACATGAGGATTTGTAAATTTTCAACCTTTAAAATCTGTTTGATGCTATTAAGTATAACCATAGAGTCCTCCATTAGTTTAAAAAAGAGTGAACTTTCAAGTGTTCGGGGAAGAACTAAACTCATCTTTAGAAAAAAGAGCAGAGCATTGGAAATGAATTTTACATTTGTACTATATTAAATAGATTATGTAACATTGGTTTTGTTTTAAAAATGCATCATAAACTATTTGAGATAGGAAAGTCCTTCTATTGCAATTTTAGGATTGGTGCCAGTTAGCAAGTGATCTGTCCATCATTTCTCTCACTTTTAAATCTAAAAATTAGATTATTCAAATGCTCTCTCAAAGAGGTTACCCTTGGAAACCACTTTTAGGCTTCCTGGGGTACAGAATAGTCTGGCTGTTGATTGGTTTTAGCCTCAGGGAATATCTCACCAATGCACAGCTGGTCTCCAATGACTACCAATTTGCTTCCCAGTGTGATGCTAGGTATCACCTGTGGTCATTAATGCCATATTTGGTAAAGGGCTTCACTGTTTACTGATTGCCCTTTCCTCCATTCACAGTCAAGTCAAGGAAGACAACCAATTGCAGGTTTAAAATTTAACTCTCAATCTTCACCAGTTGAGATTTTTACCTTGAAGACACTTTTCTCTAAGACTTTCTAACATTCAGTTACAAATTTGGAGAAATCAGGACAGAAGCTTTTTTTTTTTTTTTTTTTTAACAGATTTCTCCTTTCAGGTAGCATAATGAAAAATGCTCTTTATTTTATTCACATCATTTCATTTTTTGTTTTAATTGCTTCTAAAATTGAATGTTTAAGTTAATATTTTACTACGAATTTTATTCTTACAACTTATAGCGACAGTTTAAACTTTTAAATTAAGAAAAATAATAACTTATAATAACTTTTCTGATAAATGTGAAATTCATAGTGCACTGGCATACTAGTTAATGGAACTTAAAACAACTGACTTTATAGAGTGGTTAATGAATTATTCAACCCCAAGGAATCATCTAATTGGTGAATGACAAATTCAAGCTAATTTTCTTAATATTTGAACTTTTATTTAAAAACAATAATGTCAATCAAGATACCAGAGTTATTTTTATGAGTTCCTTAACTTTGAAATAGGATATTTCTTTAGCAATTAGAATAAGTGACCCAAGTTTCTATACTTTATATGAGGCTCTGGGAGAAAAGAAACTACAAACTATATCTAGGGGAATAAAACTGCAAAAACTAGCAGTAATCATTTATTGTATATTTATTAGACAATCAGTAGATTCAGTCATACAACACCTTAAGAAATTATAAGTAATCTGTCGACCAATATATTTGTTATTTTAAGAGATCATCTATTTAAATGTTTGTACAGTTAGGCAATACCATGGATTTAGTAACTGGACATTAAGCATGGTCCTGACAAGGCTGGATCATAAAGGCTGGCTGTGTTTGGACAACTATATTATATTTAATATGAATGACATTTTATATACTTATTTTTTATAAACAATTTAGTGTTTGATCTTATCTCATTGTTCAAATAGTTAATATGTTACTGGAGAGGGGACGAAACCTCAGTTCTTGTCTTCTTGTAGAAAAGATTTCAATTAAAAGAGACAAAGTGCAGCAAAACAAGCAAGAATTTATTGGCCACAGCAAACACACTTAGGACAGTGAAACAAGGAAGGGCATAGACGTAACAGGAGAGCCCAGGCTGGGCTGCTTTGGCTCACTGAGAAGTCAGAGAAAAGGGGGTCTTGGAGACAGGTTCAGGAGGTAAGCCCAGGATGAGCTGCCGCTGCCCATTGCTCCCCTGGTTGCAAGTCTTGTTGGGTCCCTTAGAGGGAGGAAGGGGAAAGGGAATTGCACGGGTATAGTTCCCTGGGAGAAATAGCACACCTGGTCCTTCATTTTGAGCTTATTTATCCATCTCTTACACATGGGAATCTTAGGGGAGGTCTCAGGGGAAGGTCTCAATAGAATATTCATTAGCTTTCCAGGTGTGCTCTTTCAGGGTTGTGATCTCCATTGATTAGTCAGTGCCAGGGCAGGGGGTCATTAGTCAGTGCACAGATCCTGAGGTGGCTGCCACATCACTTGTCTGGTTTTATTGCATTTCTGGGCCTGGACCTGAAATACAACTGAGGCCTAGATGTTATCTTTAGAGAGGAAACACTCAGGGGGTCAAAATTGCATGACCAGTGATATACTAGGTAAGGATATGTTACCCTGGGGGCAAAGTTCTTCTTTTCCCAGTTTTGTCTCTTGCTAGGCATCCGGGGTTTTCTGCCCTGGTAAGTTTTTGTAACTGGCCCATCGTTCTTGCTCTGCTCATGTCTGTCTAACTGCCTATAACAATTATATGTCTATACATTGCTTTCTCAATTTACCTCACATAGAGATTTAAATAGAGTTAGCTTTGGCCTATCAGTTCCACCAAGTTGATAGATTAATAATGATAAAATACTGATAATTACAAAGATCATTTACTATGTTCTAAGTACTCTTTAACATGCACTAATTTAAGGTAAGCCTTTAACACGCACTATTTCATTATATCTTTACATCAACCATTTGAAATAGAAATTATCACCATGTATTAGATAAAAAAGTTGAAACTCAGAGGTTCATATAATTTTCCCAAATTAATATAATCATGAAGGAGCCGTGTCAGAGTGTGAAGAGAGTCAGTTTGGATTTCAGAGCCCCAGCATTTAAATATTGTCCTCTAATGCTTCTTTCTGTTAGAATAAATGTAGTCAATGTTTTTACAAACAATTGAATCTCAGAATTGGAGAGGAACAAGGAGATCTCCCAGTCTAATGTTGAATTAACCTTCTCTGTAATATCAACAAAGTTATGACCCTACTGTATTGCAAACAACTTTCTAATCACCACCTTACTAGCTCAAAATGCAGCCCAGTCTATGGAGAAACAGTTGTTTGGACAGAAAGTTATTTCTGATAGTGTACTTTTTGGCCAACTTGTACCTACCTGTTTCTAAAGAATTGTATTTTACTTCCTTCAACTTTTCTAGACTCACATTCTCTGAACATTCATTGACTAGCTACTATATCTACTATAAAGTAGATAAATATTTTTTGAAAATATATGATATCTCATTTAAGCCTCACCCTGTTTGTGTGAAGTACGTTTTTTAAATTTTCTTTAAAAAGGCTAAGAGAAGTTGAATGATTTGTCAATGGTTACAGAACAAATAAGTGGAAGAGGTCAGATAATGCTTATGTGGTTTGACACCAAATCCATTTTGCCACAAATAATTATTCTCACAAATTTACAATTCACTGAATTTTGATTCACAATAGATATACTCATAACTCCCATTTATTTTCCACTTCTACCTATTCTGCCCATGTTTTAGTATTAATTTTAGAAACTCCAATATTTTTCTTGCTTTACCCTCATGACTTTCTATTCAGCTTTAAGTTTGTAAATAAGTTAGTCCTCCTTGACATCTAGATTGAAATATGACCATTCAAATAATTTATTCAGTTCAATTGATTTCTGGGTTTTTTTATCTTTAGAAGTAAAAGTCATATTGAACACATTTCTGCAGAATAAACTTGAAATGTGATATGTGTATCCTGAACTAGAAGGACATGTGTAAAGACAAAGCAAACATCAAATAAAGAAATATTTTAAACACATAAATTAGAGGGGAGATATATTTCAGTCTAATTATTTATCATAGTAATTACATTACCTTGGAAACATCGTTAAATGCTTACTTAGCCCTAGCTGGTTTGGCTTAGTGATTAGAGCATTGGCCCAAGAACTGAAGGGTCCCAGGTTTCATTCTGGCCAAGGGCACATACATTGGTTGCAGGAACCAACCCAGGCCCCAGTTGGAGCACTTGCAGGAGGCAACCAATAGATGTGTCTCTCTCACATCCATGCTTCTTTCTCTCTCCATCTCTTTCCCTTCCACTCTCATTGAAAAGCAATGGGGGAAAAATCCTCGGGTGAGGATTTTATGCATAAAATGGTTAACCTATTTGAACAAAATAACAGCAACATTATGGAAGTTTAACCAGTATTAAGTTCCATGCATTATAATTATCATTTTATAATTCTTAATTATGAATTAGTTTAGCTAAAGGGATTGGATTTGTTCATAATTTCCTTTTCAAATTCTTCCTTCAGAAAAAGGTGATGCAATTTCATGTCTGATATTCAACATAAGCATCAATTCATATGTCAACATTTTTTAAATGCCTTGTTCACCTTTGTTCACTACCTACAGGTATAAATTTCGTACAATAAAATGTAACAGGTGATACACTAAGCTTCCCCATCCTCATATCTCTAGACCAACAAATTGGAAGTAATTGTTAGATTCAAGTCATGTAATTAGACAGCATAACATCTAAGATACTTTTTGTCAGCTTGCCAAAAAGAGAATTTTAGTAAGTGATACACCATAAAAATCCTGCAACAGGCCTTTTAATGATGATAAATAAAGAACATGTGCAAATCCAAGCAATTAATCCCTTTTGAAGCATTCTACTGAAATCACAAATAAGGCACTGGGAAATGCAGATACATACATAAATTATCCCTCTGTGAATTCGAGTTTGGGATTACCACATTTTTTCTTATCTTTGAGAACAGTTAATTTCATTAGTAATTAACTGCATTCCTTTAAGCTTTTATTTAAATGAAAAGTTAGATTAAAAAAAAAGATGTGTAAAATAAAATCATATTAAATATGTTAATAAAATAGATATAAAGTTAGTTTAGATAATCTTATTATTTTTGTGTTTCTCTTTAGTGTTTTCTTAATGTTCTCCTTGAGCTTTTCCTTTGGTAAACATCTGTGAAATCATATTCTTAAGAAAAGGAGAATTTATTTATGTAAAAGTACAATGAAATATTTGAACACTAAAAAACAAAAATGCTCATAAAGTGAAAAAATTATATAACTGCATTAAACAGATCATTTGTGTGAAGTACACATAATCTTATGAAAATGACAGCATCTACTTTTGCTGAACTTTTCATTTATCCATCACATTAAGAATGACTCTTTCATACTCTCAGTGCTGCCCTTCAGCGAGGAAACTGTTAGGCAAAGAAAAAAGAAAACACACATTGCTGGCTACTACAATAGACACCAATATTACAATAGTCATTATATATCTGATATGAATTTCCAAGTTCATAAAGGACATAGCACTTGGATCTAAGCTTTGGAGGTACAAGTATCATGTGCTCCTATTAAAACTTGGATCCTTAGTGGAAGCATAGTGACCTGCTCATAGGTTCTCAACACATAATTTGAAAAAAATAAATAAAATGATATTCTTTAAGGTATTGTAACATTAAAAATTATTCAACCAGAAGTGAGTCTTTACTTAAAGGTTCTCATTGTATAATAGCAAAATTAGGAAGTGATGAAGATTATCAATAAATCAAGAAAACTCCTTTAAACATTGAGGCAGTGAAAAACAGTTACCAAAAGAGAAACAAAAATCTAGCTAAGAACAATAGGACAATCTCTAGAGAGTTTCAAGCAAAAAAAGATGGTAATTCAATAATTTTCTACCCAGCAGAGTTGCTAGTCACAGACAAACTTACAGAAAATATACCAACAATGTTCCCTTTCTAAAGCATAAAATCAAAATTAAAAACTCAAAGATAATAAATGCAGAATAGAAGAAAATCAATAGTTAAGGCTTTTTTAAATATTTGCTAACATGGTTATAACAATAAATGTCTCTTTAATAGTAAATGATACATATTATATTGACAATAATTATCAGAGGATTAACAACCATATATTTTGTCAATCAAAATAATAGAAATGGTATAAAAAAGCAAATAGTACTAATGGTACTTAATTTCTGTTTAGAAGTCCCAATGAGGACATGGGTCATTTCAAACTGGATTTCCACGGCCCAGCACAATGTTTGGCCCATAGTAGACTCTTAACAAGTGCTTGAGTGAATGACCCTGATGGGAAATAAAGGAATAAATACATCTTCATTTTTGACACTGATAATTCTAGAAATATGTATATGAATACACATAATACTTAAAAATAAGTATTGGTAGATAAAAACAATCCTTTGTTTTGGAAAGCCTCATTTTAAGAGACTGTTAATTTGAAATCTGAGAAGAGGGTGGGCATGAGGTGGTGTGAATAGGAGACTGGCAAAGGTACGGTTTAGACAGCCAAGATGTTTCTGGCTTCCAGAATTAAGGAGCAAACAGGAGTTTGTGATTCCATGAGGGAAACCTGAATGTTCGGAAATATATTGTGCTTGAGATGGTAGAGGTCTAGGGAAAGAATGACTGATCGAGTGGCTGGGAGAAGAGCAAGGTGACATCAGTCAGCACAGTTCAGAGTACCTCCTGATGGAGTAGACAATAGGGACCAGAACTCCCAGCAGTGCCTGATGACACTAAATAACACAGGCTTTGGGCCAGGTAAGGAGTTACGGCATCTGTGATCACCAGGAGCTATAAAGAAGGGCCTTATACATTTTCCTTTACTATAAAATATTTTACACTAACCTTAGGAAGTGGGCACTCAAGTAAAAAAATTATATAAAGAAATAAATGTTTCAGTTGTTATAAACATTATGGATACATACATAATATGATAGATTGCTGTATTTTATTTATATTTTTATATATACTTTTAAAACATCATTAAATATCTATGCAAGTACAATAAATATTTTTATTTTCTTGTTAATTTCCATTAAACATAAAATTATAAAACACAGAAGTATCTGTGGTATAATAAAATAAGAAGAAAGCTTTAAAATATTTGTTGAAAACTATGTGTTTTACATATATTCCTAAAGGTATCTTTGTTGTTCAAAGTATTACAAATGTCCCCTTTTTTTCCCTTTTGACCCCCTCGAACCCGCACCCCTCCCAGGCCTACTGCACTATTGTCTGTGTCCATGGGTTATGTGTGTATGCATATAAATTCTTTGCTTAATCTCTTCCTGTCCTTCCTACCCTCTTCCCTCTGAGAGTAATCAGTCTGTTCCATGGAACAGACTGAGGAAAACCATGTGTTTTAAATAGAGAATATTTACTTGCTTAAGTTTGCTCTGGCTCTGGCTCTCTAAGGCTCTCTCTCATCTTTTCTCCTTCTGTCTTCTCCTTATCTTCTGATTAACATGAGACAGCTACCCCAGTTCCCCATAACTACTCTCCTGTAAAATTGAAATTAAAAAATTTCTAACACCACCTAACACACATTACCCCCACCACATGGATACTTACTCCTTGTGTAAATGTTAGAGATCTGCTATTTAAAACAATATTAAACCCCAATAATTGAATGTCCAGAGTTTAAAAACTTAGAAAACACTACCTTATTTTGATACTTCTGGTACTTTTGGTATTTCTGTAAGAATGTTTTATTCCAGAGATAAGCAATAATCATCATCCACCAACTAAATTAAATCTGAAATTTAGACTTTAACTTTGTATTCAGTTGGAAATGTGGTACCATTAAGATCAAATATAGCAAAAAAACTGAGAAAGTAGTTGTGAAGAAATGCTTTTCTTAGATAATCAAACACAGACATAAATAATAATATTAATAAGCAACAAATAGACCAACCAAGTAACCAACAAACAAAAAGCCTAAAGAATCAAAAGAGTGAAGATTAGGACTACCAAAATATCAGAAAACCAAAATTCTATAATTGATATTTAAAAAAAATTCTACATGTGCATTTGATGGCAAATTTAAATTATGATTAATGTTGTTTAATAGTGGATTTATTGGTTTCACCTTCATTTTCGGCACTGTGTTGAAAATATAGATTGTATAAAATAATATTTCTTTTATTTATGCTGTTGACTTAACAATCCAGAAGACTACAATTAGTTTTGTTCATGGAACATTTATTGTCTGCCATTTATAAGGTATTGTATTAGATGCATATGTTCACCAAGGTGACTTGGGCACTACTGAAATTTGGGGCCAGATAATTGTTGTGTGTATTTTCCAGGGTTCTCCAGAGAAATAGAACCAGCAGGGTGTGTGTGTATAATTATATTTATTATAATATAATAGGTTATATATAATATATTTACATATACATATATATTGGAATTAGTTATCCTTCATAATCACATGAGCCAAATCCTTAAAATAAATCAATCTCTCTCTTTTATAGATGTAGATGATATAGATATAGATGATATAGATGATGTAGATAGATAGATATATGATAAAGCTATAGATAGATATAGATGATGATATAGTTATAGATATAGATGATAAGATATAGATAGATATATAGATATAGATAAATTTTCCCAAGATCTACAGGATGAGTCAGCAAGCTGGAGACCCAGGAGAGCTGATAGGTAGTTTTAGTCCAAAGGTCAGCAGAATGAGACCCAGAAAGAGCCAATATTTTAGTTTGAGTCCAAAGGCAGGACAAAGTTGTTGTTCCAGTTTGAAGGCAGTAAGAGAGGAGACATTCCCTCTTACTTAAAGAGGGTCAGCCTTTTTGTCCTATTCAAGCCTTGAGCCTATTGTATTAGCCCATCCACTTTCAGAAGGGCAATGTGCTTACTCAGTTTACCAATTTAAACATTAATCTTATCCCCAAACTCCCCCAGAGAAACACCTAGAATAGTGTTTTACCAAATACCTGAGTACCCCATTGCCCAGTCAAGCTGACACATAATGTTAACCATATTGTGGAAGGTTGTTTCGTGATTGGACGATGCTTAGCAGTATCCTTAGCCTCTAAACACTACATACTAGTGGCACCATTCTTTCTTAGTTGTGGAACAAAACAACAACAAACTTTCCCAATTGTCACCTAGGTGAAAAATTATCCCTGGTTGATAACCACTGTCATAACTACATTATCATCTTTAATTCTCACAGCAGATTTGCTAGGAAGATAATATTGTCATTATACAAATGGGAGACTGACTCGGAATTATCAGGTAATGTGCCTAATGCCACAAAGCTATTACAGTTGTGGAGCCAGTATTTAGATCCATGTCTGTCTGACTCTAAACTACATTCTATTTTCAGTACATCATGCTGTCCAAATGGCATTTGAAAACTGGGTTGGAAGCTCAGGAAACAGATATGGCCAAGAAATATAGATCATGAGTTGAATCTATAGTTGTGGATTAAATTTATTTAGGAAAAAAATATCATCATTAGCCTCAAGGAGAAGGAACACTTTCTGAGGGAAAATATGGAATCTTGGAGTTCCCCGTGGATTTGGTGGCCCATATAAATTGACCTAATTGAGCTAAATCAAATCATTGCTGTGGTGATATTTGTGGGTCATTGAATCTCTGTTGATCCTAGATGTCTCCTTTCTCCTTTCATAAAATGAAATATTCGAAATAAAAATTATTTACCCCAGAAGGCTTGTGTGTGTGTGTATGTGTGTTAAAATTTACTAACCTACGACCACAAATTAATATTTTGGCCTAATAAAATATTGCTTAACAAAAAGAGAGTCTTGAGAAGAGAAAAACATGAAATAGGTAAATTTTAGATGCATATAATAATCATAAGATAAGGTATTTAGTGGAGAGCAAAAGGTAAACATAAAAAATGCTATCACCATTCTAAACAGAGCCAAGCAAAGTTGATGAGATTCTGTGATTTTGTAGTATTCTAGCCTTTGTCCACAATATTAGAATAAAAGAACTGTCTTGGGTTTTGCTTGTCATCTGTGGTAACTATTTTTAAAGATGTTCAGTTTGCTTCCTGATACCCATTACCTTGTCTAGTCCTCCCCACACTAAATAGAAATGACCTGTGCAACAAATAAGATATTCCAGAAATAACAGAGTATGACTGCTGAATCTAGTTCTTAAAAGTCGTTGTCGATCTCTCCATGGCTTCTGCTGGATGACCCACTCTGAAGAAAGCCATTTGCTCTAAGGAAAGGTAAACATAGTGAGGATCTGAGGTTTCCTGCCAAAGTCACTCTAAACCTGCCAGACGAGTTAATGAGCCATGTTGGAAATAGATACACCAGCACAGCTTAAGCCTTCATATGACTGCAACCATGGCCAACAATTTGGCTGACCCTCATGAGAAACTCTGATTTGGAATTATTTAGCTAACTATCCTTGAATTTGTGACCCTAAGAAACTGAAATGATAAATGTTTGGTGTTCTTTTAAGACACTAAATTTTGAGGTACTTTATTAGGCAGCAAAATATAAGTAATAAAACCTTTATTTAGTAGTAGACTAGAGTAGGGAGAGACATCTAAAACATTTAACTTCTTCTATCTTCATCGCAAATACTTTCTAGATTGAAACAGAAAGGAAGGCTAACATAGAATTGATTTCTAAGGCATTTTTCATTGAAATTATCTGTAATTCCACTAAAGGTATAAGGTAAAGAAGCCCAAATGTAAGAAAATATTGACATAAATATTTGAAAATAAGATATAGTGAACTTTTCTAATCCTTCATGTTGTTCTTAATAGGAAGACAAACCAAGATAGTGTGGGGAAAAATACTTCCAAAAATGTTTCCAATTGAAACATAAAATGCATTTTAGCAAGTGCAAATATGCTTTGAACATTAAAATTATTTTATATAAAACTAGACTAAATCTATGAAAGTCAACCAGAATTCAAAGCATCACTTGATTTGTGTACCACAATCCACTGAACCTATTGATGACTAGTAAACATTAGACGGTAGACTATACAAGAGTTCAGAAATTGATTAAAAAGTTCAAAATGATTTCCCAAAAAAAGGCATTGAGTTTATTGCTATTGATTTAGCCTGAAGTAGTACTTATGTAAACACTGCTGTATTTGGAACTTTTAAAATCAGCAGCTGAAGAAAAAAAAAAGTACATTGATCAATTGCTCAAGGAGCCTAGGTTTTACAAAACAAGAGAATTATAACAAACTCAGTGAAACTATATATTTACATAATTTTAGAATCAAATTATATTTTAAACTATATGTCACTTTCTCTACAGCTATGATAAGTGATAGTAACTTAATGATAGTCTTTGAAAGGCATTTATATATAATAATTTAAATATATGTTTCAACAATGAATGCTAAGGTTGATTTATTTTCCAACCAGATTTTCACTCCCACCTTAAGCTTTATGCTACTTTTAACTCTATATAGAGAAATCAATATGGGCCTTTTGGACAAATGTTATTTCTATACCTACTTCTGGTTCAAGTTTGTGTCAGGTACCATTACCTTGTAGACCATCCAACTTTGTATTGAAACACTTTCAATAATGTAGATGAAGAAAAACAGCACCAACAGCACCTAGGAACCTGTTACAAATGTAAACTCTTGGACCATAACTGAGACAAACAGAACCTGAAACTCTGTGAGTGAGGCTCACTGATCTCTCTTTTAATGAGCCATTCAGATGATTGGATGCATGCTAAATTTTGAGGACCAATTCGAATCTAGAAGAAACTGGACTGACAAATACAATCAGAACGATGCATGATTATTGGAAAAAGTGACATCTCACCTTTAGGAAATACGTGGGAAGTGGGTTTTGCTCAGTTCCACTAACCACCTCCTAATTCAGAAATACAGAATTTGTTACTTGAACTAAAATCAAAACAAAAACAAAGGAGATAGCCACTCTTCTACTATACAGATACTGCCTTCTGAGACAGCCAAAATTATGTCCTCATATCTCTCCTCAAATTACCTTTCTTACTACTCTAAGCATTCAGAGTGTAAATTTTCAGCACATAGTGCTGTTGCTATGCATTGCAAGCTGGGAAGTGATGCCGACAACTCTCGGAGTAGTAGATCTTGGTGATGGTAGTTTTGCTTGTGTTGATTTGGGAGCAAGAACAATTAACGCTGAATTAATACTGTGATTCTGTCACAGTCCAAGAATGTGGTAGGAAGACTAGAGGTAAATCTAATCTCCAAGAGGTTCACACAAGTTGAAGAAAACTTCCTTAAAATAATAACAAAGCTCTCCGTGTACAATGAAATGATCTAATAGTAATCAAATTTGGTTTTTTAACATTAAGCTGATTTTTCCTGCAGGTACATTCCATAGGATGCTTCAATTTCTCCTTTTATTAGTAACATTTTCAGTAGTAATCCTTTTTCTCTCACTCCAAAATATGTTCAATGCTCTTTCCCCGTGTCTCCTTAAAGCTGTCCTTTTCTTACCACATTTTGCTCTTATTTCAGCCATTTTATTATCTGGGTTCTCTTACATAGTACTTAAAAGAGTGTGACATTTATTTTTACCTGCTTTATTGTTCAATATCTATCCTTTCCTCTCATAGTTCCTTGAGAGCAGTGTCCATGTCTTATGTTTTTTTCTTCCCATCAAATGTCCGGAAACTATATTAGTCTCTGACATGTTGCAAACACAACAAGTATGTGTGGAATAAATGACTAAATGAAGTGAATGAAGGCTTGGCCATAAACTCTATCATGTCTGTTTCACTTTTCACTGCATTCCTCTGAACTGTTATTGTAACAGACACATAGTAGGCATGTAAAAAATAGTTGGCCAATTAATAAATTTAATAACATTGAACTATATTTTATTTTTCCCAGCCTGAACTTTGCTTTTAAATTATAAAATATCTGTAAGTAGATATTTTATGATTTCATATATTCAGATATAATTTTGCCCATTTTTGTGATTCTGAAGTTAAAATGACCACACATTAAGTTTTTGCTGAGTCTAATTTAAAAATTATGTTTATGTTCTATTCTGTCACTCCCTACTTCTGGTTGCAGAAATTTTTCTTTGTCCATTTGGGATTAGTAATGAGATAACTAAATTGATTAGATTATGTTTATATAATTAAGAGAGCTGATGAATAAATTTTCCACACACATACATCCAGAACAGTTCAAAAAAGGTATAATGATAAAGAAAAATTAATGACATTAGCTTTATACACCTGCTATATTAATGGTACAGTAATTATACAATATTTATATTAATAGTATAATAAATATATAGTTTTAGTTTTATGTAATTTTTATGACAGGGACTCACTGACATTTTCACATTTCTGCTCTTTTATATGCTTTGAAGCATCTCTGACTAACTCCCAGGGCAGATAATCTCTGACAGCAAATAGATAAAATAGAAATTATCATGAAATTTAAAATTTGTTCTTATTTTGTTTCTCATTTTTATTTTAAAAGACATCTTATTTAATATTCAATGTATAGTATTTTTAAAGTAAAGGTAATGGAATTATCATGTAAGCATTATTTGCCAGGAGTAGTACTAATTAATTTTTCAACATGTTAATTTATATATAAAACTTCTAAGATAATTTTTAGCCTCTTCATATAGAATGGGAAACCAAGTGTCAGAAAATGTCAGTAACTTGTCTAAGATGACATTGCCAGTGTGTATTGCATCCAAGATTTATACTTAAGTCTATTTGTTTACAGTAACACATTAGTTATCTTTAATGTAAGGAATAACCCCAAATCTAATGGCTTAAAACAACTAATATCTATTTCCCCCAGTTCTACGGTTGCTGATGGTTCTTCAGGTCTCGGCTGCTTTGGCTGATCTTTATCACCCTGGTGGCTGCCGGGCTCTAGTTAGTCTAGGACGGGCTAGTCACAGGCCTGGCGACTTGCTGAATGTCAACCATACTGCTTGTTTTTCTTTACAGGGACTTTCCATTGGGTTGGATCAGGCTTGTGCACATGATGAATTTCAGTTCCAGCAAGAGAGAAATCCCCCTTATATAAGCACCTTTTACCCTCTGCTTGCATCATATTTGTTAATGTCTCATTGGCCAAACGAGTCACAGGACCAAGCCGAGATTCAAAAGAGGAGAAACTTCCTACCATACAGATTTTAGAGAAAAGTCTGAATTCTGCTTTTATCCAAATAATCTCAATTGCACATATTCGAGATACAATCATATTCCTGGATGTGTAATTGAGAGGACATCCAGTATTCTCATGGTAGGTAGGTGACCAAAGTTTTGTTTGAAGACATATTTTAACCTATTCATTCATATTTTAATAAAAATTTACAAAATTTATGATGCTGATATACGTTCTTGGTGGAATTATTTTTACCCTTAATTTATTTTTTTATAACATTGTGTAGTTTATTTCCATAAAGACTTTCTATGTTTCTGAAAGTTTGTTTTAGTTAGATGGCAATTAAGAAGTAGAAACCATTCTTTGGTCAGAGGAGTCTGTTTATTAAAATACTTCCCTTATATAAACACCTTAGTTAGTAGCCAATCAGTATGCTTGAGCACATAGTATAACTGAAAACCATTCAGTACTTTGTCTCCAGTCTACACAATGTGTTTTTGCTACAAGTATAGTATATATAGTTAGAACACTATTAAATAGAGCATTAGTTGGCCAGTCAAACCAATGTTCTTTTGAGCTGGACACAGTTTCTTATAAATAAGAAATAAAAGGCTTAGTGTAGCCTTAAAGAGAGTAAAAACAAGTGCTTATTTCCTAAAACTTGGATATATATTGGTGTATTACTGAATAGTAGAGTGTGGTCAGGTAACTGTTATATTCACAGAGCTATGTTTCTACTTTTATATTCACCATGCACCCCTTTTTAAAATTTAATAGTGATTGCTTTATAATCACTGTTTACTTATTTAATCTCATTTTCAGTCTTCTAATTCTTTTAAATGAATCTCCAAAAAGTCTAGGTCTAGAGAGTGCTTTGAACTCAGGGATTAACCAAAATTACTTTATCTGAATCCAAAGGCATAAATTAAGTAACGAGCACTTAATTTACACATTGATTTGTCACAGTATTTCTTTCAATAGCCTCTTTCTGGCATATTAAAATATGAATTGATTTATAAATGATGATTTATACACTTGCTCAGAGAGTAATACAACTTATTGACATGAAGACTGCCTTATAAAACTCATTAAATATAAATCCATTTCTCCAAAATAGATTCAGAAGCAATTTGGAAAATATATTGTAATATGTGTGTTTTTTTTTTTTCTAAAATGGTTAATATGAAATAATCTCAAGTAGTTATAATATCACAAAATATTTATTTCAACTAGAACTTAGTCTATAGTTCAATATAGGTTGAATAATTTTACATAACCACAGACTGTGTCTCTTCTAAACAAAGGACATATTTGATATTATATCTTCTTGCCAGGTTAGATGACAAGCAATATTCAAATCACAAAATCCTCTTGTATAAACAGGCTGTTATGATAGTGCCAGATTACGACTTTTCAATTACCATATGTTTCTAAATGTTTATTTAGGATTTTGGAAATCATGTGGCTTTTCCTACAAGCAATCAAATAAAATAAACCTTTATTTTGGTACTATTTGAAAGCATAAATGCTGGAAAATAGAAGAAAAACAATCTTTAAACCTCAGTTTGAAAGAATAAAACTATAGTACTTTGACCTAGAAAACACTGCAATTAACTCAAATAGCCACTCAGGCTAACAATTAACACACAAAAAACAATAAAGGTAGTGAGAATTTTGGAAAAGCAAATTTCTGCTTCTTTTATGAAAGTGTCAGTGGATAACAACAATACTTAAAGCTATAAAGTTCTTTCATTTAAAACAATAGTTTCCAGAGGACTCTCTTTTTTCTCAAAGCCTAATGTAAAACTGTCAAAACACCTTCTCTAAGTTATGTATCATGTTTTCTACAATGAAATTAATTAAAGAAATAGATCCCAATGCTCATGGCATTGATGTCTTTGATCACACCTGAAGTACAGAATTTTGAAACAGTATAAATATGCGTAACTGAATTTCAGTTTGAAGCTTGTTTATGTACTTTGCTCTCTTCTTCATATTGTTGTATCTAACATTCAGCAACAACAAAAACACACACATATAAATACATATATACACACACACACACACACACACAGTTAGTGCTGACCTTGCATTTTATTTTTTATTATATATACTTTTAATTTTTAATTAAAGCTTACATTCAACACTATTCTGTATTAGTGTCAGATGTACAGCATAGAGGTTAGGAAGTCATGTACTTTACAAAGTGGTCTCCCAGATGTTTCAAGTAACCCACCTGGCACCACATGTAGTTATTACAATATCATTTACTATATTCTCTACACTGTAATCAACAAACAACTTCCATCATTGACTTTAAAATAATTCTTTACCTTTTTTCCCCCTAAGATTGTAAAATAGTTTTATCACTATATCATTGTATCCTAAAGTGGAAATGAACAAATGATTAAATATTCATATATCATTTCCTATATTCATATATAGATATGGGATATAGGGGGAAAACAAAGCTCATTTTCTTAGGGCAGCGCTGTGTGGGCACTTCTGAAACTCAGTAGAAGAAAAGTTTTCTATTGATTGCTGAAGGAAAAAAGTGAAGTCATATTTCCCCAACCATTTTTGAATTTACAAAAGCCTTCATTTATAGGCTTAAAGTTAAACTAGCCTTTGACTTAAAGGTCAAAAAATTTAGAGGCAAATTAAAAGAAATACTTTAAAAACAATTTATATGATTATTTTTTTACCTGCTGTGAAAAGTATATTTACTTGAAAGCTATTTTTTTCCTTAAGCTTAAAAACATAGGTAAATATTCAAGTAAATTTATCTGAAAAAATATATACTTGATTTGGAAACTAAAATGTCATGGAAGCCTTTTAAAATAATGTATGGAGATGGTAATGACTAAGAAGGCATCCCCCAAAGCCAGTGTCTAGAAGCCACATCAAAGTTCTATGGCAAGAACAAAAATGCTAAGAAAAAAGGTATGAGGAACATAGGATAGATTGACTCCATGGCATTGTTTCTACAGTGTTAAGTTCAAGGGTGACTTGAACATATTTCAATAAAAAGAAGGCATTTAGTCACCATCAAATCAACATGGATTTATTTGGTGAAAAATTAATTTTCCCAGAGGATATCAAATAAAAAAATACAAATTCTAGATTAATTTTTCATAAACTATAGTTTTCTATTTTTCCCATTTTTACTTTTAGTTTACTATTATTATTTTCACCAGGTTTGAGTTTTTTCTTTGTTAATTTTAGAATAAAGTTTAACATATTAATACTTTTTACTTATGTCAAATTTTAATAATTATAGCTTTTGTCAAAGTGAGACGGTTTTTCCTTCTACTTCCTCTGCTTCCATTCCTTATCTCCCTCCCTCACCTCTTTTATTCTTATCAATTCCAATATGTCTGAGTCATTTCTAACAAATATAAATGTTTTGGAAAATTAAAATCTCTGTGAGAGCAGGAATTTCTGTCCATTTTGCTCATTGACATATTACTTGTGTTTCTAAAAATGTATGAGTCATAGAGAGCACTAAAAAATATTCAGACAAATTTTAGTTAAAGAATATATATGACAATACATAGTTTAAACTGTGTCCATTCCATATTATTTCCTCATAAAATTATATAAATATTTGATGATTTTTTAAAAAATTCCTGTGTTAGAACAGCTAAGTGAACTGTGTACACGATACAATCAAAACACTGTATTCAAAGTGGTGGAATCAAATCAATGAGATGAAAATATCCTGAGTTTTTCCAAGTCTTGTCTGATTAAGTTAATCAAACCACACAAAAAGATGGCTAAATAATGTTCCTTGTTTGTGGGGAAAATGAGGCGCTTCTAAATGTTTCAGAATACACTAATGTAGTTCAAGGCTTCAAGCTGGTTTCTCTGCTAGAAATGCACTCTACGCAACATTTCTGTAGGCTTCTTCTTGTATTTCAAATACCATTTCAATGTCACTTTTGGGATGTTTGTTCCCATTATCTCCTCTAAATAACTTTCCTCACTTCCTTGTTATTTTCTCTCTCTCTTTATATATATATATATATATATATATATATATATATATATATATATATACACACACACACACATACACACACATATATAAATTAATCCTCACCTGAGAATATTCTTCCCATTGCTTCTCAGAGTGAGTGGAAGGGGGAGAAAGAGAGAGAGATGTGAGAGAGTGATGTGAGAGAGACATCAGTTGGCTACCTCCTGCACTCTCCCCAACCTGAGCCAGGGTCTATCGAGCCTGCAACTAAGATATGTGCTCTTGACCAGAACTGAATCCCGGACCCCTTAGTCCACAGGCCTGTTCTCTAACAACCAAGCCAAATCAGCCAGGGCTTTTTCATATATTTTTATTGATTTCAGAGAGCGGAAGGAAGAAGGAGAGAGAGAAACATCAATGATAAGAGAGAATCATCTACTGTCTTCCTCCTGTACGAACCCCTACTGGGGATAGAGCCTGCAACTTGGGCATGTTCTCAGACTGGGGATAGAACCATGACCTCATGGTTCAGAGGCCAATGCTCAACCACTGAGCCACACCGGCTGGATAATTTTCTAACTCTTAATATCTTCAGACTACTGTATGTGCATATGCACATATTAATACATGCTTGCATACATGTGTGTTTAGTTTATAGTTGTCTGTCTACCATGTTAGAAATTAAACTAATGGAGGGCTGGATACAGCATCATCTTTTGTCTATTCCAATTGTATCCTCAGTATCATGCAATTGATGGTAAAAAGAAATCAAGGTATGAAATTGGAGATTTCTCCCTCTGTTAATACTTAAGCTCTGCACTAGCAAAGTTGTCTTTTATTGAAGCTTGGGGAATTTTTTAATGCCAGGTGTGTAGAAAGTGCTCAACTAATATTTATAGACTTAAATCAACAAGTCCACAATAGGACCATCTCTCAAGAGGTCTATTTCTCTGCTATCTATCTCTTGGGTGAAAATATAACAGATTATTGATTTAAAGTTATTCTTTTTCATAATTCCTTTTAGTTAGTCTCCACTTCACTAATGCTTTAGCAAACTCCTAAATAATTATGCACACTTGGATCCGACGAATGAACTATGGCCTATTAATAATGGTCTAATATGGAGAATATTAAACAAAGGGCATTAGCCAATTGAACATCTCAGTCAAGTCCTAAGATAAAGTATAAATTACTAGTTAACATCACAGATTCTGCAGCCCCATCTAGTTAAATTCAAATCCCTGCTCCTCCCATCATTAGGTGTGTGATTTTCAGCAATTTAACTTGATCACTATAGCCTTCTTATCTGTAAAATATTATAGACACTACTCACATATTTTGTGAAGATTAAATAACGCAAAATATGTAAAGAATTTAGAACTCTGTATAGCATGCTATAAACAAGATGTGTAACATTTACCATTTTAAACTATGTACTACAAGAAGGAAACGTCTAGAAAAGGATTAGAGGAGGCTCTACCATGTGTAACATTTTCAAGTTATTTAGCCTCTCCCTGTCTTAATTAGCTCATCTATGAAATTGATGTTACAGTAATACTACCTATCTCCTAAGGATTTCATGGGTTACAATACGAAAAGTGCTTAAAACAGGGCTAAGTACATAGTAACGCTCTAAAAAGGTGATCTATTTTGATGATGATGATGTTGATGGTGAGAATTCTATAAAGGTATCTAAAATATACGGCAAAAATTTAAGAGTAGCATTGTAAAATTACTGGTAACCTTTTTTCTACTTTATGTGTTCTTAACATGTATTGTTCATAAAATGTTTTTTTCTAGATAAAGAAATTTTAGTGCTTTTAGAACATGAAGTTCATCTGGCTGCCAATATTTTATTAGAAAGAATCATACAAAGTTACTCATCAATGCATGTCACTAGATTCCCGTCAAATGCGTTCAATTATTAAGTCATCTGACAAGTTCAATTACCAGTTATACCTGTTGGCTTATGTTTATAAGTACATGTGACTTTCCTTTTAATTAAAAGATGCTAATTTACAGTACATTGTTATAGTTTTAGGTTTGATGATGCTTTATTTCCCTACTGAAAAACTTATTTCTCACCCCCCTCCCCCAAATTTTAGTATTGCTTCTAGTTAGAGCTTTAAGTGATGAATGACAACGTCAAACTAAAATAGGGTGAGGTATAAAATAATAAAAAGATACGAAGGGAATTTAAATTAAAGTCTTTGTGAAATAAGCTATTGATTGCCTGAGGGTTGCTAGGCAACTATTGTGTAGTAAATTGCATAAATACTTCCTTTGATTTTAATGAGTTGAATAAAAAATATATAAAAGTACAATACATAGTCTAATTTGATATTAGCCATAATCTTTTTTCTTAGTGATAAAGAACACTGACATCATAAACATTTCCTTTTTTAGATATCATCATGTTATCTAGGTAAATATTTCTGTAAAGTAATTTGAAAGCTGTGTACCAACACATAGTTATCAGGAAAATTACTTAAGGTCATTATTATATCTAATCCATGGCAATAAAGTTGCAGCTCAGTCAGCAAAACCTTGTCATAACCTTTATTGCACTCGAAAATTCTATTAATTCTAATTGTTGCAGGCTTAATGAAAGTGTGACTCAATATTCTCTAACTGACCTTGGGCCACTTCCTTTAAGGGGTGGCCATGACCAATAAAAGGTATATGAGTCATTTTAACTTTAATTATTTAAAATGCACACATATCCTAAATTCTAAGCAAAGGAAAGAAAACTTATCCTGTATAAATAAGGTTTTATAATAGAAATCTTAACATAGAATTTTAAAGCATGTCACTAAATCGGATCCTGTTTGTAAGTAGTCTACTTTGTTATTATGCCCATTGAACCAGCTTCATACTCTGCTAGGAACTTGTTCTATTATACTCTATATTTTTTAAGTTATATCCTCTAGTTCTTTATTTTACTTGAAAACTTGCTTCTTCCTAATGACACCAGTTAGCCTGTAGCTCTCTAGAACAGAAGATTATATATTTTTACAAAAATGATTCTGAGAGTAGAGTTGCATGACTAACTCTCTAAAACTCTAAAGCATTACTACATAAACAGTTCAATTTTAGAAATGCTATTTTGAATTTTGTCTTTCAGTTGGATCACCCTTCATCATTTCTCTCATCTAAGCATAAATGTAAAAACACCTGCCCCAAGTTTACAAGAAAGTGGAGAAAACCAGTCAGAAATTTGCAGAACGTCTTGGTCTCCTACTCATTTATAAAATGTATTCAATTCATACCTATGTTTTCATTCTTTCTTTCCATTTCAGCATAGAACTCCTTTCTTTTAATGTAACTCATCATACCTTAGGGGCCTTTAATTTATCTCTTCCATGTTTTTCATATTTTCTTTCTTTTTTTTTAATTTAAAATATGTATTTACTGATTTCAGGGAGAGGAAGGGACAGGGAGAGAGAGATGGAAACATCAGTGATGAGAGTTATTGATCGGCTGCCTCCTGCATGCCCCCTACTGGGGACCGAGCCCGAAACCCCGGGCATGTGCCCTGGCTGGGAATTGAACCATGACCTCCTGGATCATAGGTCGGTGCTCAACTGCTGATCCACACCAGCCAGGCTGTTTTTCATATTTTTCAGCGTCTTTCTCTCTTTACCTTCAACATGCCCAAAGTTATTTCTAAAAGCCATTGTGCTCGTGCAAGCACACAAATTCCAGCAACCCTGTGATTATATTGAATCAACATAGGTAATCCAAGATAAATGCCCTCATCTCAGGATTCTTAATTTAATCACAACTGCAAAGTCCCTTTTGCCATTAAAACTAACATATTCACAGGTCCAGGGATTAGGAGATACACATTTATGGTATTCTGCCTGCTACCATAACACACAAAACTTAATCCTTTAACAAAAATGCCATATCCCAGTGTTTCTCAACTGCCTAATTACATTTTGGGCAAGCCTCACAACCTCTCTGTTGTGAGGCTGGGAAGAAAAGACTGTACTCTGCACCCCTATGTTCATAGCAGCACAATTTACAATAGCTAAGAGCTGGAAACAGCCCAAGTGCCCATCAGCAGATGAGTGGATAAAAAAGCTGTGGGACATTTACACCATGGAATACTACTCAGCTGTAAAGAAGAAGGCTCTCTTACCCTTTGGGACAGTATGGAAGGACCTGGAGAATATTATGCTAAGTGAAAGACAAACATCACATGATCTCACTCATATGTGGACCCTAAAGAGCATAATAAACTGATGAACAAAATGGATTCAGTGACATAGAATCATGCAACAGACTGACGAATCTCAGAGGGAAGGTGGGGGTGGGTGGGTGCAGGGTGGAAGGGGTCAGTGGGGAAAAAAAGGTACATCTGTAATATTTTCAACAATAAAGATAAATTAAAAAAAGACTGTACTCTGCATCATAGGATGTCTAACAGCATATTTGGCCCCCATTGAAGATGTCAGTAGCATTCTTTTTTTTAATATATATGTTTTCATTATTTTTTACAGAGAGAAAGGGAGAGGGATAGAGAGATAGAAACATCAATGAGAAACATCGATCGGCTGCCTCTTGCACGCCCCCTACTGGGGATCGAGCCCACAACCCAGGCATTTGCTCAGACTGGGAGTTGAACCAGTGACTTCTTGGTTCATGGGCCGATGCTCAACCACTGAGCCACGCCAGCCAGGAGTCAGTCGCATTCTTTTTCAGTTATAACAACCAAAAACCTCTCAGATAGTGCTAAAAATCCCGAGACAAAATCGTTACCAATTTAAAATCACTACCCTAAACCTTTTTTTTTTTTTCCCCCTTTTCGATAACTCGGAGCTATGAACCTGCATCTATCCAGTTCTAAATTAGGAACCTAGGAGTAAATTTTAACTCCTTCTGTCTTACACTCTCCAGCCAGTGGTCACCAGGTGCTGTCAATCCCACCTCTTCACTCTCTTTCTTATATTCCTTACCATGGTACCACTCACACTTTATGCTCTTTTTGTTTATTTCCCTCACCTAGATTATAGCAATAGTCTTCTAAGCATTGGTCCTGACTTCCCTACATTCTGTTTTACCCTTATTTTTGAATTATCCTCAAGTTCTCACTCAGCTGTTGCTTTTCCTAAGCCTTCCTTGGCCCCAATTTTCAGTCTATCATCTCTGTAGGACTTACTTTAATGCATTGGTTCATAGTAGATGTTTTGATAGAATATTAATGGTATTTTACAAGTTCTTCCCCCATTAAATTTATTGTGCTTTAGAGGTTTTACCATGTGCATTTCTCTGGGTAGTTTGAAAAAGTAGAGATATTTTTTAAAGGTATTTTTTGATTTATTAATTTTTAGAGAGAGAGGAAGGGAAAGAGAGAAACAAATTTGTTGTTCCACTTATTTATGCATTCATTGGTTGATTCTTGTATGTGCCCTACCATGGATTTAATGCCCAACCTTGGCATATCCCGACAGTGCTCTAACCAACTGAGCTACTAGACCAGAGCAAAAAGTAGAGATATTGAGACCAAAGGGAAAATGCTAACTCCCACCACATTCTCTCCTGGCTTTAGTATCTAATTGCTATCTGTGGTAATTGAATTGGATGCTGGCCTTCCCTCTAGCATAAATTACTGTCAAGTAGACAAACTTGTCACCATTAATTCCAATTTTTCAGAAAGGCTGTTTCTTTTTTCTTCTATTTTATTCGAGTACTGCTTATAAAAATATATTGTTTTCAATTTATAAGTAATATATTAATTTTAAAGATTATAATTTTCAATTTGGTTAGAACATAATATAAATGTGACATTTGATAAATAAATATAAATAGGATGTTTAAACTATTGACAAATATACTTCTGCTGATACATACACAAAGCCTATGGAAATAATATGTAAAAATGATATTTCAAGTTTATAATTTTTTTTTGATAGATCGAAAAAGACAATTATACTCAAACACAATTATATGGATGTGTTTTTTAAATATTAATGCTGTTCTATACACTTAAAGAGCCTTGGGTGATCATTGTTAAATTTCCAGGCCTTAAAACAAAATATTTAGTCAAAGGTAGAGGTAAAATACAAGCAATGCATTGTATTTCTTTATGAAGGAAGAAAGGAATATACAGTGGAAATATATATTCCATTACAGGAATGGAATTTGAGAATTTTTTAAGTCAAACAATTATTTATATCACTTATAGTTTTTCTTTCAAAAACCTTTCAGACATAGTGACCTAGAACTTATTTCACGGATACTTTTCACGAAAGTATATTATCAATTTTTCTTGTTGCCTGATCTTTTACATTCATGGGCTACAAATAGAGCAGCAGCAAAATACATCTCCCTAAAGACTGGAAAGAGAGTCATTGTTTACAAGCTTTGTAGCAAAGAATCCTTCAGTGTTTCAATGGCATTCATAGATGTATTTTTACTGATTTTTTTTTTACTAGATGCCAAAAATAATACTAAAATTTTGAAATAAATACCCATAAATACCTAACATTTTTTTCTCTAATGAACTTTAAGTATATTTTTTTCAACTTATCAAGTTGAAATGAATGTTAAGTAAATCCACTATTTATTTAAGTTACTTCATGGACTAACTGTTAGCTATTCTTACTTGGAGGGGTATTTGCTGAAGTACCTAGCTGTTTCCCAGTGAATAAATTGGTGTATAAGTACAGGGAAATAATAAAGTTCAACTATTCAAGAACAGATTTGCCAGTTGCATTACTAAGATCTTTATATTTCCAATTATGTAATCAGTTTCATTGTAGTAAGTATTCCCCTCGAAAGAAAACAACTTTAGAGACAGATAAAGATAAAGCTAGAGGAAAGCTAATAAAAATAAAAGCAGAGGCAGAGGAGGAGAAAAGGGTGAAGCAGCAACTTAAGAGATTAAATATAAAAAGGCTTTTCAATTAACTTTTTAAGCAAGTTTCTTCAAATCATGGTTTTCCTTAGAATAATGTACAAACATCCTAACAAAATATCAAAATGCCTCATGTCTCAGAAAGTTACTTTATGTTAAAGATTCAATAGTTACAGTGCCTTAGTGTAAACATTATTTTCCCAAAAGCAGAAGGGATTTCTCCAGACAAAATCAATAAATAATGGTTTTGATTCCTGAATTTCTATTGAACAAAAGAATAAAACATAATTATTTTCAAGTGAATATTTACAAAATAAAATTTTCACACTTTATAGATATGTTTTATCAGGAAGATGAAAACAGCTTCAAATATTTTTTATCTCAAAACATTTTTCTTTCTAATAATATTTATTAAAATTCAAGATTTATTAAACTTTGTCCATATATAATCCGTAAGTTTAAGCCATGTTTATATATTACTCCAATGTGACTTACTTAATATTTTTCTTTAACTTAAACCACTCTTTCATAGCTTAATTTTAATAATATTTATTAACTCATGAGTTTGAAATGCTAGCTATACTTTTTTCAATATACTTTAAAATTAATTAATTTTAATGTGAACTATTTCATTTTAACTATTTTCTAAAGTGGTATGTTTAGGAAACCAGTTTTGGTGAGGAAAAAAATAATTCTATCTACTAGGCACAGAGGTAAAATCAAAGGGGTAGATGACACACAGGTGTCTTGTCAGTAGGAAGAGAGATGTATATACCAAAACATGTATTAAAGAAAAACTTATAGGTGCCAAAATTGGAATTCAAAGTAATGGAACCAGTACAGTAGTGTTGCTTATCTAGTCTCTGAAGAAATCCTTAATAGATTAGGAATATGTGCTAAATTCTTAATGAATACAGTAACACTGTATGGTGTGGGTGTATGTGTGTGTGCACACATGTATCGTTTATATTATCAACTTTAATTCTATATTAGCACAAGTAATAGGCAACTATATACTATTTTAATCTTACTTAAATAAGAAACTCAAAGATAATCCCCACATTGCTGCTAGAATGTTAAATGTTCTTATGTAAGTTTAAGGTCAAAGAGATGCTATATAGATTAGATACTTATATTTCTACCTAAATTTTCAGAAGATCTTTTTAAAAGCATGGTTATAAATCCAATTTAAAATAACTCACTTTAAGTTTTATTTTAACTCTAGATTTTTTTTAACTTTTATTAATAAAATGGAGCTCCTTTCAAACACTTATAGTGATAATATGTGGCATTTTATGATACCATTTAAACCAAAGCTTACCTTTACTTATTTCAGCTTTGATATGCATGGACCAAGAATGGGTAATTTTCCATTTCCCACACAAACTAGATAAAAAGACTTTCTTAATTTGAAGGATATTTTTACATTAAAGATTAGCTTCCAGCACTTTAACAAAGTATAACATTAAGCTAAAGATAAGAATGTATTTTAAAATAGTATATATATAAAGTGGTATATATATATATATATATATATATATATATATATATATTCTGGTTTCCTAAATATACCACTAAGAATATATATATTCTTAGAGCAAAATGAAATATACAAATCAACTTAGTCAATTTCTATCTAGAAAAATATTACAAATTCTGGGAATAACCTTTATTTCATTTCTCTCCTTCCTATCTTGTCCTTTTTGTATTAAATCATTCAAGCAATCCTATAATTTCTACAATCAATATATCCCTTAAATTCTGTTTTATTCCCTTTTACTTTTTAAAATTAATATATAACCCTGCTTTGTCACTCCATTGCTCAAAATCTTTTAAGGATATCATTGAAGAATACCATTTTTCCTATCACATTTGCTGACCTTTCTCACAACTCACCCATATAGCACCGAGAGCTCCTGGATCATAAGTTGATGTTCAATGGCTGAGCCACACAGCCACGCATGTTTCTTTATCAGTACCTAGCTTGTGAGATTTTTGAAATGAATAAATAAAATATCACTGAGCCTGGCATATGGTAAGCATGAAAGAAATTCTAATTTTTATTATCGAACTTTTTACATGCGGTCATAATATCACATATTTTTATATATAAAAACCAGTTAGAGAATATGAGAGAAAAAATGAACTAAAGGTACTATCAGAAAAGTGTGTGCTTCTTTTATCTTATCTGTAAGAAAACTGAGGCACAGGGAATTTAATAACTTACCTATCATTGTACAGTTCAGGGTTATGAAAAAGTAAGAACTAGAGTCCATTTCATGTAGTAATCTCTTAATTTTATTCAGTTTAACACATTCAAAACATGCATATTAAACTAATTTTGATGCTTACATATAAGCCAATTTTTAATATATACTCCTAAGGCTTCCCTAGCACCACCACCACCACCATCAGCACTAGGATCTGAGCTTCATGAAGACAGGAAAGATGTGAGCTATCTTGGACACTCTGTAAAGAGTTCCTGGACAATTGGGATGTGTTCACTAAATATGATCAAACAGATCTCTGTATTCATTGGGGTGTTCTTACAAAACGTTCCTCAGTCCTGTCGGGTAGCTCA
This sequence comes from Miniopterus schreibersii, assembly GCF_964146895.1. Taxonomy (NCBI): domain Eukaryota; kingdom Metazoa; phylum Chordata; class Mammalia; order Chiroptera; family Miniopteridae; genus Miniopterus; species Miniopterus schreibersii. The sequence goes on along the minus strand of NC_138102.1, from coordinate 115,435,597 downwards.
GTCGGTTGGTGTTGTCCCCGTGAGCCAGGGTCGCAGGTTAGTCCCCGCCAGGTCAGGGCACATACAAGAACCAGCCCATGAATGCGCAGAGAAGCGCAACAAACAGATCTCTCTCTCAAATCAATCTTTAAAAACAGTCCTCATATGCACATATAAGCTAGCTTTTTTAGTTTATTATTTCTCGTGTGGGTTTTTTTAATCCTCACTTGAGGAAATTTTTTTCCTTTAATTTTTAGAGACTTTGGAAGAGAGGGAGGAGTGGGGAGGAGAGAGACACACAGAGAGAAGGAGAAACATCTGTTGGCCGCAGCCTGACCGCCCCCTGGCAGGGGCCAGGGATTGAACCCCAAACCGAGGTATATGCCCCTGACTGGGAATGGAACCCTCGACCCCCACCGAGCAACACCAGCCAGAGCTATTATTTAATGTTTTAATAGCTTGACTTTAATAAAAATATTTCTCCCAAAAGTCTAGCTATCATCTTCAGTATCCAGAACTCACTGCGTGTTTCTGTAAAATTAAACACATTTCACAAGATACATTTTTCTTGCACATTCCTTTCTTACTCAAATCCCTCAGATATCTTCAAATTCCTGAAATGTAACTATGAGGAACCAAGAAACTTCTCTCACAAAATATCTTAAACTATTCTGACACTAGACCTTATACAGGCTCTCATAGGGTAGCTTAAATTGTCTTTTCCTGGAAACTCTACTTTAGAATTACTTTTCCCACTTCCTAAAAAAAAATCAATTATATTGTAATTAGCATATATCCTTTCCCCCATTCCTTTTTTCTTTCTCCCACTTTCCAGCCATAATTAGGGTGTGGATATCTATGCATTAAGATGCCAATATCTAGAGAGACAGAGATGTATGTAGTTAGATAAGTAGATGATGCTCCTGGCTAGCCAGCAAGTGACATTCATCTCAGAAAAACTTCATCCATACCCTTTCGTTCCAGAGGAAGCTAGGGAAGATGTTTTCTGTTGCTTCAAAGGGCCCAATGAGCACTTCAAGTTTATCACCTACCATATTAACAAGCGCTTATGATTGATTAGTTTCATTTATTGATTGATATGTACTTATCAGTTAGTATATACTTATTCACATTTACTTATTGCTGCCAGCACCTGACACAAAGATTCAGACATTGTAGATATATTATTGTTTGATTTGAACTCTAGAATATATTTTCTAACCCTAAATAATGACTTTCTAATTTATTTTGCAATTGAATCTTCCTATTATTTTTACAGTAATATCTTCAGCCATTACGTCTGGGACCGGTGAATTACTTTATTATTCATGTTAAAATTTTTAAGGCTGGTGATGTACATATATGGATGCATGATTAAATCTCACATAAGATTTAATAATTTTCTTATTTGGTTCATAAACAGCAAAGTGAATGCAATTAACAATATATGCTGCTTACTTGATTAAAAATTGTTTCACGTGTAATTTAATAAAAACTATCTTCATTGAGCAATTAGTATGTTCTAGGCAAGTGTATTTGTAATTGCATTGAATCTTTGCCACATTTTTATTATGTTATTTTTATTGGGGAGGGATTTGGGGATTAAACAAGTTAGATAACATGCAGAATATTATCCAGTTTTTTCCTAAAGCTCACCTTTAAATAATACTCTTTTATCAACGTGATAAAATGACTATTTCTACACTTGGCTGAAATATAGCAGTGTGCTAAGTGGATAAACTGGTTTTCTATCTCACTTCAAAACCTTAGGATATCAAGGGCTGTTATGTTATCTTCCCTCAGCCACACACACACACACACACACACACACACACACACACGCACTCTGTCTTACTTCCCCTCCTCCTACTCATGTCCTCATTCATGCATGACACCTAAACTTGCCTCCATGTCTTTCTCCGAACTCACCAAATTCACCTTTGTCACATGGTTTACATTTTTTTGAGCCTTAAGGGCTCTTACATAGATATCTTCATGATAATGTGAACTATTAAGTATCTAATGAAACTGTATTTTCTCAGTGACTGTTTAAGTATAAATAGCACCCCACACCCTCACCTTTCCCTATCAGGCCTGTCTGCTGTATTTTCCTTTACATCACTTTTTATCACTTGACCCAGTCTTTTTTTCTTTCTTTTTTTTCTTTTATATGTCCTCTCTCTAGATTTTAGGCTTAATATGGGTAAGCCTAAATTCTGTTTGGTCTAACACTATACCTCTAGGGCACAGATCAATGTTTCGCTCAGGGTCGGTACTTAATAATACTTGTAGAATAAATTGATGAATAAATAATGTGTAAAAATAAAATGCTTAAAGTTCATAATAAATTTGACAGAAACAAGTTATCAGCACAGAACTTATTATAGTTAAGAGCTGCATAATTAATCAAAAATCATGTCCTTGAAAGTCAGAGGCTTAAATTTAAATTCAGCTCTGTTCTATCTCTTATTTACTATGGGACCATGTATCGGCTACTTAGTATGTTATTCAAGTCTATATCTCAAAGGTAAAATGTTAATAATTCTTTCATAGACTTATTTTGTGTTGAATAAAAAGACATGGACCAGTTAATGACATTTCCCTCTTTCTCCCTTTATCTTATATTTTAAGATACACATACATTAAAGTGAATATGAAATGTATCTCCAAACCCAAACTCATTAAGAGTGAAAGGGGCCCCAAGCAAACTAGAACATATGATTTGCCTACCTATTAGGTACACATAAATTCAGATAACAAAAGAAATGAAAAGTATACTAAGTGCGCTGGACACCGCGGATTGGCACTTAGCATGATTTGCATTGTTTCTAGAGGCTGGAAAGCGAAAAACATTTCCCAAGACTCCCTTTCTCAAGTTTCTGAGTACGCATTACATTTTGCCGGTGAAATACATAGTGTGAGATCTGGAAGGCAGAAAGTTCAGGAGAGACTGTTTCTCCTCTGCTTTAGCTGTTACTGCACAGTGAAGAGATTTTCAGAAAGAGATGGCTGTGTCTACTACTCACTAACTGTGTGGTTCTTCAGAGGAAGCTGGCTTCTTGATCCCTGGATCTCAGCCACAGTGTTATTTTCTTGAAGTCACACAGAGAGAGCAGCTCCCTGGCGAGCTAGTTCTGTATGAAATGGTTCTGGGTGTTAGGCCTATAAGCCTTTTATATGATGGGTAAGCATTTAAATGCTCACATAAAATCTTTTTCTGCTAGTGATTGCCTACGCAGCTTTCTGTTTCCTGTAACTGAAGGCCAACTAACATACCAAGATGTACTACAGAGCCTCCTGATCCACAGAGCTGCTTCTCCACTTAGTGCTAATATAATAATATTTTTGTAATTGGTCTTCCCTGATCTGCTTAAGTAGTACAATAATGAATGTTGAAATATGTCTTCACTTCAGTCATAGATCTAGAGGAATTATCACACAAATTAGTTGCTCCTCAGGAGGCTTTACTTCAAATACATCTTTTGTAAGTAAATATTTCTGGGAAAAATATTATTACCTGTTGAATTACATGAAAAATCCACACAAAGTCATTAATATTCATATCCAATCTTAAACAGTTTTTCTGATGCTGAAAATGCATGACTATAAATTAAATCAAGTTGTAAATAATTAATGTGGCTGTGCTGTGCTAGGCAAAACCATGTTCACCTTCTAAGGTTAGCATTATATATCCACAGTAACAATCTTTAATTGGTAGTTAAATAAAGCTGAGGTTGCTGTCCTCCAACTTTGAACATAGGAAAAGACATACCCGGTGTCCTAATAAATTTTCTGGGATAGGTATTGAAGGGGTTCAGAGAGGGATCCCCCAAATGTACAACTTTGGCATGTGCATTATTTTAAGCTCAAGGCAATCAAGACCCAGAAGACTCAAGAAAAACTTTTACCTCTCCCTTACCTCACTAAAAAAATTTATATAGAAGGCCAGGTCCAGAAAGAGAGCTATTATCAGAGATAACTTCTCATCTTAATGACCTAATTGTATGGCAGCACAAACATCTGCTCTTCTTATCATTTTCTAAATTACCCTCCTCTCCTTGGAAGCCCCAGGCTCCTATACCATTCCTTAGTTCAGGATGGCATATAATGCTTAATTGCCTAACTGCCTTTGGGTCTCATATTTTTATTGAGTTCCTGTATGTACATAATTAAATATGTTTTATGGGGCTCCTGTATGTACATAATTAAATATGTTTCTCTCCTGTTTATCTGTCTTATGTCATTTTAATTATTAGACCAGCCAAAGAACCCATAAGGTTCTATTTTCTCCCCAACAGTATTTATAATAAGGAGTTTTGCTTATGTCCTCAAATTTATAGCACACATCAGTTAAGGTCTTCTCATAAACCAATATATATGTATTAGATTTTGTTTATCTGAGAGATACCCAGAAAGCCTTATTGTTAATCATGTTATAAGGTTAAAATATACATATAGAGGTCATAAACAATATTTTGAGGATTTCATGTTTGAGATAAGTGTTACATTTGCTGATAGAAACAGTAGAGTCTTCATGAAACTGTTTATATTTTTGGGAATTTTATAACTCTGAATGTGAAATGAGAAGTTTTTTAATAATTCAATATTTCAGTAAGCTCTTTTAGCCTTAGGTAAAGCTGAGTCAATGAGAACTTACTATGGCCTGTGTTAAGACTCCAGAGTCAGGAGAACAAAGCTGTTTAGGGACAATTTGTTTGCTTCAAGATTGAATGAAATCCAATTGTTCCTACACTATGATTACAAATATGTAAAATTCATGAATGCAAATAGACAATAGTTGGACAAGAACAGAAATGTTACTGTATTTGATTTGATGGAATGGTAGGATTTAGAGTATTTTAATTTTGTTTTCAGGTTTGTTATTGGTACAATGAACAGCAATAAAAAGTATAGTGAATTAACTTCTCTGTAGTGTTTCATCCCAGAAGGTAGCTGCTGATATCTATATTTAATATATACTAGAGCAGCCATCTGAGGTATACAGCCTGATCAAGTTTCCTCCTGATACCTAAAGAGCTGATTCACTTAACTTACGAATGGAGAAATGAAGCCCAAGGACACTGGGCCTTTACATAGAGAGCAAAAGGTTTCCTGACTTACCTGGTACTAGAAGAACTAAACTCTTTTACATTAACCAAACAAATCTATTAAATGAGGACTTTCAAGCATAGAACTTTTTTACAGTTAAAGACTATATAAATAATAACACTCTACTTCCCTTGGCATGTAAACACAGATAAGAAAATGGAACAAACTGGGCAAGAATATAAAAAGAAAAAGACATTAAAATTTCATTATATTGCCTCTGGCTTACACAAACTATTTCAAAGATGCAATGACCTCTTTTATAGAAAATTTTGGAAAACCAAATCATAGTATTTCCTCTCTAAGAAGTTTTCAGAAAGTTCATGTTTTAAATAGCATTATGCCTTTAGGACTACATATTTTACAGAAAATGCTAAGAAACTAGAGAACCAAGTAAAAGACCCCTGGGGACTTCAAATCTCTTTGATTTAATTTTAAATGTTTTTTTGAGGAAATGAGTTTCCCATAAAGGGACACTATGGCTATCAAAAAATCTACTGAAAAGAAAATGAATGAAATATTCAATGACTTTTCCCTCAATAACAAAAGTAATAAAGAAAACCACTGGCAACAGTAACCCATTTAAAGGCAAAACTCCTTTCAAGCTGAGCTCTTTATTTTTTCTGTCTCTTCATTGTAGTGGTGATATCTGTCATCAAATAGCTGAACTCTGTTTATCAGGGTCAACACATCTGCTGATAAATACCAACATCAGTTTCCAAGCTTTGCATTTCTAAGTTTAATATTGTACTTAAACAGTACTAAAAAGTTTACTCCTTTATTTCATTCTGAAAGCACTTCTAGCTTATTTCTGCAGCCTTTCTGTGAAAATATATACTGTACTTGAGTTCAATAATCTTTCATGAATATGTAATTCAAAATATCTAGAATGACAATGAAAATAAAATTAGATTTGCATACAATTTTTCACTGCTCTCCAATATAGAAAAATATTTTAAAATATATTATTATAGGTTTTTTTTAAAGTTGCAAAATTTTCTAGTGCTATTCTATTCAATCATCAATATTCAGAAGTCATTTAAAATTATATAACAGCTAGATTTTATATAATCTCTTTACCTTATAAATGAAATAGCAGTAGAGGTTTAATATGTATAATTTTGTGATATTTAAAAAATACAAGTCAGGGCTTCTCAGTAGATACCTTGGTACACATCATAGATAGGAAATTACAAAGAAATATACAACTAAAATATTTTATCAAATAATTTAAAACTCACTGAATACAATAGATATCCATTCATGGATTGTTATCTATATGTCAAGCATGTGAAACACTAAAAAAATAAAGAGGTATAAAGTATGACCAGTTAGATTGGAAAATACATGTTTTTAAAAGACAACACTGTAATAGTGCGCTTATGGAGAATTTAAAATCTCAAATAATATTAGATACATAATAAAATGGTACAATATTTTTAAAGAATTATGATTAAACATTTTCATTGTGTATTCCTTGACTCAACATTCAAAATCTTAGAGACTTTTCTATGAAGATTAATTACATACTTTCATAAAAACAGGTAAGGGAGTTTTTTGCAATTTTTTTTTTGTTCTTAAATTGATATACCTATGTATTTATTTTCAGCAATACTTGCACATTGTGTCAACAATATAGAAGTATTAAGTAAATTAAAATTCTTATCATCTACTACTGAAATCACATTTATTACCTTAGAGTAATAATTTGGAAAATATGTTTATCACAGTTTCCATATAAGTATATACAAGTTTTTAAAGATAATATTATTATAAGAACAATATTATTCTATATTTTGCTTTTCTCATTAACAATGCATTTTTTTCTCAAAATAAATATATAAAAATTGACACCAGAGATTAATTTATCATAATTTAGTCAATATTTCCATATTGATAGATATTCAGATTATTTTTGTTCTTACTTTTTCCATTTCTAATAAAATAGAATAAAAATCTTTATAACATATTATTTCTATGTGGTGACATTTCAATTTCTATTTTGGATCAAGTCCCAGATGAAATTACTGGTTCAATGGGTGTGTGTAATTTAATGTTTAAAATGCTGTTACACAAATTCTGCAAAGTTTGGAGTCATGTCTAGTTCCACTTGGTGAAGGCTATGGTTGTGTACATCCTCAGCTATACTAAATATGATCAGTCTTTCAGATTTCTGTCAACCTGATTTAAAAAACAACAACAACTCATTGCTTCAATCATCTTGTCCTTGATGACTAGTGAACTGGAACCTATTATATTAGAAGGCTATTTGCATTTTCTCTTCTGTGCACTTCTTGATTATATTCCTTGTTCATTTTTCTTGTGGCTATTTTCTTCATTTCATTAACATACAATTTTTGGTGTAAACTAAAAATACTAACACCTTAGGTGTCAAGTATTACAAATAAGTGGAACCATTTGTATTTTCAATTTGTGACAATTTTTGATATGCCAAATGTCAATTAAGTATAGTTCACTTAAATATTTTATTTCAGACTTTCATTTGTCATTTGACTTTGTTTATAGTTTATTTTATTATTCTTTCTTATTTTTCAATTTCAGTTGACACTTATAGTTGCTTTACCAAATAAAAAATGTAATGTCATGTAGCTAGTAGCTTATATTACACATATTTTTCTTATATTTTACTTTATTACTATAGTTTTTTAGCTTCCTATATAGTGTAAAATGGGGCATTCTTTTTCATTTCAAAGAGACATTTTTAATTCTTCAAAATTAATTCATTATTGTTTAAATTTATCTGTAGGACTGGAAAGTAATTCTAAACCAAAATTTTCCCATCCTTCTAGAGTTAACATTGGAAATTATTTCAATACATATAATGCATAAAACATTTTTTTATAATTATGGCTTCTATATAATGTAAAATGTAAAATGATCATTGATTAAATTTAAATTATATTAAACAATAATATTAGTATACAATTTACATTAATTAAAATGAAAATTGATGATTTTGCCTGAAGCTAAAGTGCTGTTTGCAGTGGCAAAATGGCACTGATAGCTACGGCTTCTTTTTTTTCTTTCTTTTCTTTCTTTTTTAAATATGTTTTTATTGATTTTAGAGGGAGAGGTAGGGAGAGGGACAGAGAATAGAAACACCCATCAGCTGCCTTCTGCACCCCCCCTACTAGGGAACGACCCTACAACCCAGGCATGTACCCTGACCAGGAATCCAACTGGTGACCTCTAGGTTCATGGGTTGACACTCCACCACTGAACCACACCCACCAGGTAGCTATAGCTCTCTTTCTTGTTGGACTTCAGTGGATCATGTGATGACTCAATACTCACAAGCCTCTTTGATTTAAGAAACCTTAACTCAATCTACAGCATATTGTGATGTCATTGTCACCTATCCAGAAGGCATCATGAAGACCATCTCCGTAATTTTGCAAATAGCTTGCATGTTTTAAAATAATGCTTACTTGGAAGTAACATGTTTCCAAACATAAATGGAAGTCCAGGCTCTAAAATCAGATGGTCATTCAATAATTTATATATTTATTTAAAAATATTTATTGGTTTTTAGAGAGAGAGAAAGGGAGAGGGAGAGAGAAAGAGAAACATCTATGTGAGAGCAGAATGCAGATCAGTTGCTTCCTGCACACCCCCTACTGGGGACTGAGCCTGCAACCCAGGCATGTGCTCTGACCAGGAGTTGAACCAGCAACCTTTGGTGCGTAGGATGATGCCCAACTCAGCCACACTGGCCAGGACCGTCATTCACTAATTTAGAATATGGTTCTTTATTTTATTATTTATATTCAAATAAAAATGCAAAGTATGAAAATTATTGGAGAGACCTTCTAGATGCATTGGAATAAGCCCAGGGAACACTTTGTAGAATACTGCTGAATAGGCTTCTCTCTTTCTCTTTAATGAAGGTATACAGTATAGCTGTGTAAATAAAAAACAGAGTAAAAACAGACTACATGCATTTTACACCAGCAATATGCAGAAACTCCACTAGGGCTCTCTAGCCGTAATCCTCTCATAAACCCTAGGGAAGCATATTAATCATGACCATTTACCGAAGATGAAACTGAAGCACAGAGAAATTTAATAATTCCCCTGAACCACACAATTATTAGGCTGGAGACTTAGATTTGATACCTAAGTGCATCTTTCCAAAGCCCCTGTCTTTCTGCTCCCAACCCTGGAGCAATAACTTTCAGCTGAGCCTCTGCTGTGTAACTGGTTCCTGCTCACTACATATGGCTTCATTTCACTGCTCTCACATTTCCTGAAAAATGTTAGAAGAGGCAAACAACTTATTGAAGAAATGAGCCTATGGCAGTCAATTTAATTCCAAAGCTCTTTCAAAACCCTGCCAATAATTTCAGCTGTTTTTTGTCCCCATATGGATATGGCACCATATTCGTGAGAAAAAAAATTTAAAAACATACTTTATCATAATTAACAGCAATATGATTATGCAGATGGCCTAAAGCTACACAGGCATACAAAAAAACGGCATAAATGCAGACACACAAAAAAACTGGGGAGATCAGACTGGCATGTTTAATGCCCTGAATTTTTACCTAAATTGGATTCAGTGGTACTTTCAGCAAAACTCCCTCCTGCTTTACACCTGAAAGCAGATGGAGGCAGATTGCATCATGAGTTCAGTCCTTTCAAATTACAATAGTTTATGGTGCTCATCTGCATTTTAATCAGATCCAAAGGATTTATTCCTGAAATGCATCAAGATAGCCTATTTTCAGCACCTGGAAATTCATCAGAGTTTATAACCAATCAGTAAAATATGTTGCACATTTCTGCCTTGTATACCTTTCTCCTGAGTATATAATATTACATAGAGGTTTTGGTTGTTTTATTAAAAACTGCCTATAATCATTTCAAATAGGGACAGAGAGGTGACTTAATGCCCCAAAATCATTTTATTAATATTTAACTCTTGTTTTATAAATTTAACAATTTAACAAAATAATTTAAAATATGTTATATTCTAATAACAAAGAATATATTCAGTATTTTGAAGCTTACATCTACTACAACCTTTGTTAGATCAAATGACAATTGGTTGAATGCATTCAGTCCCTGGAGGTTAGATAAGGCACCTGAATAGTATTTTTGTGGTCAAATAGTGTTTTGTGGCAGTATTTTTGTGGCATAGTATTTTGTGTCACTTCTTTGATACAATCTTTTCATTTTATTTCTCTGAGGATGCTATCTAGTTATTCTCTTTTCTCAATTTTCTTGGTAATCCAAATTATTTACTTATCTGCACTTTCTTAAATGGAAAATGAATATATTACCATTTTATCTTTTTAGGTGTTACCACTTTGTTGTGAAAAATAGCAAAGAGAAAATGTTGTCAACAAATTACTAGTACCTTATTTCTGGACTAAATCACAGGGTCTTTCGATATACAAATTTGCTTATTTTTTAAAATAAAATTATTTTTATCTTTTATAGTGGTAAGGAAAAGATATAGTAGAAATTCAGCTATATAGAGAAGGAAGCATATGTCAGGGAAAGCATATTAATGCAAAAAGAGCTTTGTAGTATAAGTCTAACATTTATTTTACCAATAAAGTTAATCAGAGAAAATCTCAAATCAACTATAGGCCTCACTTTTAGTAAAAACAGAACATAGGAAATTTCATTAGCACAATAGAAGGAACTATAATAGAACATAGTCCACATCCTTTCATTAGAGGACTTGAATTTTTGTTTTTGCCTACTCACAATGTTATTTTGAACATGCAATTTAACCTCATTGGTGAGACTTAGTATTATTAGTTGTGAAATGAAGATTATATTTACCTCCCAACATAGTTGTGATTTTGATGATATAATATATATATATATAAAAGGTTTTCAAACTGTTCAGTTAGATGAAAATGCTATTGCATCATTTTGCATTTCCTTGGGAGGGAGCATTGCTACCAATACATTCTAAGGCCTCTTGTACATTTTTCCCTACTCCAGCTCCTACAGGTTCCCAGTGAGATTTGTCAGTAAGAGGTACATGTCCAAGATTTGGAAGGTAGAGGAGTTCAAATGAGCCTTAATATCTGAATCTTCACCTGAGGATATATTTTTCCATTGCTTTTCAGAGAGAGTGGAAAGAGGAGAGAGAGAGAAACATTGATGTGAGAGAGACACATAGATTGGTTGCCTCCTGCATGTGCCCCAACAGGGCTGGGAATTGAGTCAGCAACCGAGGTACATGCCCTTGGCCGGAATCACAGCTGGGACTTTCAGTCCATAGGCCAATGCTCTAACCACTGAGCCAAACCAGTTAGGGACAGGCCTTAGTATTTTAAAGAAAATTTTTATATGTAATTATTTGACATACAATTTAAGTAACTTCAATCATCCTGTAAATTATGATAATTATCTATTTGTACATGATTGTGGATAATTATTTTCTTTAAAAATAGTTACTTATTTCTTTGTACAGTATTTAAATGTCTTCTATATGTACTTCAATAGTGATTAAAATGTATAATTTACATATAATTTTAAAAAGGTTATAAAATGAATTCATTTCTTTGCAAAGTAAAAAATATTTAATGTATTTTCTTATATATGTATTATGTGTTCATACATATATGTATATACATATACAACATTAAATATATAATTAGACTTCTTCCAGTGTTCAAAAACAAAGTATAAATACAAAGAGTATTTTTTTATGAATTAGCCATAAATTGTGATTCTTTATAACACTAGGAAGATCTGGTCGTTAAGTCTTTTAAAAAATCTATTCCTCTTTATAATTCTACAGGCAAAAAAATTGCCAAAATTTCCTTTCTATGATAAAAACTGAACAGGTTGCATTATAATTAATTACATATATGTTGCTATTATTATCATGCAAGCTCCTCAAAGAAATGTATTTTGTTTAACTCTCTCCAAAAGAAAGAAAAAAAAATAAAAAATACTACTAAAGCTGGCAAAGATTAAGTGTTATCTCTCCAAATCTATCCATGTACCTAGTCTTTTTTTAAATAATTTTTTTCACTTTTTATTTTATTGATCTTAGAGAGAGAGAGAGGGAGGAAGAGACATCAATAGGTTGCCTCCCATTCTGGTCTTGACCCAGGATCGAACCCACAACCCAAGTATGTAAGTATGTGCCCCGACTGGGTACTGAACCGCCACCTTTTGGTGTACAGCCAACTGAGCCACACCGGCCAGGGCCATGTACCTATTCTTGAAATCCATTTCTCGCATATATCAGCCTCGGAAACAGGCAAAACCTATAGATTCTGTAACCTATTTCCTCACCTGTAACATACTAATAATAAAAGGATACATTTCCCAGGCTGTTTGATTAAATTAAAAGAGGTAAGATAGATAAATTTATTCACATAGTGTCTGGCACATTATGCGTACTTAAAAATGCCAATTTATGATTTTCATTTTGCTACCTGTGAACATTATAATTTAACTTCTAGAAATGGAAACAGCACATTTACAGAAATAAATACCTGTTTACAAACATGATAAACCAACCCAAATGAGACCAACATTCTGAAATATTTTCAACCATTATGCATGTTGTATTTAGAGTTAGCCAGAAAACAAATTAATAATGCTAAGTGAGAAGTAAGTATTATTGCCAATTGTTGCTCTTTGTCAAGTAGTGGGATCTTACATTGTTATAGTGCTTTAAAGTTAGATTAGTGTCACATACCTCAGCTCAAAGCAGAGTTGATGGAGTGGATATTTTCTCATCTTAAATCTAAGGAAATTGGGGCAAAGGAAAGTTATTTTCTAAGTTCACAGAGATAGAAAGTGGTTCTTTCCATTATAGAACATTGTTAAACAGTCTTATACAAATAGAAAAAATATCAGAAGGTAATTTTGAGGAGAAATAAAGAAAGAAAATATATTTCATAGAGTGTCTACTAAATATATGTATTCATTCAAAATATTTATCAAACACTGGACACTATTCTATGGACTTGGCTCCCTGTGCCTCTGTGAATAGTGCAGACAGGCTTTCTTTCTTTCCTCTCTGAGCTGATAGTAGTGCCGGGGATTTGAAAATAAAACAAAAGAAAATAAATTGATCCTGCCTGTGATAAGTACAATGAAAGCAGCAAACAGGTGCCAAGAAAATAAAAGTAAAACACAGTTGAGGTGGGTGGAACTTAATCTAGAGAGGATGTCAGGGAATGCTACCTGCTGGCAGTGAAATTGAAGCTAAGATATGAAGAAGACAAGGACAGACAGGCAGGGGGAACATATCAGACAAAGAGAGACAGTTCCGACAAGTGCTTGGTGGGGGGTGCATACACTGGCCAGTTTTGAAAAACAGAAGGCCTATTGGCATGACCAGAACACAATGATTGAGTAGAAAGGGGCCCAGGTTAAGGCTAAGCGAGTAGGTAGGAGCTGTACCAGGTAGATCATAGCAGAAAGTTTAGAGTTTGTTTTCAGTTTGATGGAGACCAGTTAATGGTTTTAAAAAGGGCAATGGCATGATCTCATTTACATTATAAAAGACCATTTTGAAGAGAACCTGAGTTGTGAAAGAATGTCAGCAGAGAAATCAATTTGGAAGCTTTTTTAGTTATTTGGGTGTTAAATTCTTATCTGACCCAGGCTGGGGATGGGAGTGGTGAGATACAATGAAGAGAAATAGGTAGAAAAAGAATTTTTAGAAGGAATAATTGACAGGCTAAGTTATTGACTGGATGTATGAGATGAAGAAGAGAGAAAAATGAATGATGACTACCATTATTTTAAAATTTGAAGATAATGTCATGTATTGATTAGGGCAAATGGGAAAGAACAGACTCATGGTACAAAGAGGACTTAAATTGAGATAGCAGAGGCAGTGTATAATTTATCATCCAAACAGTCACATTTTTGAGAGTGATAGAAGAAAGCTTTTAATAATTTTTACAGGACAATTAGAATAAACTAAGGTTGTCACCTTAGGCATAAGTAATATAAATAGGGTAAAGATAGACTAACAGCTAATATTTATGAAGCAGTATATGCCAAGCTCATAGTTTTTTAATTTATATATTCACTAAGATATTTCTGCACAAACCTCTTTGTTATTATAGACATTTTGCAGATAAGAGAAAAATGAAGTAGCCTGTACAGGTCACAAAACTAGTAAGGTCGGGCCCTGGGCTGTTTATCTCCAACAGCCCATCTCTGGAGCATGCACTCTTAACCAGTCAATATTGTGATCCCTCACAGGAAGCATTTTCATCATAAAGTGGCGCCTCTTGTTCAAAAATGAAAATTGGCTTCCTAAAGTGATAGAGCATACACACGAGGAACATGGTCTGAACCTTTGAGATGTGCTTCTAAGCACTGGATAGTATATCCAAGAGCACACTGTCATCCTTACAAAATGTCCTTGTTTTACATCTAGGGATAGACACCTGGCTTGGAGACACCATAAGTTGGACCTGAGAAAATCATGTCAGTAAATATTTTGTTTTTAAAAATCTCTAAGGCACCTTTCAGCACCACAAATTATTCAAATTCTACTGGAATTATTTTTATGTCTTCTGACCCTTTAATCCCAAGTCCCCCTTATAAACCTCCTACTTATTTTTGTAGGCAGCAAATGAGGCTTTCAGTTCCAGAAAAGCCTTTTCAAGTTCTAAATCAAAAGGATTGTTTCTTTGGTATTATTTTACCAGTTGTAATGAGTTGATTTAATTAAGACTGCTGTAGTTGTAAACAACAGACACTAACTCTACCTAACTGAATGAAAAAGGGACTTTATTGGAAAGTTAGCTTGACTAGTCACAGAATCCCAGGAACAGCTAAGAAAATACATTCCAGCTGGAAGACCGGAGATGAAGACAGCTGGGGAACTACAGGAGCTGGCATCCGGAGACTCTCTCTTCAGGACTACCTTTGCCAAAGCTCGACTCTGATGCTTTCCAATTTTAGATCTCTTCTTTCAAGGTTTAATATTCTCAGGAGAGAGGGTCTGATGGCCCAGCTTTGTTCTTTCCTTGGATCAATGAGCTAGGGCTAGAGATGTAAGATACAAAAAGGGGCCTAGGTCTTTAAATCGGTGTCCTTTTCAGGGAATGGGGAGTTTCTGTATATCAGAAGTTCGACTCATTCGACATCATCTAACATTTCCCCACATGGATGTTGTTCTCACGTGCACACACATTCATATATGCGCACACAGACACATATCACGTTAGTCCCCTCTATTAAAAATGTGCCTGCCCGACACATCCAACTTTACCCCATAGGCACTCTTCTTCCACAAGGGAGGTAACTGGAAGTCACATCCAGCCACTCTAGTCAGAGATAATGTAGTGGATCTTCAGTGAGTCTGGAAAACCCAAATGTTCTCAAATTTCATCTCAATATTTAAAATCTTTAAAAATAAATAAAAACTTAAACTTTCCCTATGTTATATAGTAAAAAAAGAGAAGAAATGCATTAAGATTCTGTATTCAAATAGAATAAAATGGGAAAATTATTCCATTCAGCAAAGAAAAATATTTCAGTCCTTATGTTTGCCAGTGTCACAAGGCCTCGGGAACATATATCACTGCCCCTCTCAGCTTCCTTGCCTTCCACTCTTATTCTAGCTGACTGGAGTAGAAGTATTTCTCCCTTGAGATTTCTCTTCTAAGACCACTAGATAATATGTAGTCATAGTGCAGGAAGTAAAAATTTATGGACTATTGAGAGTGATGGTAAGAAAAGTTACTAAATGGATTAAGGTCCATTTATTTTGATTAAGGGACACTATTTTATATCCTGAAAAACACTTGCCAATCCTCACAAGGTTTGCTTGTAACTGACCATGTAGCTGAATTTTCAATATGACATTCTATTGTTATATAAGGATAGATGCTTCTGGATTAATGGTGCTTGGTAAACCCTGGCTGGGTGGCTCAGTTGGTTGGAGTGTCATCCCATACTCCAAAAGGTTCGGGTTGATTCCTGGTCAATATTTTTCACCCATTTAATAAGTACTTAATATTTTGATATGCATACATGATTTCTGGCATTTACTAAATAGGGTATTCTGTGCATAAGATTGTTGATAATAATGATAATCTTCTGGTGATCAATCAGCAATATGTCTAGTCTCCAGGCTTTTATGAGAAGTCCATTTCCAAAGCTGACCTTCAATTTCTGTCTGAACCATCTCACTATCCTAATGACTGTTACTCTGAATGTGATATAAATCTTGCCTTAGGGCTATTCATCTAGAAAAGAATGGACAGTGATAAGTGCTTCCAGAAGTTCTGACCACTTCAGGAAGTCCTTTTTGAGTGCAAGTCAGAAATGTTCCATTCCCAGCAAGTGCTTGCATAACATGAAGACTCACTGTCCACCTGGATCAAGTTATTTTTCACTTTGGTTGACCACATAAGATCCCGAGATCACACTCGTGGGCCAAAAGAGGGTGCATATGTGGCCAGCATACACAACTGTATACTAAATGTAGACGCCAGTGAAATATGAACTCTGAATATTATGCTCTTGCTAATCTCCTGTATTTCTGCACTACTGGGTTAGTGCAATATGGGCAAAGAGAAAACAAATTTTCATTTTTTTTACTTTATCATTATTTTGTTTTCATATTATCTTAAATACCATATGGCATGCAAACCTGTAAAATAACAAAACAAAAAAAATATATACATCCCCATAGCCTTTTATTACTCCTTTGTAATTAGCGATGTCTAGATAAAGTCCCAGATTTTGGGACCACCTTTGGCTTGCGTGGCTCCCTTTACAAGGAGCAGATCATAAGCAGCTTGCCCTGCTGGCTGAGAGTGCCAGAGCTCCGGGCCTGTCAACTCACACAGAAATCACAGCTGTGCGCGTTACCTCTGAATGCCCATCTCAAAAACATGCATTTTCAACAGCCATTGTCTTCATTGGAATTCAGTGTTACATGATAAAAGCAAACAACTACCAGGATTGTTGAAAAGAAAAAGATCACATTACATTAGATAAAGCAAATCTTTTGGCGTTGAATCTCTACCTAGGGAGACCACTCTGGTACATTGTTTCTATACCGATTTCCTCTACATAAAATGACAGGGTGTGTATATATTAGATTTTGGATATTGCTTTATTTAAAAATCTATCCATTAACATTCTGACACTTAAATGATTCATAACATGTTTCAATAGTAAACACACTGATTTTTTTCAATCCTCATCTGAGGATATGCTTAGAGAGAAGAAGGGGGAGGGAGAGAGAGAGACAGACAGAAAGAGAGAGAGAGAAACGTTAATGTGAGAGAGAAACATCTATCAGTTGCTTTCCATACAGGCCCACACAGGGGATAGGACCCACTACCCAGATATGTGCCCTGACCAGGAATTGAACCAGCAACCTTGCCTTGCACAGGGCGATGCTCAAGCAACTGAGTCACTACCTCTGGGCAACACTGAATTTTTTAACACCTTTCCTGGGTAATGAGATTCATCATCTGTATTTTGGTAAGCATATGATGCATTATAACCAAAAAGATGCTGAATCAATTTAGATTTTTAAAATTTAGTTTATTTTATCATTATGGATTTCTGCCACTAGTGAAGTTTGCAATTTTTATGTAGCTAAATGTCGTTCTTTTGATTTCTGAATCTTGATATGCTTGGTTCAGCTCTTCTACACCACTAGTTTATAAAAATATTCTCCTACCGTTGGGCGGTGTGGCTTGGTTGGTTGAGTGCTGTTCTATGCATTTCCTAGTCAGGGCACATACCCAGGTTTCAGGTTTGATCCCTGGTCATGGTACGTATGGGAGGCAACTGATCAATGTTTCTCTTTCACATCGATATCTTCCTCCCTCTCTCCCTCTCTCTTCCTTTTTTTCTAAAATCGATAAAAATATTTTAAAAAGTTAAAAATAAATAAAAATATAAATATTCTCCTATATTTACTTCTACTAAATGTTTACATGTTTACATGTCTACTAAATGTTTAAATGTTATACATGTTTGTTGTTGCTATTATTTTTAGAGAAGATAAAATCGTTTACAGCAAAACTGAGGAAAAAGTACAGAGATTTCTCATATACCCCTTTCCCCACACATATATAGTCTCCCACATTATCACACTATCACCAGCACTTTCCTAAAGGGTGCATTATTTTTTAATTTTTATTTTTTACCAATGATGAACCTATACTGACACCTTGTAATCACTCAAAGTTCATGGTTTACATTAGGGTTCACTCTTGGTGTTGTATATTTTATGAGTATGGACAAATATATAGCTTCATGCACTTATCATTATAATATCATACAGTGTATGTTTTCACTACTCTGTGCTTTATGTAGTCATCCTCTCTAGCAGCTATTATTTTTTAAACCACAATTTATTATTATTATTTTTAACTGACCTTTGGCCCTATAAATATGTTAAATATACTGCTAAATGTTTGAACTTGTGTTTTCACTCATCATTAAAAAATTCCCTTTAAACTATATATGACACACTGAATTAAATTTAGCCTCATTAAAAAGTATATAGTGCCCGGTTGGGCATGGCTCAGCGGTTGAGTGCCCTGACCGGGAATCGAACCTCCATCTCCTGGGCCATAGGTTGATGCTCAAGCGCTGAGCCATGCCAGTAGGTCTTAAATATATTTTAAGAAATTAATTTAATATTTTGAATTTATATGAAAAGTTATTGGAGAAAAATGCTTTTTTTTTTTTTTTTTTTAAGGTCTTTGGCCACTTGGAGAATCTCTAAGTTTTAGGGACTTTTGGCCCCAGGATATATTTTAATCTCATAAGCATCTCATCCTAGGACCCCTGCCACCTTCTCCAGACAACCCCATCTTCCCCACCTCGCATCTCACACGGTATCCCCTAGCAACACGGAAGCCCTTACAGTTACCTGGATGCACTAGTCTCACCAGACCTGCGTTTCTTTAGCTATGCTGTTCTCAGGGACGAGAATGCTCCCATATACGTCCATCTTCCTCAGTCTGGTTAAATCACACACATGCTGAATGTGTGAAAGGATCTGCTTAACTGTCATTAAGTTAACAATTAATAATTAGTAAGTGCTTGACTTAACTATCATTTCTCCCAGGTGACTGCTCACTCCCCTCTGCTCTTCACGCTCCACAGATGCCTGCTGCATATTTATCGTGTCCCTTAGTGTTTGAGGTAAAGAGTGAGGGCTTATTTTTATGTTCTAAAGAAGACAAAGAATGAATCAAAAGCGTAGATGTGCCATATCAAAAAAATAAGCATTTTCTCAGCAATAAAAGCTTAACTTTAAAACAAATTCTGCTGCTTACAAAAATCTTTATCTCTTATTGTATTATAATTCTAAAAATGTCTTGTATAATGGCAAGTAGCATTGCAACTAATGTTATTTCCCATAAAAAGTGATGATCAAAGAATCAAAAAATATGAGTCAATTAATTTGCATTTCTTTCATGATAACATAACCAAACTTATTACTGCATGATTTCATTTCTACTAAATTTCATTTTTCTCTAAGAGGATGAATTACATAAATATCTTCCTTATAAATGATGTATAAGTTAATAATTTAAATTTCTACAGTTATATATCTACATCAGAAGAGTCATTTGGGGATAACTGAAAGCTTTTTAATTCATATGAAATTTCTGCTGTCTACAATTGTTAAATAATAAAGAAAAAAGTTCATTATCAAAATAGCTTATTGTAAGTTCACATACAATATTTTTCTATATATAGTGTCTCCCAACATGCAATTATAAAAGTATACTTGTAGTTTTTAAATTATCTACTTCCATTTTATATATTTAACCTTTTTATCTCAAGTTTTAGATAAGGTGACAATGAATCTGACAAAGCAGAAAGCGGAACTTAGGAAATAAGGGAGGCCCTGAAGCTGTTGTATACACGTCAGAATTGGCAGAACATCCACTTTCTACAAGCAAGAAGAAGTCATATTTCACAGTTATGATGCAATTATATTGTTATTTCACAGCTGTCAACGAGCATAGTCTTGAAATATGACTTTTTAAAGTAGATCCTTAAAAAACTTTCCCAATATTTTAGCTAAGAATATTTCAGAGACACTAGAAGCACCTTGAAAGAAAATTAGCCAATAAAATCTTTTATGTTATTTTCTATAAAATAGAAAAGTTCTATGTTCTAAGATCAATGGGTATCACACTGTTTAATGTGTGTGTCTGTGTGTGTATAAAACAGAGCATATTAAGTCAGTTTACAAAATTATAGATATTTAGTTACAACAACAAACCTAAGGGTCATTCAAAATGAGAAATAAATTTAAAAGATAGTAAGATTATTTTTACTTTTTTTTATAACCTCATTCATAGTTTATACACAAAGTAAAAGACATGTGGATACTACATAATACGAAACATGAGGTTATTGGGATACAGCAATATATGACAACAATAATGGGTACAAATCAAGCTAATTTTAGTACAAAAAAATGTATGCCATAACATCCTCTACAATTGTTAAAAATGGGCTACAAATTAAGCTTTGAACTTTCCAATAAACAAGACAGAAGCATAATCAGATAAAAGGTTTACAGTGTCCATGGTGTAAAATATAGACCAGATTATTAGATACCAGGTGATATTTCCTGGTTCTAAATTCTGACAAAAATAATTCCAATGGGTTTTTATAACAAGCCACTCTGTAATGAGTGGATCACGTCTTTCATACCTAAAATAATGTTGTAGCAAACAATCTCTAAGATGAAATCAAAGAAAAAGGGAATAAGAAAAAGGAAAAAGAAGGTAACTTAAAATCATTCTTGTTTTGCCACCTTAAAATTATTCAATCTGTAGAAAAATATTAACATTTAATGATAATAATATAATAAGGTATAATATTTTCAGTGTCAATGCAAGATGCTTATAATGGACTAATGCAGAATAGCCTACAACCAGTTCCTTTTCACTAAATCTAATGCTAAACAGATATTGAGAACCCTAATCTCACCTTGCACCGTTTCCTTGAGGTGACAAAAAAACACCAACAATGGAAGAGTAGTACTCAAGCTCAATTGCTCATTTTCTGCCCTGTTGTCCTGAGAAGCCCCATTTGCATTTTATTAAGAGGAAATTAGCTTGATATTTTAAGTATATATAAGTGTTGGAGGAATGTTTAATAAACTAACACCATTATTTAGGATAAATAAAGTTAATTCTGTTTTAACAGAAATTAAACATTATTGGTCAAAGTGCATTCTAATGAACACTGATGCTTTAATAGAATTTAAAACAAAACTGAGGACATTAACCTCTTATTAAATGCATCATTAGCAAACATGTTCTCCCATTTAGAGGCTGTCTCTGATTTGTGATGGTTACCTTTGCTGTGCAAAAACTATTTAGTTTGATAAAAAACAAGCAAACAATGAAACAACAACAATTCAACTAAAAAATGGGCAGAGGATCTGAACAGATACTTCTCCAAAGGAGAAACACAGAAGTCCAATAAACATATGAAAAGTTGCTCACCATCACTAATTGTCAGAGAAATGAAAATTAAAACCACAATGAGATATCACCTGAAACCTGTCAGAATGGCTGTCGGCAATAAATCCACAAATGACACGTGTTGGCGAGAGTGTGGAGAAAAGGGAACCCTAGTGCACTGTTCATGGGAACGCAGACTGGTGGAGCCACTGTGGAAAGCAGTATGGAGTTTCTTTAAAAGATTAAAAATGAATCTGCCTTATGACCCAGTGATTCCATTTCTGAGGATTTATCCAAAGAAATTCCAAACACTAATTCAAAAGAATATATGCACCCCTATGTTCATTTGCAGCATTATTTCCACTATTTAAGATATGGAGGCAACCCTGGTGTCCATCAGTAGATGAGCTGATAGAAAAGCAATGGTACATATACACAATGGAATACTACTGGGCCATACAAAAGAAGAAAATCTTACCATTTGCGACAGCATGGATCAACCTAGAGGGTATTATGCAGCGAAATAAGTTATTCAGAGAAAAACAAGTACCATATGATTTTACTTATATGTGGAATCTAAAGGGCAAAATAAACCAATAAACAAAATTGAAACAGACTCACAGATACAGAGAACTGGTGGTTGCCAGAGGAGAGAAAGGCTGGGGCACTAGGTAAAAGAGGCAAAGGGACTAAGGCACAAAATGATAATTACAAAATAGTCACAGGGAAGTAAGTAAAGCATAGGAAATACAGTTAATAATACTGCAGTAGCTAATTGGAGTACTGGAAATATTGAGGGGAACACCATTTAAGTATATGGTTGTCTAACCATCAAACTGTGCACCCAAAACCAATACATAAAAAAAGTTAATGAAGAACTCAACAATTGAAAGAGATTATTGCACAATTTTAGAAGTATAAAATAATCTTGTAATATTTTATTTAGCTTGATTTTTAAACCTGGGTTCAGTGAGAAAGTTGTAAAATGTCTAGAAAATACTGATTAGTTCTATAATTTATGCTAATAGTCCTTATTGACATGCACAGAATGCCTTAGGTGGTGATGATTTAGACCTGAAAGCTGTATTTACAGAGAACTGGAGTTCATAATTTGATATCTGTTAGTGTATAGTATCAGTGTGTGTTACTACCAGTTTGGGAGACGTAGGTGCCTGATTTACAATTTCTAGGTCTAGTCTTAAGAACTAGTCTTAAGAGTATTGCTGTGCTTGAAATAAATTGCTTCTTTTCCTATACACTTGGGATTGTTAAGGAGATATCTGTCCTTTGCAAGAAGAGTGATTCTAAATTTTAAAAAAATCCATACTTTATTAGAATAATTTTATAATGTAACTTTTGTTAAAAACAAAACAGCATAAACATAATTTAACATATATAAACTATGCAACCATTGAATTAAAAACCTTGTAGTAATGAGAGCAAAGAGAATGGAAAGAACAGATTTTGACATTTGTGCGGACATTTCCCAAATTTAGTGCATATAAGAGTTCATGTTTGATGACCATAAAATGTAGCATTTCAATTTTGCTCTTGTCGGAATACTAAAAACCAAAACAATCCTCTTAAAAATGAGATCTACACAGAACATGAAACTCATTTATTTTTGTATGCTGTATGCTGTTTTTGCGAACTGACTTTTATTAGATCTGACAAGGCTTCTTTTTTTCTCCCCCAAGTTCAATGAAAATAGTTTTCTCTCAAAATGTTCGTCAAAACCTTTGGACATACAAAGCCCAGGGAGAGAAAAATAGACATAGGTATATACACATCTATCAATCTTTTGATATTACGAACCATTCAGGCAGGGACATAGATGTATAGAGGGATATTAGTCTTTAACTTCTCGGTCACCTGCACAAATCTTCTCAAAAATATATAAATTGTTGTGCTCAACTAATGGTGGCATGTCACAAGAAAAACAGAAACTTATAAGAAATGTTTTAGCAATTAACAAAACAAAATTCATTGATTAAATAACTATACCAATGGACCACATTAAAAAATACAGTGGTACCTCAGTTTTCTAATGTAACCCATTCCGAAGACTGAGTTCTGAAAACTTTGAAAACCAAGGAATCAACAGACCACAGCGAGGCCTCAGGATCTTGCCCTCAGTGGAAGCCGTGTGGCATGTTCGACTTCCGAGGCGTGTTTGAAAACTGAAGCATTTACTTCTGGGTTTACTCCGTTCCTAAACTGAAATGTTAGTCAAGGGAGAGATTTGAAAACCGAGGTACCACTGTATTTAATATCTTTAAGCACTTGTGTCTCCTTGTGTACTGAAACAAATTGATTTAGTTGACTAAACACCTGGTGGTAAATCCAAGGCCCAAGCAGACTCTGAGAGCAAGTTAGTATTTCTAATTTTCCCCCCACATTTGCCTCAATCATGGGCAGTTACCTAATAGGACTGCAAAACTGTTTAGGTTGACTTAGCACTTAAACAGTTATTTGAACAATCTAACGTTATCTTCTTAGTGGCTACATATTATCATTTTATCTTTATGTCTTGTTTTCCCTGTAACTAAACTGATTTTTAGGTTTTAACTTTTTTTCACTTCCTGACTTCTATCATCTATTAATAATACCTTTGCTTCCACAGTAACCTCAGAGTGATTGCTTTAAGAAATCTTAATTTTACCCGGCTGGCGTAGCTCAGTGGTTGAGCATTGACCTATGATCCAGGAGAGGGAGGTTTGATTTCTGGTCAGGGCACATGCCCAGGTTGCAGGCTCGATCCCCAGCAGGGGATGTGCAGGAGGCAGCCGATCAATGACTCTCTCTCATCATTGATGTTTCTCTCTCTCTCTTTCCCTCTCCCTTCCTTTAATTAATAAATATATATTTTAAAAAATCTTAATTTCAGTATTTCTCAGTTGGCCTTCCTGTTATGGGCATATCCCATATGACATAAGTGGGACAAAGTACTTGCACCAAAGTTCAGTTCTGATTGTCTCAATCTTTTCATGGCCTTCACTATTCATAAAAGTAGTCCCAATAACAAAGAGTGGTATTCAATACTTTGCTCCCTTCTAAAAGCTTGCCTTCTAATATTTTCCCATATGTATTCTACACTACAGTGACATAAGGTTGTTTGTCATAATGCTCCACTCCACCTCCTGTCCCCATTCACACTCTCTGCTTTCTTAAAATTTTTTGTACAGCTTCTTTTTTCTGTTAAAAGAACCTCTCCACGTTTATCACCTGCTAACATCCTACCAGTCAGTGATAGAAAAATTAAAATAGGATATTTATAGTACAGACTTATCCTGTTTCCCCTGGCAGGAGGAACCTAAAGACATTGTTGTTAACTTGTCTACTATTTACCTAGTCTGAGAAATGATTAAAGAAAAGAACCTTGTAAAAAATCTTATGGTAGATACTTAAAAATAAACCTACATCTGGAAAAGTGGGGTAAATCTATACATTTCTTGAAGAAATAATTTAATTAAAATATAATTTTCTATAGTACCCAGTAATTTTCTACATAAAATAAGAAAGAATTAGATACATAACAAATATTCAAAAATATTTTGAAGGAATAAAAAATGTAACTCTAGGGAAAAGGTGTTTGTTTCTGGCACAGATGGTGTAATGTAAACTAAATTTATCTCCTACTAGAGATAATAAATATGGACAAACTATGTGAAACAATGATTTTCAGATATTGGGACAAGAGGCTGGATAAGACACCACACTGAACAAGAGGAAATCAACGAGCTGAATCCTATGAGTTTCCAAGGCTTGCTACATTGAGAGTGTATCCAAGCTACAATACAGGATATGAAGCCAAGCTTAGCACTGTCTCTAAGATGAGACCAGTGTAGGGATCTAAGGAATAAAGGCAGCAAGCATTTTCTAGGCAGAATACTGAAGATCAGAGATCTATACAGTGAGTGCTTGAAAACTCTGCAGGGAATTCCCTGGGTTCTCTACTAATTTCTGATTAACTCATCAATTTAGGGAAACCCCACTAGGCTACAGAAAGAACTGACTCAAAAAATTAGAGGGAATAAATGTAAGAGTTCACACAGAACTGGAAATGATTCCTATCCCTAACATTAAGACTAAAAAACAGTGTAATTAAGTAGGCATCAGGTAGAGCATTAAGCCATATTTTTTCTAAGCAGTGGGACAAAATTACCCATGACTAAAGGCTGCATTGGTGCCATATAACAAATCTTGAGGCAAGACTCAAAGGAGTCAAACAATTCAAAATAGTATAACAATATTCCAGGACAAATCTTAACACTGTTAATAAAAAACATAAAAAATCCTATCACAAAGTTAAAATTTATAACATCTGGAATCCAATAAAAAACTAGTAGGATTTTTTTTTAAAGTAAACACAACTTTTAATAAGAAAAATCAATCAATAGAAACAAATCTATAAATGAGACAGAGAAAAGAATAGTAAATAAGGATATTAAAACAGATATAATTACTATATTTTATTCCATCAAAAAGTTAAAGAAAAGAATGAGAAAGCTAAATCTAGACAAGAAAGATACAAATTAAAAAATCATGCCCCTAGAGTTGAAACTAAAATATCTAATATTGTTGATAGGATTAACTGCAAATTAGACACTGCAGAACAAAAGATTAGTCTACTTGATACATAGTAATAAAACTATTCAACATTAAACAAATAAAGAAAAAAATATGAATGGGCACAGAGCATCAGTGAGTTATGAAACAACTTCACTTGACCTAATAAATATGTAATTGGAGACCTCGAAGGGGGAGACACAGGAAAACAAATATTTGAGTAAATAACCAAATCTGTTCTAAATGAATAAAAAAACATTAATTTACTCGTCCAAAGTGTTCAATGAATCCAACAATATGAAACATAAAAAATCCTAAACTAGGAAACATAACAAAGTGACTTAAAATTGGTGATATTTGGAAAAAATATTAAAAACTCCTAGTTAAATAAAGAGATGTAAATCAGTAAGCATAAGAATGATAGCAGACTTCTTGTTGGGCACAATACAAGCCAAAAGACAATTGGCCAACATTTTATTAAAGTACTGAAGTAAAACTAGTACTAATTCTTAAAAAAAAAAAAGCCACCTAGAATTCTATATCTAGTCAAAATATCTTTCATAAATCTATGTAAATAGAAGCACTTCCACAATGACAGAGTACAGTCCTCTGAAAATCTGTTCTTCCATAAAAACAATGAGAACACTGGTAAAAATTACCAATATCAGCTTTTACAAAGTTCTCAAAGTTAATATCAAGATTTCAAAAATCTGAGGAGCATGTATCCAACAAAATTAGATCTCTCTTTATAAGAACAGTAAAATTTGTGGTGTTTTAATTTAGGTTGTCTCTATTCCTCTCTCTTCAGCTTCATGAAACCTTGTCAAGCAGCAATCTTGCAAGTTGTAACTGTGATTAAAAGCAACAGTACAGCTAATGGAGCAACAAAATGGGTTTAGAACTCCCTCAAAAATTTTATCACCAGAAAATTTTCTCTACTTGACCTGTCTGGAAACTCCCTTTAAAAGTGCCATTTATAGGACTTGTCCGTATTTAACTTGACTCACAGTTCATTTAGAGTAAAAAGCATTAAACCTTGTGCATATGTTGAAATGACAGCTATCTGAGGCAGTAATATAAGCTGAGGCAAGTAAGAGGCTAACCATAGACTTAACATTTTTTTAATAGCTCAATTGATGTTTCATTTTAGTTTTAATCCATTGGAATTAATAGTTATTCAAAGTGTGTATACATTTTTGGGGGGCAACCTGTATATGTCCAATATTCATTAATAAACCTTGAATAAAGAGTTCACTAAACATAGCATTTTATTAAGGTAATTATTTTATATTTTATCATGCATGACTATAATAGAAGGTAATAAATATCTTTAAAAAATAGTATATTATTGCAGGTTTTTAGCTAAAAGGGCTGGAGACATAATGGAATTTTGGAGATGAACCAAGTAATTATTTCTCTTCTCACCCATGTTATTATTTTAAAATCTTTTTATTGTATGACCATAAAAATATTTTAATATTAGCAAATTCTAATACATATAATTAAGTTATATTTGCTCTTTGTTTCCAGTCATTTAAACTACCATAGAAGATTTAAAAATTAATCACAGAACTTTTTCTTTTTAGACTTGTATGAATACTTAAATATTATTCTCTCAACATCAGCTCAATCATAACGTTGGTGGTAAATTTTTGAACACGTAGCAAGATACTAAGACAGTGATCTTTTTAAATACTCATTATTAAGAAAAAATACAATTTAATTTTATTTTCCCCTTTAGGATGCAATAAAGATGCCAGTAATGTCAATTATAATTAGATGCAGTAAATTAGTGCAAATCTCTGTCAATAGTTTAGCTTTGTGACTAAAGAATAATGTTTCGGTTTAGTTGCATTCAAAAGTTTTAAGTGGGTCTCTAAAACTGAAATAGTCTGGTTTCATTCCTATTGTGTTTATATTAACATGTTAGTTTTGCCTAAAACCTAATGGGTAATCTAGGTCTTAAAATTAAATCACATTGTTATTTAACTCTTAATACCAGGAGTTTATATTAGAAGCTCAAGGATGAAATTGAATTCTTAAATCATTATGCTGCGCCCAGGCATAATTCTGTTTGTGATATTATGTGGATTCCTTTACTCAAGGTGTTTCTTACTGTATCAATGGGTAGCATGTAACACATAAATTACCTTCCCATGCATGTTCCTAACTCCCTGAATTGGGATGGGGGGGGGAATAGGGGGATAACCTAATTAAGAGGAGCTTATTGCAAGAATATATATGGATATAAAACTTAAGGAAGCATTGTAAACAGGCTTCTTGAGAATTAGAAAATAATTCATAGTCATTTAGAGGTCAAAATAAATTAGTAGCCTAACAGCAGTTCTGGTTATTTAACAGTAAATTTTCTAGTTTTATATATGTAAAGTCAAGATAATAGACAGGCATTTTTATCTTATTTTTGTACTAGATATTACTTGTGTTCAAATCCTAGTTCCACCATTTACTAGCTGTGTAAACTTCATGAAATTATTTCATAAGTCAATATTTCAGTATTCATATGTGAAATAATAAAAATAATTGTAATAAATTCATGGGATTATTTTAAAATGTATTAATTATCTATTGTTTTGTAGCACATTACCACAAATTGAGTAGATTAAATCAACATCTATTTATTATCTTATAGTTTCTATGAGTCAGGAGTCTGGACATAGGTCTTTCCTCTATTCAGGATCTCTTAAGGTTGCAATAGAAATTTTGGCTAGGTGGCATTCCTTCCTGGAGTTCGATGTCCTCTTCAAAACTCATGAAATTGTTAGCTGAATTCAGTGTCTGTGTTCCTGAGATTTGGGTCTTTTTTTCTTGCTGATTGTCATCCTAATATTGCTCTTAGCTACTAAACGCCTCTGGCAATTCCTTGCCAAAAGACCCTCTCACAGGCTGTCTCATAGGCTCTCTGATAATATGACAACTTACTCCTTCAAGGCCAGCTGGAGAATCTCTTATTTCTGTCTGCCAAAACACAATCTCATCTAGGCTAAAATGATCACAGGAGTAACAATCCTTTGCTATTTCTACTGGCTAGCAGCAAGTCAAAGGTTCTGCCCACTTAATGGGAAGGAGACTGTGGGGGGTGGTCGCTTAGGATGTGTCAAATACATGAGGATTACATTAGCTAATACAGATAAAGATTTATAATTCTATCTGGCAAAACCACCATCTCAGTAATTCTAGCTCTTAGTTATTACTGCCGTTGTTACCTAGTAACATTTTCTAGTCTCTATTATAGGCCTCTGATTGCTTTATGAATTCAGTTGCTCCAAATATTCAGCTGCCTTAAAAGTTTTCTTATACCCTTTCCTCAGAGTCTCTCTTTTTCTAGGCCACTGGTCACTAAGTCTTTCTTTATGCATATAAACTGTTTTCATGCAGGTGACGACTGATGAAAAGGCACCAACTGTGAGATAAAAGATGTGTTTTGAATAGGATGAAAGGTACATGATTTATCTTTCTAAACTGTATAAAGATGGGGACTGTATAGCACAGTGGACACAACAGGACACACCCTGCTAGTGATGTCATTCTCTGTTTTCTTGCATCCCTGGAAGTCAAATGTTGATTTTACAAGTTCGTAAAGGTAAAGAACCAGTCAGATTGTTTAACTGATGGATTGGAAAAGGAAAGGCTAAATCTTATGACCACTTCCAAACAAGGGCATAGAGCAATTGCAGTCACACATCATTCATAGTATATAATAGGAATATATCTTTCGCTGGGAATATTCACATCCAGCACTGATTAGATGGTAACTTGTGTGCGCAAAGACTAGCACCGTTCTGAGCAGATATTTCAGGCAAGGTTGGATTGTAGGTGAGAGCCTCAATGGTTTCCCCTGAGGTTCCTTCATCAGTAGGATTAAGTCTCCTGTGCCCTGAAATCCAATACTTGAAGTACATCTCCTGGTCAGCCATCCCTAAAGTTACCTTATTACATCATCATTTTTTTTTCTCCTTTGTAAACCTTCTGCAGTAATGATATCTCTGTTAACATCCTGAACTTTGTTTGTTATTACCAAGTGAAATATTCAATGGAGTAATTAGATTAGGAAAAACAGTGTCAGGTAAATAAACTATCATTTTTCACACTCCTTTAAAGAGTTTCATATTGTTTAAACAACTGAATAATCTCTCCCTCACCCTTTTGGAATAACATGTATTGCTTTACAAATAAATTGATTTTGCTGGTTTGTGCATAATCTTTAATCATGTGTAACGTGATTTGTTCTCTATATTTTGGAGAGCACCAGGGGTTGTCATTTCAACTTACCAATCTAAATCAGTTACTCAGTCCATATTATCAGAGTATTCATTTCACATGCACAGTGTCTCATAGCACCACATCTATAATTATACCAGGATCAGTATAACTCAACATATAAATAATTTGTTTACATCAAGGACTGGATATTATTAAGGATATTTCCTCTCCAAAAATATCCTCTTTTTTGATGCCTATAGCATATATACACAAGAGGCCAACTTTCAGTGATTACATTCCAAAATATTTCTGGGGTCACCACCACTGACTAATTATAAAAGTAGAGTTCTGCACAGAAATGAGTTGCAAAGTAGCTTTCATTAATTACAGACCATTGATTGCTCATGGGCATTAGCCTCTGATCTACAATCTGGATCATTCTTCCTAATTGTATATTCAACATAAATATTTATTCAGGCTACTTAAACTAGGAAGGTGTAATGTAGGCTGCACTTTTATTTTGTATTTTCAGTTACTCTGAGTTTTATACCTTTTCCATACTTTTTTCTTTTAGTTTGATATCCTAGGATTTCAGATTACACAGTTCTGATCTCATTTCTGTTAATATAAGGAAAATTTCTGTTAAATAAAAGATCTCCCTAATAACCAGGATTATTTTAATGTTTGAGTTCTAGCGCAGTGGCCCCCAAATTTAATGTTATAATTAGTCCAAATTTATAAAGCTTCTACTTATCATACATGTCCAGTCACCAACTTGATTTCTGAAATAAAAGACTTCCAGCCCGGCCGGGCGTGGCTCAGCGGTTGAGCATCGACCTAGGATCCAGGAGATGGCGGCGGGATTCCCGGTCAGGGCACAGGCCCGGGTTGCGGCTGGATCCCCGGCGGGGGGCGTGCAGGAGGCGGCGGGTCAACGACTCTCTCATCATTGATGTTTCAGTCTCTCTCCCTCTCCCTTCCTCTCTCTGAAATCAATAAAGGCATATTTAAGAAACAAAAATAAACAAAAAACCCTCCCAGAGGCTCTCTCTGCCTTATGACATTTTTATTCCCTTTCCACTATTTATTTTCAAATATATTAGATAGTCACATTAATCTAGTAGATGGTCACAAATTATACCACATCATTAACCCTTTCCATACCTGCTTTTTCAAAGACTTTGCCACTGGGTAACTTACTTTTGATTGACATACCCAACTATTTTCCATTCTTTTCTATGTTACCTGCCTTCACTTTAAGGGATGAAAAGGTTGCATAATTCTATTTATTCATTTATTTATTTATTTATTTACTATTTACTATTTATTTATTATTTATTTATTATTTATTTATCTTTATTGTTAAAGTATCACAGATTAGATGTCCCCTTTTGTGAAAATTCCAATGAAGGTCAAAATTTGTCAGAATTTTACTTATCAGGTAAAATTTTGGTAGATATTTTATTAGAGCCAGTTAGGATGGATACAGCACATAGGTGAAGTGTTTGTTTGTGGTGGTTACAGTAGTTTCTGTGTAGAGGAGGCATGCGGCTAAAAGTGCTAGAAGTTTAAAATGTTACTGATATGGGTGATTTGCTTTAATTAGCAGCAAGTATGTATTAAACTTTCTCTACTTTAAAATTTTAGTTTTGGCCATTCATTCATTTTATTTGCTTTTTCAAGAGATGTTGATTGAGCACCTATTTTGTCCAAAGCACTATTTTAGGAACTAGGGATACACATTATGTAGAACACACGTCCAACATGTACTGAGTGCCCATAGGTACCAGGCTATTCTAAATGCTTTTTGTATGTCTAGAAAATCAATCCTCACACAGTTCTATGAGTTAGGTAAAATTTATGTGCCCATTTTACAGATGAGGAAATTAATTAAGAGTTTAGTTATCTACATTAGGTAATAGCTCTATATGTGAAAGAGTCCTGATTAACACCCAAGAAATCTATTGAAACTAAACACGAACATGAATAATATTAAATACTATGACCCTACTAATATACTTTTTCCTTGAACATATTATGTATTATGAAATTGTGTTTTCCTCTAGGTCCTGAGCCCACATTCCATTTATTTCTGTGCTGTAGCCATACCTCTATTATAACACTCATCATATGGGATTCAGTTATTGATTTTTTTTTTTCTAAATCTTCATGATAAATCCTTTAAGAGCCCTAAAAATCCTCCAATAATTACTTTGGCCCTTTTTGTCTCAGATTGAGTTCCAGTCCCTTTAACCTTTGTTCTGGCTCTCTATTGCACATTATGATCCACTAAAATTATTTTTCTTTACTCAGTGTACAATGATATTTGGATTTCTTATACAGATTCATCTGATAATAAGACATTTCAAAACAATTAATACAGACTTATTTTATTGTTTCTATGTATCAATGCACATTTTGCATCAAGTAATCCATTCTTCGGTTTAATAATGTTATTTATCACAAGACTTTCAAATGATCATCTAAAGCCAAAGAATATATATGCATAACCTATACACACAGATTCGGGTTGTTGGAAGGTAATTAGATCACGAGGGTGAAACCCTCATGAATGAGATTAGTGGCCTTATGAAAGAGGCCATAGAGATCTCTCTTGCTCTACCACTTCCATGTGATGGCACAAGGAGAAGAAAGACATCTGCACACCAGGAAACAGGCTCTCAAACACACCAGACCTGCCAGCAGATCTTGGACTTCCCAGCCTCCAGAACTGTGAGATATATGTGCTTGTTGTTTAAGCCATGCAGTCTATGGTATTTTTTAAATAGCAGACCAAACTGACTAAGACTTTTACATGAAATTGTTTTATTATTATTTGGAACAAAGTTTGCTCTTAATGTTTGTTTGTAAATTATATGCTTATATAAAAGTTCCCAAGATGTCTGGGACAAATCAATTAAATAATATTTTATAATAGGAATCAAATAGCTGTTAATATTTTCCAACTGTGTAATTTAGTTTGATTAGAATCAATAGCTCAAAATTTCCCAACACTAAAATATAAAATTTAGCAACATCAAGACTACAAAACTTATTTGATCACTTTGTCCTCTGGCTTCCTGTGCTGACTACTAGATTAACTAGTGATAATCCTGTTGGATATTTGATTTATGACATTCTATTTAATATATATAATATATAAATTGATGCAGATGTATATATACATATAGTTATAATTATTTCTTTCAAATACATGTCATTTATGATTAACCCAATTTTATTTTTCCCTGCTCAATTTTGTCTTATTTTTAATTATTTGAAAAATAGCTTTACTGATCACATGCAAGTATTTTAAATTTCAGTAGAACTGGTTTGAATAACCATCATTCACCATTTATTCCCAATTTAAACCCACTAGCAATGTAACTAATTATGGAAATACACACTGGGGTTATTTTTGTTGAATAAAGAAAAAATAGAAACATGTCAAGCTTT
Organism: Miniopterus schreibersii; assembly: GCF_964146895.1. Taxonomy (NCBI): domain Eukaryota; kingdom Metazoa; phylum Chordata; class Mammalia; order Chiroptera; family Miniopteridae; genus Miniopterus; species Miniopterus schreibersii. The sequence continues at coordinate 115,401,833 of NC_138102.1, read as the reverse complement.
TTAAAAGTAGAAGTCCTAAAATAGGTGGAGAGTTATCTCAAACTCCCTGTAACACCAAGTGTCAAGAATTCTAAGTGAAGCACTAATCTCTGCTAAGAATGTATGAGGGGAGAGGGAAGCAGCATTGATTCTGATTACTTTCCTCCAGCTGACTGGAGAAACAGAATGAAGAAGTATTACAAAACTCTGTAGGCAACCATGCTTAGCTGGGAATAGATTGCTATTATAAATCAGAAAAATAGGCAGGTAATCAGCAGATCAGCAGACAATGTTTAGCAAAAGCAAAGGAAACATATAATCCTCACAAGAAAGCAAAAATAATTTGTAACTCAAAGATATCTCTGATCAGTGAGAGAGCTTAAAATTTGTATAAGGAGAAATCATGAGGTAAAATGTTATGTAGAAAAAGACCGTGCATGATCATGATTCTTTGGAAATATTTTCAAGTTTTTAATTAAAAACAATTTTGACAGAATAATATAGGTTTAGTCAGTAAAAGATTCTGTGAACAAGAACTTGTTTGGGTCAGAAAGTACATACCTTATTGTACAAGCTACTTTAAATTGCAAGAACAACATGGAAATGACAAAGAAAGTGTATAGTTCTGTCATTATTATGACTACAAAAGAGAGAAATACTTGATTTGGAGATTAAGAGAAATTAGTGCTGTGAACAAAGTTTGAGAGTATATACTCAAGAATTTGAGATAGGAATGGAAAAAAATTGTTCAACCTACTAAAGAACATCTTTTTCATTTATCTCTCATGCCATTACTTCTCTTGCTAGTATGCTCGTGACCAGTACAAAAATAACCAATTATATATAAATCTACAATACCTCTTCAGTATTGCCCATTGTCAACACAGCATGGAGAGACATTTTAAAGGGAGGGGATTAGAGAGCTGTGAACACCTAATTAATTAATATTGAAATGATTTTTGTTACAGTATAAGATAATAAAATTCTATTCTGAGTATTATTAAGTTAAGGGTTCCAAGCTCTAGTATTTGCCAAACAAAGACAAAGAGGATTTTGCAAATTAAGCTGAAACTAACAATATTGAGATAAGATGCCTGTAAAGGTATTATAAGCTTTAATTATGCCACTTAATACAAATTTGACATTAAGAATATCATTCAAATGTATTACTCATTCAACTTTATGGCTTTGTCATTATTTCTCTCCCTTTCTATCTCAGATTACATTGCTGATAATGTTATTGTTGTCTTGCAAACAACAAAACTTTTTAGGTTTTCACATATGTGTATGTGTATATCTATATATCTATATCTAGATCTATATTTAGATCTAGATCTGGATCATCTATAGCTATCTATATGAAATATCACACACCCACTGGGATGACTATAATTGAAAAGACAGAGCATAACATACGTTGGAGAAGATGTAGAGAAATTGGAACCTTTATACATTGATGCTAGGAACGTAAAATGCTATAGCCGCTTTATTATGTCCTTCCTTCTACGTCCTTGGGGCTTTTCTTGCTGTTCTCTTTGTAATTCTTTTAGTTGTTGTGTTAGATGGTTTAGTAGAGCTTTTTCTTCTTTCTTGAGGTAGCCCTGTAATGCTATGAACTTCCCTCTCAAGACTGCCTTCGCTGTTTCCCATAGATTTGGGGTGGCTGTCTGTTCATTTTTCCCCAGGAAATGTTTGATTTCTTCCTTGATCTCCTTGGTAACCCATTCATTGCTTAATAACATGCTATTTAGCCTCCATGTGTTTGAGTATTTTTGAGTTTTTTTATAGTCATTGATTTCTAGTTTCATGGCATTGTGATCTGAGAAAATACTTGATATGATTTCAATCTTCTTGCCTTGTGCCCTAACATGTGGTCTGTTTTTGAGAATGTTCCATGTGCACTTGAGGAGAAAGTTATTCTGCTGCTTTGGGATGAAATGATCTGTAAATGTTAATTAAATCCATCTGATCTAGTGTGTCATTTAAGGTCTGTGTTTCCCCGTTGATTTTTTGTCTTGATGATCTGTCCAGTGATGACAGTGGGGTGTTAAAGTCCCCCACTATGATTGTGCTGTTGTTGATCTCCCCCTTAAAGTTCACCAAATTTTTTTTTTTAACATATTTAGATGCTCCTATATTGGGTGCATAAATGTGTATAAGGGTTATTTCCTCCTGTTGGATTGATCCCTTTAGTATTATGTAGTGACCATCTTTGTCTCTTGTTTTGGTCTTTATTTTGAAGTCTATTTTGTCAGAAATAAGTATTGCTACTCCAGTTTTCTTTTGTTTCCATTTGCATGGAATATATTTCTCCATCCCTTCACTTTCAGCCTGTGTGAATCTTTTGCTCTCAGGTGGGTCTCTTGTAGACAGCATATATATGGGTCATGTTTTCTTATCCATTCAGCTACCTTAGGGTTTTTGATTAGAGCATTTAATCCATTTACATTTAAGGTTATTGATAGATATCTATTGCCTTTTTCATTCTTTATGCCTATGTTTTTCTCTTTTTATTTCTACTTATAATTACAGCAGTCACTTTAACATATCACATATTCATAGTTTATTAGTATTTTACATTATATGATATAGAAAATATAGATATTTGTTGCTTATAAGTACAAAGGAAACATCTAATTAAATGAAACAATTGTTAACAGTGCTTACCTCTGAGTATTGGCTTAGAATGGGGATTACAAACAGGGAATCTCACTATTTACTCCTGAAATATTAAAATTGTATTGTACTGAGATTATTCATGTATTATTCATATCATTTTTAAATGTGAAATTATAAGCAACATTAAACACATTTCTTTTCTCATTAATGTTTTCAGAATTAAAAGGTTTAAATCATTTCAGTATAACTTGAGAGAGACCATCATTGAAGAAATGCTCTGTGGTAAGAAATCAGTCACCTGTTTCAAAGCAATTTCAAACAATGAACACTATTCAGCAAGCAATAAAGTGAAATTTTGCTAATAATTTCTATTCCTACCTCTATACCCTCTTAAATCTGAAAACTTTAAAATCTCAGGAAGTTTTTATGGTATTCAGAGCAGTGGAATTACATGGAAGTATTCTCTCATAAACCTGTTTTCAGATTTTACAATTCAACATTTTATGATTCTACACCAAATCTATACTGCAGATAGTTTCTACATTTCATTCTTCCTGACAGCAGTGACCTTTTATACTTATTTTCAAAAGTAAGATCCAGCCACACTTGAAATTTCAAAACAACACTTTTCATTGAGATTCTTGTTAGTTTTTTCTTCTTAACTAGGTAATGCCTATGCTTAACTGTTCCTTGGCACTACTCTGCAATTATCAAAATTTTCCTACCTGAAAAGGAATCCTGTTTTTAATACATTTAGTTATGTCCCAATTAGTTTTATTTAAAGCTACATGGCTAATAGTAATTTTCGGAGTCTCATGAACTAAGTATAGATGAAAGATTAAAGAGGAAAAAAATTATTTCTTTTGATTGAGTGCAACATTATTTCTAGAATTTCCCTAAAACATAATTAGGATAATAGGAAAAAATCCATCAAGGTCGTTAAGATTATTGCTTCTAAGAAAAAGAGTAAAAGTGGGACATCAATGAAAATCTATTAGTCAAGAGGCACTGGCAAGAAAAAATGGTGAATGGTTATGGTTAGATATCAGGAACATGGGTTTTCATTTGAACAAATTATAATCTTGGTGTTCTTGTATATTTCCTGCTCCCATCCCCCCCAAAAAAAATTCACCTAATTTATTCAATAAATATTAATTGGCATGTATTATACTCCAGATATATAATAAAGAGTTATGGAAAGAAGGTGGGTAATATTGGGTGCCTGCTTATATTATATTATGAGAATATGGCTGTGAATCTTATTTATTTTATTTTATTCATTTTTTATTGAATTTATTGGGGTGACATTGGTTAATAAAATTATATAGGTTTCAGGTATACAATTAATTCTATAATACACCATCTGTATATTGTATTGTGTGTTCACCACTCCATGTCAAGTCTCCTTCCATCAGCATTTCTCCTCCCTTTACCCTCTTCAATGTCCCCCACCCTCCACCCTCCTTTCCGAAACTGTGGTAATCACCACCCTGTTGTCTGTGTCTATGAGGGTTTTTTTGTTTGTTTGGTTGGTTTTTTGCTTAATGCATTCACCTTTTTCACCTAGCCCTCTCCCTTTTGACAGCTGTCATTCTGTTCTCTATCTATGAGCCTGTTTCTATCGTGTTTGTTTGTTAATTTTGTTAGATTCCACTTATCAGTGAAATCATATGGTACCTGAATTTCTCTTGCTGACTTATTTCACTTAGCATAAATCTCTCCAGGTCCATTCATGCAGTTACAAAAATGTAAATTCCCTTCTTTTTTACAGCCAAGTAGTATTCCATTGTGTAATTTTTTATAAGATCTCAAAAACCCAGAAACTTATAATTCAGTATAAGGACTGGTCAGTAATTCAAGGTAGTATAAGTAGGCTTCAAACACTCTTGGGAAAAGAAAATCTAAGCTGTCATTAGAGGCATTTTATTTCCATTTAATTTCAAGTCCAGCAAATGACACATTTTTTGTGTGCTGTTTTAGTCATTTTATAATTCTACTTTATTTTACATTCTGTAAATTTGCTCTCTTTTTCATGCCTGTTACTATCCTAAAACCCATGTCATAGACGGCAAAAATGATTACACATTTCTCCCATAACCTTTTGTACACTCTTCGCAACATGACTTTGCAACTTCTGCAATCAAGAGGTGAAGTTTATATCTCTACTTCTCAAATTTGGACTTGACTACATAAATTGGTTTGGCTAGTGGGAATTTAGACCCTAGAAAAAGCTTTCAAAGCACTCACTCATTGAGACTTGTCCTCTCCTCCTGTTAAGAATCCTGGGCTATGATGTAATGAAGCATGAACTAGCCTCCTGGAATATCAGAGACCTGTGTAAAGACAGGCCAAGCTGACCCAGGCATCCCAACTATTCAACTGGAGACAAATCCCTTGCTGACTCACCAGCTGACATGAGGTGAGACTAGAGAACTGCCAAGTCAAGCAAAGAATCATGAGGAATAACAAAATTGTTAGTTTCAAGTTTTGGTGTAGCAAAAACAAGCTGATACAATTATTTTGATTATGCATGTATCATCAACTAAGATTTTTTTCATTCGAGTCAAGGCACACCTACACTAATTTCACTCAAGGAACCAGGGAAAATTTTGATTCACAAAATTTATATATCCAGAGGAAACTAGGTTTTTATTAATTTTAAATTAATCAAGGTTTCAAATAATATCCATCAATGGGACATGAATGTTCTCTTTTCTCAGTTATACATTCTGTCATATATAGTCAACTTTCATTAAGGACTCCTAGAAAATTCTACATGTTTCTAATTGACTATGGGATGCACTGGTTATCTTCAGTCTGGGTCATGGATTACAATCTTCAGCTGAGTTACTGTCCTCACCTGATATATTTGGTAACCCAGAATGATCAAAGATATTTTATTAAAGACAGGGTAAATAAATTCTAGATGGCAAGAACACCAGATATTCACTAATGAAAAATTAGCTGACTCTAGTGAACTTTTACCAGCATCGATAAAATACATGGATGTCTGAATTTCTGTTATTTTCTCTCAAAAGTCTTAATCCACCAATGATAAGTTGGGTTCCTAAATTATTTGTATATTCCTGTAATGCTTTAACTGTTGTTTTTTGTTTGTTTGTTTGTTTTAAAAGTGAACTTGGTTGATTTTTATTGTATTCTATTGACAGTGAGATCACAAAAACAAAGACCATATTATTTGCTCACAACTGTGACTTCAGGATATGGCAGCAATGTGATTGGCAAATACATGCTTGTTATGAGAGTAAATTTAACTCTTTCCAAATTTCAGGTTATATTTAATACAGGAAGGTTTAAATTTAACTTTATATTTCAGGGTTCTTCTCTCAAATCTTTTTGTTATATACAAAAATGTGAATTTAGTCTAAAATGTAAAAGTTCTATATTATTGTGGGGGAAATGCTGTTTTAAATTTAATACTGTGTTTCAGTATTTATTTGAATATTCATGTTTTCTATCAACTTCAGTTGGTAATATTAGTATTTTAACATTGTAGTTTCACATAATACTCCGATCAGAGAATATGGCTATCATGATACTAATTCTTTGAAATTTGTGGAAATTTCCTTAGTTACCTTGAATATGGTCAATTTTCATAATGTTTACCTGTGTACTAAAAAAAGGTATAGTTTCACCCTGGCTTGTGTGGCTCAGTTGGTTGAAACATCATCTCCTGAACCCAAGGGTCATAGGTTTGATTCCCAGTCAGGGAGCAGACCCGGGTTGTGTGTTTGATCCCTTAAAGGGGTACATACTGGAGGCAATCGATAGATGTTTCTCTCTCACATCTGTTTCTCTGTCTCCTCTCCCTTCCTCTCTCTCTAAATTCAATAAAAACATATCCTTGGGTGAGGGGAAAAAAAGGAATAGTCTACAAAAGTTTTCCATAATATTGTATATATTGTTATTATTAGTTGTGCTATGGGAATATTCCATATCCTTTTAATATTTTTACCTATGTTACCTTCCTATTATCAGCAGAAATTTGTTTAAGTTTTCTACTCTGAGAATAGATTTGTCAATTTCTCTTTATTTCTATCAGGTTTTACTTCTTTAAAATAATGTCATGTATGCATGACAGCTTATCATTTCTAAATCTTTCAGATGAAAGTTTATCTATATATACATTCTTCTAAAATCTATTTGGTCTAATATTATTACCATTATTTAATGTAGATGGAATCTTGAGAATATAGAAAATTATTTGAATTAGCCTTTTGATTCAAAAGAAAGAATATAATATATAATTTTCTTAAGATAAAAATGTATGGGTAGTAAAATGGAGAGGATATTGACAAATCTATCTGACTTGTGAGATAGATGCCCTGCCCATGTAAAAAACTCATTATTTATTTGATATATACTAAGCACTCACTGTTAGGCACTTTCATGTGAACAAAAGATATTAAATCCAAAACACATATACTTGCTGCCTTTTGTTTTATCATTTTAAACCAATCATGAGTCATATTGTGGTGTCCAAGATAAATCATTTACATATCATTTACATATCTTTTAAATTCATTTTGGTAGTAATTAATGCCATTCAAAGTTTTTAGTAATTAAAATACTACACATTTTTTATGTTTTAAAATTCTTCCCCAATATAATTTTTTGCTGTGCTTATTCTGAAATTTGGAGTGCTTCATTTCAATGCATGATTTAAAGAAAAATGTATTGGGGTGAACAATGCATGTTTTTAAATATTCTAATCCAGCCCGGTCAGCATGGCTCAGTCGTTGAGCATAAACCTATGAGCCAGGAGATCAAGGTTCGATTTCCGGTCAGGGCACATGCCAGGGTTGCAGGCTTGATCCCCAGCAGGGGGCATGCAGGAGGCAGCCGATCAATGACTCATCATTGATGTTTCTATATCTCTCTCCCCTCCCTTCCCCTCTCTCTGAAATCAGTAAAATATTAAATAATAATAATAATAATAAATAAATAAATTTTCAATCCACTACACTTTTATTTGGGGCCTTCTATAGTTATACAGGAAATTAAGCATATGCAATTTTAATGGTTGCAATAACAATAATACCTTTTGTAGAAAACTGCATGCTCCTCACATGCCTAATAGTCACAGGTAAGCATCTTTTGAGACCCAACAAAAGTGTTACTTCCTCCAGAAAACCTCTGTACTGCAGACTGCTTTGAGTGTCCTTTGTCTCTGAGTCTACAAACCTCAGGAATACCTTTATTACAAGAGCTCTGTATTCTATTGAAATGTTATATTTATAGCTTTATTGACTCAATAGGCTCTAAGTTCCTTCATAGAGGGAAGAGACAAAATAACATTGAGAATTTCATTTCTTGTAACAGAAAATCTTTTATGTATTATGTGTTTGTAAGAAATATTTTGAACTCAACCAGTTTATTTATATATTAGAATATGATTTATGGCTTATGTAATATAAGACAAAATTTAAAATCACAATAGCATGTATGTGTGCTATAGATACTAGTATATAGCATAAATATAGACTTATATGATATATGCTATATATCACTTTTCATAAAGAACAAGCAAGTAGATGCTTGTTGAGCCCACCTAACAACATGTGCATTGTATATGTAATTAGATTTGATATCTTTAAACTTATACTTGGCCAATAGCCAAATTGAAGGAAGAAGTATTATTTAATGAAAAACCTGGTCTCATCTAAATTTAAGGGCCATAATTTTATAGATTCTTTAAAAATATTGAGCATAAGTTCTTATAACATAGCAATATGTTAATAATACATCTGTAACATGGTGATAATTTTCACACATCAAAATTTCTAACTAATATATATTGGATCCTGTATTTCAAAGTTCTATACTGTTTTTTAAAATTGGAATATTTAAAATATTTTAAATGTTATAATAACTTCAAAGTCAGTAGGACAACCCTTGCCCGACTTTCCCTGCTGCAATGCACCAGCAGCCTGGAAAATTGAACAAAGTCAAGGTTTGCTAAGCAGCCGCTGCAGACCACAACTCTTAATTAAGTCATGCCTTTGGAGTTATAAACTTTAATTCACTTTTCCATGCCATTCTATATCTTACAATAGATGTTCCCCTCAGAATATATATCTCTGACAACACTGGGTATATTAGTCACTAATAAATGGTTTCATGTTTAAACCAAAAAAAAAAAAAAAAATCTAAGTATATCCTCTACTTCCTTTACAACGGAGAATTACTTCAGACAGGAGATTAGCGCTCATACTAAGCTTATAGTTCTGCCAAGTATATTCTTTCTGAGTCGCCACATGTAATTGTGCTACTGCTTCTGTAGAATTCTGTTCTAAAGGCTCTTCTATGGACTTCAAAAATCAAGCTCTTTATTATGAAAGGAGCTTTATTGACAAAGCAAGAGGATTGCAATGCATTCGGTTTTTACACCACAACAAATGTGTCTTGCATGTTCTATTAAGTGACCAAAAATACAGCAGAGACACATTCAAGTACAAAATGCTGCAGAAAAAGTACCACTAGCATTTCTAAGGGACTGAAATTGGGTGGCTCAGATTTAAACTGTTGTTTTACTGTGAATTATGATCCTCTTGCCCTTTAGTGGCTCCAGACGTTGAAAGAGAATGTCTGCATTATTACACATTATCTGAGATTCTTCTGGAGACTGAACTGGAGAAGAAAAATCATCAGTCTTCAGTCACAGCAAAGTCCTCATTGACTTGGGGGAAATTTATCAATGTAAAGAGATTGGTTTATTACTGCTTTAAACCTCTCATGCATCACAAAAGGATTTGCTAAATACTTTCATTGGGGACTGCCTGTGTGTTGCCAAGGGGTTTCCTAGAGGCACCAAATCTTTTGGTGATTGAAATGTACAGTCCTGCTGCAATGAATTAACATAATTGGAAGCAGGACTAGATGTTTTTACAGGAGTTGATTATGTGCAGTTTCAATGGTGTCATTACTTCAGCCTGTCTTATCCTTAAGGACATAAGACACTTGGAAACAGGCTTAAATATGATGACTTCTCTGCAGGTGAGCAACTCTTTGGTGAAAGGTACATTAGCTGTAATTTATACAGTGTACTTGGTGGCATTTAACATTTTAATTATATGTAATATTAAGATGTGTCAAGAGGTAATATATTGTGTATGCTGCCTACCTTAGGAAAAAGTTCTAACCCATCCAAATTACTGTGATCTACTGGAAAAGCACACGATTCTTCTGCATGATGTATTAACCAAATGAAATGTTAGGGTAATTGAAACCAGAATCCATGTAATGACAAACTTGTTTATCTAAAAAAATTATTGGTAGAGCTAATATCAACAAAAAGCAAAACATCACATGTAACCACATACAGAACAAGTCAAACAAACAAAACCAAAAAATCCAACCATTTAAGTTTTATCTACAGTATAGTCATTAATGTCCTCATGGAATTGTTTAATTTCAAAGATTCATATCATACCTACGTCTATTATAATTTACAATACAAGTATGAGCTTGCTTATTACATACAAGTAAGTACAATGACTATGAATAAAAAAACCCAACACTTGATGACTTCTTTATCTCTCCTCAAGATGTCTAATATTGTAAAATATAATTCCACAAATATATTTTTCCAGCCCAACAATTATCAAATTTATGTTTTTAATAATCTCACTTTTTCTTAGATGGATAGTTAAATGAAGTCACTGATTTTATTTAGATTAACATTGTAATTATTGTGTAGATGAATGTTTAATTATGGAACAGAATATTATAACAACTGAGTAATTTAGATTTATAGAAGAATTATAGAAACTATAAAAAATATGTTGACGCCATTTTTTACTTTCCCACTACCTCCAATCCTCAACCCAAACCATGCTTTATTAATCGATTTTAGAAACAGAGAGAGAGAAACACCAATGGGAGAGAGAAACACCGATTGGTTGCCTCCCCCATATGCCCAAACCAGGATGGAACCTGCAAACTTTTGGTGTGCAGGACAACTCTCCAACCAACTGAGCCACCAGGCCAGGGCATGAAACAATATTATAATAATTGCTCAGTAACTTAGATTCATAGAAGAGCTATAAAATTATGTTAAGGTTACTTTTGTTTTATAAAAAAGTAGATACAGTAAATCAAGTAAAGTTCTAAAAAATAGAACTTTTTAATAGAACTGATTTAATGATTGGCTGAGAATAGCTGAAAACTAGTCTATCAGAGAGGTCAAGTCAGGCCAGTTTGTTTCAAGATATGCACGATCACCACTGAAATAATTTCAGAGTTGGAACTCCTTAGTAAATACTTTCCTTGCAGATTATTTGCAGTACTCACCTTTATAGTAGCCAGTATCTCTTCTTTCAAATATTCTCTTTAAAACTTCATTTGATCATAATTAGTATAATGACAATGCATATAGGAGAAACAGAAACCTAATTCTTATTTGAGGTAACGACTATGTACACAGATGTGTACTCCATAGACCAGTAGTCACATTTTATGCTTCAGAACACCTAAAAGTTAACCGAAAAGTAATTGCCTATATCCCACAATTTTTTTTTGTTTTAAGATTGTTGCTAGAGGTCCTGGTTGCTGTCTCCCAACCTCCAATACAGCTTTAGACAAGAGGAGGGAGGGACTGAGAAAGCAAAGAATGAACCCCTGCCTGATCCAGACTGAGCAAATCATTTTGTTTTTCTTTTCAGAATTTGGAAAGTTGATAGAAAGAATGAATTAATTAGATGTTTAGATCAGCTTTAGAGTGTTCCTATTATTGACACTACTGTTGGTAGCACTGATGTCTAGAGCAATACATGTTCAAGTAAAAATTTTGGAAAACCAAAATGAAACACCCTGTCTGAGAAGCAAGTTTACAGAGAGAGCTGAACAACTATATATAAAGAGAAGAGATGAAAATATTTACAGCCTTACAAAGAGATGGAGAGACTACAAACTCACACTTATACTGTGGCCACACTGCTGTTAATTCCTTCCCATTTTCCATGTTAAAATACATTCATACCTTTCTAATACTCATTTCAATGAGTATCAAATATTTATAGCAAAAGTACCTATAATTATAACCCTGCATTAACAAAAATAATACCTAAGTTTACTCCTGACATTGGCTGATACATAAGTAGCTCCCAGGTGAACCAAAATCGGCATACAAAGCAGTGAGCCTCAGACATTAAGCTGCTCAGATGAAACTCACCTGATTAACTTTTCTTTCTTTTTTTTTTTTTTTTAGAAAAAAAAGAGAAAAGAAAAAATTTTCTTTTTAAATTTTTAAATTGTTTTTAATTTTTGATTAATTTTTAAAATTTGTTTTACTTTGCTTTTTTCCCCCCTAGTATCAAGATTTTCTTGATATTCTCTGCTTAATTGCTGAGATATTATCATTATAACCAATAAGTTTATTGCTTTTCTCAATTGTTTCCCCATACCTCTTAGTGGACTCCCTCCCTGCCCTTGCTTTATTTCTCTCTGCTGGTTCCATTGGCATACTTTGTTTTTTCCTTTCTTTTCTTTTTCTCCACTTTTATTCTTTGTCTTTCTGTCTTTTTGTTTGCTTGTTTGTTGCTCTTTGTCTCTTTCTTTTATTTTTATTTTTCAACTATTTTCCTATTCCTATGCTCTACCCTTAATTTTTTGCTCTCCTTTCAGAATATTTTTCTTACCCCTTTTATCTCCCAGTAGCTTTGTTAATTTCTACTTTTTATTTTATTTTATTATTGTTTCTTTTTCTTTACTATTAGCCATAACAGCCTTCTCTCTCTCTATTTTTTTTTTTTGTTTTTGGCTTTAACATTTGTTTGTCGCTTTGCTCTCCCAATTCTACTTTCTCCTGAAATGCTTTCATTGTGATTGTCAGGATATTTTTTTTAAGATAAGACTTCTTTCCTGGTAGTTTGGTTGTGTTTTGTTTTGCCTTGCCAGTACCTGTACAACAGCTCACACGATGTGGTTGGAGCTCAGCCACACAGTTAGCCAACCTGAGAGGAGAGTCATCCCAGGGACAGGTCAACAATAATCTAGACCCAATCACAAGAGAGTTCAAAGAACCCACAAAATGGACACCCACAAAAGGGATATGCCTAGAGCAAATAGCTCAGAAGTATAAGAAAAACACATCTCTGGGCTCCACTGGACATACACTACAAAATCCCACCCCACAAGGCTGAGAGACAGCAAATATATCTAACGTACAGATACAAATACTAAGAGTCACTAAGAAATAACCCATAAACTAAAGGAAAGGGAAAGACCTTGATGAGATGGAGTTAAGCAAATTATCAGAAATAGAGTTCAGAGTAATGGTTATAAAGATACTTAAGGAAATTAATGAGAACAACAAGACACTTAATGGAAAGGTCCAGAAACTTAGTGAAAACATGAAAAAAAGACCTAGATATCATAAATAAGAACCAGCAGAAATGAAGAATACTATATCTGATATCAAGAATACGCTGGAAGGAATTTAAAGCAGGCTCAATGAAGCAGAGAACAGAAGATAAGGTAGAAAAAGCAACTCAATCAGAACAGCAAAAAGAAAAAAACACTTATAAAGCACAAGGACAGTCTAAGGGAGCTTTCAGATGAAGCAACATTCACAACATAGGGGTACGAGAGGGGTAGGAAAGAGAGCAAGGGATACAGAACTTGGTGGAGGAAATAATGACAGAAAACTTCCCTAAAATGGTAAGGGAGAAAACCACATAAGTTCAGGAAGCACACAGGGTTCCAAACAAGAAGGACCCAAGAGACCCACTCCACGACACATCATAATTAAAATAGCAAGCGTAAAAGACAAAGAGAAAATATTAAGGGCTGCAAAAGAGAGTCAAGCAGTGACATACAAGAGAACCCCCATAAGGCTAACATTGGATCTCTCAAAAGAAACTCTTCAGGCCAGAGGTGAGTGGCATGAAGTTCTCAAAGTAATGAAAAGCAAAAACCTGCAACCAAGATTGCTTTATCCAGCAAAGCTGTCATTTAAAATGGAAGGTGAAATAAAGAGCTTCCCAGACAAAAGAAGGCTAAAGGAGTTCAGTACCACCAAACTAGCATTGCAAGAAATGCTTAAATGATTTATGAAGAAGAAACATTGAGAGAAAAGTACATTGGAATAAAGGGAAAAAATGGCGTTAAATAAGTATATGTCAATAGTAATCTAAAATGTAAATGGAATAAATGCTCCAGTCAAAAGACAAAGGGCAGCTGACTGGATAGGAAAATAAGACCCATATATACGCTGTCTACAAGAGACTCACCTAAGAGCAAAATATTCCCACAGGCTAAAAGTGAAAGGATGAAAAAATATATTCCATGCAAATGGAAATAAAAAAAGCTGGAGTAGCAATACTTATTTCTGACAAAATAGACTTCAAAATAAAGACCATAACAAGAGACAAAGAGGGTGACCACATAATAATAAAGGGATCAATCCAACAGGAGGAAATAACCCCTAAAAAATATATACACCCAATATAGGAGCACTTAAATAAATAAATTTCTTGGTGGACTTTAAGGGGGAGATCAACAACAACACAGTCATAGTGGGAGACTTTAACTCCCCGCTGTCATCATTGGACAGATCATCAAGACAAAAAATCAATGGGGAAACACAGACCTTAAATGACACACTAGATCAGATGGATTTAATTGACATTTATAGATCATTTCATCCCAAAGCAACAGAATAGCTTTCTCCTCAAGTGCACATGGAACATTCTCAAAAATAGACCACATCTTAGGGCACAAAGCAAGTCTCTACAAATTCAAGAAGATTGAAACCATATCAAGCATCTTCTCAGATCACAATGGTATGAAACTAGAAATCAATGACTATAAAAAAGACTCAAAAATATTCAAATACATGGAGGTTAAATAGCGTGTTATTAAGCAATGAATGGGTTACCAATGAGATCAAGGAAGAAATCAAACATTTCCTGGAAAAAAATGAAAATGAACAGACAACAACCCCAAATCTATGGGACACAGCAAAAGCAGTCCTGAGAGGAAATTTCATAGCAGTATAGACATTCCTTAAGAAATACAAAAAAGCTCTACTAAACCACTTAATACAACAACTAAAAAAATTAGAAAGAGAACAGCAATAAAATCCTCCAGAAAGTAGAAAAAAGGAAATAATAAAGATCAGAGCAGAAATTAACGACATAGAGACTCAAAGAACAATATAAGTAAATCAATGAAACCAATAGCTGGTTCTTTGAAAAGATAAATAAAATTGATGAACCTTTAGCCAAAATCATCAAGAAACAGAGAGCACCCAAATAAATAAAAACAGAAATGAAAGAGGCAATATAACAACAGACCCAACAGAAATACAAAGGATCATAAGAAAATATTATGAGCAACTATATGCCAACAAACTGGACAACATGGGTGAAATGGACAAATTTCTAGAAGCATACAATCTTCCAAAGCTGAATCAGAAAGAATCAGAAAACCTGCAAGGACAATAACAACTAATGGACTTGAAACAGTAATAAAAAACTCCCAAGCAAACAAAAGTCTGGGACCAGAAGGATTTATAGGCAAGTTTTACCAAACATTCAAAGAAGAATTAACACCTGTTCTCCTCAAATTATTCCAGAAAGTTCAAGAGGAGTGAAAACTCCCAAGCTCCTTTTATGAGTCTAGCATCATCCTAATCCCAAAACCAGATAAAGATATTATAAAGAAAGAAAATTACAGGCCAATCTCCCTGATGAACATAGATGCTAAAATCCTCAACAAAATACTAGCAAACTGGATCCAGCAATACATTAAAAAGATCAGACACTACGACCAAGTGGGATTTATTCTGGGGATGCAAAGCTGGCATAATATTTCAAATCAATAAATGCGATACATCGCATAAACAAAACGAAGAATAAAAATCATATGATCATATCAATAGATGCAGAAAAAGCATTTGACAAAATCCAGTACCCATTTTTGATAAAATCTCCCAACATATTGGGAATAGAGGAATCATACCTCAACATAATAAAGGACATATATGACAAACCTACATCCAGCATCATCCTCAGTGGTCAAAAACTAAAACCATTTCCCTTAAAAACAAGAACAAGACAGGGATGTCCACTTTCACCACTCTTATTCAACATAGTACTGGAAGTCCTTCCCACAGCAATCAGACAGGAAGAAAACAAAAGGCATCCAAATTGGAAAGGAGGAAGTAAAACTGTCCTTATTTGCAGATGACATGATTTGTACATAGAAAACCCTAAAAACTCCAACAAAGTATTTTTAGATTTGATAAATGAATTTCAGCACGGTAGCTGGATACAAAATTAACATTTGAAAATCGATGGCATTTTTATACACCAACAATGAACTCTCAGAAAGAGAAACTAAAAAAATAATACCATTTACCATTGTAACTAAAAAAGTAAGATACCTAGGAATAAACTTAAGGATGTAAAAGATCTGTACTCAGAAAACTACAGGACACTGAAAAAAGAAATAGAGGAAGATATAAACAAGTGGAAGAATATACCATGCTCATGGATTGGAAGAATTAACATAATTAAAATGTCCATACTACCCAAAGCAATCTATAGATTCAATGTAATTCCTATTAAAATACCAACAGCATATTTCACAGAGCTGGAACAAATATTCCAAAACTTTATATGGAACCAAAAAAGATACTGAATAGCTTCAGCCATCTTGAAAAAGAAGGACAGAGTGGGAGGGATCAAAGCCACTATAATCAAAACAGCCTGGTATTGGTTCAACACCAGACATATAGATCAAAGAACAGAACAGAGATCCCAGAAATAGACCCACATAATTATGGTCAGTTAATATTTGACAAAGGAGGCAACAGCATACATTGGAGTAAAGGCAGTCTCTTCAATAAATGGTTCTGGGAAAATTTGAGAGGTACATGCAAAAAATGAAATTAGACCATCAACTTACTCCATACACAAGAATAAATTCAAAATGGATAAAAGACTTAAATGTAAGTCACGAAACCATAAAAATCCTGGAAGAAAACATAAGCAGTAAAGTCACAGACATCTCACATAGTGAAATTTTCACAGATACATCTCATAGGGGCAAGAGAAACAAAAGAAAAAATAAACATAAGGGGCTACATCAAACTAAAAAGCTTCTGCACAGCAAAAGAAATCAGCCTCAAAATACAAAGGAATCCCAGAGTATGGAAAAACATATTTGCCAAGGTTGTATCTGATAAGGGGCTAAATTCCAAAGTGTATAAAGAACTCATACAACTCAACAAGAGGAAGACAAACAATCCAATTGAAAAATGGGCAAAAGACCTGAATAGACACTTCTCCAAAGAGGACATACAGATGCCAAGAGACATATGAAAAAATGCTCAAAGTAACAAATCATCAAAGAGATGCAAATTAAAACCACAGTGAGGCATCACTTCACACCTGTAAGAATGGCTCCCGTCAACAAATCAACAAATGACATGTGCAGGCTAAGGTGTGGAGAAAGGGAAACCTTGGTACACTGCTGGTGGGAATGCAGACTGGTGCAGCCACTATGGAAAACAGTATGGAGGTTCCTCAAAAAATTAAAAAGGGAGCTGCCTTTTGACCCAGTGATTCCACTTCTAGGAATATATCCTAAAAATACTGAAATACTAGTCAGAAAGAATATAATGCACCCCTATGTTCATAGCAGTGCAATTTACAATAGCTAAGATCTGAAACAGCCCAAGTGCCCATCAGTAGATGAGTGGATAAAAAAGCTGTGGGACATTTGCACCATGGAATACTATGCAGCTGTAAAGAAGAAGGATCTCGTACCCTTTGGGACAGTATAGATGGACCTGGAAAATATTACGCAAAGCAAAATAAGCCAGTCAGAGAAAGCCAAGTATCACATGATCTCACTAATATGTGGAATCTAAAGAACTTAATAAACTGATGAGCAGAATAGATTCAGTGACATGGAAGCATGGATCAGACTGAGGAATCTCAGAGGGAAGTTGGGGGGAGGGTGGGGAGAGATTAACCAAAGAATTTATATGCATATATGCATAACCCAAGGACATAGACAACAATGTGAAGAGGGACTAGGGAGAGGGGTGGGTGCAGGGTGGAAGGGATCAATGGGGAGAAAAATGAACATCTGTAATATTTTGAACAATAAAAAAAAATTAAAAATATACCTAAGTTTATGTCATTTTTAGTACTCATAACTAATTACTCTTTTCTAGATAAAGATTATATAGAGTTTTACTTTGAACTTTTGACAAAAAGAAAGCTCATTAATATGTTGCTTGTATCGAAAAGACTAATTTTGGAGCCTAAAAATATTATAATGTTTAACTTCGTAATTTGCAATATAATCATGTTCATTGGTAATACTGTTTTCAATATATGTAGCTTAAGTCATATAGAATTTTATCTTTCACCCAATTTTCCAGATAGGCAAGTCCTCAAAGACAGTTCTACTTCATGTCTTTATCCAGGTAATCAACTTAGCAGTAACTTATACTCTCCTCCAAAAATAGTTTTCCACTCTGGGTCTAAAGTAGCAATTACTGGAGTCTCCAACTGGCAATCAGTAGAAAAGAAAGAAGGGTGAAATGAATGACAAATGGATTAAGTTCATGGAATCACATGAAAGTTGCACAGGTCACATCTGTTCACATTTTTACAGCAGGGGTTTCATCACATGGCCATACCTAACTGTATGGTAAGTGTTTTAGCTTTAGCCACAGGGCCTGCTGAAACTTGAGTGTGCAGGGTTTCATTACTAAAAGAATAAAGATAATGATTGGCGAGAAATTAGAATCTCTGCCAAGGAATAATCTTCTGTTGTAATCTCTTTGTATGTATCTTTCTGGTATAACAAAAATACTTAGAAATCGTATGTCGGCAGAAGCAATCAAACCAGAAATTTTATCCATTCTCAACTGAATGTTTTTTACTCATTTAAAGATTCTAGGTAAGATATAAGTGCTAACCAGCATAAAACTTATATAGAAATATAGTTTAATATACTAAAATATGAAAAAGTGTTTCATTATTTTAAAGAACAATCTTTATTACAGTTTTTTTAAATTATAACACTACTGCAATTTTCTGTTTGAATGAGGAATGCAAGTCTTTAAATGAAAAACAAAACCAAACTAATATCACACAAAACAGACTTGCTATTTTTGTCATAATCTTCTAAGAAAAACTTTCATGTTAGAGAATATTAAACAAGAATGTGTCTATACTTTTAAAATCACTGTGATTTCAGATTTTTAATCACTGATGAACAAAGACTTATGGCTTAGGAGAAATTGGAGAAGGTAAAAATGAGATGGTGTTTCCTGCATTAAGAATGTATTGACCTTCCGATCCCCCACTTCATTTACACTGATTGCATCAGACAGGGAGAGTAAAGTCTACAAATTGTGGCTGATGTGAGAAAGATAGGAAACACCTAAGAAGTAAGACACTAATCGAAAATAAGTTTTAGGTATTTTTTAAAGCAATGGAAATCAGCTTTATTTTCAAAATGGGAGAGAAACTGAACAATTAAAAGAGGAAAACATGCATGATCTATGTACCAACAACCATATGTCTTAGTTCAGTCCAGGAGAAGGTCTTAGCTTTAACTTCTAAACTTTAAAAAAAAATTAAATTCTCCTTTAGATTGTAGGGTCTATATCAAGCAGATTATGTCTTCTCAAATCAGCGTAGTTACTTACATATTTTTCTAACTTGCCTCTCTGTAGAATCTTTATAAATCTATAAGAACATGAGTTTAGAATCCTGGGTGCTCATACAAAAATGTCATTACAGTTACATAGCTTGGGGCAGGGCTCTTTTTTCTGTTTCTATTTTACCCATATAGGATATATTAATATGTACTCTGCCTTTCTCTCTGGGATGTTTATTGAAGAAGCTGCATCATACTGTGGATGAGTTTTACAGTGGAGATAAGAAAACCTTCAAGATAAACAAAGAATATATTTTAAGATTGTCAATTATTTGAAGTTTTTGTGGAAGGCTAGACCATTATTAATATATCAAGACATATAAATTATGGAAAGTAAGTAAATTTTACATTAAATATAAGAAAAGATAATGGGCCGTGCCCATTTTGGCAGTTTTATTACACATTTTGTAATACTGCTCATTTCTTACCTACTTCTTTTCTCCCTTGAACTACAAAAGCTCTGGTGAGTAATGTGGGTTTTACTGCACATTTTACAAAGACACAAGATATTGCACACTACAAATTCTTTTACTTTTTTTAACTTTTAATTTTATATTTTAAGTGTAGTTGGTATATAATCAAATATTGGTTATATTAGTTTCAGAAGTGCAATATAGTGATTTGACATTTTTATACCTTACATGTGATCATCCCACTAACTCTAGTAATCTTTCCTCATAATCTGTCCATTTGATCTGTTACTATGAGTCACATTTTATTTTGCTTTGTTTGTTTGTTTTAGATTCCACATATATGTGAGACAACACAGTATTTGTCTTTCTCTGCCTATCTTATTTCACTTAGCATAATATACTTTAGATGCATCCATATCGTTGCAAGTGACAAAATTTAATCCTTTCTTATTGCTGCATAACATTCCATTGTATATATATTATATAGCACACCTTTTTTTTTACCCATTCATCTATTTGTGAACACCTAGGTTGCTTCCATATTTTGCCTATTGTAAATATTGCTGCAAAGAACATAGGGGTACATACATCTTTTCAAATTGGTGGTTTTGCTTTCTTTGGATAAATACAAAAATAAGCTTAAAATGAGTTAAAGACTTAAATGTAAGGCCTGAACCCATAAAATTAGAATAAAACATAGGCAGTAAACTATATGACATCCACCTGAGTAACAAATTTTTGGATACATCTTCTTGAGCAAGGGAAATAAAGCAAAAATAAATGGGACTTCATTAAACTAAAAGGCTTTTGCACAATGAAAGAAACTTTCCACAAAAGAAAAAGAAAAGCTACTGAATGGGAAAATCTATTCACAAATTTTATGTCTGGTAAGAGGTTGATATCCAAAATAAAAATAGGTGGCAAAAGTAGGTTTACAGTTGTGAGTACATAAAATAGTTTATTCTTGTATTATTATTTATTAATTATTGTATTATTTATTTGTATTACAACTGTAAATCTAGCTTTCATCATCCCGAATAAGAAACTCATACAACTCAATATCAAAAAACATAAACAATCCAATCAAAAAATGGGCAGAAGACATGAAAAGACATATCTCCAAAAAAGACCCAGACGGCCAACAGACATGAAAAATATGCTCAACATCACTAATCATCAGGGAAATGCAAATCAACACCACAATGCGACGCCACCTCACACCAGATAGAATGGCTCTTAGACAAAAGTCAGCAAATAACATGTTGGCGAGGATGTGAAGAAAAGGGAGCCTTGTGCACTTTTGTTGGGACAGCAAATTGGTGTAGCCCCTATGGAAAATAATTAGAAATTCCTGAAAAAGCTAAAATAGATATACCATATGACCCAGAAATCTCTTTTTGCCTTTTAAATATTTCCTTCTTCAATATACTTTCCCAGAACTCAGTACCTAGGCTTTCTTCTCTCTTCTCCCCACACACAGCCATTGTGCACCACAATTTAGCTTCGTTCCCACATGAATGCCACGTTCTATGACATGTTTGTTCAGCCAAACTTATTTTGTCTAATATTCCACATATAGTACAAGTGGAAGAATGTGTTGCTTAGTTCATTGTACCGTAAGTAAAATATTAAATAATCTACTTTCACTGGGCTATGCAAGCTCATATTCTCCCTCTGAATTTAAGCAACACTGTTAAGGGAACAAATTCTAAAGCCATACTGCTTGGGTTCAAATCCTATATCTACTCCTTATTGTTACATAAACTAACGTAAGTGTCCTCATTATTACTGGCACTTGAGTTGAAAAGTTTTAGAAGCAGAGGACCATGAAAACAGTCAAATAGAGCAAAGTTTTAACTCTCCAATTCTCACTAGTTGTATGACATGAGGAAACTCACTTACTATCACCGATAGTTTCTTTGTATAAAAATTTGGGGAAATATAAACCTAGCAAACTTGTTGTAAGGATCGCGATTATACACACACAGACACACATACATACTTATAGACATCACTAAATAAATGGTAGTTACTACTGTCTTCACTATGTGCTGAAAATAGGAAGGAAGAAGATATAAAAGGCTTTTAAGTAACATTTAGTTAAAAAAAAATGCAACACTCATTTAACAAATATTTTTTGTTTGTCTGTTATGGCCCAAGCACAGAGCTAAGCAGATGTTTCAGAAAACATTTTAGGAAAACATCTGATATTGCCCTTTATACTTATTCAGCTCATTCTGAGTGTTCTCTGGGAGGAGGTAAAAAAAAAAAAAAAAAAAAAGTAAAATGAAAAGGTGATCTTTCTTGCTTATAGAAGCAACATGAAAAAGAAGGGAGGACAGTGTAATCCTAATAATATGAATTCCAGATAAATCAATAAGACAAATCATTAGAAATGCAAAGTAGCTTAATTAAAAGTAACAAATGACATTTCTGTGATCAATCATATTATATTTGTGATGAGTATTGACATATATACTTTGAAAATAAAGTCAGAAAATATTTCAACATGAAGAAAGTGACTATACCTAACTATAAAAGCATTTTTAAAAAGCAACAAGTTTGTGCTTAATTTGCATATTGAGGGGATTAGGATGAGTGCTAAGGAAGAGAAAATTAGCTGTCAACAAAGGACAGAGACTGGAGACTTGATATCCTATCAAATTTATGACTGTGATTCTTCTTAAACCCCAATGCTTTATTTGTGAATCAGTATTTTGGACTAACTCAGAGAAAGCATTGACACAAGCCACATGAGGATCGTGTTCCTTAAGCTGAAACACTTCAGACATAAGTATTAGAACTTTTCAAAATATTTTACCATTTCCTTAATTTTATATTCAAAATTGATGTGACAGTTTCAGAAAACACTTTAGGAATATACTTGAGTGTGAAAAACATTTTGCAAATTGAAACCTTGTGTTTTTGTAGAGTAATGAAAGAGATATCAGGTAAATATGCTATTAGCCAAGAGTGTCTTTGCTTTAGAGGTTAACCAACACCCTCCTAATTAATCAACTTCCACATAAATAGAGCTTTAGTAAAGATTTAGGTTCACACTTGAAATTATGCTTGTTTTTACTATTTAATTTCAGTATTTGAAAATATTTTCAAGCATTTATATTTTAAATAATTTAGAATTACATAATAGTAGGAATCCCTATTGATCTTAGTATTCTTAAATTATATCAATAGCCCTAGCTGGTTTTGCTCAGTGGTTAGAGCACCAGCCCATGGACTGAAGGGTTGCGGGTTTGATTCTGGTCAAGGGCAAGTACCTTGATTGCAGGTTCAATCCCAGGCCCAGGTCAGGGCACATGAGCGAGGCAACCAATCGATGTGTCTCTCTCACATTGATGTTTCTCTCTCTCTTTCCTTTCTCTCTCTCTCTCTCCCTTCCACTGTCTATGAAAAGCAATGGCAAAATGTCTTCTGGTGGAGGATTAAAAAATTATATAAATAAACTGACTTAAAAAAATCCATCTATCAAATTTTTGAATCATGAAAAGTGAGGAGCAGAAAGCTTGAACATTTTATCTTCTACTATATTCTCATTTTGAGAATTCATAAACAAAAAGAGTGGGGGCAAGGATGAAGTAAAGATGGAATCTGAGCATTTAATCAATAAGCTGGAAAAGACTAAAAGAAATCTGTGTGAAACAAAAAGATGAAAGTTTGAGTTAAAGTAGTATATCAAGTGGGCAATATTTCTTAAGCTAAAATGCCTGATAATAAAAAGGAACGACCCCATGACCATAAGGAAAAATGCTATACCCTCAATAGGATATGTAAAAAGAGGAAAAATGTTAAAGGCAATGCACAGGTAATGAAGAGGCCTTGAGAGCCTTCAGTAGCAGTGTCAAACATTTAACTTGAGGATATAGAAAATAAATAAGTAGAGAAAATAGAAAGCTAAAAAAAAGTTAAAAGAAATTAAGTGCTAAGAAAACTGGGTAGTTATAAAATGACAAAATCAAGATTTTAGTCTTTAAAATCTATTCAATTGAAAGGCTGCTGACAACTCTAACCAAGAGAGAAAAATAATTTATGGAGTTTGGAATAACAATAATTATAACTGAATAGGAGCAAATAAAGATATGAGAATGATATGAACAATATGACACTAATACACTAAAAATTTTGCAGAAATATGTACCTGAAAATCATTAATCTTGTAAGAATTATAATACTTAAACCAACAAAATTAAAATATAGTAAAATATCATTACTAAAAGAACATCATGCTGAAGATTTTTAAGAAAATAAGAGTAAAAAATAACCTATAAACAGGGATCCCCAGATTTGTAGATAATTATTACTGCAGGAAATCTTTTATAAACTATTAATTTCTTTAAAAATATTTTATAAAGAATATAGCCCACTTTTAAAGTCAGGAAAAAACATTAAAATAATTTTTAGAAAAGCTTGGAAGTTAGCATATAGATTAATGAGAAATCACATTTACACATATAACCAAAGCAGAATATTAATATGTCAAACATATTTTGTGGATATATATAATATATTTTAATAGTTTTTATTAAAATACTTATACAATATTTGATGTTTGCATAAGACTTTAAATCATTCAATTTATATTGACTAATAAATTATGTTTCTACATAATTATAAAAATTTACTTCACAAAAGAATAAAATAAATAACCAGGATTTGAATAAAACATTTCTAGTGGCAAAATCAGACAGGCCTTATAAAGTGTTTCACAAAATCATACTTTTAGAATTTTTTGTTTAAAACACAAAACTTTCATTAAATTTCTTTTTTAAAAAAATATTTTTTATCTTTATTTTTGAAAGTATTACAGATGTCCTCTTTTTCCCTCATTGATCCCCTTCACCCTGCACCCTCCCCACCCCAGGCCTTCCCCAGACCAATGTCTGTGTCCATAGGTTATACTTATAAACATACAAGTTCTTTGATTAATCTCTCCAAGCCCGCTCCCTCATCCCCCCCTTCCCTCTGAGCCCCCCTTAGTCTGTTCCATGCTTCTATGTCTCTGGATCTATTTTATCAGTTTATTTTGTTTATTACATCCCACATATAAGTGAGATCATGTGGTACTTGTCTTTCTCTGCCTGGCTTATTTCACTTAGCATAATACTCTCCAGTTCCCTCCATACTCTCCTGAAGGATAAGAGATCCTTCTTCTTTACAGCTGCGTAGTATTCCATGGTGTAAATGCCCCACAGCTTTTTTATCGACTCGTCTACTTACTGATGGGCACTCAGGCTGTTTCTAGACCTTAGCTATTGTAAACTGTGCTGCTATGAACATAAGGGTGCATAAGTTCTTTCTAAATGGTGTTTTGGATTCCTTAGGATATATTCCTAGAATCATTGGGTCAAATGGCAGGTCAATTTTTAATTTTTTGAGGAAACTTCATACTGTTTTCCATAGTGGCTGCTCCAGTCTGCATTCCCACCAACGGTGTACTAGGGTTCCCTTTTCTCCACACCTTAGCTAGCACTTGTTATTCATTGATTTGTTAATAGCCATTCTGACAGGTGTGAAGTGATACTTCATTGTGCTTTTCATTTGCATCTCTCTGATGATTACTGACGTTGAGCATTTTTTCATATGTCTCTTAGCCACCTGTATGTCCTCTTTGGAAAAGTGTCTATTCAGGTCCTTTGCCCAGTTTTTAATTGGATTATCTTCCTTTTGCTAAGTTGTATGAGTTCCTTATATATTTTGGATATTAACCCTTTATCCGATGTGTCATTGGCAAATATGTTCTCTCATACAGTGGGCTCCCTTTTCATTTTGTTGATGGTTTCTTTTGCTGTGGAGAAGTTTTTTATTTTGATGCAGTCCCATTTGTTTATTTTCTCCTTAGTTTCTCTTGCCCTAGGAGATGGAGCAGCAAACATATTGCTACGAGAGATATATGAGATTTTGCTGCCTACATTTCCTTCTAAGATTTTTATGGTTTCAAGTCTTACATTTAAGTCTTTTATCCATTTTGAGTTTATTTTTGTGTATGGTGTAAATTGGTGGTCTAGTTTCATTTTTTTGCATGTACCTGTCCAATTTTCCTAGCACCATTTATTGAAAAGGCTGCCTTTACTCCATTGTATGTTGTTGCCTCCTTTATCAATATAATTGACCATAATAGCATGAGTCAATTTCTGGGTTCTCTGCTCTGTTCCACTGATCTATGTATCTGTTCTTGTGCTGGTACCGGGCTGTTTTGATTACAATGGCTTTGTAGTATAACTTGCTATCTGGTATTCTGATCCCTCCAACTTTGTTCTTTCACAAGATTGCCCTGGCTATTCAGGATCTATTTTTAGTTTCATATAAATTTTTGAAGTGTTTGTTCTAGATCAGTGAAATATGCTGTTGGTATTTTAATAAGCATTGCATTGAATTTGTAGATTGTTTTTGGCAGTATGGATATTTTAGTAATGTTAATTCTTCCAATTCATGAACACAGTATATTCTTCCACTTGTTTATATCTTCCTCTATCTCTTTTTGCAATGTCCTATAGTTTTCCAAGTACAGGTCTTTTACTTTCTTGGTTAAGTTTATTATTAAATATCTAATTTTTTTGTTGCAATGGTAAATGGAATTTTTTTTTAGTTTCTCCCTCTGAGTGTACATTATTGGTGTATAAGAATGCCATCAATTTCTGGGTGTTAATTTTATATCCTGCTAACTTGTCAAATTCATTTATTAAATCTCATAGTATTTTGATGGAGTCTTTAGGATTTTCTTTGTACAAATCATGTTATCTGCAAATAATGACTCTTTTACTTCTTCTTTTCAAATTTGGATGCCTTTTATGTTTTCTTCTTATCTGATCACTGTGGTAGGATTCCAGTACTAAGTTGAATAAAAGTGTTGAAAGTGGACATCCTTGTCTTGTTCCTGTTCTTAGGGGACATTAAATTTCAAGAATGATAAGCAGTTAGGGATGTTCCTATCCTCTTGTCTATTTGAATAACCATTCACTAAAATAGTCATTATTAGGAAATGGTCCTGATTCATTTTCCTCACTTGCTAACTATACATGGCATGACATATCACAGCAATTACTGTCAAGAGAATTACTATTAAAAGAATCATTTTCTTTGTGCTTAAAGTGTTTTCACCTAAAACAAAAAGAATGAAAGTAGTCATTATGTGCCAATTATGGAGCAATCTGCCCCTGGATATCTTCACAGTTCCTTTCTTTACTTCTTTAAGGTCTTGATGATTAAGTACCACTTTCTCATAAAAGATTTCCTTTATCACCTGTTAGGTTGTAAATTTGTTCACAATTATTCGCCTTTCCCAAAAAGATATACATTCTTGCAGAATTCACTTTAGATTTGGCCACATGGCCTGCTTTGTCTAATAATATGTGAAGATAAGTAACATGTGTTCTTCCAGGAAGAAGCTTTCAGTGCCTTCACATCACTGTTGCTCACATTTCATTTCCCCTCACCTGGATGCCTGTAATGGTCTGCATAAAAGGTGCTTGGTCAACCCGAGCCCCAGAGGGAAGAACACATGGGAAAGAACCAAGTTTAACCTATGATTGGCATGTAGTGTTAGCCATAATTAACTTTTATTGCAGTAAACCTCTGAGATTTGGTATTTGATCAACATCACAGTATAACCCAGCCTATTCTCAGAGATACAATACCTCATTAAGCCACAGGTGAACCTTCTCCAAACTGCTTCTTTTTAAAAAAAAAAAATAATTTTTTTCCCCCTAATCATATACATCTATATTTGTTTACTGTCTGTATAAGAATATAAGATCCATGAGGGCAGAGACTTTATTATTCATTGCTAAATACCCAATGCCCAGTTTAGGGACTTTGGAAATAATCATTAGCCAGATGGAAGTGCATGAAAGGAGGAAGGACATTTCAGGCTAAGGTAACAATCTTTCCAAAACGCAAGAAGAGAGATGTGGCTGCTGAGTTGTATCACTGCAGTTAGTTTTTCCAGCTGAAGGGGTAAAATAAACCAAAGTGGAAAGGACAGGATATTGGAAGACTGTATTTTGTAGTTATCCATGAAATCTGAATATAATCAGGAGAGAGGAACCACACAGCAGAGTTACTCATGCATACCATAAGTCATTGGTTTATAGTAAGCATAACCACAGAATTATATTTGTGGGAGAGATAAATAAAAACACAAAGAACGAAAAAATAAAAACTTGGCAAGTAGTTTGGACATAGCTTATGGTGGAAAATTCCTATTTGTATGTTATATATTTGTTTCAGAATGGCTGATAGAATAATGTCCCTATGGAAATTATAAGCAGAGAATGAAACGTGTAATTTCAATTCTTAACTCATCCTTTTGCCATGATTTAATAAATCATAAGAGTATTTGTAATGTAGATTGAAACAAAGAGTTTTGATATTATAGCGTTGTGGGTTTGAATCTTAATTCTGCTTCTTACTGTTTGTGAGTTTTTTCCGCTAATCTCAGATCCCATAGGCTTTTAAGTTGTAAATGAGCATAGACTGCAACTTGAAGGGCTATTTGTAGATTAAAAATAGTGCACACAAAGCATTCTGGCTCACTGTATGGCAGAGAGTGGAGGCTACATCGCATTTTTGTTGTTAGAGTTACTGAGTAAGTACTGCTCTGAATCAGCATTAATCTTCAGTCATAAACTAACATGATCACTAGCAAGGGTTTGAAAGGCCACAAGCAAACCAATTCATTTCATTCATTGGTGTCAACAATGAATGCTGCTTATCTTTGAAAAATTTCAGTGACTTGTCCTTCAGATAATGTTGTAGTCATTGTATAATAAAATATGTATCTGATATTTGCAGTTAATTTCTGTGTTGACTAATTCATTTATCCAAGTTACTTTCATATTAATGTATTCTTATTCAGTAACTAGTGTTGCCAGAATTAATTGGTTATATGACCATTCCTATAAAAGTAAGGGGATATGGAAAATCAGACAAGACAGGGTCACAGCACATGTGGAACTTAGTTATTTACCACAATAAGATTTGACTCTAAAGTAAGAAAAGTTGTTTTAAGTATCATTGATTTTTTTACTTGGAAAATGTGTCCTATTGATTTTTCTTTCAACACCCTGAACTATGGCTTTTAGTATACTATTCTTGTCTACAAAGACAACCAACAGAAAAACAAGAACAGAAATAGGATGGTCAGAGGTGGGAAAGGGTAAAATAGGGCTTTAAGAAATACTATCTAAAGAGTATTTTTTAATTTTTCCCCACTGGACATGTAAATAGTATTTGAAAGTACTACTTAATTCTGAAACGCGAAAAGAGGTTCTTACTAGCTTTTTGAGCGAAACCATGTGGTGAGTTTAAAAATAAGCAACTTTATTTGCTGTTCCAAAGCATCTATGATTTTGGGCAAAGACTTCTTGGGTTTCTGCCAAAAAATAAAGTCCAAATCATTTGGAGGGATTGGTTGTATGAGTTTCTCTTTTTCTTTTAATTAGGCATTGTGTTTCACAGCTGTAATTAGTAGGTTCTCTTTTATTACCTTTTGGGACCTGGCATTCAAGCATATGGAAATGTATTTATTCAATGCATGTAAAAACAAACAGCAGCAACAATAAAACTGCTGGAATTATGCAGAACATCGTTTACTCTTCGTGCTTCAAAGAACCAACTTGTAGGCAGCTCCCCAGGAGTAGTCTCTCTCTCTCCCCTTTCCTTTCTTCTTTCTTCCTCACTCTCTCTTTTATCCCCCTTTCTTCCTTCCTCTTTTCCAAGTCCTGTTTTTCTTTTTCCATTTAAATTTGAAAGCTTAAAAAAAATATTTTAATTTAAAAAATAGTTTTTCAGAAGTGTATTTTTTTTTTTTTTTTTTAGGAGACAGCTTATTTTATTTGTACCAGATTTTTTTCCCCCTTTTCATTGAACTTATTGAAGTGACCCTGGTTAACAAAATTAGGCAGGATTCAGGTGCACAATTCTACAGCATACATTGTGGTATTGTGTGTTCACCGCCGCAAGTCAAGTCTCCTTCTGTTACCGTTTCACCCCTCACCTCCGCCCACCCCACTCCTCTCTTGCAATTAACACACCGTGTGTGAGCTTTTCTCTCCCTTTTTTTGTTTGTTTTCTTTCTCAATCCCTTCACCACCACCCTGAATACAATGAAATTACAAAGATAATTTAGTTAACTTGCTGACAGATAAAACCCTTTATCTCACCAGTTTATGATTTTGGTTTATGTGCCATGGAAAAATCACTCCTTAAGCAAATTTCTTAAGTGCTCTGGAAATTTTCAGATTCATTTAGAATCTTTTAGTTAACAGAGCTATGTTGATATTTATATCTGGCTCCATAGGGCAATTTGATTTTGAGACAGTGATTACTACCTGAAAGGAGAAAAAAAAGGTTAAAAGGTCAAAAAAGTACCTAACAATTGAACACATTATTAACCTATAGAAAAATTAATTTATTATTATTCAAAATATTAAAAATCTTTAACAATATGAATTAAGGGATCGCAAAAAATATATTCCTATTTTTAAAACCCCATGTTTCTGCTTTAAAATTTTAGTTAACTAAACAATAACTTTTATACAAACTAGTTTTTATAAAATCAGACACCTATTGTTCATATATTGTTGACCACTTCAAATGTTCTAACATTTTATAAGGTTTATTACATTCTTTCTGTATATTGGTATCCCTCATTTTATGCTTCATGACCATTGAGACCCTGTAAATTGCCTGCAGTCATAGAGAGTAAAATTATCAGTGATCTAGGTCCCTTACTCAATTCTATCTGTATTTACTTTAAATTTCTGTAATTTGATAAACTTTATTGAAGAAGTTGGAACAGAGAGGTGGTTTATTTTACTTAAGAGTCAAGGAGCGAAGTGAGACAAGGGGGTGAGCACCCAGGACAGTGAGCTCTGGGAGGCAGCAGTCAGTGGGACGCCGGCCTCAGGTGAGATGACAGAACTTTAACAGGCTTGAAGAGCAGTTCCCGCTACTCTACAATCTCCTTCCGACTAACTCTGGGGAAAATGGTTAGACAATTTGACATCTATGTAGAGAAATATGTTAGACATTTTATACAAGTTTGATTTTTCTCTCTGGAATCATGGTGGGGAGAGGATCAGTGAGTGTCAAAATGAATGACTGTCAAAGAACCGATCATTTCCCCAGGCAAAATTAGAAATGATTAATTATATGGCCTAAGATTGAATTTGTTTGTGCTTGCATTTTATTTAAAAACAAACTATTGGAAACACTTCCAAAAGGCAAATAAAATAACAGAATAATCATTTAAATCCCTGGTTATTTCCTTTAGTCTTCTGCAGTCTTACAATTCAAGGAAACTGCATTTTTAAAAGCATGCAGTGCAAAGTTGCCTTTTTTTTTTTTTACTTGACCAGTGAAACTGGAAAAGTGACAATCAAAACTGCAGCTCTTAGACAAGCTTGAGGCCATTTTGGAACAAGCATTGGACCTACAAACAGATTACTCTACTCAGCAAAGCTATCATTTAGATTTGAAGGACATTTAGAGATCGTCCCAGACAAGAAAAAATTAAAGGAGTTCATCACTACCAAACCAAGTATTACGTGAACCGTTAAAGGCTCTTTTTTTAAGAAGAAAACTTTAAAAAAAAATAAAAAATATAAACAATAAAATGGCAATCGATACATATTTATCAACAATTGAATCTAAAAAACAAAATAAATGAGCAATCAGAACAGAAAGAAACTCACAGAGAACATTTTAACAGTTGCCAGATGGAGGGAGGTTGGGGGGATGGCTGAAAAAGGTGAAGGGATTAGTAAGTACAAATTGATAATTATAGAATAATCATAGGGATATAAATTACAGCATAGGGAATGTAGTCAATAATATTGTGATAACTATCTACAGTGTCAGGTGAGTACGAGATATATCGGGATGATCACTTAGTAAGCCATAGAATGTCTAATTACTAGGCTGTACACCTGAAACTAATATAACATTGTATGTCAATTTTAATTGGAAAATAAAAAAATATTTAAATAAATAATCAGACTTTTTTCTTCACATTGTGCTTCTGTTTTTGCTGACGGTGTCACAAAGGTTCTGTACATCAAAGAGGGCGTCTAGATCACAGCCAGTTACAAACCTCCAATTTTCAGCTATTCTGCTGAAGACCTGCACTCTGACACCATTAGCCTAATTCTTTTCTACAACTCTAAGATCAGCATTGTCATTTAAATTAAAATAACATACCTAAATATGGTGTAATAACATTTATTCTCAAAAGCCTCATACTTAAAAATGAACCTTTGTTAAATCCTCAAATCTGCAACCATAGAAATCCTCTTCTAAAGCAAGCCAGTAATCCATTCAGCCTTAAACTGCTTTTCCTTTGTCATGGCATATTTGCAAAAGTATTCTATTTTTCTGCAATACTTTTTTCTTAAAGTTTTCTGGCATTTTATTCCTTGCTCTTTTTTAAAGAAAAAAATTGCAGAACAATGTGGTCTATGTTTATGGAGAATTCTTACTTTATTAATCTTTATTTGCCACAGACTCTCATCTTCTCTGACATCACTCACAAACAATATTATTATTTTATGAAAAACAACAAGAAGCATAACAAGGAACACCTTTGTGTCTCCACAAGTGACTTGGTAATTAGAGACGCAAAGCCAGCTTTGTGAACTGAGATTACCTCTGAGAAGAAGGTTTCAAGTATTTTCTCTGAGCTGTCGTGAGTTTAGCTCACCAACTAGTCTTTCTGACACACTTTGAATCAGATGTCCCTAAGCAATGGAGCAGTAGCTTTCTTCGGCAAACTGACATTTGATGAGTATTTATCAATCTAATAAACGTTAACCAGATCATGTGAGTGGAAAATAAAACACAGTTCTTAAAAGTATGTTATTTCCATTTAAATTCAGAGCTAAAAAATTTCCAGAGCTAAAGCACACCACCAATTCTCCTGCCAGACACAGCTATCATCAGGATCGGCAGTAACTTGTGCTGAATGACTGGTTACCTAGTGGTAAAAGGATATGCAATGTATGCATTTGGAAAGCATTTTGATCATGGGACACGTGGAAACTGCTTTATGCCACTGCTTGATGCCTACTTCTTATATTTTATTAAGTTCCATAGTACAAAAGAGATCAAGTCATTTAAATATAGCCTCTAAAATACACATAGTGGAAATTTTGTTGCAAGATACAAACTAAACTATTAAAAGAAAATGGAATGCACTAACTAAGAGCAAAATCAGGTGTAAGAGCTAAGGACAGAATTACCTGAATCCACAGGAAAGCTTATAGCAGGAGAAGGGATACTGGAATGCACCTGTCACAGAGCAGGCACATGCTAGGTTTGGCAGAATCAACACAGCAGCCAAGGAAATTCAGGCCAATGTGTAAATCTTTGGGTTTTAATTTTGATTTAGTAGAACAAATTGTCAGAAATACAAAGACCTAGATTGAGAAATCCTGCAGATCACTAGAATGCATACTCATCTGAACAAACAAGCAAATCGGAGCAGAGCTTAACCTAAGAAAAGAAGATTTCAGTGTTTAAAGTAGGTCTCAGCAAATGTTTTCCATAAAAGGTTAGAGAGCATATAGTTTAAGCTTTGCAGGTCACTCGGTTTCTGTTCCTATTACTCAATTCTGTCTTTGCAGTGGGAATGCAACCGAAGACAATATGTAAGCAAATGAATATGGCTGTGTTCCAATAAAGCTTTATTTATAGACACTAAAATTTTAGTTTTCATTTGATACAAATATATTTTTTTAAATTTTTACTTATGGATTTTTGAGAGAAAGAGAGAAATAGAGATCAATTTGTTCCACTTATTTATGCATTCATCGGTTGTTTCTTGTATGTGCAACACACAACCTTGGCATATTGGGATACAGCTCTAGCTGAGTTACCCAGCCAGAGCAATAAGAATGTTTTTTAAAAATTATTTTTCAGCCCAGCTGGCATGGCTCAGTGGTTGAGCATCGACCTATGAACCAGGAGGTCACAATTCGGTTCTTGGTCAGGGCACATGCCGGGGTTGCTGGCTCAATCCTCAGTAGGGGGCATGTAGGAGGCAA
The DNA here is from genome assembly GCF_964146895.1 of Miniopterus schreibersii. Lineage (NCBI taxonomy): Eukaryota > Metazoa > Chordata > Mammalia > Chiroptera > Miniopteridae > Miniopterus > Miniopterus schreibersii. The sequence continues at coordinate 115,368,058 of NC_138102.1, read as the reverse complement.
CTGATAAATGACTCTTTCTCATCATTAATGTTTTCTAGCTCTCTCTTCCTCTCCTTTCCTCTCCCTGAAATCAATAAAAACATATTTAGAAAAATTATTTTTCAGCCATTTAAAACCATGTAAAAACCTTTCATAGTTTGCAGATTGGACAAAAACAGGCACAGGCCAACTCTGACCTTGGGTACTAGCTTGCTGCCTCATGGTCTAGACAAATAAAAACTGTGTAATAAGTGCGCATGTTTCTCTGATGCTGGGAATCTGAGAAATTTTGTTTTGAATTTCCTAGTTGAAATGCATATCCAAGAATCAATAGCATCAGCACTTGCAGTATTCTAATTCAGTTTTTCTGACACAAGAGCCTATGGCTTTCTTTAGTGACAAATAAGCGAACTAAACAGATTTGGCAGATTGTGCCTAAGACTATATTTATTTCTTTGCATCTTGCTCCAACTGCTATTACGAAGGTATATTAGAAACTCAAAGGATGTTTTAAAATAATTAACTGCATTTTTTCTATGAAATACATATAGATCTAATATATATCTAAATGTATAGCAACATATGTACCTTATCGCATGGTAGTTATTTGAATTTCTATCACTAGTGCCAGAATAATAACTAGCATATCTCATTTTAAAGAGAACAGTTATATTTCAAGGTAGTATGTGCAGTGGTTAAGAGAATGGTCTATAGAAGCAACTGCCAGGGTACCAATTTAGAGTTCTGTCACTGTCTGACATTGGACAGTTATCTTAACTCTGTGCTTCAGTTTATTCCTCTACAAAATGAAGATATTCATACAGTTGTTTTGAGTTTATTTATGTAAATACTTGGAATTCAGACTTAATATTTTTTGCTTTGTTATCATCAGAAAGCACCTTCTCATAAATTATTTCCTCATTCTCATAAATTCCTTTGAGTAAGCAAAATAACACACACACACATGCACACATATACAAATTCACATAATTTTGGTTAACGTGATAAATTAGGTCATCCAGAGAAACTTCTTTTAGGTGAACTTTAACATGTCTCAATCAGTTTTCAGCATCACAGTAGGTTCAATCTGAAAATCAACCATATTTTAAAATATACAGGCATACTTTATCTTTAGAGAGTACAAGAAAAAAAATTATATCTCACACAGATATAGATAGATACTTAAATGACTATTTCATGTATATGGATTTCAGTAAAAAACACATATATCAATCAGCTACCTTTATACTGAAATGTTTGCTATAAAAATAGGATAATGTTACTTTATTGACAGGTTTTTCTTCCCTTATTTAATTGACTTTAAATTTCTAATTAAACATTATATGTTCATTTCTAATTTTAATGCAGTATTTGTATTGATTCTTCATGGAAATTCAATGAGAGGTTAAAGATAGAGCAACTGCTCCCCAACTTCCATACTTATGAATTAGTCTTATAAAATGATATTTCAACAATCTGATTGTAGTATTTTTGTTGTTGCTGTTGTTTTTAATCCTAATCCAATGTGTGTGTTTTTGAATTGATTTTAGAGAGAGAGCAGAAGGGAGAGGGAGTGAGAGAGAAACATCAATGTGCTGCCTCCTTAGAGGCCACGACAGGAGATCGAACCCAGGACCCTTCAGTGCATGGGATGAGTCTTTAACCAACTGAGCAACATCGGCCAGAGCTAAATTAAAATATTCATATATAATAATTGACAGCACTACCATTAAGGTATAAAACATTCTATTACCTTGCCTTTATGATCTTATAAAAAATAAATGCTAAAATGAATGCTTAAAGTTTATCATAGAAAACCCAAATTTTGACAGGCAAACAATGAAACAACAACAAAAACTAAGGGCAGTCAAAAATCCCAATAGATTATCTATAAAATGTAATTGTACACAAGTATTTATATCTATAGGTATATAGATAAAATGCACATTGTTTTTCCAGCTTCCTTATATCCTTTTTGTGATAGGAACAGATATAAATATTTACACAAAATGCATTTTATCTTCAATATAACCTGTTAGGTATTTGTTACTCTTTCTGTCCTAAGAGAGAGAGAACTTGAAAGACTTCAAATAACTTAAAGAAAGTAGATGCCATGTCTTTAAGATTGTGCTGCAAATACAAGCCATAGAATTTGAATGCCGGCTTTGACCGCTAGTTCAAGTCTCTCCCCACGACACAAAAGATGACCTGCACCAAATTGCACTACATCATAATCTGATGGTGCGGTTTTTGTCTGACACCATTGGAGAATATGCCTATTGAACTTTCCATAAGTGAAAATTGCCTTTTGGGTCCCCAGGAAATGTTTATTTTAATCATTTTTTGATAGAAATCTTCTGGAGGACTAATAACTCTCCCCGTCTTCTTAAAAAGAGGCCACTGCAGGGAATTTACTCTTATCTTGATGATTCACAGGCTCCATCTTGAACATCCATTACCAGGCCCTGCGGTATTGACCTGCCTGTCAAGCTGTCGGCTGTTATCATCCACCGTCATCCTGCTGGTGTCTAACAGCCTTATGCTCTGATTCCTCTCAATGACTCCGGGTCAGGGAACCACATGACCAAGGCTTTTAAAGATTATATGTAAAGATTCTCAGTTTTCTCAACTGTAAAGTGAGTTTGCTATACAAGATCAGTGATTCTCAATCCTGACTGCATAGTTGAATCACTTGAGGACTTTCTTTCTCTTTTTCTTTTTTAAAAAACATTGGCGCCTAAGCTCCACTCCAGATTTTGGTATAATTATTGGTGTGAAATAGAACTTCACCATGTATTTTTAAAATGTTATTAAAGTGTTTGTGTTTTTCAGCCAGATTTGTTCAAGACAGTATTAGATCTCTAAAGCACCTTTAAATCTGAAATACACTGTTTTCACAATCAAAAGTGCTAGTCTTTAAGTGATGATCTATACCCTACACTCTTCAAACGTATATGCTGTATTCCTCACTTCATTTGAAGCTGGTGCATAGTTCTGGACAGTTATGCAAAGGCTTCCTATTCATTGTCAAACTACTCAGTATTTCCTCTCTAATTTTTCTCAATTGTCTTTTACATTTCTCTAGGTAAATTCTTAAGTTAGGTTGCAAAAACCTAAATAATAAATATAGCAATTGTATGCATATATATGTATATATATAGTCTTCATATATTCATATATATAATTTTATATCATCAATATTGCAGTAGGTTACAGTAACTAATATCTTACCTTCCTTCTGAAACTTTTTATTTCTATTACTATGTATTTGATATTCACAGAGATTACAAAAAAAAACCCCTCTATTTCAGTGGAGTTCAGAGGATAATATGAAAAACTAGCAAGTGAATTGACAGCTTTAATTAATGCGATAGAGATATTGTAGATTCCTATGACAATGTGATTGGATGCAATTAAACCAACCTGGGGGAGGAGGTTAGATTAGGATTCCTACAGGAAGTAAAGAGAGAGTTTAATATTGAAAAATTAATCCAGGTTGAAAAGGAAAGGGTCAGAGGGAAGACACTTCCTATCAGGAGGAAAATGTTTTCAAAGTTAAAATGGTATAACTAGACTACTGGGGGGGGGGGAATTTCAAGTATGCAGTCCAGTATGAGAGCTGGGTAGAAAAAAATGTAGGAAAACACCGAGGGCCAAGTCTTAAATAAGCAGCTTGGAGCTAGTTTATGGAGGAACTTAAATGCCCTGCCAAAGATGTTACATTTTTACTATAAAGACAGTAGGAAGGCATAGAAGAGTCTCATGCAAACCAACACATAAGCAATCTGTAATTCACAGCCATGACTGAGACATTAGAATGTGACCATCTTCCAGCAATATTGCCATTTATAAATTTTAGGAAAACAGTGATATATTCTAATTAGAAGTTAGTATAATCAAGAATAATCAATAGTCAGTTATCTTTTTAGAGAATTTGTGTAGATGGGTTTGCCATTTGTAATTGCTGAGGGATGGAAAATAGGAGAACACATTAAAATAATAAAAAAGGTAACACCTATTTTGACTTGATCAATGTTGATCATGATACAGTCAACAGAACACATTTCATATGTACATCTAAAGCACGCGGACCCAAGAGAAAACATGATAGAGCATATAAACATGAAGTAACAAGTCTATAGGATATTTGAAACTATAGTTTCCTAAAGTAAACATTAAGATTGAGAATAAAGAACAGAACTCTAAAGAACATGAATTTTTAATAGGCCTGTAGATGGATAGGCACCTGTAACAATATGGAGAAAAAAATAACTAGAAAGGTAAGAGAAAAACCAAGAGAGACTAATGTTAGGCAATCTCCAGTATGATAATCTTTTCAGGTTGTGTACAGTCAGAAATGTCAAGTGTTATAGAGCAGCGAAGGGACTGTTCACAGATGTGTGGTAGAGGTTAGCGTCCAGATTGCAGAGCTGAGGAATAAATAGCATGTGAGAAAGTATTTCTCTTTAAAATATTTTTCTACATGTACCTAGTTACAGGTTTTCAACCAACACTAATTACTTAATTTCTTATTTGAGAAACTATGTGGTCACTCATAATGACCTTCCTGAATTAAATAAAACAATTAACTTTTGCTTCAATCAATCTTTCATATTAATCAACCCAGCTATCTCCAGCTGCAGAAATTCTAATAATGCCTCTCTTCTGACACCAACAATATCCTGCGATCTACTGGACTGCAAATTTCCAAGTTGGAAGTAAGTGCTAACTGCATATTTCTCTCTTTTTTGGTAAAAATCCCAATCAATAGCTGTAGAACTTTGTACACTATGGCTATTCAACTAGATACTTGTTAGATTTACTCTTCTGTTTAGTTAAAGAATCAGGAATGAGGTCAAATACTACTAATTTTATGCTATTTGGAATAACAGTTTTAAAAATAATTGTTAATATAAGCCTTTGGAAATAATTTACAACTTACTACAGGTATGAATATATTTTGTGTGTAGAGACTTTATTAAGAAAATTTGAAAATTTAATGTTTCTTCTCAATATTCAAAAGAATCAAAGAATAAACATCATTGAAGTATTCTTAATCTTCTAAAAATATACTACAGTACAAAAAGTGAATGGGTTTTACCTAAATTTAATTTTCTTGTGATTAAATAGCTGATGCACATTTGGTCAAAAGTAAAAATATTAAACTAGTAGGTACAATACCAACACAGCTATTAATTTATCCATGTTAACTTTCAATAAATATTTCTTCAAGCTTTAGAAAATAAATTATTAGGATTGCCAAACAGAAGACTATTGGCCCTCTTTTCCATAATGCCTAGATATTGAAGTTCCTCAGTGTTCATCCCGTGGACCTCTTTCCTCTGTCTTTACACACTATTCCTCAGAAATGCATCCTGTCCCATGGCTTTAAATACTAAATGTTTGCTGATGACTCTAAAATTTATATCACCAGTTCTCAACTCACTTTGAGTTCCAGATTCACTTATACTTCAGCAAACTTCTATTTAGATAGCTTTGATGAGAATCTTAAATATCCAAAGCAGAATCCTTGATCTCCACCCTACTCAAAGGGGGAACAAAGCAAAACAAACAAAGGGCCCATTTCTCCACGTAGTTCACCCATTTCAGTAAATGACACCACCGTCCTCGCAACTGCTCAGCTCAATGCATAAAACTCATGCTTTTTTCCTTGGCTTACCTTATTCCCCCCCAAACGCAATGACTCAGTGAGCCTATTTGTTTATCCCTTCTATCACCATTGCCTAATTCTAGTTACATCATCTATTATTTATCTAATTCAACCTTTAAGCTACCTTGTTTTCTCTTAAGTCTCCTTCAGGCTTTTATAAACACAGTAGCCAGCATGATTTTTATAATACAAAACATACCACATCTTCTTTTTATTCAGAATTATCTAATCACTTCCTATAGTACTTAGCATAAAATTCAAATACTCAGCTTTGACCTACAAGGCTCTACTTTATGGCCTTTTTATGATTCTTGAAGTGGGATAAGATTATTTCTTGTTTAGAGCTTTGAAAATCAGTGTTCCCTTTGCATAGAATATCCTGACCTCATTCAGGGCTTTCATTACGCGTCACTGATTCAGACAGTTCTCTCATCTTGCTCTCTCTTGCTGTCTCCTGACTCTGAATTTGTGCAGTGTTTTTGTTTGTTTGTTTCTGTCTACTTCCTACACATTGGTTCCGTAAAGGCAGAGAATTTGGCCAAATGCCTAATATGTTGAAGATTACTTGACGTGCTGTAGGAGATCTTTAAATATTGTCAGATGAAGGAATACATGCAAACAGCACTGCATTTGAAGATTGCAAGTCTACAGTCATGTGCTGCAAAATGATGTTAGGTCAACAACGAACCACATATATGATGGTGGTTCCATAAGATTATAATTGAATTAAAAAATTCCTATCACCTAGTAACATGATTCCTGTTTTAACATCACAGCACAACACATTACTCACGTTTGTGGTGAAGCTTTTGTAAGCAAACTTCTTGCACTGCCACCTGTATAAAAGTATAGTGCATACTCTTATGTAAAATATAAAATATGTGATAATGATAATAAACAACTATCTTACAGGTTTATGTATTTACCGTACTATGCATTTTATCACTATTTTAGAGTTTACTTTCTACTTATGAAAAAGTTTGCTGTAAAACAATATGCCATATCACTCCAGCAGCAGCATCATGCATCTGATGTGTACTGCCTCTCTTGATGGCATGTTTTTTTCTTGTGCTTGATTTAGTCTTATATTGTTTTGTTCATCATGGCCCCTAGGCATACAAAATCCAGTGCTAATGCTGAGGCCACATTGCATAACTGATCTGGAAACAAAATTAAAAGTGATTAAGGATTATGAAAGTGGAAAATCAGTGATGGTTGTTGCTCGCCAATCAGGCAGGCCCCATTCCACCACAGCTGTGACCTTGAAGAACAGGAGCAAAGTGATGGAAGCTGTTAATGTTTCTGTTTCACAGAAAAAAGGATACAAATATGAAGAAAAAATATTTCTTATACAACTATGCAATGTGTTTGTGTTTTAAGCCAAGTGGAGTGTTATTACCTAAGAGTTGGAAAGTTTAAAAAAATAAAGTTTATAAAGAAGAAATTTACAGTAAGCTAAGGTGAATTTATTATTGAAAAAAGAAAATTGATTTTTATAAATTTAGTATAACAAGTTTCAACATGTATATAGTCTATAGCAGTGTACAGTAATGCTCTAGACTTTTATATTCACTCGCCCCTCACTCACTGACTCATCCAGAGCAACTTTCAGTCCTGCAAGCTCCATTAATGGTAAGTGTCCTATACAGATGTACCATTTTTTAATCTTTTATATCATATTTTTATTGTACCTTTTCTGTTTACATATGTTTAGATACACAGAGACTTACTATAGTATTACAGTTGTGTACAGTATTCAGTATAGTAACACGTGGTACAGGTTTGTAGCCTAGGAGCAATAAAGAGGCTGGACACATAGACTAGGTGTGCAATAAGCTATATCACCTAGATCTGGGTAAGTGCACTCTATGATAGTCACACAAAGATAAAATTGCCCAACGCTTTTCACAGAGCTACCTGGTGTTAAGCGATGCACGACTATACTTTTAATAACATCTCGGTGGTTGGATTATAGTTATTTAAAATTAAAAAATGGAAATTTTATAATGCATTGCATTTTACAAAGTACATTCACAGGTTATCCAATATGCTCATCATAATGTAAATAGATTTAAGTATCCTCACTTTACAAATGAGGAGAATGGGGGTAAGAGAGGTTAAGAAACTTTCCCTAGGACCCACATCTATTCAGTTGCTGGGGTCAGGGAGAAAGCCCAGCTCCTATGGACCGTTTAACGTTATACTACTTCCTATCTGGCTAAGCTTCAGGACCAATGTGTAATTGTTTTGTGTTCAGTACAATATAAAAGATATATAGAGTGCAATTTCTAGCCATATGGTTACATAGTTTCCCAGACAACACTGCATTTTTAAAAAGGAAAGTTCTTCAAATAACCTATCCTCTACATAAACAATGACTTAGAGACAAAATACCAATTAGCCCATCTAATTATACTGGTGTAGGGAAAAAAAAGTTGCATTTATTGCTAGGGTGTGCTGAAGGGAAATGAATAAGTATGCACTGGAGCTAGAATGAGATTGATATTGCTGAATGTGATGGGAAACCACTCTGTGTAATTTATGAATTTTAAGATTCTATATTATGCATTGTTTTTTTTTAATTTCTTCTTTCTATGGCTGTGAATTTAGAGCTGTTTGAATCCAAGATATCAGGAAGGAACAGGAAAGGAAAGCATCTTTATTTGTTATATACCTGCAAACAATGTTTTTTTCTGGTGTGTGATACATCATGCTCATGAGAGTATTTATACATTCTGTTTCCAAGGTGTTGGTAATTTATTCCAAAGCCTCCTTAGCATATTTATTTAAATAAAAATTATGAGAAAATACCTATTTCTTATTAAGAAAATAGACATTACTAGAAAGCTCTATGATATATATGGTTTGCTCTACGTACAAATACTGTATTTATTATTTCCCATACAATATTCTAACATCATATCTCTTAGACTTTATATTTCATTGTGAATTAGGTAGTAATAACTTCTATAATAGCCATGTCAGGACAAACTAGATTGCCACTGATGTGATTAAAAATATATACACTATATATTAGAAAAGGTGCAGATTCTAGAGCTTGATTTAATAGAGGCAGATCTTTCATGACAATCGCTTTACAGGCTATGACATTTTCAATCTTGATGAAATATGAGATTTTCCTTTCTGCATAGTATGTTTACATAGAAATCCTACATATAGTGTACCCTGACAATTTAATTAGATTTTTCTTTTAAATATAAATAATGGTTTAAAATAATATCATTTAAATTCACTCACTCACTCATCAAACACTTGTGTGTTTATTGAGTACTATGCTAGTTGCTAGGAGTAAAAAGATAAATAGTAAATGATCAATCCTCTAATGAAATATATAGCCTAGTAGAACAAGCAAAGAAATGAATAATTATCATGTGGTTTTTCATTCACCTAATAACTGCTGAGAACACAGGTATATTCTGGTACATTTAAGAATTATAGTTTTTATTATAGATTAATATGTTAGAATTGTGATATATAAAAAAATTTATGAGGTTAATATAAGCTCAAGCATGAAAGACTGATTCCTTCCTATAGTCGAGGGGAAAAAAAACAAGTTTCTGAGCTTTTACAACTTCATCCTAGAACCTGGAAAGTAATAATTTACTGAAGAAAGATAACTCTTAAAATTCAGACAATCCCTACTAATGCTCTTATTCCACCTTTTGTTCTTTAGAGGACATGCAACACCTCTAGAAGGGAAGAGTGCACATGTCAGAGCGCCTCAAACTAATCCTTAGTACATTGTAAACCAGATTTCAATTTTTCAGTTTAAGTCAGAATGTAGGCGTATGCTTGTGTTCTTAAGACAGAATGAAAAATAATAATTGTTGCAAATGTAGTTCTAGTGATTCACCAAAATCCTTTATGATATGAGCAAATAATATAAGTGAGTTTAATTATTGATTTTAAATTTTGCAGGGGAAAACCTGGCAATAGAGAGGAATAAGCATTTATTAAATAGTATGACATATAATTTTCATTTGAAATGCACTGTCTAATTGAATCTTAAAATTTCTTGGTGGAGGCTCACAGTAAAGAGGTAGCTTGCTTGAGAAAGAAGGTAAAAGATTCATCTCTTATATACGATAAAATTAATTCAGCGAGAGAATGACTTAGTTCTTACTTTTATTTCCAGTGGTTAGTAGGCTTCCTTGAATATAAAAATTTGAATGATAAATATCTGAGAACACAGAGATACTTACAACAGTGATATCTTTCTAATGCCAAAGTTCTGAACAGACATCCATGAATCTGAGGTAGAAATCAGAGAAAGGCTTAAAGCACATACTGCTGAAAAGCATCAAAACAGGGTTAAACATTTGTCTAATACTTTCTACGACTCAAGTTCTTATACAGGGGTGGGCAAAAATAGGTTTACAGTTGTGAGTATGTTAAACACAGAATTTATTCTTGTATTATTGTTTATTAATTATTGTAGTATTTATTATTATTAACCTACTTTTGCTCACCCCTATATTTTAGAGAGCTTTTGAAACGTTTTCAGCACAGGTCAAGAAAGTGTATTTGTTTAAATCACAATATAAACCTCAGATGATTAATGGGTGTGCTAGTCAGTTTGTGCTTCTATAACAAATTACGGCAGACTTGGTTGCTTATAAACAGCAGAAATGTCTTTTTCACAGTCTGGAGGCTGGCAAGTCCAAGATCAAGGCTCTGGTAGATTCGGCATCTGATAAGAACCTGCTTCCTAGTCCATAGAGGGCCAAGAGGCCTCTCTGGGGTCTCTTTTATAAGTGCACTAATCCTATTCACGAGGACTGCATCCCCATTAACTAAACACCACTGAGAGAGAATATGTCCCCCAAAACATGTTACCTCTCCACTCTTGCTTAGCAAATGTTAAATCACATCTTAATCCCTGATCTTAGGCACCAGCTCTACTTGAATTACTGTTTGCAAGCTAGGAGCTTTTTTTCTGCTCCTTTTGTACATTTTATAAATGGCTTTTTCCAATGGGAGGCCGTTGGAACTCTTGATGCCTTAACATAATTTTCTTTAGAATTTTCAAATGATTATGCTTGTCTGGATATGAAGAAATTAGACGAGCAAAAATATTTAGAATGAATTATTAGAAAACGGGGACTGAGCTTTACTTTTGTAACACCTGCAGAAATAGTACATTGCCAGTATTTAAATAGTCCGATCATTTTTCCATTGATTGATGATCAATCAAATGAGATAAATCTTTCAAAATCTATTTTCAATATCAGTACACAAAACAATCAAAGCATGCTAAGTCAGGCTCACTTTCAAAGTGATCCCAATGTTCTCATTCTAGTGTAATTTAAACTCTTAAGAGTATTTGCACGTCAAAAAGAAGTTATTAATCAAAATAACAAAAATAGTTAAACAAAATTCTATAAGATATCTACAAGGATTAAGTAAAATCCAGAACAACCCTCTCAAGTACTCTTTCATAAATAAGTTTTGAGCAAAGGCCTTTGAGAAATTTGGTCTTGGAGTCAGGTCCACTCTTTTTTTGGAAATGGATACAAAAGCTTCAGTGCAAGGACTTGATTCGTCCTGGTGCCATTTGCGTGACCATCTCATTAGCGAGAAAGGAATGCACCAGGAGATGTTGGTTACTGCATTAAATCTCAATTCACTTTCTATAGTCCTGAAAATCATACATTCTTCCGATTTTTATTTAGCTTCCTGAAGGGTCTGCCAAAATCAAAATAAAACTGGCCATGTGGTGTTCTGATTAATTAACATCATTCTCACGAGTTTGGTTTATAAGAGTACAGTATACAGGGATAAATCTGTTTTCATTGTGGAGAACAAACTAGATTCTGAGACATTAAGGAAGAAGATTATACTTTTAATTGTGGTATATTCACCAAATAAATGTTAGGAGACCACTTGTGACTCACTTTTTTTCATTCTCTCTCTATCTCTGACTCATTATTTGATTTCCTCAGATTTTACAGTAGGTAGTTGTTAAACCCTTATAGTACAGAATTAAAATAGTATGGGACTTAATGTAGTAATTCCTTTATACAAGAGGGAGTATCTCTTTTTTTGGGAAATTCAGCCAGTCCTAGGGGAAGACTCATGCACTCTACAAAGGTGACAGATAAAATAGCATTCATTACTTGATATGCATATGGGTTAGGATTTTCCACCTCTATTAACTAGAATTTACCTATTTGTAGTCTCATGAACTCGTGATTCAATTTTCATTTGTGATCTTGGCATTTTACAATTCATATGTGCTGAGTGTCTCTACAATCTTGACTATATGATAACATTAAAATGAAAAAGCCAAGGAATCATAGATAATAGGAGAAAATGGTAACCTAAAGTTTATGAAGTTCAAACTTCTCATTTTATAGCTAGAGTATGATTGGGACCCTTGAGAATAGAAATTGGATTTTCAAATTCCCATAGCGTGAGACAAAGTCACATATAGAAAAATCAGAATGAGAATTTTTCCTCCAAGAGCTACACAACTTTGACATCACCATCCAAAGGGTGGCCCACTCATCCTTAGCTTTCAATATTAATTGCATGGCAGATATTCTTCTTTATAAAACCAGCCAACCAAAAAAAAAAAAAAGCCCCAAAAATGTCCAAGGAAAAGGAAATTCACATGATATAGTATATTCAAATATAAATAAGTAACTGAAAGCCAAACAAAATAATTCTGTGCTTGAATATTTATGATGACAACGGCAACTATGAAGACGATGATAATAAACGTAATGAAAGTTCATGGTAATAAAATAATACTAAAGGTTGTATAGTAAGATATAAAACTCCCAGTCCTGCCCCTAAATTCTATTTGTTAGATAAAATCACTTTTAGTATTGCTTTTCTCCCATAATATATCTTGGCTATCACAAATAGGTCAGCTTTATTCTTCAAATTAACTTAATATTCTATTGAAGAGACATATCATAATTTATCCCATCAGTCCTCTGCTCATTATATTTCTGTGAATTCTAGCCTTAGCTTTTGCCAATAATGCAACAATAAATATAGCTTTATGGATCTTTCCAATATATTTGTTGGATGATTTCCTACAAATAATATGTCTATGTCATAATCTGGGGGCGGGAATCTGCAACATATGTGGCAAAATATTCAATTCTTTAAACAGGGATGAACTTTTACAAATAAAAAGGGAAAACAATTCATTTGAAAAATGTAAAAGAGGAATAGGTTCCCCCCAAATTCATAAATACAACCATAAAAAGTGAAAATTATTTAATTTCACTCATCCTGAAATAAGTGTAAATTTTCAAAAATGTTTCATGTTTTCTGCCCTGGCCAGTGTGGCTAAGTGGTTAGAGCATCAGCTTGAGGACTGAAGGGTTGCAAGTTCAATTCCTGGTCAAGAGCACATACTTGGGTTGCAGGTTCGTTCCCCGGCGCATTTGGGAAGCAATCAATCGATGTGTCTCTCTCATATTGCTATTTCTCTCTCTCCCCCTCCCTTCCACTCTCTATGAAAAAAAAAAAAAAAAAATCAACGGGAAAACATCCTTTGGGTGAGGATTAACCAAAAAATAAATAATTCAGGCTTTTGTTTTCCTCCTGACAGCATTTGTTACCACCAAGCTTTGGTGAAGTTGTGTGGTCACAGTGTCACTCTTATACTGTTGGAGAGCATGGAAAACAATACAACTTCTTTGTAGGATGATATTACAATATCTATACATATCATTTTACATTTACATTAAATTTTAATGGGACTTTGAAAACAGTTCTTTAGAAGATTAGAAAATAAAACAATAAAATATTTAAAAGTTGCTGGAACATGAAACACATGCCATAAGTATGTGCAGCCGGGACGTGAGCCGGGCAGTCTGCTGATTTATGTATGAGTGCCACCTAAGTTCATTTCAATCACATTTAGTTTATTCACTTGGTTTCATTCTGAAAGAATGAATTCACTCTCATCATTTTGTCTGTGGTTGAGAAAATTGAACTCTAACAGATTGCAGTCCCAGAAGAATTGCTTAGTGTTAGAGCTGCAAGTAATTGCTAAACTCCCACGTGCCTCGGGGGAGAAAGTATGTCCTTGATTAGAAAAACATGCAAGGAAACAGAGGCAGCAAGCTCAGAGCTAATGGGCAGGACGGCATTCTCCGTGAGTGCTGCAGAGCAGCAAGGCACATTCTTCTCCATTTTTACTAACTAGAGGATTAATTTATATTCCAAAAGAAATATTAAAATTCTAATCATTCTTCACCACTAAGTAGGGATTCTGTATCTTCTCATTACCATACAGAAGGGCAGTTTAATTCAAATGAGGGAGATAAATAAATCCAAGGGACTTATTTAAATTCATTTAATATATAATTCTAAATAATATACTTCTGGCAACACTGCCACAATTTAAATAGGATAGTTTATTCTTCAATTATGATGGATCTTATAGTCAAAAAAATCAATATGCTGCAGCAATATAAGAACTTAGATTATTTGCAGTGTACCAAAAGAGTATTATAGTATTTCCATATCTTTCAAAAAGGAAAAAAAAATCTTTTTCACCTATTCACACTATTTCTGATTAGATTTTCACCCAAAATTGAAATATAATTTATATATCAACTTGGGTCATCAAAGTTTACATATATTAAAAATAACTTACTATATTGACCAATACAGAGTTCATTTTAGAAAATATATATATTATCTATTTATGCTTTGTTATTTATTTATGATCAAAAGCACAATTTTCCCTAATGTTTAGTAAGAACTTCAAAGAGATACTGAAGAGAGCCAAAAAACAGGTAATAAACAGGAAATGTAAAATATCTGACAAGTATGTAAAGTTAATTCCATATGTTAAAAAATGTGCATCACATAAATATTTATAGACATATCTAGTGCATATGCATAAAATGTTAGCATGCATCAAAATTCACTCAAAAAAATAAAAGCAAACTGTTCCTAGAAGAATCAAAATTTTCTATGATGGATAGCCAGACCATTCTTAAAATTATCTGAAATTTTATAAAAAACAAAGTTAAACCCTCTTAATTGCAACAACCAAAAACTATTGCAACAGCAACAACAAACAAACCTAAACATATAGAAGCTAAAGTATTCACAAATATTATCCTTTCCACATGAGAAAAGGTGTTTATATACGCAGAGACTTTATTTAAAGCACAATGAAGCTCTTCGCAGCCATGCCCTTGTGCCTTAACCTAATACCTCTTAAAGAAAACAACAGACAATATTTAAATGAATAGCATCCTAATTATATTGTTTCTAGGTAAGATAAAAAAAGTGATAAACATATACTAGATTGATATCGAGAGGATTACTTCTACATCCAAAGAGATAAAAGTGAGAGAATGTTTTATAAATTTTATTCAATTTATTTTTCAACCTAACTATAGTTGGTGCACAATATTATATTAGTTGCATTAGTTTCAGGTGTACAGTATAGTGATTCAACATTTTATACCTTACAATGTCATCACCCCACTCATTCCAGTAATCAATTGTCAGCATGCAAACTTACCACAATATTATTGGCTCTATTCCCTATCACTGTTTTCACTCATCTCCATCCACGTCCTCTCTGTATTTTTTTTTTTATGTCTTTATTGATTTCAGAGAGAGGAAGGGAGAGGGAGAGAGAGAGACAGAAACATCAATGATGAGAGAGAGTCATTGATCGGTTCCCTCCTGCACACCCCCGACTGGGGATCGGGCCCGCAACCCGGGCATGTGCCCTGACCAGGAATCAAAGCATGATCACCTGGATCCTAGGTCGATGCTAAACCACAGAACCACGCCGGCCAAGCTCCCCCTTTGTTTTAATTAAATTAGAAAATATATGACAACCTTAGTTTAGCCTGACTCAATAAATAATAATGCTAAGAGTTTTCTTGTTATTTAAATATTGATCCTTCAACTTATTTGGTTAAAAAATCCTAATATTATTTAGTGTATTGTGTGTAGCATCTAATGTTATCCTTACCAAGTACCTTATGAAAAAATAGTATAATCTTTCTTTTCCACAAGTGAGAAAATCAAGCTTTGTTGATATTAGGGAACTTCCTCAATGATGTATAACTAGTAAATGACAGAACCATATTTATTAAAATATGATAGAAGGTTTTTCTAGGAATTTAATAAATTTAATAAATTTTAAATAAAATACGAAATTCTGTTGTTTCAGGATTTTAAATAGAGGCCAGGCACTGCCTCTATTTAAATGTCGTCTGTCCAGTTGGTCATGGACAGATTAATCGCTGAAAAATGCAAAATGCATACAATTCAGCTATTTCAAGGCCGTTTATTATTATTTTTTTTTAAATATGTTTTTATTGATTTCAGAGAGAGGAAAGGAGAGGGAGAGAGAGATACAGAAACATCAATGATGAGAGAGTCATTGATCGAGCCCGCAACCCGGGCATGTGCCCTGACCAGGAATCGAACCCCGATCGCCTGGATCCTAGGTCCATGCTCAACCGCTGAGCCACGCCCGGCAGGGCAAGGCCCTTTATTATTAAAATCTCAAAGGCAACCATTTTTCGTATATTTATTAGTTTTAGTTCTCGGTTTGTAAGCAACAGAATCTACCTCTGCCTAAATTAAGGCAAAGAGTTTAAGCATTGAGAGTTCTCAAAATTTATGGCAGACTTAAAATAAACAGACTTACAATAAACAGAAATCAAGAAAGCTTCAGAACTGTTTTCAACAACAGTTTGGTCAAACAACCTGAAAAGTGGTGTGACTCCTACAGTAAATATGACCTTCCATAATAATAGCAACGAAGTAACAATGACAATAAAGAGGTAATCTATTCATTTTAATTCTTTCAAGGCTCTGTTCAAGCTCTCTGCTTAAAGGACTTCATTTTATTTTTCCAATGAAACCCTTAAAACATTGCTATTATTCTCTATTAAATACCTTATCTGAACAAGTGTCACTATGTTGAGAGAGAACATCTTTCCCAACTCAAGGTATGGGCCAGCCCTCTGACTGTGCCAGGCTAGAATGGTAGGAATGACCTCTTCAGTTTCTATTATGTAAGAGGTATTCCTTCCCACCACAACACAATGAATCATGTTTATTACAATTAACTTTCAAATTCTTCTGTAATTTTTATTAATGAGGCTATAGAACAGAATATAAAGTATTTCGGGAAAGTTCGTGTGCTCATTATTGTAACACCTTGCTGATGGGTCAGGAGTATACACGTGTTTCCCTGTCCAAACGTTGCTGACGGGGCACAAGATTACTCGTGTCTGCACTTACATTAATTTAAGTAATTTTAAAAATCCTTGCTGACCAGTCACGATGAAAAAATAGCCGACCGCACACGCGAGTTCTGGCTTAAAATAGCCAGTCAGCAACTAAATATTTATAGAATAATATATAAAGGAGAAAGAAAGACAAGAAACCAAGGTTATAAGGCACCTAATATTTGTGCTGGGCACTTAAACTATTTCCTTTAGTTCTAACAATCATTCTGTGAGACAGAGTTTTATTATCCAAAATTTGTTGGCGAGTTAACTTCATTAGCAATAGTGAAATTAATTTTCTTGACTAAAGTCATACTAATGGAACCCATTTTTAAATGTAGGTAAATAGGACTCCAGGTCTGTATGAAGAAGCATGACACATAACTTATTACTTCTACAACTAAAATGCTTTTAGACATAACAAAATAAGCATGCATATTATAACAACCATATCACCGGAGTGAATATTTTTTCATATTTTGTTCCCCTTCTTTCACACTGAGCAGCCTCATGTTTTAGGTAACTTCCTGTGGTTTTGGCCCACCTTATCAAATTATAGGTAAAGTTAATATGAAACCTCTCATAGAAAGGTGCAGGCATGTCCTCCAGACCCATCAATCAGATTCAACCACAAAAGATCTTTAGTTTAGTTTAATTCTGGGATTTGTTGGAAGCTCAGGCAGAAAACGGTTGGCTTTTCCAGTACTATCTCAGTGATTTTGAAGTATTGTATTGCCAGCATAAACTTTAAATACTGATGTTTCAGTTTTCCCTCCCTCCCTCCCTCCCTCCCTCCCTCCCTCCCTCCCTCCCTCCCTCCCTCCCTCCCTCCCTCCCTCTCTTTCTCTCTCCATATATATAAAGTAGCCAGAATTGATTGTTTCATTTGCCACTGGAAACCTGGATTGGTCAAGTGATAGTACACGATTAACTGCTAAACTTTATGATACACTAAGAACTCCCATACCTGATAAGAGAGTGAGAAGGGAGCTTTCATAAGAGAATTGGAAACCTATGGGAAATATGGGTAGGGTTTAGGATGGATTTGAGAGGGCAAAGTAATTTCAGCTAAGAGAAATAATATGAAAAACAAAAATATAGAATTTTTACGAGCCACAGTGAGTTAAGCAGATGCATCTGAATAGAATTTGTGATGATCAGGTTAGGGTACAACCTAGGATTAACCTACATAGGTGTTGTGCACCAAATTTGAGAAGTTCTTGAGAAAATTTAGGATTGATGTTTAAGAAATAGGAAGTTACTTTAAAACACTGACAAGCTATAAGAGAGGCACATTGTAATGGGGGGGAAAGTAATCAGTGAAAATCAGAAGTTTTTGACACCCAACTGACCTCTATCATTACCACACAGGGGATGTTGGACTAGTTGTTTCACTTTTGTGAGGTACTATAGGGGAGAGGATATTATGTTACAAAATATCAAGAATTCCTTGATATTCTATGATGCTGTGATTAAAGTTCTTTAAAAGGAATATTAGTATAGCAGGGTAAGTGTAAAGGGGGAGAGGCAAGAATCACCAAATCCATTCATGTTCCTTGTGATGATCCAACTATGAGAAAGGATAGTTGCAGAGGGATTTTTAAAAAAATGTAATATGAGAAAAAAACACAGATTTTTGTATTACTACATATTGGGATAAATAGAGAAGTGTGATTGTATTGAAAGAGAATTTGAAGGAGAAAGCTAATTTGTGTGAAGTTGGTAAATTTTAATATAGAAATAATATATTAATTTATGCAAACATAGGTTGATATTTTTCATAATTGTATTACTCTGTGTCAGGGTCAGATACACAATTTACATGGCCCAGTGCAAAATAAAGATGTAGGATCCTTTGCTAAAAATTATTAAGAATTTCAAGATAGCAACAGCAGAGCCATAAACCAAGAATGGGGTCTTTCTAAAATGTGGGACACTATTAGACTCCTCAGGTCATGTCCATGAAGCCTACTCTGCCCTTGGAACAGCTACTAGTTTTAAATGGAGAACTTTTCTATTGTGAGATATTATCACATGCTAGAGATAGTTTCTCATATTATTTAAATACCTGTTTATAAAATAAAGTCCTTTAAATACCAAATTTGTGGCAGTGCCTACCTCATCCATTTATGAGAACAAAAATCAGATTTAAGATTGTAGTGCAAAAGAAAAACATTTGGAGAATTAAGAGATAAGCTAAAAACACATATATTTAACAGTTTAAATATTTTGAACTATATATATGTATATATATATATAATATACTCATTTTTACCCTACTTCTATAAAATACAATATCCTAACTTGAGAAAAAATAAAAAGGTTGAATATGGGGAGAAAAATGATTTTCAAAATTAAGATGTTAACCAGTTTTTGATCCATGAAGAAAACAATCAATACCTGACCATAAAAAATAAAAATATCTTCAGAGTGTATAAATCAAAAGCAAAAACTGATTAAACTGAGTAAATTCAATGTTCCAGACTATATTATTATCACAGGACAAATGAGTCACTTGGGGGATGCAAGAATCTATGATAAATGAAATGAGTCAGTCAGAGAAAACCAAATACCAGATAATTGTATTAATATGTTGAATCTAAAGAACAAAATAAGTGAACAAATGAAGGAAACTGAAATAGACTCACAGGCTCAGAGAGCAGACTGGTGGTTACCAAAGGGGAGAATGCTTGGGGGACTGGGTGAAAGATGTGAAGGGATTAAGAAGTACAAACTGGTAGGCACACATTAGTCACTGGGGTTTAAAGTACAGCACAGGAAACATGGTTAATAATATTGCCATAACTATGTATGGTGCCAGGTGGGTGCTGGAAATATTGGGGGGAACGCTTTGTAAAGTATATGATTGTCTAACCACTGTGTTGTAGACGTGAAACCAATACAAAATAATATCAAAAGTAAACTGTAATTAAAAAATAAGAATAATAATAAAATAAACAAATAATAAATTAACTATCCTTAAAAAGAAAAATGTGTAAACAATTTATAGAATTTCTGGCCCATATTAAATGTTTAAAAAAATGTAGCTGCCAACCATAGGCAATATTTTCCTCTTTGATTATCTCCCCTAACAAAGTCTGTTTTTCCAAGCCAATCCCCATTGATCTGCAACCATTAAGTCAGAAAATGAAAAGTTACCCTCCCACCATGAAAATAATAATGAGCACTGAGAAAATTGTTTGATGGAAAGAGATTTTATTAAAAGGTTGGCAGTGAAACAGTTTAGCCCATCTGTAATTCCTAACTATTCTGAGAATCTCTAGGGACCAAATTTTCATTTAATTACTGTAAAATTGTTCCCCTCTAATTTATAAAGCTACAAAGACACACAAACACGCACACACGAAATGCCATTTATGGTATTACACTCAATAGTTCTGTTGAACATAACAGTGTTGTCATTAACTAATGTCTTCTTATGTACAACAGATGTTTTAAATGATGGGTTCTCTTTGACTAGATTTAATATAAAGGTAGCTAAAAGACTTACAACTCCCTCTGTGAATATCGTTGATTTTGATGAATTGGTTCCTTTTTCCCGTCCCAAATGACAATATGTTCAAACAGCTGTCATATACTTCAACCAACATGTATTAGGTTGACCCTACTCTCTGAGGATGTATCATTCTTTTCTAAAAATTTTAATTCATCCTCTTCGGTTATCACATCATAATAAATGCCTTTGTTATGACCAAAGGCTTATATGGAATAACATCTATTAAATCTATTAACATTTATGGGATTGTAAAGGCTTGGGCCTCCATTGTAAAGATGTGTGATATGTGCAGTGTGTGTGTGTGTGTGTGTGTGTAACTTTTGGAAGGCTCTGTGCTTTAGTAAGGTATGCAATGGTTAATTGTGAACAGCAAAAGTTAATATACAAACATACATATATTATAGAATTTAACTTTCTTTGTTCACATAATATATCATGAACATTTTTAGTCTGTACATATGAGTTTAGTTTACTTTTTTTACACATACAAAACACAATATATCCACAACACTCACCACACACACACACATATATACACACAACTAAATGTAAATATATATTCTCTCTGAAATTTGATAATATAATTTATATTTTTCCTACCACTTAATTTTATGACTAAGACATTTTTCCAAGTAAATAGCTCATTTTTATTTGATTTTTTAAATGTTTCTCTGCTTTTAATGTTTTTCTTTGTTTTATCATCTTTTTATTTTCAGTTATATATATATAGTTTACATACATTATTATGCTAGTTTTAGGTGTACACCCTAGTCATTAGAAATTATTTAATTACTAAGTGATTATCTTGATAAATCTCGCACCCACCTGACACCATACACTGCCATTATAATATTATTGACTACATTCCCTCTGCTGTACTTTACATCCCTGTGACTATTCTGTCACTACCAATTTGTACTCAATCCCTTCCTCTTTTCTATCGTCCCAACCCCACTTCCCATCCAGCAACCATCAAAACATTGCATCTATGAGGCTCTTTCTGTTCTGCTTGATTCTTTAGGTTTTTTTTTAGATTCAATTGTTGATCGATCTGTATTTATTACCATTTCATTGTTCATATTTTTAAATCTTTTTTCTCCTTCTTAAAGAAGACCCTTAACATTTCATGGAATGCTGGTTTGGTGGCGATGGACTCTTTAACTTTTCTGCTTCTGTTGGGGAAGGCTATGCTGTGGGAACCAGTGTTCCAAGTTCTCAGTGTGATGTTTGCACTGTCTGCCTCTGTATGTGACATATGTTAGATTCGCAGTAAATGACTGGAAAGGAGGAGTGGGAGGGAGTAAGGAAAGGGGAAGGAAGGGAGGAAGGAGAAAGAGAAAGACATCACTTGATAATCTGTTAAAATAATACAGATATTATATGAGTAAGAATAAGACAGCTGTAAGCAAAAATGAACAAAAAAATCACCAGTATTAAGATTGTTTAGTATTGTTTGACATCTTTGAGGAATTATTGGGAAGTTGTAAGAATTTCATCATAAATAATATGAAGATGTATCTCATTATATTAGTGAAGCCATCTATATAAAAATATCTGAAATGTATAAAAATATCTACATACCTCTTCTATTTTAAAAAAGTATAATAATAACATTAATAACCAATAAAGTTTTAAGTGGTTCAGAGAAGTTAACCCACACATAAAACTTTTTGAAGAGCTGACCTTGTTTCGTTTTGGCATGTGTGTGAACATGAAGGCATTGGAGAAGTGAGAGAACTATCACAGAACTATAAAAGTGCAGACCCATTCTCAAATCTGCCACATTTCAACACTTACTTTCTTAGGTTTTATTACTTGTTCATTTATTTTTCTAATTTATGTTTATTGTTCATATATCCAAATAAGTTTATTCCTTTTGCCTTGGAACTATAGTATATTTTTTCTAGATTTATTTGATGATTTAAATCATCAGTTTGGGGTTATTATTCTGGTATATGAATGCTTTAAGTTTACTAGTAATGACAACTAAATTTCAAAAGAGAAAATGCTGACTCTTTATAAGAACATAGTTTCAAATCAAGTAGTTTTAGTGTAGGCGTTACTGATAGAGAAATAGTGAACAGAACTAGGTACTGGATTTTTACTTCTTTGTTTCATCTTATCCACCTGTAGTTAATTGATTCATTTAAAATCTAACACCTATTGTTTTTGGCAGACAACAACATAATGTGTCAGTATAATGTATTTTATTCGTTGACATTATAAAAAAAAATGTTTTATTGGCTTTCTAAAAGATATGAAGTAAACTGCCTCCTAATCGCCAATAGCATTTATAAACCATTATTAATTTGTTAGGGGAGTTAAGTATAGACAGTAAAGCAGACAATATGTACCAAAATAAGTTAGATAAACATGAAAATTAAGTTTAAAACATTTTGATAAGCAACAAACATTCTAATTTTGCTTTAGATACTAAATTACCAACTTTGCTCCCTAAATGGGCTATGCCTAATATTATCTTTTTTATCTCTCCTGTTGGTGTACATTAATCCTTTGAAAACAAAGGTGACAAAATAGAAATGATCTCGTTTAGCATCTTGCCCTTGCAAAAAAGAAAATAACATTAAAATAAAAATCAGTTTTAGAAGGACAAATATACTGGCATTCCAGATCTATCCAGTTTTACTATTCCTTCACTTCCTGAAAAATGAAAGATGTAAACCCATCTGGAACCTATGAAGAGTTTACAAATCCATTTATATGTCATTACACTCTGTATAGTTTATAAAAAGGAGAAAGGTGGATTTAATCTTTTTGAATGCTCTGTGCAATGGATCTCTCATTCATCTGATAAGTGGTAGCTGTCAATCGATGACAGATATATGCCTTGTAATAGTGACATGTCAATTACCAAGAAAAAGATAACGTCTTGTATATTTGAATGTTCAGTCCAGAAAATGATGAAGCTCTAGCTTACCTAGACTACTAGTACAAACATTATTTTGGCATTGAGAGGATGAGGGAATCTCTTGCCCATTAAACATGCAGTTAATGCTTTTACCTCCTAAAAGTATGCCCTGCACTGTGAGGTATTTTCACTGTGGTGGTGACAGAGTTGTACTATACAAAAGTGAAGATGCATTTGCACTAAACCTCTCGTGATTTATCACTGCTTGTGACAACCAACATTTGAAACAGAATTGTTAGGAAATTCACTGGCCCCAGGAAGGGAACAAAACCAACTTATTTACACTCTTCTTGGCCAACCAACCCCTTCCTGACTGTTAAACAACTTTTAAAAAGAAAAGACAACTCTTAATTTTAGTTATAACAATAATCTTAGTTCAGAAAGACAAGTTTGAAAAAATCTAATTAATTACAACAAACTACACAGAGCCCATACTTAAAGGGCTTATATAACAAAATTGAAAAATCAGAAATATAATGTCAACAGTTTAAAATATTCATACAGCAGGGGAAAAAACAATATTCTTATTAAAATCTAATGTCTCTGCATGCTGAATCCTAACTCTTTTGTTTCTTTTTCATGACTAAAACTTCTGATAATGTTTTCTTTCTGAATTGTAAGTTGCCATGCAATTATTATCATCACAATTTGAAGAGGTAGATTATGCAGTCAGAAATGCACAAAATATCCCATTATTTTCAATTACTAATTGTTTTTTTGTCAGTAACTATTTCTTGATAAGTATTTTTAAAAGCCCAAAAATGCTAAATTATGAGGTTTTCTGAGGGACAAAATTCATCTCTTAGAAAGCTATTAATTTATAAAACTGCTTCTATTGAAACAATAAAAAATAACACAAAAAATCTGCTTAAGCATGACATGAGAAACAAAAGTCCCAGAAACAAACAAAACAATGACCATTATAGCCCCATAACTTCATAGAACTTTAGGCCTATCTACACAAGTAAGGGTAGCATGGACATTTTGGTGGTTTTGCAAAGAAAACAGCTAATTTTAAAATATGCTTATTTCTATAGTGTCTCTACTTCATGGTTTATTATTAGGGAACTTGATTTAAATTCTTGGCTATTTAGGTTATAAAGTTATATACTCTTGTCATGTCTAGATTTTTTTCTCTCCTACCATTCTTTCTTTAAATTTATTAATACCAGTAATTCTCAACCAGAAGTGATCTTGCCCCCAGACAACATTTGGAAATGTTTGGAGACATTTTTAGTGGTCACAGCTAGTGGGATTATGTGTCATTGGCATTTAATGGACACAGGGCAGGGATGCTGCTAAACATTCAATGATAAACAGGGAAGATCCCCCCACAACAAAAATTACCTGGCCTCAAAAATCAATAGTGCTGCTTTGAGAAATTCTGATCTAAACAACAATGGTCAAATAAACTCTGTAACTGGTTCATTTTTCATGTATTTTCTAAAGAAAAAAATGCTCTCAATATTTTATAGTTCTTTTTCCAATTATTTATTGCCGTTTAACAGCTGAAAATAATAGACTAAAACAACAATATCATTAATTTTTTTCATTAATTCAGCACTTGAATTGGGTCAGCTAGTCAGTTCTCACCTGATTTGGGCCTCTAATGCATTAGCAGTTGCATGGTGTCCGGTGACAGGGATGGGCTTATCTTAAAGACTTTATCACTTGCATAGCTGGTCTCTGGCCTGGAACAACTCAGTGAGCTAGTGCTGAAACTGTTGGGACTGCTTGGGCAACTCTTCTTCTGTATGTTTTCTCCACCTGATATCTTCACAGAATGGCCTCAAGGTAGCTGGGTTGTTTTTTTTTACATGGTGGCTAATGGTCTTCCAGAGCAGATGTTCCATGAAAAACTTGAAGAAACTGTATGGATTTTTATCTGAAGTCACACAGCATGCTTTCTTTTTTAATATATTTTTTAATAACAGTTGACATTCCATATTAAATTAGTTTCAGGTGTACAACCCAGTGATAAGACATTTATAACTTACTAAGCAAGCGATCATCCTGATAAATCTAGTACTGATCTGACACCATATATAGTTATTACAATATGACTGACTATATTCTTAATGCTGTACTTTGCATCCCTGTAACGATTCTTTAATTATCAATTTGTATTTCTTAATCCCTTCACCCTTTTCACCCATTCTTCCAACCCCCCTCCCATCTGACAACCATCAAAATGTTTTCTGTATCTATGATTCTGTTTTTTGTTCTGCTTATTTTCTTTTTAAATTAAATTGTTAATAGATATGTATTTATTGCCATTTATTATTTATATTTTTTACTTTTTTATTTTTCTTAAAGAAGGCCCTTTAATATTTCATGTAATACTGGTTTGATGGTGATGAATTCCTTTAGCTTTTTCTTTTCTGGGAAGCTCTTTATATGTCCTTCTATTCTAAATGATAGCTTTGCTGGATAGAGTAATTTGGGTTCTAGGTCCTTGTTTTTTTCATCTCTTTGAATATTTCTTGCCAATCCCTTCTGGTCTGCAATGTTTCTGTTGAGAAATCAGCTGACAGTCTTATAGAGCTTCCTTGTCGGTAACTAACTGCTTTTCTTTTACTACTTTTAAGATTCTCTTTTTGTCTTTGCCTTTTGCATTTTAATTATGATGTATCTTGGTGTGGGCATCTTTGGTTTCATCTTGCTTGGGACTCTCTGTGCTTTCTGGACTTGTATGTCTACTTCCTTCACCAGGTTAGGGAAGTTTCTCATCATTATTTTTTCACATAGTTTTCAATTTCTTGCTCTCTTTCTTCTCCTTCTGGCAACCCCATGATGAGAATGTTGGTATGCTCAAGTTGTTCCATATAATACTATCTGCATTCTCTTTTCTTTTTGATGTCCTAATTGGGTGTCTTCTGCTTCCTTATTTTCCAAATCTCTGACTTGATCCTCTGCCTTATTGCCCCCACTGTTGATTCCCTGTATTGTATTCTTTATTTCAGTTAATGTAGTCTTCATTTCTGATTGGTTCTTTTTTTATGTTTTCTAATTTCATTTTTAAGTTTCTTATCTCTTTGTTGAAGTTCTCAATAACTTCATCTACACTTTCCCTAAGGTCATTGAACATCGTTATAATCACTGTTTTGAACTCTGCATCTAGCAGATTGTTTGTCTCAATTTTGTTTAGTTCTTTTTCTGGAGTTCTGTATTGTTCTTTTATTTGGAACATGTTTCTTTGTCTCTTCATTTTGGCAAACTCCCTGTGTTAGTTTATATGTATTAGGTAGAGCTGCTATGTCATACAGGATTGGTAGAGTGGCCTTATGTAGTAGGTTTTCTGTAGGATCTTGTAGCACAGCCTCCCTGATCATCAAAGCTGGGATCTCCAGGTGCCTCTCCCATGTGGGCTGTGTACACCCTCTTGTTGTACTTGAGCCTTGGTTGCTGTTGGCATTACAACTGGAGAGATTTACCCCCAGACCAATCAGCTGCAAGGACTGAGTGTGACCACTGTGGAGGATTAGCTGTGCAGAGGCCCATCCCCATGGAGAAAGACTTACTTCAGAGGGGTTCTGGTGTCTGTTGAATCCATCCCTTGAATGTGCTGCTTGTGGAGGTGGTTGGGTGGTGCTTTGGTGTAGTCTGAAGCTGTCCACTAGGTGTGCTGGCTCTCAGGCCTCTCAGGAGGTGCAGGCCAAGGTTAGCCACCACCTGTATTCTACTCAGGGTCACATGGCATGAGCTACAAAGCAAACTGCATATGGATGCTTCTTCTTCTGAGCTTAGAGGTGTGCATGAGAGGCCAAGCTGTGAACCAAGGCCAGCTGCCACTAATGCCAGTCTTGGGACCATTTAATGAGAGGTTCCAGGCATGCCGAGACCAGATGCTGCTTGTTTGAGATATTTTAAGAAAGTCTTAAGCAAGAGCCAAGACACGCTGTTGTATGGAAAAGCCACTGGAAACAGCTTGGTTGGGCCCACAAGTTGGTTGGGGGGCAGAAGATGGGCAGAGTCTTAGGGAATCACCAGGGAGGGGAAAAATTGTTAAAGGGGTTGATCGAGGCTCACATACAGCACGATCCTACCAGCTCTATGGGGGTAGGGCTCAGACAAGGAACAATGGCCTCTGTCAGCACTTCTGTCTGGGAGAAAGCTGCCCTTCCAGCTCTCATCCTGATGGGCTTCTGGTCAAGGTAGTAGTGTAGGTAAATGAGGTACCCACATCCTCCCACACCCACATCAAAATTACAACTAAACTACAGAAAATCATCATAAAGAACCACCTGAAATATAGCCAAACAGAAATCCTACAACTCAGGATATAAAGATGCCACATAGAAACTGGTAGAAGGGGCAGAAATGTTGAATGTGCTGGTCACACACCCATGTGTGGCAGATAAAAACCAGGAAGGATATTTTTCCTGAGGTAGTTCCCACAGAGGATCATGGAGTCTCAGCCCCACACCAAGCTCCCCAGCCTAGGGTTCCAGTAACAGGAAGAGAAGTCCCCATAAATCCAGCTGGTTTGTGGCTGAGTGAGACAGAGGGTTACTAGAGTCCCAGGCATTCCTCTTAGAGTCCACACATGAACTTACTCAGACACACTTGCTTTGAGCTCAACACTGGGACAGCAGCTCAAAAGTCACCAGAGACATATGGAGAGGAACTGAAGTGTCACACAATATGCTTTCTACTACATTTGATTTTACAAGGCAATCACAATGTCCTGTCCAAGTTCAAGGAGAATAAATATTAATCCCACCTCTTGAATTTATGAGTGTCAAAGAACTTGCAAGCACAGTTCAATTACTTTCCACAGATATTTACATACTTTTCACATGCAAAACACACTCCCTTCCAAGATCCCAAAATGTCTCATATATTGCAGCATCAAATTCAGGTCCAAGTTACAGTATTTTGTTGTCTAAATCAAGTCCATGTGTCTATGAGGCTATTTGGGTATAGTTCTTCCAGCACAGACCCTTCAGTACTGTTTCTCTCAGTCTGAAAAGCCTGTGAACTGAAGACAAAGTTATCTTCCCACCATACAGCCAACATAAAACAGTGGCTCAGACATAGGATGGCTGTTCTATACACTCCCATTCAAAATATGTAAAATAGGAGCCACACAGGGTCACAGATTCATAGCATTTCTGAAGTCCATCTGGGTACATGTTGTCAGTTTCTTGACAATGGCTTAGTCTTATTGCCTGAGAATGCTTTTCCAAAGCTCTTAAGTCTGCCTTTTGGGTATTGATATTGCTTTCTGAGTCAGCGTTTTTTTTACAAATGAAATCATAAGTGTTTGCTGCTGAGTGTTTTCTAGCCTACTTTCTACCCATAGAAATTCTGGAGACTAAGTCTTCTTCTAATTTAATACTGTGCCTGTCCTTTCAGTCCCATTGGATAAAACCTCTTTAAAACTATGTGGGTTTTTTTTATGAAACCTCTTTAAAACTATGTGGGTTTTTTATGATTGATATACAATTATTTCCATTAGAGAAAATTCACAATCACAAATATCTTTTGTTAAAGTTCATTTCTATTGGGCTCCTTTTAAGGCTGCTGTGAATCCCTTAAAATTCTTTGATAAACTATTGTTTAATGGAGAGTAGTGTGAGGCACAATTTTAGCATGCTTAGAAGTCTATTTGTCCTGTGAGAGGACTTACAAAACATGACCTTAGAACTTTCTCAATTCTTAACAAAGACCTACCTTGAATTTGATTTGTGACTGGAATCCATATCTTAATTTGAAAATTCTTTGTAATCTAGTGAGTTTGAGAATGACAAACATATTTTTTTGAACCAAGTAAATTCCAACTGCTTTATCTAACCTCAGACAGAGTAATGCAGTATCAATTCTTCTACAATGTATTCAATAAGGCATTTACAAAGTCCACCCAGATTCAAGGGAAGAGGAAAAAGACTTGACCTGATGGGAAGAGTGTAAAAAAATGTGTGACATGTTTTAAACTATAATAAGTCTTATATGTTATTTTTTCTTTCAACCTGTACTTTAATTAAGTCCTACTAGTACTTCAATTAAGTCATATTAATATCAACAATTATATCTTCTGCCTGTGATTTAGATTTTCCCTATCATTATCTAGCATTGGACTGTCTTTTGTCTGTTTTCAACATCTGATTCTATCATCCCTCGAAAAATAAGGATTTATTTGTGTCAGGAGCAATAGGACAAACTAATGGAATAAAAGACATTGTTTGTGGCCCTTAAGCAGTCAGTTCATTGAAGGAAATTCTAAAATATGAAACACAATTCTAGAATATAAATTAATATAACAACATTTTAAAATAATTTTCTCCTATTCATCAATATAAAACAAATGGTTTATGTATAGAAATCTAAGCTGATAATTAAAATATATCCCCTCAGTCACATCAAGGACCCAGATGATTGGAGGTTGGAAAACAAAAAGAGAATATTTAAAGATTTCTTCAGAAAGATCTGAACAGTGAGTTATAGACTCTGTTCTCCCCATAATCCCTCTGACACTTTCATTTCAAAAAGTATAGTATAAAATTAATCCCAAATTTGTAAGAGGAATGTTAAGAGACCAATCTGGGAATCTGGTATGTGTGACACTCTGAGATGGTTCTTAATGAATACTTGAGAAAACTAACATGAAAAGCAGAAGGTTGCAGGTGTAAAATCACACCACCACTTGCCCTGATGATGAGTTAAAAGTGCAAGATTTACCATGTTTGGATCTAGCAATATGAGCACTGTTATCAGTCATTTGGAAAAGCATCTTGTCTAATGTCATGACCTTCCAAGGCCTTAGCCAAGGCCGCTGGTATGCACTACATCAGCATTTGAAGGATAATTAGAAAAAACATACTAGAGACCCTTCCCATACTAAGAGAATAGCAATAAGAGAGCCACAGAAATGCTCCACAAGAAATCATTAAAAGTTTGACAAGAGCATCAGGTCCAGAATGCTTGAACTAATTTTTAAAATAGTCTGATCTAATAAAAACAAAATGTTCTGATCTGCTTTCCTCACCACCCTCTTCTACTTTTATCATGGAGACTGAGTCCTTGACTAAAAAGCTGAATGATGAATGGGAATGCTAGTAGTAAAGAATGAAGAATCACTGCTCTGCCTTACATCACAAGGTCCCTAAGGAGAAAGGGAAAATAATTAACTTTAAATAAGCATTTAATTATTATATGGAGTTAGTCATTTAAATTTTACCATATTGGGATTGTGTTTTTGTCTTAAAATGACCACAAGGTATTTGATAACATAAAATTAAAAAAAAAAAAAAAAGACATGGGGCCTGGCCAAGGGTCCAAACTCTATCCTCAGTTGTGCATTGGAAATATGCAACATACCGTGCTTCAACAGCATTCCTACTGTATATTTTAACATAGTCTGCTATCGCATTAAGTGTGGATAGAATCTTTTGATACAGAGGGGAACTGAAGGCATTATTAATCTCATATAATTCAATAAAAGAAAGAATTGTGGATAATACTTACTTCCATGGTCTTGCTAAATCACCTCATGTGTTAAGAGTGTATATCCTAAATTAAGCAAATATCAATGTAAATATCAAGGATAGTAAATAGAAAAATCTCATGGCTAGGTGAGCACTTCTGCACTTTGTTGTTGTAGTTTAGTCATGGTTTTCTTTCCCCATCAGTGACCTCAAGAACAGGGAAATGAGGATGACCATGATTGGAGGGCACTGTTAGCTATGCATACCCAGATACGAGCAGGCTGTGAACTGAGAGGGAGATCTAGCATCACTGCAGGTCATGTAAGACTCTGCATGGGGCCTCTCCAAAGATCATAGAAGACTGTGAAAAACAGAGCCAGTGTCCTTAGAACGGTTCAACATCTGAAACTGAAGTCAATTCTTCAGATGCCAACATAAAATGTAAACCTTATAATCCTGCTATAGGGTCTCAGCAATTATCTTGCCTCCTAAAAATTAAACACGAAAACACACACATACACATACAGACACACACACATTGCAAAAACATGTATCTAAATGCCTCATTTTCATCAACGTTAACAAATTTTGTATAAAGTCTAAATCTTTGTCACACAACAAAGTTAGGATTCAGCCTGCACACTATTATTGAGGCCACCTCAGAGGATGCTCTAGAAGTCTCAAAATATCATATCTCACCAACTCAATATTTTTAGTACATTTATTAAGACTAAATCTAAAAATAAAAATGCCTTTAAAGAAAAGTGAATATTTTGGCAGATGTTACTGAAAAGATTCTAGGTCTCAAACCCTGATATAGGGCCTGTGTTTCTATTTACATCTTAGTTTTGCTTTACTCTGTTCCCTCAGAGTAGCAAATAAGGACAGGAGCAAACCTAACTTGGTTTATTCACAAACCCCAAAACCAATTTGTCCAACCAATTGTATAGGAACCCCAATTTCACAGACCTAGGTCATATGTTCATTCCTCATTCTGGTGGTGTGGGTTATGTAGGGATGGGAGATGTGTCCCCACTGATTAACATAGAGTACATGGAATCAACTGGGTTATTTTAGTGGGAGAGATACAGTGTTCCTATGAAAAACTTATGTTCACTGTGCTTCTATGTATGCTAAACACACAGCCCCTCCACTCATTATTCCTGCTTATTGAGAGTGATATAGACATGTGTTTCATTAAAGCTGGATTCATGTTTCAAGACTGTACAACAATTATATACATTGATAGCCCATCACATAATGCTTATTCAGTGATTTATATAATAATTAGCTAAAAAGTTAGTTCTTACTACTCTTTAAATTTTGAGAATATGAAACAACTAGTGTTGCCTAGTTCATTACTACTCTTTAGAAAAACATAATTAAACACTTTCAAAATGCTGTGATAACCTTTTTTTCAATTTTTTGGAGGGTTAACAAAAAATAAAATGTAACAACTACAATAAAGTTCACTGATAAATATGCAAGAAGCATTTAATTAAATTTTCATCTCTGAAAATATTTCTGAAGTTTCATGTTTGCAATTTATATATGTATGTGTAATTTATATATGTATATGCCTTAATTTGTTTAGGTAACAATTAAAAGAAGAAAGCAAAAGAGCCAGGCACTTTGGGGCTGTGGGAATGTGAGGTTTCTGTGAAGCACGTGTAAGTTTTCCTTTATCTAGACATATATTTGTTCTACACAATCACCATGCATTGTAAATTTGAATTTTATAACATGCTGAAAAACTTAACACCCAACTAAAATACATTTTTAAATAAATTATCACATACTTTTTAAATATGAAATATTTGCATTATGATTCAAAATAAAAACTTTGCCATTAATTGTGATTCAAAGGTTAATGGCAAATTAGCAACCCAACAATTAATTATTCTCTTAAAATCCTGAAATCACAGTGTAAAATGCAAGATGCAGCAATCTTCAGAACATTTTCATACTGCTTCCCCTCCCCAAATTATGAAGATTTATAGTTAAACTTTGACAGAATTATAAACATTCCTAATAACTATGAAATTAATCTTTATTAATTAGTAAGTGTTTCAAAAACCAAGTAATCTAATGCTTTAAATTCTTTACTATCACTTCCAGAGCTATTCTTTGGGGCCTCTAGTTTCTTTGGTCT
Organism: Miniopterus schreibersii; assembly: GCF_964146895.1. Lineage (NCBI taxonomy): Eukaryota > Metazoa > Chordata > Mammalia > Chiroptera > Miniopteridae > Miniopterus > Miniopterus schreibersii. Next base: position 115,335,128 of record NC_138102.1, on the reverse strand, counting down.
AATACCTTATAAAGAGTGCTTAAACAGTAATTTTATACATAGATTCTTTATGGTATATAATTAATCAATAATGGCTCAAACTTCACAACCATATATGAGATAACAGTCACAATTTAATTAATTCATGTGACTTCAGAAAGGAAATAATATGTGCTCTCCTTTTAAGAAATAGAATTTGCTTTTGGTGAAATGTCATTTTAATAACATTAACATAAATAATTTGTTAAATTACTAAGCATTTACAAACCAATTTTAACTGACTTTAAAAAGCTATTCATTAAATACTAGTGACTTAAAATCAAATTTTCTGAGTCTTATGACATTATCTAGTACTTTATATTATTAAATATTGTAAAAGAAGAGATTAAAACTAATAAGTCTACTTTAAAATCTAGAGAATATCACATTTTTCTGACTTTATTTTTAATGAATGAAAAGCTATGTAAAAATTAATTATAACTTAATTGGTTCTCCAATGGTCGTTTACCAGTTTTCTGAATCTCAGGGAACTTGAACAAGTTGAGTATAAATAACAATGATGCTGGTTACATTAGATCAGACAAATGACTTTACAGGAAATTGGATAGACACAGAGACTAAAACCACCAGCACTCTCCTCTTATCCTGTGTACGCCATGCAATTGCCACACCTCTGCTTAAAGTGTTTAGTCAAGTATTATGACTTTCGATTAAGGTGATGAAGAATTCTGGTATCTGAAGCTCCTTTCTAAGGTTGAAACAAATTCTAAGTTGCATTGTGGTTCAATTTTTCTTACATATTTAGGAATTAACCCTTTGTTTTACTTCTACAAAAAATATGAAAGAAAACATCTGAATACTATATAATCACATTCCAAAACTCTCACAGAGAATTTACAACGTTGAAAGATAATGGATTCTTCTCTAATAATCAACACCAGAGAATATGGTCCTTCAGATGTTCATCTCAAAATTTCACATAATCATAACATAAACATTATTTATAACTTGACAAAAGATAGTTTGAAACATCTAAAATTTGAGGGAGATCACTCAGTATATCACTATAACTTTCTCTTAAAATTGTCAATGAAATGTATCAAATTAGATCATTAGAGGAAGTCAGATGAGCTCACATTATCTTTATTTTCTATAGCAATTTTTCACTAACTTGAGACATAAAACTATAGAGATAGGTTATCAATGTTGAGGCAACAGATCAGATAGAAATAAAAAATAAATTACTAATTAAAATAAAATTTCTTTGTACATTCATGGTTGACAACATGATGTTACCCAATTGCTTCTGGTTTCACTATTGTGAAGAAATGTGTCTTTCTGCATTAAATAAAAATACTTCATTTCTTTTACTAGACAAAAAGAACTACAGAATTTAGATTTTTTTTTTTTTTGCTATAGATTCTAGCAATATAACCCTGTTTAGAGTTTAGCTATGATAAATTATTAATTTTGATATAAATTCAAATTAGGTATATATATAAAAATATACATAATTATTGTTTTACTTAATATATATATGAAGTTATAAAATTAAAATTGCTTATAATTTTGTCTTCTGGAGTGTTATTGTTAATATGTGGATCAACATCCCTCTCATCTTTTTTTCATGTTTTATTACCAAAAAGTAAACTATAACAGCATGTGTAGATACATGTGTGTGTATATATATACATATATATGTATATGTATATATATATATATATTTATATATACACTTCTCATAGTTTTGTTCTGTTTTTGTTGTTTGTGCTTAATATATATAATAGTTAAACAACATTAAATCTAATTTGAAGGTACTTAAATAAAACAAAATAGATACATAAATGGAGAGACAAGTGCCGCCTTAAATTGGTGGCTTTAGCAAATTGTCAATTACTTAAAAGAAAGTTTAAAAATGTAAAATTACAGTTAAAAAATTCTAAATATTATAGCAAAAATATTTCTTAAAACATGAGTATTCATGAGACTGCAGAGGTCTTAAAGGTATATTTTCCATTTGGAGTAAAATGCTATGGCCTGCCAATAAAAACTGTAATGTGTGTTACATTTTAACCAATTCTGATTTTAAAATATTGAAAAGTTTCATTCATTACAATTACATCTTCATATTTATTTTCATATTTTCTCTTCTCTTGAACCCTTAAACTATCTTTGATAGTGTTAAATCCAAGTTTTTCCATGTTAGGAGACTAAATGCCTAAAACAAAGTCTCAACATATTAAATTGACTCACAGTTTCTCGATAGTATATAGTACTTACCCACTCAAGAAGGATGTAACAGCAGCTGAGAAGCTGTCAAGGAGAAAAATGCCAGAAGGATTAATAAATCATATTTCTATAACATGATGATGAGAATTAAAAGCAGCTATGTAAAAATTAGGTCACTAGCAGTCAGATGGCTTGGCTTCTTTAAGCTTTAGTAGAGTAGTGTACATTTATCTTCTGTTATGCACTGGTAAGTAATTGGCAAGCTTGGTATATATAAACATTACCTAAAGACATTATGATTGGCTTGGATTCAGAAAGTGTCCTCTGACATTACCATTAGCTACTGAAGATATTAAATATTGCTGGAGATGATTGAAGAGGTAAAGGAAAGCCAGAAGTCAAAGAATGACAATAATAGTAAGAAAAATTGAGAGGATAATTAGGAATAAAACATGTACACTTAACGATATGAGAGTTTTAAAACAAATTAATGAAACTTAAATGTCCACATGGTTCATAAAAAAGAGTGATTTAGTACATTAAAACACAAGGGAAAGAAATGTCTAACACAAGGGCATACTAAATGCTATTTTTCACTTTTTTATTATTTTAATATTTCTTATAAATAGAAACTAACCTTCCTAATGTATTTTCCCTGTTATATTGAAAGAAAATATACTGTCATTACCTGTGACCCTATATAAAAACAAAAAAAAATACCAGAAAAAAAAGAAAAGAAAATCAAGAAACATAAATAAGACAAAAATAAAACCCAACTCAATTGCCAATTCCCATGCAAACAATTGGAAACACTTTTGAGAAAGTCAAGCAATAACTTAGCTGTGATATGTTTCATTCGTTTGGTGAAATAGCAAAGCTCCAACAATCAAGATAGTTTGGTCATAAATAAGTTTCATTAAAATAAAAGTTAAATATATTTATAAAATCATATTTCCAAAAAAAAAAAAAAAAGGGTATGAGAAGTGAAATGTTTTTATGAGTGTTGTAATGAGGGAGTTTTTGAATTTCAGTCCATTAATACAATTCTACCTTGCATTGCCTAAATTGCTAATCCTTATTCATTGACACATGTTTCAAATAGAGTCAAGTGAGGAAATTATGATTGCCTCTAACTATATTTCCAGGAGTTAATCATTGCTAATATGTGGATCTATATATTTTTGGTCTTTTCCTTATATTTTATTACAAAAACCAACCAAAACAGAACAAAACAAAATCTCCCTTGCCAAATATAACATATAAGGATATAAGGAATGAATGTTGACCCTAATCTAACTTAAGAAATGAATACAATTGAGTTTGTTGCATATTATGTAGAATTTTTCTATGTACGTACTAGCACTTTTTAATATTATCTGATGTGTATATATATATATATATTTATATATGGCTATATATTATAAAAACAGTATTTTCTAACTCACTTTTTTTGTCTTTTTAAAAAATTATCTTTATTGTTGAGATTTACAGAGGCCCCCTTTTACTTTGTCTTAACACTGTCTTAGAAATCTTTCAATATCAGTTCAAACTCATCCAATAATTTAATGATTATATAATTGTAATAAAAATGAGAATGATTAACATATGTATTTTTTGGTAATAAGATAATTCTGTATACTTAATAGGAACTAATTAAGATTAAGTTAGTTTTTAATAGTTAAGACTCAGTAAGTTTTGCAGACAAACAAGGGAAAAGGCCTTAAGGAGAATTCATGTTAAGTGTAATTTGCAATGATAGATTATCCTTAAGAAAATAAAATTGTGTAAGTAAGGAAGCCAATGACTTACTCAGCAGAAAGCAGGTCTAAGAGCTTTGGTTCTGAATAGAGTACAGCTGAAAAGTATTGAGATTAATTCTGAAATAGATTTTTCTAAATTGATGCTAAGAACCACAAGAAGTCATTTGCCAAAATCAAGAGTCAGAGCATTTAAAACATAGAAGCTACTACAACATTGTTGAATTTTCTTTTTAACTAATTTATTTTTGTCGTTTATTAATGAAATAACCAAAATCTGTATTGAAATTATTATGTGGTAGGACTCAACAGAGTGACATGTATTTGAAAATAGAGCCTTAATCTCATAATAAAAGCCCTGACAAGATGTTATACATCACTTCCATCTTTCTAAGATCCATGAAGTCATTCCCCCAAGTGGCAGTAGAGTATCTGTATTAGTTTACCCTCCCATGTTGCCTTTTGTGGTTTTTAAATTTAAAATAGTCACTCTATACAAACGTCAGTGGCTGTTGTGCTATTGTTGTCCCTTCAGAAATGACATACTTTTGCTATTCAACCAAAATTTGTAAAAATAAATTACCTCAATATTTTTAGATTGATCATGGTATAGTTTCTTTGTTAAATCTTAAGTGATTGAAAATAAATCACATTTGCTGTAAATACCCTTTCAACCACAAGCACTGCAAATTGACATTGCAGTGTGTATTTTTCATCTTGACAGCTTACTGTAGGAGCCAAATTGCCCCAGATTTTCTTTAAAGAACAGGATAAATTGGGTCAAACATAAAGACTAAAATAAAGTACTTGTTTATTGTTGTAAAGGAATTAATTTGTGGATCAGATTTTATGTGAGATTTATTCCAGTTTCTACTGGACAGAGTAAAATTTTAAACCATAAAAATGAGCAGTAATGTTTTCTTTTCAAAGGGTCAAAATAAAAGAAACTTCTTAATGAAACAAATGCATTTAGCTTGTTCTAAGGGTAGGCAAAAGACAACACAGGCAAAAATTATGAATAGTCATTTTAGGGCAGAGATGAAAACATTTTTTTAATGTTATTTGACTAACAGTGAATGCTTTTAGCAATAAAAAAAATCTCAGTGCTATAATTTATATTTTTTGACATGGTACTAAGATAAAAGGAATCAGCCTAAACATATCCTAAAATGCTTAGCCCAAGGAATAGCATCACCATGCAAGTATGTAATATCCAGCCTTAAAAAAGGTAAGGGACAATTTCATTCTCTTCTAACTGCATATAAAGACAGAGAAAGAATCGAGGACTTCCTGCTGTTGCAGAGTGTGTGTGTGTGTATATATGTTATACATACACATGTTGCATAATGTATATATACACACATATATATGTTGCAGCATATGTGTATATATACACATGTGTGTGTGTGTATATATATATTCCATTAAAGGTAAATGCCAGCAAATAGTATTTTGCTTTGGGAGTAGGAATTAGGTTCTGTATGTGTCATGGTCAGAAAATATCTTAAGGGCAGTTGGTTAAACAGCATATCAAAATAAATATAGGAAAAGTGAGGCAGATGCTGAATGAGGGATTAATAATGATCCTCCTCCCCCCATGTAAAAGTACTTTCATTATATTATATAGTATTTAATAAACTATTGTTCTATATTAGGTGCTATGCTTATTCTTCAGGCATTGCTCATCTTATTCAATCTTCCACAGTAATCCTGCAAAGTAGTTTATTTTTATTAATTTCACTCTAGATGAAAAAGTGAGGCAGGGAAAGACTTAGTAATTTGTTTTTAGTCGACTAGCTACTGTCAATCAGACATGAACTGAGATTATATGTCACCAGTGGCCGTGCCTTTGATTTCTGGATAGTCATAACAACGAATTTATATAGAATTCTTATGCCTGTGATCTCAGTTTCCCATTGTACCCATTATATTCAGTTTGTGGGATGGTTGCTGTTCTGTATAACAGACACACACACTAAAAATACATCTGGTTTTTAGTAATTTTAGGAGTAATTAGGTCCAGATTTAATAATAAGATCAATTGAGGCTCCTGTTGCAACTGCATCTCCCTTGCCTCTGCCCATTCTGGCTTTTCTGACTGCCCTACAGGTGTTTTTGTTTGGCTGGTTGGTTGGTTTTTGTTTGTTTCTTTTTTGTTTTTGTTTTTGTATTTTTCCCCCAAGAACACACCAAAATTAACTTCCTGCATGCAACTGGACACCTCAGAGCCTGTTTCCAGGAACTCTGACCTAAAATGACATTTTCAGTATCAAACCATTCTCTTGAGTCTTTTGTCAAATCTTCTTGGTCCCTTTGTTTTGCTTCAAAAGTATTTGTTGCTGTTTTCTTTTTCTCAGTAATTTCATTTATTTGTGAACCTATAAAGTATATTTACTTTATATATTTGGTTTTTATATTTTATCACTTTTATGGAGACTAACTTGTGGTGCCATATTTCTTTGGATGTTGTGTGATTTTTATTATAAACTTACATTCCTTAAAATTTTACTTGTGGGGATTATTTGTGGCTTGGACTGAAGATAGGTTTTTCTAGAGAAATTTAGCAATTGTTTCTGCCAGATAACTGGGAGCTATACCAACCTAGCACTATTTTAAATGGTAGTATTACATTGACAGTTTTCATATCGCACAAGTAGAAGAAATTCAGGCTACAATCCAAAATAAGGTTGGTTTTTAGCTAGAAGGATTATTTTCCCCCATCATTCAGCACTATGATTCCAGATAGGAACATCTTCTTGTAAAACCCTAAGTGAATGCACATTTATATCCACTTTACACTTCCATAGAGGAGCTAGCAATTTGGTGGACTCAGCTTTATGATGGAATTATATTATTTTAGCCTTTCTAACTTCACCAACTACTGGGCTTATCTCCTTGTTCTCTATGCTCTGAAAATCTATAAAAAATAAAACTCAAGTTCACTAGAATTCACAATTGCTCTCAAGGTGGGGGCTATTATCAGCATTCTGCTTATCACTTTCCATTTACTCTTTGTTTTGCTTCAAAGTATTTGTTACTTTCTACTCACCTCTTCAATGCATTTAAATGTTAATTTATTCAGTATTTTTAAATTCTTCCCCCAGCCAAAGAGATGGGCAAATTATCCATTCTACCATACTGCAGAAATATGAGTTTCTCCCTCTACTCTTTATCAAATTAACAGGTGGTCCTCCACCTCCCCCCTCCCCACCAGTTCAGTCAGCTGAGAGGAAGTGAAAATAGAGACCTAAGGGCAGAGATACTAAATCTTTGGTTTTTATTCTAATGAAAGCAATATTACTGATGTAATAGTCAAAGAGTTTGAACAATGAAAAAATTAAATCATACTCTCCTCATTATGATTAAAAGGATAATTACTCCCTTTGCTCAGAGAAAATTTCAACAATGTATTGGAAAGAATCATTTAGATCTTGGTGGGACCTCAAAAGAAGTTCCATACATTGCCTTTCACTGTTAAATTTGTGAAAAGTATAAGGGATATTGAAAAGAATTATAGAACAGTTTGGGGATCCAAAAATAAAGGATGAATTTCCCCTTAATCCAATCTAAAATGATAGGAAGAAATGTCTCTTGAGGATTCCCTAGTAACCCAACGAAATGGGATCGAAAAAGTTGAGATGTCTTTTAGCTGCTAGTGTAAGAGAACACACAGGCAGCCCTAGGTAACAAAAGAAAGCAAAACACTTCCTTTTGCCTCTGGAAACAGGACAGTTGGTTGAGAGAAAGAAGGCAGGCAGATATTGAAGGGATCTGTGGTTATAATGAGAAGAAATTATAACAAGGAGCAATGTAGGATGGATGTCAACAAACCAGGTGGGAATACAGAAACCCCAATAGATGTCGATGGGGTCACTGTATGTGATGTGATTATAACGTTCCAACAGATGTCAGTCTAGGATACAGGAAGGCTGAAACCCAGATGCCTCGCCATTTGATATTGTTGTATTATATAAACTTTTCAGAAATTAAACCAACCCAGGAAGAAAGAAAGGAGGTGGAAGGGCAATTCCAATTTGAGTGAATAAAATCTGAGCCTGAGAAGAGTTTGAATCAACTGATTTTACTTAAAATTGTTAGGTTTATTTTGTTTGTTTGTTTCTTTGCTACCAAGCAGAATGGTAAATCAGAAGCTACTCCTGGTTATGAGAAAAATATAAAATAAAAATACATTTTGTCATCACTTGTAATTTACAGCCTGAAAATATGTATCGGTTATTGGTGGGGAGGTTACCTCATCTCACAGGTTGCTAATGGGAGTGGTCTTCTTGCAATATTCCAAGAAAAGGAATTTTCTAAGATTCACAGGGGAGGATGCAATATTGTAGAAAGATTTATTTCTGTGGAATCAAACCCTGAGTTTCCAAGGTCCCATTTCCCTTTGTTGAATTAAGGAAGAAGTGTAGTTATGGCTTCAATAGGGCTAGAATCAAAGCCAGTGTTCCAAAAATTTTGCTTTACATCAGAGCAGTGTCCAGTCCAACATCTGGCTAGCTTAGTTTGTGTTCCCCATTGCAGTCCATCAGTTCATGGCATGTGGGGTCCACATGGAGCTGGGCCACAGGAGTGAATGCAAGGGAGTCAAGATCCAAGAGAAAGTGAACTCCGTTGTCTGTGGGATTATGTATTTCCAAATTTTCACAGGCTTGCAATGGTCCTGCCTATTCTAGCCTATCCATGTTTCCCCAGGCTTGACTGACAGGCACTTTCCCTGTCACCCTGACTCATTGCCCATGCATCCATTCTCCCCTTTGTCTAGTCCCTTTTTCCATTAATCTGCTGGGACAGTACCAGTGGTCCCCTGGGAAGTGTGAAATTGCAGCTCCCTGGTGAAGTTGCCCAAAGGGCCATGCTTATAATGTCTGGCTTCCCTTTTGCTCTTTTTCTATTATTAATAACTTGCTAATTACAATGGTATTATATTCACACAACATATACTCTTAGACTTTTGTGGAGATCAAGAGAATAGATCTCTCAGGAAGAAAGTTGTGGTAGTTGTGTAAAATACTGTTGACAAAGTACAAGAAGAACATGTTGAATATGTTACTAATTGGTGACCCTGCAAGCAGAAGTCTGGAATGGCAATGGAAAATCAAGTAGAAGGTGACAAAGTTGAAGTAGTAGTGCATGCAAAAACAAATTAACACCCCACTCCCCACAAAAACACACACACACACACACACACACACACACAGAAAAACACTGTCTTGAAAAGCTGATTATAAAGGAAAATAGTAAAAAATGGCATGAAAAATAATAGCTATGGAATATATGAGTTCAAAGCAAGGCTTGTTTTTCTTTATTTAAGATGGCAGGTACCAGATAATGTTTGCTTGATCAGAGGGAGTATGTGCTAGAAATCCAAGATGTTTAAGATGCAGGAGCCAGAAGACCTAGAAGTGCTTGGGAGCAAAAGAACAGATGCGAAGGGATTGAACTTGTACTGAAGTACTGCTTTTTTTCATTGTAATGGAAAGGGAGGTAGCACATCAGTTTTTAGATATGGTAGCAAAAAGTTTAAGTAGTTGTGGTCTGTGCATTCTGTCTGATAAGAATTGAAGCCATACACTGAGGTTAGTAGAGAGATAAAAGAAGTAGTAGAAAAAAGAAGTAAAGTGTATGTGATGTGATTTTTTTGTAAAAATAGAATAAACTTTTTGGAAAAACACTTTCTTGATGCATGGTGGAAAGACCACTTGAGTTTGGTGAAAATGAATGTGCAGTGCCTCCAATGTACTGTTTGATGCTTAGATGTTGGGGTACATACACAGAGAGCAGTTTGTCTCTAGTTGCAGTGTTGACATATGTTTATGAACTTAAAATGAGGGAGTTAAGAATACTTTTTAAAGAATAATAGCAAACACCATACAAGCAGAAATAGAAGCTGGGTGTGGAGGAAGATTATGACCATAGGAGGAAGCTGATCAGTAGTGAGACAATGGGGATCAATGAATTGGGTACCTCCTCACTGAAGTTACTATCAATGATGGTAGCTCTTAGGATGGCAAGTTAATGAGATTATATGTGATTTGAAACACTAGATCTACAAATATCCATCATCAGAAAGGAAAGAGGGAAGAGAGCAGGAGCAAACCAGAGAGTTTCAATCTGATGATCAAAAGAGGGAGTAGAGATACTAATCTGAAAGCCACAAGAGGAAGCAACAGAGTCCTAATTATAAGAAACCTCTGCTGTATGTATTTTATTTTATTTTCAAGCAAATGGAAGTATTTTTGAACATAGAAAATACCTCATTTTGGCAATGGCTACCTTGTAATGAGCCAATCACAGGAAATAGTCAAATAAAGACTAGATGAATATCAGTTACAGTGTATATTGGGAAGAGGCTTCAAAATATAAACAATTCGATTATACAGTCTATGAAGTTTTTCCTACTCTGAGGATCTCTTCTGAATCTGAATGCTGATCCATCCACCATCCAGGTTTTCTTTTTCTCTCAATTTCAATCATTAGCAAAATTGAATATTTCTTCAATGTCTTCCTTGATTGTTCCTCCACTCATCTTGTTCTAATTTAAACCTCTGCTTTCCTGAAGATAGTGATGGTTCTACAGACTTGATAAGTCTGGGATTCAAAGTGGGGTATATTTTTTCAGTATTCATCTTCCTATTCCAGTATATCACACTTTGTCCTTCATATGTGAAAGATCCAGTGTTGGAATTCTCTGGGGTAAACATTTGATTTTATAACTACCTATCATCTATCTATCATCTCTATCATCTATCTATCTATCTATCTATCTATCTATCTATCTATCTATCTATCTATCTATCTATCTAATCTATCCATCTATCATCATCTATCTATCATCTATCTCTATCTATCTATCTATCTATCTATCTATCTATCTATCTATCTATCATCTATCTATCTATCTATCTATCATCTATCTATCATCTATCTATATCTATCTATCATCTATCTATCTATCTATCTATCTATCTATCATCATCTATCTATCTATCATCTATCTATCTAATCTATCATCTATCTATCATCTATCTATATCTATCATCACCTATCTATCATCTGTATCTATCAATATCTATCTATCATCTATATCTATTTATGTATCATCTAACAATCATCTTTCTATATCTATCTAATCTATCATCTATCTATATCTATGTATCATCTATCTATCTCTCATCTATCTCTCAGCTATCTATTCCACAGCAATTCTCCCTTTCATCATAGTCCAAGCTATCACCATCCCTTGCCTAGATTTTGGAAAAACCTTTCACCTATTTTCCGGCTTCCTCCTTTCTCTTTCTTGTACTTTTCAATCTATTTTAAATGAGAAGCCAGAATGATTAGGGAAAAAACAGGTAAAATCACAACACTCCTTTACTGAAAAGCCTTCAATTGATAATCATTTTCTCAAAGTAAATGTTAAAGTGTTCAGTATGATCTATAAAGCTATTTATGATCTCACTCCTTAATCCCTTGCGGAATTCATCTACCAGAACACTTCTTTTTTGCCATCCTGTCTTCCTTCTCCATAATTTTAAAGGCTGCCAGCTACACGCCCACCTTAATATCTTTGCCCTTATTGTTCCCTTTGACTAGGATGCTCTTCCCACACACCTCTGCATTTCCATCAGATATTTTTATTTTAAATTATCATATTTTCAGTGAAACATTCCAGCCCACCTTAATCAGAATTTATCCCATCCCCTACACTAAATACTCTCCTACTCCGACTTTTTTTTTCTTTATCACTTTTCACTATTCAGTGTAAAGCATGTTTCATATGCTTTCTGTTTTTCTGTTTCTTAAAGAGAATGAATGTCTTCATGAAGGCAATGATTTTTGCCTGTTTTGTTCACTAATTGAGCACAGCCTATACACTAGCAGATGATCAATAAATATTAGTTGAATGAATAATGCCACTTGTTCCATTTTATAATCAGTTTCTAGTATAAAGTTTAGTTTACGTTACTCAAACTTCCATGAGGAATGTGTTGTGTATTTTCCAATAATGTTACTGTGTTTAGAAATTAGTTTCCCTACTAATAAAATTTCAGGTTTGGTTGTTAATAGAATTGGTTGGTATTAAGAATGCAATACCTACTTTTATATATCTCAATTGTAAAACAAATTAATAATATAAGACTGAAATTATCAATTAGGACTTTGGAGTAGAATTTCTAGGCTGCCACGAAATTATCTGATATTTAGTTTTCACCTCTAAAAATGGTAAGCATGTGGAGAAAGGGAAATCTAGCACACTGCTGGTGGGAATGCAGACTGGGGCAGCCACTATAGAAAACAGTATGGAGTTTCCTCAAAAAAAACCCCAGTGAAACTGGATTTGACCCAGAGATCCCACTTCTAGAAATATATCTTAAGAACCATGAAACACCAATCAGAAAGAAGATATGCACCCCTATGTTCATAGCAGCACAATTTACAATATTAAGATCTGGAAAGAGCCCAAGTGCCCATCAGTAGATGAGTGGATCAAAAAGCTGTGGGACATTTACACCATGAAATACTACACAGCTTTAAAAAAGAAGGACCTCTTACTCTTTGAGACAGTATGGAGGGAACTGGAGAGTATTAGGCTAAGCTAAATAAGCCAGGCAGAGAAAGACAAGTACCACATGATCCCACTTATATGTGGAATCTAATGTACAAAATAAACTGATGAACAAAATAGATCCAGAGACATAGAAGCATGAACAGACTAATGAATCTCAGAGAGAAGGGGGAGGGCTGGAAGAAATTTAGCAAAGAATTTATATGCATATATTCATAACCCATGTACACACAGAGACAATATAGTGTGGTGAAGGCCTGGGGTGAGGGTGTAGGGTAGAGAGGGTTAATGGGGGGGAAAGTGGGCATCTGTAATATTTTCAACAATAAAAATTAATTTTTAAAAAATGAAGAGGTTAACATAAAGAATTGTGGAAGCTCTCTCATCACAAAATTTTATTAAATGTTTACCTATAAAAATATGCTTAATTTCCTCTTAAATAGCAGTTTTTATGTAATCATTTTATAAACGTCCTTTATTATCAGAGTCATCACTATCATTTATTGATATTCATCTTTCATTTATTGTCTTATTACTACCTTTACGATGGCTAAATATGATTTTTAATTTAGCTCTCCATGGAGAAAGAAAATAAAGCCTATGTTACTACTGAGAAAAAATATTTTGGAAAACAAACATATAAAAACCTATAAATGGTATAAACTTAAATATAAAGCAAACATTTGCAAATTGTACTATTTTTCAGAATATGGAAGCAAAACTACAAGTATATATCTTATCCACCATTAAAGAGTAAAATTCCAGTTCAAATACATATTTTTATTCTACTTGAAATTAAAAATTATATTTTCAGATATGAGACTTTTAAACAGTTATGCTTTTAACATGTACCTTTTACATTCTTACTTCTGCTATAAGTAATACATATTTTTTTAAATTCACAATCTATTTTTAACATTATATTCCTTATGTTCTATCCAGAGCTAAAAAATTTTTTAAGGACATCAAGAATCACCATTTTTATTGCCAAATTCAAAATTTTTCTGACTCACAATAATTTGTTTTGAAATTACAAAGATATTTGAAACAAAATGTTTATTGTTATTTTAGGAAGAGCCCTTTATTATTTTAATTCTTTTCAAATTATTTCAGAAATGTTGAAAACTGTATTCTTTTACGAGGACAGCAGTTCATTTTATTTCAGGTTATTCTAAGAAAATCTGGAATTTTTAATCTTTTTTTTTCTTTGAGAAAAGAAATACTACTTTTCTTTAGCATAGCTTTTAGGCTACCCAAAAGCTATAAAGTAATCATGATTATGAACATAGGATTCATTATGTATTTTTAATGTTTTTTTATTTCTATAGCAGATGCCCAGTAGAAATTATTTTCTATTCCTTCTAATTTTTCAGATTTACAGAAGTATAATCGAAAAATAAAATTGTAATATAATTAAAATATGCAATGTGGTGATATGATATGCAAATACATTATGAGATGGATCTCAAACAAAAGTTAATTAACACATCCATTATCTCAGAAATTTATTTTGTGTGTGTATGTGTGTTTGAGAGAGAAAGAGAGAGAGAGAGAGAGAGAGAGAGAGAGAGAGAGAGAGAGAGAGAGAGAGAGGGAATACTTAAGATCTACTCTCTTAGGAAATTTCACATATACCATACAGTATAATTAACTATGGTTATCATACTATGTCCTATGATCTAATTATTTCACTTCTGGGTATATATATTCAAATGCAACTAAGTCACTATCTTGAGGAGATAAACGCATTTCCATGTGCATTGCAGCATTACTCATGATAGGCAAATCTGGTGACAACCTAAGTGTTAGTCGATGGATGAATGGATAAAGAATATGTGTTATTTACATGCAATGGAATATTACTTAACCTAAATAAAGAAGGAAATCCCGCTATTTCTAACACAATGGGTAAACCTGGAGGGAATTGTACTGAGTGAAATAAATCAGACAGTGAAAGAAGACTATTTTATGGTATCACTTATATGTGAAATAAAAAAAAAAAGTTCAATTTATCAAAACAGAATGTAGAATGGTGTTTTCCCAGGGCTGGAGAGTGAGGAAATGGGGTGAGATAGGTTAAAGGGTACATACTTTCAGTAGAAAAATTTCAAACCTAATTGAAGGAAGGGATTCTGTAAAAATGACTTTATAATCCTAAAAAATATAACTGGAAAGACCAACTATAAGCTTTTATTAACCAGGAAGAAAATAGATGATGCACTTACTATAACAGTATTAAATTGAAACAAGAAAAAAACAACAACTTTAACTTTTGAAATATCTCCTACCCAATTTCCTAGTTTGTATGCATCAATGCATGTTTTATAACATTTCTAAATTTGGCTTCTCAGCTTTCAGAAATTTTCAGAAAAATCAAAGTTTTGATCGCCTTTGAGAGCAATTTCCTTCCAAAATAAATATCTACTAGCTGGTTTTATTCTTAACTACATTAATTCAAAACAAGTAATTTTGACATATGTTTGGAATTTATTATGTGAATTCACGAGCACAGATTATTGCTTCCAAAAACCATTTAATACACATGGTACTTATAATTGTTTCATGATATAGTTTACCATTAGATTTGATTTTAAGATTTTCTAAATTACTTAACATACAAATTTCATGAAAATCTTGTATGACCTTTTGTCTTCTAAGGGTTTAAAACATATTCCTTTTATTATGATAAAAGTAACAGAATTTAATGCAATAATTTGCTCACTTTTTGCACAAAAGTTACTAAAGAAAACAAATATTAAATAACTCCTTTGCAATGTATTTTAAAAAACTCCTTTGCAATGTATTTCCCAAGAATATAACTGTCAAATTTATGTCTTATTCTTTTTTAAAATTTACTTATCTTTATTGTTGAAAGTATTACAGGTGTCTCATTTTTACCCCCAATTGGCCCCCTCCATCTCGCTCCTACCCCTCCAGGCCTTCGCCCCATTATTGACTATGTCCATGGGTTATGTATATATGCCTATAGCTTCTTTGGTTAATCTCTTCCCACCCTCCACCCCCCTTCCCTCTTTCATCTGAAATATCATCGCCTGTTGCATGTGTCAATGTCTCTGGACCTATTTAGTTGTTCAGATTCTTTTGTTCATTAGCTTCTTCTTAAAGAAGACCCTTCAACATTTCCTATAGTGCTGGTCTGGTGGTGATGAACTCCTTTAGCTTTTTATCTGTGAAGCTCTTTATCTGACCTTCAGTTCTAAATGATAGTTTTGCTGGGTAGAGCAATCTTGGTTGTAGTTCCATGTTTTTCATCACTTTGAATATTTCTTGCCACTCCCTTCTGGCCTGCAAAGTTTCTGTTGAGAAATCAGCTGACAGTTGTATGGGGGCTCCCTTGTAGATAACTAATTGCTTTTCTCTTGCTGTTTTAAGATTGTCTCTTTGTCTTTAACCTTTGGCATTTTAATTATGATGTGTCTTGCTGTGGGCCTCTTTGGGTTCCTCTTGTTTGGGACCCTCTGTGCTTCCTGGACTTTTAGTTGATTTCTTTCCCCAAGTAGGGGAAGTTTTCTGTAATTATTTTTTCAAATAGGTTTTCAATTTCTTGGTCTCTTTCTTGCCCTTCTGGCACCTCAATAATATAAATATTGGACCTCTTGAAGTTGTGCCAGGGGTTCCATATACTATCTTCATATTTCTGGATTCTTTTTTCTTTTTGCTCTTCTAGTAGGGTGTTTTTGTTTCCTCATGTTCCAAATTGATGATTTGATTCTCAGCATCCTCTACTCTACTGTTGATTCCATGTAAATTATTCTTCATTTCAGTTCCTGTAGCCTTCATTTCAAATTGGTACTTTATTATGTTATTGATTTTCTCAGTTATTTCCCTAATAGTCTGCTTAAACATCCTTATAAACAAAATTCTGAACTCTGTATCTATTAGCTTGCTTAGTTCCTCTTCTAGAGATTTCTTCTGTTCTTTCCTTTGTGACATGTTTGTTTGCCTCCACATTTTGGCTGCTTCCAGGTGTTTGTTTCTATGTATTAGGTGAAGCTGCTTTGTCTCCTGGAATTTGTAGAGTGGCTTTGTGTAGTAGGTGTCCTGTAAGGTCCAGTGGTTCAGTCTCCCCAGTCACCTGAGCTGGGCCTTCTAGGTGCTCCCCTGTGTGGGCTGTGTGCACTGTCCTGTTGTAGCTGAGCCTTGGTTGCTGTTGGCATCCTTGGAAAGAATTGACCCTAGGCCAGTCGGCTGTGAGGACCAGCTGCAACTACAGCGAGAGAGCTGCTATGCTGGAGACGCCCCTATGGAGCAGGATTTACTTCAGTGGAGCTTTGGTGTTCACCAAGTGTGCCCCTTGAGTGTCACTCGTGGCTGTGGTAGGGCTGTACTCCAGCATGGTCAAGTCTGACCACCAGGTGCACTGTCTCTGGGGCCTCCAGGGAGGTGCAAAGTCAGCCTGTGCCAGTGCCTTGCCCAGGGCCACCCAGCATGAGCTACACAGCAAACCGTAGTTGGCTGCTACTTGTTCTGGGCTTGGAGGTGCCCAGGAGAGGCCAAGCTATGAGCCAATGCAGCTGCCGCTAGTGCCAGGCCTGGGGCCGCTTATCAAGCTGTATGGGGCCCGCTGCTGCTTGTTTGAGAGATTTTAGGAAAGTCCTAAGCATGAGGCTGGAGAGGCCACTTGCACAGAAAAGCCCCTGGAAATGGCCCAGATGAGCAGCAGGTGGGGAGGGGCGGGGCCTCCGGGAATCACGGGGCGGGGCCAAAGGTGTGAGTCAGGTGCTGGCGATTCAAACATGGCGCCTGCCTGCCGGCTGTGTGCGGGGAGGACTCGCCACAGGAGCCATGGCCTCTGCCAGCCCTTCTGCCTGGGAGGAAGCCGCCCCTCCACCTCTTGCCCGGATCTCAGGCAGGTTAGTTCCCCCCGAGTGTCCCGGGTCCTTTCAGGCTGCTGCCCGGCGCTGGGCTCGGATGGAGCGTCCAAGTGAGTCCATGCCGGGCCCTTTAGGAGGAGCTGCTGGGGCTCCCGCAGCCTCCGTGACCCTCAGCAACAGTCCCCGCTGGTTTCACAGCCTGAAGGTGTGGGGATGTCTCTTCCCAGCCCTGGAGCCCTGGGCTGGGGGCCTGCTGTGGGGCTGGGACCCCTCGCTCCCCCGGGAAACCCCCACCGCCGAGATTCCCTCCCGGGTTTAAACCGCAGCACCGGGTGTGGGCCCGCAGCCCCGACCCGCCCGCCTCTCCGCCCCTCCTCCCGGTCTCGATGCTCCTTCAGGTCCCTGGCTGTGGGGCTTCTGTGCAGCCAGATCTCAGGAGGCTCTGAGTGCTGGTGGTTCTGTATTTTAGTTGTAATTTTGATGTGGTTGCGGGAGGCGGCTGGTGCAGCTGCTACCTACGCCGCCATCTTCTTTCCTCCCTCTTGTCTTATTCTTAAGTGATGTCTTAGAAACATTAAATTAACACCTGGCAAAACAATGTGCTCTATTTGGTGCTCTTTACAATATCCAAATTGTAAACAATGCTTGAACATTATGTTATATAATTGGTAAGAGGCAAAATTAAACTTACTTTTATTTATTTATTTTAATATATCTTTATTGATTTCAGAGAGAGGAGAGGGAGAGAGAGAGAGATAGGAACATCAATGATGAGAGTCATTGATCAAGTCCACAACCCGGGCATGTGCCATGACCGGGAATTGAACACCAATCGCCTGGATCCTAGGTCAATGCTCAACCGCTGAGCCACGCCTGGCCGGGCTAAACTTACTTTTAATTCCGAATAAATAATGGTCACCCAGGTACAGTACCTGAACACATGCAAAGAAAGTAGCCTTGAAGATTTCAGAAACAGTTCTCAGAGTAACGGCTTTGCTTGTGCACAATGTTTCATCTTGTTTGTATTCCTACCTAACTGCCTGGGGTTCTCATGTCATCTCATTGCCCTTCCAACTCTGAGATTCTACTTGTCAGTAGAATGCCCCTTTAGATTACTGATTATAATAGGAAATCAATCACTAACAATAAGATTGGCATAATTCTTTCATAGTTTTTTGAGTACCTATTTAAAAGTAAACCAGTATAACATTTTCCCAAAAGTTTTCCTATATTCATTTAAATGAAATGATCTTTAAATCTTTGAGTATTTATCCTTTTTGTAAGTGTTATCCACTTATTTAGACATTAATAATTAATAAAGTGCAATCAGTCTGTGATTCTCAGTCATTTCATGTACTTACTTGAATTTACTATTATCTTTGTGGCGTTCCTGGGTCTCCTTCTAGACTTTAGGTTACCAAGCATTCTCATATCTCAAACTGTGCACTTCTTTGTATAAATTTTCTAAATTGTAAAAAAGCATAATAGATACTGTTGGATTAAATAAAACCAACTGAGATCACATGTCTCTTTACAAGCACTATTTGACAGATTGCATTATTTGCAAATAAATTCTTCCTTTCCTCTGAGTGCCTGACAGAGCTCAGTATTTGTTGAGCATATTTCCATAAGTAATTAATTTTAGACATGGCCATGTGACTTGATTTAACCAATGGAAAATGACGGAGTGCCATTTCTGAATAGATTCTTTTACAGAGTGACATTATATGTTTCTGCTTCCACCTTGTTCCTTAAATGTCATGCCACAATTAGCCATTGCTGCTTCAGCCAGAGTACCAGAATGAAAACACATGGACCAAAATCAGATGTTCTAGTTTAATTCGGAGAACCCTGGTTGATATTAGCTGCTAAGGTTTAAATAAAATACTTGCTGTTTTAAGCTATGGAAGTTCATGGGCAGGAGGTATTGTTTGTTATGCAGCATGATTCTAGGAGAAAACAAACACTCTCTAGTACAGAGAGTCTTTAGTACAACTGTAAATAAACACAGAAAGATAGAAACCACTTTAGAAGGTTATTGAGAGTAAAAACAACATATCTATTTTTTTTTTATTATTGTTCAAAATATTACAGATGTCACCTTTTCTCTCACTGACCCCTTCGACCCCACCCCACTGCCCTCCCCAGTCTCTCACCGCACCATTGGGTTATGCACATATGCATATAAATTCTTTGGTAAATGTCTCCCCCTCAACTCACCCACCGCACTCCTTCCCTCTGAGATTTGTCAGTCAGATCCATGCTTTCATGTCATTGAGTCTACTCTGTTTATCAGTTTATTAATTTCTTTAGATTCCACATATAAGTGAGATCATGTGATGTTTGTCTTTCTCTGCCTGGCTTATTTTGCTTAGCGTAATAGTCCCCAGGTCCATATCTTAAATCTTCCATCTTGACTAACTAGTAGCCACAGGTGATGAGTTATTCTCCAAATCATGATGGTAAAACATTAAAAATATTTTAAGATTATCTGACTGAAAGGTTAAATGTATATATAATTTATTTGTCATTCTCAGATCACTTTCTGGCTTCTATTCAGATACCATGAAGTTATACTATAAAGTTATTACCAGCAATTTTTCACAAAGAAACAGAAAAATAGCAGTACTATGTAACTTTTTAAATTCTAATATTAGAGATGGATTGTATACTTAGAAAACATATATTGCCTAAAATAGTAACACATATTTCAGTTATTTAATAATTTATGGTGTGCATATAGTCTATATTTAAACAGTTAATATGTCTCAGGAGAAGATGAGGTTTTCCTTGAAGAGATTATTTTACATTTGATGTAAATGGTTGGGAAATATTGGCACAAAATTAGACATTTCAGCTTTAGCATAAGCTTTCAGGCTGTAATAGATTTCTGGGTCCCTTAAGTTCCTGCTTTCCTAATTAGTCTATAGTGTAAAATAACACTCACAGGGATGGAAGCACAGATAAAATAACCAGCACACTTTCTTAATTTTATAGATTGTATAATGAAGCCCAGATTTTTTCAAGTTCATAAAGTTCATTAGATCTCCAAATCAAATATCTGTCCTAGACCCCTATTTCCTCCCTTGTAGGAATACTAGTCAGAAATCTGAAAATTTGCAGGCCTAAAATTGAATTCACCTCTACTTTTCCCAGCTAAGTACAGACCTCTTTTATTTTTACTCTTTAAGGAGCTGTTAAGTATTAAGTGGTATGAATGTCAGTACCAACAAGGATCACAAAAAAAGATGGTGCACTCAAATTTAGTAATTTAGGACACTTTAATGCAGATACAGTTAATATATATGAGAACAGGTTCAAAGGAAGCCAAGAAGGCCTGTTGGAATACCCCAAGTTTATCAAAACTAGGGAGTTATCAACATCACTTGGCTTATAGAGGGAGGGGAAGGAGGACATATGAAACAGAGATAACTTAAACTGGTCTATAGCTACAAGGATAAGAGAGTAGTCAACAGTAATTGTGGACTTTGGTAGAGAAACTCAGAAAAGGACAATCTATGACTAAGCAGGAGGCAACCAGAGAGCTAAATAAGTCAACTTCACTCTCCCCCAAGCATATCCTTTCCCATGATGTCTTCCATTAACCATACCCAACAGGAAACTAGGGGAAATAAGAAGTCCATTGATAAAGTTAGTAAAGGTTGACATTCTGGCATCAGAGCAGGGTACAGAGGATGAAAACAGGCCCAAGGGAGTAAAAAGAGTATCTCTAACACTCATATTCAATGTTTAAATGCAGAAACAAGAGAATCTTTCTAAATCTCTCTCTCTCTGCTTTATCCCATCCAGATTAAAAGGACATTTTTGGTTCGTCTAAAAAGCCTAAGGAAAATTCTGCCTTTCTATGAAATAGTATAATGGACCAAAGTAACGAATGATGGTGAATAGCCCACCAGCTTTCAGAATTTCTTAAAATTAGGTGGAAAATCAAAAGTGATTTAGACATCTCATTTGCTTTTTACTATTTTTAGTAGATTTATTATTAAACCCAGGACATTCTGTACATGACAAAACAGAGTTATTAATCTGTATGTATGGATGAGGGTGTGCTTTTGCAGGAACCCTCTGAGATTCTATGTGTAAAACTCTCCTCCACATGTGTCACTAAGATCAAAGTAGCTATATTAGGGCACCACATCTGAGGCCCCTCCATGGGATATGTACAATTTTATTACCATGTCTAGAATTCTTCAGTAAAAAAGGAAAGTTAATCAGCTTCAAGTGTGTATAAGATCTGAGGAAGGGACTAAAGTGACTCAGAAGAACCATGATACGAACACATTATGTTTGCATCGGCCTGCACTTTCCTTAACAACTCCTGGGCAGTGAAGAGAATGTACCCGCAGGTAATTACTGAGCTGGAGAAATAGTAAGGCTGTTCACCCAACCTTCTCTTCCCTAGAGGGCAGTTAGAGCTACACCCTATGGGGCAGAGAGGAAAGGGTGTACCACCTGTATGACACCTGTGTGAAACAAAAATGTTTTTAAAGAGGCTCTTCACCACCTACTGAAGACATCTTTTAAAATGGCACAGAAGGTTAAGAATAATTAAGTTCGAGAAAGGCATACATATTCTGATTCAAAAAGGTCATGGAAATGAAGCAGTGTGCATCTGGAGAATTAAAAAAAAAGCTTCTGTTTCTGTGTAATCAAAGTATTTTGAAGAGCTAGAGATACTTTTTAGAAATAAAATACCAATTTTAGAAGATACTTATCTGTCTCTATAAATGTAATTTATGCTTTGCACTTCTGCTTTTGATTTTGGAGTACAAAGTACACAATATGGTAGGTATGAGTTCTTACAGTGTGGATAAGTTTCAAATGAAGTATGAACAACAAAATGATACAATTTTCCTTGGAAATATGGAGAAAAATATGTGAATTCCAGAGTATCTGCCTATAAGATAAAATTTTGAACAACATTTTTTTCTATCTAGTGCTTAACAAATACCTGCAGTACATATTTATTGAATAATGGTGAATAAATGGATGGATGCCCACATGCATGGGTGAATTAATGAATGATTTAATAAATCTGGCTTCATGAAAGCATTTTCTTTTTTGTAAAACTACTAAAATATAAACTGTCTCTGGTAATATGTCCTTATCAGAATAGGCCATGACTGAATATCCCCATGTGAATCAATCAGAATATCTTTCAGTTGCAGAAACAGATGTCTCACTTCAGAAATTTAAACTCAACCAAGATTTGAAGGAACTTTTACTTCTTTTTAATGAGGCAGAACTGTAGAATTGGTCTGTCTATCCCTGGGGAAGACAGCATTAGTGTTCTTTGAGTGGCTCTTGCGCTAGCCTCCTGTACAGACTATTACTGGGGGTTGTTTTTCTAGCCCATGTCACCCCCTCTCATTCACTCTGCTCAGTGGAGGCTAACAGCCACATTTTCTAGTGGGAAGGGTCAATGCAGTGAAATTACCCCAGAGCTAGCTGAATTTCTCTTGCTCTCTTACACTTGACTGTGCACTGGTGGTGTTAGTGTCTACTAGCATACCCTCTAACTCACATTCCACAGGCAACTAGATAAACCTTTGTGAAGCATGAACCATACCATGTCTACTCTTTGCTGAAAACCGTTTAGTGGCCTAGAACAGTGCCTGAGAAGAGAGCCCAAATGCCTCAGTATATCCCACAAGGTTGTTAATAATCTGTTATCTGTGTCTCTCAGGAAACCACAATTATGTTAGGATTAGAAAATTGCCCATTGTACTAGACTGGCCCTGAAATGAAATCTTGTCCCATACCCACTAGATCTTGGTAATATTGTTCCTCATTTGACATACAAAAGTATCTCCAGAAATCTTCAAATGTCCATGGGAAGGTTGGAGAACCTCTTTTCTCACTGAAATACTAAACTTCAGTCAGAGTGAATTATTCACAATTCACTTAGTAAGCAATATTTTCTCTTACCTCAGATATGTCTACATGCTCTTCACTCTTCTAAAAAAATTCTTCATCTCCATAGATCTGACTAAAATATAGGGACAAAAAATACCACTTTAGATATTTTTCCTGTGCTCCCTTCAAAGTATGGGTTACTTCTCCTTCCTAGGTCCTATCAACGCACTTTTTACTTTAAAAATATCACATAGCTTAATTACTTGTCTTACCTGCTGCATTCAAGCTGCTTGAAAGTAAAAATATTGACCTGTTCAGAATTGTGCCTTCTGTTCCCTACTTATGATGTACTTACCAGGGACTGGCATATGCTAGTCCCTGGTAAATGAATTGATGAAGGTGGCACTGACCTTAAAACTAGATTACCTGATTTTGTATCTGTACTCCAGCATCACTGTGTGATCATGGTCAAACTGCTAATAAATTCACCGCATCCTCTGATGTTCCCTACCCTGCAAGATGTCAGTAAGGACTAAGTGAGACAATGTATGTAAAATAGCTTTATATACTGATTTACAGCTATAACCATTTTAAATTCAAACTAATTTTCTAAATGTTAGTAGAAATGCTGTTGAGCCATAAGGTTCATTTTCCTAATTGGATTAAATAGTTTCTGGACTATGTAGCTTGTTAGAGAATTTAGATGGCTGTCCAACTAGGCATATAGTATATTAAAAACAATTAGTCAGTTCAACTATTTAATCAGCCTGTATTTGTGTGCAGGTTAATTCACATCAAAGTAAGTACTCATGATGTTCACAGGTACCAATTTCATGATTATTTCTTTTTAAAGTACATTTTCTCCAAGTCCTCTAAAATTTTTGTTTTAAAATTGGGAAAAATATACTAAGCTAGAAGAAATGCAACAGCTATGTGTTAATAAAGGTTTTAAAGCAATACATTTATTTTTCTCCCTCAGAGAAAATTTTGCTACAATTTTCTCTTAATTAATGTAATTGATAACATTTATAGAGATATCTGGCATTTTAATCATGCAGCTATGTCTTTTGCCATCTAAAGTAAAATTAAAAACCGCCAGCAGTCTTTTACTTTCAGTGGTAGCTCGAAAGGAAATTAAAATAGAGCTGGTAATAAATGGCTGATATGTTCAATTTGAAAGACCACAGGCCTGGGTCACACACATGGAGAAGGGAAGCAACAAAACACTGTGACAAATGCATAAGAAAAAGTGCTATCCACACAATAAATGGGGATTTCTGAAGCCTTTAATAATAAGCTCTGTAAAACATAAGCTAGCTATTACAATTAAGGCCAGCATTTTTAACTTGATTAGCATCAATTTTTGTGTTAGATTTAAGAACAAACAGGATTCAAACCCTGTTTTACTCACTGCTATTTCATTAATCAATTTAAGTGTTTGGTTAAATATATACAAAATTACTTTGATTGTGCATACTTGTAGCTTATAAGAGAGTGTTAAACTTTAATCTATTAATATGCTAAGAAGTAATAGTAAATGGATGACTGTCAGGTACACTCATCTAGTCATTGTCTTTAGCTTACTTTCAGATAATCTAGGCAGTTGAAAATGTTACAAACAGTTCTAATTGTAGCATCGCCTTAGACATGGGTGATGGCCTGTGGATAATATTGAGAATTTATCATTGTAGAAACTGAAAGGGTGACAAAGAGCCAGGAATTTAACATTTTATTTTCCATTTTATTTATATTCCTCAATGAAAGCTGAATCACTAGAGATTTTGGTTCATGTTTCTAACCTGCTCATCTCATCAAAGTTAAGCATAATTGGCTTTAACTTTTGGGAATCATATGAGTGAAGATTCTTGATGAGACTATGACTGAAGGAGAGTATGAAGAAATAATGTATAAAAAGAAGAGAGAGGAGCCCTGAGAATAGAACTACAGGGAATACCTGTTTTTGGAAGTCAGAATAGAAGAGGGAATAATTAGGATCAGAAATATATTGTATAATTTCATGTAAACCAAAGAAGAATATCAAAGGAAATGGTAATCAACCATTGAGTATCTACAGAGACTTCAAGGGGTGTAAGATGTGAATTTTAATGTGTTACTGGGGTCTGAATATTTTTTTAACACTTATGAAATCATATCTTCCAAAATAATAAAAAAATAAAGGAAATTAAAACTTTTGAGGACAGCCGTAGAAAATTTAGCCAAAGTAAGCTATCAGTTGTTCACATTAGTTTATTAATAATTAAAATTGTTGAGTGTTTTATTATAAATTTTAAGTTTAAGAAAAATATTTTTTTCTTCAACTTTTTCTTCTTTGATTACATTTTTTTAAGTAGCCAATAATTATTTTCTTTCTACCCATTCATTCTGGTACTGATGCAATTTGGCTCACACATAACAAACCTGTCTCAATTCTCGTCTCTCCATTCAGATGACTGAGTCAGGAAAAGTAGCTGCAAACATACTGAGAGTAATGTTAAGAGCAATTAAAGATCTTGTAATGGCAGCTTTTCTCAATATTTAGATACTCTCTTCTTATCTCCTATTTTCTAAATAATATATGTTTTATTTAACTTTTAATGTTATAGAGAATTACCTAACGCAATGTACAACCTCTTGAGTACTTTAACAAATGATCCATCCTTTGTCATATTCATTTTATTTTTTATTGTATTACTTTGCATAAAATATATAGAAACTTTCAATTTGGTAAGTTTTCTAATGTGCAGCCTACACCTTTATTTAATTATTTTATAAAGAAATAGCAGCTGCCATTGAATGTAAAGTGCTAGCTCTTCCTCTGATGTGATTTTTCCTTTATAAAGGCAAATCATTATCATCAAAAGGTCATAAAATTGGTAGCAAAAGAAAAAGAAAATAGTGCAATGTTTCAAATTTCAAAAGCACTTCCTTATTTTGAAAGACAGTAGCCTTAATTAAATATTTTTTAACCAAAAAAATAATGCAAAACCACCAAGGCATCTATATCAAACATCTTGGTTAAGGAAGCTGGGGAAGCTGTTGCACAGCAAAGGAAACCATGCCACTTTCAGCGATTGCAGTGTGAAACTCAAAACTCATGACTCTCCCTACATAAAATCCAAGGTATCTACTGCCTTAAGCAAAGGTTTCTTTTGTAATTAGAGTCCCATTTAAATTGGAGCAGAGATTCAAATTGAAGCCAGTCCCATTGTATCTCATATATGTGAAGAGCCACTGAGAATACACATGTACCTGGGTTGAATAGCATTCATTAACTTTCATTCAGTTTGATTATAGGAACAACTCTGGCCATTTTGAGCCTCACGGTGTATCTAAAATACAGTTTGAGCATAGTACAAATCAACACATTTATTGAATAGCTGATTTTATTTCTCTGGTTTCTATGTGAGTAAATTGACCTGGAGCTTGTACAGGGTGGGGCAAAATTAGGTTTACAGTTGTTTGTATGGAAAACAATACAATAATTAATACATAATACAAGAATAAACTGTAACTCATGTACTCACAACTGTAAACCTACTTTTGCTATACACCGTGTTGTTGGAATTCGACAAATGGAAGGTGGTTTCATTGAGAATGATTTACTGAGAGATAGGAAGAAGAATTTAGTTTAAGTATAGTCCCATTAACTCTATGCAAATTCAGTCCTTATGCAAGAGCAGGCATAGGATCTCATAAGATAGGATATATTTCCCAAGAAAGTAAGAGCTCAGTTAAAAAAGTTTGAGAATTGGAGTAGCACTGTGGAAACGTATTATAATATTCCAGTTACAACACAGTAAATCAATTTCCCCAACCACAAAATTTACAAGCCACAAGGTAATAGTAATTTTTTGGAATCTATCTTGTGGCATCACTCCCATACTTTTAAGGAATATTAACTAGTTAAATGCGCAGAGGTTATTGTGGAACAGATACAATATTATAAGGTGATGTGAGGTGTGAGATTAAAGCAAAATCAAAGAGAACTAAAAATACCTGGAAACTATTGAGGAGTTAGCTTTTCCTCTCTCCTCCCCTTACTCTCAACTATTCAAGGCAGAATAGTTCTCAATTTCAAGATGCATTATTTTTATTTTCTGAGTGTTTTATTTCTGTCATTTTAATTAATAGATTTAGGATGACTATTATTTTTCCTGAACTTCATTATAGGAATACAGATTGTAAATTT
The DNA here is from genome assembly GCF_964146895.1 of Miniopterus schreibersii. Taxonomy (NCBI): domain Eukaryota; kingdom Metazoa; phylum Chordata; class Mammalia; order Chiroptera; family Miniopteridae; genus Miniopterus; species Miniopterus schreibersii. The sequence continues at coordinate 115,307,681 of NC_138102.1, read as the reverse complement.
TGATGTCTTGGGAGATTGAAGGAACATTTCTTAGTTTATTGATGATTTAGGGTAAGTTGTGTAATGTCAATGAGTAAATTAAAACCTAAGGAAGGAGAAAAAAATAATACCATTCTATCTTCCTTCACTTTTTAAATGTAGTTTGACAAAAGTAGGAGAGTGCAATTATAAACAGGAAGCAAAAGAATATATTTCAAATTTAGGCTGACAAAGTCTCAAAAGTTTTTAAGATCAAGCTTGCCTCAGGACTTAACTGATAGAAACCACGTGTTCAATAATATGTGTTAAAAATTTTAGCAAAAATTTTACCTGCATCATTTTTATGTAACATGGGGCATGCATGCAGAGCATTACAAAATTTTATTAAATATAATTTAAAAATCATAAAATTGAATGAGATCATTTAAGTGTAATGATTACCAACTAAATATCTATAGATGTTTTATGTAGAAAAGTTTGGTAAATAGGTATTACTTGGAAAGTCCTCTTGGCTTTGTGACTTGTTGCTACAAGATGTTTATATTGCTGAATTAAGAAAATCCTGAGTCTAACCTTCATTCTTGAATTCAGATGTACTCCCCCAACTTTTTCTTTTTAAATTTGCTTGGCTAGTTTAGGTCTTTTGGATTTTTATATTAGGACTAGAATTAGATTGTCAGTTTCTATAAACCTCCTTGCTAGATTTTGATGGGGACTACATTAATTTATAGATTGATTTTATGAGAATGATATCTTAGTAATGAATCTTCCAACACCATTAACATAAGACATCTCTCCAAATATTTAGCTCTTTGTTAATTTTTTTTCAGTAATCAAGATAGTTAAATAGTTAAAATAGACCAATAGAATAAGAGAATAGAATAGAGAATCTAGAAGACACACACATTTGGACAACTGATTTTTGACAAAAAGGTAAAGACAATTCATTGGAAAGTAATAGCCTTTTCAACAATTGTTGCTAAAACAATTGCCTATCCATATGAAAATGGAAACTACATTTCATATTTTTTATCAGATGCAAAAATTGATTCAAAGTGTATTATTAACCTAAACATAAAACCTAAAACAATAAAAATTCTAGAAGAAAATGTGTAAGACCATGAGTTAGGCAAAGATTTATTAGATATATTGCTATAAGCATGATCCATAAAGAACAAATTGATAAACTGGACTTCCTCAATGTAAAATTACCATCTTACAATAGACATATATACACACACACACACACACACACACACACACACATACGCACACACATATATAGAATTTGTCAAAATTCAATAAGAAAACAACCTAATTTATTTATTTATCTAATTATTTATTTATTATTTTTAATCCTCACCAGAGGATATTTTTTCCATTGCTTTTTCAGAGATAGTGAAAGGGAAAGAAAGAGAGAAAAACATTGATGTGAAAGAGACACATCAGTTAGTTGCCTCCTGAATGTTGCTGAAGCTTGAGCTTGTAACCAAGGTATGTGCCCTTGGCAGGAATGGTGGCTGGACCTTTCAGTCTGCAGGCCTCTGCTTTAACGACTGAGCTAAACTGGCCAGTGCCAATCAACCTAATTTAAAAAGTGAGCACAATGTTTGAACACATATTTCAGCAAATAAGCATATAAATCATTAGGAAAATAGTAATTAAACTAACTGCTAATACAGTGAGTGAGATAGCACTATACACTTATTAGGGTGTCAAAGATTTATAAAGCTTGACCACACTAATTTGCCCTCAACTGAATGTTTGTGTCCCCCAAAATTGATGTGTTGAAATCTCAACCTCCGGTGTAATAGTATTAAGAGGTGTTACATTTGGGAGGTGCTTAGGCCATAGGACCAAAGCCTTCATTAACGAGATTGCTGCAGGTGAGAACTTTTCTCCCTTTCTGTCATGTAAGGATAGAATAAGAAGACAGGATCTGTGAACCGTAAAATGGATCCTCACCAGACACCAAATATTCTAGTACCTTCACCTTGGATTTTCCAACATCCAGAATTGTGAGATACAAATTTCTGTTGTTTATAAGCCACCCAGTATTTGATATGATAAATGGATAAAGACACAAGTGTTCTTGGATGGGGAATAACTGGAGCAACCATATATTGTTAGTATAGAAGTAAAATGGCACAACAGCTTTGGAGACCAATTTAACCATTTCTTAAAAACTTAAATATAAATCTACTATATGATCCAGTTATTTTATTTCTAAACATTTGCTCCAGAGAAATAAAAGCATATTTATACACAAAACTTGTATATAAATGTTTATAGGAGCTCTATTTTGAATATCCCCAGGCAGAAAATGATAATAAGAGAATAGATAAGAAAATTGTGGTATTTTCTTGCAATGGAATTATGACTAGTCAATAAAAGGGAATGGGTTCTTGTTATTTTCAACAACATGGATGAATCTCAAAAAAATTATGCTAAGTTAAAAATATAGACAAAATGCATACATACTGCATAATATCATTTACATAAAAGTCTAGAAAAGGCAAACCCATCTTTAGACAGCAGATCAGTGGTTGCCAGGGGACAGAAGAGATGAGGAGAAGAGATTACCAAGGGGCGTAAGGAAACATTTGGAGGTGAAATGCATATTCATTATTTTGATTGTGAAGTTTTATGGGCATATACATATGGCAAAACTTATCAAATTGTAGACTTTAAATACATGTAGTTTATTTTATGTCAATTATACTTCAATAAAAGTGTTTAAAAATGAATACACTCACTCAGAAGAGCAATTTTGTAAAGTGTATAAAAAAATAATACTATCTCATGGATTGGAGCCTGGAAATAAAATATTTTCTTCTCTATGCAATCTACTTGAAAGCCAAATTATTATACAATCACGTGTCACTTAATGATGGGGAAACATTCTGAAAAAGATGTCATTAGGACATTTTTGTCATTGTGCAAACATCATAGCACTTACAGAATTCTAGCTGGTATAGCCTACTACAGCAAGCTGCATGCTAAAGCTTATTGCTCCTAGGCTACAAAACTGTACAGTATGTTACTCTACTGAATATTGTAAACAATGGTAACACAATGGTAAGTATTTATGTACAGAAACACATCTAAATATAGAAAAGTACAATAAAAATGGTATAAAAATAAAAAATGGTGCACCTGTATAGGGCACTTACCATGAATGGAGCTTACAGGACTAGAAGTAGCTCTGTGTGAGTCAGTGAATGAGTGGTGAGTGAACGTGAAAGCTGAGGACATTATACTACTTTGGACTTTATAAACACTATCCCATAAGCCCACTCCCTGCCTCCTTTCAACAGGGTCAAAAATAGAACATGGAAGTTGTCAATGCTGCTCCGTGAACAGGGACGTGGGTTGGACTGATTGAAAATGTTGAGGAGAAACTGGCTAGGTAAAGCATACATCACCAAAATAGTGACTGTCAGGAAGGAGTGACAGGTGGCCTAAGAATGAGTAGGAATGAGAAATCAAGATGTAGAGATAAAGGAACATAGGGGATTGCCATGGCAAAGTGGTTTTGGCTATTGCCTGCCGGAGTAGTGGTCAGATTAAGGAACTCTGTGAGATTCATAAAAATGAGTGTATTTAACATGGAGAGAGTGTAGAATTAGGGCCTCAATATTTTGACTTTGGAAATTTGTTTTTGGTTTCATTGACAGTATCTTGCACAAAGGGGATCTCTCTGACATTAAATCGATGGAAGAAATAAATCTTATTATAACATACATTTTAAGATTTTATGAACTATTTTCAAGATATTTTGATAATAACTAATATTTAAAGACTGATTTATAATTTTCAAAGTTTTTAAATTTATTTTTTATCTAATCTCAAAATATATGTATTTTTTCAGGCTGCTATAATATACCATAGACTGGGTGTCTTATTAAAATTATCTTTCATAGTTCTGAAGGCTAGTTAGTCCTAGATTAAGGTGACAGCTGATTAGGATCCTAGTAAGAGCTCTCTTCTTGGCTTGCAGAAGGCCATTATTTTCTATGCTCAAATGGCCTTTCTTCAGCATGTGCACCCAGAGACAGAACAAAACCAAGCTCTCTGGTGTCTCTTCTTATAAGGGCACCGATCCCATCATAAGGGCATCACCCTTATGACTTCATCTAACTCTGGTTACCTTCCAAAGGCCCCATCTCCAAATACTATCATATGGGCATTTAGAGCTTCAACATAGGAATTTTGGGGAGGACACAATTCAGTTAATAAAAAGGCATAAAAGCTCTTCTAAGCACACTGACTTATTTTCTTTAGAATTCTATATTCCTTCAAATATTATCATATAGTTTGTTTCATTTGATTTTAAAAACCAGTATATCAAGATACAAAATAAGTAGTATATTATTATTTTTCATGGGAAGAAATTTGAAAAAAGCTACAAGCTAAATGACTTGCTAGCATCAGATAAATAGAATAAAATAGTACTTGCTTCTGCCATGTACCTTTAAATCCATAAAAGCCTTATACAGGGTGCGGTAAAAGTAGGCTTACAGTTATCAGTACATGAAACACAGGGTTTACCCTTGTATTATTGTTAATTAATTATTGTATTATTTATTTGTATTACAACTGTAGACCTACTTTTGCCCACCCCTGTATATTGGTGTGGAATACAGAGCATAGGGACAGCTACAATAAATACTCCATGATTCTTGCATTTGTACTGACTTATCCTCAAAGCATCAAAAGATAATTGTTCTAAGAACAAAGTAGCAATTAGGTTTCCAGTGAACCAAAGTGGTAGCTTCACTCTAATTTTAGAAGAATATAATCGTATTAGGCCTTTGCCAAGTTGAATTAATTAAAATTGATGTAGTTATTCATCTAAAAGTTATGATCAGAAGATTTCTCAAAAACCCTACATGAAGTATATACAAAAATAGCCTAAAAACCCTACATGAAGTATCTGTGCACTGTACTAATATATATATTTTTCCCACCTGAGGGCGAAATGATGTAAAGCAGAGACTGAAACTTAACAATGTTATTTTATATTTTATTTTATTTATTTGTTTATTAAATATATCTTTATTGATTTCAGAGAGAGGGAAGGAGAGAGAGACAGAGAGAGAGATAGAAACATCCATGATGAGAGAGTCATTGATCGAGCCCGCAACCCGGGCATGTGCCCTGACAGGGAATCGAACCCCGATCGCCTGGATCCTAGGTCGAAGCTCAACCGCTGAGCCACGCCCGGCTGGGCAACGACGTTATTTTTTAAATGAATATATGCAATGAGATTTAGTAGATTAAACAATTGAAGACGTGGGTCTAATTTAAGTGGTGCCCACGTGTGTGTGTGTGCAGGCATCTGGGTTTGCAGCGACCCCTTTCCCTCCTCCCTGAGGCCTGCCGCTGGAACCCTTTGTTCTTTCATGTGAGAATGATGTCAAAATGCCAGTTTTAGGTGATAACTGCATACAGTATAATAATTTTAATATCCGGATTATTGATCTTCTTAAGAATTGATTTTTTGCTTAAAAATGTAAAGGATAGTCATAAATGGAACTGTACACTTGCTACAAAAAATACAGCTCCCTATAATATAATACAACTACTGGACTCTCTCCTTCCCACTGACTTTAACCTCGAGGCATTAAAAATACCTATTCTGTCTAAGAGTAAGTTGTAATTCAGTTTCCAATTCCAGGCTAAAACCGTAGCCTCACCTCAATTTTAACAGCTGAAATTCTTATGTCCTCTATGGGTCATGTCTAGTCATTTTTAAAACCTCTTAAATTCAGCTACTGTGGAATCAATGGATATCTCATATAGTCTCCCCAGGGTGAACTAAAAGGTAAGTCAGAAAATGCCTTGCTCTAACAGATTCTTTTCAGAATTGTCCAAAGAACACTTAATATTGGAGACAGTTTGAAACACTTTACATTTTTCTTACAATAGGTGGTAGAGTTCTTGATTGAGATCTTACATCATGAACTTCTACTGAAATTCAACAAACTGCATTTCAATTAACCAAGATTCCTTTGGTCCTTACATCGGTATCAAAAAAATAAATTGCTATAAAACTTTACAATCATATACCATGAAAAGTTTGGTTAGATCAGACTGGCATGTTTTCACAGATACATATTTGAGTAACATGAATCAAAGGAATTTTAATAAGCCACAAAACCTTAGAAAATAAAGCTATCTACTTTTTAATTTCTAACTGCTTTTTAAAAAATAACTAATTTTTACTTAGCACAATTTTTAGGTAAATTGTTTATGTTTTTATTAACTCATCAAATTCTCTTACAACTTTTTGAGATAAGTACATTAGTTATCCTTCTCTACCCTTTATAGATAAGGAAACTGAGGCACAGAGAGACTTAGTAATTTTTTTCATGTGTAAATAAATGTTTAATTTTAAGCTACAAATTCAAATAATAGTGAAATAAGACTTTATTAAAAATTTACTATTTCTCAGTAAAAATATTATCTCCCCTTATATAACAAAACATGTACATTATGAAAAGTAATGAAATTATCTTTAATGGATAGCAATTTTAAAAAGTTCATTCAGATAAGTGACAAAATCAAGGTTCAAACAAAGGTGCTATGTATGGCTCTGGAGATTCCTGCATATAATCATATTCACACAGCTCTAACTTTCAAATTCAAGTGGATGCAATGGTCAAGTACAAAGAATTTGAATCATTTAAATTTATAAATGGTAGATGTTTTATTAAGCAAAATTGGTAAGTCTAAGGGTTACATCATAAACTTCCGCAAGAGCTCACTTACTTTGCACTGCCCATATGTTTCTAATACCATGGGCCAAGTTTTTCTGAACACTACACTGGTGACAGATTTAGAACAAAATGTAAGAACTTATTTACATTTCTTTGCTTGTAGATGAAAAGGTAAGACTCTTTTCAAAGTAGCAAATGGAAAATGGAAAATAAGTAATTCAACTAATAAATTCTATGAGAGTCAGAGCAGTTTGGTGTTTTCATTTCAATCCAAAATGGAATAACAAGTATTCTCTTGATTGAAACAACCAAAAGAAAAAAAAATCTACATGAAATATATGACACACAGGTTTCAAGACACTGGATCAGGCAAGGAAGGACAGTGGTCTCTGAGAAATAAGAAACAGAAAGCTGAGTTACACACTGCAAAAAAGAAACAAAATATTGAGTCCCACCTAGTCCCAGCTTATTGACAGTATGACCAGGCCATAGCAGAGAAAATGGGATTTAGGCAGAGCCCCAAAGAGTCCCTGAATTGAGAATATTTTGGTGTACTCTTAGCTTAGGAGAGAGAACTTCAATGCAGCAATATGAATGAATCTCAGAATAATTATGTGGCATGAAAGAAGCAAGACAAAAAAGAATTTAATATATAAATTCACATATAAAACTCTGGAAAATGAAAACATTTATATTGACAGAAACTCAGTGATTACCTGGGCAGGTTCAGTGCAAAGAAGATTTGTAGGGAAGGAGTGCACAAGGACATGAGGCAACTTCTGGGTGAGATGGATATGCTCACTATCTTAATTTTGCTGATATTTTCACAAGGGGTATAAATATGTAAAACTTACCAAATTATATATTTGAAGTACAGTAATCCCCCCTTGTCCACAGTTTTGCTTTTTGGGATTACAGTTACTATGGTCAACCCTGGTCCAAAATTATTAAATAGAAAATTCCAGATATTTAGAGAGATTGAGAGAGATCACATTCACATAATTTTTACTCCAATATATTGCTATAATTGTTCTATTTTATTATTGTTGCTGTTAATCTCTTACCATGTCTAATTTATAAATTAAACTTTATCATAGATATGTGTTGTTAACTTTAAAAATATAAAAAACCAAAGTGAGCGGCAACACCATTTATTTAAGATCAAAGAATAGCTGTTTAATAGGGAGTACTGATTCAGGCAGAAACCTAAGTAGTGTTCTAGTTATAGAGTGAAGGCAAAGATTTTTTTAAATATATATAAATAAAAGGAATAAAAATATATGAATAGAAGAAAGGAATTTCTATTGGTGCTAATAAGCTAAGTTATTATTTGGCTATACATTATGGTGCTAATTCTAAATAATGTCTTTAATTTTATTCCTTGTATGCAAGATGTCTGTTTTCCTCTGAGCTTTACAAATAGCAGTTTAGAATAAAATGCTGGTTTGACCCAGTCCAAAGGTTTTATTTTTCAGTTCAAACATTCCAAATGTTTGAGGCGTAAAATATGCAAGTCAATTTCTCTGGAATAGCTGTCCTCACTTTATTTTAAAATATCTCCACTATGTTAACTCTTCATAGTATATATAGAAACAAATATAGTATATTATAAGGTTCAGTATTACCCATGGTTTCAGGCATCCACCTGGGACAAGGGGAAACTACTGTATGTGTAATTTATTATATTCAATTATATCTCAATGTTACTATACAACAATTCTAGTTGGGCATGACATTTTAGGAAAGTTGAGTTTTAAGATTGGTCTTTGTTATAAACATCATATTTGTGTCCCCTCAAAATTCTTATTTTGAAAACCTAACCCTTAATAAATTGGTATTAGGACGTGGGACTTTTGAGAGCTAATTAGGTCATGAGAATGAAGTTCCATGCTGGAGTTAGTGTCCTTATATGAAGAGGAAGACAGCTAGTCCAGTCTCTCTCTCCTCCAAATGGGGACACAACCAGAAGTCCACTTGTAAACCAGGAAGAGGGCCTTCACCCAAATGAGACCATGTTGGCACCCTAATCTTGGACCTTCAGTCTACAGAACTGTGAGAAATAAATGTTTGTAGTTTAATCCACTCAATTTATGTTAATCTGTTATGGCATTCTGATGTGATTAAGGCAGTCTTCATAGTATGATATTATTTAATAAAAGAAAATAAGGGGAAAGGCTATGCTCGGCTTGAGTACCAGTAGCAGTCTATTGTCTTTAGGTGTCTGTAACTTGATTACTCTGACCTGAATATTAGTTAATTTGGGTCAATGAGAGAGAGTATGAAGGTAGTATGGGTTTAAATATTGTTGTAGGGCAACTTTAATTATCTATAAAGTCACTGTATTTGTTTTCTATTGTTGTATAATTACCACAAATCTAGTTGCTAAAAACAATGCAAATTTATTATTTCACAGTTGCCATGGGCCAAGACAGTTTCCATGGGCATGAGTGGATTAGTTTCTTATTACTGCTGTAATAAATTACCACAAACTTAGTTGCTTGAAACAACACAGTTTTATTGCTGTGCTTCTGGAGGTCAGAAATCTAAAATCAAATTTATTAAACTAAAGCTGAGGTGTCAGATATTGGCACAGCTGGTTTCTTCTGGATGTTCTCGGTGAAGATACATTGCCCCATTTCAGCTCCAAGTGGCCACTTATATTCCTTGGCTTGTAGCTTCTTCCTACATTTTCAAAGTATATCCCTCCAAATCTCTGTTTCCACTTTTACATTGCCTTCTACTCTTCTGATTTTCTAGTGTCTACCTGAGTAATTCAGGCTAAGCTCCCCTTTTAAGATCCTTAACTGAGTCACATCTGCAGAGTTTCTTTGCTCCTTAATTTAATATTCATAGGTTCCAAGGATTAAGATGTGGATATTTGGGGGGAGTTGTCATTCAGCCTCCTACAATGGATTAGCCGAATACTGTGCTTGGGTCTCAGAAGACGCAAGTCATGGTGATTGGGGCTGCACTGTCCTAAAGGTCTTCTTCCAACCTCATTCAGGTTGTTAGCAAAATTGAGACTGTAGAATTACTGGCTGCCAGCGGAGGGCGTCTCTATCCGCTGCTAGGGGCCATCCTCAGTATTTAGTCAAGTGTGTCTCCATATCATGCAACTCCCTTTCAAACCAGCAAGAAAAACTTCTGTTATAATGGTTGGTGTCTTACATAACCTTAGTTCTGTGTTACTCAGCATTTTCCCCAGTTAAATAAGCTATGAGAAACCCATCCAGTATTTTCATTATATATTTTAGGACAAAACAGAAGCCTTTCATGTAATACCTTTAGTACTAAAATATATTTTATCTTTTTTTGAAGACTCCACCCAACACTCATTAACAAATAAACACTGAACATATTTCAAAAGTGGAAACATCACTGCAGAGCAGTAGCAGGTTCAAAGCAGACAAAAAAGTCACATTGATGGTACTCAGTGCTCTTTTCTGCCATTTTCAGGTGAACAAATAGAAAAAATTCTAGTCTGCTGGTGTTTAACATAATTCAGATACTGCTGTAGGACATCTATTTCTGCTCTCTATGGAATATATACTTCTTCAAGACATGTCACAAAATGCACCTTCTGAATTTTTTGATACTTGGAAAATAAGAGAACAAGATATAACAAAATAAACATATCTAGAGCTTTGTTATTGTTTTAAAAAGAGCATAGTGAAGTCCATCCTCTTGTTCATGTTTGATTTTACTGAAACCACAAAGAGAAATTATCAAGAGAAAAACATTAAATGTGATTCAAAACATAAATCTCTTTTTTAAATGACAAGGGAGAAAAAAGACAAAACTGACATCTATCTCTTTGGCTTCTAAACTAAATTATGAATTTTTTCTACCATTCTTAATTAACTTTTGCCTTTACAAGGGTTTATTGAGAGCTACAGAGTGTAATAAGTCTACAGTCTGCTGCTTCCAGAGTTGTATTCATATGTTGTATTTTTCTTCCATTTTATCACAAATATTTCCAAATTTATAAAGATTAAATATGGTGTTTATTTGATATACCATTAATATATTCTACTGGATTTTATTAATATTTTGCATCTATATTACATGTCAAAATAAATTGTAAAGGGCAGAAATTATTTCATTTTTTTATTAGTGTCCATATCTGATTTGAATGTTAACAAAAGTAATTTATAATAATTCTGTCAAATTTCAGTAATGCAATTTACATTATTCCACACACTTTTAAACATTTTGTAATCTAAGCATAAATTTTCATTGCTAAAAGGACAGGCATGCCAACTTGCACTCAATAATACAAGTGTGTGTATGTGTGTGTGCTGTGTATGGTTTATCTGCAAAAATGCCAGACACATAGTATTTGCTCTGTAATTGGTAATTATAATTACACTTAAAGATAAAGTCACCTAGGACTTAGCTAAGACTTCTATATGTAGAACATAGTTAAAAATAATGGCATTATTTGTTCTATAATGTTACAAATTGTGTGACTTAAAGTTTAGTACTTTGTGTAACTTTTATGATCTAATTAGATCCATTTAGCCTATATTCAGGAAAAAATGAAATTTTGCGAAGAACATTAGTCTTCCACAGCAAGTGAAAAAAAAAAAGGAAAATTTTATTTTAAATAACTTATGGTCATAACAATAGTGTGGACATTGAGCAGTAATTGCATTTATGTACCTATTACACCAAATTTCTATCAGTACAGACTTTAAACTTTCTGAGAAAATATGTATGGTTTATAATAATTAATCTGTTTAATTTCCCAATATTAGCACAATTCTGGAAAATAGTATCTATTTACCTACATCTAATTAATGTTATTTTATAATTTTGTTGACTATTCAAAATTTTGAAGAAATATTTTATAATGATTCCGTATGATTTTTACTTTATATTTATAGTTAGGCCTCTCTAAACCATGTCAAAAATTGCATATGATGCACAGAATTAGGATTGTAGGATATAGTTAAAAAACAATTTAAAAGTAATTGACAGTTTTGTTTTTACATAGATAATATACTTACCATAGAATGTGGAAATGAATTTCAGGTAATTCAGTAATAACCATTAAACACTTGGGACATCAACTTACATTCGATGCTTTCAAGATTAAGGCCAAAGATTCAGTCTTGAAAATAGCTAATGACCTTAATCTGCACTATTAGAAATTTATGTATTAAATCAGGAAAACAAATAATTTTGAAATTGGTTAAGAATGGAAATTTTGAATGATTTCTTTAGAAGATACAATATACATATGACATTAGTTTGAAGGAAGTATTAGACTGAACTGCGTCCTCCACATCCCAAATTTATATGTTGAAATCCTGATCTCATTTCCTCAGAATGCAAATATATTTAGAGATACGGTATTATAGGGGTTAAATTAAAATGAGATCATTAGGGTAAACTAATCCAATATGACTTGTGTCCTTATAAACAGAGGATATTTGTACATAGACATGTATGGAGGGAAGACATATGTGAAGACACAGGGAGAAGATAGACATCAGAAAGCCAAGGAAATATTGCTAGAATAGATCCATTCCTTCCAGCACTCAGAAAAACCAACCCTGCTGGCACCTTGATCTTGGACTTCTACCCTCGAAAACTACTAGATAAATTTCTGTTATTTAAGCCACCCAGTCTGTGGTAACTTGTTATACCAGCCATAGCAAACTAACTCAGATTTAGTACTGGGAAATGGGCTGTTGCTATAATAAATATCTAAAAATATGAACATGACTTGAAATTGGGTAATAATAGAGGCTGGAAGAGTTTTGAGGTATGGGTCACAAAAATTCAGACTTGTCTTGAAAAAATTGCTGGTAGGAATATGGATATTAAAGGATATTTTGGTAAGATTTTCTACTTTTTATAGCCACATATTATTCCATTGTGTAAATGCACCACAGCTTCCTTATCCACTCATCCACTAATGGGCCCTTGGGCTGTTTCCAGAAGTTGGCTACTGTAAATAACACTGCTATGAACATAGCGGTGCATATATTCTTTCTGATTTTTTTTGGGGGGGAGAGGGGGGATTCTTATGGACATGGGGATTATTATGCTAAATGAAATAAGCCAGTCAGTGAAAGACAAATACCATATGATTTCATTTATGTGTGGAATCTAATAAACAAAATAAACTGAGGAAAAAATAGAAAGAGAAGCATGGATACATGGAACAGACTGACAGATATCAGAGGCAAAGGTGGCTGAATGAAAGAAGGTGAAGGGATTAGCGAAAGAGCATATAAGCATAACCCATAGACACAGACAACAGTGGTGATGGCCAGAGCGAAGGGAGGGGTGGGGGCTGGGTGAAGGTGGGCAAAGGGGTGGGGGTGGGGACATCTGTAATAGTGTCAACAATAAAAATAAAGTTTAAAAAAAGCAATTTTGGTTAAGGTTCAAGGAGAAAAGAGGAGATCTTAGAGAAATCTATTATCTAGGAGAATACATATATCATCATGAGCATGATATTGACAGAAATATTAATGTTAAAGATTCTTCTGATGAGGTCTCAGATGAAAATGAAGAGCACATTCATTATAGGAAGCTGGGGGATAGGTGATCCTTGTTATAAGGTGGTAGAGAATTGGGCTGAAATGTATTCTAGTGTTTTGTGGAAAGTAGAACTTGTAATCAGTGCACTTGGATATTTAGCTTAAGAGATTTCTTTGAACGATATTGAAGGCGTAGCCTGGCTACTTCTAGCTGCTTGTAATAAAATGTGGGAGGAGATAGATGAACTGAAGAAGAATTAATTAAACAAAACTGAAACAGGACTTGAAGAGCTGGAAATTCTTAGAGCTGATCCATGTTTCCAAAAGAAAGCAAGCATGTTCTGAAGAGAATATCAAGGATATGGCTCAATAACCATTTACTAAAAAGATTACACAAGTGATTCATGGAAGCATTCAATCATCTCAGCAGAAACCAGGGATGAACATGGCTAACTGCAATAAGTGAGACAGAAAAAACTAAGAACCATATGATTTCACCTCTATGTGGGATATATAACTGAAAGCAACAAAAGAACAAACAAGAAAAACAAACTCATAGATACACAACAGTATGGTGGTTATTAGAGAGAAGGGGGGAGAGGGGTTAGTAAAGGGTAAAGGGGGTCAAATATATGGTGACAGAAGGAGATTTGACTCTGGGTGGTGGGCACACAATGCAATATACAGATGTTTTATCATAGAAATGTATACTTGAAACTTATATAAACCTATTAACCAATGTTACCCCAAGAAATTTAATAATAAAGAAAGAAAAAAAAATGAAAGTTTATGGTGACTTAAAAAATGAAATCAATTAAATTATCAGAAAAAATTTTGCGGCATGATTTTTATATCTTTTAACATTTGTCTTGAATAAAACAAGACAATGCAAACAAAAAAAAAATGGTTTTTCAGAAAATATCTTGTCCGTAGGCTTGGACCATCATAAATTGCATAGGAGGCCAAGAAGGCTGAGAATTTTATACCAGATGAAACACTGCCAATTTAGACTGAATTGTGCTGAGATAGGACAAAATGAAGGAAGGCTGCTGAACTTCTGAAATTCTACAGGATGGGCCAATAGAGCTATCTGGCTGTGAATAATATCTTATCCTTCACTAAAAATGAAGAATGGCTGTCACTGCCACCCTGGTCCAGATGGCCCAGGCCCAGGATGACCAACCAGGAGGGGAGTGGACTTGTCACCTAATCAGTTCCACAGAGTGAGGCCTCCTCCTCATTTCCAGAGGGTGGGGCTATCTCCTCAATATTAGAAGGCAGGTCATGGCCACTGAGGGCAGAGGGCATGGAGCCATCACACTCGTGGGCCCAAAAGACAGAACTGCCACACTAGTGGGCTGAGAGAACACAACATTGATCCAAAGAGAATCATTTTAGAGCTTTAAAATATAATAGAATTTATCCTGATAATTTGCACCTGTTTAGTAATCCTTGCCCCGTTTTCCTTTTTGATTTCTTTCATTTGAAGTAAAAATGTCTATCCTATGCCTATTACACCACTGCATTTTTTCTTTTCACTATATCTTTATTGATTTCAGAGAGTGGAAGGGAGAGGAAGAGTGAGAGATAGAAACACCAATGATGAGAGAGTCATCACTGATTGGCTGCCTCCTGCACACTCCCCACTGAGGATCAAACCCGCAACCTGGGCTGTGCCCTGAGAGGAATCAAACCGTGATCTCCTGGATCCTAGATCAATGCTCAACTACTGAGCCACAACTGGTGGGGCACACCTCTGCATTTTGATAGCAGATATCTCATTTCACAGGATTACAGCTGGAGAGGGATTTTTACCACAGATTGAGTCTCACTCATATCTGATGTAGATGATAATTACATGATGTATTAGACTTAGATTTCTCTCTGGGATAGGTTAAGATTTTGAGGTGTGTTGAGATGGGGTCAATGTGTTTTGAATATGAGAAGGACATGACTGTTTAGGAACCAAAAGGTGGAATATTATGGAATTGTGTCCCTCCAAAATTCATAGGTTTATGTTCTAACCCTTAGTTCTTCAGAATGTGACCATATTTGAAGATTACTATACCGTGATAATTAAGTTAAATTAGGGTCATTCTAGTAGGCCCTAATCCCATATGACTGGTGCTATTATAAGACAAGGAAATCTGGACACAGACATGCACAGAGAAAAGATGATGTGAAGACACATGGATAAGACAGTCATCTACAAGCCAAGGAGACAGGCCAAGAATAAACCCTTCCCTATGCCCTTCGGAAGGAACCTATCCAGTTGATACTTTGATCTTGAATTTATTATCTCCAGACCTGTGAAAAAATAAATTTCTATTTTTGAATCCACTCTGTCTGTTTAACTTAGTTTTAGCTGTACCAGCAAACTAATAAGGAAGACAACTGGCTAAAACACATTTTAACATTTTCTCCCTATTATTAAGTAGAAAAATAAATAGAAAATTTAATCATTTGTAGGCACTGTGGGTCTTATGATTTTACTGAATAATAAGTTTTATAATTTTTATTAATATTTTAAAACTACTTATTTATAAAGAAAATGTTATATATGTTTATATACACACATACACATATCTATATATCCTTATAAATTGATTTTAAGCTCCTTCAGGGAAAAAATTTTTTAAACTTTTAAAATATTTATATATAATATACATATTGCCTAATGCATCCATAGTATTTCATGTTTGAATAAAATAACTAATTAAATATAGATTATTAAATTTACATTATATGTTTAACTCCATTTGGCCAAAACATAGCAGTTTAACATGCCAAAGTTTAAAAAAATAAATAAATTCTAAAGTGCCTTTTTAAAAACTCTTATCTATGCAACTAAACAAAAATGAAAGGAAACAAGCTGATGTGAATGCATTTGATATATTTCTTTGAAGTTATTTGCTTCACAGTTTGAATTGGTTAGATTGTCAAATGATTATAATTATGCTATTCTCTTATTTTTCTCCTTTTAAAAAATATTACATTTACATAAATTCACTTTATAGGTAAAATAATTCACTATATTTATAAATTTAATTCCAATTAGCTTTTCTTAACCTAAAAATATCATTCTTTATTACTACAAAGATTTTCATTTTCTATCTATAGGGTTTTAAATATTTTAACAAGCACTTCCAAGAAAGCAACTATCCAAGCAGTTGCATACTTTATCTTAATAAGAACACTAATTTAATTGTTGAAAATAGTTGGGTCTATAATGAGAGCTCACAAGTACTTTATTATCTAATAAAGTTACACCTCAAAAACAACTGATTCTGGGAAATAAGAGAGAACTATTGACAAGAAAGGAATCAATATAATGGATTATCATTATGCCCAATAAACTTAAATAGAAATAATTATTTAATGGCTAATTTTTATAAATATACCAAAGCCTTGTCTTTTAAAAATCCATACATTTTATTCTGAAAGGCAACAGACCTTTAGTAAATGGATGATTTTATTTAGTGAAAGAAGTCATGAAATAGGCATTGCAAATGACTCTCTAAAAGGCTTTGCACAGGCACAAGCTCTCTTGTGGATTAGAAAACTGGTCAGCCACCTCTCTGTTTCTTTAACTAGGAATTATTTAGAATAAACTTACCATTCTACTGAAGACAGCACAAAAATTCTACAGCTAAACACAAAGCTATGTGGATAAATGTAAGTACACTCGTTCATTTTGTATTCATACATATAATTAATATAAAAAAATAAAAATATGTAATATTTTTACATATATCAATATATAATGATATATAAAATCAATCTAAATATATTCATGAATTAATATATAATAATTTAACAATTTAACAAAAATTATTTTTGTTGAGTGTCTATTACTAAAACAGATGCAAAAAGGTATTTTCCCAACTCCTCATGAAGTGAAAGTCTCATGGAGATGTCCGACATATAAACTCATAAATAAACTAGAATTCAATGAGTTCTGTTACAGAGGTCTGTGAAAGGACTATAGGAAGGAGGAAGGGAAAGCTAACCTTTTTTAAGGAGTTTAAAAAAGGTCTCACAGAATCACTAATATTTAATGTGTAAATAATAACCTTTGAAGAAAAAAGAGTAGGGTGACATCTGAGTTACACAAACACAAAATCTTTTTATATTTGCTACATATGCAATTTACTATTTCTAAATCATCAATTATTCTTATTTTCTAACTTTATCAAGTTTAGAGTGTGGCTATTCTTTTTATTTAAAAAATTATATATAAGTGCAATTATATATTGAGTCACTGTCTTATCTTATCAGGCATGATTTTTTTATGCCTTATATTGCACAATAGAATTGTATGTAAAACAATTCAAGAGAACAGTCCATAAAAATTTGACTGAATATACTGTTACCTATGACTCTTAAAAATGTAAAAATTTGCACTTAAAAATAACTGTGTGTTTGATAAATACATGAACTAAGGTGATGAAAGTGAGAATAGGAGACAGATTTGGGAAATATTAATAGCATACAATCTATAAAATATGTTGACTGATTAGATGTAGGAGATGAGCAATAGAAGTAATTAAAAGATTTTAGCACCGGGACCAAGTAGACAATGGGAATGTTTACCATGGTAGGAAATATTGGGAAAGAGCTAGTTTCACAGGGCAGAAATGTAGATTAGAAAAACCAAACAGTTTTGATTTATTGCATTTAGGTGGATATTTATAATAATTATATTAATTTAATGTTTCTAAAAGTTATGGATGTGTAAGTGCACTTATAATAAATTATTTTTATTTTGACTCTAAATTTAGATAATTATTTTCAAGCATGACGTCCTTTATTTGTTGATATGGAGGGTACATTTAAAATGTCATCTCAGCCCTCAGGTGGTTTATAGCTTAGCTGGAAGTAAACTTGTTCAAAATAACTAAATGGTTTTTTAAAATAGTCATTTAAATTGGTATCCTTAGAAGAGCCTAAAATGAGCTGGTAGAGAATTAAAACTACTGAAGAATTATACTCACTTGCTATCTGGTGACCATGTACATTTATAAGCCTCAGTTTTACAATCTATACAATATAGATATTATTTTTCATAGTTGTTTTAAGAACTAATTAGCTGAAAATGTGGAACTTGCTTAGCATAGTGATTCACATTAAATTACTTCCTTCCCACTCCTCTTATATGCCTAAATCAAGAGAAACCCACAAATAGCACGTTTTAAAAAGATAATTATTTAGAGGCCCCCAAGAATATCAATTGTGAAAAGATTCCGTTTGTTTTAACTGCCCATTATCCACATAACACAAAATTATATTTCAAAAATTTCTTCTTAACTAAAAAATATAGCTAACTAAAACTGAATCCAGGAGCTTTTTAGGTCTTTACAAATAATTTAAGAAGACTAACTTACCTACTTCAGAAAGATTAGTGTATGAAATTTGATGGCAAATTGCCAAATCATGTTATATTATGTTTAGTGATGTAGCTCAGTCATTCTTATTAAGTCCAAATATAAGCTTAGCATAATGCTGGAAAAATGGGTTTAATATGTTTACTGTGATTACAAAAATGATCACTTTGATGTATTCCACTGATGAAAAAGCTTGTGAATTCCGTCATCTCTGCTTGGTTACAGTATTCGCACTATTTTGCTAAAAGAATATCTAATTTGCTCATAAATCATTTATCAGAATTGTACGGGCTTACCTCTTTCACAAGTTGCTTTGGCATAAAACACCATGTATATGGGCAGATAATTTTTGACAAAGGAGCCAAAAATACACAATGGAGAAAAGAAAGCTTCTTCAATATCTGGTGCTGGGAAAATTGGAAAGCCACATGCAAAAGAATAAAACTAGATTACAGTTTGTTCCCATGTACAAAAATTAACTTAAAATGGATCAAAAGTCTAAATATAATACCTGAAACAATAAACTACATAGAAGAAAACATAGTTATCAAACTTATAGACCTTGGTCATAGAGAACATTTTATGAGTTTGATCCCAAAGGCAAAAATAAGTGAATGGGACTATATCAAACTAAAAAGCTTATGCCAGAAAAAGAAACTGACAAGGAAACAAAAGGGTAATCAACCAAATGGGAGATGAGATTTTCAAATAATTGTTCTGACAAGGGTTAGTATCCAAAATATATAGGAACCAATACAATTAAACACCAAACAATCTAATTTAAAAATGGGCAGAGCACCTGAACATACACTTACTTCTCCCAAGAAGACATACAAATGGCCAAGAGATATATGAAAAGATGTCCAACTTCACTAGCTATTATGGAAATTCAAATAAAAACTACAATGAGATACCATCTCACACCTGTTAGAACGGCCGTTATAAACAAGACAGGTAATAACAAGTGTTGGAGAGGTTGTGGAGGAAAAGGAGCCCACATTCACTGCTGGTGGGAATGTAGACTGGCACAGCCACTATGGAAAACAGTGTGGAGGTTCCTCAAAAAATTAAGTATAGAGTTACCATGTGACCCAGCAACCCCTCCTCTGGATATCTATCTAAAACATGTATTCGCAAAGATATATGCATCCTCATGTTCATTGCAGCATTATTCACAGTGGCCAAGACATGGACACAACCAAAGGGTCCCTTGATAGAGGGCTGGATAAAGAAGCTGTGCTGCATGCACACAATGGAACACCACCCAGCCATGAGAACGGGTGAAACACTGCCATTGGCAACAACATGGATGGACCTGGAGAATATTATGCTAAGTGAAATAAGTCAGTCAGAAAGAACTAAGAATCATATGATTTCACTCATATGTGGGATATAAAACTGAAACTCATAGACACAGACAAAGTATGGTGGTTACCAGAGGGAAGGGGGTGGGGGAACAGTAAAGCGGAAAGGGGGCCAAATACATGGTGATGGGAAATGATTTGACTTTGGGTGGTGGGCACACAATGCAATACACAGGTCATGTAAATATACACTTGAAACCTATATGATCTTATTAGCCAGTGTCACCCCAATAAATTTAATTTTAATTTTAAAAATTAAAAATGTGTTCTGGCCTGGTCACTGGTAGATATATAGGAGATAATGAATGAGAGGCAGCCAGAGCCTGTGAATCTTGTGTTTGGAAAAGTTCCAGGTTGTCTTTGGCACAGATTTCCCCTTATTATAGGGTGTTAGTTTTGGAAAGCTGGGGAGCTGGGATGAAGAAACAGAAGTAAATATATAGCAGAGGAAGCTTATGCCTTTCAATCTAAGAGGAAATACAATAATTCGAGTTGCCTCCCTACTGCTGATCCCTTTCAGAGACTTTTAAAATACATTTTCAAATGTATTCTGTACATTTGGAATAGAAAGACTGACTTAGGTCCTAAAAGAAACACTGATAAAATTAGGAAAAATAGGTATATGTGGGTGTTAGTCTCCTATGTATTTTTAAATTAATTCTCTGTGTGAAACTCCAAATTTTGAGTAATACTTATCAAGTAGCCTCTATAGCAAAAATTTATTTAAAAATCATCTCATTAAATTTTTCTCTTATTGTTTTCCCCTTTGTAGTTTAGTAATCAGAGGCAAGTGTCAAGCCCCTTTCTCCCTCAAAGGATCTATCATATTAAATTGAGGATAATACCATCCTCACAGTAGAGTTGAAGGAAAACGGAAATGTGTGTAAAGCATCAAGCTCAGTATCAAAATTCTTAATGTTAAGAAGTACTTGCAATTTTCCATTTTCACTCAAGTGGTCTGTGTGTGTATGTGTGTGTGAGAGAGAGACAGAGAGACAGAGAGACAGAGAGACAGAGATTGAGAGACTGAAACCGTAAAAAAGAGAATAAATGGTATAAAGACAGAAAAGAAGCATATTTTAGAAAACCCAGTTACATGTATTTTACAAAAGACACAAAAGAATGCAGGTACACTCTTCCCTGAGGAATTTCTCTTTTCTGAAATTTAATTGAAGAATGAAAGCTGGTGAAAGAGAGACTTGAAGGAGTTTAAGAAAAAAGCTTGTTCTATTCTAGTACTAAAATTCTTGGCATCAAAATCAAGACAAACTTCTATACATAGATAATTTCACATAGTAGACCTGGCAACCTGCAAAGTATCCCCAGGGTTAATTTGACAACCGCCTAAAAAAAGAGGTATCTACTATATTCAAAATTAGCAAAGATGAACCTATTTTTATATGTTTGTCACTAACATTCTCACTGCTGCTAAGCTAATTAGTGACAAATAACAAGAAAAAGGTCATAGCCTTATGTGATTTGAATCAGCCCTGTGTTTAAATTATATATTTACCAATGTTGAGGACAAGATCTCTAGAAGGTGGCTTTCTTATCAAATATATAATTTTATCTTTACGGTTTCAAAACCTTTTAAATTCTCCTACACATTATGAAACTAGTTATATTACTTATAGGGACGTACACTAACACTTCTAGTTTTCCTATCAAGAAACATGAAATTGATTTTAATAAAATAAAAATAAAAAATTTAAATGTTTAAATAACCAGCTCAATATAAAACAAACCATAACCAATGCAAAATAACAACAAAATTAAACAAACAAAACCTCTGCCAAAATAATAAGACACGGGCCATTTTTATTATGCTTGATTAGATATGTATATATAATCAGGCATTATATATATATATATATATATATATATATAAAATTTTTAAATGTGTCCCTTTTTATGCGAAGGGGAAAACAAAAAATGTGTAAATTTCAAAAGAACACTCAGCTAGTGAGCAACTTAGCTGTCAGAAATTACGAGGTAGTTATGCTTAATTCTAAAACCAGGGCTCTCTCCCTTACATTATTCTGCTTTCTAGTGACCTCATATAAAAGACAAATTATAAAACGACAAAATGCAAAGTAAAAAATAACAATTAAGTAAGTTCTTGATGATTTTGTACAAACTATGAATGTCACCTATCAATACATATAATAAAAATAAGAAAATATACCTTTGATGAAGGGTAACGTCTATTTTTTTTGTTATTCCCATTATTGCAATAGAGTGTTCTTACAAAACAATTACAGCTTTCAACAATAAAGATACATTTAAAAAAATAAAATATTAATGCCAATCCCCCCTTTATTTTGTGATAACATGGTTACATATGGTCTCAAAACTTTTAAATGGATGTTTACAAAACCATAAGTTATTCATTTCTATTGCGTTGAACTTCAATATTAACTTTTAAATTAAAGTTTAGATGCATATAATGTAATAACGATTTTCTAAATGTCCAGATTCTTGGACCTAGCCTCAACATCAGAAATTTTTCAAGATGGATAGTTATAGTGCAGCAATTTTCAACCTTTTTCATCTCATGGCACACATAAACTAATTACTAAAATTCTGCAGCACACCAAAAAATATATCATAATTGTTGTCAATCTGACAAAAAATTGGTATAACTGTGATTCATTCACACCAGACAGCTATTGTTGTGTTAGCTGTTGTCATTTTTTTGTTTGACAGTCTAAGGGAAAAGAGGTCAGTGCCCCTGATTAAATAGTCAGGTATTGCATGTTTTAAAAATTCTTGCAGGGCACAGGTGAAAACCGCTGTTATAAAGGACTAAAATGATAATACAGCACTCTTAGAATAAAAGTAACAACAAAAGCGACAGTGAAAGTGCTTGCTCACTAAACTTTACACTTTCAAAACAATAACTTTCTTCTTTAAATAAATTTATTGGAGTGACATTGATTCATAAGATTATATAGGTTTCAAATGTACAATTCTATGATATATCATCTATATATTGCATCGTGGGCCCAAACCTAAAGTCAAATTGTCCATAACTTTCTTTAGCTAACTCATGATATTGTAAAGATTCAGATGAATTATAAAATGCCACCTCCTTTCTTATATTCACATGTAAGATTCCTGATATTGCCTAATAGCTTAATTAATATTCTCATTGCAATTAAATGATACTGTAGACTACCTAACAGGACATTAGGAAGAGAGGTGTGCTACAGCAACTCTTTCTACCAGCTAAAATCCACAAGACCAGTCTCTAGAGAAGTTTGAATGAGAGGAAGAAAATTTTTCTGTAACTAGATTAGAAAATATTCGCTCATAACCAGCAGACAGAGTACATGGAACCCAAAGTATTTATTCATACACATATTATTCTTGAAGACATATCCTAAGTGTGGATTGATAATTGTGCTCAGCACAGAGAATACAAACTGGTAAGCAGAAGAGATGCCATGCACAATTGCATGAAGGCCACAGTCTAACCAGAAAGGAAAAGAAAAATGATCACATGCTTCCAAAATCAGTAAAATTGCAACCATGACAACATTTATGTCAGAAGCAACAGCATGGGCAAAAAGTTTCGTTGACTGAATGAATGTCACAGCGGGTAAAAGAGACTGAAAGAAAGTTAGCCTAGCTACAGCAGAGTGGCCCTGCAAAAGGCTGCGTGAGGAAGTAGAGACAGATTTTCTCACATAGGGCCTTGCTGATTTTAAGCCTAGAAAAAAGTTCAGTGTGTGTGCACATAAATTTATAAGGGTTAGAGAAGGGTAAATTTAAAACTTTGGTTTTAAAAAGAAAATGCATTCAGTTTTGTAGAGAAAGGGAAATGATTATGGGAAACTTTGGGTGGATATGGGAAAAGAGTTATTAAACACTTGGAATTAGACATATCTGGCTATTCTACTTAATGTATGATATAAATTTAGAAGAATGGATGCTTATTAACCGGTAAAATAATTCTTCTTAAGACCTTTCTTATTTACACAGAAGGTAGCTTTAGCTGCCAGGAATAACAGTAAAATACAGTGGCTAAATTATACAACTACTTCATATACTATTTATCATTCACATATGAGAAGACAAAGCTATCATAAATGTCTGTCTCTATTTGCTGGAAAAATGAATGCAGTATATTAATTCCAAGATAATGAACAGCAATATTTCCTTGCTCTGACACGGAAATAGTTATTTTTTATTTTTGTGCATTTTCTATATTACTAAGTAGTAGTTACTAAATTAAATGAGAAGCATAGAAGTATTTCAAAAAGTAAAATATATGTTAAATTTTAATTGCTATGAATTGAATGTTTGTACACTCCTAAAATTTTTATGTTTCAACCTTAATGCCCAATGTGATGGTATTAGGAAATGGGCCTTTGGGAGGTGATTAGTTTACAGATTTGGAGCCCTTCTGATGAGATTAGTACCCTTGTAAGAAGAGATAGAAAAGAGTTATCTCTCTTTCTCTCTTTGCCGGGTGTGGATATAATGAGACGGCCTTCTACAGACTGGGAAGAGGGCAGTCACCAAACAGTGAGCCTGCTGTTATCTTGATCTTGGCCTTTCCAAACTATAGAACTGGGAGAAATAAATGTTTGTCGTCTAAACCCCCCAACCTATGGTGTATTTATTATAGCAGCCCAAGTTGATTGAGACAACATATAAGTATACACAATCAATATTTATATGTGACATATAAATATGTGACAATTAAATAAATATAAATATGTGACAATTAAATAAATAATTTAAATAATCAATTTCCAATTTGAGGAAAATTCTAATTCCATGTAGAAATGTGTAAATCTTATGAAAATTATGTGCAGGTTAGCTAGATAAGCCACACAAACACAGTTTCTAGACTATAAAGTATCAAATGTAAACCCATTAAGATATTTTATTTTTATGTTCTTAGTGGAAACGATATCTGGTATTCAATAAACAGTAACAGAGATGACAAAATAACACATTTTACTATAATGAAAACTAAAGGTGTTATTCTAGTACTTTGGTACTAAAGTTATATACTAAGGCAAGGATATTAAAATTTAATTTTTTATTACCATGATATCATATAGCATTGAAAAAAGCTTAGACTATTTGAGGTACTCCAAATTTCCCCCTTTTCTCTGTTGAATTACAGCATATTATCACAAAATGACTAATTAAGGAGTATTACTACTTCAGGTAAAGAACCAGTATGCAACTTAAATTCTTATATTTTTGCAGCCATCTCAAGGTCATATAGTCAAAGCCCTCCAACATGTGACACAGCTTTGTTCCTTTGCTTGCTGTATCTACAGCACTAGAATTCCCCCTTTACAGCTCTTCATGTTCTCACTTGCTATATGGCAATCAAGTTACATGTCATGGGGAACAAAGATGAATGAAACATTATTCTTGCATAAAAGCAGCAGGTGAAAGGCTGGAAGGCAAAAAGCTGACTAAGTTCAGTGTAGTAAATACTATCAAAATTATGTATAAATTACTACACAAACAGATAAGGGAGTGACTGGTTTAGTAGGAAATGCACTGGATGGTGAAGAATGGCTTCTAACAAAATAAGTACATAAAAATGGGGCTTTGGTAGTAAATAACTATTTTTTGTTTGTTTTAGGAAATACCTAGAACAAGGAAAAGATGCCAGAGATCTAAATATGTTGGCGTGATGGTAGCAATTGTTCCAGTAGGACAGGGTTTTTTTCCCCCACAGAATACTATGTTTTCTTGCACCTCAAGCCCTCTGCACAAACTTTTATTTTGTTCTGAAATACTACTTATTATCCTTTAAAAAAAAGCCACAACGGCTGGAAGTATGTGCTGGCCTGATGTGCCCTTGAAGACATCGATTCTGGTTTGTGACCCATTACCATCCCCATGTCTGCATCTCTAAGCAGCAGTTCTCTAGATGACTTGTCCTCATTTCTATGCAGCTAAGTTTGTTCTCTGTCCTGGCTCCCTAAATAGTCAGTAAATGTTTTCACAATAAATTTTCCCTGATGATTTTAGAAATACTATCTATAATGCTATGCACAGAGACGTTCTAAAGACGTGTTTCATTTAACAAGATTCAGCCATTTCTCTTTTCTTATAAGCAGTAAGCTCACTGAGAATTATGCCCCTCCATTCTAAACTTCAGGCCTACCAAATGCCGTGCTTTTCAAAAGGATTCCTCTCTCTCACGCCCCACATCTTGGCACATGTTCCTGTCTTGGCCTTCAATCTCCTTGCTTCCAAAAATCTAACATATTCCTAGGAGTTTATAAAAAAACTAATTTAGATATTGTTTCTTTTTGGAAACCTTTTCTGCCCCCTAATATCCATCAGGTACTACTCTTCAATGTTGATGTCTAACTGTGTTAATAACATACCTCTACTGGGATGTTTAAGATCCCATATTGTAATTACCTCCTTACTTTCTTGCCTCTCTTGAACTGGGGGAAAGAGACTGAAGGTTATTCATCTTTATATTTCTAAGTGTTAGTTTGCAATGATCCTTAAACTCTGACTTAAAAAGTAAATAAATTATAATTTTAAGAAAGACCTTGAAATACATGGGTCTGCTTTAAACATGCTGATTTGTAAGCTATTCCAGATACAAGAAACAACAACATATGGTTGAAAATGTCAGAAAGCCTGATATATAATAGGTGATAGAAAGAAATCTTACTATGCTGGAATGTAGGCTTAATGAAAGAAAGTAGGTAAGAAATGGATGAAAAAAATGTACGAATGACTACTTTGTTGAGTTAGTCAATTAGTAAATAGAGCCAGAAATTCAGGCTGTAATTAGAAAAGAGGGTTCCAGAAATTTGTGTGATTAAAATAAATTTTTAATCAATAAGCAAGGGGGATATAAAATTATGAGTAGTGTATTGATGTGCTTTATAAAGGCGGATAGAATTTATGATGGGCATGGAGACTAATAAGAGATAATTAGTTAATAGAGAATTAATAATAAAACCTGAACTGATAACATAGGACTGGAAAAATCATAAAAGACAGCTATATGAGGGATTGTAAAAGGCTAACTATAAAAAGATTGCACGTAAACATGACTCCTTCCCTCCAGGAGTTTATGTTTAAGACAAGATGGGAAAAGAACTCTGAAGAAGGAATTAGAGCTAAAACTTGATAGAAAGAATTCAATAGATCCTGTGGCTCATTTAAGGAAGAGGAAAATCCTATAACAGCCACTGAAGTTAGAAAGGTGAGGAATGTGTTTAGCAGAAATGTTTGCAGTTGACTAGAGAATATGTCATGAACAGATAAATCAAGCAAGATGACACTTACAGGGGGGAAAAAAAGTGTTTTAAAGAAGAGAGAATTGAATAGCCAGCTAAAGAGTTTAGGTTAGGTATTAGAGCGTCTCTTGTTTTGGCTCATCTCACATCTCTTAACAGCTTTTATTTATCTTTTGTCTTGTTTATTGATTTGGTATAAAAACATCCCCAGAATTATCTTTTGGAAATATACATTTTCACTAAGGGCTATCTTGACCCTCTCTACCAGGAATGTGAATCTCAGTCATTGACACAAGGAGAGACAATGGGAGGAGTTGACACCCAACAATTGCAATGTCATGAACATATTTCCCTCTTCTTCCTGCAAATTTCCCTGCATCCTGTACTTTGCAAGAGCTGGTTGTTTTCTTTTTCCTTTTGACCTGTGAATTACCATGAATTATTTCAATGGATTCCTTTTGTTTCTCTTAAGTAAACTAGAGTTTATTTCTAGTGCTTATAACCAAAGTACCTTTCTTTATTCAGAAACCAACATTAGATGACATTTCACATAGATGGTGGGAGTCAGAATAAAAGAGTATTTTGTTTCACATACGTAGTTTTCAAAGAAGGAATGAAAAATTGAAAGATTTGTCCACTGAAAGAGTTATTGTAGTACAGATGTTAGTGTAAGACATCATTTATATAAAATGTTGTGCTACCTTTTGAAGGAAATCATAAATCAATGTACAAAATAACTGTGAGTTAGAAAGGGCTCTTGAAAAACATGTTTTCCATGCTTTTGTAGTGAGTCCATAAAATCAACAATTTATATTGAAAACACAGGATTAGATTATTCTTGGAGAACTTGAAGAAGATATTTTCAATTTCTTGAAAATGTGTAGCTGGCAAGAAATGAATGCATTTTTCAAGTAACTTCTGTGTAAAAAACTAAAATTTAAGAGTAAACTAAAAGTAGGACAGGCTCAGGATAAAAACAATACAAAGCAAGAAATTAATTTTCATAATATAAATTAATTTTCATGATTTATATGCCAGGTATTCCAACCTTTTGCTAACATTAAACAATATAGCAAGTTTTGTTACTAATAATAGCTGAAAAGTACTTAGAACTAGGTGGCAGTGTCTATCCTGAACACTAGGTAGACTGTCTCACTTAAATTTCACAAGACTGTTGTAGGACAGGCTCTAATTCTTAGGGCTCTTTCATCACACAGGAGCAGAAAACCCAGTCCACATTTGCTTAAGCTAATAGAATATTTATTGACTTACATAAATAAAGGTTTTTGGAAGAAGACTGTCTTAAAGGGCAGCTTAATGGGCTTAATGCTATAAACAAGATTTGTAGTTTTAGCTTCTTATTTTAAATCTTTTCTCTTTCAAGAATTGTCAGTTCCTAACCCCCTCAAGATCACAGGGTGGCTACATAAGTCCAACTGGACACTCTAGCAACTTGGAATACAGAGGAATGAGAAATTTCTTATCCTGCAACATACTGAAGTCTTGGCTTGATTCTCATGGTCTAAACTGAGTGGTACTCATTCCTGACAGTATCAGAATGGCGTGTGCTGACTGACTTGCTCTAGTTTTAACAAAAAAATTTATGTATAGTAATAGGAAAGATTATAATCATAATAATAGCAGTGCACACTTATAGTAGTTATTTTCAGAATTTTAAAAACCTGGAATAAATTAACTTTCAGATCTTCAAAATGACCATAATGCATAATGCACTATTACTGTCCACATTATATTAATAAGAAAATTGAAGCACAGAGAAGTTAATCTACTTGACAATATTCACACAGATGTCAAGTTAAAGAACTGGGGTTTAATCAGAAGTTGTCTGGCTCGAAGGTGTACAAAGTAACCTTTATACTACACTGTAACTTATTCTTGGAGCAGAAATAAGAACATCCCCTTGCAAATCACCTACCCAGAAAATATTTATAACAGAAAAGGTGAGGTGATGTTTCCCAGAAAATAAGGAAACTGAGGCACAAAGAAATTAAATAGCTATTCTGAAGTTATTAACCAGTGAATGGTGGAGCTAGAATTCAAACTAGGTCTGTCTGATGGCAGAGCTAGAATGTGTGAATTCATGAAATGACTGTTAGTGAACTATTTGTAGACAAATAAAATAACCAGAATTACATTTGGAGTGTATTACCTTGATGAATTTTCATTTGCCCCATTAATCAAGTTCCTGGATAGTCTAAGATCTATCATAAGTCTCTCACCCCAGGAAGAAGAGGGAGGGCCAGTGCTGCCTGGAGCAAAATAGCTGTTGAGTAGATTTAAGTTTAAACGGGTAGTTTTATTTTGGTGTTGCTTCTTTTTTAAATGTATACTAAGGCAATAATCTTGAAATACACAACTTTTTAAAAAAGATGTGGAGCCTGGCCAGTGTGGCTCAGCGGTTGAACATCGACCTATGAACCAGGACATTGTGGACCCATTCCTGGTCAGGGCACAGGCCCGGGTTGCTGGCCGATCCCCAGCGGGGGGCGTGCAGGAGGCAGCTGATCAATGACTCTCTCATTGTTGATGTTTCTCTCTCTCTCGCTCTCTCTCTCTCTCTCTCCCTTTCTCTCTCTGAATTCAATAAAGATATATTTTAAAAATTTAAAAATTAAAAAGATGTGGAGTATTATGTTCCATTAGCTTTCATTCACATGTCAAGAGCCAATCTTTATAAACTAAATCATACATTTTTGTTTTATAATTTTGAAAGGATTGTTCTGACACTGTTAATACTGACAAGAAGAAAGAAGTTGCATATGATGTGAGGAAACCTATGCAAAGGGAAAGAGGTAATGGTAAGCCCAAGATTTTGTCAACACAAAGGCCTTACTACAGACAAGTTAAATGCAATTTCTGGTAATGGGGCCTGGGCACTCATAGCTTTTAAACAGTTACCGAGTGTTTTTTTAATGTTCAGTCGATGTTGAAAAACTTGCTCTAGAAAGAAAAAAGAAGATACTGCATAACCAATTGCCTCAGCGTGTATGCAATGACATCACTGGGCTATTGGGAAGTTGCCAGGAAAATAAGCCTGAGGAAGCTCTTCTAACTCTCTGTGACTTCCAAACAAAGCCAATAATGGATCCAGAAGTGCCTCTGTGCTCTACTGAGGGGGCGAGTAGGTGCTGAGGGGGCTAAAGGATAAGGCAAGGGTTGGGGCTAAGACCAAGAGAGGGGTTTTATAAGTGAGAAAAATGCCCAGGACCAGGGACACTAGCAACAGGTGCTGGAAAATCTCTCTGAAAAGCCAGAGAGGACAAGCCTCCTCCCAAATTCAGCAGCCCAGGCCCAGGAGCAGAGGAGCAGCTTCACAACAAATACCCAGAGCATCTGCTGCCTCTGAGACACTACCTGACCTTGAGCGTAACAGGGATTCTTTTTCATTCTCCCTGCACCGTTCACTTGTTTTTCCTCCCACTCAGTTAGCAGTTTCTAGGCTTCCTCGCCTGTGGATAGGTTTGTGACAGAGAAGGAAGCATAGTTGCCAGCAAAACATTCATTTCTCAGCTATTATTTCCTGAAGTCTAAACCCACTGAGGAAATTTTATAAAGTGCCCCCAAGGAAACAATAAAGTGAGAGAAACACCTTTGAAAGGAACATTAAGAGGGAGGGAATTTATCTAATAGATGGAGAGGAGCCCAATCTCCTGGCTGGGAAAAAGTGAGTGGACTGTGAGCCCAGAAGCAAGTGAGAGAGCAGAGGAATAAGGCACCTGCACAGAAAGATGGGCCAGTACACATTGGTCTTTACTGTGGTTTTTGTTTTTTGTTTTTTGTTTAATTTACTTATTTTTATTTTTGTTCAAAATATTACAGATGTCCCTTTTTCTCCCCAATGACCCATTCCACCCCATCCCACCCCCTCCCCAGGCCCTCTCCACACCACTGTCCGTGTCCTTGGGTTGTGCATATCAATTCTTTGGTTAATCTCCCCCCCTCCACCCTCCCGCCCTCCTCCCTCCCTCTGACATTCATCAGTCTCATCTATGCTTCCATGTCATTGAATCATTTCTGTCCATCAGTTTATTAAGTTCTTTAGATTCCAGTGAGACCATGTGATGTGAGATCATTGTGATCTTTCTCTGCCTATGTGCTGAGCTGCTATCATGGATTTCATCAGAAAAGAGTAACTCTCCTGCTATGCCCACATAAACATACTACTGTTATATCATCATACAACATATATTATCCTTAAAATATCTATGTCTAAATTCAAGTCATTGACAGAACACTAAGCTCCCAGTTTTAAAGCATCTTGAACAAGTAAGTGGACTCATACAAAGCACTAGGTGCCTGTGCATTTTAGAACAATAGTTGATATAACACTTTCTTCTGCTTAAATTTAATTGCACATAAAATTTAATTAATAAAAATATTTTAAAAACATTCAATTTCTCCAATTCTGAAGTCACTTCAGGTCCTACCACATCCTGTCATTTATCTGATAGAAAATAATAACATATCCTATATTTGTCTTCAAACGTTGGAATCTGGCATACTTCAGTACCTAGGGAATTCTGGAGTGAAATAGTATTTGTTTTAAAGACAATTATGCAGGAGTCCATTATTTAGTTTATCTCGCTCAGTTCTATCTAAAGATGCTACTGCTGTTCAGAGGACTGTTTCATTACTCAAAAAGAAAGTGATGTATTGGGTAATTAAAGCAAACTAAATTTTCAACAATTCAATGCAAGTTATAAGTGAATTTCAACTTAGTCAGAACTTTGCACTCTTTTCTAAATGTAAAATACTATTTATATTGTTGCTATTAATAATTTTAGTACAGTTGGGTTTTAGTAATACTTTCTTTTTAAACTTAAGTTTATTGGGGTGACATTGATTAATAAAATTATATAAGTTTCAAGTGTACAATTCTATAATACACCATCTGCATATTGCCTTTAGTGCCCACCAACTAAAGCCTAGTCTCCTTCTGTCACCATATATTTGATGTCCTTTACACTCATTGCCCCCCCGACTCCCCTGCTCCTCTGGTAACCACCATTGTTGTCAGTGTCTATGAGTGTTTTCGTTTGTTCTGTTTGTTGTTTGTTGCTTTGTGTTTGA
This sequence comes from Miniopterus schreibersii, assembly GCF_964146895.1. NCBI lineage: Eukaryota > Metazoa > Chordata > Mammalia > Chiroptera > Miniopteridae > Miniopterus > Miniopterus schreibersii. Next base: position 115,275,406 of record NC_138102.1, on the reverse strand, counting down.
CATCCCACATATGAATGAAATCATATAATTCTTTTCCTTCGCCATCTCACTTATATTGCTTAGCATAGTACTCTCAAGATTCATCCATGTTGTTGCAAATCCAATATTTTCTATTTAGTTTTAATTTCATGTTTGTTTTCTAAGAAAAAGTAAAAAATACTAAAAATGGGCATTTTTACTGAAATTAGGCATAGTGCCAGAAGAAAGCTTAAATAATTATGAAACTATGAATAAAGTAATAATTTAGAATCACATATGCACTTGTTTACTTTCAGTTCATCATTTCTGAGTACATTTTTATGTACCTGGCAATGTAGATATGTAGTAGCAATGTAATACTAAATTTGTTTTGATATGGCACATCAAAATCCTCTCATACTTTTATTGATTCCTTTTACATATTAGTTAAATCGTGAATACTGTAAGTATTCATTGAACCCCCTTTCATCTGCTGTGATCTGCAGCTCTTAGGTGATGTCATTTTTAAATAGATTAAGTTAAATTGAAAAGAAAACATGAATACAGGCAAATGTTGCAAAAAAATTGGAAAACTCTTTCACATATCACTATTAAATTTAAAACATATGAAAAATTTAATTAATAAGCCAAGAATTTGAGACAGAGATCCATAAATTTTGGGGTGTATATTACATATACTATACATAAAATACCCTAAAATTCAAACATAAATGTAAGGATGTATATATACTTATACATATAAATAACTATAGTAATTATGTCATTATGGTGGCATAAAATATATTTGCAACAGTAATAAATAAATATTTATTTGGAAAAAGTTATCATAGAATTTAGTGCAAACATAATATACACAGATATCAAAACACTTCACTTAAGTGTGTATGTTGATTGTGATAGTCTGAATGTTCTTTTTGACATTTTACATAGAAATTGACACTTTTTAATATGCTTAGGAATTTCACACAAATAAACTAGGGATTATTTTATGTATTTATTCATATCAGAAATTTTAATAAAATTGTTTTAAAAATATTTTACGTTGTGTTTATTTTCTATGGAAAAGTGAAAGTAATTAGTTTCTTCACAACTTGCTTCATTGTTCAGTTATAATCTACTTTCTAAAAATAGGAATTTGATTCACTTTTAATATTTAGGTAGCAGTTAATATCTAGACTACATTGCTATAATACAATTTTGATTCCCCTTTAAAATACCACTTTTTAAATCATGGCTAATGTTAAGAATGATATGTTCTTAAAAGAAAGTAGCACCAAAAGAATTCATATTCTTAAATGAAAGATTCCTCTTAAATGTCAGCTTACAGGAATCCACTGAGGTAATTGAAATTTTCTTTCTTTGTTCTAACATCTAAAAAGTTAAGCTGAGTAAGTTAAGGGGACAATAACTGAGGGCTAAAATCAAAGATTATGTTTAGTTTGATATGATAAAATATAGCATTGGATTTGTAAAGTTTTGCTATGGTTGGAGTTATGTTTTGGGGATAGAAAAGGCAACACCATTGTGAAAACTAGAAATATTCAGTAAAATAGAATCCCTCCCCCCAATACTACTGTGAACCCCTGCTTCGAGAATATATCTGACCTATGAGGTCAAATTCATAAAATCCTCTCTGAAACCAAAGTCCATACATTTAGAACCTATGTTTTCTTCTATGTCATTTATTGTTTCAGGTCTTATATTTAGGTCTTTGATGCATTTTGAGTTAATTTTTGTGTATGGGGACAAACAGCAGCTTACTTTCATTCTTTTGCACCTGGACTTCCAAATTTCCCAGCACCACTTATTGAAGATGCTTTCTTTTCTTCATGTATATTTCTAGCTCTTTTGTCAAACATTATTTGCAAGGGAAGTAGAAGCAAAAATAAATGAACGGGACTATAACAAACTAAAAAGCTTCTGCACAGCAAAAGTAACCGACAACAAAACAAAAAGGTAGCCAACCAAACGGGAGAAGATATTTGCAAACAACAGCTCTGACAAGAGGTTATTATCCAAAATACATAAAAAGCTCATACACCTCAACACAAAACAATCCCATTACTAAATGGACAGAGTTCCTGAACAGACACTCCTTCCAAGAAGACATAAAAATGGCCAAAAAATAAATGAAAAGATGCTCAATTTCACTCGCTACTGGGGAAATGCAAATCAAAACTACAGTGAGATACCACCTCCCACCGGTTAAAATGGCCTTTATCAGCAAGTGTTGGAGAGGTTGTGGAGAAAAAAACCCTCTTCACTGCTGGTGGGGAAGTAAACTGGTACAGCCACTATGGGGCATTTATTATGATGATTTTCATAGATAATAGCATTTAACATATTACTGAATTTTGGAAATATATAAACCACTTCAATTTTTAAAGTCTGTGTTCTCCTTTACCATTAAGTGGGGAATTATTTTCTACCAGAAATTCCACATTAATTATTTTCTAATTATAATTATATTATTCTGGTTCTCACAATTATGAGAACAACGAATTTGTCCTGTGCCATATCTAAGAAAAATAGATAAAAAATTAAGTGTATGCCATTGAAGAGTTAAATACCATATTATTCAATGACAGTGCTTCCTCCACAAAGATCACAGTATTAGATATATTGAGACAAAACTTTCTTCATCTATTCTTTAGCTTTGTGCTAAGCCCCCAACTGATGTCAGAATTTTTAAAATTCAACTTCATTATTTTTTTAAAATTTGTGGCAATAAGCTTAAGTATAGCAATGAGTCAATGGATTTAGGAATTCAGAATGTGAGAGACAGAGATAGAGAGACAGCGATGGAGGTGGAAGGAGAGAGAAGGAATATAGCTGAGTCATCCCTGGTATTTTCAATTATTGCTTGGCATAAGCTGACTTCTTTTTTTCATTGTCCCATAACCCTTTCCAAGGAATCCCTGGATTTTTCTATAAAACTTAGTTCTACTTTGTTCTTAATCTTTTGGCTATACAGAATGGCACAGGTGTTCCTGGCTTAGCAAATTTTAAATCCCACTGTCTGCTTGAAATCTTTACATGAATCTCCAAAACTCCTCAAATCAGAATTGTAAGAAGAATTATACACTGCCATATGGAAAATTATAAAAAGAATCATGGCAGCATGGCAGACCTTGTGATTTTTAAGAGCATTAAAAAACAGAATGTCATGTGAACTTCTTAAAAAATGTACACGCTGGCTCAAATATTCTTTTCTTATCCTGATCATGGGGGGAAAAAGGTAAATGTGCAAGTGGAATTATTTGTTCATGAGTAGAATTACTCTGTTATAGCAAAAAGTCCCTGGTACCTAACCTGACGGTAAAGATCTTCTGTAACTTGCATTTTTCCCATCTCTGCCGTCTCACATTTGGTGCACCAGCAGCCACACTAAATTCTTGCTGCACATGCCAGTAACCCTGTCACCTGTGCTTTAACTATCTCCTCCTTTTTATTCCCTTTCTTCACTAAGGCTTATTGAGCACTTAGTGCCAGGCCTGGTCCTCGGTAGAATGAGCAATAGACATGCAACTTGCTCTCACGGTGTTTTCAGAAGTGGGAGTCATGGCCTAACCACGAAGAACATGGAAAGGAAATGATAAGATGCCCTGGTTCTAGGCAGGAGAAAAGACTTGTTTCCAACAAATGAAGTGAGTGAAAACTTCAGTCCTGAAGCAATATCATTGCCCGATTTCCCTCTTCTTCTATAGGGGGAATACAGTGCAGCTTGAGAAAAGCCATTGCTATGGAAACTGTTGCTTCCCTTTCTGCATCATTCATCTCGTTTCTGCTTTGCCTTTATCTCCTCTCTTCATTGCATTTTGTTTTTTTTTATCTATTAGCTTCACCTCACAGGGCTGAGCATTCTCAAGTACCCTCCATAATAAAAAAAAGAAAGAAATTAAAACTAAAAGCCACCCCTATGATCCTACGACCACTATATCTATTATACAATCTTTCCCGTCTATGTTTCTCATAAATGCCCTGTTTCTGACTGCTGCCACTTCCCTGTGTCTCGCTCAGTTCTTATTTTACCACCTATGAATTCTAGACTGAACACATAATTCATATCTACACATATGAATGTCAAAGATGGTCAAATGTGACAGAAACTTTTTGTCACTTGAAACTTTTTATTATTTTTTCTGGAGTATCAAGTTTATTAGAAAATTAGAGAAAACCAGAGAATTTAATAAGAACCTCACAAATATGGGAGCAAATGAGAGCAGGAGAGGGAGAAGGGCCCCAGGAAAAACATTCCAGCCTCTAAAATGGTGAGGGCTGAGGGGTGGTCCCACAGTGAGGGCAGCCTCTCCTCTTGACCACCAGGGGCTCCAGGCCATCCTCCAAGCTCAGCAGGTATTTTGGATAAGACACGTCTGAAGGCCACAGAGATGCCGGATCCTATCCTGGTGTGAACTCCATGCAGAGAACGCCTTGGCAATTTGCACACCTCCATCACCTACTGGACCAAGTCCCCTCACCTTGCACACGCAGCATGTATTTCTGGCACTGCTCTAACCTGCAGCTGTTTTTGTTCAGCCTCTGGTCATCCACAATTTTAAAAAGTTATGCTGGCTTGACTTTTGTCCTTTTGAGGTGTTGCTTGCCCGTGGATGGCCTACAGCATATGAATCTTAAGAGAATATTGAAAACCCTCCTAGCCACCCCATCTGTCCTGGTGGTGGCCAGAGGAAGGGGCTGAAGTCCCACCGCTCTGCTGGTGCTGCACCTGATGTGGGTGGTAGGGGAGCCCTTGGTGGACTGGGCTGGGGGTGGCCTTCCTTGACTCTGGGACAAGTAAGAGTGTGGTGGTCCTTGCTTTCAGGCTGGCTAGGGTAGTGGTCATTCTCAAATCCAGGCTGGCTGGAGGAGTGGACATCCTCTCTTCCTGGCTGGGTCTGGAACTGGCAGGGTCTTTGCTTTTCTACCCTGAACCTTCTGGGTTAGGGAAAGTGGTGTTGGGTTCAGGGGAGGGCCAGGGTCCTACCCTGATGGTGTGGCCCTTGGTTTTTGTGGTATCTAGAATCAGAGAAGTGCTGATGATTTGTTATATGTTCTTCCTGTTTCTGATTCCAGTATTCATGCTGCTCAATTCCCATGTCCTCCATTATTTCATTTACCTGGGGGTCTATGTCACCCCAGGGAGTCTCGCTGTATGGCCTCAGTGCCTCCTCCTGGCCCAAGACGAGCCAGGGGTCCTTCATTATATCTTTCAGGGTTTGTCTTTGGCTGGGGTTGAGGGTCATTAATTTTGTTAAATGTCTGACATTCTAGAGGCAAAAAGTATGGTACAAGGAAGTGCCCACTCAATATCTGCTGCTTCATCTCCTCAAAGTTCTCCCCCACAAATGGCTGTTTCCTCATCACCATTTTGTAAAGACCTACCCCCAGGCTTCAGACATCCACCTTCCAGCCATCATAAGGTTGGAACTGCAAGATCTCTGGGGCCATATAGGAGTTGATGCCGCAGAAGGTGCATAGTTTCTCTGTAAATTCCCTGCTGAAGCCAAAGTATGCTAGTTTAATATGCATCTCACTGTCTATAGGTATGTTCTCTGGCTTCAGGTCCCTATGGATGATGCCTCTCTGGTGGCAGGACTCTACTGCTCATATCACCTGATGCAACATGGCTCTGGCTTCCTCTTCGGTCATACTTATCCAAATAATCAAATAGGTCCCCTCTGCTCATGTGGACCAGGAAGAGATACAGTTTGTTCTGGGTGGTAATCACCTCCAATAACTTTGGTATTTGGGTGACTTAAGCCCTTAAGACAATGGGCTTCTCAAAGAAGTCTGGAGGAGTCCTCTGCCTCATAACTTTAACAGCCACCTCTGTGCCAGTCAAAATGTGCCAGGCCAACCTCATCTTGGGAAAGGACCCCTTGCCGACAGTGTTCAGGAGAATGTAATCACCAATATGGTGCTCCTCCATGGCAGAGAGGGCTGCAAAGCCATTAGACATGGTGACTCCAAAAAAATCAAACAAACAAACAAAATTTAAGAAAATAAAAAACTAAAATAAATAAATAAATAAACATAACAAAATGAAAAAAGCAAAATAAAAATAAAATCAAAACACAAATAATACAGATTAAAATATAAGAAAAAATTCTCCAGTTCCCTCCATAGTGTCTCCAAGGGTAAGAGACTTTTTTTTACAGCTGCATAGTATTCCATTGCATAAATGTGCAATAGCAGATTTATCCACTCATCTACTGATGGGCACTTGGGCTGTTTCTAGTTCTTAGCTATTGTAAATAGGGCTACTATGTACATAGGGGTGCATATATTCTTTTTGATGGGTGTATTGGGTGCCTTAGGACATATTCCTAGCAGTGGGATCACTGGGTCAAATGGCAGCTCCATTTTTAATTTTTTGAGGAACCTCCATACTGCTTTCCATAGTGGCTGCACCAGTCTGCATTCCCACCAGCAGTGTACTAGGGTTCCCTTTTCTTCTGTAATTGAATGTTTTTTTTCTACCTTGTCTACTAATTCACTTATTCGATCCTCTGCTTCATCAAGCCTGCTTTTAATTCCTTCCAGTGTATTCTTGATGTCAGATATAGTATTCTTCATTTCTATCTGGTTCTTATTCATCATTTCTATGTTTTTTTCATGCTGACGGAGTTCTCAGTAAGTTTCTTGAGCATCTGTATAACCATTACTCTGAACTCTATGCCTGATAATTTGCTTCCTCCCATCCTGTTTAGGTCTTTTTCTGGCAATTCCTCCTTCTCTTTAATTTGGGGTTTGTATCTTTGTCTCCCCATTTTAGTTGTCTCTTTGCGTTTGTATCTATGTATTAGATATACTTGCTATGACTCCCAGTCTTCGTGGGTGGGCTTTTGTAGTAAATGTCCTGTGGGCCCCAGTCGTGTGGTTTCCTTGTACTACTGGGCTGTGTGGCCTAGGAACAACACTTCTGTGAGCCATTTGGGCTCCTGCTGTAACTGGGCCTTGGTGATTGTTGTCCCTCTCGTGGGGGGCTCTCCTCTCAGGCTGGCTAACATACGTCGCAGCCACAACCGTGTCATATGAGCTGCTGTACAGGGGCTCACAGGGCAAAACAAAGCAAAACACACTCAGCGAAAGATCTCAACGACAACCACAGAAGAAAAGAGAATTAGGAAAAAGAAACGAGAACAGAAATAATAAGCAAAAAGAGAGAGAAAGATACTATTACTAATAGTGAAATAAAAGATGAAGAGGATTCCAGGAGAGAAAAGGAGCAGAAAAGCGAGATTCTGAAAGGAAAGGAGAGAGAGCAGAAATAAGAGTAAAGAGTAGAAGGAAAACAGTAAAAAAAAAAAAAAAAAAAAAAAAAAAGACAAGAGGACAGAGAAAGAAAGAAAAGTTATGCACAATTGAAAAGAAGAGAAAGGTAAAGCGAAAGAAAAAAATGGGAAAAATAGAGAAAGAAAGGAAGGGGGCCAAAAAGAGAGAGGAAAGAAACAAGAGGGAAAAGAGCCAAAACCTTAACAACAATAATAATACCAAAGCAATAAAGCAGAAAAAATAAAGAAAATGTTGGAAAAAAGAACAGAAAAATATTTTTTTAAAAGCCAGCCGGGTGAAGTGTGTCCAGGCAGATCATGTTGCCTGAGGCTCACTGTTTTTTTGCTGATTTCAGGCCTCCAGGAGGTGCTTTTGTGTGAGCCAGTGTCAGGAGCGTCCAGGCCTGGCTCTCTGTCCTGGAGCTGCGGTGGGTCTCTGGGGTGGTGTCCCAGCCTGCAGGAGGGGCAGCCCTGCTCCAACTGTCCTTCCCAGGACTGGCTGGCTGAACCCACAGGCACTTGGGTCAGCCTCCCCACAGCGCAGTCACAGAGCCCAGCTCTCGCTCATCTATCTCCCCAGGACAAGCCTTCCCAGGGGGTGCAGCGAGATGCCATCCATAAAAACAAACAAACAAACAAAAAACAAATAACCCTGCTTTGTGAGGACCCAGCCACCGTACTCCACAGGTCCAAGCAAAAGGGGTTACAAAGTCAGCCCTGTGCAGGGCTCCATCTCTCCACACTGCTGGTCTCAGTAAAACTGGGGCCAAGGCTGAGATTCCCACCTCCACTTGCGCTCCCAACTTTTCCCTTTCCGGGTCAAAAATCCCCAATCTGCCCTGCCACCAGCTCCACAAGATGCAGCCGTCCATGTGGCTCCACAGGTGGGGGGTGGAATCCCAAGCCCATACTCAAGGTGAGAGTCCTCTCCCCTTCCCCCATGCCATCTTATTTAGCCACTATATGGGGCTTTGCGCCATGCCTTTCAGGAAAGCAGAGGGTCCCTTTAAGTCACTGCGGGGTGTAGCCCCCGGACACCTTTCTATTCTGGAGCCACACACCAGTCAGAGCCCAGCATGAACCTCTCCCGCTGGGCTGCCCACGACAGGCACACTCTGTCCCTGGGAAGGTAAGACCCAGCCCCACAGGCAGAGTTCCCCTGGATCCTTCTGCCCCATGCTTCGTGGGCTCTCCTTCCAGTCTCTGGGTTTGGGATCCCCTCCTGGGGATGGGAGCCCACACCCCCAAGGGGAGGGAGCTTTGCAGCCATTATTGATGACATGGGCTCTCAGCCAATTACCAGCTCCAGGGGGCTCCCCCTTTCCCCAGATCTGCCTCTCTTACCAGTCTCCACTTTGTCTTTTCAGGGCTCCTTAGACAAAGTATGTCCAATCAGCTACACTTCTCTTGCCTTTTCAAGCTGACCTCGCAGTATTTGAGCTGTAAATCCAGGCCTGGCTGGGAGCAAGGGCACTCAGCCTCCTATTATGCCACAGTCATCTTGCCCCACTCTGACCTCAGATGCATTTGCTCAGTTTTCTCCACGTATTTTTTATACCTGTTGCATGCATGGACCCTGCAGGCTCTTATCATTTCCGATTCTACCTGCTTCTCCTTGGATATTTATCTTTAATTCGTACAGCATGCAAATATGCCTTATAATTTTATTTCAACTCTTTCTGTAATTTAAACTGTTCTCGATTTCAAATATGAAACAAAGCTAAAACATCTTTAAATGGCATAAGGCACTTGATTGGCAAAATGTTTAAGTCTGAAGTCTTTATTCCTTATAAAATCTTTCTTCCCTGATTCTCCTTGTTGTAGTTACTGACACCAAGGCACCCAAGCTAGCATCTCAGGAAATCAAAATGCTTCATCTGTTGCAGTCTCTCTTTCTTCAATCTTAAAACTTATTCATTACTAAATTGACATACTTTTATCTCCTACATTCTCTTAAATAGATTTACCCATTTTTATAACCATGTTATTTATTTCTATTCTATTTATCATTTAAATGTGTATACTTATTTACATTTCCTAAACATAACTATCTATAACTGCCAAGGTAAAATCACATCATATCTGGCTTAGTCCATTTGGGCTGTTAAAATAAAATACCAGAAACTAGGTGACCTACAAACAATATAAATTTATTTCTCACAGTTCTGGAGGCTGGAAGATTGAGATCAGGGTATCTGCATGGTCAGGTGAGAGCCCTCTTTTGTATATCAGACTTCTCAGTTTTTCTTAACATGATGAAGGACAAGGGATCTCTGTGGGGTCTCCTTTATTATAAAAACACTAATTACACTCTCATGACCTATAATCCTCTCAAAGTTTCCACCTTCTAATACCATTATACTGGGCATTAGGATTTAAATGTACGAATTTTGAGAAGACATGAACATTCAGATCACAGAAACATCCTTTCCCTATATAATAACAAATTAGTGGCTTCCTATGGCTGTCAGAATAACTGACTAGGTCCTTTCCATGACATTTAAGCCATCACAGGCAATATGCCCTTGAAGTTAGCCCTACTAACAAATTATGATCAAACACAAAAGTGCTTATGTTAATCATAATTCACACATTATGCTTAACCTTTTTAACTTGTATTCATAATTCTCGTTGTATGCCATCTCTTCTTTATTTTGTGTTGTTTTCTCTGCCAGGAATGTCTGTTCCAGTTTCCTTGATGAGCATAATTCTTACTTAATGTTCTAGTTAAATATCTGGTTAGGTGTCTTTGCCTGAGGAACCATTCCATGCCCCCACACTACCCCAGCCCCACACACAAAGGTTGAAAAAACCTAGATATTCCCTGGGTTTAATTATAAACAGTCTTTTTTTAAATTCACTTCTTAATTTTACAACATAGTTCTATATGAGAATCTTTTCTAGTGTACTCTGAACTCCTTTGGGAATAGTGATGTAATATTATTTATTATCTTTTCTCTTTATACCATTTTACATGTTTTCAATGCATACAAAGCCCCTAAATCTAAGTGACAGGTATAGAAAAGCAAGCAAACTTTGCTTTGCTTTTCTTTAAAGAAATTTTTAAAAATGAATGAGATTTACCATTGTAATAAAGACTGGATGGTGGGAGCTTAGAATACTGTTCATTGGCATTTTAAAAATGTATTCACACCTGGCCTGCGTGACTCAGTGGTTGAGCATTTACCTATGATCCAGGAGATCGGGGTTCGGTTCCCGGTCAGGGCACATGCTTAGGTTGTGGGCTTGATCTCCAGTGGGGGGCGTGCAGGAGGCAGCCGATCAATGACTCTCTCATCATTGATGTTTCTATCTCTCTCTCCCTCTCCCTTCCTCTCTCTGAAGTCAATAAAGGCATATTTTAAAAATAAATAAATAAAATAAAATAAAAAATGTGTTCACTATTTCTACTTTAACTGGTCATCATATTATCACTTGGTTATCACAAATGCAAAATCTTGAAGAAATAGCAAGGTGAATTAAGTGGAATATTTAGTGAAAGTCAAGCTATTTTATTGACTTAAATATAGCAATGTTTTATTTTTTAATGTATATGAACCAACAAATCTAACTGGCGCTACAGCTTGAAAACAAGTTTCATTTAGGAGTAGCAAGAACTACTAAACCAGAGTCACTTTTATTAGAGGAAATTTTGCCAGCAGAATTTGCCCACCAATGAATGAACCAGTCAGAAATTAATTAACAAAGTCTGAAGTATATTAAAAAGAAGTTCAGAATATGAAGTAAATAGGGGCAGAAGGATTTGATTTGGTTTTCATAAATGTAGCTTAGATATTTGGGATAATTACCTATCACATCTGATAGCTCCTTAGCTTTTGTTCTCACCAAGACAACCAGCATAACTCTTGCTTTTTTACATATTTTTCTAGAGATTTCTTCTTGTTATAATCTTCATATAATCATTGTATCATTTAAGTTATCTGAATTCAAATTTGAATATGATATTAGCAATAATTTAGGAAGTGTCTGGTAAGTAGTTAGAAACATTTTAAAAGATTGCTTTGTTGAGTCTCCACCATATGAGATAATTTAAAGCAAAAGAGATCATGCTGGTAATTAAATTTTAATATTGTAATTTTGTTAAGATTCTTAACACATGTATCCACATTAAGGGCAAACATGAAAAGCCATAGGAGGCCTGGCCGGCAGTGGCTCAGCAGTTGAGTGCGGACCTAGGATCCAGGAGATCATGGTTCAATTCCCAGTCAGGACACATGCCCAGGTTTCGGGCTCCATCCCCAGTAGGGGGTGTGCAAGAGGCAGCCGATCAATGACCATTCTCTCATCACTGATGTTTCTATCTCTCTCTCTCCCTCTCCCTTTCTCTCTGTGAAATCAATAAAGATATATATACGGAAAGTTCACATAATGCAAAATATGATACATGCTTCCTTCTCATGTAGCTTTATTTTGTTCTCTCATCTGAGACACTCTCCTTGAAATTATAAAAGCTGTATCTGAACCATAAACAATAGTTTAAAAGAATACTGACAGAATGATAGCTTAAAGAACAGTTTTGGGGTGACAAGAATTTTTAGGTAAAACCTCTGCAATATCCACATAGGAAATGCATTTCAAAGAATTTCTTTCTAAGATTGAGGTTTTCAAGCACTATTTAAATCTAAAGAATTTTTATTATTGTTTAAAGCAGTTTTCAAAATGAGAACCTGGAGAAATTAGAGTGTCCCCATCTGTATATTTCCTGATTTACTTATTGAATTTTATTATACTTCGTTTACATTTGGTTTATAATTTAACATTATATTGGAAGTAAATACATCCCGTAGGGTTCAATTTCACAGTTTCTTTTTTCTCTTAGATTACTATATTTAAATTGTCAGCCCAATGCTTTTCACTTTAGATTACCTCGTATTAAGGAGAGTCAATAAAGCAATATTTTTAAAAGATTGTATTAAACATAACAGACATTTCCAAAAACTGCTGCTTATGTTATATTCGAATTTTGATTCAGATGCAATAATTATGTGCATATTATTACTGTCCCTTCTGTGGTACACAAGGAGGGAGACCTTAGACATTCAATATAGAAGCAAGAATAGAAAGTGAATCATTCACTGACTTGATGAACAGATATGGTAATATCTTTCCCTGTTCAATGTGTATCCCTTTGTTTACTTAAGCATGTCTGTCATATATTACATGACCCACCCACTACTAAATCTGCCCTGTGAGAGTAAGGGACAAGGTCCTTCATTTTTTGGCAGGAAACGGGTGACTGTGTCGGCCACCAGAGGGACCCACTGTTAATGGGGTCCTACCACACAAGGTGGTAAACCGGGCACAGGCAGTGAAGACTCTTTTGCTCTTGCTAAGGAATTGTTCCTGGCCCCAGGCTCTTATTCTCATATGGACAAGAAGGGGTTGAGAGATTGCACAATACTGCCTTTACCAACAATATAGATGAAATCTTGCTGAAGGAGTGCTAGGAGGTATAGTCTGATAAGTGAGTGCTGCAACCTCCTTTCCTAACCTGTACCTGTGGTCTCATGGGCAAATCCTTTTTGTAATGAAAAAAGGAATCTGGGCATAATTCAGAGATGGATACTCATGGTGAGACTAGCAAGAAGTAGATTGCTTTATATCTTCAGTAAGTGGTGTCTTTTAAGGACTATGGTGAAAGATAATAGTACTTCCAATTGGTGAACACAAGGCATTATATCTTATTGTTTTCTTGGGTGAAAGGAGTAAAGCTCTGGATCTATGCTGATTCAAGGTTAATATTTTAACCAGATGGTCAGAAATTTGAAAATATCAAAACCAGAAGTTGGTTATAAGGCAGACTGTGGAACACGACCGACAAAAAATGTAGACAGAGAAACTGCATGAACTAAACAACATGGACTTGCTCTCAGACTCATCACAGTTGTGCAGTGTCAAATTTGCAAACAGTAAAGGCCAACAGTGAGCACTTAGTGTGGTAGCATTCCCGAGGGCCATGAGCCATCCTTTCACCTGCTAGCAGGTTGTTCACATGAGGTTCCTCAGTCATTGGAGAGACAGTGGATTGTACTCAGTAGAATGGAAGCTTATTGCAGGTACAGATTTGCCTTCCTTTACTTCCATAGTTCAGGTAGCCCAATCTTGTATGAACTTGCAAAATGTCTTATTCCCAACATTGCTTCATTAAAAGAGAAGTGTGGAAATGTAGTCACACTTGTGTAACTCACTAAACATACCACAAGCCCCATCATCCAGAAGCAGTTGGCTTCAAAGTATGATGAATGACCTATTCAATCCTCAATTACAGCATTAGTTGAAAGTAAATCCTCTATAACTTTGGAGTTCTTCTGTGTAGGTTACATTATATGCTTTGATTCATAACGAACATGTGAAACTACTTAATTTATATCCAGAAGCAATGGCCAGGATTAGGGTGAGGCAAATGAGACAGTGTTGTTCAAGTGTAGGGTGTGATATGATTTTTATTTAAAAATTTGATATTTTGTTCATATTTAACATTGTGACTTTTAAAAATATTTACTTAAAATAGTATTTGTCTGAATTACTGAGTTTTTCAACTCTTTCTTAATTTCTTCACTCTAGCTAAGTGTTTCACTAACCTCTTTCTTATCCCAGATCTTCTAGAAAATGAAACATACAAGGGGATCAGTCTCTCAGTATTGCAAAAATATATAGATTCATTTTATGCAACCTGTGATTATTAAATACATATTGTGCTAAATATTTGGGATACAAATATGAATTAAGCGTTCTATTACCTAGGGCAAGGGAAACAAAAGAAAAAATCAGCAAATGGGACTGTATCAAACTTAAAAGGTCTTGCACAGCAAAGTAAATCATCAACAAAATGAAAAGACAAGCCACTGAATGGGAGAACATATTTGCTAATGCATCTCATAAGGGCTTAATATCCAAAATGTATAAGGAACTTAAAAAACTCAATACCAAAAAAACAAACAATCCAATTAAGAAACAGGCAAAGGACCTGAATAGACTTCTTTCCAAAGAGGAGGTACAGGTGGCCAATATACATATAAAAAGATGCTCAATTAATCCTCAGGGAAATGCAAATTAAAACCATACCTATCAGAATGGTTATCCTCAATAAATCAATAGACATCAAGTGTTGACAAGGGTGTGGAGAAAAGGGAACCCTTGTGCAACACTGGTGAGAATGCAGATTGGTGTGGCCACTGTGGGAAGCAGTATAGAATTACCTCAAAAAATTAAAAATGGAACTTCTTATGGCCCAGCAATTCCATTTCTGGGAATATATCCAATGAAAGCTGAAACACTAATTCAAAAGAATATATACACATCTATGTTCATTGCAGAGTTTACAATGGCCAAGATATAGAAGCAGCCCAGGTATATCCATCAGTAGATGAGTGGATAAAAAACCTGTGGTACATTTACACAATGGAATACTACTCAGCCTTAAAAAAAAAAAAAAAAAAGGAAATCTTACCCTTTGCAACAACTTGGATGGATCTGAAGTGTATTATGTGAAGTGAAACAAGCCAGTCAGAGAAAGGCAAGTAGCGGAAGATTTCACTTATATGTGGAATCTAATGGACAAAATAAACTAAAAAACAAAGTGGAGACAGACAATCTCAGATGGGAGGTGGAGGTGAATATGTGCATGGAGAGAGATTAACCAAAGAACTTCTTTGCATAAATGCATAACCCATGGACACAGACAATAGTGTGGAGAAGGCCTGGGGAGGGGATGGGTGTGGGCTGGAGGGATCGATGGGGGATAAAAAGGGGACATCTGTAATACTTTGAACAATAAAGATAAGTTTAAAAAGAGTGATAAAATTAGATGTTTCTTAGTGTAAAAGGAGTATACTATTTTGAATTTAACTTAACTGTATATAAAGTTTTAATTATGTACCTTAACTGACAGAAATTCCAATGCTTTTAGTATAGCCACATTTTAAATTTCTATTTGCCTTAAATGTTCTTTGGTAAATTTACCATAAAGTGAATTTCAAAACTTTTTTTCTTTCTTTCTAATATTCACCCAAGGGTTTGTTTATTGATTTTTAAAGAGGGGGGGAGGGGGAGGCAGAAAAACATTGATGTGAGAGAGGAACACTGATCAGTTGTCTCTACTGCAAACTCCAACCAGGGATCCGCAACCTAGATATGTGCCCTGACCCGGAATCAAACCCACAACCCTTTGGTGTGGGGTATGATGCTCCAAACAACTGAGCCCCTGGGTAGGGGAAATTTCAGGCCATTTCAATATTAGTTATTGTAACACTAATGGAGTGATTTCTAAAATAGTATTAAACTATAATATACTGTGATCTATTAACTATTCACCTTTTAATGATATGTTCATTTACATGAAATTTCACAACTGCAAAATAATGTGGAAGATTAAAAATAAATATGAATGATATTCATATTTTAAAAATGAATTAAGTAAAAAAAATTAAATGAGAAAGTCAAATTACTCTTTTACTCACAGTAAAAATATTAGAATTTGACTTTTTAATTATTTAAATATCCAGTTTTAGATCATTTTGGCAAGGTTAATTCCTATTCTGGCAGTATTGACAATGAAATTCTGTGTTTATAAGATCATAGTTATAATTTTTTCACATGTAAATGAACAGATATTAAAATATTTTTAAAAAGGTTTTCTTCCTTGAATTTACAGGAATTTTAGTTTCCAGGAATGGGTTAGATAATACCTAAAATGTCTTTTCTAAGAGATGTGCTATTCTTACACATTTCAAATAACTCTTGAATTTTGGAAAATGAATAAAACCTAAACCATGAAAATACAATAAAAGAGAAGTAAAAAAGAATCACAGGTAAGCATTTTATTGTTGTTCCATTTCACATAAACAGCAGCTCTCATGTACTCTGTGATCTGCTTTTCCCCCCAACCATACCCTAGAAATTATTCCTTTTTAATTAATATAGGCTTATATTATCACTTTGTGACAGTATATTATGCAAGATATGTTAAGTACATTATTTATTTATTTATTTATTTTTAAATATATGTTTATTGATTTCAGAGAGAGGAAAGGAGAGGGAGAGAGACAGACAGACAGAAACATCGATGGTGAGAGAGTCATTGATCGAGCCCGCAACCCGGGCATGTGCCATGACCGGGAATCGAACCCCGATCGCCTGGATACTAGGTCGACGCTCAACCGCTGAGCCACGCCCGGCCGGGCCATAATTTATTTAAATTCCACTATGTTAAAGAACATGTAGGTTGACTCCAAATTTTTTGTTAAAATATAGCAAGAAACTACTTGGACATATATTTTTCCACATGTGTATACCTCCTTAGGATAAAATCTTAGAAGTAGCGTTGATATTTCAAAGAAAGCTCACCTGAACTCAGCCATCACTTACATAAGGAAACTTCCCTGGTTAACTCCCTAACGGGCTGAATTATTTGTCCCTGTTATGTGCTCCTATTGGGCCTATGTCCCTATTTATATCTCTGCACTACTTTGTGGTATGTCTGACTCCTCACAGAATTTCTGAGGTGCAGGGGCTGCACACTATTGTATGTCCTCAATAACTTAGTATTTAATAATTATGTCGATTTGAATGATTGTTGCTGACAAAATATAAAGAAATAAATTACAGCTATAAGTGTTGGAATCATTACAAATATACTTGGATCATGGAATGGTTGTGAGGTAGTGTAAGGCTCCAATGAGTCTCTGGGATATACTGGAGATAAAGCTACCCCGTCCCCGGGAGATTTTAACTGCTCTCTGTACAGACATGAAGAAATAATTGAGTAAATAAGTAGGAACAATATGACTCTTAGTAGATCACTATAACCAGAATTTCTCTTTTTAATTTCTAGTATGGAATTCTACCCTACTTATAGAAACACAGATACAATTGAATCTTTTACGATATATTCATAAGATCCTTTGATGCTTTGATTGCCTTTCTTAAAACTTTTATATCTGGGCCAAAGTTGGGTTCTATGGAATGAAATTTCCCCCTAGATTTATATGCTGAAACCCTAAGTCCGAGTGTGATGGTATTTAAAGATAAGGCTTAGGAGAAAATTAGGTTTAGATGAGTTATGAGGGTGGGGTCATTATCAGTTGATATTTCCCTTTATAAAAAGAAACTTTATGAGATATTCTCTCTCTTTCTCTCTTTCCCCCTCCCATGTAAGTACATCATGAGGAGAGAGCCATCTGCAAGCCAGTAAAGGAGCTTTCATCAGAACTCCACCATGCTGGCATCCTGATCTTAGACTTCCAGCCTCCAAACTGAGAGAAATAAGTTTTTGTTGTTTGAGTCTCTCAGTTTATAGTATTATGGTATGAAATCTCAGGCTGACTAAGACACGAAGGAAAATAGAGTATTAAGATAAACCTCTTCACTGATCCAAGTGCCTCAGCCAACACAATATTTTCAGATGTCTGTTTAATAACTACAAATAAGAGTAAGTGTGCAGAATATGGAACTTTTATTCCAGGAGAAGGCTAGTCTTATTTGATTTTTTTTTTACATTTTAGTTTAAATTTTAATTCCATAAGTATTTATAGAGAACTAGTGTATGCCAGATACAATAAAACTTACAAAGAAGTACCTATAAAGCATAGTTCCTGTAAAATAGATTTAAATGGAGTGAGTTCAATTTCCTTCATTTAGCTAATGAAAGTGTTTATTGTTTAGTATGCATAAGGTCCTGTGCAAAATACACTCCCCAGCCAATTAGACCTAATAATTTAATAGGAAGATAAACTTAATTACAGAAACAATCCATAATTATTAATTGCAAAAAATGTGATGAAGACAATTTATAATGACAGATTGGTTCTAATATAAATTGAGAAATTAAGGGAGATCTACTTAATGAAGGAAGATAAGTTGAATAGCATTGTATATTTAAAAACTTAAATGACATATGTAAAAAGGAGAGACACAAAAGTGTGATACTATATATTTTTCCTTTTTATTGAATTTATTGGGGTGAATTTATTTTATTGGGGTGAATTTTATTTTATTGAATTTATTTTATTTATCGGTTAATAAAATTGTATAGGTTTGAGGTATATAATTCTACAACACAACATCAGTATATTGTATTGTGTGTTTACTGCCCCAAGTCAAGTCTCCTTCCATCACCATTTATCCCCGTATGGAACTGCCTTATGACCCAGCAATTCCACTTCTGGGAATATATCCAAAGAAACCAGAAACACTAATTCAAAAGAATCTATGCACCCCTATGTTTGTTGCAGCATTATTTACAGTAGCCAAAATTTAGAAGCAGCCCAAGTGCCCATCAGTAGATGAGTGGATAAAAAAGCTGTGGGACATTTGCACCATGGAATACTACGCAGCTGTAAACAAAGAAGGAAATCTTACCCTTTTGACAGCATGGATGGAGCTGGAGAGCATTATGCTGAGTGAAATAAGCCAGGCAGAGAAAGACAAGTACCATATGATTTCATATTACCTATATTTTCATATTATATGTGGAATCTAATGAACAAAATAAACTAAGTGGAGACAGACTCATGGATACAGAGAACAGATTGACAGCTGTCCGAGAGGCGGGGGTTAGGGGCTGGGCGAGAAGGGTGAAGGAATTAACAAAGAAAAGAAAAAGGAAGACTCATTGACCCAGACAACAGTGTGGTTATTGCCAGAGGGATGGAGGGGTGAAGGGAGGTAGAAAACTGTGATACCATTTTAAAAGAGGAAAATATCAAACGTTGCGAGGTTTCATGCTCTAAAGAAACACTTGTGTAAATTTGATGGAAACTGTTATACTGGACAAGGATCTTGAAGTATGCACAGCATTTTAGTAAGATGAATGAAAAATCATTCTAAAAAAATGAGTCCTCCTAGACAAAACAACTTAACTGGGAAAATGTGGGACAAATTTGAAAGACAACATGCAGTTGAAATGCTATTTATATAAAAGAATAATAAAAATTTAGGTCCAGAGATGATTGATGAGAATGTGGTACATTATGATACAGTTTTGTAATACAGTGTAAAAGAGATCAGTTAAAATAAATAAATGAAAGCAGGAACATTGACCCAAAAGGAAAAGAAAATAAGGGACAGAGAGGAATCTGACATGGCTTATTGGAGAGGTATCAATGACTTCCACCTTAAAGGGATCTTTGCAGAGGTGTGATAAAACAAACAAAAAAATTAGCAAAGGAAAAGAAAGTGTCACCCTGCCAGGTGTGGCTCAGCGGTTGAGCGTCGACCTAGGATCCAGGCGATCAGGGTTCGATTCCCGGTCAGGGCACATGCCCAGGTTGAGGGCTTGATCAATGACTCTCCCATCATTGATGTTTCTATCTCTCTCCCTCTCCTTTCCTCTCTCTGAAATCAATAAAGATATATTTAAAAAAAAAGAAAAGAAAAAGAAAGTGCCAACCTAGGTGGATCCAGAAAGGTAAAAGTTGAAAAGATCGAATTAGTAAGCTATATGTACATAGAGATACAGATATATATCAAGCTGGTTAAAAGCCATAGCACTGAATTAAATCATTCTTCATCAGCTATAAGCAGTACCTAACCTCTCTGTGCCCAATTTCTTCCGTAAAACAACCACATAGAATTGAACCCACAGTTTTGTTTGAAAATTAATACATTAATAACCCTTATGTTAATGAAATAAGTTAGACAGAGAAAGACAAATACCACATGATTTCATTTATATGTGGAATAAAATAAATTTTTTAAAAAAGTAAAGGAACAAATAATATAAAAACAGACTCTTGGAAGAGAACAGATTGGTGGTTACCAGATGGGAGCTGGTGCGGGGATGGGTGAAAAAGGTGAAGGGATTAAGAAGGACAAATTGGGCCCCGGGTCCCAGAGTGTACAGGAGGCAACCAATCAGTGTTTCTCTCTCACACTGATGTTTCTGTCTCTCTCTCTCTCCTCCCTTCCTCTCTCTAAACATATTCACCAGGTGAGGATTACATATTTGCAAAGACCAGTCTTTGTAGCTGGCTAAAAAGGAACTTTGTTATAAAAGAAATCTTACAGCTGCCCATCTCTATTAACTGAGGACAAGTAAAGATTAAATACACTCACACTCAAAATCTTGGGTCATACGTAAATTTACCCCAAGCACTGGACACAACTGTGGCCATTCACTTACACGATTTTCTTGCAAATTAATGGTTCAGTGTAATTAATGGTTCAGGGTAAACTTCTATAAAAATAATAACCAGCACATATACAACCTATAAAAATATTTTTTTAATAAGAAGAGAAACTAAAGAAAGAATCAGAAAAAATGATAAATAAACCACCCTATAAAGTTACTGCATTGGAATAGATAATCATACATTTTCCATGAATTATAAAAATTACCAAATATCTATGGAGCATACACACAAATCAGAATTCTAACACCTCAAGGAAGGAATGGAAGGAGGTATAATGTTATCCCATAAGGCTTAGAAAAGGAGTAGAATGAAATGATAAATCTATCAAAAAGGAGATGCAGGAGAGAAAATGGGCAAAAATAAATTTAAAAATTTTAAAGGGAGTTAAAAAGAATTATGAAAACATAATAGACATAAATAATAAAGAGAGAGCAAAAGGAATGTAGAGAACAGGAAATAAAGAAAAGAAGTGTAAATTTTTTGAAGATTTAACAAGGATCATAAAGAAAACAGTAGACATAAAACACAGATAAAGAGAGCAACATTTGTATAAGTAGATTTACAGTGAACAAAATAGATATAAGAGAACAAAGCTAATATTTTATAATGAAAAGAGGGCTTAAATATTCAGATTGAAAAGAGGGTGTCATATCCCAAGAAAACACTACCTAAAACTGTCAACACCGGTGTCCCATAGTAAACTTACTCATCACTAACATAAAATTCTTTAAAAATATACTAGGTGAGGACAGTGGTTTTCAACCCTTTTCAGTTTATGGCATATGTAAAATAATTACTAAAATTCTGTGGCACACCAAAAATTATATTTTTTGCCAATCTGACAAAAAATAGGTATAATTTTGATTAATTTACCAAAGAAAAAAAAAAAAAAAAGTAATTACTTACCCTTTTTGCTCCAAAATGACTTTTTAAAGTATCAGGTGCCTGTGCTTGTGTATAAAGATTTCTGGTACCAAGAATTAATCAATCAGATGCAATGTTATAATGAGAAGTGACCAATAAGATGCAGTTCTACTCTATGACCTTTATACTTATGGTTCAAAAGACAAGGCATCCACAACAGACACCTATGTTATGCTGGCTGTTGTCACTTTTTTTTGACAACCTAAGGGAAAAGAGGTCAGTGCCCCTGACTAAATAGTCAGGTACTGCATGTTTTAAAAATCCTTGCAGCACACCAGTTGAAAATCACTACTATATGCATTCAGGCAGAAAAAAAAGAAGATATTTTATTTAAGTTGAGATTAAAGGGGGAAAGGGTTAATTTTTTGAATTCCTTTTGAAAATAAAAAATAAAATAAAAGTAATCAAGAAAAGGAATTCTGATTCAAGGAGTTCATAATTTGTCAAATAATCTTTCAAGAATAAAAGCCATAAAGCATTTTAAATACACAAAATTACTTCTATAAAGTAGTTATATAAATACTAAAATATGAACTCCAGCCAAACAAAAGACTCAGAAAAATCTCTAGGGAGAGGGAAACCATATAAGCGTTTTATACATTTATCTATAGATAGAAGATTAAGATAAATGTGAGGCTTTGGATAAAGAAATAGAAAGTATGTACTATATGCCTTAATGTAAAAATGATATAAACACCAAAGTTGGAGGAAAAAGAGTACAGAAAGTGGAAAGTATGTGCATTTTTCACTTTTTTGATAATCACTAACATAAAAAAAATAAGATAGAACTTATAAACATTCTCAAATCAGTACATTTCTACTGGCTGAACTAAAGTTTTAAAAGAGAAAGATTTCACATTGGATTTCAAAGTACACTAACTCTCTGCTCTATCTAAGAGATAAACCCTAAAGCAAAGTGGTTAGTAGTAAAGATTGTTTTTAAATGTGCAGAATTATAGGTAATTCAGATATAACGAAGCAGAGTTGACTCTATCAAGAACAAACAAGGGCAAATTCAAGTCAAAAAGCATGAACAGCAACAAATCGGTGCTCTTTGTATTAAGAGTGTACTTTGTATTAAATTGTACAAATAATACTGCAGAAAAAAAATAGTTATCAATGTTTTTAACTTGAGTAATAAATTACCATGTGTGCAAAATGGGATTCATACTTACAGTAGATTTGGGGGATTCCTTAATTGCAGCCAATTTTTTGTTTTTTACCTGATCCTGCCTATCAAATAGGTCTTCAACATACATAAACAAGTCTATAGGAAACACAAAAAGAAACAGAAGCATATTAACAGAGGATATGTAACTTCCCCTCTCTGGACACTTAACATATCAAGGAAACATAGAGCACTTAAAGATATAAAGTACATATGGTTCTAGGAAACGGTGAAGTAGGGCCTGACAGTCCTCACCATTGACTCCACAGACAAAGCTCTCTACCAGCCTCCTGTAATGGTGATACCAGAGTGCCTCTTGGGTGAGGCAGGTGAATATATATTTATATATTTGGAGAGGAGATGAAAATCTCTCTTCTGATTAAAACAAAAAACAAGTGAAATGAGGGTTGTTGGAGGATTAAGAAAAAAAACTATTGAAATAATATTCTGAGAGAGCAATAGATTGCAGTTTGAGGGGTTAGTGTGATAAACAATATGCTAAGAGCCTATTTCAGATCACTTGGAATGATACAGAGGTTCTGGATGGCCCCCAGAATCCAGGAGCAGAAAGTGAGTGGAGTCAGGATCCAGAAAAAACACTCAGACGATCACTACGTCTGCCTCCCTGCTCTGTGATACAGGTGTCTCATCCCCCCTTCCCTCAACTTCATTCTACTTTACTGCTCTCTGCAGATTTCCTTGCTCTGCCCCATTTCACATAGCCCAGTAAGGGCTGCTGAATTCCTGCTGTACTACACTACCCAGTTTAGGCACCAAATTAAGACCAATTAGAGTGCTTATAGCCCTACTATAGATTCCAGGGAAAGCCAATCTAATTGCTCTAGTTTAGGTCATGAAGTAATAGTTATCCCATGCTAATCTGGTGGGATGCAGGGCAGGATCAGGTAAAAAACAAAAAATTGGCTGCAATTCAGGAACCCCCCCAAATCTACTGTAAGTATGAGTCCCATTTTGCACACATGATAACTTATTACTCGGGTTCAATTGAAAAATTATACTCAAAGTTTTCTCAATATCTCCATGACTTTAATGACATCTTCACAATCTTTTTGTTTAAGTATTACCTGATGTGGTAAAGCTAAGAGAAAATGTCTTTTTATCCCAAACCAGTTCATTGCATTTTTAAAATCAATGGATATGTAAGGATCATAATGAAAGAATCTCATGAAAACAGTGTGGGTGGATGGTGGGCACATGTTGGAATGGGAGAGTTCATGGGAGAAAGTGTGTGGGTCTCCTAAGGCTGATGTATAAACACTTCTAGATTGCTTCTGGGAATCAGCTACTAAGTTAATTTTAAACACAGTGGGGAGGGAGGACTTTCTGTCAAATCTCTAGTAAAATTTCAACTTTTTAGTTTTATAATTGTAGCTGATGCCTATTTTTTCTAAAATAAAATTACTATGTCAGTTCAAAAAGAAAAATTCCAAAGCTAAATAAATTATTTAGTTATCTCTGTTACTAATTCCTGATAGTTCTGAGATAACAGAAAGAATATGGTATTTATTTTTATTTTTTTAGAAAAACATTTCAAGTTGTAGAAGATGGCCAAATTAAATAATATTATTTATGTAATTAAAACAAAAATATTTCACTGTAATAAATTAAAAGATATGGCATTTATTTCTGTTTATTGGAAAACTGCTTCAATATGAAACCCCTTCCCCAAATAATTTCTATTGAACCAAGTAAAGACTGGGCCACGTTAGTAGCAGAAAGAGACTAGGTTGGTTTTATAGCATCTGTGAGAATAATGATGTGTTTCTGGTGCCATTATGGACATAAACCAAAAAATTCTTAAATGAGAAAACATTTGTATTCCCTTAAAAAATGTAGTCGCCTTTTTTTTCTTGTATATTTTTTTAATATATTTTTATAGTGTGTTTTTCTTCCCAAACAGAAGCTTCTATTGAATATTGAACATTAAACTACCAGATCAGAATCAAAGGAAAGAATTCATGGCTATAGTTGTAGTTTAGAAGAAGGTGAAGATTTAGCAATGGATGAAATCACCCCAGAAAACAATAATAAAATAAAAAGGAATTTATACTTAGGAGATAAACAAAAGTATCTTTGAGAAATGTGCATTTGTTGTACTTATAATAGAAAGATAGTGTTGCAGTAAATCATATGTTTGCTTTTCTAATACACTGCTTGTGGCAGAAAAATCATATAAAGTCAAATAAATTTTGCTTCATATACAAGTTACCTATTTTAAAATAAAAATATGGCCTGGCTGGGCGTGGCTCAGCGGTTGAGAGTCAACCTGGGATCCAGATGATCGGGGTTAGATTCCCAGTCAGGGCACATGTCCCGGTTGCGGGCTTGATCAATGACTCTCATCATTGATGTTTCTATCTCTCTCTCCCTCTCCTTTCCTCTCTCTGAAATCAATAAAGATATATTTAAAATAATAATAATAAATTTAAATTAAATTAAAATATGAATAAAGTCAGAGTCTCATGTCAATTAATCATAAATAAATGAAGAAAGATCATCATGAAGTACAAACCTTATAAAAAGTTTTTCAGCTACCTTGTATATCCATAAATTTAGAGGACAGAAGCCATAGAAAAAAGCAGGCTAACATATAGGTGTCCTCAGTCATCCATATGATTAAAAAATTGATACCTAAACTGTTTTCATTAAGTTAGCAAGCTCTGAAGATGAAAACTCTCATGTAGTATTCATTGTAATTGCACAGAAAATTTCTAGACATAGAAAAAATAAATTTTAAGTAGAAAATCTGTTACAAACAAAAGAGTTCAATAAAGCTAATTATCTGTAGATTTTTATATTTCTATAATAGTTTATTCAGTCAGAAAACATCAAATCTTTTGCAAGCACTGTTTTTTCTGTCTTAACCAGGAATCCAACAATCAAAATAATAAAAGATTTTAATTAGTCTGTGTAGTTGTCATTTATATTTTTATTTTGAGATATGTTTTACACGTAAATCAAGTAAATAAGATTACTTATATTTAAAACAAGTAACCTAAGCTCGTCAGGCTAGAATATATCATTATACATCACCTTAATACTACCATATAAAAACTCTTTTTTTCGCTTTTAGAATCCTTTGCTTCATTTTAGCTTTTAAAAAAGGATTTTTGCAAATTTCAACATAGAGTAAATTAATTTGACTATGAGTTTCCAAACACACATTCATGCTGTGAATAGAGAGGCTCTAGAAAAAAATAAACACAATCTTTATTGAGAGTGAAGAGCTATAAAAAATAATCTCAAAAATGATATGCATGGACATTAACTGGTTAAGAGATAAACAGAATTTGGTATGTCTAAAGAATAAAATACTATTTGTCAATGAAAAGGTGCTACAACATGGATGAACCTCAAAAACAGTACGCTAAGTGAAAGAAGCCACACACACTACACCACCTATTACATGACTTGATTTATACAAAATATCCGGAACAGGCAGATATTTGCAGACAAAAAGTAGATTACTGGTTGCCTTGGGTTGGGGCGAGAAATTACTGACTCTAAGTAGACATAAGATTTCTCTTTGTGGTGATGGAACTGTTCTAAACCTGGATTATGGTGATAGTTGTACAAACAGTAAATGTGCTAAAAGTCATTGAACTTAAAACTGATGAATGTTGTGGTGTGTAAATTATACCTCAACAAAGCTGTTTAAAAGGAGATTCATCATATAAGTATGTATACTTTTCAAAGATTAAAATAAAAAGAGAAATATGCTCCCTCCTACCCCTGAAAAAAAGTAACCTGATAAGAAAACACATATCTAAATTCTCAGTTTGCGTTAATTTGTAAAATTACCAAATGTGATGCACAACACTAGGATTAAAATAATATGGAAGATTGTTTAAACTTAGAAGCTGGTTGATTATGCTCACCTGCCATTGAAAATAAAGATGGTTACAAGTACCAGCAAGATACTACATACAAAGTGTTTATCTAATGATGATCATTTAAATATACATTTAATTATATCATCTATATATCCTTCCAAACTTCCACAAAAAAAGCTTCTAAATAACTAGTAGACTTTATTATCCTTCAAACATGTTTATAATTTTAAAATATTTGGAAGGACTGTGTAACTAACTCAAGTAAATGAACAGTTAAACATGCAATAGTCAAAACTTTCAAATTTTAAGTTTGATGTATGTTCATCTAAGCTGTTAAACTTTCACTAAATCACAGGAACAATATATTTCCTCTGTTTTTCTCATTTTACTACAGAAAAAAATCAAGTTCATTTATAACTTAGAAATTATTTCAATGACCCACAGCAAAAGACTAAGGACTGCTATAATTGTTTTGACATAAATAATGTTTTCGAGCCACAAGTGTTTTGTTCTTTTGTTTGTTTTATAATTGCTGTTGCTTCTCCTGGAGGAAGAAAACTGATCATTTTTTTGTCTGAATTCTGATTTGTCTCTTACATTACAGAGGTTGAAAAGACCTTAAGCTACATTTCAACAGCAACCTCACAATAACTTGCCTATTTTTATTTGTTTCTCTTACCCAAAGGCAGAAGCACTAGATAAAGGGAATGACAAAGCATGTTTACATATATATCCATGGTTCTTTTTACTGCATTGATGTAATGGGAAAAAAAATAGACAGATATACCTTACAAATGATCCTTTAATAAGCAATAAAAATGGTTTATTACTAAATTTTGCCTCCTGGATGTAGTAGGCAAAATTCTAGTGTATTATGCATAAACACAAATATGTCTATGTTTCTGTTTACACTGACCTGCTATTGTAAATAATGCTTGGGTCTGAGCCTCACTGTCTCTCCTTGTTTGTTCATTAATATCTCTGTACCCACTTGTCTGTACTTATCTGCCTGTCTATTCTTCCATATCTCTCTGTGGTATGTTTCTGGCTGCCAGTTTGCCTTTCCCTGTATATTGGTCTGACACCCCGTCCCATTGTCAATTCCTATCTGTCAATCTGTCTCTCAACCTGTGCCTATTTGCATATCTATTGGTCTTCAGGTATTGGTTTGTAGGTATGAGGTTGTCTGGCCAAGACTCTATCTGCCTGCCTGTACATATGTGCAGATTAAGATTTTTCCTTTAGTGTAGATTTAGTCTATATTCTAAACCCATGGTCTATGTGGGTGTTTACCAAAGGTTTGGAGATAGCAAGAAGGAGTTAAAAAATGAAAACAAGACTTAGAACTAATGTTAAACGCAACTGTTCTCAGAGTCAAAGGACAATATATAATGACTTACACACTTTAGAGAATTTTTTATGGGCATATCCCAGTTCCCAGCATTATTCCCAAGATTCAGCTTACTTACACTTCATTGACAGCCTAGAAACTATCATATTTGCAATGCTAATCTTCATGTAAATTCCACCAAATCTCATAGAGATTTTCCTTTTCTTAGAATATTCCCAATATTGACCCCACAAAGGGTAATTCAAAGGAGAAAAAATAGCCCTAGTAGAACATTTTCTAAAGCTTGAATTAGAAACTTGGTGTTACTTGGAGTTACACCAAGTAAAAGAAGAGTGGAAGAGTGCCAAGATAACTCAGGGTGGGATTTAATGCTCTAATTCCTATATATTTCAAGCATTATTTGCTAGTAAGGTGAAAAGATGCTTCTCAATATTCTGCCTGTGAATTAAAGGTGCCCTTTTAAATTTTCTGTGGGTAATACTTGAAAAAAATACAGACACACATGGCAGCCACATACATGCACATAAACACCTTCATACCCATATTCAAGCCTACTCACATACTTCTTAAAGATAAATAAAACTTATCTTTTAGAGGAACTATTCCAATGAAAATAGCCAAATAATACTTTGATTTTGCTCTACAATGTCCAGGAACACAGTAGAGCCTAAAATAACAAGGCCTAAGTACAATAATTTTCTGAACAATAATAATGTTTTCTTAAGGTTCCACATACACACAATCATATTTTTATTATGAGAAATCATAAAAGCTGGAACTATTAGAACTGATTATTTATATTAATCAATTTTGGCAGATGATTGACAACCTTCCACTTCATGATTATTATATTTCTTATATATGGACATCTGACAATATCACAAGAATTCAATTGTGCAAATGAGGTGACAGAAGAATAATTTATAAAGTAGGTCAACTGTGCTTATATCACATGGGAGTGCCGGCCTATTTTTCTTTTCAAAGATGTTACATCAAATTCAAATCTGGCTAGAAAATATGATTCAGCACTACAAAAATACTGAAGGCATATCAGATGTATTGATAAAATTAAAAAGAACAACCCAGGAATCCACACAACACACAACATATGCTTCTTAGAATTAAAGCAGAACTGCCACCTGGCAAAGTTTTCATTCACACAGGTCCTTCTACAAACACATTCAAATCTACTTGTTGATACTGTTAAAGTGACTAGAAATAATAGAATATTTGTACCCAGTGACCAGTTTGACTATTCATTATTTCCCCCATATAACATGAATTATCACATTAAGTCTTAACTTATTTACATGCAAAATTAAATATGAAATTCCTGTGAGTTTCAAAATTATACCATTTTGTTCTTTAGATTTCCTAAGATAATTCTAACTTCTTTTTCCCAACCTCAATTATTATATGATATTATGAATAGACAAAAAGTTCTAAAAAGTTAAATCACATCCCCTTTAAGAAAAGGTAAACAGAAAGTACACAATTAACTACAAAACTACCATACATTTCCATAAAAATGTGAGGTTAAAATAAGCACTGTGTCATTTCCCCTCTCTTCCACCTGACTTGCTTTTGATATGTACTTTTCAACGTTTTCACAGCTATTCATACAGTAAACATAAAGTTCCACTGTGATCTGAGAGCAATAGAAGAATGGTGAAATGTCAGACTCTGGGCCAAAGATTCTGTATGCGAACCTTGGCTAATCACCTAAGCTACTCACGCTAACTAAGCACGGGTAGTTATGACTGGATTTCCATATCAGTAAAATAACTACAATAGCAGCTACTTTACAAGGTTGTTGAGAGGATTAACACTAGATAATGAATATTAAGTGTTTAGCACAGTCTTTAGCCCACAGAATGTACTCAATAAATGTAAACTGCTTTTATGGTATTTTTCCAGATGCCATTCTAACATTAGGACTTTAAAGTGTCCCTCAATAGGGAAGATAAAATAATAGATAACTACATCAGTGTGAGCTATTTGGAAGGATTTTCTCAGAAGAAAATGGTCAAATTATAGTTTTAGGCTAAAAATTAGTAGTGTCATTTGCAATGTACACTGTCTTATGCAGGAGGGTGGATGTTTAGGACTATCTTTTGCCTAAACTTTGGTGGAAGGCTTGGAGTCTTTCATGCTCTAATAAGAGTTTTTAAACTATGTTCATGGTTAATTATGACCTCTAAGAGCATTTGTTTTCTTGGGTTTTTGTATGTTTGTTTTTGTTTTACATTTTTAAAGGGTCAATAAGGAGAAGGAAAGAAGGAAGAGAAAAAAATATGTGACTGAGAACTTCACAGGTAAAAGTTATGACTTCTTCTCTAGAGGCCCGAGGAAATTGTATTTGACAAGTGAACCAACACCTTCTTTGAGTCTCCTTTACTATTCATTTGTTGGCATACACAAATCGAGGCATAAAGAGGGAAGCACTAAGGTCAGAGATATCTCCTTTCATGGTAAGAATTTACTGAGGGAAAACACCTCAAGGGATTGGTGGCTAAGCTTTTTTAAGGTTTGGTCAAAGAAGTAGAGATTAATAAAGTAGCCTGGAGGAAGCCACAGGCGAAAGAAGAACAGAGGTGAACATGAACCTGGAGCTCCCCAAGGGAGACCTGCAAACCACACAGGATAACAGAAAATCCAATATCAGGGGTGGGTCAGGAGATGGCAATGCCACGATAGAAACAATACGCATCACTGCTTTTAGCACTGTAGGAGAAAGCCCCTGCAATGATACTTTACATTTTATCATTCACTCCACACCTCCATATGGATATTATTACACACACACCCCTGCACACACACACACACCTTTACAGGATAGAAAACTGAGTTGGAATTCTAATCTCCTTAAGAACTGGGTCAAAATCCAGTTGGGAATCAAAAACCAATAGAGCAAGAACTTCAAAGATATTTTAGAAATGAAGTCAGACGCCTAAACCTTCTTACTAGGGAGTAGGTAGATTCATAGGTTTAGATAGGACTGACCCTGACAAGAGACACTAACTCCAAAGTAAATAAATGGAATGCCTTTTCAGAAGATACTTATTTTTGTGTCCACATTTTGATTGAACTAGAATGTGCTAGATACTTTGCTGTAATGCACTTCAAAATAATTATTTGATGGTTCCTTCTTACAAAGAAGAATTTTGCACATCTACTTCCAAATTCCAATGCAAAGATATATAAACCGGATTTGTTATGCTTTACCCCCTTCTCCACAACTCAGGATATTAAAATATTTTTTCTGTCTGTGCTTAACTCAATGAGATGTATCTGAGAAATTCAGACTTAGAATTTCTCAGCACACTTGTAACCTAAAGAAAGCAGCTTCTAGCTTGGATCTGCATACTTTTTCTGTAAAAATTCAAACTCACAGCTAAGGTCAATATCTGGCTGGATATAACATTCACATTGGACAGTTTCACTCTCATTACAAAATGTTTAGAATTTTCTTACAAAGCAAAAGCTGTCTTTTATTTTAATAAATGTTTCGCGTATTTTCTCTGTTCCTTTGGGGTGGATTTATATGCTTGAACAGTTCTGTGCAGTTGAAATTTGAGGACATCTCACTAGACAAGCCACTGTAACAAAATAAAATGCAAATGAAAGGGGCAAAGGACACAGTATAATGAGCGAGAGGATTTACTGTCTCATATTCTATTTCCATATCCTTTGGGAGAGGGAAAAAGTGAGAAAATGAGATATAGTTCTTTCTGCTTTCCCTTGTAAGTTATGGTTGATAACTTAGCTATTTGAAAGCCATGGAGAATATGCCAACTAATTTCTCAAACTAATCTTAATTTCCAATTTTATCAATGCATCGGTAATGCTTTAGCCTTTCTATAGATTATTTTAGTGCCAAACAATAACTACATGTTCAATACATTTTTCATATTACTAAAGCTGTTAAATAGACACGGATATGATAATACACACGTTCGCACACACATCATCATCATCATTGAAGAAAGGTAAGGTCAGGGTAGTTTCAATTGAAACAGTCTGCATATAAAACTATTATAAAATGCACTAAAAATAGGTACTGTTTATTGAGCATATGTTGTGCACAAACTATGTGTTTGTTACTTGATTTGCATGATCTCTACTACCCACAAGGTACCGTTATCACCATTAAACATCTGATAGGATAGAAGTATATAGATCAATTAACTTACACAAACTTGCTTAACAGATTTTAAACCTAGTTTGTCTCACCCCAATACAATGTCCTGTCTACAATGACACTTTGACATATTCAACAGAGTTAAGGAAGAATTTGAAAACCACTGGATGATCAGTCTGAGAAGCTCAGTAAAGTTAAAAACAAATCATTGGCAGAATATAGGACATTTCATGCCTACATGCACATAAATAGCCACTAAAGAGTCAGCCTTAATTGCCTTCCTCTGTGGGCACCAATTAGAAGTCCTGAAATATTAATAAACTGGCTAATTTAAGAAAAAATACTATTACATGTTTTCTTCCTGCATATTGCTTTGAAGAGCCAAACATATCATGGGCACTCAATAAATATTAAATATTCAACAGCAACTAATAAAATGAAATTATGGTAATATATTTTGCAATGAACTCACCACAAGATGAAGTAAAACAAGTTTTAGTACTAGACCTGGAAGCTGAGCAGAGTTAGATAGCTGGATAAGTGAATTAACCCTATAGGGAGGCAAGACACATTAACGATTGTGGTAGAAAAGGTTAATAGGAGGTCAGAGCGATAAAAATTTTTATTGCAATTTGGCAACTGAAACTTCCCCTCCTGATTTACATATTTGTTCTGTTTCTCTAATATCCAAAATGCAAATTTAAATGTATATTACTAGGCTGCTATCATATAGTCTCCATGTGCAAACATGAAGCTACTATATTTCATTATTGGTATTACCTTATTTTGAAAGGACATAAAATATGTTCCCTGAAGTTATAGTCTTTTTTCATCTACTTTTGCACATAGTCTGAGATTTTCAGAAGAAATAGTTAATAATAGTTAATAATAATAATAATAATAATAATAAATGAATGTTAAATCCCTTCATCCTTTGGCATGCTTACGACATTGAATTGTCAAACTCTGAGACGCTCAGGAGCGGATGCTGGCTTCGAGAGCATACTTCTGTAGATTTAAATTAGAGCTGCAAGTTACTGGGGAGAAGCCAGGCTGGGAGTAAGCTCACTGTTTCTGTTCTTAAGTGAGTGGAGGAAAAATGTTTCATAAAGGAGACAAAAAGCTTGCCAAATGGAGGAATCCATAGGGAAACCTTAATTTAAGCTTTCTTTCCTCAGTTTGTGTAAGCGTCATGAAAAAAGAAGCGCTTCGAAGTACTTTTATAAAACTCTATTTTCCTTCCTCTTTTTTTATTTTTTGCCTTTACAGCCCCTCTGAGGATAAGAGAGCAGGCACTTGCGCTTACTGTTTGGGTGACTTGACCCTTCTTCCCCTTCTCTTTTATTCTTCTAATGGTTTCTCAAATGCTCCAAAGAAATAGCACATTTAACAAGTGCTCCCCTGAAGCTCAGACACCATTTCCTCTCCCAAGTCTGTGATTAACCCGCTGATGGGTCTACAAACTCTGTGTTCCAGCTGAAAAACGACAGCAGGTACCCCCTCCCCGGGTCACATATACCTCTTTTCCTACCCCTTGTAATCATCATTTTTACATGGAAAAAATATCAACACCATGGTTGGTTTCACTGAACCTATTGACACAAAAATAAAAGACTTAAAAGCCTCAAAAGCCCTAATGGATTTTAACATATTTCTTTTGTTTCCATACACTCCTTGTGATTAAGACTCCCTCCCTCACTCTCTGACACAGATCACACCTTTAACTTGTAGCAAAAAGGCACAGGAGTCGCCCCTTCCTGCTGTAATACATCGTAGGTATAATAAGTTAACTTTTACTTTAGGGTAAGGCTTTCTCCATTTTTATTGGTTTGGTTAATATTCAGAAGTTTGTCAGCTTTTGACATTTTACTTCGCGAAACAGTTTCCTATAGATGTATTGAGGTATTTGCTTCCCAGAACAAAGTTGAATCATAAATTATTATAGTATGTATATTTAACTAAATCTTCAGACATTCATTTCTGCAAGATTCTTCTGAACTCAAAAAGAAAAATCTGTAAAGCCAGTAAAGTACAGCGACAGGATACTGTCAAGAAGACTCCTGCTGGAGTTTCTTTAAATTAAATACATTTATCATTCATGCATTTATATACCATAAACATCAATGACACCAAAATTAATAACAGCATTTGAGACAAAGTTTGTATTTGAGGCTATCTGGAGAAAATATCATGAGTATGTAAAAAGATTTAAAAAGAAATAGGATAAAGTGAGTTTCAAAAGTATGCATTTCTCTTCAATGTACATTGCAGCTACAAAAGAAAATCCTCACGGGAATTAATATGAACTTATGCTAATTCAGCCTGCAGCACGGTTTTGTTTTGGTTTTGCCTGATTTTGCTGACAATGCAATTCAAACTCTACCCTACTAATCTTTAGTAAAGGGATCCAATTATTCATCTATAAACATGCAGCAATAAAATGACATTCTTTAAGCAACACCGACTACTTCCCATCTTTCTCATCTTTCCAGGTTTAGATCCCCAGCTCATTAGATCATTACCTGATAAATAGGAGAGGGTAATGAATTGAGAAAATAACTACGTACCTTCAGAGAAAACCTGCCCGATAACAACAATCCATCAGAAAACTGGCAATATCCTCTGATCTATTGCCCGCAAAGCTATGACTTGAAGAGTTTCATTCCCTGAGCTCAGTTCACCAGAAGAAAATCAGCACAATTTAAATATTTCTTGGAATGTGACAGCTCTCTAGATCCCCGGCTGCATTCTGTTCCCCAGGGATGGCAATCTGGTGTTCCTGTGTGCACAGAGCAGTGAAGATGAATTGAAAATGCTTGAGATAAATTAGGAATGGCTAAGTTAAAATTGTCTCTGCTCCAGACTCTCTCATCTGCAGTCTGTAAGCCTGTTTTTCTGTGAAAAAGCTAGATGGCAGGCTGCCTCAGTAAGTTCTTCCTAAGCGACACGGAGCATTTTCAATGAAGAAAAATTCTCCCATTATCTAAGCTAATGTGACTGCTGCTAAATCTAGTTTTTAAAGTGGCAACTGGCACGAAATTTATTCTCACTATTGGTTTCTTTCAAACCACTGTCTAGAATCCAGCCTATCATACTATATACATTTTTATCTGCGAGAAGCATTTAAAGTTTTCAGCTAACATATTAAATTGTAACATATTAAATCTGCAGTTCTAACAATCATTTATGTATAGAAAATTTCCACTTTAGGACCTAAAGTCATTTTATTGCATTTTATAATATTTAGAAAGTTTTTTTTAACTGCAGTACCTCAGTATGAATAACTATGTTTTATTAAAAATCACTTATAGTGATCAAGTTCTACATAGAAATGCACCATTTTTAAATGTCAGTTAAAATGCAGAAGTTATATAAAAATAAAAAAGGGGAATATAGAATCTTAAAAGGTGACCACAGAAGTAAATATTGACTCTGAATATCCTCCTAAAGAAAATAAGATGTTCCAAATAAAACCAAGAGTCATAAATTATCCTTTTCAAATAACAAGCCATTTTTGAATTCTGTTTATTTCAATTGAATGATACATTGTGACATGAGAGTTTTTACCCTTAAATTGGAAAATTCTCTTAGAATAAACTCTGCTTAGTTATTGGCAACACACAAAACACAGAAGGGTCATCAAAATTTTCAGTTCCATTTCTTTACTTGTATTTTCTACATGAAACAATTTTTACAGTATAAGAAAGGACACTTAAAAGCATCATGATCCATACATATATATACTGCTGGCTAAAAAATAAAACAAACAAGCTTTTCCTTGCATAACTTTCCACATGGCATTCTGCTTTATGTCTGATTATTTGATGTGCAAACAAACTGTTGCTTCCATGACAAAAATGGGGTGCCCACATTGTGAGGGAAGCAAAGACAATAGAGTCACCTGGGAACCAACAGAAAAAGTAAATAAAATTTTCTGTTTTTTCTCTGTCCACCCTGTAGTTGTAGCTGATCGCTTTACTCAGAGAGGTGAGGGGAGAAGAAATAGGAGAGACAAAATGAAACATCACAGCCAATGCCTCCAGCTCCTCTTGCTCTTCAGAAAATGGCAACACTGTAGCTACTGCTGGGCAAGAAACAATGGAATTGGAGGGAAGCAACTTCAGAATCTCAGTTCCCAACCACAGTTAACCTAACAAAATTTCAAAAAGGAAGGAAGGAATGAAAGAATAAAGGAGGGAGGGAGGGAGGGAGGGAGGGAGGGAGGGAGGGAGGGGGGGAGGAAAGAGACTATCAATCTTAATTGCCATTTTTAAAAGTATCATGGTGTTTAGCCCTGAAGATACATAAATCCAAAGAAAAAAGATAGAAGTTAACATATCTAATAACTGACAATTGATTGACTATCCAACTGCATTGCACAAATCTGCACAGAGCATCCCAGTTAATTTAACAGGTGATTACAGTAGTGATCAAGGTACGTACATGTACTTTCGTCAAAATCTCAGATGTCTATCTCCACTTAGAAACTGCCAATTTTACTAACACTGGATTGTGATGATAAATTCAGGGCCACACGCAAGTGCATGTGAGTGATA
Organism: Miniopterus schreibersii; assembly: GCF_964146895.1. Taxonomy (NCBI): domain Eukaryota; kingdom Metazoa; phylum Chordata; class Mammalia; order Chiroptera; family Miniopteridae; genus Miniopterus; species Miniopterus schreibersii. The sequence continues at coordinate 115,239,005 of NC_138102.1, read as the reverse complement.
CCTAAACTGTACTTGGAGTATTTAAGAATTATTTCTTGGAGGACGTAACATTTAAGAAAAGGCCAAGTAAGCCTTGGTTAAAAAGATGAGGAAGGTTTCCAGACAGTGGGAACAAAGCCCCAAGTATGCATATTATATTTCCATAAGTAAAAGTAGTTCAGTGTGGCTGGAATAGAAAATGAGGTATGAATGGCATGAAAAGAGATGAGTCTAACGAGATAACAAGCCATTTATGCTACATAAAGGAATTTGGAATTTACCTTTAAATGGATAATCATTGAGGACCCTTAAGTGGGGAAGAAAAATGATCATATTTGCGTTTTAGAAAGATCACTCTTCATGTCATGCTCCTCAGGTAAAATGTATCACCACATATGTTGTTAGCTAAGCACACAAGTAGCCATACTATTTAGGCATTGTTCCCTTACTGCTGGTATCCAGCTTATCTATTGATTGGTAGGTGGCGGGTTTAATAAGCAAGGGAACTTATATTCCAGGCTTGTCTTTGCCACATCCACGGGCCAGAATCTTAAAAGATTGGGTGGCTCAGCTGGGTGTGGCTCAGCGGTTCAGCGTCGACCTAGGATCCAGAAGATCCTGGTTTGATCCCCAGTCAAGGCACATGCCCAGGTTGAAGGTTCAATCCCCAGTTGGGGGAGTGCAGGAAGCAGCCGATCAATGACTCTCATCATTGATGTTCCTCTCTCTCTCTCTCCCTCTCCCTTCCTCTCTCTGAAATCAATAAAGATATATATATTTTTAAATTCTTTAAAACTTTTATTATTGTTTAAAATATTACAGATGTCCCTTTTTTTCCCCAATGACCCATTCCACCCTGTTCCTTCCCCCTCCCCAGTCCCTCTCCCCACCGTTGTCCGTGTCCGTGGGTTGTGCATATATGCACATAAATTCTTTGGTTACTCTCTCCCCCTCCACCCACCCACCCTCCTCCATCCCTCTGACATTCGTCAGTCTGATCTATGCTTCCATGCCATTGAATCTATTCTGTTCATCAGTTTATTAAGTTCTTTAGATTCCACGTATAAGTGAGATCATGTGATATTTGTCTTTCTCTGCCTGGCTTATTTCACTTAGCATAATATTCTCCAGGTCAAGATATATATTTTTTTTAAAAAAGATTGGATGGAGGCTTTAATGGGGTGTGGTCACGTATACTGTCTAAATATCTTTAAATATCTTTTGTTATTTCTAGCTTCACCATCTCTTGCCCATATTATGGAAAGAAACTTATATTTAATCTCCGTTTCAAGTAATTTCCCCCATCAATACGTATTACATAGCTGCCAGTTCCCTTTCTGAAGCACGCATAATCGTATCACTCTTCTGCTTAGAAAAATGTACTCATCGCTACCTGCAGAATAATACCCAAAATCTTTAAAATGGTCTGCAATTGTTGGCTTTAAAAGCCAGGAGCTTCCGGGGTGAAATCTGAAACTGGCCCCATGCACGGGGGCAAGGAGGGACCGAAGGAAGAAGCAGGCCACTCCTATCAGGAGGTGGCAGGTTTAACAAGCAAGGACCTCACTCCCGGTGCACCTGGCTGCCAGAACTGAAAAGCTTAGACAGAGGCTTGAAGGGGGCCACGTGTACTGTCTAAATCTACGCATTTTTCTCACTGCTGTGACCTTGAAAATGCCTCTGGCTGAGGGAATGCTGGGCAGAATGCACATTCCAAGGACAAAGAGGGCGTGAGGAGCCTCTAATTGCCTGGGTCCAGTTTTCAGCTCAACTAGCAGTTATGTCCTCTCGGTGCCCTCCTTCCACAGCAAGACATGACTGCACGGCTTTCTCAGTTGACACCTACCCTGACCAGGCTTCACTGTCAAGAAAACAAGATATATCGATCACCTTATTGGATCTGACTTCTAAAACCTCTGCATACACTGCCCCTTCTACCTACAGGTGTTTCCCCCTGAACTATGGGACTGGAGAATTCCTTTATATCATGGAATATTTCTGCTAAGGGTTGTTTTCTCTTTGAAACCATCCCAACTCCCTCGTGTGGAGTCAATTTTCTCTTCTGCTCTAATGCTGATCTCTTAATGTGATGGTTTGGTGACCATATCAATGAAGTCAGTTCTCAAGTTAGATACAGACAGTATTTCCTTTTGGGATCTGCCCTCCCCTCTCTTCCTTTCCATTTCTCTCTCATCTCCTCACTCATCTCTTTTTTCCCTCCCTGTTTCCTAATAATTTACTCCAGCTTTTCATTTTTCCATATAGCTGTATATTCATGTCTTTGAGGTTATTGTGGATATTGTATGGCTTAGTTTTTCTCTTATCATCTATTTTTTCTCTAACCATTTCACTTGTACCCTTCCACTTCTCTTTTTGACTTTTTATACCCCTATTTTTTTCTTTTCATTTATTTTTCTATGATTTTCTATTTCCCCTGCTTCTTTTTTTCTCCAGCCTTGTTCCATCTCTCCTCTACCCCCCTTTTTTCTAGTCCCTTCTTATCTTTTTTTTTTTTTTTTTAAGACCTTAAAACTGTGTTACTAACTTTTGGAGAAAAATCTTAAAAATGTCTCCAATTGATGGATATTCTAATTTTCATATTCTCTTTAATTGACATGATGCACACATGTGAAAAGGGGTTGCATTTGATTTGTATGGCACAGTTGTAATATAGGTCTACACAGACAAGAACTTTTAATTTTTTGGTTAAACTCACAGTTCTCTGTAAGCTTTATTGTAAAATACTTTTTTCCAACTTACAATTTTAGTACAAATGTTAAAGAGTCTGATGTACAGCAAAATCAACAAGATAAGCAGTAACAAGTGTTGGAGACGTTATAGAGGAAAGGGAACCCTCAGACCTGCTGGTGGGAATGTAGACTGGTACAGCCACTAGGGAAAGCAGTCTGGCAATCCCTCAAAAAACTAAGAATAGAGCTACCATAGGACCCAGCAATCCCTCTTCTGGGTATGTACACGAAAAACCCAAAAACGTGTATTCACAAAGATATGTGCACCCTTGGGTTCACTGCAGCCTTATTCACAGTGGCCAAGACATGGAAACAACCCAAGTGTCCTTCGATAGAGGGCTGGATAAAGAAGATGTGGTACATGTACACAATGGAACACTACCCAGCCGTAAGAAAGGATGAGATGGTGCCATTGGCAACAACAGGGATGGATCTAGAGAACATTATGCTAAGTGAGATAAGTCAGAAAAATCTACGAACCATACGATTTCACTCATATGTGGGGTATAAAGCTGAAACTCGTGAACACAAATGGCAGTGTGGTGGTTGCCAGAGGGAAGGGGGTTGGGGAGGTAAAGGGGGCCTAATATATGGTGACGGAATATGTTCTATATCTGTGCTGTCTAATATAGTATCCACTATCCACACATGACTACTGAGCACTTGAAATATGGCTAGTGACAGGAGGAAGTAAAAATAAAATAAAATAAAATTAATCTTAATTTATTTAAATTTAAATAGCCCTACCTTGCAAGTGCTACTCTATTAGGGCAGGTCTAGAAGATACAAGTGAAAATGTTTAGCAAGGGCTTGGCAGGAAATTAGCACTCGATAAATTTCCATTTTCTTTTCTGCCCCCACTGTGGCACTTGCTACCTTGTACATAACTTCTGTGCTGCTATCACCCTTCTTAGGAATGAGTGAGATCATCCAAACAGAATCTAGAAAGGTAGGCACCAGTTCAGATTACTTGCTGTATTCCTCACAGGATTTTGCACTTAGGTGCTTTGGAAAGGTCTATTAAGTTAAAGAGACAATGTGATGTAGGGAAGGGAACATGTTTTGGAACCAAGCAGAATTGAATTTAAATCTTGGCTCTATCACTCACCAGCTATAAGGAAGGAGCAAGTAACTTAACCTCTTTGCATCTCAGCTTTCCCTTCTGTGAACTGGTACGATGGTAGCTACTTTGTGGGACGATTGTGAAGACATAGGAGATGGTGCAGGAAAAGCCCAGCACAGGTCATACACAAATGATATTGAACAAGAGAAATTCAACAGGAAGCCAAAAACAGTACCCCGTGATAACTCTTCCTCTCTGAACATTCCCAGCCTCACACATGTGGTGTGACTCTGTGTCTTGGTCTTGTTGACTGGCCTAGGGGTGAGCACTTGAATCCAGATAAGCCATTCATGTTCCTTACCTGGGATTTAAAAAATACTTGACCTGTCGGAGCAGTTTACCCCTTCTCTGGTGGTGGGACTGAGAGAAGTGAGATCAGGAAGCCCTCCGCACCAAGATCCTCCCTGCCACCACCCCACCCCAGCGCTGTGGAAGGAGCTGGTCGGCAGCAGGATGAATCAAGACAACACATGCAAAGAGAAACTGAAATAAAGCGTGGGGAAGAGAGAAGTATGCACTTATAGGATGCTTTTAGTAAAAGATGTTTCAATAATCATTGCAAAAATATGTGAGAATATATTTTAAAAAAACCCACACAAGTCAATGATAAACCCTGAAATTCATATTACTATTACAAATTAAAATCTATTTGAAAGAAAATTTTGTTGTTATTTCCTGAAAGTAAATATTTTTGTTTATTTATAAATTAAAGGTAATTTACCAAGTTAAAAGTAGTTACTATTTTTTAAATTTATTTTACTCAAGGTGAAATATCCTTGATAATTATATGGAAAACATGCAACATTTCATGTGATACATCATAACCTGGACTAAAGAGCACAAATACAAATGTCTGATGTATTCAAGAAATCTGAACCATAAACACATCAAATACTTCAAAGTTTCTTTAAAAACCTTTGATTTTGAAAAAAAGAATTCATAAGAATCAGCAAACTATAAGTTTGCTCTTCCAAAATATATGTTTCTTATTTATGCCTTTTGATGTCCTAACAATGAGAGCTCCAGCCCAGTTACTCATTGCTGATTTCCATAAAGTATGTCCTTATAAAAGGTTTGAGAAAAAATTAATACTAATCCTATTCAAAGTAACATCTTTGATTCAATATAGTTTGATTTTATTAAAAATAATAAACTTTTACCTGAAAGTCTTGTTTTTAAAATCTTAAATTACTTAGAGGCAATTAATATTAAGAAACTTATGAGGTAGGGAAACACCTCATCTAAGAGATAGTTTAAATTCCATTGCTGAAATAATACTCTTCTTGCAAGTACACAAGTGTTAGAGCAACACATAAAAAAAAAAGATACTACCTCAATTAAAATAAATACATATATATAAATGGCAACAAATTTCCTTTTTTTTAATCCTCACCTGAGGATATTTTTTCCATTGCTTTTCAGAGAAGTAGAAGGAAGAGAGAGAGAGAAACATTGATGTGAGACACAGATTGGTTGCCTCCCCCACGTGCCCCAACAGGGGCCGGGGATGAAGCCTGCGACCAAGGTACACGCCCTTGGCCGGAATCGAACCCGGGCCCCTCCAGCCCCTGGGCCAACGCTCCAGCCATCGAACAAAACCAGCCAGGGCTGTGGCAACAAATTTCGATCCGAATCTCCAATCCAATTGTTCTGAATTGCTCCTGCCTTTCAGAAACGCTATCTGCTATATATGTGACATATGAACAATTTAATACATTTCTAGGTAAAAAACAAAGTAATTTAAATAGTTGACATATCAATAAGGCTTATGTTAAATGTAAGCATCTAAGTCAGTTGTGAAAGATATTAAAGTAAATAATACTTTTAATTCTAAAGTTACAATTACAGCAAATACAGGGTGGGACAAAAGTAGATTTACATTTATTCATGTGGAAAATTTATAAAGCAATAAATTTTAAATTTTATAAACTTAAATTTATAAAAGGACTTTGGAGATCATGTACTTCAATTTTCTTTATTTCCTCATTTGTTGTCTTCCCCAAAGTCAGTGATAGAAGATCTGGAACCAACATTTCCAGTTTAGTACCATACTATGCCTTCATGTATGGAAAAAGCCTGGAAATACCAGTATCTTTACATAGCACTAAGCAGCTACACAAAAAATTTTAACAATTAATTTAAATCAAAGTGTGAGGCACTCCAGGTGATAAACTAATAAAGAAAAATACTGACTATCCTTATAAACTCTTAGAAGCTATTCAGTAGGAAAACTTAAAATCAATCAAATGAGAAAAAAAATGTGCACATGGCAAAACATGAATTCAAAACATGAATTAAGAATTCAAAGCATGGATTTGGTAGTCACTACATTTATTGTGGAGCAGCCAATTTATAAGAAAACAAAGTTATTTCATAATAATAGCTGGCTATATCCTACCTAGATGAGCAAAGTTAAGACTGTTCTCTAACACCCATGCAGTGAAGAAAAAATCATACATGAGGGAAGGTCAAACTCAATCTCTTAAAAATAGCCCTGCAAAACACACAACATAGAAACTTTTAAAATGCTCTTAGTTGTCTAGCACATTCTAGTTCTCTATCATACGTAATCAGCATATATACTACACATAGCTGCTAAACATATAAGATGCAAAAAGCATGGCGATTTTAAGGAAATGAAGGTGGAATTATCAGACCCGCACATTTTCCACATGTCACTTCAAAAATGCCTGGAGTGGGGGCGGGACCGGGTGAAGGGGGGTAATGAGGGAAAATGGGGGACACCTGTAATACCCACAACAATAAAGATAAGGAAATAAATAAAGTCTACGCGAAGGCATATTCAGTGTCAGTCAGCAACAGAAGGCAATACCAGACTGTACTGTTCAGAGTGCATAATATTTGCTAAAATGCTTTAAGATAATAATATTTGCTACCATAATCACCAACAAGAATAATGGCATAACAAAAGGGACTCAAGAAATAAAATATTGTCACTAAATTAAAGTTCCTATTTCATATCCATTTATCAGTTAATATGACCAATGTTTACCCCAATTAAAAATAAACCTGTAATATTTAAACCAAGTGCAAAGAGATGCTTATATTCAAATGGTATCCCATGCATCTGGTTTTTGTATATATGCGAAGAAATTTTGCACTATGGGTCTAGTGGTGGCCTCCAGGGGCTGAAGTGAGATGCAGAGCCTAGTGTTTTAAAATAGACATATTTTGGAAGCTTGCAACCAAGGAGTAATTGGCAACAACAAATTTTAATGCAACAGTAGATTTGCACTAAAGAAAACAAGTTCAAAAGGACCAAAAGGAAAAGACTGGATTAAGATGGGAAGAGGAGTTTCCAGTGGGGAGAAAATGGTGTAGCCTGCAGTAATTTTTTCTTACTCTCCTGCTTGCCACCTTCAGCTTGAATGCATATATGTTTTAAAGGAGTTAAAAAGAAGTAAACAGTAACTAATCCTCACTCATTTTCCACACTCATTCTGAAGCAGCTGCATAATAATCTTTAAATCCTTGACATTACTTGATTATGCAGTTTAATTAGCACAACACTCATGGCTGAATATCAGAGGTTTTTCATCTCAAATCTCAAAGCACTTTTCAAATCACATCTCTGAATGCCCTGTTTTTAATAACAATCCACTAAGCATAATGTTTATCATTTATATAAAAAATAGCTTATTTTTAAAAGTATGTTAAATTTTTTTCACCATTTTACCAGAATCCTCATTCAAAATTTAATATTGTGCTGCTCAAAAAGATTTATTTTTTTCATTAAAAGAATCAATATGTTGCACATAATGTTTTCAATAAAAATAAAAAGCTTGAATGTTTCAAGTTTGCTTTTATATGATTTAAAATATATAAAGAAATTCTTACAAGTCACAAGATTATGAAACTAGTTGCAAGATTTTAAGATCATATTCCAGAAAAAAATTATATTTCTAGTAAGCAGGTTTTATATAGAAAGAGCTCCTATTTATAGTCTTTTATGTTACTTGCATAAAAGAATCAATATCATATATGTACATGTGGGAGGTACATTTATATATACATATAAGCTTTATATGAAGATAAATATGTATATGAATAGATATAGAGATGATAGGTAGGTAGATGATGATAGATAAATGATAGATAGATAGATGATAGATAGAGATAGATTAGATGATAGATAGATATAGATAGATAGATGATAGATGATAGATAGATGATAGATAGATAGATAGATATAGATAGATAGATAGATGATAGAGATAGATTAGATGATAGATAGATATAGATAGATGATAGATAGATGATAGATAGATGATAGATATAGATAGATGATAGATGATAGATGATAGATGGTGATAGATGATAGATTAGATGATAGATAGATAGATAGATGATATATAGATGATAGATAGATGATAGATATAGATAGATAGATAGATGATAGATAGATAGATAGATAGAGATAGAGAGAGATTAGATAGATAGATAGATATAAATAGATAGATGATAGATAGATAGATAGATGATAGATAGATAGATAGATGATAGATGATAGATAGATAGATATAGATAGATAGATAGATAGATAGATAGATAGATAGATGATAGATATAGATAGATAGATAGATGATAGATAGATAGATAGATAGATAGATATAGATAGATAGATAGATGATAGATAGATAGATAGAGATAGATAGATAGATGATAGATAGATAGATAGATAGATAGATAGATAGATAGATAGATAGATAGATGATAGATAGATAGATATCTGATTGCTGAATTTGGCCTCTGAGTTTATTATCTATCCCTAGTTTATTTATTTTTTTAATTCTAAAGAGATTCTATTTACTTAAGTGGGTGAAAAACATCTCACATACATCAAGTTAATAGCAAAATTATTTTTGTCACTTAAACTACAAGTTTCAGAAAGAAACTTTTCAATAGATTATAATGTTAATTTTTTAATGGTTAGTTTAACTTCTATTTTCTACCATTGAAACCTCATTTCAAATTCATTTTTACCAGTGTGTGTTGGTTGTTGTGCATTTTGCCAAGTATTCCTCTACTGTTGAAAAATATTCTTTCTTTTACAACCTGGCCCATTGATTTTTAAGGATAAATTCAAGTGCAAATATTTGCATCCCATATTGTCACACTTTATAAATTATGGAGCTTTTCCCCTTAGATTCCTTTAATTAAGACCATTTATAAAGTGTGTGTTGTAGGGGGAGGATCATCATAAACACTATTTTTGTGCTTGATTCTGTCTTTTGGAGACATTTTTCACCTCCTACTTATGAGAAAAGGCTAGATTTTCCTTTCCCACTTGATCTGTACATACAGAGTGTTTTCCCTAGCAGCACTTCTAACAGCTTAGAGAAACATACGAGAAGAAAGTGGGGTGCTACAAAATAGGATTCACAGAGTAACAGAGATATGCTATGTTTTAAAGCTTCTTTAAATAAGTCGCACCATCTCATGAAGATACTCCTTTATAAATATGGTTTACAGCATTTGGAAAATTTCCACAACCATAAAGCATTGGCAATGATATCAAACCCCTAAATTAATAATCCAAGTCCTATCACTGTACTATGCGTGCACATTGTAAGCACCATCCAGCTACTGCTACGCGAGGGATTAGCCGCACAGAAGAGTGCCAGGATCTCACACAGAGTGAGAGTCTTATTTTCTCCACCAGAGAAACGGCACACAGTTCCACAGCTTGAAATTGTTCACATATGGCACTGCAGACATTTGGCATATATGTTCTCTAACAATTATTATCCATGTATCAGCTGAAGGAAATAACACCAAAGGACTCCGTGAGGATATGTATATATTGATTCTCATGCTCAATGTTTTTTAATAATAAAGTGACATCATCATATCCAGAAGGACTTCTTAGCGTTTGTAGAATAATTTTATTGGTAAAACGTGAAATATTTTGAAAATTGGTTTGCTATCCACCCCACAACTTTCACCCACAAAGCCCAGATTACTTCTTTCATACAAGTCAGCATGACATGTTTTTTGTGGAAGTTCATGTAGCCACTTCCTCAAGCAATGGCTAGTCTATCTGATTTATCCTGCCTCTGTTTCTAGTAATGTCTTTGCAATGCACCTCAGACTTTTACCCCCTAATCTATTTATTTTTATAGAGCACTTTTAGCTAAATCTACATCTTTCAGACTATTTCACTAAAGAATATAAATGTTAGGATTTTATACCACCTATCCATAACCAACACATATGAATAATAATAATATTTTTTCAAAACAACAATGAATCCATTTATGTAATTAAAATTCTAAGATTTCTTAAAATAAAATAACATAATTCCATGTCTTAAGGAAAATAATGGATACATGGATCTCTTTATTATTACTATGATTACAATATAACTTGTGTTAAAAGTGCCTTTTTTCAGATGTTATTAAGTATATTTATTTTAATTTTTAAATTTTGAGGCAATCATTTTGTATTTGCAATTGCATCATATACTTAATTCCATGTGTCTATATACAATATATACCAATAAACCTTGAACTTAGTACATACTTGTTAACTATAAATGAACTACAAAAGAATGTTTATATAAAATCTTATATTTATATTGTTTATTTATATATAAGTATAGTTTATACTAAGTATTACTTAATACTAAATATATTTATTTATATTTAACTAAATATATATTTGAACATTCATTGATACCTGAATTTATAGCCAAAGTATTAGTAGATATTTATATGTAAATAAGTAATTTAATTTATGTAAATTTATATATTTATGTAATAATATTTATGTAAGCAAGTATATATATAAAATAATTACCAAATATAATTTAAAATGTTTTAAATCATGTAGCAAACATACAAAGAATATATGAAAATACATATGTACTGTTAACAGAAATGTGCTATTAAAAGAAAAGTACTGTAATAAAATAAAGCCTTATGGAAGTAGCCTTATGACAAGACCCAGGTCATGAAAGAGCTGTTCAAGTTTAGAGCTATGATGAACACATATACGTTGACATTTACATTCATATATACATTTTAACATAAAAATCATATTATCTCCTCTTATTTTTAAATAAATATAAAAATTTAATTAAAGATTCCAAACTTCAACTTATATATGAGCTTAACATAATCAATTTCCTTCATCTAATGTCTTTGCTAGCATAAAAATAGAGGTATAGAGGTATAGAACTTTCCACAAAGAAGAAGATGGCATCCTAAACACATTCCTTCAAATATAAAATTATATATTGTCATTTCAACTCAGTGGTCTCAAGTACAATAAACATCAACTGCAAAGGATATAACATTTAGCTAGAAAAAGTGCTATGTATAATTTATTTATAAATGACTCTTCTACATATAATAAAGTTTGACATGAATACTTAGGAAATAAAATCAAATATTCATATTCCGTACTCATATAAGCCTTTAAAGGGTAATTATCTGTACTATTGTCTAATTAGAAATTTAAAGATATTCTACTTCATAATATAGTTGAATGTAGTACAAATAACCCATCATTAAATCCAAGAACGATCAAAGTATTTTAAGTTCTGAACATAGTTAAGTGAATATTGAATTAATTATTTCTTGAAATAAAATCCCAAAGGATCTATAAAACACTCTAAATGTCTTCTCTTTCTCCATTATCCACTTGAAACTTGGTAAATGTTTCACATTTAGTCATTTAGTACCAAGTTATAAGCTACTCTTTGGAATTCAATGAGATAAGCAGTTGTACTTGAGAGGATTTAATTAATTAAATATGATTGGTTAATTAATAAGCTAAAGAACTAAGATATATGACTTCCTAAAATTCCAAACAAGGTCATTTTCAAGTGTACATTTTTTTGTCCTTTAAAAACTTTAATAACAGCAACAGCAAAACCAACACTAAGGCAACCCACCACAGGTAAGGCAAAAATTAATTCACTGCTCCTCTACACGTGTTGTTAAACACGTCACATCCTGCTTTTATATATTACAATCTGAGTCATGCAGTAATTTGGCCAAGGTTAGAAAGTTTGTTATTGCTAAGCAGCAGTTAAAATCAAACAGCTTGATCTAGACTCTTAAACATCAACCATTATATTCTATGGGACCTGAAACAATTATCTGCTTTTGAGATAGAAACTCATACATACTATATCTTAACTGTTCAAAAATAACCGTTATTTTATGGAGCTCGGGGCAACTTCCAATTAATGAGGGCCTTCATTACAGCAAAATAAGTGACCCTCACCAACCGTAAGCACCCGCTGCATGCCTATTCCCAGAGAAGAAAATTCTTCCTGAGGACCTTTGTTATGGGCATTTAACAGAGAAATCACTTTTCCATTTTTATACCCTTGAGCTGTAAAACCCTTTATGCTTCACTATAATCTCAATTATCACATTTCCTTTACCACAATACTGTGAAAATCAATATATACTGTGGCTTGTCCAAAGTCATAAAGCTAATAAGTAAGAAATCCGGAACAAACAAAAAAATGATATATCATCATGAATCTCATGGTTTCTCCATCCCACCACACTGCATCCTGCATGTGTGCAAATTTGCAATGTACTCTTTATTTCATATTCGCCTTCAAAATCAGTCACAATCATGGTTCATTTCAGTCCAGAAACTTTTAAGTCACCAAGTAAAAGGAAAAGGTGGGAGAAGGTCACTGAAAATAATGTGCAATTAATAGTATAGTACAACTAACTTAAGAAATATTTAAATCAAAAGGAGACTGAGGAAGAAAGCCTAATGTAAAATGACTTCAAATCATCGGCTTGGAATATAGTGGCATTGTGGTGATGATGATGAAATGAGTAAGAAAATTCAAATTGGTGATTCTAACTACAGCGTCATAAATAAACGTAACGGGCAAAATAATCTCTACTGAGTTAGAGCACATTTGCGTGGGAGAGGGTGCATGGTCTTGTGTGTATGTATGCAATTAGAATCCAATAATTCTATTATATTAAAGAAAGTGTATCCAATTATCAAGATAACATATAGAGCAAAACTCCTTTTGAAAACACAAATAAAAATTACATAAACCACTGGACATTTTTACGGCATCTAGGAACTTAACTCACAACAGTTTTAATTTGTCATATTTAGAAAGGCCTTATGAGGCTGTTTTGATCAAGTTTCAACACACGTTATATGAGTAATTTTTTTGGTATATTAAACCCTGACATAGACTCATGGACACTACAGCAAAAATTGTATGTCTGCCTTTGGTAATAAGAGGGTATTATCACAAGGTAATAAGAGTCTCATATTATAAGAGAAAGTCAGAATTCAAAAATTTTAAATCTAAAATTATGTTTATTTGGTTATCACTTTCATTCAAATGTAAAAGAAAAGATCTAGTACGAATGCAAAATTAAATGTAATTTAAACAATGTGAATTTGAACTGTGTGAGTCTACTTATATGTGGAATTTTCAAATAAAAACCATAACTATGTTTTCTCTTTCTTATGATTTTTAATAACATTTTTTCTCTAGTTTAATTCATTGTAAGAATACAATATATAATATATATAACATGCAAAATATGCATTACTTGATTGTTTATGTTATTGTTAAGGCTTCTGGTCAACAGTAGGCTATTAATAAAGCTTTAGGGAAACAAAAGTTATGTGTGGATTTTCAACTATGTTGGTACCTCTTACCATTTCATTATTTAAGAGTTTAACTGTATAGTTTTTCCCAATTTTCCTGTCTGATAATGGCAAGTGGAAGAACATATTCTTATATCTTTACTTTTTTTCACTTTAAATTTGCTATAACTACAAAATTAACAAGAGCCATATAATTCTTTCTTTCCTTTTCACTTTGTGATTTTCAATTCCACTTCCACTCTTGAATCCTTTATAGAACAGTTCTTATTAAAAATTTTAATTGCTACATGTAATTATTTATTTGATATGTTTCACCATCTAGAAAAGAGCAAAGTAGTTTTCATTGATACTTTAATATGCTTATTGTCAAGTAAATGTTCACAAATACATTTTGAAGAAATGAATAAATGCATGTAATATTTCTATTCACCTGTCAAAGATTATGTAGGACGGTAGTCAAGTGTAATAGATGGTCAGGCCTTGATAGAAGTTTGTGATACTCCAGAAAAATGTGAGTGACAAGAGCCACCAAACACTGGGAGAACTCTCACATTGCCTTCACTATAGACAGGACAACACCATGATAGCTGCTCATTTTCTGCACACTAATATAGGTAACTTTTCTCCCTTTGTTAATGGGGACATGGTTAAAATATACAGGGAGCACGTCAGTCAGACAGATAGCTTGAATTCCCTGGGGTTCTAGTAAAAAGCAATTCAGGTCTTAGAAACAAAAACTCAATAATGCTATCAGTTTTTTCCAATGCTGAAAGTTCATTTTAAAAACAGATGACTGGTGAACTGACTTTTGGAAATATTATCTTTAAGAAAAATTAATCATTTTAATCTAGTTTGCTTTCATTATTAAAACCAAGTTTTCATTTTTCAAACTTTCTTCTTAAAAAAACACACAAAAAAAACTAATTGAGGGGACTTATAGTCAAGAAGGCAGAGTACAGAAACGCCGTGCTCATCTCCTCCCATGATCATATCAAAATTACAACTAAATTATAGAACAATCACCCTTGAGAAACACCTCAAAATTAGCTGAACAGAACTCCTATAGCTAAGGATATGAAGAAGCCACATCCAGACTGGTAGGAGGGGTAGAGAAGTGAAATGGGCTAGTCCTACACCCATGTGTGGTGGTTAAAAATTGGGAAGGGTATCTCTCAGTTGTGGAGGTCACCTCCTGAGTAGCAAGGGGTCCCAGACCCACATTGGGGTCCCCGGCCTGAAGTGGAGTCAAGAAGGGGAGTCCCCACAACATCTGGCTGTGAAAATCAGCGAGGATCCTGTTCAGGTGAGATGGAGGCCTTGCTCTCACCGGGCCTGCCCACAGACTTACTCACTGATGCACTCACTTCCTTTAAGCTCTAGTGCTGGGCAGCAGCTTGAAAAATGCCAGGAACATATGGGGAAGAACTGAATTGCCTGGCTTTAGGGAGAGGGCTGGAAGGACAGCTCTCTTGGGACAGAAACTCTGACAGGAGCCATTGTTCCTTTGTTGAACACTCCTGCCATGGATCCCACAAGTGGGTACCATTGTTTCTTTACTGAGCTCTCCCCCCCCCCCCCGCCCAGCCTGCAGGTGCAGCTGGGGGTCATACCTGAGGTGCCATCAAACTAGCTAACAGCACTTGCCCCACCCTTGTGATTCCCTGAGACCCACCCTATAAACTAGCGCACCGCTTGAACCTCTTTAAACAGCTGTTCCTCACGAGTTTCCAGACTCCTCCCATGCTGAGGACTTTCCTAAAATCTCTCAAAGTTCCACAAACCCCAAACAAGCAGCAGCTGGCCCCTGCATGCCCCGTACCTGTTGCTAAGTGGCCCACAGCCCTAGTGGCAACCAGCCTCAGTTTAGAGCATAGCCTATCCCTGATGTCTCCAAGCACAGCACAGGCAGCTACCAGCTGCAGATCACCTTCTAGCTCCTACCAGGTGGCCCTGGGTTGGGCACAGGCAGTGACTGACCTGAGCCTGCCCTGGAGTCTCTCCCAAAAGGACCCAGGACCAGCGCACCCGATGGCCAGCCTCAGGCCACACCAGAGCACTACTCAGTTAGCTTCATATGACAGGCACCAGGAGTCCAGCTAAAGTGAATTGTGCAGTAAAATGAGCCAGCCAGAAAAGGACAAGTGCCACATGATCTTGCTTATATGTGGAATATAATAAACAAAATAAACTGATGAACAAAGTGGATCCAGAAACACAGAAGCTTGGAACAAACTGATGGATCTCGAAGGGAAGGCGCGGAGGGGTGTGTGGGTGGGGAGAGATTAATCAGGGAACTTGTATTTTTATGGGCATGGCCCATGGACGTGGACATTGGTGTGGGGAGGGCCTGGGGGTGGGACGGATGTGGGGTGGAGGGGATCAGTGGGGTTAAAAGGGGGACATCTGTAATGGTCTCAACAATAAAGATAAAGAAACATTAAAAAAATAAATAAAAGGAAAGTGAATGGTGCACCATGGATCTTCCCCCATTCAACAGCATATCCATAGTCATCGCCAATCCTCACAGCCAGTCAGCCGGAAGGTATATCCCACTCCCTGACTTGCCAACAGAAAACAAGGTTCAACTACAACAGGAGGGCACACAAGCCCTCAAAAGAGACACCCAGCTCAGGCAACCAGGGAGTCTGCACCACCGGGCCTCACAGGACACCTACTGCAGAAAGCCACCCTGCAAATATGGGGAGATACAGCAGATCTACCTAAGATATAGAATAAACAGAGGGAAGCAGCCAAAATGAAAGTACAGGACCAAACTTCAGATAAAGAACTAAATAAAGCTGAGGCAAGCAGCCAAATAAAGAGTTCAAAGCACTGGTTATAGGGGTGCTCAGCAAACTTAGGGGAAGAGCAGATACACTCAATGAGAACTTCAAAAAACAGGAAGCACAAAAAAGAGCTGGAGAACATAAAAAGCCATTCAGAAATGAATACAATAACTGAAATGAAGAACACATGAGACGGAATCAACAGTGATTAGATGAAACAGAGAATCAAATCAGCAATTTGGAAGACAAGGCAGCAAAACCCACTATTTTTGGAATAACGGGGGGGGGCAAAATAAAATGAAGATAGTTTAAGGGACCTCTGGGACAACATCAAGTGTAACACCATTCACATCACAGTTGTACCAAGAGTAGAGAGAGAAGGGATTGAGTAACCATTTGAAGAAATAATGACTAAGAAATTCCTTACCCTGGTGAAAAAAAGAGAGATACAAGTTCACAAAGCACAGAGAGTCCCAAACGAGATGGAGCCAAAGAGGCCCACAACAAGGCACATCATAATTAAAATGACAAATGTTATAAACAAAGAGAAAATCTTAAAAGTAGCAAGAGAAAAGCAGTCAATTATATACAAGGGAGGTCCCATATAATTGTCAACTTTTTTCTCAATGGAAACTTAGCAGTCCAGAAGGGTTTGGCACAAAATATTCAAAGTCATAAAAGGCAAAGACCTATAAACAAGATCACTCTTCCCAGCAAAGCTATCACTTAGAATCAAAGAACAGATAAAGAGCTTCCCAGACAAGAAAAAGCTAAAGGAGTTTATCACCACCAAGCCAGTATTATAAGAAATGTTAAAGGGACTTCTTTATGAAGAAAAAGATAAAAAAAGATAAAAAAATTAAACAATAAAGTGACAATAACTACCAATCTATCAATGATTACTTTAAATGTAACTGGATTAAATGCTCCAATCAAAAAACATAAGGTGATTGAACAGAGAAGAAAACAAGACCCATACATAAGACCCACTTCAAATCAAAAGACACACAGAGAGTGAAAGTAAAGGGATGGAAAAAGATACTTAATGCAAATGCAAATGAAAAAAAAAAAAACCTGGAGTAAAAATACTTAGACAAAGTAGACTTTAAAGCAAAGGCTATTACAAGAGACAAAGGACATTTCATACATAACAGCCAACATATGGAAGCAAACTAAGTGTTCATCAGTAGACAATTGGATAAAGATGTGGTACATATATACTCTGGAATATTATTCAGCCTTAAAAAAGAATATAATCTTATGGTTTGCAGCAACATGGATGGGCCTAGAGAGTATTATGCTAAGCAAAATAAGTCAGACAAAGACAAATCCTTTATGATTTTTCTTACATGTGTAATCTAAAGAAGAAAATAAATGAACAAACAAAATTGAAATAGACTCATAGATACAAAGAACAGACTGACTGTGGCCAGAGGGGAGAGGGGTTGGGAAACTGGGTGAAAAGGTGAAGGGATTCATAACTAAAAACTGGCAGTTATGGACAGTCATGGGGATATAAAGAACAGCATAGAGAATGTAGTTAATAATATTGTAGTAACTATGTATGGTGCCAGGTGGGCACTACACTTATCCATAACACTGTAGGTTACATAAATGTCAGACCATTATGCTGTACACCTGAAACTAATATAATATTGAATTTCAACTGCAATTAAAAAGTAAATAAAAAATTAAATAAAAATAAAAATACTAATTGAATGATTCAAAAACTGTAATCATCATTAAGGTTAATTTAAATAAAATGAATATTATAGTGACTTGAAAAATATCTGATGTCCCATTAGAATTCCATCAATTCTATGATTGTTACCTATCTGAGTCCATTTTATTCTTTCAAACAAGAGTAGAATTAGGTGTATAAGTATTGAGAATCAAACACTATCCATGAATTCTGCAAAAATTGTGTGAATGTCTTTTGTTAAAACAGTTTCGGGGGGAAAATTGAGATGAGCCTAATGTTGGATTCTTTGTAAATAACGTCTCTTTTGTGTCTACACACTCTTACCAAATTTTTTTTAAAAATATATAAAAGGAAAAAAGAATTGTGTGTAGATATTAATCCTGTTTTCATTATTTTTTTCCTGTAAAATGAAACATTAGACTTATAGTAATCTAATGAATGTAATTTAGGTATATAATCAAGTGACTTGTTACAAAATTTAAGTTGTATAGAAGAGTACCACATTGGGATTTATTTTTTGTTATTCTGATAAGTATAAAATAACAAGTGCCATCTACAGAACAAATTTCAACTAGAGGGTAATGAGAAAAAAAACTATTTAACTCTTTCTTAGGCAGTGATTCTTTCTGAAATGAGTATTTTTAGATAGTGTGGTAAGTTGCTAGCCTTTAAGAAGAGTATTTATGAATTTTTTTACATATTGTCTTTTCAAGGAAGAATGCAGGAGAGGAAAATAAGAAATACCCTTTCTGACTCCTTTCTCCTGATCTATATTATTTTTTATTTCCTCTTTATGAGAGAAGTTGGAGACTTAAAGAAACACTTATTACCTTGAACAAGTGTTACTGGCTTTCTCTGTTTGGAGGGATGCTATGTTATTTCTCTATTCTCTTATACCTGCTCTGTCCATCTACTACAAAAATGAGTTATTCTACTCTTTTCTTTGAAATTTTCTGAAAGCATAATCAGAGAGTGAGATCAAATTGGATCTTTAAAATCTAGGTACTTAGCTTGCTCAATGCAGGCCAGATAGCATTCCTATTTTTCTATTTTAATACCCCACAAAGGAATACCTTTGTAGTTTGCTGACAAAGTTTTCACTGAAGTCCAACATCACAAAATTCATTAAGGCTTAATTTAAAAGAGAAAAATGCTTTGGCCATAGCATGCAAATAAAAATATTGATTTATTTATAGCACTACATATATCTCCTCAGCTATAAAAGTCCAGGTGTTGTGATTCATTATTCATTAATAGAAATCTTGCTCTTTAGAGATGTAAATTAGAACAAACGAGTTACAGTTCTGGAGCAAGTTTTATGTTTTTGAATTACGAAAGTCAGTAAAAATGAACATAGATATTAACCTCAAAGTGGGTTTTAAAGAAATGGTTTATTAAACCACTCTTTCTTTCACTTTCAGTTTATCGTAACTTACAGTGTACTGTGGTAGAGTTAGAACTGGACTAAAAATGAGAAAACTTGTTTTCTTATCAAGGCTTTACTCACAGCCAGTTAGTTTTATGAGCTTTGTTTCCTTCTGTATCCTGCCTGTACTCCGCGTTGCCGCCCTTGTCACCACACTCAACATGGTCACCCTCCTGTTATTTATTCATTTAAATATTTGTTCAACAAATACTGATGCATTATTATCAGATGCTGTTCTTGGCAGTGAGGAAAAAATACAGGGGTAAGGAGGCAACACTCCCGGCAGCACAGTGCTTATAAGTTCTCAGAAGTGAAATAGACCATTAAACAAACACAGATACATTTGAACAAATAGTGAAAAAGAGCATGGTCCACACACTGAACGAAAATAAGCTTTACTAAGTCTACAGTGCAGAAATCCTCCACTGTGAGCTTATCTAAAAATTTAACTTCCCCCCTTGTGTGCCCAAACTACCAGAGACGTTAAAATACTCTTGGTTCCATACAATTCAGAAGTATGCAGGCTTATACCACAATTGAAGAAGTTTGTCACAGACAATCTTATCTTTTCATTTCCATAAGACTCAAAGGTAAATCCTAAGAAGAACTGAAGAGTAAAGAAAAAGCCACACACGGTAAATGAAAGAAGTATTTGGCTTATTAATATAACATTATTGTTAACATTTGTAAAATAATAGGCATTCATTTACCATTTGAACATTTTGTTCTCTAAATATCATGAGTTTGGAAGCTATAACCTTCCACCAGGTTATGAAACTATACCATTTCACAGCATTCTTTCCCAGCAATGGCTCTTTGATGTATTTCTCTGTTTCTCATAAGTCAGTGTGGCAAACTCCCAAATTCATAGCCTCACTTTTATTTTCTATGGCAGTGACACATAAATTGCAAGAAAGCTTTGAAGCAGTACAGTAGTTAATAATAGAGGCAACAATAAAAAAAAAAGGCAACTCAATTTCAAGAAGAGCTGTTTAAGCTCAGTGAACAGTGTCAAAAATATGCTGGCTCTACTTAGGGATATATCAAGTATGCTCCTTACTGCATTTCAGTAGACTGGACTGGATACATGAAGAAGAGGAAATAGGGAAACATTTGACCAGATACTTCTGTTCAATTCATCAACACATTTGAAAATGAGAAATATCACTAAATAATGAGTGGTTAATTAAAATGGACTATGATCTATATGGCACCAGAGTTTAAACTGATTAAATCAGCTGAATGTCTTGATATAGTGTAGAATCTGTTGAAAATTAATAATAATAGTAATAATAATACCACTAATGGCTACCATTTTAGAACATTTATCAAGTGCCCGTCATTCTAATTGGTAATTGTCATTTGAAGTACTTAGTTTCAAGAGAAATAACAAAATTGCCCATTTAAGATTAGGCAAATGGGGACTACCAGCATTACATCTTGCTAAGGAATTGCTTAGGCCTAAGAAGCCAACTTCCTGCTTCCTGCTTACCAGACCAGGTAATTTTTACTGAAACTATACTTGTGACCAGTATCTCTGCCATATAAGCCCAAAGCATTGGTTTTTCATTGATTTTGAAATTTTTAGGGGAAAAATATTGTATATATTGTTCTGTACATTATTTACTGCAGTCAAAAAACATCCCCCAAGTGTTTTATTTCTTTCTTTACCTCCTCCTAATTCTATGAGAATTCTGGCTCATTTCACAACACTTAAACATGCTTCTTAAATTAGCCTACTTAGCCCAGCTGGGCGTGGCTCAGCGGTTGAGCGTCAACCTAGGATCCAGGGAATCGGGGTTCAGTTCCCGGTCAGGGCACATGCCCAGGTTCCAGGCTCGATCCCTAATGACTCTCTCATCATTGGTGTTTCTCTCTCTCTCTCCCTCCCTCTGCTGCCCTCTCTCTGAAATCAATAAAGATATATTAAAAATTAAAAAAAAAAAATTAGTCTACTTAAATTGTTAATATCAGCTGGATCTGAATACTATCTTTCTTATTACTTTCTGACCCAGATACTTGTTTTTATAACTTTCTCTAAAGTCATTCTTAGAGGTTTCCTATAGGGAGAGATAATAAGTCGATCAGTACTAGGTTTACCAAAGCATTGATTACTAAAGAACACTCTGCTCAAGGTCACTTTGCATTATATCACATGATAGAGCAGAGGTAGCATTCTGCTTTAGACCCAGCAGTAAGGAAGTGCATGGTTGGACATAAATATAAAATAACAAAATAATATCAAAATAAAAGCTGTCCTATATTTTTATTACCACCACGGTCTAGCAATTTCGAACAATGTAATAAAATACTCTTTCCTGAGAAAATCTTTTGTCAGTTTAAGTAAAAAAAATGTGGTGTGTATAGTCTAATTTAAAAGAAACCCACATAGATATATATGTTGCCCTGGCTAGTGCGGCACGAGCACTGTCCCGCGCACCAAGGGGTCGCCAGGGGCTTCCCGGGCAGTGCGCATGCGCAGGCTGGCTCGCTGCCGGCAGGGAGCTGTGCGGGGCAGCCCATTGAAGTTTCTCTCTCACACTGATGCATAGCTCTCGCTCTCCCTCTCCCTTCCTCTCTCTCTCAAATTAATTAAATTATATTTAAAAGCATATATATATATGCTTCTAATTGATATATTCTAATATGTGTCCTTTATTGCATGTTGTATACTACATGGAAGTTAATTCAGAGAACTCCCAGTTATAGAGTAAGCTCTCAACACAACTGAATTAAGATATAGTCTTACTTTTCCAAATTAAGTGTCTAATGATTTGTAATAATTTGCATCCCCTTTGGATATAGTATGTGTCAACAACAAATGAAGTACTGCATGTTACTATTTCCAAAGGTGAACACAAATAAACAGTGATAGTACAATAAATGTGTAGAGGAATAAATGAAATCATTTTAATTCTGTCATTCTATATATCTGCCGGACATTTTGGATTCTATCTTAAAACTTAACAGTTTGATAAGTTCAAATTAGTTCACATATATATTTTATTGATTTTAATAATATATTTAAAATTAGGCTTTATTGTTCTAATTGTTAATTTTTTATTTTAGAACAGAACACAAATCATAAAAATAAAATGTTACGCCAGTGGAGCAATTCAGTACTTACCTAAATTAAACATTTTATGTTTGGGTTGTAGTAAAATATACTTATTAACTTACTATCATTTAAATAAATTATTATATCAGACTGTAACCAAAAGATCAATGTTTATGATATTCACTTAATAGTTAACAGTTGACTACATGATTATGCTATTATTATTATTATTATTATTTTCTGTAGGAATTTGGAAGAACCTGAAGTCCTTTGCTATATTATCGTGAAACCAATGACTGGTTTATAACTATTCTAAGTTTTGTAAGAAATTTTGAAGTGGGGAATTCTTATCAACATAAAACAGTATCATGCTAGAGTATTACAACAACAACAAAGCAACGTGGAAAGTAATTAGATCATTGAATCTATTTTGAAAAGTGTAGTTCATTAAATATTTCATTTAGTTATTAAAAATTTGTAGGAGTTCAGGCTCACATATCCAAAGTACCCATATAAGAAGCAAAATAATATTTAAGTGATACAGGTAAAAGATGGAAGTGGATCATTTTGTAAACCTTAATAATGTTGAAGAGAAAAGTACTATCAAATGTCAACATAATAATAATAATAATAATAATAATAATAATAATAATAATAATAATATGCTTGCAAAGATCAAGACTAAGACTGATGAAGGGATATGATAAATAAAATTTTAATGTATTATGATGTCACTACTTGATCAGTAATGGTTCCAGGTGACTGAGAATTAACCTGGTTAAAATGTAAACCACATCATAATAAATATTGTTATGCAGTTGAGTGAGAACGAGAGAAGTGCAAAGAAGGAAATCAACTCTTGTCAACTTCATGGTTTTTATAGTCTTTACACATTTTCCACAAAGAGGAAAACTGTTGAGAGTTTATGTAAGTTGTTTGAAATGAATAAAAAAACCCTTTTTTTTATTTGTTTGTAGGTAATGAGACAAAAGCTGGAATGCCCAGCATAGTAAATCACTTTAAATCTGATGGAAGGCATGTCCCCAAATCCCTGACCTTGAAATATCTGAACAATATCTATCTTCTTACAAAATAAAAAATGTTGGCAACAGATATTAAAATCAGTGTACAGTTTTGTATAAATAGATAAAAATGGAGACTTTTTAGGTCATAGACTTAATTATTCTTTCAGCCAAACAACATTTTTTTCCTTCTGATCATAAAAACTATGTCATCAGCAAATAAAGGACATTGTGTTAAAATCACAGGAATTACTCTCAAATTATGACCCAAAGTTGAAAGAACATTTTGTAAGAATTACTATGTTATTTTCTTCTGAAGAAAGACTGATCCCAATAATTGAATTCATCTTCTGGGAAATGACATTACAGAATACATAGTTACAAATATTAAAATGCAAAGCCATTTGAAATTCTTAACATCCTCAAAGCTTTACACTCTGATCATTTATACAAATTGGTCAGACACATCAGTCTTGAAGATGGTCAAGATGAAATAAATTTTGAGCTTTTGTTCTGTCTCCCAGAAAATTTCCTGAAACAACAGCACAAGATTCAAAGATATGGCAACACTAGAACTCTGGCAATATGCATGATGACATTGAGGCACAGCGTCCAATTAATTAATCCTAAATTTTCATTTCTTCCTTGAGCACATTATTCTCTAAAGCTTAACAGAATTCACTCTTGTAGAAGGATTTCCTCAGTGTGGTGTATTCTGAGAATTTTTAAGAAATAAATCCATCCTTTCCAGTCTCATCTCATCAAGGGAAGATGCTACAGAATGTAGATATAATCACTGAAGACTTCCTTAAAAGGAGAGTGCTCATTTGAAGCTGTGTTTACAGGAAAGACAAGATTTGAAAGTCAATTCAACAGATGAAGTACTGGGTGATCCACAGGAAATGTGGGCACATGAGGTGCAGCTCAGATGTTATTTTCTGCCCTATGCATCTTTCCTGTGTTATCTTGAAAGGTAAAATTTGAGATATGAATATTAAAATGCCACAAATACTGCAAGCAGCCACAATAAAACTTGAAATATTTATAGGGAAACACCAAGCTTTGAAATTAATCTTTGAACACTGGCTCACAGAAGAAAATGGAGACTATTTACTTCACAATAAAATAAAATAATATAAAAAGAATATTAGTGTGGGAAAAAAGTCAAATTTAGAAGAAAAATGACTCCTAAAATGATAAAGGATAGTGGTGTTACATCATCAGAACGTTTCAAATAAATTGTCTGAATGCCTCAATTGTGTTTGCTTAACAACTGGGTAATTTTTCTAAATCACTAGATCAAATGAAGTCAGTGTATAGTAAAATCACTTAACACAGTGATTTTTCTCTGAAGAAGAAAACTTTGAATATATTTTTATTAAATGTAATAGAAAAGTATAATGAATTATCTGATGAATATATTTTTGGACTACAGAAATACTGGAAATATTCTAAAATCAATCCTGAAGAAATAGAGATAAGAATTATGGGAATGTGGACTTTATTTAAAATTGTATTTTATTAATCTCTGCCAAACTAATTATTATATTTAATTTTTTTTTCTTTTGGATAATTGTCACATCAAGTTTAACCTTTTGAAAATGAAAAAATATAAAAATATTTTTATCAATTATGAATGAAAAAATGAATAATCTGGTTGTGCTATTTATTAAAGATTAATATATGAAGAATATAGATTTTTAACAAAGCCATTGAAGTTTGCAAAACTTAAGGCTCAAAACTAAAATGTAATGCTTTCATTTATTACTATGATAGATAATATATAGATATAAAATTGTGGGTTTTTATCTTTTATGAAAACATTTTTAATTAAAGTGCTTTAAGCATCACCTATGTTTTCCTTTTTTTTTGTACTGTGATATTTAAATATTGTACTTGCATTATCATAAGTACAAAATCCAATAAAATAATTCACTATGTGCTTTCTTGTTTTGATAATTATTATTACTTATTTAATTTCATGATTATGACTAAATATAATTTATCATATAAAGAAGAAGAATAATAAAAATATATTGATCCTGAGAGTCAAATACACTAACTAGTATGCTACTGTCTTTTGAACCATTAAAATCATTAAATCCCCATCATCTTTCATCAGATAATACCTAACCCCAACCTAGACTCAACATAGCATCACCGTTCTGACTTGCTATCTTTTGTATCGGACACAAACTGTACACTATTTGAAAATCCCCTGGTTGCAGCCACCAGGTCCAAGAAGCCTTAAGAAGCTTTCACAGAGGCAATCTCACAGAGCCTTGCCTCACGCCCAGGATCTTGTTACGTGATTCCTGCCCTGGAGACCAGTGTGGGGGAAGGGGCTGTCAGGGCATGTCAGCTAGTCCCACTGGCTTGGAAACCTGGAAGTATCAGGAATTAATGTCAGCAGGGCCACTCTGTCACAATGAGGAAGAAGAGTGTTGAATAAATATTTCCCTGTTTTGTGTTTGGGTGGACAATTCTGTGGTCCATTTTGTCAGGCTTCTCAGAAGGTCCCAGTGGGAAAGGGTAACACTTGCTGGAAAGGCTTTCAACTCAAGACTACATCCCTTTATTGGCTTTTCCTCCGGTCCTATTTCACTCTCCCTGCCCTGCATTCCACCTTCTACCTGGGATCACATTCTAAAATAAACTAGCCTCACACAAGCCTTGACTCAGGCTCTGTTATCCGAGTGGACCTAAAGTTAAGGAATATCATCTTGGCTGTGTCTTCCCATAGAGGTTAGATCGCATTAATGTATCAAGCATTTTTTTTTTCATGAGGAAACAGGATGTGTCTGTGTCTTTACTTAAAATAAGAGTTCACCTTGAAATTCACATCATAATTTTAAAGTTTTTTATTGATCTCTCCAGTCATCCATTATAAAGCCAGTCCAGATTTTCTGTGAAAACTCGGTACAGCTGTTACAATATTTTAATGGTTGGTTCTCAATCGCTGTTGTCAAGCTGGTTCTCAATCTGCTGCTTTTAGAGGTCCCATCTCAAAGTGCCAGTAGACCTTTCCTTTCTCTGAAGGTGTCATTTCAGTTTGCTCTTTCATCTCTGTGTCCTTTGTTAGATGCTGTTGCATTTGTTACCATGTCCAAATTTAGAAACAAGTTTGATAGATAAAAGAGTCAGAGTGATGGAGACGAAATTCATCTTTATCACACATATAGGTGATTTTGGAGGATGCAGTTTTAGTGTGTTTTAATAATGTGTTTCTTAGTAATACACCCAGTGCAAATCTTCAATAAAAAACTGAAATAATAACCAGAATGTAAGAAAAGCCCACCAAACCATATACACAGGTGAAAATTCTCTGGGAAAAACTGAAAGTAAATTTTTAAAATTTACAGCTATTATTACTGCTTTTTCTCATATTTTAATAATTTTCCCTAGAAAGTGGAAGGCCACTGAATATAGAACTCTAATTTCATCATATGCAACAATAAGTATTGTTCAAATCTGAAAGTTTATTTTTAAGAAAGTATTTTATCTTCTAGACACCTCCTTTGAGAATGATAGGCTTGAAGGATTCTTATGAGCACATAAAATGACTTGTTTTCTCAAGTGGTTTCTCTCTTATTGCTTCTCTTGGGCTCCATCCTAATCTTGAGGACTCCTTTGCTTATTAATCACCCTTGTTTACGGAGATTGATGCAACTTTTGACTTAGAAAAAAATCAGATCTATACAAAAAGATAAAATAAGAAAAATAGAATACCTTGGAAGACATGAATTAACTCTCAGCTGGCTGAAAATTGTGAATCATTGTAATCATCTTCTGAAAAACACTACTCAATCAACTATTTTCTAGGTAAGATTAGATATGTATATTTACTTAGAAGATCAAGTATTATGATTGGAATTGCCCTGAATGCAAGAGATTCTTTTTTTATATTAAGGTGACTTCATCCTAATATTATCCTTATAGCAAATTCTACTGTTCTGCTAGCATTTTCTTTCCATATTTAACATTTTTTCCCTATATATTTCTCTCTACATATATTTCTTTATCTTAAATTGGTCATTTCTTGACACCCTGGTCAATTTTTTATTTTCCCATTTGGTATATTATATGTTTTGCCCCTTTTCCTCACTATTTTCTTAAAGATATAAAATTAATCTACCAAAATCAGTAAACCCTTCCCTGCCACCAGTGCAGTCTCATATACAATTATGGCAGGCTTTGGCTGGAGGTCATTTGGATTTGGAGAACCTAAATCACTTGCTCCCACGTATCTTAATCTCCATATTATCGTGACTTCACTAATGTTACACTTACTATTGCTGTTCCAGAAAATTGTTCCTAGAAAGATAAAAGGTGCAAATAACTTATTGTACCCTACAAGAACTTCTGAAAATCTCTTTAAGATGAAATCAGGCCCAGCTGCTGTGACTCAGTGGTTGAGCCTTGACTCAGGAACCAAGGCAAGAGGTCATCATTCGATTACTGGTCGGGGCACATGCCCAGGTTGTGGCCTCAATCTCCAGTAAGGGACATGAAGGAAGCGGCCAATTGATGTTTCTCTCTCATGGATGTTTCTATCTCTCTATCCCTCTCCCTTCCTCTCTTTCTAAAAATCAATTAAAATTTTTTAAAAAAGATGAACATAAGACTGTTAACTTCTAATAAATACCACTCACTTTTGGACCCTTTACTTAAAACCTTAACCTTGTCCTGTCCACTAATTCTTAACTATTGTATCATGCACCAAATTCTAATGAAGACTTCACATTGAAATACATACTTTAAACTATATCCCCAAACCTCACAAATATCCCAATTTTTCTGTCCCCTCTCTGAAACAATATTAAGGCATCTACAAGTAATTGAACCCCTTTACCACTGCTGTAAACACAGTTTGGGTAGAATTCAGCACTTTGAACACTTTAAACATCTGGGAATTAAAAAAAAGGTTATGAAACTTATTCCTGACTTTTTATACTAGTAGAGCCAAAGTTGACATCATTCTTATTTTGGGGAGAGAATTCTCCATAAGTTACTTGCCTCTCTCTCTGTCTTCTGAGCAGAGGCATTAACAATTTTTGTTCCATATGACCTTCCAAGATAGCTTATAAAGCAAATAACCTTGGAAGTTAGAGGGTGTCTTCTAGAAGAGGGCCTACCAGTTTGCTCTTCATGTTAATAATGATACAGTGTCCTCTCCAGGACAAAGGTTGTTGGTAGGTTTGCTAGCAGCCTCCTTATAAAACATCAGGGTTTCTTAAACCCAGTTATTTTCCTCTAACACCACCCACTGTGTGTGCAGGTATCATGTGGAACTTGTCCTGTGGGAATTATAGCTTGGGGAAATAGTGCAAATGATGTAATGTTGACCACTCATAGTGCTATGAGTCATAAAATGTCCTTTGTCTCTAATGCAGCAGTCTTGTGTCTTTGCTGGCATACACAAGCTTTTGGCAGAGTGATTTGTTAGCTTACACGTAGGGTAAAATCTCGGACATTCACAGATCTTGACATCAATATGAAAGATGGCAGATTTAAAATTAAATTCTTTGCACTAGTGAGCTTAAAAGTGAACTCTATCTTAGAAGCTATATTTAATATCAGTAATAAATCACTCTACCCTAGCATTATAAGATTATTTTGATAAATTAATCTCAACTACAATTTAATAACCATTGTCTATGGGTTAGGCACTTTAAAATGTACTTCAGCGATGTTAACTGATTTTATTTTTACAACAAATTCATGTGATATGTTTAGTTAAGCCAAATATGAAGTGTGGAAACTATAAAGATATTAAAAATTAGGTAACTTATTCAAACTCATACAGTTGGTGACTAATTGGTTCAGATTAGTAGCTGGATCTAACACTAAAAAACAAATTCTTCCCACTAGGATATTGTAACTCCAGGGTCTCAGTTAAAATTGAACACTGATATTGGCCTAAAGTCTCAGACTAGCTTACCTTTTCTTATATGAATAACATGTTGAACTTGCTATTATCCAATGAGAGGAGGAATTGAAAGCCAACTTAATAAATACACTGGGTCGGGGGGAAAAATCTGCAATAGATCAGAAAAGAAACAAATACCACTTTTCTTCTACTCATAAATTTCTTTTTTATTTTTCCAGATTTCTTTATTTACTTTTTTGTTGAATTTATTGGGGTGACATTGGTTAATAAAATTATAAAGGTTTCAGCCCTGGTCAAGTGGGTCAATTAGTTGGAGTGTTGTCCCATGCACCAAAAGGTTATTGGTTTGGTCCTGGCCAAGGGTTGCAGGTACAATTCCCTGTCAAGGGCAAGAACCTGAATTGCAGGTTTGATCCCTGCCCCCAGTAAGGGCAGGTGCCAGAGGCAACCAATTGATGTGTCTCTCTCACATCAATATTTCTCTCTCTCTTGCTCCCCCCAACCCTCTCCCTTCTACTCTATCTAAAAATCAATGAAAAAAATATCCTCAAATGAGTATTAACAACAACGATAAGATTATTGGTTCAATAACCTAGGTTGCAGGTTTGATCCCCAGTTCAGGTGTATATGGGAGGCAACAGATGGATCTATCTCATATCAATGTTTCTCTCTCTCTCCCTCTCTTCCTCTCTCTAAAATCAATAAACATATCCTTGGATGAGAATTAAAAAATAAGTAAGTAAAATAAAATTATACAGGTTTCAGGTATACAATTCTACAATACATCATCTGTATATTGTATTGTGTGTTTACCACCCCAAGTCAAGTCTTCTTCCAGCACCATTTATTCCCCCTTTACCTTCTTCTAACTCCCCCCAACCCTTTTGCCTCTAGCAATCATCATATAAGTAGAAGCATATACTGTATTCATGGATAGGAAGAATTAACATCAGTAAAATGTCCATACTACCCAAAACAATCTACAAATTCAACAAGATACTGATGGTGTATTTCACAGAGCTACAACAAATATTCCAAAAAGTTATATGGAACCACAATATACCCTGAATAATAACCAGCAATCTTGAGAAAGAAGAACCAAGTTGGAGGAATCATGCTTCCTTATATCAAACTACACTACAAGGCCAAAATAATCAAAACAGTGTGGTACTGGCATGAAAACAGACATATAGATCAATGGAACAGAACAGAGACCAGAAATAAACCCACATCTTTATATTCAGTTAAGATTTGAGAAAGGAGGCAAAAACATACAATTGGCTAACAATTAACTATTCAATAAACCATGTTGGGAAAATTGGACAGACGTGAAAAATATCGAAACTAGACCAGCTTCTTACACCATACACAAGAGTAAACTCAAAATGGATTGATGACTTAAATGTTAGACTTGACACCACAAAAATCCTAGAAGAAAATATAGGCAGTAAAGTCTTGGACACTTTGCGAAGCAATGTTTTTCCGGATATATTGCCTCGGGCAAGGGAAACAAAAGAAATACTAAACAAATGAGAGTATATCAGTTTTTCTTTTTTCTTTTTTTTGTTAAAAATGGTCCATCTGTATAATCAGTGCCCTAGAGGAACCCAGGACACATAGCCAGTTCTTTTAAAGTGATTTCAAATTTATAAACAATAAAAATGTATACCAATATTTATGGCAAAACTCCTATAACAAATAATAGAGTGGTTTTTAAATTAAAAACAAAATAAATTGCTGGAAATAAATACATCAGTAATTAATAAATGTAAAACACTAATAGTAGCAGTTAAAAGATAATGTCTACAGGTTTGAATTACATTTTTAGACTATCAGAAAGATTTTGAAGCACAGCATTATCAGGGATAAAGATTATCATTGCTTACTGATAAAAAGTGTCTGGGAAGACACTCTAATTCTAAACTTGTACACACTGAATAACATGGGTATCTATTTTATATTCAAATATTTTAATACAAACAAAAATGTATAAAATTCTGTATTTAAACATTTTTTCTAAATTTACTCATTTTATTATTTCATTATTTATGGGAAACTATACAGCCTTTGTGTTTTAAATTTATTTTTGTTGTTAATATATAAATATTGTGTTGTATGAATCTTTAAGTTCAACTTATAAAACTTATTTTATAGCTTTCATCAATACTTTCAGCAAGGCCTTTGAATAATATAAATTTACTCTAACTGCCCACAGTAAAATACCTTAAACAATTCTACTTATAACTATACCAAAGTTTCTTTAAGCATTTTTACCTGCATTTCTAAATCAGATATATTTAGTTTATTTTAGACATTTCACAAGCATTACAGAGAAAACTAACAGCTTTAACAGAAAAATGTCTCCCTAAACCTCATAAAGAATTTCCACAAATCCAAACTTATCAATTCATAAGTTAAATTTCCTTAATACTCTAATACTGTTAACAGAAAACCAAATAACCTGAGACATTTTTGCTAAAACTAAACTATCAAATATACCACATTCACCTAATTATCACAAGCACTTTTATATTAAAAAAAAAAAATGCTGATTATTCGAAACCTAAAATTGAATATTAGTATTTTTGACTTGGCTTCCTTTATTATATCTTAAATATCTGTTAACTTACTAATGGGCATGCTGAGGTTGCTTAGTGGTTACTTTGCACTAGGTTGTACAGCTAAACCTAATATAATATTGTATGTCAAGTGTAATTTAAAAATTAAAAATTGAAAGGACTAAATAAATAAATAAAGGTCTATAATTCCTGTGAACGTAATTAGGTAGTCTTATAATAATGGCAGTTCTACTCCTGTTTCAATATTTATTCATTTTTCCCTTGTCTCATCCTATTAACTTGCTATTGTAATACAATTATTAATAAAAATAGTCTTTTCTCAATCTCAGGAGTAAAGCTATCAATATGTTACCATTGACCACAAATTGCTATCCAATTTAAAACCCTGACAGTATTTTCTAGTATTTACCCCCTTAGAAAATTCTGAACTCAAGTTTTATTTTCTCAGCTTCATGAAACTGCTACAAACTTGCCTCTGCTTTAAGAGGCTCTCTGTGGTTTTCAGACTACTGCCTTGGTCAATTTAGTAAGTACATGTCTTACTGGGAACGGCGTTACTGACTGCCATGATCATTTCTCTGAGCTTCTCTTCTCTCACAAATATTAGGCTCTCAAATTCCCAAATATTAGGCTCTCAAGTTTAGGTGCCTTGGAAGATCAGAATTCTAAATTCTGTATCCTGAGTCCTGTGAAATTTACATTGTTTATACTGTTTTTTTCTGTAACTAAAGAGATGCTAGTTCCATGAGCCTAGAGATGGCTTCTTCAATCCAGAAAGAAAAATTTCTCACCTCAATCAGTATTTGTTTCTGCAGGTTT
The DNA here is from genome assembly GCF_964146895.1 of Miniopterus schreibersii. Lineage (NCBI taxonomy): Eukaryota > Metazoa > Chordata > Mammalia > Chiroptera > Miniopteridae > Miniopterus > Miniopterus schreibersii. The sequence goes on along the minus strand of NC_138102.1, from coordinate 115,206,241 downwards.
GGGCCCTTAAGTCCTGACTGCTATAGCAGCTCTCCAATGTCTTAAAAAATCTTCTTTTAAATTTTTTTTTTTTTTTAATCTAGATAACCTCATCAAGAACACTGGCTTACAATCAAATTATTGTAAAATATTTATTCGTATAACAAAAAAGAAAGTATTTACTTTTATATTGTTATATTTTACTCATGATAATAATATTATTAATAAATTTTCAACATGCTTATATTTGGTTTCTATTTGATAATTTTATTATATAAAGTTCTTGAAAGTCAAATACTCCTTTTCTATTTTTTTCTGCTATAGCTTCTTAATGGTTGAATCTTCAATCAGGTGGTTTTAATTTTAAATTATGAACATAATTCTAGGGTTATTGTAGTTTATGTTTAATAACTGGAAATGCTGGTAATACTGGATTAGAGTAGTTATCCAACTAGATTTTAATTTTTTTTCTTTTTTTTTTGGCTGGGCACTCAGTACATCACTGGCTAGGAAACAGTCATATTAATATTTTAGCTTGCATTTTCAAGCACTCGATATATTATATAATTCAAACTGTGGGCCACTGTTATGAGAGGACTTATTAATATCTTTTTACTTTCTTAGGGAAAGGCCAGTCTAAATTATGAAAGTTTCCCTGACATCTCCTTACTTCAGTGAATTTTATTTTATTTCTACTCCACACTTTCTTTGAGGTTACAGCCTTTAGAAGAACCTGGCTATGTGGAAGATTCTCTTACTAATTCTCTCATAATATGCAGGCTCTTTGTCAATGCCCTTTTTATATGAATATAGTACATGGGCAATAAAATGCAAATCTTGCTTTCATCCATCCCCCAACACACGCATCCCTAGTACTTCTGGGACTTCTGCAGACTTGTTTCATTTAATAATGTTCTTTAATTTTTCAAGTAATACTGCTCAATAATTTACTAAAAAGTTACTATTTAGTTTTGGTTCCTATATTTTTGATACTTTACTCTGAGTTTAGATGTATATTAACATTTTATTTTTTATATTCTGACCTTCATTTGAACCAAGACAGTGTCCATGTGCCTACAAACCATCAGGAATGAATGTTCCAAGGTGATATCTATACTCATTAAATAAGTGGTTGATAGTAAAACCCATATATTCATTTCTATGATAAAAGGACTTGCAGTGATACAGCACTGTGCTATCACACAGACTGAAGTAATCACTGTAGATCTGATAGAATTTGGAATGAAATAACCAACATATCACAAATTAGATTACCTCCATAGTAGCTTGGAAGCTATGAATTCCCATATTTACAAAATACACGCTGGGTTAAATTGAATACGTACATTGAGTTTTATCCTTTATAAAATTTACTTTTTACAACAGTCAAAAACTTTCTTGCTGTTCACTTTAGAATTAAATATCGAGTTCATATTAACAAGTAAAATAAGTTAAAATATTAAAGAGAGAACCATTGAGATTGCAAGTACAATTTCAGAAGAAAGTCAAGCATCAGAAGAGAGAGCTTTCAAAAGGAATACCGTAGCAAGAGAGAGTTCTTTCTGCAGCAGAGTGAAGTCAGCAAGGCTGCTCATAGCTGTCCTTTATCACAAAACACAGACTTGCATGGCTGGAAAAGATAGTGCTTCGGTGCCAGGCAGCGGCCGCGTGGCGAGCTCGGCAGCGCAGGCGAGCGCTTTCAGCAAGAAAGCAGACAGGGCGTGTGGCAGCCCGTTCACTTCCATAGGGAACGGATAAATAGCTAAAAGACTAAAAATAGACAATGCCATGTTTTCTATTAATTGAAAATAAAATGATGCCTCTCTTCCACTTCCTTTTGATGAATATTAATCACTTCATGCTATTTTTAAAATGGGAGCTGCACCAAAATATCTATGGTAAATTAAGAAGGAAGGTCATAATTTGCTATATTTCCATTATTTAAAATGCAAGTTGCAAAACATTTTCATGTTTTTATATACTTTGTATCATTCTAAGTCATTTTGTCTAAGTACATACAAACATATATACCCATAAAATAATTATTTTGCACCTACTTTAGTTGTAAAAATTATTACGTATTTAAAAAGTTTCCATTTTAAAATATAACATTATTAGCATAATTATTTAGATATATAAACCACTGAGAAAATGCTAAATCATAGTATCCTTTCCCAAATGAGAAATAGATTTTTAAGAAGAAGGAAGTTTTATTTCAAATACTGTCAGTTATTTTTCATCGTTAATTTATTCACCTCTCCTAATGAAATATCACAGAAAAACACACACAATTAGTATTAGTGACAGGATTAAGCAGATACAAATTATTTCAGTGTCTTTTAAAGTTATATGAGAAGGGTATATTTTCAAGAACTCTAATAAGTTCTAATGAAAGTGGTTTTAAAAAGAATCATTTTAGTATCTTTAACATGTTTATGACCATTTCACTAGTATTTTCATATCTGTAAAGCATACAGTAAAAGAGTAGTGACTAAAATAAATTAGGAGAGATCATATCATAATGCTAGACATTTTAAGTACATCATTAAAAGATGATACAAAATGAAATGATTATCTTTTCACAGTGCAAGTCTTTCTGATGTATTACCAAAACACTCTAGTTTATAAGATCATAAAACAAAATCTCAGGACAAGGAATATGACTTTTCATCTTATCATTATTGAAAAATGGACTGTAACATTTAGTTCTGTATTTTCCAGTATTAGTTTTCTGCTCAGAGACACATGATTATAGGCTAAAAATAAAAACATGAGCTTGGATTGTGGAATACACTGACTGTCCTTGCAGAAAAATAATAAATGTCTAGAATATGATTTACATTAAAAATAAAATTTTTAAAAAGGCTGATTATAATTAAAGCATAGGTTCTTTATTACCAAAATCCTAAGCTATTTCATTTTATTTGTTTTTTTTCTCTAAGGCTTTTATTTATGTATTTTTAATTTATCTTTATTGTTGAAAATATTACAGATGTCCCTTTTTCCCCCATTAAAGCTATTTCATTTTAAACCACACTACTTGGAGGTACTCAGTTTCCTGCCTGGCCAGAGACAGCTCATATTGCAGCGGTTTTCTGAGTCTGTCCAAATCACTTGGTTTCACTGTGGCTTTGTTGAAGAGGAGCACTGTATCAATATTCAGTGAGCTGACAGCCAGTCTCCCTGATTTCCATTCCTACTGTGATCATGTGTCCTGGTATCTTTCACTGACCAGGTGACTGAGTTGGAGCTTCATGGGATCAAGTTGCCACCACTTAGGAGGAAGGATATAGAGAAAGCAAAGCAAATGCATCTTTACCTGAAAATCAATTTCATTAATATCTAATTTCCCTTTCGGGCCAAAGAGACATTTTCTGCTCCTCTGCATTTATCTAGAGTAGATTTTGAGGTGTCACATCACTATGATAGTTTTCAGTTATTGACCTGTGTTTCTGCATGTAGAACTGACACCTTGACAACGATGATGGTGATGAATATGCAGAATTGACTGAGAAACTAACTGTAAAAGACCAAAGCCAATAATACAAATATTTGCTGATCTGAGCTAAAGCATGGGCTAGTTGCCTTATCCTATTGAATTGTTAAATATTATTATTATTACTCCTGTGTTACAGTTGAAGGGACTGAGGATTAGAGCTGTTAGGCATATTGCCCAATGTAATACAGCTGGTAAATGGTGGAGCTACAATTCAAACGCGGGCATCCTGAGCTAGCCTGCAATGTCCATCCTTAAGCTACACCTAACTAGTTGGAATGCAATACTACCGAAGTTTTGGAACATCGGTGATTTAACAAGGGGTAGGTCATGCTTCTCAGAGGTTATGAAATGCTGATGATAGACGCAAGCAGTGAATGAACAGTGTGTGATGAACAGGGGCTCCCACTAGAGAAGCAGGAAATTATAAAGCAATTAAGATACTCGCCAATGAATTTAGAGAATTTTGGTTGAGATCTCTGAAAGTGAGGTAAAGAATCATAAGACAAATTAATGAATTGACGAACCTACTAGGGCTGAATAAAAACAGGAACAAGTAAAATGCTATCGAATGATTAGTGATACCAATAAAACAGCCCAAAGGAAGGCCCGTAAAAAAGAGGCCACCCTCCTGTGCTATAAGAAGAATCATCACTTTGAATAAAAGGAAACACCAACATAGCAATTATTAGTTTAAAATAAAATATTATACTTTAAATAAATATTATAAGCTTTTCAGTTATTCATGCTCTTTAGTTATGTTAACTGCCTGGAATTAAATAATAAAAGCACAAATTTTATTTACAGAGTGACAAAATTATCTATCAGTATTTATATTAAAAAACATTGATGGAGAAGCAATTTTATTATCTTACAAATACTGCAATTAACCTTTAAATAATAGTGTTTTTTTTAGATAGGCACATAAGCAAAAATTACCAATAGTTCAATTTAATTAACCCTAATTAAATTTCAGCATGCCACTAAATGTAATTTCACATTTTTCATGCTGTTATATTTTATAATCCATTAAATATTATTTTTTGTTGAGGGCATTTTCTCCTCAGTAAGTAAGCTGATGTGTATTTATGGTTCTTTTATAAGTTAAATTAAACAACTACTAAATCTTTTCTAACATAATTTATTTGGATGGGTTTTAAAAAGGATTTTTATAGTGATATATCTACAATGGCAAAATATTATATATAGAAATCTTTATGTTATTAGGTACAATCAAGTTTTTTTCTGTAATAATTGCATCATCTAAACACTTGAGAATCCTGTAGCTTTCCCAAATCTAATTTAACCTTACAAATATTAGGCTTTTTATTGCTGCTCACTACCACCTCTCGCTAAGGGGTAGGTTTGTGTGTATTGTAGGCCAGCAGAGATTAAATCTTTTTAAATTTTTTTAAACTCCCTGAATTAAATTACTCTTATATTTTTACAGCAAGCAAACTTTCATTTTACAATCTTCCTATACTGTCATCAATTCCCTATAAGTTGACGATAAGCTTAGTAGTCACTTGTTTACTATCTATATGACATAAAGCATTGTCTCCTTCAGGAGAAAATCAAGAATATTGAAATTTTAAGATGGAAGGTGGTTGTTCTGACCAAAAATATGGTACCAAATCAACCATAATACTTCATTTGATAATTCTTTTGAGCTAAGCCATTGAAAATCCTAGTTAAAATGCAAATGTCTTTTGGGTAAGAAGACACTTTAGACTTAACAGTAATAAAAACATCCTTTTTGACCAACCCTATACTAGCACCTTGAAAATGAAAATATCACTATCTACACTTAATGGACTAAAAAAAGGCCAAATTTTATACAAAACTTCAGTACTAAAGTTTCATTCAATATGACATCTGGCCAATAGGTTACACAGCCTCCCACAATTTAATGGCATCAACCAGCTCTATGTATTGGCATGAGTTGCAAATAGCTCCCTATTCAAGTAGATTCAATTCAGCTCAACTAATTCCATATTTATAAAGGTTATCATAGATATTTTTAAATATAATAAAATGAATATGTGAAAAGTACAGTGAGGCATAGAGAAGGTAGTGATTAACTTAGTCTGAGGTTGGGGTCAAGAAAGTCTTTAAAGTTCACTTTTATTGAGTTAATCAAATTTGGGGTAGACAAAGGGAACCATGCCCTGGTTAAAATATACACATATATTTATGATCAGAAAGTAATAGTACTCTGGGCTGATTACTGAAAATGAAGAAAGAACAGGCAAGAATCTATCAGAATATAACTTGACTACAATAGGGAAATTTATGTGTATATATGTGACATTCATTTAACTCATCACACTTTTTAAGGATACTCTTTCAAATAATACATTATCAGAAGTTTCTAATGTTTAGTTCCTCTACCTGAAAGGTAAAGGAAGTTGCATCCAAATTATCCAGGAGTATAAATTCCTGATACTATATAATTGCTTTTAAATAATTTCTATCAAACAAGTGTTAGAGATTAGTTAACTATTTATATATTTTTAAATGTTATTATGAAATATGAGAGTTACCTAGAATTGCATACAAAACTAGTTTATTTTCATAAAAACTTTTTGAGTTGGAATTTTCAGGCCACAAATGTCATTATGTTGGTTGTAGAATATTGTTATAATTTTTGTACTGTAGATATAATTGATTTATATTATTTTAAATGTTTTAATTATATTTTTATTACAAATTTATTAATTTTTGATTTTGCTATTTGTAAGCACTTCATTCAGTCTGTAGTTTTACATGGCACAATTTTATGTGAATTTGTTAATACAAAATTTTAATATATTGTTAATCTTAGTAACACATACTTGATAATCACCTGGTTCTCTTATCATTGTAGCTCTCTAGACTTGAATGATATATAAGTTTCTCTGATTCTCTGAAAGCCATTATTACATATTTTATATTTTAAAAATTATCGTATACTCTATAAAATATTTTATGTGGGAGCAACATTAATGAAAGTATTACTATACTGAGCATCTCTTAGATATATTTTAATAAATAGTGGAGAATCCTAACCCAGGAGACACTCTGAAACAAAAGTCCTTAGAGATTAAAAATCTACTAGTGTGTGATCCTACATTTCTGTGAGAATCTTTGTTGGGGTAATACAACTTTATATATATATCATTAAAAAAGTTACAGCATAGCCTGGCCAGGCGTGGCTCAGCGGTTGAGCATCGACCTAGGATCCAGGAGCTCAGGGTTCGATTCCCGGTCAGGGCACATGCCCAGGTTGCGGGCTTGATCAATGACTCTCTCATCATTGATGTTTCTATCTCCCTCTCTCCCCCTCCTTTCCTCTCTCTGAAATCAATAAAGATATGTTTAAAAAAAAAAGTGACATCATAAATATTCACATATAAGAGTCTAGGAATAATTGTTGATAACAACAAATGAATTGGAAATATTTTAAATGTTTAATTAATAATTTACATCAAAATGTAAATCCTTAATTAAATGATGATACATTGAAATGCTGATATTATGCAGCCATCATCATTGCTGCAGATGTGTGTTTAGAAATATGTGTGTGTGAGCATGTGCAGACTGAGATAGTTGAACAAATTATTTTGATAACTAATATAAACATGTTGGTTATATCAGTAAGTGGTTATATCAGTTAGTGGTTGTCATCAGTAAGTGGTTAAATTCTGTATTCAAAATATAGGAAAAGTAGGTCACCTCTGGAGATTATCTCTAAGAATAAGAGCTGATATATTAAGAAAACATATTGTGGTTAAGAAACACAAAAAACTTCTCCTTGGTAACACATCCTAAGTCTCCTGACAGTGTTTATTGTTCTTTGTTATTCAAAATATAATGAGGGCTCCTTAATCCCAAAAGGAAATCAGGTATTCAGAACTTTAAAGAAATCCTTTGCTAGTTATTCTCCCTTGACACAGAGCCATTCCAGACTTTTCAGGTACGTTAAACGACACTACCAACTCTCCTCTCTCCTACTGCACAGATTCTGCTTACTAAGAACTGCAATTACTTTTTGACGTCTGCATTGTGTTATCTATATCTTTCTTAAATGGCACCACGCCATGGAGTTTCCTTCTTTGACTCTTTTACTTAAATTTCTCCAGAGAAATTATCTGATGGGGTTGAAAATCACCATCTAGTATGTCATTTTCACAAGACATCTCATCATGATATAATGATCAGCCAAGAAAGGCCTGACTTCATTCAGCATTTGATCTCTGTCTCTAAGACTTGTATTAAAACAATTAGGACCCATGGGAGGTAATCATAGCAGAAACTATATTTTTATTCTACCATATTCTTTATGACTATTTTGTAGGTACATCCTTTGCCCCTGGATAAAACTTGGGAGAGTCTCATGATTTTCCAGGATTCTCTTAAATGATAGAGAATTCTAAATTACTTATGTCAGAAAACACAGCCTTGATTTAGCAATATTCTTACATGAATGCCAATTATTACTCAACACTTCAATCTAAGTTGAAGTCTTTTGTTTTTCTTCCTCTAACTAGTGCATGAAGGTTAGAGGGAGGTCCTATGTCTTCTAAGAGGAGCAAACAATTGGAGCCTTAAGTTTTTCTTGCTGTCTTTATTTGCCACTCACTAGCTGCTGCTTCTGACCCTTCCAGAGTCAAAGCAAAATAAGAAAGGTAGGGGGTATAGAAAAAGTCCTAATTGATGGATACTGTCATGAAAGAGCTTAACATATTATTATTATTATTATTTTTTAACGTATCTTTATTGATTTCAGAGAGAGGAAGGGAGAGGGAAAGAGAGAGTTGAAACATCAATGATGAGAGAGAGTCATTGATCTGCCTCTTGCACACCCCCAACTGGGGATCGAGCCCGCAACCTGGGCATGTGCCCGGACCTGGAATCAAACTGCGATCTCCTAGATCCTAGGTTGATGCTCAACCGCTGAGCCACACCAGGCTGGGCGCTTAACATATTATTTATTTCGCACATATTTAAAGAGTACTTACTTCTCTCATGTACCCATTCTGGGTTGATCAACTAAAACTTTATTGATTTGATGTTGACCTTTAAGTTTCTTCAGCTGGCAATTAATTTCCAAATTCTGGCTTTCTAGCAATCCACTCCATGTAATTTCTACCTCTTCCCTGAAGACAATTCTCTTGGCTTGGTCGGGATTTAACTCCATTCTGGCTTTCCCCCAAATAGGTTGCCTGTGGTCTACAGGAAACATTAACACAATCTTTGGCCTGGTAAAATATGAGAGTAGAGGCTAAATGCAAAATAGAATCAACTTGTCCCTTATTTTAATCATCAGAACAGCTAGTCAGACATTTCATCTTCTTTTATTTCCTTTGTAAAAGTGTAGGGGTGGAAAACATTTTCAGCCTTTCCTTCTAGGTTCTTTGGCTGGCCTAATAATCAAATTACATAAAAGAGATTCTTAGGAAAAATGAATAAATTTAATCACATATGTTTGGGAGATCCACAGACATGAAACTTTAAAGGTCATTAGGCAATTGAGGCTTATAACATCCTGAGCTAGGAAGAAGGGGCTAGGGGCTTGGGCTTCAAAGGTGAAGGAAAACAATTCACAAGATGAGAAGAGCAAATGTTTGGTGAACAAATATTTGTCATGCCATGCAAATAAGTCTTTCTGATATAAAAAGTTATCTCCGGTAATAACACTCTTCCCGGTACAAGCTTCCTATCTAAATTATTTGAGGCAGGTAAGAGGGTGGTAAAAAGCTTCTCCCGTGCATGCTGGGTCTTAATGACCTTCAGCTCAAAACAATTCATATGCCCAAATGGCACATTTTGGGGTGGCATATTCTGTTCCTGTCAATCATAATCTTGATTAATGAAATATCAGCCCTAGGAAACTAATATAGATGTTATCCAAGTACCACAAACTGGGTGGCTTAGAACAATATTAATTTCAATATTAAGTATATATCTCACTGTTCTGGAGCCTAGAATTCTGAAATCAACAGCATCTATCCAAGCTCTCCAAGTGGTCCATCTCACTTTACATTTAAAGACAGAGATCCTCACACTCATTCTCTCTTTAGTGTAGGGATATGGTAGTAGGAAGGGGGCTTACAGTATGAGAACAATTTTCTTTAAATAATCTTCCAAATAAAATCTTACTTGTCATTCTTTTAGTCTTTCCATTCCCTTCTGGTGAGAGATAAGAGTTATGAAACTGGTTCTATTGAAATTCTTCATTAAGGTCTGGTCTTTGTCATTTCATACATACTGTAGCACACTGTCTGAAACAAATGAACCTATATTAAGTACATATGCATTTAACTGTGACATATTCACATACCCAAGTAACCAGCACCAAAACCAACATAAAATAATTCCATTAACCAAATAATTAATCCCCTCTGGTTCATTCTAAGACTTTTCCCTCTCCCCAAGCTCACCCCCACAAATCCCCAGGCCCAGGAAATCAGTGATCTCATTTCTATCACTCCACATTTGTTTTGCTAGTCTAAGACTTTTGTATTAATGGAGTCATCTAGCATGTACTCATTTTCATGGGCATATGTTTTCATTTCTTCTGAATAAATATTTAGAAAAATTAGTAAGTTGTACTGTCAGTGTATACTTAATGTTAAAAGAAACTTCCAAATTGTTTTCCAAAGGATTCCAGTTTTTTCACATGCTCATCAACACTTGATATTGCTCAACTTTTCAATTTTTGTCATTCTAATGAGATTATAGTGGTATTTCATTGTAGTTTTAATTTGCATTAATCTCATGACTAGTGATATTGAGTTTCTTTTCACGTATATATTGGTTACTAGTATACTTACTTAAGTCGTATTTGTTTAAAGTTAAAATATCAGTGGTTGAGCACTGACCTAGGATCCAAGCAATAGGGGTTCAATTCCCAGTCAGGGCACATGCCTGGTTGCGGGCTTGATCAGTGACTCTCTCATCACTGATGTTTCTATCTCTCTCTCTCCCTCTCCTTTCCTCTCTCTGAAATCAATAAAGATATATTTAAAATAAATAAATAAATAAAGTTACAATATTAGCCTATTTATAACTGAATTAGTTGCATTATTCATTAATTAAAAGATTTAAAAATCATTCTATATAATATATATCTTATATATATGTAATATATAAATAAATATATATATGCCTTTTCAGTTTTTTAAAAGTGTTTTTCAAAGAGCATATCCTTGAAATTTTGATGCTTTTATATTTAGATCTGTGGTCTATTTTCAAGCTAATTTTGGTATGTATGGTTCAAGATTTAATATGTTCATATGAATGTCAAGTTGTTCCCACACAGTTTGTTAACAAGTGTAGCCTTCCCTTCATTGAATTACTTCCACACATTTGATTACAATCAATTGACTGTGTAAGTATTGTCTGTTTCTGGAATTTTATTTTGTTTCATTGATCCATGTCAGTCTTTGTACCAATACTGCACTGTCTTGATTACTGTAGTTTTATAGTAGGCCAGTGGATTAAGTAATTAGTTTTCTAAACCTGTCCTTTGCTTTCAAAATTGTTTTATCTTAGAATTTCCAAATACATTTTAAAATAACCTTGATTCTACAGAAGTTAGCAGAGATTTTGAGTGGCATTTTAAGGAATCTATAGGTTGATGTGAGAAAATTACATCCTAATTATACTGAGCCTTCCAATCCAATAATAAGGTATAATCTCTTGGTTTATTTTGGTATTTGATACGTTTTCTCAAAAGTATTTTGTAGTTTTCAGTTTGCAAATCGAGCACATATATACATTTATTCCTAGATATTCTATGTTATTAAAATCTACTTAAGTGACAATTTTTAAAAATTAATTTTCAATTGTATATATAATTATTTTTGTATATTGACCTAGCATTTTATGACCTGCAAAACTAATATTATAGTTTATTAGTTAAGGTGGGGTTTTTTTGTAAATTACATAGGATTTTCCACTTTACCTGATCATATTCTCTACACATAAAATAGATTTATTGCTTTATTCTAATCTGCATGTTCTGTCTTCCTCTCTTTTTCATTCTCTCTCCTTCTCTCTCCCATTCTCTCTTCCACCGTTCTCATCTTCTCTTGTTCCCTCTCCTGTTCTCTCCTCTCAATGGCTTCTTCTCTCTTCCTCTCTGGTTTATTGGATTGTGTAGGATAATAGTATAGCATTGACTAAAAATAATGAAGATATTCTTCCTTGACTTGTTCCTTATCTTCAAGGGGAAGGTTTTATATTTGTCATTAAATATAACATTAACTCTCTTTTTTAAGATACATTTTATTACATTAGGGGAGCTCCTTTTTATTCTAGTTTTCTGGGGATCAGGCCAGATTTATTTGCATTTAGTGGAAGGATTGCTTTTTCTGATTTATTAATATGGTGAGTAGCATTGACTGTTTTTCAAAGTTAAAACAGTCTTGAATTTCAGGGATAACCTCTACTTGGACATGATGTAATATTATTTTTATACACTGGTGGATTCTAAATGCTAATACTTTATAAAAAAATTCATGGATACATTCATATATGTGTATCTGTGTATGTACACACACAAATGCACAGACATATATACATACATCCTCACATTGGGCTAAAGTTACATTGTAATGTCACTGTCTGGTTTTGTTCTATCAATAATGAAGAGAATATGATTAAATCTCTGTGATTGTAGATTTTCTTTCTTTTAGTTTTGTCAATTTTTGCTTTATTTTAAACACTTTTTCTAAAAATACTACTTAAATAAAGCATTAACATGCTTATTTTATAATATTACCAAACATATTTCCAGCTAGCATAAATTTTTTTAGAGTTTAATATTTATTATTAGGAGGTTTTCAGTTACATAGTTGTCGATAAAAATAATAATTTCATAATACCTTTCCATCAAAAAATGTGTTTATTAAAGTTGTATGGAAATATGAGATAGAGTTTGTCACCACAACTCTTTAGGGTATTGTCTATAATAATAAATAAGCCATTGAAATTCACAGATATCCTGGTATGGGAGTAATAGGAAAACAGCATGGGGCTGAGCTTAGGTGAAACTGAAATTAATTTTCACAGTTTAGTTGCCGGGTGGCCTCAGATGACATGGATGTTTAATCTTAGCCAGTACAGGTGTGAAAGTCATAATATGAAAACTGACACATTCAAATAGAAAAAGAGACAATATTATAATTAGGCTTCATATTCATAGTTAAGTGTGAAAGTAAAAGCTTTTCTGCACAATATCTCTGAAGAATAGTAGAAAAACTGCAGACCTTTTTGGAAGATAAATATGGACATTATATAGCTTTCATTATTTGTGTTGCACACAAAAAAAGATATATTTGGCTGATGTTTACCTTGAAGAATTTTTATTTTACTAGTTTCCGAGATCAATTTTTAGAGTGATTCCAGTGATGGAAAAATGCCTAATAGCCTGATAATTGATCTTATTTTTTTCCCCCATGGAGAATGTTGTTATTCAATTAGAGCACATTCTGTCTCCTTTCCTACCTAATTAAGACACAAATATGATTTGGCCTGCTCACCACAAAATTGGCTATAGAAATAATTAATTAATTACTTTTCATAAGTTGTTAAAAAACAAGATTGTATGTATATTATTTATAAATGATAACATATATTGAGCAATGTTATATATATGTGTGTGTGTGTGTGTGTATGACATGCTATATGTGGCTGAAGAGATTGCACTGCACTTAATGAATATTCATTGCACATTCATGGCATTATGTCCTGAAGTAGATATATAACTCTGTTGGTATTTTTTTTATAAACAAAGTAATATTATAAAATTAAAAACATTTTTTCCATTTGATTATAACTACATATTCAACTGAAAAGAAAAACCCTAATGAAATAAATGGCTAGTGGTTGGCTGCCATTAAAACCATTGTTTTCACCTATCTGTGATTCATTTCTACACATACAATGCATGGAAACCTTATTATCTCTCACAGCAAACACCTACATTATATAAAATTCATAAATTATAAAGTAAATAACTTCTTAAATTCAGGTGCTATAAATAGCACTTTTAAAAATATATATATATCTTTATTTATTTCAGAGAGAGAAAAGGAGAGGGAGAGAGAGAGAGAAACATCAATGATGAGATAGTCATTGATGGGCTGCCTCCTGCACGCCCCCCTTGCTGGGGGTCGAGCCCGCAACCCGGGCATGTGCCCTGACCGGGAATCGAACCCCGATCGCCTGGATCCTAGGTCGACGCTCAACCGCTGAGCGACTCCTGGCCTGGCAAATAGCACTTTATGTATAAACTACATTTGATTTGCTACTAAAATTTATCTATGGTAAGTAAATATTTAGGCTAAAAATAACATTCAAGTGTACAAAATATTCTAATTCTTCATTATTGAAGCTGTTAAACTGAAAATATACCAAAAGTGTTTCCAAGATTGCATATAATTATTCAATTATCTATTAAAATTATGAGTAAGAAAAAGTTTTTTATTTGCTATTTAATTCATATAATTCCTTTTTAAAAAGATTTTTTATTAATTTTTAGAGAGAGAGGAAGGGAGAGGGACAGAGAGTCACATAGATGTGAGAGCAAAACATAGATTGGCTGCCTCCTGCATGCCCCCTAATGGGGATCAAGCCTGCAATCCGGGCCTGCGCACTGACCCGGACCCCAATGCACAACCCCTTTTGGTGCATGGGAGGACACCCAACCAACTGAGCCACACTGGCCAGGGCTATTGTCCATAATTCTTAAAATGACCTCTCCTTTAGTTAAAATATAAGCAGGCCAGCAAGCTCAATATGTGTTTCCCTCTGAGTTATACATATTGACAGTTTTTATCAGAGTACAATGTCTGCAGAGTTTGTCTATATAACAAACATAGGTAATACTATACTTATAAGGTAACATGCATTTTGTGTTATAGTAATAGTATTAAATAAAAATGCAGTACATTAATAAAACTAGATTTTTTAAACACATTAAGCTTTCCCTAAAATATCATAACATTAAAATTCAATTTCAATTACATCTCTTACACACACTGAATTACATTCTATTGCTCTGTATATAAAGTCTTATGTAAATTGAATGAGGTTATATAAGCTTTGGATACATAATGTCAGCTATTGTATTAAAAAAATCCAAATTTTAGTTAACTAACACTGAAAATTTATTACTCAACTTTCAATATTATTTTATTGTAACCATGTTACAAAATCCATGATAGTTGCCCTTAGGAAGTCATACCCTGTCAATTTGCTCATCTTGTGAAGCTAATCTTCACATATGGCCCACAAACTGTCAGCAGAGGCAGAAAGATAGCAAGTGGGGGAATGTGAGAGGGAGAGATTCCAATCCAAATTTGGCTGTGGTGCATAATATTTCTTCTCACCTTCTATTACATAAAATATGCTTAATACACTTACCATCACCTAACACTATGAGAAGAAAGGGTAAATGCTAGAACGTATAATGTTTCTGTGTACCCAGGAGGAAAACATAATATGTTTGGAAATAATATTATTTTACAAACACTAAATAAAAGAAGCAGAAAGCTCAAAATCACATGAATAAAGTGTGTATATACATTTTTTCTGGTTTTCCAGGACAGCAGTGCTGTTACAAATCCTGAATATTTTGGCAAGAACGAGGATAATGTAATTGATAAACCACAATCACTTAGATTTTCCTTACTTCAGGAAATCAATTAGCTTCTCAGAGAGCTTCCTCTTCTATATTTCAAAATTGTGTTAAATATTCATTAACACTACAAAGTAATTCATAGTGGAATAGTTCCTATTTTATTAAATTAGTTTGGTAATTCTTCAATAACAAATTACCTTTTTAAATTGAAAATAAAATATTATTTTACTATAGATAAAAGAAAGGAATGTATTTCAATGAAAAGTTAAAGTAGTCTAATAAAGTGTCACTAAACAATTATAGTCACAGATATAGTGGTAAACATTTTCATATTTCTTGTTTAATTTACAGGAGATTATATTCTAAAAATGGATTTTTATTATTAAAGAAACCAAAATATTATTTTGCACTAATAGAGTCCCACTTTATGAGCTAATACTGAGTCATGGACCACAGGAATAAAACAATAATTATTCTTCATTGTAAAATTACATTCTACTATGTAATTAATTTGCTATAATTGTCCCTGGTGACATATTATATTCTTGGCTCAGAGTAGCTGGATTTAAATTATGTTTATTTATTTAATACCAGAGTGTTCAAAAGTATGACAATATTTTTTGCCATTGTTTTATTTACTGCTTTAATTTTATAAAATCTTGAAACTGAAAGATATAGTAAAACTTGCTAGATGCACTCTGTTATTATATATAGCTACCATCAGAGATATCTCACAATTTTTATGAGATATTTACCTGAATTGGCCTGTCTGGCGGCGTGGCTTAGTAGTTGAGCATCAACCTATGATCCAGGAGATCGAGGTTTGATTTCAGGTCAGGGAACATTCCTGGATTTCAGGCTCAATCCCCAGCTGGGGGAGTGCAGGATATAGCCAATCAATGACTCTCTCTCATCATTTATGTTTCCATCTCTCTTTCTCTTTTCCTTCCTCTCTCTCTGAAATCAATAAAAATATGTTTTTTAAAAAAGAGATTTACCTGAATGATAATTTTTTTTTACATTGTCCTAGTACTAAAACAGAAGTACCATCTTCATAAATGAAATGGAAACCAGAACTCCAAAGATGATGACAAATATTTTTGAAATGGACTTTAAAGCCACTGAAGCTAGGTGAAAATCTAAAAAGGAATTGTTTTTTTATAGTTTTTCCTCTATGGTCATTTGATTACCTAGTGACTCAATTTCTTTGACACTTCAATGGGCTTCTTATACCCATTACTCTTCTCACATCTTCATAGCCATGATTGCTCAAAATAGTAGTAGCAATAATGTATTACATGACTATAGCTAATGGATAAGAGAAATGAATGACAGCAATTTTAAAGAGACTGAAGAAAGGCCTGGGAATATTGTTATAAAATAATTTCACTGCTAATCCTTCATGGATAAATCACTTCTCAAAGGCCCAGTAAATTATTTTGTGTCTATCTACAAACTTATTCTGAAGTTTATAGAGAAAAGCACAAGACCCAGAATAACTAACATGATAAAAAAGAAGTAATCAGAGCACCGAAACTACCCGACTTAGAGACTTTCTATAAGGCTATAATAATGTTGACACTGTAGTACTGGTGAAATAATTGACAAATAGATCAATGGAACAGAATACAAAGCTTAAGAATATATCCATACAAATATAATCAAATAAAGTTTGATAAAAGAAGAAAGACAATTCAATGGAAAAATAAGTTTAAAGAAAAAATGATGAGGAACAACTGGACATAAACAAAGAAAAGATAATCTAGACAGAGACCTTACACATTTTACAAAAAAATAACTCAAAATGTTTCATACATTTAATTTTAAAATGCAAAACTATTAATCTCCAAGTATATAACATAGGAGAAAATATAAGTAATCTAGAGTTTGGAGATGACTTTTTAATATATACCACCAAAATCACTATATAGGAAAGAAAAAAACCTGGTAAGTTGAACTTTATTAAATGTAAAACTGCTCTGCAAATGCAGTTAAGAGAATTCATAGACATGCCACTGGCTGGGGGGAAATATTTGTAAAATATGTGTTAAAGGACTGGTATCCCAATATGCAAAGAACCTTTAACACTCAATAATAAGCAAGTAATCAACCAAATAATAATGGCCACAAAATGGGAACATACACCTCACTAAAGAAGATATATTGGTGTCAAATAAGCATAGTTAAAAGATGTGTAACATATCTCATTAGGCACTTGTAAATTTAAAACAGTAATGAGATACTACTACACACTTGTTAAAACAACTACAATCCAAGACACTAACAAAATCAATTGCTGGCAGGATGTGGAACAACACGAAATCTCATGCATCGCTGGTGTGAATGCAAAAAGGTACAGACACTTTGGAAGACAGCCTGGTAGTTTCTTACAAAGCTAAACAGTCTCATATCATCCAGCAATCACACTCCATGGTATTTATCCAAATGAATTGAAAACATGTGTTCACACAAAAACTTGCACCTGAACATTTAAGGCATCTTTATTAATAATTGCCAAAATTTGGAAGCAACCAAAGTGTCCTTCAAAAGGTGAATGGACAAATTATGTGCATCGATACATTGGAAAATTATTCAACAATAAAATAAACTATCAAGTCATGAAAAGACATGAAGAAACTTTAACAGCATATTGCTAATGAAAAAGCTCAATCTGAAAAGGCTATATACTGTAGGATTCTAACTATATAACCCTTTGGAAAAGGTGAAATTTTAGAGACAATATTAAAAGATCAGTGGTTGCCAAGGGCTTGAACAAATGGCAGGAAGAGGTAGAGCACAGAGGGTTTTTAGGGCAGTAAAGCTATTCTGTCTGATACTATAATGATAGATATGTAGCATTATATATTTGTCAAAACCCACAGAACTGTATAAAACAAAATCCAAATCTTAATGTAAGCTATAGATTTTAATTAATAATAACATCAATATTAGTTCATCAATTGTAAGGAATGTACAACTCTAATAGAAGGTGTTAAAGAGACAAATTGTCGGTGGTAGACAGGACATATGAGAACTATGTGTATTTTCTGTTCAATTTTTCTATAAATCTAACATTTCTCTAAAAATAAAGTCTAATAATTATTTAAAAAAAATAGAGATTTTGTGTGTGTTTTTAAAAATAGCATAGTTTATTTAGCCCATCCTGTCTGAAATAGAAATTGGTACTTATGAGTGGAATGCTGCCTCAAAAATTGAAATCTAATATCTGTGGCATTGTTTTAGGGCTCAGGCAGTGAGCAGTGAGAAGATAAGTGTTATCAGAGTATGGGGCAATATACATATCAGTAGTGAAGAATATTTGGTACTAAGTACACCAGCAAGAACTTGAAAGACATAAAACACAGCTAATTTACTCTAAGGGGGTGGCAGATGAGAGGTTAAAAACAGCTTCTTGGTTGCATGTGCTTTTTGCTGTTAGCTGTGTTTGACAAGGAATTATAAAGAACTTGTAACTAAGCAAAGAATTGGCTATTTTGCAGCTAAGAATGAAAGGGAATAGAGAAAGTCAATAAATTCAGGCATTAGGATGGAAAAGGCAACTGAAACTTGGTCAAAAATTAAATGATAAAAATGAGAACTTCGTTTAATAAGAAAGGTCATAAAATAAAACGTAGCTTTCCTACAAGGATTAGAACAAGGTCACCACCATCACATGATCCAATGTTTGGTAATGGATGGAGACTTGACTTGGGACGGTGAACATACAATACAGTGTACAGATGATGTGTTGTGAAATTGTGCACCTGAAACTTGTATAATTTTGTTAACAAATGTCAGCCCAATAAAGTCAATAAAAAGGAAAAAAATTAATAAAACCGGGAATGGATTAAAATTGTATGTGGTAATTCCTTTTAATTATACTCTCATTTGCTCCTATCTCTGGCACAATTGTAGTAAGAAGACATTGTTCAAAAGTGAGTACACATTAAAGGAAATGACTCAAGAACCCAAGACTAGCATAATTAAGGAGCCCCAGCCAGTTTGGGTCAGTGACTAGAGCATCGGGCCGAGGACTGAAGGGTCCCTGGTTAGATTTTGACCAAGGACATGTCCTTCAGTTGCAGGTTCCATCCCTGGCCCAGGTCAGGGTGTGTGCAGGAGGCAAGCAATAGATAAGCCTCTCACATGGATGTTTCTCTCTCTCTCTCTCCCCCTTCCACTCATTCTCTTTCTGGAAAGCAATGGAAAAAATATCCTCAGGTGAGGATTTAAAAAAATAATAATAAAATAAAATAAGTAAGGCTATATTGCTGAAATGAGGAACTATGCTGCATTTCATCTATGTGCATATCTACACAGCTGATATCCTCAATATGTTTTGTTCACTTTGAGAAACACAAACCATTTATTATACCAATCCTACTTCTAATCTATATTTGAATTTATCATATAAAATTTATGGTTTACACTAGAATTCTAAGCAAAATGAGCACCTTAAAAATATTTTTACATTTTATTTTTTTGCTAAACATTCGTACAGTAGAGAAATATGCAAAAAGATTCCATTCTCAATCAAGTTTTTAAATAACTTTCTTCAACTAAAAATCTCATATTGATCTGAATTTCTCTCCATAGATAACGTTTTTGGATGAACAAAATAACTATAATTACAGAATACATCATTCAAACTACTTGGGGAAATGATAAAGAGATCTGTAATAAAAGAAAACATGATTTCAGTTCTGTACACATTACCTTTAAATCAGAGTAACAAGATTATATTTTCTTAAGAATATTATTGTGATGCTTCCTTCTTTCTATTGACTAGGTTACTTTAATAATACAGCAATACTAGTCTAAAATTAAATCAAGTCAGAGCAATTAAAATAACAATTTTGAGTTTAAGAATTTTACATTAAAATTAAAATGATTTAGCACAAAAATCTTCAAATATCATAAGTCAACTTGTATTTTTTAATGTGAAAGAAATGTTTATTTTAAACAGTAATATATTCATTCTATTGCTGAAGTGATAATTTATTGTAGGCAAAAATAAATTCTTTAAGTCTATTTAACTTTTCTTCTCCAGGATCTTTTTTCTTTCTTTTTTAAAAAATTTTTATTTATTGATTTGAGATAGAGACCAATTTGTTGTTTCACACATTTATGCATTCACTGGTTGCTTGTTGTATGCACCCTGACCTGCAATAGCACCACAACCTTGGTGTACGGGGAGAATGCTCCAACCAACTGAGCTACCCTGCAAGGGTGAAGTGATAATTTATTGCAAGCAAATAAATAAATTTGTTAAGTCTGTATGAACATTTTCTTCTTCAGGATCTTTTTTCTGTTCTTTAACCGTTTAATCTGAGACCCTTGCTTTATGATAGCATAGCTTCACAACCTTGTTCACTTCAGCAGGGAGCACCACATAAAAGAAATGCTTGAAAGGGTAATAGCATTCGCTGTATTACTAACCTATTCTTTCCATCGCTGATTAGCACTGAAAAGGATTTTGAACTTTTTGTGACGAAAATGATATCAATCTAGCATTAGCTGTTAGAAACATAACACCTATTTCATGTTAGCAGGTGTTGGCACGTCATTAATTTGATAACTTGATTTTGCAACTCTTTAAAGCCATTAAAAACATTAGTCCAAAATAACTTTATAAGAGTAATTAATTGTAAATATCTCTGGATGCTTAAGACTGAATATATCACCCTGTTTTTGAAAGTATTTGAACTAGGCAGTTTCAGTGTATGTACCCAAATCTGGAATTCACATTAATATTTTCTTTAGTATAACTTCTCAGTTCCCAACCCTAGCGGTGTGCTAATCACCTAAAGAAATTTTAAAATGTTGATGCCTTGAATGCAAACCAGAGATTCCAATTTATTTGGCCAGGTATCAGGCCAAGTTATCAGTATCATTTAAAGCTCCTTAGGTTAATTCTACCTAGAAGCCAGTGATGAGAACCAGTTTCAAACCAACAATCAAATACCCACACTGATATATGCTATTACCATGGAAATCACTCATGCATACTACCAAACCCTCTATAAATAGTAAGTACAAATAATAACTATTTTTGTTCTTGGCTCTCATGAAGGAATTTTGTGTAAGTAAAAAGTACAATAATATATATTCCCCTTACAATATCTATAACAAGTAACGCCTTACTTTAATGCCAAAGGTTTCAAAACCTTTCTGTACAATGTTTTCATTTATGTAGGTTAAAAAATTTAAAAGATATAACTACACACATACACACACGCACACACAAACAAATCTGAATCTATAGTGTTAGAATAAAATATTCATTCCACTTCATGTATTGCTCTTCTACAACTACTCATTTTTTTTCTGTTAGAAATAAAATATTGAACAGAGAAAAAATCTAGGAGTAAAAACAACTATCTTTCTTTAAAAACATTGGCCAGTATTCTAGAGATGACTCTGATGCTCATTTGTTATATATGATCTGATAAACGTTTAACTCTGCCTCTCTCCCCTTTTACAATACATGAGGTTTGCATTAGGGAAATTCTAACATTCCTTTGAGGCCTTTATTTCCCCTAAATGCGTTCCTAACACATAAGGAAAATTAAACTCACTTTAGATCTATAACTGAGTCACATTTAGTTTGATTAGCACTGCAAATATGTTCAAAAATATTTGTGAAATGAATGTTTCCCTCACTCTAATGAATATTTTTCTTAAAAACCCTACATATTTTTTCAAAAATTATGGTTCTAGCTTTAGCTTCTGCTACTATCTAAAATAAAGCTTTTCAGGTTCTTTATTCAAATATACTCCCATAAATGTTACTTTAATAATAGCCCTATTAGACTATTATTTTTCAATTATACTACTACCAACATCAATAAAAGAAATGCTGATTTCTGTTTGCACACCATCTGATGCTTTTGACTTGCTTTCCCATACATACGCTGCCATGTGTCCTACACCATATTAAAACAGCCATGTGCTTTGGAAGATGAAAAGTGGTTAAATATATTCCTTTCTCTCTCTTTCGTTACTGACTTGCTCTAATAAAGCAAGACACTGTGTTGTGAGCTATCTATGCAGAGGCCCACTTGGCACAAAATGAAAGGCAATATCTGGCCAATAGGCAGCACATAATTGAGGCCCTTATTGTGACAGGATGTGAAATGAATCCTGCCAACAACCAGGAAAATGAGCGTGGAAGCAGATTTTTCGCCAGCCAAGATTCAAGATGACTGTAGCCCCAGCTGGCACTGTGATTGAAGCCCGTGAGAGACCCTGAGCCACAGGACCTAAGCCAAGCCATGCCCAGATTCCTAAAAAAAAACAAAACAAATCAGAAACGGGGATAACACAGGTTGCTGTTTTATGGCACTAGTTTTGGGGTAATTCAATATGCAGAAATAGATAACTAATGCAACTGATCTGCATCTAAATTATTTTTACATTGCAGCTCTAATGTCGATGTATCATTCAGGCTCTTCTATGACTCTCAACTATTATTTTCTTTGAATGTCCATTTTTATTACATATACATGGCACACAATTAGCAAAGGGGAGATATAGTGGACAGAGTATCAATAAGAAATTATGCTATCTATAATGTTAAGGGGAATTATTACTCCCCTTACCCTTGAAAGGAAGAATTATCAAAAGGATAACTCTGAGTCTGTTTTGCTTTGCAACTTTTTCTTTATACTTCTTCTGAGGTGGAAGAGTGGTCAATATAATTGGGGAAGGCCTGATATCATTGTATTACATTATTACCAGTGCCATTAGACTGCAATAAGAATCTGGCTCTGATGATCTAACTCTATGGATTCTGCTATGTGATGGATGGATGGACAGAGGAAGTCAGAAGAAAGTATTTTTCTGCTCCTTGCTATCAACTGGTCAGCACTTCTGGGACAGTCTCAGGTCTCAAGATTTACCCTCTTGGTGTAGACATGCCATTCTTTCTCAAATACTTTTTTTGGAAGGTAACTGAATTGGCAAAGCAAAACTGGGATGCCACGTGAAGATATACTGTCTAATGAACTCTGAGACTGTATACAGAAGCAAATTTCTTCACACACAGACTTCAATCATCAATTTGGGGGCTCTAGTAGGAAAACCTCATTTTGCCCCAGTTTGCATTTGTGTTCTGCATCTTACATTTAATGAGGAGTAAGGTTTTTTGAGTTATTGGGTTACCATTAATAAACCTAAATGATGATAACAATTTGGTTCTTTGAAAGTTATTTCTAAATAGTAGAAACCAGTGATAAAGAGAGCTAAGTGACTATACAAAGAATCTTCAACAAATTCCAAATGTATCACTTATCTGTTTATGTTAGACAAGTCATAACTTTGTCTTCTCACCTGTACAATTTACTGACACACTTGCTCTTAATATCACAGTTATTGTGATGACTACATAAGAGAATAATACGTTATGTTAATTGCTATGCTTAAATTATTCCATGCTTCTCCAAGGAAAATCCGTGATAAATATGACTTAATATATAGCATTTGCTTTAAAAGACATCAAACTCACATCTCTAAAATGGGAGTAAAAATGCTAGTTACATCTATCTCATTTCAAGTCCTTTTCTGTTTTCTCTTACCACTCTATATTTAATCCCATAAGTCTCTTTTTTATACAACAAACAAATGCCCCCAGGCCTCCCTTCAGGCTTTTATTTCTTGTTCTTTCTTCTGTTGAAATGCTCTTCAATCTGATTGGATACAGCTCTTGGCAAAAACATTTACCCTTAGTCCATCTGGGGCAAGCTCTTCTTTAGAGAAGAATCACCTGACTATTCTTTATAAAAGATTAACTAGCCCTCATTTTCATCACTCTTTGTCCCTTTATCCTGCCTTACACTATAATACTGAACTTATCACTATTGTATAATATACTATTTGTGCTTTAGTTCATTGTCTTTGCTCTTCCTCACGAAGGAGAGTTATAAGGGTTATAACTTTATCATGTTCAGTGGGTATTTCTACCAAAAATATACAGAGCCTATAACATGCACAAAGTAGCTGCAAATATACAGAGTGAACAAATGAACAAACTACCACTTAGAAGATAAGGGGTGACTATATTATATCTTAATTCCAACTTCCACGTTGCTCTGAACTTTAAGGTCAAATGAGGAGGAAAGTTGGTATAGCAATTAGTCAGCGGAGATGTAGTTATAAACTGGCACCAGAAAAGTCAAAATAAGCATTGCAATTCTCTGCCCAAATAAACCAAGTTTTAAATAAAGGAGGTCAGAGGTTAAGATAGTGTTATTAATCAGCACACAAACTAAGGGAAAGAATATAAAGGCACTCAAGATTAACATAAAACAGAGAATTGTTTTTAAACAGCGTAATCCATGGGGGAGAAAGAGGGTACATAAGGCAAGGGGATCCAAAGGCCATCTGAAGAAACAAAAGGGACTTCATCAAATGACTGTCAAAGGACAAAGGCAGGGAAAGCAAAAGTGGAGGGCAGAAGACCAGGGAGCGCAAGCTATTGCTGCCAGGAAAAATCTGCCTTTGGCAGCTACTGAAAAAAGAAGTCCCTATCTCTTAGTAACTCGCTATATCAGGTATATTTTGACACCCACAATACCAAAAGCATTGCCTCTGATACTATTTTATTTTAAACCAAGCAGCACTTTTGCTTCCATCTGAAGTCAAACTGATCAAAGGCACTTTTATCACTTCCCCATTCTCAGTTGTTGACACAGTGTCTGGCATATTGTAGACACACACACACAAAATGTTGATTTAATGATGGATAAGCCCAACTTATTTTCACTTATGATGCTAAAGAAATTTTCCTTTTCCTGAGAAGGTATTTAAGTATTGTTAAAAGACAGAGAATGGAGGAATTAACAAGATGAAAATGTCCTGAAGATTAAATTCCTTTTAGAAAAAAGAATTCATGGCAGATTATCGTTTTTCAATGAACTGTCTAAGAGTTTAATGCTGTTTCATTAAATAGCACATTTTATGTTCCTTAATCTCCTACTATAATCCAGACATTTCAGAAGATCAATATATGTTCAACTTGAAAATAAAAAAGACTGAAATGCTACCTTACTTACTGTAAACACAATTATTCTGACATTGCTTTTGCCACATTCTAGGTGAAAATAATAGCAAGGGTCTATGGAACTGCCATTTTAAAATAAGTAAACTAGTAAAAAATAATGAAAGAATCCCGCAGAACAACTTGGAGACCATAAAAAATGGAAAACAACAATAAAAATCTCAGGAAGACAAACACAAGATATGTTTCACTAACGTCAAAGAAAAATGGAATTCAAGAAAAATCTCTGAGGCATGGCCATGACCTTTTAAAGTAGCTGTAAAAGGAATAAAATAAAAACAAGTACATATGCCATTAAGTATTGATTCTCCTCCAAAAAGTGTGTGTGTGTGTATGTGTACAAATGCAAGTGTAGCGGAAAATAGCTTCCCAGTTGCCACCGTATGGTGCAATATACAGTACATTGTCGCAGGAGTCTGGCATGCACCTCTATGGTTAGAAGTTTCATCTCATAAAAATGAAGGGTTAATGTAGAACACAGAGGTAAATATACCATTATATTCATGACATTATGCATTTACTTCCTGATACAGAGTATATATGTTAAGACCAAGATGTCATGCTCTGTACACTTAGTGTCTAGTTTAGTATTTGGAACATACTTAAATGTATGAAAATGTTAATTTAATGAAAGAGAAAAATAAGTTATTTCTCCAGTAGCAGTTGTACTGATGTGTATCTTAATTATTGTACAAGGCTTGGCCCTAAAGAGCTCTGATCTTGACCACCTCGTGGGTAGTTACTCAACACATGCTATTTGATTATCACATATTTTAAAAACTGAGGAGGTTATTCTATAAATTTCAGTCATGAAAAAAAGAAAGAAAAAAAAGTGACGTACTCTATAAAACACTTTTTTTCTTGAAATGGAAGTAGGAGATTAATAAAATATTTCAAAAATAACAAACAAAATAATATTAAAAGATGAATAAATAGTGTGAATGCTGAAAATGTAGACTATTAATCAAGAAAGGTAAATATAATGCAATTAAATACAATTAAATGTGAGATGAAACGGAAAGCTAGTTGTTAAAAGCAAAGATACTGTTTAATATTGAGACTAAACAAATTTGGAGTTTACTAAGCCTTGACTTTAGACAAACACACTCCCTTAAGAGCTTTAGCTTCTTCAAGTGTTTTCATTTTATTAGACACTTGGAATAATCTTTCCATTTTACTGGAGATTCTGGAAAATAAAGATTTAATAAGTTATTTTTTTCCTTATGGTTGTTTTTGCCAAGTATTTTTAAATTAAAATTGAGTTCATTTTTTATTTTTTTTTCTACTCATGCTGGGTTTCAAGTCATGACTGGAGAAGTTTCCCTACTCCTTAAAGAGAAATTCCCCACATTTTTTCTCATAGTTTGACAGTACATTTGGTATACTCATATATTTGGTCCAAAGAGAATAAATTTGGAAATAAACTTGGTATATATGGTGGAATGAATCCAAGGTTATGTTTTTCCCCAACATCACTTATTAAATTGCCATTTTTCTGCTAGTTTAAGAAACTGTAGTTATGGAACTACTTCCACTAGTCTCTGTTTCTATGTCATTCTCCTTGCTCTTCTTTTCCTGGGGTTTCCCGAATAATTTCACTTGTTTTCTCTTCCAAGTACATTTTTTAACCAACTTACGCAGCTCAGTGTTGGAGGTAAAGATTTGACACTCTTTCAATTGAAATTTTAAAACATTCATAAATTAATTGAGGAATTACTAACTTTTTAGTCTTGTGTCTTTCTAGTCAAGTAAATAACTTTTTTTTTCCACTTTTAATTCTAATTTTGTGTCTTTAAAAGATATGTTTTAAAGTTACTTGTATAGGTCCTTCAATATTACCGAAGTTTAAGAACAATATTTTGTTTTGCTATCCAAGCATCTCTTTCAGTTTTTCCCTTTATTGAATTTCTTTGTTTTTTGACTGCATCAAGGAAGATTCTTTGTTTTCAGTATATTGGTTATAAAACCAGACATTTTACAGAATGATTTTAATATTTGTTCTCATTGCATAATTAATTTTGAGGTAGATTCCCAGAGGTATATTCAGATTATATGTTAATAAAGATATTATGTTTTCCTTTACAATTCTAATCATGCCCTTTGTTTTGTCTCATCTTATAGCAACAGTTAATGTCTCTAAAACTATGCATCACAAACTGTTAAAGATCTGATGTTTTACTCTACTTGCAAGCTAAAACAAACTGACACATTCCCAGGGATGCTGACAGAAGACATGAGACTCCTGGGTAAGACACAAAGGATTTTATTGCTCGGAACAAAACAGGCAACGTAAGTTTCATATTTCCATTGGTTCTCCTTGCTCCCCAAGCTCTATAGGGGTGCTGTGGACACAGTGAGCTTGCGTCACAGGTGATGAACTCCAACTTAGGATACGCCCCCCCCCCCACCATATAAGGAGAAAACAAACAAACCTGTTCAAACTTTGTCCCAGAGGAAGAAATATTATCTTTACTATGCCTGGTTAGTAAACAAATCTTCCCTCTACTCTTTGGGGAGATATTATGTCTGTACATATTCTAATGGCTGTTTAATATACAAACACAATTGAGAATATATTCTGGAACGAAAATTTATATAAGACCTGAAGAAATGTTACCATAGGTAGCTAGATATTGAAGAAAGCAAAGGCAATTGGGTATTGTTGAGCATAATGGGCTGGAGAGCTGAATCAGAGACTGAGCCTGTTCGCTTCGTCAGCAAGCTACAGCTTCATATACTCCAGGGGGTCATAGCATTGCCCCACCAAGGATTAATACCCTCCCTTTCCCCTTTGGTACATGTGGGGGAGTCCAGGGAAGTAAGCACAGGACAATGGAAATCAAAATGAAACAGGGAGAGGTGCTTGACCATAGAGGTTTATCAGTCTAACCTGGGAAAGGGATCATTGGCTACAGGGACCCAACAGAAGCCCTGGTGAAAGCTTGGGAAAAGTTCCTGGTGTGTCTCTCTCTCTCAATCTCTCTCTCTCTCCCTCTCCCTCTCTGACCTGCCTGCACTGGCCTCATTCGTCAGTCAGCACTCTCTCTCACCGACCCAATAATGCACTCACCCATTTGCCCATGGGATTCCCCCTGCCCCCAAACACGCAAACATGCAGATCTAGCAGCCAATTGGGGCTACATGTCTTCCAAAGGACTAAGCTTTAATATAAAACAGAAAGTCTGGACACTGGCCTTTGTTTTGGCCTTAATAAAGATAAGATGGGACTTTTTCCATGGTAGAACAGAGGGAAATGGGACATTGAAAACCCAGGGGCAGTCTTTCCCAATAAATCCTGCCACACCATAATCTCCTTCCCATGCATGGGTCCACGGAATGCTTTCCTCAGGATCCCGTGGAAGAACACGATCTCCACCGGCAGCAGAAAGGCCATGGAGAATTTTCTCCCAATATAATATTGAGTAGTAGTAAAGATAATTTATATCCTTTTTTTATTTTTGAGAAAGTAGAAAAGCTTTTAGCGTTTCTCCACTAAGTAAGTGACTGACTTCAGTGCAGAGATATATTAATTCTAACATGTTAAATACATATGAATTGATCCCAAATTACTGACTTTTTAACAAGAATGGCTGTAATATTTTATCAAATGACTTTTAAGAATCTACAGAGATAATCATATGCTATTCTTATTCATTTATTTTAATGTATAATAATGGATAAATTAATGGCTCAATGGGGTTATTAATGATTTTTTAAAATATATTTTCATTATTATATATTGTAGGAAGAGTTCTAAGATGATACACAATGGCAATAAAAGCCACTAATCAATTAACTTTAAGTTAATAAAAAAAGAGATTATTCTGAGTGGGCCTGATCTAATCAGATCAGACCAGTGATTTTCAAACATTTTCAACTTATGGCACAGAAAATAATTACTTAAATTCTGCAGTACACCAAATAATATATTATATCTTTTGCCTTTCTGACAGAAAAATAGGTATAATTCTGATTCATTCACACCAGATGGCTCTTGTTGTGTTGGCTCTCGTCATTTTTTTATTTGACAATCTAAGGGAAAAGAGGTCAGTGCCCCTGACTAAATAGCCATGTATTGCATGTTTTAAAATTTGTGTAGCACACCAATGTGTCTCTTGTGGCATACTGGTTGAAAATCTCTGTATTAGACATTTTAAAAAAAGGTCTAGAGCTCAGAGAAAAAAGTTTCAGCCAAAGCAGTGGAGATGTCTTCTTTCTGGACACAAAGAAGCTAACAGCTTTGTTATGAACTGTCAATTGACAGAGGTGGCTTCTTGAAACTGTGAGCCTCAGTTCTACCAATGTGAGGAAATGAGTAATTCCAACAGCCCTGTGATCCTGAGAGAACCCCAGACCTCAGGTGAGACATTTTGATTGCAGACTTGAGAGACCCTGAACAGAAGAAGCAGTTATTCTGTGCATGAACTTCTAAGCCATGAAAACTGTGAGATAATAATTGTACTCTGTTTTAAGACCCTAAATTTGTGATATTTTGTTGTGCAGAAATATAAACTAATATATTATGTGGATGTATTAATGGCTTATTAATATATATATTGAATTTCTATAAATCTTGCAATAAACCCCATTTTAAAATATTTTTAAGATGCCTTTGGCTTTGGTTTGAAAATATTATATTTAAGGCTTTTACATATTCATAAGTGAAGGCTTTTTCATATTCATAAGTGAATTTGCTTCGCCCAATAGTATCAGGTAATTAATTCTTTTTTATTCATTAGAAATATACATGATTACGTGTTGATTTGAGAAGATATTCTATCTCTTTAACTTCTCACCTTTTTTCTCCCTTTTTTGTGGTTACATTTCTATTTGTCTGAATATATCTTATGATAATTCTCTCATCTTAGTCTGTGGTTGATAAATCCCTTGAATCTCTGAATGTTTAAAATATATTTATTCTACCCTGCTGCTTGAATGTTCACTTAAAAACTGGCACTTAGATTCAAAATAACTAACAATAGAGGGTAGGAAGGAACATTTTTCTGTTGTCTTCATGGATATATTTCAAGCACGTGGAACCATGATTAAAAAATAATACTTGCTCCATTAAATTTGTTGATGAATGAGTGACTATTTTATCATTATTTTCTATAAGCATTGTTCATGAGTTGGCTGTGGACATCTTTACTCTCATACCTTTATTTAGCATGTACATATGTAGGTATCCAAGCATGTATGCATTTACTTACTTATTTGCTTTTATTATAGTTTGTTTTGATTTTTTTTAAAAAAGTGCTTAGAGTTGTATCCCTTGGCCATTGTATTTCTTATGTTTGACACTAAAATTTTACTTTTCTGTTTGAAATTTATATCTTTCTTCACCTCTGAAAAATGATTTTTCATTTTTTGGTAGCTTGATGTTTTTTGTTCTAATTATTGAAGCTTATATTTATATATTTTATATCCACTTATCCATATTTTTCCATTTCTTTTTTCTTCATATTACTATTTTAAGGAAAAAGAAACTCAGTTTGGTCTTCTAGCTCATTATTTCTAATGTATTCATTCTGCTATTAAGCCCATCATTTAGTTTCACTACTATAATTTTTAGATATATTTTAAGAAACACTAATGGTCCCATCTTATCTTTGGTTTGAACTATTTTAGTTTTTAAAGATGAGATGTCTACCCTATGCACAGTATCTATTAACCACATATCATCTATCAACATTAATTCAATAATTACATATCAGTAAACCACTACATTTTAGACTTTCCTAGCACATGAAGTTACTGTAATCCATATTAAAAAAAAAAAAAAAAAGTTTCCAGGTTTTTTCATTATGCAGTTTAATTCTAGTGAGGAAAGTTGTGTTTTTTTTTAATTCTCACCTGAGAATATCTTTTCCTTTGCTTTTCAGAGAGAGTGGAAGGGAGAGAGAGAGGGAGACAGAGAGAAACATTGATGTGAAAGAGACGCATTGAACAGATTGAACAGTTGCCTCCCACATGTGCCCAGACTGGGGTATGGGATTGAACCTGAAACCAAGGTATGTACACTGGGTCAGAATCCAACATGGGACCCTTCAGTCCACAGGCAGACCACTGATCAAAACTGGCTAGGGTGAGGAAAGAGTTTTTTTAAAAAAGAAAAAATATATGTGTCTCTGTGTGTCTGAGAGAGAGATGTTAGAAGAAAATATGAAATTGTCAAATAATAAAGAAAAATATAGCAGGCAGAAAAAACAGGGACTGCAGTGAGCATCAGGATGAGCTATTTTATGTAGACTGGTCAGAAGGGTCTCCAATTCGGTGAACCTTGAGCAGGGACCAGGAAAAGTAAAAGAGCAAGTCATGCAGAAATTAGCAAAATTTTCAGGGAGGAAGAACAGTACATGAAAAGGTCTTATTAGTATATATAACCATTAATGTTTACAAAACTTACTCCTATATCTTGTACAGGAAATGTTATGAACATTTTCCCCTTGGCCTACCAATTAGCTGTTTCTGAGTAACAATCCATTCTGATACACAATGGCTTAAAACATCAATTGTTTATTTTTTCTCATGAGTCTATGTGCTGACTAGATTATTCTGATCTGGGTGAGTTCATTTTATCTTGCCTGGTTTATGTGTCTGACACAGACTGGTAGGTTAGCTAGAAGCTAACTACCTGAGAATGTCTTTAATTGGGATACTGTTCCAAGTTGTTCCTGACCCTCCACAGTCTAGACTGGTTGTTTTCATGGTAGTGTCGGATTTGAAGAGACAGTGGAAATGAGTATTTTTCAAGACTCTACTTGCATCAAATTTGCTATTGTCTCATTGGGCAAAGCAAGTTACACAGCTAAACCCAAAGTCAGTAAAAGCATGCCACCAAGTTAAAGAAGAAAAAAACAGAGTCCTTAATTAGGGCCATTAGTGCAAATCAATCAAACACAATTGAGTATTACTTTGAGAACTAAAGTTCTTTTCAACCATCATTCATTTGGTTGTTCTAGGCTTTGTAGCTCAGATTATTTGCTCATCCATGTGTATATGCTGTTCCTGTGTGTCAAAGTCAAACTGTGTTAATTCTAGAGAAAACTTGCTGTCTTATAATATGAATGTATTCTATATCTTGAGTTAATTTTTGAAAATAATTTTCTTTTTAGAAACTACCAGTTTCAGACAATCCATTTAGCTTATATTGGACTGACATTCTTCTTGAAAATAACTAGATATAGACAAAATATGGAAAGTATTTTGGACAGGTTTGGGGGACAGTCAATTTGAGCATCTATAATCATTAAGAAAAGGGAGAAGCTTTATGCTTATGATGTAAGAGTCACACCCTAGGAGTTAAAACTATACCCTGTAAGAGCAAAACTGAAATAAACCCGGCCCAGCAAAGCCTTGGGCATGAAAATGTTCCCCCAAACTTAAGTAAAGACTAGTTATTATGTAATCATGGTTGTAAGTAACTGTCAGAACCTATTGTTTAAACCATTAATGGCAACACAGGGAACACATTTTACAAGCCAACCAGTCAGTGTTAGTCTCGAACTTCTGATAAATGACTAATCAAAAACAGATGATTCCAGTAAATATGCCTCTCTCTGCTTGGTAACTAATAGTCTGTTTCTGAGTAATTACACTTATACAATTGATGTCAGCCTACTCTTGCTCCTGAAAGTCTACCAATCCAAAAATCCCACTGTCAGCTCTCTTTGGTTACAATCTACCTAACAGGCAACATTCTCCTTATAGAGTAATTTAATTCAGATGTCAGTGGTGGGCTCATGAAATTATGACACTCTAAATCAAGCCAAGAAAGTATCAAAATTATCCACTGATTATTTACCTGGCAGAATAATTAATTCTGTATTAACAATTATAATATCACTGAGATATTCTAAAATGTTTTAATTCACAATAGCTGGGACCTGGAAAAATCAGAGGCTTGTATCAAAATATAACCAAGTGACTGAAAAACAATAAAAAGTAGACTAGGAAAATAAATTCTCAAGTGATTCATATACAGTGGCACCTCGGTTTTCAAATATAATCCATTCTGGAAGACTGTTCAAGTTCTGAAACGTTCAAAAACCGAGGGATCAGCAGCCGACAGCTGGGCTTCAGGATCTTGCCCTCAGTGGAAGCCGTGGGGCATGTTCAACTCCAGAGCTGTATTCAAGAACTGAAGCATTTACCTCTGGGTTTACGGTGTTTGTAAACCAAAATGTTTGTCAACGGAGATGTTCAAAAACCAAGATACTACTGTATTAAAGTTATCAGTTAGTTTAAAAGAAAAATAAATAAATAAAATAAAGAGACCAGCAAGAAAATAACCCTTGTCCTCTCACTTTAATTTTACTTTGTGTTTAATCTCTCTTGACTCCTAGAACCCAATTCAGTGAATATTTAAAGGTGTATCTGGGTTATAATATTATGGCTATGAAAAAATTACTTTTGAATTTCATTTTACATGTTTTTAGAGTGTCCATAAAAGACTTTGGATAATGCTGTTTTATTCATTAAAATGAATTCTACAGGAAATCGGTAAAATGATTTTATTGGAGTGGTGTCTGAACAGCTGACAAAGAGGTGATGTCACAGATGTCATCCCAAAGGGACAGAAAATGAAGTAGCTGTTTTCCATTATCACCCACCTTTGAGGTGCAACAGTGAGATTCCTTACTACTCAGAGTCTAAAGTCATAATTATATGGCTCATTCTTTTCCCTTCTTTCATAAACAGCACAACCTATAGAGAGGATTGCCTCAAGCTTGTGGATTATATTACTTCTAGCTATTAAAGTGGCAGTGTTTATTTTCTGAATTCACTTAAACAACTGATTTTTGGCAGATTAAATTATAAACTCATTTTGATTTGTATGCATAAATTAGAACTATTGAGAAATGAGAATGTAGCCTTTAAAACACTTTACAGTGTTTTTTTATGTAACTCTTCTTTAAAAAATTACAAACGATGAATAAGTGCCAACTTAAAATAAATTTGCGTTAAAAGAGTTGCCACTAGAGTAAAATCATTCTCGCCATAATAATAATTAAATAAAGGTGTCTGAGGCTTTACTTTTAAAATGTAAGCTCAGTATGAAAGTAATGAAAAACAGGTAAAATATTACAGCATAGCCTGTATAGCATATTAAAAATTAAGACATTAGCCCTGGTTGGTGCGGCTCAGTTGGCTGGGCATTGTCCTGTGCACTGGGAGGTTGCCAGTTTGAGGCCCAGCAGGGGGTGTGCAGGAGACAGCCAGTCTGATGTTTCTCTCTCACATCTATGTTTCTATCTCTTTCCCTCTCCCTTCCTCTCTTTCTAAAAAAATCAATAAAAAACTATTTTTTTTTAAATTAAGAAATTATATCTTATATCTCGGTCAATCTAATGTATAAAAAGAGTAAAAAAAAAAATAAAAGTTTTCTGTTGTTTTTTTTTTTAAAAAAAAACCTTTGAACAAGAATTCAAAAATTCACCTATAAATATGATAATATTTTACACTTAAATATTTTAAAACAATAAAAATGTCTTTTGGAGGGTGTTTTGGTTTTACTTACGTGTGTATTACACTTTAATAGACATATTTTTGGATGATTAATAAAAAATTATACTTAATAGATATGTATGAATTGAAATAAAAATATAAAACAATTGATGTTTTTTAAAGGATTAATAACAGTGAGAAAAATAAATAATCTCTTGAAATAGAAATTTGGTATTTATGTTCCTTAAAAAGCTGAGAGGTATTTATATCAATTAGTGATGCTACTCTTTCTTTACTTGAACATATTTTTCTCATTTTTTTTTTAAATAAACATATTTAAAAGCTTTTTATCCCCAATAGAATTTAAAAATTATGCATGGTTAGGGTAGATATACTGTAACTTTGAGCTTTCAAAGGGCATTTTTAAGGGAATAGTCTCATCTATCTATAGCTCCCATTTTAGTTAATATTCAAGGGCCAGATATGTTATAAGTCATTTCAAACAAAGATATCAAAAGGAAAGAAGTAATTTCTTAGGCCTGGTCATCTTCTGGCTGGCCTGCTAGAAAAGGTATTTTCCTTCCTCAAAAGTTATGAAAACTGGCTTGGGCTCGTGACAACTCCGTCTGGTTAATAGCAAGGCTTGAACACTCAGACTCCACCCTCACCTTCATTATCAGTGTGATGGTTCTTCTTCAAAGAAGAAGTCTGATATGGTAAAGTCTGCCACTTGAGCCTCCACATATAACTGCAAGCATAAAAATTAACCCCCTTCCCCTGATAATGCCATAGAAAGGACTGGTTCTTCCACTAAGTACAATGTTGACCTGTCAGGGTGAAGCTGGGGCCAATACAGACAAGTCACATTGCTGTTGTATCCTGGGCCCTGATCACATGGCCAGAGGAACCAGTAGGTCCTTCATCAGGCAGCTTAAAGCCCCTTTGCTCCCAAGGTGCATCCAGCACTTTAAGAATTTTAGAATGCCAGGAGCAACCTTGGTTATTGTTTTCCCTTTTCCAAGATATATGGCATATCCTGATATTAAAATGTATCAGAAGCTCTTCATGTAAGTAGCTTTGTTAAAATAATATCACAAACTCTTAAACTTGAAGAAATGCATTGAAGAAAAAATAATGAGAACTATTAATGGCATGCCAAATATTTAAACTGGTTTATGAATTTAAATAAATTATCATCTAATTTTAATAATAAAAACTGTGCTGCCTACCCTATTTTCTGCCAGTTCATCTTTAAAATGATATATATATATCCACATATATATTATATATGTGTTTATATTTACATGTACTATGTAGTGTTTACCATTGACTCTTTGTCTTTATAAACAAAGGAGACTCGGTTTTTATTGAACTAGGTCAGATACTTCCAGAACACCTAGCTAAAAGAAAAAAAATAAAATAGATTTTTCCAGCCAAGGGCTGTTTCATTATTCCAGACAACACTTTGTATTGATCTTCCTCTATTTATTTCTAATTTTGTTGCCACTGATTGAGTTGAGCTCTAAATCTTGTGATGGCTTACATGCTGTTAGGATGCTGCATTGCTACCAGAAGAACAAGGCAGCGATGTTCTCATTTTAAGCTCTAATTTAGTCTTATTGGTGGCAAATTAAGGTAACTGATGTAGCACTTTAGCACCAAAAATGCTTTATTATATGTCTTTTTTTTTCACCCTCATAGAAAACACAGTGTACATGCTCAATACAAATTGGTGCATTAGACACCCAGTATGGGAATTGTGATAAACTAACACAGAAATTGTTAGACAATCTATCAGTATAGGTGAAAGAAAATGTGTGCCTATACAGTTATATTTCAAATTGTCTATGTTTAAAACTTGCCAGAAGGGCAAAATGTGAGATGAAAAGGTTGAAAGACACACCTACCTGAAAGATATTCTTCTATTATGGACCTTGAACTCTCACCTTTGGAAAAGGTTTTCTTCTGAAGAGCTCTCTCAATGAAAGACTGTATATGTAGCATTTTACTAATGTACACGCATTGAGAGGTATTGATTTCTCACATTGACAGGTTTTAGAATACAAAAATTGAGGTAGTGAAATTTATAAAAGAATAATTTAATGAGAAAGAAACGGAATCACAGAATATGGGCCAGAGTGGTAAGTATTTAGGTAAGGCTCCACACATAAAAGGTTGTGCAGGTGTTTGCTAGGGAGGACACTCAATGGGGGAAAATGCAGACTTTTATTTTATATTGATAGGAAACATAAATATATTTTATATATTATTAAAAACTGCTTTTACGTTTTG
This sequence comes from Miniopterus schreibersii, assembly GCF_964146895.1. NCBI lineage: Eukaryota > Metazoa > Chordata > Mammalia > Chiroptera > Miniopteridae > Miniopterus > Miniopterus schreibersii. Next base: position 115,169,341 of record NC_138102.1, on the reverse strand, counting down.
CTTTTTGGTGTGAAATACTCTCAGGTCTGCATTGACTTTTTTGGTCACCTTATTTTCCTTTTGCATGTCCTTATTTATCTTTTATATAACCTTTATCAAACTACTTTTCACTGAGGCCAGGGTCATACCCAATAATTTTGTATCCTTAAAACTAGCAAGATAATAACTATACCAAATTTATTCTACTGAGTATATATATATTTTTTTATTTATATTTATTTTTTTATTTTTTATTTTTTTATATGAAACATCTAACATTGGTAATTAATTAGAATTCTTCTAATTGCACTTAATAAGTGTCTCAAGCCAACATGATTATCCCACAATCATTATTCCAGAATAGTGATGCTCAAATTATTTTTGCCACAAAAGATAACTTATGATATACAATTTTCAGCAATAGAATCCTTCCTAGCTCTCTTGTATGGCCCTCATTATAGTTTTGGTCATCATGTCATATTATAGTTTTGGGAATTCAAGCCCAAAGAGGGTCAAACCCCCAAACTAATTAACCTTCGTCTTTGTGTCACCTTTCTGTTTACCCCGTAACCTCACATTCATTTCCACGACCACTCTATCACCGTCAGAGCCCTATTGGCTGACTGCAATTGATCAAGATCTATGGCAAATTTGCACACCGATTAGTAAACCCTGGGAGACTAGGTAGGTAAAATATAAATGCCCAGACATATTGTATGATTATCTTGGGTCATTTTCTGAACACAATTAGAAACCAACTGCAGTTATTGTCAACAAGAGAAAAGTGGCTGAAATATTTGTGAAATTTGTAAGTGAAATGAGACATTGTAAATTCAGCAAAAGTTTTCCAGTCATTCTTTATTCCATGTGCAATAATTTTTTTAAAAATGGTTTCAAAGTGTATGATATGAAGAAGCAGCATTATAAGGCTATTTACATTTGCATGATCTTATATTTTAAATAAAGAAAAGAAGCGATAATCTCATTTAACAACAACAAAAAATGTGTCCATGGATATAACCTTTCTACATTGCTGTGTGTTCTAGTTCTAGTTTCTGAAAATTTAGTCCAAGAGAAAAACATTTAGTGCAGGAAATAAATGCATATTCAAGAATAGCTATAAGTTTAATATCTCTAATGAAATTGATACATAATGTTTTATTCAGAACTGGGTAAAATAGTCAGACTTTGTTTATTGTTTTTTCTAGCACACATGTACATTTTTAAAAAAAATGCTCATGCAATTTCTTATTCCTGCAATATATACATCCACTAATACTAAAAAGTTCAAAATTAGTATATATGTAATTCTGGCCAGAGAAGGAAAAATAAAATCAGAAAACTTCAGTTGTCTTTTGTGACAATTTTTTCATTTTGTCTTCTATCAATCTTAGAAATATTTTTATTTCATGAAAAAAACAATCATGTGATATTTATTGTTTTGCTTAAATTGTCAATTTCAAAATGACCCACAATTTTTAAACATAATATATTACAACTATTAAGTAGTCTAATTTTCAAGTACACTGACTTTATTTTTTATGTCTTCATAAAGTAGAAAAAAATAAGTTTAAAAAACTCATGAAATTATTCAGCTTTTTAACACATATGCCAAATGTAGACTCAGGCTACTCTTTCAGGGACCTCACAAATTCAGGCACCACAAACTTTTCTGAGACATACCCAAATAACCAAAAGGATATATATAATTCTTAAAGATAAATAAGGAAATATGGTTTTAAAAGCATTTTTTCAGTGAAAAACATTTAGACTTACTTTGTTTTCAATTGGACAATTAAATATTAAATTATATGAAGAGAACTGCTAAATAAATCTAAATGTTCAAAATAAAAGAAATGGTCAATTTACTTCAATTAGACTTACAAAAATTAAAAGAGCAAAAAAGATCTATTTGTGGCAATAATTTAGAGATAATTGTCCATAGATAATTGTTCATAAAAATATGAATTGTTATAGCTTGTTTGGAAAGATACCTGGTGACCCTCATTTATTCTCCTAGTTACATCACATTAAAATAGAAGCAAGTGAAAGTTTCCAGGATGTGTATTGAAGAATCGATTGTAGGGCTAAAATATGGAAGTAGAGTACATGCCTATAAATATAGAAAATGCTCAAAACATGATGGCAAATCTGTACCATACATTCCCATGTGGCTATTAAAAAGATTAAATTAGAACTGTAATAGTCAACTGATTTTACAAGGTCTACTGAGTAAGGGAACAACACTAAGTCTATAATATGATCCCATATATGTTTGATTATAATTGTACAAACATGGTTAAAAATGTTAAAAACACATTCCAGAAGTGAACAGGATTGGTAGAGTGATAATATTTGTAAAGAAAAAACAAATAGACTAATAGAGAAAGACAAGCAAAAAAGGAAAATGAACAATGTATACTGTATATTATAAACTGCATAACCTAATCACATTTATGGAATGTTAAAACACACACATACACATACATATGCAATAGACTGTCAATGTATAAATGACCCAAAAATTTAAAATATAATGCATTACATTTTATAACATGATATGAAGTAAAGAATCTAAATTTTCAAGTACACTGCCTTTATACACATATAAGGGTGAGGGAAGAGGTTGGTTGGTGTGTGTGTCTTTATATCGCCAGTAAGTATGCAAGAAAATTTATAAATATTATTTTGTAAGACAGCAAAAAAAAGGAAAAAATTCATTAACTTATTTATGACTCATAGAGTGAAGTCTAGCTCTGGGAGAAATTGAAAACTATAGTTATTTGAATGCTTATGCTTCTTCAAACATTTTAGTTTATTCAGTAATATTCATTGAGTTACTACTATGTACATACTGTGTGCTGCTTGGTGTGAGACGTGTGATATATCAGTGAACTGAACAGGCATGATCCTTGTCCTTAATGCAAGTGCAGGAGACAGGAAATAAATGAAACAAATAAATAAACAAAATAGTCACAGTATAAAGGTAATAGACATCATTTCTAAGTGGACAAGGTATATTACATAAGGCAGTCAGAAAAGATCTGCCTTTGTCTGCAGTGTCCAGCTACACGGAGATCAAGAGAAAGTGTTTCAGGCATTGAGTTAAGGAGCTGCAATGGTCAGTTTTACGTGTCAGTTGGTTAGGCTATTCAAACACCAGTTATTTGATCAATCAGTAATCTGGGCTTTGCTGTGAAGTTATTTGATAGATGTGTTTAATATCTACAATCAGCTGACTTTAAGAAAAAGGAAAATGTCAATTATCTGGGTGAGCCTGATCCAAGCAGTTCAAAGACCTTAAGGGGAGAATGGAGTTTTCTTTCTGTTACAAAGAAGAAATTCCACCTGCAGAGTTCAGCTTCAGCTCATGAGCAAGAGTTTCCAGCCTGCTGTTCCTGCCGGCCTGCCCTGTAGATAATGGATTTGTTTAGCCTGCCCTCACAGTGTAAACCAATTTTTGGCAATAAATTGTAGACATAAATATATGTCTACATTTATCCTACTGATTCTGGTTCTCTGATGGAACCCTAGCTGATACAGAAATACAAAGACTTTGAATTTGAAAATTAATATGTGTGTTCAATGAACTGAAATCGAGCCTGTGGCTGGAACACAGTGGGAAAAAGGAGAGGGCTAAGTAGGAGATGGGCCTTTGTATCATTTTGTTGAATCTACATGATGCTCTTGGAGATAATTATTACAACTTCCATTTCAAAGAGGAAAAAAGTAGATTTAGTAAAGTTATATAATGTTACCACAAATGAAATGTTAGGTAAATATTATAGGGCTGGGATTTAAAGCCCAGATTCCCCTAACTTTACCCCCCATGATTTTCCAGTTTTTATTTGCGATCTTATCATTCATACCTAGGGAAAATAACAGCAATATGACAACGACAGACTAAAATATAACCAGTGTGTTTGGTTCATAAACCTAAAGTTAGGTTCCAAAGCCCTGTTTCTTCATCATCCCTATTTCTTTCTTTCTTTTTTGATAATCCTCACCTGAGGATATTTTTTCCTTTGCTTTTCAGAGAGAGTGGAAGGGAAAGAGTTAGGGGGAGAGAAAAACATCGATGTGAGAGACACATTGCCTGGTCGTGTCCAGTTTGTGCCCAATCAGGGGTGGGAAGTGAACCCACAACCCAAGTACATGCCTTTGACCAGGAATCAAACCCGAGACCCTTCGGTGCTCAGGTCAATGCTCCAGCCACTGAGCCACACCAGCCAGGGTGCATCCCTGTTTCTTTAAGAATCATTTGTGACTTGATTATATCACTGCTATTATTATTCATTTCTGTTATTTATCAAATGGTCTTGCTATAGATTACAAATTTATAATCTTGTTATGCGACTACAACATATTCAAATTAGTTATCTGTCCAGGAACAAAGTTCTTTGACTCTGTCAACCAAAATGAACTTAAAAATCTATTCCAGTTCCACCACACCCTGATCTTTGTCTTCACTGGGAAAGATTCCACCTTTGAAATCTTAGTTTTCTTACTGATCACTTTCTAGCTCTTTCAATTCTTGCCTCAGCCTCATCAGATATCTCCAACTGCAGCTTTTGTCTCAACTCTTTTTTATTCTTCTTGTCTTTTTATATTCAGATTAGGCTTCGCAAAACACCCTTTCTTTAGCATCAGTCTCAGGTTTCACCTAGGTAAGCATAAGGGCAGTTCTAAATGCCTTTAAATATACGTAATTTTAGTTGTTGCTCCGGGGTTGCTACACACTATTGCTAACAAACTACCCATCTAGACTGCTTGATAGAATTTTTTGCAATGATGGAAATTTCCTATATCTGTTCTATCCAAAAGAGTACACACGAGTCACTGTTGAGTACTAGAAATGTGACTAATGCATCTAAGAGACAGAATTATTATTTTATTTTAATTAATATAAATTTTAATTTGATAGACACTTGGATACTGACTACTGTTTTGGATAGCACAGCTCTAGACTGATGTATACATTTGTGGTTCTAACCTAAGTTGGATTTCAATGCAGACCAGAAACCTTGGTATTTCCCTTCTTAGCTTTATCTCTCAATCTTCATAGTTCTAGCTCAAAGCTGGGCTTCCCAAAATTCTTTAAACTTAAATATAATTTACTTTAAAAGTATGGTAAGAATCTATCAAAATCATCAGCACAATCCCAATGCAAAATCTCTTGCTTCATTGATTAATGTATTTTTATGAATAAAAGCCCAATACAATTGTCAACAAGCTATTTTTTTGTTTTTTTCTATGACAAGTATTAATTATGAAGTTCCTATGGAAAAATAAACAAGAGGAACTTAATAAATCCCTAAAAAAAGGAAAGTCAGAAGGGTACTGGACAGTCTAGATATCAAAACATGCTATTAATTAACTTGTAGAGTATGCAGTCACTGACTAGTAGGCTATACTTTTATAATTATATGGCTTTTAACTTTACATTTGATAATACAAAAATAGAGTAAAATATATGCATGTGCAATAAAATAGTAAACTGAACTTGGTGGCTATCAATTCCTACCTACGGTACTCAATTTCATTCATCAATTATTGCTCACTGTTTATCAAAATAAACAGACATTTGTGGCTAATGACTAAGTCAAAGCAGAATGGAAACTTTAAAATTTAAACAGGTGTAGTCTTCACTTATGCATAGCCTTGTGTTTTTAGAACACCAGTTTCTGTGACCACAACCAATTAATTCTTTTTTTTTTTCTTTAAAAAAAGCAGGTGGGTGGGGTGGGAAAGGTAATGAGCACATCACATTAAAATAGAATTTTCTATACAGTGTCTCCATTCTTTACCATCTACTAATGAGCCGTTAAACTTCAGAGTTTCACAAGGATATATTTATAATTTTTTTTCTCTAGTTGTTTTGAATAAAATATAGTCAAGAGATGTTCTGGAAGAAACTTAATTTTTACCAGGATAGGTTAATTTCACCCAAAAGAAGTAACAACTGTGGGACAAAAATAGGTCATTGAAATGACCTATGAAAATATATTTTCAAGACAGAAAAATAACCGATATGAAAAATTGTAACATTGAGTTCTACAAACACATTTCAAGTGGGCATGTGAATAGGGTGAAAGTTCAGATCTGACATAAAATCTTATTTTTTTAAAACAAACAAAAACATACCATTAATATTCACATAGTGCTGTGGCTATACTATTGATTTTACCTTATATCTTAGGTAAACACATTAACTTTTGTCAATCCTTTGGGATTTTCTATATTTAAAATAGAAGATATATAAATAGATTCATTTCAATATTTTCTTTACAATCTATATTTATTTATTTATTGCCTCATTACACTGATTTGAACTTCTAGTATATATGATGTTAAATAGCAGTGCTGAGAGAAAACATTCTTGCCTTCTTGAACTTTGGGATAAAGTATGTCCTCTATTATGTTAAGGTCATTCTCTTCTATGCCTTGTTGCTAATAATATTTGTCATGAATGAGTGTTGAATTTTTTCAAGTGCTCTTTTGCATTAAATGAATTGATCATATAGCATTTCTCCTTTAGTCTGTTAATACAGAGAATTGCATTGATTGTTGAATGTTGAACCAGTTTTGCATTCTTCGGATATATTCTGCTTGGTGGTGATTATTGTCCCTTGTATATATTGTTGAATTACAATGTTCAAATTTTGGTGAGAATTTTTACATCTATTTTCATAAGACATATTGGTCTGTAGTTTCCTTTTATTTTAATGGTTCTTTCTGGTTTTGGTCTGAAGAAAATCTTGGCTTTATAAATAGTGAGTGGGAATTGTTCACTCCCCTTCTAGTTCTGGAAGATATTGTTAGGAATTGGTATAATTTTTTCCTCCCATAAGCTGCAATGAGTTTTTACCAGGGCCTTAACGTAGCACATTTTATTGTTTTCTCTCTGCAAGTTAGATCTTTTATTCTGAGTGGAAGATAGAGGAGGTGGGATCTGAGCAAAGTTTCAGGAGTTAATGCTGTTCTGCTTCTCCAGAGAGTATCTGAAGAAGAGCATCCTTGGACGCTACCTGATTTGTTTTTATCATCTCCTGGTTGGGTTCAGGAGGGAAAAGTCTGCAAAAGATTGTGAAACCCTCATGTCTGCAGCCCCAGTGGGCTTCCCACAGTAGTCTAGTCCATCTTTCACAATTTGTTTAAAACATTTCATCTGTATTTACTGTCTACTACAAGTACTCAAATGAGAGGTCCTGTTTCTTGATACACTTTGCTTTCTTTCCCAAGGTTTCAGGTCACTTAATTTCACTGCAATCTCAGTTCTGTGGTGGGTTTGAGAAAAGTAAGTAGCGCTCTGTTTGTACAGGTTTTTCATTGTTGTATGGATGAGACTCCAGCTTTCTATATCTCTGAGCTAAAATCAGATTTTTTTTAAAGAAAAGAAAGTTGGCCTTTCATTTTTTTTGACATTTTTATTTAAGGAAATATGTTAAGAACTCATCAAAATCATCAAAACATTCTTATGTTTCTCTAATTAATCCTTTACAAAATCATCAAAATAAGCTTTTTTCTAACATTGAAGTAGGTTTTTTAATCTATTAAAATTCAAGCTAACTGAAAAGAATGAAAGTGTGTTTTTTAAAGTGTTTTATTATATTTAATGCTTATAATTTAATATTTTGTAAGACATTATGCATGTTTTGCATACAACACAGATTCAAAAATTCTGAATGTTAAAGCCTGATTATGGATATTAGAATAGTTTAGTTCTTTAGAAACAAAAATCCTTCATTAATCATGTAAGTCTTTTGCTTATGCATTCACTTTCTTAAATGTTCTTTAACATTTGGAAGATCATTACTTATAAAAAATTAAAAACAGCCCAGTACATGTTAGAATTGTTTTTATTCACATAGCTTAGTGTGAACAATATTTGAAGACATTGATTTATTTCTTTCTATCTATAATGTATCATATTACATTATAATATATTAGTATTTTCCTTTTCCCAATGCAAAAATTTAAATGACAAGACAGAAAACAAAATATCTGACTTTTCCTGGCTTTTTTTTTCTTTTATCTAAAAGCCAAATGTTGTGTCTAGGAAGAGGCACTTGAGTAGGCAAAAATATCTATATATGCATCTGTATCTATATCTATGTCTATCTATCTATCTATCTATCTATCTATCTATCTATCTATCTATCTATCTATATCTATCATCTATCTATCATCTATCTATCATCTATCATCTATCTATCTATCTATCTATCTATCTATCTATCATCTATCTATCTATCATCTATCTATCTATCTATCTATCATCTATCATCTATCTATCATCTATCTATCATCTATCTATCATCTATCTATCTATCTATCTATCTATCTATCTATCTATCTATCTATCTATCTATCTATCATCTATCTATCTATCATCTATCTATCATCTATCTATCATCTATCTATCTATCATCTATCATCTATCTATCATCTATCTATCTATCTATCATCTATCATCTATCATCTATCATCTATCATCATCTATCATCATCTATCTATCTATCATCATCTATCTATCTATCATCATCTATCTATCTATCTATCTATCTATCTATCTATCTATCATCATCTATCTATCTATCTGTCATCTATCATCTATCATCTATCTATCTATCACCTATCTATCATCTATCATTTATCCATCCAATCTATTGTCTGTCACTGTGAGCAGGCACAGTAAGTATAGGATCAACCCTAGATTGGAAGGTTTCCCAGTCTGGGTTTGGGGAAAGCAAGAAAGCCAGATAGCAAGCAGGAAAATGGGGTGAGGAGGGTAAAAGAGAGCAAGAGAGCAAGAGACACTGAACCATGCTTGCCAGAAGTGCTAAGTGAATGCAGCAAGACCCTACACTCACCTGGGTGAGATGGAATTTCACAATGCCAATGAGTCAAAAGGGTTTAAAGAGAAAGGACACATGTTATAAAACCAGAAAGGACTGCAGGTAGTCTTGTGAAGTTTCCCTTGTGGCCACTTGAAACGAAGGCCTCGGGAAGATGCTACATCTGAGCATTCTTATTGACTGACAATGTTTTGAATAATATCCTCTACAGACAAATGGCTTTTGCCTGTGTCTTATTTCTTTAAAATGTCCCTCTGAACTTTGACACCAGCCTGTCAGTGGAACCCTGAGACCCTGAAATTATTCAGTGGAGTGAATATTCAAAATAGATATTAAATTCACTTTATAAAATATAGTTTGGCTTGGACTGCATAGCTCAGTAGTTGAGCATCCCCAGTAGGGGTTGTGCAGGAGGCAGCCGATCAATGACTTATCATTGATGTTTCTATCTTTCTCCCTCTCCTTTCTCTCTCTGAAATCAATAAAAACATATTTAAATACATATATATAGTTTGTACATGAAGATTCATATGGCCCATATGAAGTGGCTTATTCTAAGCTACTAAAATTCGAATGTTCTGATGGCCCTTTGAAGAGAGTAAAAAATACTTCCAAAAGACCAAAGTTATGTTTCTCAACAGCCTAAAAATATATGAGCTTAAAGTTATAATTCTGTTTTGAGTTTTAGGAAACTAAATTGTAGTTTCTGCTCCTCTGTTTCAAACCTATTACTCTATTAAAACAAAATAAAAGCCTATTATTTATTTCAGTTTATATTATTCAACTCAGTCTTCTATTTTTTCCCTATAGGCTTTCCTTTTTCATTCAAAAATAATACTGTAAGAGAGCAGAAAGAGAATAAAAGAAAAATTAAAAATTTGTCACCTTTCCAATGATATTGTCTAGTTTCTTACTAACCATGTTACTGAAGAATTTCAACAGTTTCTAAACTACTTGCTGTGACACAAAAATAGATTTTTAGGGCTGTCATTGCCTTTCCTGATATAAATGGATAGCAATGTTTTTATTAATTTGCACATTTTAAAAATAAGCATTTTATATTTATACTCCACAATACATGTCAGCAGTTTCAAAATGTTAATATTAATAATTGTTGACTGTTTTGCATTTTTTACTGCCCAACAGAATGTCAGAAAAATATAGATTAAAGAATCAAGTAACTTAAGCATATCACTTAAAAATAATTTTTAAAATTTAGTTTCCAACAAAATAAGAATATAAACAAAGGGTATTGATTGAAAAGACATTTAGTAGTGAAATAAGCCAAGCAGAGAAAGACAAACATCACATGATCTCGTTTATATGTGAAATCTACAGAACTTAATAAACTGATGAACAGAATAGATTCAATGACATGGAAGCATAGATGAGACTGACGAATCTCAGAGGGATGGAGGAGGGTGGGTGGGTGGAGGGGGGGAGAGTAACCAAAGAATTTATATGCATATATGCACAACCCACGGACACGGACAATGGTGGGGAGAGGAAGTGGGGAGGGGGAAGGAATGGGGTGGAATGGGTCATTGGGGAGAAAAAGGGACATGTGTAATATTTTAAACAAAAATAAAATTTAAAAAAAAAGAAGACATTTACATTTCTGTCCAATATTTTATTGCTTTTATATATTAAAAGTATTAAAACAAATAGAACACATTTGTAATAGCCTTTATATTATGGCAGTAGGAGCATAGAGCTTCTGATATATCATTCTGTGAAATGTTCTTTTTAAAACATTTTTAAATGAAGAGATCATCAAAAACTATTGACAAGACATATAGAACTTTGGATGTTACATGCCATGTATTTTCCAAAGAAGTTACAGATTTTAATTTGTTGTTCTATTGTCTGATTGTGCATTAAACTATTTTCCCCAATATTTATAACAGCTTTGAGATAGAATTCATTTGAGATATAATACAATTCATTCTTTTAAAGTGTACAATTCAGTGGATTTTTAAAAATACATTCACAGTGATGCAATTATCACCTCTATCTAATTTTAGAATATTTTTCACCACTCTCTTCTTTCAGCAACCACTACTCTACTTTCAGCCTACAGGCCATATTCTGTAAGCCTTCTGTGACTGGCTTCTTTAAATTAGCATATTTTCTGGGTTAATTTGTTTTAGCAGGTATAAATACTTCTCCTCGGGTTCTTGTTGCTTTACAAATCATAGCCCGAGTGTGGACTCAAAGCAGGACATAATCAAATGTGTGAGCAAGTTTATCTTCAGTATCAGAGGAACAGTACAGCTAAAATGTAGTCACAAAAAATACTCATTACATAGGTGTTATTGATTACTGTCAGTCATTATGTACGATAGTTTTATTGTGGCAAGGGGATGAGGTAGAAGGCCGTTGTGGCTTCTTGTATTATCATGATCTAAAAGGGATGAAACATGTAAAAGTTTGCCATTCTATTTCTTTCTGCTTCCCTTGGGTAACATAAAATTTGTTTTTAAATCTATACCTGCCCATACTCTCTACTCTAAAAATGTTATGCTTGTATTTATTAACCTCTCAGCTTCACTTTATACTTCTTTATCTTTAGTATCCTCTACATAATGAATTTATCCATATCTGAACCTATTCCTATTCTAAGGTGAAACGGAGTTTTCATTCATTCTTCAAACTTGTATTTCATGTCAAGTATGTGCCAATTACTCAGTGAAATTCTGGGGATATTACAATAAATGGAATACAGGATCTGACCTCAGAACCAGTTTTTCAAAGGATACATATGTAAACTAATAATTTTAGCAGTGCGATGATAGCCATGGTAAACGATTGACCACATGATAGGAAATCACTGTCAAGGATAATATTCAATCACATCATGAATCCTACAAAGAGTTTTTCTAAATAAATGTGTGTGATTGGAATAAAGACAATTTTGAGAGAAAGCACCCTGTCCCTAGATATGATGGGATAAAAAAAGAATGTATTCTGAGAATTTTAAATCTTTATGTCTGAATTATGCACCAAGCTCTTAGGACACGGACACTACTAAGAGAGAAAGTTAGAGAAGGTAAATAATAATCTTAAAAGTGTGCTAAAGCATGCATGGGGACACAGTTATTAAATAGTCCCATTTAACTCTCTAGGCTTGACTAAAGTGGAAACAACCATCATTCTTGCCTTCTATAGCATCCGGCCCCTAATATAACCATTCCTTGAACGTGTTCTTCAGAGCAATTCTTGGCAATTTTTCATCTATTTCTTATATAGTCCAAACTGGCTTGCTTTGTTAAGATGAGTGTTCACAGTATGCCAGGCTCCATGTAAGTATTTTACAGTCATTTCAGTCAGCTGTTAGCCTGATGTTGGACTGGCTGCGTCAGACCTATATGAAGGTCTTTATAAACACAGGACTTCAGGTGCCATCCTGGAATTTCTGATTTAGTAAGTCCAGGATAGTTTTGGAATTTTTTACAGTGTTTCCGATGTATGACCCAGTAATTGAGAAAGGTAACACTCTATGAGAAAGGTGTCATTTTCCATATTTTACAGGTCTTCAAGTTGAAGTTAACTAAGGTTAGGAGCCTTTCCAAAGCCACATAACTATCTAGATCAGAGGTTGACAAGTCCAGCTCATTACCTGTTTTCATAGATAAAGTGCTTTTGAAAGACCTCCCTCCCTTGCTTTTCTGTCTGCTGTCTATTGCTGCTTAAATACTACCAGCATGCCCTGTTTTATTTTGCTTTGCTTTATTGCACTTCACAGATGTTGCTTTTTTCACAAATTGAAGGCAAGACCCTCTACCAGCGATAAGATTACAACTTGCTTTTTTTGAGATACTTTAATTATTGTGGATATCTGGAATTTAACTGGCAATATCTCCGAGGTATGCCTGTATAATGACAGAATTGAGTAGTTGTGACAGAGAGCATATGACCCACAAAGCCTAAAACATTCACTGATTTTTATGTGTCTATATATTGGCCATAATTCCTGAATCAAAAATTGAGGGAAAAAATATTCCTGCTCCTTAATTTAATTGTCTTAACTTATTTATGGTCATTGCAGGGGAGTACCTTCCAAGGCCCCCAGTGGATGCTTGAAACTGGATAGTACTAAGCTACGTTTTACACTACGTTTTATCCTACACATACATACCTATGATAAAGTTTAATACATAAATTAGGCACAGTAAGATAGTAACAGTTATTAATAATATAGAACAATTATAACAATATATTGTACTAAAAGTTATGTGAATATGATCTTCATCTCTCTCTCTGATAACGTATGGGTAACTGAGACAGCTGGTAAGTGACTAACGGGCAGGTAGTGTTCACAGCATGGATGTTCTGGACAAATGGATGATTCACATCACAAGCACGAAGAATCAGCAAGGCAAGAGATTTCATCCTGCCACTCAGAGCGATGCACACTTTAAAACAAGTAAGTTGCTTATTTGTCAAATTTTCCATTTAATATTTTTGGACCATGTTTGACTATAGGTAATTGAAACTGTGGCAGGTGAGACTATGGAGAAGGGAGGACTTCTGTATTTATTTTGCCTAATTCACAATGCTTTACATGCGACTAGCCTTCCAATTTGCAATAATTGAATTAACATTGATTTTATAGAGATGTCCATGGCACCTATTTTGTATTCACTATCACATCATAAGTAAGTACTTTTACTCATCTACTAAACTTAAATTTTCTTAGGCTTATAACCCTCCAGAAAATTGGCTTTCCTTTCTTATTTTATTAAGAATACTAGTTGAGCCCAGCAGGGCATGGCTCAGTGGTTGAGCATCGACCTGGGATCCAGGTGATCAGGGTTTGATTTCCTCTCAGGGCACATGCCCAGGTTGTGGGCTCGATCAATGACTCTCTCATCATTGCTGTTTCTATCTCTCCCTCCCTCTCCTTTCATCTCTCTGAAATCAATAAAGATATATTTTTTAAAAAAACAAAAAACAAGTTAAACTTTTTTTTAAAAAAAGAATACCAGTTGAGGTTAATAATTAATGAACACATTGATTTTTTAATTCAAAATCTTAATGGTGATGACAACTGCCAATATTTACTGAACACTGACTGTGAGTCAGCCATATTTATTATTTTATATGATTATTTCAATAACTCCATATTATAAGCATACTTAGTAATTTTATCATTCTAGAGAAGTTAAATTAATATTATCACCGGGATTTCAATCCAGGCAAGATAACTTTCAAGGCCCTTCTTCCATTCTTAATAATTCTATTTATCCTTCCTTATTTTCTTCTATTGTTTTTATCTGAAGAAATATCTTCCTTTTTTTGTTCTTCACCTGTGTTCTTAATTTTGTGCTTTCCATTAAAACATTCTTTAATTTGATACGAGTAACTTAACACCTTAAATTATGCTTTTATTAGCTCTTGCAGACAGAATCAATTTCAATGACTGGTGTCAGGAACACTGTAAAAGTTGGATAAATGAATGAATGAAGTTTAATATGTTTTATCTATCAAATATGCAGTTGTATGATGTAGTAATTGCCTATGGCTTCTGTAACATATTACTACAAACTTGGTGGCTTAAAACAATAGAAATGTATTTTCTCACAGTTCTGGGGCCATAAATCCAAAAACAGTTACTGAGCAGAAACCAAGGTGTCAGCAGGGTCACACACCCTTTGGAGGCTCTAGAAAATTAACCCCTTGCTTCTGCAGCATCTGATAGCTGTCATAATTCCCTGAGTTGTGACCCTGTCACTCTAACCTTCAGTATCTTTAAAATTCTCTGTTCTGGAGGTAATGTCAGTAAAATTACCTCCAGAAATTACCTTATATAGAATGGTTAAAATTCTGTATAAAGAATTCAAGACAGATCCAAGATGACGGCAGAATGGGTGGAAAGTACATTCATCTCTTCCTAGGACCAAACTGGAAGTACAATTAAAATATAGAGCAATCATTCTGAATGACCAACTGAATACTAACTGAAGTTAAGTCTTATAACCAAGGATTTGCAGAAGAAGTCACATCGAGTTGGGTAGGAAGGGTGGGGACAGGAGGAGAAAAGGGCTGGTTCCACTTCCAAGGACAGTGGCTGAGGTTCCAGAAGGATATCTCAGCTGCAAGAGGTACTCTCAGCTGAGCTCCGCAACCCAGAACAGCAGAGCTGGGAAGAGGCACCCATATAACATCTGGCTATGAAAATGAGTGGAGATCTGTCTGTAAGGGAGAGACAGGACTCCACTAAAGATACAAGCGACCTCTTACAGGGCCAATACACAAAATTTTGTTCACAGCCACTCACCCTGGGCTCCAACAGAGGGAGTGCAGATTACAGTCAAGTGAGGAGAGTCTGGGATTTGTATCTCTGGGGAGAGAGCTGAAGGGATAGCCACCAGAATACCTGTGCTGAGTCATTCTTCCATACCACAAATGCCATCTTTCTTGGGTGGAGCATTCCCCTCCTTGCAGTATCAACCTAAGAGAAAGTTATAGCCCCAACCTCTGGACTCCGTCTCACCCTGTGGAGCTTACACCCTGCTAAAGAGTCATCTGCCTTGAGTGGGTTGTCGAGGTATGGGCAGACTCAGCGGATGTCAGTGACTGAGTTGTGTAACTTTGGGGCAGGGATGATTCTCCTTACTTTCCCATGACCCTGACTGGTGATCCCCTCACAAAAGATCAGCAAGATCCACACTCTGGGCTCCAGGCAGACCCACCCTCCCAACTTCTGGTAGCACCAACCTGCCAAGGGCTGGGCAAAATCCAACACAGACTGAGTTGTGTGGCTCTGGGGTAGGGACAACACCTCCAACTTCTCTGAAGCTTGATCAGAAGCCCCCCCTCATGGAAGATCTGCTAGATTTATCTTCCCCACTCCCAGTGGCTCCACGCTGCTGAGCTTGGACTTCTCCCAGCAGAACCTGGAACAGACTGACTTGTGTGGCTCTTGGACAAGGGCCATTTTCCCTCGCATGCCCAACTAGTGCAGAGCCCTACATTCATATGGCCAAATCTTAGTCTATTTGGGCCTGATAAACTCTTTTGACCCCACCACAAAGGTGAGTGAGCACCCAGCAAGTGGCAGCTAGCCTTGGTATACCCAGGAACTTCTGCTCAGTGGCCTTGAAACTATCAATGGCACTGAGTTTGAATCTGTGTCAATCTGGTGAACACCACTCAGTCCTACCTGGTGACTCATTGAGAGCCTACATCATGCAATTTGAGTACCACCAGAGGCTCTTTCAGTGACTGAGCCAAACAGGCAGTCAGCAGGCAGAGGCAGATCTCAGAGTGCCTTGGAATATTCACTGACCTGCCCCTGCGTTCGGTGCTGGTTATACTGGCTTTTGTGCATAGCTTGGTCCTTACCAAGCGCAACCAGGCCCAGCAGAGGCAGCCACAAACTGTGGATCACTTTGTAGATTCAAAGATATTGCCCAGGGACAATCATAGGCAGCATCTGACACTGAACCACAGTTTCTACCAGAGGCCCAGAACCAACACACACAGTGGCCAGCTTCAAAAACATCAGAACAGGATTCAATAAGTTTTACAGACAGCATATCTAAACAGAGATCTCAACAGGCACCAAACACTCCTGAGGTGAATTCCAATAAAAAAAAAAAAAAAAAAAAGGCAGTCTGGCTGGCATGGCTCAGTGGTTGGACATCAACTTATGATCTAAGAGACTGAAGTCTGATTCCCTCGGTCAGGGCACATGCCCGGGTTGCAGGCTCAATTCCCAGCAGGGGCTTGCAGAAGACAACCGATTGTTGACTCTCTCATCATGGATGTTTCTATCTCTCTCTCTCCCTTTCCCTTCCTCTCTCTGAAATCAATAAAGGTATATTAAAAAGAAAAGTTAGTTAAAATAAATAGGCAGAGGACATGAATAGAGACTTTTACAAAGAGGACATACAGATGGCCAGTAGACATATGAAAAGATGCTCAATATCACTAATCATTAGTGAAATGCAAATTAAAACCACAATGAGATATCACCTCACACCTGTCAGAATGGCTATTGTCAATAAATCAACAAGTGTTGGTGAGGAGGTGGAGAAAAGGGAACCCTCATGCACTGTTGGTAGGAATGCAGACTGATGCAGTCACTATGGAAAGCAGTATGGAGGGTCCTCAAAAAATGAAAAATGAAACTGCTTTACAACCTAGTGATTACACTTCTGGGAATTTATCCAAAGAAACCTAAAACACTAATTCAAAAGAATACATGCACCTCTATGTTCACTGCAGCGTTATTTACAAAAGCTAAGATCTGGAAGTGACCCAAATGCCCATCAGTAGATGAGTGGATAAAAAAGCTGTGGTAGCCCGGCCGGGCGTGGCTCAGTGGTTGAGCTTCAACCTAGGATCCAGGCTATCATTGTTCGATTCCCGGTCAGGGCACATGCTGGGGTTGCAGGCTCTATCCCCATTTGGGAGAATGCAGGAGGCAGCCGATCAATGACTCACTCATCATTGATGTTTCCATATCTCTCTCTCCCTCTCCTTTCCTCTCTCTGAAATCAGTAAAGATATATTAAAAAAAAAAAGCTGTGGTACATTTACACAATGGAATACCACTTGGCCATAAAAAAAGAAGGAAATCTTACCTTTGTGACAGCATGGATGGAGCTGGAGAGCATTATGCTAAATGAAATACGCCAGTCAGAGAAAGACAAGTACTACATAATTCCACTCATATGTGGAATCTAATGAACAAAAACAACTAACAAACAAAATAGAAACAGACCATAGATCAGAGAACAGCTATCAGATGGGAGGTGAGTTGTGGGCTGGATAAAAAAAGTGAAGGGATCAAAACAAAAAAAATCCTTATAGACACAGACCATAGCATGGTGATTACCTGATTATCAGAGAAGAAGGGTGGGCATTGGTAGAAGAAGGTATAAGGGGAGTAAATGGTGATGAAAGGACATACAATACAATATACAGATGAGGTGGTGTAGAATTGTACATTTGACACCTATATAATTTTATTAACAAAAGTCACCCCGCAAAATTACCAAAAAAAAAACCTCTCTGTCTTATCTTTACTTTTTCCTCTATGTATGTTAAATCTCACTCTTTTTCCAAGAAAGTTATTTCATTGACTTCCCAGCAAGAGGGATGCCCACTGAGAATGAGAACCATGCTTAGTACCCATCTGACAACTATAATTTTTGCATTGCTAACACCTTTGGGGACATGTGTAAGTCCCAAGGAACCCCTGGACCTCTAGCAGAATGTTGGGAAGAAACTTTTGCCCAGTCTTACAGGTTTTCAATGGAACAAACTCATTTTGAAGTCAGGATGAGATTTATATCATTGTATAATTAGTGCCAATGTCACTGACTTTGGCCACCTTGGGCGCCAAACACCAGAAAGAAGACACAATTCATCTAATTTTCTGGGGGGCTTGAGGTTAGGATTCACAAAACACTAACATGGCAGAGGCAAAAAATATATATTTTTCACTAATTCATGGGCATTGAATCTACCATTAGGGTCCAAAACATAACTTTAAAATAATGAGTACTTTTCTCTATGCCTTTTAATTTCAGAAACCTTTCCTAATTCTCTATTGAAAAGGTACCTAAAATGTTAGCTTGCTGTGAAGATTAAATAATATAATAAGCATATCACCTCTCATGTCCATCTCAATGCATGGAAGCTATTATTTGTAATTACATATTACTCTATATTATAGAATTACTACAATATGGTAATTATTGTGGTGGTGGTGGTAGTTTTTAGCAAAAATGTTCACCAAGTCCTGTGGTCTCCAAGGATAAACTCTTTCATTTTTGCCATTTCTAAACATGCCTGTCAGTATTCATCTTGATATTTACTGAGGCAGATCTCTAGGTGATAATACTGAAAATAAGTCTGAGAAAAACAAAAGCATTTACAAAACTATGCATATAGCTAACAAAATCTGTACATATTAATATGTACATACTAGAAGAGCACTTTGTTATATCAAATTACTTGCCACTGTGAACTGCTTCAAAAATAATTGTACACTGTTGCTTCCTACTGTTGGGGTGGAGTTGGAGGCTCTGTTCCTTTTCTTAACCCTCCAAACCTCTAACGACACAAACACTTCGCTTTAGAATCTGCAGACTGTGTGTAACATAGGGCCTGATTATTATTTTACTTCTGTGAGTAGCTATGTACTTCAGTGGCTTGATAAAATAGTTATCAAAAACCGCACCGTAAATCTGGTGTAAATCTGGGTAAGAAAAATCTGTAAGCGTTGAAGATAGTCATAAACAAGAGTGTGTGTCCTTCTATAAGTGTTTTCAGGCTGCATCTCAACTGATCTCCTTTCATCATAGAGTCATTATGATCAAATACTAGAGAAGCAGAAAAGCCATGACGGTACCTCAAAGCCAAAGGACCTCATCCATTCATTTGTTGCTCTCTAAACATGAGCATATCACTTGTGTACACTGAGTGTTATGTTGTTTAATGTTACAGTTCTTTTCCTGCTGTCTTTGTTGTTCTTTCCTTTTTGGTTCTTGCTGCCATTACAATAATTCTGGCAACTCTATTAATAAAAAATATTTTTATATGTTTATAGTCAAGTCCATTATGAGGAACTAGTTTTATCTTGGCAATCTCTTATATTTAGCACATAGCACAATGTCATATATTGTAGGTGTTCATTAAATTATTTATCATTGTGGCATATCAAAAAATAAATAACCATGGGGGCAGGTAGAACTATGTTCAGAATTCAGCAAATCTCCTGGGGTGGTTATGACTACACCCATGCCCAGACATAAAAGTTAATGAAAAAATCTCCAACTCAATAATGGCACAACTATTGAGACTCAGGCCTTTGGGAATGTGAGTTTGAGTAACCCAAACAACTAAGGACCTCTGACAAGAAAAAATGCAGGTTGAGGGAAAAGGGACAGGAGATGGGTAAAGGAAGATAGCAGCAATAATTTAAACTACTCCCTTATAAATAACTGTATTAGCACATTATTCCCTTTTACCTTCTACACTTGTTTCATATAAGGAGTGGTGACAGTTATTTTTGCAACTATTATTGCAACTTAGTTTAATGTTACAGAATATCCAGATGTGAATGTGATGTAAGAGATGAGGAATTAAGATTTCTGTGTAACTCAATGTATTTATTATAATTCTAGCTTTTGTAAACTTGATGCTTTAATATCTGCCAGACATAAAAGTTAATGAAAAAATCTCCAACTCAATAATGGCACAACTATTGAGACTCAGGCCTTTGGGAATGTGAGTTTGAGTAACCGAAACAACTAAGGACCTTGGACAAGAAAAAATGCAGGTTGAGGGAAAAGGGACAGGAGATGGGTAAAGGAAGACAGCAGCAGTGATTTAAACTAGACAGACCCTGCTGTGGAAAACCTGATAACATGCCTGCATCACTGTGCCATGGCCTCCTGACTTCCCCGCCCTGCTGCCACCCTTCATCAAGAGAATCTTTCTCCGGGGACACTTTTCAAAGACCAGCCAACCAATCCCATCCACACTCCCAACCACTTTGCTTATTGAGCTTTTACACTCTGGGTCAGTATAAACCTTCCCTAATCCCTCCAGAGCCAGGTACCAGACAATTACGGAGAGCCCCTATGCCTCAGAGCCTAAAATCAGCCAATTCTAACCCCCTAACCCTGCCTTACCCATTCCTTCTGCAGAAACCACAATTAAGGTTCCTGTCCACAGTTTTTCCCTTTCCATCTGCCTTGTGACGAAACCCTGGCGCTTCCCTAGGTACATCCTGCCCCTGCCCCCAGGACATGGCATGCCCTTCGTCTTAGGAACTGTGAATAATAAACTCTCTTTTCATTGGAAATCATGATCTGCTGACCTTAGTATACCTCAAATTTTCTATTAATACACTATATTTTAAAACATCCATGTTGGAGTACAGTCAAATATCTTTAGTTTCATGAAAGATGGTTGGTTGCATCATATAATGAAGACGATGCTATTGTCATGACTGTTTTAATAATGGGTAGAAGGAAGAAAAAGAACACTGACAAGTCAAAGTAGGGGATGTTCCATCATTTGTCTATTTGTTCTCAGCCCACAGTCCCACCCTTCCATACGAAATTACCTTCATGAAGTCTTGCAGTTTAATATAAAAAAAAAAAAAGCGTTGTCTATTATCTCTCTGGCACTTTGCTTGGAACTGGAGATTACAGATGAATTAAGATATAATTTATGACCAGTTCTGAGAAAAAGGGACATCTGTAATATTTTAAACAATAATAAAACTTAAAAAAAAAAGAGAGAATTAAAAAATAACAAAGGTTAACCATTTGGTGGGTAGTTCTTTGATTTTTAAATTTCTTCAGAGGTTATAAAAATGTTTAAGTTTTTGTTTTCTTCTTCAGTCAATTTTGGCAATTTTTATTTTTCTAGGATATAATTCATTTCCTCTGGACTTTTTAAATTTGTTGGAATGAAGTTAAGCATCATATTCTGTTTTATTTTTTTTCATTATTTCAGTATTTTAAATTATATGGTCTTTCTCATTCTTAAAATTCTATAGTTGTGGTTTCTCCTTTTTTCTTAAATTGCTAGAATTTTATGTAGTGTACTGTTCTTTTTCTTCAAAGAACTAGTTATTAAATTTATTGACAAATTAAAAAAAAAAAAAGATATAATTTATGTTTTGGATTACATTCTTTTTAAATCAAGAATTGACATAATATGACTTGATAAAAGTCATATAAAATTAGAATATTAAACTCTTTCAAAAGTGATAGTGGGGAATTGGATTTATAAAATAAAAATCTGTGTAACATACTTTTAGATAGTCAACATGCAAGCAATACCAATATTAACTAATTAATTCTCATAATAATCTTATTATTTTTGTATTGAGAAAACTGAGACAAAAAGACATTAAGCAATTTGCCCAAGACCATAAGCAAGTCATTGGAAGTTAGGATTGGAACTCAAGACAATTTGGCTCCAGGTTCCATGCCGTTGGCAGAGTTTAAAATAGATTCCACCATACTTGCTTTAAAAAAACTTATCTCTTGCCTGGCCAGGTGTGGCTCAGGGGTTGAGCATCGACCTAGGATCCAGGTGATCAGGGTTCGATTCCCGGTCAGGGCACATGCCCGGGTTGCGGGCTCGATCAACGACTCTCTCATCATTGATGTTTCTGTCTCTCTCCCTCTCCTTTCCTCTCTCTGGAATCAGTAAAGATACATTTAAAAAAACAAACAAACAAAAACTTATCTCTTAAAATATTTTTAAACAATAAGTTGCATTTTTTTTTATTATGTCATTACATAATTCAATAGTGATTTTTAAAACTGGAAACAAAATGCCAATGGGACAATGTAATGCAAAGTTGGACATATTAGGAAAAGTTTATTCACTTATATTCTCTTAATAATTTATCTAACACTGCTAAGTTTTTTATTTTTATTTTTACAAAAATAACAGGATTTATTCTTGTATGGTCCCAATGGTTCCACTAATGATACAGTAGCTCGTTTAAAGTATTTTTGAGCCTTTACTATAAAACAGTATTTGTACCATCTTTATAATTAAAAACTCATTGTAACTACTCATATAACTTCATTACATAATTCAATCTATTATCTTAGTCATTTTCTCATTTCAATGTGGATATTAAATGATACTGTATATTCTTGATACTAGAACATTACATCATATATGACATTTTACTCCCAATTATAAAAATATTATAATTTTTGCAATGGAACTTCCAAGATTTAAAGTAATAATTTTGGATCACCATGTTAGAAAGGGCATATAACATGAAATATATTGTTCTAAAACACAAAATAGATTACTTTTATATATAAAGATGTTTTTAAATGAGAAATTGATACCTGACCAATTACCTGTCTTTGTAAGAGTCTTATGAGTATAGATATTTATTTTTCATGTTTCCTGATTCTCATAGGAAAGAAAATCTCAAAAGAATTCATAGAAAAACAAATAAACAGAAAAACAGAGTATTTTGCAAGTGTCATACAGTTAAAAGAAGTTTTGCTAGAGTGAAAATTATACCAGGCTCAAAGGCGTTTCAGGGTGACTCATCTTCCTGATTTTGGAAAAGTAGAACGTCTGAAAAATCACATAGATCCAGAAAAGCCTCCATGAACAGCTCCTTATATAGAGACATGAAGACAGATTAGAAGCAGAAAAGCAAAAATACAGAAATGTTTTTCTGATATGTGACTTCCATCTGGAGTGAACAGTGAAATAAGTCGAAAACTAATGGAGCAAAGAATTCTCTAGGGCTAGTTGAGCATGAAAAGTGAAAGTCTGGAGGCAGGCTTTCAATAGGAAGACGGAATCCTCAGACACCAGGGTACAGTGTGTGCCTTTGACAGAAACTAGAGGCAACAGCTTGTCTGGGGAAAAAAAATGTCATAAAAGAACTATTTAGAAAATATCAAAGGAAAAAATTCATATATATATATATATATATATATATATATATATATATATTACAATATATATAGTGTACTTTATTCTTCCCAGCCTTCTAGAATATAGACTCTTTTTAAATTAAAAAAAAAATTAATCAGTGCTATATTAAATGTGAT
Organism: Miniopterus schreibersii; assembly: GCF_964146895.1. Taxonomy (NCBI): domain Eukaryota; kingdom Metazoa; phylum Chordata; class Mammalia; order Chiroptera; family Miniopteridae; genus Miniopterus; species Miniopterus schreibersii. The sequence goes on along the minus strand of NC_138102.1, from coordinate 115,145,934 downwards.
TTGTGCCTGGAACCAAACCATGTATTCTTAACTAAAGATAAACCATGAAATTAGTATAGAAAATAGAGGATGTATTTAGAAATGTTTATAGCAAATTGACATTCTCATGACATTATTATTTTATTTTTATGGATTGAATTGTGTGCCCCAAAACTCCTATTTTGAAGTACTAACCACCAGCAACTTAGAATGTGACTTTATTTTGAAATAGGCTTTTGCAAGTGTATTTACTTGAGACGAGGTCAAAGGGCCCTAATGCAGTATGACTAATAAATTTATAAGAAGGGGAAATTTGGACACAGAGGCCTGCACACAGGGAAAATGCCATGTGAAGCTGAAGGCAGAGATCAAGTTGTACTTCTACAGACTAAGGACCAAGAAAGATTGCCAGCAAGCCACCTGAAGCTAGGGAAGTGGCATGGAACGTATTCTTCCTCATAGCTCTCAGAAGGAACCAGCCTGCTGGCATCTCGATCTCAGACTTCTAGCCTCCAGAAGTGTGAATCAAAAAGAATTGTTGTTTAAGACACTCCATTTGTGGTACTTTATTCCAGCAGCCTTAGAAAACTAATATATGTATAAAACTGTCAATCCTTAGTGTGTGTGTGTGTGTGTATATATATATATATATATATATATATACATACATATATATATATATATAAATGAAGCTTGGCCCTTCACCACAGATATTTTAATAAAGTTTGCTCTAAAGCACATAAAGTTTACACACCAAATGCATACACTTTGAGTTTCCCTATGCTAAGTTCTATACTTTTTTTTTTTCTTTTCATCTTATATAAGGCTTGGGGACTATAGTGCCTTCATGAGACATGCAGGTAATAAAAGTGAGTAAAGATGCTCATGGTAAGACAATAAATGGAGGAAAATTTTGCCTTACTGAAGAATTATAAGCAGTAGGTAATGAATCATACTGGTTGATACATTGGCCAAATAAAACATGTCTGTAGACAGACAAGTTTGAGATCATTGCCTATGTATTTTCTTTGACTATCTGAAGTACAGCCATTATCTCATTTATTCTCTATTCTCAAGGCTTTACCTAAATTCAGAGTTCTCTTATGAGCTACAGTTCTATGCATTCAACTATGTATTCAATTTCTTCATTTGGTTGTCTTAGAGGTATAGATCACTAAACGTGTCCCAAATGAAAACAATGTTTAAATTCATAAGATCAAGTGGTTTCTAACTTCTACCAATGCTAAGCACCCAGTGTGGAAGCCATGAAGCTTTGATAGCGATAATATCCTTTCTCTTACATGATAGCAGATCTTTGTTATACTATATATACATATATTTTTGGAGTTCTTTGGTGAAGAGTGGTGAAAAAATATGCAAAACAATTATGGTCTGTCATATCTTTCTGACCATTAAGGCACCTGATATATATGTTAGGGGTAAGTGAAAACACTTAAGCTCTCTTGCCACCTTCTCTAGGCCAAGGCCCCAGTTATGTAAACATGATACAGCACAGTCAAAACAGACGTCATGTTAGCTGACTAATGTCTGACCCATCGCTGGCTGAGAGCCACTATTGTCCTGGTTCCTATAAGACTGGCCCAGGACTTTCAGAGGTGCGGTTTGTCCCCTAAAGTGTGGTTTTTCCCCCATGTATGCCCGGCTAGCCACCACTGGGAGGAAGAAAGCAGGTTGTCCCATGTGTACCTCCAGCTGAATAAAGGAAATGTCTCACCCTCCTTCAGCTCCACAGGTTTTTCGGACTGTCTGGATCTAGTGTGAGCCTCCCTGGCCCTGATCATCACCATTACAATTGGTGTAGCCATTGGCACTACACACACACACACATATACACATGTATATGTATATGTATATGTATATGTATATGTATATGTATATGTATATGTATATGTATATGTATATGTATAGTAATAGATTTATTAAAGATAAGTTGCTAATATTCATAGTGAATTATGTCTTTACTAAATATGATGTTATCTTATTTTTCTCAGTTAATGCTAATTGCAATGGTGTTGTGTTTCTACTATTTAACATTCCTATTCCTCACTGATTGTGTGTATGTTTTATAGAGAGATGTCCATTACTTGGCTTATAGAATATCTTTTGCATGTTATTTTACTTATATGTGGAATCCAAAGAACAAAATTAACAAACAAAATAGAACAGACTCACAGATACAGAGAACAGACTAACAGTTGACAGAGCAAAGGGGGACTGAGAGACTGATTTTAAAAAGTGAAAGGATTAAGAAGTACAAATTGGCAGTAACAGAATAGTCACAGGGATGGAAATTATAGCATAGGGAATTAGTCAACATTATTGTAATTACTATATATGGTGCCAAGTGGGTACTTGAAATATTGGAGGGACCACTTTGCAAAGTATATGATTGTTTAACCACTATGCTGTACACCTGAAACTAATACAGAATAATATTGAATGCAAAGTGTAATTGGAAAAAAAAAAGCTGCTACATAAATATCAAAGTGACCAAATATGATCAAATAACTAATGCATATTTGAGAAATATTTAACATAAATTAAAATTAACATTACCAAATTTTTAATGTAATTCAAGTCCTCAGCATGTTATAGTAGAAAAATGGCACCTGAGGCTGATAAGAATTCTTTAAAAACTTTCCCACCATTAAAAAAGAAAAACAAGAACCACTTTTCCATTTAATTATGAAGAGAAGTGTGAAATGAAGACTTTTCATGGTGCTATTTTATCAATATGTCAAATTTTCATTTTTATATTCTTTTACATATTTCTCCTGTTGGCTTTTTTTTCCTCTTTGGGAACAATCAGAAATTCCCGGCAATTCTTACATCAAATATTCTTATTTCAATTTCATTTATAATACTAAAAATGTAAACATAAATAATCATATTCTGTCATGGTTATATTATGTAAAGTGATATTTTCATTAAATTTTAAGTAAAAATGCGATATAAAGTGGTTTCTACATGCTCTATTAAAGGCTTCACCAACCTGTGAGTCACATTATTTTTTATGTCAAAATGACAATACCAGACCTCTAATCTGCCTTTTAACAGGACTCCCTGTTTTCCTGGGGGCTTTCTTCAACAAATGCTTATGAGAATCTCAAGGTTGTAATTTAGACTTGGCCATCCACAGGCATGCCAATAGTAGGGATTAAAAAACAACAACCATGATAATGGTTATTTTCACTGGGTTTTCAGTTTGTTGGTGACTATTATTTGCCATTTATTCTTTTGTATATTCACAATCTTTTAAAATTAAATATTTTCATATATAAATGTAAATATTTCTACTATCAACCAAAATAAAATTATGTTATTCAAAATGTATCATTAATGCATCATTAAATGCATATAGTAGATGAATTATCATATTTGTATACATATCTATTTCATAAAACTTGTTAAATTTATATATTTAGTTTCAAACTTCTGAACTTTAATTTTTTGATTTTAAGTTTTCCTTTAACATTCTGTTAGTTGACCTGAAATTAATGATGCAAGAAAGGACAATCACTGTGTGACAGATATTTGGGTCCTGCAAGGCCCTTGTTTGAATGGATATTATAAGAAAAAAGCTAACTCTGACATAAATGAGAACTAATTATGTGAAATTTTCAGCCTACTGAAGCTTAACACTGGCCTGTTTTATCAAAAGAATAGCTATAAACAGACACTTAGTCACAAATAACACTACAGAAATTCCATGCACTATTCTCTCATACTTAGAATGAGAATTTGGAAATTAAGTAAATACTTATATAGGTTTTTAATCTTAACAAAACTTATTTTAAATGACATAACAAGTACAAGGTGTCCCCCAAAAATGTATACACATTTATTATACATTATTAATTCCAATGAGTTAAATCTGAAAAGAAAGAAACATCAGTTGAGCTATGTGCTGTTGAATTGTGTATACATTTTGGGGGTCATCCTGTATGTTTACCAAAATAGCATTATGTTCAATAACCACTTGTATTCAGGATATGGTCTATTTATTTCTAGACTCATTATTTAATGCAGTCCCATATTAAAAGTTGTGTGATGTATTAGGCTTGTGAATATGTGTATTCCTTCATGGAGAGAGCAATAAAATTTTTAACCTGGACAGGTTCAAGAATCATCTAAGATATGTATGGCAAAAGTAAGATGGGAATTATAGTGGCTGTCACTACACATATTTCTCAATTTACTTCACTGATTTATTCCATTTAATTCAATTAATATTTATTTAGTGACTGTCAGGTGGGTAATACGTGCCAGGGGCTATGGACACATACAGAAGATAAAGACACAAAAACCGTCTCTTCATGGAGCTAATTTTGTAGAGAGGGAGAGAAAGCTAATCTAGAATCTAGAATTCAGAAAATATATATCACCAGTAATTTGTTCTAGGTAATTACAAGGAAATAAACAATTTATAAATAAGGAGAAAATGAGGGGTCATTTACTTTAGATAATCTCATAAATCATAACTTTGTTGAGGAGGTGATAAGAAAGCTGAAATCTCAAGAATGAGAAGGAGTGTGGCATATCGGAGTAGAGGAAAGAGCACTCCAGGCCAATGGACAGCAGGTGCTGAGGACCTCAAGGAGAAAAGGCAGCTCTAGCTTCACATAAAGCAGATGCCTGTGTCTGTCTGAGGCTAATTTGCCTTTCTGTGGTCTCCATGTTAGGTGCAAGGTGAGTACTTTAGCAATGCATGTGCTCTGTGCAATACAGTTTCGGAAACATTGGAAAAATGAGCAAAGTCTATTTTTAGCATCATTAGAAATATTAATATATTTGTCAATGAAAAAAAGGACAACTGAGGTTTTTTAAAAATAATACTTCAAGTTCTGCCTTCAGAATTTCCCAGCCACTCTTCATATTCTCCTTTACAGAATCTGGCAAATATCTTGAGGGGATTGCAGCCGTGCACTTGAGTCCAGCTGTTTCCTCCAGGAGGACTGTGTTTCTTAAGCATCATATATTCCAGGACATTTCAGTCTATCTTTCAAAAAAATTTTCTTTTAACTCCCAGACTCCCACATAGTCCCAGAACTTAGAAAATGTCCTGTGGAGAGAATTGGTCAAGCGTTTGAGTCTCCTCAGCTTTCTGCTTTGTTATTCCAATGCTGAATGTCAACTAAAATCTCCCTGGTTTCTCCTTCCCCCAGCAGAGGCTCTCTCTGCTTGAGCAGAGCCTGATCTGCATGCAGCCTGTGCCCAGAATCAGCAAATAACCACTCTCTTACAATGAAGTGGACTTGAGGCAAACTCCATTTATCAACCTAATCCTATAAAGCACTGTTTTTTCCTTTGATACTTTGATTGGAAAGGGATTTGTCATAGCTCAGGACCAGTGTTCCATAATCTAAGCAATGACCAGGCATTTCACTTTCCCTAATACAAAATTACTCTATAAACCCTCTTAGGGGAAATAAAGAGGAAATATGTACTTCATATGTTAGAATAGGTCTTCCTATAATGGATCAGCCTTACCCTCAATGAAGAGGCTCTAGTTCTATGAACTGACCCAAATCTAGGAATTAGGGGCCATAACTACTGAGGGCTCAGTTCAATCTTCGTTAGTCACATTAGATACATTATGTTTTGTTGTTGATGATGATGATTTATTTGGATAGTTCAAGCAAGGCTTAGTTTATAGTCCATCTATTTTGTTCCTGGAAATCTCATAATCATCTAAGTACCATTGTAACTAAGATCTGTGCTAGTCAAACCCTTCAGATGACCAGGCTTAATAGAAAGCTACTGCAGGGGCTCGTTATGGCAGTGGAAGAGAAAAACCAAGAGCAGTGATCATTAAGCAGAGTGAGTGCTATGCCAAGCTGTAGGTGTTAGAGGTGTGGGGTACATAAATATACGGAGAGAGAAGAACCTCTATGTTTCTCTAACCTGTGGGAAGATGACTGAACATTATATTTCTGTGGAAACTGGAAGATAGAAACAGTACTTTAATGACTACTCCCATTATAGCTCTGTCATTTGTCCCTCTAAAAGCAAGAGAGTATAACTGAATAATAATGTAGAAGCTGAGGTCACATCTCTTTCATATCATTTATGCTGTTTTCCAGTTGCAGGCACTAGTCCTTCATTGAAAAGTTAGGGAAGGAGAGTAGATAATGATAATAAAAATTAGTCATGACTCTTTCTTCTATAGAAAGTGTTTCATTATTTTTTGAATAGTTTAGTATTGTATTTATATACCACATCTTTTTAATCCAATCATCTATTGATAGGTATGGGGGGGGGGTTGGGGGTTGGGTTAAAAAGGTGAAGGGAGTAAGAAGTTACAAAATAGTCACAGGGATGTAAAGTACAGCATAGTGAATATAGTCAATAATATAATAACTATGTATGATGCCACACGGGTACTAGAATCATCAGGAGGATGACTCATAAATTATATAATTGTATAACTGCTATGCAGCACACCTGAAACAAGTATAAAATAAAAGCTTATATGTAAAGTGTAAAGGGTTTGAAAAATTGTCTGACACATATGAAAAGCTGTAAAAAAAAAGAGAAAGTTGTAAGTGGTAGAAGATAAAGAAACAATTAAACAAGGCCAAGAGAATATTTTTCAAAAATGTAATAGGAAAGAGACTGTTAGCAAATATAAAACAATCTATGTCTTCACTGACCTTCCTCAAAAGAGTGCCCATGAGGAAAACTGGTCACAAGCTAAAGTTTAAAACTGAGTAAATCTCTTTTAAAATCTGGGCTCTGTCTATCACTTTGCAAGCAATATTGACCTTGAGATTCTTCTATTTGTGAATATGTATTAGTAACAAACTGAGTTAAAATTATTGTTCAAAGGTTAGTTTACATAAATGAGAACATAATATTTCCACTGTAAAACTGTTCAGCAATTTATATATGATGCTTTACTTTATAACAGGTTTGTGTATTTGAAGCCTTGTTTACATTTTTTTCAAAAATTTTGTTTTATTATTTCCAAGGCAGTTCATAATTTGTTAGTGAACTAAATTAAAACAAACTTGTGGCAATTAAAACAAACATTTACCATAAATTTAATGACATTGTGGTGGATTATAATATGGTTCCCAAATATGCATACCTCCATGCATCCATACTCTACTGTATGAATTGTTTTCAGATGTGATGTATGAGGAGCTTTAAGTGTGTCTGAATAGATGGGTTGGGGCCTAGCATTTCTGACATTGCCATGAGAAGAGCTTCTCTCAAGTAGCTAAGAGCCATTTTAGCCTCAGCCTCAGAATAAATGCATGTGGGGCCTAGATGAGTCCAGCCCATAGTGAGGAGCTAAGCCCATTCAGATGCACAGTGTGGAAAAAAGCCAGTCTGCCAAGCCTACCATTGATTAGCTGATTCACAACAGAATTGGAGACCTATGACTATGGGACTAAATCTTATTGTTATTGTATGTAATTGAGTGGATTGTTAGTAAACATTATTGAGTTGATAGCTAACAGATCAAGATCTTGTCACCTAGAAGTGGAGTGATGAGATAACAGAAGTCTAAAATATGTGGTATGGGCTTGGGACTAGAGAGTAAGAGTTATGAAAACTATTATAGGGGCTTGGAGAAAAGAGAACAGGCCAGTTTGAAAATAGAATTAAGAAGAATTGTAAAAACCTAGAAATGCTGGGACATACCAGATTTGAAAATAAAACTTTTTTATCTTTGGCTCTCTAGGCAGCAATAATTAAAAAGTTAAGAAACAGCCTTGGAGTGGAACTCAAAGACCTATGTGGTCTTTAAAATACTTTCTATAGATATAAATAAAGAAAACCAAAGCCTTGGCAGCCTCACCATTTGTTAAGTCTTCTAAAATCAGTATGGTGGCTCCTATTAGGTCTTTACACCTGAGTAAATGAACTCCCAATGAGGTTAAGCCCATGGTCCCACAAAACATAAGAATAATTCTCCCTCTTAAGACTTATTGATCAAGATGTGGGCATCTAGAACTGACTAGAATTGAATATATTAAAAAACCCAACATTTTGAGAGATCTATATTTGCAAGAATGTTGCCAGTCTATTCAAGATGATAAAAAACAAAAACAACCCGGCCAGGCGTGGCTCAGAGGTTGAGCGTCGACCTAGGATCCAGGCTATTAGGGTTTGATTCCCAGTCAAGGCACATGCCCGGGTTGCAGGCTTGATCAATGACTCATCATTGATGTTTCTATCTCTCTTTCTCCCTCTCCTTTCCTCTCTCTGAAATCAATAAAGATATATTTAAAAAAACACACAAAAATAAAAACAAACAAACAAACAAAATATAATACAAAAACAAACAAACAAAAACTCTGGTTGTCTACTTACTATAGGGAGAGAATAAGTAGAAAGTGCCAAAGAGGCAAATGGAAAGATCATAGACCAGGCCCTTTGTCAGAAGTGGAACCAGTATCTGGTAAAAAAAAAAAAAATGTTCTACTCCAAGACAGGGAGTACAAAACAATGTTTGCCTGGCAAGGTTTCAGTATTGCTAGGGATTTGCGCCTCCAATGTATTTCTCATTTCTCCTCTTTTCGAATGAGAGTGTTTATTGAATTTACCCTGTCCCTATTTCACAATCATTTGATGGGAATGTGGGTGGAGAATAACTTGCCTTTTTAGTTAATAAATCTCCATATAAAAATAACTGATACCATGTCTGATATGGATCATGAGATCTTAGGCAGCAATTAGTAACTTGGGGGGGGGCAGCAGGTGAGTGAACTTTGTGTGCAGATGGATCCTAAATAACAGTGGCTAAGGGAGGGAACTGTGGTAGACTTAACTGCTTTTTGCCAATCTTAACTCCTTCCTGCATCAACGCCTCACACCATGTGACTTGCTTTGGCTAATTAGATATTAATATGCATAAACAAATAGGACTATATAAAACTAAAAACTTCTACATAGTCAAAGAAACCACCAACAAAACAAAGAGGCAGCCAACCGAATGGGAGAAGACATTTGCAAACAACAGCTCTGACAAGGGGTTAATATCCAAAATATATAAAGAACTCATGCAACTCAACACCAAACAGACAAACCAATGAAAAATGGGCAGAGAACCTGAACAGACACTTCTCCCAAGAAAACATTCAAAATTGCCAACAGGTATATAAAAAGATGACAAACGCCTCCTTTTAAAGGTAAGAAAACTATTAGAGCAAAGGAAATATACAGATGTCAAATAAATATATGAAATAATAATTTTTCATTAAGAATTTCAGATTAAAACAACACTGAAATACCACTACACACCTATTGGAAAGGCTAAAATCTAGAAAAAAACAAAACAAAAAGCAAAACCTGATAATACCAATGGCTAACAAGGATTCAAAACAACAGAAATTGTCATTTATTGCTGGTTGAAGTGCCAAAAGTTACAGGCACTTTGGAAAATAGTTTGATAGCTTCTTGCAAAGGTAAGCATAGTCCTGCCATATGATCTAGCAATTGCACTCCTAGGTATTTATACAATAATTTATACAATTATTTTGGAAAACTTAATTTTAACAACAACAAAAACCTGCACAGGAATGTGTATAGCAACTTTAATGATAATTACTAAAAACAAGAAACAACCAACATGCCCTTCAATAGGTGAATGGATAACTAAACTGTGGTACATCCATACAATAGGATATTATTCAGCAATAAAAAAAATAAACTATTGATCCACAAAATGACATGCATAAATATTAAATGCACATTGTAAAGTAAAAGATGCATATGAGAAAAGACCAAATACTAAATGATTTCAATTATGTGACATTCTGGGAAAGGCAAATCTTTGGACATGAAGATTGGTGGTTGCCAGGTTTGTGGGTAGAGGAGGTGAGAATGGAGTGGGTGATGTACTGATGATGTACACTCTCTCCACTACTATACACCTCTGGTCTGATTCCCCAACCTCAGATGCTCTTTCTCCCATGTTTCCTGCTGCTTAGGCTAAAATATTTAGATCCATCCTTTATTTCTCACTTTATTATATTGTACATTCAATATAGCTGCAAATGTCATTGCTTGCAGCTTCAAACTATAATCAGAATAAAATCATTTGTTGAAACTATTCCGTATAATAGAATATACAATGCTAGATACATGGCACTATGCATTTTTCAAAACCTACATGACTTTATAGTACAAATACATATCTCAATATATCCAAAATTACATTATATATATATTTGAGGTATCCCAGGATGGAATAAAGAATGTGAAATTACAAACATATGAAACAACTTCGCTGACCTAAATAACTTTCAAAGAAGTGGATTTTATTTCATTATTTTGCAAAGAACAAAATACCAAAAAAATAAAATGTACACAAGCATTGTACTCTGGTTGGCAAACTTGTTTTGTGCTACTAGGCAACTCTGAGCTATATCCCCAGCCCCAAATTCTCTTTCTCCCATGTTTCCTTTTCCTCAAGTTAAAATACTTAGAGACATCCTTTATTCTCACTTTTATTGTATTGCACATTCAATATATCTGTAAATTTGATTGCTTATCATTTCAAAATGCAATCAGAATATCACCTTTTTTTTTTTTTTTTTTTTTTTTTTTAGCAACTCCATTGATATTACAAAGCAAGGAACCACTATCTTCTTCGATTATTCCAAAACCTATCTGGTATCCTAGGATATGTTCCACACCTCACACACTTTGGTCTTAACAAGGAGCCAGAGTGTGTGTTTTTTATGATTATACATGAGTTCAGATAATTTTCTTTCTCAAAATCATCAAATTCGATACCTTTTAAATCAATTTCCACTATATATCTTTTAAAAAATATATATAATCATAAAAACGGAGGCACTTTTAGTAACTTTCAACAGTTCCTTAGGAGAATTTTGCTGGTATTGGAATGTTTTTCATATATTTCAGACTGAATTTTAAAGAATATCATTATGCAGTTCCATATTCTATGTCTTTAAAAAATGTGAATACTCTTTTATTTCTCTAGTACAGCTTTAATAAGTATAAGAAGTAAGTAATATAACCTTTCTATATATTTTTTCTTCCCTGTAGAAGATCATTTCTATCAAATAAAACCAAAAATAATCAGAATAAGTGTTCACTATAGTTATCTGTTCATTTTTCATCATTATGATACAAGTAAAAGGTGATGTGAAGGTTAGTCTTTGATTTTAATTTAAATTGATTTTACTAGTAAATTGGATTTTGTTATGCTTCATAAGGATATATTTTGTGTAGCAAACTGAATTGCCTACCTTTGCAAACTGATATGAATCAGGAAAGAAACTTCATTTTATGCAAACTTTTAAATATCTAGGCAGAAATGTAAAATTTACTCTTGCAGTCATCTGTGGTTCTACTGTATTAAAAATTCTATTTATCTAAGCAAAAGGAATGCATTAGCTTTCATTTAGGCATGCACCTCTGTGCTTCTCTACCATATTACATGTTAATATATTTAATCTAGTCAACATTTTTGGATGTTTTAAACATGATCATATGCATTTATGCTAGGGCTTGGGCATGCTTTTACCACTAGTAATGAATTTGACCTATCAGCAAAAGCTCTAAAAGCTTTTATCTTAGAATTCACGTCATTAACATTGCTTTCTTGGAAATTTGCATATTCAGTTCTAAATGATTATTATTTTTTTTCATGTTAAATGTATACAGCACCCTAAACATTTTTTACAGAGGGTGTCTTTTTAAATTGATTTTTTAGAGATACGGAGAGAGAGAGAGAGAGAAAGAAAAAGAGATTGGTTGCCCTGACCGGGAGCCAAACCTGCCACCTTTTGGTGTATGAGACGATGCTCCAACCAACTGAGCCACATGGACCAGTGCAAGCATTATTTTAATTTTATGGATTTTTAAGTTGCTATTTTATTATAAAAATTCTAGCTCTTTATTCACTTAAAATGGCAATTAGCTATTAGAAATTATATTTCCACATTGATTACAGTTAATGTAACATTAAATTTAAGTAGACATAAAAGTATTCAATCTGATATTTTACAAATGTAAGTTACACAGAAATATTGTTGCTATTATATTAACCAAATAATTAGCATTCAACTTTCTTATAGATTCTGATTATTGTAAAATGGTAACTATCCCTCTACCTACTCCCTGTCCAGCGAGTGCCAGTTAAATCACAGCAGTGAGTTATGCATTATTGGTTTCAGACACTATTTGTTGGCTGCTAGCAATCTTCTTTAGTTCATCAAACCCAAATATTGTTTGAGCCACACTGTGCTGAATTAATAGAAGCCTCTTCACTCATACCAGGTATTAGTTATCATTGATCTAAATAAAGCTTGATCAGTCCTGATCCTCTACTAGCTGCTGGTTAGGACCGAGAGTGTAACTTAATTCTGATCCATGAGTCATAAGAAGCGCAATCAGTAGAATTTTGAGAAATCTCATTTTCAAATGAAGAGAGACAGAAAGGAAATACTTTTTCTTTTCTTGTTGTTTTAAATGTGTTTTTTGACTTTGTGATAGAGATTTGGTAGCTATCTTTAGGCCATAATATGACAAAGCTAAAAACAAAAACTAACATAATTTATTAGAATGACAGTAAGAGCTTTGTTATTAACCATGAGTTACTGAACCAAACCTGAAAATACTTACAATCTAGATTCCTTGTTAGGTGAAATAATGAAATGTCTCCATTGTTTAGGGTTTTGTTCCAGTACTGTGCTTTCATCTTTACTGACACAGCCTCTTTACTGTTTCAAAGTTTAGATTCCAAATAAGTAAACATACTTAACAATGTCTACTATTGTGGATAATAATTTAAATAATAGCTAATGTTTATTATACAACTGTTATGTCTGTATGTCCTTCTATGTAGGTTATTATGTTCTGGAATTATTACAATAATCTTATAAAACATGTAATTATACCTATTATCCAAATAAGGTAAAAGAGGCACAGAGAGGTAGAGAAAGTGCACACAGACTGGAAACTGCAAATGCACATCCAGGCAGTCTCACCTTAGAACTCCAGCTCATTGCTGTTATTCACGGGGTGCCATAAAAGAATATATATATATATAGAGAGAGAGAAGCTTGGAATCACATATAATCCACAATTTGTATAAAATCAAATAACAAAGAACAAATAAAACAATTATATTTTTAATCAAAAAATAAAAATAAAGCTGAAAGGTTTTACTTTGTTACACATTTTCTACTACTATTATCTCTTGCAATCTTTATACCAGATATTCCACTGCAGGTAAGTACTGTAGAGTTGGAATTTTTTTTAAATGATTTAATGTGACTGGGTTTGTGTGTGTGTGTGTGTGTGTGTGTTTATGTAACTTTATGTTTTACCTGGTATCATTTCCTTAAACAAGTGATAAACCATCTGTATTTTTTATTCTGCTCATAAAACATACCAGTAGACATCAGAAAAATCTTTAAACTGTTACCTACTGTAATACTTAAATAAACTTGAACCTGTGACTTCAAGAAACATGTCATCATAATAATATATTATATTCAAAATTTGGAATGAGAAGAAATGTCTACCATGGTCATATAACACATAAAACTAAATCCTTAAGCCAAATTTCATGACTTGAACTTTGAAAAGCGTGGTTGAAATAAGGATGAGCTTATTTTTTTATTTCTTATTTTCCCATTGGCTAGAGTTTTATTTATCAAGATATCAAATTATAGGAAAGAAAACATGTGAGACACTTCTCTTATTCCTGAGAAAATACAAGAGCATCAAGTACAGTTCATCTATAGAACTGTGAATTTATCTTTCATATAATCTCCCCAGATCCCAGTGCTGTAATGTGTAACCCTGAACTTTTGATCTGGTGGTCTTACATCTTATCATATAGTAAACAACTTTAATCCTGTTTTTCCATCTCTCCTGGAAGAATGTGTGTATCTTTCTCTTAGGTTCTAGTCCCCACCTCATGGAATTCACATATTGGTATTTTGATAAAGATATTACTGTATTAAATACATAAATCATAAAAAAATATTTCAGCATAAGTACTAATAAGTATGCAGTATCTTCTAATTTGTGAGCAAACTGAAGACCAGTATAATTCTTACATTACCCTGTGGTGTAAGAATTGTTCTAATATTTATTTCGGATTGTTTTCTACATATATCAAAAATAAGTCTTTTACTAATGCGATCCAAATTAATTACATTTCTATATTTTTACATTTAACTATAATTATTCTGCTATAATAGTTTTTGACTGGAAAAAAAATTGAACTATATGTGAAGTGTTTGCATATTATACTTAGCATTTTCATTTATACAAATCATTGTCATTTTAAGTACATGGCTTGATAATATGATCTGATAGCTCAACAAAGATTAGAGAAATGTCTATGCTTTTGGTACTACAGAGAACTGTATTTATGGTCAGCCAAACATTTTCAGGCTGTTGCTTAGCAACCTACATGCAAGGGGAAATTTGTATCAGAGCTTAAAGAACAAAGAGTCAGGATATTAAATCCTTTAATAGTGTTTGGTAATATTCTTCAAAGTTCATCAACAATATTAACTAGGTTGGCTTTCTAATTTCATTTGTAGTTATCAGTTTACTTATTAACTTTTACACAGAAGCACAGTAAGAAAAACACTTATAAAACCTTTGAGAAAGAGAAGGTGAGGGAGAGGGGAAAGGAGGGAGGAAAGAAGGGAGGAAGCAAGGGGGAAAAGGAGGGAGGGAAAGAGGGGGAAAGAAGGAAGGGAGGAAGGAAGAAAGGAAGGGAAGGAAGAAAGGGAGGGAGGGAGGGAGGGAGGGAGGGAGGGAGGGAGGGAGGGAGGGAGGGAGGGAGGGAAGGATAATGGAAGAAAGATGAAGAATCTTATCTTCAGATACAAACAACCATTTTATTACTCCTTAGGGGAAACAAACTCATAATTAATGTGAAGGTGCTAGTTTCCTCTTCTTTTCTGGGGCTAGTTCATGGAAAATACAAGTATATTCTTGTGAAAAATCTGTTCAGTCAGTGAATTTCATATAGGAAAATTCAAAATGGAAAGACAAAACAGATGCCTACGAGCAGAAGTGTGTGGATATTGGCTCTTTTATCAGCCTCCTCATTTTGCCAAGATACCTTTTCCGAGCTATACATTTCTACTTGCATCCCAAGAAGAGCAGCGGTGGCATTGTTAGAATCAAACAATGAATCAATTTCATTTTTATTTTCTCTTTAAGGTTTAAAAAAAAAAATCCCAGGAGCCTACCTACCTACAACAAGCAACATTAAGCAATATTATGAAATTATGGTAGTTGCTTACACATTAATACTATCTGATAATTTACTTACATAAAAATAAGATTTGCATATCCCATTTCTTCCTTATATCCCTATCACTGTTGATGGTACCACTGTGCTGTTAGCTGTCTAAGTTAGAAATCAGTTAATTGTTATCCACATGTATGTGTTTCTGCAGCCCGTGTGTAACAGGCGACTATATCTTGCTTAATTCTGTTGCCTATTTTCCCCTCAAATCAAAATCATTCTTTCCATACGCACTGCTCTTGCTTCAGTTCTTCCTCCATTATCCTTAGAAGGGCTTCTATATTGGTCTTTTCACTTAGTCTTTGCTCTCTGAAGTATATAAGTTTTCACAGAGTGTTCTTTCTGCATCACTGATATCTCTAACTTAAAACCTAGCAAAGGCTTCTTACTACCTGCACAGAAAAGTCAGAACTCTTAACACGACTAACGTGTGGCGTCGCAATGTAGCCTCTGCTTAGCTTAGCTGCAGATCCACTCAGCAAGTTCTCCCTCATTATATGCAGCACTGAGACAATGTTGAGATGGTCTTAATTTTCTAAATTTAGTAGTTGTTTCTTCTTCTTTCCACTATTTTAGCACATAATCCCTATGGATATAATTTCCTTCTCTTCCTTATTTGGAAAATAACTAATTCTTGACTCTCAAGTTTATCTTCTCCCCAAAAGCCCCTGTTTCAATCTCCTCCCCAGTGAAAATAAATATTCCCTAATCAGTGTTAGCACTCTAGCTGACACATGCTTCTGTTACTTACTATACCTTATTATATTTGTTTACAGGTCAGCACCTCTCAGATAATAAATAGGCATTTTTCTCAAACTCTTCCCCCCCTCCCTCAGGGCCTATGCAGTGTCTTTTAGGCTCTAGAGCTTGATATTTAACAAATATTAAATAGTGCTGTTGAATAATGTGCTGTTGAATACATTAATTAGTTAATCTAATAAATAAATGATTGAAGTAGTCACATAAATTTTAAAAGATAACATTCATGGAGACATTTGATTTTTAAAACATTTAGCATTTTTTGTTCAACGCAAAGAACTTTTAAATGAGATTCCTTGAATCAAAACCAGAATTTGCCATTTACCTTCTTTATTTAACAAATATCTATTGGCTATGAATTATATACCCTACACATAGTTAAAATGGTTCCTACCATAACATACTTACAATCCCTTAGGCATTGGTTTATGATAGAGAAGGGGGGCTGATATTTGTTATAATGACACTGTTTATAAGATTGAAAAGATAGCCACTTGCCCCAGACTTGCAGACTTGAAGCCTGCCTCAGGGAAAAAGTACAACTTGAGTTAGGTTTAGAGACACACTAAATTCTTGGCCTAAATTCTTTTGACTTCACTGGCTACAGTTTTGTTTTGTTTTGTTTTTTTCCTCATAATCAGTATGGGATTTTATAAGAAATACTGGAGAAGAAGGAAAGAGGGGGAGCAACTTAAGAAATAAAGAACTAACGGAAAAGGAACCTAGATGATGGAGCAGAGATGATGGAACTATCAATCAGAGATAAAACACTATGAATACACCTTAAAAACTCTAGTGGGAAAAGTAGAGAACATGCCTGAAAATATACTAAGTTTAGCAGACATATAAATCTAAAAAGGAAGAATATAAAGGAAATGCTACAAGTAAAAAGACAAACTAGAAATGAGAATTCACTTTGAAAGGTTTATCAAAATATTAGACACTGCAGAGTACTTGAAGATAAATTACTTGAAATTATCCAAATTAAAATGTAAACAGGGAAAAAATGGAGATAAAAACAAGATAGAGCTTGAGCTTTTGACCAAGATTAAGTAATATGTATTAGATTTACACTGCCTCCTTAACAATTAAAACCACACAAAATATATGAAATGAGGGTTTTCCAACATTAGATACCCATAGACATTCTTCATGACACAGAGCAAGAAGGTGGAGTTGAGTGGTTTCCGAGTGGAATAGACAGAGTTGGGATTCCTCAGAGGCCAAGGCAGCTAGAGTGTGCAAGACACAGTACCAGAGCTGAGAGAACTGCAAGGAGAGATAATTCTGGAGATCTTCTCAAGGCCAACTTTGCACCTACAGCAGAGTTAAAAACAGCAACATATATGAAGCTACTACTGCACAAGATTTGGGGACTATGAGCAAAAAAACAGTCAAGGGATTTTCCAAAGAGCCGTGAATAGACTTTTCCTTGGTGAAAAGCCATAATGAAAATGTGTCTTAGTTCACAAGGCATGGGATATTGTATTCAGAAGATACTCAATAGTGGGACAAAATTAGCCCTAGATTTAAGGTGCTGTGGTCCTTACCTGAACCACAGAAGAACTAGATACTTTTCTGTCACCATATACAAAAATTGGTTCTAAACCTAAATGGAACATGTTGTATGTTTTAGAAAAGCAGAGATAATCTAGGCAAAGAGACAAGTATTATTTGCCTTTGCCCCCACAGGGAATATATTTTGAGAAATATTTTTAATGATTTACTTAGAATAAACATAGGTTGTTATTACATTCCTCAATAGAGTATGAGATGTTCACACCAAAAAACAATTTGGTAATAATCAAATGGAAATGATTGATCTGACAGCTGATTCTATAGTAGCCTACTTTAATCCAAGGGCTATTTTATGTCATGCAGAAGAATGAATAAAGTATATGTCTACCTGGTAATCTTTAATAAATAGGTTTTATCTTTACACATCTTTTAGAGCTTTTAAGTCTTCTGTTTTAAGCCCTAGGGGTAAAATTATTCCTTGTTCCCTTGGAGAATCTTTTTTATCCACATTCCTCTGTCTATAAAATAGTAAGATTCTGATGGCCAAATTAGGGTAAAGATCTACAAGAAATGGGTCAAGAAAACCACTCAACCTAATTCTAGTTTCACTCATAGATGGAGACCCATATTAGTTTCTGTGATTCACCATTTCAGAACAACTACAATGAAGTGTGAGGACAACATGCAGCTTGTGATAAAGTTAAATCGTTTGTTTGGTGATGTGTTGGTGCATCTGTCTTCCACAGGGACCTAACAGAGTGCCTACAGGAAGAAGATGTATGTAACTGCACACTGTATCCATCATGCCCTTTCTTCTGAACATGGTTGAACAAAATCACTTTATCTATGTTAAAGTGCAATTTAATTGCTAGTCCCTAATTTTTTTTTATGAAAACTAATGGAAAAATCTAGTTTTTTTCCTACACTAACAGTTTCACTCATGATTGTCACGGGAACGGTATAGTTAATATTCAAGAGTTTTTCAAGTGAGAGTAAGCTTTTATAAAGCCATTAGTTCATTTTTTAAGTAAGCAAAATGAACTGTAGCTCTCTCTATCAAGACACTAAAATAAAGATTTTAAACCCAAATTTTACCCTGACTGCATTTTACTAATCACAATTTCCTAAACAATATTTTAAAGCAGTATCCATTTCAGTGATATAACTAAGTCCAGACTGGATAACTTTCTTTCAGACTAGCCTACTTTCTAATCACATCATTTTAATTATGCTGTAAATGGACATTCCACTTTTTTTTTGCAGTGTTTTGAAAATAAAATCTTCTTACACCAGTTTTAATTTTACACTAGAGTCTTTTAAAATAGAGCCAACAACATGCTCTTTACATTGAAAAAGGGGTGAGTTTTGTTTTTTCAATCCTCACCCTAGGATATGCTGTTATTAATTTTAGAGAGAAAGGAAGGGAGACAGAGAGAAGGAAACACTGATGTAAAAGAGAAACACTGATCAGTTGTATCCTATATGTTCCTCAACCAGGCATTGAACCCACAACCTGGGTACATACCCTGACTGGGAGTTGAACCTGTAAACTTTTGAGGTAGGGGAGGATATTCCAACAAACTGAGTCACCTGGTCTGGGTGAGGTGAATTTTTATGAAAACTAAATAAATTGTATACTCTTTGTGCTATAACACTCATGTATGTGCCATATTAAACTTAGAGCAGGCGAACCTACATTTCCCCCCATTTTTCTTTAATCTAGAGGCAAACAACTTAAAATTGAATTAAGTAGCTTTTCAATAAGATTGTTGATGCAACTGAGTAATTACGGTAAGTTGCTTCATTATTATTCTTCTCAAATCTGCATGTATAACACTGATTGAGTTAAAACTCCTATTTACATATTACAATCAGTGGTTAACTAAACTGTCATATTTTTTTAATTTTGAAATAACATTAATTAAGGGACATGACAAATTCATCTAAGCGATGAGCTTAGAAACCTTACATTTAATATATTTATATGCAGATAAAGTGTGTGTGTATATATCTATATATATATGTATGTGTGTGTGTGTATATATATATACACACACATATATATAATTGTTTTCTTCTTAGAAATAGCTGTGTTGTTCAGGTAATGACAAGAATAGTTATGTGATTCTTATGCTGTTAAATACAGTATATTTTGAAGTTACTTTAATAAGTGAATATTTCCACTCAGCAAATCTTAACACAACAAAATAAAGTTAGCTTTCTAAATATTAATCTAGACAGATGCTCTCCCTTCACAACAATATACCCTCCCCAATAAAAAGTACTGTGATTTTGATGCTGATGCACTAATATCCTTTGAAATTTATCTCTAGCAAGTTCCTGAACAAATTTTGACCCTGTTCTGATTCACAACCTTTGTTCAGTCATTAATTCTCTTTACTCATCAATAGGCTACGTGTTTTGTCATTAAACATATGGCTTGCGTGATACAATCAATAGTTCAACCCAAATTGGAAATTTTCTATGTTCTGTGTACTGTGACACATGCTAAGAAACCAGAGAGAAATAAGGCACAGTTTCGGCACTCAGAGAACATGTCATCCAATCATGTGCAGATACATAATTAAACAAATGACAGTTAAGTATGATAAATACAAAGTAGGAAAAACATACAGGGATTGCCCTGCCCAAGTGGCTCAGTTGGTTGAAGCAGTATCCTATTCACCAAAAGGTCGCAGCTTCCATCCCAGGTAAGGATGAGCAAAGGAAGCAACCCACTGATTGATGTTTCTCTCTCACATCGGTGTTTCTCTCTCTCTCTCTCCCCCCCCTTCTTGCCCTTTTCTCTCTCTAAAATCAATAAAAAATATCCTTGGGTGAGGATAAGAAATGAACAAACAAGAGAAACATACAGAGGTTGCATTAAGAGTGAGTGATTATTGGTACTTGGGGGAGTCAGATGAGACTTTGCAGAGGAAGTGATGTGATTTGGAACTGAAAAATGAAATATTAATCAGGAGGATTAAAAGTGCCTATTAAATAAATGGAACCTAGGTGTTCAAAAAATAGAGATTTACTATTTTTCTCTAAACAAAATTCAACCACCCTTCTTAACAGGGCCCATGCTAATGTCACTAGTAGGTGATTTGAACCCTCTCTCAGGTTTATTTTAACCCCTTCAAAACTTCCCACATGGGCTGTGTTTTGGGGTCATTTTCAAGAAGTTCATAAATATTCACATTTTTCTTCTGGATACTTGGTAGAATTATACTTTCTTACCTCATTGGATTGTAGTTTTGAACATGTAACTTTCTTTAATCCATGAAGTAAGAGTGGAAGTGGCATGCATTATATCTAGGCAAATGCTTTTGAGATCTAATGCATGATTTAACACATTCTCTCCTCCATGGTAATCATAGACATATACATATTGAAGAGATTGTGTGAACCTGGGTCCTTGAGTGGCAAGGATAAGCAATCCCTAACCCACTCCTTGATGGACATTTAATGTGAAATTATATAAATCAATAAGGCCCGGCCAGGCGTGGCTCAGTGGTTGAGTGTCAACCTGGGATCCAGGCGATTGGGGTTCGATTCCCCGTCAGGGCACATGCCCAGGTTGTGGGCTCGATCACTGACTCTCTCATCATTGATGTTTCTATCTCTCTCTCTCTCCCTCTCCTTTCCTCTCTCTGAAATCAATAAAGATATAGTAAAAAAATAAATAAAAAATAAGATTTGGGGTTGTTTATTACCACAGCATAACCTAGCCCTTCTTGCCTGATGACAGTTTTAAACACTTACTACCAAGTCTTTGGTACTAAAATGAAGTGGTTAAAAGAGAAAGAAACTACTTCTATGTATGGAACATGTACACTGTTATATAGTGTGCCTCCACATTGTATTGCTTCTCTTCACAGCAGGCACTGCCCAGCTCATCTATGTATCCCTGGGCTTGCAGAGCCATTATTAGTCCCCGTGCTTTTATACACTCTTTTGGCATTCTGCACTGTGTCTTCATGGCACTTATTTTAATTGATAGTTGGGAAATTACTGATGTGATTATTTCACTATTGTCACCTTCTCTACATATTGTAAATCAAAGTAGATAATGCTATGTCAGTATACTACAGTGAGTAGCAAAGACAATAGACCAGTATCTAATAAATAAATGAAGGTCAAATAAAGAAGTGAAAAATACATGAGTGTACGAATGCATGAATGAACAAGGATTCTAGGTACATATTTAATGAATTTACTGTCCCCTCAAGCAAAGAGAAATAAATCAAGATTATTAAAGTAGGTTTTACTAACTAGAATTTCAAATAATTAACAAACACTAAAATTATTGGCTTCTAATAATTAAAGGGGGTATTTATAATATAATACTTTATTTTAATTTTACAGATTAGAAAAACCAACTCTATACATGCTTGGGATTTACCAGTGGTGACAGAGAAAGTCAGTGACATTGCTTTCAATGTTATGATAATAATGAGGATTTTCCTCCTTAGAATAAAGTTGAATAGTATTTGTGAAGACTCAAAATAAATAGCTGCTATTTAATAGCTGCCTGTTCTTAGGCAAAAATTTAACCTGATAGGACTTCAGGATCTTCATCTCTAAAAGGGTAACATCAATATTATATACCAATAGGCATGTTATGAAGGCTAAAGAAAGTAATATATGTAAAATAAGTAGGAAGCATTCTTGCATACTATATACATGTATACATATACTATATATATGATGAACACTACATATGTATACACACACATTTGTCTGATGATAGTGATGTTGGTTACATGAATGCATAGAGTCAAGTCTCAAAATGTGGACTTTTTAATAAGTTTCTTAGTTCTAATTATTCTTCACATATATTTTAAGTCTTTGGGAATAGTAATGCATTGTATAAGACTAAAAATATTAAAATGTAGAATGGGGAAATTACAAGTGTTATGGTTAGCTTTATAATTGTGAAATATATTAATTTATTTACATTCATAACTCTGTGATATTTTTGAATCATGTTATCTGACCATAATGGTATAAAACTAGAAATCAATCACAAGAAAAAAACTGAAAAACACACAAAGTCATGGAGGCTAAATGACATGTTACCATGCAACAAATGGAATAACGAGATCTAAGAAAAAATAAAAAGATAACTTTAACCAGATTAAAATGAGAACACAACAATTCAAAAATCTATGGGACACAGTGAAAGCAGTACTAAGAGGGAAATTCAAAGCATTACAGGTCTATCTCAAAAAAAGAAGAAAAATCTCAAATAAAATATCTAACTTTACAGCTAAAGTAACTTGAGAAAGAACAACAAATACAGCACTAGTGAGTAGAAGGAAGGAAATAATAATAATCAGAGCAGAAATAAATAAAATAGAGTCTAAAAAACAATACACAAGATCAATGAAACCAAAAGCTGTTTCTTTGAAATGATAAACAAGATTAATAAACTTTTAACCAGATTTATCAAGAAAAAATTAAAGAAGACCCAAATAAATTAAAACAGAAATGAAGGAAGAAAAATATCAATTGCCAAAACAAAACAAACAATACAATGAAAACAATACAAAAGCTTGTAAGAAAATATTATGAACTACTATGTGCAAACAAAATGGACAATTTGGGAGAAATTGATAAATTCCTAGAAACATACAGTCTTTCAAAACTTATTCGGAAATAATCTGAGAATCTTAATAGACACATTATAACTAGTGAAATTGAAGCAGTGATCAAAAAACCCCAGCAAACAAAAGTCTTGGAATGTATGGCTTAACAGATGTATTTTACCAAATATTCAAAGAAGAGCTAACATCTGTCCTTCTCAAACTATTCTAAAAAATTCAAGAAAAGAGAAAAATCCCAAGTTCATTTTACTAGGCCAGCATTATCTTAATTTCAATGCCAGAGAAAGACACTACAATGAAAAAAAAAATTATAAGCCAATATACTTAATGAACATAAATGCTACAATTCTCAAGAAAAATATTAGAAAACTGGATCCAGCAATACATTAAAAAGATCACACACCATTATCAAGTTGAATTTATTCTGGGGATGCAAGGTTGGTACAATAGTCACAAATCAATAAATATGATACATCACATAAACAAAATGAAAGACAAAAATCACATGATAACATCAATAGATGCAGAAAAAGCATTTGATAAAATCCAGCACCCACTTATGATAAAAACTGTCAGCAAAGTGAGAATAGAAGAAACATATCTCAAAGTAAGAAAGGTCATATATGACAAACCCAGAGACAACATCATATGGACAAAACTACAAGTATTTCCCTTAAGATTGGGAACAATACAGGGATATCCTTTTTCATCAATCTTCTTCCACATAGTACTGGAAGTCCTAGCCACAGCAATTAGACAAGAAAAAGAAATAAAAGCAATCCAATTTGGAAAGAAAAAAGTAGAACTATCATTATTTGCAATGACATTATACCGTACATAGAGAACCCAAAGGATTCTGCCAAAAATCTACTAGAACAGATACATGAATTTAGTAGAGTAGCAGGATACAAAATAAATATCCATAAATCAGTTGCATTTTTTATACACCAATAATGAGCTAAAAAAGGAAAATGAAAAAAACAATCACATTCACAATTGCTTCAAAAAGAATAAAATATCTAAGAATAAATTCAACCAAGGATGTAAAAGACTTGCATGTGGAAAATTATAAGACACTGAAAATAGAAATTGAAGAAGATACAATTAAGTGGAAGTATATACTGTGTTCATGGATAGGAAGAATTAACATCATTTAATGTCCATACTACCCAAAACAATATATACATTCAATGCAATTCCTATCAAGATACCAATGGTGCATTTCACAGAACTAGAAGAAATATTCTAAAAATGTATGTGGAATCAAAAAAGACCCTAAATAACCAAGCAATATTGGGAAAATAAAACAAAGTTGAAAGAATCATGCGACCTGGTATCAAACTATACTACAAGGCCATAGTAATCAAAACAGCATGATATTAGCATAAAAACAGGTACATAAATCAATAGAACAGAATAGAGAGCCCAGAAATTAACCCAGGCCTTCATAGTCAGTTAATATTTAACAAAGGAGGCAAAAACATACAATGGAATAAAGGTAGTCAATTCAATAAATGATGTTGAGAAAATTGGACAGATTTGTGCACAAAAATGAAATTAGACCACCTTCTTACACCACACACAAGAATAAACTCAAAATGGATTAAAGACTTAAATGTTAGACTCAAAACCATAAAAATCTTAGAAGGAAACATAGGCAGTAAAATCTCAGACATTTCTCATAGCAATATTTTTTGCCAATATATCTCCTCAGGCAAAGAAACCAAAGAAAAAATGAACAAATCTGATTACATCAAACTAAAAGTTTTTGCACAGAAAGGAAATCATCAACAAAATGAAAATCAACCCATTGAATGGGGAAATATATTTACCAATGATACACCTGATCAGGAGTTAATATCCAAAATTTAAAAAGAACTTATAAATCTAACACCAAAAAACACAAACAGTCCAAGTAAAAAATAGACAAAGGACCTGAATATACACTTCTCCCAACAGGACATGCAGATGTCCAATAGATATATAAAAAGATGCTCAATGTCCCTAATCATCAGAGAAATGCAAGTCAAATCCACAATGAGATATCACCTCCTACATGTCAGAATGGTTATCATCAGTAAATCAATGAACAACAGGTTTGCAATGATGTGGAGAAAAGAACCCTCATGCACTGTTGTGGAAGTTCAGATTGGTACAGTCACTGTGGAAAGCAGTATAAAGTTACCTCAAAAAATTAAAAAGAAAACTTATCCCCCAGCAATTCCACTTCTAGGAACTTATCCCAGGAAACCTGAAACACTAATTTGAAAGAATATATGCACCCATGTGTTCACTGCAGCATTATTTATATTAGCCAAGATTTAGAAACAGCTCAAGAGTCCATCAGTAGATAGATGGATAAAAAAGCAGTGGTACATTTACCCTTTGTGACAGCATGGATCTACCTGGAGAGCATTATGCTAAATGAAACAAGCCAGGCAGAGAAAGACAAATATGGTATTTCACTCATATGTGGAATCTAATGAACAAAGTGACCTAACAAGCAAGAGTCTTAGATAGAGAGATGGATACCAGCTCTCAGGGGTGGGGGGAGGTTGAGGGACTGAGTGAGGTGGTGAAGGGATTGAGCTAAAATGAATAAAATAGAAAAAAACTCATGGACAAGGACAACAGAGTTCTGATTGCCAGCAGGAGCAGGGGTGGGAGGAGGTGGAGGAAGGTATGGGACAGGGGCGGGTAAATGGTGATAGATGGAGACTTGATTTGGGGTGAAAACACAATACAGTGTACCAATGATGTGTTGTGGGATTGTACACCTGAAACCCATACATTTTTTATCCAGTGTTACCCCAATAAGTTCAATAAAAAGAAAAAAGTATAAAGATATATATATATATATATATATATATATAAAATTATATATATTTTTATATATAAAATTTGAAAAAATGTTCATTTCCATATACTGATATACTTAATAGTTAGCCAAAACCTTGCATTTGCTTTAAAGAGATAAGTTCTTTCCAACATAAAAACAAAGATAACAGAAGTATTAATAATAGAATCTGGCATTCAAATGAAGAGAATGGTCACATATACAAGAGAAAATCCATTGGTTTCACCAAAGAGCTCCCCATTATCTCCAATATCACAAGGTTATAAAAGTCTTCTGCTTCCTCCATACCTCTTCTGGAGGAACTAAGAATAAAAACAAACAAAAATATTGCTTAAATCATTATACCTAAATGTATGGCTTGAATCATTTTAATAGTTTGAACTTTCTGCATTGGAGTAAAGCTTTTTCCACTCCATATACATGAATGGGAGCTAATGTGAAAAATAAATAAATAAATAAATAAATAAATAAATAAATAAATAAATACTCTTTCTTTGCACATGGAGTAGTATTAATATTAATTATGGAATAGTATATTATGGTGTGCTCACAAAATAATAATTACTGTATATATGTGTACTGTATATATGTGTACTGTATACACATACTGTATATATGTGACTAAAGGCATGGGGAAATTATAAGAGAAAGCAAACTACAAATTCTTAGAAAATATTTTTACTATAATGATGAATAATGAATGATTTGTTTGTTGCTAAGAATATTGAAATCAATTTATCTTATATACATATTAAGGCTTTTTATATTTACTGTAAAAAATGCAAAGAGGAAAATGAGAACTCCCCAGAATCAGAAATCATGGTGAATATGACAGTTTACATGACCCTGGTTTTACCATTATTAAATTCTCTACGTATTTGCTTCCATCTAATTGCTTTGTTTTGTTTTTGTAAAAATATTATTGTTTTGTTTTAAAATGCATATTACTTATACAATTTAAATGTAATAGAAAAAAATAATTAAACTGAAGAATATTTGATCTTTATTTATATAATACCTAGATGTATTTCCATGTTTACTGAAATAATAGAACCCTCAGGGTTGTGTTGACTCATCCTAAAACAGTTTGATGGATAGAAGTAGAATTACAAAACACCCTGCTTATCCTGTCTGTTTGCTAGAAAATCTTTTATTATTGTTATGTTTGGGGTTTTTTTCATGCTGTCCATCTTTCAGGGGGTTTGTATTATGGGGTACCCCATTCAATAATGGATTCTGCTAGTGAATAACATTTGCTGACATTAAATATTTTCTGGCAAAATTTTATAAAATTGGTTTAAAAAAATACCATGAGAAATTCTGAAAGTGCTGTGATATTACTTTATAAGCTTTTTAAAAAATGTATCTTTACTGTTGAAAGTATTACAGATGTCCCCTTTTTCCCCATTGATCCCCTCCACCCCACATCCATCCCACCCCCAAGCCTTCCACATACCAATGTCTGCATCCATAGGTTATGCATGTAAGTTCTTTGATTAATCTCTCCCCACCCCTCCCCCACCCCCGCCTTCCCTCTGAGTTCCCTCAGTCTGCTCTGTCTCTGGATCTACAGGCTTTTAATAAGACTTTCCCTTCAGACTCTTGAGTTTTTATTTGATATTTGGACTTTTCATAATTCCAAAAGTTCCAAGTTTTATTTTGTTTTTTTTGTCTTATTTATTGACATGTATCACAGACATGAAAAAATACCAATGTTTTATACATATGAGAAGCACTGTGTTTCTACCTTTTTCCTATCTCAACTGATATTTTTAAAAAAATAACAAGAGATTTTCCAGCATCCTTTTTCCCCCCTCATGTTGCCGTTTTGCTTTGTTTCTGTTGATTTTTTTTTACAACGACTTTTGAAATAATATTTTCAACAGAGTGGAACAATTTCTCATAGCCTGACTGACACTTCTCTAGGGATTAGTGTTCTTGGACTATAGCCTGGAGATTATTAAACTAAAAAATAAAGCATTTTTAGATACCCCATACATTTTTGACACAAGCCAGCATCAGTTGCAGTGTTTCTGTCCATGCTGACTCTCTCTAAAGGACATATATGAATTGATCCAAGTAGAAGGAAATTTTGATGCAGCATCAATTTTGTTTGTTTTGTTTTTTACTCAGTCATTAGTAGTATGAAATGTATTTTCGACACAATTTCAACATGGACACCTCTTAGCTTGTATTAGTGCTTGACCTAGAGAACTTAATTAAGCAGCTTGCTACTGTGTTTGTGAAAACACCCATTATAAGCTCTCTGTAAACAGAATAGAAAACCCTGACATACTGGATGTAATGTGTCAGTGTAGGTTCATCAATTATAACAAATGTTTCGCTGTGGTGGGCAATGTTGATAATGGGGGAGGCAATACAATTGCAGGGGCAGAAAGAACATGGAAACTCTGTATACCTTCCTCTCAATTTTTTAAATATGTGTTTTTATTGATATTAGAGAGAGAGGAGGTGACAGGGAGAGAGAGAAACATCGATCAGCTGCCTCCTACACACCTCTTACTGGGAACTGAGCCCAGAACCTGGGCATGTGCCCTGACTGAGTATCAAACCTGTGACTTCTTGGTACATGGTACGACGCTCAACCAACTGAGTCACACTGACCCGGGCTCAGTTTTACTGTGAACTTAAAACTGCTCAAAAAACCTAAATTATCAAAGCCAAAATACAAACAAAAACTATTTTTCCTTTAGGTATTAAGCTGACTGGTGCTATATTTAGTGAAAGTTGAGAACTTCCCCATCCTAAGAGGTGAATTTTTATTGGTCTACTTTCAGAATTTTCAAAAATAAGATGAGATCTACTGCAAAGCTCCTGAAATTTTTTTCTTCACTCCAAATACAAAGGAGAAACATTCTCCTTTCTTGACCTTGAACGTTGTGTGTGCTTGAAGATGACATAGCTCCATGTGACCACTGGGGCAAGCCTGACGTCAAAAGTCAAGCAGTACAGCACCAAACAAGAACCTAGCTTTAAACCACTGAAGTAGCTAACTCCAGCGTCATTATGCCCTTGGATGTCTTGTTATATGAGCTAATGAATCCCCTCTTTTGTTTATATTTTATGTTGGACATTCAATCAATTGCAGCTAAAGCAGAAAGCATTTTGATGCATCAATCTATACAATATTATCTTCCCAAAATAACATAGACACATTTTAAAAATGATTTTAACATTCATATGGATATAAACATGCAAAAGAGGGAAATGCTCAGATTAATTTTAATTCAGTGGCATTAACAAACCATATAACACAAAAAAACTATATGATGAAGCTAACAGAATTTTTAAGTGTGAGATTGATACAAGAATGTACAAATCTTAGAAACCAGGATAGATAGTTCAGAACTTGACTTAAATACAATGACAACTTAGTACATAATAAGGATGGCATATCAAATTTTGGAGAAAATATATATAGTCAATAATGCTGAGACAGCATGATACAAAAAATAGAACTGATTTTTCACACTTCATACCCCCCAAAATTTCTGCATAGCCTATGATTAAAAGTGAATAAATAATAACATAGAAGTAAAAATAAATGTGTAAGAAAAACTATGAGGCTTATTTTATTTTAAATAAACTGATAAAATAGTAAATTATTTAAAATAGCTAAAAAGTCAAAATAGTAAATGGAATATTTTTTAAATTAATATTTAAATGATAATGGGTATCTCCCATACACAATTGAAGTAAATATAATTGGTACAATTTAAAATGCAACTTGAAAACATGTATAAAATTTTTTAATATCTACACCCAGCCTGGCAGGGCATGGCTCAGTGGTTGAGCATCGATCGGGGTTCGATTCCCTGTCAGGGCACATGCCCGGGTTTCGGGCTCGATCCCCAGTCGGGGGCGTGCAGGAGGCAGCCGATCAATGACTCTTTCATCATTGATGTTTCTCTCTCTCTCTCTTTCTCTCTCTCTCCTTTCCTCTCTCTGAAATCAATAAAGATATATTTATATATATATCTACACCCATTTAATCAACTTTGCTACTTGTAGCAATTTTTCTTACAAATACATTTGCAAGTGTGCCCAATGAGAAACTGAATAAATAATGTTTATTCAATCTATGTGTTGATATTGTACAACCCGGAATATCACCTAGAAAATGTTATATGAGAGAAACAAAATATATCTAACAGTAGGGGGATATTGTGGGCTATAGCCAATCAGAAACCATAAAATTTAACTTAGGAAATCTTATTAAAAAGAAAACAGAAAAATAATAAAGTGTTATTAATAATCCCATGGTTTTGAAAGACATATCAAGGCAAACACAAAAAAGAGAAAAAGCAAGCTCTTTCCAACATTTCTTTTCGCTTTATTATTTTTGCCTTATTTCATTACCTTTTGATTTTTATGTTGAAATCTCTAACCAGAAAAGCTTTTGCAGGTGACTACTCCTGTTCTGGAAAGAAAATCTAGTTTGAACTTTAATGTGATGTAGTGTGTGTGTGTGTGTGTGTGTGTGTGTGCCTGCAGAACTCTAGACTGAGAGTAGGCTGCGAAGTTAGAAGTCTATTTCAACATAATGAAGGCATTAGAAGAGACAATGAATGCTATTTGTGTTTGCCACACTGAAAAGAACATTTTGGGGAAAAAGTTAAGTTCTTCCTGGTTCTAACATTCTACTTTCATTTGCCTTTGTTACAAAAGGCCTAAGGAGGGTAATCTTTTAAAATTTAGTTATCTAGCTTCAGCCTCCACCTAAGTAGTTTTGACTGAATACTGATTAAACTTTATAGAGCAATCCTGTTTGAAAACTTCAGAGCAAGAGGCACTTTATTTTCCAAGTCTCAAGAATAAACACTTTGAACTCTTTAGCGATGTAATCATTCTCTGAAAATGTCAAGTTCTTGTTTCCAAATTCTCTATGCCCCTGGAAGGGTAAGTTACAGTGTACACAAATGCCCTTCTCTCTGAACCACATTACCTGTTTACACCGCACGGCGACCTTCCCATCCACAGACATTACTGTAAATCAATTATGAAGATTTCAGGTCCAGGTTCAGAGTTCAGTGTCAGCATTTCCTCTTCTTAATGGAGAAGCCTAAACACTGTGGTTACTAAGCTTCCTGCCAAACTGAATATCCTGCTATCCAACACAATGAAACATGTTTTTACTCCTCTCGAAATTGCTATAGATGATGCTCACCACTGAGCTCTCATTTCTCTCTCTCTCCCACTCCCCATTAATCTGTGTTTTAAAACATACACCAAAGAGTTCAGGTGTTTGAGGTAGGGGGAAGAGAAAAGGAGCAGATGAGGATTTTTAAATATGTTAACATATTTTACAATAAAGTAAGTGTGTTATGTTGAAAGTAATTTACCTTACTGCAGTCACTTTTTCTTCATCATGGACTAATGCATGCTGAGATTTAGGGATGACCTTAGCCTTTATAAGAAAACATTTTGATCCTCAAAGCAAATGAAAAGTTTGTAATGTTTAATAGCTGAGGGAAAAGTTTAATGTTTGCATCATATCTTCTCATAATGGTTATAAAGTAGAATCCAATAACCAATTAGTCCATTAAGGAGTTTCTAAGTATTTCCAGGCTTTGCCAAAAGGACGGTATGCTAGTGTAATTCAACAGCCTTAATTTTCATGGAATTAGAGTTTGGTATGCAGAATATTCAAGTATGCATACTTTCTGCAGAATCATTTTTTTTTTAAATGTAGCTCCTTAATTACATGAAAACAAGTATCATAATTAAAATGTCATTTTTCATTTATATTTTAAAAGTCACTGGATAGGTCTAAATGAGTTAACACTGGAAAAACTAGAGAAAAAACTTTATACAAAAGTTGCATGTACAGACACTGTGGTAGACAGAAATTATAAATGTCAATGAAGGACAAATTTTCTTAAGTATTTTCTCCAAACATCATTATCCTCATCAAGTTAATTCCTTATGATTATAAAAGCTATTATTTTGTGCTACCGTAATTTCCCTTTCATCTTTAACTCCTTTAACTTTTCTAAACTTCTTAAAATACTATTTTTTTCTCTTTTGCGATTTTGAAAGTAATGTATCATTATTGTAAATAGTTTTGAAAATATGAAAAGGAAAATATGAGGGAAAAAAGCACTCATAACCACAAAGCCTAGAGGAAATTACTCTCCAGATAACTTATTTTTCAATATTTCCAATTATACAAATATTAGTATACTTATCTTTTGAAATTAAATGGGATCAGAATGTACATATAAATGTGTATTTGCATTTTTAAAGTAATATTGTATTTGATGGTTGTACTTTGACATTGAGGAGCCTGGAAAATGCTATTTTAATGAGCACATAATATATGTCGTATATACGGTAATACCTTAACTGACTTCTTCATTCTCCCACTTTTTTGTTATTTAGCTTGTTTACAAAATATGTCCTCATAAGTATTTGAAAGTCAAAAGTTATTCATGTATATCTCTTTGTTATCTCCCTATTACTAATGCTGAGATGAACATCCTTGCATGTAGATTGCCAAACAAGTATATGAAAATATTAAGTAATTTTATTTCTCCTGATTATGTACTAGGGTTCTTCTGTTTCAAAAATTTCTGCTTACTTCAGATGGTGGAAGTATGATATTTTAATATGGATTACCAGTTTTAACTGTGTTATTTTCACCTCTGAGATTTATACATGTTCATATAAATTCAATGAAATAATTGAACATGCATGTCCTTAAGAGTCTGTCTAGATGCAGCCCTGACCGGTGTGGCTCAGTTGGTTGGGTGCCGCCCAGTGCACTGAAGGGTGGCTGGTTAGATTCCCTGTCGGAGCACATGCTTGGGTTTCAGGCTCATCTCCAGTAGGCTGCCTGCAGGAAGCAGCCCATTGACGTTTCGCTCTCCAATTGATGTTTCTCTCTCTTTCTCTCCCCCTTCACTCTCTCTAAAAACCTATATATATATATATATATATATATATATATATATATTTTTTTTTTTTTTTTTAAGTCTATCTGCAGGGAAACGTGAATGCACAGGTCGTTCTGCTTAGGGAAGAAGGAAGCTTAAGAAAAAATAGAGATAAGAAGAAAAGTACATGCCTTTTTCTAATACTGATCGATCCCTAGCCCAGTAAACCTTTGTGAGAGGGGTAATTCCAGTACATATTATTGGTGATGTTTCAGAGGAATTATTTGAAATTTTGAGGCAATAAAGCATTCTCTGAAGGCCCAGGGTAAATAATGGCAAGATTAAACAGAAGGATATTCTTCTAACATTTCTAATAAAACTTTTGTTACCTCATCATCATATCTCACCATTTAAATGGATATATTATATATTATTTTCTTATTTGAATTATGTATTTAATATGGTATGTTTTTATTTGCTGATCAGTTCTCCTTAATCTATCTACTCTTGAAGCAATATTAGCTGGCATTGCAAATATTTCTGCAGCCCGGCCAGTGTTGCTCAACAGTTGAGCATCAACCTAGGATCCAGGAGATGGTGGTTCGATTCCCAGTCAGGGCACATGACTGTGTTGCGGGCTCCATCCCCAGTCAGGGGCATGCAGGAGGCAGCCAATCAAACATGACTTTCTCATGATTAATATTTCTATCTCTCTCTCTCCCTCTCCTTTTCTCTCTCTGAAATCAATAAAGATACGTATTTTTTAAAAACTTTCTGTACAGTTTTATAAAAATAGACAAGAATTTTCACAAACTTACCCATCTAGATGAACTTTAAAAACTAATTATATTTAAAAAGTAATTTATAAAAGAATAAAAAACATCATATAGAATAAACTGTATATACTGACAAGGAATTTCTCTATCATTACACACCCCTGTCCTTTCTTCTCTTTACAAGATTAAATATTTCCAAGCCTTATGAATCCTTTCTAAAATATTCTGTGTGTTTGGGTGTATATATATATATACACACACACACATATATATGTATGTATATATATTCAAATGTATATGCATTATAATACAAATATTGATTTTTAACCTGAGACATTTTTCTGATGTTCTTCTTCCCCTTTGTTTACTTGTACAGCATGATATAGTCAAGTTAATCTCCTTCATGAATGTATACTTTTATTAATAGCTAGATGTTATTTTTTAGAAGACTTCGCTGCCAAATATTTTAACATTTTCTTGAAAATATTGGAAGAAATCTAAACACTGTAAGTTCATATGGTTAGACTTGAGCTCTCCCTAGCATTACAATTAGTAATAGTGAGAATGAGATTTTTTAATGCTTATCTAAATTCAGTTCTCTTGTTCTTCTGGGTACAGTGTAGATTAAACTCTCTCACTACCTGTACAGAAAAGAATTAACATAGCAGGCCTGATACTACTGTGCTTAGAACGGCTTGTTTGCAAGTTTGGACCTTGGCTGGCATCCGGAAACAGCCCTCAGGGTGTTCCTAATCAATAGTAAACTGATAAAGACCGTTTGTCAGTGCCTAGACTTTAAATAAACAGTATAATTTATGCTGAATGCCAACTTTTCAGAGAGTGGAATTCTGGTACCTTCTAGGCAGAGGATATTCATGTGACCAACCCCAATAAAATCTCTGGACACTGAATCTCTAATTAATTTCTCTGGCAGACAACACACTTCATGTGTGTTGTCACAACTTGTTAGAGGAAGTAAGCATGCCTTGTGTAATTCCACTGGGAAAGGACTCTTGGAAGCAGGTTTCTGATTTCCCCTGGAATTCATCCCATGTATCTCTTCCCGTTGATGAATTTGCTTTATATCCTTTCACTATAATAAATCTTAGTCATGAATACAACTATATGTGGTGTTCTGTATATCCTTCCATAGTTGCCTTTGGGCAGGGCCATGTAACTAGCACTGGCCATTATGTTGTTGGTGGAAGTGATATGTATCATTCTGGGCTGTAGCATTAAATCGCTGGTGTGACACACTCTGTTGTTTTTTTCCCTTTGAGATGGTAAATAATAATGTCCCGGAGAGTGAAAATTCTATAAGGCTGAGGCTGAGAATGACATGGAGCAAAGTATCAAGCTGACCCAAGAGGAAATTAACATTGTAAGAATGAACTTTTGAAATTTTTTAGTCTCTGGAATTTTAGAGTTTTATGCTATTGAAGCACAAGTGGGATAATCTTGACTGATACAAATACTAAGGAGATTTTTGTTATGCTGAAAATATGGTTATGTAGCATAAAGGGTATTTATATCACAGATTAATAACAATATCACTTGTCATGCATGGATAATTGCTTACCTATCACTCATACTTAAAATTTTAACTGCCATAGTTTATTTTATTAATCAGATTATCCTCTAATGCATGTTTTTGTCATTTTGTTACAGATCATATCAGACCTGACTTAGTTATTACAAAGAATCTACATAGATCAAAATACACTATAATTTATAAGAAAATAATCTGATAAAGTTTTCTAAGGGTTGATCATATATGTAACAGTCATCATTTCAAAAAGCTTTCAAAGTCAGAGGTAAACAGCTATTGTCAGTCACCTAATAAAATGATAACCTGATTAAAATGACATGAAAGGCTGGTTTTCCCACCAATTTATTAATATTGAACTATGTGTTGATTACATACTAGAGGACATGGGCCATTAGCTGAGCTTAGTTGCAGAAGTGTCTGCAAAAAAAACCAAGTTGGATGTAAGTTAACTATTGGCAACCTATTATTTAGTCACAGTAATAAACATGTCCAAGAAACTGTACCCATAAGAAATAAATGTCTCCAAAATAAGCTTTATTTCAGAGGAAGTATATAGGCACAAGCTCTCATCTTTAGGGTTTCCAATTGGAGTATTGATATCTCTGCCTTTACAAATAGTTCACACACCAAAAGTAAGAACTGGATATTTCAGTAATTTCTATTTTCTGATATAATTCCTCTACTTTTTTTGCTTGAAAACTCAAATGATTAATTTTTCAGTAATACCTTAGAAAAGTTGAAGCCTAAACATTGCTAGAATTCCCTGATGTTATTATGAATTTAAAAAAATAAATATAATGAACTGAAATGTACTTTATAAGATTTCATGTTTTGCCAAAGGCTATGTTTTTATCACTAATTTTATCTTGTTTGAAAATATAATAAATACAAACTTTCTATATAAATATTTTTCTTATTATATAAATTCTGGTGCCTAGGATGTGTCTGAACAAGTTATAAGCATGTAGTTTATAAAGGCAGCCTTTCCTAATTTCTATCTATGATATGAAACATTTTATGGCTCATTGGGAAAATTTGCTGACTGTAAAGGAATCTGCATTCTACAGTTTTATAACTACACCTTGCTGTATAAGAATTCCATTGATTTCCAGATGTTGATTTTGTATCCAGCTACCTCACCGAATTCATTTATCAAATCTAGTAGTACTTTGATGGAGTCTTTAGGGTTTTCTACGTAGAATATCATGTCATCTGCAAATAATGACAGTTTTACTTCCTCCATTCCAATTTGGATATCTTTTATGTTTTCTTCCTGTCTGATGGCTATGGCGAGGACTTCCAGTACTATGGTGAATAAGAGTGGTGAAAGTGGACATCCCTGTCTTGTTCCTGTTTTTAATGAAAATGGTTTTAGTTTTTGCCCATTGAATATGATGTTGGCTGTAGGTCTGTCATACATGGCCTTTATTAGGTTGAGGTATGATCCCTCTATTCCCAGTTTGCTGAGAGTTTTTATCAGAAATGGCTGCTGGATTTTGTCCAATGCTTTTCTGTGTCTATTGACATGATCATATGATTTTTGTCCTTCATTTTGTTTATGTGATGTGTCACATTGATTGATTTGTGGATGTTGTACCAGCCTTTCATTCCCGGAATAAATCCCACTTGGTCATGATGTATGTTTTTTTTAATGTATTGTTGGATCCGGTTTACTAGTATTTTAGTGAGGATTTTAGCATCTGTGTTCATCAGAGATATTGGCCTTTGTAGTATCTTTATCTGGTTTGGGGATTAGGATGATGCTGACCTCATAAAAAGAGTTTGGGAGTTTTCCCTCCTCTTGAATTTTCTGAAATAGTTTGAATAGAATAGGTGTTAATTCTTTCAATGTTTGGTAAAACTCACCTGTAAATCCATCTGGTCCAGGACTTTTGTTTGCTGGGAGTTTTTTTATTACTGCTTCAATTTCATTAGTTATTATCTGCCTATTCAGGTTTTCTGCCTCTTCTTGATTCAGCTTTGGAAGGTTGTATGCTTCTAGGAATCTGTCCATTTCCCCCATGTTGTCCAATTTGTATTTTCTTACAATCCTTTGTATTTCTGTTGGGTCAGTTGTTATATCGCCTCTTTCATTTCTGCTTTTATTTGTTTGGGTTCTCTCTCTTTGTTTCTTAGTGAGTCTGGCTAAAGGTGCATCAATCTTATTTACCTTTTCAAAGGACCAGCTCTTGATTTCACTGATTTTTTTATATTGATTTTTAGTCTCTATGTCATTAATCTCTGCTCTGATTTTTATTATTTCCTTCCTTCTACTTCCTCAGGGCTTTTCTTGCTGTTCTCATTCTAGTTCTTTTAGTTGTTGTGTTACATGGTTCATTAAATCTTTTTCTTGTTTCTTGAGATAGGCCTGTAGTGCTATGAATTTTCCTCTCAGGACTGCTTTCACCGTGTCCCATAGGTTTTGGGTTGTTGTCTGTTCATTTTCATTACTTTCCATGAAGTGTTTGATCTCTTCCTTGATCTCCTTGGTAACCCATTCATTGTTTAATAACATGCTATTTAGCCTCCATGTGTTTGAATATTTTTGAGTTTTTTTATAGTGGTTGATTTCTAGTTTCATGGCATTGTGATCTGAGAAGATGCTTGATATGACTTCAATCTTCTTATATTTTAGAGACTTGCCGTGTGCCCTAACATGTGGTCTATTTTGGAGAATGTTCCATGTGCACTTGAGAAGAATGTGTATTCTGTTGCTTTGGGGTGAAATGTTCTATAAATGTCAATTAAATCCATTAGGTCTAGTGATTCATTTATGGTCTGTGTTTCCCTGTTGATTTTTTGTCTTGATGATCTGCCCAATGCTGACAGTGGGGTGTTAAAGTCCCCCACTATGATTGTGTTGCTGTCAATCTCCTCTTTAAAGTTCCCCAAGAAATTTTTTATATATTTAGGTGCTCCTATATTGGGTGCATAAATGTTTATAAGGGTTATTTACTCCTGTTGGATTGATCCCTTTAGTATTATGTAGTGACCATCTTTGTCTCTTGTTATGGTCTTTAATTTGAAGTCTGTTTTGTCAGAAATAAGAATTGCTACTCCAGCTTTCTTTTCCTTTCCATTTGCATGGAATATTTTACTTCATCCCTTCAATTTTAGCCTGTGTGAGTCTTTTGCTCTCAGGTGGGTCTCTTGTAGACAGCATATATTTGGGTCCTGTTTTCTTATCCATTCATCTACCCTATGTCTTTTGATTGGACCATTTATTCCGTTTACATTTAAGGTTACTGTTGATATCAACTTATTTAATGCCATTTTTTCCCTTTATGCTGATGTACCTTTCTCTCACTATTCCTTCTTTTTCTTAAAGCAGTCCTTTTAGCATTTCTTGCAATGCTCATTTGGTGGTACTGAACTCCCTTAGTCTTTTTTTGTTTGGGAAGCTCTATTTCACCTTCAATTTATGATAGCCTTGCTGGATAAAGCAATATTGGTTGCATGTTCTTGCTTTTAATTACTTACAGAACTTCATGCCACTCCCTTCTGGCCTGAAGAGTCTCTGTTGAGAAATCAGCTGTAATCCTTATGGGGGTTCCCTTGTACGCCACTGCTTGTGTCTCTCTTGCAGTCCTTAATATTTTCTCTTTTTCATTGACATTTGCCATTTTAATTATGATGTGTCTTACAGTGGGTCTCTTTGGGTCCCTCTTGTTTGGAACCCTCTGTCCTTTCTTAACTTGTGTGGCTTTCTCCTTCACCAGCCTAGGGAAGTTTTCTATCATTATTTCTACACCAAGTTCTCTATCCATTGCTCTCTTTCCTCCCCCTCTGGCACTCCTATAATGAGAATGTTGTTTCACTTCATGTTTTCCCAAAACTCCCTTAGACTGTCCTCATGCTTTTTAAGTGTTTTTTCTTTTTGCTGCTCTGATTGTGTGATTTTCTCTACCTTGTCTTCTAAGTCACTTATTTTATCCTCTGCTTCATTGAGCCTGCTTTTCCTTCCAGTACATTCTTGATATCAGATACAGCATTCTTTATCTCTGTCTGAGTTTTGTTTATGGTATGTATCTCATTTCATGTTTTCACTAAGTTTCTCAATCTTATCATCTATAGTCTTCTTAAGTTCCTTGAACATCTTCATAATCAATACTCTGAACTTCAGTTCTGATAACTTGCTTAACTCCATCTCATCAAAGTCTTTTTCTGGTGATTTTTCCTTTTTTTTTAAATTTCAGGGTTGTTTCTTTGTCTTCCCATTTTGGTAGGTCTTAGTGCTTGTATTTACATATTTGATATGTTTACTGTCTTCCAGTCTTGTGGGATGGGATTTTGTCTTGTGGGTCCAGTTGAGCCCAGAGGTGTGTTTTCCTTACACTTCTGAGCTCTTTGCTCTAGGTGTGTCCCTCTTGTGGGTGTCCCTCTTGTGGTTTCTTTACGTTCTCCTGTTGTGGTTGGGTCTAGATTGTCGTTGATCAGTCCTTGGGAGGACCCTCTTCTCAGGTTGCCTAACTGTGTCTCAGCCCTAACCTCATCTGTAAACTGTTGTACAGGTGCTGGCAAGGCAGGATAATACACAACTAAACTTCCAGGAAACAAGAGGTCTCTTACAAAATATCTTGACAGTCACAATGAAAACAACCCACATGAAAATAGAACTGGGAGAGTGAAGGGAGAACACACATACACAAAGAAATGCTTAAAATAAAGAAAGAGAGAAATAAAAGTAATGCTTAGAGAGAGAGATGTATATTGCTGTTAATATTGGTGAATATTTAGAAAATAATAATGAACTAAAATGTAAAAAATAGAGAAGCTCCTGGGAGATAACAGAAGCAGAGAAAAGATTCTGAAAGGAAGGCCAACAAAAAATTAAGGGAGAGAATAGGAATAGGATAATAGTTGAAAATGGGGAAAAAATATACAATAAAGAGAATAAGAGAAACTAACAGTCGAACAAAAAGAAAGGAAGACAGAAGGGAGGATAACAAAAGAATGAAAGAAAAGTAGAAAAAGTAAAACAAAAAAGAGTCCAGCCTGGCGTGGCTCAGCTGTCGTGCGTCTGCCAAGGATCCAGGTGATCAGGGTTTGATTCCCGGTCAGGGAACATGCCCGGGTTGCAGGCTGCAGCCTATCAATGGCTCTCTCATCATTGATGTTTCTCTCTCTCTCTCTCTCCCTCTCCCTTCCTCTCTCTGAAATCAATAAAGATATATTAAAAAAAAAAAGAAAAAGAAAAAAAAAGTTATGCCAATGGATTGAGAGGAGAGAAAGAGATATAGCCCAGGCAGGGAGGGAGTCTGGTAAGAGATTTGGGGGATACTATAGAGGAAAGCAGTAAACTTGGTTATAATGATAAAGTCCCAGTCTTTAAGCAGGGATATCAAGAAAGTCTTGATAGTAAAAGCAAGAATAAAACAAAACAAAGCAAATAACCAAAACAAAACTAAAAACAACCTAAGCAAGACAAAATTATTTTATAAAAAAGAGAAAAAAATTTAGTTAAAAAATGTTTTTAAAAAAAAAATTTAAAAAAAAAATTATTATAAAATTTAAAGAAGAAAAACAAATTTTCTCCCCTTTCTCTTCTTCCTAAGAAAAAAAGAGAAAAAACACACAGCTCCGGTTGGCTGGACCCCTCAGACCGTCTACTGTGCTGACCCCAATCCCAGCCTCCGCTGGTCTGTCCCCCAGTGCATGACGGGAAGGTGGGAGCCAGTTCCATGATCAAAGTCACAAATGCACAAAGCAACACACAGGCAGAGAGTCTGCCCTGCAAGGTCCCGCCTCCCGCTCACCAAGGACCCCAGAGGGAGGGGACCCAAAGTCAGCTCCACGCAGTTGCCTGCACCACTGGTCTCAGGAAAGCTGGGGCGGCTTCACACGCCACCAAGGCGCCCCTCAGGGCTGGTCACAGATCCCAGCCTCTAGGCACCAGGAGCTCAGGGCTGGAGGGCTCCTCCCCTCCCCTGATCCACGCAGATTCAGTGCTTTCTGGGGCTCAACACAGTGCCCCACAGGGAGGCAGAGGGTCCTGTGTGAGGCTGCTCAGTGCAGCCCTCTGGTCCGTTACCGCTCAGTGCCACACACTTTGAGACAACCTTCCCTATGCTCGGCGCGAGCATTAGACGCCGGTCACAGCCGCCACTAGAGACTTTGTTCCCTAGGAAGGCGCCGTCCCCTCTGGGACTCACCGCTCCCCTGGGTCCCTCTGCCCTCAGTGCGGGGCGCTCCTTCCCCTCCTGTTGCTCCGGGTGTGGGGTCCCCGCTTTTGGATGCCGTCCGCACTCCCGAGGGGAGGGAGCTTCGCAGCCTCCAAGCCTCCAGGCTCAGAGCCCAGCACAGGCTTCAGGGGGGCTCCCCCTTCCTATGCCCCCTCTCCTACCGGACTCCGTAATGTGCCTTCAGTGCTCCCCCTCGCACTCCCCTCAGGTATGTGTCTCTGGTTTTTCCAAGCTGGCTGCGTAGGATTTTAGGAGGAAATCGAGTTCGTGGCTGGGAGCGGGCCCCTGCTGCTTCTCACAGGGCCGCCCTCTTCCCCTCTATACTGTAATATTATTTGCCAGAAGAAAGAAGGAAATCCTGTCAGTTGCATTCCTTGAATCGAGGTACCTTGCAACTTTACAGAATTTGCTGTAATTGTGGGTCAGTTCTGAGCCTGAATATGAAGAAGCCTTGCAAGTACCCACTTGGAACTTTGTGACATCCATGTGAAAAGCCCAGACTAGTCAGCTAGTGGGTGACAGGTCATGTGCAGAGAGGCACTAGTCTTAAATGCTGTAACAGGCCACCCTCCCCAACCCATCAAACTAGTCCTTCAAGAAGAAAGGAATCCCCACTTAAAGGGAGTTCAAACTGCCCAAAGGCAATTAGTTGATTAATTAAATTTTAAGCAGTTTGTTATATAAAAGACAACTGATAACTTAGCTAATACTAAAAATACACTGTTATTATAGAAATTGAGAAATTTTCCAAAATGAATTCTGACTGGCACAAAGTTTACTATAGTTGAACAGGTCATATCACAATTGAGTCTCTACTATATTTTTGGTAATCTTAACACTTGAACAACTGCAAATTTAAGGCAAATCCAAAAGTCTTTATAAATCAGATCAACAGGATTTGGTTGCTCTCTGATTCTGAGAGAGAAGTAAAGAAGCAACTGAGGTTTTAAGCTTTTGATGCAAATATTGTGTTCTGGATGCATCTGATAAATGTTCTAAGAAGAACTAGACTGGGTGTAAGTGTGTTAAGTTAATTTTGTTTCTAGACCTAGGAAACTTCTCGTATCTGTGATACAGAATGCTGAATTTGTTACCAAACATTTACATAAGATTTTGATAACTTATTCTATGTTAGTTTAAGAAAAAATTATACACATATGAAAGCATGTATGTGACAATGTGTCTGCATGCATCACCTGCATAGAGATTAGTCCATAACTAAGGAAAATAAATATTTTCTTAAAGATTGTAACAAAATTCCACAAATTGTTTTTCATGGGCCAATTAAATGTTCTGATATTTATACTGAGGGATAATTTATTGATTTAACATAAATAATTCTATAATCACATACAGATAAGAATAGCTGATATCTCAGAGACAGCTATATATTAATATGATAGCTACCAAAAATATCTTTTGATATGTAGTCTTTAAATATTTGTTAATCTACCTCAGTTTTCCCATATTGTTGTTAGGGATCCATTTTTCTGGGATGCATTGTCCCCCACTTGTTTAGAATGCTAGAATAGTCATGTTGGCAAGGTGTCCTCCCACCACGATGTCTTCACAGGTCACCAAATGGTGAAAATTTAGTCATTTGGGCCACAATCTTATAGCAGAGATTACCCACATCCTC
Organism: Miniopterus schreibersii; assembly: GCF_964146895.1. Lineage (NCBI taxonomy): Eukaryota > Metazoa > Chordata > Mammalia > Chiroptera > Miniopteridae > Miniopterus > Miniopterus schreibersii. Next base: position 115,102,887 of record NC_138102.1, on the reverse strand, counting down.
CATACACTTGGGACAGGAACACCAGGGTCATAAATCAGGGATTTTAAAAATTCTCTTTCTCAAAACATTCTCAGAAACAGCTGTGTTATTTTGGGTTGTCTACAAGCTGACACCAAGACAGGAATAAATAGACTAGACATTTTTTTATGGAAATCCCTATAAATACATTAAAAGAAAAAGAGTAGACTGGAGAGTTTTCAGACCACACCATAAATATGATACTTGTGAAAGGAAAAAATGCAAGATTGGGTAGGAAGTAATTTAGACTATAGATTTTATAAAGATGTTTAAAAGTTCTATGAATGTCTCAGCCAGACCAATGTGGAGTCCTAAGCAAACTTTACTCATTTCTGGAAATCTGATCTGGCAGGAAGGGCCAATGCTAGATAATCTGCTGAACACAATCACTGGCTGGGAACAGCCCAAAGGGGAATGTGATGTTGGCAGGAGAGAGAGAGAAGCACTGATCTGTTGCCCTGACCAGGAATCAAACCGGAAACCTTTGGTGTACAGGACGACACTCCAACAAATGAACCACCCGGCCAGGGCGTTCAAAAATATTCTTAAAATTTTTAATATGCTTCAGTTTATATTTCAACAATAGATAGATAAGAGGGAAAAATAAGGGAAAAGAGAGAGGCAGAGGCAGAGAGGATGAGAGGGGAAAATGAGAGGAAAGAAAGGGAAGAGAAAGAGAGAGAAGAGAGACAGATTGTATTTATACTCTTCATGAAAGATAAATCAGAGATTATTTACTTAAATGGGATAGATTAGAAGGCATAATAAATAATTTGCCATTAGACAATGGGACACTGGTAGTTCATGGCATGTAGCTTTAGTTATGAAACAAATTATTTAACTAATCACCTTTAACTTTGCACTTTAGGAGACAAACTGGCTTTTACATTGGGATATTGTGGAGGACATTATGAATACAAGTACAAGGTTTATTTGCACTAAAGAGTGTACAGAAAAAATATGACAGACTCAAGATTTAAAATACACAATAAAAGACTAGAGAATTTATTTACTAAGTGAAATATCTTATCTATTGTGACCACAGGAACAATGATCTGAAAACCAGACACAAGGTTGATTTTGAAGTTTGCAGAATTACAAAGCATCTGGGTCTCTTCTTTAAAAATGAGAACTTTTTTCCATAGAAAGTGGGAGCCTGAAAATTGAAATGAGAGTATTTTAGAAGATTATAACGATCTTAAATAACTTGAATTCTCAAAGAACACTGAGTTCCTTTGTTAACAAAAGCAAGCTTTCCTTCTCCATTTGTGAAGCTTAGCTTCCCCATACTTGAATACCTAACAAAGACTTAACTTGTGACCGTTAGTTATCCTATAGAAGGGATGTAAAACCTAGGGATTAAGTATAAGAATGTATTCTAAGACTGTTAGAACAGAGAAAAAATCATAATACTGGATCAAGATGAATTTGTGATAGTAGCTTAGATAAAATGAAGATACAAGGCAATAATATAAAATAATTTATTCAAAATTTTAGGCGGCTAAGAATTTGAGTGTTTTTCATAAGTGACAGGCTAAACCATACCCTGGTGATGTAAGTTTGAGTATTCACAAAACATGTTCTTTCTGATGTTTTAAACAGTATATCAGTGAAGAGAGTTCCAACATTTGTAGAAAATTCTATGACTATAGATTTAACATGAATTATCATATTATAAAAGCAGTGCTCCACAATGAATTTCCAGACTTGAGCCAGCTCATACATGAGGACTTCTTTGAAGATATAAAGACAATTCTCATTAGGAAGGGTATTATAGCACTGCAACAAATATGTGCTTTAACTATTCATGGTCAACTTTCCTAAAATGATGTATAACATTTAACATGATGACTGTGCTGGGGAATGCCTCAGACAAAACAGGGATATCTGGTCATAGGTTATACATTTATAATATTCCCTGGGTATCCTAAACATCACAGTGACCTACTATCAGACAGGAAAATTAAGAAGGCCATACATACAAAAACCATAAATAAATAAAATAGAAAAAAAATGAAAAAGGAAAAGTCCCAAGCAGGTGGCTCAATTGGTTGGAGGTTCGTCCCATACACCAAAATGTTTTGGGGTTTAATTCCTGGTCAAGGCACATACCTAGGTTGCAGGTTTGTTCCTGGTCCAGGTGCCTACAGGAGGCAACTGATCAATGATTCTCTCTCACATCGATGTTTCTCTCTCTCTTCCTTTATCTCTCTCTAAAATCAATAACCATCTCCTTACGTGAGGCTTTAAAAAAAAAATGAAGAAGGTCAAATGATGGATAGAGTTGTGAGCTGAATTCATTTTACAATGGATCTGCATAATTTATAAACATGCCCTTTTATTTCCCCCTTGTTCCTTAATACATAGTTAAAAACAGTCTTAGCAACTGGTGCAATGGTCAATTGGCTGTCAGGGTCACAGAAAAAGGACACTGTTGTTAGCAAGATCCATGTGGAAATCACTGAATCTGCCACTGCATAGCAAAATAGTAAGCTAAAAGCAAATATTGCATTTCTGGGTACACCACCATGGTGAATTAAAAATGTTAATCACAAAAATAGATTTAAAAAACTGAGAGCCCAAGACAGATTATATACAAAGCAATGACAAATAGATCTAAATGGATTTCTCATTAGCCACGATCCACGAGGCAATGTAACAATCCCTTCAAAGTTCTAAGTGGAAGTAAATATTTGGCTAGAATTAGATATGCAATACAACATTCAAAAATGGAAGTAAAATATTTTTAAGGCAAAAAAAAAAGTGAACGAGTTTATTACCAACTCCCTTAACAGAAGACAATTCTAAAACTATGGCATTCAGGGAGAAAGAGTAGAGAGCAGAAGAAAGGAAGACGTGCAGCAGGGAGTGGGTAAACCAGACCTGATAGAGGCCAACTTCACGTAGCCTCTTAAGATGGAACTGGGACTGTTTCTCTGAGAATGCTAAATGCTGTTACAATGTGAAAAACTGATGTGGCATGAGTACATAAATATAAATGAGCATCATTTCATCTTATCCAATACAATATGCAACATATAAGAATCTGTTTTGGTTTCATTCCCCTCAGTTTCACCAGTTATACATTGTTGTTTTTTAGCATCACCATTTATTCCCTCTGTGCTCTCTTCCACCTCCACCCACCCTGCCTCATCCCCTGCAGTCATCACATTGTTGTCCACGTCCATGAGTTCTCTCTCTTTTTTTCTTTTTTGCTCAATCCCTCCACACACACCCCCAACACCGCCCCCACCAGAGCTGTCTGCCTGATCTCTATCAATGAGTCTGTCTCAGTTTTGCTTTTCATACACTTGCTGTCATTGGACTATTCACGTTTCAAGTAACTTTCTTTCCTCAAATAACCACAAAAACACCTTTTTCAGTGTTTTTCTTGAATTATCAAGCTCTAATATTCCTTCCCTTTCCTCTGATTATTTCAGGTTTAAAAAGCACTTGATAATTTTACTTTTCCTACATACCTGTTATGTAACTCCAGCCTAGTTAATAAAAGTTGTGGGGTGGTGCGGGGTGGATGGAGGTGGGAAAGGATATAGGGGGTGTAAATGGTGATGGAAAAATTTTTTAATTAAATAAATAAGTAAAAGCTAAAAAAAAAAAAATTGAGGTTACAGTAAGGAAATATAAGGAAAGCAGTTATAACACATTCCATTATAAGCTAACAGGTTTTTATTAACCTGCAAACAAAAGATGACATATAATTCTGTTAGATGCTTTTCACACTTAGCAGCTTTCTTTACATGTATTTTAAGTTGACCTTATTTCTGTTCTCCCAAGTGTAGTTCTCTTTGCAGGCTAGTCATTACTCATCACCCTTTAAAAATTGATTAATCAAAATGTTTTAATTTTTAAAAATCACAAATCAGAAGTACTTAGACCAGGGCTTGTATTCACAGGAGGGGAATATGCATGTATATCCTAAAGAAAGATGGGCTATAGCAACATTGGACAAAATACCATCTGATTGATATGGTTCCTTGGGTTAAGAAGAGTGGTAAAGAAGAGGTGAAGAAAGGGTGTCTGACCTGGGGCTTGTATTTGAGAGCATTTCAGTTCTGTTATTACAGAGATTACAAATAAGCAGTGAAAATTGGTCATACTTTTAAGAAAATAAAAAAAGAAACCATAAACTTTATGGTTAGAAGGTCAATGTCATTGTCCTTTTAACAGAGGATAGTTAATTTATAAAATGAGGGAGGCCTTATTACACAGTGGTTTGGGTGGATAGATAAACTATGAGTTTGTAGTAATTTGATATTATAGTTGCACAATTATAATAACATCTTGAGTCAATTGCTTTGGAAGATGGATTATGATGTATCTAATTGAGTTGAATCCTTTTGAAAAAATTCAGTAATTTGACATACATAACACTAAAGGTTGTGTAATTTGAGATTAAATAGGCATTAATATACCAGTTATTATAGTTTGTTCCAAGACGTATACCACTTCATTTACTGGAGAGTCAAATACTAACCAGTCAAATACTAAAAGTCAAAGAAACAACAGAATTACTTTCACTTGAACAAGGGCTAGTGAGAGTGTGAAATTAATTACTGTCCCTCATTCTCTAGGCACACGGTGTTGTAGGGCCATGGTTGTGTATCAGAAATGAAGTATTACCAGATATTTTACATGGTAAGGTGTTACATTACCTGATAAGTTATTAAGGAAGCCTTATAAACTTTTTACTTGAAAAATACTGGGAAGTCCATCTTTTATATACTGAAATATCAGCATGCATTTTGATCCATGATCTCTGGACAGGCTATTAATTATATTAGACAGATAATATTTTTCCCACATGCTCCGCAGTGCCAATATTTGAACTACATATGAAATTACAAAAATCTTTATAAAATTATACCCTAGAAAAGCCAGTTCTTTTATTAATACATATTTCATAAAGAGACAAAAACAGGTTTAATCTTGAGAGTTTTAATCAAATCTGTGAAATGTCCTTAACCAGCTTTCTTTACTTGTCAAATTATTGGCCTTCTTTACTATTCTTAGAGAGTGAGGCACTTCTTGTGGTTCTTAATTGTCTCTTTTCATATTTCAAAAAAAATTGAAGCCTTTTCATATCACTTGAGAAATATAAAATATAGGCTAGATTGACTAATAAATATTAATGCCATTAAAAAAACAAATAGCAACAAGAGTAAAACATTCTTTTAGACTGTGCACCATTTAAATGCCATTTTTATTATGTGTGCTTTAATACATTGCAAAAAGTCATTCGCCAGTGAAATATATTAAATTGTCTTCATAGGAATATTATAGGCATTTTTCCAAATGCTCTGACATATTATTTTGTAAGGACTTGGCTTCCCTAACTATAGTATTAGCTATTTTATTAGCATAGTTTATACAAGTTTACATTCTTCATGTGTGAAACTCTGAATATTATGAATTCCAGTATTCTCTATAGTCAATGAGAAATATTAATAAAAAGTACATAAGGGCAGTGCTGTTAATATATAATCACTTTTTGGCATTTTCATTCACATTACTTTCAATATTATATAATAATATCACTTTTGTTCCTTCAGTCAAGACAATTGCTATGTGGTATTGTCAAGCTAGATATATTTTATGCACCTTTATTGTTTATATTCCGTTTGTTCACATAAGCAATATTTACTTTATAGGCAGTGAACAAAATAGATATTGTTCTTTATCTTATGGAGCTTATATCTGGGTGAAAAGGAGAAGCAATAAACAAATAAACAAGGTACTAATAATGATATATCATGAGAAAGTCTTTGAAAAAAATTAGTTAAGTGGATAGAGACATTCAAGTGTGCGATAGGTATCTCTTGGCAGGAAAGCATGGAAGTTATCTCTGTTAACACTTGTGCAGAAAATTTTAAAGAGAAGTGAGTGGGCCACACAGCACATTAGAGTACCCCAGGCAGAGGAAGTGAGCAAAGCTGCAAGGTGGAAAAACAGGGATGACCAAAGAGCAAGCAAGTCAGTATGGCTGGGAAGTGAATGAAAGAAGAAGGAAAAATGAGGTGTGGAAATAGCAAAGGGCCAGTTTTCTATGATGCTACAGGCCATGTGAAGGAAGCTGAATGTTGTTCTGAATAAGACAAGGGACAAGTGGATGTTTCTGAGCAAAAGGAATGTTATACGACGTACAGTTTAATGCATATTTGCTCCCCAAAGAGGAGGTGGAGGAATCAGGTGAGGAATCAGGTAGAAGAACTGGAAGATCTTTAGTATAACCTAAATCAAAAATATGGTGGTTTAGAACACGGAAATAATAATAAAAGTAATAGGGAAAGTTGAATTAATAGCAGGAGGATTTGTTGATTAATTGGGTGTGAGATGGGGAATCAGAGGCATAACATAGAAAAATTAGTTGTCAAATTCACAAAGCCAGTTAAAAGCAGAGGCTTGAATGCATGTAACCTGGCTTCAGAACAGTAAAGTCAGGCTTACTTAATGACCTAAGACAACAATTATTTCCTAGGTCAAGAATTATAGAAATCTCACCTGAATAATGTTTCTGCTTCATGTGGCAGTCAATGATATCACTCAGTGGTATTCAGTTAAGGCATTTTATGTCCTGGAAAGTCCAACATGGCTTCACTCATATACCTGGTCCTTTGCTGGTGATGACAAAAAGGCTGGGCTCACCTGAGTCTCTCCCTCTCTGTGTGGTCTCCAGGTGTGGAGGCATCTCAGCAGGAATGTAGGTTGGGATTTTTACATGGAGACACAGGGCTCCAAGAGCAAGTGCTGCAAGAAAGGAAGAGAAAGCTGCTGGTCCAAGCCAGATATTGGTATACCATTATATTTGCTGTATCTCTTTGGGTGAAAAAATACAAAGCATGCCCCAAAATCACACTCTCAGTTGGAAGATATCAAGGAATTAGTGCACATCTTTAATTATCAACAAATATTTAGAAGTATAAAATTTTTCCAGAAAGAATACTGATTGCTGTTTCTAGGTTAGTTAACTAAAGTGATTCTATAGTAGAAAAGCGGAAATCAGGATGTTTCCTTAGCTGTTTTTTGTTTGTTTGTTTGTTTTTTAGTCACAAATATACTATTCTCACATCTCTAAGAAAGATAAAAATAGTTGTACCAATTTTTTAACAGATGTTACATGGATAAAATTAAAGATAGTATTGTAGAGATTTAGACTAATTTAGGATCTCCTTTTTACCATTAAATAACTGTGTGGCTTTGAATGACTTAACCTTCCTAAGACTGAATTCCTACTTTTTATAAAAATACAATAATAATAGTGCCTAAAATTGCAAGATCTTTACAAATTTTAAATAAAATAATAAATTCAAAATATTAAATCCAGTGTTTGGTTCTCACTGAGGGCTCAACAATAGTCACTACTCTTCCTATAATCAAATGGATGTCAGAAATAAATAGTTCATTTGACCAAAAAAAAAAAAAAATCAACCTGAATTTGATGAGTTCATTAAAAAAGTGAGTGAAATGAATTTGACATAAAACTCTCAAGTTTAAATCTTACCTAAAAACCCCTCTGTTAAGTAGATATATATATATATGTGTGTGTGTACATATATATATACACACATATATATGTATATGTATAAATTTCTAGAGCATAAAACATTACTATTTATTTATAGTTAATCATTCTAGTTCCCCATCCCCAATTTGCTCCTTAAGTAAAGGGATGGGAGGCAGTTTATATGTTACCACACATGCACAGAATTTTATACCGTAATCAAGCAACTCTTAAAAGATTATTCTGACTGGTTAATAGAAAAGGACAGCTGTCCATTATTCAGCTGGTTAGAGTGTTGTTCTGATACACCATGGTTGTAGGTTCGATCTCTGGTCAGGATACATACAAGAAATAACCAATGAATGCATAAATAAATGGAAAAACAAACTGATGTTTCTTTCTCTGTTTCTCTCTCTTTCTCTGTCTATAAAATCAATAAATAAAATTTAAAAATATTTAAAAACACACATTCTTTTCTTTTGAGAGGAAAGAGAAAGCTTTTGCTCTCTAGTGTAAACAAATTTAGCTTGGGAAGGATCCCGGGTTATTAGAAAGATGAGACAACTTCTCTAATTTTACAACCTAAGGGATGTCCACGTTTTCAGTCTCATACCTACTATATAATAATAATAATAATAATATTAATAATAATAATAAAAAATATATATTCACCTTTGGAGTGGTGAGTCTCTATGGAGTTCTCAGAATATTTAGTCATAGTATAACTCCTAAGCCATCTCTCTCAGCCCAGATCCCAAGTTTTAGTAAAATTTGCTCAGGAAAAAAATCCCTAACTGAGCAGAAACATACAAATTTTTCTTATAAAGTCCACAATATATTAATTCACTATAAAAACTCTTAAAAGTTTATGAAGTCATAACCTAAATGTTTCAGTAAGATTTAATTCTTGCAATAACAAGTAAATATTATAAATTACTAGCTCTAACTGGAAAAATTTGTAGATTACTTTTATCTTTTATTTGTATCTACTAAATTTCCTACAATGGTTGTATATTATTAATTTTGAAATACATATATATATATGTTTATGTATATATATATAAATTTCTGGGTTTGCATAATATATTTTTCTGGAACCTGAGGAAAAAAACAGTTTGTAAACTTGATGGCTATAATATAGTTTATAAAATTTCTAAGGATTTTAATAATTTATGCATTTTCTAAATACAAATATGGAACTTCAGCATTCCGCTAATAGCTGTAAGCCTTGTTATATACAGTTTAATGTATTTATGTACATCTCTCTATCCAGTATGTTCAAGTGAATGGTAAATAACCCAGAATTCAGACTCAAAGCAGCAGAGTCACTTCTCAACAACCGCAAGATTCTCCATATTAAAAAGCTGGAATTGGATGCTGCAATCCATACAGTTTTCAGGAGACTGAAGAAGGGACAAAACCTTTTATCACCTCTGTGACTAACGTTTAAACTTCGAAGCCTTTAAAAATTAATTTATATTGAGGCTCTTCCTACACTCCCTTTGGGTTTTATTTCTACGTAAAGAGATATATCCAAATAAGATAGAATATTCAGGTTTACACACATGTGTTCTGGCCAAAATCTTGTAGAATATAAGAATTGGTGTCTATCAATATTAGTCTGAAATCATCCTTTTGAAGTATCATTTGATCCAGCCACGTACCAAGTAGTGAGTGACAATACTTATAGCTTAAGTAATTACTCATTGTATGTGGCCCATTCTAGAGGTAATGGGGCATAGTTATTGTCTATGGCTTTAGTGTACAAAGCTCCGTATATAACTTCACACTTCATCGACGATATTATGTGAAAGGTAAATCCATCTCCTCTTCCTCAAAAACAATCAATCAGTTGTCCTTGTTTCAAAACAGCTTTCACAATTTATCTCACTGATTTTTAAAAAATTAAGAATACCTGTAAATATTTCTGTTTTAACTGTAAATATTTCTGTTTTATTTATAAACTACAGGAATTTATCCAAAACTGTCTAGACAGAGAACTACAGATATAATCCCAATGCTGGACATAGACCCTAAAATGAGCAAAGACACATCTCTAAATTTTTTTAAGTTGAAATTATACATGCTTGACCATCATCTGCAGATTAATAGAAGACCAATTTTAATTTCTTCTTCCTTGATCTTTACTAATAGGCTTTTGAAATCATTCAGAAAATCCTCTTTGGAAAGGAACTAGGGTAGCTGTCTGATGATCAATTGCATGGAAAATTGAAATAGATGGGAAAAAGTTTTCCACTGAATGATTTTGCACCAGAGTGTGGTAATCACCTTGGTGATGTTTGGCTAATGCCCTTCTTTTCTCCATTACCTTCCATCAACTTCCATCATGCTTCACTTTCTTTCCAGGACTCAGGATGGCTCTCACTCCTCCCTATACCAATTTCATTTGGTAGCAGTCCATTTCACACCATTCCAACACTTTGTTCTCATCAGTTTATGCTCACTGTCTTTTCAAATATGTTATAAGTGAGCTATACCATCATTTTATTTCCTCATTCATGTATTTAAAGCATCCTCAAAATTCATGTACAAAAAAGTGTATAAAAAAGAGATTTAAAAATGAATAGAAAATTAGGAAAGTCTGTCAAAATAACAGACCAAATCAAATGTAGATATCAAAGAAACAATTTTACTATGCCTACTTAAACATAACACTTCAAAATAAAGGTTATAGTAGAGAGTAAATGAAAGCCTATTGATCACTGAGACCTGAGTTTAGAGTGCTCAGTTTACCTCTATAGCCCAAAAAAGATCTGACAGGGTATTCCAACCCTTGGCCCATATCCTGCAATAGAAACTATCTTCTGTAGAAAGAAAGACTAAAATTATTCATGCCATAATGGATTAGAGATGGAGACATCACTATTAAATTATAGTTAGTTTAATATAGGTACTATAGAAATATTTATAGATTTGCATATATATCTTGGTTAATATACACATACATATTTTCTTTACCTGACAGCTGAGAGGGTCTAGAAACAAAGAAGCCTCAGTGGTAACAACTGCACCCACCACCTTGATCTTGCTTTCTAATTATATTCTCAAACACAAAGAACAAGGCTCTGTGGAGAAATGGTTAATTCTATATCTGGGGTAGGATATACAGAAGATGTGCCTAGACCCTAGAGCATCTTGTAGTGACAAAATGTAAGACAATGCTTAAAAAAAAAAAAAAAAAAAAAAAAAGTAAAGAAAAGAAAAGAAAAGAAACACAATGGATTCAGGAATATGTCAGAGACAAATCTCCTGTGCAGAATTTCAAAGAACTTAGGCAAATAATCTTCCCTCAATGAAAAGGAACATAACTCCCCATTCTGTAAGTATAAGCTGTGCATGATGACTTCCATACAAAGACTACAATATGAAATGGGTCACTCTTCTAGTGACTCTACAGTAGAGACACCTAACAAGCACTGCCTCAGCCAGGTGACCAAGGTTAACAACATTGATAAGTCATTTTGATAGTATGGACCCTTATTAAATTAATGAAAATGACACTTTAACTCCAGTGTAATCATGACAAAAATATAAGACAAATTCCAATTGGGGACATTCTATAAAATACATGGTCAATACTCCTCAAAACTCACAAGGTCATCTAAAACAAGGATAGTTAAAAATGTGACAACCAAGAGATGCCCAAGGAAACATGATTAAAATGTGGATACACTCAGTAAGATCCTGAAACAGTTAAAGGACATTAGCTATAAACTAAAAAATCCTGAGTGGACTTTAGTTAGTAATAATGTATTAATATTGGCTTATTAATGTAACAAATGTACCATACATATAAAATGTTAATAATATATCTCTGGCCCAGCCGGTGTGGCTCTGCAGTTGAGCATCGACCTAGGATCCAGGAGATCGCAGTTCGATTCCCAGCCAGGGCACATGCCCAGGTTGCGGGCTCGATCCCCAGTTGGGAGCGTGCAGGAGGCAGCTGATCAATGACTCTCTCATCATTGATGTTTCTGTCTCTCTCTCTCCCTCTCCTTTCCTCTCTCTGAAATCAATAAAGACATATTTTAATAATAATAATAATAATAAATATCTGTACTATCTTTCAACTTTTTGTGTATCTAAAACTGTTCTAAAATAAAAAGTTCATTTTATTTATTTTTATTGGTTGATTTTACAAAGAGAAAGAAAGGGAGAGAGAAAGAGAAATATCGATTTGTTGTTCAACTTATTTTCGCATTCATTGGTTGTTTCTTGCATGTGCTCTGTCTGGGACTGAACCCCACGACCTTGGTGTATGGGGACAACACCTTAGCCAACTAAATTACCCAGTCAGTTCCAAAAGTTTATTTTAAAAACACAAATAATGAACTGGCAAATATGTTATCCACAAAAGTACTGCATCTATCATATTTTTTGTACCCCTTTTCATAAATATCTTTGGTCTCAGAATAAACATGTGACTAACATTATTCATCTTCAACAGTATACACAGCCTGTCTTTTCAATATAACACAAACATTTCCAGAGAAACTTAAGGGTGGGAGATGGGTGAAAACCACATAAAACAAAACTGGAAATATACATCTAGGACAGAATAACACAAAAAGCAGATAAAATTTAAATATAAAACTCAAGTTTCAGGTCATTGACATATTAAATAACAATGCAATTTAGCATTTCAAAATTATTCCGTTATTTAGATTGCTTATTATGTGCACTATGTAAAGTCCCAAACGTGGTCCGGAAGAAACGGATCCCATGTAATAGTACATGGTTAAGTACTTTAGGGAAATAGAGTTGTCACAGTCTATATTCTGCTTTTCAGGGATCACCGTGTACATTGGCTTAATAAATTTTTTAGTAACTGTGACAATAAAAACCTGCACTAATAACTATGACATCATTTTATCAGAATTTCTCAAAAATATTTGATTATATGGATCTGTTGTTTTTTTACATAAAGCCTACAAATTTCTTACAAAATTAATATATCCACAAATATATTTGGCAAAAACAAAAACTATAATTTTCATCTGAAAGGACTTGATAACAAATCAAAATTCAAACATGAAATATGATGACTCAGCATCATATCAATTCTTGAATTTTCAATGTAGAAGCGAAAGAATTCTAAAACACAAAACACAAAATGTATAATGATTCATGTTTTAAAATCTTTAAGCTTTATTTTGAATGAAAACAACATATCATTTATAAAATTATCTTTGTTAAACTAATTTTATACTTTGTTTCCATTTCAATGTTCTCTACAATTATTTTATTGCATATTTGAAAAGTATCTGTGATTTCTGAAATAAATGATGAAACAGACTTCATGTCTTCTAATTATTTCTATTATAACAAACCTTTAATATTAAAATAACCAAGTTTACTCCATTCATGATAAGTTAGCCTAAGATTATAAGAAAAAATTAAACTGGGCAGCAAATTAATGTGTTTTTTATAAGACAATATGTTCCACAATTCCTCTAAGAAACTATTGATCTATTACTGGAAAAGAAGAGGGGAAGAAAACCTTAAATTCTCAAGTGAGTATACTAATGACTATTTATGTGGAAGAAAGTTCAAATTTCTTTCAGGTTAGACCTAATCACTCTGTGAAGAAAAATATATACAAAAAGAATACTTGTAAAATCTTTCCTCCATTACTATATATATATATTTTTAAATATATCTTTATTGGTTTCAGAGAGAGGAAGGGAGAGGGAGAGATATAAACATCAGTGATGAGAGTCATTGATCGGCTGCCTCCTGCTCGCCCCCGCCTGGGGATCGAGCCCGCAACCCGGCCACGTGCCCTGACCAGGAATCAAAGCTTGATCTCCTGGATCCTAGGTTGAAGCTCAGCCGCTGAGCCACGCCCAGCCGGGCTCTATTACTATTTTTTAAAGTGTTTAATTCTTTTATATGGTAATTTAAAGTTTTAATATAATATTTTTCAAAAGTTTTTCTAATTTTATATTTTATAAGACAAAATGAATTTCTACTTAATGAGTGGTTTTCTGAGATTGGCCATTACACAACTTTTGACTACCTGCTGCATTTAAACCAAATCACCCTGCAATCCTGAGAGTTCATGGTACCATTTTGGCAAATGGTGAAAAACAGTTTCTCAAACGTTAAAAAAAAAAAAAATTCTTAGAGATATTTACCTTTTTATGGGATCATTAAAAAGGTTAATATGAGAATTTCATTGTACATGATGTTAACCATTACTGAGAACAAATCTTTTGTGACCTTAAACAAGTTATTAAAATACTGTGATCAATCAAGTTCCCTCCTTATTGCTCCTAGACAAAGGACTGGAAAAATGTAGTAAAGGTGGCAGCTGACATGATTTATAAACATTTAAGTGATGTCATTGACTCTATGCTGTCCACTCGACTCATGTAATAATGTGAAATCTCAAACCCAGCCCAAGGGAGTGAATTTTGATAAAACATTTTAATATAAAAAATACTAAAGTTATCATGTCAGAGACTGGTTTCATGATACATACGTTTAAATCCTTGATGAAAAAGAAGGAAAGGCACCCGTTAAGTTTTAAAATATTGTAATTACTTTGGACATCTCAAATAAAGACCATAGCAAACTATCATTTTAAACATTATTTTAAAACATTTTAAATTGTGTAACATATAAAGTTTGGCAATGCTAGATGTTGAAGAGCTGTAGATAAAGTGATCTCTTATGTATTACTTGAGTACATGTGTGTAAATTAAAATATCCCCTTTAAAAAGTAATTTGGCATTATCTTGTAAAGCTGAATATTAACATAGTCTATAAACCAGCAATTCAATTCTTAAAATGTAATAAGAAAAATTATTGAACATCTGCAATAGAAATTGAGGTAGAAATGTAAACCTAATAAATGTAGACATAAAATTAATAATAAAATAGCAAAAATAAAATAGAAAAGAGACTTTTTTATTTGAGAAATGAAAAATCAAATACCTTAGCAAGATTTAGCAAAATAAACTTAAAAATACATAAATTTTTAGTAACAAGATTGCAATGGAGAGCCCACTAAAGACCCTACAAACATAAATAAGATCAGAGGGTGTTAAAAACAACTTTATGCCAATGCATATGACAATTTAGATCAAATAGACAAGCTCTGAGAAAAACACAGGTGGCAAAACAGTAGAAAATCTTACTAGTTGTATGCCTATTAGATAAATTGAAATCATTATTTAAAATCTTCGCCACAGAGAAATCTCCAGATTCAAATTTCTTCACCAGTAAATTCTTTCAAATATCTATGAGAGAAATAATACTAATATCACAGCTTTAAAACTATTTTACAGTTTTTTAAAATAGAAAAAATATTTTACCTTTTTTATGAGGAAAGTATAGCCTTGATGTTAAAACTAGCAAAGAACTGTACAAGAACATGAAATTAGAGAACAATATACCCCAGGGATATAGATTCAAGAGTCCTTAAGAAAACATAAGTGAGTTAAATCCAGCAATATATATAAAAATATAACATATCACACTGCAGGAATCTGAAAGTCACTAGTATCCATAAGTAGCTTCTATAAACAAATAAATAACACAATAGAACAAATGTAAAAGACTAGAACAGGATATTTCACACAAGGAGACAAATGATAGATTAATAAACATGAGATACTAGTATACACCCACCAGAATGATTAAAATGGAAGAAAAAAATACCAAATGTTGGTGAGCAAACAGAGCAATTGGAACTCTCATAAATTAGGTGTGTGATATTGTCAAAATCACTTGGAAAATCCCATAACAGTGTTGGCTAAACCTAAATATAAAAATACCCTGTGACGCAGCAATTCTACTTCTCAATGTATATGTAACAGAAAAGTACGCATGTGTTCACTCCAAAATATGGATTTTCAAAGCAATACTATTTTTAATTGGCACCAAACACAAATTAAACAGTAAATGTCTATCCAACCTGAGAATGGATAAATTATGTAAATTGTATTCACACACAGAATAGCATAAACAGGAAAGAACAATCTACAATCTAGCAGACAACAATATGGCTGAATCTCACAAACATATTATCAAATTCAGGGAGACAGAAAGAAAATATTTTATGCTATATTCACTGATGTATGTATCAAGTACTCCAGACTGTTATAAACCAGAGTAGTGGCTGTCTTTGAGGGGGTTGTGCCTGGAAGGGAACATGAGAGAAACTTCTGTGTTCCTGGAAATGTTCTGTTTCTTAATCTAGATGTGAGATACGTTTATTTTCTGGAATGGCAGTGAGCTGTACACCTACACTAAGTTTGCTTGTCCTTATTATATGTCAACAGAAAACTGAAGAAGTAGCCTATGTCTGCAGAGTAGATTCAGCCTGTTGATTGCCTGGAATAGGAAAACAAACAAACAAACAAAAACAAAAACAAAAAAGGAAAATACAAGTTAAAGTCATTTTAAAATACCTCCTGATTTCAGAATTCTCTCAGCAAAGTAGTTCACATTATATATAGCTCACCCAGTTCTGATGGACTATGCCCTAATTTAGTGTCCAATATAAAACTCACTTTTCTCATTATGAAAATTGAGTAATTGCTGTGATGATTACACAAGAAAATATATATAAAACCCTTTGTTCAATACCTGGAAAACATGAAATATAGTGTGTTCCCCACAGAATTTATCTTATTCCCAACTTGAAGAGGTTTGCAATCATTTGTAAAACCTGAAAATACATGATACATAGAAAATTTAACATGCACACAATTAAACATCCTTGGACTCCATCACAGAGCTTTGATGTCAGCTCCTTGGATGCTCCCCAAATACTTCAGCTTGTTCAATTCATTTTGCCCTTTATAATTTAATGAGAATTGGCTTGAATTCTCATCTTATATAGAGCCAGCATTTCTGAATTCTCACTTTTACTGATTTCTCCCTGCCTTCTTTGTTCATGTTTTCACTTTTCTGTATATTTTAAAATAGTAGATGTTTCACAACTCCCTATGTTCCTTACATACCACTGATTCAATTTTTTAAATTTCATTATAATTAGCTATGAGCAATCCAAAATGCAGAGTTTATAAGACTCAAATGTAGTTCTGTGGTTTAAACAGTTTTAAAGGATAGTAAGGGTGAGCTGTGATTTGGAGATGACAGGACACTGACAAGTAGCCATATCAACTTCTTAGGAAATGATCAGAAATACTGATTCACAAGAAAAGTCCTATATTGGAGCAACAAAATGAATGAAGGCGTAGAGTTATGTGAGTTTTACTTTAGGGTTAAGCAAAATATAAAGAACTAGAGATAGCTAAGTAGTTAAAAGCTCTGTAGATTTAAGTAGATAAAAATTGTGGCCTCAAAAAACTATAGAGAGAAACTTACCTTCAAGGGCCTGAGCTTCTCCACATCTGGGCCATTTCTCCACGGTGGTAGTTTTGTCTGTGCAAATCTCTGCCTCCTGTCAATGTCTATAATCTCAAGCTTTCAGCAATGCCATCCATAGAATAAGATTTTACCATACATTCAGATTAAAAAAAACACTTAGAGGATTAATCCCCTCCTAGGACCATTTGCATTTTATAATGTATTAATTATTTAATGGGTGATACTATAGAGGCAAAATATTTACTTTGTTCAGCATCCTAAAAAGTAAATAATATAATCAATGACCTATTCTGAATCCAAAGATCAGATGGCCCTCAATAGAAAGATTATGTCAGAATTTATGCATTATAAATTTATAAAACTTTATTAAAGAAAGCAAATCAGTATTTGTTATGAGTTATATTATGTCCCACCAAATTCCTGTGTTGAAGTCCTAAAATACAGGACCTCAGAAGGTGACCTTATTTGAAAACAGGGTTGTTGCAGTTGTAGTTTATTATGTTAAAATGAAGTCCTGATCTAATATGACTGGTGTCCTTATAAAAAGTTGAAATACACATAAAGACAACACATAGACAGGGAAACTTCATGTGAAGATTGGAATTATGCCGGCACAACCAAGCATCTACCAAAAGCTAGGAAAGAGGCCTAGCACACACCCTCCCCTAGAACCTTCAGAGGGAGCATGACCCTGCTCACACCTTGATCTTGGAGATCTAGCCTCCAGAAGTCTGTGTCAATATATTTCTGTTGTTTAATCAACTGTATAGAACTGCTACTCCATTCTACATGGGAAAAGATGGTTCAAGATGGATCTCTCTCTCTGAGAGGAAATAACTAATTGTGATATTGTCATTTCTCACTCTTTTGATGAGTAAGGTATGCATCCAGAGCAGACTGAAAATAATCATAAGCAAATGTAACTTTTATGCAAACAAATAATAATGTAAGCAATTCGGTAAGGAAGGATTACAGGTCATGCAGTAAACTGAGAAAGGCTATTACATCAAAAAATTTCTACAGTAGGTAAAAAGCTTTAATTCTGGAAAATTCTAGATAGTGAGAGACCATTGACACAGATAGGACAAGAACTAACTAAACAGCCATCCGCTAGGGAAAGATGAATGGACATATGTTAAATGATAATTAGTAACCTTTAACCTTTATATTTTATAATTTGATTAAATGCCATGCTAATTATGAAACAGTGTAACATTATTATAGAAATGGGCAGAAGCCAGGTATACACCATAGAGATATCTTTTTAGAGAATTGTTTATAGAGAGATGCTTCTAAGGGATAAAAAAGAGAAAACAAGGACAAGAGAGTCTGGAGAGAACCACCTCCTCTTCCCCCTCCACCCCTCTCTGCCGCTGCACTCACAGCACACTCTATCCATACCCATGAGTTCTCCCTCTCTTTTTTTTCTTTTTTGTTCAATCCCTCCAACCCCCAAGCCCACCCCCAATCACCACCACCAGAGCTATCTGCTTGCTCTCTATCTATGAGTCTGTCTCTCTTTTGCTTGGTAGTTCAGTTTGTTCATTAAATTCCACATATGAGTGTGATCATAAGATAACTATCTTTCACTAACTGGCTTATTTCACTTAGCATAATTTTCTTCACATTATTCATGCTGCAGCAAAGGGTAAGACTTCCTTCTTTTATATGGTAAAGTAATATTTCATTGTGTAAATAGACCACTGCTTTTTTACCCACTCATCTACTGATGGGCACCTGAGCTGCTTCCAAATCTTAACTATTTTAAATAACACTGCAATGAACAAAGGAGTGCATATATTCTTTTGAATTAGTGTTTCAAGATTCTTCAGATAAATTCCCAGAAGTGGAATCACTGAGTCATAAGGCAGTTCTACTTTTCATATTTTGAGGTAACTCTATAATGTTTTCCACAGTGGCTGCACCAATCTACCTTCCCACCAGCAGTGCACAAGCATTTCCTTTTTTCCACATCCTCATAAACACTTGTTATTGTTGATTTATTGATGATAGCCATTCTAACCAGCCTGAAGTCACATCTCATTGTGGCTTTAAATTTGCATTTCACTGATGATTAGTGATTTTGAGTGTCTTTTTGTATGTCTATTGACCATCCCTATGTCCTCTTTGGAGAAGTGTCTATAGAGGTCCTTTGCCCAATATTTAATTGGATTGTATGGTTTTTTGATGTTGAGTTTTATAATTTCCTTATAAATTTGGAATATTAATCACTTATCAGATGTATCTCCGAATATGTTACCTTATTCAGTGGCTGTCTTTTCATTTTGTTGATGGTTTGCTTTGCTGTGTGAAAACTTTTTAGTTTGAAGTGTCCCATTTGCTTATTTTCTCTTTGTTTACTTTGTCCAAGGAGATATATCAGAAGAAAATATTGCTACAAAGAATGTCCAAGATTTTACTGCCTATGTTTTCTTCTAAGATTTTTATGATTTCAAGTCTACCTTTTTAAGTCTTTAATCCATTTTTAGTTTATTGTTCTGTACGGTTTAAGAAGGTGGTCTAGTTTCATTTTTTTGAATCCATCTGTCCAATATTCCCAAAGCCATTGATTGAACAGACTATCTTTGTATGTTTTTGCCTCCTTTGTCAAATATTAATTGGCCTTAAAGACATGGGTTAATTTCTGGACTCTCAATTCTGCTCCATTGATCTATATGTCTGTTTTTATACCAGTATCATGCTGTTCTCATTACTATGGCTCCATTGATCTATATGTCTGTTTTTATGCCAATATCATGCTGTTCTCATTACTATGGCTCCATTGATCTATATGTCTGTTTTTATGCCAGTATCATGCTGTTCTGATTACTAAATTTTTCCCAACTATTTTATTTGATTTGATGCAATTGTAAATGGTATTGCTTTCTTAGTTTTCCTTTCTGATAGTTCATTATTGGTCCATAGAAATGCAGTTGACTTCTGGATATTTATTTTATATTCGACTACTTTACTGAATTTATTTATCAGTTCCAGTAATTTTTTTGGTGGAATCCTTAGGGTTTTCTATAAAAAGTATCATGTCATCTGCAAATAATGACAGTATTACTTCTCCCTTTCCAATTCTCATGCCTCATTTTTTTCTTCTTGTTTGATTGCTTTGGCTAGGACTTCTAGTACTATGATGAATAAGAGTGGTGAAAGTGGACATCCCTGTCTTGTTCCTTATCTTAAGGGAATTGCATTTAGTTTTGTTTTTTTTCACTGAGTATGATGTTAGCTGTGGGTTTGTCATAAATGTCCTTTATTATATTGAGATATGATCCCTCTTTTCCCAGTTTGCTGAGAGTTTTTGTCATGAATGGGTACTACATTTTGTCAAAAGGTTTTCTGCATCTCTTGATATGATCATATTATTTTTATCCTTCATTTTATTTATGTGATGTATCATATTTATTGATTTGCAGATATTGTACCAAACTTGCATCCCAAGAAGAACTCACACATTGATAATGATGTGTAATCTTTTTAGTGTAATGCTAAATTCAGTGGGCTAATATTTTGTTGAGGATTTTTGCATCAATGTTCATCAGGGATATTGGCCTAAAATTTTCTTTCATTGTGGTATCTTAATTTGGCTTTGGTATTAGGATAATGCTGGCCTGTAATATGACCTTGGAGGTCTTCCTTCCTTTTGAATGTTTAGAATAGTTTGAGGAAGATAGGGGTTAGTTCATCTTTGAATGTTTGGTAAATTCCTCTGGTCCAGGACTTTTGTTTGTTGGAAGTTTTTTTTATTTCATTAGTTTTAATTGGTCTGCTCAGACTTTCTGTTTCTTCTTGATTCAGTTTTTATAGATTACATGTTTCTAGAAACTTATCCATTTTTTCCAGATTGCCTAATTTTTGGCATATCAACTCTATTTTGTTCATAATATTTTCGCATTTCTTTGGTGTCAGATGTTCACCAGATTGATATAGGTTCAAACTTGATGCCAATGCTGGGTTTGGGAACACTCAATAAGCATCCCAGAGTATACCATGACTAGCTGCCACTCACTGGGTGCCCACAGACTTTTGTGGTAAAGCTCTATCTCAAGGAGTGGTAAGGGTGAGATTGGCAGAGTTTATCAGGCCTTAACAGATCAAGATTGTGAAGGGAGGGCTCTGCACCAGTCAGGATTTTTAGGGGA
Source organism: Miniopterus schreibersii (assembly GCF_964146895.1). Classification (NCBI taxonomy): domain Eukaryota; kingdom Metazoa; phylum Chordata; class Mammalia; order Chiroptera; family Miniopteridae; genus Miniopterus; species Miniopterus schreibersii. Next base: position 115,081,836 of record NC_138102.1, on the reverse strand, counting down.
AAAATACTCTCATCCTAGAGCTACACAACTCAGTCTGTGCTGGATTCTACCTAGACCTCCTGCAGAGATGAGTTCAGTAGGTTGGTGCTGCAGGAAATCCAGAGGGTGTGGCTAGTAGATCTGTTAGGGAGAGGCCTTGGGAAGGTGGGGAAATGGCACCAGCCCAGTGCCACACAACTTAGGCTGATAGGAAAGACTGCTAGAGACACAGACTCCCTCTTAAAGGGCCAACATACAAAATCTCATTTGAAGCCACTTAGCCTGGGCTCTGGAAGAGGGAGGGTTGAGCAGACTAGAGTTGTGTGAGAACTTACTAGGTTTTGTGACTCTGGGGAGAGAGATGAAGGTAGAGCCATCAGGGTGCCTGTGCTGAGTCCCTCTCCTCTGTTAGGGAGAGGCCTTGGGAGGTGAAGAAATGGCCCCTAACCCAGTGCCATACAACTTGGTCACTGATACCCTCTAAGTCTCCCCAGAACTCTACACCCAGGGCCTTAGGCACCTGACTCCTCCACAGGGTATGTGCTCCACAGGATGGGGTGACAGTGAGTCAGGTGGGCCTATTGCATTCCTCCAGGCTGATGTGGTAAGGAGGAGAGTGCTCCATCCAAGAAAGATGGTGTCTGCAGTATGGGAGAGGGACTCAGCACAGGGACCCTGATGGCTCTACCTTCATCTCTCTCCCCAGAGTCACAAAACCTAGTAAGTTCTCACACAACTCTAGTCTGCTCAACCCTCCCTCTTCCAGAGCCCAGGCTAAGTGGCTTCAAATGAGATTTTGTATGTTGGCCCTTTAAGAGGGAGTCTGTGTCTCTAGCAGTCTTTCCTTGGTGGACAGTAGTTGCATTGATTTTCACAGCCAGATATTACATGACTGTTTCTTCCTGGATCTGGTGCTCTGGACTGGGGAGGCTGGTTTGTGTTTGAGACCCCATGCTCCTCAGGAGGAAGCTTTTCAGCTGAGATATCCCACCAGAATCTCAACCTTTGCCTGTAGGAGCGGGGACAGCCCTTCTTGTGTCTTCACTTTTCCTACCAATCTCAATGTGCGTTCATCTGTAAACCCTTGGTTATAGGTTCTGTTCAGCTAAACTTCAGTTGGTTATTCAGGTTGATTGTTCTCTGTTTTAGTTCTCTGTTTTAGTTGTAATTCCAGTTTGGTCCCTGGAAGAGGTGAGTGTAACTTGCACCTCCCCTGCGACTATCTTGGATCCCTCATTTTACATGTTTTTTATTTGATTCTGCTAAAGTGTTAATGTGATGATTGACAACACCTCATTTTCTGTGATACAAGAAAAGATAAGATCAAAGCAACTAGAACTTTATAAATTGTTAGTAGAAGTATAATATTGGTAAAGCCACCTTGAAAAACTCTGCAGACATTGTGGAAGAGAGCTCATTTACATCTCCTATCCTGTCTCATGAAAGGCAGACCAAGTCTACTTGTTTAAATCACTCTATACTTGGGACTCTTCTTCACAGAAGATTAGTTTGTATCTTATGTCATCCAATAATGTCACTTGTAAGTGGATGAAAATGAAAATAAATAACAAATAATATTTCATAGGAGAAAAATAGGGCTAATTATATCACAGAAAGCAAACACCACATGACATTTTAAGCTGGACTCTATTGTTTAAGCCACAACCTCACTTCTTTTATTCTTCTCTGCTCTCAGTAAAATATTTGATTAAAATATATGTATATAAAATATTACAGATTATATACTTAAATATATAATTTAAAAATATGTTGTATATTGTATATGTTATACATAATATAAGATATATATGTGTGTGTGTGTGTGTGTGTGTGTGTATATATATATATATATATATATATATATAAATATAGAGTGTGAAGCATCATAATTATGAATCTATTTGCTGAGAAGAATTGAAACCCTCAATGTGCTGGATTTGAGAAGTAAAACCAGTAATGTGATAAAAATAATTCTTAAATTATTTAATATGCTAGACACCAGAAATGGCCTGTTGGTTTATATCTGAATGTTTCAATTAGTGTCATTATTATGCAATGTCTCTTTCATCCTCTTGGTTATCAGTCTAAATTCTTAACTATATATTCTGCTTTGTGTCAGATAACCATAGACAATATTTTAAATATATTTGACAATTTTAATCTGTGAGTTCTTCAGTAATTCAGCTACTCCTAGGCATATAGTGTCTCTCATTTAGGTCAAGAAGTATGCTTCACTGGTGATTTATTCAACATGAAGCATTAATTAAGCACCAAATAAATTTATATTAATAGAAAAAAACTATAATTATAATGATAACTATATTATTATCTCCAACATTTTCAGAAGTATAAAATATAAGGTTATCAACCATTTCAGGAATAGAATTGGGGCTGGTTTGTCTGCTTGATTACATGTTATCATCATATCTGGAAATATATCAAAATATAAATTGCTTTTTCTGCACAGAAAGACTGAATAAAGATGCATATATTGCCCATTTCAAATGCTATGACTCTCCCACCCACCACCATCCAATGTGTATATTTACCCTAAGCTGAGCTCATATAGATGTCTCTGTGTGAATGGCATTATTTCAAATGACATCATTATATAATATTGATTATTTTTAGTGCAGTCCCCACATCCAAGTGTATTTGTGGAATTCAGCCATATATATAAACAACAATATCTCAAAACCACGATTCCAAAAAAAGCCATCTTCTGGCTATTCCACAACACGATGTCCAACTAAAGTATTATTATAATCATCTAATTAAATGATAACAAAAGCAAAGGAGAAAATTATTGTCCACTGACAACAAGAAACAACCAAAAATAAGGAAAAGAGAACAGCTGTGGAATATGTGTAAATACATTTTTTTTTTTAAAGAATACAACTGCAAATCATAGAGAATCGGAATTTGCACTCCATTCTTCCTGAAGTGCTCCTATTCTCTTTGCCACAGGGACTGATAATTTTTCCCACTTTTCTTCTGTCTCATTGCTGCTCCCTCTCCTTCTCCATTCCTGTCTCTTCTTCTTAACTTCTAAATGTTGGAGTGTCTCACAGCTCCTCATACTTCTTCTTTTCTGGCTCCCTAGGCTACTTCTGGCTTAAAATGTCATCGGTACACTGATTTATTTTAAATAAACATTTCCATCAATGACCCATCCCCTAAAATGTAGAATCTATATCCAACTACCTAGTTGATATGAAGGCTATTGGTTGCTTAATAAACAGCTCAAATTTAACACGTTCCAAGCTAACCTAGTAATTTCTACCCATCCCTCTAACCTTTTCCTGCCCTATCTTTCCTAGATCAGTATGGCACTCCCATGAACTCATTTGCTTAAGCCTAAAACTGTAAAGTCATTGTTTTCTCCATTTATACTTTTATTACCATATTCAGTCAGTAAGATCTAGGGATGTTGCCTTAAAAAGACTTATCCATACAACCACTGATCATTGCCTCTCCTGCTAACACCTTCCAATTCACAATTTATACTTAGATTAATGCAGTGATTCCCTAAACATTCCTCTGATTTTGATCCTATTGTTATGAGTCTAAAAAGCAACCAATGTAATATTTTTAAAATAAAAATCAGACCTATCACTCCTCTGCTTAGTTGTTTGTGTCTATCATATAATAAAATGCAAATGTTTATTTTCAAGATTAAATCCAAATAGACTACAGGGACTTACATGACCTCTTTGTCATTAGAAAGCCAGCTTAATCCTGCTAACTCTCCCACTACTATCTACAAATCTTATGTTTCTTGCTGTACTTTTAAAATACCAAACTCCTTTCTGCCTTGTGCCCTTGGTACTGGCATTCCTGCTCTTGGAATGTTCTTTCCTCAAGATTTTTACATGGTAATTCCTTGATTCCATAAAAAGCTTTGCTTAAATTTTATTTCCTCAGAGCCAACTAAGAAAATAGTCTAATAAGACTCTCCAGCCACCAAATATATCATGCTTGCCTTCATAACCAACTGTAATTTATCAACAATATGCAAATATATTTTATTGGCTCTTTTGCTAATTGTCTATCTTTGTCCCACCGGAATATAAGTTTCATAGAGACAAAAGCATTTGCTTGTTCACTATTCTAGCCCTAAGTCCTAGCACATATCAATATTGGCCATATAATACATTTTACAAAAATAAATATAGTTTTCTTCATTTTAAAGAATTGTTTTCAAAACCTTGAGTACACAAAATAAGATTAGTCACCAACATTGGACCAAAGTACAATTTCATCATTAATCCATTTATGATTGTATATTTTTATTTCTAATAAAATAATTTCTTGTGTATTTTTCATTTTCATAATTTTTGAACTCTATATTAATCCTGATGTTAGCAGTAGGTTTTTCAGAGATACCTTGTCACTTTGAGGAATTGTCCTTCTATTGTTGGTTTGCTGATAGTTTTATTATGAAGTTCTGCTGAACTATATGAAAAGTTGTTCTACTTCTGTTGAAATGATCCTATGACTTTTTCTTCTATCATGTCCTATCTATACCTAAGCATAAAAATGAAGGGGACTTTTTCTAAATTAACTGACTCTTAAATGGCATAAAAGCCAAATACAATATGCAAAACTCATTTAGATTCTGATTTGGAAAAATAATGAAAGTGAAACATTACACTTTGAGATAAGTGGGGGAATTTGACAATAGACTAGGCATTAATTTATACCAGAAATTACAAGTTCTATACATTATTAACATGCACTATGATTATATAAGATGTTCATGGTTTCTAAACACATGTATGAATTATGTAGAGGTGAAATAACTTGTTACTAAATTTTTTTCCAAACTACTTCTTCATAAAATTCCCAAAACACTAAAAAATAAAAAATGCTTTAGAGTTATTACCTTTATATGGATCCATTATTTCTTTTTGGAATATGTGGAATTTTTGGAAAAATGTTTAAAACAACAGAACAGCTAGTGTGAGTAGTAGTTTCTTGTATCTACATTGTCAGGGCTTTGACATATATATATGCACATAAATACAATCTCCATTTCCTGCAATTAGACCTTGAATCTATTTTAGGATTCAATCAAGAGACATAATGTCTGCATAATAACTAATTAAAAATTTTAAAAAAGTATGAAAATGCCACAAAAATATAATTTTCTATGTATTTGTTGGAGAATCATTCATTTTACTCGCTAAGAATCATCTATACCCTTGCTCATTTTAAATGATATATAATACTCAATTATGTGAATGTATCCCTAGTTTTTATTGTTTTAAATTATTTTTTTGTTTATGAATGTTGATTTTTCCCCCCCAGGAGTTTGCTTTTGAGAATACTGAGCTATCAACATCTTTGAACACTTCTAATATTGCACTTGGGAAATCATTTCCCTTGAGCTGATAACTTTCAATTACACTGATAGAGAGAAGAACATATGTAAGTTCATAATTATGAAATCATGCTCGAGTGTAGCATCAAACTTTTAAAAAGTGGATATATCATTTTCAGTCTCACTATAATGGATACCAGTGAATTTATAGTCTCCTCAACATTTGTTATTATCATATTTATTTTTCACTTTGGTAATTTATTCTTTTGCCAATAAAGTAGGTATACAATATTACCCCATTGTGGCTATGATTTTTATTTATATATATATTTGAACACTAATGAGGTTGAATATTTCTTTATAAATTCTTTGCCATATGGATGTCCTTTACCTTGTTCTTTTTTTTCTTTTTGAGATACTTATTTATGCCATTTTTTTCTTAGACTGTTTATACTTTTCTTAATGATTTATACAATTTCTTGATATAGCTTTAATACTAATTTGTTTTGATTGTGTGTTTTGCAAGTGTATTCTTCAGGATCACAATAAATATTTATTGAATAAATGAATGACTAAATATTAAATTAAAACACTTGTTTAAATACTGGATTTTGCATTCAGCAGCTGTGTAAATTTAGCAAAGTATTTAACTTCTGTGAATTTTAATTTTCTGATTAAATATTTATTATACCTACTTTATCAGCTTTGATTTCACTATTTAACTTAATGATAAACTCATTGTACAGAAGTTGAAAAGCATTATTAATTTTCTTATAAATATTAAATAATAGATAGGAAGATAGATACATATATATATCAAATGATAAATACATAGATAAATATTTTAAGCATTAAAGAAATCTGATACTATAGGGTTTGCACCATTCTACCACTCAACCATATAGTAAATGATTTATTTCTGAGATTGAAACCAAGTAATATTTCTTAGAAAAGTATGTATATTTAAAATTTTAACCACAAAAAGTTCTACATTTATATGTACTTTATATCTTTTTTTAAGTAGAAATTTAAGAGTCTCACACAATATTCAGGATCTATCAGAGTTTAAATAAGGATAATAGATTAAAGATGGCAGCAGACTGAGTGGAAACTACACTAACACTCTCCCAGGACCAAACTGGAATTACAACTAAAATATAGAAAAACCATCCTGAGTAACTGACTGCAACTAAAGACGAGCTGGAGAGCACCCTCATGACCAAGGAGGAAAAGTAGAGACCAGATAGAGACTGGTAGGAAGTGTGGAGGCACCAGAGGTCTGGCTGGGCTCCCACAGGCAGCAGCTGAAGGTCTAGAGGGAGATCTCAGCTGGGGGGGGTTCCCACTGAGGACTCTGGGGCCTAAACCCCAGGCTGGGCTTCCCAGCCAAGAGCACCAGACCGAGAAAGGTGTTCGCAGAACATCTGGCTGTGAAAGCAGCCGGGTTTTTGTCTGCCAGAGAGAGACAGCTGGAAATGCAGGCACCCTCTTAAAGGGCCAACACAGAAAGTTTTGACATCATCTCACTCATAACTGGACTCTAATAAACAAAATAGACTAAGGAACAAAATAGATCTAGGGACATAGAAGCATGGAACAAACTGATGAATCTCAGTGGGAAGGCAAGGGTGGGTGGGTAGGTGGGGAGAGATTAATCAAAGAACTTACATGTATATATGCATAACCTATGGACACAGGCAATGGTGTGGTGAAGGCCTGGTGGGGGGAGGGGGTGAATGCAGGATGGAGGGGATCAATGGGGGAAAAAGGGGGGGTATCTGTAATACTTTCAAAAATAAAGATAAATTAAATAAATAAATACATAATTAAGAATAATAATTTATTATCTCCTCTGTTTGTAGTATGATCCTATTCAACACACCTATGTCCAGATATAGAGGTGCCTTTGCCGAGTTGCAACTAATAATACCTCACTGACCAAAAAAAGCTCACCTCTAACAAAATCACATAAAATTATATTTACAAAAATTTTACTGATATTTATCTCTTCATTTTTATATAGCCCCTTTATCAAAGCATAGACAACCTCACACTTCATTATTTCAGAGGTTAGTAATTAATATTTTTCTAATAAAATATATAAAACTATTTTTTGAGATTACTTAAGTAATAATGTCTTAATATAACCATGAACATAGATAGAATATAAAACGTAATATTTTGCATATAATTTTAAGATCAATTTTCTTAGCTTATTTTTTAATTAAAGTGACATACTGCTCATTGAATTATGGTATATTAATTTCAGGTTTTCATTTTGCAATTTTGTCAGAGTTGCTCAATTGCACTATACAAAACTATCCAGAAGTCAATTCATAAATGGAAAACTAGGCCTAATTCCCCCAAATTAATTCACTTCGTTTAATATATACTGTGATTTTAGCTCTGTTAATGTTTTCTTTAACTGTTGAATAGCTGTCTTCATGTTTAGGTTAACTGATTTAAATCAAAGTATTTTATATACCAGTGCTACTGCTCACAAAATTCAATAACCTAGAGAAGTTCTACTAGATTTGTGAAAAGCATATGAAAAACTTAAACATGCATGGTTGACATCTCTCCTTGAAATAGTTATAGAATGGAGATAACAAAATTTAGCTGTAAATTAAGGTAACTATCACTAAATATCACCTCACGCTGAAGAACATTAGTAATAAGGTTTTGTGTGTGTGCTTTCCCCTCAATCACCCATAGGAAAGAGCCCAATTAAAGTGGAAGATCTAGTATTATGTTGTCAAAGGTATAGACTTTCTCTCCTTAGACTATCCTACCAATCAATTTCTGAAGAGCCCTGCTCCAGTTATTAGAACTGTATAACAAATTACTCAATAACTTAATAGCTTAAAACAACATTTATTTTGCTTATTAGAGCTTATCTCTGCTGTACTCAACATCAGCAAAAGTGGTTTGGAGGATGGGGCTTGAATCATCTGAAAGCACGCTGAGAACATGTGAGACACCTGGGGCATGAAACTCCTGGATTTTCTCAGGCTGCTCTCTCTCTCTCTCTCTCTCTCTCTCTCTCTCTCTCTCTCTCTCTCTCTGTAGTCTTCATGTGTTCTTTTCAGCATAGTAATTTTAATGTAACCAGATTTCTTATATTCCAACTCAGGGCTTCTCAGATACTTGCCTAAGACAAAGACAGGCAAAAGGCTGAGAAGTCACTTAGCATCACTTTCATCATTATATATTGGTCAAGGCAGTTACAAATTCTACCCATTTTAAGGAAAAGTGTCAACATGAAATTATAAGAATAGATGGGAGGGATATAGGTGCACATATTACATATGATTGGTGTACTATGTGTGTGTGTGTGTATGTGTATTGGTGTACATATCTTTGGAAAACACTGTCTGGCTCAAGCTCTGAAGTGGAAAAAATAGGTGCTGAAACAAAAAATAATGTGAATGCAACCTAGCCTGAAGCAGCCTAACTACTTTTTCTAGTAGTTCTTAAAGTAAAATGCCTAAGCAGCAATACATAAATTGCAATCAGCTGGAAAAAATAAACTTTTAATTTGTTTCTTCATATTAAATGGGAATTTATTGATTTAAGATTAATTTACTAATTTAAGATTAATTAACTTATTAATTAATCTTATTTATTAATTTAAGATTAGGTGTATGCATTAGGCACACTGTCTTCCTCATGTAAGACAAATTCCTTAGACAAAGCATTCAGTATTTTAAGAAAGGAGGGAGTGCTACAATAGACAGAGACATGACATCTTATTCAGTTAGCAAGAGCTCAGAGGGTTATAAGGTTAATAATTCAAATTACTGGCTCTTCTGGAAAATACTGAGTCTAGAATGAGTAGTCAATGTATATGTATTGGTAATTTCAGTCCAAATTAACACGATGTAATCTGTATTTGGAAAGAGCTTTAGGCTGTTACAATATCTGTTCCTCATATTTTTGCCAGTGCTGCGGCAGTAACAAAAACCCGAAACCTGCCCAAGCGCCCATCAGTAGATGAGCGGATAAAAAAGCTTTAGTACATTTACACCATGGAATACTACTCAGCGGTAAAAAAAGAAGAAAGTCTTCCCCTTTGTGACAGCATGGATGGACCTGGAGAGCATTATGTGAAGTGAAATAAGCCAGGCAGAGAAAGACAAGGACCATATCATTTCACTCATGTGAAATCCAGTGAACAAAATAAACAAACAAAATGGAAACGGACTCAGCTAGAGAACAGACTGACAGCTGTCAGAGGGGAGGGGGCTTGAGGGGATAGGTGAAATAGGTGAAGGGATTAAAAACAAACAAACAAAAAAACTTTTGGACACAAGCAACAGTATGGGGATTACTAGAGGGAAAGGGGGTGGGGAGGCAGAAGAGGGTAGAGGGGCGATGAATGGTGATGGGAGGAGATTTGACTTGGGGTTCTGAACACAGAGTACAATATCCAGATGCTGTATTAGAGAACTGTACACCTGCAACCTATATAATTTATTAACCTGTGTCCCCCAGTAAATTCAATTTAAAAAATCCCCAAATCTCAATGGCTTACAACAAAAGCATTTACTTTATTCTTCATGACCAAAAACATCATTCATGATCTTCATGGACTGTAGGTCAGCTGCACCTCCACTCCAGGTATAGTATCATTAAAGGGCCAGGCTAAAGGAGGAGTCATTATCTGGGACCTTCAGTTCTTATGGCAGAGGTCCGAGTGCCAAGGGCAAAGCTTACTCAAATCACATCAAATTCTTATATTTATATGTGGCATAGATTAGGTTTTCCCATTTTTCCATTAACTGAAACAAATCAAATGTCAAGCCTGACAATAAGATGAAGAGACATGCCTACAACACGTAATTATCTCAATGAAGAATAAACAATTTTTAAAGTAATACTATATTCAAAAATAAAATGCCAATTGAACAGATTGTCCCTAAGGATCCTCAGTGGGAACCAACCTTGCTGACACCTTGATTTTAGATGTCTAGCCTCCAGAATTGAGAGAATAAATTTCTGCTGTTTTAAGCGAAAAATAAACAAATAAAATAATAAAATAAAATAAATAAACTATTAAATAAAATATAAAATAAAATGCCAAATCTGGCAGAAGGTCTAGATCCCTGATTTGACATTGTAATTAGGTGGCCCCAAGCACATTCTGGGAACTGATTCTAGTTAAAAGTTAGACTAAAGCAATGTATGTTTAGGTACACTGGCTTCCTCATGTAAGACAAATTCCTTAGACAAGGACATTCAGTATTTTAAGAAAAGAGGAACTGCCACAAAAGACAGAGATGTGACAACTTATTCAGTTAGCAAGAGAAGCTCAAAGCGTTTAGGAAATCGAATAAACCTGAGGCCTCTGATCCTTCCATATATTTGTATTTTTAAATTTTAGATCCAACCCTTTTCCACTAATGCTCTAAATTTCATATAAGACACTTGATGAGACTGTGAATTTGACTAATTTTATAATTTGGAAGCTTACAGAATCAACATTTTTTTTGCTATGGTGGTGCTCTAGCTTCATTTATGAGACTACTTAATATAATAAGAGTTAGTCTGTGCCATGGAATAAAATTTTGATATTAGAAACTTTAAGTTGTCACTCTCTTTTTCAGTTTGTGCAATGGAATTGATAGGGGCACTTATAATGTCCAAAGACTGAGCACCTGAATTAATCTGAAATATAATTATATCACTTAAAAATTATAGAACACGTATATTCATGTGAACAGGGGTTAAAGTTTCTTTTTCCTAGGCCTTTATGCCCATATGCTCCCCTTGACTCCAGACAAAGCAATTAAGGAGATGATGCAGCCTTGGATAATGTATCCATAAACAGGCATAGTTAGGCTGGCCCAACCAGAAGTCATGATATCATCTCATGGAGACATCGCCAGATGACCAAGAACAAGAGCTGATGCCTGCAGACCTCAGGGACTGCACAATAGCTGCATTCCATTCCCAGCCTCAGTTTATCCCATATCCCTATATAATCCTATCCCTCAAGCCATTCCTTAAGACAGGTTTTGAATGCTCATATGCTCCCTGTCTTCTTGGTTGGCCGGCCTTCTCAATAAACGCCTTATATAACTCAACCCTGCCTCTGTTGAATTGGATACTGGGACAGGCAGCCTGAACCTCACTGGGGTTTCCAGGTAACAGAATTAGTAATAACCACTCCATCACACAGATGTAAGTTATTCTTATATTCATTTTTTTCTACAGCAGCAGCCACAAGTTCTTAATAAACTTTATCTTTGTTGGTCACTTCACTTTAGGTTACAATAAGTAATAATCAGTTATAATTTTTGAAATTTCTAGGATTTCAGAGACCAATTTCTGAGTTTATTAGCATGATTTTTATTACCCTTGGGTTTTAACTCATCAATCTAACATTTTCCCAAGTTACTACAGCCTTTCCTAGTACAAATTTATGTATCAATCAGAGTTGTTAGTTTCAAGCAACAAGAACTCCCATCAAATAATTATCTCAAGAAGAATTCATTGAAAGGATTATTGATAGTGAGCACACTTGCAAGAAAAACAACAGCATGAGATTTTGAAAATAAGCCGAAACAAGCAAGAATTCAGCATAAAACCAGTCTGATGAATACATTAATAGTTACACTGCTTAACAATGTACACTTCAGATTATACTGCTGACTATGACAGTCCTGGTCTCTGAAGGCAACTTGTCATAATGCAATAATTTCTGCACCTAGAGACTCAACGTTGTATCTGTCATCTCTGCTGCAACCCTCAGCTGCAATGGTTTCTTCTTGAACCTTAATTCTTTGTTGTTAAGTTTCTGTTCAATTTTGCAGGCAGGTATGTAAGGACAGGAAAAGGGGGAAAAGTCCTCTTTTTCTTTGCTGTGGTCTTCCACAATTTATGAGAAGCACCTGGTAATTAAACCCCAAGATCGTTAGCTCCTCTGATTCAAACAGCCCCTGTGTTCAAACTTCAAGACAAGATAAACTACTCTCAAGGCTACATTCTTGAATTTTCCTCCTCTCTGCTGTTTTCACAAGTCAAGGATAATTCCCATCAAGGAGCCTCTAGTTGATAGAAAGTTCCTCTCCCCCCTTCCCCAGCAAACAAGCCTCCTTTGCACTCTTCATAACTTTTGCTCTGAGCATATTTTACAGGCTTAGGAAAAATACTGATAAGACACCTCTGCCCAACTGTGTCCTGGAAAATAAACAAACTGTAACTTTTCAAGACAGTCCCTGTTATCTGCTCAACTTCAGCTCCAAACCCTCCTCCCTCCTTTGTCACTTAGCAACAGCCTCTGCTTAAAATAGCAGCCCTCCATTTATCCCGCCCTGTATTGACTAGCAATACAGCCTTTCCCTTCGTGGAAAGTAAAATAAACTTCTTCTCTGCATCTATTCATTTAGCTGTGATTTCTTTCACAGCCTGCATCATCAGTCAAACCCTAACAAGGCACACCTAATTTTAAATAGAAGTGTCTTAGTTGCAAGAAAGTTTGAGAAAGCGAGGATATCACTTTCCAATAATAGAGAGTTATCCCTATCGGTACTCATAAAGTGAAAGAATGCAAATAGGAAGAGAGATCATGTGCAGGGCAATAAAAATGAATGACATCCATTATATGAACATATATTTACTTCTATTTATAGACAAGTTATTTGAAGTAGATACTTAAATATTAATGAGGCAGGTTTTGACACCTGGTATAAGTACTTTATTCTATAGATCAGACAAAATCATGGTCTGTTTTTATAAATAAATGTTATTTTAATACAGGTACACCCATTATTTAGACATTGTCTATGACTGCTTTTGCACTACTGTAGCAGAGCTAAGTAATAAGACAGGCCATATGGTGCACAAATTCTAAAATATTACACTCTGCCATTTACAGAAAAAGTGTGCCAACCTCTGCTATAAATTATTGATATTTTCTGAAATGTTAGGAGCAAAACAATAAATATTGTGGTAGACTTGATTATCATTTTAATTTTCTTCATTTTTTCAAGTTTTGTGCAATGAATACCGAACCTATATTTCTCTTAGAGAAAACTTCCATTCTAAAATTAACAAATAAAAAGAAAACAGACTATTGGGGAAAAGTGCATATAACACTGCTAATGAAATTTCAGCACAGGTGTCAGAGAGTAAACAGATATCACACAGGTTGAATGAACACTAAAATGAGAGTGCAGAAATGAGTTTTTCAGAAAATGGAGCTTGTCTTTTAAAGGCATTGCTAGTTTTGACTTTCAATAATTTCAGTTGATAAAACATCTAGTTGAAGAGGTTCTGTAGGCAGCTTACTAAAATAAGGCATTTCACAGACGTAACAATATATTTTATCTTTCTTTAAGTAGACATCTTAAGTTTGTAAAGGTTTACTTATTTACAGCCCTGTAATTTTTCCCAGATTACCTTTCTTTTGTAGCTTAATTTGGTATGTTTTTCTACTTTTTTGAAGCTACCAGTTTGAAACTAATGTAATTTCATATTTCCTAGAGTGCTAATTCTGCTTTACAAAGGAAAATGCAACCTAAACAAACTGTCTCTGTCATTAAGCAAGAGCATTTTCTCTTGAGCTGTGGAACTGCAAAGTCATATAGAAAACAGCAGAAGCTATAAATTTAGGGAATTTGCAGTTTTCACGCAGTTTCCATAATATCTAGCCAGAATGTGTCCTTTGTTTCCTGGCTAACCACCAGCATTTGCATAAAGATTAGATCTTTTTATTGATCTATTTGCAAGAATGAATCAGAGAAGTTGTTTTTTTCCTCTCAGTCTTTCTCAAGAGAGGCTTTGAATATTATGGCTTGTCAGTTGTTAGCAAATGATATATTAATCCAAATTTTGTTTCTTGAGGATAGTGCCTAATAAAAACTTATGAATGTTTTGATAAAGCATCTGTAGACCTACAGCTGCACACAATCCAACCTCTGCAGTGTCATTTTTGAAAGTTTTGCTGAAATTGAACTATAATCCAAATGCTCTGATGGCTCATTTTAGGGAAGAGACAAAAAAGCATAACCCCTCATTCCAGCTAAAATAAAACATTAAGGAATCATGTTTGACAAGTGTTATTTAATGACATTTCCTATTATTATTACAAGGAAATATTGTTGTTGTCAATCTTCTCTCCTTTAGCATATCAATTTGAGCCCATTACTGCTAATATATATACATATTCACTTAAATGTATTGTTTTAAAGAGGAATAAAAATCAAACTTGTTATTTGGAGACCGAGCAAGTTATTAGCTAAATTTCTCATGAAACTAACATAGATCTTAGTGCTCCTGAAATTAACAGTTCTGGAATAAAATTTTCTTAGACAAATAAGTTAAATTCTAGATATAAATTATAGGGAATGGACCAATCTGTTATGTAACTTAATAACAATAAGTAACATTAAACCTGCTTTTTCTTAGGTTCCAGGCACTATGCTAAACTCTTCATAAGCATTTATATAATTGTTTTAGGAACACGAATTGTTATGCCCTTATTTTATATACTAATAATCTCATTTTTAAAAAGGCTGAAAAATTAGCCCAAGGTCACATATCTATTATGCATCAGAACAAAAATATGAACATAAAAATGTTTCTAGAACTTAAAGGAATCACAAAGTCATCACTTTTTTTGACTCTGCTTTTAACAATACAGGGATAAGACAAACTAATGGCGTCGTATAAAAGGGGACCCTCAAATACATCTACTTGTTACCCAGTATTTACTTTTCCCATTAGTCAATCCTAGATATATGTCAATTTGCTTTTATTTCTTTAGCCTCTACAAATGGCCTGTGTGGATCGTTTGGGTTGTTTCTTCCATTTTGCAGCCACCTTTACCCTTTATTCTGCCCTCTGCATCCATTAACACAAGTGAACTTCATACTCTGCAGTTTGCTTATTCCGTAATTCTATCTGCTAGGTTTTACACTTTGGGAAAGATTCTAACACTTAACAAAATTCTTATATATTTTAACATGTTTCAAGATGGTAAAAATGAAAATTGTACATAATTTCAAGAATGACAAAAAAATTTATGATTAAAGTATTTGTCATGCAATAAGAAATTAACATTTTTTAGAATATATATATATCTTCATTGATTTCATAGAGAGGAAAAGATAGGGAAAGAGAGATAGAAACATCAATGATGAGAGAGTCATTGATCGGCTGCCTCCCGCATGCCCCTACTGGGGATGGAGTCTGCAACCTTGGCATGTGCCCTGACCAGGAATTGATCCCCCATCTCCTGGATCCTAGGTCAATGCTCAACCACTGAGTCATGCCCGCTGGGTGAAATTAACATTGTTCACTAGCTTCCCTCACCTTTGAGTAATACCACTGAAAATAACAATCATATTCATATGAAATCTTCTTTCTTAATAGAGAATACTAGATTTTTACCCACTTAATTTGTAACGTTCAAGCTCAAAATTTGTCTGTCTTTTATATCTTTACTTAATTTCTCATCTTCCTCCTCAGGAAATCCCACCATCCCTCCATTCACCCAGTCTAAGGAAAAGAGATCTAATAATTACTTGGATATACAGGTTTTCTAAATGTATTTTGACTTCAACAATAATTCTTTTTTTTTTTTTTTTAAATATATCTTTATTGATTTCAGAGAGAGGAAAGGAGAGGGAGGGAGAGTGAGAAACATCAGTGATGAGAGTCATTGATCAAGCCCACAACCGGGCATGTGCTCTGACTGGGAATCGAACCCTGATCGCCTGGATCCCAGGTCGACGCTCAACCTCTGAGCCACGCCCGGCCGGGCTCAACAATAATTCTTAAATTAACTATGGATGTTATTAACATTTAAACATAAAACCTTATTCAATTACAAGTAACTGTTTGGGTTGTCAAAATTGAGCTTAGTAAAAAATATCAATTCTTGTTAAAATCTTTAAATGAATTTTGATTTAGTAGAAGAATCAAATGAAGTCTAACTACAGGAAGGAAACAAGTATTATTATTATTGAAGTATCCAAAACATACTTTCATTTAATTGACTTTAAATTATTTCTATTAATCAATTTCTATTGGAATTTATGTTTCTATTTCTAAATTAAAAAGTAATTAACCTGTTGTCTAGCATCAGTCCATCATATTCTGTGTAAAGGAATGTAAAATGTGTTAGGTAAAATTTCAAGCTAGAGTGACAAAGGAAAGAAGTTAGATATATCATTAGGATTTATAAACAGTACAAAGAGAGTATGAGGGGGGCCAATTCCAAGAAAACAAACTATTGCATGATGCACATATTTTAATACCATATTTAACTCCAGTTATTTCCTACAATCGCTTCTAGGTATATATTGGCCATTTAGCCTCCTATGGGCATGCTGGTAGAGGTACGATTAACCCAAGCTAATTCTAGGAAATAAGCAAATAGATGGATAGATGGATAGATAGACCTATATGTATATATTTCCTCTCAGAAAAAAATATAATACATGTTATATATAATATACTAATATGTAAAATATATATGTATAAATATATTTAAATAAATGTATATTTATATATAAACTCTATCTATACACACATTTATATACAGGCTGATGCAAAAGTTGGTTTACAATTATGAGGACACAAAACATAGAGTTTACTCTTGTGTTATTATTTATTAATTATTGTATTATTTTCCATACAAAGAAGTTCAATCCAGGGACTGTAATAATTTAGTTTTAGTGATATTTGACAGGTGAGACTAAGGTCATTCTTCGAAGTCTAATCTGAAGCCTTTTGATCTCTTGAAAATCTTTCCACAAGATTTATTTCTCATAGGGAACCTAATTCAACATGCCTTGAGGTTACCAAAGATGAGAATAAATTGTTTTAGGGCCTAGACATTTTCCTTTCAAATAAGTTAACATCCTGGTCAGGAACCGTGCCTAATTATGTGTTCTCCATCACATTAGACCTCAGTAACGGGTAGCTGACAACAGCCACAGGTGGCATTCATGATTCCCAGCCTCAGCCTTAGACTGTGGCAACCCTCCTTTACTACATGCTGTGCTTAAGCAAGGAGTTTTCTACCCAAAGGGAAATAGTCCGAAAACAATGAGTGTAGGCTTCTATATGCGGGAGTACAGCAGGTGATTCACGAATGTGTATTTTCCTTGAAAAGCCAGGATGAGCAACTTGTGCTTTTGTTTGTTTGTTCTTAATAGTTGATCTCTTATGAACATTTCATTGTAGCTCTAACCAGAAACCATCGAAATAAAAGTTATCCAATCGTCTTTGAATTTATCTTTACTACAGTGGCAGAAATCATTCTTAGCATTGTAATACTGATGTTACATATTCTAGTGATAGTAAAGATGGGATTTATTTTCTAATGTGACCTTGTGACTAAAAATGTTGCCCCCAAAAGTCTATATTTTCTAATGTGACAAAAAAAAATTTATAATAAGTTGTGAAATCTGGAATTGTGTGAAAGATGTCATGTTTGCTTTCTAACAGCCAGTAATTAATGAGACCTCACTATACACATGTATATATACATATATATATTTGTATATATGAATAAAAATGGTTTAAATAAGGTTTTTCCCCACATGCATTGAATTTCATCTATGAATCAAAAAAATGCTTTTCAAAGCAATATACATCTAATAAATATGTCCACACTCCTAATAGTTTATAGTAAAATATAATCAAGCTGTAAGAGCAATAAAATAGACTAGAAAGCAAGTGATTTCCAGTGAAATATGTATGCCTTTATAGTCTTTTGGACACTGAGAGATTATCTCAGTGCCATTATGCCTCTGTAGAATATCACACCTTTAATAATTAATGCAGATAATTGGGGATTTGCAAACTATAATAATTGGTCTCTATTTCATCTAGGTAGATAAGTTAATGGCTTAAATAAAAAACACTTATAAACAACAATTAACAAGTAAACCAACAACCTATAATTCAGTTTTCTGAAAATATGATCTTACCTGAATGCTATTGTGCAGAGCTCTGTTTGTGCTTGAATATCTGGGTCAATGTCATTTGTATAATTTCCCTAGCACTCTTGGCAAAAGGCAGAGATAGTAATTTTTAGTGGAAGATAAATCAAGCATTGCTATCTCCATTCATTCATTTATCAACAACTGTTTGTTGAATGCACCTATGTACAAAACATTGTTCAAAATGCCTATGATCCAGCAGTAAACAAAATAGATAACAATCCCTGCATTTATGGAGTATGTGACTGTATATTTTTTTCTCTAAAACTAAATGTTCAAATATTTATTTTCTATATCTCCATAATAACCTAGATGAGTGTGTGGCAAATAAGATATCTAATTCAAAAAATGAATTTTGAGACTAAGAGACTTGGCAGAGAGACAACTCTTGGGGTAGTCTTTTGACTTCTTGGTCAATGTTCTGTTTTCTTAACCATATACGTCTACTTTATAACAAAAATGTACAATTATTCTAGAAATAATTTTATGGACATGTCTATTTAATTTCATAATTAAAGTGATATAGTATCAACCAAAGTACCATTAGCAGGGAAAATGAAGAGGACTTTTTGAATGAACCTGTATTTGTTGTCTTCTTTTAATCACAGTGGATGAGATACCAGATAGAAGTTGCAGAAAGGAAATAGTAAAAACTGGAATTTTCCCTTCCTGATGTACGTTGTCAGATTTGTGCCTATACATGAGAAGTCATTTTAAATACAGAACCTAAAATAACAAGATTTTAAAAGAAAAAGAAAAAAACTAAAGTTTCCCATCAGTTCCATATATTCATGATACCTCAGGGTCTGTTTCAGACAATTGTGCAGAGATAAGCCAAGGTACTCAAACTTAACACGGTGATATTCACTAAACTTTAGTCAGGTTTCTCTGAGATCTCTTCTGACTAATCCTCAACCTTGGCCTCAATTTTGCCTTTGGCCTGCCCAGAACAGCTTTAGCAAAGAATTCTGCCAAGTCATAGCCCCACCCTTGTATATGATCACCCATGGTGTCTGATCATATTCCTCATCTCCATCCTTGATACCTGACCACCTTGGCCAGTTTTGAGCAACAATTCTGTTAAGCAGGTATAGTAAGAAATGCCTTATCTTTGATGTCTGCTCTAAGGAATTTTCCATCCACTGACACCCTTACTTTGTTCCTTGGCTATATATCTTCACTTGTCCTTGTTATATTTGTAATGGAACTCTGTTCTGTACTAAAATCTCTTTCTTCCTGTTACAATAGTTACTAAATAAAATCTGTTTTTACTTCTTTGACACTGTAAAACCCTTATTTCCAAATAATACCACATTCTGAGGTTCTGGATGAACATTGATTTTGAGGGAACATTATTCCACATGGTACATATTAAATTTAATCACACGTGTGCACACGCCTGCACACACACACACAGTTGCTATTTTGCATAAATCTATTTATTTCTATCTCCTTTCAAAGAAATTGGTACTTCAATGTTATTGAAAAATCTGTGGGCTTCTAGATGAAGCAAATCACATATCAGACAAAACAATAACAAGAAAAATGAAGCCTGAAAATAAGATAACTATGGAAAAGTTAGTCATCAGCTTCTGTGTACCCCCAAAGCACACAGTATCCCCATTACAGTGACTTTCAAATTGTATTAAAATTTATGTGACTATATCCTCAGCTGGATTTTGATCAATTTTTAGGTTACTTTTATGTCCCATATTTCTGAACTCTAAGGGTCAGAAGATATCTAAGACATGGTAGGCATTTAGTGAAAATCTCAGACTGGAATTCAAACATGTTTGGGTATATCTAGGGAACTGATGGAGGTGACCTCACCAGAAGCTTATGTACTTGTAAGATTAAAGAGCCTCTTTAAAGAACTCTTCCTCATGGAAACAGGAATCAATGAGGTAGTCTAAACCCAAGCAAAGAACACACCAGAAACACAAGTGATTTTGAATATACCACTCATATGTGTCTTGGGTACTAGTCCATATTTGACAAATAATCTCTAAAGAGTTAGATTTGTAAGAGTTGTTTCATTAACAACCCTGTAAATTATGAGGAAACAAGCAGAACAGTATGGATAATCCCTAATACAAGACAGAACAAAGAAGGGATGGGTCTCTTCACTTAAACTGTCTGTGGCCTCAGATGTCTACCACATTGACAAATACTGATAATCAACAGTAATAAACTTATTCATGATCATAAGTGAGAAGCTTTCAGTAAAGTACCAAACAGGTTTAGAAGGTTGTTTAAATGATCAAGTGAAATCTATTTTCCTATAAACCCATTAGTATTGATGGACTGGTAAGATTAGGGAAGCGTGGGTTATATACACTAAGATGAAATGTGTTACACCTTAAATTTAAAAAAAATAGAGTACCACATTGCAAATTTTCGATAGGGTTCTAGGATTTAAAATAATGAGGCAGTTAACCTTATGAGATCTTTCCAAAGTTATATTTGTATCTGAAAATATTTAATATAAACACAAATTCAAAGCCAAAAAAATAGTGTCATAATTTGAACCTATTAATTCAAAGTAGTTATATGGTGATTGAGATGCATGGGAACATGCAACATATTTTTTTTAATGAAAAGATATTATAATTACAAATTATTCCTAATGGTCTCCCAAATGGCAATTCTAAATTTAAGAGGATTATAAAGAAAATGTTGTGCTTTCTTAGATGTTTTTTGGTCTAATTATAAATCTGAATTATCTTTCTATGAATCTAACATTTAGGAAGAAATGTAAGTAGCTAGAGAAACTCATAAAATTAATTTAAATTATCTTCTTAAAATTCTATATGCATAACAATTTTATGCAAGAGCCAGTTGAGAAAGTTGTAAGAAAATATTTTTTTTCTGAAGTTTTAGTTAATTGTAACCTTCTGTTAGAGAAAATTGCTTTAATTTCTCCCATACAAAGATTGATACTCTATGTATGGTGATTTATATTTCTACCTGGCCAGGAGTTCAGAGGCACAAGGTGAAGCTAAGGCATCTGAAGAAAGCATTTCAGAGTATAATATTGTTACCTGTAGATTTAAATTACGGTGGTTTCTTAAGTTTCACAAGTTTATTTTCATAATCTTTTAAGTGATTCATCTATCCAATGCTTGAATGAAGGAAGACAAGGTGCAAAAATTACAAGGGACAACTTTGAGGAGGACCATCCTCATATAAAAGAACAACCTCCCTTTTCAAAGGGTGGCCGTCTCTAAAATGGGGATTTTCAAGAGATCCAAGATGGCAGCTACACTGACACTCTCCTAGGACCAATCTGGATTTACAACTAAAACATAGAAAAACCATCCTGAAAACCAACTGAAGACTAGCTAGAGAGCACCCTCATGACCAAGGAGGGAAAGTGGAGACCCCACAGAGACTGGTAGGAAGTGTGGAGGCACTAGAGGGCTGGCTGGGCTCCCACAAGCAGCAGCGGAAGATCCGGAGAGAGATCTCAGCTGTGGAGGGTTCCCACTAAGAACTCTGGGGCCTAAACCCCAGGCTGGGCTCCCCAGCCAAGAGCACCAGAACTGAGAAAGGTGCCCACATAACATCTGGCTGTGAAAAGCAGCTGGGTTTCTGTCTGCCAGAGAGAGACAGCTGGAACTGCAGGCACCCTCTTAAAGAGCCAAAGCACAGAGTTTCCTGTGCAGCCACTCACCTTGGACCCTTAGGGAGGGGAAGTGGAGTGGAGTGGACTAGAGCCATGTGGGAAGAGTCTGGGGTTGTGGGCTCTGGACAGTGAGATCAGGGGACACCCATCTGGGTTCCTGTGCCAAATCATTCCCCCAGACTGTGGAGGACATCTTTCTCCAGTGGCCAATTTTTGGCTTTTGCCTGAGGGGGCAAGCAATCACTCCACCCTGCTGAAAAGCCTCTCGCCCCACCCTGTGGAGATTCTACAGCCTGAGGCTCATTAAAAGAATCAAATTAATCAATCTGTAGGCAGAGGCAGACCTCAGGGTGCTTTGAGTCTGCCTGATCTGCTTTAGGACCTGGGCCTTAGAAAAGCAGACTTTGGTGGGCTGTCCAAATGCACTCAGCAGAGTAGAGACCTCAAGCTTAGGGTTGTTGATAGCTCCAAAGAAGGTACTCAGGGCCAGTCACAAACTGTGTCTGACATTGGCCTGTACCAGAAACCCTCCAAAAAGACCAAGAGTCTTAGAAGATCTACCTAATACTCAGAAATAAAACCAAAAAGTAGCCAAAATGGGGAGACCAAAAACAAGCCCCAAATGAAAGAACAAGAGAAGTCTGCAGAAAAAAAGCTAAATGAAATGGAGATAAGCAATCTCCCTAGATATAGAGTTCAAAATACTGATTGGAAGGATGCTCAATAGCATGAAAAAAGATATGAAAACTATGAAAAATGTCCAGGCAGAAATGAAGAATGAAATAGCAGAAATAAAGAATATATTAAAAGGAATAAACAGCAGATTAGAGGAAGCTGAGGATCAGATCAGTGAATTAAAAGACAGGGTAGAAAGAAATCACTCAATCAGAGACCCAAAAACAAAAAATAATTAAAAAACAAAAGGACAGACTAAGGAAGCTGTGGGACAGCATGAAATGTAAAACTATTCATATTGTAAGAGTGTCAGAGGAGGTAGAAAGTAAGCAGGGCCCAGCCGGGCATGACTCAGCAGTTGAGTGTCGACCTAAAATCCAGGCGATCGGGGTTCGATTCCCAGTCAGGGCACATGCCTAGTTGCGGGCTTGATCAATGACTCATCATTGATGTTTCTGTCTCTCTCTCTCCCCTCTTTTCCTCTCTCTGAAATCAATAAAGATATATTTAAAAAAAAAAAAAGTAAGCAGGGGTTAGATAACATGTCTGATGAAATAATGGCAGAAAACTTCCCTAACCTGGTCAAGAAAAAAGTCACACAAATTCAGGAGTCACAGAGAGTCCTAAGGAAGAAGAATCCAAAGAGGCCCATGTCCAGACACATCATAATTAAAATGCCAAGAATTCAAGACAAAGAGAAAATCTTAAAGGCAGCAAGAGAAAAGCAATCTGTTACCTACAAAGGAGTTCCCATAAGGCTGTCAGCTGACTTCTCATCAGAAACTCTACAGGCTAGAAGGGAATGGCATGAAGTATTCAAGGTAATGCAAAACAAGGATCTGAAACCAAGACTACTCTATTCAGCAAGATGAAGTTGAAAGAGTAATCAAAGGGCTCCCAGCACACAAAAGCCCTGGCCCAGATGGCTTCACAAGGGAGTTTTACCAAGCACTCAAAGAAAAATTAACACCTGTCCTCCTCAAGGTATTTCAAAAAATCCAAGAGGAAAGAGTACTTTCAAACTCTTTTTATGAGGCCAGCATTAGGCTAATTCCAAAACCAGATAAAGACATTGCAAAGAAAGAAAATTACAGGCCAATATCCCTGATGAACACAGATGATAAAATCCTCAACAAAATATTAGCAAATTAGATCCAGCAATATATTAAAAAGATCATACACCATGACCAAGTGGGATTTATTCCAGGGATGCAAGGCTGGTACAGTATTTGTAAAGCAATAAACGTGACACATCACATAAACAAATTGAAAGACAAAAATCACATGATCATATCAATAGATGCAGAAAAAGCATTTGATAAAATCCAACACCCATTTTTGATAAAAACTCTCAGCAAAGTGGGAATAGAAGGATCATACCTGAACATAATAAAGGCCATATATGACAAACATATAATCAACATCATACTCAATGGGAAAAAACTAAAACCATTTCCTCTAAGAATAAGAACAAGACAGGGGTATCCACTTTCACCACTCTTATTGAACATAACCCTGGAAGTTCTAGCCAGAGCGATCAGACAAGAAGAAAACATAAAAGGTATCCAAATTGAAAAGAAGGAAACATCTGTTATTTGCAGATGACATGATATTGCAAATAGAAAATCCTAAAGACTCCACCAAAAAACTACTAGATTTAATAAATGAATGCAGCAAGGTAGCAGGATACAAAATTAATACCCAGAAATCGATGGCATTTTTATACACCAATTATGAACTATCAGAAACAGAAATTAAAAAAAATACCATTTACTATTGCAACTAAAAAAAATAATCTTATTTTTAACCTAGGAATAAACTTAAACAAAGATATAAAACACCTGTACTTGGAAAACTATAGGACACTGGAAAAAAAAAAATAGAGGAAGATATAAACAAGTGGTAGAATATACTGGACTAATTCATGGACTGGAAGAATTAACATCATTAAAATGTCCATACTACCCAACAGCATATTTCACAGATCTAGAACAAACAATTCAAAAATTTATATGGAACCAAAAAACACCCCAAATAGCCAGAGCAATCCTGAGAAAGAAGAACAAAATTGGAGGGATCAGAATACCAGATATCAAGTTATACTACAAAGCCACTGTAATCAAAACAGCCTGGTACTGGCACAAGAACAGACATACACATCAGTGGAACAGAACAGAGAACCCAGAAATTGACCCATGCCATAATGCTCAATTAATATTTGATAAAAGAGGCAAGAACATACAATGGAGTAAAGACAGTCTCTTCAATAAGTGGTGCTGGGAAAATTGGACAGGTACATGCAAAAAAATGAAACTAGATCACCAACTTACACCTTACACAAAATTCAAAATGGATAAAGACTTAAATGTAAGACATGACACCATAAAAATCCTAGAGGAAAACATAGACAGCAAAATCTCAGACATCTCTCATAGCAATATGTTTGCTGATACATCTCTTAGGGCAAGAGAAACTAAGGAGAAAATAAACAAATGGAACTGCATCAAAATAAAAAACTTTTGCACAGCAAAGGAAACCATCAACAAAACGAAAAGGGAGCCCACTGTATGGGAGAACATATTTTCCAATGACACATCTGATAATGGGTTAATATCTAAAATATAAAAGGAACTCATATAACTTAAGAAAAGGAAGACCAACAATCCAATTCAAAAATGGGCAAAGAGCCCAAATAGACACTTCTCCAAAGAGGACATACGGATGGCCAAGAGACTTATGAAAAAATGCTCAATGTCGCTAATCATCAGAGAGATGCAAATTAAAATCACAATGAGGTATCATTTCACACCTGTCAGAATGACTATCATCAAGAAATCAATAAACTACACGTGCTGGCGAGGGTGTGAAGAAAAGGACAGACTAGTACTCTGCCCGTGGGAATGCAGACTGGTGCAGCCACTATGGAAAGCAGTATAGAGTTTCCTCAAAAGATTAAAAATTGACCTACCATTTGACCCAGTGATCCCACTTTTAGGAATATATCCTAAGAAACCTGAAACACCCATCACAAAGAACTTATGCACCCTTATGTTCATAGCAGTAAAATTTACAATAGCTAAGATTTGGAAACAGTCCAAGTGCCCATCAGTAGATGAGTGGATAAAAAAAGCTATGGGACATTCACACCATGGAATACTATGCAGCTGTAAAAACAGAAGGATATTTTATCCTTTGGCACAGCATGGAGGGAACTAGAAAGTATTATGCTAAGTGAAATAAGCCACTCATATGTGGAATGTAATAAACAAAACAATCTGATGAACAAAATGGATCCAGAGACATAGAAGCATGGAACAGGCTGAGGGATCTCAGAGGGAAGGTGGGGGTGAAGGAGTGGATGGGGAGAGATTAATCAAAAAACTTACATGTTTATAAGCATAACCCAGACACTGGTCTGGGGAATGCCTGGGGGTGGGATGGATGAGTAGTAGAGGGGATTAATGGGGGTAAAAAATGGACATCTGTAATATTTTTAACAATAAAGATAAAGAAACTTAAAAAAATAAAAATAAAATTGGGGTTTTCTTAGGAAGTAGTAAAATGTAGTCACCAAAATGTAGACACATGTCTTGCCACCTGAGTAACTGCTATTTTTCTTCAGCTCAAGAGTTACTTTCTTTTCTTTCCTTTTTTTTAACATATCTTTATTGATTTCAGAAAGAGGAAGGGAAAGGGAGAGAGAGAGATAGAAACATCAGTGATGAAAGAGTCATTGATCGGTGGCCTCCTGTACTCTCCCTGTTGGGGATCGAGACAGCAACCCGGGCATGTGCCCTGACCGGGAATTGAACCAAGATCTCCTGGATTCCAGGCTGATGCTCAACCACTGAGCTACGCTGGACTGGACAAGTGTTACTTTCTTAGAAAATTATTTCCTACTTTCTATGACTGTACCAAACCTTAACAGTGTCCTGCAACCCCATGTTTTTCTTTTAAAAATTACTTATCACAGTTGTAAAACAACACTGAGTATGTTATCCTTTGATGATGCCAATCTCCTCCATAAAGTTCAGCTTCAAAAATATAGACCTGCCCTGGCCGGTGGGCACAGTTGGTTGTGCTTTGTCTCACGCACAGAAAGGGTGTCAGTTCAGTTCTGGTCAGGGCACATGCCCTGGTTGCAGGTTCGATCCCCAGTAGGGGGCATGCAGGAAGCAGCCACTTGATGTTTCTCTCATATGGATGTTTTTCTCTCTCCCCCTCCTTTCCCCTCTCTCTAAAAATTAATTTTAAAAAATGTTTTTAAAAAGGATATAGACTTGTATATACATCCCTTCTCATTGTATCTGCATCTCTTAGCAAAAGACCATGGTCCTAAGAGTTGAATAAATGAAAGAATGAATGATTCACTGTCTTTCAAATTCTCCATCCAGTACAGATTACTCACTTGATACAGACAAAATAGACATCAAACCATGTATGAAAATAGCTAAGATACACACACACACACACACACACACACACACTCTCTTCACATTTGTCAATTTACCAGCAGAGACTTGCTGATCATGCTTAAATTTATTGTATGTCAGTACTTAGCACAAAATACTGGTTTGGCACATGATTTCTGTGTAAACAAAAGGGAAATATAATGATAGCTTATGTTTATGGAAGATACTCTTCACATAGCATTTAATCACGGGCCTGATCAATGCATTTGCTTTTGCAGAGGAAAGAAAAAGCAGCACATTTTTGCTTTTAACACCATGTGTTTGGTACACAGTTCATTGAAATCCCATTAAAGTGATGTGTCTTTAAAATAAATTAGATAATGGCCCAAATTCTATAACTGATATAATTAAACCACAAACTTCATGATCCCATATTCATGTGGACGTACCAGCTGATTTGCACTCATGCTGTTTGGGGAGAGAACCCATGTGAGCATTCATGGAAGTGAACTATCCAACCTGAAAGCACTGTAAATTGGTCTGTGGCTTCATTGTTACATCACAGAAAGAAACACAAGCTTGTCTAATGTGAAGGACAAGATGCTAGGCATAAATAAAACTTTGATGATTCCCTGAATTGCTCAAACACAATTAAGTGTAATTATTTACTTCGGTCTTGAAAGAAAAGATGCTATAGCTCCATGTATAAGTAATCTTTTAAAGTATAAAGTATAGATTGCTAAAAATTATTTTATAGATTGCTAAAAATTATTTATGAAGACATATGCTAAAACCATTACAAATTTTGTGACAAGGCAAGAAAGTTTTAACAGTTCTTTTCTGTTATAACTTGACAATTCATTCCATTGTCATCAGAGTGTGAAGAATTCAATACCAGTGAAAAATTATGATAGCATCCATTTACTGCATGTTTACTATATGCCAGGAATTTTCATACAATAGTCATATTTCTCAATATAATACACTCTAATTTTAAAAAGATTGAAATTTAAGGACATTCATTTATGTGCAAAATGTTACATAGCTATTTGATTCAAATGTAGACCTGGCTTACTCAAACCTCTTCTGCTTTCTTTTTATATTGTAAAGAAAAAAATCTCATGTTGCTCTTCTACTTCTGTGACCAGATGTACAGGAAATTTTCCCATACCGACCAGTTCTTTGACAACAGCTAGGTGTTCTACAATTTAATTCTGATGTTAAAGTTAGCATAGAACTCAGAGATTAATGTCTCAGTTGCATAAAATTGTCCTCTACTTCAGATGCCAATCACAAGTAGTGGATCCCCAGGTTACCCACAACTTCTGCCCAATGTAGCTACAAATTGGAGGTTTCCAAGACTCCCCAAATGGGTTCAACGATTTGCTAGAGTGGCTCACAGAACCCAAGAAAAGAATTTACTTTCTCGTGTCAATTTATTACAAAAGATATTATAAAGGATACATACAAGCAGCCAGATGAAGAGATACATAGGACAAGTTCTGATTTTCAAGATACGAATTTTGAGGAAACCTAAACATTCAATCCATACCAATATGGTAATGGTGGATACATGGCATTATACATCTATCAAAACCCATAGAACTGTACAAATGAACTGTAATGTTAACTATGGTATTTTGTTAATAATATGTCAGTGTTGGTTTGTTGACACATTATTATAGGACATCAATGCAAGGCTTCAGTAATAGGAGAAACTATATATGGTGGGAGATTTGGCGATGGCAGAGAAAGTCTGAGAACTCTCTGTATTTTCCATTTAATCTTTCTGTAACCTAAAATTGCTTTTTTTTAAAAAAAAAAGTCTAGCCCTGACGGGTGGCTCAGTTGATTGGAGCATTGTCCCATACACCAAAAAGTTGTGGGTTTCATTCCCAGTCTGGATACATACCTAAATTGTGGGTTCAATCCCTTGTAGCATACAGGGCACAATCAATGGATGTTTCTCCCATCAAAATATTTCTCTCTCTCTCCCTCTTACTCTCTCTGTCTGAAATCAATAAAAGCATACCCTTGGGTGAGGGTTAAAAAAAAACTTTTTAAAAGTCTAAATAAATAATAGATTTATGTGGAATTGTTTCACATAATTCACTAACTAGTTAAGAGCAAAAGTCCATTTTAACACATACTTACATTTGGATAAAGCAAACATGAATTTTAAAAATGTGATGTTGATTTAAGAATTCAGTAAATCATTTTATTTATAATGTTACTTTTAAAATAAAATAAAAAGTTGTGTTTGTAGAAACTTCATTGATAAGCAGTTCTTGAGCAAGAAAACATCAGTTTACATCCATCAGTTTTGAAATGCAACAAAGCAAAAATAAACAATGGAACTACATCAAATGAAAAGCTTTTGCACAGCAAAGGAAACTATCAACAAAATAAAAAGGTAACACTGAATGAGAGGACATATTTACAAATTATATATCTGATAAGGAGTTGATGTCCAGAGTATATGAAGAACTCATACAACTTAATAGCAAAAAAAGTCAAACAATCGGATTTAAAAATGGGCAGAAGATGTGAATAGGCATTTTACCAAAGAGGACATACAGATGGCCAACAGGAACTTGACAAGATGCTTAACAGCACTAATCATCAGGGAAATGCAACTCCAAACCACAATGAGATATCACCTCAAACCTCTCAGGATGTCTATTATAAAAACAACAATAAGAAATAACAATTGTTTGCAAGGATATGGAGAAAAGGGTACTCTCCTGAACTGTTGGTGGGAATGTAAATTGTACAGCCACTACGGAAAACAGTATGAAGTTTCCTCAAAAAATTAATTCAGCAAATGCACGCTGGGTATTTACCCAAAGCAAACAAAAACACTAACTCAAAAAAATACCTGTACCCCCATGTTCATTGCACCACTATTTACAATAGCCAAGATATGGAAGCAACCTAAATGTCCATCATGGATGAATGGATAAAGAAAATGTGACATATATAAACACTGAACTATTATTTAATCATTAAAAAGATGGAAATCATTCCATTTGCAACAACATGGATGAATCTTAAAGGCATTATGCTAAGTAAAATATATATAAAGAAACAAAATATATTATCTCACTTATTATGGGAAATCTAAAAAACAAAAAAATGAGCTCATAGATAACAAACATGGTTGCTAGAGGTGGCTGTTGGGGATGGGCAAAATGTGTTAAGGGAGTCAAAAACGACAGAGTTCCAGTTATAAAATAAATATGTCATGGAGTGCACTGTATAGCATGATGATACAGCTAATAACACTCTATTGTGTATTTGAAAACTGTTTAGAAAATAAATCTTAAAAGTTCTACCCTGACCTGGAACCCAGCCGAGCTGCCCCTCCAAAGGACAGGAAGGCTGGGGGAGGGAGTTTACAACTCAAGCCCTTCCACCCTCTCCCCTGCAGGGAATAATGATACAATAAGCTGCTAACAACGGGGAGGAAGGGAGGAAGAAAAACTCTGAAAACAAAACCTTGTTCTTTGAAAAAAAAAAAAAAAACTTTTATTAAAAAATTGTCACTAATGAACAAAATAAATTGATGAACAAAAGACCCAGAGACATGGATACATGGTACAGACTGACAGATGTCAGAGGGGAGGTGGGTGGAGTGGACATGATGAAAGAAGGTGAAGAAAACAGCTAAAGAACATACATGCATAGTCCATGGACACAGACAATAATGTGGTGAGGGCCAGAGGGAGGGAAGGGTAGGGTCTGGGGGAAGGGAGGAAAATGGGGGACATCTGTAATAGTGTCAACAATAAAAAAACTGTAACTATGTACAGTGAAAGATGTTAACTATATTTATTGTGGTAATCATTTTGCAATACATACAAATATTGAATAATTGTGCTCTATACCTGAAACTAATACTTTATATGACAATTATATCTCAATTAAAAAACACCAATGTACATCCATCAGTTATATACAGATGAAAATGATAACTAGTGCCTAAAAATTGCATATAATTTGAAGGCTACCTTAAGTCATCTACTTCTCCACTATGGAAACCTGCATGTTTGTGAAGGTTTGTGCTCCTGTGGTCAGGGGTGGGGGAAGGTGATGTTTAAAACAATTTTGAACCAAAGTAAAAAATGACAGATGGCTATTTTGATAATTTTGTGAGATGGAAGTATAATAGTTTTCTATTATAAATTTTAATTCTGAGTGGGAATTTTTAGAAATTAACATCCAAAATCTTATAAGAATTATAAAATGCAGGTGGCAGCCTAGATGTCTTGGCTGAAGGAACTTCTCAGTTGACCTTAAAAAACTTCTTTTACTTGCTGTATTTTTTCCCTCATGCTCTTCGCAACTGGCATCATAAGGTAGTCATTTGTGTTGCTCCCCAAACGCCCCCAGGTTTCTGTCTTTAAATATACAGTGAGATTCCTTTTATTTACATTCTTTAAAGTTTGCAACAGCAACATTTCCTGCTTTGGCCAATAGAATGTTATTGGAAATGATACATGGTCCTTTCCAGAAGAGACTCTAAAAGCCAGATCGAAGTCACTTCATTCTCTGCCTCCTGTCTCCACAGTCATGGAGACAGAGCTGGAGCTTACCTCTGTCTGCATCCCTAAGTCAGAATAAGAAAGAACAGAGTCCATGGTTGACCATCCGTGGACACACAGCATGAGCCAGAAACAAATCCGTATTATTATAGTTGTTATAAACTATAAGATTTGAGGAATTTTTATTAACATATCATCAACTACCTATTCTAACTGATACTCTTCATTATAGGACTTTAATAGTCATTTGGACTGTTTTTAACTCTGTCTCTATATTAATCAACTGGAAGAAAGGCCAATTTCTCTTTTCTCTGATATAAATTTTGAGGATTTCAATATAAAATTTCACTAAGTCATTATTTTCCATTCCCCAAAATATTCTTTAGTTAATTTGACCTTTTATAATGCCTCATTTCTTTACTCAACTTTAACCTGGCAATGCTTTATTAAGTCCTTCTTTTTCAATCTTGAAATTTTTTACCTTCAATTAATTACAGTTACAGTCATTTTTCTAAAGGGTAAAGTTTGAGGAGGTTGGCTAATAGAAGAGCTCTGGTCTATTAAACACCAGGTTGAAGTATATTCTAATTGTCTCACAAAGTATCAGCAGTTGGAGATATATATCTATATATACAAATGAATATTAACAAAATTTCTGGGAATAGAAATACTCTTCCAGCCATGATTACTAACATCTTAAAACCTATATTTAGGTTACCTGTTTAGCAATCCTAACACCATTACATTCTGTATGAACTTAGTTCCTTACTTAATTTCTCCCATTCTCAATTTCTTTATCTATTAATATCTCATAAAATCATGTTACACAGTAATATTATCAATACATTTACATTATTCACCATGGAGTCTTGTATATAATAAATGAATAATGTGTACATTGTTATTATTTTCCTATTATTATTTTGCTTATCTGTTTGGAAATCATCAAGTTTTTTTCTTTGTGGTATTTGTCAAGAGTATTCAATATTTGCTGAAAGACTAATTACTAATTTACTTCTTAAAACACTGGGTAAAGAGTAAACCTTAGAATTAATGGAATGTAAGACTCATAGCAATGGCTGATGCTTGCCATTTGATAAATGTCTTTTGGATAAATGGATCAGTGATGAATTAATTACTTTATTCAGAAAATCTATATTGAGTTACTGTTGCCTGGTCATGTCAGACATAGAAGGAGAAATCATGAACTGGAAGAAAAGCAGAGCAGGCCAGGGGCCCACCTGGAGAGGTCAGGCTTGAGGTTGCTGGCGAGCACATAGAACTGACTTCAGTCACCTTAGCAGGTCTAAAATTCTCTTGCATGTAACTAGCCTAAGAGGGTTTCACTCTGTAAAACTTTTAATTTGTGAATTCAAAGACATTTTCATACTATACTACAAATCCAACATAGACTAAATCTAGGTATAGAGAAGTTTATGACTGACCTGGAGCTACATGAGGTCCCAGGAACTCTTCCAGAAATATAAAACCTTAGGAGGTTTAAATCCAAGTGGCTTTTCAAAGATATTCTTGACTAACTACAGTTGTATCCAGATAAAGTAAAGTCTAAAGGAAATAATTATTTTGAGCCCATATATGCCAGATAAAGAGGTAGAGTGTCAAAATATAGCAAACACATCAGTAGGTTCTTTAGACCAGAAGAAGGGTTATAATATTAATTTTGTTAATGCTGTTCTGGAGTCCAACAGGAGTTAAAACACCTTAGAGAAAGAGTTAGACTCAGAAAGTTGCTTATACTTCATCCTCCTCTGATAAGTTTATTCCAATGGTCTCACACAGGTGGCTATATGTTGTTTAAAATGCAATTTTAACTAAAGTTTTATTTTGAATTTTAAAACAGTGAATTTAAAACCATAAAATGTATGGTCCTCTCTGTACATTGAGTTTTCTTCATTAACTCAGAGAAAGTGTGTCAAGCCTGAGATCTGAGAATGCTGCTTAGGCAGCACAGAAGTGTGACTTGTAGGAGACCAGGGTGAGAACTAACTTTATATGCAGTGCAGGCCACTGGGTTCGCATGGACAATATCCACAAACAGCCAGACCAAACCATCCAGCGGATCAAGCCTATGTGGTTTGTCGGTATCTTGCTCAACAACCTTTCTAGGTCACAGCGTGATCATTCATTCTGGCCTTAAACTGGGATTAACCAACTCTCTCGACTGATAGTGTATTCACTCATTCAGCAAATATGTATTAGGTTATTAAGGTGTGTCAGGCTATGTGCTTTGCTCTGGGGAGACAAAATCTGTTAGAATTAGACCTCTCTTCGAGATATGTGAAGTCTTAGGGAGAGGCAAATACCTAAAGACATATTTCTAATATCATGTGAAATTTGGTATAATAGAGGTTAAGCACAAGGTTTTACAGAAGCAGAGAAACAGAAGCAATTAATTTCAGGGAAGAAAATTGAGAAAGACTAATGTAAACGCTGGCAATTAAGTGGGCCTTGAGGGATAAGCTTACCTGGGAGAGAACACTGAGATAAAGGAAAATAAAAGGCACCAAGGCAGAAAAGTGTGTGGTATATTTGCAGACCCAGGTAGTTTGTTTTATAATCTTCCTATAACTTACAATTAAGTATCATTTGCTATTAGGTATCATTTAGTCACTGGGTGAATACATGATTAACATTATATTTGACATAATTAATTTAGAAATAACTAAGATTTTAAAGGTTGCAACCTGCCCTGGCTGGTTTGCCTCAGTTGGTTGGAGCGTCATCCTGTGCACAAAAAAGGTGGCAGGTTCGATTCCCTGTCAGATACCCGAGTTTGGGGTTTGATCCTGGTCTAGGACACGTGTGGGAGGCAACTGATTGATGTTTCTCTCTCTCTCTGGAATCAATGTTTAAAAAACTATTAAATAAATAAATTAATAAATACATACATACATAAAGGGTGCAACCTGAATCAATAGTATTCTTTTATTTCTCATTGGTAGAATCAGAATTTTTCTGAATTACCAGTGGTCTAGTTTTCATTTTATGCTCCAGGATTTAAGTAGCACATTTAAATTTGGAAAGTAAATTAGAAAGATATTGCCACAATATAGTAAACACAAATATTCTTAGCATTATTTTAAATTATTCATAATATAATAGTCATTATCAGTTAGACATTCTATTCCATCAGAAGTAATTGCTTCAAAGAATATCATGATTTTGAACTACACATGCCA
The DNA here is from genome assembly GCF_964146895.1 of Miniopterus schreibersii. Classification (NCBI taxonomy): domain Eukaryota; kingdom Metazoa; phylum Chordata; class Mammalia; order Chiroptera; family Miniopteridae; genus Miniopterus; species Miniopterus schreibersii. Next base: position 115,047,122 of record NC_138102.1, on the reverse strand, counting down.
TAATATAATCTTAATTCTAAGGCATTGTGTAGTTTTAATTAAATGCTCATCAAGCCTCTTTATACATTTGACTTCAAAATCTACACAAATTTATTTCCCTGGCTATTAGTGTTAAAGCTAATTAGAAAAAGATAAATAACACCAATTTACTCAATAATAAATTATAAAGATTGGTCAATAGAAATCGCATTAAGTCTTTAAATATGAAGCAACTATAGACAACTCCTGGTTTCCTTATTAGAGAAAAATCAATAAGATGCTAGTTTATGAAACAAAATTAAATTGGATACCTTCTGTTTGGAAGAAAAAACAACAGAGAATTCTACATTTGAAATGATTTATGAGTATTACAGTTCTAAGCAGGCATAATAAAATGATGATTAGTATTATTTTCTTGTACCTTATTTAATATATTAAATTAAGCAGTTATATGAATTTTAAAAGTGGTGTGTTATTTTAATACTGAAATTTATATCACTGTTATAATGTTGTAAAATATAGATCCAGATTCTCATTTTTATAATAGTTTTTCCAAATCAATGAGAAAAAAAAAAATCTGACTGGAGATGTATAGAACCGAAAAACAGAAAACATGTGTATATGTTCTTATACATAAATTTTAAAAGCGAAGCATGGAACCTAGAAAATAAAACAACAAAATGTTGTTCAGGACCCTGTTAAACTCTCACATTCTTGATGTTACTTTGTTTCACAAGATATACCATTTATTCAGAGCTTTAGGTTATAGCCTCCACCTCAAAGGATCTGTTTAATCTCTGAAATACTTCTCATCAGCTTTAACGGTGGTTAAATGAACATTGATGGCGGGTCTCTGGTCATAATCATCATCTTCATAATTATTCCCAGGAAGCACAAAGTACCTATCATGTGTTAAATATGTTTATGTATTTACTCATTAGTCCTTGATACCTATATAAACTTAATTTTCCATTGAATCATGTCCTTTTACTGTTTTTTGACTATCACATTTATTGTTTTTGTTAGACTTTAAGCCTTAGTTTATAAATCACCTGAGGCAATACCATATAAAATAGAAACTTATTGAAAATGTTTATGCTGCATATGATATCCAAAGAATAATAAAGGATAAAGCATAGCACTCAATTAAATTAGTATTATTTTTATATAATATCAATCAAGACAGTGACTAATTATTATGGTAAAAAGACTAATTTAGATGCTATATTTTCTTCACTAAATATTTATTTAAGCTCTCCTATGTCGTGTTGTTACTATGAAAATTTACAGCTTAGGAGAAAATAGGGCAATTTATCTGTCATTACTTTATTTCTAAATAATGATGTGTTATACTTACACAATAAAACAAAATTCATTATGTAACAAGTATATCTTTTCTGGGCAGTCCTTACTAACTTAGAGTTTCGAATATTATAAATTGCATCTCAAAATATATATCATAGTATGAAATTGTAAACTGGAATTAGGAAAAATTCTTCTAACTTAAATTATTTTCACATGATTTGGGAAAATATAAAACAACAAATTACATTTTGAAAAAGAAGTTAAATAAGGAGCAGAGAATGTTTAAAGGTGGGGATGGTAAAATAGGTAAATTGTATATTTAAAAAATGGGGGATGTAAAGAGAAGAGAAGCCCTCAACATATCATTTTAAAAGGACAGAGAATAAAGGAAGATATTAGTGAGTTTAACAGGAAAAGAAAAAAAGAACAAGTATGGAATTGTCGCAGTCCCTCTGAAGGGAAAAGGCAGCCTTTCCGACGCTCTGGGCCCCAGCCCTTCTGCATTTGTCTCTTTAGCACGTGTCTTCCTGATGAGCTTTTCTGTGTTTTTTGGAGGTAAAATGGTGTTCAAAGAGTAGTGGTTTGGCTCACCTTCCTTTAGGATAGTTAATCCCGATGCACTCTTCATTTTTCCTTCTTTTGTTACATGTTTCCTCAGGCTCTATTTTGTCAGGTTAATGACATCCCATCTTACTGGAAAGAATTATTACATTTTATAGTACCCTGAAAATGCTATTGCTTAGCTTTTTAGTGGACTGTCCTAGTGCTAAATACCCTTTATAACTCAATAAAATAGCATAACAATGCATAAATAACAAAATAATACGGTACATACACATCACAGGTTTATATAAAATGTATGTATACAGATTAACATACGCATATAAAATAATCCATGTATTTAAAATGACGACAGTGGATTACATATAGCAACATATACTTATGTTCACATCGTCTCTCTCCCTTACAGTGTGTACTTGTTTTTTCTTTTTTTACTAAGAGGATAAAACTAATTCAGGGCCCAGCAGTCTTCCAACATTCACTGAACACCCGCCAAGCATCATGACTTCCTGCTGCGCAAGTTATAAATGGCAACAGGCTGGCTGCTCCCCTCAGGCTTCTTCAGAAACGTCAGAAATAAAGATCCTGGCTGCACCTCTTTCTCCTGCTCACTTTGGTGGTGTCTTTGTCTCTTCTGTAACTACCTTTGCCTACAAACTAAAGTAGAAAATCTTTTTCCTTCTGTCTTGAAAGAAATGTTTGAACAATACTTCCATGTACAATTGGCTTGTAAGTTTTATAGACTTTAAAAGGTATGCAAACTATTAGAAATCATAGCAAGAAAAGAAAAATGAAATTTTAAAATATTTTATTTCTAAATGTTTAAACTACCTAAAAAGGTTTCTTATACTATGAAATATGCAATTATGCTAATATTTTCATAACATATAAAGGCTGATTAAATGTGGAATGATTATTTGATTTCACTATATTAAGTAATTTTGGTTCACTTTTTAATAGTAAATTATATTCTATTAAGAGTTATGAACACTTTCAACAAATCAGTTGCAGAGGTCATAATCTAGGAATTCTTGAAAACCTACAGTTTTTATAGCTCAATCAGTGAAAGTTAACAGAGTAAAAAAAAAAAAGAAAGAAAGAAAGAAATATCAAATACAAATTGGAAGTTTTCTGCTTTGTGAAGCAAAACGTGGAACTTTTTTGGAAAATAGTGTCTTGGAGATTCTATTATGGATAAGCAGAAATAATGTGTGACAATAATCTTCTCATCTGGTTTACTGCTACCAGGATACAACGGGGCGAAAAATGAGATCCTAGAAAGAAAGTTTCTCTTTTTGTTTGTTTCTTTCTTTTAAGTTGAGGTTTTTTGTTTGTTTTGTTTTGTTTTTGTTAAGTCAAGGAGTAGCTAGCCATCCCAAGTTAAAGAAAATTAAAAAGTTTCTGTTGTTGTGTTTTAAAAAATATTTTTATTTTTGAGAGCACCATAGATGACCCCTTTTTTTTTCCTCCCTCTTTCCCCCTAGACCTGGTTCCCACCCTGCCCCAATCTTTCACCACCCTATTGCCTGTGTTCTCAGACAATGCATATATAGTGTGGGGCAAAAGTAGGTTTACATTTACGAGTATGTGAAACACAGAGTTTATACTAGTATTATTATTTATTACTTATTGTATTATTTTTCCATATGAAAAATCTTAAACTTACTTTTGCCCCACCCTGTATGCATATAAATTCTTTGGTTAAGCTCTTCCTGACCCTCTCCCCCCTTCCCTCTGATATTGGTCAGTCTTTTCCATGTTTTCATGCTTCTGGTTCTATTTATTCTTCAGTTTGTTATGTCCATTAGATTCTACATATAAGTGAGATCATCTGATATTTGTCTTTCTCTGACTGACTTATTTCACTTAACATAATCATCTCCAGGTCCATCCATGCTGTCTCAAATAGCAATAGATCCTTCTTTTCTCACAGCTGCATAGTATTCCATTGTGTAAATGTACCACAATTTTTTAATCCATGTATCTACTGATGGGCACTTGGGCTGTTTAAAGAGTTTAAAGCGGAGTCCATGGATCCAAAGTCAAGAAGAGTTTTAATAATATAAAATTATATATAACTTATAAAGTTATAAAATAACTAAAGTGATAATCAGAGGAATGATATTAAAGTTGTGTGTGTGTTTTTAGTCTATGAAAAATAAAAAATAAAGCAAATGCAAATGAGAGTAAACATTGTTAGAAAATAGTATATTATCATTATATTTCTTTTCCTCTTACAATAATATTATGCATCAACTTATGCCAATAAATTTCTTAATAAAGCTATATTTTCATTTTATATACAGGGAGAAAGTAGAAATAACAGAAATAAAATTGCAGCTTTAGAAATACTATTATTTTAAACTCAAACTGTGAAAGTAACTTCTGAGTACAATATAAGCCAAGTTTTATTGTCTTTGTATGAGGATATAATGTGTATGTGTGTGCATGTATGAGAGGGAAAGAGAGAGAGAAAACTTATAAGTGCTTGAAGCTTTTGAAGCTAAAGCCATGGTTACTGAGTAAAGAATAATTGGTAAATTTAGTTTTTATCCATTTATTCTTAGAGAAAATTTTCTAATATAAAGTTCCTCCTTTTACTAGTGATGCATCTCATTTAAAGGAAATTTTGAGGAGTACTATAAACCATATAATACTTTCAGAATAAAATTTATAAGCTGTTTTTACATAGAATACTTACGTAGTGTAAATATTTTTTGTACATACAATTTTAATTAATATCTCTTCCTACAATAGCTTCCTTTAATCAAAAATGTTTGCAGAGTAAACTAAAATTTCCATATTTAGCTATAACATTCATCATTTGTCATTCAAATTGAAGACACTCAGACTATATACCAAAGTGCATTTCAATATTGTACCAATGCATGGAGTGACAAGAAATATTGACTTAACTCAAATAAAATTATAAGGAGAAATGTGACAATTTTCAAGATAAATTACTCAAATATTTAGGTAATTTAGAAAAAAATGCCTTGATAAATTTAAATTACTTTTATAATTAATTTCTAATTGTATTGTAGCTTAATTCCATTTCTCCTAATATGTATGTAGCTTGAATGAATGAAGGATAGATGCCTTTCCATTAATTAGTTTAATATTTTTCATTTAAAAGTAATATTTAATAATTTTTCTATGATTAAAATGTAAATTTATTAGAATATATCCTTTTTTTTGTTTTACACATATTTCTTTTTTTCCACCACAGCATTTTTTTATTGATATATAATAGCTTATTTGCTTTTCTGTACCTCCTAATAGATATCAGCTCTATAAGGACAGAGAAAATATTTTAATTTTATGTCCCTTTAAATCCCAATATGTTGCATGTTACCTGGTACACTGTAGACTTTCATTAAACTCTGATAAATCAAGGGTAATAATAGTGATAGCCTCATCTCTCCTGGATATAAGCAAATAAAAGTGCCATTTTAAGAGGAGTTGCCAGAAAATAATAAAGGCAGCTTACAGCAATTGTATCAAAAAGTAAAGTCTCTCCGTAGACTATTATTTTGATTGATTTCAGGGTTATTTAAATTTTACAGGGTAGTGGAATCGGTGACTTCCTCTAAACCTCCACCAAAGTGTGGATTGCTGGTCGCTGGTGATGTTCCACCCTGGAGAACACAAAGAGTGAATGCTCCTCATAGAAATCTGCATTTCCCGTGAAAACATCCAGGACAGAAATATCTCCCAAAGGCAGAGAAAACAATAAAAAATCATTTTGCTATGAAAACGCAGCTCTATGTTTTTACATTTGGAAGGAAAGCGACTTTCCTTGGGGTGATGGGAGCACAGTGCAGTGTGCAAAAGATGTTTTATTGAGTTGTACACTTGCAACCTGTACGGTTTTGTGAACCAAAGTCACTCCAATAAATTCAACAAAATTAATTAATAATTAATTAAAAATATGTAAATTGGCATGTTTTGAACCAGTAAAGCAACATACATCCTGCAGAAAGACACAGAAGGGCGTATAGGCATATGTTTTAGAAGCAAGTATTCACAATTCTAGACAGACTTTCTTACCACAGTTGAACACCTTAGGTGCTAAGGCAAGGCTTTAGTCTCTACTTGCCTTTACCTAGAGAGATTTAACCTGCAGGAAATGGGAGAGATATGTTCAAAACACTATTTGAATAACAAAGTGAATATAGATAGAAAGTACTTCCGTTCACATCCCAACAGGAGGAATTCACAATGGCTTTGTGCCTAGTTTTTGTTAGAAAAACACCTATCCTAGTAGTATCAATTTCAAGAGCTCTTTTTCTTTCTTCTTTTCCCCCAGCAGCTGAGTTGTTACGCACTCCTTAGCGGATTATGACTTCCATGGACACCGTCCTACTCATATTTTTAAAGAGTAAAGTCTGAAACTAATTTCTGAGAGAATTATTTTCCTTATGTGGATAAAGCAGTGTCTGAAAAAAAAATCAATTGCTACCATAAAAACAAGTTCTTTCTGCACTGCCTGTTTAGATCTGTCACAAACTTTAATGAGGAAGTAACTGTCTTTATGAACCACATTTCTGGCCAGCTCCATCTGCTTTCATTTTTTAAGCAGCCTGGTGAAGCAGAGAGATAAGCAGGTAATAAAATATTTGACTGAATCACTAGCTCTAGGGTACCACCATAATAAAAGGCATCTTGGTGATATTTAACAGCAGAGATTAAAACCTAGAATTGTTTATTTTCAGGCATTGAAGTTTCAGTATTCTCAAGCAAAGTAAGATAACTAACAGAACTTGATTAGAGATGTGTTTCAGACATCATAATATAAATAATAAAACAGAAATCCTAAGAATCATTAGCTAAAATTACAAATTGAAAGTCAGTACAAGTCCATATGGTTCTGATGACCACAGGTATTAATCAACAAATTCAAACAATGCTCTAAACTAGGAAATGGTACCTGATTTAAGTAGAGAAACTTCTTGAGTTTCTACTTATTTACTTGACACTAACACAGAGCATTTCTAATAAAGAACAATTTCACAGGAATAATTTAGCTTAAAAATGAAATTTACATAATGGTAGATTTGCTTACAAAAATTGATGTAACTTTTTGCCTCTCTGTATCCATACCTCTTTGTGTTTTGACTCTGCAGTGTCTCCAACAAGAATAAGGCTAATAGGCTAGTCACTATTAGACTTTCTTTGGCCAGTAGAACACAGTAGCCAAGAGCCTTACTGGCTTCCACTCTTCCCTGAAACACTCCCAAACCTCCACATGAACATTTCCATCCGAGCCTGTTGGAAGATGGGAGACAATTGGCCCAGTTACTCACATTCCTCAGCCAATAACCAATCAAATACCAGGCATGTGAGCAAAGCCAGATTAGATAGCTCAAGCAACCTGCCAGCTCATCTCAGACACATAAAAATGCCTAACATAATCAGCCAGGCCCGGTCTAGACTGGCAGAGTCACCCACCTGACCCACAGACTTACGAATGATATTAATGATTGTTGTCTTAAGACTTGGAAAACTAGTGCCCATGGATTGGCCCCCTGGTTTTGTAAGTTAATTTTTATTAGAACAGATCTTCATTCATTTGTTTATATATTGTCTACAGCTGCTTTCACACTACAACAGTAGAGTCAATTACTTGCAATAGATAACTTACGACGTTCAAAGCCTAAAATAATTATCTCCTGGTTACTTACGGAAAACGTTTGCTGACCCCTATTTTAAACCACTACATTTTGATGTGTATTGTTACCTAGAAATAGGTAAATATAATACATTAAGCAAAATATTTCCAGAGATGTTTGCTTTCAGTAAATATGGTATCATACTAATTTATAATTTATAATAATTTCTAGACCTTTTAATTTTTGCAACTGTTTGTTAAACAAAAATTTAATTATTGAGTATCCAATATAAGCCATTAATGCACTTGGTGCTGGCAATACAGCAGTGTGCAGACAAAACATCTTGTCTTCACACAGCTTAAATTGTAAAGTGTCGAGACAAACTGAATACACACACGTTATGCACACACACATACACATATGTAGAAAGAAATGATTAAATGCTAATAATTTCATATGATGAAAAGTAGTGTTATTCCAGATGATGATAGGTGCAATTGAAATGGTATAGGAAGAATCAGGAAGGTAGCAGAATTCCTGTTATTTGAGCAAATACTTAAAAGAGAAAAAGTAGTGAACTCTGTAGCTATCAAGGATAAGACAAGTCCAAGATAAAGGGATGGAAAGTACAGTGGTTTTAAAGTGGATGAGCTCTGATTTTTTCCAACCACAGGAAAAGGCCAAAGAAGGCCAAAGTGAGTAGGGAGAACTGTAGGCAACGTTGAGAGTAGAGAGGTAATGACTTGGTGTGACGGGGTCAGGTGTGACGGGTGCTGTGACAGACTTATAAGGTCCTGCTGACCAATATAATAGACACTGTTGAGCTCTTGGAACGCAGCTGGTCCAATAAGAGATGTTATGTTAATGGAAAATAGACACCTGATTTTGAAGGCTTAGAATAAAAAACAATGTCAATATCTCTGTAACTTTTATACCACTTACATTTGGAATGATATTTCATATGTAGTAATGGGTTAAATAAAATTTATTCTTTTCATTCTTTTTACTTTCTTTTAATTGCAGTTGCTAGAATATGTAAAATTCCATATATGGCTGATATATTTTCATCAGAATGCTCTGGTCAGGACTGTGTCAAGACTGTGCTGTTTACTCTGAATGAGACAGGTTCCTATTGAGAATAGACTGATGATGCAGTTGCAGAAACTGGAAGATCAGTTCAGGAGATGTTTTATTAATCTTGGCTGAAAAAAAGACAATGGGGATTTGGAATAGAATGAAGGTAACACTGAATGGTGAGACATATTCATATTTTGCATATATTTTAAATGTAGAGTGGATATTTGCTGATATGTTGAAAATGGGTTATAAAAAAAGAAAGGATGGATTTATGTATCTATGATTTGGGTCTAGACAACCGAAAAAATATGAGTCAATTACTGAGATGAGGATGGCATGAACAAGTGCAGGTTTAGTGTAAGGAGGGTTCAGTTTGAGATACGGTAAAACTGAAAATGTTGAGTAAACATTTGAATCAATAATCTATATTTCAGAAGTGAGATCTGGGCTGGGTATTATACGTTGTGACTCACTAGCTTGTAGTGGAATATAAAGCTCATAGAAGGATACGGAAACGTGGAGACAAAAGGAAAGCAGTCCAAAGGCAGACGTTCAGGGCACTCTTAACCTTCAGAGGTCAAAGAAATGAGGAATCATCAGCAAATGGGACTGAGAAGATCACCCTAGTGAGGAAGGAGGGAAAGAAAGCAGAATGTTGTGGGAGCCAAGTAAAAGGTTTCAAGGAATTGGGAGTGATGGTCTGGGGCAAATATTTTAGATGAGATCTGAAAATTAATCAGTGTTTTTGCAATATATAGATTAACAAAGATTCTGTTAAGAATAGCTTTGGTTGAATTTTAGAAACAAAAATGGATTAAAGGGAGAAAGAGAAAAAATGGAGATAGGGAGAAAGAGAAAAAAATGGAGATAGTGAATCTTGATAACGTTCTCTAAGTGTTTTCCTATTAGGAAAAACAGAGACATTCGGTGGTAGTCGTAACATGAAGTGGAAGGTCAAGAGAAACTTTGTAAAATATGTAGATCACAGCATTTATGATGAAGCTCTAAACTAAAATGTTTCCTCTGTTTTGTTGTTGTTGTTGTAAATATATCTTTATTGATTTCAGAGAGATGAAGGGAGAGGGAGAGATAGAAACATCAATGATGAGAGAGTCATTGATCGGCTGCCTCCTGCACGCCCCTGACTGAGAATCAAACCATGATCCCCTGGATCCGAGGCCAATGCTCAACCGCTGAGCCACGCCCAGCCAGGCGAGAACAAAGTTTTATTTCATGTGCCACTGAAAGCTTAATTTGAAATATTTCTTTAAAATGACATTAAAATGTTAATGAGGAGGTAAAAATCAAACTTTAAGTTTCATAATATATTGAAACAGAAGCATGAGGTGTTATCAAATTTTTATATAATTTCTTATGTCCAATAGAAAACATTTAAACTCAGTATTTAAGCAGAGGAAATTTTCTGTGGCAAACTTGTCAATCTAAGTCTTCATCATTTCCATTTTGAAAATGGGTTGTTAAAGTAACTTACACTGATAGTTCACTGACTGAGACAGAAAAATGTTACAAACCATTATAAAAATTTAGCTGCAGAAAAATTAGTAGAATCATTTCTGTGGCATAGAAAGTGATCAAATCTGGGCTGTGTCCAAAAAAATGAAAGAAGCTTATTATCTTCAGTCATTCCAACCAACTGTACAGTTTCCAGACTCAAAATCAGAGACATTTAATTTTTTTTTTATTTAATGCATTCCCTACAGCATTTAACCCATTAGATCATTTTGCCAATATATTCTTCAGAATTCACATGGTTTTATTCATTTTCTCTTTGGCTGAAGGTATAAAGAAAGAATACAGTATTTGGATTTTGAAAAATCAGCATCATGTTCTGACTTCACTATTCACAGGCTGCATCAACTTGAATAAATTCTCTATCTTCTCAGAAAACAGTTTCCTGAAATTAAAAATGAAAGATAAGATGCCTATCACCAAGGGCTGCCTGTTAAAAAATTCGATGAACAGGAGAAAATGCTTAGTAAGTTATAAACACAAGCGTTGACTTTTTACTCTTTTTATTCCAGGCCCTTATAACTCTGTTTGTGACCATAATTATATATAAATTGCTACATTTCCACAGCCAATTTTTCTCATCTTCCAACTTACCTTACAAATAAAAATGGAGGTAATACTTCTAAACAAGCAGCATCGATAATATATCATAAATATTGAGAAATAAGCATAGAAACAGAACAGTCATCTGTGTGTTCAAAATATATTTGATTTGTATTTTCTTCTTTGTGCTTTTGATTAAAAAACCCAAAAACCTCTGCATTGCATATGCATTCATCCTATAATTAGAATACACCCTACTTTTAATTTATTTGAAAGGAATGCTTACCCATTTGGAATGTTTATTATTTTCACAAAATTATATCCATAGTGGATCAAAATACACAACTATTAAAACTCAATAGTTAACTATTAAGTTAATATTATATACACACCCTTAACTTACTTGAAATACAATACAACACAAATATTTTTCCATAGTTTACCTCTGTGATATACAGACTATCGTTCAAAATAAATATCCTCCAGAGTCATTCTGCTTAATAAGCCATTTAAAGAGTAAAAGGTGGCCTCTGTTCCAGGTGTTATGCTACATGTAAAAGGACATCTTGTTTAATAATATGGACTTCGAAACACGGAGATATAAAACAGACTGTTGAACACTCTAATGGTGCCAGTCTATCTTGGCTATGATGGTCCTAATAGTGTCATCTGTCAGCAGCTCTCCCCTTCTCTTCCACCACAGAGTAAGCAGCTAACAGAGTCAAGCCAAAAATGGAGATGCAATATTAGATACCATCTGTGTTGCTCGTCTGATTCCAATCCAAACTGTTCTCAAGCCAATCATGGAACCAAGAAAAAAATTTGATTGTGATTAGGGTGAGAAATAAAAAAGACATAAAACTAGAAGATCAGCATCAAGCTTCCAGGCACAGAGAGGTGAATTGCCCCTTTTGCAAATTCCATTGTGGAAAAGGGACTTGAGGCCTGAAAAATTATAACATGGACAGACATGGACAAAAAATACAAATAAATGTTTATGTGTGTACATGAGCACACAGGTTTTTTTTAAATTGACTGCTTATTTCAAAGAAGTGGTCTTTAAAATTGTTTAAGCAAAATATCTGGCAATATTAAAATATAGAATAATAAAAGTTGACTGTATGTCTGTGTGTATATAAACATTTAATCCAAAGATATTTATTTTTCAAAATACCTGAAGACTGCAGGCAAACAAGAACAAGTACATAGATTTGTGTCCTAGTGATAGACATCTGTTCTATAAGTAAGTCACTATGGATCCATCTGCAGAGCACATAACCTAGCCAGTTGCTTGAATAAGCACAAGCTGTAAAGAAAATAAGTCATATAATTTTTATTTATTTTGGTAATTGCTATTTGGGGTGGTAGTGGAAGCAATGGTTAACAGCTATTTTTATTTATCTTTATATTTTTCATCTTTTTTTTTCCTTTTCAACATATTTTGAGCAATGTTTTTCATTCATGTTGAGTGACTGGAGGCAATAACATGGCACAGAGCAAGATAAATGTTTATAAATTTAAAATATTCAAAATATTACTACATTTAAAATTTAATTAATTTATGTTAAACACATTTTACGAAATAAGGAATAGAAGACAAAGAAACATTTACTTTGGACAACTATGAACCATAGCACTTTAGGCTTCAGAAAATTGTTTTCATAGCGTATTACCAATAAAGTACATTGAAAACTTTATATTATCTGTAAGCTCTATAATGTACTTAAACATTAATGCAAAAAGAAGGCAAGTATCGAAATATCACTGTGAATTCCCTACCGCCATGATCGTCAACTTTTATGGATGTAGTTCTTTTTATCAACAGAATGTGTGTGGTTTGAGTTACATATATAATTTTCAGTTTGACACTGAAATGAAACATTTTCACTTAGAAATTACCATGGTATATTATCAAAGCATATAATATTTTTAAAGGTTGTTAAACAGCATTTAACAAAACCTGATCAGAAGCAAGTATTCTGAGAGATATTTTTTCTTGTTGTTTGCTTTTTTTTACACTGTGATAAGTATTTTCTAGTTACATATCACTTTACAGAGAAGTGTGTTATGTTTAAGGGCAAAGATTGTTTTTGATATTTATCATCTGAGTGACACATTTGTCCTTTTAGTAAAATATTTTTAATAAAAATGTAGTATGATAAATGCATTGCCATGAGCTAAATATCAAGCTTTTCATGTTGAACACTCCACTTTAAATGAAATTATCTGGGACAAACTTACCCTTTCAGAAAAACTATGTGCAATTTTCTCTATAATATAGGTGCTCCCTTAAAGATGAACCTAAAATTGGGATTTTATTATTTCATTGCAATACTGCAAATATCTATTACAAGTCAAGTTTGTGCTCTTTATCTCAAACTCGTGAACTCTCAGAGCTGGCACATTAGTATTTCTATTAATAGGAAATCCCTGGAAAGCACTTTCCACAATACCTGGCCTAAAATAGGGCTCACAAAATTATGGCTGCTATTATTATTACTGATCTTTTTAAAATTAAATTTATTAGGGTGACATTGGTTAATAAAATAATATAGGTTTCAAGTGTACATTTCTGATACATGATCTGTATATTGCTTTGTGTGCTCACCACCCAAAGTCAAATCACCATATATTTGGTCTGCTTTCCCCTTTACTGTTCCCCCACCCCCTTCCCTCTGTAACCACCACACTGTTGACTGTGTCTATGGTTTCAGCTTTATATCCCGCATATGAGTGAAATCATAGGGTCCTTAGCTTTTTCTGACTGACTGACTTTGCTTAGCATGATATTCTCCAGGTCCACCCATGTTATCCCAAATGGCAGTGTTTCACCCGTTCTCATGGCTGGGTGCTGTTCCACTGTGTGCAGGCGCCACGGCTTCTTTATCCGGCCCTCTATCAAGGGACACTTGGGTTGTGTCCATGTCTTGGCCACTGTGAATTATGCTGCAATGAACATAGGGGTGTATATATGTTTGCGAATAAATGTTTTCACATTTTCAGGTAGATACCCAGAATAGTGTTTGCTGGGTCATGTGGTAACTGTGTTTTTAATTTTTTGAAGACTCTTCATACTGTTTTCAATAGTGACCGTACCAGGGTTCCTTTTTCTCCACAACCTCTCCAACACTCGTTATTAGTTGTCATGTTGATAACAACCACTCTAACAGGTGTGAGGTGATATCTCAGTGTAGTTTTGATTTGCATTTTCCTAATAGTGAAGTTGAGCATCTTTTTGAATACTGTTAGCTATTTGTATGTCTTCTTGGGAGAAGGATCTGTTCAGGTCCTCTGCCCATTTTTAATTGGATTGTTTATTTGCTTGGTGTTGAGTTGTATGAGTTTTTTAATATATTTTGGATATTAACCCCTTGTCAGAGCTCTTGTTTGCAAATATCCTCTCTCATTTGGATCACTGCCTTTTTGTCTTGTTATCAGTTTCTTTTTCTGGCAGAAGCTTTTTAGTTTGATATAGTCCCATTCATTTATTTTTGCCTTTACTTTCCTTGCTTTGGGGTTAAATTTATAAAATTTTCTCTAATACCAACATCCATACATTTATTACCTATGTTTTCTTCTATGTAATTTATTGTTTCAGATCTTATGTTTACATCTTTGATCCATCTTGAGTTAATTTCTATACAAGGGAACAAACTGTAATCTAGTTTTATTCTTTTGCACTTGGCTTTCCGATTTTTCCAGCACCATTTGCTGAACAGGCTTTATTTTCTTCTATGTATATTTTGGCTTCTTTGTCAAAAATTATTTGCCCATGTACATGTGGCTTTGTCTATAGACTCTTAATTCTGTTTCATTGGTGTGTGTGTCTGTTTTTCTGCCAATACCATGCTGTTTTGATTAACATTGCTCTATAGTATCATCTGAAGTCAGGGAGTGTGATACCGCCTGCTACATTCTTTTTTCTCAGGATTCTTTTTGTTATTCAGGGTCTTTTGTGGTTCCATACAAATCTGATAATTTTTTATTTCTTTAAAAAATATCATTGAGATTTTGATGGGGATTGCATTAAATCTGTATATTGCTTTAGATAATATGGACAGTTTAACTATGTTGATTTTTCTAGTCTATGAATCATGGAAGAACTTTCCATTTCATTTCTTTCAATTTAACTTTTTATTGAATTTATTGGGGTGACACTGGTTAACAAAATGTAGTTTCAGGTGCACAATTCTACAACACATCATCTGTACACTGTATTGTGTGTTCACCATTCCAAGTCAAGTCTCCTACTTCATCATTTATCCCCCATATACCTTCCTCTATCTCTCACATACCCATACCCATGGAAATCCCCACAATGTTGTCCACATCCATGAGTTTTTACTTAATTTTTTTCTCTTTTGCTTTATACCTCCACCTACCCCACACCCAGCCCCACCCCTGACAGCTGTTAACTTGCTTTGTGTCTCTGAGTCTGTCTCTATTTTGCTTGTTAGCTCATTTTGTTCATTAGATTCCACATATGAGTGAAATCTGTCTTCCTCTGACTGGCTTATTTCACTTAGCATAATGGTTTACAGGTCTATCCATGCTGTTACCAAGGGTAAGATTTCCCTTTTTATGGCTGAGTAGTATTCCATTGTATAAATTTTCAATTTCTTTTAATAATGCTTTGTCATTCTCAGTATATAGGTCCTTCAGATCCTATGTTAATTTTATTCCTAGATATTTTATTCTTTTTGTTGCAACTGCCAAAAGAGTTGTTTTTTTCTCCTAAAATTTCATTGTTAGTATGTAGGAATCCAGTGGATTTTTGTACATTGATTTTGTATCCTGCAACTTTACTGTGTTGGCATCCATATTGGGAATGAAGAAGTAAACATGTCACTTTTTGCAGATGACATGATTCTTTAATATAGAAAACCATAAAGGCTGCACCAAAAGCTATTAGAAACAATAAACAAATACAGTAAAACTATTAGAAATAATATCAGCCCGGCCGGGTGTGGCTCAGCGGTTGAGCATCGACCTGGGATCCAGGCGATCGGGGTTCGATTCCTGGTCAAGGCGCATGCCCGGGCTGTGGGCTCAATCAATGACTCTCTCATCATTGATGTTTCTATCTCTCTCTCTCCCTCTCCTTTCCTCTCTCTGAAATCAATAAGATATATTTTTTTAAAAAAAGAAATAACATCAAATACAGTATTATTATTTTTCAAATAATATAAATTGCATCCAAATTCCCTTTTCTTAAATTATACATACTAACATCTTAAGAAAAAATTAGACTTCCATTTTTCAGTTCCCCACACAAGGAGCTCAGAAGTTGCTACTCTATCCTAACGGCTTGTAAAAAAACGTAACAAACTGAAAAATCAACAATACTTGGATCCATAAGAGAGGCTGAACACAGGCCATACTGCTGAACCCAAGATTGAAAAGACAGACCAGAGAACACAGGGCATCCCAGTTTTCAGAGCAGAACCCACCATGGGAACTAGAGCTGGGGTAAGAAAACCTAAACTATAATCGACAACTTGCTGGAGACTCCGTTTAGACAGCTCTGAGAGTTAAAAATCTCCAGGGGCACCCAATCATCAGGGGAGCCCCCACAATATTGTGAGATTTACCTCTAGGAACCCCAGGTGATTTCCACAGTGAATGTTTCAGCAGTGGGAGTGGAAAGCAGACAGTTTGAAGTATGACAGAGCACTGTATTCTTAAAAGGGTCTTCCCTCAGGAGAAGCCAATTAACCATAGGCTAGTATTATCGAAACCTAACCCATGCGGGAAAAAGATGTACCCAACTTAAGCCTATTTTAATCATCCTGTCCCACCTAAGAGGGGAGAAAAAAATTGAAACCGTTTGTAAAGTTCACAGACCAGAGGCTTAGAGTTACTTGAAAACTGAGAGCCAATCAAAGGGCTATAGAATGCTTCACCTTCTTCCAAATCTCACCACCACATTAATAAAGGCCTATTTACAGAAGTTCCTTTTACCCAGCACATCATGCCAAGAAATTAAGAAAAAATTATAAGGCATGCTAAAAAGGCAAAAAAAAGAAAGAAAAGAAAAAAGAAAAGAAAAAAACAACAGAACCACACAATTTGAAGAGACATGGCAAACATCCAAACCATGCCTGGTTGGGATATTGGAATTTTTGACTGAGATTTTAAAATAATTATGATTAATATGCTAGGGGCTCTAATGGAAGGTTAGCATGCAAACACAGATGACCTGTGTAAGCAAAGAGATGGAAACCCTAAGAAAAAACAAAAAGAAATGCTAAGGGTCAAAAGCACTGTAACAGAAATTAAGAACGTGTGTTTTCAACTACTTTAGATAAATAACAAAGAGCACAATTTCTTGATTGTATGGTAAGAATATGTCTGAAAGTTCATTTTAGTTTGTTAATTTGCTAACAAAACTATCTTCCATAGTGGCTGTACCATTTTGTGTTCCTACTAGCAATGTGTGAGAGTTCCCATTGTTCCACATCCTCTCAGCCTTTCATATTGTCAGTGTTGCAGATTTTGGCCATTCTAATAGTTACATAGAATTATTTTCATTTGCATTTCTTTGATGACATATGATATGAAGCATCATTTTATATGCTTATTTACTATCTGTGTATCTTCTTTGGTGGGGTGTCTGTTGATATATTTGGCCCACATTTTAATGGTTTTATTTTTGTATTGTTGAGTTTTGAGTTCTTTGTACAATTTAGGCCTTTATCAGATGTAACTTTTTGCAAATGTTTTCTTCCAGTCTGTGGCTTGTCTCCTCATTCTCTCAACACTGTCTTTTGCAGAAGCGAAGTTATTTTTTATTTTAATGAAGTCCAGTTAATTATTTTCTTTTAGGGACCATGTCTTTGATGTTTTATATAAAAATATATCACTATTCCCAAAATCATCTAGATTTTCTCCTGTGTTATCTCTTATGAGCTTTATAGTTTTGCATTTTGCTTTTAGGTTTATGATTCACTATGAATAAATTTTTTTGAAAGATCTAATATCTTTGTCTAGATTGGCATGTGGACATCCAGTGATGCTAGCTCCATTCATTAAAAAGGCGATCTATTTCCCTATGACTTTCTTTTGCTCCTCTGTCAAAGATCAGTTGAGCCCGGCTGAGTGTGGCTCAGCCGGTTGAACATCGACCTAGGATCCAGGCGATTGAGGTTCGATTCCCCGTCAGGGCACAGGCCCGGGGTTGCGGGCTCGATCCCCAGTCGGGGGCGTGCAGGAGGCAGCCCATCAATGACTCTCTCATCATTGATGTTTCTCTCTCTCTCTCTCCATCTCCCTTCCTCTCTCTGAAATCAATAAAGATATATTTAAAAAATAAAAAATAAAAAAATTTTTCAGTTCAATGGATGAATAATTTTCAAAAACTAGTTTTTTCTTGTTTGCTTAGAGAAAACTGAAAAACAGTTACATGCGAAATGAGTTGTTTTCTGTTTTGTTTTGTTTTTAAGTTTAGTTAATCTAGGAACAAAAGAAGAAATATAATCTGGAATATATCTGTGTGTGTGTGTGTGTGTGTGCGTGTGTGTTTACTATAAATCCATACACTAATTTACCTTATGTGGGCACAGAATTTCTGAACTTCCTATGTTGACATTTGAAATAACTACTTCAAAATCTAGGCTTTGTTAATTAACATTTGCTAATTTCTCACTTTTTCTTAACATATTTCTTAAAAAAAAACTTACATATTTAGGAGGAGTAGATGTCTTGTGATGAAGATTGATTATACTAAGGAATATCAGAGGTAAATTCTGTTTTATATCACTGCATCCTAGGCACTACAAAATAGAAAAGGCTGTCCTTGTCCAAGGAAGTTTTGTCTTCAACACTTCATCACTTAACTTCACTAAAAAAGATTAGGGGAAAAAATCTAACACCTTTTTGATATTTATTTCACTTATAAACATCATAGAGGAAGAATAAAAGAAATTTAATGAATAGAAAGCATATTCAATCATTTCTCATCTCACACCAAATAAAGTTTATTACTCTGATTTCACATGGCAGGCTTATCGAATTGTATCATCTCAATGGTCTTCTTGATTGAGAATAAATGCTTCATTAAATTTAAATATAGCAACCTAATAACAATAATAAAAGCAGAAAGAATAATGACTGACATTAAAAGGAACACATATATTGCTCTTTAGACTACATTCAACTTCCAGATAAATGCAACATTTAATATTCACAATTACATAATAAATCCAAAGATTTATGGTATGACATAAGTATATAAAAATCAAAGTTAATTTTAGAGCAATTTTCAACTTAAAGAGATCTTGTTGATTGTTTTTAAAATGGGAACTGTAGAAGAAAGAACAAATAATTATAATCCCTCTGTTACTAGTTATGGCATATAGGTGAGTAGTAATGAACTTTTCCCTGAGATGAGGAACAATATTTACTTTTTGTGGAGAATGAAGAGTTCAGTTTTTAACATGGAGTTTGAGGTGCATTGGAGACCTCCAGTTGGAAATGCAAATTAGGAAGATGGGCTGATTTATTTCCCAGGCCTCAGGCACAAATAGTCAATCCCTATAGGAGATATTTTCTTGTATGTCTCAAAATCACTAAATATTTAGTAAATTCAATGCCTAACTCAAAATGCCCTTACCTAAATCTAATTATCATACATTGTCCCCTATTTAATTACAAATGCCATTTCTAAACATCCAATTCTATAAACCAGTGACTTAAAAGTCATCTTTAACATCTAGGGTTTCCAGAAATCCAAAGTTCATTCTACACACATTCCTCTCCTTCCTGCTACTATGAGAGACCTGCCAGTTTTACTATCTAAATACTTCTGAAATCTATCTGCTTTTTTATTCTCAACCTTTATTTCCCTCCAGCAGTAGTTTCCTAAATTGTCTTACATTTGCTCACATTGTATTTTCCTAACTGAACCCAGAGCTACATTTTTAAAATATAAATCTGATCATGTATCTCTTCTGATTAAACATTTTATAATAACAGCTTCTCTGTTGTTATGCTTCTCTAGACTAAAAATAAGTATATTCTATCCTTTCCTGTGACCTAATTGTATCTTGTTTTATTCCTTTCTTTTATTTTACCCACAATGACCAATTTTTCATTCAAAAATTCCCTGCTCTTTTTCATATATACCACTAGGAATCTTTCAACATAAAGAACTAAAGTTAAATAGGGCTCATTTGAGCAGAAAGTAAGGTTATCAGGAATTATGTGGGAGAGCTCACAGAATTTATAGGAAAGCCAGGGAAACAGGCACAAACAAAGAAGTTTTTTCAGGAATTGAGAGAGCAGGATCAATTCAACAGTTCCATGCCTGTGTATATACAGAAATGAATGAGCTCCAATTTCAGTTTCATTTTTAAAAAACTTTGTTCAAAATTTATGCTTCAAGGATAGACCATATGACTGGCATAACTTGGATGACATATACGTTACCTGGCAAGGGGAAGACAGGAAAACTTGATCAATAGCACTATTAAAACATTACAGTGGAGGAAAGATAATCTTCCAAATGTAAATTAAAGTGCTATTACAAAGGAGTTTGCAATGATAGAAGGCTAAAATGTTTTTTAGAAATATGTACTACTAGAACCTTATTCGCTGCCACCACCAGCTACAATACTTTATCTTCCTTGTAATAAGTTAATGCCTGCTTCTGCTTCTGATCTCAACTCAAATATATGTTCTAAATAAAAACCTGGCTGGCATGGCTCAGTGGTTAGAACGTGGGCCAGTGCATCAGAGGGTCACAGGTTTGAATCCTGGGTAAAGGACACTTACCTGGGTTGCAGGTTCGATCCCTGCCCCAACCAGGGGGCATGTGCAGGAGGCAAACAATCAATATGTCTCCCTCACATCAATATTTCTCTCTCTCTCTCTCTTTCGCCCCACCTTCTTCCCTTCCACTCTCTCTAAAAAATCAATGGAAAAAAATATCCTCACTCTTTGAGTGAAGGTTAAAAAATTAAATTTAAAAAATAATACTAAAAAATCCTTTGCACATGAGGTTTAATTTTTGTACATTCACTGAAGGTAGTATGTTTTTTCCTAAATAACAATGATCACACATTGTATTTAGCAATTTACTTGTATGGCTATTTATTTATTTGAGAGGGAGCAAGGAAGAGGGAGAGAGAGAGAGAAACATCAATGAGAGACAGAACCCACAACCTAAGTATGTGCCTTGACAGGGAATTGAGCCCACGACCTTCCAACCAACTGAGCCACCTGTCCAGGGTTTGTACAGTTATTTAAGGTTTGTATAGTTATTTGATTAAGGTTAATAAGCATATCATTTTTGTTTAAATTTTATCCCCAGTACTAAACACAGTGTCTCTCATAGAATGGGTATTTAACACACAATGCTGAACAAATAAGTAAGCTATTTGATGTCATAATGGTGAATAACTGTGTTAAGGAGTTCTTGTAAAATAAGAATAGTAAGCTACAGAAACAAGATAATATGGTATTGGTGAAAGAACAAACTGATCAATGGGAGAGCTCACAAATATACTGACACAAATATAGTAAAATGATGCTTTAAAAAACCCAAAAACAATATAATGGAGCAAAGATAGTCTTTTCAGAAAATGGTACAACCATTCAGAAAATGGAACAAGACATCCATATACACAAAAATAAATCTAGACATAGGCCTTATACCTTTCAAAAAATTAATTCCACATGCATCACTGACCTAAATGCTAAATGCAAAACTATAAAACTTCTACATAATAACATAGGGGAAAACCTAAATGACCTTGTGTATAGCTATGCCTTTTTAGATACAACAACAAATGCACCATTCATGAAGAATGAATTGATAAGTTGGACTTCATTAAAATAAAATAAAAATCTCCTGCTCTGCAAAAGACAGTGTGAAGAAAATGAGAAGACAATCCACAGACTTGCAGAAAATGCTTTCAAGAGACATATCTGGTAAAAGACTCTTTTCCAGACTATACAAAGAATGCCTAAAACTCAACAATGAGAACACAACCACATCTATGAAATGGGCCAAAGAATTTAAGAGACACTCACCAAGGAAGGTATACAGATGGCAAACAAGCATAGATGTTCCACATCATATATCATCACAAATTAAAACACACCTATTAGAATGGCCAAAATCCAAAACACTGACAACATAAAATGCTAATGAGGATGTGGAAGAACAGGAACTCTCACTAATTGCTGGTGAGAATGTAAAATGGTAAAGCAATATTAAAAAACAATTTTGTGGTTTCTTACAAAACTAAACATCCTCTTACCATATGATCCAGCAATCATGCTCCTTGGTAATTAAAGGAGTTAAAATATATCCGCACAAAATCTTGCACACAAATGTGTATGTCATCTTTACTCATAATTTTCAAACTTATAAGCAACCCAGATGTCCTTCAGTTGGTGAATGGAAAAATAAGTGGTATATCCAGACAATGGAATATTTCTCAGTGCTAAAAAGAAATGAGCTGCCAAGCCAGGAAAATACATGGAAAAACTTTAAATGCCTACTATTAAGTGAAAGAAGCCAATCTTAAAAGCTACATACTTACGATCCCAACAATATAAACATTCTGTAAAATACAAAACTTTGGAGACGGTAAGAAAGATTAGTGGTTGCCAGGGATTAGGGGGGAGAGAGGGATGAACAGGCAGAGCACAGAGGATTTCTAGGGTAGTGAAAATATTCAGTATAGTACTATAATAGTGGATGTGGGTCATTCTAAATGTGTCCACTCTCATAAAATGTACAGCAGCAAGAATAAACTCTAATGTAATAAATTAACTTTGGGTAATAAAGATGTGATAGATAACTGATATAGGTTCATCAGTTGTAACAAATGTACCACATAATAGTGGATGTTGACAGAGGGAGGGGGGACTATGCCTGTGGAGGGAAAGGGAGTATATGAGCTATTTCTGTGTTTTTCTCTCAAAATTGCTGTAAACATAAAGCTGCTCTAAAAATAAAATCTATTAAGAAAAATAAGCATAGTGTGGGAACATTTCAGGAAATAACAATGCAATAGGAACTCAAAAGAACACTCGGCTCAGCTAGAAGAGACCAGAATTCTGGTGAGGCCCAGAATCCGCAGCAAGGGCGCTTCCAAAAGGAAGCAGTCACGAGGCAGGCCAACTGTAAACGGGGATTTCTTTTTAAAAACTGGATTTAGCAGAAAGGAGATTACTAATCATATTAGAAGTAAGTTCCAGAGAATTAATGGGGGAGATGAGAACTGAGAAACATAAATTAATCATTGCTTAGCTTGGAAAATTCCATAATGTAAAGAGCAGTTGCTGAACAGGAAGAAATCCCAAGGACTTCGGTTTGTCCTTCACATCCTGTGTTGCTGCTGCAGAGTTTGAGAAGAAACAAGCCTGGATAAGTTTATGCATATAAAAAAGTTAAAATTACAGGAAAATTGGAACACCGTGAGAAAAGATGAGTTGACTGAAGGAGAGGAAGAAGTGGGAAAATCCAGGTCATTCCCTTTAGAAAGGAAGGGGCTTCTCCAATTTCCAGGAAGGGGAGTTAGAAATGGCTGTGGGTACAAATAAGGTTATAGGTTTAGAATTAGAAATTTGACGGAGGTTTGCCCTATTTGGCCTAGGAAGACAGGATCATTTGACTATTAACATAATCCAGGCTAAAGAGGACATGGGGCTGGGAGGGTACCACCAGCAATAGAAAAAATTAAAAAGCTGGAAGAGTAGCCTGGAGATTAAAGTGACAGGCAGCATTGGCTTCCAGCTTCACAGTTCTTGATGTATAATCATATTTTGCCCTTTTTAAGATAAGAGCAGAAAATTACAAACCCCAAAATAAGTATGAGGCCTTGGGAGGAGTCCATGAATATGAGATACCCTGAAGCTTAAACTTCATGGTAAATCTGCTTCTGGCCACAAGGCTTGATAACTTTGCATGGAGTAGGACTGAAAGAGTTCATTGGGTCTTTTTTTTATTTTTGTATTTTAGAGACTGTTCTAGCTCCACTGTGAAGAATGAATTGGAAAGTGAAGAAGTTGGGAAGTAAACAAAAGAAAGTGAGAGAAATGAGACTAAAACACATGAAAGAAAAGGTGTATCTTTTATTCCCCAAAACAAGCTTAATTAGCAATATAAGGAATTCCTTGGTTGCTAAAGGCAAAGGCACGTTTCACTTTTTTTCTAAAATAGAATAAATAATAGTCATGCCCTATTTTAAAGAATCAGATATTAAGTATAAATATTTTATGATATTCATTTGCCTAGAGTTTCACTGCAAACTGAATACATTGAATAAAATTCTTCAAGATGAAATTCAAAATGATGCAGAATGAATATTCATGTAATGTCAAAATGTTTTCTTAGTTATATTCAACAAGAACAAATTGTTTAAGAGTAACATGAAGATTTTTTAATTGAAATTTTTGTTTGGATAATTTTGCATGCAGTTTTAAGAAATAATATAGATTCTTTGTACATTTTGTTCAATTTTCCCTTGTGGTAACATTTTGCTACTATAGTGTAATATCACAACTAATATTGGTATTGATGCAGTACTCTAATCTTATTTAGACTTGTTTTGTTTTACTTGTCATTTTGATGTATGTCTATGTTTGTGTTTTTTAGGTTCTAGACAATTCTATCACATGTATAGAAATTCTTGTATCCAACACCACAGTCAAGATACTGAATAATTTCAATGCCATATACTTGAGATATTTTAAAAGTAAAATTATATTAAATATTTTTATTTCTCTACTTAGAAAATAGATAAGAAAAAATATTTTTTTTTCTATTGACTTAACTTTACATCCCAGTCATAAATGGTAAACTTAAAGTTTTGTGGACTCAAATAATAGGAATATCTGAAGCAGCATCACACTTGCCATCTTTATGTCTTGCAATTAAATGTACCCACTGATTAGTGGAATAAGAGTGCGAAGTCCAGTTTCTAACATATTCTAAGGAGTCAGATATTAGAATCAAACTAATAGGCTGAGGCACTAAGCAAAATAGACATTGTACATGAACTGACTTCTGATTATAACCATTTCCATAGGTGTTCGCTCCCTACCTTAAAAACAACAGAAACCCATGTATAACTTCATGAGAAAGGGCACAGCATTCACTTTTATACAGAAAAGATTTGTTTGGCCAGTGGAAAATGTTAGGTAAAGTACATGCATGAAGCAAAATTATTCAAGTTACAGGTATTAAGAATATATCCTGTATAAATATGTAACAATTACATCACAGTTAAGTAAGGATACCTTTTTGCTGTTGAAGAATGCATTTACATAAGTTGCATGTTTAAAGTATATTCATGTAACAGACTATTTAGAATATGTGCTGTATAAACATGTAGAGACAGACTGGTAGGTAGAGAGCAGGCAGGCAGCTCCGGTGAGGGAGTGGTGGAGGGTGGAGGGATTGAGAAGAAAGAAAAAAAGAGAGAGAAAGAGAGAACTCATGGACACAGACAACGGTGTGGTGACTGGGGGTGCGGTTGGAGATGGAAGACAGTATGGGGGGATAAAAGGTGGTGGAAAAAATAAAAGTAAATAAAATATAAAAATAGTTGTATTTTGTGCTTTTGTTTTTAAAGAAAATTTATTTAAAAGAATATTACTGTACTGTTTGCATTTGCAATATTTTCTTAGTTTTATTATGAAAAAATTCCCAGGCAGCGAGTGGTAGGAGAGAGAGAGGCCAGAAATAGGATGCACTGAGCACACTCTCTTCTACAAGAAACTCGTTCTTGTAGTAGAATTTGCAGTTGAGAAAGTCACCTTCCTGACTTCCCATTTCCAGGCTCACATCACAGGTTTTAGCACAGCTCTTCCTCACGGACACTAGGGTGGGAAATGTGCTCCTTTCTGAGGCTGACGAGCCGGGGAGCCTGAAACACCATGACTATTGGGTCCATTTTATTGTCTTGGATGCAGAACTGAGTCTCTGCTCACCAGGGTAGATTTTTCTATGTGGGATGTGGTAAGTGTGGTCGTGTTCCTATTTAGGACCAGGCATCACTGGAAATTATCTACAGGTCGTACATGGAAATCCAAATTTATGAAGTAGATAAATAAATAAGCAAACACAGTAAAGAGGAGGGAAAACAAAGCTTATCCTGAGGAAAAGTTAATGGCTAAAAGGTAGATTGGACACATTGAAACAAGTGAGAAATTTTGGTAATTGTACAGTGGTTTTGTAGGATACTGTCCTAGTTTTAAGGAAATACACAGAGATGTATTTATGGATAAAGGGACACCATATGTACAACTTACGTTCAAAAATTTCAGGAAAAAAAATGTGTGTGCATTTGTGCGCATGTGTGTCTGTGTGTCTGTGTGTGTGTGTGTGCATGCATTCATGATGGGTAAAATAATATAAATGGGATGAAGCCTAAGCGTTGGGGAAATCCGACTTATCTCACTGTTATTGAAATTTTAATGTAAGTCTGAAATTATCAAAATTAAAAATTGAAGAAAAAACAGTTGGAAATCAGTTCTTTTGTTCCTTTATGTCTAAAGATTATTTTTTATAATGTGGGTGAGGGTGCAGCTAGAATATGTGTTCCCCACATGGAACAGACAGACAGAAAACAAACAGAGGTTAATTAAACATTAATGAAACAGATTAAATTTATCTAAAATGACCCTTCTGTGCCTTCGTTTTCCATCATGCTGCAGCTACAGAGCTTGAATCTTGATATCTTATCTGGATTTGTGTTCCTGCTGCCAAATCCACTACACTCTCCATTAATTTTCCTAAGTCATTGCATCCAGATATGTGTCTCCTCATACTTGTACTAGATTTAAGTTCCTAAAAGTTAGGGGCTGAGTCTTAATAAGTGGCATAGTCACCAGACCTCAGGACCTACTAACTAACAAGCAGAGTAGTTTGTTAAAAATGATGATGGTGTGACTAGAAGCCATACGAAGTAAGCAGTCACTTATGGATTAGCATTTTAGACATTCTTGTTATAAACACAATAACACAAAGCAACAGAGAAATGTTATTGTCCAATTCAGAATCCTGGATTGTATAAAACGTCATTCTGAGCCTATTTTTAAATTTTCTCTTATTTAAAATCTTATGTTAGTAAATTTCTTATGTTTTCTTTTTGACCAAAATCTCAAAATAGCTGAAAAATATCAAGTAGACTGAATGAGCATCGAGAATAAGTAAGCCACTTACATAAAGCAGAGGTGAGCAACTTTCTCAAGCTCTTGTGTATTACACAAATAAGATATAAGATACAAGAACAGCATGACACATGTGCACTAGTTGAGGAGTCTTGAGATACATCCCCTCATGAGAACACACAGGCACAGACACACACACACACACTATAAAGAACAACAGGCAGTGGGAAATACATTACAAAGAAACTAAAACTATCTAGACTATAGTTGTGGCTATGCCCCAAATTTACTGTGTTTCTTTACACTAGTCATCTAGCACCTCTGAGCTACATGACTAGTGTAAAGCATATATTATCCATCAAGATAATATGTACCTCTCAGTGAAAACAAATCAGTAAAATGGGATAAAATTTCTTTCTAAAAAAATATGTTTTTATTGATTTGAGAGTGAGAGAGAGGAAGAGGGAGAGAGAAACATCGATTGGCTGCCTCCTGCACACCCTTTACCTGGGTTGGAGCCTGAAACCTGGGCATGTGCCCTGACAGGGAATCAAACCGGCAACCTCTAGGTGCATGGGGGGGCAATCAGCCAACTGAGCCACAGCGGCCAGTGTGGGGTAGAATTTCTTAAATGAATCATCTTGGAGCACAGATAATAGTCCTCTTGGAATAAAATAAGATGTGAAATTTTACTTGAATTAATGAAATTCTCTGTCAACATAAACTAATTTAATTTAAAATAAAAACACATTGACATATTAGATATAAATTATAGTATATCAATTATAAAATATAAAATAATGTAACTTATATGTTGATATATATAAGATGACACACCAGAAAGCAAACCTTCTTTTCTACTCTACAGACCAAATACTGCACCCAGTGCAGAACTGTATCCTGATTTTCAAATTTTATGAATTTATTCCAAAGCTATAAAAAGATAACCTTTTTATTGACTCTGTTATATCCCATACTTTGCCCTTCATGGCTATTGCTCAAACTATGCTTCATATAGGAACTTATAAATCTTAGGAGGCAGAAGACATCAACATAGATGGGAGATACAAATTAAAACATTCTTATCATTGATATCTTCTATATATTGGAAATGCAGCTCAATATGTCCACTGCAACTCTATTGAGAAATAGCTTGTTTTCATATGAGACTTAGAACAGAGAAAGCCTTTTCTTAACCCAAATCCATGTATATTTTAAATATTCTAATTCTTTGGAATTCTCATTGAACAACACCAGTAAACAAATAAACTGGAATATGTCATGAGAGAGGTTTTCATAAAACCACTAAGAAACATTATTTTCCTAACCTGTGTTTATTATTAGAATGCATGTTATACTTACACATAATTTTCTCTTTCACATCCCTCCAAAGGAAATGATGATAATAATAATATCTAGAATATTTCCCATGTTCTAGGGTGAGTGCTAAATATTTAATGTGAATCATCTTATTAGTTTTCACAGAAGCCAGGCCTAGTTAAGTCACTTGAGGCAAGTGAAGTTAAAGTGGGTTAAGAAACTTGTCCAGTTTCACAAGGATAATAAATGGTAGAAACATAACTGGAAGCAGAGATTTTAATTCTAGAAACTTTGCTTCTAATTACATTACTTTCCCTCTGTTTCTAGACATATAAATACATTGTATGGCAGGCTTGAGATTGTTTAGTATTACTGAGAAATTCAGCAGTGACTTGAGTATTAGATTTAGTGTCATATTTGCAACAGCTCTGCGTACCTCAATGCTACTACAGACCTCAGTTCAAACTTAAATTTTAAATAATTTTATATCAATAA
Source organism: Miniopterus schreibersii (assembly GCF_964146895.1). Classification (NCBI taxonomy): domain Eukaryota; kingdom Metazoa; phylum Chordata; class Mammalia; order Chiroptera; family Miniopteridae; genus Miniopterus; species Miniopterus schreibersii. Next base: position 115,018,575 of record NC_138102.1, on the reverse strand, counting down.
TTGAAAAATTCATTCACATTTGTTAAAAAAATGTTGTTTGGGGCTCAGGGGAAGGTAATACATTTCAACTTGCAGCAATTTTGTATCCAAGTATATTTTCCATATATGACAAATTTCTTATCAATGAATAAACTTCAGATGTCATTTAATAATTATTGATGTAAATATCATTTACAATTCTTGTGGTTTTAAAAACATGTATACTCCAATTGGACAAAAGTGTCCTTTTGTATAGACTATCATTACTTATTCATGAATCTAATCATAGTTCTTTCCTAACACACCCTAGCAAAGATAATGTGCTTGTTCTTTCCCTCCAGCTTTCAATGTTTTATTCAAGATGACTGAGTTAGACTCAGCTTGCCTCTCTCTTCACTCTGCCCCTGGAGAATCTGTCTACTTCCACTGGAGTCCCCGTTTGTGTCACCATATTATAGAGAGTTCAATGAATCATGTAAAAACACTACCAGTTTTCATTTGTTGCATGCCTACTAGTTCTGGGGCCAGTTAAAACTTGAAAAATCACTCTGATAGTGCCACAGTGCATTTAATGACGGTCTCTCTGGCATGGAGTGTTTTATTATATTCGAGTTAATCATGCTTTTATTGTTTATAAAAAGTTCTTCATGGAAGGGTGTTTAATGGTTATCTGCTAGCATTTTAAATGGCATAGAGGTAATCAGCCCTCTAAGGACTGTGCCTACCTAAGTCAGCCGAGAAACTCAGCGGCCTGATTAGCATCTCAATCACCACCCAGCCATCTGTTATCTCCAGGCAAAGTGGAAGAAAATGCAAATGTCTAGGAAATAGGGGCTTTGTGTGTGAAGTCCAGATTTTTTAATCTTTCAATTTAAAAAATAAAATTTCCCCCATAGCATTTCTGATATCCTTTTATCGTTGAGAAATGCGTATGAGAAAAGGTGTGAGAGAGCAGAGCCAGGGAATGGTAACAAGCATATTCACTTCAGCCCATTTTTACAGATCAAAAATGGGATGCAAAGGAGGAAGACAGACAGAGTTTCACTCCCTGGAGCTACGCATCTGACACCTCGTGCTGACATAACTCACTACAGAAATGACACATTTTTCAAATAGGTGACATAGTTTACTAGATTTGAAAATTACACAGTTCTTATTTTACCAGTAGTCACTACCTGTATTTTTCACACACAGTTTAGTTGATATTAAAACAATCTTTGTTTTGATACAAAACAAGTGAATGGTGTCACGTTCTTACCTTTGGGAGAGGGGGGAGTGTTGTTTTGCTTTTATTTTTTTCAACACAGTATTGCTCTTCTTTGTCCTGCAGGGTTTCCCTGATATCAAAACAAACCTAAACCTTTATTACTTTGCTAATGAGGCAGTGGGAATGTAAGTGAGCAGTGTGTAAAATAGTTCATGACTACAACATAATACAATTTAAATCTTTCTCTGCCTTTCTATTTCCCTATCCTACCAAGACAGCCACATTGAAGACCAAACCATTTATGAACATTCTAGCATGAATCACAAGAAAGTACTATGATTTTTATCAAGAAAAGAAGGTCATTTCAATTCCAGTCCTTTTCAGGCACACCATAAATATAAATCAATCAAGCAGTTAATAGTTAAAATACTTTAGGTAATAGAAAGATTCTGTTGTCCAAGAAACTATATTCAAATACACCTGAAAATCATGCTATTATAGAATCATTGTTATATAACTTGGAAGGGATCTTGTTCCTAAGGATTTTATAGCAGCGATATGTAATAGGTTAAAATGATAAAACTGCAAAAAATAAAAATGTGATATTTTTATTCCAAATTTTAATACTAGGCTGATCAAATATTTTAGCTTTTTTAAATTCCTACTTAGTGTCAGGGGTCCTACTTACTATTCTTGGGTAATGTTCTGCACCAAAAATATAATAATAAGCATTGAAACGTACTTTCTCTTTCTGGCTGACTTGTTCATTCGACAATAGATTATTGAGTATCTATTATATATTAAACAACATTGTGTACTCTAAGAGTACATAATTAGTACACATTACTGGTCTCATAGTGTGCTATCTAGTGTGTGAGAAAGATATTAATCAAATATGGAAGGAAAAAACACAAAACAAAACAAATCTATGTTGGTGTTATCAGTGGAAGTGGGGTATCCCCTTCCTCACTGGGTGCAAGGGGTCAGGTCCTTACAATATCTTGAGAAAAAGAATTTTCTAAGACTCATGTGGGATGATGAGTGATTTTTATTTGTGTGGAATTACATCCCTGACTTTCTAAGTCCCATGTCCCTTAAACTGGTCCTGGAAGAGGTACAGCTGGGGATTCAGCAGAGCTGGAAGCAAAGCCAGTGTCCCGAGTTTCTGTTCCATGGTGGAGTTGGGTTCATTGTAGCATTAAGCTAGTTGTAGTCCATTAGTCCACTGTGTATGGGGTCCACATGGCTGTGGGCCATTGGGGGTGAGTGAAGCAGCATGAGAGTCCCACAGGCCAGAAGTCAAGCAAGAGCAAGGGAGACAAGTTCCTTTGTTTAGAAGCTTAAATATCTCAGATTTAGTGCCCTTGCAGTGGCCACGCCTATCCTGGCCAATGACGGGTTACCAGGTGTGATTGACAGACCAGTACCTTCCCTACTTCCTTACGTCGCCCAGTCTTCACTGGGCATGCTTATAATATTCGACCTTCCCTTTGTTGCTTTCCAGTTAATTAATAACTGGGTTAAATACAATGATATCATAGGTACATAATGGAATCTGACCTAGCCTAGGGAGAGATTCAGATGAGACACATGACAAAGCAACACTTGATGAAATCTGAAGGGTGAGAAGACATTAATTCAGCAAAGAAATGGGAGGGGGAGATGCCTGAGTGTATGAGCCTCACATGTAAATACCTTGTGTTATGAGAAAGTATGACATATATATGGAACTAAAAGGCCATGGAAAGGAAATTTCAAAGGTAGTCAAAGGGCAGTCCATGCAGTGCATTAGTCTCAGCTCTAAAGTACTAATAAGGCACTAACTGTATCATGCCATGAAGTTATTTAACTCCGATGTGTATTTTGAAGAGAGCTCTGTGGGTGTGCTATGAAGGGGATACAGTGATGGTGATGCATACGCTTTAGAGGCTAATGTGCTAGTCTGTAAAGAGATGATAATTACTTGGAGTGAGCTGGGAGCAGTGGATAATAGGCCAAGTAGATGGGAGTTGAGAAATTATTTGACAGTACTTAATAAATAGCCACCTGCTTTGTGATATTTTCAATTATATAAACTTGTAGAGGCTTTAATTCTTTATATGTAAAACCCTGAACATCAATCATTGATTAAAATGACAGAGTGATAGAAATGATCAGTAAAATATGATAGATGGCCTGATGAGCTTATCTCCTTTTCTTCCAAACCCATTGTGTTAGTCATTAGTGCCTTCTCCAATGTTTCTATTTCTCCACCGTTCAGGCCGATGGCATGCTTGCCCTTCCCTGTCCTATGGAAATTAGGCACGGACATGTAATTTGTTTGACTAATGACAAGACTAGAGAGAGGGGTCATGGAAATCTTCTTTGAATATGTAACAATTAAGGAAGAACAAGGGGGAAGGTTCAAGCAAATCCACAATCTAGCGAGTTAAATTCCATTTGATCTTTTCTCTTAAATATATATATTTTTCATAACCTAGTCTGTTTTCTCAGTAATCCAGGTACTGAGTACATTGTACAGTAAGAAAATAACATGTTCCCTCAAATTAACATGCCCTTGTGTCGTGAGAAAATGAGGGTCTCCAAAACGAGTTACACACATTGTCTTTCCACAATGCCAGGTTTATTAAGGAGACCTCCCCAACAAGCCAATAGAGTCACATGCAAGTTATACACAGAAAGCAGGGCTTATGTGATAAAAACAAGCAGAATGAGCCTTGGTGCGAAGCCTGGGTCACTGGCTGCATCTGCAAGTGGAGGAGAGGCAGGCTTGTTTCAAGCCAGGTGGCCGCAGTAGTGGCATAAGTTTGGTGGAGTGGAAGTCCAGCAGGCCTCCGAGGGTGACCCGTGGGGCAGCCAAGCTCCAGCATAAGGTGGTCTGAGCTCTGCATTCTTATAGTCCACAAGGGAAGGAGGTCCCACTTACATTAGTGTCCAGATGGAGTCCTTACCCAAATGTCCAGACTTCTGGTTTGGGGCATTCCAGGCCCTTCCTTAGGGATTTTCTGTTATAGTCCATTACCTTAGTAATTTTTTTTTTTAAAAAGTTATTGAATTTATTGGGGTGATATTGGTTAATAAAATTATATGGGTTTCAGATATACAATTCTATAATATATCATCTTAATATTGTTTTGTGTGTTCACTACTCCAAGTCAAGTCTTGTCTTCCATCACCATAGCACTCAGCATATTGTCATGGCTGACAGTGACTCCATGCTGGGTTGTCAAAAGTATTCAAAAACCCTCTCTGCTCTTGTTCCATACATCTTCTTATAGCAGATCTTGTTTTACCCATCCACTTAATCAGATTACAAGCCTTCAAATGGATGATTTAGTGCCTTGAGTCTCCATTAAGATCCATTTGATCTTAAGGCTCCAGAATAATCTTTTTTGGTTCCACCCTCTGCCCTGCAGTCCCAGGGGCAGCAGTAACATCCCTCAATGCTTTTCAGGGGGGCCCCACACCCTCAGCTCTTTCCCAGGCCCTGCCCTCTGAAACAGAGTAAAGCCAATTGCCCCCTGGGCTTGTGGTAGGAGTAGCTGCCTTGAATATCTCTGAATCACCTTCAGGGTTACTCTTCCCTTTGAATGATAATGCTTATTGGCAACCTTTCCATTGTCCCATTCATCCTATTTTATTTATTCCCAGCTAGCAGAGTTTCTGCTGGTATAATCCCAACTTTATTTTCAGCTTCTGCTGACACAAATGATTAAATTTCCAGTGTATATCCATACTAATCTTATCAAATGGTTGTTCAACCACACCTTGGTGTTCTCTTTAGAACAAGCTTTTTCATTTTTTGCAACATTTATAGGCTAAGAAATGCCCAACTTTTCAAGGTCTGTTGTTTTTGCCCAATTTCTTCACTCTTTCTCTCTCCTCTGATATTTTACCAAAAACAGACTAAGTCAATCATTTAACATTTGCTTAGAAATAGTCTCACCTAAATACAGTTATCTAATTATATCACTCATAAATTTTACCTTTCACACAACACTAGAACACAATTCACGCAAGTTTGTTGCCACTTTATATCAAGGGTCACTTTGCCAGTGTCCAGTAACCTATTCCTCATTTAAATCTAGGACCTCACCAGAAAGGCCTTTAATGTCTATATTTCTAGCAATATTCACTTCATGATAGTACATGTTTTCTTTAAAATGATAGAGGCTTTCTCTATAGCTGTCCTCTATAGCTCTCCTCTTTTTTTCCTGAGCCCTCAAAAGAATTGACTTTAGTCTCTGTACTTCAACCCTTCAAGGCAAAGTAGGCTTTTTCTAGCACACATCATAAAACTGCTTCCATTCTCTACCTACTACCTAGCTTGAAGCCTCTTTCGCTTCTTTGGGTTGATATTGTATTGTGTGTTCACTATCCCAAGTCAAGTCCTGTTATAGCAGCCCTCTACTCCACAGTAACAAAATCTGTATTAGTCTGCTTGGACTGCCATAGCAAAATATCAGATTGAGTGGCTTAAACAATAGAAAAAATTTTCTCATAGTTTTAGAAGATAGAATTCTAAGATCAAGGCACTGGCTGATTCAGTTTCTGGGAGAGCTCCCTTCCTGGCTTGCAGAAGGTTGCCTTCCTATGCCCTCACATGGCCCTTCCCTAGATCACAGACAAGGAAAGAGGCTGGGGAAGAAGCTCTCTGGTATCTCTTCCTATAAAATACTGATCCTATTGGATTAGTACCCCACAATTATGGCCTCATTTAACCTTAATTACTTCCTTAGAGGACCTATCTCTAAATGCAGCCACAATGGGCATTAGGACTTCAACATATGAATTTTGGGGAGAAACCAAACATTCAGTTCTTAAAACTTAGGTTGCTTCCAGCTTTAAACTGTTTTGAATAACGCTGCTACAATCATGGGTATACAAATACTTGTTGGAGTCCCTGCTTTGGGGTGTGTATGGAATTGCTGGATTTTATGGCAAATTCATTAATTTTTTTCAACAATATTTAAGTACTTACTACTTCATGGGCACTGTTCTGCGTACTGAGAACAAGCAACTGCCTTTGAAATTAATCTCAGACTCCTCTATGCTTGCAAGGCCAAAGTCATCCCCTAAAGGAAGAGTAACCATCTATTTTAGTTTCCCCAGTAGAAAGTGTCCAGGATTAAAATAACAGCACCTTTTAATCACAATACTGTTTATCTTTAGATGATAGACTTTATGGCCACATTACCTAAAGCAATTTCCTAAAACTCAGATCCTTAAAACAAATCCACCTAATATATATCCTTGTAACTCTTTTTATTCAAGTAAATATTCTACCACATGAATGGTGTTTTATTTTTAAAATGGCTTTTCTATTTTTATCTTATTTATAATTTCAAAGATTTTTTTATATTAACTAAAGATCATTACTACTAAATTTTAAGTGAACAGTAAATTACAAGTCTAAGGAGGTAAAGAAAGTCAAAAGCAAGAAAAAGGACAATGACACCCATGTAATTAAGGAAACTGCATTCTTGATTTTACAAAGCATCTAATAAATAGTTATCGATTTATACTTCACATTCCCGTGATGATTTATAAGTACCAATTTGTACTTAATCCTTTCAGCTTTTTTACTCAGTCTCCCAACCTCCCTGCCCCCTGGAAATCATCAGTCTGTTCCTTGTATCTGAGTCTGTTTCTATTTTGTTTGTAGATACACAATAAATAGTTTCTATTTTGTTCTTTAGATTCCACATATAAGTGAGATCCTTTGGTTTTGTGGTTGCTATTAATGCTTTTTTTGTTTCCATTTGCCTTTTCACTGTAGGCAATAGAACATTGTAAAGAAAAATTTGTCAGGACATAAATAGAGCTCATTTGAATTTTCACTTTATGATTCAGATTCCCTATTTAAAATGAAGTTTATCAATGTTTTATAATAAAGATAAATAAAGCAGTATGGATGGCTGTGTTTTCATATTATGTCTTCAGAGGAATGGTATTACGTAAATTCAACTAGGTGATATTATTATTACTGTTTGCCATTTCTTGACCACTTTATAAAAGCCATCTGTATATTTACTCTCCATGATATACTCTCCATAATTTTTCCAACTAATGGCTAGTGTTGGCACAATATCTAATGTGCTTGGTTATATTATATATCATCCTCATGGAAAATTTTTTGGCATCACTCTTTTCCAAACAATTCCCTCTCATGTAATCTGCTTTATATTATAATGCCCTAAACATATTAACCTGTATTTGTACAAGTTAATCTAATTTTATTCAATTTGTTCATGTTTTTAGATTCCTGGATTCCTTAGCAAGAAATCTCAGTGAAACAGCATTGGCAACATTTCTAAATGGTTAGTAGAAAATTCAAAAAAATAAGCATCCAGCTCAAAGACTTAACCTAGAAAACCTTAACATAGAATCAAATAAAGTACAGATACATCTATTAATTTATTTAGCCTCTCTCCTTTGGTGCTTTTATTCCCATTTAATTTGACATATTTGAAACAATATTAAATGTTTGTAAATATTAAGATATCTCCTCCTCTTTGTGCTAGTTATTAAGTCTATTTTATCTCAAAATGTTCTTCGTGTAAAGACATATTTATGTCTTATATAAAGATTTTCTAATTGCCCTGTGTTTTTGGTAGAACTTCTTTCTAAATTTCATTTTTCAATTACAATTTATATTCAATATTATTTTGTATTAGTTGCAAATATGCAGTGTAGTTGTTAGACAACCATATACTTTACAAAGTGTTTCCCCTATATTTCCATTACCTACCTAGCGCCATACATAGTTATTACAAAATGATTGACTATGTTCCCTATGCTGTACTTTACATCCTGGTGACAACATTATAACTACCAATTTGTATCTCTTTTTTTCTTCTTTTTTTAAATCCTCACCTGAGGATATTCTTTTCCACTTATTTTTTAAGAGAGAGTGGAAGGGAGGAGAGAGAGAGAGAAACATTGTTGTTTCTTGATTGGTTGCCTCCCCTGCATGGGATCAAGTCTGCAACGGAGGTACATGCCCTTGACCAGAATCGAACCCTCAACCCTTCAGTCCCTGGGCCGACGCTCTAATCACTGAGCAAGACCAGCTAAGGCCCAATTTGTATTTCTTAATCCCTTCACCTTTTCCACCCAGTCCCCAACTTTCCTTTCCTCTGGTAACCAATAGTCTGTTCTCTGGATCAGAGTCTGTTTCAGTTTCGTTTGTTCATTTATTTTGTTCTTCGGATTCCACATATAAGTGAAATCATATGGTATTTGCCTTTTTCTGTCCGACTTATTTCACTGAGCACAATACTCTCTAGGTCCAACTATGTTGTCACAAATGATAAGATTTCACTCTTTTTTATGGCTGAGTAATATTCCATTGTAAATGTACCATGACTTTTTTACTCAGTTGTCTGTTGATGGGCAGTTGGGTTGCTTGCAAATCTTGGCTAATGTAAATAATGCTGCAGTGAACATAGGGGTGCATATGACAGGACTTTTTTTTCTTTGAAAGCAACACAAATCAACTTCAATAAAACTTCCAGGGGAAAAAAAAATATTGGAAGATAGTAAGGATATCCCAAAAAATCAAGAAAAACTTAAGCAACAAGACTGCAAAAATTGAGCTACTACCATAACAGTAGCAACAGGATGTTATCATCCTTAACTCTGAATTTTATTATTAATGTGACACAAGTCCTAACTCCACTTCTTTGTCTTGCACTGCAAATTCTCAATAAAGAAACTGTTTAGTGCAGCCTGATTAGATCCCCTTATCTAAAACACAAATATATAGCCAACGGAGTTCTACTCCATTGAATAAGCATGTGGGGCTCTCAGAGAAGAGGTCCTGAGAGCACCACCCCAACAAGCACCTTCGACTCTATCCCTTCATAAACATACATATTGCAGGCTTGGATAATGTCACGGAAACTTTTTTTTTCCCCCTCAGCAAACATGATTTAAACACTTTCTTTGGACCAACTACTCTGGAAATAATATTTATTAGGGTTAACAAACTATAAATGAGCATCCTGATCATTTAGTAAAATAATTATCAATTACAATAAGTTCTGTGAAAGAAATGAGATCGAGAGAACCTGGGTGGATCGCTCAGCTTTCGTTTAGATAGGTTGGTAAAAAAAAGCCTCTCTCAGAAGTTAACATATTTTTGGAAACATGAAAAATAAGAAGGAGATAATCATAGGAGGGAGAATCCCTTTAGGCAAAGGCAATAGCAAGTGAAAAGAAAAGGCTGGGAGGAGAATGAGTGCATTGTGTTCCCTCCAGCAGAATTGAGGCCAAGGACAGGAGTAAAAAAGAGTTTGGAAAGGTGGGCAGAAGAAAGATTGTGCAAGGCTTGTAAACTTACATCAAACATTTAGCCACAAATCTAATGACGTAAGTGTCAAGGGAAGAGTTTGAAGCATGTTGAGGTGGGGAAGGAGACTAAGTTTCAAATAGTTCATTCTTCCTAAAGTGTAGAGAATGGATTAATGTCACAAATAAATGAAAGTGAAACATCTGTATCTATTAGCATAGCCTGGGGAACAGGCAATGGTGGCTTTATCTAGAGAAGTGACAGTGAAGATCAAGAAAAACCAAAAGCTGTAAAATTTATTTCGGAAGAGGACATGATACTAGATTAAAACTGGAAAATAGGGAAAAGGGGGAAAAAAATTAAGATTGACGCTGAGGTAATTGGTGAATGGTACCCTTTCCTGGGATGGGAAACATTTCCAAGTAGCTAAATCATTATTATGTGTATTATTTTTTTGTACACCCAATTGAAATAATAATGCCCAGAGGGTATATTTTCCCTCAGAAAGGGCTTTTATTCATTGTTTAAAGAGGAAACCATTACCAAGGTTCTCTGATCTCAGGTACTGGGAATACATTCTCAATGTCAGTTACATTCTCAGAAATATTAACCCCTTGTGTTCCCAAGGAAGCAGCAGCAACCAGCTTGTGTAGCTTATTGCCATCTCAATCTGAATTAGAAAAGATCGCAAATGTCACCTTCTTGATAGTTTATCAAGGTTCTAGAATCAAATTGTGCTGGTCTTGTTGTTTTTTTGTTGTTGTTTTTTGGTTTATCTGAGTTTTGTTATATGTTCTCTGACCTGACTGTGGCTAGAAAGATTGTCTACACTGAATAGGTTTAGCTTTTATTGGGTTTGAGACACAATTAATTCAGTCAGTTAATATTACTAGATATCCATTACATGGTAACAGGCATCCAATGAGAAAACAAAGAAATCAACAGCAACACAAACAAAACTCTAATATTTATTGAATTCTCTTCTTACTGCTAAGCTGTGAAATTCAGGATGCTATGAAGATAAGATAAAAAGGGAATGGATATAACAAATATTTGCCAAATATATGCTGTACCATCTGCTAACAATTTTTATATATTTTACATTGTTATACTCCAACCTACTGAGGGAAAAAAATTAAAACCAATTCTACCTGCACTATAAAGCATATTTGTTCTTAATTTTTCAGTGTTAATAAAAAGTACAATAAAGATTATGACTTTTGAGTAGGACATGTTCTGAAAATTATATATATAAATTTCTATGCCCTAATTTCATTTGCAAATAATATAAACAATGTTTAATTCAGTGAACACTTTTACATGTGTAGTTTTAACATATGAATTTTCTGATTCATAATCAATTTTTGCATATTGACCATCCATATGTACCATTTTTGTTAACTGATTTGTATGTTGGCTGCTTCCTCTGTACGTCAATTTAATGGTTTATTTGTTTCTGAATAATTAATTTTATTCTTCTCTTTTGTGGTTAATGAGCTTTTTTCTAATATTTCTTTTCTTTTATAAACAAGCAACTACTAAGAATACCACCAAAATCAGAAATTTTCCTCCAGAAAATATTAAGTAAGCAAAGAAAAGAGACCAAAAAAATGCCGTTCTCATCTTCTCATCTCATTCTTTGCTTTTCCCTTACCACAGTTCCCTTCCCATGAGAGCCAAAGAATATGTGAATTTAGACTTTAAAAAACACATGTAGTTTTGTGAAATTGTGAAGCTATAATCTTCATATATTATTTGTGTGGTGACTGTGGTGGTGATAGTGGTAGTTATGGTGGTGGTGTGTGGGTAAACTAATAAAAACACTTCAGATAACATTTTGGCATAAAATTAAATACGTAAATATACTATACCCAATAATTCCATTCCTGGAAATATACAGTAGAGAAACTCTTGCACATAAGGTTCATATCGAAAGATGGTAAGAAATAACTCAGATCTATAAGCAACACAAGTGTTCCTCAAGTTTACATCATGGGATACAGGGTGTCCCAAAAAAATGTATACACATAATATCCGTAGCGTCTGTTACATTTTGAAAATGAAATGTTTTTTAATAAACACTGCCTTTATAGTTATTCAAAGTGTGTATACATTTTTGGGACACCCTGTATTGATGCAATGGAGTGAGATGGAGCAAAGGACATAAATAAACTAGAGTTGCATGTATCAATGAGGTTTATGCTCAAAATAATAAGAAAAAGAAGGAAGCAATCATACAATATTATAACATTTTGTGAAATTCACACAGATAAATACTATCAAATTTATAACATATATTAAAAATATAATAAATAAAATTAAATACCCACCGTGGCTCAGCAGTTGAGCATCAACTTAGGATCCAGGAGACCGAGGTTTGATACCTGGTCAGGACACGTGCCCGGGTTGCAGGCAGCCGATCAATGACTCTCTCATCATTGATGTTTCTGTCTCTCTTTCCCTCTCTCTTCCTTTCTCTGAAATCAATAAATATATATAAAAACTATATATCCACCACAAAATTCAGAACAATGATTAAGACTTAGTGAAAAGAGAAGGGTACAAAGAATATTTGTAAGAGATTGGCTTAGTCCTGCTTCATAATCGAGTGGTGCAAAATTAGTGTTTGCATTATTTTTATTAAATCAGCAATACTATTGCTATTAATATTGTTAAATTAATAATATTATTATTAATAAAATATACATTTGGACACCAAAGAAAAATTTTAGGATCCTCACTGAGTTTTTGATTTAGTGCCAACTACTCTCTTTTTATGTATTTATTTATTTATTAATCCTCACCAGAGGATATTTTTTTCATTGATTTTTAGAGTGGAAAGGAAGGAGGGAGAGAGAGAGAGACATGGATGTGAGAGCGAAAGATCAATTGGTTGCCTGCCCCCCACACCCCAACCGGGCCCAGGGGTTGAACTTGCAACTCAGGTATGTGCCCTTGAGGAGGAATCAGACACCAGACCCTTCTGTGTGCAGGCCCACGACACTCTAACCACTGAGCAAAACCAGCCAGGGCATTGATTTAGTGCCAGCAACCGTCATCTTTCCAGCATTCTGGTCAAGCCCCCTAGAAATACACAGGCACAAATGTATGTTCTGTTGCTGTCTCTTAAATCTGGCACAGGGCAGAAGCTTCTTTTAAATCTCTTGCCAATGATATTTTTCCTTCATAAATGATTGCACACTTTTTGATCATTCGTTCTGAACTTCCTTCCAGGGACAAATGCTCTGTCCCATTTGTGGGACTTCCCACCTGTGTGAAAAATATAATTTTTTCTTTGAGTCCCAAAGGAGAATTGTCATCAGTTTCAACATCAGAACCTAACTTTGGGAAGAACATTACCCACATCACTGCAATGTTGCTGTAATAATACACATAAGTTTGTTGAACTCTGTGATTTTTTTTTTTTTTAATATATCTTTATTGATTTCAGAGAGAGGAAAGGAGAGGGAGAGAGAGAGAGAAACATCAATGATGAGAGAGTCATTGATCGAGCCCGCAACCCGGGCATGTGCCCTGACCAGGAATGGAACCCCGGTCGCCTGGATCCCAGGTCGACGCTCAACCGCTGAGCCACGCCCGGCCGGGCTGAACTCTGTGATATTTTGATGTGAAAAAAATAGCTTTTATCAAGGTTAGATTTTTCAGTACTAGTCAATTTACAGAGTCATTATTTGCTGTAACAAGCTTTTGTCAAAAATTTTCTGTTTATAAATTTCTTATAACCTGAGACCAAAGAGGCCGTTGGTGCCACTGGTGATACTTTCTATAAAATTGATTTTTTTTTTAACCATTTAAAAATATTGTCAATGTTATTTCATTGGAAGTTTCTATTAAGGAAAGTAAGAATCTAACAATATGCCAAACTGAAGTAAATTAGATTAATTTGTACAAATACAGGTTATATGTCTAAGGTGTTATAATATAAAACAGATTACATGAGAAGAATTGTTTGAAAAACAGTGATGCCAAAAACTTCTCCCACAAGGATGATATGTGATATACCCAAGCACATTAGTGTGCCAACTCTAGCCATTAGCAGGAAGAATAGCCAGAAAAATTGTGGGGAGTACATCACGGAGAGAAAAGATGTGAATTACTCTTATAAAATGGCAAGTCATGGCAAATAATAATAATATCACCTATTTGAATTTACATAGCATCATTCCTCTAAAGACATAGTTAACAACATAGTCATCTACACTGTTTTATGTATCTTTATTATAAAAAAAAAAAATTGGTCAACTTCATTGATAAATAGGAAAACAATCATAAAGTGAAAATTCAAATGTGGTCTCTTTATGTGCTGCCAAAATTATCTTTGTTATATCGCCCACAGTGACAAGGCAAATAGAAACAAAAAGAGCGTTAATGACAACCACAAAATCATGGGATAAGCATTTATTAGAGTATTATGTAAAATCGAGTCTGTAGTTCAATAATAAAAGGAGTCTAATTTGCACTTTTCTTGAGGTTTACCCTAAAAAGTGAATCAACCCTTTTTTCCTTCTGTAGAATAGCTTCAAATGCTTACTAAAAGAGAAAAAGACACAATAAAAATAAAAAAGTTGAGATAGCTCAATTTTAAAAGATAAATATAAATAGTAAAAAGAAAGGAAAAATTTTATTAAATTACTAAAGTAGCAAGAGGAACCTTGTAATTAAAAGGTCTTTACTAGCAGGAACCTAAGACTGTATTTGTAGAGAGATGAGTGGTCATGAACCGTAAACCTAAAAATCAATGCTCATTTCACCCAACATACTTATCTGCTTGCTAAAATCCTATGGTACCAATAAAACAAATACTTCCCAACAAATCAAAATTATTCTACCTTAGGTGATTTGGCTTTAATATGTTCAGTACTTCACAGAACATGTAAAATGCTGATAGTGATAGCTTTAGATAATACAGAAATGAGCTTGAATGTGCTTGAAAATACGTTCTTGCTCTAAGAGTTTATGCTTACTAAACTTAAAAGTCCAATCCTTTGCAAATGTTTAATTTATTTAAAGAATACTTAGAATATCTTAACATTATAAAGTTGAAAACAATTATAGTTGTATAAATAAAAACCTTTTTATGCTTCAGTGAATTTTAATAACTATAATTCATAATGAATGCAATACAGTGTGGAATTCTAATAATGTAAATTCATGCTCCCTTGCCCAGGAACATTAAAAGGCCATGAGGCAGTGGGGGGCATTTATTAAAACTGAGCATAAGATTGGGAGCATGAATCAGTTTATATGCATACACCTTACAATGCTGCACATTCGAAGACAGATCAAGCAATAGTATTTTCTCTATAAGTATGAGAGAAAAGTGTTACACTTGGACCATTGCTTTTATACTGGGAAGAAAAAAAAAAATCCTAATTTAAGGTAACTATAATGTTTCAAGAACTAGTCATATTGCTTACTACTTCCCTAACTTCATGAATCCTAGTTTCCTTAAGAAAAAATTAATTTTACTTGCTTTTCTTATGAATAGTGTTATATTAAGGATGAGTAGAGTGTATGCCTAGGTGATTTGTTAAGTAAAATCACCATATTGTGTTCTATTGTGTTCTTTGAAGTAATGCATTCAAACTTAAAAAAGATATAAAGGTTGAGCTATATTTGAAATCTATAAAAAATAAACATTAAAATAGTTCAAGGAAGAACCCTAGTGAGTTTTGCTAAGTGGTTAGAGCATCAACCTGTGGCTGGAGGGTCCCTGTTCGATTCCAGCCAAGGGCATGTACCTGTGTTGTGGCCTCGAACCCCAGCTCCCTGTTGTGGCAAGTGCAGGAGGCAACCAATCAATGCGTCTCTCTGACATCAATGTCTCTCTCTCTCTCTCTCTCTCTCTCTCTCTCTCTTCCACTCTCTCTCTAAAGCAATGGGAAAAAAAATAGCTCAAGGAAGAAAAGTATAAATAATCAGAGAAATAATGAAATGTTTTAAAAAGATATGAAAGCAATTGTTTTTTTAAATCTTATGAAATTCAGTTTAAAAATAATTTACAGGCAAATACAGAGCTTCTGATGAAAATATTTCAATAATAGAAAAACCAAAAATTGCTAAGCCAATAATTCAAATCAAAAACTTTTTTAAGAAATCAAAATATGGAAATAATATAGAGCCATCAATTAATAAAATAGAAAGAAAAGGAACAGTAAAGTAGAGAAGTTTGAAAAATTAGTCATTGAATAACACTATGTGACACAGAATAGCTATAAATTTGAAAAGGGGGTGTCTTTTAAAAATATAGTGTAAGTGAAGTGAAGTGAGAGCAACTATAAGAGGCTAGAAACAGGAAAAAAGGCATAATTCATTTACTCAGTGAACAAGAATTTATTGGACACTTAATATGTGTCCGTCACTATTCTGGGCACTTATTTACAAAAGATGAATATCTCTTAGAGTTCTTATTGTAGTAGGAAAGATTGCTAAACAAAATTAAAAGGTAAATAATTAGTACTTTAAATTATAATGAGTGTTTTGGGAGAAAACTGTAAGTAAGTGGAGGGGATAAGGTTTGAGGTTTGCTGAGGAATGAAGACTGTAATTTTAAACAGGGGGATGAGAATAGGCTTATCTTTCTCAAGTCAATCTTATTTTGAAAACCACAAAATAACTCCCAGGTTTATTTCTCCATCAAAACCTGGAGATGATATAGATATAGATAGATAGATAGATAGATATAGATATAGATATAGATATAGATATAGATATAGATATAGATATAGATATAGATATAGATATAGATAGATATAGATGATATAGATATAGATATAGATATAGATGATATAGATATAGATGATATAGATATAGATATAGATGATATAGATATAGATGATGATGATATAGATATAGATATAGATATAGATATAGATATAGATATAGATATAGATGATATAGATGATATAGATATAGATATAGATAGATATAGATATAGATATATAGATATAGATATAGATGATATAGATAGATAGATATAGATATTCCTTGGATTTCTAGTTTATATCTAGAAATAGTTTAGTTTATATCTAAAATGTCTAAATCTATCCTGAATTGACATCAAAATCTGTGTTCTATTGCTGCCAAAACTGCTTGATTCACAGTTTTTCTCATTAATTAATGGCAACCCCAGTCTTTCAGTTAGTTAGACAATAAATAACAAGTAAATAACAAAGTAAATAAATAAATAAAACCCTTCAGAAATCTCTGTTTACTTCTTTCTAAAAAAAGGTTATCCAAAGTGCCAAAAAAATTCTGTCAGAAATATCAGAACACTATATGAGTATTTAATGGAGCAACAGATGCATATATGAGTATGTGCAAATGTGTATGAATACATGTACGTAAATATGTATATCATTATTTACCAAATTGTCACACATATATCTGTATGTACTTTTATTTATCTCTGTATACACACACATAAATACATATATGCGAGTGTATGTGTGATGTGTGTAAGTAAAGATAGAAAAAAATTAAACAATTCAAATAAGTTCGTTTGAACTTGTTTGAACAGACATCTGTAGGACACTGTAACTTCCTCTGAAAAGCCACATTCTTTTTTTAAAAAAATATATCTTTATTGATTTCAGAGAGAGGAAGGGAGAGGGAGAGAGAGAGAGAGAAACATCAACGATGAGAGAGTCATTGATGGGCTGCCTCCTGCACGCCCCCAACTGGGGATCGAGCCTGCAACCTGGGCATGTGCCCTGACTGGGAATCGAACAGAGATCTCCTGGATCCTAGGTTGATGCTCAACAGCTGAGCCACACCCTTCTGGGCTCACATTCTTTTTAAGTGCGTACATATAGTGTTCATAAAAACTGCAATAAATCACATCTCAACTTGCTTCAAAAAAGTGACGTTAAAAATATAACACTAAAGAACATGTATTTCAAAATTTAAAACAAATATTCAAATACCCAATGAATAAAGTAAAAAAGTCATAAAGCCCAATAGAGAAGACAGCTGAATAAGTCACTTGTACAATATAGCCAAAAACCAAAACTTGCATGATTTTAATGTTTACATTTTTAAGAAGAAGTAGTAAGAAAAATCTCTTAAATTGGCTGTACTCCCAAATCTTAAGAAGTTAACAGAAGAACAGCAGGATAAATCCATAGATACTAGAAGGAAATTAAGGGCCGGTTATAACTTCATCAAGTATAAAATACTGATTCAAGAAAAAGCAAAAACAAAAGTTGATTCTTTAAAAAATATATTAAAAATGACAAATCTAGAACCAAACCACAATAATAATGTACAGGCAAATCATACACAGAAACATAAGTGCAAATGTCTTCAGTAAAATAAAATGTATTCAGGAATAATTAAGGAAGATAATTGCTTATTGGATATTATTTTAAGGATACAAACTTATTATGGAGTTAGAGATACTTATTTTTCAAAATTGTTACTCAGCTTATTATCAGGTGGGGGATCCCCACGTGCTTGCACAGCCCAGTGGGTGCACACAGCAGTGCCCTGCCATACTCACTGGATCAATCTCTGGGTGGAGGGGCCCTTTTACCCATGCTATATGCCCTCCTGTTCCTGCTGTATCCAGCTCCAGGAGGGGCATCTGGGGACACACTACAATGGCCATGCAAGTCAGCCAGAGAACCTGAGAAAAGCTGCAACCCACTACCCTAGTTCAGGAGAAACATATCCAATGGCAGTCACCAGTTCTTTTGGTCCTGGACAGTTCCCTAAGTTCCCAGGGAGTGCTCATGGTTCCCCAGTCTTCTCTATGCACTACATCTCTGTTTGCTGGGCACAAGCTGTTCAGTTGACTCTCCTTGTCTCTCTAAAGGAATTGCTCTAATATAGATGTACATTCTATATTTTTTTGTGGAGAAAGGATGAGCTCAGCACCCTTCTACACCATCTTGGACCAGCTTCCCTTATTCTTGGACAACTGGCTACTCACTTGGGAAAAAAACACACAAAAATGATCATTGCATCTCACTACATATACACACACATGCATGCTCATGCACACACATAAGTGCAAACACACATACTGACTTACATACCTATTATATAAATGTATATATTCTGAAAAAATTAAAAACTAAATGTAAAAACAGACATTTATTTATTTATTTATTTATTTATTTATTTATTAAATATATCTTTATTGATTTCAGAGAGGGGAAGGGAGAGGGAGAGAGAAAGTTGAAACATCAATGATGAATCATTTATGGGCTGCCTCCTGCATGCCCCCTGCTGGGGATCGAGCCCGCAACCCGGGCATGTGCCCCGACTGGGAATTGAACCGAGATCTCCTGGATCCTAGGTAGATGCTCAACTGGTAGCCACGCCCAGCTGGGCAAAACAAACATTTTTATGCTAGTGGGATGACAAAAATATTTCAAAATCATGGAAATTCAGAAAACTTTATAAAGTAGATAAAATAGATAAGATTTAATATGGTGAAGACAACCATAACCAAAGTGTAAACATAAACACGTGTATGTATGACTATGTATATGTATATGTATATGTATATGTATATGTATATGTATATGTATATGTATATGTATATATGTCCCAGTGGGTTAGCATTTGGGTTGCAGATAGAGAAAAACATAACAGAAAAGAATAAATAATTGAAAACATAAGAACAGATCATTTCGAGAAAAGGAAACCTGACTGGCAACACAGAACATTCGCTTCATCGCATTGCTGTTGAGAAAAGTGCAAGTTAAAACATTGCCGATTCATCCCAAACTTACCAGATTGGCAGCAAATTTGCATGAATATCAAGTATGTGGGCAACGCTAAGTGAAATCTAAAACTGGAATGCAATGTGGCAGTGTCTGAGATAGCTGATGATGCACATGTCGTGTAACCCAGCCATGCCACTCAGAAATATGTTTTAGAAAAAAGCTTGAAAATGTACATAATAAGACATGCAAGAGGTTGTTACTTGAACCATTAATTACAGTGATGTGGTACTTTAATTGTTATCATTAGTCAAGTGAATAAAGACAATATGATATACAGCATATTTCAATTAAGCAATTAAGATAAAGGAGTGTATTCTACATGGATTAGCAAAAATATTTGCAAAAAATGTTGAATGTAAAGAAAATTGCAGGAGATGTGCAATATGGAGTACTGATGGATTTGCATAGGTAAAATATTGCACACAGTGAAAATAGTGCACACAGCCTTGGTGTGGGTGGGTGGCAGTTGTCTCTGGAAAGAAAGGAAGCAGAAGAGAATGAAGGACTGCTGCCAAGAAGGCTTCAAGCTCTGCTATTAAATTCTGTTTCTTCAAAACAAAATATATGAGGCAATCCTAGAAAATTTATTAAGGTCACATGCAGTTTGGGTGTATTTAAAGTATGTGAATATTTTAAAAATTAGTCAGGTAAATACCTATGAAGCCTTCCCCAAAACACTCAGGCAGTTAATGCTTTAGCCTCTGCAAAACCTGCAATACCCTCATTGGCTACTATAAGCAAGAGAATAAGGGAAGATCACAACTGATTCTCAGTCACCTTAGGGCCATTTGTAACTTAGTTCTGGCATTTAATTTGGCTGATCAAATGATTAAATGAAGAAATTTGCATACTTTAATATAATTACATATATTTAAGTTAGTTAGAACTATAATAATGTATCAATAATGTGTTATCTGCCACACAAAAACACACATACACACGTCAAGCAATAAATGCACACATAAATCGATGTGTGTGGTTTTATATATGATATATATGTATGTATCACATGGGCAAATATATATATGCTCGCGCAGACAGCAATTTGTGATTCAGTGTCTAAATAATCCAAAGAAAGAAGAGAACACTCATTTCTATTCTAGGATAGCATATTGAAAAAAAAGTGCAACATCAATTAAAATATTTCCCTAATTCTGTTTGTTTTATAAGATGAGAAATATTTATATCAGCTTTCTTAGTTTTCTGAATTTAAAGGAACCTAGAACACATGTTGTCTTTATCATTTGGCATATTTCTGTATTCATTCAATCAAGCTCAAGATTGTTTTGGACATAGACATTTTAAATAGTGTTATTTTATAGGTATCTATCTTCCAAGAAATAAAAATATTTTGAAAAAATGACAAAGTAGTAAGAAATTCAGTAATACTAATTTTGTGTTTTTGTGTGACTTGAGACCATACAATAATAATTCTTTAGCATCTCTTAAGGTATTTTAAATCTTGTGGAAAAAATAAAATAAAAGTTTAATGTAAAAAAATATGCAAGAGAATAAATATCACTGACGGAAACAGTCATTAATTCTTTATGAGCATTTCTACTGAGAATTCTTAACTAAAATTCATTTTTATTTGACATACATATATTGATGGGTCACTTTACTATTTAAATAATTAAACAGTGGATTAAGATACCATTGATGATTAATTCCCCAACTTATATGTCCCATAATTCCCATGCTTAACTTTGTACATTTTATGGTATGTTATTGAACTAGCTATCTTCCAACTAGACTGAAACCATCTTACTTTGTGCATTCCCAGCACAGTGCCTGGTATGTGATAGGTATTTAATAAAGTGTTACATGTGTGCCACTGTACAATGGATTGACTGGGTATCAGTGCAATTCAACACAAACCACATACAATAATTCATGAAAATTTATGAAATTTTCATTCTTAGGAGATACGATTTTGTATTTGGTAAGGGAAAATAATATTCTTAACTTATCCCAAAGTAAACCTTTAAGATTAGTTTTCGATTTAAGATTGTAGAGAATGATTTAAAAATTATAATAGATTATACAAAATGAAAAAGAAACCACTTTCATTTAAACTTATGGATGTTTCTTTTATATTTTCTATAATATTAAAAATAAATATAGTTTTATGTATATATTCAGATATATACAAATATTTGAAATTATGACTTATGTTACTATGCATATCAGTGCCCCTAGCACAGGACAAAACAAATAATAAATATGGATCATTTGTTGACTAAGTGGCTAAAAATCGTTAAGTTCATTAATTAATGGGATATCTCTGACCATAGGTTATCTGTCTCTTTAAATAAAACTACCAGAATGAGTTATTATTCTCCCATTTACATGGCAGTTCTCAATTTAGGTTTGGATTATTATTGTTCTAATTTAGAAAATTATTTTTGTTCTATAATTTGCATAGACAAGTCTAGTTTCTATGAGGTGAAATATTATTATATAATCATTATTTACTTCATTGCTTCTTTTAGAATTATTTTAATATTTGCTCTTAAATTGATTGATTCTTGTGTATTTCTCTATTGTAGAATCAACAAATTAGGGGTCTGAGTTAATTCACATAATATAGTTATAATTTCCCAAATATAATCAATTTAAAAGATAATTAAATTGCCTAGTGAACTATTATATTTCATATTTTATAATATACTAGAAAATATATGGAATTTTTACCTATGGGAACCCTATTTATTTGAAAGAGAGAAATAACATTTCCACAAACATCACCACTCTAACCAGCTTCATTTTGAAAAGATTTGGTAGTATTAGGGACACTTTCTCAAAGGAAAAGATGAGTTTTAATTGACGAATTTGTGATAATAAAAATAGTATAAGTAAATAACTTTTAAATAGTATTTACATAATTCAAAGTAATTTTATTTAACTCTGTTTTTTAATCTTCAAAACAATCTTTGGCAATAGACAAATAGGACGTTTAGAAATGAAAAAATTAAAATCAATAAATAAAGGGAAGGCTTTAAATGGCTCAGCCAGAGGCTTTTGTAGGATTGGAGCAAACTTTAAGTAAGTGCATTGGCAAGTTCCCTGCCTCTCAAGTGGCCTGCTAGAGACCATGAAGGATTTGTAATGGAGATGGCTGAAGTGTTGCTATTACTCTACAGAATTTGACTCATCGCTGCGATGATTGCTGAATAATTTTTGCTCTTCAGTGGGCCCACAGTAGTATGTGTTGGTCCATATCCAAGTCCTTAGGCTTAGGATACTAGAGGGAGACATGAATTTATTCATACTTGGCATTTCACCATCTGCTCTCATGCTTCTTGGCTTGGTCTAATGACCATGATGACAAACTTTTCAGTAAGAAATTTCAGTTTGCCAATGATTTCCTTGATCTGCTTATTAGTCTCAGAATAATTTCTAGGGACTAGATCCTGAACATAGGTTACGCTATTTTTACTGCAAAAGCATAGTGCTGTTTGCATTTCCCCGTCACCTATAAAATTCTTATTAAATATTTCTTGAATGAATCTTGTGCGTAATGGTTGTAAGAGAATGACAGTTCCATAGCAATCATTCTGAACTTTTCATGCTGGAAAGGATCCAGGTGAAACCTGACTATAAATCTATTACCCAAGTGTTTTCAGAATTGTTTGGCACTGTTTCCAGAATATGTGACTGAATCAAAATTTTAATCATTTATTGATTTACTCTTTCAAGTGCATTTACTCATTTTTTTCACCAATATGTATTGAGCATCTCTATATATCAGGCACTATGCTAGGACTAAAAAGAATCATTCTACATCAATATATTGATTACAATTTACTAATTATACTATAAATGTAATAATATACAGATAGCCTGCAGTGATTATCAAAGAATACAGTGTTTGTCAGTATCTTGAACTTTCTTACAACTCTAAAATTTCTTGACTTGTTTTTTGAAATAACATAGAAAATGAACAGCCCTTGATGGAAATGTTTTATTTTTCCATTCAAGTGGAACAACATCTTGCATCTTAGACTCTGAAATCATTTGTTCTGTGTTTGCATTAGCAAAGTTGCATTGATGTGTTTTTGTTCTAAATAAATTTAATCTTTAGCTTTCAGCTCTTCTTGTAGATGTTATATGATAATCACTAATGGATCTGGAAAATATCAGGCAAAAATTTGCAAAGATGACACAGAACAGATTGCATTTTAGGAGTGAAATTTACCTTTTGTAGCACCTAATTTAACCTTTCCACTTCATTCTCTTTTCACAGATGAGAAAACCTAGGTTCAGAAAAGTGAAGTGATATTCCAAAGTGGCAGAATGTGGTATATAACTCACGTCTTCTAAAATTAACCTTCCCACAAAGTAATAATAATAATAAAATTAAACCTAGTGTTTAATTAGATTGAATTGCCTTCCGTAACATTGTCTGTCACATTTTGACAGGCCAAAACCCATTCTTTTTTTTTTTTAGAGAGGGGAAGGGAGAGGGAGAGAGAGATAGAAACATAGATTGGAAACATTGATCAGCTGTCTCCCACATGCCCCCTACTGGGGAGGAAGCCCAGAAGGAGAGCATGTGCCCCTACTGGGAATCCAACCGGTGACCTCATGGTGCATGGGATGACGCTCAGTCCACTGAGCCACACCAGCAGGCACAAAGCCCATTCTCTCACCTCATTCCTGATTTTCTCTCAGTTTCCACGTCTTCATTTGAAGGTGATAATTTATTGTACGACCTTCTCAATGGAGTAATTTCAGCCACCTTTTTACTACTGCTTTTCATAAAGAAAGCTCAGGAGATCCTGTTGTTTCTTTAATTGTCCACAGATTCATTTCAGAGAAAAAAGAATATTATCAAAACTGTAAATCAGATGCACACTACAAGTATTTGTATTTTAAGTTACTAATCAAAAACAGAGACACCTTTTGGTTGTCAAATTTAATTCCACACAACTAATTGTCTCAGATTTCACACAGCACAACCAGCCAGAGGGTTCCATTGAAATGACCCACACAAGGGCAACACTGCTAAACATCAGAACCTCTCCTTTGATGTTTCAAGCATGGACAACTAGCCTCCTATTGAAACTCTACATTCCACCTCAATCAAAATTTCCTTCTCTCTCTCTTTCTCTTTCTCTCCCTCTCTCTCATCCCTGATGATGCCCAAGTCAAATATGTTTCAAAATATGTCTTTTAAATGGTAAAATAGGCACAAACAAACAAAGTTTGTGTGTGATTAGAATAGCCTCAGTAGAAAGTCTTTGCACATTAGGAAAACAGGAATACTACTGATTCCAGGTAGCATAAATATTTCCTTGTATTGATCTTTTTTCTTATTTTATTAAAAACATTATTTTAAATAAATAACCAGGAACAATAGACTTTGTATTATAATAAATAACCAGGCAAAGACAAAATTCATTCATTATTTGATGTTCAGGTTTTTAAAAATTTGTTTATAATACCAACAACGCCATCCATAAACACTCAAGCTCACAGTTCATGTTGACATGTTGTTCTAGGCATGCAGAAGTGAATGTCAGAAGTTTCTAATGAAATTCCAAGTTCTCTTTCTACCAATAAAAAGAACAGTAATAGGAAAAATTATGTTAATACCCATCAGAGATATTGTAGTAAGACTGAATATGATCCTTGCTTCTTAAAGATCAGAATTGTCTGGAATGCCTAGGACCATGTAAAATCCAATTGTATGTCTAGCATTGCTATCTAAACCACACACTCACAAAAAAAGCATGATTGAGGATAGATCAATTGTACAATATACAAATTAGATAAAACTTGCCATTATGCCTCACTCTGAGGCCCCTGTTAATATACACAATGTGATTTTTAAAATATCTTACTAAATGTATGGGTCCATATATAGTACAGTAATTATCAGTGAGAATTTAGAATAATAGGAGAATGACAGATAGAGAAGAAGTAACTATTTGCTTTTTGTTTTATTAGTACACATGGAAATCCTTCCTACTGTCCAGGCACCACCTCTTTACATTAAGGTCCAAGAACAACTATCTCTTTACCTTCCTTATTGATAAATGTACCACTTCTGGCTGATTTCATATCTCCACTAATAGAAAAGGGTAGTGATGCTGTAATTATCCACAATGTCATGACTCTTTGGAACTTGTTTGTATTAAAAAATATAGATCTTCATGCCACAGCAGTTCCCAAATACCATTTATTTGATGCTAAATACATAATTTCTTATAACTGCCTCATCCATTGTGCTGTCAGAGATAATGGATTTCAATGGCTCACAAGGACAATAACTATGCTCTATTGGTGATAACAGCAAATGAAAGTCATATCCAGATTATGCAGAAAAATGTGAAATATAATTCCTTTTCTTATTATGTTCAATTTATCATGGGTGACTTTGTAGTGTAAATGTAGAACAGCACATTTTCCAACCATATCTTCTATTGAACATTTTGGCCTGTAATCACTTCAACCTTCGAATGTGAGCTAGAATGATGACGTCTCTGCCTCTGTATACCACCACTAGCTGGAAGGATAGTCAGGGTGAAACCAGAAGAGCTGTCACATTTATTAAAGGAGTGTCCCACCTTTGTCTGACATTCTTAAGACCCATCAGGGAGAGCACGATGTTAACACATAGCAAGAGAGAATATCTATGGGAAGGGCCCATTGGCATTGTGAAGTATCTTAGAACTTATAGGAAGAGGTCCAGTGAGACTGCTGGACACATAGTGTGGAACCTGTAGAGGAGGCAGGAAGACAATCATTGGTGCCAGTGACAGGGGGCACACAGGGTAAAAGAATTCCTCATCACCCCCATTGCTCTGGGGTGCTATAGATTTGAGGTAGCATTATAGTCAAATCACTGACTGTCAAAAGTCCAAGAGTTACTGGTTATTAGTAGTCAAACATGGGTAGACAGAGTCCTGATTCATCCTGAGTCCAGTCAGAATAAGAGATCCTAAATTAGCTCATAAGCACCATTCTGGCAGTGAAAAGAAAAAAAAAAAAAAGTTCCAGATAGCAGAAATGAGCCTCACTAGGCTTGCTTCTGGAACCAGAGCTCAGTTGCAGGGCCGGTGATGTCCCATAGACACAGGCCAGGAGCTCCTTGTGTTATCAGGTCAACAAAATGAGTTTGCTGGGTGGTGGGAGAGGGGCATAATGGGGGACTATAGTGTCCCCTGCTGAGGAGAAATGGGCACAGGTGTCATCCATGTCCCAATCTAGGTTTAAAGTACCCCAATCAGATGACAAAAGGATTCTCAGTCACTGGATGCAAACTTAGACAATATTGAGGTAGGCATTTCCATCAATCAGAAGCCACTGATGACCAGGTCTGAAGTTGTTTGCCTTTTTTCAGTAGTACTGGGACCCTAATAATCCAGGTGGAAATTTTTTAAGATCATGTTTTGAATGGGGGAGGGGGTATGGACACACAAACTTTCCTGGACTAAGGGTGGTACTGCTGTGAAATATGTTATGGATATTCATTTGGGTGTTTCAGAATACATATTTACAAAATCCCTCTCTCCCCTTCTTTCCTTCCTTCCTGACAGGATGTAAGAATAATTTAATCTAACTCCATTCAATACATAGATTAGGAGAATGAATGATGGTGTCCACGAAAATGAAACTTTATGCAAGTAGTGGATGTAGTAGTTCTGAGAAAATATAAACTGTAGGAAGCAAAATTCAGTTTACAACTCCAAATTGAACAGACAAGAGGAACTGACCCAGGCAGGATGTAAGCAAATAAATGCTAATTTCTACCTGAAATAGGCAATTGGCTTTGGAAGGACACAACAAAACAAAATATTTTATAGAGCTTTAATACAGGTGATTACACACTTCATTTAAAATCAGTACAGCCCGGCCGGGCGTGGCTCAGCAGTTGAGCGTCGACCTAGGATCCAGACGATCGGGGTTCGATTCCTGGTCAGGGCACATGCCCGGGTTGCGGGCTGCAGCCGATCAATGACTCTCTCATCATTGATGTTTCTCTCTCTCTTTCTCCCTCTCCTTTCCTCTCTCTGAAATCAATAAAGATATATATATATATAAAAAAAATCAGTACAGAAATGAAATGAATGGACAACCCAACAGGGAGATAATAGAAGAAAGACAAAGTGAGGCTGCCATTCAGCAATCAAAGTTGAATTGAATCATCAGCTATTTGAAATTAATTACAGGTTTTGGATTGTTTCAAAAATTAAATGCATTTTCCTTTTTAAGAAGCAAATATGAAGATGATTAAATGACAGCCTGCAAGACTAAATAAGGAAGTGTTTCTCAGAGGCTATCTTCCAAAAAGAATGAGTTTAAGATTCTCTATAAATGTAAAAATATAAAGATATATATAGCCTCAAAAAAGCATCAAACAATTATTCTAGCATTGAGCTTTGTCCCTCTAATTTCTATAAAAGGAAAATAAAACAAAACTCTATTAATATTTTTGACATTTACTTATACATTTGAAAGTTTTTATAAGTAGATAAGTTGGCTTTCAGCCAGTATGTTTTTTCCAAGTAATTCTCACTAATCAATACTTAAAAAGAAACTGCACCTCACTTTAATGCCATTTTAAGTGGGCTTTAATTCACAAGCAATTCTAAATTTATGACATCTCAAAATGTGCAGGCCCGAATACAGAAATTATTATTAGAATATTTAACTCCCTTTGTGTGCATATGTGCATCTGAGTATTTAGTAAAGAATGAATTAAGATCATATGAGGATGTTCTCAATTAATAGTGTCCATTTATAATTTCCTGAACACACATACAAACTGAAATAATCATTATTCACTTCTGA
This sequence comes from Miniopterus schreibersii, assembly GCF_964146895.1. Lineage (NCBI taxonomy): Eukaryota > Metazoa > Chordata > Mammalia > Chiroptera > Miniopteridae > Miniopterus > Miniopterus schreibersii. The sequence goes on along the minus strand of NC_138102.1, from coordinate 114,990,542 downwards.
GTTCCATTAGCAGAAGAACTTGGAAGGCAGTTTTATATCAGTGTTATTAAATACTTCAAATAGAAAATCAATGAAGTTAACTCAATAAAAATTTGATTTTTCTCAACCAATTTATAGAAACAAATAAAGCTTTTTGAAGTTAAATCTTTCAATAGTGAAATACTTGACATTATATGAATATATAATGGCTCTCTCATCATTGATGTTTCTGTCTCTCTCTCTCCCTCTCCTTTCCTCTCTCTGAAATCAATAAAGATATATTTTAAAAATAATAATAATAAAATAAAATAAAATAAAATAAGTCAGAAATATACTTAGAATTGGTCATGGTGTACACATAATCCTGCCATCAACTAATGTGGAGTAGTCTAAAATATAAATGCTGAATTTTTAATATTTACATTTTTTAAATATAATCACAGAATAATTAAACTAGAAAATTATTCATGACAAATCTGATGTTAAATTAAAAAAAAAAAACAACTTGACATGGCAAGTGCTTTCTTTGTTGTCCCATCAGTAAATAGATTCTAGAAATATTTCAGCCTTTGAAAAATTACTTTCTAGTCCACTAAATGTTGTTTGCATCTTATTTATAATCAGTTGGAAATCTTTCATCCAAGTAAAGAATAAAAGAAGGCTTCCAAACTTAAGATTTTAAACTTTTTAGTAAATCATAATTATTAAAAACAAAGTCTGCAAAGAGAAGATATTAAAATTTATTCTTTTAAAAGGAAGGACAAAACTAAACAAATTAATAATGAGAACTCAAACAGCTTACAAGATTTAATTTTGAGATTAAGCTTTAATATTTTAACCTACAGTAAAATAGAACTCTTGTGGGTTTTTGTTTGGGGTTTTGTTTTTTATTGATTTTAGAGAGAGAGGAAGGGAAAGGAGAGAGAGAGAGAGAGAAACATTGATGTGAGAGAGAAACACCAATCGTTTGCCTCCTGCACATGATCCAACCAGGGATTGAACCCACAACCTGGGTATGTGCCCTGAATTGGGAATCAAATCCATCACTTGTGTCCTGGGCAACATACCAACCAACTGAGCCACATAGACCAGGGAAGAACAGTTTTTAATTTGATAAACTTATAACTGGACCCTGAAGAAAATTGAGAAAACCTATGATTTTGTAGCATCTGTATTTTTTGTAACATTTAAAAGACACATTAGTAGAGACAAATATTTGAGGAATTTTGCCTGAGGTAGATATTTGTAAAAATAATTGGGCTGAAATATTTACCAATTTTAATACTAAATATAGAATTAAAAAAGCTCTCATTTACCAGAATTTGTTCAGCAGCTACAGAGAAAAAGTTATCTCAATTAAGATATAGTCTTTCAAGAAAAAGCAACTGATGTCAAAAATTTCAAATTTATTAACCATAAAATAAAGCTTTCAAGAATGTTTCAGAAAAGATTTTCTGAAAACAATTAAAAATAGTATGTTGATATTGGAAAACTACATTACTCAGAAAAATATCATTGTCAAAATACTAGAGACAGATTAAAGACACATATGTCCTAAGAATAAGGACATATTTGTCTATGTTCAGGAAAAAACTCAATATAAAGCTTTATTTTTTACATTCTGCTTTAAACAAATGTTATTTTTATTTCTGTAGAAATAAATTTATATTTGAAAGTGTTTTGAATTAAGCTATTTTAAAAATAAATTGATGTATTGTACCTATGGTTAACAATACTGTATTGCACACTTAAAATTTGTTAAGAAAATTGCCCTGACGGGCTTGGCTTACTGGTTAGAGTGCTGGCCCGCAGATCAGGTCTCAGGTTCGATTCCTAGTCAAGGGCACGTGCCTCGGCTGCAGGCTTTGATTCCCAGCCCCTGTTGGGGTATGCTGGATGCAACCAATCGCTGTCTCTCTCTCACATAGATATTTCTCTCTCTCTCTCTCTCCCTCTCCTCCCTCTTCTCTACTCTCACTAAAAAAAAAAAAAAAAAAAAAAAATCAGTGGAAAAAATATCCTCTGGTGAGGATTAGAAGAAAAAAAAATTGTTAAGAAAATAGACTCATGTTCAGTGTTCTTACCATAATAAATAATTTTAAAAAATCAATGACTATAATGAAATCAGTTTGCCAGTCTCGTTCTCTCTTTCATATACAGTCAGTGTTTCAGTATTTCTAACATGTCAAATTCACCTTTGGAACAAAATACTTCACTCTAGCCACACATCACTTTTCAGAGAATCACCATCCCCACTTCCTATATTTATCTTCAACCACTGCTAAAAAACAAACTGTAACACCTCTTGCCTGACAACAACAAATACTTTACGATTTTGAACATGGGCCACAGTCCCGAGTGCTTTACAACTTGATGAAATAAGCACTGTTATTACATAAATTTTAAAAGTGAGCACATGAAGGCACAGAGAAGCTGAGTAAATTAGTGCAAGGTCACAGGCAGAAAGTGCATGGGCCAGAAGGCAGTCTGTCTTTCTACTCTCGATGACCACGGGACACTGTCTTTTACATAATAGTTGTAGAGTTCTATCTTAAGTGGTTTAATTACTTCATAACTTTATCATAATTCACTCCATTTTAAGCTTCATAAACATATGAATCAGGCTTTACTACTTTTATCATTTTCCTTTCAGGCTCACTATGAAGCACCTGGTTATGTTTGTTTCCAGTTGTGACCCGGCACAGCTCAAGCAAGTGGGCGCTGCGTGTGGAATGACTGATTGGCCTTAAACCCTGAAGTGTAAATAGCCTCATGAAAATTACAAAAGGGGTATTTCTAAAATTTAATTATTTTATAGTTATTTTTCTGGTCCACTTTCAAAGGTTCAGTGAGGAATAGAGGAAGAAAAATATAAAAACAACAAACTTTTAACAATCTGTAATTTAAAGTGTATGGCTAACATTTCAATGCTTTAAACTGCCCCTTATCTACTAATAAAATACGAGCCTTAGACGTACAACAGGATTCCCTCTTCCCTCGTACACAATAACCACAAAAGGCAAATCCAGAGAGGTAGAGAGAACAGATTAGTGGTTGCCTGGGGCTGAGAGTGGGACTAGGGAGTGACTGTAAATAGGCACAAGGCATCTTTTGGCAGTGATGAAAATGTTCTAAAACTGTACTGTGATGGTTTCACAACTCTGTAAATTTACTGGCAATCATTAAATTGTACAATTAAAACATCATTTTATGGTCTGTAAAGCATACTTCAATAAAGCAGTTTTGCAAAAAATAAAAAAATAATAAAAATTAAAATACTAGCCTTAGTTTATTAGCCTAGAGGACATTAGCCTTGTCTTCTCTCTGAGGCAGAATTACCTATCTTATAAACTTGCTTTATTCATAAGCATATCTATCTCTGGTGCGATAGTTTTTAAAAATTCTTAAAAGTACAGATTTAAATTCTTCCTTTTCATTACTCTAACTTTCCTTCTAAAAATATTCTTAATATTATATCCTTTTTTAATAAGATTTCTAGAAGAAGTTTATTGCAGAATAGTTGTGGGTTTTTTTCAATCTTGCATCATCAAAATTTCTTCTTGGGTTTTACAAAAATCCTTCTCTAGTTTCAGAATACTAAGTTTAATAAGGCATGGTCAAACTTTTGTTTTGTAATTTGTATGAACAGTTTTAAATATTTTCTAATCTATAATGTGATTCTGGGATAGTTCCAGGGCAGAGTGACTGTATGTTTACACAATGAAAGTCATTTGTAATATTATTTTAAATAAATACAGTTTTGAACTTCTGTATAATATAAAATAATAACAGGATTCCTTTCCAAATTATTTGCTCTATTAAATCATTAATTTCATCAACTTTTGGTAAACTGAGAGCTGATTATATCTACTTGGTATGGGCCTAAAATGTCCTATAGATCCATTCTCTTAGATAAAGGACAATCTCAAATGCTTCATTCCTGGGTGGACCAGAGACCCATTGGCCATAAAATCCTCAGAAAATAAGAGCTCTTAGTGAGACTGAGCTTGGTTTATCTACTGGAGATAATAATAAAGCTATAAGAATTACTGGTGTTGATTTTACACTGTTGTTTTTTTTTTCTTTGATGAATTAGAGGTCATTAGACTGCTATTTAGGCCCACATTTGCTATGAGAAATGTATTCAGAGTTTGGGGATGCTAGAGTAGAAAGCTTATTCATTAAATTACTGACAACATTAATTTGGATAAGATGGTTGGCACCTTGGAGAATAGAATAAAATTTAAAAACCTGACAAGTTGAAGTATAGGAGATTTCAACAAGATAAGTTTCAGTATGGAAGTCGAAGGAAGCAAATTCACCCAAGAGGAAAAACAAACTGCACAAATACATAGAGAAGATAATATTTGCAGAAATGTGGAACATATATATACTATATGTAATATAGTTTTATACTTAATATAGTATTATGAAATATTTTGTTTAACAAAAACAATTTTCATAATTTGTATTTATAGTTTATGATCAAAAATAAATTTTAGTTGATATATATCAATTTAACTTTAAGCCTAACTGGCTGCATTATCTACCTTTTCTTTCATTCATTCGCATTTTCATGCTTATATGCCTACATTTAGTCAGTAAATATTTAATGAGAGTAAACAAACATTCTTTTTTTTGCAAGAAGGCTGCAATAAAGGAATAGGTAAAATCTGAGTCATTAGCTTTTTGACCAGATTCCCTATGTGATTTTGATTGTAACAACAAATTCAACTGAAAATTTAGAAAACCTTTATTCATGTTCTGAGTGAAAATCCATTGTATTATGGACTGAATGTTTGTGTCCCTCGAAAATTCATAGGTTGAAGCCAAAGTGATGGAATTTGGACTTAGGACTTAGGAGACATAATTAGATTTAAATAAGGTCATAAGGGTGGAACTCTCGTGATGAGATTAGCCTTCTTATAAGAAGATGAAGAGTGGCTGTATCTCTTTCTCTCTTTCTCCATCTTGTATGAACACAGTGAGAAGGCTGTAGTCCAAGCCAGAAAGAATGTTCCACTAGGAGCTGAATTGGCCAGCCCCTTCATCTTGGACTTCCCAGCCCCCAGAACTGTGTGAAATAAGTGTCCTTTATTTAAGTTACCCAGAAAATTATTATGGCAGCCTGAACTAAATAAGACACTATGATAATAAGAAACATATAGTTGGTTTTTGTTTTTAGCTCCTGACACAGAACTTCCAAAACCCTTGGAATTTAACTAAATGATAGAGGTGATAGGAGCTCCTTCTATTATTCATAATAAGCATCTACCCACCATGCCTGAATATATGCTAATAAAGTGGCTCTTGATGAGCCCCTACATAGCTTCGGAATAGGAGCTGGTTGCCAAAGGAACCAAATGATTAGAAGGTTGGAACTTTAGATATATGAGGAGGGGAGAGGGGCTGGAGGCTGAGTTCAGGTATCAATGGCCAATGATTAAATCAACCATGCCTACATAATGGAACCAACAACATAAAAACATAGAGTTTAGAGAACTTCTGGGCAGTAAACACATCCCTCATCCCCAGCTTCTTATCTAAGGCAGGATAAACTAGGGAAAGGGAGAGGTATTTACTTTAAGTCAAGGGCTACATCAAGACTGTTAAATGAAAATAAATATTTAATTTCTAGCTGGAGAAATGCTACGATGAATTGACCACATAGTGATGAGATTTGCCTAAATGTCAACAAATGTAAGGGGAATGATTAGTCCCAGACAATATTAAGATTCAAAGAGAAGAAAAATAGTCTCTTTATGATTACATACTAAGAATAGTGATTGTTTAAGAATTACAAGAATTTATTTGTACCTGATATTGTCCCAATACTATTGCCCAAATACTTTTATATACCGTCTGTGTGTGTGTGTATCCTCTTAATTTCTGTCTCACTGAGTGTAATTATTGTCACTTTATTGTAGATGAGATAAATGAGACTTAGAGATATTAAGTAACTTGCCTAGGTCTAGGGTTGCCAGATTTATCAAAAAAAAAAAAATACAGAATGCCCAGTTAAATTTGAATTTCTGCTATACCATGAATACAGGGTGTCCCCCCCCCCCCAAATGTATACATACTTTAACAGTTGATAATTCAATTTTGAAAATGAAATGTAGTTTAATAAATACTGCCCTTATAATTATTCAAAGTGTGTGTATACATTTTGGGGGGACACCCTAATTTTTTTGGTACAAGCATATCCTGCTTAATATTTGGCCCATTCTTCTAACTAAACAATTATCCATCAGTGAACTAAAATTTAAATTTAACTGAATGTCCTATATTATCCAGCTACCTTATCTAGATCACACACCTAAGTAAATAGTGGTTGCTATTCTTGTACTTAGCTAGTCATTAATACTAATAACAGGAAGAGAGCCAAGGGAGGCCAGACATTATAAGCCTGGTCACCTGAGCAGCTTCACCAGGGAGCTACAGCTTCACACTCCCCACAGTGAACCACTGGTCTATTCTCTGCACGTCACTGGGGAAAAGGGTCCAACAAAGGGAGAGATGGGTGCATGCAAAGTGAAGTCAGGGTGACATAGGGAAGGTGCTTGCCTGACATCTACCCTGGGAAAAAGATAATGACTAGAGGGATAGAGCCACTGCAAGCATGCAGTATCCTGAAGGGTTAGTTGGTTAAACTCCCAGCTATAATCCCCAGTCGAACAGTTCCCTCTGTGCGGTGCACCTGCTCCTCTGCACGCTCTTGCTCCATGACCTGTTCTCGCTCCCGTGCCTTCGTAGCCATGTGGCCTTACCTCACACCCAGTGGACTGCAGCCGGGAGCACAAGCTAAGCGAGCCCAGCTCTGGACTGGACCAGGCTTTAATATGGAACAGAGACCTCGGGCAGTGGCCTTCATCCTAGCCCTGCTAAAGACAAGATTGGACTTTTCCATAGTGAGACTGAGGCAGATGGGACCTTGAAAGTGAACCCCCTTAATTTTACATCATCAATAAAACTTTCCACAAAATCCCATCCTCCCATAGGGGCCTCAGGAAATCCTTTTCCCAGGGGCACCCCAAGAACTCCACTTCCACCAGTAGCAGGTGGGGACACAGAGGGCACCCCACCAATAACAGTCCCAGAATTTGAAATCAGATCAACAGGATCTGTGTACACTTTGCCCTCACAACTCTACGATCTCTTTTCAGAGGAGAAAAAAATGGCAGCTTGATGGTTTCTTTGCACTGTCAAATCTCAGGATTTTTTCCTACAACTTTGGCTTGACTTATTCCCAATATCAGATGCTGAAATCTACCGTGGCTGGCACTCTATATGGCTCTTATGGACCCAGTAGAATAACTCTTGCCAAAGACATGAAGCATGTAGTCATCCTTGTTTCTGTGGTTTGTGTTTATTATCCCTGCTTCCAAATACTTTTGGCATTTCTCCTAACTCAACACTCTGCTTCCCAGTACTCACTCAATTTGCATTTTACAAGCCTTTCAACTGCTTCCCCTACCAATCACATATTCTGGGCCAGTGACTTTTTGAGCTGCTTTTACAGAAAGTGGTTTCCTTGAAAGAGAAAACATTTTATTTGTAAAATGTAAAAGTATACATTGGGCAAGACAAAATGGAACAAAACATATTTGATATATCTTATTTTCACCACATGTTTTGGAATAAAAAAAAAAACAGATGCAGTTGTTTTATTTGTATTAACCTTTAAAAATTTATTATTAACCTTTATCAACAATTTGTATTGTCTCTTGGGGTAAATTGTGAAAAAGTAAAATAAAACTTTTGGTGCCCCCTCCTTTCAGGTGTATTATAAAGATAAAACCCACAATAAATAGGGAAAAGGAAAGTTCAGAGATCAGAAGTTAATAAAATAAAGTGAAAGATTTCCTTTGGAAATTGTATTAAATTTTCTTGGGAACTTAAATAAAGGTCATAATGGAGAACAAGAAAACATAAATTTTAGGAAGCAGACTTATGGACAGCTTTGTTTTTTAACTTGATAAAGGCAATGTTAATGACATGCTTAAAGATGGTCAGGTAATTATTGAGAATCCTTTTTTGTACATACTAGTGCTTAGAAATTTTGCTTAAAAATTTTCTAACTGAGGAAAGAAAAACAACAGATTTAAGTGATACATACAAGGGTATAAGGTATAAACATATGGCATATTTCTATATGCAAGTGCTTCAATCAAAATCCTAATTTTATTATATGTGAATATAACAATGTGACAAAGCTATGAAAATAAACTAGGTATACTGTTACCTAGTTTATTAAACTAGGTAAAGTGTTATGTATTTTAAAGGGATAAGAAAAATATATAAAGAATTGAAATCTTAAAGTAACTTGATAAGTAGAATAAATATAGCTATCTGGAATGTTTTAAAGGAAGTGACAAAATTAGAAATTAACTTTAAAAATAAGGATATGCATGGGTTAGAGGAAAAGAATTGTTGGAAGCAGAGATGTTGCTCATGCTCTGTTGACCGTGATTGTGAGGGGAGGAGGGCACCTAATAAGAACAGGGCCATAGTTGTTTAATGATTATTCACCTTACTAATTATAGATAAGACGTGTTCCTACAGACCCTGAGAAACTGGAGGATGTGCTGCAAGAAGAAAAACAAAGCTGTAAAAAGTTAAGAGACATCTTGGGCTTGGATGGGTCCATTGCTCAGAAAAGAAAATGCTTTTTGAGGATGCCCTTTGATTTGGTTGCTGTGCCTGGAGCCTGACCCCCACCTCTGGGAGTTTGCCTCAGGAATGCTGACCATTCTCAGGTTCCAGGAACTGGCAGAACTGGGTTTTAACACCATTGAAAATGAACTACCTTGTTATCAGACTTCAAGATCCTGGAAGGAGACCACAGACCCTGCAGCCATCCCCCTATCCCCCTTGCATGCAGCCTTTCTTCCTCATGTTTATATAACCAGCCAGCTAATAAGGGAAAGGCAGAGAAGATTTGATGTGGACAAATCCCACTGCTCTCCCATTTTGCCAACAATAATGGAATAAAATGCTCACATATGAATCAAACTTGTCTCTGCTTAATTGGCTGAAGTAATGACAGGCAGCCCAGACCCACTGTGTCTGGTTTCAGAATGAAATCCAGTATATCAGAGGTGAGACAGTGATGGAACAATTTGCTATGGAAATTGGTCAATGCTACAAGTCAGTATTTTGTTTGTTTGCTTTTCCAAAGAGCTGGTTTACCTGTACAAATTACTGTTATAACTTGAAATTAGTTTTCAAATAAGGTAATAGAAAATATTTTGTGGTATGTTTTAATAAAAAAGTGTCCTAAGTATCTTCTTAAATTATTTATTATTTCCTAGGTCAAAAGTCAAAACATAGTTCCCTCAATAAAACTCTACCTGTACTAATTAGTTCCTGAGGGAAATTTCTCTAAATTTTCTTGTTATATTTATGATGCATCTAATTTTTTAAAGATAACCCTAAGACAAGTACTTCTTAGGTAAAGGAGAAATAAAGCTGATATCTAATGAAAAGACAACTGTCAAGTGAAGAAAACATGAAACCATGAGAAAGAGGCACAAACTTATCTGGGGGAAAAAAAAGATACTTTCTAATTTTGAAAAATGCATTATTTTCCTTTTGTTACTTATTTAAGCATTAATTTATGTAAAATCTTTGAAGCTCAAATGCATATTTGTTTGCTCAGGTGTTTTGAATGTTAATTATGTAAATATGTTTATTAGATTAAGAAAAATTGGATGACAGAATACAAAGTGTTAGCATCTTAAATTATATTTAAAATTGTATACCTTAAAGTTTGAGATAAATAAAACATAGGGAGTAAAATGGCTTGTCACAGATAAAGCATTTATACAGTGCTGCTTCCTCAGTATTCACTTGCTTGAACAAATATTCTAAATGACTATACCATATAAAGCAAAATATTGCATTTGCTAAGATAAATACACGTTTAAATGTGCACAGCTACAGATGGCTACAGCTCTTAGAGAAATAAATAGGGCTCAGTCTAAAATGAATGTACTACATTGAAAGAAGCATAAAACAGTTTTATAGAACATGATAAAATGAAAACTGATTGACAGGTAATGAACTATAAAATCTATATTGAAATGAAAATTACACAGAAAAAGAATAAAACATGGCCTTATCCGTGTAGTCTTAGGGTTGAAAAATGAGAAATTTTCTAAACCACCAGCTCACAAAAATTAAGCAAATTAAAAACTGATGAAAAACCTATGTGCTATGATTGAATTAGCCAGTTGCTGAGAAAGAAAAAGTGTGATGCAATTTAACTTTGTGGTATTAGAATGATCTTCCTACTAATATTAGATTGAATTGGCAGTTGAAAATTAGATGTTTCTTGTATATATGTGTGCTTATTTATTCACCCTTATGTTTCTAGATAATTTTTCATCTACAAGGATTAAAACATATGTTAGAGATCTATATTCTACATTTTAGCCTATCAGCATACCCACGTAGACCTTATTTTGCTACTTTACAATTTAATAGTCTGAATTGTGTAGCCATAACTAGTAAACACTTGGTTTTACTGCAATTTTATGTAACTGTTCTGCATAAAATTTAAACTGCCTCACTCATGGAAAGGATGTCTTTATACTTTAACTCCCCATCTTGTTTCCCTTCCTAAAGGATTTGATATAAAAAACAAACAAACTGTACATTACCTCTTACATTAAAAAAAAAATAACTAAAACGAGTTGTATAAATGAAATGAAAAGCAATAATGGTGAAGTTACAGGGATATATTGCAAGTTCACCCAGGACACAAGAGCATGGGCACACACATGGATCAGCTATCATTTATTGAAAACCTATTATTTGTCAGGTTCTACAATAGAAATTTTATGTATATTAAAACTGTTTAATTTCATACTGAACTCTAATAAGATATGTAATGCTATTGTTCAGAAATTACTGATGACAAAGCTAGGTCACAGAGATATGAAGAAGGTTTGCCAAATTTGTACAGGTAGGCCATAACTTAGTCCAAATTCATTAACCTTACTCCCTAAGATGTTTTCTTAACCTTTAAAACCACAGGGTTTTTTTTTTAAAACTTATATATTTTAATTATACTTAAATACTTCAGATAACACCTTATTTTTGAGTTCTCCTAAATATCAATATTTTGGACCAAGGCCTAGATCATCAGATACATAATTAACACTGGATGCTATACTACCCCTTTAATATAAAGAGAAATGCAGAGCCAGGAGCATTAGCAAAGGGCATCTCAAAAATAAACCTATTGTAGAAAAAGGGAAATGTTTCCCATATGATTATGCAGGTTGGGAAATTGTTTAATGCATCTTGATAAAACTAAATTATCATCTTATCTCAGCTTTACTTATAATAATCAATTTCTTCATTTTTGGTCATTACAGTGCAAATTTCCTTCCATTGCCAATACCTTAATAATCTGGAGGATATTCAAAGATGACTGCGGAGTAGGTGCAAGCGACACTCATCTGCTCCCAGCCCCAAACCAGATTTACAGCTGAATTATAGAGCAATCAACCTGCATAAGGCTAGCTGAACTGAAATATCATAACAAGGATTTACAGAAGAAGCCACATAAAGACTGGTTAGAAGGACAGAGAAGTGGAAACGGTTAGCCCCCCACACTAAGAAGCCAAAGAGCTATCTTGGCTGCAGAACTCCCTCCCCTGGGAGCACAGGGTCTCAACCCACCCAGAAATCTCCAACCCAGAGCAACAGAGATGGGAAGAGGAGCCTGCATAGCATCTGGTAGTGAAAATCAGTGGGGATTCAAGTATGCCTGGGAGACTCACATGCCACCTTCCCAAGAACAAGCACTCCTATTGTTACAGCAACAGCCTGGGGAGTACACTGCCTGGTCCCTGACTGTTGGCAAGGCCCCTCTGCCATGTGTGGGTCCTGCAAAAGAGTCTACTGGCTGCATCCAACAGTGCTCTTTGGGGCCCTCTTTTCCTGGAAAGGCTCTTGATGGTGACTCAGTGACTAAACTGTGTGGTTTTGAAACTTAATCACACAGCCAGCACCCCCCACCCTACCTGTTGAATCACTTGGGTAGCCCCATCCTGCTGAGTTCAGCCACACAGGGAGATTAGAGTGGCATGCAGAGCTGAGACTTTTGGAGTGTTTCTCCTGGGGAAGCTTTAGTTTAAGAATCAGAGGATGGGAGCTGGGTTGTGTGGCTATATTCAAGGGGTCCCCTCCTACCTCTCCTGTGAACTCAGCCTGTACTACCCCAGGAAGGGGAAGAAGTGCCTGCCCCTCCCCCCACAGGCTTGCTGGAACCACCTGCAATGACAGACTGTTTGGAACTGCCCTGCCAAGTCCCAGATACCCCTCCCTGTTAAGCTCAGTTTTAGAGGGAGAAGGGAGAGCAGCTCAGAGCTGGGGCATTCAGAGTGTGAGGCCCCTAGAGGTTATTGTTTGGAACTGGGATGAACTGCTTGGCCCCTTCCTGCAGGCTGACCAGCTTTACCTCTAACAAGAGATTCTTTTGATCTGTCCTCTTGAGCCTGGTGGGTCTGCCCAGCAGAAAGGATGGCTGGTTGCACTCAACCTGAACCTGCAGTATGCCCCTCCTAGAATTGGAGACTCTAGCAATGACTGAGCAGTTTTGCACTGGAGTAAGGGCCACTTTCCCCTCATTGAATGCCTGAGCATGTGACCCTCAAGTAGAGGACACACTAGCCCCATTCTCTTGACCCCGGTAGCCCACCCCTACAAAGCTTACAATCTGTGGAAAGGTATTTGGGTTGTAGCCAGCCTGAGCCTACTCTATAGTCTTTATTAAGAAGTCTCTGGATAAAGACCAGGCAACCTCAGGGCAAGGCAAATGAGCTGACAAATGGACATGGGCTTCAGGTAGCCTCAGTCTTTTTACAGATCTGCTTCCAGCCCTAAGCCGGGAGAAGCCAACCCTTATACACAGATTGGCCCCTCCCGCACAGGTCCAGTAGATGCAGTCACAAACAGTGAACAGTGTGGTACCTCCAGACAGGAAGCCCAAAACAGGTTACACACAATGCCTGACATCAGCCTGTACCTGAACCCTGTGCAAGTAGACTCAGAACCAACATAATCAGTGGAGGGCTTCATATCACACCACAGCTCGACCCAACTAGTCACACAAGCAGCACATCCAAAGGCAGATTCTGGCAGGCACCAGACCCTGCTGAGAACAACTTTGCCTCAGGGTCAGCTTCTGCATAGCATCTCATACATGGTGACCGAGCTTTATCCTTATAGTCAATAGCCTGAAGGGTTAACTCCACCCATGAAATGGCCAAGAGCATTCAACATTCAAACACAAAAGGAAGGTGCACATAACCCACAAGAAATATTCCTCGAGCATGGAACTCAGGAGATCTAGAAGATTGTGACAATGAGCCTAACAAGATATTTTAATCATAAATCCATTATAACAAGTTTGAGAGTCATAGCAGATCTAATACACAGAGACAAAATGGGAAGGCAAAGAAATATGACCCAAATGAAAGAACAAGAGAAATCTCCAGAAAAGTATTAAATGAAATGGAAGGAACCAAAATACCAGATGTTCAAGGACTTTAGAGAAAGAGTGGGTGATCTCAGTGAGAACTTAAACAAATAGATAGTAAGCACTAAAAAAAACATAGAAACCATAAAAAAGACATAGAAACCATACAATATCTGAAATGATGAATACACTAGAAGGAATCAACATCAGATAAGATGAAGCAGAGGGTCAAATCAATAATTTTGAGAACAAGGTAACAGTAAGCACCCAAGCAGAGCATCAAAAAGAAAAGAGATTTTAAAATATGAGGAAAGTCTAAGGGACCTCTGGGACAACATCAAGCATAACAATATCCACATCATAGGGGTAACGGAAGGAAAAGAGAGCAAGCAAGGAATAGAGAACCTGTTTGAAGAAATAATGGTTGAAAATTTCCCTAACCTGGTGAAGGAAGTAGTCACAAGTTCAAGAAGCACAGAGAATCCCAATCAAGATGAACCCAAAGAGGCCCAAACCAAGACACATCATAATTAAAATGCCAAAGATTAAAGACAAGGAGAAAATCTTAAAAGCAGCAAAAGAAAAGCAATTAGTTACCTCCAAAGGAGCTCCCATAAGGCTGTCAGATGATGTCTCAACAGATACACTTCAGACCAATAACCCAATTAAAAAATGGGCAAAGGAGCTGAATAAACATTTCTCCAAAGAGGACATACAGAATGCCAAGATACATATGAAAAAATGCTCAATATCATTAATCATCAGAGAAATGCAAGTTAAAACCACAATGAGGTATCACCTCACACCTGCTAGAATGGCTACCATCAACAAATCAAAAACAGGTGCTGGGCACAAGGATATGGAGAAAAGGGAACCCTCATGCACTGTTGGTGGTTATACAGATTGGTGTGTCCACTTTGGAAAACAATATGGCATTTCCTCAAAAAATTAAAAATGGAACTATCTTTTGACCCAGTGATCCCAGTTCTGGGAATGTATTTGAATAAACCCAAAACACTACTTCAAAAGAATATATGCACCCCTGTGTTCATTGCAGCATTATATACAATGGCCAAGATCTGGAAACAGCCTGAGTGTCCATCAGTAGATAACTGGATAATAAATGCGTGCTACATTTACACAATGGAATACTAGGTGGGCATAATAAAGAAAAAATCTTACCTTTTGCAACAGCCTGGATCGACCTGGACATTATTATTATTAAGTGAATAAGCCAGTCAGGTTATAACATATACCCTATGATCTCAACTTAATGTGGAATCTAATGAACAAAATAAACTGATCAACAAAATAGAAACAGAGGCATGGCTGCATGGAACATGGTTACATGGAACAGACTGACAGCTGTCAGAGTAGAAGGGGCTTGGGGGACTGGATAAAAGAAGGGGAAGAGATTAGCCAAAAAACATATATATATACACATACATACATAATACAGGCAACAGTGTGGTCATAGCAAGGGGAAAGGGGGTAGGGACTGGGTGGAGGTTGGCAAAGGAAGGGGAAGAATGGGGACAGAAAGAAACTTTGTTTGGGGTGATGGGACCATGATGCTGTGTGCAGATGATGTTTTACTAAATTATATACTTGAAAACTGTATGATTTTGTGAACCAATGTCACCCCAATAAATGCAATTAAAAGTAAAGATATGTAGCTCCACTTAGAGTCTAAATAAGGGATGCTGAGTCCTGAAAATCTACTTTTAAATCTGTTGGCTTCAAGGGGATCTATAATCCTCTGAAAAAAAGGTGCACTTATTTGTGCAAATATATGTACTTGTTTGTAGAGAACTTGTAGCTTTTTTTGTAGACTAAACCAATTATTTGGAGTGTGTAACTCAATTTTTCACAATCCTAGAGCCTTCAAGATAACATCAATTAGTGAAAAAAGGAAGCTAGATTGTTTAATGATTAAGAAAACATATTTGTGAGGGAGATTAGCAAATTTGAATCTGGGCTATGGCCACTGAAAATTTGGACAATTTGCCTTAACTTCTCTGTAGCCCCAGGTTTGTCATCAGTATATTGGTGTCAATAGCAGTACTGATCTTGTTGGAGTCCTGTGTATATTAAACAATTTTAATACACATACAATGTAGAGGATTAGATAATTTCATTTTGAATCCTATATCTTTATCAGTTGCTATGTGAACCTTGGAAAAGCCAATTAATTTTCTATTCTAAAACTCAGGCCATATGTGTTAAAATAATGACTATTTTAGTCATCTGTGGCAGGGTAACAAACAAACCAACTTAAACTTAGAGGCTTAAAAAAAATAAAGATTTATTTTGCTACTTTGCCAGGCTTCAATGAGAACAGCTTATCTCTGCTCCACAGGACATCACCTGCTGGCCTGACAGCATCTGAAGGCTTCTTCCCTCTCAGGCCTGGTGGTTGATATTGATTGTCACCAGGAGTCTCCACTGGGCTTTCAACCAGAACACCTACATGTAGCACATCCCTATGGCTACTAGACTTCCTCATTATGGCTGGGGTCCCAAAATAAGCACCTAGAGAAAACCAGGCAGATACTGTATCGCTTTTATGACCTAATGTTAGAAATCACAGTGTCACATCTGTTATAATCACAAGCACACCCAAATTCAAGAGGAGGAAACACAAAGTCCACTTTGCAGTGAGGAGAGTGTCAAATCACAATGTAAGAAGAGTGCTGAGGTGGGAGTTATTATTGCAAGAATTTTTAAATAAAAACAGTCTAACCACAGCTATTTTACACATAGGGATGTTGCCAGAGTAAAACAAAACAATGTATCAGAAAATGTGTTGCAATATTTTAATTTCAGTAATCAAAGTAAATCATATGTAGGTGAGTCAATGGGAAGCACTATTACATAGTTATATGTTATCATTTTTATCCATGGTACAAAAAAATTGTTAAATTTTTTAGCAATGCTTGAAATTTTTACTAAATCTTTGAATTTCTCTATAGCTCAGATAGAAAATATTGTAAAAATTTAAAGGAGGGCACAAGTGTGCTGGAGTTTAGAATATTAAAAACATTTATAGATTGAATATTAGGCTGTTTTAAAAATTAGCTATAGTATACATTCTAGATTGGTTTAATTAATATCTTGACTGTTAGAAACCCTTTGAGTATCTGAGGACGCAGCACCAATAGCAGAATTTTTAACAGCCACAGTGGAAACCCAGGTACAGAAGAAAAATATTTCTCCAGGCAAAGTGAAAATAACATTCAAAGTATATGCAGGAAAATTATCCTTTAGGAATAAAGGCAAAATAAAGATTAGCTAAAGAATTTTCTAGGAGATATTCTTCAGGAAGAAGAAAAAGAATCCAGAGTAAAAGGTCTGAGGTATTAGAAAAAAATGATAGTTAAGATACTAGAAAATATGTGGGTATACCTAAATTAAAAAAAAAAAAAAAAGTATGTCAATAATAAAATTATACCTAATCTGTGAGTTAAAACAATAACAGAATTAAAATATTGGAATATAGTCCCATAAAATATTCCTTTATGGAAGGGTGAAACTTTGTATGTACTTTAGACAGATACAGGCAAACTTATTCAGCAAGGATCCAGGCAGTATTGTTTTGTGAATTCTGCATATTTTTTACTTCAAAAGCTGACAAGGGCTGTACAATGAATGGCTAAAATCCAAAACACTCGACAACACCAAATGCTGGTGAGGGTGTGGAGCATCAGGAAATCACATTCACTTCGGGTATGGATGCAAAAGGGTCCAGCCACGTTGGAAGAAAGCTTGGCCGTTTTCTGTAAAACTAAACCCACTCTTACCATGTGATCCAGCAATTATGCTCCTGGCAATTTAATCAAATAAGTTGAAAACTTATGTCCACATAAAAAACCTACCCACGGATGTTATAGCAGATTTATTAATATGACCACAACTGCAAAGTAACGAAAAATATCCTTCAATAGGTGAACAGATAAACCGTAGTACATCCAAACAATGGAATATTATTCAGTGCTTAAAGGCAATGAGCTACCAAGCCACAAAAAGACATGGAGGAACTTAAAATGCATAGTGTTGAGTAAAAGAAGCCAGTCTAAAAGGCTACCTAATGTATGCTTCCAACTGTATAACATTCTGGAAAAGACAAAACTATGGAAACAGTAAAAAGATTAGTGGTTGCCAATGGTCTGAGGGAATGGAGGAATTAGGCCTAAGAGGGGAATAAAACTATTCTGATGATCCTGAGAGTAGCTGATCCCCTCTTAAATGGCTGGGCATCTTCTTCGATTTTTATTTATTTATTTTTTGGAGCCACTTCTAGGTAAGTTTAAAGTTTCTCTCCAGGCATTCACCAAAGAGCTCCCCTCTGTGAATGCGCTGGTGACACCTGCCCCCGAGAGCAGGGTCCCTGGAAAGCAAAGGGCTCTGCTGCTTCCAGGGGGCTGGAAAGCAGACACATCCACTCTGCTCCTGCGTGAAGAACCCAGCTCGCTGGGCCCCAGGCCCGGGCAGAAGCTCGGGGAGGCAGCTTCTTTCTTTCAGTGCTGTGCCTGGTGCACTGAGCTCTCTCCCTTTCTCCTTTCCCTGCGCTGTGTGCTGAGTCGGCCTCTGGATTTCTATCCTGGGGAGGGGCAAGTTCTCCATCTCAGGTAACAGGCCTGCGACGGTGGACACAAGTCATTCTGCATTTGTCCAAATGCCTAGGAGTACACCGCCAAGCGTGAGCTCCAGTGTCAACGACAGTCTTTGAGAGACGATGATGGGTCAACACAGGCTCCTCAGTTCTAAGGAATGTGCCTCTCTGGCCCGGGGTGTGAATGGTGAGAAGTCTGTGCTGTGCTGTATAGGAAGGTATGTGAGAACTCTGTATTTTCCCTTGAATTTTTCTGTGACCCTAAAACTGTTCTGAAAAAGAAAGTTTATATGTTTTTTGAAAGCTAATTGTTCTTGTAAGCACAGTGAAAAAATTGTAAGTAAACACATCATATAGAGAAATAATAATAGTTTTAGTAATAATAAAGAAAATGTGTCCTGATAAAGGTGGATTTATCCCAGCACTGTAATTGTGGCTTAACATTAGAAAACCAGTAAACCTAATTCACCACATAATGGACCAAAGGAGAAAAATAAATTATGTAATAAATGTAGAAAACATGCTTGTAACATTCAAACTTGAATTTTATAGTAATCTTTAAACATGATACAGATTGTTCTTATTGTAAAAATAATAAGAGTTGAAAGGACCACTTAAATCAAAGCAACAACTGAAATAATTTTATCTCTTCCAAATAAGCAAAAGTTTATAAACTCTCATAATATTCACTGTTGGCTGAACAATAGGATATTTTATAAACTGTTAGTGGGAGAATATGGTGGTTCAGCCACTCCTCTTTTTTTATTTTTTTACTTCTTGGCAGAAAATATTAATGTAGGCTACTTAGTATTGAGATAGTTTGTGGCAGTAGCTAACCTTAAAATCAGATCTGATAGTTATGTGAGAGGGGGACAGAAGAAAATAATACCAATAGCCTATGATTTCTATAATGAAAGTATGCAGAGTGCTGCAGGAACAAAAGGGAATTAAACAAAAATAGCACAAATTGCTGTAAGTGTCAGAGGTGTTCAAGAGGATGCATCTTTAGATCAGGCTGGATCTGTATGCAGCTGATACATGGGGGCTGCTTGCTCCAGAGCAGAGACCGGGGTGAGCAAAGCCTGAAACAATAAAGAATAAGGCACACCTGAGGATCCCTAAATAGTTTAGTACCACAGACAGAGAGGGTGTCTATAGAATAATGAGTAGAAATAAGGTTAGAGAATAAGACAGATGCTGGATTACAAAGGACCTTACTTGTTACAATTAGATTTCACAGTAGGACAATTTTAACAGGACAGCATTCACTTTTGTCAGTTCCTTATCAGAGGGTCTGTTCTATAAATCTAAACGTGTAATAAACCAAGTATGATACTGACAGATAACAAGTCACTCCTGGTAAGTAACTTATTAGTATTTACAAAGTTATTAATATTTCAATAACACCCTTCTGAAAGAATGATGGACACAATTACATATAATATATATTATGATATACTATGTATGTAAATATATAAGCAACACATTAATTAGAATTCACAATATGTAATTATATAATAATTAATATATTATATGTCAATATATAATATATGTTATTAGTATACAAATTATAATATAATATATTCATGCATTTATATGTGTGTATGTAGATATCGATATAGATGATGCAGACATAAATCTCCAGGGCCCTCATAATTTTGGGAGGGCTAGAAATTTTCTTCCTCCTTAAAACATAACTTTTCCAGTTTGGGAGAAATAAGCTTTGCTCTAGAAAGTTGCTTTTGGAGAACAAGACCTTTAACCTGTTCACAATTGGATAATTA
Source organism: Miniopterus schreibersii (assembly GCF_964146895.1). NCBI lineage: Eukaryota > Metazoa > Chordata > Mammalia > Chiroptera > Miniopteridae > Miniopterus > Miniopterus schreibersii. Next base: position 114,970,675 of record NC_138102.1, on the reverse strand, counting down.
GAGCCTGAATTATAGTCGATGCCCAACAAATGTTTACCGACTGAATGAAATTAATCTCCTAATTGGAAAGCACTTTGATATATATATTATATGGTCTAGGTTCAGATTTTCACATTTCCACTAAGTCTACCTTAGAGCAAGAAACATTTTTTCCCTCTTTTATTTATTTATTTTTTACAATAGAAGTATATAATTCCTACTTCCTAAAGGTGGTGAAAATATTTACTGTTATGATGCCACAAAATGCCAAGTACATTACCTGCCATCCAGGAGACATTTAAATTAATGGTAACTGTTATCATCACTGTTATTCAACACCCCCCTCCATTATTCTTGCTGGTGTCCAAGCTCATGGAAGTTAAAGTCTATCAACCACAAATGGAGGTGCATTTGTCACGTCTTGTCAGAAAAGATTTAATACAGTTCTAGCCAAAGACATAAGATCAGTTTGCTTCTGACTGGATTTATAATATACTCCGTTGTGCCACCTCTGAGGAGCTCATCAGCAATACGGCTTCCTCAGTTTCTACAGGCATCACACGAAGAGAAATTATTTTTTATTCTCATTCCTATTTCATTCTCTCTTGCTCTTTCCTAACCTGCATTTTCTCTGCTCTTAAAGAATTTTACAGCAGTCGGCTCCCCCTTTGTCGTCACAGGAAAGTGAGTTGGCCTTATCACGTAGCAACACCGTGCTACAGTCCAGGAGCTTGAGTCTAATTCACTCATTAATGAAAAATGCCCTACCTGGAGAAAGATAATGGCAATCTAATGCATATGCTACATAGCTTCCCAATAGAGTGTTCCTTTTAAAAAGAAATAATTAGATGAATAAATTAGATTTTAAGCACTGATCTACCTATATACCTCACAGAATATGTAATTAGACATTTAAAGCAGCCAGCCAGACATCGTTAAGTCACTGGACACATTTCTATCAGAAGCCAATAGCATTACCAAAATGTTAATTTTCTAAAACCATTTTAAATTCCTTAAACATTGTAAAGTGCAAATAAAGTTGATTGAGCAAACCAATTTAGATAAATGTGTCAGGTAAATAATGCTGTACTGAGGTAAAATGCAACTATATTCCAGTTATAGTTGGTATTTAGAAACCATGGAAAAGTAATGGAAATGGTGTGGCAAATAGTCATCTACATTCAAGAAAACATGCTCCCCTTAAAAAATAATTGATGGTCATCTAATGATGACATTGTGCCAGGCAGTAGAGGAAAATAGGCTATATCCTTTCTCCTTATAGGCCCTGTCTCCAAATACAGGCACACTGTCCTAAGGGTTACAATATAAGAATTTGGGGTGAAGGCACAAATCTGTCCATAACACATGGATATTCAAAATGACCTAATGAACATAGTTTTGACTTTTATGTTTTTAAGAAATTCACATACAAGAAAAGATGACTAGAGAAACATATGAGTAAGAAGGAAATATATAGAAAAATTAAAAATCTGGTTCCACACTTGGAACCAGAAAATTTACTTATGGATGATTAGAAATTCTTTGCAAGCTGCTCTCCTTATTTTCACTTACACTTCTAAATTGATATACTCTTTTTTTCCTGATATGGTAATATATCCTAGATTAACTCTAAATTGTGTGAACCTCTGGGATATCAACCTGTCTGGACCTGTTAGCAGATTGGTTAGATGAGTTTATAGGAATCTTACTTGCATAAGGAACTAAGGAGTCTCATGGGATGGGGAGGTGGGGACAGGATTCATGGGTCATAGGCTTAATCCATCAAAAAAAAGTCTTATCTTTGCAAGGGAAAGCATATGCTACACCAGTCAGAATTATCTATCAGCCTAGCCATCAGTGGACTTATATTTGTAGTACCTGGTATTTTGCATGAAAAATCTGAAGGCACTAAGACAAAAGCAACACCTATTTTCCACTCGTATACTCTATACAACTGTTGCAAATAATAACAAAAGAGGCATTTTCTTCCTATTTCTTAACACTTGACTCTAAAGGTTTGGCTTTATGGGTATTGTAATGTCAGTGGCATTGCCCAGCATATAGTAGGATCAGCAGTTACCCAGAGGAAACAGAGAAAATTATGATAACATTTAGAAAAGGTGAGTGCCTGGTATATTCTCTAATGAAATATAAATTGTTCTTAGCACAAGGGCCAGCATAGTTTAGGAAACTGATAGCAGTAAGAGTAATCTCAGAGGAAGAGCAATAAAATTACAGATGCCAGTAGCAAATGACTTGACATATCTGTAGTTGGTGTAACCAAGTCACAGTTTGCTGGGGACGTTTCTAACTTACACCTAATTGACAGAATACTTATTCATGTGCCCCTCTGCCCTCTCCACAATTGCCCATTTTGGAAACCAACTCCAGGAGTAGAGAAATTTGGAGGAAGCTTGAAAGAGCTTTAACAAGATAAGGGCAAAAGTAAAATGTAAATTGTGCTTTATGAAATTATATTGCATCATATGGTATTGTACTACATTTAGAATACTAAAAGATTTACAGGACTCTCAGCCACAGTACTGGTTGATTACTAAATTCTGCTAACAGTGACAAAAGTAAAAATGGAACAGAAAGTTCTCTAGTTTTATGATTACTTTGTGTACATGTCTAGGCCAATATTTTTTCCTATAAAAACTTCAGTTCCAGTGCATTTCTCTTCTTGGACATATTAAGGAAGGCACTGTGTTTCTCTTGGGAGAAAAAGTGACAATAATTGGAGACAATTTTATTCACTGGAAAGAAGGACCTCGTAGCATTAGAATGGGTTAACTTCGGGGACATCAGTTAGAAATTTATCTTGACTACAGACACAGGTAGGGAGGGTTTCAGACTCTCCAGATAAAATGGAAATGAGAAAAGGACTTCCTTTATTATTTTAGATACATAGTAGAAATCTAGAGTTTAAATTGATTTTATTTCTGGATCACGGATACAGTTACACCATGTCTGAAAATTCTCCCTATTACAAGTGAGGTCTCACTAGAATCAGAATTATACTTGGCAGCTGCTGCTGTTAAATGGTGTTAGACTTTTCTACTAAATACCAGAAAAATTGATATGTATGCAATATTAAGGCTTATCAGGGTTTCTAATTTTGGTACTACCATAATTTAGGCCCGGATAATTCTTTTTGTAAGGATTATTCTGTGCATTATAGGATTTCTAGCAGCATCCTTGGCCCCTATCCACAAGATGCCAGTAGCACACAGTTCCCTACCCCCACAATAACTCAGGACATTGCCAAATTTCTTCAGGGTGGGGCAAATAGGGAAAAGAAAGGCATTGCCCCAGGTTGAGAACCTCTGGCTTAGAATAATATTGTGAATTTCTTGAAATGGGACTCCATGTACATTTGCTCATAGAAGCAAAATTTAGAAATCTCACACATAACCTCACTTGTGTAGACACAGCCTCACTGTCTGGGCTCAAAGCCAGAATTAAAATTAAGTATCTCCCAATTCCCTAAGACAATCAGGAAACACATTTTTCTACCTCCCTTCCCTCTACCTTGACACCATTTCTTTTGGACAATTAAACTACAGTACTTTAGGCTCCTTTGAGAAAAGCTACTGTGTAAATGCAAAGTAATAATGGATAGTAGCCAAGTAAAATGAAAGAAACTATATTAGTTTCTAAAGCTAATTGTCTAAATTGAGAAGTCGATGTTCATGAATAAATATCTATGGACATATTTTCATACTAATACACTGAAGTAATACCAGACTCCTACTATCAGATTAATTTGAAGCCAAAAGAGACATATTTTTGGAGTTAGAAACATTGATCTTCTGATGATCTATAACAATAACTGCATTTCTATCATAGAAGGTGAATAATATAATTTTAAAATGATAAATGCCAATGCTGTGGCTAGATGTACATTTATTAATTTGATTTGCTTTAATGGAATTTTTCCCCTAAGGGTCCTGGTGGTAGACAGCAAACTTATAATACATAAGAAATGGTTGTTCTTACTGTTACTTTTATCACAGAAAACATAATCACTGACTATACTTCAGCATCATCATAAATATTCAAATACTAATATCTTGCTGCCCAGTGGGAATTTGAGAGTTCTGGTGATGAAATGCACATTGCTGAAAGGAAAGTTTCATTATTCCTGAGGAGAAAGAAAAATGTGGTTATGTGTCCCCTGAAAAGACTAATCTTGTTTAATTAGTTAATTGTAGGCTTGATTTCACTGTGAAAGGTAATGGGATAAGTAGTTAATTATACTATAAATTTATCTAATTTATCTGATGATCTAGCTGAGTTGAATAGCTAAATTAAGGCTAATAACTTAAATCTGATAAATTTTAATAATAAATAACATTACTTTGGAATAGAGGGCTAAGTGAGCTCATGGGTATTTCGTCTGTGTCCTCTAGCCCTCCGTGTTCCCACCACTCGTATGTTGTTTGTCCCAGCCACTGAACTAGTCTGACCTCACCACATGCGGGACTCTTCCTCATTTACCCATTTGCTAGTGCTAATCTTTCAGCTTGGAAAACTGCATCTAATCTTTAATAGCCTTATATTAATTTTACTTTCAAAATTCAGCTCCTTAGATTTTACCCCCTCTACAAAATCTTGCCTCTACTTCTTTAAGTAAATTGAGACCTCCGGTGGTTTGCTTCCAGCTCTATTCTATCACCTACCTCATTGCAAAGCAGTTTATCACCTCACTTACTACCCCCTTGAGAACTTGAGCTCTTTAAGGTCAGGACACTCTCTCTTACTGACATTTCCTACTGAACACAGTAAACTCACAGAACACAGGCCATAAAGACATTTGCTGAATATGTGAATGAACTAATGCATTAATTTAAACTACTTCATAGTCTGAAATCATTTTTTGGTAGTTATTATAGCATAAAATTAACATATATTTATTTTCTTATGTCTTATTATCTGTATTCTCTTTTCCCCACCAGCACCATCATTTCCAACTTTCTTAATGAGGATCTGACATTATCTGTTTTTACTTTGTCTGTACACCCATCTCCCACCCAGAAGTTACCCAATAAATATTTATTGAAGGAAGAACCATGCTGTTGTTAAGTGATTCTTGCTAACTTTGTGGGGTGGGTAGCTCATTTACAAATAAGCTAAAATTTTAATTAGAGAGGGCACATTAGTAATACATTCAATGATTAATCAGTACTAGGTATTGCACAAATGATTTGTAAAACACTAATACTACAGTGACTTGGAATGAGGTTAGTCATGGGTCTTCTGCATGTAATTCTTACAAAAGTTGTACTGTAGCATGGTGCACATTATATTTCAAGACATTTGTCAATAAAGGACAAGAGAATGTGTTTAAGCTGAAAAGAAAAAAGAATTCTATAGTTTGGGTATGATGGGGATATCTGAGAGAGAAAAGAGTGGAAAGGTAAGCGGGATTTGAAGATAAGAGTGAAAGAGATGATTGATGGCCCAAGCTCTAGGATGGAGGTGGAGGGAATTACTACACAAACCCAGGTAAAGATTTGAATCTGGAAAAGAAGATGGTAGGGGCCTCTCTTCCAGGGGTCTGCAGAGGGCTTCTTTTCTCCTCAGCCAAGGCTGGTGGCCGGGATCAGCCCTTGAGGATCATTGTAGGGGCTGCTATGAACTGGGCAGCCTTGTTTTTCTACTTCAGACATTTGTAAAAAAAAAAAAAAAAAGAAGATAGTAATATTTCATTTAAAACAATGCACACCATGGTGTTTTATTTGTCTTAGGTTAAAGACCATAGTTCTTTATAATGGCTAACATGGCCTTCTATTACCTAGCTCCAGCATAGCCCTCCACCTCACTACCATATTATTTCCTTAACTTTGGCCATGTGACCTTCTTTCAGTTTTTAAAGGTCTTCTGGGCCCTCGCTCATGCTGTGCCCTTTGTCGGTAACTATCTTCATCTTTCTTTCCTCTTTGTCTGATATTCAGGTCTTGCCTTAGATAACACCTCATTAAGGAAAATGTTTCTAACTCTCTACACTAGTTTAGAGGATAACAAATTATAGATACTTTATGAATTGCTATATTACATTGATATGGTTAATGTCACTAGACTATAAACCCACACGATTAGGCAAAGAACCTGTATTCTTTGCCAGTATAGCTCCAACTCCCAACATAATGTTCTGACAAATTTTTTGTTGAATAAATGAAGAAATACAGTGGTGAGATGAGAAAGAATGGAACGTTAATATACGAGGTGTCCTCCCAAAATGTATACACACTTAACAGCTGATAGCTCAATTGATGTTTCTTTCTTTTCAGATTTAACCCATTGGAATAAATAATTATCCAAAGTGTCTATACATTTTGGGGGCTACCCTGCATAGATAGATAGAAAAGCAGATGTATTTCATATTAGATACCTTTTTCTCTTCATGGTGAAATAGCTGAGTAGAGTTGAAAATTTTCAGGAAAATAACGTTTAGCATCAGGCAAGATGAAGAATTTAATAAGAAATAAACAAAGACTCAATTAAAACCTACTCATTAGCCAACAATATCCTGAGCCAATAAAGAAATCTAAGAGCATCAGTGCAGGTCCCCAAATGCTTCCTTGTCACGCTAAGACACACCTTACTCCATATTTCACAGATAAAATTTCTAGGCAATTTGGGCAGGGAATCACTTCCACAAAGTCATTTAAGTTATAAAATATATTCATTTAATACTCTGATAATATAAAGCTGGCACTATCATTTTGCAGTCAGTTGTGTCCCATAAATGCTTACAGTTCATGTTCATTTACCACCAGCAACCTTGACTGACCAAAGAGATACCCTACCTAACGCATTCCATAGCTATGACTTTCCATTACCTTTCTACTGGAAGTTAGTCCACTAACAGGAGGTTGACCTTGTCTCAACCATTTCTTTCTCCTTTCTTTTATTCCTGGTGCCCCTGCAGGGGCAGGATGGGTTACAAAACAGCTGCTAATCTTTCTCTTATTATTTACTATCCCAAGTTCATTTAAATCAGTTGGCAGATAATCGTAAGAAATCATGCACACAATTCTAATGTGGTAACATTCTAATATCCTATTTATGGAAGATATTTGAAGCAAAAAGAATGATCTACATTTATACTTTCTAACCCTTTAGGACCTGAAATACCTCAAGTTTTAACTAAACTAAATTGTAGAGAGGAAAAACACATATAAAACAAAATATTCATATCCTGTTGTGGTCCTTAGATGACATTGACCAGTGAATGAGGTCTCTCTCTCTCAGATTATCTCATTTTACTTTACCCACTCTTCTCATGATGAAATAAAATGCCTATGTGATGAGATGAAGCGAGGTGAATGAAACACTATTAAGTAAAATAAAGGTGACTTGAACACAAGAACTGCAATACCATGAGAGTGAACCTGATAAATAAGAGGGCTAAATATTGACTAATGGGCAGAGAGTGTGTACAGCGTGAATGCTTGGGACGAAGGGATGAGTCATGTCCTGGGCAGGTGGCAGTGTGACTGCACAAGATTTCATCACTCTACCAGGAACAGGTGCAATTTAAAACTTATGAATGATTTATTTCCCGAACTTTCTGTTTAACATTTTCAGACCTTAGTTGATTGTGGGTAACCGAAAATGAGGAAAGCAAAACCTTGGATAAGGGGGCACTACTGTATTTTTACTCTCATTTTTCAGATAAGCCAACTGTGGTATTAAGAGTTTAATCATATCCCTATTTGCCAACTAATGTCCTCACACACCGTATGCACTAGATTTTATTATCACCATTTGCTTCTCCTAGGTTCTGTGGCATTTAAGTGGAGAGCTGAGTAGAAAGCAGTATTTTTGTTTATTTGTTTGTTTTACTAAACGTAGATACTTTCCTCTATCCCCCATTGCCTTATAAATGGAATGGGTCTTCTACTTCCACAAAATAATCACAGTACTGCAATCAAGGAGGGATTGTAAACACCAACCATGACATTTAAAGACCAGGATTTTAAGACAGGAGGGTAAAAGAGAAGAAATTAAGGCCTAAAGGAGACCAAAAACTGTTTTTCTTAATTTACCCTTCTTAAATTAGTAAAAAAAAAAAAAATTCTCTGATCCTAAAATTACAACTCCTTTCTCAGCTCCTTTTAATTTTAAACTTACCTAAGCCTTTTAAACAAAGAAACCCATCCAATTAAAAATGGAACCGTGTTTTCTTTTCTTTTGCCCTTAATTATTTCATTATCTCACAAGAACAGCTGCACATAATAGTTTCTTTTTTTATATAATTAAGAATATATAGTAAATTGATTGTTTTAAAACATTTTACATTCAGATGTTAACGTCACTTCAATCTTCATGTGATCTTCATTTATGGCCAGTTCTGGAGTAGGATGGTGAAGAGGCAGAGGAGTCAATCATCCCCCAAACCCAGAAAGTAACTGTGCCTCCGAGGTCAGCATAAAATTGTACATTGTAGGCATTGGCTAGGTAGGGGATGCTAATATTTAGCTTCGGTGTCAGTGAGCACTGGCTATCTTAGCGCCTAAGGGAATGAAGCTTTTGCTCATTTCTCTGGGTGAGGAGCTGACAATTATCTTGACTTGTATATTTTGGAGGATTAGAGTAGAAAAGAGTCTGTTTTCACTGCTGGTAACAATAAAAAGGAATATCACCCTCAGGCAATGGAGCAATGCAGGTGTAATGGATGCACTCTTTAGAAAAAGGGAAAGTAAGAAAGATAACAGGCAAACATTCGTTAATTTCCACTATACACTGAGCAAGCAAGGGGCTAACTTCATGTAATGGGAGATTAATATCTAGGGGTAAACTTACTGTCAATGTAATGAAATTTAAACCTCAGAGACCCATTTTCTGCAGAGTCCTTCTGAGAAAGGCTCTATGGATATTTGATATGAACATATATTTTTGTAAAATTTGCAGAAGTATTTTGCCTTCTTTTTAATGACAACGCCCCTTCCCCACATTGTTCAGACTTTAGCCATCCCCAACTCTATCTTCCTGTGGACATCAGGAAGTTGTTAGTCAAGGTGACCACTTTTCTTTGTTCCAGGAGAAGATATGTGAACTGCATATCCTTACAAGATTTGAGCTCGTAACTCTTTGCAGCTCTGCAAGGCTTCCTCTGTAAGCATGGACTTTTTGGAAAAGCAACAATCACTGAAAAAAGGTGGGTCTTGTACTTGTCATTTAGAATGTACATTGTACAGGGACCATCAGAAAGCTTTTGCCATTTCTCCTCCACTGTCAGTGGCGGCTTCTCTCCTTAAGGGAGAGCCACGAGCAGCAGCATCTGTAGGCAGCCAGGACATATTCTGGGACTGAAGTGATGGTGGGTAAACATATTCTCAGGGCCAGCCTAGACTCATAATTATCCCTTCCCTGTTATGCCAGTGAAGGCAGCTAATTTATAAAAATCTGCTAGAGGTGTTCGGAGTTCTAAATGAGAACGGTAACCAAGGGAGCCAGAGCTATAGAGCCAAATTAATCCATGAGAGACCAGGCAGAGAAAGGTACTGAATCAGGGGCACATGGAATAAGCCAATGACCACATGAACCCCGAGGGTTTTCTTGTATCCTCTGGAGTGCCTTTGGGCTACACATTGAATAAACTCATAACTATGCCTTATATTTATATCATGACTTTTATGTGCAGATTCACTGTTTTGGGACTGTCTCTTCCTGTCAGCTTAGCCATCATCATTCCCAAAACATAAGAACAAACAATCATAGTACAAGGCTGTCTAAGTTACTGCCACTCATCAGAGGTTAGAAGCCCAAATATTGTTGATAAGGTAAGGTGAGGTTGACAGTTAGACTCTGAAATTGGTTTTGCAAAACCTGAGCCTGGAAGCTGGTTGGCTACTATCACTACTTCTTTTCCTTTCTTTTTTCAATTTAATTTAATTTTATTGTTAACAGTATAACAAATGTACCCCAATCCTCCCTCTTTCTCCCCCCTCCTCTCAGCCTCTGTGCCACCCCAGGCCTTCATCACAATATTGTCTGTGTTCACTGGTTATGCATATATGTATGTGAATTCTTTCATTAACTTCTTCCTGCCTCCCCACATCCCCCTTCTGAGACATGTCAATCTGTTCCATGCTTCCATGTCTCTGTACCTATTTTGTTCGGCAGTTTATTATGTTCATTAGGTTCCAGTTATAAGTGAGATCATGTGATATTTTGTCTTTCTCTGCCTGGCTTATTTCACTCAGCACAATACTCTCCAGGTCCATTCATGCTGTTGCAAAGGGTAAGAAATCCTCCTTTTTTACAGCTGCATAATATTCCATGGTGTAAATATCCCACATTTTTTTATCCACTCATCTGCTGATGGGAACTTGGGCTGTTTCCAGATCTTAGCTATTGTGAATAATGCTGCTATGAACATAGGGGTGCATATATTCTTTCTGATTGGTGTTTCTGGCTTCTTAGGATATATTCCCAGAAGTGGGATCACTGGGTCAAACAGTAGTTCCATTTTTAACATTTTGAGTAAATTTCATACTGTTTTCCATAATGGCTGCACCAATCTGCTAACTTTCCCTTTTCTCCACATACTCACCAGAACTTATCATTTGTTGATTTTTTGATGGTAGCCATTCTGGCAGATATGAGGTGATATCTCATTGTAGATTTAATTTGTATCTCTCTGATGACTAGTCTTTAAGCAGCTATGTTAGACAGAATAACAAGCCCCCAAAGATGTCCACATCTTAATCTCCAGATTGTGTGAATATATTACTTTACAGAGTAAAAGAGGCTTTTAGTTGTGACTAAATTAAAGCATTTTGAGATAGAAAGATTGTATTGAATTATGCATGTGAGCTCAATGTAATCACAAGAGTTCCTATAAGAGGAAGGCAGGAGAGTCAGTGTCAGGGAAGGAGATGTGACAACAGAAGCAGAGGTTGGGATGCTATAATTGCTGGAAGAGGGCCAAGAAGAGGGGAACCTCCAGAAATAGAATCAGGGGAGGAATGGATTTACTACTATAGCCTGCAGGAGGAAAGCAGCTTGTCAACACTTGATATTTGCCCCATTTCACTCATTAAGGACATTTGACTTTCAGAGGTAGAAGACAAAATTTGTGTTGTTTTAAGCCACCAAGTTTATGGTAAATTGTTATAGCAGCAATTGAACACTAATACAGTGGTTGCACAACCTGATATCCATTGGCTTTAGTAGTAGGTGTTTAATCTCCTACTTTATAGGTATTTTTTCTCATTCATTTAAGGGTTTTAATTTATATTTTAAGAATTATTGCTAGCATTTGAAAGCAATTGAATATAATCAATAAGAAACAAAATTAAGTGACTAATGGTAATATGATATGCTTAGAAACATTGAAAGGTTTTTATTTTTTTCTTTTGCTTTAAAGTACACCATAGAAGTAAACATATATGTCACATTGTATGAAATTTAATATTAAACAAAAATGATGAACAATGTGCTTCTACAATACATTAACTTTTATACTAAAATAGAGAATGATATATAATTAGGCAATTGACTCATTGTTCAGCCTAATACAAATTAAAATCATTTCATTGTCAATGTTAAATGACTGAAGGAAAATAAGTAAAATGAAAAATAGATTCAACAGGAATGTTTTACTTTTTAATTTTTATTTATTGATTTGAGAGTGAGAGAAAGACACACTGATTTGTTGTTCCACTTGTTTATGCATTCACTGGTTGTCTCTTGTATGTTCTGGACAGGGGTTGACCCAACAACCTTGGCATATCGGGACAATGCTCTAACCAACTGAGCTACTCTGCAAGGGCAAAATGCTTTTAAATATAAGAAATATTTTTTACATATCTGTATCTGTATGTCTATCTATGTTTATATAATTTTAGAGCTAGTAAAGAAACCAAAAGGGGGGAAAAAAGCAAAAATAAAATGATAGTAATCTCCAGAATCAGGGGCATCCCAATTTCTATTAAAACGACAATGTATTATTATATAGTGGAATTTGGGGGTAAGTTCTCAGTTTACTGTGCTTCAATTCCTGTTGCTTTCAGACATTTAACATGGAAGAAAATATATTTGACAATGTCAGGAAAGTAGAATTGTTTTCTCTTCAGAGTGAAAAAACAAACATAATGAAATACTTCACATTGATCTACTATGGGCACAAATGTGTGATATTTGTCTGAAGAAGTAAATAAATTTCCTGAAGAGAGGACAGGGATTGATTCTGGGTCTGCTCTCACAAAAGCTTCACACATGTTCTGTTTAAATGGTGTGCATTTTTATAGGCAGCCAGCTTTAAAGCCAGGCATGAAGTAAGAATTAGCTCCCTTAATCTGAAATGATTTTTACTTAGTTTATAAGTTTTTCACTTTAATTGGTTCCTTCTTTATTGACACCACTAAGAATTGTCACCTTTTCCAAATTCTCAGTCCAATATCAAGACTAAATTGAGCTTATTCTATTCTTTGGCATCTTTTAATTACGCCCCTCCCTTCAAAATTATTTTCTTCTGCTATCAGTTCAAATTGTTGAGCCCAAAACCATCAACTTTGTTAGGTGTTTCAGTTATTTAAGTTCTTTCCTTAATTTCAACCTTGTTTACAACACTCAGTTCACAGGAGTCTTTCCCACTCTTATGCATTTCAAGCTGCCCTTGATTGCCCATCAAGAATAACAACATTTAACAAACACCCCAGACTTGACTGCCCACTACATTAGTTCTAATTAAGCACATTTTCTTTCAGCCTGGTTTGTTTTATATTTCTTGACATTCTGGGAAAGCATTAAAAAAACTCTCAACATGAAACCTGATAATGCTGATCACTACATGTAATGGACTTTCACCTCATGGACAACAGATGGGATAAGCAGACTGTGACTATTATGTATTGTTGTTCCTAAGCAAAGTATGCCAATATAAGCGCCATTTCTTGAGACTGGCACACATCTACAAGCAATAGCTACAAATCCCATGCTTAAATCCTTTTGCTTAAAAACCAAGATGGCTTTTTTGGTGCTATTTTATTTTTGTATTATGAAAGGATTTGTTCATAGACACACCAAATAATGTAAAAGGTGTAACAGAAGCTCACTATGGAGCCACCCTTTTCACCATGAGAAAAATTGTAAGAAAGGTCTGAACAGCACTTCTTTTCTCCCACCCAATGCACCACCCAGTCACCACCTTCCACACACACTCACACAACTTCCAAATGAGTTCCAGACCATGTTTGCAGAGTTTCTACTAGAGATAGCATATATGTTATGCTTATTTTAGTATTTTTCAAAGTACCTAATCTAATGTAAGGCCTTACACATACTAGACACTCAGTACATATTCTCTATGTGATGACATTTAGGAACAAATATTAAGTAAGACAATAAAGTAATAAGAACCATTTTTAGATTCTCCTTAAACTCACATTGGAATTCCAAAAGTACTTCATGCATACTAAAAAAATAAAAACACAAAACCTATAAAGGATAAAATAAAGTAACTTATATTTAGCTCTAGCTGTTTTGGCTTAGTGGTTAGAGCACTGGCTGGCAGGCTGAAGGGTCTCCGGTTTGATGCCCATTAAGGGCATGTACCTCGGTTGCAGTCTGGACCCCTGGCCCAGGTCAGGGCAATAGTGGGAGGCAACCAATTGATGTGTCTCACACTGATGTCTCTCTCTCTCCCCCTTCCACTGACTCTGAAAAGCAATGGAAAAAATATTCTCTGGTGAGGATTAAAAATAATAATAATAATAATAATAATAATAATAATAATAATAAACTATATTTAGGTAATAAAATATTTTAGAAAGTAAGTCTGAAAGAGAAACCCACAAATGATTTTTCAAAATAATTATGGCAAATTTAAAAATGTATAAATCATTTATAAGAACACAGTAAATAAATTTAACATCAACAAAATTTAACATAATGGCTACTATAGATTAAGCCCTTTTTTTTTTTTAGCTCACCAGAGAATATTTTTTCTATTGCTTTCCAGAAAGAGAGAAAGAGAGAAAGAGAGAGAGAAACATCAATGTGAGAGTGACACATCAATTGGTTGCCTCCCACAGGCGTCCCAACCTGGGCAAAAGATCTAGCCCACAACTGAGACACGTGCTGTTAGCCAGAATCGAACCTGGGATCTTTCAGTCCGCAGGCCAATGCTCTAACCACTGAACAAAATTGGCCAGGGCCAGCCCTTTTCTGTTTGATGGTGATACAAAGAGGAATGAGAGTTTGTCTATAGCTGAGAACCTCTCAATGTGGCAAGAGAGTCAAGTACTGATAAATGATGTTATAGGCGGGTACACAAACACTGCTAAATAAGTCCATACGCACAGCTGTTTCACCATTTTGTTTAGTGTGAGAATTTGTATTATAAATGCTTCTCTTTCATAAACAAACCCACATTCTACTTTGGTTTCTCTAAATACTACTCATCTGAAATTGGAATTACAAAGGAAAACATCACTTTCTGAGTCTCACTACTTCATTCTCCAACCCATCCTCTACCAGCTAGTGAAGAAATATATCCTTAAAGATAAAACACAGTAGTCTTTCTAAGACCTTTATGGACCCTATAAGAAAAACACTATGACCAATTAGTAAGATTTAGCAGCCTGGAGGGCCTCTTATCATGACGATACTGTATACCTTAGTAGCAGAGCTTAAAAAGAGTAAAAAATAGGCCAAATAAAAAGCAACAAGCACTAACATTTATGGAAGCTACTACAGATTATAAATGTAAAGGAATATGTCTTGCAGTAGCATCATTAACCACCCAGGTTATTAGGTACCACTTAGTACAACTAATTATGAAATGCTTTCTTAATGTTTACATTAAAATAATTGAATATTCTCAGGGTTTATCTTGCTTCAAAAGGATACAAAATAATGGATATATTTAAATTAGCCAGAGTTGACCAAACTGATTATTAGTCTTATAAGAATAAGATTATTCTATAAAGGCTAATAAAAATGGTCAATAAATTAATAACTACTTATTGATAATTAAAATTGGATCAGTTTGTTAATCATTCAACAAATAGTTGGTACCAAATGTGCCAGGCACTATTATTAGCTAGGTGAAATTTAATATCTATAGTTTAGCAAAATTATATCTAATAAACAAAATCTAATAACTTAACAAAATTATTACTTAATAATTTAACAAAACCACCAAATAAACAACTTAGCTAATTGTGGTCGTTTGTTCTTAATAAACTCACTAAAGTCCTTTTCTAAAATTGTTCATATACCAGTGACAACTCTATTTTTTCTATTCAAAAATCTACATTTACTATAAGGCCTTTTGTTCAAAATTAAGTGCCAAAGCCATTTACTATATACTAAGCTCATCAGTTTCTAGTAGCAAGAAAATTCTTGTTCAAATATTTCAATTTAGGATTTCTATGGATAAATATTCTGTTACCTCAATTTTCTGAGGCTATTGCTCTCAACATCAACTTCACATTAGAATTATCTGAAGAATTTTACAAATGCTGTGCCAGACTAACTGAAGTCAAAGATCTTGGGAAGGGGTATATCAGTTATTTAGTTCTGTAGAACAAACCATCTTAAAACATGGGGGCTTAAAGCAACAGGAAATTATATTTATTATTATGCAGTTTTGGTCTGGATTCAGCTAGGCGGTTATTCTGATGGAAAGCTAATAGGTGCTGAAGCAGGTATAGAACCCAGGGGGAAAAGTATAAGAACGTGTGAACTGAGAGTTGAAACGAGAGGATCAAGATCCTGAAAGTAATTGCCAAATTAGCTACCAGTGTTCATATTTAGAGTGTAACAAACAATTTGAATGTGTTGTAGGACAATTCTGCAATATAGAAACTTGGATTTAGAATTATTTCAAACTGCCTAAGAGGTTGTTCATTCCCATACAAAAAAAGAAACACACATACAAAATAATTGAAATAAAATAGAAAAACAAATGATTTAATATTACCACTGATGGTTTTTCTAAGACCACTGAGAATGATTCTGATTATCTTTATGAAATATTAATTCCAAAGTCTTGGGCCATGCTAATCTTTCTAGAAAAGTTTGCACAGTAGCAAACCAGTGTGTTTTTATTGTAGATATTTTCCTACTTAAATCTCTATGTTTTTCTCGCACTTGACTATCACAACCAGATAGCTTAGTGCTGGAATTAATTACATTAAAAATATTTTTGCAGTTTGTTAATTAAGTTTGTAAGAGAGGAAAGGCAATTTCATAACTGTAATCTCATTAGTGTAGAATTTCAACAATATTGTGTAGGTAATCTCCTTGGCTCTATGAGAAACAAATTATACTTATTATAAAGTACAATTATGTCATATTTCTAGGAACTATCAAATTCCTTTTATCAAGAATATCATAGTGCTACTTGACCACTATATCTTTGATCAGGTATATTTTTGTAAAACAACTGGATAGCTAGAACGTTAACAATAAGTTAGTCATTTTGATTCAGCTTCTTGTTAATTGTAACAGATGGCATCAATATAGAAGAATTCACAGACAACATTGATATTCTCTTGTGTTTACCTCTTACACATAAAAAAAAAGTCTTTATTCCATTCTTCCATTTACTATATTGAAGGATTACTGGCATATACAATATGGCTATTTCTGTCTAAGTGTGTGTGCATGTAAATGTTTTTATGGGCTTTACACAACTATATAATAGTTACTGAATCATTTATTCTAAAAAAGTCAAAATATCTAAAAGAATAATATTTAAATTCTAGAAAAATAATTATATTGCTTTAATGTGATAGTATTTATTGAAGCTAAAATAAAATGAAAGCTTCATTTTTTTTTTAAATTGAGGTAACATTGGTTTGTAATACTATACAAGCTTCAGGTGTACAGCATTGAAATTCGATATCTGTATCACTACAGTGTGCTTAACATTAAAAGGTCTAGTTTCACCCAGCCTGGCGTGGCTCAGCTGTTGAGCGTCAACCTAGGATCCAGGAGATCACGGTTCGATTCCCGGTCAGGGCACATGCCCCGGTTGCGGGCTCAATCCCCAATGACTCTCTCATCATTGATGTTTCTGTCTGTCTGCCTGTCTCTCTCCTTTCCTCTCTCTGAAATCAATAAAGATATATTAAAATAAATAAATAGATAGATAGATGATAGATAGATAGAGATGATGATAGATAGATAGATAGATGATAGATAGATAGATAGATAGATAGATAGATAGATAGATAGATAGATGATAGATAGATAGATAGATAGATAGATGATAGATAGATAGATAGATAGATAGATAGATAGATAGATAGATAGATGATAGATGGATGGATGGATGGATGGATGGATGGATGGATGGATGGATGGATGGATTGATAGATGGATGGATGGATGGATGGATGGATGGATGGATGGATGGATTGATAGATAGATGATAGATTGATAGATGATGATAGATAGATAGATGATATAGATAGATAGATAGATGATAGATGATAGATAGATAAAAGGTCTAGTTTCCATTCACCACCATACAATCAACCCCCTTTACCCATTTCCACCTCCCCCACCCCCTTTCCTTTTAGTAACCACCAATCCATTGTCTGCATCTATGACCTTGTTATTGTTTTGTTTCATTTGTTTGTTTTGTTTTATATTCTACACATATATGAAATTGTATGGTATTTGTTCTTCCCTATCTGCCTTATTTCACTTAGCATAACACTTCCAAAGTCTATCCATGTTGTTGCAAATGGCAAGTTCTTGTTTTTTTTAATGCTGAGTAGTATTCTATTGTGTATGTATATAGGTCTTCTTTACCCTTTCATCCATTGATGGACACAGGTTGTTTTATATCTTGGCTATTGTAAATAATGCTGCTATGAACATAAGGATGCGTATATCTTTTCAAATTAGGTTTTTTGCATTCTTTAGATAAATATTCAGAAGTGGAATAGATGTATCATATAGTAGTACTATTCTTAATTTTTTGAAGAATCTCCATACTGTAGTTCATAGTGGCCACACTAATTTACAATCCCACCAGCAGTGTATGAGGGTTTCCTTTTATGCACATTCTCTCCAACATTTGATATTTTTCTTTTTGATAATAACCATTCTAACAGATGTAAGGTAATATCTCACTGTGGTTTTTATTTGCATTTCCCTAATAATTAGTGATGTTGAATGCCTTTTTATGTGCCTGTTGACCATCTGTGTGTGGTTTTTTTGAAAATTTTCTATTCCTATCCTTTGCCCATTTTTTTTTTTAACCAGGTTGGTTGTTTTTTTGTTATTGAGTTATATGAGTTCTTTATATATTTTGGACATTAACCCCTTATCGTATGTATGATTTGCAGATTTCTTTCCATTTACTTCAGTCTTAGTGATATTTTTGTGGATTTGACTCCAACAGCAAGGGAAACAAACACAAAATAAATAAATAGCACTACATCCAACTAAAAAGTTTCTGTACAGGAAAGGAAATCATCAACAAAATGAAAAAGTAACCAATCTAAAGCCTCTTATATATTGCCTGTATTTACTTTGGGGAAGTTTACAAAGTTTTATATAATCAAGAAATTTAAAAATTACTATGACTCATTATTCAAGACATTTAAAAAATATGTCCTATTGATTTCAGAGAGAGGAAAGGAGAGGGAGAGATAGAGATAGAAACATCAATGATGAGAGAGTCATTGATTGACTGCCTCTTGCACCGCCCCTACTGGAGATGGAGCCAGAAACCAGGCATGTACCTTGACAGGGAATCAAACCTCAATATCCTGGATCATAGGTCCATGCTCAACCACTGAGCCATGCCAGCTGGGCTATTTAAGCCATTTTTCAATGAGGTTCCCTTAATCCTAAATTGCATTTTAAAAATACTAAGCAAAAGTTCTTCCATTGAGCAAGATGGAAGTGCTCCATTTTCAGCTGATAATTTATGAGTCTGTGCTCAGTTCCAATTACCTGAATAATGATAAAAAAAAAAAAAACCTTTAAGATTATCTGTTCTTATAAGTAAAAAACTTTGTGTTTCCAAGGCTCCAGTGACATCTACATAATAAGAAACAAGTGAGAAATCAATTTTAAAAACAACAAGATACTTTGGGAAAAGTTTATCTGAGCAGAAAAGTTTTCAACAGTATGATGTTGCAGCTCTAGAAGGCTGCATTATGAATTGGTATTATACTGGATTGTTTTATTTAGTAGACAGTTTTAATACTGAATATATTTTGAGATTCTTAAGTACTATTTTACTTTTTTGGAACAGGTGGCATTATACAGCATATATTATAGAGAACAATGATATTGAAAAAGTGATGTGAACATAAACTAGGTTATAAAAAAAATGCTGTATTTGTTTTTGAGGGCTTGCAAATCAATATATGTCTCTCCTGACTACTCTTCTTTTCAATCAAGGGCATAAGGTAGTTTTCAAAGAAATGCTTAATAGGTTATCATAATTATTTAAATTTTAAAATGCACATTATCTCTCTGGTGGGCTTTGTTAGGTGGTTAGGTCTGATATTTCCCCAGCAGGCTTATTTATAAGTAAGAAGAATCAGACAAAAATATAACTCTAACTCTATCTTCATCAAACATAAAAAATAGGGGAATTTGGAAGTTTTCATGGAAGTAAATCCTGGAGAAAAACGTAAAGGAAAGGGAATCTCTCAAATGTTTATTGTGCATTTATTGTAGAGACCTCAGAAAATGAAACATTTATAGAATATATATGATTTTTGTTAAATGATCATTTAAAAATGTGTTTTTGAAAAAGCATGTGTAGTTGACTAGAGAAAAATAAGGGAATTTGAGAAAGAGGCAAATATGTTTCCTATTAAGTGACTGGCTGATTGCATTGGTGTATTAAATTAATGGCTTGACCATATGGAACCACCTTTTGCCCTGTCGCTTCATTGCTCTGTCCCACACTGACTCTGTGCTGCCTTGTGGTTTGGTTTAGCCAACAGAGTATGTTTGTGTACTAGTGTGAAAATGATGTGCTAGTTTTGAGTTTGCAGATTTCCATTTACCCACTCAAAACTCTGAATTGATTATGAGAACAAGCCCATAGATGGACCTGGAGGAGGAAAGACCAAGAGAAACATACAAATCATCTCAACTGAGGTCATTCTAGACTAGACTAGCCAGGTACCAGCCAACCTGTGAATTGACTGCAGAAGCAAAAGCAAGCCCAGCCAGAAGAATTAAAGCTAGCCAGTGGGTCAGTCAGCAGATCCACTCAGCTAATCTCGGATTCATGAGAAGTAGTACATAGTTGTTATTTTAAGCCACTAAGTTAGGGGTGGTTTGTGACATGACAATATTGTGGTCATAGAAAATTACAACCAGCATGTCATTTATCATCCAAACCAGGAGTTTGGGAATAAAAGGGGGCTCCTATCAATAATTATATTGGAAAAGCAGACATAAATTGGTATTGTCCAAGTAAAACCAGGCATATAATCATTTTACAGCATTCAGTATCACTCCTTATCAAAAATGGCTTGTTTTTTTATTTTTACTTATGATGTTTACAATTTGTTTATCTGGGTATAGGAATATGAGAAATCTAGAAAAATAAAAATAAATATCACCTTTAATAATATGTACATTAGACTTTCAGCTGCACATAATAAAAGCAAGTCAAAATGATTTAAAAGATGAAGATATTTACATAATATAAAAATTAAGGTTGCTTGGCTTAATGGCTCAATAATATCATCAAAAAAATCATCAACACCCAAAATAAAATCCAAAAACCTCAAACCAGCTTTTATAATCTTTCCTTTCTCAATGAATGGCATTATAATTTGTCCAGTTCTCCTAATTTTTCCTCTTTTTTTCTCATTTTATTCATCAACAATCTTGGTGTCTTAACCTTTGAAATGCACACAGAATCTTACTAAATTTCACTAAATCCATTACTAGAATCCTGATCTAAAGCAACATCCTCCCCTGCTGAATTATGCAATAGTCTAATCTGTCTCTCTGCTTCAAATCTTACAACTCTATAGTCTATTCTTAACTGAGGAGTGATCCTTTTATACTGTAAATCAGATCATGTTACTTCTCTGCTGACAGTTCTCCACTCTGACAAATTCATTAAAAGTTACAATGTCCTAATGCTGTGTTGTTCACTTCAGTAGCCACTAGCAACATGTAGCTATTGAGCACTTGGTATGTGTCTCCTCCAAAGGATGGTGTGTTTTCAAGTATAAAATACATTCTGGATTTGAAGGTTCAGTATGACAAAAAATAAATACTTCATTAATAGTTTGTATGTTGATTACGTGTTTAAAAGTTCATATTTTGCATATGTTGGGTTAGATAAGATATATCACTAATTTAACTTAATTTAATTTTTATATGGCTACTAGATCATGTAAGATTACATTTGTGTCTTGCAGTATATTTCTATTGAACTACCCTACATATTTGGTTAGTCTAGAATGACCTATTTGCACCCTGAGGTAACCTCTTACTATGCTCCTCCCCCTGTTCATTGCACTCCAACCTCCCTTTTGTAATACACTTTTGTGACCTTCCTACTGTCATGGAAACATCAGGCATACACCACTTGGTAACTTTTAGGGATAATTTTAAGTCTTGTATAAATAGATATCATTTGGAATCTTTTTAAGAATCACGAAATTATCCTAGCTGGTGTGGCTCAGTTGGTTGATGGTCGTCCCATGCACCAAAAGGTCATCAGTTGAATTCTTGGTCAGGGCACATGCCTGGGTTGCTGGCTCATCCCCAGTAGGGGGCGTGCAGAAGACAGCCAGTCGATGTTTCTTTCTCACGTCAACATTTCTCTCTCTGTCCCTCTCCCTTCCTCTCTTTCTAAAAAAATCAATAAAAACATACTTAAAAAAAGAATTATAAAATTATCACTATAAAATAAGGCAAAAAGTAAATATTTGTTAGAATATAAAAGAAATCACAACAAATTATAATTCTTAAAACGCTAAAAGATACTACAAATATTATCTAGAGCCATCGCATGATATTATGGGAACTACAATTCATAACATTATATGGTCTCTGGCCCTTCGCCTGTGGGTGACAACTCTTGAAGTATCCATTCTGTGGGCAACAGAGTTATTTTGGGAAGCCATTCCTATGTCGGGATGGCTAGCCATGATATAATCATACATGTATGCAACTGAGAATTATATACATATATCCCACCAAACTCATATCATGTGTAATCCCATTAAGCATATCCACAGTTCAACTTCCTTTTATCTGGCTTTCCAAAAATGTCTGTGGTACTTGGATGCCACCCTACAAGGGGAATTTGAAGTAGGAGAGAGTATCCTTCCCCAACTGAATTTAAAAGAATCTAATTTCTCAAATATTTACAAACATGACCACATGTTCTATTGTTACCTTCATAGTAAATAGTCCTGTGAGACATCTGGATTGGTAATGTGCTCCCCTCCTTCAAGTCTCCTCAAATATCACCTTTCTAATGAGGCTTACCCTAACCAACCTACTTAAAATCACTACCATCCACAGCTTTCTTGATATTCTGATTTATTTTCCATATACCTTTGTATATAATAAATGTTGCTTTACTATGTATTTCTTGATTGGCTGATGTTCCCCAATATCCCAGTTAGGTAAATGCCATGAGAACAGGGATTTTTATAACTTTTTTTTCTCCTGATGCATTCCCAAAGCTTTGAGTCATACCTAGAGAAGAGTAACTACTGAATAAATGTGTATTCAATGAATGAAGAAGCCACAGCCTTTCATCTTTCCGCTCTGCCAACCTCTCTGGTCTTCAGATTTTTCTCTCATGTTTGCAGGATAATGCAGCTGGCATCAACTCTTCAAACAACTTCTTTCCCAAGAAGTACATGGAAGCTTTCCTTTTTGGTTCTCCTTTGTATTCATTAAGTTTGGTTTTAACATCGTCAATTTTCTTCCTTATGCTTGTCACTAATTGTATTTTTTCTTTTCTATCATTGTGTCTTGAATGCCTGAGTTGTTACATTGCTACTCTTTTTTTTCCTATGAGTATCACTACTAAGTTTACATATATATGTATATACATATATTTACACACATATATGTATATATATTTTTTAATTTAAAATTTTTTTCTTTTAAGTTTATTTAGCTATCACATCCATATTTATATGCAGGCTTCAATTGCCATAATTTTAAAGACTTTGCAATTTGTGATTGAACTTCCCCTATAACTCCTAAGCTGCTTAAGAAATGGTTTTGTGTTTTGTTTTGATATAATTTATAGATAAATAAGACAATACTTCTCTATGAGGGGTTTTTCAAATGTATAGTTTCCCTGCACTGTGATAAGAGAATGTCAGCTCTTCTTATTTTAAAAATATATTGGTGTTTGGGGTTTTTCTGTGGCCTAATAAATAGAAATTTATCATGAATGATCCATTTATAGTTATATTTTCAACATGTTGCAGCATTTTTTGAACAAAACATGACTTATTCAAAATGGACCTATTACTTCCATTAAGCTGTACATTCAAAGAATTCTACCTAAAAATAGGTATCACTAAAGCAGACGAAACTGTTAAAATTGTCATCATTGAAAAATTAAAATGTTTTAATGACACTATAAAATAATTCATTTAACATATTATTATAAATTAAAAGTGCTAAATTAAGAGATTTCTTCTTTCACTTAGGAATACAAAGAAGAGAGCTAAATTGAATTTAAAAAGTTAAGTAAGTTTAAAAATAATTTTCACAATATAAGTAGAGTGTGTAACGGCTTTGGTGTAGCTGATTCAGTGAAAATTTGGTCCAAAGGATAAATTGGGAAAGGAACCACTGAAGTGTCTCTTTTCTCATAAAGGGCAAATTATTAATCATGAAAATGTAAGGTTATCATAAGTATAATTAAGAGTTTATAATAATACCAAGACAATGTTCTATCTATGTATATTTCTATGTAAAATTTCCTCAACTAAAGGAATGAAAATTATTTCGGTAAGCCAAACTTTAAGATTTAGATGGAAAAGTAGAAAAACCCATTTTTCTGCAACCTTAAATTTGATCTAATTTCTCAGTCTTTGTGATGCAGCTCTTTGTAAATACTGTATTATGTCTTATCTAGCTCTGAAAAGGCAAAGCCAACACAAAGAACCTCTCTGTAGTTATTTTTAGCAGCAGGTCAGACTTTCTCTGAATTCCCACTGCTTTAAAATGTGATTTCAAGACCTACTAGATTTGTAGGTGGAACAGATTTCAAGGATTTTGAACTTGAATGCACTGTGATTATTTTTCTTTCCTTGACAAAATTTCAAGGAACGTCTGCTCCTTCTAAAACACTTCCGCTGAAACGGAGCCGACTGGCTACAGCTTTATATACAGCATGGTTTTCCCTGTGGGAGGTGAATAATAATTGTTTTGTTTCCAGAGCATCACAGAGTAATATGAAATTTGCAGAGAATAATAACAGAGTCTAGGCTTAGCTCGTGCCTCTGCATCATCAGTCAGATCAAATGAGCACTGGATGTCGTACAAAGTGAGTGTAATGTTAACTCTCTGTACTTGAAATGAAAATATTTCACCTGCTAACAGATTTCAAAATGACTTTTGAAAGAGATGCCTTGCCTTGACTGATGTTACTCTATTCACTATACATTACAGAAATTGTTACTTATCAACATGATTTTCTGTTGATATTTTAACTCTAAAGTTTAATCTTTGATTAAAAGAGCATGGCCAGGCCGGGCATGGCTCAGTGGTTGAGCATCGACCTAGGACCCAGGCGACCGGGGTTTGATTCCCGGTCAGGGCACATGCCCAGTTGTGGGCTCGATCAATGACTCTCTCATCATTGATGTTTCTCTCTCTCTCTCTCCCTCTCCCTTCCTCTCTCCAAAATCAATAAAGATATATTTTTTTAAAAACAAAAGCATGCTTGAATTTATATTTTTAATAAGTTTAAGTGGTTCATTGAATCTTAAAACTATTCTTTATTGTTAACAAAGGAATGTGTCAAAATCCAGTCCTCAGCATATGATATGGATATGTGTGATTGAGAAGTTGCGGAATCTACTTAATTTCTAGGGTTGAATTTCAGTTAAGATTCCTGTTTGTGGGGTTTCTAGGTTTTGGAGACTGGAATCAAGCTTTTACTCTCTCTGTGACCTCGTAAAATTACTACATATTGAATATCGTGAAGATAATAACTGACTCTATCTGATAATAGTGTTATGAAAATTAAATGAAATAACCAGAGCAAAATTCCTTATACTGTGCCAAACACATAATGAATGTTAATAAATGATAGATATTAGTAATAAAAGTGAACTTGTAACATAATGAAAATTATCCTGGCCAAGAAATGCTGAGCTCTAGAAAAAAACACACAAACAAACAAATATAGTATTACTTAATCACTCTTTAACCTTGGGAAAAACATAAACTCTCTCAATTCTTTTTAATATTCATAAAATAAAGGCTTTTATAATGTCTTGTATATCAAATAAAACTGACATAAAGACAAGATATAATAGCATATATGATTATGCCATGCAGTCAGACCGTCTTTTATTTAAGGGTCTATTTATTTTATTATCTTCCATCACAAACAAATTCTCTAAAATTAGCTGATGCTTTCTACATAAGTCCATATTTAAAATAAATAGATGTCCCCTCTTCTCCCCAATGACCCATTCCACTCCACCCCACTCCCATCCCCCATCCCTCACCACACCATTGTCCGTGTCCGTGGGTTGTGCATATATGCACATAAATTCTTTGGTTACTCTCTCCCCCTCCACCCACCGCCCTCCTCCATCCCTCTGACATTCGTCAGTCTCATCTATGCTTCCATGTCATTGAATCTATTCTGCTCATCAGTTTATTAAGTTCCTTAGATTCCACATACAAGCGAGATCATGTGATGTTTGATTTTCTCTGCCTGGCTTATTTCACTTAGCATAATATTCTCCAAGTCCATCCATACTGTCCCAAAGGGTACAAGAACCTTCTTCTTTACAGCTGCGTAGTGTTCCATGGTGTGAATGTGCCCCAGCTTTTTTATTCACTCACCTACTGATGGGCATTTGGGCTGTTTCCAGATCTTAGCTATTGTCAGCTGTGCTGCTATGAACATAGGGGTGCATATATTCTTTCTGATGAGTGTTTCAGGATTCTTAGGATATATTCCTAGAAGTGGGATCACTAGGTCAAAAGGCAGCTCCATTTCTAATTTTTTGAGGAACCTCCCTACTGTTTTCCATAGTGGCTGCCCCAGTCTGCATTCCCACCAGCAGTGTACCAGGGCTCCCCTTTCTCCACACCCTCGCCAGCACATGTCCTTTGTTGATTTGTTGATGGAGCCATTCTGACAGGTGTGAAGTGATGCCTCATTGTGGTTTTAATTTGCATCTCTCTGATGATTAGCGAAGTTGAGCATTTTCTCATGTGTCTCTTGGCCATCTGTATGTCCTCTTTGGAGAAGTGTCTATTCAAGTCCTTTGCCCATTTCTTAATTGGGTTGTTTGTCTTCCTCTTGCTGAGTAGTATGAGTTCTTTGTACACTTTGGAAATTAGCCCCTTATCAGATTCATCCTTGGCAAATATGTTTTCCCAGACCGTGGGGTTCCTTTGTATTTTGAGGCTGTTTTCTTTTGCTGTGCAGAAGCCTTTTAGTTTGATGTAGTCCCCTATGTTTATTTTTTTGTTTGTTTCTCTTGCTCTAGGGGATGTATCAGTGAAAACTGCACTACATGAGATGTCTGTGACTTTACTGCCTATGTTTTCTTCCAGGATTTTTATAGTTTAGCAAGAAGAGGGGACATCTGTAATATTTTGAAAAATAAATAAATAAATAAATAAATAAATAAATAAATAAATAAATAATAAAATGGAAAGAAATTCAAACTGCTTTCAACCATATGCAGAATTTGCACATGTGTAAATATTTTTTATGGTTTTTCTTTTTAGAAATGAGCTTTTCAATGCTATTTTACCTCATTCCTAATTGTTAACTATCGACCATGTGTTCAGAATAGTTTCCTTCCCCAACCATTCACCACTAGTGCCATATTTCTTTTATGCCTTTGGAATGCCCTGGTTATAAAATTCAGCATCGAAAAAGAATGGAATTGGATGTACAGCTCAAGAAGCTATTTTGGTCACCATATCTCCCAGGAACAACTTGATATAGATTTATAATCCATCTTTAAAATTGATGAATCTTAGGGACTAGAATGGAAATGAAATATTTAAGCACTCAAACTTTAACATGATTTAAATATCCAAGTAGAATTTAGAGGTCTAGCTTGGAGGAAATAAGAAAAAAAGAAAAGAAAAAAAGAATTGGTTTTCTGTCTGATTTATATTGCTGCAAAGAAACTTTAACTTTTGCATACTGGACCAAAATATATATCACTGGCATATGAACTTCCGTTTCCACTCAGTATTGCTGAGAATGTACAAGTCAATTGAACTGAATAAATCCTTTTGCATACTCCCAAATGCTCCAATTTCTTCCACACTGTTGTGTTTTTGTGTGTGTGAATTTAAGAGGTGATTGGCAGTCCAGCTGTCTCCATGGAGATTAATAGTATATACTGGAAATATGTTTTTAAAGTAGGATATGTTGCCAGATTTAATAGTACTTACTTATAGAGTATGAGCCAATTTTGTGCCAAGCTATAAATATTTGGGGATAAGATATGTAGAAAATAAAAACTGTATCACCTACATTTTCAATATAAAGGATATACAAAATTGCATTGCATGGAATTTAAGAAATAGTTATTGTTTGAGAGTAGATGATCCTATTGGGGGTTAGGGGTAGGGGTTCTCTATGGTGTTTCCACACACTTTATGACAGTTCTGTCCTGAACTATCTTTTCAAGGATGCTTATAAAGTAAACCACTTAAGAGAATAGAAATAGTGTCTCCCTGTGACACTATTTGTTTCTTGACCAGGATGATAGAGGTAATGTTTTCCTCCCTCCTTAGTAGATTGGGGCAAACCTAAACTCAGGTTTCCAAAGCAGTGACTCAGACCCATTAGGATTTGGGGGACAAAAGTAACATGCAAACAGGAAGCTCACGTGCCATGCTGCTTTGAAGTCACACAGTCCTTTTTTCTCTATCCCAGGGGTTTCTGGCCTTCTGACAGCACCTGTGAAACAGTCGCAGGTAACGTGTTAGCTTAGAAGTAGGATAAAATCTCTGACTTCATTTTTGATAGATTGGCTGTGATTCAACAGGTTTTTTTTGTTGAGAACTTAATTATGCAAGTGACTGTGTTCAATGTTGCATCCAGAGAAATACAAAGAGATTATGTGGGCCATATCCTACAGGTATTTACCATTAGAGGTGGAGTGGGGAAGTAAGCAACACCCAGAATAGTGTAACTCAGAGGAAGAAATTATTTATACTGACACAATACCAAAAAAATTCTGAAAACCAAAACAAACAAATAAGATAAACAAAAACCACAATCACTAACAAGTTATATTTTGATAGGTGGCAAATAGGTTGTATGGGGTAAAGAAGTACCCAGATAATGAAGTTACAGTAGTTCTTGATCTGTTTCTGTAATGGCAATCATGACTTAATTTAATATTATGTGGAGCTCTGTGTCAGAGTATGATAATTAAAAGACAATTTAGGGCAGATCAAGAAATAGATGATAGACAAGGAAAGAACTTGGATATTGTACCTGTTAGGGGTCAACCATTAAGAAACACACACACACACAAGGATTTATTGCAGGAAATTGGCTTAGACATTTGGCAGGAGAGGGACCTATTTCAACAGTCCATGCAAGACTGTCTCCACTTCTAATGCTGGAGCCTGAAGTACAGTAGGCAGCAGTAAGGAAGGGAGGTTCATGAGCAAGCTGGAGTTTCAGGAGCGTGAGCTGGAATTCCCTAAGGTCTGTTTGAATCCTGTGTCCATTCTTGTTGCCTCTGACCTTGGCATCCTATAGAAGGCTCAGAGCCAAATACACATACCTGGACCAAATGCTCCTTCATGCCAACAAGGTGAGTTAGCAGATGATCAACAAGGGTATAAAATGCTACCTAATCTTCCACCCTCCAAAATTTTGCAAGAATCTCTTTTGTAGCACGCCTTAACAGGAAGCTTGGAATAAAAGTGAATTCTGGGAATTAGTTCAGTCTACTCCAGTTGATACATTACCAAGCAATCATAGACCTTAACATATAGATATTGAAATGCTGTTAAAGATTTTTATTTATTTTTAAAAATAAACACTACAGAAACAGTTAACAATTCTTGCAGTATGGAAAAATACACAAACTCATTTGAAAAACAATGTTGAATTCTGAAGAGCAGCTACTTGTATTGAAAACATTTACTAGTCTGTCACTGACAGTTTACAAAGTATGTGCTGTATTAGCCTCTAAAATTTATCATCTCTTTTCCATATTGCCTACCAGAAAAAAAGTATGTTTTTCTTCAATATTTTAAACACATACTCAAATAACTAATTTACCAAACAGGAAGAACCCAATAAATGCTGTCTTATTAGTTAATCTAATTCAGTTTGGTCATCTGGTTTAGACAGGTTAGAAACAAAGTTGTGTTAAGACCATTTCACTGTCCTAAAAAAGTGCCTTGGCTTAGCACTTAATTATGTGGGCCATTCTCTAGAAGATAAAGAAGCACAAAATTGTCAAAAGTCTTCAGAAGTTGATTTTTATTTTAATCTATTTTAGATGCTAGACACTTCTTTTCTTGCCTCAAAAAATTGAATGTGAAGACAGTGCCACAAGTTTTAGTGTATTTAATTCAGCTTTTCATAAGCTTAAAATGGAGAAAGCATTAATAAATACTGAGCTCCCTGTCTCAGATCTGCTTGGAACAAATTTTAATAAGTTACATTTTATGCTGCAGTGCAAGCATTGAGCTGCCATAGTTATGATTAATAGAGCAGTATTCTTATAAAAGATCAACAGTTCTAAAAGAAAAGAATTTTGTTACACAGTGCTATCACAGCAATATTAAAAGAGGTACAATACTGCTGCAGTAAGAAAAACAAACAAAATTTTTATTGTTAAATAGTAAATTATTGTGCTGTTAATTCAATTCTTTATCAGATTTTAGTGTATAATAGTAATAACTGTCATTAAAATTTGAGAAATAATTTGTAAAAATTAAATGGAATCACTATTATTTCTGTGTAAGACTTTAAGAGACTATTCATAAAAATACATTTGAATAGAAAGATTGATTCTAAATTGAAATTATACACTTTGTTTGAAGTCCTAAACAAATAGACATGAAAAAAACATCAAAGCTGCCAGTAATTTTAATATTCTTAAAGAATGTCTTTGGCAACATTGAAACACAACTTTTTAAAAATTTAAGTTCTTTTTTTGATAATTCAGTTATTATTGAAATCGTTTTTAAATCTTTTAAGTCAAAATTGACTTCATCATTCAGTGGGGTTAAAATCTATTTTCTCAATAGCTGCTCCAGAATTCTTCAATGAACAAGAACTGTTTGCTTAGGAAATTGTACTGAAGAAAGAGAGGTTAGCTTTTAGGTTTTAGCTAATAGATTGAGTGAGCCAAGGAGGGGAGAAATTGTTATACATTACAGATGAGTAGAAACTGGAAGTTGGGAGAGCACAGAAAAAAGAGGAGAGAGGAAGACAATAAGAGGGAGTGATCAAGTCATGCCATGGTTCACCCAAGCCCAAGCTGCAGAAATGGCTGAGGGACTTTTAGCCAGAGAGCCAACATTGACCCTGAAGTCATTTAATTGCAAAGAGAAAAATTTCCCATCTTCCTTAATCCCCTAAAGTGAGAACTCTCCTCTAAAAGCAACAAAAAAAAAACCCCTAAAAATTAGTCATCTTGAGTCTTTTCTTTGGCTCTTTGCAATCCTCATGTCTTATCACTTCATCTAAGCAGTGGCTTTCAAATTTCAGCAGTCACCAGAATTGTCTGGGCAGTTTTTTAAAACAAAATTCTGGGATTCATTACCAGAGTTTTTGTTTTAGTAAATTTGGAGTGGGGCCCGACAGTGCTGGTTAGGGGAGAATAACAGTATAATTAGGTAGGTCTCATTTTCCTGTTAGCATCTTCACTCAGGCTGCCATCATCCCTCACCTGGACAAAAGCTTCCTAACCCATCTGTCTACTACTCCTCTACTCAGTAGCCAGAATAATCTTTCAAAAAATATAAATCTGATGGAGTAAATAAAATTCCCACAAAACCTTCTCTGTCCACATTATGTAAATTGAAATGAACTCCATTTCTCTTATATCCTACTCCCCAAATATACACTGTTCTATATTTTAAGTGTATATAGCACTATCTTATGTTTTCTTATTTAATGTGTTATTTATAAATCATTAGATTTGTGACAATCTTGTCTACCCTGCTTATATCCCTGCTCCTAACTAGTGCATTGTTCATTTTGTAGATCTTATTAATATTTGTTGTAAGAATAAATAAAATTGCATATGTGTGTTTGGTGGGGAGATATTGCAGCTTTATAGACATTAAAGAGCAGAATTCTATATCTAGGTAAACATAGTAAGAGAGAAATGATGTAGTTGAGGTGAGAAAAACAATCCCTGAACCATTTGATTTCCTGGAATAGAAACTCAGAAGTAAAAGCTATTAAGAATTATATTTTTCTTCCCCTATATTTAAGAATTTAAATACCTTTCGAGGTTCGGATTTTTTACAGATGATTGAATGGATAGTAAATCAACATTCTCTAGAGCTAAAAGGAAGGGTAACACCGACTTTGGAAACAGATTGGATATAGTTAAACCTGTCTCTTCTTTGATAACTTAAACATTCAGATTCAATGGTATTAGTAGGTAACTGAAGACTATATTGGGAGGCATGTTTGCACTACACTCTCTATTTTAGAATTTGGCATGCCAAATAATCCTTGAAAACTTGATTTGCTTTTTAAGCTTGTAAGAAGTCTCTCTCTAATTTATATGTTATTAAAAGTATTTGTCTATGTATAAACACATAGATATAAGCAT
This sequence comes from Miniopterus schreibersii, assembly GCF_964146895.1. Taxonomy (NCBI): domain Eukaryota; kingdom Metazoa; phylum Chordata; class Mammalia; order Chiroptera; family Miniopteridae; genus Miniopterus; species Miniopterus schreibersii. The sequence continues at coordinate 114,938,726 of NC_138102.1, read as the reverse complement.
ACACACATGGACATGCACACACACCTCTCCAGATTCAACTATATTCGACATTTATAAACAGGTTGGTGCATCTGTATGTGAGGTATGGCAAAGAGGACAATAATATAAACTAATTTAATTTCTCCCCCAGAGAGTTACTTATTTCAATTATCATTACATTTTAAGAGCTTTATTTTGATTCTGTTTTTTTGAAACATTTTGCCTAAGTTGCCTAGTTACTTTTAAATTTTCCATGGAATTTTAGATTGCAAGAATTTCTGTTTCATTTGCACCACTATTCATAGCTCAGTCATTTTCTAGCTTTGTGACTTTGAGCCAGATACTTGTCTTTTCTGAGCTTCAGTTTCTTCATCTATAAGATGAGGATAATAATATTACTTATGCCAAAAGTTGCTTGAGGAGTCAATCACATGTAAGATACCTGAAGGATGGTAGATACTAAAATGTTAATTGCATTATTATTTTAAATTATTGTTATTATTATTATTATTATTACTAAATACTTGCTTCTCTAGATTAGATTGTTTACTACCAACCAGAAGCCATTGTTGGCAAAAGGACTAGGGGGATAAAAAGTGGTAAAAAGATAAATGAAAATGATGATGTCACAGTTGAAATCTTTATCCAGCAGATAGAAGTTTATGTGGCTGGAATGTGGCAGATGTGGGCCAGCTGGCTCAGGCAGAGAGTGGTTCTGGAAAATGGAGTTGTCTGGCATCCAATCCCTGATTCTGGAGACTGGGAAATGGAACAAAAGTATAATTTACTGAACACCTACTACATACCAGGTAATGATATTTATGTTATTTTAGGGTTGTCATTATTTTTATTTTTTTACATTATAAAGGAAAAGACACAGGCATCAGTAACTTATAGAATATTATGCAATTTTAATCATAGTGTCAGAATCCAGTCTTGCTTTTGTCTAAATCTAAAGTTAATAACCTCTTCTCTTTCATGCTCTCTTTTTATGTTAATAAGCAATGAACTTGCAAGAGTTTCTGATACACAAATTAAATCTACCTATTATATGGAGACTGCCTTCACGTTACATCAAGACCAAAACCCTCCCTTTGGAAATGTGGCTTCCTGGAGCCAAGAGTAATAAGATGAGGACTAAGGCTGTTAAGATCCTTGTGCGATAGAGTGAAACGGGAAGTGTACTGGGCACCACAGCAAGGAATTTCTAGATTTTAATATGAGCACTCTAGGCCTGACACCACTACCAAAGAGAAATGGCCTTGGCCCCTCTCTAAACTAAAAATCTTTATGTTCAGCTTAGCCAAGTCCACACTGGAACTTGGAAAAACCAGAGGTTGAAAGTGTGCCTGGAACATAATAAAGCTTCTCAGAAAGAATAAATATCAGACCTAAAATGTCTTTCAGAGGTAATCTAGTTCACTTGGCAGACTTGTTAATTAAAACACACATTGATTCCCAGCCCTCAACCCCAGAGTTTCTGATTCCTTAAGACTCCAGTTAAATGAGAAAATTTGCATCTCTAACAACTTTTGAGGTAATGCTGATGCTGCTGATTCAGGCCACTGCTGTAGTCTAAAACACTCATTTTATATGGGAATTAACTGAGGCCCAGATGAGAATGTGTCCAAAGTTGCACAGTAAATGATCTTGGAAGGGTAAAAAGAAGGAAGGACCACTGAGATTTGTCCAAAGAAATTATACAAATTCAATCCTGTAAGAGTATGGTTGTGGCCTTGCCCAAGTTCAGTATTATTTGATGTGCTAGCTACAATGGTATCCAGACACTTTTGGACTAAATTAACCATCAGGAAAAGGAATCAACATAATTTGTCTGATGCCATCTTCTTGTAAATACTAACAATTCATTTGAATGTTATAAGAACAAATTCTATTAGTTCATTTTAAAGTTGCAATAAAAATAGATGAAACAGATTTTTGTCTGAAATGTATTAGAAAAAGTTGGGCAATATACATCATGTAGTAAATGCTATGTTCTCAAGGGAAAATTGATTTTTATTTCCCAGGCCAAATCAGATGGACTGGATTTGGTTGGCAAGAGTGCTATTTTAAAAATTGTTTGGATGCTAACATGGGACTTAGAGAAAAAGATAACTATCTGCCAGCGGCAATGAAGGGAGAAGGAACACCAAGTATTGTACATTATCAAATTCTGGGATGTCATGGTCATTTGTGATGGTTTTTCACATTTTTCATGTGAAAAATATTTACACTGTTCTAAATTTGCTTAAAGTTTATGCTAATAATTTTGACCATGGAAGCATTCTTCATTATATATTGTTCCAATATTGTTTGATTCACCAAATAAAATTCTATACCTGGGATAGATGGACAACCTGTTAATTCCAAGATTATACTGTGCTGCTTAATTTTCTATGTGACTGTTCATGTATCACAAAGTTAAATCTCATGATTCTCATTTGACGAATAACATGTTAAATCGTCCTTTTGAAAGGTTGTAAGAATGAATGTGCACAGTAATGTTAATCAACTGTGTCTGTGATGATTGCATAATTTTGAGTAATATACTGTTGTTTGCAACAGATATCTAGAAAACTTAGGAAATGAAAATGTGAAAGGGTATTAGCTCTCAGGGGCTATGTATTAGTCTTCTGCTGCATAACAAATTACCACAAATTTAGCATCTTTAGCAAAACAAATTTATTAATCTCATAGTTTCTGTAAGTCAGGAGTCTGGGCATAGGTTAAGTGACTCAAAGCCAAGCATTACCTAGATCTGCCATCTCCTCTGACACTTTCAGCCATCGCCCAAGCTCACTAGCTGTCAGTAGAATTCAGTTCCTTATTTTCATTTTAGAGTAACAGGATCTTTATCAGCTCCTAAAGGATATCCTGAGTGCCTAGTGAAAAGAACCTCTCACAATATGGCATCTTACTTTCATGAAACCAGCAAGAGAATCTATCTCATGCTTTAAATCTCTACCTTCATAAAAACCAAGGCCCAATGCCTTTTAAAGACTTATCTGATGTAGTCAGACCCACCCAAGGTAATCTCACTTTGATGAACTCAAAATTAAGGAATTTGGGACATTAATTACATCTTCAAAATCCTTCAATTTTGTCATATAAAAGTCTAATCACAGTAGTGACATAATATTCACAGTGCCTCTTAACATTGAAGGGAAATAGATTATAGAAAGTATATATATCAGAGGGAAGGGATTTTGGGTGTCATCTTAAAATTTGGATGCCTACCACAAGCTGCTACTTATATAAAGTTTATTTTATATTATTTTCTGATCACAAAATATTTTGGATACAGATTATGTGTCATGAAAATGTACACTTGAAACCTATGTGATCTTATTAACCTATATCACCCCAATACATTTAATAAAAAAAAGAAACCATTGCTAAATATCTATGTGACCTTTCTCTATTTTCTTCCATTTGTATACATATGTATAAATTATTTTAACTATTAGATCTTACTGCATCTATAATTTTGCATATTATTTTTTCACTTAAAATATTAGAAATATTTTTCCATGTTGTTTATATTATTCTAAAACAGTTTTTCCAGTGAATATATAATATTGATCATATGGAAGCATCATCATTTATTTTTTCAATTCCTTGGATTTATTTCCATTATTTTCATATTTTAATGACCCTTGAAATGGGTAATTCTATATATTAGTCTTTGTTAGCATCTCTCTTTTATTTAGGTAAAGTTTGTGGTAGAAGGCATTGGTGGATATACTATTTCATGACCACCTACATCTCTGTCCTTTGGTAGTAACCTCCATCCTGCACTGTTTCTGGGCCTGGCCATTTGATTACTTTAGACAATTGTACAGTGGCAACCTGATTCAAACAGAGTGTTAAATTAATCCAACTCATTTTATGAAGTTTTGCCAGTTCCATGAAATTGCCCCAGGCTGGACTATAGATTTATGTGATTATCATTTGAAGGAAAACTAAGCGTACCTAGCAAAGGTCATCCCAGACCAGGTAGCCCCAGCCTAACACCAGGGAACTGCACACACATGAGCGAGCCCAGTCAAGATCATCTGAGTTTGATGCAAATCAGGAAAACCATAGACTTATGAAAAAATGATAATCAGTTGTTGTTTTAAACAGCTAAATATTTTTGAGTGGTTTGTTAACCAACAAAAAGCTAACTTACAGAAAGTTCTAGAAATGAACTATAGAGGATACATTTAGAAGTACCAAAAACTTACCAAAAAGTAGTTATTTAACAAAGTAACATTTAAAGGCCTTCTGAAAAAGAAGTAAGATGAAAATTGCTTTCACAAAAAAAAGGAACAAGCTTTTTTTGTAAAGACACAGAGAGTATTATTGAGAAGAAAGATAATCCAGAATATTGGCTTGAGACATACAAACTACACAGATATGACAACCTATTTTCATTGTGAGTTTCAGAACTTCTCTCTTTGATATGATAAGGCCCATGACCATATTTCTACAAGATACAATTGGACCAACCTCCAAGGAATACATTTGGTTAAAAACTTCTTAGCAAACACAGCCTTCACTGCTCAGTGACAGACTGAAACCACTCACCTACGGGGCACCCCCCTTTCTTCATTCCATTGAACTCATTGAGGCAAGAACTTGGCTGCATTTAGTAGTCAGCAGAGATCATTAACCACAAACACTTTACTTTTTCCTTCTTTTATATATTTTACATTCTTCAGAAACAACAGCTTACAGAATGTTTCAAAGAACAAAGTCAATGGAATTAAATTATGCATAAATGTGGGTCCAGTGATGAACAGAGCCTCGTTCTTGGCATAGCTGTGTATTCTTCTCATTATGCTTGCCCAACCAATGAAACATATTTATTTCAGGAAGAATAGCATGTGTGACCAGTCAACCAGGTACAGAGACTCATTCCCTAAAGCAAAATTTTTATCAATATCTACTTGAGCCTGTATATTAAAAATCTACAGAAATTTAAGACTGATATAATATGCTGTATTTCAATCTTTTTTTTTTTTTTTTTAAATATACTTTTATTGATTTCAGAGAGAGGAAAAGAGAGAGAGAGAGAGGAGAGACAGAGACAGAAACATCAATGATGAGAGAGTCATTGATCGAGCCCATAACCCGGGCATGTGCCCTGACCGGGAATTGAACCCCGATCGCCTGGATCCTAGGTCGACGCTCAACCGCTGAGCCATGCCCGGCTGGGCTGTATTTCAATCTTTATACCACTCTAAGTTTTACCCTTAGAAATATTTGACAAGAATGGAAATAAAAATAAACTAGGTAAGAAAATTACATATTTAATCATCATTAACAGACTTCATTCAGTTAAAAGAGCACCATGATTTTTCCTTCAAGGATAGTTTTTATTGCTGCTGTTTTATAAATTTTGGGAGGAGCAGAGGCAATATTGTTTGATGAAGAAAGGAAAACCAGAAAAAGATTACTCACCATCTTTTCTTTCTCATGCATTGTACCAAGAAAATAAAAAATAAAGGCACTTAAGCATTTGACTTAGACATATTGGAATTGACAACAATCAGCATTAGTTTATAATGAGTATTAATTAAAATCATATGAATGACTTCCTACATGTTTTATCTTATATGTCACTTTGTTTACATTTTCCAATTCTTCTCAACATGTTTTTTTATTCTTTCAGAAATAGATATTTTATCTAAAATAATGATTCAAGATACGTTAAATTATCAAAAAGGTTGAGGCATTTTCTTTTTAAATATATATTTATTGATTTCAGAGAGAGGAAAGGAGAGGGGGGAGAGAGATAGAAACATCAATGATGAGAGAGTCATTGATTGAGCCCACAACCCCAGGCATGTGCCCTGATGGGGAATCGAACCCCAATCGCCTGGATCGATGCTCAACCGCTGAGCCATGCCCAGCCAAAGGTTGACGCATTTTGTCAACATAGTATTTATTTAAAAGCCTACACATTAGAATTATAGTCGAAAAGAAAGTAAAATATGCAAGAAAAAATACTTTGGTAGATTAAACCACAAATTATTTTTCACTCATTCCATTAAAAAGCAATAGAATATTGAAACAAAGGCTTTCACAGTGCTTAAATATAATTTTGGTTTAAGGCAATTGGTCCTTTGAACTTAAATTTATATTTTCAAATTATGGTTATTTGAATAGAATGTTAATAGGGGAACGTGAATGTAGACAAAATTACAGAAATGGAGATTCACTCATGGTTTGCTAGTGCATTTCTTTGCATGTCAGCAGAAGGGGAGGAGCAATGGAATCAGAAAAATTATTTTGCCAGGATCACCTCAGGATTTGAAAAAGATTTTGCAATTTTCTTCTTATATCCTTTTACATATTTAAAAGATTGTTTCATCTGCCTTGTGATACATTACTAAATCTAGATGCATTAATATTCATATAGTCAACATACCTTATGTCAGCCATTACAAATACCTTAATTATAATCATTTTATCTGTTTTTTCTCAGAGTGACTTTTAGAGAACACCAGTCCTTTAGGATATGCACACATACAAGCACAAAGATTTGGGGACAAATAAATATAAGAAACTCTTTAAAGTGCAATCTCCCTCTTGGGAAATTACAATGCCTATTAACATATTAGCGAATCCAAGAATTCCATTACTAAGAAAAACAAACTTAAATGACAATGGACCTATTATCACTCTACAGAACTAGTGATCTGTGGGCATTCTAAAATAAAGCCTGCATGTAAACAAAGTGGTCCTCTCTAAATCTTCCTGTGTCTTTAAAATGTAAAAACAAGAAAGAGATACCTCTTTGATTCAGGTAAAAAAGGCCTTCTGGCTTTTTTTCTAGAATTCTTTGTGGCTTTAAACTTTGATTTAGGAGGTTGTAGGTTTTAAAAAGCCACATTTTATCATTTTACCATTTGCTCCTTTCTGTATAACTTTAAGCATATTAATCCCTCTGCCTCAGTTTCTACCTTTGTAAAATGGGAACAGTGCCACATGAACAGGACTGTAAAGATTAAATGAGTTAACCTAATGGGTTATATCTAATGGGTTTAGAGCAACATTTTTTACATTAGTAATCCCTTGTTAGATTTTATATTATATTTTATTATCTATTATTTATTTGATAGTTCATTGGCATACTTGGGGAACTTGTTCATTTTGAAGTTTCATTCTTGCATGAATGTCTTAAATGAAGGATTTTAAAATTTGTATTGGAATGGCAGAAAGAAACAAATATTAAATTCACATTTTTGTGCATAGATTAGATCTTTTTAATGTAGCAACAATGTTTTCATCATCACTATACCCTCCTAATTAGCAAAATTTCATAAATAAGGACAAAAAAATTGTTGAACAAATTGATTAATAGAGATAAAAAAATATAGATATACTGAACAATCCACATGCAGACTAATTAATAATTATATTATGTTGGGACATTTCTGAACAATATCCATATAATAAGAGCATGTGTTTAAATTATTACAACCATTAAATGTATGCAGAATACTCAGTTCACTGAATAGTGTGTGATCCTACATTTTACCAGCCTCCAAAGTGCTGTTCTCACTTGCCATCAAATGGTGCCACATTCAACTAACCCAATTAAATGGGACATTTCACATCATCTCTTGAAATAAGCTGCCTCTGTATCATGATCTCATAAATTAAAAGTTGATTATAAAAGGTTTCCCACAAAATGTCTAAAATTTTCAGTTAAGACCTTACAATTCAAAAATGCCCAATAAAATGTAAATGGATTTACTAGAGAGGAGGAATGAAACAGCAACTAATATCTCAGCACTGTAAATCTATTTATAGTGTCTATAAAGCCACTAGCTACTATTTCAAAAAGAAGTGAATGAGGTCAAGGAACTGCTAAGCAGATGAATGTTGGAGCTGGTGTTTACTGGGCAAGTGGATGCTCAAGGTGGTGCGATGTCAGGCCTAGAAGAAGTGTCCCATTCTGTAATTTGATGCCAGGGGTGGATAAGTTGGGGCAGGCAATGGAAATAGATACAAGGAGAAAGAAAGATGTCATAATAAGTATCATTTTTGCCAGTGGGGTGGCCTTGTCATTGTGTGAATGTGGGTTAATATGGATGTATGGGGATATTTTTTAAACACAATTCTGTTTTGTAGAAGAAAGTACAGATTATTCATGATTAATAAAGTTTAAATTTGTCAAATTGGAATTTATGGAATGGATGTATAATATATAAATCTATGCCAAGCCGAAACCTGGAATAGGTGCAATAAAAAAGTGCAATAAAATATTGTTACACTTAGGTATTATACTCAATTTTCTCCTACAAGGTTTTGTCAATTTATATCCCTTCCACCATGTGAAAGGTTATCAAAGCAGCTGATTTGCTTATAAAAGAGATAATTCCCCTACACTGAAGGTTTTGATAAGCCTCTTTTGGTGGCGGGGTTGTGGGCCAAGAGGAAAAGGTAGAGTGAGACCACTAGGTGGCATGTTTGAAAATATAGATGTTGCTGAAATACGTTCCTAGGGAGACAGAGTCAACTTGCTGCTGAAATTTCAATGACCTAAGCAGAAAGAAAAACTAATTAGTAGGACTGAAATTGGAGGAACAATAAAGGGGACCTAAGAGGCTATGCAAGACAAGAAATATGTTAGCAGTTACCAAGAGAAGCACCTTTTGAAAAATATCAAATGTATAAAGAAGACTGGTCTATTTAGTATGTGTTATGTGATGCAAATATTTCCCCCTTCACCCCACTAAATCTTTAAACATCCATTCCTTGTAAATGCATGTGCAGGTAAAGCTAAGTCGGAAGAGAAAAGCCCTGTAATTCTATGATAGGGAGCAATCTTTCAAGATTATTTGCTATTATAGTAAGTGACATTTATAAAATATTTAAAACAACTACCCTAGAAGTAAGTATTATTGCTCCTGTGATTCCCAAATTTACAGATAAGAAAATAGAAACTCAGAAAAATGAAATGAGTTGACTAATAGAAGCAAAAATTAAAAATTTAAATTCAGGTTTTATTTCACATCTGATGCTCCACATTTGATGTTTTGTTGTTTTTTTTTTATCAACTAGCCAAGGTGTATTATTGCTATTCATGTAGAAATAAGCATTTGCATACATATATCATAATATATATATATGAACATTCTCCTTATTTGGGGGTTACAAGAAGGGATGGTGGATAAATTTGAAATTTCTCTAGCGTAAATATTTTAGTTGGAGAGAAAAAAGAACATAATTTTGAGAAGAAATCATGTTTTGATTCTATACAGGGATGAATCATCTGAAAAGCACTGAGTATTTTAGAAAACTATCGTGCTGGGTATTTGACATTTGAAAGAGACAAAGGATTCAGCCAGAGATAATACCTACACAGTGCATGACCTATATAAAATATCCATAACACCAAGAGACAAGCTCAAAGAGACAACAAAAGAATGGAGAAGTCAGAGAAGCCAGACTACCAGTGGGAGTGAAAATAAATCTTTCTTTAAACCCAGTGAGAGAGCAGAATCCTAATGGAAAAAGGATATTGCTTATGAAATGAATATGGCCAAATCTATAGAGCACTCGAGAGAACAAAATCACAGGTTAACAAGTAAGAGTCACACATTTCAAAATTTTAGATATTAGTTGTGACTATAGGCCTATTTCAATTACTGAAAAAAAGTGTTACATCTTACAGAATTTTGTATAAACACTCCCCAGGAAATATTTTCCAAAGCACTGTCAGGACATCTGTTGAAAGAAAACTATAGCCTAGGTGTGATAAAAGGGTCATTTCAGCTTTTGTGTGAGGCTAAGGCTTGGGGGCAAGGCAGAAGGGGTCAGATTTAAGGATAGAAGCATTTTCAAATTGAAGTCACAATGACTAAAAGCCAGTGACATGCCTTGAGCAACAAAGAACTGTAAACTATGTCTTTTGAAAAGCTAAGTAATTTCCAAGATGAAAATAGTGTACTTCACTGAACTTGTGAAGTACAGTCTAGTTCTCTAAGAAATTCAGCATTTATTGTCCAGACTCACTAGACAAAAGTCCTTGGGAAATATGATAATGGTGTTTGCTGAGCAAAATAAGTGAATGCATACATAACAGTTTAGGACATTTTCATTTATTTTTTGGTATACTAAATAGCTTGCACCTTGTCAGTTGACTGACCTGATTTATGGCTACAACCTCCAGTCAGGGAAGATGATGAAGCTCATTGCTCCCCAGTGATAGTAAACTTGGAGCCAGGTCAAAATTTTCATGAGGCCTTCCTTAAATTTCCTAACCAAATTATCTAATTTTTTTTTTTGGCAAATGCTGTAGATTTTTTGCTATAAAAAACAGACAAGGCAGTCACCATCGAATAAGATGCAATTATATATACCAGAGAACTGAAAACTGGCTTTTGGGTTCTATCTGGCCCACTACCTATTTTTGTACAGCCTGCATGCTAAAAAGAGTTTTTACATTGTTAAATGGTTACAGCGAAAATATCAAAGAAAGAATCATATTTTTTGATTTAAAAAGTTATATAAAACTGAAATTTCATAACCATAAGGTTTTATGAGAACACACACACGCACACACACACACACACACACATATACAATCAATGGCTGCTTTTAAGCTAGAGTGATAGAGTTGAGTGGTTGTGTGGTAGGTAGTTAGACATGAGCAGAGCAGAGATGATGGTCCAGGTACAGAAGGTCACCAGGGCAGAAAGCCCCGGGTGCCTAGTAATGGGCAAAACTGGAAAAACAAGGACTTTGCCCTCAGGGTAACTTTTCCTCCCCTACTATATGACTGGTTTAGATGCCTTGACCTTACATACCACTGTTCATGTGGTTCAGACTTTCCCTTGACCTTTCCTCCCATGGCATGTTGCTAGTTTTGTGGGTTAGACCTCTTTAGAAGAGGGAATGAACAATGGGACTGGAGAATAGCTCTTAAACACTAAGCCCCCAGGACAGTAAGGTTCTGACCCACATCAAATACATCTAGGCCTCAGTTGTGTTTCAGCTCCAGGCCCAGAAAAGCAGGAAAACCAGACAAGCAACAGTATGGCTGACCTCAGGACATCTGAATTGACTAATGACCCCCTGATCTAGTACCAATCCTTGGAGACCATGACCCTGAAAAGACACACCTGGAAAACTGATGAATAGTCTATTGATATCCACCCTTGGGACTTCCCCTAAAATCCCCATGCTTAGAATGGAGGACCCAGTGTGCTCACTTCCTCCTGGGAGCATACACCTTCCCCTTCCCCTTTGTCTTCCCCTTTACCTTTTTGTCTTTCCCCTTTGTCTTTTACCTTTACCTTTCTCTCTTTCTCCTTAGCTCCAAGGTTCCTCTTCTTATGCTTCTATAACTTGATTCCTGAGCCCATTTCTTCTACTGCTCACTTCTTCTACCTCTCTGATTTTCTAAGTAAATTTTCTCTTAAAGTCTGAGTCTTGGCTCTGAATTTTTGTCTTGCCAGAACTTAAGTACCGAGGTTGCTGAACCAAGGTCTGGTCTGACCCCACCCTCACTGGTTTAACACCTGGTGCTGTTCTTGCAGATCCCAATGGTTGTAATAGAAACTGTGTAACCTACAAATCTTAAAATATATACTACATAAATGTGTATATTTTAAATGCCATAAATTATTGGGCTGTGTTCATTTCATAAGCAATGCCCTTTTCAATTTGGATTCCTCTTTGCCACTGTGATTTACCTTCTCCATTAAACTGTGAATTTCCTGGAAAGAAAGCTTGTGTGTACCAGATTTCTTTGTATACAAGAGGACGTGAATAAATGTTTACTAAATTAATAACTATCCAAATTATTTGATGGAATTATTCAGCAAGTTCCTATTATATACCTGATTCTAAATAAAGTACATCATTAGATAGGTTGAATTGACATGAAAGAAATAGACAATATTTTCATAACACTTGAAGGGTTCATAATTTTATTACAGAAACAAGAGTATCATCTGCATAACAATACAGAGCAGTATATTACTTAAGTATCAAATACTTGTTAGAGGCATAGACTCCATTATAACAATACTTGACATTAATCATCTTTATAATAGCTAAAAATTCTTAAATGTTCACTATGTGCTTGGTTAAATTTTAATGTGTTACCTTAATTAGTTTTCACAACAAACCCCATGTGAATACTATTACCATTTTTATTTTAAAATTATAAAGCAGCCCTGGCCAGTTTTGCTCAGTGATTAGAACATCAGCCTGAGGACTGAAGGCCCTGGTTCGATTCCCAGTGAAGGGCACATACTTCAATTGTACATTTGATCCCTGAGCCCCCACCAGGGGTTTATGCAGGAGGCAACCAATTGATGATGTTTCTCTGTCTCTCTCTCTCTCTCCCTTCCTTTCACTATCTAAAAATAAGTGGGGAAAAAATATCCTCTGGTGAGGATTAAAAAAAAAGACAAAGCAGTAACATTTTGGGGTCACATGGGCTGAGCTAGAAATTGAATCCAATTAACACATTCTTATTTTTTTAATATTTTCAGAAAATAGATATTTAATTTATCTTAAGGGATTCAGAATTTGAAAATGTGCTAAGGGAATTAAAGTGAAGATGTGGATATTAAATATGGAATTGAGATATCAGAAAGAGATTTTTGAAGAGGAATCAGAATTTTTTCTTTGGGTGAAAAGAAGAGAAAGACATTTAGGGTGGGGAAAGGCAATTGAAAGAGCAAATGCTTATTATAAGGGGTGCAATTTGCCTTATTGACTAATATCATAATAGGCTTCTAACTTAACTGACAATTCAAAGAAGTAAATTAGTATATAAAATTTAAGAATAAAATATTGTTTTCTTGAATTAACAAAGTTTCATTTGTTAAATTTTGTTTTTGTTTTTGTTTTTTTTAGGACAAGGAGTATCATATATTTTTTTCTCCAGAAGTTATATAAACCACAAAAATAACAAAGGAAATACTTTCCCTTTTCCTCTATTATATTTAAAATAAAGGGTATAAAATAAATAATAAGTGGTATATTAATATCAGCAGCATGAACTGCAAAATGAATTTTTGCAATTATGGGGCTGCTCAAAGTGTTATAGAGCCAGAGCATCATTAAAATAAAACATTCACTCCTCAACTGAGAATGAAGCTAATGTGTTCAACCTAGCTCAGCTTTTCTTCGTATTAAAAAAACACACAAAACCTATAGAGCTTCTTTCTACTTCAAGTCTTTAACTCATTAAAATTTACACTTCAAAGGACAAGGTGAAGAGAAAGGCAGTTATGATAATTACATCTTCTCACCCATGGTGTATTATCTTCTTTATATTTCAGTGGGCAGTCTAATTCCACCATCTAAAAAAATTTACTACCAACTGAGTAACAAGATGATATTTGTACATGTAAGGTATTCACAACTGTGTGGCACAGAGCTCTGTTGAAGAAAGGAGCAATGCAAGTACCTAGCTGTTGGTGTGATTGTAAGTACCCAGAAACACTGAAATCATTATGTGCCAATAAGACACACTAGAAGAATAATTTTCACCCATTATATTCCATAGTAATGTGTTACACTTCTACATAAACTATGGTTGCTCCATAGCTATCAGTTTATCTCAGTCTCTTTTTCCCCAGCTAGATTAAGGTTTCTTTTCAGAGTACAGAATAGAATACAAAGTTCTTCCTGTACATTATTTTATTTAACTCTCACACCATCAGTAACTCAATTTTTTAAGACATATATATACTCATCCACACAAATCCACTCATGCCCATTATAGTGCTTTGCACATAGTGGTTTTTAAATTTTTATTTATTTATTTGTTTGTTTGTTTATTTATTTATTTTTAATCCTCACCGAGGACATGCTTAGAGAGAGGAAAGGAGAGAGAGAAAGAGAAGCATTGATGTGAGAGAGAAATTTCAGCAGTTTCCTTCCATACATGCCTTGACTGGGGTTTGAACCCAAAACCCAGATATGTGCCCTGACTAGGAATTGAACCAGCAGCCTTGCTGTGAACAGGATGATGTTTAACCAACTGAATCACTCCAGCTGGACCATCATGCTTTTTTTTAGTTGAATGGTTGAAATAAACTATCCAGTAGTTACTGATTTGCATCACTCATACTATTTTATTTTATTATTTTATTTTATATTTTATTTTATTTTATTTTATCACATGGTGTAACTGAAACCAAGGTTCGACTGCTTGCCACCACAAAAGCCAAATTCGTGAGACAGATGCTGGCAAAAAAAAGGAAAGAGGTTTATTCAAGTGCTGGCATCTCAAGAAGATGGAAGACCCTTGTTCAAATCCCATCTCCCCACTCAGTGCAGGCAGAGGTTGTATAAACAAGGAGAGGGAAAGCAGAACAAAGAGATCAAAGGGAGGGGGTTGAAAAGTTCTCTACTTGAAGACCAGCACTTTACAAAGAAAAAATATCTAAAGAATGGCAGAGTGGGTTACAATTTACTGTTACACTTCTCCACTGTCAATTTTTCTTCCATTTCCATAGAAGTTAGGGAGTTATAGCCAAAATAATTCAGACTAGAAAAAGTCAAGATCTAGTCTGGTTCATAGGAGAAAAATAAAATTTTACAAACAATTAACTGAACTAGGGCCTTATATTCATAACTGTGCATTATAGATTCTATTGAAATATAATTTCCCCCTAAAATTACCCTAATTTTTATTAAAGAGCCAAATCAAGACCAATTTATTTATTCCATTAAGTCCAGCAGTTGTTATTTTTTTAACATTTTTTATTTGAGAGAGAGGGAGATCAATGTGAGAGAACCATCAATTGGCTGCATCTTGCACACCCCCTACTTGGGATCAAACCTGCAACCCAGGCATGTGCCCTGACTAGGAATTGAACCGGCAACCTCTCAGTGCATGGGACAAAGCTCAACTAACTGAACCACACCTACCAGCAGATTAAGTCCAGTTATAATTTGGCCTGAATATTTGCATGAACACAACAGGAATAACAATTAATCATATAGGCTTTCTTAAATCTGCTTTGATGGAATCTTATAAGGAATCTCCAGATTAAGCTTTAATTAGCCTCTTAGAGCAAAGAAGCCAAGCCACACAGTCTCCATCAGGCTTTGCCTGTAATACTTGTAGGTTTGAGTAAATTACTCAAGTCCTCAAGGCTCCCCAAAATATCTTGAGATTCTTTCCTTGGCATCTCCCAGGAAAGCAACCTTTGTCTGTTACCTGGAAAGTTTGCCATGAACCATATAAATAAGCAAGGCCCCAAGCCATTTTTCCAAGAGGCTTTTATTGGCTTCAAAGTCAATCTTCATTCCTTAATACTTTTTGCTGACATCCAGAATAGTCTAGGCATGTTTTTCTCAAACATGACATTCCAGTCAAAGTCTTGGTTAATAAAACTATAACTGGAAACTGGCTTTATGTGACCTGTTATGAAAAAATCAGATTTCTATTGGATACATACAAACAAACATATTGCCATGAAAATAATAATACTCATTCATTAAGATTTTTTTATTCTGGAGGGATCAAGTAAGGAGAAAAATATAAATGCTTTAATATTGCTTATTAAGGTACAATTCACCAAGATGCTCCAAAAAAAACAAGCAAATTTCTTTATCTCTGGAAAACGAAAAGATTTAAAAATCAACAATATTTTGAACAAAATCATAAGTGTAAAAATTATCTTAGTTTATTCAGTTCGATCAATTCTTGTTTATCTTGGTTATTTGCCAGCATTTCTATAAATCCAATTTATTCCTTAGAGTTATATAAGTTTTTGTCTATTTTAAAGGTGTTATCTGAAAATTTATTCTCAGGAATTGATAGTCTAGAATGTGATAGATCTTTCTAAAGATGTAACATTTTTGCAAATGCATCAGAGTAAAACTATGACTGTCTCTAAATGACAAAAAAGCAACAACTTAAAATGACATGGTTATAGATCTGATTATAATGCCATTGACAAAGGAATTCACTGTTGTTTTTTTTGTAACAACATTTTCAAATAACATTTAGAATTACAAATGAAAGTATATCAGACTAAGAAATACATTTATTTGTCCCCACTGTCAATTGTACCTGGGGTCCCTGTGGGGAAATTACAATTGGTTCTGAAAACTCAAAGGGAGCTTCTTGGTATTTTCATTGTCATTCAAATTATCACTCCATTTTAGCATCTATCTGTCTTTTTTTTTATTATTTCTTTTTTCCCATTTTCATTTCCCTCTTGGATATTTCTCCTCCAATGTCCTTTCTTCCTGTAATATGTGTGTCCTTTCCTTTCATCTTTTCTCGCCTTTTTCACTTCCTTGATTTTTTCTTTTTTTTGCTTGTTCCCTTTTCACAATCCTTCTTCCACTTGTATGAACCTTCTGTGACATACGCAGACCCTCTGCAACTTACATGAACATTTTACAACTTACACAAACCTGAGACTTTCTTAGTCCCTTTTAGTTTGTTTCTTCTTAACTCACCCAGAAATAACCAACATTAGAACAACCTACTTTCAATTCTGTATTACCAAAACTACACACTATCTTTACAATTTAATTAAAATTCTCAATTCTTAGAAACCTTAATTTTTAGTGACAACTAAAAGTAAGTAACTAGCATTCTTTAGATTCACAAATTTATGAATACATTTAATAACTTTCAGAAACAGGTTGTTTCATTGGCAAATACACTCATAGTTTTAGAAGCATAACAGAGATAACATGAATCATTCC
Source organism: Miniopterus schreibersii (assembly GCF_964146895.1). Taxonomy (NCBI): domain Eukaryota; kingdom Metazoa; phylum Chordata; class Mammalia; order Chiroptera; family Miniopteridae; genus Miniopterus; species Miniopterus schreibersii. The sequence continues at coordinate 114,922,058 of NC_138102.1, read as the reverse complement.
TTTAGCCTGCTTCAAAGTGAGTTGTTTAATTATCTAGTGTCCTTGGCCACTTTTAGGAGCTTGAAGAAGAGGCAGGGGGCAATATCAGGCCTCCTAGTTTGAATTTAAAAGTATCACATTTTTTCTTTCCATTGAAGTGGGGCCGTGGCCCCTGTGGCTTCCACAGCCTGCACAGCGTTTTGGGGTGGTATTCATGTCCCCATTGTTCCAGGAACTACAGAAGCTCCTGGGCCTCCAGGCGGAGGATTTTAGAGTGTTTAAAAGATTTATTAAATCACATTTTTCTTTTTGAGTTTCACTGTCTGGGAGGGGAATGAGACCTTTTCCACCTCTTTGAACCATCAATTTAGATCTTTGACACAAAAAATAACAATCAGACTAATAGGAAAGAGCAAGCAACTATGTAGCAGTATGATTCCTATGCAAATTTCTCTAAACAATAATATCATAATTGAAAAATACAACTATTATCTCTCTCCCTTCTTCTTTCTGAAATCAATAAAATATTTTTTTAAAAAAAGAAAACACAATACCTCACAAGATGTAGGCAACAAGAAAAGCAAACAATACCCTAAAACCCATATATCAAAATCAAAAGAGCACTCTAACCATATCCCACACTGGGGAACTGGTATTTTTCTTAGTCACTGAGCTGTGCTTGAGCCGTGTGGTGCCTACTGATTCTTATAGAACTCAAATAGTTCAAAGGACCCCAAAATGGTGGGGCAGTGGCTCCTGGTCATGCACACCAGAGATTTAAGCAGTTTGGGTTCGTCAGCCCAACAACCTGCTTCCTTCCCTCAACCAGTTTTAGCAGGTGACCAGCACTGAGAGAGCAAAAAGTCCCCAAGTAAAATCACTCGGCAGCTGCTAGGGACTTACAAGTTCTCTCTCAGGGCTGGGCAACCACAAGCAGCCTGGGAAACCTTCTCCAAAAACAGGAACTTACAGGGGGGCTCCCGCTTGTTCCTGGCTTGCTCACCAAAACTAACTGAAACTAAAGTTTGACTGCCTGCTGCCACAAAAATCAAACTTGTGAGACAGGTGCTGGTGAAAAAAGGAAAGAGATTTATTCAAGTGCTGACATCTTGAGAAGATGGGAGACTCTTGTCCAAATCCCATCTTCCCCTCTCAGTGAAGGTAGAGGCTTTTGTAAGGAGGGAGAGGGAAAGCAGAGATCAAGGGGAGGGGTTTAAAAAGTTCTCTACAAGCAGACCAGCACATTCCATTCTGACAAGGACCTCTGAACTGGTCAAGTGATGGTCTGGTGTGCATCATCCTGGTCTTTGTCATCCTGGTTCTACGGCTGAAGGTCAGTAATTCTCCTAGAGCTGGAAGACTGAAGGTCAGAGTCTGTATCTTCTGAAGTTAGTTCTTAGGATTCTTATAAAAACATGAAGTTTGTCTATAAGCTACATATAAGTAAGTGTCAGCATTTACAGAAAAAATGTGAAAAGAATGATGGGGTGGGTTATAATTCCCCACTGTTACAGTGGTAATTTTAATTTTTTGAGGAACCACAGTACTTTTTCCCATAGTGGCTGTACTGGTTTACTTTCTCACCAACACCACAGAAAAATTCCAATTTCTACACATCCTTGCCAACATTTATTTTCTCTTTTTTTGACAGTAGCCATCCTAATGGGTATGAGGTGGTATCTCATTGTGGTTTTGATTTGTATTTACCTAAAGATTAGTGATGTTGAGCATGTTTTCCTGGGCTTATTGGCCATTTGTATATATATCTTCTTTGGAAAAATGTCTATTAAAGTTCTTTGCCAAATACTTTTAACAGGGTGACTTTGGTTCACAAAACCATACAGGTTTCAAGTGTACAACTCAACAAAACATCATCTGCACACTGTATCATGCACCCATTGCTCCAAGTAGTCTCTTTCCATTCTCATCTTCTCTTTTGCCCACCTCCACCTGCTCCCCACCCCACTTTCCCTCTGGCTAACACCACATTGTTTTCTGTGTCTATGTGTTTTATATATATATATTTTCCTTAATCCCTTCACTTACTTTCATGCAGCCTGCCAACTCCCCTCCCCTCTGATAGCTGTCAACCTGTTCCATGTACCTATGCTTCTGATTCTATTTTGTCAGTTTTGTTCATCACTCATACTTTAGTATGAATACTCAAAAATCCCTTGGCTATACAGACTAAAATATTTTAAAAAGTCAAGAAGAGAGGGGAGTAATTCTATAAACAAGTTTAAACTACTGTATAATTTTTCTCAAAGGCTACAGCAATAGGTCAGAACCTTATAAGTATTACATTGATTGATAGGTATGTTATGTACTATTATTAAAATCTTATCTTACTTGAAACTCTTATGCAGGTATTTTGTGACATTCCCAAAAATAAAAATTATTTAAAATCTCACTTTTAGGCAACACTGTATTCATTTTAACTTATATGGTCATATTTCAGTGGCCATATATCAGGAAAATATATGCAGCTTAAGTTTCTTTGATGGCCTAGATACTTTCTGGTAACACAGTATTATAGCTGTTAGTTTAATCTTGTTCCCTAGATGCTGATTTTAGTTAGTTGATTTTATTAATATCTTTCTTTTGCTTACTAAAATATTTTTTTACAGAGGGTAATTTACTGGAGGGTATGTGTATGTGATGTTGTTCTTTGTCATGAAGTCGTATCAGTAACATGCATTTCAATAATAGCATAGCAATCTGTAATGCCCCACCAATGTCATTTTCCTTACTTTTGCAAAATAATGTAAGCCAATTTTACCATTCCCTATTTCCCAAACTTTCAGGGGATTACAGTTTACCTGTAAAAATTAGAGGTAAGTGAATAGCTAGCTGTGTTTCCCACACAAACTCATGAACAAGCGTGTTGCGTTCTGATGAAAGGCAGTCTCAGGCAAAGTTCTATGACATCATTAATTAGCAAGCAGGCACAAGAAATGGTCATACAATATTTTTGGTAAAGTCAGTAAAGTTCTTGCACTTTGTCCTTTTAGGCAGTCTGGCAAATTTCTTGTATCAAAAGTTCATTCTAGGCTGTTGAATACCCCAAATATCACTGGACACTTATAAATCAAGCAAAACTAAACTGATTATCCATCACTTCAGGAGGCAAATATGCCATCTTGACAGTTGGAAGTGTTTCAAAAGGAGGAAGTCAGAGGTGAGAGGCTATAAGGCTTGGTGATCTGGGTTCAAGTGTTTTTGAGGCAGGTTTTTCAAGGTGTGGAAATGATTGATATTGTGCAAAGTGTGCGACATAACAGTTGAGGACTGGTACACACAGGGAAGAGAGGATCTTGAAGCAAGTTTTGGTAAGTAAACTCTTGTTTAATAAGCAAGAGGTTTGCTCAAGTGAGCAGACTATTGTCACTGAAGAACTGATTTGTAGGAGTTTTCTGAGTCAAACACCGAAGTTATTTATTGGTTTACATCTTTATATTACCGGGCAACATGTTTTGCTGGCAAAAACAGATGTCTGTTGTCATAAGTATTGATAAAGGTGGTCCCAGTTCTCCAGGCAAAGCCAGCACTGTTCTCCTGGCTAGATCAGTGAACCTCAGAGCAATTTAGGCAAACCTCCCCTAAGTTAAAGGACAGTACACTGCATAAAAGTCTAGATTCAAGATAGTACTTGAAGGGTTGCTGACAACTGGGCAATTTAAATTTGTATTTTCCGTTCATGGTTCATACAAAGGTAGCAGTGCTTGGTACATATTATAAAACTATATATCTTAAATACCATCCAGTTCAACAGATAAAATTTTTATTATCTCTTAAGCTAATTTTTATTTATATAGTAATATCCTAAAGAACTTGCTGTAGTCACTTTTGGAATGTGTAATCCTATGAAGTACTTAAGTTCTTTCAAGAGCTGAGTAAATACCTAATATGAATTACTTATTTAAACAATTACCCTAAGGGTATAATTAAAGTTAATATATACACATACCTATAGATACACACACCGAGTATTTAAAATCATTTACAGAAAATAAAACATTTGCAAATGTATACAAGTGGAGAGGCCAGAAAGTGTATAAAAATTTTTAAAGTAACACGAAAAAGAGTATTGTTAGTTAGGACACTGCTGATGATGAGCGAATACAATAGCCTTAGCTATTTTACTGTGCTATTTTTGCAAGCGAATTTTTTTTTTAAAATACATCTCTATTGATTTCAGAGAGAGGAAAGGAGAGGGGGAGACAGAGACAGAAACATCAATGATGAGAGAGTCATTGATCGAGCCCGCAACCCGGGCATGTGCCCTGACCGGGAATCGAACCCCGAGCGCCGGGATCCTAGGACGATGCTCAACCACTGAGCCACACCCGGCTGGGTTGCAAGAGAATTTAATAAAACATTTACCCTCAGACTCTAAAAATTTACTTTGCGTATATGACAACTGTGCAATGTAGGTTTTTCCTTCTGATATATGATTTTTTTATTTCCAAAATTTGTATTATTAATATTTTAAAATATACAAAACTTTAAAAGATTTAACTTAGATTCAACAATTGCTAATATTTTGGATATTTGTTACATTGATCTATTTTTCTATCCACCATCTATTTAAATTTTGTTGAACACTTTTAAAGTAAGTTTGAGATATAACACTAACCCTTAAGTACTTAACCATGTGTCTACTAAGATTAAAGACATGCTTTAGCATAACTACAGGTTGGTATATCATCTGAGAAAATTATTACTAAATCTGTAATATCCAATACCCAAGCTATTTTTAAATTTCAATACAGAGATTTGAATTACATTTTGCAGCAATTTAAGCAAATTTTTATTTAATCATTCTACATCAACATTTGAAATTAATATACACATTGTACTGTTATAATAACTATTTTTGTAAAGGAATTGTAAAGGAATAACTTCTAAAATATTAAACCTTTAAAGAAATTTATTTGAAAATTAAATCAATGGTATTATTGCATTGTAATAGGATTATAACTTGTAATTGTATTACATTTCACAAAAAGTGGAATTTTCCCAAGTGTTGATGTGCACTTTGTTAGAATGTATTCTAGATTCCCATATCAGAATATTTTGTATGCCTCTTATATTGTCATTAATTAATATAAATTTTTTTGAGAAAATTAGAAAGATAATATCTCATTTTATGTAATTAGCTTAATTTATATTTGTGCTAACAATCAAATACCTTAGTTGGGAAAAGCTTATTCTTCATGTCATCCTCTACTCTGAAATGTCACACTAGGCTGATAGTCCCTAAGGAGAGTATTAACACTATTGTCACAAAATTTCCAAATTGATTTTTTTAATGGGAATCTATGTTGAATAAAAAAGAAATTCTCTTAAATAAATTCTCTCTTGAGGTTTATCTACACAGTAATCTTATGGTAAAGAACGAAAAAAAAAAAATCACCCTATCAGAAAGTTTTTGTTTACTTTAAAGACAAATAACTTTAACTTCAATGATTTAAATAGTCTCTTCACATGTACAGACACACTGCACACTCATAGAAAATTTATATGTAAATCCAGTGACTGTTGTCAATTTAGCCACCTTGCTATCAAAAATATATATGATTATTTTCAAAGAATGTCTTTTAAAAAACTGTGTTAACTTGAGTTTGCAAGTTTTTATTTATGTAATAAGCTAAGCAGAAAAACAACATTTATTCAAAGGGAAAAATAAAAGGAGCACAATCAATTAAGTTGATTTAATAACAGTACAATTTTATCCAACTGAGATTGGCATTATCCAATTTTGTGTGTCCAGACATGAGAGGCAATTATAAGGGAATAATTTTTATTTTTTTTTCAAAGTGCATTCACATCTTTCATACTCTGAGAAAGGGGCTAAATATTGTACCTTTTAAAGGCATTGGAGACACCAGGCAAGCATGCTATGCTGTTCTGAAGCTTACTGAAAAGTGAAAACAGTATTTGAAAATGTCCATTAAGTAGAAGTCTGGCTTGGGAGAGCTGAGCCAAATGAACAGTAGCAGTTTGCTTGAGACCTGTGGCAAAGGAGTAGATAGCAGAGCTCTACAGCCAACCACTTTTTGAATGACCAGATAATAACAATTATTTGCAGTCAAATATATATCACTTCCTCTATTTTACATCCTTAGTCTCAGCATTTCATTGAAAGATTGCATTGGAAATTCTAGTTTCTGGCTAGAGAAATTAATATGAGTGCATACAGCTTCTTCATACTTTTTAAGATATGTTTTAAAATTGCATGCACATGGGAATAACACGAAGCAGAGAAAACATCCAGTTCTATGTTTTGCTTCTTTAGCTATTATATTAGAAACACGCAAGTCTTCTTATTTTCAACATATGATGCCAACAGAAAATAAACTATTTTGATTTTACTAGCTGTGAAATTTGAAAATATTAGATGAGACAAAAATACTGGAATTATTTTAGAATGCTGAACTATAAAAGGGATTATCTACAGTGTAGAGAATGAAACAGAAGTCTTAATATTTGCATTCAAATCTGTGTCCACCACATCGCTGTAAAACTCTGAACAAATAATTTATGCAAAACTCAGTTTCTTTTGTTAGGTAGGAACAATAGCTCCTAGGGCAGGAGAAGGGGAAAGAGAGAAAGGAGAGAGTTTATCTCATCCATTGAACAAATAAGTGAGCAGTCTTGGGACTTGCAAAGATAAAATCACCAGATGTTCTCATAAATTCTGAGAAATGCTGCAATAATGTAAAAAAGGGGACCTTGAAATCTTGTCTATCTAGCAGGGGAACCTTGAAATCTATAGGGGGAGGGAAGTATAAAACTCTTAAATTCCCACCAGGTTGGCATTCAGACTAGCTGAATTGTCAGCTTGTGCTTCATCCCAAGTGTATTCTTAATAAACCTGCTTGTTTTGCTTCCTTAATAAATTATCTTGCTTTGCTTCAAGACTGCTGTCTGTCACTCATCTGAATTCCTTCTTGCCAGCTGACAGGAGGGAAGAGCTAAGCCCCTTTCAACTTGGACTGGCAGCTCTCCAGTAACAGTTTGACTAAACATTAAGGTAATTAGATTATATTTCATGAGTTACTGAGAGGAATGACTGAGGACAAAATTTATAAAGGTATTAGAAAATGGCCTGATACCTGTCATTATTTTTAATATCATCATTATAATTGTTATCTTAGTTTTATCAGTGTAACAAGAAACACTGTTTCTTGTAACATTCCTATGAAGTCTCAATAAACTTTACCCTTTCTTTACCTGTATTCTTATTTTTAATGCAGGAACCAATGTAAGTGAACATGCATAACTATTTTTTTCAAGTTATTATTGCCTCCTGTTTCTAGATTTAGAACTTTTTTTAAAAAAATGTTTTTATTGATTTTAGAGAGAAAGGAAGAGGGAGAGAGACACATTGATGAAAGAGAAACATCAGTCAGTTGCCTCCTGCATAGCCTTTACTGGCGATTGAGCCCAAAACCTGGGCATATGCCCTGATTGGGAATCAAACCAGTAACCTCTTGGTGCATGGGAGGATGGTCAGTCCACTGAGCCACGCCAGCCAGGAAAACATTTTTTATTTGAATAAAATGGTACTACCATTGTAGCAGTGTCCTTTCTGATCTTCAATCCTGTTTCCTCTTTTCTGTACACATGATTGTATTACGTTTGTCAGCATCCTTAGCAAGCAGGTGTGATAATGTAGCTAATTTATAGCTTATAGAGCAAAAATAACACCTCCCACATTAAGCCAGGCCTTTAAAACTCTCTCATAGATGATCCTCTTGACTTGGTATCCACATTTTAAAAATAGAAAGAACACAAAGAGGAAAGAGCTAAGGTCTTTCTACATCTTGCAAAAGGACTATCTATCTATTACATTCACCTGTTTGAACTTACATGATTAAAAAATAAGCTTCAATTATATTTAGCCTCTGATATTTTGAAGTGCAACTCTTATAGTAGCTTTTATTACTTTAACTAAAATATCTCTTATTAAAGAGAAAACCACAAGCCCACAATGGCATCACTGGTGCTAGAGTCTGTAATGCCAAACCCAGGTTTAATACCTGACCTAATTGTTGTTTGAACCTTTACCAGAAATATAATCTTAAACAACCAGTCTGAACGTTTCTGATCAAGTACTAGTAATTTATCAAGTGTGCCTTGTTCATCCCTCCCACCAGAAAGAAGAAATCTACATGATAAATACCCTTGCCCTCCTTTCCCCAAAAGATGTCCCTGTCTAAAAATAATTCTTTTGTTTTTTTCTTTTGCTAATAGTTTCCTTGCTCCAACCTTCTTCCTATAAAAATCTTTCCCTTGTACCCTCCCTCAGAGCACCCTCCTAGTTGCTAGATGGGATGTAGCCCTACTCATAAATTGTTTAATAAAGCCAATTAGATATTCAAATTTACTTGGTTGAATTTGTTTATTTAGCACTTTCAAAGTGGGAAAATCTCATATACATATATAACATTTCAAAGCCAGAACGAATACTCAAATTATCTATGGTCTGAAAAAACTTGTTACATCAAGCATTTATAAACTAATAGCTACTGATATAAGAATCAAAATTTCTAAATTACTTGTCTACACATTAAAACTTTATTTTTATGTGGAGCTTATCTAATTTATGATTGGATGTTTTTTCTCTACTATTTCTTAAGAGTAGTCAGAACCTGATGTGTGAGTTACATCAGAGGTAGAAATCATGTTCTATGAAGCATGAGTCTTTTATTAAGTTTTGTCTGTGTAGGTAAATAGATTAATAAAAAGTATATGGGGCTTAGTATCAGCCCTATATGGGTTTAAATCCAGCTCTAATACTATTTTTTTCTTTGTGTGTGCTTTTGGGCAAGTTACTAAAATTTAGGTATCCAGTCTATAAATTGGGAATAATAACAGTAACTACATTAAAGAATAATTATAAAATTTAACATATATGTATGTAATATGTACTTGATATATACCTCTACACTCATGAAACACAGTATAAAAAGAGGGGAAGAATTAATGTTGACTTTGCATGTCTTGTGTGTCAGGCACAGTGCTAAGTATCTTTTAAAATTGATGTTAACTTATTTAATATTTTTTATAACCCAATGTGAGTTCCTTCAGGAAACATATCTTCTTCACATATTATAGGTAATGGAGTTTAATATAATAATTAAGGCTTAACAATGATAGAACAAAACTGAAGCTGGGGGATAAAGGTCAGGAAGGCTATGGGCTAGTCAATAAGACAGCAAGTCTCAGAACAGGGACCACAAAGTGGAAGCTGAAGATCTGCAAAGTTGCCTTGCCATTCAAAGCGCTACATGGAATAAAACCGCTATGTTTGACCTTAATCTATGTCTCTATCTCAAATGAGCTCTCACTGGAAAACTCTAACTTGGAACCACACAGTACAGAGAACTCTGAGGAAAGCAATTCCTAGTCTTACTCAGAATTGTAAGTTCTGATGTTGACCTGAAAATAGATAGTATCTTCTCCATAAACACAGGAAAGGAAGAAGAGAAGAAATTGTAGTAAAAACAACAAAAGTGTGTCTGGCATTAACTATATTCTAGGCACACTTCACATATTAAGTGACTTCTATAGGTTTGTAATAATAGCCATATCATATAATCCTAGTCTTTTTTTAAATGTCCATGTCAAACTTAGATGACTGTTTAGACAACAGTGATCATTTAAATCAAAACACAATACTTCCAGTATACAATTCTAAAGATCTCATGGGGAATATTGTACTCATGAGAATTATATTAATGAATCTCTATTCAAATGATACTACTGTAAAGTTATAATGCTGTGTACTGTTAAGGGTAATTGTGGCATCTAATTTAGTAAGAGAAGCTAAACTAAAGACAGATCAATCAGAATTACCGGAACAGAAGCGCAGGCAGATGTGCTCTGGTCGTGGTGTTCAGGACCCAGCTGCTGCGGAAGCTGAGTCAAACCTGCAGGTGACCCTGCATTCTGGAGCTCTTGCTGGTGACCTTCCTTCTGGGGACCCCATGATCCGGAGGAGAGCCTGGCACTTCAGGGCCTCTGTGGGCTGCAGGTGGAGAGGAGCAGGAGCCAAAGGGCCACCTGGGAAAAGCTGGAATGTGGATTTGGACTTGGCCTCAGCCAGCATTTGCCTGTTGGGATCATGCTCTCTCCTTAGGTCCTCGAGCATCCTCTCAGTGAACTTGGCTGCCACCCAGGCTTTTTCAGCTCTCTTCTGGTGGCATCGAATCTCATTTTCATAGTAGAAACTGCTTCGTAATTCCTGGTTCGTGTCTTGGACCATCTTCTTATATATGTTCAGAAGCTGATAGTTGGAGTTCATGTTTCTCCAAACGTTGAAAAATGTCTTCTCCAGTTCGAAGCCGTGCATTTCCTCCTCGAACAGTTTTTCCTGTAGTTGTGTTATATGATCTTCATACACATCAGGAAGAATGTGAAGCTTCAGCTTCAGCTGTTGAATCTCATCTTTTAGGTTTGAATTTTCACACTGCAAAGATGCCTTCTCTGTTTGCAGACTTGTTATTTCTGCTGCAAGCTCTTCATTCATTTGCTTTTGCTCCCACAATTGTCTGGCTATTTCCTTATTTTCCTTGTCAGCATCATGAGGGACACCCTTGAGATCAACTTCTGACCCATGGACGAATCGATCCCCCTTTACTTCTTCCCTTTTTTGCAGGAATTCCAAGTTCCCATCATCCACATGATCTCCAAGGTCCTCAGGCTTGGGGATGTTCAGCAGCGGGTTTCCAGCCTCTGGCATCGATTGGCTGCCTCTGTCTCGTAGGACCTGCTCCATTCGTGCGTTCAACTGCTCCAGCCTTTGTTTCTCTTCTTCCTTCCTCAAGCACAAGGTCTATAACAAGTGAGGGCTGGCCTCCAACCCAGGTGACTTGAGGGTTTCATGGGCTTCTGCCATTGGTCCAGTGTTCTCACTACATCTTGCACAGACCTCATCGATGGCAGAACACATTTTACCTGGCGCCTTCACACTTATTGAAGTGTGAAGTCTCTTTACTATCAAAGACACCACCGCCAGCATGCCCACCAGGATCCCCCAGAACACAGGGGGACTTGGGACACGTCTCAAGTTCTCAGAAATCAAGCTTTCAAGCAGCACCCTGCACAAGTGCTCCAGGATCAGCTGGAAGGTGGATGCGGTAGCAGGCAGCAGGCTCTCCATCGCTGGTCGGGCTCACAGTTCTGCCACAGGTAACCACTCAGAACCCTGCTGAGTGTTCTGTCTCTAAGGTAACCAAGTACCTAGCAACCCGGGCTGATCAGTTGGGCTGGGAGAGGGGAGGCCAGTAAGTCCGGAAAAGTCTCTAATTTGGCTCTGAGATGGAGTATGATCTCATTTTTGCAGGCCCTGGGGCAAGAGGAGAGCACTGATCGAAGCCTGGAGATCAGTCATTCTAGGCCCACCTTGCTCCACAGCAAACCTAGGAGGTCAAAGCAGGCCAGGCCAAGTTCCTTCCAGTGCACAAGACCGAGTCAGGGCAAATGTGGGCTTGTCCCCTGGTGAGGCCCTTTCTCCTGATTGAAAGTTTTCTTCTGCTGAGGGGACACCTGCTGCTGTTCACAAACGTCCCAGGGCTGTCCCTCTTCTGAGGCTGGAGGCTCGCTCTCCCCTTGTAGTCACTCTGAGCTGCAGGGGCCCAGGATTCAAGGGATCCCCACAGGTATTAACTAAGGGACCTGGATTCCAATCCTAACATCTCAGGATAAATCAGTTAGAACTGGGAGAGTCCTATAATCATGGAGTCTGTGGAACTAGCATGTCCTGTTCAAGTTGTCTTGAAGGGGGTGACTCTGTTCCTGGGTGACCCAGTGACCTGGGCTCCTTCCCTAGTGTGTCCCTGCTGTCATCAGCCTACAACTCCCAGGGTTGCCCCGGAAAGGGTCTGCAGTCCACTGAATCATCTTCACAAGTGGCCTCTGGGAGGGGCATGTCCTTCCTTTGGCTCAGTTTGCCATCTTTCATGTCATGAAACCACATGTGATCCTCCTGGCATCTCTGTAGCAGACCCAGGTCAGTCTTTTAGTCTGTCCCCTGAGATTGCTATGACAAGCCGTTCCCACCTTTTCCCCTGAGAGCAAAAGGAGACACCATTCAGCTAAGGCCAATCTGGGGGTCCTGAGGGGTGCAGGGGTCCCCTGAGTGGAGAGAACAGGGGCTTGGTGGTGAGGCGAGGAGTGGCTGTGGTCTGAAGTGAGAGTTTTCTTTTTCTTTTTAAAGAGACTTCATTTTTTAGAGCAATGTTAGGTTTAAAGAAAACAAAAAACTTGAGTGGAAAATACAGAGAGTTCACATGTATCCCCTTACATGCCTCACGAAGAAGCCCGTGCTATTGACATCTGGCATGACTGTACAGCTACATAGTGAATGGATGAACGAATATTGGTACACTGTTGTCACTTAAAGTCTCTTTACATTAGGATTCACACTTCGTGTTGCACGTGCTGTGGTTTCTGACAAATGCCTGATGCCTGTAGGCACCATTACAGTCCCGCAGAATAGTTTCACTGCCCTAAAAATCCTTTGTGCTTCACCAAGTCACCCCTCCTCCCCCTGAACTCCCAATCACTTTTCTTGCTCTACACTCTACTTTGTCTCATATTAATATGGCAATTGCAGCTTTTTAAAGTTAGTGTCAGCATAATGCCTCTTTTCCATTCCTGTACTCTTCACCTCACTATGCCTCGTAGTTAAGGTGGGTTTCTTAAAGGTAATATTATAGTTGGTTCTTTTTTTTTATTATTATTATTTTATTTTTTCCATCACCATTTATCCCCTCTACCCCCTCTTCTACCTCCACCCCCTCCTCACTGCAATCACCACACTGTTGTCCATGTCCATGAGTTCTCTCTCTCTCTTTCTTTTTTGCTCAATCTCTCCATTCCCTCATCCCCCACCCCCAACCCCCAGAGCTGCTCTCTATCTATGAGTCTGCCCCTGTTTTGCTTGGTAGTTCAGTTTGTTTATTAAATTCCGTATATGAGTGAAATCACATGGTACGTATCTTTTTCTGACTGGTTTATTTCACTTAGCATATTGTTCTCCAGGTCCATCCATGCTGTCACAAAGGGTAAAATTTTCTCCCTTTTTAAGGCAGAGTAGTATTCCACTGTGTGAATGTACCACAGCTTTTTTATCCACTCATCTTCCGATGGACACTTGGGCTGCTTCCAAAACTTGGCTATTGTAAATAACCCCGCAGTGAGCATAAGAGTACATCTATTCTTTTGAATTGGTGTTTTGGGTTTCTTTGGATAAATTCCCAGAAGTGGAGTTGCTGGGTAGTAAGGCTGTTCCATTTTTAATTTTTTGAGGTAACTCTATGCTGCTTTCCACAGTGGCTGCATGGCTGCACTAATCTGCATTCCCACCAGCAGTGCACAAGGGCTCCCCTTTCTTCACCTCCTCCCCCACACTTGTTTGTTGGTTTACTGATGGTAGCCATTCTGACGGATGTGAAGTGATTCCTCATTGTAGATTTAATTTGCATCTTTCTGATTATTAGTGACATTGAACATCTTTTCATATGCCTCTTGGCCATGTGTATGTCCTCTTTGGAGAAGTGTCTATTCAGGTCTTTTACCCATTTTTTAATCGGATTGTTTTGTTTTTTTGGTGTTGAGTTTTAGTTCCTCATCAATTTTAGATATTGACCCCTTATCAGATGTATCATTGGTGAATATGTTTCTGCCTTCAGTGGGTTGAATTTCATTTTGATGATGGTTTCCTTTGCTGTGCAAAAGCTTCTTAGTTTGATGTAGTCCCGTTTGCTTAGTTTTCTTTTGTGTCCCTTGCCTGAGGAAATATATCAGAAACATATTGCTACCAGAAATGTCTGAGATTTTATGGCCTATGTTTTCTTCTAGGATTTTTATGGTTTCAAGTTTAACATTGAAATCTTTGTTCCACTTTGAGTTTAGTCTTGTGTGCAGTGTAAGAAGGTGGTCTAGTTTCACTTTTTTGCACATATCTGTCTAATTTTTCCAACACCATTTACTGAATAAACTATCTTTTATCCATTGTATGTTTTTGCCTCCTTTGTCAACTATTAATTGACTATAAAGGTGTGGGTTTATTTCTGGGCTCTCTATTCTGTTTCACTGATCTATATGCCTGTTTTTATGCCAGTGCTATACTTTGTTCAATATGGCTGTGGTTATTCAGGTTCTTTTGTGGTTCCATAGAAACTTTTGAAACATTTGTTCCAGTTCTGTGAAATATGCCATTGGTACCTTGATAAGCATTGCATTAAATCTGTAGATTGCTTTGGGTATTCTGGACATTTTAATGATGTTAATTTTTCCAATCCATGAACACAGTATATGCTTCCACTTATTTGTATCTTCCTCAATTTCTTTCATCAGTATCTTATAATTTTCTGAGTCTTTTACATCCTTGGTTAAATTTATTCTTAGGTATTTCATTCATTTTGAAGCAGTTGTGAATGGGATTGCTTTTTTAGTTTCCCTTCCTGATAGTTTATTATTGGTGTATAAAAATGCAACTGATGTTTGGATATTTATTTTGTATCCTGCTACTTTACTCAATTCATTTATCAGCTCTGGTAATTTTTTGGTGGAATCTTTAGGCTTTATATACAATATCATGTCATCTGCAAATAATGACAGTTTTATTTCTTTTTTTCCAATTTAGATGCCTTTTATTTCTTCTTCTTGTCTGATTGCTGTGGGTAGGATTCTAGTACTATGTTCAATAAAAGTGGTAAAAGGGGACATCCTTGTCTCCCCACCCCAAAATTGTTTTATCCAGACTATTTACTTGTTTTATCACTTTTGTTGAATCTTTATGGAAAATTTACTTAACTGTACACCACAGTTTCTGCTTTTCTTTCCAAAACATGCAGGTTTTGCCTAGCGGTAGTTGCCTGATACTGGAGACTACATTTCCACTTCATCTCTAGGTATGGCTTTGTAATTAGTTATCACCCATGAAATGTGAGAGAAGGTGATTTATGTCATTTTTAAGTAACAGGTGTGCATGCCGTGCTCCATTTTCTCCTTTCCCTTCTAACAACAAAGCCCCTAAGAATCTGAATCCATAAGATAGGAGGAACCTTAGTCTCTGAATCATTAAATAAAGCAAAGCCATTTGCAAATCAGAAACTTTGATCTTAAATTGTTACATGAGCAAGTTACAAATTGTGTATTTTGGCATATATTTTTTAAGTAGCCTGCACTACATTAAGTAAAATAAGGCCAATGTAAAATTATTTGAGTGGTAAGATTGATAATACAAGGGGAGAGGTAGAGCTTAATAGGACAAGAACACTTCCGTTATATAAGAAGAAAGCATAATGCATACAAAACATTATTGGCTTTAGTAATCAGTGGGGCAGATCAGCAATTTTCAGCCCATGTGCTGTAAGAATTTTTAAAACATGCAACACCTGACTATTTAGAGGCACTGACCTCTTTTCTCTTAGATTGCCAAATAAGAAAATGACAACAGCCAACACAATAGCCGACCAGTGTGAATGCCAGTAGAAGGTAGCTTTCAGAATCTGAGGGAAATGAGTATAGTGCAACCTAATAGCATAAACTTCATTAGGTTGGGAATTTTGAGAGGAGGAGAAATCATTTAAACAGTCCTTAAAAAAACACACAACTCCTTCCACTCATGACCCCTGTGACCTCCTGACCTTTGACTTGCTTCCAAAGAGTCTTCCCCAGAAACCGCAATAGACTTGCAAAGGCAGCATTGTGTAATTCTTAGCGAAATGAACTTTAAACTGAGTTAGACTCTTACTTGGATTGGCCATTTACTAGTTGGGTGAAGGTTGTTTTAATTTTCTAGGTTACAATTTCCGAAGTTCTTTACAAGAATATCAGCATCTACCTCCAAGGATAAGATATAGATTGAAGTATGTTTAAAGAATGCTCAGAAGAAATGGCTAAAATATATGGTCTCAAAAATAAAATGTTAGAAAATATAAGTACACAATTGGCTATCATTATCTTATTATTAACTATTATGCTGTCGCTTCAAGAAACAGAATTACCAACAGGAGTAGAGGTTATAGTATGGTGGGTATCAATTCAATCTATGGAAGAGCTCTTGAACAGCTAGACCTATCCTGTCTAAAAAAATTAGTCCAGTCTTTTTTTTTCCTGACTATAAGCTCATCAGGAAAGAAGGAGTGAAGGAGAGACATTTCATCTTACTTTCTCAAGAGGGCAACAGGGACTCTGTTTCATGAGTCACTGTTATGATCTGAATGTTTCTGTTCCCCCTCAAAATTCATGTTGAAATTCTAATCCCCCAGGAGGTGGGGCTTTGGGAGGTGATTAGGTCACAATCTTCATAAAAGGATTAGTGCCTTGATAGAGATCCCAGAGAGCTTGCCTGCCCCTTCTACCATCTGATGGCACAGCAAGAAGGCACCCTCTATGAGAAAACCAAATATTACCAGACACCAAATCAGCCAGCACCTTGATGGTGGACTTACCAGCTTCCAGAACTGTGAGAAATAAATTTCCATTATTTATAAGCCCCCCAGTTCATGGTGGTTTATATATATATATATATCTTTATTGATTTCAGAGAGAGGAAAGGAGATAGAGAGAGAGATAGAAACACCCATGATGAGAGAGTCATTGGGGATCGAGCCCGCAACCCGGGCATGTGCCTTGACTGGGAATCGAACCTCGATCTCCTGGATCCTGGGTCGATGCTCAACTGCTGAGCCACGCCCAGCCAGGTCATGGTGTTTTTATTATAAAAGCCTGAATGGACTAAGACATACTTATTTCTCCAGCCATGTTAAGAGACCAGTTCTTCCTAATCCTGTAACTGGTGAACTCTTGAGCTATGAATCATCTTTCAGATGCTGAATTTCTGATGGAAAGATCGCTATGTGAAAGCCAGAGAACTAAGTGATCGATGGAAAATCATGAGCAAAGGCATAAATGTGAGATGTGGCAATTGTATATGATAGAGATATTCTTACATATTGCGTACAAACTAACCTTGCAAGAAGGCCTTCCCTACCTAACTGGAATCTGGCCTAGGAACTAAATTAAAATTATATTGTTACGATAAAGCAGATTGAGCATTACCTCTGACGGTGGGAGGTGTTTCCTACCAGGAAACCATTCCTAATAACGCAGCAGGATACACTTCACACACCTGGATGATATACCAGTCTGAAAAACCATCTTTATGTAACCTGACAGCACATACTGCTCACATAAATGTAGTCTGAATTGGAAATGACAGCATGCTCTCTTCAATCCTCTGTTTTCTCTCTTTCTACAATTCCCAAAAGACTCATTTCTTTATTATTTCATTTATTTTGAATGCTATAGTCTTTCTTACATGCACCCACTGGCTTTCATCCTAGTTCCAGTTCTACATTAATTCTACCTAGGGCATTGAGTGACAAAGTGTTGATGCTAATGTACTGGAAAAAAAATCCCTCAGTTTGTATCGATCGCACTAGAGTACTTAATCCAAACTAGGTCTTTTTCTATATTTCACTTTTCTCATTCTGCTGGAGTAAGTTGTTTTTCTTTGTCTAGGTCACTTTTATTCTCCTGATTACTTTTCAGAAGATGACAAAGGAAAGACAGGCATGTAAGCTGAGTCTTCCAAATTACACATCAGCTCTCTGAAAAGTGAACATTTCTGTCAATCAACTAAATGCCTCCCCAAACATTCCAGATGTTTAAAACAATGAAATTGTCTGAATTTCTTGGATGTAATGTTAGGTAACTATAGAATAGAGAGAGGGTAAATAGACGTAAAACAAATATTACAGTATATTCTACTCAGCAAAATTGTTAAAGTTTTATGTCTTTTTTAGATTCTGTTTCCATGATCACAATTTTTATGAATTTCTCTTTTACTACAGGAGGCTTTTTTCCTTTCAATGCATCCTGTAATTTTTAGCCAGAACAACCTTTTTAAAACACGATTTCAATAGCATCATTTGCAGAATAAGAAAACAAGACCCTTTACTCACCCGCCTACAAGGCACTGGCTAATCTAACTGGCCCAGCCTTTCCAGAGCTAAATCTACTCTTCTACATCAAGTCCTTGCTCAAGTCAAAGAGCTTTAGTCACTGTCTCTCTCTGCCACCTTTGTACCTTTTCTAAAGGCAAGTTACTCCCCTTCCCATCTGCCTGCCAAAATAATATTCCCCAGCAAGGTCCATGCCAAACCTCACTCCCCTTTCTATATTACAATAACCTTGTTGGCATAAAACCCTGTAAGTGACAATCAAATAGTTCCATGTCATAAAATAACAACTGACACCTTTGAAGCTTAATCGTTACCACTTCCTTAAGAGGTCAAAGTGCCATACATGAAAGCAGGCTGGTCATGGCGATAAGTGTTTTATTACGACAATTCTTATTTTTTGACACTTACACTACTGTTTTGTCTAACCAACAAGTTTGTTTGCTTTTTACAGACTTCTTATATTTCTATCCACGGCAAAGACTCTGTGGATAGGTTTATTGCATTCTTTTCTGCACCACACAGAAGATTAGGACCAACAATCTCATAAGGACCAGGAATGTACCTGTCACTTTCTCTTCTACTCCAACCCAACTGTAATCCAGCACCTGACACATAGGAGACATTCA
The DNA here is from genome assembly GCF_964146895.1 of Miniopterus schreibersii. Taxonomy (NCBI): domain Eukaryota; kingdom Metazoa; phylum Chordata; class Mammalia; order Chiroptera; family Miniopteridae; genus Miniopterus; species Miniopterus schreibersii. The sequence continues at coordinate 114,903,466 of NC_138102.1, read as the reverse complement.
GTACTTATCTCCTGAATCAATAATGCTTCACTTCCATAATATTTTATAGGGATTACATAAAATAAATATCATACATAATATTACAATCAAACATCTGAAAAATAGTTGTTAGTGTACAGTCTTAAGAAAATGATCTTACGTTTTGTTAGAAACATAACAAAGTGTGCTATGAATTCTAACATAAAAACATTTTTTAAAAAATACAAGAAACTAGTACACTTCTGATGGCCTAAGTATATATAGCCAGTTTAGGGTGTTTGATGATTCAAACAGATAAGATATGTTACCTCCAGGTTCTACATTCAACACATATTTACCGACCAAAGTCACTGTGTCAGATTCAGGATATATGAATATTAAAAAAAATTCCTTCAAAAGCTCTAAATAGAGGAATTGACAAATCGATACATTATTTCAGTGCATTGTGAGGTAGACTGTGATACAGTCAGTACAGGTACTGCAAAAGCATTCATTTCATACTTAATTAGAAAAAGTTTCTGAGAGGCAATCATATGTAAGTTTAGATTTTTTAAAAACTAATGTATATTAACCTCATTTAAAACAAACAAACAAACACTAGCAGGGTTGAAGAGCAGCTTGAAAGAAGTAAGGGTGTATCAGATAGAACATCCTTTGTCAAAACATAGTGGAATAGATACACACTCAAGGGATTATTATGATTTTAGTCTGACTCAAATGCAATTATATCAGAGTCTAGGGTGGAAGACAGTGAGAGAATAGACTGAGTAGTAAACCATCTATACTATTTTAGATTTCACTTTGTAATAAAAGGGGATGCCATTCAATGTTTTTAAGTGGAACAGCTGAATTTATTCCTCAGAAAGACCATTGACATCAAAGTGTTGGGTGAATTGCAGAACACAAGACAGGAGTAAAGAGTGATGAGACCGTCGCAGTGATCTAGATGAGAAATTGCGAAAGCATGAGCTAAGGTGGTGACAGTGAGGACAGAAAAAGAAAATACATTTTAAAGACATTAGGAGAATCAATAAGGTCCCCTGACAGATATTGCATTGGGGTAAGAGATGGGAAAGAATTAAAAATGACACTTGAGTTTCTGGCTTGGTAGACCTTTTAGAGAGTGAAAATATCTATCTTGAAAGGAATAAAGAGAGAGAAACAGATCTGGGTGAGGGGGTGTGAATTCTTGCTTTCCTAATAACCAGGTTGCCTCCTGTCACAGTGATCATAAAAGAATAGAAGTGTGGTTTTACATTTGGTAATTGTTAAGATAGAATGTAAACCCCTGTAAAATAAGGAGTTGCTATTGAACAATAAACTAGTATTGTTTAATAGTATTTAAGGCTAAAGTGTTACAGAATTTTGAAATAGAAGGTAGAAACTGCACTTTGTTGCATTAATCTTCAACTGTTATGAATCATTGATAGCAACCTTTAATACCACTGTTTGTTTTATAACAATTCCACGTCTTCTTCAAAGGGATTACTATTTAGTAATTTAATGTCTGCCTGTTCAAGTGGAAAGATAGCTCAAGGGCAAAGGGAAGATTGAAGAGAGAGGGAATCCTTTCCTTTAGCAAGTCAGTTTAAGATTTTCCCTGTTTTATTCACATTATTGCCCTTCATTATAGACTATTTTATTAGTGACTTAAATGTCTTTAGTTAGCTCCATTGCCTTTAAAGACCTTCCTTTCTTCCCATCTGACTTATCGTAACCTGGAGAGAAATAACTAACTTGTATACTTGGCATTACTCTCAGTTCACATTTTACTTCACTTTGTTTGTTTGAAATTTATTTTTTAAACTACATTAATTAACCTGAACTAAGAGTACAGTAACTTCTTTGTAACTACTGCAGAATCGATGTTTATGTAGAGTGTTTTAAAATAGAATGTAACTTTATTTTATATGCCATTATAAAAATGAGATATACTTACTCTAAATAATTCTAACGATAAAAACATAGTTAAAAACCACTCAAAAATCCCATCTCCCTTAGACAATCTATGTTAGTATATTGATAAATGTCCTTTTGTGTGTGCGTGTGTGTATGTGTGTGTGAGAGAGAGAAAGTTGATACATAATTTTATATTCATGGAGTTACACAGTACTTCCAATTTTATAACTTTATTTTTATTAAACAAAGCATTTTATCTATATTTTCATGGGTACATAATCTCTCCTTGTTTGGATATACCATAATTTTATTTTACCACTACACTTTAATAAGTTTGAGGTTATTTCCTTTTTATTAAAACATAAAAAGTGCTTCAATATGAATCTTTGCCACTTGTTTAATTATTTCCTTAATGAAAAAAATATATATATACATATTGACAAAATGCATAGCAGAAAAGCTGCATCAATCTACACATTCACAATTGTACATAAAACTACCTTTTTCCCTATATCCTTATGCTAATTCTCTTTTTCTCATCTTTGCCAATCTTTCATACATTATCCCATTAGTTTGCACAAATGCCACGTAGGAGAGCAAGTTCCCCAGCCACCTTCTATAAGATTCCACAGTCACACTCTGCTTCCCTAATTTATTTTTTTCATGGCATTTTCACTGCTTGACATACCATAGATTTGTCTTTTATTGTCTCTCTTTCACCCCTGGGACCTATACTCTATAAGCATGTGGATCTTATAGAATTTTAAAAATTTTTCTAGCCACTTGAGCAGGTTTAGGCATACACTAGATATTCAAGACTAAAATATTGAATACATTTTGAATGAATTATAAAAACATTTTTTCCTTTATGAATCAATTCTTTTGTTGTCTATACTATTGATTGATAAAGGAATCAATTCTTTTGTTGACTGTACATTTAATTGGTGTTCAACTTGCTCTTTGAATGAATTCTTATATGCATTTATATGTTTTATTATTTTCAATGGTCCATAGGTTAATATACTTATTTTTGAATCAGTATGACATAGTTATTTTCACTACATTTCTCTAAATACATTTGGAATTCTAAAAGAGCATGCCACAACCCTATATTGCTCTTGGAATGTTTCTAATAATCTTTTGACTTTATATTCTTGCAGGTGATCTTTTGAGCCATTTAATCATTTCACAAAATTTTAATTGGAATTGCACTGAATCTAGAAAACTAGAGAAATTTGACATCTCCCTTGTGCCTTCCTCTCTAAGACAATGCATGACTGTATTTCAAAACTTCATTTTAAACATGCAAAATTTCATTTGTGTGTATCTGTAGAGAATGTTAATAGTTTTCATTACATATAGTCTGAATATATCTTGAAAGTCTACAAGGCATACTATTATTTTATTGTTATTGTGAGTGGACTATTTTTCCTTTACATTTTTAACTGGTGTTCAACTTGCTCTTTGAAAGACCTTGCATTATTAGAAGCTCTCAGAAACACTACATTATAGTACCTTACAGCACAGTGAAACTGAAGAAAAACTTTAAGTATAAAAGTGGTTCCAATAAAATATGGATTAATAAGCTTAACAATGAACAAAATCAACTTATATTTGCACTGAATTTAAAAATAAATCTTATTTTTCTTTAAAAAAGTACCAAAAACAACACTCATAATTTTATAAATTAAACCCATTTATCTTTATATTTAAAATATATTTTAGAAGTGTGGTTGATTCATTTTTCCAAACTTTTAAGATGGTGATTCTCTGTATATTTAAAATATATATATGTTCTTTTTTTTCTCGGTTTATTTAAATAACCTAAAATTAAAATCTTAGGAGTAGACTAGAAATAAATGCACATGGTTAGTCAGCGTGATCACTCTCTAGAATGCAATTTGAAAGAGTTCAGACATGCCTTGACCTGGGGAAAATATCAAACTCTCACAGATATATCTGTAAGGGGTTTGTTTGTTTCACATAAATGCCATGCTAGCCTTTACATTGTCATGAAAAGTTGTATAGCTTTGCCATTAAGGACAGAACTAGAAAACTTAAAATGAATAAAGTTTCCCAAAGGTGTTTGTAAGCCAAACTCTTGTTGCCGGGAGAGTATGATTGCTAATAAATGTGTTGGCAATCAGTTGAGGGAAAAGCCTGAGTAAGAAGAAAGCTAAATTGTAGCCTTCTGAGTATTTCTAAAATGACCATGAGTTTAATATGTTATAGGACTCCTGGGTGCTGATCGCTGAATTGATTACAGCTTTTTTGATAGACTGATTTCTTTTTGCCCTATTTCAGCTCACAAAAATAAAGCATAACTCCTACACTGTTACAATTGCCATGATCTGAATGAATCTTCCTGTGTAATTTCCAGTAATCATTTTCATTCTCCCATCTGTGCAGAAGACGACTTGATATTACCAACTAACCATCTGCACATTGATGGAAAGACTGCATAGTGCCTACTTATGTGAAACTAGCCGTATCCCTTCCCATCACAAGCTGAATTTGCCAAAAGGAGGAACTATTATAAATATTTCTAAATGTTCCTTCTTATATTAAATAAAATATATGGGATGGCGAATGTAGCATAATCAAGCGGCATAATCTAAGCATCAACCACAGTATTTCAATGTTAGTTTTATTCTTTGTGAGAAAAAGGAGTTTAAAAAACTAATGCATAAAATAAGGAAATGGTTTTAAAGCAAAACTGTGTTAAATTGACAGTTTTGCATCACAATATTTTCTTGGGAGATAAAAAGGCAATTTCTGCCAATTGTACAAAAACACCTCCCTTTCTCTGCCTTAGTTACTAGCCCCTAGGGCACGCTGTATCTCTTCCTGTGGGATAAGACGCTATTGTTCCTCCAGGGAAGGAATAAAGAACTAACCTCAGCACTTGAAATTTCACATACCATGCTTAGTTTCCTGAGATTTTCGAAAGAAGACCCTGCTCTCCCTCCCCCTTCTCATCACTCTAGACACTAGGGCCCACTCCCACAGACCTGGTGCCGGCTCTCTTCACTTCAGAGTTTGAATGTTTTGTATCTGTCCTCAAACAAGTTCTTGTATTTTTTGAAGTATTTTAATACACTTGACAACTAAAATCGCATATTTTACTAATTTTCAAACATATTTTAGTCTCTAAAATTGTCTTGAATGGGATTTACTCAACAGACTGCATATTTTAACAATCAGCTGGTGTGCTCCCTTGATTGGGCTGCATATTTGAATACTTAAGGTTTTATATATATTTTTGATTGAGCCTCATAGTTTAATGAGCTGCATGAATTACGACTTTGTGGAGATGGACTGTCAGAAACTTAGCACTGAAGTGTTTGGAAGACATGCTCCTTGCATCCTTGAATGTGTGCTTCTGTATGTACGTGGGTGTGGAAGGAGGTTTTGGTGGTGTCAGGGTAGTTGCTGATAGAAATAAGCCTAAAGAAAGTCCATTTGCTTTAAAAGAAAAATGAGCACCAATTTCTAATACTACATTCAGGTTTCAACTGAATGGAATTGTGCATTCATGTAAAAAAAAATGCCTGAAATCCCATTTCTTTGATACAACATTAATAATTTAGTGACTGATCTTCTACACATCTCTGTGTGTATGTGTGTGAAATATACTATATAAACTCCCAAACGCCCTGTTTTTGTTAAACTGTGCTGAACTGAGTAAGGCAAAGTCAGGAAACAGTTTTATTTTCATTTTTAATAACCTCTATGGTTCTGGTTTTCCTTCTCCTTGTCAGCAATGTGGTCAGACTCAAAGTTTAACAGTCACTTTCAGGCAATAAAAAAGTCTAGTCTAAGCTAAATAAGTATTTTGTATCTTACATTCAATATATGTTTTCTGTCCCCAGACTAGGGAACAACAGGAAAAAATTATAAGTGTGGTCTTTCATTTGGTCTCCTTTCTCTTTCAACTATGATTAGAACTGAAAAAAGCATTTTAGTCACTGGAGCTATCTATTGTTAATCTTTGATCTTTATTGGCTGCCAATAAAGATCACGGGTTATCTCCTACCACAAGTGTCTACATATTGAAACACTTTTTTCTCTGTCCCTCTCTCTCTTTTTTCCGAGGGCACATCTGTGGCTCTGCACCTGTACTGACTGCCCCACTAGAGTTGTCTGGCACAGACATGGACTTTGGTGACTTCTCACAATGGCTATTCCAACTAGAGTCCCCTACCAGTAAAGCCCTTCTAAGACAGCTTTACCCAGCAGGCACTAAAGGCAGAGTTGCTCCTTCTATTTTAGCCCCAACACCCAGTGGAAGAGAAATGTCTGCCCCAGGCTTTCCTCTTTCCACAGCTTCAGAGGGAGTTTCCACTTTCAAACCTCTCTAGGTGATTGTGAGGCCTGGTGGCCCCCCACTTCAAACCAGAGGGCATGCTCCAGGCTCTCCCAAAAAGCCTCATAAGCTCCTGCTCCACAAGCAATGTGTCAAGGGATAACATTTCAGATCCTCAAGAGAGTCTCTCTGAGGAGTATGCTCAGGGCCCAATTCCCGTTATTGTGGCCTAGAGCACAAAAGACAGGGAGGTCCCAGGTGTTCTCTGTTCTTTCAAATCCCTTCCTTAAATCTTTATTCCTAATAAAGAGCCTTCTCTTAAGAGGATGTTGAGGTGACAATCACTGGGCCAGTTTAGCCACTGCTAGTCCCATGAGAATGTATCTAGATCATTTTTTTAGGTAGCTCTCAGGACCCATTGTCCTTAGCTTTGAAGATGAAGCCCAGAATCCTGGCGTTTTGTCAGAGAGAACTTTTTTTACTATGACCTATTTCCCCTCTTCTTTCCCCATTTCTCACTCTTTCACACCCAATGACAGTAATCTGATAGGGGTCCTTCAGTGTGCTTCCCCATAATAACATGACCATATACAAATATATTTTTACATATAGGATTTGTCAGTGCTTGTTTTTTTCTTTCTATTTTTTTTTTTTAATATATCTTTATTGATTTCAGAGAGAGGAAAGGAGAGGGAGAGAGAGTCATTGATCAAGCCCACAACCTGGGCATGTGCCCTGACCGGGTGTCGAACCCCTATCGCCTGGATCCTGGGTCAACGCTCAACCGCTGAGCCACGCCTGGCTGGGCCTTGTTTTTTTTTCTTTTTCTTTTCTGTGTTGATCTGGTTTTTATTTTTGTTTTTTTTAATCTTTATTGTTGAGAGTATTACAGAACTCCTCCCCTTTTCCCCCAGATTGTCCCCCTCCGCCTGGTTCCTGCCCTGCCTGTTCCATCCTATTGTCTGCCTCCACGAGAAATGCATATATGCATATAAGTCCTTTGGTTAATCTCTTTCCCCCTAACCCTCCTTCCCTCTGTCAATGCTCTTTAAATATATATATATATATAGTGTGATATTATCTACAATTACCTGCATCTTGGCTTTTGCAGTCCAGAATACAGTGTGGAATTCTCTTCCAATCAGTTGATAAATAATTCTTTCTTCTGAATGATATTACCTTTCTTCTTTCACTACAATGCTTTAGTAAGCATTCACTGATGTTACATTTTTATGGGCTAGATTATCAGAAGTGACTGGGTCAATTTAAATTATTTTTTAATGAAAAGCTGTAACAATATATACAAATCCTTTTTTTTTTTTTTTTTTTTTTTCAGAATCACTGCCACTGGCAGTATTTAATCTTTTGAAAATATATTTTGTAATATCCGTCTTTAGGTTGAGTTCTCCTCAAGCTACTTGTGCTTTTGATGTTTATTGCTAATTTAGATGTGCTATTGCAAATTTTCTATTCATATCCTTTGGCATTTTTATTTTAGATATTTTTCTGGCCCATTTCTAATGCTTTGTGTATTATAGATATTAATTCTTCAGTGTTTATGTTTTCAATGGTTTTACATTTTTAATTATATTTATTAAAATGTTCAAATACATATTAAGGTAGACAGAATAGTATAATCAATACCTATTGTTTTAACAATTATCAGCATATTTTAGTATTTGCTTCAGGTGGTAGATTGCATTATTTGTTGTAATAATTCTCTCTCCCTATAACCAGTCATATACATATATATCTATACATATGCTATATATATACATACACATATATACTTTTATTTATATATATATACTGCTATATATATATATATATACATACACACACATATATACTTTTAGTTTTAGGTATCTGTATGTCTCTTAAAAAGTAAAAATTTGCTTATATTTTTTGACTACTTAAGTTGTGGCTTAAGTGGGTAGATTAGAAATAAGATTCTATTTGAATAGTGTGTCTAGTTTGGCAACAATACCATCAACTAAATTACTTCATAATAAAAACAATCTCTAACTCTCATGGACTATCCAGCAGAAGTAAAACAGATATTCAGGTCCAATCCTTCATTTACATGTTACTTAGGACCCCTAGAAAGGAAAAATAACTAAAAATGCTATTTATAATGATTTTTATCACCCCATTATAGGATGAGAAATGGGGTTTTACATTTATATTACTATTCATTCATTTGTTAAGGAAAATTATAAAAAGTATCTTTTAAAGCCAGATGCTGCTAGGTATCAGAGAAATAACTGGAAAAAACATAGCTCTTGGTATCAGTACATTGTTCCATCTGTAATGAACAATTTCTGTTTTTGACTCCCCAGAATTTAGCCCCTATACTAAACTTTTATGGGTTTTTAAGTCAGAAATTATGAAGAGCTTGATATTTTACTCTAGTTGCAAGATGTTGTCTTGCCACACTTTCAATTATGGTAGCAGAAAAACATGAAACCTCTGGGTCAGAAAGACAAAGGCATAGTGGTACTGACAAGAATAACAGAGCCAGAATACCATCTTAGTGCTGTCTAACTGAGCCCCGTAGCCACACAGCAACACAGTTAGGAGCAGGTGTTGGAGGCACAGACGGCGGAGACGTATTACAAGAGAGGAAAACAGATATTAGGAAGCCCTTGGTCCTATGTAGGGGCTGTGGGCAACCTGAACACCCTTTTCTCAAAAGAGAAAGACATTATTTTTATTACTCTGGATGTAAGAAAATCTTCTCTAGGGATGGGAGTGAGACATCTCTATCTTTACTGGAATACAAATAAATCTGAGCAAATTGGATGTTAATGCTTAGACATGAAGTAATTTGAAAGATATGTGGATAATTAACTCCCAAGAAAGGGAAATCCTCGTTATATTTCTACAAGGACTTAGCATATGTATTAGGAATGGACAATCTCTTGCCCTCACTCTGCACACAGTGTTTTATTTAGAAAGTCTGTCATATCTAACCTAATTCAAATTCTCTCTCTTTTCTCCATTAAACATGCACAAAGTGCTATTTGACAAAGTTATTAAGTTCGGCGTGCATTCTTTGAATGATAATCGATAACAGATCATCAAACATTGAATACATGCAAGACACATATGATATAAAGATGAATTGGACATGGTTTCTTCCAACAAGGAGCTCAACAATCAATGGGGAGGAGGTGAATTGCAGACACATAAATAACTATGCTTCAAGTGTAAAGAGGGAGCAGAACACAGTAAGAGTATGATCTCTGGAGAAAGCCTCTTATTGACTTTTCTAGTTATGGTTTAGGCAGTTTATTTAAACTTTCTCCAGCTCAGTAATAATGACCTGGTAATAGATCCATGAAAAGATAATAATAATAATGATAATAATTATACATACTGATATAAAGCACACCATACATGTTAGCTATTATTATTACACTAAGTGATGGCTATATATAAATTACTTTCAACTTATGGTTGAGAAAGCACTGTGGAACTTTTATCTTTTTTAAATTTTCTTCAGAGCATTTATTACTATCTAAAATGATCACATGCATATACATACTTAAATATGCATATTTATTGAGGACTCCTTTTCATATATATGTTTTCTTATTCGTTTAGATCTCCCCTCTACAATATAATTTAAAAAGACAACAAATACCTTGTTTATTTTATTTTTCTTGTACTTCAGCTTTTACAAAATTATCTTGCACAAAGTATGGTCCAAGTAAATATTATTGAATGCAATCGGCTCAAAGTAGTAAGGGAAAGTAAAAAGTGCTTGGAAATTCACTAGCACACATGTATTGATAAAATATAATTTGTTTTTGGTAGAGCCGGAGAAAGTAATTGTTGGCTGGAGATTAAGCTGGAAAGTCATGATGGAACCAATTTGCAAAAAGTCCAAGCATACCACGGTGAGGAACTTTTATTTTGAAACAGTGTGACATCAGGTTTTTCAACAAGAGACATATTTGCAAATGTTTTTTATAAAAAACTAGGTCAGCAATATTGCCAATGGATTGCATGGGAACAAAAGAGAATGGATACATGAATATTATGTAGAAAAAAATAATAAAACTTCAGGTAGATAACAAGTGTCTGCACTAGGTCTCATGAGATGGACTTAAGGGGCATTTTACCAACATTGTAGACAAGATTGGTGAGTAATTAATATGTGGGATGAAGCTGGTTCTAGGGTCAACAGAGTTGATGATTCACACTACAGTCTGAATATACTATGTGACTCACTCACTTAAAAACTTTGACTACAGTAATTGTTAACAGTTTCTACTCTCTAAGGAACTGGGAGTTCAAATCAGGGGCCAAAGTGAATACTTCTAGAATGAGTCAGTGTACCAATTTATATAAGACTAAGGCATCTGCCTCCACGAAGAACTAAAGAAACAGAAACAAACTTGCATTTTGCCTGAAAAGATGTAAATAAATTTATCACAGGCACCCTAGTGGCTGCACTTATTCCTATAATCAAAGTAATGTTTCAAACCCCAAAGATTAATAGTGGATCAAACCAAAGTCTACAAAAATTACAATAAGGAAAAAAATAAAAGATCTATTTAAGACAGAATTTACAGTAAAATATTAAGAATTCCTTTCTTTTCAAAAAATACACATTTTTATTGATTTTATTTTTTACTTTTATTTTTTGGCATATGTTTTGTGAGTGTTTACCTTTATTGTTGAAAATATTACAGATGTCCCCCTTTTTCCCCATTGACCCTTTTCACCCTGCACCCTCTCCCTGCCCCAGCCTTCACAACACTATTTCCTGTGTCTATTGGTTATGCATATATGCAAATAAATTCTTTGGTTAATCTCTTCCCACCCACCCACCCCTGCCTTCCCTCTGAGATTCATCAGTCTGTTCCTTGCTTCTATGTCACTGAATCTATTTTGTTCATCAGTTTATTACATTTTTTAGATTCCACTGGGGAGGGGCTGGGGAGGGTTGGAATGGGTCATTGGGGAGAGAAAGGGGCATCTGTAATATTTTAAACAAAATAAATAAATAAATAAATAAATAAATAAATACATGTGGCAGTGTAATTCACTATAACAAAGTACTAACAGGATTCTTCCTCAGAAGGAAACCACAATTTTTCAGACAGAAAAACTCAATGGGATAATTTAAACTTTGGCCACAGCCGGTAAAGAAAATAATAGAGACACAGAGAAATTAAGAAAGGGTCAAGTTTTATTTGTATCTATGTGGAAAACAGCTTTATAAAAGCAAAATAGAAAGGATTTTTGAAAATAATTTCTAAAGGCTAAAGTTTTTTGATGTTAGACAGTTGGCTACCAGTTCTGAAGAACCAGCAGAGTTATATGTAAGGAAAGTCAAGGTTTGTTCAACTTCGGGAACACCAGACTCTTTTCCCAGACAAAGAAAGTATCACACTTAGGTACTGACATTGTGTTTAAAAGGTTTTGCCAGCGCAGTGAGAAGTGTTTTGTATGTGAGTGGGTGCTGAGAGCAAAACCAACTCTGGTTTATTGCTTTTTACTATTTCTTTAGCTTGCCCTATTTAGGTACTTCTATTTATAAGGTAAAGATAGTAGAGCAAAAACAGTGACTCCCCCCCCCCCCCGCCCTTTGGTAAAGAAGCACTTTATTGAAAACTCTGAGATACCTTTCTATTATTTCTACCCAGAACACTGATGACCTGAACTGCTGGCCAGAATGAGGGCATACGAAAGCCTACAGGGGATTGGAGAAGGGGGCATGGACTATGTGCACAAGGACAATCTTATTTGCACGTGGGTTCTCTGCTTGAGTTCTCTGATACTGTTTACAAACTGACTTTTTTGGTATGCCAAAATAGCTGTAAAAGGACAGAGAGTTCTACGTGTTAGGAGGATGCCTAAGGGATGTTTTCATACCATTGAGCGTGGAGGAATGCAATAGATGATTTCCTGTTACTATGTAATACTTTCTAATATGTAATTAGATGTGCCCACTCCTTCGCATTTACCTGAATTCAATCACAGATATGAATTATTAAAGTTCATGTAATATAACTTGTAGAATGAAAAATGAGAGGAGTAAAAAATGAGTAAACACCCAAGGCTGTTCCCAGGGAGGATAGCCCTTTACACTATTTCTCAATTCTCAAAACAGTCCCGTCAGTGTGTTACCAGGCTATCAGAATGCAACAGCAAAGAGTCTTGGGTATCACATGACAGTGACCATTGCCTATATTTACTGGAGGAAAAATAGCCTACCAAAGAGGAGAGAACAGAGACGAAATATTGTGATTCATTCTAAGACTGAATAGAGATGTGCTCAAACAATGTCATTGTGAGTCTCTCTTCCTCTCTAATTATTGTTGTTATTGTTATTACTATCAGCTGTGCTGTTATTCTGTTGGTTTGTTTTCAAGCAAGACCCTAATATGCTCAGGCTTATGTGGTGCTTATAACTTACAAATCCAAAAGAGAAATAATATCATCAATTCTTTTAGAATTCTAATCTTGCAACTTGCTTAGCTATATGACCTTGGGCAAGCAACTTAACACCTCTGTGCCTCAGTTTATCTATAAAATGAGTATAATAATAATAAAGTAAAAGCTCATAAAGTTTTTGAGACAGCTAAATGATTTCTTCCACATAAATCACTTGAAACAGTGTCTGGCACATTAAAAATATCCCATTATAGTTATATAAAAAATAAATACAAGAGTAACCAATCTCTCTCACAGTGTCAGTGTTATAAGGGTCCTGACTGGCTCTATTTGGGTGATGGGTTCACCTGTGGATCAATCTCTGTGCCCTGAGTGAGGACAATGCCAGAATACAGGTTGGAAGTGCAGGGCTTCTTCTCTGACAATGTCATGGGAGTCACGGGAAATGGGGGGGATAATTCCCAGAATCAGCAGGGGGCAAAAAAAGATATACTCTAGCTTTGAATTGTCTTTATTAAGATTATTCCAAAAACAGGAGTAGATTTCAGTGTTCAGATGGAGAGGACCGATAAGGGGCTAGGAAGTGCAGAGGGAGGGGAAGCTAAACATGACATCTTTCTAGCCAGGTCTTTCTTCTACTCACCTGCATCTAATACTTCTCCTTCTCCCACCATTACCACCCCCCCAATAATTCTCTCTACTTCCAGAATCCTAGGATCACACTGTAGCTTTAGTACGTGAGTACTGCTGTATGTGTCCTAGATCTTTGAATGGCAAGTGTCTTTGTAGGATACAATTGTGTGCTTTTACAATATTAAAGACACCACTTCAACTGGAAAATCTGTGAATTCAGTCAAAACAAAAATCATACTAATGGCTTTATAATTTTTACATAAAATGCTAGTCAAGTAAATGTGTTATTTAATTTTAAACTGGCATAGTCAAAGTTGAACCACCCCAACTATAGGGAAAAAAAGTGTCTTTATATCTTTTAGCTTTTGTGAGAAGCAAGTTTACTCATTTCTAGTTAGAAAATTAACCCAAAAGGTATGTGATTACTTTATTATAAGTCTTCTGCCCATGATGTCCTGACCATAATATTTTTAAGGATATACTGGCAGAAAAAATGACAGTACAGTAAAACTGGGAAATCTCCAGTGTCAAAGAAATGATGCACACTGAGCTTAGCAGACCTAACAGTATTTTTGCCCTTTGAGGATGTGTTCAGCTCATCTTCCTTGTTCCTAATGCACTCAAAGGCTCAGCCTGATTAATTCATACTGAGAACAAATTGCATAAGACTCCAAGACTGACACTTCCAAAGTTCATCCATTCTATAGTTGTTTGACATTAGAAAAGGGCAACTTTTAAAAAACTTATAAAATAGATTTTCTCACTCTGCTGGTCATGTCTCAAAAACAGCTGAACAGGTTTTTTGAAACTTTTAAAGTAATCTATCATTCAACTCACCATTTCAACACTGATAGTTAAAATTAGCAACAGTCAAATTTACTTTTCTGAAAATCTAAATACCTCAAGATTTTAAATATTATTCAATATACAAGTTCATGAAGATAATGGCTGTCTCATTCATAAATCAAGAGCTTAGCCCAATATCAGTCACTTAATAATTGTTTTTTAATAAGCGATCAATTTAATGAATGAGTGAAAAAGTTTTATTATGGAATATAGGCAATAATGGTGAAACGAGCAGGCAGATCATCCTGAAGTTATTAATTCATGACAATTTTATTTCTGACACTGAATCAATTATACTCAAATAATTAATACATAGCACCAACAATAGACAAAAACCAAACATTTAAGTCAATTTGTACTCATCCATCTTATCGCAAATATAGACATCAGATTTACCTCTGGCACACTGTTGTAGGCGACGAGAGCAGCACTGGGTGCTAGTCCAGTGGGGTCAGATTGGGCCTGGGTTCAGCAACCTCGTGGTACTTGGATTCTGTCTAGGAAAGAATTCAGAGCCAAGACCTGAACTATTAGAGAACATTTATTTGGTAAATCACAGAGGTAAAAGAAGTAATTTCTAGGAGAAATGGGCTTAGGAAACAAGTTACAGAGGTTAAGGAAAGGGCCTTTGGCACTTGAGACTGAGGAAGCTAATGGTGACATGCCTGGAGGGAAGGGGAAGGGAAAGGAAAAGGCAAGATTTTAAGCATGGAGATCTTAGGGGAGGTCCCAGGGAAAGATCTCATTATAAAATTCTGCCGCTTTCCAGGTGCATCCTTTCAGGGTTGTGATCTCCACTGATTGATTGGCTGGTGCCAGGGCAGGGGCCATCATTCAATGCAACTGGTCCTGAGGTCAGCTGTGGCTGGTTCTGTCACTTTTCTGGGCCTGGAGCTGAAATACAGCTGAGGCCTAGATGTTATCTCTAGGGAGGAAAGGTCAGGGGGTCCAAAACACATACCCAGAAATATGCTAGGGGGGAAAGGCCATCCTGGGGGCAAAATCTCACCCTATATTTATCTGTTGCTAGGCACCTGGAGCTTTCCACCCTGCCCATAGTCCTTACTGTCAATCACAATACTATTCTGGGCTACTTCTTATTGAACTGGAATTAATCTGATTCAAATTGGCTTAGTTAGGAAAAGGGATTTATTTAAAAATGCAAACATGACTTCTAGGAATCTAGATTGATTCTGAGATCAGGACATCTGGATCTAGGGGCTAAAATAAAGTATCAAGTTTCCATTCTCTCTTCATCTCTCATGTCTCTTTTTTGTCAGCTTCCCCTTATTCTGCAAGTGTATTATCAGCTTTATTCTAAAAAGAAGGGGGATTTTTTGGTTTTGTGCCCAGTCCTGATCAATCATTGTATCAGGGGCTTTGGCTGCTGATTATCCCAGGTCATCAGTCACGTGGCTACTCAGGAGGTAAAAGAAAGTTCACTGTAATTAACAGAAATATAGGGGATGGGGGTAGGGTAGTTCCATATTGAAAGCACTGGTGCATTGATTACACAAACAGTGTCAATTGTTTGCACTTCCCTGTAACCACAGCCTTTGCAATGCAATGTGACTTTGTAGCTGTTACTACCAGGGGCAGAGACTATTTCTCCACCCTTTGAATCTGTGATGACTTTGTGACTTGCTGTGGCCATCAAAATGCCTCTGCTCCCTTTCTTGACCTCTGCAACTACAACTACCATGGAAATGAGCACCAGTTAGGCAGATGGAGAACAAGAAAACACATTCAGTGATCTGCCCCAGGAAAGACAATGATCTGTTCCAGGTAAGGATGCCCTAGATCAGTCATAGCCCAGAAAACCCTTCAATTAACTGAAGATAAATGAACGAGTCCAGCTGAGATCAAACAATTTAGCTCATCAAAGCTAACTTTGGAAGAAGTAGATTTTTTAAAAAAATTTTTAATTGAATTTTAGAGAGGGAGGGAGGGGATAGGGAAAGAGAGAGACATTCTTCAGTTGCCTGTCATGGGACAAAGCTCCAGTCAACTGAACCACACTGGCCAGGGCTGGAAGAAATAGATTTTGAACCCAAAAAAGAATTCAGTTACTATAAAATAATGAATGGGTTTCCATTACTGATTGGAACTGTCTCCAAAAGAGAATAAAATATTTGCCTGCAATGGAATAATTTATTAATTCCCAATAATGGATATTATGAAAACCAATATACATTAAGATGTATGTTCTAGTATGTCTTTTAAGCAGAATAATCTTATTGGCCTAAGAGATGCAATTCCTTAAAATGGTTTGTAAAAGATTAAAGGATACAACATTATAAGAAAAGGAAAGATTTTGATTAAAAATCAATGATAATAATGATTAATGAATAAATGATTAATAATGCTAAAAGTTGATATAAACACTGATGTATGCTTTTAACATAGACTGCCAACCAACCCCTAATTTTGAATCATTTCTTTCTTTGTATTTAAAAGCAAGACAAATTAAGAAATTAATGAATTAATAATGCAAAGCATGAAGAAGAAAAAAAGCAAAGTATGCAAACTTAATTCTGAAGGAGTCACCTCACCATCCATCATGATATAATATTAAGCCAATATTAATGGAATGGAAAGTCAAAACATTAGAAAGATGATGATGATGATTTTTGGCTACTAGAGCAACAGAGTAAATAACAAGTACAATGCTTAGGGCTGTCTATAGGGAAATTTGCAATGAGTAAGAAGAAGCCAGAGAGTCATTTCATGATGTAATTTTCTCACAATTATATCATGTTACTCAAAATCTCAATATCTTTTCAAATATAACTCTTGAGATTTCCTCCAGAGAGTATCAATCCTCCTAAAGCTGTCCCTGTGCTTTGTGAACTGCTGCAATAAAGATTAGTCAGGAATTATAAAGAAGATAACTCTTTCACACTAACTAGATCATGTTAAGAACAACTTTATGAGGCTATATTTCCTTGGTTAATCAAATCATATGCCTATTAGCAACATTTGTATGGAATGAATCTATCATTTATTGTGGTTAAATGTTGTGTTTTAATTTTAAAATGGGCATCAATCCCCTCATTAAAAATTAAACACTGAAAAAATTACTAGCGTTATTAATATTGTGGCATCTTAGTTCTGAATCTTACCATTTCTCCTCCTGAAACAAAGTGAAAATGGGGGAATATCCATAAGCTAATTTTCACACAAACTATGAGACATAAAACCTAAAAACTGCAATATACATTTAAGTGTTACCAAAAGAGCTGAGACAGGTATAGAGCATAGGCATTTCTGTAAGAAGTTACACAGGGAGCTTTCTCTTGCTCTCTCTCACTCTCTCTCTTTCTCTTTCTCTCTCTTTATATAATGATACAATATGTATCAAAAAATCTCAATAGAATTATGAAATAGTATGCTACTTTTGTTTAAGAAACTGGGGAAGCAAAACTTTATTCACATTTTCTTATATGTTAATAAACAAAGCTGAAAGGATATCTAAGAAACTGAAAAAATGGCAAACATTAGATGGCAGGGGAATGGGGGAAAATAAATACAGTGGTGCCTTGGATTTCAAACGTCTCCGTTGATGAACATTTTGGTTTACGAACGCCATGAACCAGGAAGGAAATGCTTCGGTTTTCAAACACACCTCGGAGGTCGAACACACCTCACGACTTGTGCTGAGTGCAAGATCCTGAGGCCTAGCTGTCGGCTGCTGATCCCTCAGTTCTCAAATGTTTCAGAACCCGAATGGTCTCCTGGAATGGATCACATTCGAAAACCCAGGTACCACTGTAAGGGGTGACTTCATAATTGTTTTAATATTTGAACAAATAGTTAATTATCTATTTCAAAATTTTATAATGTATCTTTTAAAAAAACACTGTATTTTACTTTTTTTCTCCCTATGGAAAGATTAACTGTGACAAAGGACATTTTTACATATAGCAGTTTAGGAGAGTAATCAGGGAATATATCATATTGTTTCCTGACTGTTTTAGATCACAGTTGTCCTATGCTGAGTGATGTAGATTATAAAACTAGATAATCCACCTGATCAGATCAGTGACTGTTGATCATTGGGCTAGCATGTGTTGGAGGATACTTCTCCATGGCTCTCTAACATTCCTGCAGTCTTGCAAGCAGAAGCACTGACAGTCATTTATTCCAGGTTATGTTTTTAAGGATGTTTGCATGGTAAAATTACTTAAAAGATAGAAATAGAGTCTCCATTTGGAGCAAAGAGCAGGTTTGTTTATAGTCTAATATAATAAAAATACTGTCTCCAAGGCAAATGGACAGGTTGCTTGCAGCCGTTTTATAAAATTTTGGGGTTTTCTGAGCTTGTGGTTGCACTTGTGTTATGCAAAACATACTGCACGTGCAGACACCACCTTACCTTGCTGCATCCTGTGGGAATTTAGGCTCAGGGAACCACCACAAAAAAATGATCATACGTTGGGTGCTACTATTGCAGTATGTAATAACTATCCTTTGTCTGAGTCCAGAATCTGTTTGCTGTCAGCGTCTATTAAATGTCAGCAGACTAGTTTAGCAGCTTGCAAGTAGCATAAACTCTCAGACCCATCATGGTCTTGTCAACATTTAGATTTCTATGTCCAAATTTATGATGTATACCTTAAGGCCATATATAACAAGTTTTCTTGTCTCACTATCATTCCTAAATATTAATTTAATTTTGTGATCAATTAATGTAATGATGTACATCACTCAGCATGTGTGTGTTCATGTGTGTATTTTATAGGAAAGAATGAAGAAAAATCAAGTTAGGACCAGTCATAATATTTTCCACCACTTAGAAAAAGTACTTTAAAACTAAAAAACATTAAAAAAATATATAGTCTGGATTCCAGACTACATTTGAAATATCTTAGAGGTGTTGTGTTTTTTTTTGGTTTTGCTTTGTAGCTGACTTTCACATAAATGAAAAATTATTCTTATAAAAATTAAAAC
Source organism: Miniopterus schreibersii (assembly GCF_964146895.1). Taxonomy (NCBI): domain Eukaryota; kingdom Metazoa; phylum Chordata; class Mammalia; order Chiroptera; family Miniopteridae; genus Miniopterus; species Miniopterus schreibersii. The sequence continues at coordinate 114,884,445 of NC_138102.1, read as the reverse complement.
AGTAAGGCTAAAAACAGAAAGAAAAATAACCCATATCAGATAGCTAATTATACTCAGATCTATTTTTCAAAGTAACTATTAGCCTTTTAACCAAACTTGTCATCTTGTCATTAAATAATTTTTGTACTGAACCAGTCAATTGTCTTCAAAATAACAGGAAAATAATTTATAAAACAGTAAACACAGAAAGATTCCATTTATATATGTGCCTGTGCATGAAACTGGAAGAATGAAAATTTTAATAGTGATGATCTCCGGGTGGTGGTGTGTCACATAATCTTAATTTGCTCCCTGGTGCCTTTCCATATTTAGTAATTTAGGAAAACAAAAATTTCTAAATTGCAATATTTTAATTATTACAAATTTAAAGTGTTTATTTAATTCAAATTTTTTCTTTTCAAACTGATTTGTGAGTATAGGCAAAATACATGTATAGCAATGATGTCATATGCCCACATTGGTTTTCTAATAACTTTTCTATAAATGTAACCTAAAAAGTAGCACACAGAAATTCATATGTTCCCAGTCACTTCAGTATTTAAAATACAAAAATAAAATTCATGGACAGTTTGGTAGGAATAAGCTGTTGTAATGGCCTAATATTTGAGTCTCTCCTTATTTAAATATATATTCTGACAATATTTTACAGTTGCTTCAAGTACATTCAATTTATTACCTTAAGCCAAAGCACACTATTTAAAAAAATTAGGATATTCAACACTTTTAAATCCCTTTTACCTATTTGAGTTTGCCCAAGCATGCCTTTCCTTCCTCTCTTTCTCTTTAATGTTGCCCTTTAGAATCATACTCCAGCTTTTGATAATAATAATGTAAAGATGTCTGAAGGGGGTGGTAGTTTAATGCATTATTTCTGACATAGGGGGTCAAGAGGCTGAGACAGATGTTTTTGAATTTGCTGAAGACAAAATTGTGAATAAAAACCAAGTCTGAGTTCAGAAAGCTGAAAATGGCTTATTTTACTCCATATTAAAATTGATTCACTAATGCACTGTCCTAATGGCTGTCATCACAATTTATATAGATTCATTTTATTGAAGCATATCAGTAAGTAGCCAGTTCTTTTCACAGTAAAGAGGGAAAAAAATTAAAAAGCTAAAGAGCTCTTCATTTCTTTCTTCATATAAAGTATGGTTTCCCAACCTCTGCACTATGGGCAATTTGTTCACAAAATTCTTAGTTGTTGGAGGGGACCGGCAAGGCCAAGGAGGTGAGGAGAGGGGCGTCCCGTGCATGATAGGACGTTTAGCAGCATCCTTGCCTCTGTTCATTAGAAGCCAGCAATGTCCCATCATGACAACAAAAACATTTCCAAACATTGCCAAAATTCCCCTGAAGGCAAAATTACCCACAGTTAAATACCATGATATCACTGTAATCAGAATTAGGCTGTCAAAACTGGAAAAGGGATATATTGGTTAATCTAGTGATATGTTTTATTAAAGTGTAAGTCTGTTCACACTCTTCGACATTGGCAACTTCATCTTGGAAATATTAGTTCCTCAACTGCTCTTACACATGTAAAGAAAAGAAAACTTTAGATTGGTGTGTGAGAAGAGGTTGTTATCCAATGAGAATGAAGCAATGCTATTTGGCCCATAAATACATTTTACACTCATAGAAGGTCAAAGGTAGACAGGAAGTTATTAGACATCACCTCTCCGAAAGTTCTCCTGGAAAACCTTCTCAGTGAGCCCATCCTGGTGCGCTCCAGAAAAATAAGGTAACCAGGTATCCCAGTTTGCCTGCTTGTGTTTGTTGTACCTGCATAATTATTAACAATAATTCCTTTCATTCCTCAAAGTGTCTGAGTTTAGGGTACTAAATTAAAAAATGTAATCCCTTGTCAATTTTAGTCGGCTGCATTTGAACTATTACTAGTTCTTGGCCTTCTGTTCCTAATTATCCCAGAAGGACCTACTGAAATACATTACAGGTAACAGCTGGACAGGCAGTTTTGTCTGGTATTTAAGAGCATGTTGTAAGTCTAAGCTTGAATTCTAACTCCAGCAATTTTGAGCTGTGATACTTTGGGTCTCAGTTTTCTCATTTTTAAAATGAGGTTAAAAATAGCAGTTGCTTCCTCACCCATAAAAAAGCATACATAAAATACTTAAAGTTTATACATAAATAATAGCATACATAATAACATGCATAAAATACTTAGAACCGTCCCTGGCACAATACTCTTATAGTCAATCCTCGATTTTTCAGACCTCAATTTAAAGGACTTTGGATTTAACGGACATTTCTGGTCTGTATGTTGTATGTGAAAATTAACACCCTGTTAATTTTAAAATGCTTTTAACCAAGAGTTGCTTACAATTAAATTAACAGTTATTTTTTGTTATTAATCTACTGTTATTTTTAACAAGTTTTAGCGAATAAGCCATATTTTGGAAAAACACTCTAGTAATTTCACTGACATAAATAAATATTACATATCTAAAACTATAGTCTGCATATTTATTTATTATTATTATTTTGTTAAAATATATCTGTATTGATTTCAGAGAGAGAAAGGGGGAGAGAGAGAGAGAGAGAGAGAGAGAAACATCAATGATGAGAGAGTCATTGATCGGCTGTCTCCTGCACGCCCCCGACTGGGGATGGAGCCCACAACCCAGGCATGTGCCCTGACCAGGAATCAAATCCCAATCGCCTGGATCCTAGGTCGACACTCAACCACTAAGCCACGCCCGGCGGGGCAGTCTGCATATTTAAATCCAAGAGTCACCACTCGTAAACGATGTTCAGAGAATGATTAGCACTTGATCACACAGCCTGGAATGTAGTAATTGGTTCTGTTGTCACGTGGTGTGACTTTCTGAAGCAGTTTTAATGCCTGTGGCCCATGTTCCCACGTTTGCTAAGCCAGGACCAGCAGTGTGCATTTGTTTACTCTTGGTGATTAGTGAAGGCCTACATTTACTAGACCTATTCAGTATAAATTTAAAATTACAGTAAGACACTTAGAAAAGTTTACAGTGAAATTAAACTTTTCATACACACTTAATTTTAATTACACAAATGTGTCTCCATAAGTAAAAACAAGTAAACTAACAAATTTGTCAATTTTTAACATACACATTCAGAAAACTTACTTTATTATATCACAGACTTTCAACTTTAACAGACACTCTATCATACGAATTAGTCTGTTATATTGAGATTTTACTGTACTCTTTTAGTCCATTATTTATCCTAGTCATTGTCTTCTCTACTATTCATACTGGGAAGAAAAAAAAAGTGTGAATGACTGCACACTGTTTTTCTTTAGTCTCTGAAATTGTGCCATCAACCTACTCATTATATATGTTGGACATTTTCCACTTGCTATTCAATCAAATTTGAATCATATCACACTTGGTCATTTGTAAGCTGTTTATATAACAGCACTTAATAATAATTTCGATTGTTTTTATAATTTTCAATATCAGGTTTAGAGTATTATTATTGCTATTATATTACATCATATTTATTTTTTCTGGGAAATTATTTTAGACATTCACATGGTCAAGAATTGGTGAAATGAGTATAGATAGACTAAAAATAGCTCCCAATGGTCCCTATCTCCTGATATTCACATTTTTGTATAATCTTTCCCCTTGATATGAGTTTTGTGACTTGCTTCTAACTTGTAAAATATGGCAAAAGTGAAGGAATGTCACTTCCATGATTAGATTGCTAAAGATTGTGACTTCCATCTTGTTAGCAGACTCTATATTGCTTTCTCAGCTTATAGGATTTGATGGAGCAAATTCCCATGTTGGAGAGGCCTGTGTAGCAAAGAACTGAAGCCTCAGTCCAACAACCCATGAAGAACTGAAAACTACCAAAAACCACATGAGCTTGGAAGTGGGTCCTTTCCCAGTAAAGTTTTGAGATGACTAAAATCAAAGGATTCCTTGATTATAGTCTGTGAGAGTCTCTATTCAACACTTTATTATCTATGAGATAATAAAATGATGTTTTAAGTCAAGTTGCTTAATAAAATAATATGCAACAAAAGATAACTCACAAAAAGAGAGAATGTTGTACATATGCTCATGAGCTCTTACCTAAAACTACATTTAATTAAAAATAAACTTGATCTGACCTTCAATTCTAAATGATAGCTTTGCTGGGTAGAGTAATCTTGGTTGTAGTTCCATGTTTTCCATCACTTTGATTATTTCTTGCTACTCCCTTCTGGCCTGCAAAGTTTCTGTTAAGAAATCAGCTGACAGTCGTTCGTATGGGGGCTCCCTTGTATGTAATTGATTGCTTTTCTCCTGCTGCTTTTAAGATTCTCTCTTTGTCTTTAACCTTTGGCATTTTAATTATGATGTGTCTTGCTGTGGGCTTCTTTGGGTTCCTCTTGTTTGGGACCCTCTCTGCTTCCTGGACTTGTAAAGTCGATTTCTTTCCCCAGGTAGGGGAAGTTTTCTGTAATTATTTTTTCAAACAGGTTTTCAACTTCTTGCTCCCTTTCCTCTCCTTCTGGCATCCCAATAATATAAATGTTGGGCCTCTTTAAGTTGTCCCAGAGGCTCCTTATGCTATCTTCATATTTCTGGATTCTTTTTTCTTTTTGCTCTCCTGGTTGGGTGTTTTTTGTTTCTTCATGTTCCAAATTGCTGATTTGATTCTCAGTGTCCTCTACTCTACTGTTGATTCCTTGTAAATTATTCATCATTTCAGTTCGTGTAGCCTTCATTTCAAATTGGTACTTTATTATGTCATCGATTTTCTCAATTATTTTCGTCATACTCTTATTAATATCCTTGAGCATCCTTATAACCATTATTCTGAACTCTGTATCTATTAACTTGCTTGGATCTTTTTCATTTAGTTCCTTTTCTAGAGATTTCTTCTGTTCTTTTCTTTGTGACATTTTTCTTTGCCTCCGCATTTTGGCTGCTTCTTGGTGTTTGTTTCTATGTATTAGGTAGAGCTGCTATATCTCCTGGTATTTGTAGAGTAACTTTGTGTAGTAGGTGTCCTGTAGGGTCCAGTGGCTCAGCCTCCCCAGTCACCTGAGCTGGGCTTTCTAGGTGCTCCTCTGTGTGGCTATCATTTACAATTGAAGGTCAGATAAAGAGCTTCTCAGACAAGGAAAAGCTAAAGGAGTTCATCACCATCAAACCAGCACTACAGGAAATGTTGAAAGGTCTTTTTAACAAGAAGCTAATGAACAAAAGAATCTGATGAACTAAATAGATCCAGAGACAATGACACATGTAACAGACAATCATATTTCAGAGGGAAGAGGGAAGGGGGGTGGAGGGTGGGAAGAGATTAACCAAAGAAATTATATGCATATATGCATAACCCATGGACACAGACAATGACGGGGTGAAGCCCTGCGGAGGGGGTGGGAGGGAGGTAGAAGGGGTCAATTGAGGGGTAAAAATGGGACACCTGTAATACTTTCAACAATAAAGATAAATTTTAAAAAATAAATAAAAATAAATAAAAATAAACTTGATCGTACTGGTTGAAAATCACTGATATATGGGATTTCTCTGTATTATTTCTTACAACTGCATGTGAATCTACACTTATCTCAAAATAAAGCTTTTTAAATTAAAGTGAATTGAATATATATAAAAAAATAAAGCTAAACATGTTGCCCCCTATCTCATTGACATCATCATAACTTTGATCTTTCATATAAGTCTCTGTATAAAACTTTTCAAGAAATTTTTGTATGCAAGTGAATAGAAAGTAGAGCTGTGAAAATAAAGCAGGACTTGTTTAGTTTTTTTGTTTTGTTTTGTTTTGCTTGAGGTAGGAGATCCTAGGCGTAAGTGAATAATCCAGGGAGCGGGAGAGAGAGATGACAATGGAGTCAGAACAGACATATGCAGAAAAGAAATTCCTAAGAAAGCAAAGTGTGATGATATGCAGAGGACCACAGAAGGAGGGATTTGTTTTTGACTGAAGGGAAATACTTTATCCCTCACTTCTTACAGGCAGGAAAGAGAGGTCAGTATTAAAGTATGCTGGCAATTTTGCAGGCTATCAGAGAAAGAAATTTAAAAAATCACAGTGTGCAATCTGTATATTACTAATATGATATGATTTGAATGTAATAAAATATAACTGATGAACTATACAGGCATAATTAAACCTATTTCCGATGAAATAGGAAATATTCTCAATGCCTCTCTAACTTGGGAAGAATACAAATATACCATTCATGAGTGACAGCTTTTATGTTCCCCTTTGTAAACATTTTTAATATGTGAGAAAAGAACACATATGCTTTTACCTGCCATCAGAAATAATTAAGTACTGAAAATGAATCAGTAAATCTGCAGCTAAAGAGCACACTAAAATTTAACCTGTACCTTTGAAAAGCTACTCATGTTTTAACTTAGACTGAAACACAGCTATTTATCCATGCTCCTATCAATTTGTGTTAGCCAGTTTTAAAGAATCAGCTTTATCCTCACCTTTGATCCCCGAGGGTGCTGAAAAAATACCTTCTTGGATATGAACTCAAAAGGATTTCATCCTAGTCTAATTTTCTAAAGATGTTGGCTTCATGCCCAGATACACTGAAATGCAAGTCAGCTGGTGAAATGGCCATGTTCTCATTTCTACAAGGAGCAAATGATGCCCCTTTGTTGAGTATGGACTTCTAGGGCATATTAAAATCCATCATAGGTAGAAGGAGACAACTGGAAATAGAAAGGTTCATGGCAAATATGCATAGTATACTGAAAGGGCTCCCCAGTGCCAGTGTATTTGCCATTGCCATCCATAAAAGCATTGTGATTAGGGAGCAGTGAAATGAGGTCTATGCACTGATTGGTTCATAATTTTTTATTGTCAGTTTAAGGAATTGTTCTTTATTATGATGATTATTGTAATTTCTATTTTTTGTGCTAAAGTATATTTTATATATTATATTGTACAGAGTTAGCATTCATACTATTCTTGACAAAATTAAAACTGTCCACCCTAATATGAAATGCAAATATTTGAGAAATACTAATCATGGCTTAGATGGATGGTCTGTTTATTTTATAGCAGAGTGATAAAGAAAGTGTGCTTCGAAATCAGATTGTTTGTGTTCATATTTTAACTCTAAAAATGGCATTGTGACCTGGGGCAGGTTACTTAACTAGTCTATTCCTTAATTTCCTCCAATACAAAACAGATTAACGAAAGGAACTTAGCTCATCAGTGAGCAACTCATTCATTCATATATGTACAATGCCTGGCAAGAAGAAAACATGATCAGTCAAGATAGTCTATTATCATCTCCAAGCAATGAATCTCTCCTAGTACAATTATAATAAATGTTCATTTATTTAGTTAATGTAACAGCCATAAAGCTCTGGGAAATATTTTTTTATTAAACACATTTGTTGATCAACTACTATATTCTGAACACTATGCTATAATTTAGAAATACAACATTAAATCAGACAGAATCCTCAGAGAGTCTGCAACCTACAATTATTTCTTAATTTTCATAGAAAGGTTTATTTCTGTTTAAGTAGATATCATTTTAAACTGGCAAACTGTGCTTGGTACTGAGTGACTCTCTGAGATAGAAGCTGGGGATGGTGAAAAGCTAAAGATAAGAGGGCACCAAGAAGATTGCCAGTGACAAAGGGGACTAGAAAGAATTAATCCCAAAATAGGAGACAAATTCAAAGTAACTTGTAAATGACAGTTTGTTAACTTCTGTGTGCAACCACTGAACACAGAAATGTATTCTACAAAGAGTAGTCTTTCTACAATTTTCCTTCTAATGTACCGTGAGCATTATCATTTTCCTTAGTACTCACATAATGCCTGGGCTTCAATAAGAGTTTTAGAGGGCAACTGGTGGGATGGGTAAATTTTTTTATTAGGCTTTGATAGAAATATGATTGTGAACTATGATTTTGTTATGGACAGAGACAGTCATCAAAAGTTTCAACTAGTTTATACAGTTATTTTCTATTTATAAAAAGTGAAGTGGGTATGGTTCGATTATTACTTGAAATGCTATCTCCACCATCCACCTCCAGCTCCATGCAGTCCAATTCCAGGTGATAATGAAGTTCCCAACCAAAGATACACAGCCTCTTAACTTGATGTTCGTTACTCTCTGTACAGTAGTATCCTATCACTTTCTTGGCCTCAGTTTGGTAGATTGGTACACTGATAAACTGAAAATCAGTATAGTGCAATCTATACAATTCAGGAAAAAATGGAACATTTTCTTTTTTCTCAGTCAATTCCCATAAAAACAAAGGTGTTTAGCCCACAGTAGATCTGGAACATTACTGGGTGAGCAAGTAAGCCATACCTTATAAAGCAAGATACTTACTTGTGTCCACCAGCGCCAAGGAAGGCGGAGAGCCCTATAACACTCTTGTCCTACACTGAACAAGTTGGCATTAAATGAATAAAATGTAACTTATTTCAGTTTTTGATTTATGTATAAGTTTTAAAAGATAATTGAAACATGAATTTTTTTCAATGCCTACTGGATAAAGATAGAGCCCAAGGCCTGATTAACAATTTTAATATATATCTGTGAAGTTACATTAGATAGTAAGTACACATCCTAGAAGTACAAACTGAGGAACAAAAGTTAATGTGAAAGTTGAACTTGAAATTTAGCCAGAATTTTTGATAGTAAAAATGATAGAGACAAATACCTTAGTCAAAATTAATTTCCTAAAATATTCTGTGATTACCACATGAGACTAAGATATGCAGTTGTGGGTCTCACTATGGCATAAGTCTTCCTCAGGGAAGGGTCCAGAAGGAGAAAGAAAGGAATAGATACACTCTCAAGAAGTACTACTCATGACTGAGGTGATGCAATTATCCACATCATCTGATCCTAAAGTATCTCTTTAACCAAAGACTGGTTCTCTTTCAGATTCTACATGTCTAATGAATTAGAGGTTTTTGCCCTGATGAGAAAGATCCTTGGTTCTGGTGAAAGCATTAGCTACCAGGGAAAGAGAACTACTATCCATGGCTACATGGGTGACCACTCTATCAACTGCCTTTGTGTGAAAAAAAAAAAGTTAACTGGACAAATATATATGTCTATATTTCACTTAGCACTGAAAGTATATAAGTTCTTTCTCTCAAGTGTTTTAATTGATAGTTTGAGAAATTTAAAAATTTATGATTACTAGCATCAAAAATATTTTTTATATCTGATGCTGGTTTGTGTATGCAATAGTCATTTGGGTTGGCTTTATTTCAACTCCATTATAATTTTAAGCAAAATGTAAGGTCTGGGATATTTCCTTTTCTATTTTCTGGTGTGCAGTATCTATCTTAAATCATATACATTTAGAAACAAAGAAATTTCTCATGGGTGTTAATGTTGGCAGACACTGGTGAAAAAAACAGCAGGCATTCTGAAATGATCCCACTCCTTTCCCAAGAGGATTAAAACAAATTGCTCATCAATCTGTTTTTGTACTCAGTAAGAACAGGTGTCAATAGTCCAACTTGAAATCACAACCATGAGTTCTTTAATCTTTGGGATCAATTTGTGCAAAGAAGATAAAAAGTTTTCAGAGACACAGGGAGATACTTCAGCCTAGCAGAAATACAGCCCTTAGATACAACCCGATTATTCAACAGCAGAAAGAGATGCAACCCCAGGGCTGGACTATAATTTCAGATCCAATTTCTAGTTATCTCTTGAATATCTGTGCTGTCACAGGAAAATATGTTGGCAAATTCACAACATTAATCCCATGCTCAAAGATGTTTTTCAGAATCTCCTTCAACAACAAAATAATATAAAAACTCTTTGAAATTGTATAACACTATTCTCCACCTGATAGAGTTTTAGATGTTTATAAATGTTATTGCTCACAGATGAGTTTAAGTGTGATTTAATGCTACAATGCACAACTGCCTCTTTTTCATGAAAACATGTTTAAACTTTGATTCCAATATAAAATCTGTCAGGAACCAGCCTGAAAAACGAACAAACCTGAGTTCAAGCGGAGGGAATGAAAGAGACAAAGTTATGGGATTAGGGGGACTATCCTCTAATGAGGAGCAGCTCCAAATGGCTTCAAAGCCTTTATTATATAGTGAGTAACAAACAAGTGATAATGCGGTGAGGGTGATACAAACTAGTTCCTTCAAGGCTGCATAAACACTCTTTCAGAGTAAACACCCTGCCTCCTGCGTGAGCCCCGACCTTGGTGATTTCTTTATCTCGGCTCCTCATGGGAACTTGTGGGGAGGGTGGAGTCCCTGACTCCAGACCCTCAGGTGACGTGGACCATGTCCAGACATGTCACGGGCTCCCAACAAAAATCTATCTTTTAAAATGCTTATGGGTAGGAAAAAATGTTCTCAAACTTAATTTCTTTTCTAACCTACTGTTTGCTATTTCTGCCACTAATTTCTCATCATCACCATGCAAATTCACTCTTCAAAACAACTCAGAGAGCTATTTCATTTAAAAACGGGATGTGTTCCATTACCAAAGGTAGTCTTTGAATGCCTGTTATGTAACAAGCACAGTGACAGGCACACATAGATAAAAATTAATAAAGTATAAAAGCCTATAAAGTCTTGAGTTTTCTATTGCCTATTCCTCTTTAGTTTATTATATGTAATTCCAATTCCAAGCCCAACCAACTTCTGTAGCTTGATTTCTTTTTTTCTTTTTCTTTCTTTATTTTCCCCCCATCACCATTTATCCCCCCTATAACCTCTTCTAACTCCACCCACCCCCTCCCCCAGCAATGACCACACTATTGTCCCTGTCACTGAACTCTTTCTTTTTTTTTGATCAGTCCCCCCATACCCCACAGCCCCACACCCCCAATAGCTGCAGACTGCTTTCTTGCTCTCTGAGTCTGTCTCTATTTTGCTTGTTAGCACTTTTTGTTCATTAGATTCCACATATGGGTGAAACCACATGGTACTTGTCTTTCTTTGACTGGCTTATTTCACTTAACGTAATGTTCTCCAGGTCCATCCACACTGTCACAAAGGGTAAAATGTTCTTTTTTATGGCTGAGTAATATTTCACTGTGTAAGTGTACCACAGCTGTTTTATCCACTCATCTACTGATGGACAGTTGGGCTGCTTCCAAATTTTGGCCACTGTAAATAACGCTTCAATGAACACAGGAGTATGCATATTCTTTTGAATTCGTGTTTTGAGTTTCTCCTGATCAATTCCCAGAAGTGAAATCACTGGGTCATAAGGCAGTTTCATTTTTAATTTTCTTGACTTCTCTTTATGTCACTTCATGCACTGAATCCTCCATTCACACTGAACTTCTCCCCTTACCTGAATATCCTGTGCCCTTATGTTTCTCTGTGATTCCGTCCATAATACACTCTTACAATCTGGAATACCCACTTCTCAATCTGTCAAACACCTACCTAATTTAAGACCACGGTCAAAGTTATCTCCTAATCAATAAAATGTTTTCTAAATCCCCTAGGAAAAACCATTCTCTCCCTGTTCTGAATTCTATAAGCACTTTGTTCTTACCTCATTCAGATTAGCATTACAATTATACCATGAAGTTATTCTTTTACAGAATATAAGAGCTGAAAATTTTAAAATATCATTCACATTTTAATATTATAAAAAAATAATGGAAAAAATCTATTGCTGTTCATTAAAAATAATATATTAGTAGAAGGAGATGTGATTGTCTTCTCAGCAAAGTAGGCTGGGGGGAGATAATAGTTTATTATAATATTGAAAAATTCCTGTGCTAAATGTAAAAGTGAGAAATATATAACTGCTTTGTGCATTCAAAATATATAAATATGTATTTTTTTTCCAAATAGCTATTTTTCTAGGACATTGAAATTCCTCATGCTTAGAGAAACTAATATTAGCATATCAAAAAGGTATATAGACTTTTTTTTTTTTTTCAAATTACACTACAGGATTCTGAAAATGAAGTCACTCTTTTGAGCAGAATCACATGAAAGGAATCCATTAAAATAAGTAAGTAGAAAGTCAGAAAGCAGGTAAATTCAAGGACACATGTGCTGAAATAAATATCTAGTGAGGGTTAATGCAAAGGGGCCATTAACATATTTAATTATATGAAAATGTATCCATGATGTGCATAAAGAAAAACTAAGACTATTAAAATTAATAAAAGTTGCAGTACAGAAGGGATTTGAGTGTGATATTCAGTTTGATGTGTCAACTTGCCTAGCCTATAGCCTCCAGGTATTCAAACAAATACTAATCTAGGTGTTGCTGTGAAGGAATTTTCTATAAGTCCAGAAACAGTTGATTTTAAGTAAAGGTATTGTTTTACTTAATCTGGGTGGGCCTGATTCAATCAGTTGAAAGACCTATAGAGCAGAACTGAGGCTTCCCCACAGGGAAATAAACTCTGCTTGTGGGCAGCAGCTTTGGTTCCAACCTTCTCCTAAAAGCCTGCCTTAGGGATTTCAGACTTACACTGCTACCTATTAAAATCAACTCCTTACTGTAATTCTCTTAATATATACCTCCCATTGATTATGTTTCTCTGGTTGAACCCTGACTGATACATGGAGTTTAATGTCTTCATATGTCATATTTACCATCTTTTTCAGTCAGTTCATAGTCATTTAGTAAGCAGTTATTTCAAAGGTATAGATAAGTAATTGAATTCAGCTAGTCTCTGCTCACCATTTGACAAATTCGTCTATTCAGTCAAAATGGTTTTGCCTCCCCGTGGATGGTGTGGCTCAGTTGGTTAGAGCATCATCCTGTACATCAAAAGGAGGCAGGTTTGATTCTCACTCAGGGCACATACCCAGATTGCAGGTTCAATCCCAGGTTGGGACACATACAGGAGGCAGCCTATGGATGTTTCTCTCTCACATCAATGTTTCTCTCTCTCTCTCTCTCTCTCTCTCTCTCTCTCCCCCCCCCCCCCTTCTTCTCTCTAAAAATCAAATGGTTGCCTGGCCGGGCATGGCTCAGTGGTTAAGCATCAACCTAGGATCCAGGAGATTGTGGTTGATTCCCAGTCAGGGCACATGCCCGGGTTGTGGGCTCGATCCCCAGTCGGGGGCATGCAGGAGGCAGCCAATCAATGATGACTCTCTCATCATTGATGTTTCTATCTCTCTCTCTCCCTCTCCCTTCCTCTCTCTGAAATCAATAAAGATATATTAAAAAAAGAAATCAAATAGTTTTGCCTCCTAGATGAGTCCTTCACCATGACCAAATTTAAACTTTTGATCTTGCCTCTAAACATGTTTCTCTTCTAGTATCCTAATCTCTGATCTGGCACATCTAAGTTCATCCCAGAAATCTGAAAGTCATCCCTGGCACCTTTCTCTTTCTCTTCTTCCATATTAAATCCATTATTGTTTATCATAGCAGTACCAGAAACCTATATACAAAAAATGTATAAAAGGTGTGAGTACAATCAACTTGAAGGTTAAAAACTAGGTTGTAGAGCACTTTTGTTAGAATGAAGGAATGTCGATGGTCCATTTCCAAATACAGCACATTTGCCCACTTTTCTCCTGCATCGTACTATACTTGTCAATAGATAGTGGCCTTCTAACTGCATTTCCTTCTTTCATTTCTCCCTCAGTCATTTTATCACCAGACAGGTTCTGAGCCAGGGTGGCCCTCCTCCAGCATGGTCTGGGACCTTCAGGCTCTTGACTCTCACAGGAAAGACTTCCACAAGTCCAAGTGACAGCAAATGCACGTTTTATTTAGGTAGAGAAAAAGAGGCTAGGACACAGTTCCTGGAGACAGGATCAGGGGGTGAGTCTTGGAGGAGCTGCTACCACCTGCTGCTCCCTTGTTGCAAGTCTCATAGGGCGCCACTATAAAAGAAGCAAAAGTACATGGCCTAGTAGGTGAAGGTGAACTCAAGAGTGAGTTGGGTGTGGGGCCAGTCAATTCTTGGGATTTTATGTGTTTCCAAGAGTGGGTTTTTCTGAAATTTTTGGCCCCAAATTCTGTCTCTGCCTTCTGGTTGGGAGGGTTCCTGTTCCTAATATGGTCTGTTCTGGATGTGTCATGGTGTTCATTCCCCTTGGCCCTCTTTCTATGTGTGGTGTCAGTTTTTCATTATAATGATGGTATAATGAGCTTTGAGGTTGTTCTCTGGTATTATTCCTCCATCTTGGGTTGATCTTGTTTTAGCCATTTCTTATTGTTCTTGGCTTCTGTGACCACCCCAGGAGTTTTCTGTCATAAACTGTTTCCCTTTGATCATGCCTCAAGGTAGGGGCTTTAGTGAGAGGACCTACCGGCTTATTAGGATTGTGATGTTTGCTCCTGCTTTCTCATTCCACTTGTGACATTTCCCTAACTTCTTTCTATCCTGCCTCAATTTGACAAGTATCTATTGAAAGCTTACTATGAGACAGACATTTCTTGGCACTAGAGTTTAATAAAGAAAAAAAAAATCTTTCCATCATGAGGCTTGCATTCTCCCGGGAGGAAAGAGCAAAATAATAAACATAATTTATGGAAACTACATGTCAGAAAGTGATGAATGTTATGGAAAATAAAGGAAGGGGAATGGTAGTGCTGGGAACAGGTGAGAAATGCTATTTTTAAATGTGTGGTCAAAGTAGGCCTCTATGATCAAAAGATTTGTTGCCTTAAATCAAGAGTGTCAACAATGATTTGTTATTATAGGTGTCATTGAGGAAGAGCAAGGAGTCAATCTGGCTGAGAGGGAGTATATGAAGATAGGAGAGAAAGAGATTAGAGAGCTTGGGAGATGGAGAAGCAGACTGCAAGACCTTGAAGCCTGTGGATTTGTGCTCTGTATGAGAAGAAAAGACATTAAAGGGTTTTGAGCAGAGATGACATCATCTGACTTACATTTTAAAGGATTCTAATTACTGCTGTATTGAGAATGAATGTTATAGGAGTAAATATGGATTCTGAAAAGTTCAGTGAGATGCTATTACGAAAACCTAAATGAGAAACAATGGCAAGACCGATGAAACCAGTGGGAATGAGAAGTGCTCAGATTCTCGATATATTTTCAAAACAATCCAACATGATTTTCTGACAAATTGGACCCACTTTCCAAATAACAGCCAATGAAACCTGGTTTTTAAAACTTACTCTTCAAAGGATATTTAGTAGGTTCTATTTATTATATGTCAGGCACTGCTTTAGAACCTGGCAAATATCAGTGAACAATATCATCTTTAAAATCTGATCATCTCAAGCCCCTGTTTAAACCCTTTCAAAGTCTTTCACCTATTTAGATGAAACTAATTCTTTAAACATGCACAACCAGGCCTTTTATGATCTGGTCCTTGCTTATTTTTTCTCTGACATGTCCCTTCTAACCCGTTTTCTTTCCACACCCTTGCCTTATTCTCCATCGACACTCAATTATTTTTTTGCTTCTGGGATTTGTCTATGTTCCTTCCTCAATGGAATGTCCTTGCTCATGCCTCACCTTCTTTGCCTTGACTATTTCTACTTGGTCTTTAAGATTCACCTTAGCTATCACTTCTTCTGAGACACAGTCTCTGATTCCTCATGGCTTAATAATATTCCACTCTATGTCTCCCCATAGCAACTGTGCACATCACTACTGTAATAATCTTATGAGCTGTAATTGCCCTATTAACATTTGCTTTCTCCACTTGACTCCCAAGTTACTTAAAAATTTAATATGGAGACAATACCATATGTTAACTTAATGAATAATGAATTCTTAAGACTCAGTCTCTGGCATAGATTTAGGGAAAATTCCCAGTCTTAAATCACACTGTACTCCCTTCTGCCTATTAGCTATGTTGGTCTTCTTTCAAGTGTTCTAACAAGCCAAGCACTTTTTCTCCTACAAGTCTTCACATATGTTGTTCCTCCTGCTCAGAGCATTCTTCTCCTCAATCTTCATCTGAAAACCTTCTCATGCTTCAGATAATATTTTTGGTCTCACTTCCTCACAGGGGTCTTCCCAGACCCCACAATCTGAATTCTAATACTTTGATTAACTCTCTTTGAAAGATCTGCAATTATCCTTTAATCTACTTAGCAAAGCTCATATTAACACTGTTATGCTCATGATTTTTACTTAAAATCTCTCTTTCATTAGTCAATAACCTCTATGAGGTCAGTGTCAGATCTGTTTTCTTTTTTTCCATTTTTTGTTTTTGTTTTTGTTTTTTAATATATCTTTATTGATTTCAGAGAGAGGAAAGGAGAGGGAGAGAGAGAGAGATAGAAACATCAGTAACGAGATAGTCATTGATTGACTGCGACCTGCATGCCCCCTATTGGGGACCGATCCTGAAACTCAGGCATGTGCCCTGACCAGGAATCAAACTTCCATCCGATCCCCTGGATCATAGGTCGATGTTCAACCACTGAGCCAAGTCAGCCGGGCCTATTTTCTTTTTCATATGTTGTGTGTTTAATTTAAACTTTTTAATGGAAGGACACACACTGTTCAGAAAGAAAAGTACATGTATCATAAGTAGGGTGTTTGATGCATTCTTATACACAAAACACCTATTTCAAAAACTCCAAAATTAAAGAACAATTTATTACTAACACTCAGGAAGTTTTCTTCATTTTAGTTTTATAGTCAATACTGCCAAATAGGATTTTGGAGTGTCATCTGTACATTGAAAGGTCATGGGTTGGATTCCTGGTCAGAGCACACATTTAGGTTGTAGGTTTAATCCCCGGTCATGGCAGGTATGAGAGGCAACTGATAGATGTTTTTATCTCACAAGGATGTTTCTCTCTCTCTTCTCCTCCCTCTAAATATCAATGAATATGTCCTCGAGTGAGGATTGAAAAAAAGTGATTATATCAATTTGTAGTCTCCTAAAGAGTTTCAGTTGCACCAAATACTTAGGATTTCCTTGCAAGCAATGGAGATTTTTAGTCTTTTTCACTGTAACCATTTTGGTGGGTTTGTAGTAAAATCTCATTGTTGGCTTAATTTGAGTTTTGTGATGATTAACATGGTTAAAGGCCTTTTCATATGTTTATTGACATTTGTCTATCCTTTTTAATAAATATTCACATTTTGCCTATTTTTGGGTTTTATTTGTATATATATATGTCATTTTTTATTGATTGTAGTAATTTTTGTCAGCTATACATATTGTGACTATATTTTTCAGCATTTTGTGTTCCCTCTGTAGCTCATTAATTTTATTTTTGATGTCTAGATGTTCTCAATCCTAGTATAGTTCAATATGTCACTCTCTCTATATAGTTAGTGTTGTGTGTGTGTGTCTTCTTTAAGAAAGTTTTGGTATCCAAGAGCAGTTTTATTAATAAATATGAAACTCCATCTTCTGTATGCTTGTCCTCAGAATTAACTCTTTATCTGGCTGAAGCCTGCTTTCATTCCCTGTAACCCCTACCTTCTTTGAAATATACATATTTTTCTCTCTAATACTGATCTTGTATATGGCCACCTTTTGTAAATTTATTGTGTTTGTTAAATTCCTCCAAACCTCTCTCAATCTATTCCTAACACTGTAGTATATTCAGGAAGCTTCTAAGAGCCTGTCAACTGAGCTTCACTAGCTAGACTTAGAGAGCACTACATGTTGGTCAAGGATAGAAATCAGAATCCTCTAACTTTCAGCCTCTGGTTATTGATCTTAATTATATGTCTCTGTGCTCTGTATTAGTTATGACATACTTTGACTAAGAAATTCTGTTATTCTTAGAGATATTATAGAATTCTTAGAGATAGCTTAATATTCTACTGTCTAATAGGGTAACCACTAGTTACATATGTTTCTTATTTAAAATCAATTAAAACTAATAGAATTAGCATTTCATTTTTTAATTACATTAGTCATATTTCAAATGCCCAAAGGCCAAAAATTCTATTGATATTGTTTATTTTAAGATTAGTTAATAGCCTCACCCACCCACCCCTTCAGTTTTCCAAAGAGCCCTGTATGGATTGACCTTATTTTTAAGTGAATTTCCTATATCCTTTACAGAGATGTTACTGGGCACTAAATAAACTGTTTCCATAAAAGTAATTTGAAATTATTGTTACTAACTGTAATATATTAATATAAGGTGATATTGGCAAATGTTTTTGCTCTGCTCCTGAAGTTTTCTTCTATAAGACGATCACTTTATTAGTATAAAAATTCTGGCCTTACTCACCTCCATTAATTTTTCTTTTTTCTTTTTTATTGATCTTAGAGAGAGAAAGGGAGAGAGAAACACTGATTTGTTGTTCCTTTTTATTCAGGAAGAAGAAGTTACCTAATTCGTAGGTTGGCTTGGGATAAGGAACTGAACATGCTTCATTATGGCTCTTTCTCTAGGAAATCATCTGCCTTCATAGAGCAAATACTTTCAATTGTTCTCAGTCAAGTGATGTCCTCTGTGGTAGGGTTTCCATAATAGTCAATTAACACTGTAACGGAATAAGTCTGTCAGCATCAGTGAGCCCACCAGACCAGGTTTCTAATATCGTCATTAGTAATGAAGGTCGCTGTTTCCATCTGTCCTATTATTTTTTAATTTCTTGAGAGCTCAAGTAAGCAAGATGCTTCCTATTAACTGAACACCATCAAATACTGACAGATGAAATGAGATAGGAGTTTTTCTCTGAGAGAAGAACTTTAAAAGAAAGGTGCTATTATTTAAAGTAATATAGCCACTGCATGTTGTTTTCATTTATTTGAAGAATATTTTTCTTTGTTCAAACTACAAAGTGAAGTATATTACTTTTGAAGAGAATTTCCTTGTATAGAATTTTAAATATTTATTTATAAACTCATATTCAGTTCTTTAAAAAAAATGAAAAAAAGCTTTGTATATTCCAAGATCACAAAGATGTTATTCTGTCTTTTCTTGAGAAAACTTTATTCATTTGCCTTTAACATTTAGATCTGAAATCCATTCAGAATTGATTTTTATGTGTTTTTAAGAAGGACATTGTCTTGTTTATTCACAGTATATTCTCAGCACTCAGCAATAGATATTGAATAAATAGTTCTTGAATGATTGAAAGAATAAATGAATGAATGCAAACTTAGGTTTGGGTTAGTTCTAAAAAAGTATGACCCATAGGATAACATGTGTCTATAGCAGCTATTGTAGGTTAGCTGTTCAAATTTCCATTTTCAACCTCATTATCCCTTCTGTAAAATAAATGTTAAATCTTGACATCCTAGCTTCCATTGTACCAGAAATAGCCATGTGGTGCTTTTCAGGCCAATAAGATATAAACAGAAGTCAACTAGTGGCATTCCTTTCCTTCTCTCTTGCCACTGGCCTGTAAAAGGCACATAGTGTGATACCTGGAGGTATATAGGCATATTGTGATCCTGAGGTTACAAGAATGAGCACAAAATAAAAACAAAAAGAAAAACATTTAAGAAAAATATCTAAGCAAAAATGTAACAAGAGTCTTGATCCCCAGTAGCATTATCGAACATCTATACCAGCCATACCCCTGAACTTTTTGATGTGTTTTATAAATAACCTCCATTTGCATTGCTTGGTGACACATATGTGCCTTTAATTCTTTCTTACTTGCAACTAAATGCATTCCTAATTGGAGAATCTAAGAGATCAATCTGTTATCCAACAGGCCCCTGAGTTGAAGGGAGGGGACTGTTCCCTCTTCCATCTTTGTCAATAGCATAAGAAAGATTTCAAATGAGTAGCAGACAGCAGTGTTGAAGCACAGCAAGCAAATTTATTAAGGAAGCAAGGCAAATCAATTTATTAAAAATACACTTGGTATATAGCACAAGCGAGCACCCAGATAATCTGAGTGCCCCTCCTGATGGAGGTTTAGGATTTTACACTTTTCTGTCTACAGGTTTCAAGTTTCCTTTGCTGGGTATTTTGGGCAACAAACTAGATTTCAAGGTCCCCCTTTTACTTTGTTGTGGCTTTCCCAGAATTTAAGAGCGCATCTGGAGATTTTATCTTGTCAAGTCTCAAGACTGCTGACTTCTTTGCTCAGTGAGTGAGATAAAACTCCCCCTTTTCTCCCGTCTCCCTTCTCCTCTCCTTCCTTAGCAGTTCCTGGGTGATTTAAACTATGCAATCTCTGGTTAGGGAGGAGAGGTATTAACCATTTGCTCTCAAGTGGCCTTGGTTGAGGAAGATAAGGTCTTGCAATTCACAAGCTGGCTGCAAGCTGCCCAAATTATTTGGCCGTGTTTAATTTTCTTGTCACAATTTCTCTTGCCTAGGAATTTTCCTAGCTTCTTAGTATCCTGCCACAAATCTACATTTGTGGTTAGAGAATTCCATGTGTTTTGAAAGGTCACTCTCTTATCTATCATAAATGAATACCCAAGGAATATCTTGTCTCTAAGCTTATGTTGTACTCACATGTGTCAGAAAGTTCTAGCCTGAATCCTGAATTCTGGCTCTGCAGTCCACTGGCTGTTTCTCTCTTGAGAAACTTAATAACATCCACCAGACTTTATTTTTCTCTCCATTGAAAAAATAAAACAAAATGGGAAAAACATTTTGTTTTGAGACTTAATTTGGGGAAAGTTTGTAATAATGTATGAAAGCTACCTGACACAAGGTAAGTGTTCAATATATATTAGGTATGCCCCTTCACTTTTAATTATAGTACATTTATAGTACATACTTGAAAAAAAGCATCAAATAAACAAAAAACAAGCAAACAAAAATGAAAAAAAATTTTTAAAAGGATATGTACTAAAAATGCCTTTTGTCTAAATGGCAGCTTTCTTAGAAGCCATATTTGACACACACATGACATATTTGAAGTTCAGTTATAACATCTTTGATCTTGTAGAAAAAGAGCGAGGCTATTATCTGATATTTGCTATATTAAATTACCCTTGTAATCACGAATTCGAATATCATTTTGTGGTAAAAACTTATTCAATTATCATGACCTAAGAAAGTTTATGAAGCTTCCAAAGATATATAAATGATTATCAACAGTCACATGAGAACCAGGAAAAAACTATAATTATTTCACTGGAAGACTATTTTTTTGCCCAAATATCTAGTCTTATAACAATCATTTCTTTAGAAATATTTTATACTGTTTCTCAAGAAAGTAATGAGCATAATTCTAAGATTTATAATCTCATATCTGTAATTTGTGTTTGTGCTGATTCATTAATAAAAGTAAACATATATCTTTTCAGAATAGAAAATGAATTGAATTATATCTTAAATTGGCTTATTCTAATAAGACATTGCATTGACTCAAACATTGTATTTCTTTATTGAGTCAAGACAAGCAAGTCAAGCAACAAAGAAAAATAAGGGTGATTTTTTAAAAAGATTGAAATGCACTTGAAATTAATAAAACACTGATTTTAGATGGTATACAAAGCATTAAGAAGATTAAGTGGAAAGAGCAAAGAAATCAGTAAACATTTAACCCACCTTTTAAAAGTTTCATTAGGCTTTAAAATGTTTCTGAGGAGAAAAAATAACAGATCTTTCTGCTTTTTGTTGTTGTTCAGAAATAAATCAAGAAATTATATCCTGAGCAATTGAAGATGTGCATTTCAGAAAATCATTGGCCTATAAAGGAGCAAACACTGGCAAAGCTTATTACTACACAAGCCAGTTACTTCAACATCGAGGAGAGAAAGTCATGCCAAATTTTAGTAGTTCTTAGAAAATATTGCAGCAATCACATGCAAGGGAATTCAAAAGCTGTTAAGAAGTATCATCATTAGTTTCCTACAGAAAATTCTGTCAGAATCCTTGGAAACTGAAAATAAAATGTAACCCAAACCTCTGAATAGCTTATGAAATGGTACAATAAATTTATTTAATTGTCTTTGCAAAAAGCGACTTGAGCTATCTGTAGGAAGAACAAGGGAATAATAATAATAATACCTTATATTTAGCACTCAGTTAAAGCACATTCACATTTGTTATGTCACTTGAGTAATTCAATAACTTTGTGAAATAAATAGGGGATTAACATGCCTCACTTCGCAAATGAAAAGATATACAATAACCGAGGAAATTATGATTTTGGACTAGAATTCATCTCTCCTTACTACTCACAGAGTCGTCCATGCTGTGTTAAACTATGGAAATAAATTGCAACAGGGTTGAATCAGTTTTAAAGTTCTGTCTGTGGTGTATTTCAGGTGAGCAGAAAAATCCAGAGACAATGGATGAAGATAAAGGAAGTAATCCATGGCCTGAAGCTGTTAGTGATTGCTCTACCCTGCTCTGCCATTGCACTATGAACTTACACATTTTACGGTTGTGTCACCAATGGTAATTAATTTGTAAATAGAATTTGGGAACATGTGCATATATTCTAATAGTTGTAAAATTATAATGGTTCAATAGAAGGTTCCTTTAATTTAGCTAACTGCCATTTATAGACCTGTCTACCTATCTATCATCTATCATCTTTCTATCATCTATCTATATCTATCTATCATCTATCTATCTATCTATCATCTATCTATCATCTATCTATTTATCATCTATCTATCTATCTATCTATCATCTATCATCTATCTATCTATCATCTATCTATCTATCATCTATCTATCTATCTATCTATCTATCTATCTATCATCTATCTATCTTCTATCATCTATCTATATCTATCTATCTATCATCTATCTATCATCTATCTATCATCTATCTATCTATCTATCTATCTATCATCTATCATCTATCTATCTATCATCCATCTATCTATCATCTATCTATCTATCTATCTATCATCTATCTATCTTCTATCATCTATCTATATCTATCTATCTATCATCTATCTATCATCTATCTATCATCTATCTATCTATCTATCATCTATCATCTATCTATCTATCTATCTATCTATCTATCTATCTATCTATCTATATCTATCTATCTATCATCTATCATCTATCTATCATCTATCTATCATCTATCTATCTATCTATCTATCTATATCTATCTATCTATCTATCTATCTCTATCTATCTATCATCTATCATCATCTATCATCTATCTATCTATCTATCTATCTATCTATCATCTATCATCTATCTATCATCTATCTATCTATCATCATCTATCATCACCTATCTATTATCTATCTATCTATATCATCTATCTATCATCATCTATCTAAGCCCTAAGATTGTCTTTAAGGAATAGTATATCTACTATGAAAAAAAATCAAACTCATAAAATATTACTCCTTGTGCGAAAGTCTCACAAGGCCACGTGTGTGTATGTGTGTGTGTGGATAAATATTGTAAAGCATGATGCAAAATACATTTCTTTAAAAATCCAAAAATGAGGTCAGCATACAGACAAAACAGTAATTGCATTGTGTATATATATATATATATATATATACACAATGCAATTACTGTATACACATATACACACGCATGTGTGTATGTGTGTAATATTGTGGGTATAATATTGGGACATATAAGAACTTTTCTTTGAAGATGTAAAAAGAAATGTGAACAAAGCAATAGTTATTCTCAAGGAAGGTCACCACACTAGGGAGGGAGCATGTAAAACAACTGCAGTTATGAATTGCAGCTATGAATGAGATGTGCAGAAATAAATAACATTTTTGTGTTATATAAATCATTTAAAATCCAAATCTTTTCATCCTTTTCACTTTCCCATGTCTTCCACAGCTTTTTGTCTAATGATTAAAAAATATAAAAGATGTGGTATATTTACATAATGCAATACTCTGCAGCTGTAAAAAGGAAAGATCTCTTACCCTTTGGCACAGCATGGAGGGACCTGGAGAGTATTATGCTGAGCAAAATAAGCCAGTCAGAGGAAGACAAGTACCACATGATCTCACTTATATGCAGAACTTAATAAACAAAATAAACTGACAAAATAGACCCAGAGACATGGAAGCGTGGAACAGGCTGATGAATCTCAGAGGGAAGGGAGCCAGAGGTGGGGGGTGGGAAGAGATTAACCAAAGAACTTACATGCGTATATGCATAACTCATGGACACAGACAATAGTGTGGTGAAGGCTGTGTGTGTGTGTGTGTGTGTGCGCTCTCGCAGGAGCAGGATGGAGGGGGTCAATGGGAGAAAAAAGGAGACATCTGTAATACTTTCTACAACAAAGATATATATATATATTTATATATATATATATATATATATATACACACACACACACATGTATATGTGAGTGTGTCTATCAGTTATTATAGGGTCTCCCCTTCCCTAGGTTCTCTTGGATACCAGTCCTAGAGACACTGCACCATGTTTGGGTAAGAGAATTCTCAAAAATACTATAAACCTCATTGCATAGGATACAGGATCACTACGTGCACCTTTTGGCCTCTTGAGATGCTGTCAGCAATAAACACACAATCTCCTGAGAAACCGAACAATATTCATTCTTGATTCAGTTGGGACACAATGCTCTCTCTGGTTGCCTTTAGGAGCACTGGCTTCTTTACCTTTTTTTTTTTCCTCCCCAAGAACAGTGAGCAGAGCCTTTAAGACAGTATAACTTTCCAAAATTTAGGGGAAGGAAGAAGGATACTTTTATTCTATTTCTGATTTTGACCAGAGAACTCTGAGAATAGATAGAAACACACATGCCCCAGCTATATGTTTGAATTGGTGAATAAAAGATAAGAGAAAATAAAAATTTAAGAATTAAGATCACAGTGTTCAGCTGGTAGCTTCTGACGATGCTGCTGATCTAAAGTCTGTAGATTAATTGACCTGTGCAAGATATAGGGAGAAAACACCAATAATAAATCATGTGAAAGGGGGAAAAATGGAAAACTCTGCTTTGTTTAAGATCCTTAGACGGTGTTACCCTCAGTGGGTAAATTATAAAAACATAATTCCACTTATAGAGAGAGATGATGGAGACACCTTGGTTGTCTCACTCTGGCTATTCATGAAGGGAAAAAAATGAGAGAGAAAGGAAGGGAGGGAGGGAGAGAGGGAGAGGAAGAGACCCAGAGAGACAGACAGAGAGAGAAAGTATCCACTAAGAATACCTAACCACAAGCTATAGTTCCAGCATGTGACAGAGAAATCAAAACACAAAATTCAGTTTTAAGCATTCCAGTTAGAAAGTACATGTTGGGGATATAGAAGAAAGAAGAAATACTCCCTTTGGGAGAAAAACATTAAGCCCAAAATTCACATTATTCCTATATACAAAGTTCCAAGGAATGTAAGCTTACAATGACAAATTACAAACATTCTTAAAATGACAAATTGTACAGAATGGTAGTAAATAGAAAAAAATTTTGGAGTCATACTCAAAGATAGTACAGATAGTGACACTATCAAGTAAATAATATAAAAATAAGAAAATTTTAAAATATAAACACATAAAGGAAAGCAAAATTCTTACATAAGCCAAAATGGAGTTTAATATGAGATAATACAAAGGATGGGGTGTAGTAAAACAGCTAAATCTTGAGCATATCTCCAATCTCCAAATTCATGAAAGAACAATTTCAATTACACAAGCTGAATAGTTCTCAAGAAGGATAAATTAAAAGAAGCTGACATAAATACACTGTAGTGAATGCACTTAATGCCAAAAAAAAAATAAGAGAAGGTGGTTAAAGTCATTAGAAAATACAGTTTTTTAAAAAAAATACACACACAGTAATACAGTAATTCTAGATGGCAATGATCGATGCCAAAAGGCAATAGAATAATATCTCAAAGTATTGGAAAAAGTTCATATTTCTGTATAGTCAGAGAAAGTATCTCCAGCATGAAGAAACAATAATGATATTAATTGACTTTCCCTAAAGAAACTTCTAAAAGATATAAATCAGGAGGAAAGAAAATTATGCCCAGACAGGTGTCCCAAAAGCAAGAAAAATGTGGAAAAATATTTGGGTAAATTTAAATAAACATCAAATTCATAAAAGATGTACAACACTGTCTAATTTTTAAAGTGAAAGAAAAACAAGAAGATGGTGATATATAATAGTGGACTGTAGGTTGGAAGGGAACCACTGAAAGTAATGCATTCTAAGTTTCTTGTCTTTTTCATGAGGTGGATAAAGATATTTGATTAACTTTGGTCTTTTAAAAGTTAAATAAGCTCGTAATTAGTAAATGAATATCAATAGTCCATATATGCCCGGCCGGGCATAGCTCAGAGGTTGAGCGTCGACCTAGGATCCAGGCGATCGGGGTTCGATTCCCAGCCAGGGCACATGCCCGGGTTCCGGGCTGCAGCCGATCAATGACTCTCTCATCATTGATGTTTCTCTCTCTCTCCCTCTCCTTTCCTCTCTCCGAAATCAATAAAGATATATTAAAAAAAAAAAAAAGTCCATATAACTTTCAATCTGCTTGGTGACAAAATGGAAGAAAATAAAACATTATCAATCTAAAAAAAAAAAAAAAAAGCAGGAAAATAAAAAAATATATAGAAATAGATAATAAATAAAAGCACAAAAATAAGAAACCAAACAATCAATATAGATACATGCAATAAACATAAATAGATTAAATATTCAGTTCAAAGATAAAAATTGTCAACTGGACTTGTTTTCCTAAGACATATAGAAAGTGTAAGACAGCTAACAGTTAAAAGCAAAGGATAGAAAAGGTGTGGCAGGAAAATATCAACCCAAAGAAACATGTGGCTATATTATGAAACAGAACATAAAGGTAAAAGCGTTACCACACATACCCGTGCCCACACACAGGTTACTATACAATGTCTAAGAGTCAAAGTCACCTGCATGATATTCTAAATTTATTTTCATTTAGCTTTAAGCTATATCAAGCAAAAAATTACAGAATGAAGCATCAAATGGAAAAGTCCTAGTGAGTGATTTGAGCACAGTTTTCTCATTAATAAAACAAGCAAACAAAAAGTGGGAATTTTACAGAAGATTTGAATAATGTAATTGCATTAGAAAGGTAACAATAAACCTCAAAATCTCATGGGTTCTTAACGGGCAAACTAGTCTTCTTCAAGTGGTAGTTCAGGAATGCAGACGTCTTCCATGTAGCTCCACCGTCCTCTAGGGCAGTGTTTCTCACCTGGGAGCAACTTCGCCCCTATGGGAATTTGAGTAATATCCGGAACATTTTGGTTGTTCCACTGCCTGTTATTGGCATCTATGTGTAGAGGTCAAGGACGCTGCTAAACATTTTCTGAAACACAAGACAGCCCCCACAACAGAGAAATAATATTGTCTCAAATGTTGATAGTGCTGAGGCTGAAAAATTCTGCTACATACCTTCTGAGTCCTTTCTTGGATTTGTTTTTGTTGTTGTTAATCTTCATCTAGGATTTTTTTTTCTATTTTTATTTCTATTTTAGAAATAATGGAAAGGAAGGAGAGAGGAAGAAAGAGAGAGAGAGAGACAACCATCAATTGCCTCCTGCAGCATCCCCAACCTATTGGGGAGTGAACCCACAATCCAGGTACATGCCCTTGACCAGTATCAAACCTGAGACCCTTTGGTCTATAGGCCGACACTCTAACCACTGAGCCACACCAGCCAGGGTCTTTCTTGGATCTAATGCATCTGGCCAGTAGATGAGGAAGAACGGGAGACTCCCACTGGAGAAGGTTTAATGGATTAGGTTGAGATGTTGCACTTCTGCCTAATGTCCAAAACTCCTTCAAATAAACTCAAAAAGGACAAGAAAACCAAAAGAAAAAAATGGGCAAAAGGCATAAAAATATCTTATTCTAAAGTAGCCATTACACATGTGAGTATGTATACAATTTCACTAGGAAACAGGAAATAAAAATTAGAAACAATGAGCTACCATTTGACACTCCTCAGACTGACAGTATCTGAACAATGACAATAATGACACATCTGGCAAGGATGTGGAGAAAAGGGACTCATATACTTTGGTCAGATTGTAAATTTATACAACCAATATAGTAAATAATTTAATATTATAAAATGCAAATATTTCATTACCAAAGTTTTTTATTCATAGATATTAATGAGCGAGGGCAGTGGTTTTCAACACCACCAGCAAGTAAGAATCACCTTGGGAAATTTTATAAGATAGCATCAGAGTTTTTGATCCTGTTTGGCTAGAATGTGTCCTAAAAAAGATTTTTTTTTTTTTTTTAAAGTTTGCCAGGTAGCTAGAATTTATAGCTGTGGTTAAAATGCACTTTCCTGGGAAGTCTCTTCTCTGTGTATACAACTCCACCATTAGTTACAGCAAAACAAACACACATACAAAATAGAGTAACTGCTATCGATATACACTGGAACAGAAAAATATTACTGTTTAGTCATACAATGAAATTTTACACAACAGTCAAAGTGAATCTACAGCTATACTTGTCTTGAGTTGAATTTAAAACATAATTAAATCTTTAAGAACATAAGTTTGAACAAAAAGAGTTTAAAACACATTCTAGGAGAGTATCCTCAGCAAGATGATAGAGTAAGAAATCCTAGGCATTCCTTCCCCACAACAAACACACCAATTCAGCAACAGCTGACAGAGAAATTCTCTTTGTGAAAAATTCAGAAGCTGTGTAATTGAAAGGCTCCTGAACTTCAGACAAACACAAAATGACTCACCAGAGATGGAAGGAGATTCAGGACACAGTATCACCAGAATGTTTAAAACATAATGTTTAAATCTCAAACCTCTTGGGGAGAATATAAATTTGGTGATACATGTACACAATGGAATATTATTGAGCCATAAGAAAAGATGAAATACTGCCATTTGCAACAATATGGATAGACCTTGAAAATATTATGCTAAGTGAAGTAAGTCAGTCAGAAAAAACTAAGAACCATATGATTTCACTCATAAGTGAGATATAAAACTGAAACTCATAGACACAGACAACATTCTGGTGATTACCAGAGAGAAGGGGGTGGGAGGTAAAGGGGGCCAAATACTTGGTGACAGATTTCACTTTGGGTGGTAGACGCACAATACAATATACAGATAATGTATCATAGGAATGTACACTTGAAACCTAGATGAGCTTATTAACCAATGTCACTCCAACAAATTTAATAAAAAATAAATAAATAAAATAAAATAGATAAATAAATTTTAAAATGTTGCTAAATTTAGCAAAAGTTGAAAAAGAAAAAAAAATCAGGATTATGATTAGGAACGAAATAGGCAATATAAAATAAGAAGAAACTTCTGCCCCTCCCTTTAACTACCTAGAAGAACTTGAATTAGGGGCCTTGCTCATAATAAGTGATTACCAGGGGTAACATTTTTGACCCACCCATAGGGCAGGGAAAACTTCTATTTACAAAGTATCTGCTTTTCCTATCATTCTGCAATGACCCTTTGAAGCCCCCAAGGCACCTTTCCTCATTCCTAGCTCAGACTGTCCTATACACACCACACCTATTTATCTCTGAACCTCTCATGCATGTCGGATCTCTGACTCTCATGTATGCAGGAGTCTCATACATATGTATGCATTAAATTTGGTTATTTCCTCCTGCTAAAGATTATGAAAGTAAAAACAAAGTTAATTTAATAAATATAAATATGTAAATTATCTTATTAAGTAAAAAGTCTTCATCATGTGTCAAAAACAATATCCAGGTATATTTTATCTTTCCCAATCCCTTTCTTCCTAATTTCCATAAAATTTTTTTTAAAGATGCATTTTAAAATGGATTCAAACTTAAAAAATAAAAATAAAAACTTGGGAAAGAATCAGGGGGTAAAAGAAAGGAAGGGGAGAAAGGGTTATATGGAGCTGAAAAGCGGAGAAAAGAGCACTCTGTTACCCCCTTAAAAAAAGCAATAGGGCAGTTGACTCCCAGCTTGCCCAGCACCTGGGATTTAAATGCAATGTATATAAAATGAAGAGGGGGTGATGTCTTACCTAATTTATTTGATAACTTAAGGGCTGCTTTTTTTTTCTTTTCTAGAAAGCATACATGAGGCAACATTTCCCTTCCAATCTCTTTTTATCCCCTTTTGGATTGGTAGATCCTCCTTCAAAGCCTCAGCTCCAAGAAACCTTGGTAAACTTATTTATAGGCTTGTAGTTCTTTAACACTTTAATACTTGTTCTCATGTTTTTATCTTTCTTAGGAAAGGGAAATTTTAAAAGTTGAATATGATAAAATTTGAATATTTAGCTATTTTTCTCAAGAAAACTGTGCCAAGATATGTGTATAATTTCAGGAAGATGAATTTCATACAATTGCAGTAAATGGAGCATGTGGTACTTGGAAAGTTCCAGTGAGAAACCTTGATTTAAAAATTCTATCAGCTTGCTTTTCCTGCTCAAACTGAAGGACAGGGAAGCACCTGACTAATAAACTTGTTTTAATTAACAATGTTGTAATTAGATGTTTCCTGGGAGAGGTTATAAAATATCTAGAACATCTCTACCCTTTGAGAAAGTAATTTATTAGTAAGCAAAATCCTCTTTCTACTTCCCCATAAAATGTGTAAGACCCAGATAGCAGAGTTTTGAAAGAGTACATTACATAAGAAGAGAGCTGAAACCAATGTGTAATTTTTGAATATCATGAAATAATGCTTTAAAAAATAAATAATGGCAGAAAAACATTTTGTCTTACTTGTAAGTATATTTTATCCTACAATTTCTGCCTCTGAAATCAAGCCCAACTTAGCGAAGGAAGCTATCTACTCCTCACTTTGGTA
The DNA here is from genome assembly GCF_964146895.1 of Miniopterus schreibersii. NCBI lineage: Eukaryota > Metazoa > Chordata > Mammalia > Chiroptera > Miniopteridae > Miniopterus > Miniopterus schreibersii. The sequence goes on along the minus strand of NC_138102.1, from coordinate 114,853,892 downwards.
TGTACCTAGACAATCTGGTGAGGACATAAGAGGTTCACAAAATAAGAAAAACAAACAAATACTCATAGACACAGATGATAGCATGGTGGTTACTGATACCATTGTAATTAACCTAGTAATTAATAACTGGAATGGAGCAAAGGGAAGGTCAAATAGTATAAGCATGTCATTTGGGCAGCTTCACCAGGAAGCTCCAACTTTACATTCCTTAGGGGTCCAACAGAGGGGAGAGAGACACATGCTCAGTAAAGTTGGGATGACTTTGAGAAGGTACTTGCTGGTTATTGGCCAGAATGGATGTGGCTACTGCAAGGGCACGAATCTGGGATATTTAATCCCCTAAGCAAAGGAGTTCCCTCTTTGGTGCTCTGGTGCTCTTGGCCTGTTGTGCTCTCCTGTATTTGCCCACATGGCCCATGGCTATATGGTCCCCATATACAAGGGACTAATGGACTGCAACTAGCCTGATGTTGAATTGGACCCAAATGCAACATGGAATGGAAACTCTAGACACTGGCTGTGCTTCTAGCTCGACTGAAATCCCAACTGCACTTCTATGACTGGAATGGAACTTTGGAAACACAGACATGTAATTCCACACAAATAAAAATCACTCATTCTCCTGTGTGAGTCTCAGAAAATTCTTTTTCTCAAGATATCATAAGAACTCCACCCTCAGCACTCACCAATTTCTTCAATAACAGTTACCAGAGGAAAGTTGGGTGGGGGGTAGTAAAGGGCAAAGGGGGTCAAATATATGGTGATGGAAGAAGATTTGACTTTAGGTCGTGGGCACACAATGCAATATACAGGTGATGTATCATAGAATTGTGCACTTGAAACTGATAGAATCTTATTAACCACTGTCACCCTAAAAAAATAAATGTTTAAAAAAGAAGATAAGAGGTTCACAGATTCAGGACATCATCAGACTGTATGGAAGTGAGTTGCTCAGCTCATATTCCTGAGATTTGTTGGAGCTACAAGGCTGTACATTCAAAATGAAGTAGAGAGTAAAAAAAATGAAGAGGATTTAAGAATTTCTTCTATCACTTTCTTTAACTGCCCATTCTCCTTCTGTCTTCATAAACAAAGGGATTGCCCCTCCAGCAGACTAATGGGAGCTGTAGAGATGTTCACCTGAATGTTTGGGCAATGAGAGAGCCTTGGTATTTTTGTATTCTTTCATTCTTTTGGCCTCACATCTCCTTTGATGCAAGACATAGCACCAATGGTAGGGAATATTGGCTTAGATTTGTACCATTTCCCCTCAATTTTGTTACAGAGAATTCAGTAGAAATAAAGTCTTTTGACATTGCTTTCAGCATTTAGAGATCACCTAGGTGGCATGCAGAAGCAAGGCAAAAAGCCTGAGAATAGGAGAAAGCTTTTCTGCATTTGTAATAGAAAACAGAAACCGACATGGGGAAGGTAATGGGTCATATACAATAAAAAATTTTCAGTTGACTTGGTGATCAAGAAGATGACTACTTAATGATGCATTAATTCATAAGAGACACTTCATTTCAGCTTTAAAATGATAAAGAATCCTAACCCAGAAAGAAAAAGAAAGAATTAATTTCAATATTTTAGATAAATTATATGGGAGGGGGAATGCATGGAGCTAAAAAAAAAAAAATAAATATTCCTGGCTATCTAGAATCCACCTCTCCTTATGGGAATAGCTAATAGAAAGAAGGCTAAACACAATAAAAATTAAAATTCTATGCTTACATACATTTTATGTTATCACTTTCAACCATGAGTAACTCTATTAATATGTGTGAGTTAATCTTTCTGTCTTTACAGATAAGGACATGTAACTTCTGAAAAGGAGCAAGAACCTTGAAACTGTGAGTTGAACAAATGTATAAACTAATTAAGTTAAAATTTGTGCTCTGAGGTCCAGAGCCTCAAAACTTATTATTTATCTGAAAAAGGTCACCTTCTAAATATACAATCAAAAATAATAAAACTTTCATTGATAAAAGAGTGGGAAAGTCTTTATAAAACTATTTTGAAGGTTGAATGTGTGATTTGCCAGGAATAGCTGTGTCTACATAAAAAAAAAAAAAAAAAAAAATTTAATATTTATTGATTCCAAGACGGGCTTAAAACTGGTAAAACCAAAATGCTATTAAGAATTAAACTGAGACTTCCGGTCAAAATGGTGGAATAGGTAGACTCTGAGATTGCCTCCTCCCACGATCAAACTAAATTATTGAACAACCATCACTGAGAGCCACCATTCTATCTGAACATAATTCATTTAATGAAGGATCAAGAAGCCATGCTGAGACTGGTAGGAAGGGCAGAGATGCAGACCAGGCAGGTCCCACACCCACGGTGTGATGATTAAAGAATGAGAGGGTTATCTTGGCCCCAGAGGTGCACCCTGAAGAGCGAGGGGTTACAGTCCCACACCAAGTTCCTCAGTCCAGGCACTAGTCTCCATAGCCTCTGGTTGTGCAAACCAGCAGGGATTGTGTTCCAGAGAGACAAAGAGCTGAGGGAGACGGAGACATGCTGCTCCTAATGAGCCAGCACACACACTCACTCACTCCGTACCCCAGTGCAGGGCAGCAGCTGAAAAGTGCCAGGGACATATGGGAAGGAATATAATTCACTGACTTCAGAGTGAGGATTTCAGAGGCAGGGATTGGAACAATTTTTTTCTGGGAAAACAAGTGGTGGCAGGTGACACTGGTCTTTTGTTGAGCTCTCTTCCCACCCTGCAGAAACAGTGCAGACACCAAATCTGTGGCTCCACTAACCTGGCTAACATCCCACCCTGGTGATTCCCTCAGCTTATGATAAAGTATCAAAATCAATGAGGAAAAAATGTTTAGTAATATGTTAGAATAATTGATTGTTAATTTAGAAAAATAATCTCGTTTTATCCAAACCATATATCAGGTACAAAGTAAATTACAAAATAAATAAATTACTTAAATATAAAATTTGAATTAAATATATGAATTAAATATGTAATTAAATAAGAATTAAATATATGAATAAAGAATTTTAATCCTAAAAACACAAGATACCATAAAACATATTAATGAGATTAATTTATACATATGAGGTTAAGGAGAACATTAAATTTATTTGGGGAAGGTTGAGTGAGAGGATGAGACTCGATGATGTGGAAGTGCAATGACTTCCAGGTTAGTAGCAGATGTTAACGGAAAAGATACACCAATTTGGTTCAAAAGATAAGGATCATGGATGAGTGGAAATTTAGTGAGATAAGTTGCTTCCTTACCGAACTCTCCAAAAGTCTGTTAGTCTGTAGTTAATGAGCCCTGAGTTAGATTAGAGACCGGCAGGCTTTAACTAATGTAGACAATTCCATGCCTCTTCCAAGAATGGGTAAATGAAAGGTTATGGCCTAAACATTGCAGTTTTGAAAAGAGGCTGCTGTAATTTGACAGCATTTTTTTCTCTTTCTGTGAGATTTTATATATTGACAAACAATGAATGAAAACATTTCAGTACGACTAGAGACCTGGAAACCAATTAAGGTTTGTTTTGTTTTTGCTTTTGTTTTTTTTCTAATGCCCATTTATTCTCTACTCAAAGCAATTCTACACCACCATGTTTAATCGCCACATTGTTTTTTCGTTTGTTTACTTGTAAGGGTTTTTTGGTTTTTTTTAAACTACATTGCTTTTAGCTCTTTATTTGTGTTAGCTTTCTCTACTTTTGGGGGAAAACTTTTAACTTTTTAAAAATTTGATCTGTGTAAAAATTTTTGTGGAGAGATGTACACAAAGGATTTTCTCAAACTGAAGCAGTGGCCATAATATTATGCTAATTTCTACAATGCTTTAAAGAGCATGTTTGGTGACTATATTTAGGTTTGATATATAGATTTTTAGTCCATTGCATATTTAAACTAGAGAGGATAATATCACCAAAGGAAAGGACATGAGACAGAGCCTTGAAGGAGAAGAACAAGATTTATGTGGTATTTATCCAAATGTGGTCCATGAATCATCCTTGTGAAAATCATCTTGGTGCTTGTAAAAATGTTGCTCCTGTGGTGAGAGTTAAAGGTACTAAATCAGAATGTTAGGTCCAGGATAGTACATTTTTTGAAGCTCTTCAGTTGATTATTTCATATATTAAAATGTGAGAACCACTCAGCTATAGGATTGGTGAAGGAGGGAGAGCCTGCAATGAGAAACTTAAAAAAAAGTGGGTAGAGCACTGGACAAAAAACTAAAAGTAATTTAGAAGAGAATGATTTTATTTGTTGAATTAAGAAATCAGATACTAGAAATAAAGAAAAAATAGAACAATAATCTGGTGTTAATATACTGAAATTTATAAAAAGTCAAACACTGTTGAAAGAATAGGAATTTGAGTTGAGAGAGTTAAGTAAGTATTCAGAGATAGAATTCCAACTTCCAAAAAGTAGTGGTACATATATACAATGGAATATTACTAGACCATAAAAAATAATGAAATCTTACAATTTGTAGCAACAGCATGGATGGACCTAGAAGGTATTATGCTAAGTGAAATAAGTCAGGCATAGAAAGACAAATACCATATAATTTCACTTTTATGTGGAATCGAGAGCACAAAACAAACAAACAAACAAACAAAATAAAAACACTCTCAGATATGGAGAACAGACTGATGGCTGACCAAGGGAGGGGGATTAGGAGACTGGGTGAAAAAGGTGAAGGCATTTAGAAATATAAATTGGTAGTTACAAAATTGCCACAGGGATGTAAAGTACAGCATAGAGAATATAGTCAACAATATTGTAATAACTATGTAAGCAAGGTGCCAGATGGGTACTGGAAGTATTGGGTGGATCACATTATAAAATATATGATTGTCTATCCACTGTGCTGTACACCTGAAACTAATAAAAATAATATTGAGTGTAATAAAAAAAAATAAAACTTGTCAGCCTGGCAAAAAAAAGAATTTCCAACTTCCAGTCATGTTCTGATATAGAAAATCATGAATATATACTGTAGGAATAAAAGGAAGGACACTTAGTTAATAGTAGGCATTCTTTCTTGAATAATCAGAGCACAGTGTAGCGGGTATGAAGCAACTGACCACGAGGAAGAAACTAAGTAGTTTCAATGGTGATCTGGAGTCTTCTCCAATAGGCTCTCAAAGACCAAATTGTGTAATTCTTAGCTTGAAATAACCATGGAGGAAATATCAAATCAGTTACCCCCTACCACTACCACACCTGAAATGGCAAACATCAGTCTCAAAAGATAAAGCGAAATGAAAAGAAATTCAGAAAACAACCCTTAAAGCTCTTAACAAGCCAGAGAGAATTTCTGGCTTGTTAAAGAAACATTAAAGAATTAAATACATAATGTTTAGCCAAGCAAAAGTTAAAGGAAAATATAATAATTATTTGGAAGTATGTGGAAAAGTTAAACATCATTGAAAGAAAGGAATAGCATGGTACAAGATAAAAAGCAAGAACCAAAGTGATTAATTATAGTGCAATTCAGCAAAATTACTAAATATAAAATCTTTTTGCAATGTAAAAATTATAAAAAGTATATAGTTGCAATAGTTTTTAGGTATATAGAAAATGACAAAAGTTTTTTTATGTTATTAAAAAATATTTTATTCCAACAAAGAAACTAGAAGAACCAACTAAATTTGGGTAGAAAAATATTTTTACATTGTTAGTATTGTGATCATAATTAGTTACTAATTGATAAAATATATGGTATTTTCTATGAAAGATATACTCATGTTATTAATACATATTTGATATAATAATTAGAAACTTGAAGGATGTAGATATTCTATATTCTGTTTAAATGTAAAACAATTATTATTTTTAAATTTATTTTATTGTTGAGAGTATTACAGATGTCCTCCAATTTTCCTCCTTTTTTCAACTCCACCCATCTCCACCCTAGGCCTTCACCTGTTTATTATCTGTGTCCATGGGCTATGCATATAAGTTTGTAAGTTCTTTGGTTAATCTTTTCCTACCCTCCTTCTAGCCTTTCGAGATCTGTCAGCCTGTTTGACGGTTCCATGTCTGTGGTCCTATCATGCTCGCCAATTTATTTTGTTCCTTAGATTCCACATATAAGTGAGATCATGTGATATTTGTCTTTCTCTGTTTGTTTTACTTGGCTTAGCATAATATTCTCCAGGTCCATCCATGGCATCCCAAACGATATGTGATTCTTCTTCTTTATAGCTGCATAGTATTCCACAGTGTACATGTACCACAGCTTTTTTATTCACTCATTTACTGATGGGCACTTGGGTTATTTCCAGATCTTACCTATTGTAAATAATGCTACTATGAACATAAGGGTGGATATATTCTTTCTGATTGGTGTTCCAGGATTCTGAGGATATAATCCTAGAAATGGGATCATTGATCAAATAGCAGTTCCATTTTTAATTTTTTAAAAAATATATCTTTATTGATTTCAGACAGAAGAAGAAAGGAGAGAGAGAGAGAGAGAAAAGAATCAAAGATAAGAGAGTTGTCATTGATCTGCTGCCTCCTGCATACCTCCAACTGGGGATTGAGCCTACAACCTGGGCATGTGGTCTGACTGGGAATTGAACTGCAATCTCCTGGATCCTAGGCCAATGCTCAACCACTAAACCATGCCCGGTCGGGCCACTTGTAATTTTTTGAGGAAACTCGATACTGTTTTCCATAGTGACTACACCAGTCTGTGTTCCCACCAGCAGTGTACTAAGATTCCCTTTTCTCCACATCCTTGCCAGCACTTGTCACTTGTTGATTTGTTGGTGGTGGTCATTCTGGCAGCTGTGAAGTGATACCTCATTGTGGTTTTAATTTTCATCACTCTGATGATTAGGGACATTGAGCTTTTTAAAATATGTCTGTTGGCCATCTGTATGTCATCATTGGAAAAGTATCTATTGAGATCCTTTGCCCATTTTTTAATTGGATTGTCTTCCTCTTTTTGAGTTGTATGAGTTCTTTGAATATTTTGGAAATTAGCCCCTTAATAGATGTATCATTTGCAATATGTTCTCCTATACTGTGGGTTCCATTTGCATTTTGAGGATGGTTTCTTTTGCTGTGCAGAAGCTTTTAAGTTTGATGTAGTCCCATTTGTTTATATCTTTGTTTCTCTTGCACTAGGAGATGTATCAGCAAAAATTTCACTACGTGAGATATCTTTGATTTTATTGCCTATATTTTCTTCTAGGATTTTTATGGTTTTGTGACTTACATTTAAGTCTTTTATCCATTTTGAATTTATTTTTGCATGTGGTATAACTTGGTGGTCTAGTTTCTTTTTTTTTTTTCTCATGTTTTTGTCCAATTTTCCCAACCCTATTTATTGAAGAGACTGTCTTTACTCCATTGTATGCTCTTGCCTCCTTTGTCAAATATTAATTGACTATAATGGCATGGGTCTATTTCTGGGGTCTCAGTTCTGCTCCATTGATCTATATGCCTGTTCTTTTGCCAGTACCCAGCTATTTTGATTACAATGGCTTAGTAGTATAGTTTGATATCTGGTATAGTGATCCCTCAAATTTTGTTCTTCTTTCTCAAGATTGCTGTGGCTATTTGGGGTCTTTTATGGTTCCATATAAAATTTTGGAGTATTTATTCTAGTTCTGTGAAATATGCTGTTGGTATTTTAATAGGAATTGCATTGAATCTATAGATTGCTTTGGGTAGTATGGACTCTTTTTTAAAAATACATCTTTATTGATTTCAGAGAGAGAAATGAGAGGGAGAGAGAGAGATAGAAACGTCAATGATGAATAAGTGAGTTGTCTGAACAGCTGCCTCCCGCATACCTTGGACTGGGGATCGAGCCTGCAAACTGGGCATGTACCCTGACTAGGAACTGAACCGTGATCTCCTGAATCCTAGGTCGACTCTCAACCACTGAGCCACTCCTGGCCAGGCAGTATGGACATTTTAATTCTTCCAATCCATGAACATGGTATATTCTTCCCTTTGTTTGTATCTTCTCTATTTCTTTATTCAGTGTCCTGTAGGTTTCTGAGTACAGGTCTTTTAGTTAAGTTTATTCCTAAGTATCTTATATTTTGTTGCAATGTTAAATGGTATTGTTTTTTTAGTTTCACTTTCTGAGAGTTCATTATTGGTGTATAAAAATGCCATAGATATTTGGATGTTAATTTTGTATCTTGCTACCTTGCTGAATTGATTTATTAAATCTATCAAATATTTTTTAATGTATAAACTATTAATTTTGAAAGTTGGAAGCTATTCATAAATTACAAAAAAAAGAAAAGAGAAAGTACATTTTCACAACTATAATTAGCAAAGAAAGACTAATTACTGGAATACTTTCACACTAAATGCCCATATATCTCGTAGCTTAAATTGAATTATCCCCACATCTCACTTCTTAGAGGGAATATAACTTAAAAATACAGGAAAATTCCATTTCAGGTTTAGTAAGGCCTATTTTGTATTCATTCTTGTGCTTAAATTGCTATAACTATGTCAAAGGAATAGATATATTTAGGGCTGGATAAAATTTCTTTATAATGTTTTCCATAGACTGAGCTATTACTTGGAACAATTGGGAACCATTATGCAGCAATACACATAAGTTTTATAGGCTTTTTGTTGAAACTTTAAAAATGTAATGTTACATAGAGGAATATGACATGCCAATTTTTTTCTGATAAAAGTTCTTTGCATTTTAATATTGCATAAGTATTATGCATAACTTGGCTAGTTGCATAACTTGGCTAGTTCACACTCAAGGCCACCATCTCTAAGTAACTCAGACTTTTAAAAAAAGCCACAGTACCATGCATTTCAGAATTTATTATCAAGTCAGTCTGAGGAGTATATCTATTTTAGCACAGGTTCTAGTAGTATTACATTTCATAAGCTAGCTTTATTTAAGACTTTGTTGTCCTTCCATTCTTTTCAGTAATAACAGGTTTCAATGAAGAGTGTATTATGGTGTATTACTTACCTGTTTACTTTTGGGCATTTCTCCCACCCCTCTTTTGCTCTGCCTCTTTAAGCTGTCAGTCCATTGTATTCAATAGAGCATCAGAAAATATCAGGTTCTTTCAGCAGCACAGCAGGTGTGCATTTATGAAGCATATCTGATATATTCAGCCAACAGTCAACAGATTAAAGTCACTACTCACAATTCTTGTTAGGAGAAAAAAGGGAACACTGATATAAAAATAAAATTACTAATTCTTCCATACATTTTAAAGAAAATTCTAGACAATGTGATGAAATAGTCTCCACAAACTCTTTACTGACAGCAAGTATTGTTTTTTTATGCTTAATTTTGAGATTTATTTTGGTTTTAACTATATTAATAATCAGTTATTGTTTTAATGTCAATTAGACTATGCCTAATGGCAAAAATAAAGGAAAATAAAAGATAGATTTAAAGAATGCAAAAGTTTATTTTTACAGTCTACTAATATGACTTTCTCTAATTCCAAAATAAAATTGACTATTTTCTCTTTCCTTGCTTCACTTAATAAAAAATAATAATAATGATAATAATAATAATTAAATCAGAAAAAAACAATAATACCAGGGAATATGAAAGATAGAGTTTTGGCTAATTTTCAGTTTTTTCCTTTCCCTTTATTTTACCACATTTAATGAGGGGTCTTTTTTTAAGGTTGGTATTCTGCTGGCTGGATAAAGATCACATTTTCCAAACTCCCTTGCATTTTTGTATCTCCTTGTGACTAATTTTCGGCCAATGAGATATTAGCAGAATAGTTGCAGGGCAGCTTTTGGGAATTCTTTCCTAAAGGGCACTTTATGCGTGTTCTTTAACTATAATTTTCCATTCCTACCTCCAATATCCTACCTGAGATATGCAGGTTCTTATCTTGCACGATGTGGTTAAAAAAAACCATGGTGTATACAGTAGGATTGAACAAATAAATAAATGGATAGGTGATGGTGGCAGCCAAATATCTTGCTATAAAAGAAAAAATTTACAGATAAGCATGAAAGTAAGGTTAGAATAAACCATGTGGTACTGGATTAGATTCAGAGCCATATGAACTCATGTTTAGCTAATATATAAATATGTGTATGTGTGTTCATGTATATATGTGTGTACTCATATGCCTATGTGTATATATACACACACAGAGACATACAGAGGATAAATAACTAACTATAAATATCTGTGTATGCATTGGTTAGTATATATTCATATATTACCTAATTCTGTCTACTGAGAGGCTAGAAACAGTGACACCACAGAAGCAACAAACACATCTAGCACCAGATTTTGGTTTCTAAGTATCAATCCATAAAAATAATGGGCTTATTTGGAGAAATGGCTTATTCTAGAGTGAGGAGAGGGAAAATACAAGATGATTCTGGAGCATCTTGTAGTATCACAATGTAAAGGGTTTCTGAAACACACACACACACACAAAAGGATGGTGACCTGTCATAGAAAAATTGAAGCCAACCTTAAATAACTCCCAGTGGCCAAAATTGAGCCACAGCATGAATAATATTGTATTGATTATAACCCAAAGTATAAAATAAGTATCAATGAGTCATAGTGATGTCAATAAATAATTGAATAAATAATTAAATAAAAGAGAATAGATTAATATTTCTCCAAGTAAGATACACAATTGATTGCTAAGCATATGAAAAGATCCTCAATATCACTTCCTTACTTCCTTATAAACTTACTTAATGTATGTAAATCTCCCACTCCAGATGTTTAATAGCCCCCTAAAATTATGTTGGACCTGGTGACATGATTATAAATACAGAAAGGGAAACAAAGTAATTTAGAGTGGACAAATCTAGCAAACACTACCTTTGCCTCTTTTATGTGGACTTTCTATTTTCTCAGTTAAACAAATACTGCTCAATCTTTAATCCATTCAAGATACAAAACACAATTAAAAGAAATTAAAAATCTAAATAATTGGAAAAACAACCTATGTTCATAGATCAGAAGACTTAACATTGTTAACATGGCAATACTCCCCAAATTGTTTTACAGATCAACACCATCCTTTTCAGAAGCCCATCTGACTTTTTTGTGGAAACTAACATGCTAATTCTAAAATTAATTTAGAATTGCCAGGGACTCAATAACCAAAACCAACAATCTTTAAAAAGAACAAAGCAGAAGGACTCACATGTCCTGATTTCGAAAGGTAGGACAAAGCAACAAAAATAAGACAGTGTGGTATAGACGCAAAGATAGACATAAAGATCAGTGAAGTTTAATTTATATTCAAGAAATAAACCCATACAGCCCTGGCTGAGTGGCTCAGTTGGTTGAAGTGTCATCCTGTGCACCAAAAGGTTGTGAGTTCAATTCACAGTCAGGGCACATACCTAGGTTGGGGTTCGATCCCGGGTCGGGCACTTATGAGAGGCAACTGATCGATGTTTCTCTTTCACATCAATGTTTCTCTCTCTCTCTTTCTCTCTATTTTTTTTTCTTTCTGTCTCTCTTTCCCTTCCCCTCTTTAATATCAATAAACATATCCTCTGTTGAAGATTTAAAAATAAATAAAAATTTAAAAATAAACCCATACATCTATGGTCAACTGATTTCTGACAAAGGTAACAAGTGTTGACACAACTGTACAGAAACATGCAAAAGAATGAAGTCAAACCTTTAAATCATACTACATGCAAAAATCAACTCCAAATGGTCAAAGACCTAAATATAAGAATTAAAAGTGTAAAACAATTAGAAGATAACACAGAGGTAAAACATCATGATCTGAGATTTGGCAAAGCCTTCTTAGATGTGACACCAAAGGTATGATCAAGAAAAACAAATAGATAAATTGAATTTCACCAAAATAAAAACCTTTTGCTTCAAAGGACATCATTAAGAAAGTGAAAATAAGTCCCATAAAATTAGCGAAAATATTTGAAATTCATATATTTAAAAAGGGTTTAGTATCCACAATTATAAAGGACTCATATAGCTCAATAATAAAAAGACAAGTACAATGACATGGAAGCATAGATGAGACTGACGAATGTCAGAGGGTTGGAGGAGAGCAGGAGGGTGGAGGGGGAGAGATTAACCAAAAAATTTATATGCATATATGCACAACCCAAGGACACGGACTATGGTGGGGAGAGAGACTGGGGAGGGGAGTGGGACGGGATGGAGTACGTCATTGGGGGGAAAAAGGGACATCTGTAATATTTTAAACAAAAATAAAATAAATAAAATAAATAATAAATAAATTAATAAATAAATAAATAAAAAGAAAAGTAATCAAATTAAAAAGGAACAATAGAGATATCTCCAAGTAATATGTACAAATGGCCAGTAACACATAAAAAGATGTTCAACATCACTAGTCATCAGGAAAATGTCAATCAAAACCACGAGATACCACTTCACACCCACTAGAGTGACTAACATCAAAATGTCAGATAATAAGTATTGACTAGTGGGAATATAAAACAGTGCAGCCACCTTGGAAAATAGCCTGGCAGTTTTTCCCATGATTAAACATAGTACTACCATGTAACCCAGCCATTCCACTCCTCAGTATGTACCTAGAATAAATAAAATATATGTCCACACAAATACATGTACACAAATATATATAACAGCATTATTTACAGAAGCCAAAAAATGGAAAAAACCCGAATGTCCATCAATTGATGAAAAGATAAACAACTGTGATATATCCACACAATGAAATATAATTTGAGCATAAAAAAAAGGAATTAAGGCCCGGCCGGGCATGACTCGGCGGTTGAGCATCGACCTGGGATCCAGGTGATCGGGGTTCGATTCCTGGTCGGGGCACATGCCCGGGTTTCGGGCTCGATCAGTGACTCTCTCATCATTGATGTTCCTCTCTCTCTCTCCCTCTCCTGTCCTCTCTCTGGAATCAATAAAGATATATTAAAAAAAAAAAAAAAAAGGAATTAAGTATTGATACAAGTTATGACATAAATAAACCTGGAAAACATTGTGTTAAATAAAAAAAAATGCCAGCCATAAAATATATCATATTATATAATTCCATTCATATGAAATATCCAGAATAGGGAAATCTATAGAGACAGAACTCAGTATTTTTCAAGGGCTGGGTAGAGATTGATAGCTAAAGCTATCAAATTAAATATATGAATATTTAACTAAGACTTTCTTTTTGAGATGGTGAATGTGTTCTAAAACTGTAGTAGTGATTGCACATATCTGCGAATATACTAAAATTAATGTAATCGTGCATTTTAAATAGTTGAATAGTATAGTTGTGAACTGTATTTCAACAAAACTACTAGAAAATAAGGTGTGGGGTTTTTTGTTGTTTTTTCTTAAGTACACTTCTAAGAGCAGTATTTGAGAGTTTCAGTTAAATCCCTTGGTATTTTATGAGAGAGAGAGAGAGAGAGAGAGAGAGAGAGAGAGAGAGAGAGAGAGAGAGAGAGAGAGAGGAGAGAGAGAGAGAGAGAGAGTTTTCAGATATGCCTGGTGACTGTGGAGTATTCTTACATTGTGATTTTGATTTGCATTTATCTGGTGGAAAGTGAAAATGAGCACCTTTTATGTTTAATGTTACTTTGATATTCTCCTTTGTGAAGTACCTATTTAAAGCTTTTATCTGTTTTTTCTGTTGTGGTTCCTGCTTTTTCCTTATAGATTAATCAAAGTTCTTTATATATTCTGGAGTCAAGGCCTTTGTTTGAAATATGTAATATTAGCATCTGCTTCCATTCTGTTTCTTGTTTTTACACACCTTTAGTGGTGTCTTTTAATAAACAAGTTATTAATTGTAATATAGTCCACTTCACAATTTAGTCTTTTATGGTTAATGCTGTTATTATTTCATCTAAGAAATCTTTACTTAGGGCCAAGGTCATGAAAATATTCTATGTTTTCTTATTAAAACATTAATATTTTGTCTTTCATATTTATATGTAAGTATGTATGGTTTATTTATTTATTTATTTAAATATACCTTTGTATGGTTTAAAGTAGTCATCAAGATTTTTTTAAATTTTTCATTCAAATATTTAATCCAGAATTATTTACAGAAAAATCCATCTTTTCCTCATTAAATTGCTATGTCATCTTTATCACAAATCACATAATAATATAAGTAAAAATCTATCTTTTGGCTTATCTACTTTGGACTTGCAAAAAATGTATATTTTGCAATTTGGACATGTAGTAGTGTTCTAAAATATTAAGACAAGGTTGATAGGGTTGTCAAGGTTATTTATGTTTTTATGGATTTTTTAAAACTACTATATTTTCTATCAGTTTCTGAGAATGTTCAAATTTTCAACTGTGAGGATTGGAATTATCTATTTTTTTCCTTTATTTTTGGCAATTTCTGTTTTGTATATTTTGATGCTACTTATTTTTCAAGTGTGCAAAACAATTAATGAGTGAATCATTTGAGCCTGGAGTTTTTTTCATAGCAAAGTACTTAATTTCAGATGTAATTTTTAAAATAGATATGAGTATTTCTATTTTTTTATTTTTTCTAGTGTCATTTTTTTTGTAAGTTGTGTATTTGAAAGTAATTGTTCATTTTATAGAATCAAATTAATTGGCATGAGTTCTTTTTAATATTCTGTTATCGTTTTATTATCTTTAAAATATTTAGTGATATCCCTTTTTTATTTCTGACATTGGAGATTTCTTACTTATTTTTAACCTTCTTTGTTCCTAAAATATAAATTCAAGCCTCAAAATTCTCTATGGAATCCTTTGGCTGAATCTTACAGGTTTTAATAGTACAGACTTAATTATAATTCAGATGTTAAATATTTTCTGATTTTCACTTTAATTTCTCTTTGATTTTTGAGTTCAAGCATATATTATACAATTTTGCAGCCTCAGGGATTTTCTACTGTATTCTACTGTGGTCAGAGAATTTTTAAATTTTTTGAATTTGAATTTTTTCCGTGCATTTAATTGAGGCTTATTTTATGAACCACCATAAAGTCAATCTTGATGACTTTCCTATGTGCATTTTCAATGAAGAAAAAAAAAGGATTTTCATCATTGTTTGGTTAAATGCTCTGTATATTCCGATTAGAATGAGTTCTTTGATTTTGTTTTCCTTCTGCCCTTTTATATCCTTCTTGGTGTTTGTTTAAATCGTTCTGTTTCTTCTATCAGTTACTGAGAGAGATACGTTAAAATCTCAGGCTGTGAATGTGGATACCTAATCCATTTACTTCTATAAATTTTTTCTTTATACATTTTGAAGCTCTGCTATGGAGTCAATACAGGTTTTGAATCAATTTATCTTTCTCATGGTTTGATCTTTTCATTTTTGTAAAATTTTCCTCTGTAGGTCTAGCGATGTTTTTTGACTAAAAGTCTGAAGCTGAGCAATAGCATTTGGGTTGTATTTCTAACGACATGATGTAAAGGCAATTAAATGTGTGTTCTCAAGAAAAGGGACCATAATTAGGATCACAGTTTGAAGTAAGGGACTGGTTTAGGATTCTGCTGTTTTGGAAGGAGGCTTGGGACTATGGTCTACAGAAACTTGTGAGCTTGGAGAAGTAAGAAATCACAGGCACGGCTTCAGGACAAGAAATGTGCCAAGCCATCTCCTTGTGCTGACTCGATTTGCTTAAAAATTGTAACTATGGAATAAACAATTGCCATTATAACATGTCTTTAATGGGAAACTAGTCCTGGTGAAATCAATGGTAAAACTGCTTGATAGCAAAACTGCCTGGAAGGAGAAATACAGAAAGAAAGAGAGAGAAACAGAGAGAGAGAGGGAGGGAGAGAGAGAAATAGAGAGGGGAGAGACAGTGAAAAAGAGAGAGGGGTGAGACACCGAAAAAGAAGGAGAGAACAATCACAAGGAGTGTAAAATGCAAGATTCAATAACATGTGAAGAGATATAATTCCTTACAAAGTAGCTAACAACAAAATCAGAAATAAATTCTCTCCAAGTCCAGATAATTTTATAAAGTAGTTAAACAACTATTTTAAAATTAGTGTTTTTCCATGGTCAAAATTTAAATGAAGATATAACTTACTTTTCACAATATGAACTAAAACAGAAAGAAAATAAGCAAAAATTGGTTGTAATAAAGCCAATGAAAATGGTATAAATAAAAATATAGAGATCCTATTTTTTTTTAAAAGATATAATACATGATATATACCCATAAGTATACTCTGTAGAATTAATGAATTGGAAAATAATATTAAGATATCACACAGAGTGTACATAGAGGCACAAAAACTAAATATGAAATTCAGTTATGGCATGTGGGGATGATAGGATATTTTATGAAATAATTACTTTTTGTTCTTTTTCCCAATTCCTTATTTTTTTGTTTTTCTTGTCATTCATGGAAGGAAATTAAGATACCTCATGGGCGAAAAGGCACCTTTTTGTGTTTCTATAAGAGTCATATATCGCCCAAATTCACTTTGTTCATATTATATAACCATCTCTGAAATAACTACAAATATTTTGAAAATTAGATAAGATCTACTTTCATGCCTTTGAGCTCACCATTTCAGATTCTTTCTAACTTCCACTGATAAACTTTCTCAATTCTCATGGATTTTAGTCTGATCGCATGGGCTTCACCAATGTGGAATCACAGCAAAACCATCACTTTTCTTGATAAGACTATGGACAATTCCAAGAATATTCCCTCCCCCTATATAATCTATTTCATAACCTCAGTAGTCTGATTTATGTTAGATAATTATCAGTTTAACAACCTACACCATTTTAAGGAGTTAGTCTTCACAAACTAGAATAGATTGATTTATGGTTTTACCTTTCCCTGTAGTCACTGGGTATCACATATTTTGATTGACTCTTAAGGGCCTACATTTTTCCTTGTCTACATTCCATACAAGTAAGTCTTCTGAAAGTATGTTTTCTTCTGTATCTATCATACTGCCTTTTTCTTTTCAATACCCCTCAACACACACAAATAAAATCAAGTACTTACCTTGCTCTGCTTCTAAGGTTTTAACAAGTAGACAATCTTGCTACATATTTTAAAATGTTTTTCTTTAATCCTCTAATAGCATTAAGGGCCTCACTTTAAAGCCATTTCCTTGAGATAAGGAATTTAAGAAAATCGGACTACTTATTCAGAGACTGAAGAAGGCAATTTCAGGCAAAGCCAAATATTCAACACTAAATCTCATTAGCCCCATATCAACTCTACTCTGAAAACTCAAGTGCCATGCTGTTAGCAATAAACAGCTTCTAATGCCTTCTCCAGAACTCCAAATTACAATATGTAAATCCAAGTGTAAATAATTAAATGTACATATATTTAACCTGAATTACTCTGCAGACATGCTGTTTTCACCTCCTGCCTCCCACCAAACCTTGTGGGTTGTTGGTAAAAGACTAACATGGCACTGGAAAAAAAGGAGAAACAAGAGTGGTTAGGACATTACAGCCCCTGCAGTGTTTAATCCATAAAGCAGGAAACACAAATTGGTGAATTGGATCCATGACATGGTTACACTGAACTACAGAAAAAGGACCCTTAGGGAACTAGCAGGAAGTAAATTGGATTCTATTCCGAGATGATGGTTCATTTACATTGTTGTAATTATTTAAATAATTAATTTCATAATGAAAGAAGCTTATAAAAGTCAAAGCCCCACTGAGCTGCAAATCCAAAATTCTCTCATGCTAAATCAGAGCTGGTTATTCCACACAGTGTATCAGTAAATCTATTTAAGAAAAAGCTATATCTTTAGGGGAATAAACTGAAATCACATATAGCTTAGTTGGTACTTTATTATTAAAATGTGTCAGTGTCATAGTGTGGTAGATACTGTCTTTGTAGAGTTTTCTTCTAACCCAGAGCAGGCAGATAGCTGTTTTACTTCTAGCCAGAAAAACACAAAATGTTCATTCACTTCCGATTTAGACAACCAAGAACCCCACAGGAAGTATCAGGAAGATATGAAAGGTCAGGGCCAAGGACACCAAAGGAGCAGAAAGTTGCCGTGAATCTGGGGCAGTACGGGAGCTGGAAGTCTACAATAAGCAGGGTGACGATTAGGCTTGACTCAGAGCATATTAAATAAAGCCTGTGAGTCAAACACCCCAAGGTCAGGTTGGACAGATAACTCTAGAGTCTCAGAAGATTCTCGAAAGCAGAAGGTCAGCAGAGGCTGGGAATGTTGGAGAGGAAAATTATAGAACCAAGCACATAGAAAGAGAATCAGCTTGACTTCTTTGGCAATTTTCTTTCTTTCTTCTTTTTTTCCCTTGCCCTGTCAGAGGAGAAAGAAAAAAAAAAAGAGTAATGCTGGACTTGAGCACTTAAGTGAGCCATACAAGGGGAAAGTTTGAAAATTCAACAATATATCACATGATTATTTCCTCATCTCTATTATATCCTCACCTGATAAATATGTACTTCCAATTCTTTGGAGATAATAAAACTGTCATCAGTCTTTCTAAGAAGCTCAGCATTGCCTCGTCCTCAATTCTGAGCATGTAGCATTTAGCAACATAAACTCGCTGTTCTATTTCCTTCTCTATTATCTTCACTTGTTCCATTTTAGCCACTCTCCAATACCACACCCTCAGTTCTCTCATTTCCTTCACTGTTTTCTCTCTTAAGTCTTAAGCATATGCGGCTGTACTTTCAAGCTACAACTGCTATCCTTCACCTAATTTCAAAACCCTACCACTGTTGAATCTCATTAAGATTTGTAAACACTTCATTTCTATTTGCTCTAAATCCTTGCAATTCCTGTTCTTCCTCACTTTCTTCTGTGGTTATTCTTTGGAAGCAGGATAATAAGTGGGAAACTGGATAAAATATGGGTCAAGAATTCTTGAATTTGAACTCCAACTTCTTCACTTTTTAGATATGCATCATTCTAGAAGTTTCTGAATATTGTTAAGACCCAATTTCCTTTCTAATAAATGATTATGAAAGACTACTGAGTGCATAAGTCTGAAATAAATATTAAAGAGTTATTTCATATCAAGAAGTTAATATAGTGCCTGAAATACTACAAACACAGTATATTTCACCTAGTATTAGTACTGGTCTTTAAACATGTTTTATCACTTCAACTAACATACAACTTGTGTGTTTAGTTTTTGTTGTTAACAATCTCCTTTTCTACCTCTACTCACTTTCCATGGACAAGTTCAATCAAATATAATTTATTCATCAAATATTAATGACATCACTTTCTATCTTTAGTCCAAATTGCCCTCTTTGAGCTCCAGATATGTATTATACATTGTGTGGGACTGGTATGGTATGGATATTATACCAGATCTCAACCTCAACATGTCCAAATATGAGTCTATCATCACCTTCCCTTTACCATATGGTGTTTTCCAGTGGTTTGTTTCAACCATGACAAATGTGAAAACCAGTGATCCAATTGCCAAAAAAAGAGGTAGGGGTGCCAAGTTGGAATATTCATTCTTCCTACATATCTATATTTAATTACTTATTTAGTTCTATAGATCTATATTGTACACTCTTCAAAACTATTTCATCTCTCAATCATCACTACCTTAGTGCAATTTTTTCCTTTTTGTGTGTGGATTGTTGCAATAGCCTTTTAATAGTTCTCCTTGACTCCAGAATTTCCCCCCTCAAAACAAACTTAACAAAACAAAAGCTATCTTTACTGCTTTCAGAATTTTCTTTATGAAATTGAAATTTGATAATAGTACTCCTCTGCTTAAATTATTTCAGTAGTTTACCATAGTCTTCAAGAAAAGGAAAAAAAAAATAGCATATATGTGCAGCATTTTTCCGCTGTTTAGCATCATGGAGTTGAATTTTCAAGACTCAAATCCATGCTCAAATCCACTTCTTAACTCTGTGGCCTCCAACAAGTTACCTACCTAATATATAATAATCTAGTGTATGTAATAACCAAATAATGTAATTTAATTTTCTATGTACCTTTATTTCTCTTGGACTTTAAATTCTGGAATTCTGCTTCTAACACACACACACACACACACACACACACACACACATATATATATTTTAAATATATCTTTATTGATTTCAGAGAGAGGAAAGGAGATGGAGAGAGAGATAGAAACATCAATGATGAGAGTCATTGATTGGCTGCAGCCCAACCCAGGCATGTGCCCTGACCGGGAATCGAACACCGATCGCTCAACCGCTGAGCCACGCCCAGCTGGGCTCTAACATACATTTTCATATTTAGCTAAAGTAGTAGCTGGTACTTTGGTGGCACACAATAACATTAAATAGAATGACCAATATCAATGTGCTAATCGCTTTACAATTATAACTCAGCTTCTCTCAACAAATCTTTTTAGTAGGCACAATAATCATAAACATAAGGAATACTGCCAGTTAGAGAAATTAGCATCTTACTCATTGTCACATCTCTAGTTAGTAGAATAGCTATGCTTCAAATCCAAATCTGTCCACCTCCAAACTCTCCACTGTCTATTAGAGGAAAAGCAGCTGACACAGTTATACATGCTTCCATTCCTATTTTTAATTAAAACCTTCAACTGTCATATGGGATAAAACAGTACAGCTGAAATGAATTTTCAACCGGGTAAGCACAGGAAGTGTCCCTCCAAGTGTCCCTTATGGAAAACCTCCATTAGACTCTCTAAGGGTGACTTAAAATACAAATCCCCAAACTACAACCTAGGACTCATTAAAAATTACTGGTAATATTTACCAAGAGGGTGATAATGGCACAAAGAGAACCACTGGCCAAAAATGAGGAATAAATATGCAAGATGTCACCACTAATTGTCCAGTTGCTAAATGTGATGGTCATAAGAGAAGAGAATCTGTTTATTTCCAGATGTTTTTATCAGGCTTATGACTGGAAAACAGATCAAGAAAATGACTTTAATAATTATTCTGTGAAATCCACCTAAACTGGGAAAGAGAAAGAGAAGAGAATAACACTTCTATTATTTATTGCCAAAACTGTGTGACATATACCCTCCAATTCACTGGTATCTCATTTCTTTCTACTTCTAGGCAAATAAAATTATACCTTCATGCCTGGAAAGACATGGCCACGTGATTTGCTCTGAGCAATGATCTGAGTGGAATTTATGTTTGATATTTCTGTGTGAAATCATTTAATTGTTTTTGTTCCACATCCCACTTACCTCTTACCTGATTCCATATATAGATGTACACATGTACAATGAGCATTCACGTAGGTGATCTCTCTTCTGGAAAAGTGCTGAGGCTCACACTGAGCATCAAAGAAGAACCAAACCTCGAAGATTTTATTTATGTTTTTATTTTTTTGTTGTCATAACATAAGTTGGGTAAGTATACTAACTGATATAGGATGTGTTTGTATTATGCTTAATTAGTTTAAAAAAACACCTCAATTAACTAAAAATGTTCAAATTAATTATAACTAAAGGAGTCATAGTTTGTCAACTGATTCACTTCAAAGAGTAGGTACAACTGCCTTTAGGAAAAAACAAACAACAACAAAAATCTCTACCTTTATTTCAGATAGTAGAGTCCCCTACTCTTAGGAGACTCAACATGAAAATAAGTAAGTGAAATAATCTTCAATACCAGAATTGTCATCAAATAATTAGGTTAGCTTTAGGATGCATACCACCAAACTAGGTATCATGGGATTTTCAAAGCTGAAAATTAATATTCTTTGAACTTCATTTTCCTCAAAATAACTTTAATTACCATAGCATTTCCCAAGTTAACCTCTTAATGCTACTCCAGGCCCAGCTGGTTATTAAAAGATTTGAGCCCCGGCCTGTGTGGCTCAGTTGGTTGGGTGACTTCCCGAGCACCAAAGGTTCGGAGGTTTGATTCCTGGTCAGGGCATATGCCCAGGTTGCAGGCTTGATTACTCACATGAATGTTTCTCTTTCTTTCTCTCTCTCACTCTAAAAAAAATTTAAAAAATTTAAAAAATCAATTAAAAAAATCTTAAACAAATGAAAATGACTTCTTGATGGACTCACTGTACAACCATCTCCAGACCACATTTTTCCAGGGTCCCTCAGCTCTTTGTAGTCTGCTGTCTTTTAAAATAAATAAATAAAAATAAGTAAAAAAATTCAAAGATTTTTGTTGATATGCATATGGTATGATCTTTAAAAAGGCTATTATATTTTAAAGAAAATGCAAAAACTATATAATATAATGCAAATTGTTAGGAAGCATTCAATTATTTTTTCTTTTGTGTGTGGTGGGGGTTTACACTCTTGCTTTATGTTTGCAATATTTCTTTTTTTATATTCAGTGCAGTGCATGAAGGATGGGCTTAAATGGGTTCCATTTGAAATTTGAGATGTCCCAGAAATATATAGCAGAGTACCTGCCTTGGAATCAATTTTTACATCATTTTGCTATGAAAAGAGATCTGGATTTATCTATGTGTTAATCACAAAAGTAAACAAAAGAGTAGTCAATCATCTAATACTTGTTCTAAGAATTGATGACATTAAATCTGGGCAGGTGGGCATTTTATTTTTCTTTCTTAAGAAGCAATTGATGTCAGTCTGTTCTGGAAGAATATGGACAAGTCTAAAGAAATCCTCTAACTTTCCTCCACCTGTTTCTTGGTTGTTTCAGTTTAATGAGGCAAGCTGTCTTTTCATTCAATCTACAGTTGCTTATCTTGGATTTATTAAGTGCCACACAGTGATGAGGCACTAGGGGATATGTGATGCGCCAAACAAAGCAGAACCCCTGCCTCGAAGATGTTTGCACGGTAGTGTGGGAAATGGACATTTAATCAATCACACAAAACAACTGAAATGTGAAACTGTTAAATGATCCAGAAAGGCGAGATAAAGAGCATTCTGAAAGCATACAATAGAAAATTGACTTAATCAGAGGCACCAGAAAAAAATTATTTTGAGGATGTGACACAAAGTGATTAGGAGTTATTAAACAAAAATGTGTGCATGCGTGTATCTGACAGTGTGTGTTCACACACATATGTGTGTATGCTTAGCATTCCAGTCTGAGGAGGCTATAGATATAAAGGCCTTGTTTTAAGGGGGAGTTCAACAGTTAGGAGCCGCTGGAGTGCTGGAATGGGGCTGCTGGCTGGAGAACAGAGGAGGCTACCAGGATAAGTAGAGGCCGGACACTACAGGGCTTATTAAGACGTCAAGATATTCTGACTCCTCCCTTGAGCTTTGCCAACTAAAATCTTCATGTTTATTCTCAATTGCATCTATTCCATTTTTCAGAACAAAAGTCTTCTGTTTAACACTATATGGATCAAGCATTGTCCAAAATTTTATGTAAGCATAAATGATAAAAGAAACTTGGAGGAGGGGACAGGAAGGGAGGGAAAAATGAATAATCAGCAATTAAAAGAATGGATGGCAGCATCAATTCTAAAACTATATGTTTATTTATTATTCATTAGCAGTGAATAATTAAAATGCCTTGAGCACCTAAGCGATAACAACACTTTACATACCTTATTTCTAACACACTCATCATCTGGCCAGGTAGATAGCACTATCAGCACCAATTATCAGTAGATACACTGGGGCACAGAGCAGGTAGGTTGTTTACCTAAAGTCTCAGAGTTAATTAGCACAGGCATACCTCAAAGGTACCTCTGGCTCAGTTCTAGACCATTGCAATAAAGGGAATATCGCAATAAAGCAAGTCACACAAATTTTTTGTTTTCCAGGGCATAGAATATCATGTTTACACCTTACTGTGGTTTAAGTGTGCCATAATATTATGTCTAAAAATCAATGCACGTACCTTAATTTAAAAAAATACTTTATTTCTAATAACTTTTATCCATTATCTGAGCGTTCAGAGAGTAGTAAACTTTGCTAGTCTTGCCCTGAAGTTGATGAAAACACAATATCTGAGAAGCATAATAAAACAAGGTATGTTTATATAAGAGCCAGAATTTAAACTCTGCTCTCTTGGAGTTCAAAGCATATGCAGTCTCCCACTGTGATGAAAGAGTGTCGTTATTGTGAGAAAGAATAGCAAGTTGACTTTAAAAGAAATATCAAATGTTTTTAATATGTACTTTTAATCCCTAAAATTACATTTGAATATATATCAAGAAACTTGCTTCAGGGACAAATACATCCCAATTAAAAAGTAGCCTTCTACTTTATTGAATTCCGAATAAGGAGAGTAAACTGCTCTCTAATTTCAAAAGTGCTTATTCAACATGTTAATTATTAAATATCCAACTAATATGTCATGAATACAATATAAATTCCCAAAACACAGCTAATCTGATCCCACAAAAGTATTTAGTATGGTAGTTGGATTACTTGGTATTATTGCTTTGGATCCATTTATAGTATTACCAGTGTTTGGCATGATATTAATAGTATTGGTATGAGGAGTTTACATTCATGAAAACTGTAAATGCATTATTATATATCACATGTAATTCATACTTCATATTGAAAAGTGTTTCCCATCATTATTACACTATTTTTTCTGAACTACTTCTAATTTTGAAATTATCTCAATAAAATTATTTCAATAACAACTAAAATATTTATGTCTTCCTATTGTGATTTCCAGTGACAAAGTTCTCAAATTTGTGGAGCTGTAGCTGCAGGTGTTAAATACAATGATGCCATTTATGTCTTTTATAAATATGAAGCAAAACATTCTATTCTGCAGGAAAACTTTTAAAAACCTTAAATACTTACGTAAACTCTCTCAGGATAGTGAACTACAAGTTAGAAATATTAAAACAGATATTTTTAATAATGTCCAACCTATTTTTTATTAATAGACTTAATCTTTTAGAACACTTTTTGATTTCCAAAAAATTGAGCAGAAAGTACGGACAGTCCCCACAGAGTTTTCCCTGTTATTAACATCTATATTATTATAAGACTTTTTTTATAATTCATGAGCCAATATTGATCCTTATTTTTCACCAATGTCTTTTTTCTGTTCCAGAATCTCATCCAAGCTACTGTGATACATTTAATTATCAAGCCTTTTTAGGATCTCTTGGCTATACCATTTTCTTAGACTTTTCTTATTTTTGATGGCCTTGATGGTTTTGAGGAGTATTAGTCAAGTATACTGTATAAGATGTCTCTCAATTACAAGTTAGTTTTTATTTTTCAAGATTAAACTAGAATTATAGGTTGTTTAGGGGAAGATAACAGAGATAAAATGCCATTTTTATCACATCATATTGAAGATACGTACCCTTAATATGATTTATAACTTTTGATGTTGACCTTGATCACCTGGCTGAAATGGTGTTTGTCAGGTTTCTTCACTATAAAGTTACTCATTCCCCCCACCCCTCCCCTTTCCACACTCCGTTCTTTGGAAGGAAATCACTATGGATAGTTCACACTTAAGGTACAGGAGTTATACTCTCTACTTTAGGGTGGGGTATCTACAAATTTATTTAAACTTTGTCTTCATGGAGATTTGTCTCTTCTCCTCCATATATTTAATTATTCAGTCACTTATATCAATATGAACATATGGATATTTATTCTATGCTTTGGATTATAAAAAATACTATTTATTGATTTTGTCACTCAAATTGTTTTATCATTGGCCATTGGAACTCTTCCAGTTGGCTCCAGGGTACCATTAATATATCACCACCAGTGGGGATTTTCAGTTACAGTATTTGGTTGATTTCTTTGAACATCCCTACTTCCTGGCACGATAAGATTTTTTTATGCTAAAATGGTATATTTCCTGCCCTGGTCTAGGCTTTAATGAAATGTGTAACTGCTTCCCAGTCTTTCATCTCCTACCTTCATAATGATATTTAGGTTTCTTAGTTCCTTTACTCCATACGCTTGAATTACTTTCTTTCACTGAATTTTCTTACCTATAGATGTAAAACCTTATCTACTGCCAAAAGCTGAATCAGATCTCTAAGGATCACTGATTTATTTAAATAAAGAATAGTATTAGACACCAAGATCTGGGTGCTAGGTGTGCTCATTGATACCAGGATGCCATTTCTTTTAGATCATTTCAGCTGACAGAGAAAGAAATGTATTTGTGTATACTTACCCATGTATATACACATAGTTATAGGTATTTCTGTGTGTAACCACCTTTACAGTAAATGAAATCTAAGATCCTATTGATGTCTCCAACTCTAACCCACTACTACATTGATTACTTTAGCCTCCTTTCTTTGATTATCTGTAAATTTCCAATGTAACCGTAGGAAACCTGGATCGCAGATGAGAGCCACATGAATGAATCTGCCATCCGTTTTTCAGTTCAAGTAAATTGTTAACTCATACTATTATTAAAAACAACTTTATCAAATAGAATACAGTGTTTAGGTACAGTTTATTTTGCCTTAAGTCATTTCTAAAGGTCAGAACCTTCCTTTTCCACTTCAGGAGGTTTTCTTCATACATTTATAATACAGGTAGATTATCTTATCATAGTCTTCATTTTTTCCTAGAATCCTCCAACCTCCTATTTTATTTTATTTTATTTTATTTTATTTTATTTTATTTTATTTTATTTTATTTTATTTTATTTTATTTTATTTTATTTTATTATTTTTTATTTTATTTTATTTTATTTTATTTTATTTTATTTTATTTTATTTTATTTTATTTTATTTTATTTTATTTTATTTTATTTTATTTACAAACATTAAGATTCACTCTTTGCATTGTGAAGTTCTATAGGTTTAAACTAAGCACAATGGCATGTATTCACCATTACCTTGTTTCACTTAAAGTCTCAGCGTCTATCAACAACATTAAATGAGGACTTACTGTACTTTATATGAGAATCATTTTCTAACAAAGAGGTAATAAAAAATACAAGGGCTTGCCTGTGAAAACTGTCAATTAATTATTCCATTGCTACATGAGTTCATCAAGCAGAAGTTTTACAACTACATATGAACCTTTCAAACATTACACTATGAGACAAGGATATAGTAAAGAACAAGACTGAGTGCCATCCCATGATATGTAGTTTCTAGTAGAGCAGACAAAGATAGAAATGAGATTATAACAAATGATGTATGTCCAATAACAAGATTATACAGTGATACAGGGTAATAAAAACAAAACAAAACACCACAGTAGAATAGATCAAATTCCAGTGTTAGTTTTCCCCCATTCCTTCCTTTCTTCCTTTTTAAATTTTTTATCTTTTCCTTCTTCTTTCAGAAAAGTGGTAAGAAAGAAAAAGTGGGTGCACATAAAAAAACATTGTGAAGTGAACTCTGGATGTTTTAGATTTTCACTGTAAAATATGTAGATTGTATAGGCTAAGGTAAGAAGCATATGGACACTGAAAAAAGTAGGCCCATTTGTTTTAGAGATCATGATGGATGATTAATATTTTTTTAAAAATCAATGACTATTATTGAAGTAAAGTGGCATCCAATGAGGAATCAATGATAACAAATCAAAAGAAGGAAAAAAAGTAATGAACTACGGGATGATGTCAGTTTGAACATGGCAGAGAAGAAACATAATCTCAAAGAAGACAGGTCACCTCTCTGAATTTATTTCCTACCACTTTTACCTTTGCCCAATCTGCTTTGCTCTGATTACATTCTCCTCATAAAAGTTAAACACGTTTCTTCCTCAGGGCCTTTGTATTTGCTGTTCTTGTATCTAGAAGGGTATGCCTTCGGATATCTGCATAACTTACTTTTTAATATCCTCCATTTCTCTGCCCAAATGTCTGTTTATTAGAAAGCCCTTACTGGGCCATCTTCTATTTCTTAAATATAGGCACAATTTCTCTGTCACCTTATCTTGCTTTGCTCTTCTCTTTAATACATCTTACCAGCATATACATGCTTATTTATTTTCCTATTGCATACCTTTTCTGACTAGAAATAAAGCTGCAAGAGAGCAGTCATTGTCTAGTTCATGCTATATTACCTGTACCTAGAATAGTTCCTGAGAAAGAGCAGGTATTCACTGCATGCTTGTTGGATGAATGGACAAAATCCCTCCCACACTGAAAACGAAATGAAGGCAGAAAAACTTCAGAGCATGTGTTTATATAATTGGTCATTAATCATCGTATCCAGACTTGATAAGGAGGCAGGTAAAATATATGGATGGGGACATTAGAGGTGAATTGAAGAACCATATGTCACAAAATAGATGAAGAAAGAAAATAATAGATAATAGTAGATTTACAAATATAAGAAAATGGTTGAGGAAAAGATGTTCAGAGATCTGATTCAGCTCTTGGCAGTAGATGAGACTTTACATCTATAGGTATGTAAAATATAGCAAAAGAAGGTAATTCAAGTGCATGGAGTAAAGGAACTAAGAAACCTAAATGTCATCATTATGAAGGTAGGAAATGAAAGACTGGGAAGCAGTTATTCATTTCATTAAAGCCTAGATAAATGTTTCTACATCTTCACAAATAATAGTATCAAGGAAAGATAAAAAGTGAATTGAATCTTCGAGTAAATTTTTAAAAGGCAAGTTTTGTGAATTATGGTGGCAGAACAATCATAAACAAATGACGATAAAAATAATACAGATTCTAGCCCTCTTCATTTGAAATGAAAGATGAAATGTTTTGTCTTGCTTATTTTAAGAGAAGTCATATTTTTAAAGCAATGTAAAATTTTAGTAGTAATATGAGGAAATAAAAATGATTCTAAAAGAAATAATAATATCCTGGAGATATTTTAAATATGATTTAGTGATAGACTAGTGGGAAATGGGGTAGATATTGAACCAGAAATAGGAGGCCATTAGTTTACTTAGGATTTAGCTTAGGTAGCTGCACTGGTGCTGGAGACTTGTACTAAGATCCTGAGAAGAGGGGTCATTAGTTGATTAGGGGAAGTTTGGTGCTTGAGTCATACTGCATTTCAAGAAAAGCGTTACAGAAATAACAATAAGCAGTTGGATAAATAAGACCAGTGTTTGGGAAAGAAAACCAGAGTAGAACTATATGTTTGAGTGTCATTAATGGAGCTGGTAACAGAAGCCATTGGAATTGATATCCTGTCCCAAAGAAAGTGGGTACAGAGAAATAAGACACCATAAGGCAATACTTGTGAGAACACAATATTTGTGAGAACACAGGCACCTAAGAGATTGGGGAAGAACAAGAATTTCACAAAAGATACTGAAAAAAAAAGACTGGGAATCAAATTGGAGAGAATTTAAAGAAAGAAAAAGTAGTCCACAGTGTTAAAAGATAGAGAAGGTAAAAGGAAGGTAGGGACCAAAATGTTTTCGTTCTTTTTAACAGCAAAGAGGCCACTGTGGTGAGTGAATAGGAGCTGAACCCAGATTTCAAGGAGTATGGCAATGTGAGATAAAAAGATGACAACCACACATTTCAGTGACAATCGTGAAGAGGAAAAGAGACATAGGGCCCTAGATCAGAAGTGATGTCAAGTGGAAAGAAGGTATTTTGTGATGAAAAATACTCCTAGCTGTTAAAGACCAAAAGGGAACAATAGACAAGAAAATGTAGCTAATACATGAAAGCAAGGGTCTATTTAATAGTCGTAAGAAAAGGGATAACATCCGAGGCACAGGTGAAGCTTTTGGCTTTGTACTTGAGGAAAGAAATCTATTTATTGTGACAAGCTGTTAGGAAGAAAGAGTGGATGAGCTGTAATTGGAGGAAACATTTACTGAGGGCACTCAGGCCACTAAGTATGTGAAATCTTCTGCTGAGTGGGAGGGGAAAGGTAAGTTGTAAGCAGATTTGACAAAAAAAATTTAGAACGGTTGCTGATACTTTTCAGTTTTAGTGAACTCATTAAAGAAATCAAAATAATTTCATAGCAGAAAGTTAAAAACCCATAGAAGGTAAAGACAGAAAACCAATCTGGGAGAATACATAAATTCCTTCAACACAACACTTAGATGTAGGAGCAGAGAAAACAGCTGATTGTTATACTTAAGCATTTTCACTGAAAGTAGAAATGAAAGGCAAAGACAGGAAGGCAAACAAACATGCAAGAAACAGTTAAAGTTGTAAATATTGGGCCCTAAGCATCACAGCAAAAGACTAAGTACAAGATACAAGTGATGAATTTTTTTCTAATCTTCATCTGAAGATATTTTTTTCCATTGCTTTTCAGAAAAAGTGGAATGGAGAGAGAAACACTGATGTGAGAGAGACACATCGACTGGCTGCCTCCTGCAGCACCCTGACCACTTGGGCTACGGACTGAGACTGCAACCGAGGTACATGCCCTTGGACAGAATTGAACCCGGACCCTTCAGTCCGAGGGCTGATGCTCTAACCACTGAGAAAACTGGCTAGGGAGGCAGGTGATGAATTTGAAGAATGAAAAATATCAAAGGAGTCAAAGTTTAATCAAGTGGATTAAACAGAACCTGAGAAATGATGTGCTTTTATAGCCAATTTATTTTCAGCCTAAAATATAATCAGCATTCTGGAACAAGTTTTAGTGTTTAGGGCTGGGGATAGCAGTGTTCATTTGAGTGGGTACTTGTTCCAGCTTCATGAACTTGACCCCTACAGACAATGGGACCTTTCTTCATCTCTACTTGATATTAGAAGTACTGGTTTTATGAAAAAGATATTATGTTATACCTGAGACTAATAAGGAGCTGAAAATTACTATAATTCTACCCAGTATTATACAGACTCTTCTTATTAAACTGTTCCCTGGGATCCAAAGTGCTAATGGCAGCCCAAAATTCTTTAGTCATTGTCAGACTCATAGGAAAATATTCTTACTGGTATTCTTACTGGTATTTGTACTTTGGCAGAGTTCCCAATTCCTACATCTGCTCTTATTCCAGCAAAGTCTGTTTCCAACTGGGAGTCCCAGAGTTTTGACAGCTGATGCCCTTGCTATGTTAGGGAAAATAGAAATGTGTTGTCTTATTTAGAAAAGAAAAATGTTATCTTGACTGTAGACATAAGAAAAACATACTTCATTTAAATTATAAATCACAGATTTAAATTAGTCAATGCTCCTTAGTTCTCATACTGTGCCTAGCCTAACAAAACTTGAAAAAAATAAAGATAAAAAGAAGAAAATTTAGTATAAGAATGAAATACTTCTTAAAAAAGACACGAACTCTCTTTAAAAACTAATAACCATTAAATGTATGGAATGTTTGTAGTTGACCATAATTAATTCATAACTTATGTTCTGTGTGTCTTTGTGTAGATATAAAGGTTAGGTAGATAGATAGATATAGATGATAGATAGATACTATATATTTTATGTAGTATACTATATATACTATTACAACTATATAGTATCACTAATTATACATATATGAATTAATTTAATTATAAAATTAATTTTTCTTTTCATCTATCATTTTGGCACCAGCTCAAATTGGACATATCATTCATATTTCTTAGTTGTAAGGAACAGAAATTAATTTAATTAACAACCCCCCCCCTCCAAAACACACACTCAAAAAAAGGGATGCTTTACAAGAATATTGGGTAGCTTGCAGATTATAAAGAAGGAAAACACCCCAAATTATGCCATGGAAGTGACTCCGAAGACACTGATACTTCCTGTGCCCACTGAACAGCTACAGAGCCAATTGCACCACCAGCCCTAGACACTATGCTACCCATTGAATTACTAAGTGAGCTCCCTTTGGAAACAAACACAGATTGACTACTGCTCCCACACTTAATAAAAGGGATCCAGTGTAGTCCCTATTTGTTTGCATCACTAGCTTATGTCCAAGGATGCTGACAGATGCATCAGTTTGGAAAAGCTTTAGTTGCAATGATACATGCTAGATACAAGGACCCTAAGAAAGTAGAGATCCCTTTTGCAGAGGCCAATTTCAATCTCTTTTACACTGAAATTCCCATTTCAGCAGCGAATGAAAACATGCCATGAAACTTTATTCTGCTAATACTAACCTTTCCATCCTACTTACTCACAGAACTTAAAAGTAGAAGTTTTTAAAAAAGTTTTTACGTTTTCCAATGGACTTTCAAATTTTTCTTTCAGTTTCTAAAATTAACAAATCATGACTTGAAAACAAATATGGTGAACAAAGGGATGGGCGAACAAGGGAAAGATATTGGTGTTATTAGAACCTAGGATCCTGGAAGAGAGGATCCGCAGAGCTAGGAAGCCTGACTTTGAGGAGGGGGTTGCCTTGCTAACACTGTTACCTCTGAGAAAGCATAATGAGGCTGGTAATAGGAGTATCAAGGCGTGACTAACAACAACGATAATAATAATAATAAAGCAAGAGGTGAGCCACTGCTGCTGGCTAGGTGAAAGGTCATGCCTGGCTTTCTAGTTTTCCTGTAACTAGAATCCTTCTGGGTGGAAAATAACAGGGAGCTCACAGGAAAAGGAAACACATAGTTTGCAGAGACACAGCTCCAGCATCATAAAGCAGAGCACAAAGGGAGAGTTTGGATCTCAGAGACAATAGCTTAATAATTTACAATCCCTCTTTCCAATTGAACAAGGTAATGCATAACTGATAATCTTTAATTTAATAAATCCAAAAATATTTCTACTTTTCTAAATATTTTACAAATTTAAAACA
Organism: Miniopterus schreibersii; assembly: GCF_964146895.1. Lineage (NCBI taxonomy): Eukaryota > Metazoa > Chordata > Mammalia > Chiroptera > Miniopteridae > Miniopterus > Miniopterus schreibersii. Next base: position 114,821,426 of record NC_138102.1, on the reverse strand, counting down.
TCCATGGTTCTAAAAATAGCCTAATTATAGAAAAATAATTTGCTGCTATTCTTTAAAAATAGTCAGTCTTTTTTTGAGATGGAAATGACAGTGGAGCTTCCTTAGGCCTGACTTTGTTACTTATGTATTGTACATCTTGGATCACTTATTAACCTCTCTGCCTGAAAGTTTTATTACGTGTAAAATGTGATTTAAATATAGCTTCCAAGATTTTCATAGACGTATTATGTGGATCAAATTAAAAAATGGATATTAAAAATTTTTCTAGTAAATATTCTTAAAAACCATACAAATATTTGGGCCTAATATGGCATTTGACTTTTTCCCTTCTGTCTCTGATCACAGCGAAGTCCTTGGTGCAAAAGGCTATAATCTTCATGCCAGAACTGTTGAGAAATGTCTGCTGGGTCTAAAGCAGATGGGAAGACTCTGAGGAGTGATCTGCAACCACACGACCTACCTGGGATGTATAGTACCTATGATAGTACAATGCACTGATTCCCATAATTTTAGATGGAAAAAGACAGTAGGCAATGTGAACGTGTTGAGTAGAGAGGGAACAATTAACTAACATCACTTTTGCTGCTAAGGATCAGGAGAATTTGAAAGATGCCTTAAGGATAATTTTGTGGTTATAAGCAGAATAACTTTCATAGTTGTAGACTTAGAAAAAGTGTATGGCAGTATTAGCTTGCACCTGGTGATAGGCTGGGCAAAAACGAAATGGCATACAGAAAGCTAGGCCTTAATTAAAAGCTTCATAAAACACATAGAAAACACAATGCAGAAATTAAATTACCCTGATACTTTTATAGATCTAGTTCTAATCAATTTTTCCCCAGACTTTTTAATTACTGAATAAAGTGATTTTTTTAATACCAACTTGCCATTTGATTAAAATCTGAGAAGATAGTGAAGGAAATAATTTAGAGAATGAATGAAACCATGGAAAATTCATCTTTTTTGATTGTTTGTTAAAAGAGATCATAGGGAAACTCTTCTCATTCAAATAAATTATACAAAAATTCCAAACCAAAATCCAAAGCCAAGCAATGACAATGACTACAACTACCATCACAATAAAAATGCGAAATGTACAATTAAGACTAGTTCAGTTATCAAGATTCAGTAAGAGCATTATTTTACAAAATATGTAAATAGGAAATTAAAAGTCTATATAGAAAAATTAAAATAATAAATATTAAATCAACAAGGATTTTTACTTTTGACCAAGATAAAATAACAAGTAATGAAATTATCTTCCCACTAAAAGCAACTAACTAAAAGACTGGGAAAAATATATAAAATAATGATTTTCACATTGTTGCACATCAGGCAATGGACAATAAAACATGAGAAATGGAAAACGATGAAATGAGTCCTATGATTGACTTAGCTTACTGCCTTGAGAGAGTTTCAGGATTCATATAACTTCACTGGTAAATTCTACTGAACACATAAGGAAGAAATAATATTGATTTTCATAAACCTTTTCAGAAATTTATTATTATTTTATTATTCTTTTAATATATCTTTATTGATTTCATAGAGAGGAAAGGAGGGAGAGAGAGAGAGATAGAAACATCAATGATAGAGAGTCATTGATTAGCTGCCTAGCCCGCAACTCAGGCATGTGCCCTGACCAGAAATTGAACCCCGATCGCCTGGATCCTAGGTAGATGCTCAACTGCTGAGCCACACCCGGCTGGGCCTTTTCAGAAATTTAAAGAGGAGAAAATACTTCTCAATTCATCTATGAAATCAGCATTTCTCTGATATCAAAGCAAAGACAATGCAAGTTTAAAAAAAAAAAAAAAGCAATTGCAAAACACTGTCCCACATGAATATAAATGCAAAAATTCTAAACAAAATTTTAACAAATAGAATTAAACAGTATATAAAAAGGATAAAACATCATGACTAAATTGGGCTTATTCTATTAATATAAGATTGTTTTCACATTTGAAAATTAATGTAATTTACCATATTAAGAACTCAAGGTCCAGCCAGGCATGGCTCAGTGGTTGAGCACAGACCTAGGATCCAGGTGATCAGGGTTTGATTCCAGGTCAGGGCACATGCCCGGGTTGCGGGCACCATCTCCACTTGGGGTCGTGCAGAAAGCAGCCAACCAATGACGACTCTCTCATCATTGATGTTTCAACTCTCTCTCTCCCCTTCCCTTCCTCTCTCTCTGAAATCAATAAAATATATATATATATATATATATATATATATATATATATATATATATAAATCCCAAGAAAGAAACACTGTATTATGATCTCAGTAGATGCAGAAAAAACATTTGGCAAAATCCAGCATCCTTTCCTGAGAGAAACAAACAACAATAACAAACACATCAGGAAATTAAGAATAGAATTTTCTCAACTTGATAAGAGGTATCAACAACAACAAAATCCATAGCTAACATAAATTAATAGTGTATTTTTCTCTTTATAAGATCAGTAACAATACAGGATATCTGCCTTCACAACTTCTACTTAACAATGAATACACTGGCAGGTCTACACAGTTCAGTAAGGCAAAAACAAAAACAAAAACAAAACAACACCAAACAATCCATTCAGATTGAAAAGGAGGAGGTAAAACTATTTGTTTATTGTTCAAATGACCGGATCATCTGTGAATTAAGGGCGAATCTGTGATTGAGCTACTGGAACCTATAAGTGAGTTTGGTAAGGTCATAGTGTTATCAGTGAAAGTGAGATATCCCTTTCCCTACTGAGTGCTTGAGGTGGCGTCCTTACTATATCTAGAGAAGAAGAATTTCCTGAGATTCACATGGGAGGATGAGTGATTTTTATTTGCATGGAATGGCATCTCTGTGTTTCCAAAGTTCCATTTCCCTTAAACCGGTCCTGGAAGAAGTGCAGCTGGGGATTCTGTAGAGCTAGAAGTAAAGGCAGTGTCCAAAGTTACTCTTCCACGGTGGAAGTGGGTCTAGTACAGCATCAGGCTAGTTGCAATCCATTAGCCCATTGTGTGTGGGGTCGACGTGGTCATGAGCCATGTGGATGAGTGCAGGATCATGAGAGCACCTGAGAAACCAGGAGTGCAAGAGCCAAGAGAGAGAACTCCCTTGTTTAGGAGACTAAATATCTCAAGTCTTCTTCACTTGCAGTGGCCACATCTACTCTGGCCAATGACCTGTTCCCAGGTGTGACTGACAGACAAGTACCTTTCCTATGTCACTCAAACTTTAAAGGGCATGGGTCTATTCTTCCCCTGTCCAGTCCCTTCCCCCAGTGATCTGTGGGGAATAGATCAGTGGTTTCCTGATCTATTGGGAGTGTTAAACTCCAGCTTCCTGGCATGCCTATAATATTGGGTCTTCCTTTTCCTACTTTCTTCTTATTAATAACTGAGTTAGTTAGAATGATATCAATAGAATACAAGTTAAATATACAAAATCAGTTATATTTAATCAATTATATAAACTGACAACAATCAGAAATAAAAATAAAAAAATCATAGTTTAAATAACATCAAATAATATAAAATAGGGATATATCTAACAAAAATTTTAAAGCTCTACATGCTAAAATTAGGGGGGAAATGATGATAGAAATTAAAAAGGACCTAAATAAATGAGATATTCATTTTCGCAAGTAGAAAGATTCAATGTTGTTAAAATATCAATTCTCTTCAGTTGATTTGCAGATTTAATGGATTCTCAATTAAAATCCAAACAGGATCTTACTAGAAATTGGTAAAACAACCTCAAAATTTATATGCAAATGCAAATGACCAGGAATAGGTAAGACAACTTTCAAAAAATGAACAAAGTTTCTGATCTAATAGTACCTGCTTTAAATTTTTATAAAGCTACAGTTATTAAGACAGTGTGATATTGGCATAAAGACAGAGAAATAGAACAATGAAAAAAATAGAGCACCGGCCAGGCATGGCTCAGTGGTTGAGCATCAACCTAGGATCTAGGAGATCAAGGTTCCATTTCTGGTCAGGGCACATGCCTGGGTTGCAGGCTCAATCCCCAGTTGGGGTCGTGCAGGAGGCAGCCGATCAATGACTCTCTCATCATTGATGTTTCTATCTCTCTCTCCCCCTCTTTCCTCTCTCTGAAGTCAATAAAGATATATTTAAAAAATAGAGTATCCAGAAGTAGATCCACATATATGTGGACAACTGATTTTTTACAAAAGTATAGAGATAGTTCAGTGGGGAAGTGATAGTCTTTTAAAAAATGATAAAGAGCCTGGCCAGGCGTGGCTCAGTGGTTGAGCGTCGAACTAGAATCCAGGTGATCGGGGTTCAATTCCCAGTCAAAGCACATGCCCGGGTTGCGGGCTTGATCCCCAGTCGGGGGTGTGCAGGAGGCAGCCAATCAATGACTCTCTCATCATTGATGTTTCTCTCTCTCTCCCTCTCCTTTCCTCTCTCTGAAATCAATAAAGATATATTAAAAATAAATAAATAAATAATGATAAAGAAAATAATCTATATCTATGCTCAAAAAGAAAGGTGGCAATTTTAAAAAAGATAACACAAAATGGAACTAAACTAAAACTATAAAACTACTAGAAGAAAATATAAGAGCAATCTTTTTGTAACCTTGGTTTTGACAAAAATTTCTTAGATAAAAAGACAGCACAAAAGAAAAAAATGATATATTATATTTCATCAAAATTAAAAATGTCTGATTTCCCGAAGATACTGTTAAATGAATAAAGAGACTAGCCTCAGACTTGGTAAATAAAACCCAAAAAACAAAACACAAAAACTGTAAAATATATCTACAAAGCACTTATACCCATATAAAGAACTCTCAATTTTTTAAAAAAAAAGACCAAAAAAATCTAACAAATTGGACAAAAGATTGGACCAGACACTTTACCAGGAAATATATATAGATGGGAAATAAGCATATGAGAAGATACTTAACAACATTTATAGTCATTAATTTTATATCACTATGTGAAATAATATGGTTGGATTATCTAGAACATCCTTAAGCAAGGCCAATTCAGTGGAAAGCAAAACTTAGAATCAGAGGTCACTGCGAATTCCCAGAAATCATGGGAAGAACTTTGGATTTTCAGAGGGTAAAAAAAGGGGAATTTGAACCAATTTTATCCAATCTTTTCTATAATTTAAAGTTAGAGAGAACTTATCTTTCAACAAGATTACACGTATATAGGCATAGAAAATAGTGTATAAGGGTGATTAGCTGTAATTAGATATATGGGATATAATTATGATTGGTTTGTATCATCTTATTTGTACTGTAAGTTTTTCATATTTATCATAAAACCGTATCATTTTTATATTTAAAATGTATTATAAATATGCTTAAATACAGAAATACACTCCAAACAACAACAATAAAAACTGTATGAATTATCATTAACATTTCTGAGACTAAGATTAGTGATTCTATAATCTTAAAATATGTATGAACACATAAAAACCAAGGGGATTTTTTTTTTATTTACCTCGTTAGGAGACACAAAGAAAGTAACACCATCCAAACAATTTCACTAATTACCTTTCATTTTATTAACAATAAGGGCTTTTCAGATTGATAGAATGTCAAAGCAAAGGTGAAGGGTGCAATCAATCTGAGTAGACATTTATTAAGAGTACAATGCAAAGCAATTAAGATTACCATTTAAATCAGTATAGTTAATCTCCTAGGAATAAAAGGACACGTGGAGAGAGCAAAGGCCACACCATTTTGTATGTGTTCTTGAAACAAGTCAGAAGTAGTACACTCGGGAAGGGATGAATGATGAATGGGCAATCAGCTGAATGAGAAATACTTAATGATAAAATATTGAGTAGAAAAATATTAGGGCTATTTTTAAAAAATCAAACTTTGCATGAATTTTAAATATATGGTTTTTGTAACACAAAGAACAAGTTCATTAAACAACTGAATATGAGTCATTCTTTGATTACTTTCATATATTTGAAAGACTTCATCAAGACAAAGTGTGAATCTTGGTTTATCAGTCAATGATAAACAGGAATCAACTCAAACCTTCAGACTCCTTGTATACAGAGGATTAGCCAAGATTTCCTAGATAAAACAATATTCTAGCTCAGTAATATAATATGAGTAGGCAGAACCAGCTTCATGAAAATGTGACCCGTGCAGTTGCACAGTACTCTAAATTTAAAAGAGTTCACACCTGGTTTAATGTTCTGCTGTAGCTCTCTTAAAATTTTTAATAATTTTTTGTACAAGTCTCATGTTTTATTTTGCACTGGACCCTGAAAATCATCTAGCCCATCCTAAGACCTACAGTAACTAAATAAAGCTTAAAAGGTGAAGAGAAAATCCAGACAGAAAAGAAAATATACAAAGATAATAAAGTGTATGTCATATGGCTTCATAAAAATTAACTCTGTATCCCTGGAGAATCAAAAGAGAAAATTGCACTTGGCAAGGTCAGTGCAATGAAGGACATGTTCAAATCATTAAGTGGCTCTTATGTAAAGTTATGGATTTTGTTCAAGTCTTCTAGGAAGCAGATGCCAACACAGAGTTAGAAGTGCAAGAGATTTATTGGAGAAAAATGCCTGCAAAAATTTACAGTAGTCACAAAAAGTCTTCAAACTATGATGCAGGACTAACACTTGGGGGGAAAGGATTGTATAGAAATTTAAAGGTTGCAGCGCAGCTCCAATAGAGTTTTATCTGGGCTAAAGAAGGCCCAGGGCATGGATTGCTCATTAGATGAGCTCTGCACTGGGTAAGGATGGGCCAGTAGCAGTTTAGGGAGAGAGTCATCTTGGTAAAAAAAACCTGAGTCAAATCTTGCAGATCAATGCTGTCAGCTAATGCCACTCCTCATAACAGGTTCTCTCTTAAAAAGGGATCTGGATGCAGTGTCCGAGGTTCACACTCTGCTTTCCAGAACTTGATGATTCCTACCTCACAAGCCAAGCATCCATAACCAACTATACTATTTCAATTATACACTCAGGTATTGACAAAATGACCAATTAGACACTGTGGATCCAATCTAAGTTAAATTTTAGTTAGAAATACATCTATTAACTGGCCACCTAATGTCCCATGTCTAGCAGGAGGCCATGATCATGTTTTGTATCTTTATGTATCAATGTCAGCTAAGATGTAGTCTAATTGTCCTCTAAATTTTGGGATATTTCTTCCTCCAGTATTTGGTCAACTAAGTCAATTGCCATAGGTTCTATTGGGCCAGTACTGACAAAAATCTATGTAGTGTGTCCTTGCTGTGGGGCTACAGGTTTCTTCTTGTAAAAAACAAACAAACAACAACAACAAGAATCCCTTCTTTTTTTCCAGTGAGATATAAACCTTAAAATTGGGTCAGGTATGGAAACGGAGCAGAGGAATGTGACTTTACATCAAGGCCATTGTCCTCAATCTATTGCTTCTACATTCCCGACTTTTTCTGATTACAGATGCTAAACAGAATCCTAGGTGACTGTTCTTTTAATTGTCCCTAGGGATGCCATTTTCAATTGGCCTTCTCCACAACTACCTATGGCTCAAGATCTATTGGCTAACCCTTGATTGTGCAAGTTATGGTGAGTACTGTGAGCCTCTGCCTCCTGGTGGTTAAGCGTTGCCACTTGATATCCATTGCTTTGGGGCTCCATCATCCCCATTGTGCCATTTAATAAGCCAAGTTCTAGTTTAGAGACTGTTTCTCCTACTGACATACTTGACCTGCATATTAGAATAATCACTGAACTTAGTGATTCTGGAAACTATCTCATCAGCACATTTCTGGTGACTTTGGTGGAAGTTGTGTCCACTGGGTCTTCTGGTTCTGGTAGCCTCATGTAACAAAATTATTTCAACTTGCCCATATTCTTAAATCATTTCATCCTTTCCTCTACTATCTGCTATTACAATCCAAGCATTTTACCTTTGCTCAGTGTTAGTGTCCACTTTCTCTATTCTTCTAAGAGCTACCCCAGCAGTGAATTTTCTCTACCCTGTGAGGTACCTGCCAGTATGTTAAAGTCTGTGTTTGAAATAAGTGCCCCCAATTAATTATTGCTTACCTGGTCATATATTCTAGTTTACCTAGAAAGGTTGGTGATATCTTCTTAATATTTTTAACTTCTCTTTACTGAGATCTGTTTTCTCCTCTAGTGATCATATTGGCAGAGTCTAAGTCTTTTCTCCCCCTCTCTTTCTTCTCTCTCATATGTATTCCATCATTGATTCATGAAAAAACAATGTTTAGTTTTCTCTAACAATCTCTAAAAGTGAGGAAATCCTTAGACTGATCTATCTTGTAAAAGCCATTTTTGCCCCTTTATTATTTACTAGGCAGAAGTCCAACTTCCAACCAGGGTGGACACATATTAAACTCACTAATATCCTCTTTCAAATTCTTATCTCTTATTTTGAGATAAGAAAGTAGGGAATTTACCTCTCCCTTTTGGGTGGGGGCAGGGAGTGATAATCACGTCAATCTGACAACCTGGCTTTGAGAGCTTTCTCTTCAAATCCTCTCTAATCTTCAACTCCAGACCCTTTCACAGTATCTATGTGTTTGAGGGCTTTCAAAGGTCATCTAAGCTTTTCTCCAACACTTAATTATCAAATGTTAATACTGGGTTAGAAACTCACTTCAGTTTATCATGTGCGTTATATCTTGATGTTCAAGAGTCTTCAAATTCAACATCTGGTTACAATTGCATGGAGTGATTTCAGCAATTTCCGTGAAGCTTGATACTGCAGTGATCTTGAGGGGAAAAAATGGAGAAAGTAACAGCGACATACACTGTCAAGGGTTCTGACTATTTCCTGATGAGGGTGGCAGAAAAGTGTCAGAAAGGGTGGTAGAGTCATTCCAGGGAGATTGTTTTGTTTTGCCTCATTTTAAAAATGTAAGTTAAATGATTTTAAGAAGGAGCAAATAGAAAAAAGATGATGATAAAAAGAGAGAAGATAATGGATAGTTTATAGTCCTTGAAAATGTAGAGTACTGATAGAGGGATGGACTTTTGAAATAAAAAGATAAGTAAGAACATAAAACTCTCTTATCCTTTCCACAGGCAAGAGAAAAACAAAGATATAAAATCCTTGCCAGTCTAACTACCAAAAGCTCAGTAATGATGCCAGCAAATGCGAATATCCCAAAATGTGTAGGGAGTGGGGAAGAGGTTTTAGGGGGAGAAAAAGACATATTGAATCAGCTTAGCAGAAATGCAATCTATATTTTCCTGCACTGGGTAAATTTAGTGCCAAACCCAAGACCTGGGAAGCTGGATCTGCTGTTTTATGGCCCTTCCTGGATCAACTGGACATGAGCCAGTCTGAAAGCCTTAAGATACACCTGGGGACAGAGAAGAGTGACCACAGTTGCATGATCCAACATCTGCCAGAATCTTGCCCTATTAAGGAGTCAGAGGAGTGAGAGGATATGAGAATAACTGACCCCAGATAGTCTCTGCTGGGATAAAAGGAAAAAATGAGCCTGAAAACCTGGGATAAAAGGTTAGTTGCTATAATTGCACATAGTCTTAAACATGTGTTGTTACCAAACCCTCACTCCAAGGATTTTAAGGTGATGTTTATAACTGTTAAACCAGGTCCTACAGAGAAGGTTTAAATAAGGATAATTTTCCCATAAACACATTTAAACGCTTGGTAAATGTTGTAGGTTGAATTGTGCCCCCCATCTTGAATATATGTTTGTACCTGTGAATGAAACCTTATTTGAAATAGTGCTTTTTAGATGTAGTCAAGTTAAAATGAGGTCACACTGGATTAGGATGGGCTCCTAATCCAATCACCAACTGGTGTAAATTAGGCTACTACTGTGTCACACAAATTTAGAGATAGGGGCACTGTCTTCCTTGGTGAGTATATTTTCAAGGGGTGGTCCTTGAGAAAAAACATTCCCAGGTTATAAAACTGACAAAAAGCTTATTAAAAGATTTGCACATCAAAGGACCAGAGAAAAAATTTACAATTACAAGTTCTCCAAAACAAATGCTCTAAGAAAAGGGAGCCCATGGGCCTAGGGCACCAAGAGGCTTTCTTGGTCAACATCTAAAAGAACTTCCCAACCCTCTCGCTCCCAGAATCGCCCCTTCTTTCTTCCCTCTCAGGCATGCCATCTCCTAAACTCTAAAGGACCCCACGAGACTTGCAACCAGGGGAGCAATGTGCAGTGACAGCTAACCCCAGGCAAATCCCTTAAACCTGTCTCCAAGGCCTCCTTTTCTCTGACTTTACAGGGAGTGAAAGCGGCCCTACCTAGACTCATTTCTTTCCTATAAAGTTTCTAGGGAGCTAAAGCTAAGCTCTCTCCTGTTGCTTCTTCTACCCTAAGTCCTTCCTTGTTTCACTGTCCCCAGCCTTAATAAGTCACTCTCTCAAAGTCACCTGGAAAAAAAAAAGAAAAAAAGAAAGAACTTCCCTGCCACACCTTAAATCAGACCTCTAGCCTCCAAAACTGTAAGAGAATTTCTGTTGCTTTAAGCCTATTAGTTTGTGGTAATTTGTTACAGGAGACCTAGTAAGTTAATAGAAAAAATAATGTTCTGGAACTAAAGAAACCTGCAGGATGGTGAAGATGGTGTATTGTCACTCTAAATTACAAGTAGAAAACCTGAATAATAAAGACATCCTCCCAATAAAGAGCAGAGTTATGAACCAATAAAATGATACATTGTTTCAGAAATTAAAATCACCTCCAAATTTAAATAGACTGAATAGTTATATATGAATTTTGTTAAAACTTTAAGCACCTCTCTTCCTTAGATTGTTTATGTGTTTATTCAGCCCTACAGGGCACGAGGAAATTTTCTTATTCAGCTTTTTCCCACGTACCTGGCATATGATATTACTTGATATTACTTAATGAATATTTGCTGAATGAATGAATATAAGAATTTAGATAGTCACCAAAGCCCAAGGCTAACCTCTCTCCATCTTCCAAAACTCAAAAAACCTAATCAGTAACTAAAATATTCTGCCTTTATTTTTTATATATCAGTAAATTCCCATCTGTCTTCTGCATCTGCTTGACCACTGTTTTAATTCAAAGAGCACTCAAGATCTTGCTTCTACACTATTTCCACAATGCTAATGCTTATAGTTTTTGCTTTTTCAATTCATTTATTACAGTGCTTCCAGTTATTTATTTAAAATAAAAGTATAATTATTCTATTCTCTTAATTAATAAGTTTCATGCCCCCCTCCCTATTAGCTGTAGTATAAACCCAAAAGCTCATCTCTCACATTTTATATATAACTTCATGTGCACAAAAGTATCAATGCCTTTGCATACTCCACTCCTGTTACCTGGATTGTCAACCGTTATAATCTCTACCCAATGAACATATATTTATCATTCAAAAGTTGAGTTTAAATATAACTTCCTCTGTGAAGCTTGCCTGATATCACCTTGCTAATCTGCCTTTTTCATGTGTTTACCCTTATCTCGACAGCTTATTTTGTCAAAACATTATCTTCTGTAGTTGGGTGATGTCTTACTTTATCTTTGTATAACTCCCACCTTCTCAAGTCCTTGCCCAAAGCAGTTGTTTAAATAGATGTTTGTGTAAGAATTAATAAAAAAAATTAATGTATTTAACTGATTAAATGCAAATAGATCTACTGAGATTAATAGCTAATATAATATTAAAATATGAAGAACTAGAGGTCTATGGCAAAGTAACAGCAAATCGTGAATTAAGTAAATTTCATGTGTGTTTAACAAGCTATATAAGATCATAATACAGTATTTATAGATAAGAGTATAGCATGGTTTTAAATCACAATTTCTCTAGGAGACATCAAGCAAGATAGTACACAAAAACTAATTCTCATCAAATTGTAGACTCTAGCAGCTCTCTTCTGTAATTTTCAGTTACCTACAAGTCAGTACATTATTTGAGTTCTTAAATGCACAGCTACCTGTTATATTGCTTAAGAAGTCCTGGATGTTTCTAATAATGAATATATTATTTTTTCATCAAAACTTTCATTTAAGTTAAATAAAGATAACATTTTAAAAATAAGGTGAAATAAATAAAAATTTAATGACATGTTGACAATACAAAATTCCTGAAGAGGAACAGTTTAGCAAAAATTGTTTTTAATTTCTATAAAGGAATTTGTATACTACCTAGAAGACAATGGCCTCTTTGGGCATCTCAAACAATGTAAGTCTTTTTATTTTATTTATTTTTTTATCTTTATTGTTGAAAGTATTACAAATGTCCCTCTTCCCCCTCCCCATTGACCCCCTCTACCCCTTTCCCCAGGCCGTCCCTGCACTATTATCTGTCCATGGGCTATACATATTGCATGTAAGTTCATTGGTTAAAGTCTTTTTAGCCACAAAGGTAAAACACCACAAATTCACCAAGGAATAAAGCTAAGGTTAAACTTTACTTTGAAAAACTTTATTTGAAAGAAATCAAAGTGTAAAATAATAGCACTAGCTTGATTTGAAAGGTATAATATAAAATATTTAGGATATATTTAAGTATTTGTGATAGTTAATCATTCATTAATTAAAGCTGATTAGTTTGGTAATTATAAATTCTTTTCATCCTTACATTAAAAAATAGTCCTTTGAATGAGAATCACATGCATTCATAATCTTCTGCACTAGATTGCATTATCTTACCTCTCTTGTGGCACAATAGAAAGTGTTGACCTTAGCATCAGACAAACCTGGATGTGAATACTGCCTGTGTCACGTAGAGGCAGTGTGTCTTGAAGGCATGATGCTTACACTTCATGAGGTTCAGAGATTTTCCAGTATGTCCTATGGAAAAAAATTTTGAATTTGATTGAGCAAAATGCCATTATTTGATGTTAACTCCACCCCCTCTAAAATAATGCTAAGTATTGAATGTTTACCCAGAACCACCATTTGTGCATTAAAATTATATATATGTAATATATATATATTAGAAAGTTTAATTATTCATTCTATATAGTATGTATTGGAAGAAATGAGATATGTCGGACCATGTTTGTTCGTGTGAATGTGCATGTATGGGAACATAAATACACATGTGTACTATGATCTAGACTGAGAAAATGTTCTCAGCATCCAAAATAATAACATTTCTCAAAACACTAATTCAAAAGAATATATGCACCCTTATCTTCACTGCAGCATTATTTACAATAGCCAGGATATGGAAGCAATCCAATAGATGAGTGGATAAAGAAGTTGTGGTACATTTACACAATGGAGTATTACTCAGCCATAAAAAGAATGAAATCATACCATTTGTTACAGCATGGAGGGACCTAGAAGGTATTACGCTCAGTGAAATAGGACAGAGAAAGGCAAATACAATATGATTTCACTTATATGTGGAATTTAAAGGACAAAATAAATGAACAAACAAAATTGAAAGAGACTCATTTACGGAGATCAGACCGATGGCTGCCAGAGAGGAGGAGAGTTGGGAGACCGGGTGAAAAAGGTGAAGGGATTAAGAAGTATAAATTGCCAGTTTTAAAAACAGTCACAGGGATGTGAAGTACAGCATAGAAAATATAGTCAATAATATTGTAATAACTATGTATAGTGCCAGGTGGGTACTGGAAATATTGGGGGGAACGCTTTGTAAAACATGATTGTCTGACCACTATGCTGTACATCTGAAACTAATACAAAATAATATTGAATATAAACTGTAATTTAAAAATAAAATTTAAAATATGATAACATTTCTTTAGTTGGGAAAAATATATTAGTGTTGCTTAGGTTCACTATCACCTGAATGATATTCTCCTAATAATGTTTTTATTTTTCCTTCTCTTTTTAATTGCTTTCAATTACCTTGTGGGTGTTATCCTTAAGGAGTGAAATACTGCCCTGCTAAATTCTGACTGTCTCTCTTCCATGGAGAGAGCCCTTCCTCTGGACACTAGGAGATGTTGGGAGACAGAACATAGAACAAAGGCCTACATGACTTCTTCTCTTTGCATTTGCCCACCTGAGATACAGTGAAAGACAAAATCATAGTCTGTGCAGCACCTTAACCTGCTTTCTCTATAAGTTTTTAGGATTTAATTGGCTACTATACACCATTTAAATAATAAGATAGCTGCTGTGTGAGTTATTTTGGGGGTTAAAGAGAAAAAAGATTAGCTGCAGGATATATGGTGCCCTTGTCAAGAGCTGCCCTTTCCTTTATGGATGCCTGAAATATAATAAGGTCACACACTGTGTCTTTAATGTTAGATATTATGCAACTACTGGGAAATTTTTCTTCTGTGTAAATTGATTATCCTGTAATAGAGATACACAGAAGAGAAAAAAAAAGGATAATTGTTCAATAAACATGGTTGACATGAGCTAGCATTGTTGAATTTCTTTTAAAATATATATGACTTTAATAATAATAGTAATAGTAATAGTAATAGTAATAGTAATAGTAATAGTAATAGTAATAGTAATAGTAATAGTAATAGTAATAGTAATAGTAATAATAAACAGCAGGGAAGAACTGCTTTACCTCTTGTGAATGCCACACTTTTTAAAGCACACAATTCAAAGGCTAACTTCTCTTGAAAATCTTTCTTTAAAGCCAAGTTAGTCCCTATTTTCTATCTGTATTCCCATGCTATTTTGCATATTTTCCTTTATTATAGCCCCAACTTTAGCCCTGCATGCCTCCAACCTCATTTGTTCAAAGAAAGGGATTCAATATAATTTATCTAAGTATATATAGCACCTCATAAAGAACCAGATATTTAATTCTCAGCAGGGGCTCAAAAATGTTTAATGAGAGAATGAAGCACTATGTAAAATAACAAAACATGTGTGGTCAAAGAATAAGAGTGGGTCATTTTAGTCAAAAGTGACAGAAACGTATCTCAAGTTAGCCTAAGCATAAAGAATTATATTGGTCCAAATAACTGTGATGTTCAAGGACAAAGTAGAACTGACTTTAGCTCCGAAAATAGAAGAGAAATAATTTTCTTAAAGCCCTGGATAAAAAATTCTGGTCAGAACTCTGATAATTTGCTTTGGCTTCTTCTGGTTAACGTATCTGGAATCATTTACCTATTTTTATAGCCAGCTGGGGTTGGAGTAGCTGAATGAATGAAATTCATCTAAAATGAATGAAATGGGTTTCTCATAGGAAAAGACAATGTCTCTAAAACAAAGAAAGAAACAGATGCTAAGCAGGCCAAAGTATCAGATGTCCACTTAGAAGACAATTATTGGAAACACTTGGTAAGCAAATACCCAACAAGAAGCTACCTAAACCAGCTCTCCCTTGATGCCAAATCTGAATATCTCTAAGCTGTCAAAGACATTTATTTATCTGCCATGCTTTGCTTTATTCATTTATTTAACAACAATGTATTGAAGCTGTATCATGTACCATACACTGTGCAGAAGCAGACGCGTAAGCAGATGATTACAAAAAGACCAAGTTTCTTTGACCCTTATGGAATATCCTATTAAATAATTAATTAGCTGCATGATGGAGTAATGACTAATTCATTTAAACAATACATGATTACTTTATATGCATAACATTCTGATTTTTTTTATGATTATAATTTAATATCTACTCACATTAAAAGCCAAAGTAAATTGAGCACAAACCAATATTTCTGCTTGATTTTTTCTGTGAACAGAGAATGTTCATACAATATACATCTCTGGTAAATGTATCTTATTAATATTTTTAGCATATCTTTGTGATATTCTTTTTTTTCCTTTACTTCATTATTATGAGAGAAGGAAATTTTTAACTATTTGGAGAGTTATTTAGGTTAAAATTGGGCGCTCAATGTAGATTTATCGTCGGTTATCCTGTTTTGTACTTTATTCTTTAAATTGGAAGTAGGAATTAAATAGTTGCATAGTGACTCATTTTTAGTAGTCGATCAAAATCACATTTTGAGTGATTTAAGGAAATGACACTGAATAATTTACATACATTTAAAAAAGAAGAAAATATCTACACTGTCTGAGGCAATACAGCAAATAACAAAAGGAAAAGGAAAATTAGTTGTTCACAAAAGAATCTACACTTGCAAAGAGTACAAGGGAAACAACTTTATTTTCTATGCAAAAGTTTATTTTTCAATAATTGAATTTATATTATAAAATAATTAATTGTATAGTTTTTCCTCCCACTTTTATTGTTATCTAGTTGAAGTTAATTGCTCTCATAAAGCATGCCAGTACAACTGATGATTGTTCCTCTCTGTATTTCATCTTCCTCCTTCTCAATATCCACAAACCATCTCTGATATACGGTTCTGATTTGTTTCGGATGATCGAAGGGTCCATGTCTCTGCATGCCTCGAAAAGATGTAATTTTCTCCTGTTCGATATCGTGTTTACTTCTCTGTGTGTTATCATTAGTGCTGTTACGGAATCTTACTTGTTTGTATAAAGTATTGTTCCCATTTAAGAAAAAAAAATTTGAAAAAATATATAAACAAATTAAATATGCAATGAGAGAGATAATGCTAAAAATCTCAAGTGTAAGAATAAATTTATTTTTTAGAGGTTGGCACTCCACAGATATTTAGAACAATAACCAAACAGTTCTACAGTGAAAATAATTGGAAATATCACAATTCAAAATTTCAAAGCTATCCAAGGATCCAGTATTATCACAATCACAAAATCTCTTTAATTGTTAAAAATAATAATAATGCCTGCTTCCTGAAATAAATATGAAGCAATAAAAACTGATCATTGTTTGGAACATTTCTGCCCAATGCAAATATAATGTGAGCTCCATATTTTCTAGTAGCTACATCAGAAAAAGTAAAAGAAACAAATAAAATTAATTTTAAGAATACGTTTTATTTTATCTAAGATACTCAAAATATTATTTTGCCACTTAATCCATATTAAAAGATATATTTACTTTTTATACTATTATTAAAATTCAATACACATTAACATTTATAGCACATCTCAACTTTGAATAGTCATATTTCAAGTACCCACCAGGTACCATAGTAGACAGTACAGTTCTGGAATATTAAATAATATGAAAGAAACTCAAGATCTCAAATGAAGATACAAGTAAAGTGAAAAGTTGAGAAATTACCATTCTCTATCAAATAGATATAGTTCAAACACATTTTACAAGTTGTTGGGAACATACTTACTGGTTTATGTGTTTGCATAGTAAATGGCAAATTGCATGAACACAGCTCTGATGAACCAGTTGGGTGAATAAACAGTATATTTTAGACATATACTATATATACTAATCAGGTTGTTTTTGAGGATCACCTACGTCAGAATACCAGGGTATTTCCTGATAAGGGCCAAATTCTTGGCTTACACCTGAGAATTTTTTCCCCCGAATTTCTGGAATTGGAGACTAAGAATCTGAGTATATAACTGTTCTGTGTATAATTTTTATGCTCGTTAATATTTGAAATATATTGCTATATGTTATATACTACATAGAATTTAATAATCAACAAACAAGATTGCTTCACTTTGCCAAACCATAAGTCATATGAGACACAATTACATATATAAAATGTTGTCTTGCCTGAAACATCCTATGTCATTCTTAGGAAGGCCAACCCAGATTCACTTATTTGGTAGAATTCAATTAGTCGTTCATCCTAGAGCAAACCTAAGAAAGATTAAGAAATAACTTATTCACTCTAGAGTAAATCTAAGAAATAAAGGCTAAGAATAAAATGATAAAGACATAAGCATTATAGAATAGGAATAAATAAAATAGAAAGTAAAAAATATTAACAGATTTTAAAAAGATTTAATATGCAAACTTAATGGGTCCTGATCTTTCTAGCTTTGGGGAATGCATAAACATTTTCTTCTTTTTTTATTATAAAGAGAAAAACACAAACAACTAATCACATAATGCAAAAATAATACAGGCCAGTAAGAAAGAGAACAATGAGGCAGACACTGCGCACTGCATAAGAGGTGATCACAGAAGTTCCTGAGAAGACACTTGAGCAAAGGTGTAAATGGGGTGAACAAGAAAATCAAATGAAATCCTGAATAGGAGCATAGGAGGCAGAGGAAAAGGAATGTTGTGAGGCCCTAGGCTTGTCATATTCAGAGAAAGGAATCATGTCAGCAAGGCTCTAGCAGATCAAGTAAGTAGGAGAATGGCCAGCAGCCAGATTATTTTGATTCTTACAGTCATAGTAGGGGCTTGGCATTTTATTACCTGTGTGATAAAAAGCACATACAATATTTAGCATTGGAAAGAAACAATACAATTTAGGTTGTTAAAAAGGCAATCTGATTGCTCTGTGGATAAATGACTATAATAGGGTAAGAATGGAAGCAAAGAGGTTGCTTAGAAGAATATTATAGCTGTTCAAGCAACTTATTTTAAGACTTAGACTCAGGTCATAGGGAGGTCATAAGGAGTGGCCCAATTTTGGTTATATTTTTAAGAACTTATGAGATTAGTTGAAACTAAATGTAGGCTGTGAGACAAACAAGAAGCAAGTTTGGCTCCAAGGCTATTGGTCTGGTTTTTAGATAAGTGGATGCATGATTTTTCTATTAACTGTATAATAACAATTTTTTAAAACTTAGTGGCTTAAAACAACATCCATTCATTATCTCATAGTTTCTGTGAATAAGGAGTCTGGGTACAGGTTAGCTGGGTTCTTTGCTCAAGGCTTCACTATGCTAAAAGTAAGATGTCACCCAGGACAGCAATATCATCTGAGGTTTGGAGTTCCCTTCTCAGCTCACTTCTTTTTGGCTGAATTCATTTTCTTGTGGTTGCCCAAGATGCCCAGTTTCTTAGTGATTGCTTGCCAGGTACTACTCTCAACTTCTAGAGGTCAATCTTGAATCTTTGCCATGTGGTTTTCTCTGTAGCTTGGAGTTTTGCTCTTTAAAGGCCAGCAGGAAAATCCTGACTACTATTTCTTAATAGTTTATCCAATTGGACCACAACCACTCAAGACATTATTCCTTTTGATTAGCTCGAAGTCAACCAATTAGAGACTAATCAAATGTTTAGAGGTTGAGATAGAGAGGAGAAACCAATAAATAAAACTGAAAGGGAATCACTTAAGAGAAGGAAAACAAGGGAAGTGTGGTATCCTGAAAAACTAACACAATAGTTTCAGCAAATATTTGATTATATGTAATTCATTAAGAAATTAAGTAAGATGTGGACTGAAAATTGATTATTGCATTTAACAATCTGTATGTCAATGTTGCCCTTGAGAAGATACAGTGGTGTGGTGAAGGTGTATGTACAAGTGACATGATTTGGGGAGAATGGGAATTGAGGAAAGAGTGTATGGTGACTGGGAGTATAGTCAACTTTTATAAAGGGTTTTACCATAAGGGGTAAAGAAAAATGGGGCTGTAGCTAGAGATGAATATGAGAGTGAAAACTGTGTTATTTTTAATACGGGAATTAATTGATGCTAATAAAATGATCCTGAAGGGAAAGAAAATTGCTTGATATTGTAGAGAGGAAAACAGCTCTAGAAACAAAGTTCTTGTGCTGGCAATGAAAACAACAACAACAACATAATAGAACCTAGTGCATAAGTAAATGATTTGCCCTTAGAAGTCCACATAGTTCATCTGCAGTAAGGAGAAAATCAGAGTCTAAGGATAGATACAAAGTAGTTAATAGATTTGGCAGTGGGAATAGGGATTAGCTTCCTTAATTGCTTCCATTTATCGGGGAAATAAGAATATTAGGAGTAGGGAAAGGCACATAAAAGGTTTAAGTAAAGAAAATGTAAACTATTTCTTTGTGAGTGGAAGATTGAATTGAACAACTAAATCTCTTAGAACCTATTTGAGACTTGTGGCACCAATAAGCACACTGTACTTTCTTCTCTCTAACAAAGTCCAGCTGTTCATGTAATATCTTATTGAACTCATTATGAGTAAAAAGATAAAATACTATTTTGTTAATATAAGGAAATGTTACAACAACAAGTGTTACCTTAATTAAGACAGAGTGAATGCAGATGAAAGATGTTAAAGTGAAGTGTTTTGGGCCATAGAATATAAATTTCAGGATTTTCAAAATGCAGTATACACAAATGAAATATTTCATAATTTGAAAACTAAAAAAATTCTTTGAACTCTCATCCAAATTAAGACTAGAAAAAGGAGTCAGTGTAGGAAAAAAAGAAAGACTTTAGAAATGGTATTTTTCAGAAAAATGCCTTGGACAGAGTGATTGTTAGTCTCACCATCACCACCCCCTCTATGGTAGAAATGTCGGGTAACTGTCCTTTCATCTCAGCCATTGTGGGACTGTGTTTCAACTGGGTTATTTTTATTTTAATTTTTGTTTCTTTCAAGTGAGAAAAAAATAGTAGACTGAACCCCCAGTTCTGGCTAAGGACCCTGGAAGGCAGCAGAGATGGGATTGCCAGTTAATTACTTTGGAAATACACTAAAGATAAATTACTGTTAATTTGGAATTAGCTTTCACTTCCTAGAGTTCATAGAAGCCAGGTATGCATGACTATTTCTCATGGACAAGATGGAAGTTATGTCAGATAGAAATAGATGGCAAGATGAACCATGCTCAATAGCACAATCTAGCACAGAAGAAGAAAGGAATCTGGAGGTTTACCTCTGCTGTACAGATCTTGTGGAGGGAAATGAAACTGATCTGCAATGTTGAAGGTTTGTTACGAGCCAATAAAAGTGCTCCTCAAGAGGTAGTGTCACATTTAAACATCTACTAGACCCATACATATCATATGACCCAGCAATTCCTCTTCAGGGTATCTACTAAAACAATAGAAACAGTTGTTCATAAAAATATATTCACCCCAATGTCATTGCATCATTATTTATGGTAGCCACGACATAGAAACAACCCAAGCATCCTCCAACGATGATTGGATAGAGAAGAGGTAGCACATATGTACAATGAAATACTGCTCATCCATAAAAAAGATGAAATACTGCCATTTTTGACAACATGGATGTATCTTGAGAGTATTATGCTAAGTTAAATAGGACAGAAAGAGACAAGAACCATATAATTTTGCTACTGTGGGATATAAAACAAAAGGCAACAAATGAACCAACAGGCAACAAAAAACAAACCTGTAAACAGAGACAATAAATATGGTGGTTCCCTGGCCAGTATGGCCCAGTGATTATAGTGTCGGCCCCCACCCAGAAGGGTCACGGGTTCAATTCCCAGTCAAGGGCATGTGCCTGGGTTGCAGGTTCATCTCCACCCTGGTTAGGGCTCCTGTGGGAGGCAACTGATCTGTCTCTTTCACATTGAGGCCTCTCTCTTCCCTCTCTTTCTCTCCCCTTTCCTCCTCCTTTCTACTCTCTCTAGAAGATCAATGGAAAAACTACCCTCTAGTGAGGATTAAAAAAAAAAAAGGTGGTGGTTACCAGAGGGAAAGGGGGGTGAGGAGAGGACAAAGATGGTAAAGGGGGTCAAACATGCAGTGACGAAGAGACTGTATCTCCCGTGGTGAGCACACAATAACATATACAGATATATTTTAAAGTTGTGCACCTGAAATTTATGTTATTAACAAATGTTATCCCAATAAATTTAATAAAAAACAAAATTAAATTAACATCTGCTATACCCAAAGAGGGTAAGGACACTTTATAAATGTGCTAATTGAATTAAGAAATTTACTCATACTCTTATTCCCTTTCCAAGTCTCAACCACAGAGAGAGCAAAAGGATGAATTAACCAGTTTACTGAGAGAAGAACAGGAAAAAAGGACCATGCCCTACCCTTCCCTGTGTGGTTCTGCCCAATTTCCACTTTCTTGTAAGGACATCAGTCATCTTGGATTAAGGACTCATCCTACTGACCTCACTTTAACTTGATTACATTTGCAAAGGCCCTATTCCAAATAATGTCACATTCATAGGTATGGACAAGGCTGCAACGCATCTTTGTGGGAAATACATTTCAACCCATAACAAACACCAAACCCTCCTATACATTCATTCTGTGTTTTTAAAATTCAGCACTCAAGGTTAACCATATGCAGAGGGGGTTATGCCTTCAGGTATGCTGAATATTATGACAAAGAATGTGTCTGTTTTGTTTCCCAGATCATTTCATTAGATAAGAGTAATAAGAGTTTCTTTGTTCAATTTCCTTGTTTTATTTACTATTATTTGTGAGAAATCTCTATCTCCTCAAGTCAGAATATTATGAAAACCCATTGTACTTTATGAGAAAATATGAATTATCTCTCAGTTTATAGGAGATGTTTCAAAAAACATCCAAGTTTCATTTTTCCTCTTCTTATTGTATAAATAAATTTAATAAAACAGTATTAAAAAAGACAAAATACAATAAAAGAAGCCAGTGTTTGTCACTCAGGAAGAAATTATGAACACAATAGCTTGGTAATATCTTAGAAAATATGTGGATGTTATAATTTAATAAAAGAGCTATAAATATATCAGTACAAACTGTAAATGTCCCCTACAATAATATTTCCTAAGAAAATGACTCAAAATCTGTCTCTGTTTTTATCATAGCAAATATGCAACTAAATTCTGTTTATATAGTAGGCACAAAACCTGCTTAGTTTCTTCAGCATGTGACAAATTATACTACAGTAACAGTAATAGTTGGGTTTAAAATGAAGAATTAAATTTACTAGCATATAATCGGAGATTAGTGTGCTCCCATAAAATCCAAATTTATGCTAGCATTCAATAAGTAGGATTCAAACTATGCAACTTTTTTATAAATTATATATAATTTGAATTTACAGAACTGAGAATTGCCTACCTTCTGTATTTGACTGATGTGGTCCAAGGTTTGATATTCATCATTCTGTGCTGACATTTAGGCGACTGGGTTCCAATAGATGGAATGACAAAGCTATTTTTACCTTGTTCTTTCAATCTGAGATACGATCATTCTGCTGAACTTTACATTTGTGATTCAAGTAAAAACCTTTAATCTACTGTTATTATAGAAAAAGAGCTTGATGGCTTAATGGATAAAAGTTCTGACCTTTTCAGGTCCAAATGCTGAGCACTAACCCCTAGTGAAGTGTAATCCGCATCTCAAACACAAATACATAGTTCCATTCAGTCAGCTTGGTGGTAAGAAAAACTCCAAACTCCAGGAACAGACTAGACCCATGTTTTCTAGATCTTCACCTGTGAACTTTTATTTCTTAGAATGAAAGGGGACCAACCAAAATAATGAAACTAAACAGGTTTTTATTAAGCAGGAAAACTTTGTGTTAGAAAAGAATTGTTTTCCCCAGGAATAAATTCATTATTTTCAGCTTTTCAAAATAACTCTCAGCCTAATTTTAATAATAAAATTTTTATACATAGCATTTTTATACATAATGCTATATCAATATTATAATTAAGCAGTCAAACCATTTAAACCAAAACTCTCAACTAAGAATTCCCTTGTTCTCTATCCATTGACCTCTCCCAATGGCCATTTCTGCTATATATTAAAATACTCAAAACTCTAAAATCAAAATCTGTATATTTGAGTCAATCTTAAAGTGAAGCTGCTCAAATGTGTCACCTTTTAGTCTTACAAACTACAAACTATGTCTGTATCACACATAGATAGACTCTTGAACTCACTACATCTAAACTAAATGCACTACTCTTTCTCTGACTCCCCCTTTCCATTACATATGCCAGTTTGCTCAGAAATGCAAACCATGGATTTAACATTCTGTTCACTTTCACCCCATTCCTTTATATGTTTATCTGACAAGGGATCAAACCTTTCTATGTCATAGAGTTAAAATCACATAGTATTTAGATTTTTCAGATTGGCTTCTTTCATTTAGAAATATGCATTTAAGTTTCCTACATGTCTTTTCATGACTTGATTACTCTTTCTTTTTAGTGCTGACTAATATTCCATTTTCTGGATGTACCACAGTCTATACATTCAGGAGAAGTGGTTTTTTTCACTTTCTAAAGACATAGTTCTCCATACCAGTAGTCACCTTGTTCCTGTTGCCATGAAAAAGCCACTAAATTTTTCATCTCATATACAACCTTAAAATCGATATCTCCACTTAAGTTAGAGTGTATTTACCAAGTAATATGGGCCCAAAGGCCTCACAACTCATTTGTTTAGACCTTAAATTTTTTAAAAATAAAATTGTATATATTTAAATTGTACAACATGATTTGACATACATGATTTGATATATGCCAAGCTAATTAACACATTTCCTTAGATAGTTACCTTTGTGTGAGTGTGTGATGAGAGCTCCTGAAACCTACTCTTTTAGCTAATTGTCAGTATTCAGTACATTATTATTTACTATAGTCATCGTACTGTACATTAGATCTCTAGACTTATTCATTCTACATAACTGCAACTTTATACCTTTGACCAACATTTCTCTAGAAATTTCTTAGAACTTTTAAGAAAAGTTTTATATTTAGAGGGTAAATTATATGCTTTGGTGTGTATATTAATAATAAGATGTGTATATTAATGCCAGAGAAATTATATATTATGTCAAAATTTAAAGTGGCAGAGCAAAATCAGAAATGTCTTCTCATTCTTATCCCAGGAATAAAGAGGAAGTAGGGAATTAGTTGAGATATTTTTCTCAAGAAAACAGTAGAAATGGCTTGTTTCAGAACATGGGACACTTTGGGCTTGCCCCTGGAAATCCTACCCGTGTTCTAGGGAATCAATGGAAGACTGGAACTGGTATCTAATCAAATTTCCTAAAAATATGATATCAGGAAACTAAAAATAATTTTGCAGTACAGTTCTGTGACAGAAATAATACCATTAAATTATATAATACTATTAAATTATATCTTTAATTTAATACCATTAATTATATCTTTAAAGGTGAATTATAGGTGAGACTTTCCCTTTATATTATCATTTCAACATAAGATTCATTGCCTCCTCTTTGGAAGAGGGAGATTAGGAAAACCCAGCACTGTACATGAGTAGTAGTTTATGGGATACAGGGTTGGGCATGGGGATTTGAATAAATCTCCATTTCCCAGACAATCAGTGGGCCCAATTTAACCTCTGGCTGTTGAAAATTCTCACTCATACACAGCATGGTGCTAAATTGCTGTCAGTCCTCACCTTGGTGCTTGAGATAGCTCTGTTGTCTTCACACTTGCATGCTTCTGCCCAGTCCCTTCATTTCTACATTGATGATTCATACTGATCTACCTTTTACCTTTGTTGTTTTTGTTTATTGTCATTTGGACATTAGTGAAAACTGGAATTATAATGAATCAGTGAGCAAATTTAGATACTTTAAACTCATTCAAATATATAAGTAAATAAACACAAATACCTAACTTTTTAATGATTCTCAAGATCTTTTGCAAATTTAGAGAAATCATTAGGAACTGGAGAAATATAAAATTGCTGAATTGTAGCAATTCTTCAACTTTACTTTTCTACCCTAATAATATTGATTCTGGGTAGCATGATTATTAGGTATCTATTTCATCATTGTCTATATGTTGCATCTGCATAATCCCTCATTCAGTTCCGATCTCTCTGCTTTTGAGTAATAGAGCTAGCCTAAGGAAACTCCTGGTTTAAATGCAGCTACCCATTTCAGTTATAAAAGACAAAAAATTAAGGTTTTACATCTCTTAATGAGCTCTTTACCCACTTGAAATATCCTTTGCTGGCTTTCTCTTATATCTGCATCCAGGGCATTTTCCCTCTTGTGCACCACTGTTTAGTCTCCACTGCTAGTAGTGAGTCTCAACATTCTTCTGCTACATTACTTTGCCTTTTAAATAAGATAAAATATAATTACTGCTTTGAAATCTTTTCAAACTTAAAAGTAAAATACAAGAATTCTAAAAAACTATTCTATAAGGTTGAAATGCTAGCAAAATATTCAAAATTATCTATAAGACTGTTAGAAAAATGAATGTCAACTGTGCTTAACATTAATTTCACCCAAAGTATGCATTGTGAACAAAGTTAACTAATGTTTGCTGTACACACATATAATTAATATTGGCAAGGAAGGAGCTATATATTTTTTTCTTTTGCTAAGAGTACCTAACATGCCATCCATGCTTTAGAAAAAAAGTTTGGAAGTCATATTCAGTATAAATTTATCAAGGAAAAGATGGATTAGTAAGAAGCCCATTTATCTTGGTTGCATTTTATCTACTTAGTTTATGGTACCAAATACTGTTGCTTCACATTATAGTGTTCTGTATTATTGTCGTGATTACATTCAACGTGTCCTTGAAGACTTCCTCTTTGTATTCCCCTCAATACCTTAGGAAATGGAAGGTATAAAATATTTGCCAGATGAGCAAATGGACAAATGATAGCAATAATTCAGATATTTTAAAGACAATCAAATTGATTCTGTGATATGACGGGATTCAGTCTGGAAAGATCTGGTTCAACCCCTTTTAACATTGGACTTTTATTTCCTCATCAAAAACGAGGATAGCAAAGATAATAATAATAGCTTATTCATGGAGATGGCACTTATCCAGTGCTAACAGATAGAATAGTATCTATTAGAAACAGTGGTGTATCAAAAAATATATTTGCTTAATCATAGAGGTATTTTATTGATTTAATGCTATTACATATTAAAATAACTAGAATAGTCATCTATCAGAATGCACACTCCATTTATACTATTTCCCTCTCCGAACATAGACCTCTAGAAACCACCTCAGTCTTTGTGAGTTAACTTAATATAAAAAAAGTCTGTGAATTCTCCTTATTTATGTATGTGCAGCAAAAACATATAGGAACAGAATAAAATGCAATTTGTTTTCCAAAAATGTTCACTGGGTGATGAAGAAGAATATTATACCTGACTTCACTACCAGTCAAATTCTGGAAGAGTGTCTAAAGCTGGAGAAATATTCTAAACTATATCCTCTGTTTGGGGCAAAGAGAAAGGATCCAGAGGAAAAGCAAAATTCATTACTATTCAAAATGCCAAACCAAAAACCTGAGAGCTTGTATGGTAGCTCCAAACCACAGGCTACAAAATCATTTAGTTACTAATGCATATAAAATTTAAGAAAAAAATGAACATATGATATATAAATCATAAAAGAGCTTCATAGTGTGAATAGGGAAATGTTTAATCTTTTGGATTAACTGCTATCTCATTTACTTGAGTTTAAAATTAAAAGAACCTCAGAAGTGAGACAAATGTATCTATTTTAAAATGGAGTGTTTTGCAAATGTACTCAGCTCCTAAATTTTCTCCTGAAACCTATGTACATCCAATCTATTGTGTCTGCCCTAAACTGACTAGGTAAAGTAGATTCTAACTTTCAAAAAAGGGAAAAGAAAAGAAAAAGGAGAAGAAAATCTACCTTACAAGATTTTCATAATTTAATTTCCTTGCTTTCTTTCCTCAGCCAAGATAACTCTCCTGCATAAATATGTCATATTTTTTTCTTAAGTTACATTATTCTGTTTGCTTATCTGAATTAGAGCGAAATCAGTTGACTCTGGCTAGTGAAGATACAGAAAAAATCTGAGAGTCTTATACTTTGTTATTTGACAAAAATGTGCTTGAATTTCTCCACAGTGGTTGTTTTTTTGCTCATTTGTGCTTTCCTTCTACCAATTTAATAAGACTTGATGAAAGAATCTCACCATGTCAAGAGTATAAAGAAATTTCAATACTAAGGTCAAAGAAAAGAAATTCAAGCCATTCATTTTTAAAATGCTAACATGAAATATGCAATAAGAACCTTGTATACCTGTATATAAAGTGGAAAAGCCTATTATGCCACAATTTTTTCTTAAATTACTCTATTATGACATTTGTCTTGGAGTGCTGTTTTTCTCCATCTTTTTATAAAATGAAATAAAGCAATGTAGGTTATATTAATAAGAAATTATTTATTCTGATTATAAGCCCAAAGTCTGTTTGATGGAGGTAAAAAAAAAAATCTGATCAGTTTTGTATGGTAATTTTAGTTGATAAGCTTTCAGCGACAACACTGATTTTTTTTCTTTAAAATACAGTTTAGAGTTTGTTATGAAACAATTGGACAATTCTGGATAACATTTAATGCTAACCTGCTTGACCTGTTTCAAGCTTAATCTGAGAATAAATAAGATTCTAATCATAAAAATTATTGCTTGTTTATTAATCTAATAAATATATATTCTATATTATAGTACATAAACTTGAGGGCAGCACTTTACTCATTTGTAGCAATAGTCTGTCGTAGAATATATATTTGCTGAAAAAATGAGTAAGCAGATAAATGGATGGGGTCCCTCGGGAAGGAGAAGAAAGGAACAGAGAGTTTAGGAGAAAAAAATAAAAGGAAAGGAAGATGGTTTAAAATGAGAGGTGCAGAGATTAGACAATGGGTCCCTTCACTACAGATCATGAAGATGAGGAGAACCATGGGAGGAAGCGCAGTTAACACAGTGAGAGGAGAAACAATTCTAGTAGCAAGTAGCAACTGTTTTAGAAGCTGCTAATAGATCTCTCCAATAAACATGTAAACATTTGGGAGGGAGAAAGTATAGACAGGATTATAGACAATTTTTTGAAGTCTTATTGTCAAGAGAAACAGTAAAATAAAAAAAGTCAGAAGCTGAAATGGATAAGGAATTCAGAGATGATTTTCAACTGTATTTAACTTTAATAATAAACTTACACAAACATAGTTTCCATTGCTCAAACATGTGACTAAAAATCATAATACCTTAAAAAGTATGCTTTCTTTAAAAATTTAAATCATTTCCAATACTTCCACATGTTTATCCCCATATCAGGGGTGCACTGACAACACTCTAATCTAAAATGAGGACATTATTCCCCTGACCAGGTGGCTCAGTTGGTTGGACATTGTCTTGTGCACTGAAAGGTTGCCTGTTCATTTCTGGCCAAGGCACAAGGCTGGATCCCTGTTTGGAGGCATGCAGGAGGCAGCCAATTGAATTATCGCTCTCACATTGATGGTTTTTCTCTCTCTCCCTCTCCCTTCCTCTCTCTCTAAAAATCAATAAAAATCTCTTTAAAATAAAATGAGAACACTATGGAATAACCATTTTTACTCATTAGTTTAGCTTCTATAATTTTTCAGTGATGATTAGGGAACTGGAACACTGAAGAAACTAACTGTCCACTCCTTCACTTAAAATACTTAATTGAGCCCTGGCTGGTGGCTCAGTTGGTTGAGCATTGACCTGACACCAAGAGGCTGGATTCCCTGTCAGGGCACATACCTAGGTTTCAGGTTCTATCCCTGGCCAGGGTGCACATGGTTTTCTCTCTTTCTTTCTTCCTCCCTCTCTAGAATCAATAGATATATCCTTGGGTGAAGACTAAAAATAAATAAATAAATAAATAAATAAATAAATAAATAATAAGTAGAATACTCAATTGAGTCTTTTTAGTCTATATAATTAAGTCCAAACTCTTCAGTATGAGGTATATATCCACTAATCAAAGTTTGATTGGATTCTCCTTGATTTAAGCTATATTTTTTTCTTGTGTTGGGTTTTTTTGTTTTTGTTTTTGTTTTTAAATATATCTTTATTGATTTCATAGAGAGGAAAGGAGAGAGAGAGAGAGAGAGAGATAGAAACATCATTGATGAGAGAGTCATTGATCGAGCCCGCAACCTGGGCATGTGCCCTGACCGGGAATCGAACCCCGATCGCCTGGATTCTGGGTCGATGCTCAACCACTTAGCCACACCTGGCCGGGCTTTTTTTTTTTTTTTTTAAATGTTTTGGTCTTTTAAATAAAATACCTTCCTAGGTGATACATTTTGTGCTGTGTGGAGCTCTTAAACAAATGCCTAAATCATCCCTCATTGGTAAAATGGGCATCATGGTCCATAATTGAAAGTATTTTTCCTAGGATGAAATGAGACATGTTAAATCCATATACAGGGCTGTGAACAGTGAGGTAGTGCATTCTGTTCATCTTTACAGTCCTAGTGTCTTCAAGAACACAGATGTAGTATAATATATTTTTTTAATTTGTTGCATTGCTTTGATGTCTGTAATTGCAGAATTATGTGGATAGCACATCAGTGTCTTCAGGTTTACCTCACAAGAAGTAGAATTTGCAGCAAAATAATATGAAAAATAATTCAAATGCAGGGATAGCAAAATGCTTGCAACTTGTGATAGCTCTAATAGTAATGGTGTTCTATGTTGAGAAGGCATTGAGGCCACTTCTGACTTCTTTGTGGAAGAATTACATATTAAAGAACTGGTATCTTTCAAGAGTACCACCTTTGGCTAGAGTTTTCAGGGTGCAACTTTCAATTGGTTTTACTCTTTGGAAAGAACTGGTTTAATTTTCTCAAAAGCTTTAGCATGATAATCCATAACCTAAGCTTTCAAAATGTGTGAATAGTATAGTAAATAAATGAACTGGAAAAAGTGAGAAATAAGACTAAAGAGCAGATGAACTCACAAAGTAATTAAAATCCACTGTGAAAAAGATATGGAAATATCTAACATCTATTTCTATGAAATGTGTAAAAGCAATATTTCAAGTTTAATTATTCTCAGATCTAAGGAGATGAAAAAATTTAGTCTGCAAAAAATTGACTACTGCTTTCTATTCAGATAGAAAGGCTGAAGATTGTAGACAATAGTACTAGAGGTTTAATAAATCTCAAAGAGGACACATAATTAATTCAATTTTATATCAGTCACAAGAGTTCTCCATGGTACCTATGAGGTTAATTTTCAATCATTCAATGTGTTTGGTAGAACAAATTATAGCAAAATCTCTGAGGGACAGCTATTTATTGTCAAATGTACACACAGGTTAAATTCTTCTCCTAAACTTTCCTTCTGAATAAATGGGATGAGAACATTAATATACTATCAATGTCAATATTTGAAGATAAATTTTCATATATTTGTATTTTTAATGCTGGAATATATTCATGGGATTAAGATATAATTTGCAAAATATATTCATATCTTATATGCTCTGGTGCAGCGAGACAAATTCTAGTCTTGGGAATGACACTATTTGCATGATCTTTAATAAGTCCTGCATCTGAAAAATAAGAGGACTTAGGTGGTTAAATTAGTTGCTTTGAAAGATTCCTACTTGTTCTAAGATTGTATTATTTTAAGTAGTTAATTTTGTTTTATATGGGCCTTAAAAATATTATATTTTAATTTAAATAAATCATTCACATCTGAGCACAGACAAGGCATATTTTCTGAATACCTTCCTTTATTTTTTTCTTCTGGAATTAGTCTAAAGCTCAGTGAATGATTCATTAATTCTGGGAAGCACAGCTGTTCAGGCACTACTTTC
Organism: Miniopterus schreibersii; assembly: GCF_964146895.1. NCBI lineage: Eukaryota > Metazoa > Chordata > Mammalia > Chiroptera > Miniopteridae > Miniopterus > Miniopterus schreibersii. The sequence continues at coordinate 114,790,185 of NC_138102.1, read as the reverse complement.
AAAATGAAAATAGATTTCATCAAAAAATTACAGCTCTCTTCCTGCAGGAATTTCTCATAAGCATGATCTCAATTCTCACTTCTCATTGTCGTATCTTAGTCTTGTACTTCTTTATTTTCTCCTAGACATTAACTTGTCATCACAAACAGCCTTTTCTACACATAGCTCATTCTCCACAATGTTAGTATACTTATCTTTCTGAGAATTATATTTGATCATATCACTCTGCAGATTAAAAAACTTGTACTCTTTAACTAAGATGAAAGATAAAGGCCAAACTTCTAGACATGACATATAAACCTTTGTATAATGTGCCTGAAACCTCACTTTCTAGATTCAAAAGTTATCACTGCCCACCCTCACCTCAACTTGGGCCAGAACATATTTTAATTTCTTATGATATTCTTGTTGTTGCTCTTGCAGGAGAGTCCTCTTTCTTTTACGTCTACTTGATTCTTCAGATACATTGCTCTGTTACACATTTCCTAAAATTATACTTAATATGTTTTCAAACATTTTAATGAAATTTTTTTATATTTTAATTTTTAATATAATGTGCCTTATTTAAACACCTAGTCCATCTGTAAAATTTATACACGCATGATAGTATCTTTAATAATGTAAATATATAATACTTGTGATTGATTAAGAATGAGGGTGTAATGCCTCAGAGAATGGATTGAGAAGAATACCATTTTTCTTTGTAGATGTTCAATATACCAAATATAGACAGCTTTTAAAACTTAATCTGAAATCAACCCATTGTGTGCTTTATGTAAGAATAGCTCTTTGGTAAAATGTTCAATTTCTTCCATAGTAACTGGTCTGGTCTGTTCATGTTTTCTGTATTTTATAGATGATATAGCTTTATAGATTTTTGAAGGAAATCATTCAATTTAATTATAATTCCAAATTATTATTATGTAACAGCATATGATTTTTTTAATACATCTTGAAAAGTATTGTTTCATATATTTTCTTTTATTGTTTATGTACTGATTTGTGTATGTACTGTATTAGTTTTGAATTAGTTTTCTATTATGTATCAAAATGCCACAAATTTTGTAGTATAAAGCCACACCCATTTAGTAACTGTAGTTTCTGTAGGTCAAGAGCCTAGCATGGCATACTGGATTCTCTGTTAAGAGTATCAAAAAGCCAATATCAAGATATTGGATGGCTCAGTTGTCTAAAGGCTCTTGGGAAAAATCCACTTCCAAGTTCATTGTTGTTGAAAATTTCAGTTTCCTGCAGCTGTGTGACTGAATTCCCCCTTCCCTTGCTGGTTGCAACCCTAGAGCCACTCTTAGCTCTTAGGGGCTGTTTAGAACCTTGTCACAACGCTCTCTCCATCTTCAAGCCAACAATGGCACATTGAGTCTTTCTTATGCTTTGAATGTCTGACTTCCTCCCTGAGCCAGAAAAAGTTCTATGCTTTTAAAGGGCTCATGTGATTAGGTCAGACATACCTGGATAATCTCCCTATGTCAAGATCAACAGTGCCATATATTATAACCTAATTGTAGGAATAAAATCCATCATATTCATTGTGCCCTGAATTATGCAGGGATGTACAACAGGTGTTGGAAATCTTGGGAGCCATCTTAGAATTCTGTCTACCACAATCTCCAAAATTACTTCTAAAATAAACATATTCTTATATATTTCAGGTAAATGGAGTTTCAATTCATCCATATAACTAAGCTGGATACATCACATTTGTCCAATCTTTAAGCCACACCTACCTCCTACATACAAGCAAGTTTTAGCAGATAACTGAAATGAAATTCTCATGATTAAATCTAGAGAATATGTAAACTTTATTTTTTATCCCACTGACAGTTTTAATTCAGACCCTATCAACTCTGATCTGACTGCACCTGCCTCTCCCTATTTATTCAAACAGCCTCTCCTTATTCTTATGAACCATTTTTTCAGTCTGCCATTATATACAGCTTGCTAAATACCAAATATAACTTCATCTGTGTAATTAAAACTATATTTTAGTTCTTTTCTTTATGATAAATTTCAAACTCTTTGACATGTTAATATAAATGTGTTGAGGGCAATAGAGAGTGTGAAAGAACTGTCTGGGTTATAATACGCATTTGATAAATATTTGTTTATTGAATTGTAGAAAAAAGTTAATTTTGAAGATTATCTTATTTTATTTCTTCAACCTCAACTTCAACCACTTTACTTCACTTTGTGTTCCAATGACATTAAACGTCTCCTCTTTCACAGAATACACAGCCATTTCATGCTCTTTGTCTTGACACATGCTCTTAGCTATTTATGTAAAATCATTTCTCACATTCTCTGCCTCCTCATTTTTCATCATCCATCCCAAATGTTTCCTCCAGTGTGAACTCTTCTATGATAGCTCCAAATATTTCAGTTTTCTTCTTTTTCCATCATGTTGATGGCCCTGTGAAGCTATAAGTGGTATAATAACCATGTTGGGAAGAAAGTTCTATAATGTGACAGTGTGCTTGGTAATTAGTAAGGCTAGTATATATTTTTGACAGTGGTGATGGGCTAGAAATACTACCTTTCCCATAGCAAATCAGGAAAAATTACATGTTAAAAAATAACTGCAAATTTGACTCATAACAAACTTAACTATTGAACTCAGTGAACAATAAAAAGTGGGTGATATCTACATAAAGGAATAAATTGAAATTGCAGCCCAGGATATGCATAAAAGAATACTACTATAGATAGGTGGAATCAGCATTAGTAGTGATCCACAGGAGGGAGAAAAGAGGGCTAGAAGTGGGAGAGAATGGGGGAGAAGTCAACTTTTAAAATATATATATATATTTATATATATTCACTGATTTCAGAGAGAGGAAGGGAGGGAGAGAGAGAGACAGAAACATCAATGATAAGAAAGTCATTGATCAGCTGCCTCCTGCACGCCCCCTACTGGGGATTGAGCCTAAAACAGGGCATGTGCGCTGATGGGAAATCCAACGGTGACCTCCAGGTTCATGGTTCCATGCTCCACCGATGAACCACCCCAGCCAGGTGGAAGTCAACTCTTTAAAGGTGAGTGTGATTTGACCCCCATACCAAGGCCAGTTAGCAATGATAGCAGAATTAACTTTCAGGCAAGAATAAAGAAGTTGGGATATACTTGAAACTGGTGACATCTGAAACCATCAAGGGCACAAATGCCAACAACAAAAATCCAACAAAATAATTCCTTTCTTATGAGAGTATAAAATTTATCAATATAAATTATCACTCACAGTCCCAGATTTTCTCGTGTAAATAAAATCACACTCTTTGGAAATCCACCCATCTTTAAAATTTTTCCATCTTTGATTTGAGATATTAAAATGATAGAGACATATTCTTAAATAAATAAAAACAAGCAAAATATGTATATGGGACCCAAAATTAGATAGGCATATATTGACATACAAGACACAGTCTGGTAAGCTAAAAAATATCCTCCAAAAGCTATCTATGTCTTAAATGCCTGGTACCTGTGAAAGTGATATTGCAAGGCCAAAAAAGAAATAAATAAATAAAAACTTTGCAGATATTATTAAATTAAAAATTTTGAGATGAGGAGATTATCCTGGATTTTTGGTTGGGCCCTACATGCAATCACATGTATCCTTATTAGACACAGAGAAGAAGGTGTTATGAAGTAGAGAGAGATTTGAATATGCTGCCCTTGATAATTGGAATGATGTGGCCAGAATCCAAGGAATGCTGGCAGCCACCAGGATTTGGAAAAGGTAGGTTTGGATTTTCCCCTAGACACTTTGAAAAGAATCTGTCCCTAATAACACCTTGGTTCCAGCCCAGAGATAATGATATTGGATGCCTGGCCTTCAGAACTGAGTGAATTCATTTCTTTTGTTTTAAGATATCTAGTCTGTGATCACTTGTTTCAGCAGCCATTGGAAACTAGTATAACAGAATGACAAAATAGATAATTTAGGTAAGTCAGAGGAAAATAGCTTTATATATTTTGAAGTAAATGCATGAGATTGAAAAGGATGCTGGAGAAATTCTCTGTTTTAGAACAATCTTAGTCTAAATACACTGAGGCTTTTTAATTATGTTTATTTTCTGCTTTAGCCAATTCTTAAATAATAAGAATAATCTAGTCAGAGAAAGTGAAGAGATAGGCCGGCTAAGGAAGAGAGTTTTGAAGGGTAAAGAAAGGTAGTTTAAAATTACAATGAAAAACAAAACCATGTGAAGTAAATTATGACACTGTAATATAAAGTTGCATCCATTATTTAGGCACATGTACTCATTCTAAAGGCATCATCCAAAAGGTATTATTATAAGTAAAATATTTTATTACTCAAAAGCTACCTAAATAACTCCAACCAAAACATTACAGTCCCCACACAGCAGCTCAAAAAAACATTTTAAAAACAAATCATGCCACTCACCTGCTTAAAATTTCAAAAGGCACTTTGACATAAACCAAACTTTCTTCCTATGACCAACAAGGACTTATATAGGCCACATCTTGCTTGCCCACTACTCTCATCTCCATTATTCACTTCTCCCTTTTAGGGTATAAGAATGGATATAACAAAGTCCCTGACCTCGCAGAGCTTAGAACTTAATAAGTGAGACTGTGCAATTACTAAATAAACAAGGAAGTATGTATTCTATATGTACTATATAAGATGGAGATGAGTATAACAGAAGAAAAAATTCTAAGCCACAAGAGAAATAATAAATTCTATGATTGTGAGTATGCACTTTATATCAGATGTTGAAAGAAATACTCATCAGCATTGTAGGCAGAGTCCTGGAGGAAGAAAGGATGTAATCACCCTTACATGTGAACAAAGAACATTCTAGGCAGAGGGAACAAAGCATAATCCCCCAGTAAAGTGAGAGGGTGTCTGGTATGTTCCAGAAATAGCAAAAAGGTCATATGGTGGAGCAATATGAGTAAAAGAGAGTGGTAGTTGATGAAGTCAGAAAGGTAAAAAAGTGGAGGGGCAGGACATGAAGGCCCTTCTAGACCATTTTAAGGGCTTAACCCTGAATGAAATGGTGAGCTAAGGAAGAATCTGAATTAAAGCAGTAACATGATATCATATATTTTAGATGAGACAACCTGGCTGCCATGTTGAGAATATATTTTTCCCTTATTTCAAATAAGAAAAATTCCAAGGATTAAGCATTTTCTAATTTCAGCAACAACAAAAAATAGTTTCATGTAGATAGATAGAAATTTGATTGCTAAAGGGGAGGCTTTCTCTTGATAAAATAGATAAACTATGGTACCTAATCCTTAGGTTCAACCATTTGAAATTTCCAAAATTCAAGAGTTTTTGATTTGTAAAATGAAACAATTTCAAACGGTTAAACTAGTAATTATTAAATAATACTAAAAAAGAAGAGATGCTTCTGTGTATGTAACTTTTGCTTATTCATTTTTTTTCTCCAAGTATCCTGCTAATTCTTCTTCACTATTGTTAACCTCCTAATGTGTGTACTGTGTCAGTACCTGTATAACTATGTTAACTTATAGAGTTCACTCTGTTAGTCATTTTTGTGATCTTAAGTGATTGTGCTCTCTTTGCTTACTCTTTGGTCTTGTATGGTTATGTTCCTAAGTTTTGGTGAGAAATATAAAAATTTAAGTGTGGAATGCAATTTTCAGTTGGTTAGACTTTACACAAAGGCAATATTCTCCCCACAAAAAGATTAAATCAACTGAAATTATTTTATGAAAACATCTACTTCTAAATTCTGCTTAGTTTACCCTAAACTTTTAGATTTCTAGGTCATTAGCACTTCTAAAATGTAGTAAACATGCCTTCCTCTCATATTTTAATGTTTAGTAGGTCAAAAAATGAATAACATTTAAATTAAATTTTTATTATTGGATATTGCCAAAATAACATAGATGATATCAAAATCATGATTATACAATTTGACCCTTTCAGGAGAAAATGGTATGTGAAGATTTTTTTCATAAATGTTCAAAATTATATTCATATGCTCTTTCTCTTTAACCAATTTTTATTTTATCATGATTAAAATATATTGTGGAATAAATTATGAAGAACAGTGACATGTTAGCACAAAATAAGTAGTAGGGAGAGAATTATAGAAGAGAATTGTAGCTCATCTTCAACTTAGTGTGGGAAATGTCTTCCAAATTACATGTTCCCTCAAGAGAGCTTGGTCAAAGGGTAGTGTATGTTCTTAAATTATCAACTGCACTTGAAAGAATAATTTCTAAAAGAATTTTACTCTCACCAAATTAAAATTACAGAGCATGAAGTAAGATTGCTGCACACAAGAATGACAAAGAGATTCTGCTATATTAACTATGGGTTAGCAATACATAATCTTAAAATATTATATTCTGGGTCACACATGTCAACAAAATGACTATTAATGGCAAAATGCCACTGGGATTTTTTATTGCCTCTCATCTAAGCTTTATTTATTTATTTATTTAATAAAATTAATTAAGTTCCTTGACAAGTTGTTTCACGAGGCATACACCCAAACTAATTAAGCCTGTTTTCTTAGGGATTTATGACTAACGGTTGATTGACTTTGTAACTGAATTACATACTAATCTTCTAGCCTTATAACCCCTGATATTTTTGGCTTTACAATATTCTTCTTACCAGATAATATCTTTAGGAATGTGTTCACAGGAACTATTGTTATTCCAGAGTACAAATTTAAAATAGCCTTAGTGTTGCAACAATGCTGAACATTATATAGCAATATAAATGCTTCACTAGTAAGAGAAATCCTATTAGGGTAATTCTATAATACATCCTGGCCACAACCAACATTAGACTTTCAGCCATTCAAAGGCAGGCAATATAGGTGCATGTAATCAAGTCCTAGAGAAATAATTACGGTGAAATGAATGTGTAAATTGTAATAAAAACCCTTCTGGATTTGCTCTCATGGTTTAAAATAGTTGTGATAATTGAGGGGGCAAAATATCTGGTGTTTTCAGCTATTGAAAATGTACATATTTTTTACAATGTCAGCTTGAACCTCCAGATCAGTAAGTCATAGAAAACTGTTATCCTATGCCAAAATTTTATTAATAAAAGTGCCCTGATTTAAAAAGCATATGGTCAGGCTTTCCCTTTATATTTATATTGTAAATGTGAACTAAATTGAAGATCATATGAAACATTACATTTGAAATGATGTTCTGCATATTAGTTAGCTCTGATTGTCCTGTTTATTAAACTTTCATTTTCCCTTCCTCTGTGGAATATCAACACTTTTCTTACTTGGACCACCAGTTATAAATTCTATAGAGATTAGGTAGATTATAGTTACGTAGTTCTTATATGTACACTATTTATTTGGTTTAGCTCATTAATTAAGCTCTTAATTAAAGCCTAGCTCTGTTGCCTTGGCCTTCTCTCTCCTTTATTTTCAGCACCGGAGTCCCTATATTCTTATTTTCACATATCACCATCACTCCTACTCCCAGTATCTCGCTAAAATATTACTATCATTCCTACCTTGGTGAAAGATCAATAAAGTCTATTCTATCTATCTGCACACAATAGGCCCAAGGAAAATTTCCTGCTCTCAGCTACAAAAACCCTGACCTGGTGATCAACTTTCTGGATTCAGCTCAAAGAACAGTAGTTAAGTTAGAGTTTTTGAGCCTTCTACTTTGTGGGAAAGAGAAAAAAATCTTTAACTAACTGGAAAGCATATGCCCCTTCAGTACTTCCAATCTTCTTTCAAATAAGCAAGAGAAAATCTCTGACTGCAAAAAGTTTTTGCAAAATGTGAAATAGCTTTCCCATTTTCTTACTGCAAATTAAACATTTGGTAGACATTTGTGTACCAGTGCATTTCCTGGGCTTTGGAGCATGGACCAAATCAGAGAAGCACTGTCTAGCTGGGGAGGGGCCCTTTCCCAAGGGCTTCCTCCCCCACAAGCCTGCTTCATCCCAGGGCTGCCTCACAGCTGTGCTGTATCACAAGGTGTACTGAAGTGTTTGCGCTGATAAAGTTTCCTTCTTCACTGTACCCCTCCCCAAAAAACAAACAGAATAGGGGAGTATGTGTGCTTTCTTCCAGTGAAGGGTAAACAGATGGGAGGCTCCTGCTGTTTTAACTTCTAGATCAATAAAGAGAGTGTCTACCAGGTGGTAACTTTGCTACCAACAGCCATGTAGTAGGAACACTTATACATGCAACAAGAGGCCACATGAAAGTATGCATGTGCGTTCACGCACACACACACACACACACATAGTCAGAACTAACAGCCATATCAATAACCATTTCCTTTTTGTTAAAATTATTTATTTATTTAAATTTATCTTTATTATTAAAAGTATTACAGATACCCTCCTTTTTCCCCCATTGATCCCCTCCACCTTGCATCGCCCTTACCTCCAGGTCTTCCTGACAATATTGTCTGTGTCCATGGGTTATGCATATATGCATATAAGTTTTTTGGTTAATCTCTCCCCACCCACTCCCCCACCCCCACCTTCCCACTGAGATTCATCAGTCTGTTCCATGCTTCTGTGTCTCTGGCTCTATTTTGTTCCTCAGCCTATTTTGTTTATTAGATTCCACATATGGGTGAGATCATGTAAAACTTAATCAGGAAGAATCAGAAAACCTGAAGAGGCTAATAACAACTGATGAAATTGAAGCAGCAATAAAAAAAACTCCCACCAAACAAAAGGCCTGGACCAGATGGCTTCACAGGGGAGCTTTCTAATTCTTTAGGTTGTAGGGTTAGATAGTTTACTAAAAATTTTTCTTGCTTTTTGAGGAAGGCCTGCAGTGCTATGGACTTCCCTCTCAGGACTGCTTTCTCTGTGTCCCATAGATTTTGGATTGTTTTGTGTTCATTTTTATTTGTTTCTAGGAATTTTTTTTACTTCTTTCTTGATCTTATTGGTAACACATTCATTGTTTAATAACATGTTATTTAGCCTCCATGTGTTTGAATATTTTTGAGTGTTTTTACTGTAGTTAATTTCTAATTTCATACCATTGTGATCTGAGATACTCGATATGATTTCAATCTTCTTAAACTTGTAGAGACTGGTTTTGTGTTCTAACGTGTGGTCTGTCTTTGAGAATGACCCATGTGCACTTGAGAGGAATGTATATTCTGCAGCTTTGGGGTGAACTGTGCTGTAAGGCTGTCAGCTGAGTTCTCATCAGAAACTCTACAGGCCAGAAGGGAATGGCATGAAGTATTCAAGGTAATGCAAAACAAGGATCTGAAACCAAGACTATCCAGCAAGCCTCTCATTCAAAATAGATGAAATAAAGAGCTTCCCAGACAAAAAAAAGGCTAAAGGAGTTTATCACCACCAAACCAGCACTGTAAGAAATGTTAAAGGGATTGCTGTAAAAATAATAAGAAACAGGGAGAGAAACATAGACATAAAGAATTAAAAAGACAATCAATATGGACCTATCAATAATAACCTTAAGGACTTTAAAGGAGAGATCAACAGCAATATAGTCATAGTCGTGGGCTTTAACAACCCCTGACTTCACTGGATAGAGCTTCCAGACAAGAAGTCAACACAGAAACAGTGACTCTAAATGGCACACTAGATCAGATGGATTTAATTGACATTTACAGACTATTTTCTTTTTATTAAAATCATAGTAAAATACATATTCATCTATATCATAAAATTTACCATTTTGAGCATTTTTAAGCATAACCATTTGCTTTGATATGCTTTTACCAGTTTGAGCCAAATGACCAAGGGCTTACGGGTTTGGAACATTAGGTCTCATAAGTAGCAGAGTAACCATATAAGGTCTCTGAACTGAATTAGAGGCCTGTTCCCCTTTCTTACTTATGCCGGGAAGCTACATGACTGAATGGTCAAAGCAAACTCACAAAATCATGATCTTAGCCAACACAAAAAATCACTAATGATCAGAAGAGGATACAAGCCAACAGCAGGCACAGATGCAGCATCAAAGCAATGGTCCCTTGAAGAGATCTCAGCCATTAAACATGATTTCAAATCAAACTCCTCTTTCCTGCCTTGAGATGTGTTTGTCATCATCTCAAAGTATCAGGTGAGATCTCTAATGATGTGTGCAGCTCGACTTAGAGACAAAGCTATTCAGATTCCAGCTTACTGGTGTTTATATTTCATTACTCATTCAGTTTGAGAGCGATATGAACAACTTTTGTTCTTTAACCAACTGCGTTTCATAAGTCCACAATTTTAGGTGCACTTATAATAAAAAACTGAGACAGCCAGGCATGCCTTGCTAAAAGCAGTCTTATATGATTACTTCCTTGGTTAGCTCTATGATAGAAAATGGCAGCACAGTGTTGTGTTGACAAGAAGGTCTAGTCCAAATATCTTTCACATCCCTGGGTATGCAGAGCAAGTTACAAAACCACTGCCAATACTTTTCTTCCCATAGTATCACATGCAAGTTACACAACCATATTTTGGCATCAGATAATCTGAGCTCAAATCCATCTCCACTACTTGTTATCTGTGCGATTTTGGACAAGTTGCTTAATTTCTGAAAGCCTTATTGCCTAATTTGTGAATTGAGATTGACATTTTGTTCATAAAGCTATTATTAGTTAACGATGGACCAATTTTATAACTGCCCTTGTACAACGCCTTCGGTAGAAAGATCAAACACATAGGCCCCAATCACTAAGATATAAACTTGGTAAATATTTTCGCTGAACACACACACAAACAAAATGTTATAGGAAAAAAGGAAGGCAAATTCTGCCCTGTTTTTCACAAATATATCTTCATCTCTTAGAATAGTGATGGACACATTGTGAGGCACTCATTAAAACTGTCTTGCCTGCATAAGAAAGTGAATGAATGAATGAATGAATGAGTATAGCTTAGGGAATATGCTCCATTCTTTTCTCTGGGTTGATTTGAAAAATATCTATCTTGAAGTTAAAATCTATTGTGTTTATACTATATGTATAAATATCAAAACATTCAAATTTACATAAAGGTATAATAATTGACTACTTGCTTTTTACTCAATATTATGATTTTTGAGATTTACCTTTTTGATACATTATTCATATATATCACAGTGAGTTAATATTTTATCATATGAAAAACTGAGCTTCGTGCTTTCTACAGAAAATATATAATGAGATTACATCTAAATTTTCTCTATTATAAGAAATACTATTATGAAATCCTGATACATATATCTTTGTGCATATGTAAAAATGGTTCTCTAAGGAATATACCATAAAAGTAAAATTGTTGGATAATAAAGAATCTTTGTTCTCTGTTTTACTGTAAATTTAGTAAAATTCATAAGCCATACCATTATGATTTATGTTTTTAATGCCATGTTAAAGAAAGCCTTCATTATTCCAATATCAAGATATGATCTAATAAAGTCACAGAAGTAATATGTTTTTATTATTATTTTAACATTTAACAGAGATGTAGAAGTCATATTTTATGTTACTTTAATTTTCACTTATTCAACTATTGCTAAAGTTAGTATCTATTTACAAAATTGTTGGCCTTTTGGATTTGTTCCAAAGCTTATTTATAGTTGTCCTTTTATTACATATTATATTTTTCCTGTCAATTTGTAAGAGCTCTTTGTATGTTATATGCAGTAATCCTTTCACTGTTACCTATATTGATAATATTTATTCATAGCTTCATTTATATATAGATTTTGTGATTGTGGTTTTTGGCATGTTTGATTTTAAAACTGTAATACAGCCATATTTCTATCTTTCCTCTTAAAGGCATCTGAATTTTCAATCTTAGTAAGAAAAATTTTTCCTACTCTTTTATGTTCCATATTATTAGCTGTATTTCCTGCAGTATTATATAATAATTTTATGTTTAATATTTAATAATTTGCTCCATCTACATTTTTTTTCATTTTGTGTGGCAAATGAGTTCACTTTTACTTTTCCCAGATAGATAGCTTGTTGTGTTATCACAATTTATTCAGCAACCCATCTCTTCCCTACTGAATTATACTATTATCTTTGTTAAGTGTTCACTTCTATTATAAAATGTAAAGGTAAACTGTGACTAGAACCCTAATGCCAAATCAGCACTTCCCAAACTGCCCTCTGGGACACTTATGGCTGCCACAGCCTGAGAGGTAGAAGCCTCAGATGCTGCTAAGCACTCTGCAATGCACAGGACATCTCTGCTCCACCCAACAAAGAATTACCCAGCCTAACATGGCAATAGAGATAAGACTGAGAAACCCTTCCTAGACCCAGATGTTTATTGAGGTATAATTCTGGATTTTCCAGATAAGTGCTCAATTAAGATAAATATGGAATATTCAGAGATTGTGCCTGGTTATCATAATTGTCAATAGTGAAATGACTCATTAATGACCTACAGCTGCATTCAGAGGGAGTCAAGTTGGCAAGTATTGCCAGAGAAAATATGTGATAAATATAAATGAAAGATTTGTAAGGATAGAGTTGGTAGCTCCTCCAAACTGACTTGGTCCATGCAAGCTTCCAACATATTTCTTTCAACCAAGTGTATCCTATGGAGTGGAATGCCCACTAAATTGAGTGTGAAAAACTGTGAAAGCTCCTGTTGCAGGTGCTGATTCACTGGAGCTCTCTTGCCTGTTGTATCCTTTATGCAGCAATGTCAATTGAGAACAGAGTGCCTTTTGAATTTTTTTATCAAACACTCATAAAGAAGTATTTAATTTAGTTAGTAGTCATGTTGAATGCCTGATTGTTTCTTATTCTGGATTTTTATGACACTGATCCATTTTTTTACTCTTACACCAAAAACATGTTGACCCGATTGCCAAGAACCCTGGCACCTATTCTCATTTTCATTTTCTCCTAGATATTATCTTGCACTTGTTCTTCATTTAAATATTAGTTAATTCTACCTAGCTCCAAAAGGAGAAAAACAGAGAAAATAAAAAACAAAGTGTTGAAATTCTAGCTGAGATTGCTTGAAATTACCTATATATATATATATGTGTGTGTGTGTGTGTGTGTGTATATGTGTGTGTGTGTGTATGTGTGTGTGTATATATATATATAGAGAGAGAGAGAGAGAGAGAGAGAGATACATATATACAGGTATACGTTTTTTGGTTTTGAAAAATGATATTTTGACATTCAGTCTTTCCATCTAACAGTGCAATTTATTTCCATTTTTCAGGTCTTATTCCTCCAAGATTTTATAGTACTCTTCACATTATTTCTAAGCCTTTTTTATTACATTTATTCCAAAGTATTTTACAGAATTACATTGACTAATGTTCTAATGTCAAACCTTCCAAGCATCCATAGATTTAAACCTAAATAGACAGGTAGATTTCATGCATTACTGAGTTTAGTTTACTAATATTTTATTTAGAAACATGCACCTTGGTTAATGATTTTGACCAATAATTTTGCTTTTGCATTGTATAGTTATCCTATTGGTTTCTGAAAATTCTGTTCAAAAACATATTGGTAATTTTATATCAAATAGTTATGTCTAAATTTACAAATCTGATGGAAAAACAATTAGCACTTTAAATACAATTAACAGGGGGAAATTTTATATTTTAATAAAAATTTACAATGACATAAATAATTTCAAATAAGTTGGATTTTTTAAAATTAGAGAATTTATATTCATTTTTATTTACTCAGATATATTTTTAATTACAACTGCCTTCAAAAAATGTATTGCACCATTTACCCATTCCTCTTGTCCTATTTTGTTGCCCAGTTTAATAGAGTCAACAATTAAAAAAAACAAACACACACACAATAAAGTCTAATATAAGTACAAATAAAAGAAATGTATTTAAAGTACTTGAATTTGTTTTATAGAGAGTGTAAGTCTTTGTACTGTTTTGAAAAAATTATGTTCTTAAGTACCAAACACAATAACCAAAATCAGCACAAGTTTGCCAAAAGTAATTTCTTACGCTTAAGAATTGACCTGACACTGCCCACCCTCTAAGTTGGAGACTATAATATAAAAGTGCTAGTACAACTACAAAAGCTAAATAACGTATCTTAAAACTATTATTTCATCTGTACTTCATAACTCTATGTAGATGGGACTAAAGATCTTACTGATTGAAAATGTTACAATTATTAAAAAGTTGAGGAGGGAAGATGGCGGCCCTGTGAGAAGCAGCAGAGGCCCCCGCTCCCAGCCACGGACTCGATTTCCTCATAAATCCTACGCAGCCAGCTGGGAAAAACCAGAGACACATACCTGAGTGGGCGGAGTGTGAGTGGGGAGCACTGAAGACACATCACGGAGTCCGGTAAGAGAGGGGGCGGAGGAAGGGGGAGGCCCCCTGAAGCCTGTGCTGGGCTCTGAGCCCGAGGCTGGAGGCTGCAAAGCTCCCTCCCCTCGGGAGTGTGGACGGCATCCAAAAGCGGGGACCCCACACCCGGAGCAGAGAGGGGAAGGGGCACCCCGCGCACAGGGCGGAGGGACCCAGGGGAGCGGTGAGTCCCGAGGGGACGGCGCCTTCCTAGGAAACAGAGCCTCTAATGGCGGACGGCGCCTTCCTAGGGAACAAAGCTTTAAGTGGCAGACGCAACCGGTGTCTAATGCTTGCGGCGCCCGTCCATAGAAAAGCTGTCCCACAGTGTGTGGCACCGAGTGGTGAGGGACCAGAGGACTGCGCTGAGCAACCGCTCATGGGGACCCTCTGCCTCCCTGTGGGGCACTGTGTTGGGCCCCAGAAAGCACTGAATCTGCCTGGTGCATGGGAGGGGAGGAGCCCTCCCACCCTGAGCTCCCGTTGCGGAGAGGCTGGGATCTGTGACCAGCCCTGAGGGGCCCCGTGGTGGCTCGTGAAGATGCCCCAACTTTGCTGAGACCAGCGGTGTGGGGAGCTGCATGGAGCTGATGTTGGGTGCCCTCCCGCTGGGGGCCTTGGTGCGCGGGAGGCAGGTCCTAGCAGGGCAGACTCTCTGCCTGCGTGTTGCTTTGTGCATTTGAGAATTTGATCCCAGAACTGGTTCCCACCTTCCCGGCGTGCACTGGGGTACAGACCAGTGGAGGCTGCCATTGGGGGCTGCACAGTAGACGGTCTGAGGGGCAGGCCTGGTGCGACCAGCCAACCAGAGCTGAGCAGGGAGGGGCGGAGCCCGCCGGCCTCTCCTGCAGTGGGAGCAATGCCCCCAACAGGAAAGGGGCGGGTCCCACTCACTGAGGCCCCAGACACACCCGCAGGGCACAGTCCTGAGGGGGAAGGGAGAGCAGCTCACAGGGGGACATTACAAGAATAAGACTCTCAGGGACTGTTGTTTGGGAACTGGAAGAAACACTGAAAACCCCTGCTGGGGGCTGGGCAGGCAAAGGACTCACCAGAATGTGTTTTTAATCAAACCCACTGAGCCCAGGCTGCTGAAACGGCCCATACAGAAAAGGCAACAGGCTGAAATCAATCTGAAGCTGCAGCAGGACAGAGCCTGGGGAACTAGAATCAGAGGACAGAGTAGGGACTGAGGAGCTGGTGGTGGAGCAGAGACTAACTCCCACAGAGTGAGTGCCTGACAGTGAAACCTCTAAGGGGAGTGACACCCTGGGCTACATTAACCACCCTGAACCCTAAAGACTCTACAGAAGACTCTGGAACAAGACCAGGCAACTACAAGGTTGCAAAATAGTTGACAAGAGGAGGTGGCCCACAGACAGCCTCAGATCAACCACCTACCTTAGGACACCAGAGCCAAACAAAGACGGCTCCTCACATTTCGTGATACACAAGCACCTCCCAGGAGAACTAAAATCAGCACACAAAACAGTGACCCTCAGACAACATAAGGTACCCAGAAGAAACTCACCTGATTGACTACTTTTTCCTTCCGTTTTTTGTTTTGTTTGGTTTGGTTTTTGTTTTGTTTTTTGTCTTTTTTGTTTGTTTTTTATTTGTGTGTTTTTTTATCTTTCTCTTTTTTCCTTAGGAAGAAGAGAAAGGGGAGAAAATTTGTTTTTTCTTCTTTTTTAAATTTTATAATAATTTAAAAAAAAATTTTTTTAAACATTTTTTAACTAAATCTTTTTTCTCTTTTTTATAAAAGAATTTTGTCTTGCTTAGCTTGGTTATAGTTTTGGTTATTTGCTTTGTTTTGTTTTATCCTTGCTTCTACTATCAAAACTTTCTTGATATTCCCTGCCTAACAACTGGGACTTTATCATTATAACCAAGTTTACTGCTTTCCTCTATAGTTTCCACCAAATCTCTTATCAGACTCCCTCCCTGTCTGGGCTATATTTCTCTCTCTCTCTCCTCTCAATCTATTGGCATAATTTTTTTTTCTTTTTCTTTTTCTACTTTTCTTTCTTTTGTTATCCTCCCTTCTGTCTTCCTGTCTTTTTGTTCGATTATTAGTTTCTCTTATTCTCTTTATTATATTTTTGTTCTCATTTTCAACTATTATCCTATTCCTATTCTCTCCCTTAATTTTTTGCTGACCCTTCTTTCAGAATCTTTTATCTGCTTCTTATATCTCCGAGTAGCTTCACCTATATTTTCACATTTTAGTTTATTATTATTTTCTAAATTTTCAACAATATTAACAATATTCATCTCTCTCTCTAAGTGTTACTTTTCTTTCTCTCTCTCTATTTTTTAAGAATTTGTGTGTGTGTGTGTGTTCTTCCTTCACTCTCCCAGTTCTATTTTCATGTGAGTTGTTTTTATTGTGACTGTCAAGATATTTTGTAAGATACCTCTTGTTTCCTGGAAGTTTAGTTGTGTATTATCCTGCCTTGCCAGCACTGTACAACAGCTTACATGACAAGGTTGGGGCTGAGACACAGCCAACCTGAGAGGAGGGCCCCCCCAAGGACTGATCAATGACAATCTAGACCCAACCAAAACAGGAGAACATAAAGAAACCACAAAAGGGAGACCAACAAGAGGGACACGCCTAGAGCAAAGAGCTCAGAAGTATAAGGAAAACACACCTCTGGGCTCCATGGGACCCACAAGACATAATCCTATCCCACAAGACTGGGAGACAGCAAATATATCTAATATATAGATACAAACACTAAGGCCTACCAAAATGGGGAGACAAAGAAACAACCCCCAAATTAAAGAAAAAATTGCCAGGAAAAAACTTTGATGAGATGGAATTAAGCAACTTATCAGTAACGGAGTTCAGAGTATTGATGATGAAGATGTTCAAGGAACTTAAGAAGACACTATATGATAAGATCAAAGACTTAGTGAAAACATGAAAAGAGATACATACATACCATAAACAAAACTCAGACAGAGATAAAGAATGCTGTATCTGATATCAAGAATGCACTGGAAGGAATTAAAAGCAGGCTCAATGAAGCAGAGGATAGAATAAGTGACTTAGAAGACAAGGTAGAAAAAAATCACACAATCAGAGAAGCAAAAGAAAAAAAAAACACTTAAAAAGCATGAAGACAGCCTAAGGGAGCTTTGGGACAACATGAAATGAAACAAAATTTGCATTATAGGAGTGCAGAGGGGGAGGAAAGAGAGGAAGGGATAGAGAACTTGGTGGGAGAAATAATGATAGAGAACTTCACTAGGCTGGTGAAGGAGAAAGCCACACAAGTTCAGGAAGCACAGACGGTCCCAAAAAAGAGGGACCCAAAGAGACCCACTCTAAGACACATCATAATTAAAATGGCAAATGTCAAGGGAAAAGAGAAAATATTAAGGCCTGCAAGAGAGAGACAAGCAGTGACCTACAAGGGAACCCCCATAAGGCTCACGGCTGATTTCTCAACAGAGACTCTTCAGGCCAGAAGGAAGTGGCATGAAGTTCTCCAAGTAATGAAAGCAACAACAAGCAACCAAGATTGCTTTATTCAGCAAGGCTATAATTTAAAATTGAAGGTGAAATAAAGAGCTTCCCAGACAAAAAAAAAGGCTAAAGGAGTTCAGTACCACCAAACCAGCATTGCAAGAAATGCTAAAAGGACTGCTTTAAGAAAAGAAGGAATAGTTAGAGAAAGGTACATCAGCATAAAGGGGGAAAATGGCATTAAATAAGTTGATATCAATAGTAACCTTAAATGTAAACAAAATAAATGGTCCAATCAAAAGACATAGGGTAGCTGAATGGATAAGAAAACAGGACTCAAATATATGCTGTCTACAAGAGACCCACATGAGAGCAAAAGACTCACACAGCTAAAAGTGAAGGGATGAAGTAAAATATTTCATGCAAATGGAAAGGAAAAGAAAGCTGGAGTATCAATTCTTATTTCTCACAAAATAGACTTCAAAATAAAGACTATAACATGGTCACTACATAATACTAAAGGGATCAATCCAACAGGAGGAAATAACCCTTATAAAGATTTATGCACCCAATACAGGAGCACCTAAATATATAAAAAATTTCTTGCGGGACTTTAAAGGGGAGATTGACAGCAACACAATCATAGTGGGGGACTTTAACTCCCCACTGTCAGCATTGGACAGATCATCAAGACAAAAAATCAACAGGAAAACACCGACTTTAAATGACTCTCTAGACCTAATTGATTCAATTGACATTTACAGAACATTTCACCCCAAAGCAGCAGAATACACATTCTTCTCAAGTGCACATGAAACATTCTCCAAAATAGACCACATGTTAGGGCACAAGGCAAGTCTCTACAAATATAAGAAGGTTGAAATTATATCAAGCATCTTCTCAGATCACAATGCCATGAAACTAGAAATCAACCACTATAAAAAAACTCAAAAATATTCAAACACATGGAGGCTAAATAGCATGTTATTAAACAATGAATGGGTTACCAAGGAGATCAAGGAAGAAATCAAACACTTCATGGAAAGTAACGAAAATGAACAGACAACAACCCAAAATCTATGGGACATGGCGAAAGCAGTCCTGAGAGGAAAATTCATAGGATTACAAGCCTATCTCAATACACAAGAAAAAAATCTAATGAACCATCTAACACAACAACTAAAAGAACTAGAATGAGAACAGCAAGAAAAGCCCCGAGGAAGCAGAAGGAAGGAAATAATAACAATCAGAGCAGAAATTAATGACATAGAGACTAAAAAAAAAAAATACAAAAGACCAATGAAACCAAGAGCTGATTCTTTAAAAAGGTAAATAAGATTGATGCACCTTTAGCCAGACTCACTAAGAAACAAAGAGAGAGGACCCAAATAAATAAAATCAGAAATGAAAGAGGTGATATAACAACTGACCCAACAGAAATACAAAGGATTGTAAGAAAATACTATGAGCAACTATATGCCAACAAATTGGACAACATGGGGGAAATGGACAAATTCCTAGAAGCATACAACTTTCCAAAGCTGAATCAAGAAGAGGCAGAAAACCTGAATAGGCCAATAACAACTAATGAAGTTGAAGCAGTAATCAAAAAGCTCCCAGCAAACAAAATTCCTGGACCGGATGGATTTATAGGCGAATTTTATCAAACATTCTAAGAAGAATTAACACCTGTTCTATTCAAACTATTCCAGAAAATTCAAGGGGACGGAAAACTCCCAAACTCTTTTTTTGAGGCCAGCATTATCCTAATCCCAAAACCATATAAAGATGCTACAAAGAAAGAAAATTACAGCCAATATCCCTGATGAACATAGATGCTAATATCCTCAGTAAAATACTATCAAGAATACATTAAAAAGATCATACAACATGACCAAGTGGGATTTATTCCGGGGATGCAAGGCTGGTACAACATCCGCAAATCAATAAATGTGATGCATCACATAAACAAAATGGACAAAAATCATATGATTATATCAAGAGATGCAGAAAAGCATTAGACAAAATCCAGCACCCATTTCCGATAAAAACTCTCAGCAAAGTGGGAACAGAGGAATCATACCTCAACATAATAAAGGCCATATATGACAGACCTACAGCCAATATCATACTCAATGGGCAAAAACTAAAATCATTTCCATTAAAAACCGGAACATGACAGGGATGTTCACTTCTACCACTTTTAATCAACATAGTACTGGAAGTCCTCACCATAGCCATCAGACAGGAAGAAAACGTGAAAGGTATCCAAGTTGAAAATGAAGAAGTAAAACTGTCATTATTTGAAGATGACATGATATTGTACATAGAAAACCCTAAGGACTCCATCAAAGTACTACTAAATTTGATAAACAAATTTGGCAAGGGAGCTGGATAGAAAATCAACATCTGGAAATCAATGGCATTCTTATACACCAACAATGAACTTTCAGAGAGAGAAACTAAAAAAGCAATACCATTTACCATTGCAACTAAAAAAATGAGATACGTAGGAATAAACTTAACCTTAACAAGGATGTAAAAGACCTGTACTTGGAAAACTATGTGACACTGAAAAAAAAAATAGAGTAAGATTTAAATAAGTGGAAGAATACACCATGCTCATGGATTGGAAAAAATAATATCATTAAAATATCCATACTACCCAAAGCATTTTATAAATTCAATGCAATTCCAATAGCATATTTCACAGACCTAGAACAAACATTTCGAAAATTTATATGGAACCAAAAAAGACCCTGTATAGCTGCAGCCATCTTGAGAAAAAGGAACAGAGTGGGAGGGATCACATTACTGGACTTCAAACTGTATTACAAAGCCATTGTAATCAAAACGGTCTGGTATTGGTACAACAACAGGCATATAGATCAATGGAACAGAACAGATTCCCCAGAAATAGACCCACGCCATTATGGTCAGTTAATATTTGACAAAGGAGGCAAGAGCATACATTGGAGTAAAGACAGCCTCTTCAATAAGTGGTCCTGGGAAAATTGGACAGCTACATGTAAAAAAATGAAACTAGACCACCAATTTTCACCATACACAAAAATAAATTCAAAATGGATAAAAGACTTAAATGTAAGTCATGAAACCATAAAAATCCTGGAAGAAAACATAGGCAGTAAAGTCACAGACATCCCACGTAGTGGAATTTTCACTGGTACATCTCCTAGGGCAAGAGAAACAAAAGAAAAAATCAACATATGGGACTACATCAAACTAAAAAGCTTCTGTACAGCAAAAGAAAACAGCCTCAAAAAACCCACGGTCTGGGAAAACATATTTGCCAAGGATGTATGTGATAAGGGGCTAATTTCCAAAGTGTACAAAGAGCTCACATTACTCAGCAAGAGGAAGACAAACAATCCAATTAAGAAATGGGCAAAGGACTTAAATAGACACTTCTCCAAAGAGGACAGACAGATGGCCAAGAGACACATGAGAAAATGCTCAACGTCGTTAATCGTCAGAGAGATGCAAATTTAAACCACAATGAGGTATCACTTCACACCTGCCAGAATGGCTGCCATCAACAGATCAACAAACGACATGTGCTGGAGAGGGTGTGGAGAGAGGGGAGCCCTGGTACACTGCTGGTGGGAATGCAGACTGGGGCAACCACTATGAAAAACAGTATGGAGGTTCCTCAAAAAATTAAACATGGAGCTGCCTTTTGACAGAATGATTCCATTCCTAGGAATGTATCCTGAGAATCCTGAAACACTAATCAGAAAGAATATATGCACCCTGATGTTCATAGCAGCACAATTTACAATAGCTAAGATATGGCAACAGCCCAAGTGCCCATCAGTAGATGAGCGGATAGAAAGCTCTGGGACTTTTACACCATGGAATACTATGCAGCTGTAAAGAAGAATCTCATACCCTTTGAGACAGTATGGATGGACCTGGAGAAAATTATGCTAAGTGAAATAAGCCAGGCAGAGAAAGACAAACATCACATGATCTCACTTATACATAGAATCTAAAGAACTTAATAAACTGATGAACAGAATAGATTCAATGACATGGAAGCATAGATCAGACTGATGAATGTCAGAGGGATGGAGGAGGGTGAGTGGGTGGAGGGGGAGAGAGTAACCAAAGAATTTATATGCATATATGCACAACCCACAGACACGGACAATGGTGGGGAGAGGGACTGGGGAGGTGGATGGGACAGGGTGGAACGGGTCATTGGGGAGAAAAAGGGACATCTGTAATATTTTAAGCAAAAATAAAAATTAAAAAATAAATTAAAAATAAATTTTAAAAAGTTGAAATAAGGAATGAAAAAGAGACCTAAGCCATTGTGCTTCATATGAATCACTGATGTAAACTCATCCCAATTTCAGTTACATCCCAAGCCTGATAGAAAAGTCAGTCACTGGTTCATACTGTAAAATATATGTTTTTAGCCATCTTAGATAACTCTCCTGTAGATGGAATGAGAGCACATTTGGAGAAACATTTAATGGTCTAGATGCATTAGCGTGCAGATATTGATGGCTGCATATGAGTATGCCTCTTCCCTATAGAAATTACTTTCTCATTTTCTCCTATTTAAATTACTACATGAAGATGACTTAGGACAATAATAATGATGGACATGATGGTCTGAGCAAACATTGTATTTATGTTTAATGTAAACATGGGTTTACGTTTAATGTACTCTGTATGAATTTTATATAGTGCCCTTTGTTTTAAAATTAGCAATCCAGCTGGAAGATGTTTTTGTTTTTTAAATATTGTGCTCAATTAAGCAAAACACCTCACTCCTCAAAATTCAGCTGCTTTAAAACAACAGACGATAATTTCTTCAACTAATGACTGTGAGGAAAGTCAGGCCAATGATTTCACTACATTAAGTGTGTGTGTTTATGTATGTATGTGTCCAGTAATTAGTTGTTCTATATAAAACTGCTCAAATTATGCCAACTGCTAGTATTAAGCAGTGAATTTGTATACACGTGCTTACAATGTGTCGAGATCAAACATGGGAATCACTGTAAATCCTAAGGAAAAAAGTATGCTATATCAAGATCCAACATTTTATTCTTATTTTAAAGACATGAGATCTATGACAGTTGGGCAACTAAAGAATGACTTCACTCTAGATTGTTGTTTTCTGAATGGACCAGAATTGTGTATCATATCCTTAATTCATTCTATCTCTCTCTGTATCTTTATATAATATATATTATATAAATTATACATATATAAATATTAATATATTTTTCTCTTCTTAATTCTCTTATATATAAATATATAATTTAAATTATATTATATATAAAATATTTATAATATTAATATGTCCATTATCATATATATAAAGAGAGAGAGAGATCCCAATGGGCAGCATTGTCATGTATGATAAGTGATTTATTCTTATCTTTTGACTTTTAGCCACTTCCCCTTAGTCACCCTGTGTAGAGGATGGAGGAGGTAAGAATTCTGGAAACAATGCTGATGCAGGACTATATTTTTTCTTGAGCAGCCCTTGGTCACAGGTGTTTCTACACTTTGAGCTTTTCTAGCTGAACACTCACTGGACAAGAGAAGAAAGAGAGCCTGTCCTCACTTATCTGCTCTACAGTTTTAGATTGAGAACAAGACTCTACATTCACCAAGGGACCAGGAAGGAGGGAAATGTGTCCAGACACTCCTTCTGCTGGTCAGCTAAGGATGAATAAAAAACTTTTCATTTAAAAACATCTCTGGCCCAGCCGGGCGTGGCTCAGCGGTTGAGCATCGACCTAGGATCCAGGTGATCAGGGTTCAATTCCCAGTGAGGGCACATGCCCGGGTTACGGGCTGCAGCCGATCAATGACTCTCTCATCATTGATGTTTCTATCTCTCTCTCCCCCTCTCCTTTCCTCTCTCTGAAATCAATAAAGATATATTTAAAAAAAAAAAAGATTTAGAAAAATTAAAAAAAAATAAAAACATGTCTGACTGATAATTAACTTTTTTAAATTTCTTATTAAAATGTAGATAAAGGCTTAAAATAAAACGTAACAGAAAACTGAGAGACACCGGACGAATGTCAGATTCTAGGAGAAAGTTTTACCAAGTGCAACATCCATAAAATCGAAATTAGAAAATCAGCTTTATCACACTTTTTGTGACATAAAAGAGAAATGAGAGCTCCTAATAGATGTCTTTCAGTTTTCATATTTTGTCCCTGATCACAGCTCTAGGGTTTGTGCCAAAGGAACTATTAGGCAGCTGTCCCTTTGTTGTGCAGATACTGCTTTTCAGATAGCCAAAATATACTGCCCAACTAGGTCATTCTATGCTCTACTCTGGGACTTAGATCCATGGAAAACAACACACTAGAAAGCAAGTTGAATTGGTGGCACCACATGGCAACATTGGTAGTGTAATTTCAACAAGTAAATGCATTTGTTGAAAAGAGCCACACCATCCTCACTCCCCTCTCCAGAAAAAAAGATCCTGGAATGAAAAGAGGGAGGAAGAAAATAATGCCTGAAATAGAAAATAATGTAATAGCACCCAAATTTGAAAATATGAAGTAACTATTGATAAAATTGACAAAATAAAAGTAAAACCAACCAGTTTATCAAAATTCCATCATTGTAACAGAACAAAAAGATGAATAGAAAACTGGGGAAAAACATATGCTACATTAATGGAAATAAAATGCCAGTGTCTTCATCACCTAGAAAATCATTACAATGAAAATAAAAAAGAATGAACACCCCAAAAGTAAAACAAAGGGTCTAAACCTAAAATTCACAGACAGAAATACATGTGGTTAAAATAACACAATACTTCTATTTTACCAGTTTAAACTAATTAAATATTTTCAAGTAAAATCAATTTATTTATTTCATCTAATAAATTAGTTTTAAAAAGGAGGAAAGGGAGAAGGGAAGGGGGAAAAAGAGAAAAAAGGAATAAAAGAATTTTAAGTATAATGCTAAATATCAGCAAAAATTCAGTGTAATTGATTATTCAATATGCTATTGAAGGTGTAAATTTATATAACCTACCAGGGTAACAATTTAGAAATAAAGAGTTCTGTAAATATGTATAGTCTTTGACTAAATAATCCTATTTCTTGGAATCTTTACTAGGAAATAATATACAATAAGAAAAAAATAGTCATAGACTAATTGATTGATTGATTGATTGATTGATTGATTGATGCATTATTTCTCTTTTTTGTTTCTTTGTTTTAATGCTCACCAGAGAACATTTTTTCCATTGCTTTTTCAGAGAGAGTGGAAAGAAAAGGAAGTGACAGAGAGAAACACAGATGTTAGTGAGACACATTGATTGGTTGCCTTCCCCATGTGCCCTGATTGGTGCCAGGGACCGAGCCTGCAACCGAGGTACATGCCCTTGGCTGGAATCGAACCTGGGACCCTTCAGAGCGACCCTGGGACACTCTAACCACTGAACAAAATGGGTTAGGGCTGATGCATTATTTCTTTAAAGAGAAATTTAGAAACTAATGTTTAAGGATAGGTGAGTCATTCAATAATTATAATACATTAATACAATGGATTACTATGCAGCTTGTTTATAAATAAAATAATAAAACCCTTAGGTTACAGATTTATATATAATAGTGTATTATTATGATGCAGAAAGAAACCTGAAGAAAACAAAATGAGTATGAAATGCATTAAGAAGCTAGCAGTGGTTATCTCTAGATCTCCACTGGAACTGTGGAATTTTTTCCAGTATAACCCCTGACTCTCCACAATAATAGCGTCCCTCATTATCAGCATCCCCAGCGAGAGTGGCACACTTGTTACAATTGATGAGCCTATGTTGACAGATAATCATCCAAAATTCCTAGTTTAGCTGAAAGTTCACTCTTGGTGTTGTACATTCTAATGGGTTTGCACAAATATATAATGACATGTATTTACTATTATAGTATCATAAACAGTATTTTCAGTAAAAATCCTTTGTGCTCCACCTATTCATCTCTTCTCACCCCTCAAAAGCTGGCGAACATAATCATTTTACTATCTCCATAGTTATGACTTTTCCAGAATGTTACATAGTTGGAATGATGCAGTATTTGGCATTTTTAACTTGGATTTTTTTTATTTAGCAGTATGCATTTAAGACTCCTCTATGTCTTTTGATGACTATTTGATTGCATTTTTGTTTCTTGGGTATGTGTAGTTTATTTGAGAGGTGGTACCTGTCCCAAATAGCTTTTCCCTTCTTCTAAATACAGTATCTCCCACATCTTTTATGGATATGCCTTTTCTCTTCCCATTAGGCCTGTCAATCACTTGATCCTGCTTATCTTAATGATAGGCATGTGACATATGCAAAGAGGCATGGAGCGTGTTCTAGATGTAAATCAACAACATTAAGAAATTCTTGCTTTGAAAAAGAAAACAGACAGTTGAACTAACGAGCATGCTCAGCGATGTAGTTAAGATTCTTCCTGAATCAGCTTGTAGACAACTAACAGCAGTTGGTGGACCTCAGGTGATTCATGGACACTCTGTGAGTAAATATGAGCTTTCCCCAGTTCATGAATTGTGGGTACATGACCCAAGTTAATACAAAAATACTTATTTTCACAGATATCACTACACAATATGAGAGATGGTTTAGAGAGGACTTTTTTTCTCCTTTTGGGATTGGGTAAAATAAAAATGAGTCAGAAGCTGCAAAGGGGACATTAAAATGAGGAAATGTCACTGACTCTAAGAGGAAGTCAGGTGATATAGGTTTCTTAAATAATGGTGTATTAATTAGGGTTGTCCACAGAAACAGAATCAATGGGGGGGGGTGTGCATATAAATTTATATGAATACTATTATTATAAAGAGTTGGCTCACGCAATTATGGAGGCTGAGAAGTACCAAGATCTGCAGTTGCCAGTTGGAGACCCAGGAGAGCCGATGATGTAGGTTTAATTCGAGTCTGAAGGCCTGAGAACCAGGAGAGCCGAAAGTGTAAGTTCCAGTCTGAAAATTGACATGCTTGAGACTCAAGAGAGATAATGTTTCAGTTAGAGCCTGAAGTCAGGAAAACACCAATGTCTCATCTAAAGTTCCTCCCCCGTTATTTAGCCTTTTTGTTCTATTCAGGGCCACCTACCTTAGGGAGGTAACCTGCTTTATTCCATCTACTGATTCAAACGTTAATCTCATCCAGAAGCACTCTCACTGATAAATCCAGAATAACTAAATACCTGAGTATCCTTGGCCCAGTTCAGTTGACATATAAAATTAAATTACAAATGGTAAGAAAAATATGTCAAGTACAAAGATTTGAAATGAATTGATATCAGATATTCTCACTTTCCTCTTTTCAAATTAAAATTGTAGACAACCTAAAACATCATTTTTAGCAATAGAATTCTCCTTTACGCAATATTCCTATAACAAATAATTTAGAAACCCAAATTGAAAAAAAAATGTATAAGAGTTCAATTTTTTTTACCTCCTTGCCAACACCCGTTTATTAATTTATTGATGATAGCCATTCTGACAGGTCTGAAGTGATACCTCATTGTGGTTTTAATTTGCATTTCTCTGATGATTAGTGACATTGAGCACTTTCATATGCCTATTGGTCATCATCAGTGTGTCCTCGTAGGAGAGATGTCTATTCAGGTCATCTGCCTATTTCTTTAAAAAAAATTATTGAGCTCAGCCGGGCGTGGCTCAGTGGTTGAGCGTCGACCTGGGATCCAGGAGATCGGGGTTCGATTCCCGGTTAAGGCACATGCCCCCAGCTGTGGGCTCGATCAATGACTTTCTCATCATTGATGTTTCTATCTCTCTCACTCGCTCTCCTTTCCTCTCTCTGAAATCAATAAAGATATATATTTTTTTAATTATTGAATTTATTGGGGTAACACTGGCTAATAAAATTATGTTTCAGGTGTACAATTCTATAATACATCATCTGAATATTGTACAGTGTTCACCACTCAATGTCAAGTCTCCTGTCACCATTTATCTACGCTTTACCCTATTCTACCTGCCCTCACCCCCATTTTCCTCTAGAAATCACCATATTGTTATCTGTGCCTATGCTCTACCAATTTCTAAATTGGATTGTTTGGAGATTTTGGTGTTACGTTGTTATGTTTGGTGTTATGTTTATAAATTAGTGTTGTTAACTCCTTATTGGATGTATCATTGGTGAATATCTTCTCCAAATGGTAGGTTGTCTTTTTATTTTGTTGATGGCATTTTTTTTTTTTTTGTTCAAGAACTTCTTAGTTTGATGTAGTCCCATTTGTTTATTTATTTATTTTTGTTTCCCTTGCCCAAGGAGATATATCAATAAAATTATTACTAAAAGCAATGTCAGAGAGTTTACTGCCTATATTTTTTTCTAGGAGTTTTTTTTTGTTCATATGTTTCGGATCTTACATTTAAGTCTTTAATCCATTTTGAGTTTATTCTTGTATATGGTGTAAGAAGGTGGTCTAGATTTTTTTATTTTTCTTTGCATGTATTTGTCCAGTTTTCCCAACACCATTTATTAAATAGGCTCTCTTTACTCCATTGTATATTCTTGCTTCCTTTATCATAAATTACTTGACCATATAGATGTTGGTTTATTTCTGGCCTCTCTGTTCTGTTCCATTGATCTGTGTGTCCGCTTTTTATGCTTTACCATGCCATTTTGATTACTATATAGCCTTATGGTGTAGTTTGATATCAGGCAACGTGATGCCTTCAACTTTTTTTTCTCAGAATTTCTTTGCTATTTGGGGTATTTTGTGCTTCAAAAATTTTAGGATTATTTGTTCTAGTTCTGTGAAAAATGCCATTGATGCTTTGATAGAGACTGCATTGAACCTATTTTTCTTTGAGTACTATGGATATGTTAACAATGTTAATTTTTCCTATCCATGAACACAGTATATGCTTCCATTTATTTGTATCTTCAGTTTTTTTCTTTAATGTCTTATAATTTTCTAATACATGTCTTTTACCTCCTTGGTTAAATATATTCCTACTTTTTTTGTTGTTTTTGGGGGGCTGTTTTTTAAATATATCTTTATTGATTTCAGAGAGAAGAAGGGAGAAGGAGAGAGAGAGAGATTGAAACATCATTGATGAGAGTCATTGATTAGCTGCCTCCTGCAAACCCCTACTGGGGATCGAGCCCGCAACCCAGGCATGTGCCTTGACTGAGAATCAAACCTTGATCTCCTGGATCACAGGTTGATAGCTGAGCCATGACCGGCCTGGCATCCTACGTTTTTTCAGTTTTTTTTGTTTTTTTTTAATACAAATGTCAATGGGATTGCTTTCTTAATTTCTCTTTCTGATAGGTTTTTATTGGTGTATTGCAAATTAGTGCAGCCAATATTGAAACCAGTACAGAACTGCCTCAAAAAATTAAAAATAGAACTACTTTATGACCCAGCATTTTCATTTCTGGGTATTTATGCAAAGAAATCTAAAACACTAATTCAAAAAATAAAATAGAGGCATCTTTATGTTTATTGCAGCATTATGTGCAATAGTCAAGATATGAAAATAACCTAAGTGCCCATTGATAGAAAATTGGTACATACATACAGGAAAATATTCCTAAGCCCTGAGAAAGAAAAATATTACCATTCATGGCAACATGGATGGGCCCAGAGGGTATTGTGCTAAGTGAAATAAGTCAGACAGTGAAAGATAAATACCATATTATCTCACTTATGTTTTGAATCCAAATAACACTATAAACAAATAAACAAAACATAAACAGACTCATAGATACAGAGAACAAACTGATGTTGCCAAATGGGAGGGGTTTGGGAGGCTGGGTGAAAAAGGTGAGGGGAATAAGAAGTACATCTGGTATTTACAATAGTCTTGGGAATGTAAAGTACAGCACAGGTAATATAGTTAGTAATATTGTACTAACTATGTACGGTGCCAGACTTATTGAGTACTGAAATTATTGGGAGGATCACTTCTTTTTTTTTTTACACTTAAGTTGAATGACTAAGAGCTCATTCAACATAAGTTTTATTTATTTATTTATTGTTCAAAATATTACAGATGTCCCCTTTTCTCCCCATTGACTTTTACCCCCTCCCCCCTCCCTCCCCAGTCCTGCACCACACTATTGTCTGTGTCCTTGGGTTATGCATATATGCATATCAATTATTTGGTTAATCTCTCCCCACCCACCCACCCATCTACCCTCATCTTCCCTCTGAGATTCATCAATCTGATCCATGCTTCCTTGTCACTGAATCTATTTTGTTCATCAGTTTATTAAGTTCTTTAGATTCCACATATAAGTAAGATCATGTGATATGTGTCTTTCTCTGCCTGGTTTATTTCACTTAGCATAATATTCTCCAGGTCCATCCATACTGTGCCAAAGGGTATGAGATCCTTCTTCTTTACAGCTGCATAGTATTCCATGGTATAAATGTCCCACAGCTTTTTTATCCACTCATCTTCTGATGGGCACTTGGGCTGTTTCCATATCTTAGCTATTGTAAATTGTGCTGCTATGAACTTAGGGGTGCATATATTCTTTGTGTTTCAGGATTCTTAGGATATATTCCTAGAAGTGGGATCACTGGGTCAAAAGGCAGTTTCATTTTTAATTTTTTGAGGAACCACCATACTGTTTTCCATAGTGGCTGCCCCAGTCTACATTCCCAGCAGCAGTGTACCAGGGTTCCCCTTTCTCTACACCCTCACCAGCACGTGTCATTTGTTGATTTGTTGATGGGAGCCATTCTGACAGGTGTGAAGTGATAACTCATTATGGTTTCAATTTGCATCTCTGATGATTAGTGACGTTGAGCACTTTTTTGTGTCTCTTGGCCATCTGTATGTCCTCTTTAGAGAAGTGTCTATTCAGATCTTTTGCCCATTTCTTAATTGGGTTGTTTGTCTTTCTCTTGCTGAGTGCTATGAGTTCTTTGTACACTTTGGAAATTAGTCCCTTATCAGGTACATCCTTGGCAAATATGTTCTCCCATACTGTGGGGCTTCTTTGTATTTTGAGGCTGATTTATTTTGCTGTGCAAAAGCTTTCTAGTTTGATGTAGTCCCATATGTTTATTTTTTTCTTTTGTTTCTCTTGCCCTAGGAGATGTATCAGTGAAAATTCTACTACATGAGATGTCTGTGATTCTACCACCTGTGTTTTCTTCCAGGATTTTCATGGTTTCGCTACTTACATTTAAGTCTTTTATCCATTTTGAATTTATTCTTGTGGGATTACTTCTTAAACTATATAAATGTTTAACTGCTATGCTGTACATGTGAAACTAATATAAAGTAATATTGAAGGGAAACTGTAATTAAAAATAAAGAGTGCTTTTGTGATATAGACTTAGTTTCGTTATAGAAAAACAATCAAATATTTCTTTACAGAACTTGAATCTAAAATTTGAAAGGAGCCTTAGAAATGAGAATCTCTTTAAAAATTTTTTTTAAAATTAAAAATAGATATTTTTATCTATTAGTTTTATTTATTATTTTTATCTATTAGTGTAGTTATTTTTATCAATGTGACAGTGGTGGTTCTAGAATCAAAATTACTGTTTTTTGTGATCACCCTCACTCACCCATGCCATCCTGGGATAACTTGAACACCACTGGACAGGAAGATTTAAAAGTTTCTCTAGCTTCAAAAATCTGTAATTCATTATATTTATTGGTAAGGATATAGGTAACCTCACTAATTTTTCAGAAGTACCTCATGAAGGCAAAGACTACAATAGGCAAGTGTATATATTTTGTAAAACATTTCCTCAAATGCATTTTTCCCTTTCACTTAAGAATAAATAGGAAATATAAAATATTGCAAAAAAGTTTATTCCCACATGAATAATGCCCAGAAAAAAGATGGAATAAAATCCATCCAGGTATAAGTATGGAATAAAAATATTTTCCCTCAATATCATTGCTTAGTTCCCATAGAATGGCAATAAATCCATCCCATTCATTCCCACCATGAAATTTGGCCTTATGAGAGAGCATTTACTCAGTTCATCATTTTGACTTTGTACATTTTCCCCACAAAAGCAAATTTTAAGACTCCAAATGACTTTCAGATCAGTGATTCTACTGCCAGCTGTTGCATTACAACGTTAGTTTTTGATTATGAAAGGCATTTTTGTGTGTTCCAATATTTATTCCTTGGCATTTCTTTTTAACAGGTGCTCAGTAGTAAAGAGAGGCTAAGCATTATGAGGCATTACAGGTGCTAGAGAAAAGATCATTGAAATAAAACTAACTTTTTTCATTGGAATAAACTGGCTTCTTGGCACATATGACTTTTTAGCTATAGTTTAATCATTCTATGCTCAAGCCTTTGGTTGCTTTAACAGTTGGTTTTGAAGGGCTGCCTAGTTTTAGTTTCTGTACAATTATGCCATCATTTGAGTGGATAATAAAGGCTATCCTCAAGTTATTTATGCAGAATACTATTGGTTCTACCATTGCTAAACCTAAAGCTAACTGAAAGCCTTTTTACAAAATCATATAAAAGTATTTATGGGTTATTTGTTCCAAATAAAATAGTTTTAAAGGAATTCATGATAGAATGTTAAAAATAATAATTTGGGTAAATTAACTATTTTTTTGTAAAATGAGAAAAATTGCGAAAGTCGATGAATGTATTTGGGCAGAAAATTCCTGCATAGATTTTTCTACCTCCTCTTTGCAAATGTTGGCTTTGTAGTTGTTTTTGAAGTTTTGAGTTTTCAAAGCTCAAGGCCATTTTCCATTTAAAAACGCACTCCAGAAAGAGCTAATAGAAGTTTCACAAAGGACACCTGGCTTATTCAGAGCACTGAGTTATTTCAAAGTGGATTTCTAGATGGAATAACTCTATTCATCTATAAGGGGCAGTCATGTTTGGCCATAAAAGCTAGATTTTATAGTGGAAAAATTTTCTTCTCCAACTAATATTTAGAACATCTTTTGAGGCATAGATGAATTAAAGAATATATTTCATTTATAGTTTTCCCTTTAAAAATTCTTCATTAAATTTTAATAAATGTAAATATTTAATTGAGAAAAATAGCCAATAAAGTTTTCTCTTATTTCAAAATAATCAATATTTTTTCTTAATTTTACTATAAAATAAAATTATTGCCAAAGGCAAACACAGTTTTTATGATTTACCTAATCTACCTCTTTACCTCCTTCTTTGGCCACTCCTTCCCATATATCCTATACTCAAACATTTTCTTAATAAATTTGTTCAAATTGCTTTCTATGCCTAAAATCCTCAAAGTACTGCTCCTTACCTAGTGATTCCAGCTCCTTCTTGAGATATCACCTAGATGTACATTTTGTCTGGGCAGTGTCCCTGAAGATACCCTCTCCCCACTCTACCCTCGCCTCACTGCATCCTGTGTTGGTATATTTCGCTGGATACCCCTATCCCAGCTTCTGTTTCCCTTCTCGATGTGTTTCATTTGAATGTATCTCACTTACCATGTTAACTGTAATTACCTCTTGACTCTCTGTTTTCTCATAAGAATCCCTGAATTCCTTGGAGAAAGAAGCTGTATTTTATTAAGCTCTGAATTCCTAGCACCTGTTTTTTGAACCAGGGTTAATTCATTAATTGTTTGTTAAATGATTGTTTTAATGGTTGCCCAAAATAGCTTATTTTACATTGCCCCTTAGTGACCCGTTAATAGAGGAACTTTGTGATTGGTCTTCACACCTACACAAAGGAAGGCAAACATTCTTATGGTTGATATAATTGTCTTCAGTGTCATTGTTTGACAGCTCTCACAGCGAGGCTGCCGGCCTCGTATGAACTAGTGGGCAGAGTTTTTGCTGTCACTGCAGGGTAGAGAATAATGGGGGAGGCTTTCTGAGATTTAAGTGCACCGGTGAGTATGTGTTTACTATATGGTTTCACTTATATGTGGAATCCAAAAAAAAATAAACAAACAAAACAAAAACAGACTCATGAAAACAGAGACCAAAGGGATGTTTGTCCAAAAGGAGAGGGGTGGGCAGATGGGTAAAAAAGGGGAAGAAAATAGTCAATAATATCATAATGAGTTAACACACAGTGACAGATGATAACTAGAATTAGTAGGGTGATCACATTGTAAGGTATAAAAATATCAAATCACTATACTGTACACCTGAAATTAGTATAATTAATATAATATTGTATGCCAACTGCATTTAAATAAAAACAAATAAAACCCAGATAAGAAAAAAATAATAAAAATCAATTTCCTTAAAAAAAAACAAAAAAACCCACCTCACACAAAACAATTCCTTGCTGAATAAATGTATAAATAAAAGTACATATATTGCCTCCATCTCCTGCCATACCGAGGTTGTCTGTACAAGGGACAATACATCATATATTCCCTATGGTCTGTTCATACAAACTGATATGCTCTAAGATGTTCTTGAAAAGAGATAATTTGGAAACTTCTAACAGTACAAGATCATCAATGAATGTATGGATCATTTCTGCATTTAGGTCTTAACTAAAAGAAGAAGTGAGTTGTTCTGCATGAAATGCTTATTTTATATGACTAAAAATAAGTTATCACTTTGGGGTTGGGGACAAGTGTGAAACTGGACAAAAATGCGTCTGGGCTCCCTGTCACCACTGGAGCCAATAAGCAGAGACAGTGTTGAATCATATATGAGCGTTTATTCCAATAATGCTGGCGATGTGGGATTTTTCCACGTAAAATCTGCTTTCCTCTCCTTCTACTAGCTGGCTGATTATACAGCGATACATACGGAAGAAAGGCTGCATGCAAAGGGGAAGTTGGGGAGGGGGTGACTGCATGGTCTCCGGTCCTTGTGTCTCCTTCCAGGATCTTGAAGTCTCATAACAAGGTAGTTAACTTTCTTTTTTCTTTTTTAAATATATTTTTAGTGATTTCAGAGAGAGGAAGGGAGAGTGAGAGTGAGAGATTGAGCCCGCAACCTGAACATATGCCCTGACCGGGAATCGAACCTTGATCTCCTGGATCATAAATTGCTCAACTGTTGAGCCACACTGGCTGGGCCAAAGTAGTTCATTTTCAATGGTGTTAAAACCCAGCTCTGCCAGTTCCTGGGACCTGAGAATAGTCAGCATTCCTGAGGCAAACTTCAGAGAGGGGTCAGGCTCCAGGCACAGCAACCAAATTAAAGTGCATCCTGTCCTTTGTCTTCTCAAAATGCATTTTCTTTTCTGAGCAAGGGGCCCATCCAGGTCCCAAGGTGTCTCTTATCTTTTAACAGCTCTGTTTTTTCTTCTTGCAGCACATCCACCAGTTCCCCAGGGTCTGTAAGAAAACCTCTTATCTATAGTTAGTAAGATGAATAATATTAAATAACTGTGGTCCTATTCCAATTAGGTACCTTCCCCCCTTTCACAATCACGGTCAACAGAGTGTGATCGACATCTCTGGCCCAAGCAAGAGAAAAGAGAAGATGAGAGGAATAGAAGAAAAGCTAGGCCAGGCAACCTGGCACAGGTCAGAACCTATGGGTAAAGGTGTCTCATAAGCTCTGTTGATGGGTTAATCAAATGTTGGTTAAGAATGGCAATGTCTGCTTTTAATTATAGGTTGCTAGCATTGCTGAGAAGTGGCTCTCTCCATTAATCCAAAATCTTAAACCCATCATAAAGTACAAATGTCTTCTGAAGGCCTTTGTTTTATGTTGTTTTTGTGTAAACACGGAAAACAAGGCTCAGTTTCCAATTAGGGCATAGAAAAGAGACTGGAACAGCCTCAGGAGATGAGACACAAGGGATTTCAGCAGCATCAGAGACTCGGAAGCCAAAGGGTCATGAAATTATAAGTCCCTGTGAATTCACTAAATCCTGGGGAAGGTCATTGGACAGGAATGTGGGTAGGATGCTTGATTTGTGTGTGTGTATGTGTGTGCACGTGTGTTTATGTGTGTGTGTGCTTGTGTTTGTGTCTGTGTGAAAGAATAGCACAACTTCACCTGTGCTGACTTCTAAGATATGTCTAATGTAACTCAATGCAACCATATTTAATCACTAAATTAACATCAAAACTATGGATACTAACCTTGTCAGAGTATATTCTGGAAGGTACCAAAACATTAGTAACATTAGTACCAAAATTTACCTGTTTATAAATAATAATTAGAAAAAGAACTTAAAGGTTTTTAAACACATTCTGCTTTAAGTTAATCTATGAAATAAGTGTGGTCCATTTTCCACATGGTTATATAACAGATCAGTACATTTTTATACAAAAAAGAAAGATTATTTTGAAATCAATTTAATAAAGTATGGAATCCAGAGGAAACAACCACAGTGGTTCTTATATAGGACAAAGATCCCTTTATTTTATTTTATTTTATTTTATTTTATTTTATTTTATTTTATTTTATTTTATTTTATTTTATTTTTTTGTAAAATATATCTTACTGATTTCAGAGAGAGGAAAGGTGAGGGGGAGAGAGAGATAGAAACATCAATGATGAGAGAGTCATTGATGCAGCCCGCAACCCGGGCATGTGCCCTGACTGGGAATCGAACCCCAATCGCCTGATCCTAGGTGGATGCTCAACCGCTGAGCCACGCCTGGCTGGGCAAGATCCCTTTAAACATTAAACATTGAAATGAATGCCCTTTGCAATATGGGCTATGTTGTAGTATATTGCTTTCCTTGTAACAGTTTCTGTTTGTTGCATTTAATTTGACCTGTTCATGATGTGTCAAGATGAATTATGTGATAGTGGCACTCTTGTGAGAATGCATAATTCTAGGGTGTTTATGTCATTTAACATCAGTTCTAAGCCTAAGTGTTTTCATATTACATTTTATGGGAGCTGGATTTTCTCCAGATTTCTTGAACTCTCTCATGGTAATGAGATCACATTTTTCCAAGTAACTTGAATCATGTACAACCATAAGCAATTAAGCAAACTGTGGAGGGGGAAAAAATATATATATATATATATATATATATATATATATATATATATATATATATATATACATACATATATGGGTACCAAGTGTTCACCTTCAAATAATTTATACACCAGTCCCTTCAGTAGTAGCCTATCCCATTTTTTTCACTTTAATCAATGGCACAGCAGTGAAGTTAACAGTTCATTAACATTCTAATCACCATGATGTCTTGCAGCTATTGTTGATACACATAATGATGTAATTAGTTTTAAGAATCTTTGTGTTATTCTCAAAAAGAAAAGCATTTTAATTTATATTCAGGGAAAATAGACATCACAATAGTATCTATATCTGACATGTTAAAAATTCCCATTAAAATACACATATACTAAGATATTTCAATTAGGCATTTCATTAATAAGGATTTAATTCTTTTTCTTCCCCCAGCTCCATCTTCTGTTCCATTGGTAGAGCTATATAACAAATTACCTTAAACCTAGAGGCATAAAACAACCACTTTATAGCGGAGTATCTGGGCTGACTGTACACCATCTGATTAATGTAGTTAAGATTCTTACAGTCAGAGTGGACAAACAAGTTACCTAACAGAATATTATGTTCACGAAAACTTAAAGTAAAATGTGTTTAAAAAACTCTTCTCTTACAAGGCATAGATGTTTATTTTAAAGTATTTATAAATAAAATATACCATATGTTAAAACTCAACATATTTAAAGGTGGTTAAATTATGTACAAATAATTCAATAAGTTTTATGCAAGTTGCTTTTAAAATGATGATGCAATTAAAAATTAATATTCTTTATTACTTTTTTAAACTTTATGTAGTAGGATGAATTTGTTTTTATCTTTAGAAAAGAAGAAGTTCGGTTTGCTTTTAGTTGAACACTGTGCTAGGAGCTGCTGGAGGCACTAAATAAGAATCAATGTGGATGCTGGTTTGGGAGCTTTCTGGTAATGGAGAGATGAGATGATCTGCAATGCTAGCTATTACATAACAAACCTCGGCCTAGCTGGGGTATAGCCGGGGCACTTCAGAGAAATGGGAAACTATCAATCTGGCAGGACCTGATAAGGAGACTGAATAACCCTGATTTTTTTCAAATGCTGTCTCAACATGGAAAGGTTTTAAAGTATCAGAGAAGAAATCATTATCAGGTCCTTCTTGTAATTATAATCATTTAGGTACTTGCAAGTTTTACATTGCACTGACAAAGAAGATCATACTTTGCTATTACATGAAAATTCTGGTATTGCTTTTAATCATTTTTGTATTTGTTTTAAAAACTTTTATTTCTTAACATTTTGTGTTTAAAAATAACAAGAAAATTTTGCCCTGGCTGGGTGACTCAGTTAGTTGGAGAGTCATCCAATGCACCAGAAGTTTGTGGGTTTGATTCCTGGTCAGGGCACACACCTAGGCTTTAATTTCCATCCCTGGTTGGGGTGCATTTGGGAGGCAACCAGTGGATGTTTCTCTCAAATCATTGTCTCTCTCTCTCTTTCTCTCTCTCTCAGCAATAAACATACCTTCAAGTGAGGACAAAAAACATTATTTTTAAGTTTTTACTTATTGATTTAGAGAGAGAAACATTGAAACATCAGTTCATTGTTCCACCCATTTATGCATTCATTAGTTGCTTCTTTTTTTTAATGTATATAGTTTTTTAATTGTCATTTTATAGCTCCGGACTGTAGATGACTCCTCTTCTCTTCACTGACTACTTTTGTAGGCTAGCTACAGGGGACCAGGAAACAAAGCTGGGGGTGGCAACCCCCACTAAGCTGCCAGCCCCACCCAGTGGTTGCTTCTTGTATGTGCCCTGATGGGATCGAACCTGCAACTTGACGTATTAGGACGTTCTAACCAACTGAGAACTCGGCCAGGGCAGGATTAAGAAAATGTTAATGGATTTTTAGAAATATGATTTTGTAAAGTTTTATAACTATTTGGGCATTTTCATTGTTTTTTCATGCTCTGGTACCCCAGGAAATATACTGTCCCTGGTTTGTACTTTGTAACTCATTCTGGTAAGTAAACTGCTATCATTTCTGCCAAACACCTGTGAGCAGTTCACTAAGTTACATATTTTAATTCTGATATATTTATAAAAGTAAAAGTCACAACAACCTGGGCTTTCTCTTTTTCAAGTTAAGGAAGAATATTATTTTTTTATTATCCAAATGTATACAACTATTTCAGCATCACTAAGGTTTTGGCTTCTGGGACATAATGTATTATAAATTTGAAACAATAGCCCAGATAATTAGATATAAGTAAATCATGTCAAATGTAAGGGAAGTTTTTAAAATTGTGTGTGTTTTTTTAGGTTTTGACTGCAACTATGCAAATTCAGTCTCTAGATTCCATCTCACATATCTGCAAGACCCTAGATTATAACAATTTCCTTTAAATAGAACTTATCATATTGCAGTCAGATTTGTTTGTTTTTGGTTTGTTTTGAAGAAATCAGTCTTACTCCATAAAATACAAGTAAAGTAGAGGGTTATTGTAAAGATTTAAGTAAAATAATGAGAGAGCACTCTCATAAAAGTACAAGAACCGAGCTGGAGGTCACAGAATGTTCCAGGTTAATTTTGGTTTGAAGATACTTTAGCTCAGGCTGCCAAAACAGGATATGGTAGACTGACTGACTTAATCAACAGAAATGTATTTCTCACAGTTCTGGAGTCTTGAAGACCAAGATCAGGGTGTCAGCAGATAAAATTCATTGTGATGATTCTTAATTGCCAGCTATCTTCTCTCTGTGCCCTCCCTTGGCAGGGAGTAAACAAGCTCTGATCTCTTTTTCTTCTTATAACGACACTAACACCATCATGGGGGTCTGACTCTGATGATCCTCTAAATCTAATTTCCTCCCAAAGTCCCCAAATTCCATCACACTGGAAGTTAGAACTTTAACATATGAATATGGGGGGGGGGGTACAAATATTCAGTCCATAACACAAAGCTTCTCTAGGGACATCAGGCACAGGGCCTTAAGAGTGCTGATTACAGAACTTGGCCTTTGCTATGACTAAACAACATTTCACATCAGCCTCTTTCTACCCCTAAACCAAATGCCTGCTGCTCAGTAGATAATCAGTACATTGGTTTTCCTCTGGTTTTTCAGAAACTCTACTCAAGAATGCAGCAGATGATCCTGGTCGTGCTAATTAGAGCAAATATATGCAGCTAGTTTTATTCTTTTATTACTACTATATCTTATCTCTCTGAAAAAATGTAAATCTGTGTTAGGAAAATCTTATTTGTGTCAGAAAATTTTTTTAAAGAGTAAGTGTAATATTTGAAAGTAACATACGCAGATGATTGCAAATGGAGGTGGAGATACAGCATGGGTAAAGCATGTTTATCTCTAATTTCATGGAGAAAAACGAAATTGAGATAGCCTACATTCATTATAAATCTATAACGTATGAGCCTATATGTACAAAGTTAAATGTTGCATGTTAGAAGGCATTTAAAGACATTTTCATCAAAAGTAAAAACCTACCACCACATCCAAGACATCTATATTCTCCTTCACTACTTTTTACATGTTGAAAGAAATTATTTATCACATTACACATTTGAAAGCAAAATTTACGTGCGTGCAGGAATGTCTGTATAAAATAATTTGTATTTCTCTCACCATTAATCTTCTTCCAGAGGACCTCAATAATGTTTCCTAAGTCACGTACA
The DNA here is from genome assembly GCF_964146895.1 of Miniopterus schreibersii. Classification (NCBI taxonomy): domain Eukaryota; kingdom Metazoa; phylum Chordata; class Mammalia; order Chiroptera; family Miniopteridae; genus Miniopterus; species Miniopterus schreibersii. Next base: position 114,749,826 of record NC_138102.1, on the reverse strand, counting down.
CAAATTCCATACAAATATAGAGTACTTTTTAATATATTAAATAAATAAACTTTCCTTTTGCCATATTTAAGATGCATGCTCCATCCAAAAAGGCTCAAAGAAGTTTTTTTAAATAGCACTAATTTGTCCTATATAATTAAAGAACACATACACATTATAAAAAAAAATTAGAAAAGTAGGAAAAAGGAGAAACAGGAATAATTCATAATCCCACTACCATCAAACCTACAATTATCTAAAGCAGACCTGTACTAGCCAGTTTTTATTTTTTCTTTGAAAACTTGGGACATTTTCTCACTATTGTACTTCTTTGAATGTGACATATTAGCTTCCAAAATACAGGCATACCTTGTTTTATTGCACTTCGGTTTGTTGTGCTTTGCAGATATTGTGTTTTTTACAACCTGAGGGTTTGTGGCGACCCTGTGTCGAGCAAGTCTATTAATGCCATCTTTCCAACAGCACTTGCTCACTTTGTGTCTATGTTAAACATTTTGGTAATTCTCACATTTAAAATTTTTTCATTATTATTATGTTTGTTATGGTGATCTGTGGTCAGTGATCTTTGATGTTACCATTGTAATTTATTTGGGGTCCCACAAACCGTGCCCATATGGTAAACTCAATTGATAAATGAGTGTATTCTTACTGCTCTGCTGACCCGCCATTTCCCCAACTCTCTCCCACTCCTTGGGCATTCCTATTCCCTGAGACACAACAAGATTAAAATTAGGGTAATAATATCTCTACAGTGGTAGTGTTTGTGTGAAAGGAAGAGACACACATCTCTCATTTTAAATGAAAATGTAGAAATGATTAAGCTTGGTGAGGAAAGCATGTTCCAAGCCTAGACAGGCCGAAAGCTAGGCCTCTTGCACCAGTTAGCCAGGTTGTTAATGTAAAGGAAAATTTCTTTTTTAAAAAAAAAAAGGAAAAATTGCTTGAAGGAAATTAAAGGTGCTACTCCAGTGAGCACATAGATGATAAGAAAGCAAAATAGTCTTATTGCTGATAGAGAGAAAATGTTAGTGGTCTTGATAGAATATCAAACTAGCCACAGCATTATTTTAAGCCAAAGTCTAATTCAAAGTAAGGACCTAATTCTCTTCAGTTTTAGAAAGGCTGACAAAAGTGAGGAAGCTGCAGGAGAAAAGTTTGAAGCTAACAGAAGTTGATTCATGAGGTTTAAGGAAAGAAGCTGTCACCATAACATAAATATGCAAGATGAAGGAAGCAGCAAGTGCTGATGCAGAAGTTGCAGCCAGTTGTCCAAAAGATCTAGTTAAGATAATTAATGAAGGTGGCTACACCAAACAACAGATTTTCAATGTAGATTAAATAGTCTTTTATTGGAAGAAAATGCCATCTAGGACTTTCATAGCTAGAGAGGAAAAGTTAAGGCTTGGCTTCAAAGATTCAAAAGACAGGCTGATTCTCTTTTTAGAGACTAAAGCAACTGATGACTTTAAGTAAATGGCAATGCTTTAACGCAACGATTTTTAACACATGTGCCACAAGAATTTTTAAAACATGCAATCCCTGACTGCCTAGTCAGGGGCACTGACCTCTTTTCCCTTAGAGTGTCAAATATAAAAATGACAACAGCCAATACAACAATAGCTGTCTGGTATAAATGAATCAAAGTTATATTTATTTTTTTTATCAGATCAGCCAAAAATGTAATGTTTTTTGGTGTGCTGCAGAATTTTAGTAATTAGTTTATGGGTGCCAAGAGATGAAAAAAGTTTAGTCACTGCTTTAATTTAATCTTAGGTCCATTAAGAATTATGTTAAATCTACTCTGCTTTTGCCCTATAAATGAAACAATAAAACCTGGGTGGCAGCACATCTGTTTACAATATGGTTTACTAAATATTTGAAGCCCATTGTTGAGACCTAGTGCTCAGAAAATAGAAATTCTTTCAAAATATTGCTCATTGACAAAGCACCTAGTCACCCACAGCTGTGATAGAGATACAGAATGAGATTCGTGTTGTTTTCATGCCTGCTGAGGCAACATCCATTCCACAGCCCATGGATCTAGGAGTAATTTTGACTTTCAAGTGTTATTCTTTAAAACTTACATTCTAGCCTGGCCGGCTTGGCTCAGTGGTTAAGCATCAACCTATGATCCAGGAGATCGTGGTTCGATTCCTGGTCAGGGCACATGCCTGGGTTTCGGGCTAGATTCCCAGCAGGGGGCATGCAGGAGGCAGCCGATCAATGACTCTCTCATCATTGATGTCTCTATCTCTCTCTCTCTCCCTTCCTCTCTCTGAAATCAATAAAGACATATTTAAAAACCAATAAAGAAAATAAAATATAAAATAAAATCTACATTCCATAAGGCTATTGATGGTGATTCCTCTGATGGATCTGGGCAAAATAAATCAAAACCCTTCTGGAGAGGATTCATCATTCTAGGTACCATTAAGAATATTTGTGATTTGTGGGAAGAGGTCAAAATATCAACATTAACAGGAGTTTGGAAGAAGTTAATTCCATCCCTCATAGATAAATTTGAGGGTTTCAGGACTTCAGTGGAAGAAGTAACTGCAGATGTGGTGGAAAAAGCAAGAGGTCTAGAATAAAAGTGGAACCTGAAGATATGGCTGAATTGCTACAATGCTATGATAAAATGTTAATAATGAAGTGTTGCTTCTTATGGATAAGCAAAAAGAAATTGGTTTCTTGAGATGGAATCTCCTCCTAGTGAAGATACCATGAAGACTTTTGGCGTGATAACAACAGGTTTAGAATATTACATAAACTTAGTTGATAAAGCAGTGGCAGAGCTTGAGAGAATTGACTTCAATTTTGAAAGAAGTTCTGTAGATAAAAATGTTATCAAACAGCATTGCATGTTACAGAGAAATCATTTGTGAAAGAGTTAATAGATGTGTCAAACTTTATTTTTTATTTAACTGAAGATATTACCATAGCTTCCCAACCTTTAGCAAATACCACCTTGATCAGCCATCAACACTGAGGAAAAATCCTGCACCAGCAAAGAGTGTACAACTCACTGAAGGCTCAGGTGATGATTAGCATTTTTTAGTGATAAATTAATTTTTAATTAAAGTATGTACATTGTTGCTTGTCTGGCATGGCTCAGTGGTTGAGCATCAACCCATGAACCAGGAGATCATGGTTCGATTCTGGGTCAGGGCACATCATAGGTTGCGGGATTGATCACTAATGGGGGGAGTGCAGGAAGCAGTCATTCAATAACTCTCGCTCATCACTGATGTTTCTATCTCACTCTCCCTCTCCTTTCCTCTTTCTGAAATAAATTTTAAAAAATATTTAAAATATGTACAGTGTTTTTTAGAAATAGTGCTATTGCACACTTAATAGACTACCGTATAGTGTAAACATAACTTTTATATGCACTGGAAAACTAAAAAACGTGTGTGATTTATTTTATTGTGATACTCCTAGTGGTCTAGAACTGAATCTGCAAAATACCTGTAACTATACTTACATATAATTTTATATGTCACTTTCAAACATAGTTTATTAGAGGAAACTAAACTTGAGGCCCTCCTTAAATTATCTTTCTCTCCAAATTTCCATTTCCCATTACTATTCTGCTGATTCCATTTCCCTAGGCTCACTGTCAGAGTCATGTTCGGTCCACTTCAACCCTCAAAAGTCAAGTTGACTTTTCTTTATACTTGTCCTGAGTTTCTTGAACATGGGTTCATCACCAATTCTGTGTTCAGTACTTGGGAGTTAAACTATGTCCCGAGAACTTTCAACATATAAAATTGTCCTCTGAGAGTTAAAAACTATAAGCCAAATATTTAAAAAAATAGGTATGCCAATTCAACTAAAATTGACTGAATTGCCTGCCTGCTCAACTTCCAGGCAACTAAGAGCCAATCAGGACCACTTCTTGAAAGCATTAACATGCTCTGTAAAGGAAAGAGTCCATAAAAGGTAAGATAGCAAAGCTGTCATACTTTTTGATTGTGTGAATTTATAATACTGTCATGTCGGAGCAGTGTCTAACGAGCCTGCCTAAGAATCATCACATACTAGAGAATAACGCTTTGTTTGATTTACTGTTTACATTAATTTGTCCCCACCCCAAAAAAGACAACCCCAAACCAGTACTTTCCATAATTAAGAAAATGGGTAACATTTAATGACTTTTGTATGTCCAATAGAGAAGATAACCCCAAAGGTTATGGTTTCATTGTATTATGGTGTATTAAATATTTTTATCTAATTTTTAAAAATCTAGGATTATTATTTGATTTCCCAGTGGCATGCTTTCTAGGGGAGAATGTACTTATCTAAATTAAGTATCTGGCTTCTTGATTTAGTGTAAGAAAGTTCATACCTGAGAGAAAATATATATTTTTGGTGTGGATACAAAATGTGGTCTTTAAGAAAGCTGGCGTAGATTCTAGGTTACGACCACATTGTTAATTCATGCAAGACAATCAGCCTTTTGCAGTCTAAACATGCCTTGGTGAGCAGCTGGCTGTTCCTCACTTCTGTCAGGGAAAAATTATCCCTAACCTGATCTGGGAAAGAATGTTGTGTGTCATAGGATTCACAGCCCCCTTCTGGGAAGAAATCTGCTTTCCTGAAAAAATGTGTAAGCAAGGTTTTGATAAATGTACAAGAGATTAAGAATTTCTGGGGAGTTAGTTGCCCAAACTCTACTGAATTCGAGCCTAGAGTATTCACCTTTAACCAGACACTCTTTTCCTTTTATACCTACTCTGCTCTCATAATGATTCTTTAACCTCATTTTTCCAAAACAGAGAATCTTAGAATTACTTTGCTACAGGCCTTTATCTTGCAGCAGGATTATGATGAAGTTTTGATGGTCTGTTTATTTCTTTCAATTTAAGTTGTAACAATCTTGCCTGCCCCTGAGTCCTCTAATTTTTCCCCATTCTATTTACAGCAACCAGATTATTTTTTAAGACAACCCTTATATGTCACTTCTTTACAACAATATTAATGGTTCATCATTACCTACCTAAGCAGTACATACCAGTAGCACATAAATCATACCTCAAGCCATTCTCTCAGCCTGAGGTTTCAGCAGGAGCATTCTATGCCAGATACGTGGAATCTGTTCACACACAAAAATCCTGTATGTTTTTCCCCACTGGTCTTTCTTTCTTCATGCTTTTATCTGAACTTTCCTCTCCAACCCCACTTTCACCTGTTAATATTTCATCTGTAAATTGGAGCTCAAGTGCTACCTATAATATATCCTTAATCCTTTCGGTCATAATTAATGTTTTCTTCTTCTCAAAATATATTAATTCACTAAGATCTTTAACTACAGTTGTGTGTCCCATAATGATGTTTTGGGCAATGATGGACCATATATATGACAGTGGTCTCATAATATTATAATAGAGCTGAAAAATCCTGTCACTTACTGACATTCTAGCTGCTGCAATATTGTAGCACAATGTATTACTCACATGTTTGTAGATGTGCTGGTGTAAACAAACCTATGGCACTGTCAGTCACATAAAACTATGTGACATTTCATGGTGAAGGGTTTAGAGGAAACTTGTATAGACCTAAACAACCTCCTTAAAAAGTTTGAAAACATGGACTCCACCACCAAAAGGTTTTCATTGATACAGAGGATGTTCTTGGTGCGTTATCTGCTTGCAAGCAAATCTATGATGGAACAAAAAGAAACAAACCCAGCAAAGCTCCTTAGACATATTTCTAAAAAGAGTGACATCTCCTCAAGAAAAGCCTCAGGCAGGTCCTTTAGGAGGGGTTCCAGAAGAAGATACTATTATCTTTGGAGAAAACATGTCCCTGCATGTTATTGCCCCTGAAGATCCTCCGGTGGGATAAGACATGGAGGTGGAAGGCAGTCATAACGGTGAGCTGGGCCCTGCAGAGGACTGGGCTACGGTGTGTGTTTGTGTCTTAGTTTTTAACAAAGCCGTTTAAAAAGAAAAAAAAAGATAAGGTTTATAGAATAAAATTATGAATAAAAAATATTTTTGTACTGCTGTACTTCTGTGTTTTTAGCTAAATGTTATTACAAGAATCAAAAGTTTCAAAAAAATTAAAACACTTATGTGAAAAAGTTACAGTAAGCTAAGGTTAAATTTATTATTGAAGAAAGAGCTTTTAAAAATAAATTTTGTGTAGCCTAATCATATAGTGTTTATGAAGTCTACAGGAGTACACAGCAATGTTCTGTGCCTTTGCACTCACTCACTGACTTACCCAGGGCAAAGTCCAGCTCTGCACGCTCCATTCAAAGTAGGTGCCCTTACAGATGTACCATTTAGTATCTTCTGTGCTGTATGTTCACTGTAACTTTTCTATGTTTAGCTATGTGTAGGAACACAAATACCACAGCATTACAATTGCCTGCAGAATACAGTACAGCAACATGCTGTACAGGTTCGTAGCCTAGGAGCAACAGGCTATATAGCACACGGGTTTGTGTAAGTGCGCTCTATGGCGACCAGACACCTTACCTGTACATTCCTCAGAAGATATTCCTGTCGTTAAGCAGCTCATGACTGTAATGTTTATTGAAGACTTAATATATATCATACAATATTCTAAGCACTAAGAATACAATTCATGCCTTTACAGAGCTCATATTCTAGTGAGGACAATAAATAACAAAAAGGTAAACAAAATAGCAAATAATACATTTTGGAATCTAAAATGTTCTAAGATAAAAATGAAACAAAATCTCTTCAATAAATGGTGCTGGGAAAATCGGACAGGTACATGCAAAAACAGGAAACTAGATCACTAGCTTACACCGTATACAAGAATAAACTCAAAAATGCATAAAAGACTTATTAAATATGTCTCAAACCATAAAAATACTAGAAGAAACCATAAGCAGTAGAATCTCAGACATCTTTTTGGAGCAATATTTTTGGTGATATATTTCCTCGGGCAAGGAAAACAAAGGAAAAAATAAACAAATGGGACTACATCAAAATAAGAAACCATAACACAATGGAAATGGAACCCACTGAATGGGAGAACATATTTGCCAATGATACATCTGATAAGGGGTTAATATCCATATATATAAAGAACTTATACAACTCAACAAAAGGAAGACAAACAATCCAATTAAAAAATGGGCAAAGGATCTGAATAGACACTTCTCCAGAGGACATGCAGGTGGACAAGAGACACATGAAAAAATGTTCACCGTCACTAATCAGCAGAGAGATGCATATTAAAACCACAATGATATATCACCTCACACCTGCCAGAATGGCTGCCATCCACAAATCAAACAAGTGCTGGCGAGGGTGTGGAGAAAGGGGCACCTTAGTGCACTGCTGGTGGGAATGCAGACTGGGGCTGCCACTGTGGAAAAGAGTATGGAGGTTCCTCAGTAGATTAAAAAGGGAGCTTCCTTTTGACCCAGCAAACCCACTTCTGGGAATATATCCTAAGAATCCTGAAACACCAATTTGAAAGAACATATGCACCCCTGTGCTCATAAAAGTGTTATTTACAATAGCCCAGACCTGGAAACAGCCCAAGTGCCCATAAGTAGATGAGTGGATAGAAAAGCTGTGGTACATTTACACAATGAGACACTATACAGCCATAAAAAGGGAAGGAAATCGCCCAGCCAGTGTAGCTCAGCAGTTGAGCATCAACCTATGATCCAAGAGATTGGGGTTCAATTTCTGGTCAGGGCACATGCCCAGGTTTGGGGCTCAGTCCCAGCAGGGGGAGTGCAGGAGGCAGCCGATTAATTACCAATTATTCTCTCTCATCATTGATGTCTCCCTCTCTCTCTCTCTCTCTCTCTCTGCCTTCCTCTCTCTGAAATCAATAAAAATATATATTTTTTAAAAACAAAGGAAATCTTACTATTTTGGACAGAATAGATGGACCTGGAGATTATTATGTTAAGTAAAATAAGGTAGTCAAAGAAAGACATACCATATGATCTCAGTTATATGTGGAATATAATGAACAGAATAAATTGACAAACAAGATAGAAACAATCATAAATACCTGGAACAGGCTGACAGCTGTCAGAGGGCAAAGGGGAGGAGGACACTGATGAAAGAAGGTGAAGGGATTAGCCAAAGAACAAATATGCATAACCCATAGTCACAGACAGCAGTGTGGTGAAGGCCAGAGGGAAGCGGGGCAGGGGCTGGGGAGAAGTGGGCAAAGGTGGGGAAAATGGGTACATCTGTAAGTGTCAACAACAAAAAGTTAAAAGAATGAAACAAAGTAGAGAAAACGGTTGAAGGTGGGGTAGACGGGAGTGTTTTTGGTAAGACTCGATGGACAACTTTCTAGGAAGGTGATTTTGAGCAGCAAGCTGAATAAAATAAGGAAATCTGTAATCAGATTTATGGGGGGAAAATCCAGGCACAGGTTAGAGCAAGAGTATAGTCCTTTTAGTGGAAACGAGCTTGATGGTTTCCAGGTAATTCAGCTTTCAGCTATTTATTATATACTATTCTTGATAAAGAAACTAGCCACTATAACAACAAAATGTCACAAATCCTTTGTGAGAAACATAAATCTGAATCTTTAAGAAACTGATACTTAATGTTTTACTGAACAGACACTGTGGCAGCATTGAAAATATGTAAATAGCACCCTTTAACAGAAACATTGTGAGGCTTATGTGTTGTTTGTTTGTTTGTTTGTCTTTAAAATCCTCACCAGAGTATATTTTTTTCATTGCTTTTGGGGGGGGTGGGGGGGAGAGAAACATCGATGTGAGAGAGACACATCAATTGGTTGCCTGCTGCAAGCACACTGACTGGGGCCGGGATGGAGCCTGCCACCAAGGTACATGCCCTTGGCCTGAAGTAAACCCGGGACCCTACAGCCTGTGGGCCGATACTCTAACCACTGAGACAAACCTGCCAAGGCTTGAGGCTTATGTTTTATCTCATATCTGGAATATCAGCCTTTTCTAAATCTAACTGAATATCACAAGACAATTTTTAAACAGGGTCTAAGGGTCCTGAGTAGTATCTTTTTATAAAAGAAAACTTATAATTAGATGGATGAAGACACAGAGGTGTGAGTGCTCCGTTCATTTTCTTCCTACATGCAGATTTTAATAAATTACAAAATACTATTAAAATTTTGAGCCTGTCACTTTATTTTTTGCATCATCTTGTATTATAGTTAGTTATGGAAATATATCTCTTTATGGAGTCATAAAGTTCCTGAGATCAGGGGTCATGTTTATAACCTCGGTAACTGCTTCCCTATTGTAGCATATCTTGCAGAAGAGTTATTCTTAATACCTATTCGTTGAATAAATGAAATGCATATATATGGAAAGGCTTTCTATAAGGAAAAGCTTTGCAACATTATAGATTCTAACTTGATTTCCTTTTTGTAAAAGATAATTAATACTTAGTAGTGTTATAAAGGCTCTATTGTTTATTATTGTTGACTCAGAATCTAGCAGTCGTGGCCTCTAGAAGGCTACCAAGTACCTTTTGAATATTGAAAAAATGTCTCCAACTATTCAACCAAATAAATATTGGTCTTGGAAGCAATCAATTCAGGACCCCATTTGCTTTTTCTAATGATTCAACCCTTGCTTGAAAAATGCTCAAAAAAAAATTGACTTCTGAGTAAGATGACAGGTTTCACAATAAAGACATATCGGCTTCTTTATAGACACATTTGGTCATTGACAGAGCCACTAACTCTAAATTCCAAAAAAAAAAATTTCCGTTATGGCAGAATTACTGTAATAAAGTAGTAGTTGAGGAAGTGTTCAGACTTAAATAGAAATGTGTTTATTTGATGTTAAATTCAGATTTTAGAAACAATTATCAATGTATTAATGAGGAAATCAGTTCCTTTGTCATACATCAATGCTGTGAATAGAAAAGAAATTTCAACAAAATTACTAACCCTAAAGATTTGATTGATTAATGTAACTATTTAAAAATGTGTATTCTAATAGTCTTTCTGACCTTTACTAACTCAAGATTCATTTCCCTTTATCTGTGGGGTATCACAAACCATTTCCTCTTCTACCCAAGAATCGCAAAGGCTTTTCTACTAATCACAGGGTGATGCTTGGGAAAGCCTTCAGGTTGTACTCATGTATAAATACCAAGGGACCGTAATGTTGATGAATTATAGAACTAGGGTGTGATGGTGGCTCTTGCATATTTATCTCCTTTCTGAAATACAGTTCTTAATCATGGCAACAAGTTTGGGTTTTGGGGTGTTTTTTTTTTCCCAATTCTGCATCTGTGGCCTTTATTCCTACCATAAAAAAAATCTAAGCTCTAATAGTCATGTTACCAACATTTAATATATATATTTTAAAGCATATGTGAGATCCCACTGTCTATAGTATCTCAAGGGTCATTATCAATTCTCAATCATCCAATTTATGTGCAACAACTGAGCACGCCCACGACTGTTGCCTTTTCCCTCCGCCAGACATTTTTTAATCAGATAACAAACCAGGGTGAGTTTAGTCCAGAGACTCATTTTCTTCCGGCAGCGATCGCATTAGCTGTCACAACCGGAGCTCTAGTCCTGTACTTTGGGTCATCATTTTCCTTGATCCGGTTCTGTTCCTGCCGTTGGCAATATCAGCAGCTGTGATTATTATAACTACCCCCAGGTGACAGAACTTAGCATTTCATTTTGGGGAAGAAAAAAAAGGCAGTGAAAAGGGATAGAAGGCTTAACATTTGTATAATGTTGATGACATCCGCAAGCACTATGCAGCTGAAAAAACAAACATCGTTGAATTCTGCCTGCCTGGGGTAGAGGAGGCCATCACTCAGGCAACAGTGCATAACAATCCTTTTTCTCCCTCACTAATTTGAGTCACATTAAAAAAAAAAGTTGCAGTTATTTCAAATCATTTTCCAACCCCAGTGCTGCTGAATGCTATGTCGGTGTTCTTTTCATGATTCCCTTTGTATCTTCTTTCTTTCCAGATCAAGGAGAAATCAATGTTTAACAACACTCTCTTCAAGACTGACATTTATTCTGTAATCCAAAACCAAAAATCATTTTAAAAAATCTGACATATCATCTAAGAAGAGAAAGGCTAATTTGCCTAAAAGTTTAAATTATTTGTTTTCTGAGTTAGTGCGCAACCCCATGTAAGTTCACCTACATGTGCCAAATCAGTTTCTAAATAATAAAATTTTACAGTTTAAAGTAAAAAATGTGCTCATGTGTCAAATAGGCTGCACCTTCAGAGCACAATGTATCTGCATTACATTTTGTGCTGAGTTCTAACAGTGCTGGGAACAAGGGCTTGACTGCAAAGGTTTGCTTTCATTTTATTACTTTAGCAAGATCCTTCCCTCCTTTACACAAAATCCACCAACATTTTTTTCTGGATAGTATTTTTGGAAAAAGTTAACCTTCTTTAGAAGCTTGAAATGACTGAGATATGCTGTTAGATCTGTCAGGAAAAGGAGATGCTGTGAAGCAGGTAAATAAACGGCTGTGCAGAATTGTGCCACAGCCCTTAAGTCCTAAAGACACATTAAAAACTCAAATTTAGTTCATAATTCTAGACCAATTTAATGTGGAGGCTCATTATTTGCAATGACAGATATGATTTTAGAAAACATTTGCTTTTGTTTACGTGGAATCCACCCACCTACCTCGCAGGCCCTGAGGCTGCTCCAGCCCTTTTCCGTTTGTATCGGGGGCACACATTCACAATTCAACCCTCTGCAAATGAGCTATTAAATGTTCCCAAGCCACACTGGGGGTGGCTTACTGAAAATGAGGATTTGACATGTTAGTTACGGGTCAGCTTGAGAGCAACAGCCAAGGGGTGAAATCATTAAGTCTTTCCTCGGTCTTTTGATACTTTTTGACTCTCTGTTGAATACCCTCGAGGTCAAAGGTCAGCGGGCTGCAGCAGCCTTGCTGGCACTAGCTGACACTTAAGGATGCAATGTGAAGCCCGGGGGTGGGGGCGGGGGGGAATTCTTTCTGCCACTAAACTTTTCAGGGTTTTTACACACACACAAAAAGCCAAAAATATGCCGCTTTGTTTAATTCTATAGTACATTTCACTCTGTCCAGCCAGTTATAGTTGCTATAAACACCATAATGGTTTCTTACATGAAAGGTGTGTCCTTTTAATGACTAGATGATACTTACAGGGTAAGTTTTCTTTACCTTGCCAGTATAAGCAACATGGTGTCTAGTGTAGACTAAAGAGTTAAAGTTTCTTAAGTACTCAACTATTGTTCCATCTTACAAGAAAATTAAATATTTGGTTGCTAAAATATCTTTAATTCCTGCATCAGTTTTGGTTTGGTCTTTGAGTACAGAACATGTGCATAACTGGTTTACACAACAGCCTGAATTATGGGCAGTAGGGAGTGTGGTGGTACAAACATGAAACATTTTATGTGTCTGATCACAGCTTTCAATTCTACTCAAAGCCCTGTAACATTAAATGCCAATACTCTTACAATGGCCTAACATGGCTGCATCGTCTCAACCCTCCCCTCCTCGCCCTGGCTACTTGTCTGCTCCAGTCTCCCACCACTGTCTCCCTGACCCCCTGGTTCTCCGTTCAACATGATAGTCATGCTTCTTTACAGGACTTGGCACAGCTGCTCCATCTGCCTGCAATGTTGTTTGACTAACTCCTTTGGTCTTTAAATCCCATCCTCTCATGGAGGTCCACACTGACCATACCATTTAAAAATGAAATGTCTCTGCTCACCAAATACTCAATTTCCCTCACCTTGCACTATTTTTCCCCCCATAGCCCTTTCACGTTTTAACATAAAATGCAACTTACTCATTTTTATATTTATTATTTTTTATCTGTCTTCTCCCACTGCAATGTAAAGGACCTTTGTTTTGTCCCGTGATCCATCCAAATCACCCAGAACAGGTCAGTGTATAACATGTGCTTGATAAGTGTTTGAATGATTAATCCTTTAAGGTTATGTTTGGCAGATACCTTAACTTCCAAGTAAATTTTCAGTAAAACAAAAGACCAAGCCCGTGCAATACAGTTTAAAAATTCAATCTTATATTCTTCTTTATGTCCAAAATGTACTATGCTTTAGCCTAAGAGATTTTGATCGAGGGCACGGTAGTTTACTTTTCCCTCCTGTGTTTGTCTTGTTAGTTGCTTTTATTCCTGAGTATTTATTCTTTTTGATGCAATGACACTCAGTTTTATGGATCAACTTAGTTAAGCTGTAGTCACCAATTATTTCAATCAGACACTAATCTAGGTGTTGTTGTGAAGGTATTTTGTAGATATGATTAAAGTTTATCATCAGTTTAATCTAAGTAGGCAAAATTATCCTGGATAATCTGGATGAGCCTGATTCAATCAATTGAAAGGCCCTCGGAAGAGAACTGAGGCTTCCTTTTAGAAGAAGAAGTTCGACTTGTGGAGAGCAGCTTCAGGCTGCGCTCAGTTGCTTCTTGCCGACAGCCTAACCTCCAGGTTTCAGCATCGCCTCACTATCATGTGAGCCAATTCCTTCCGTTAAACCTCTTATTGTATATCTGCTACTGGCCGTTTCTCTGGTATAACACCGACAGATACCCCTCCTGTATAGCCAACCTCCTCAAATATGGTGAAGCCACTGGAGCAGAAATCAGGGAAATAAAAAACACATATTCCTTCTTTTTTTAAAAGACTGACTAGGTGTTGTGGTCTTATTTTATTCACAATCACTGGTTATTGATACCTAACTGGTGAGGCAGACTGGATAATTCTTTGCTGCATAGACATGCAAGAGAGCGTTTAGGTGTTCTGCAGAGAACTCCCTTCTGTGTGTTTCCCTGGAAGGCCGATGTCATCTGGTTCGACATTTCTGTCCTCAACAAATATGTTTTGTAGCCTCTTGATTCTGGATTTTCCTCACCTGGAAGGCTAGCCTCATGGGTGAGGTCCTGCAAGGTGGTTCAAGCCTTGGTACTTCTGTGCCACCCATTAAGTTCATACATCCTTAACTCGTCACACGGTGGGAGTGCCATACTTCACCCTCATCTTCACCCTCATCATCCCGTCGTCTTTCTGTGATCCTTTCCTGCTCAAACACACACAGGGCAATCAGAAGTTTGCTATCAAAACCCAACTTGAGAACATGTTGCATCCATCTCACAGCCGTCACCGATCTTCGCGAGGGGTTTTCTTGGCAACCTACTTACTTGGCATAGAGTGGGGTTGTGGAGTGCAAGAACACGGAAGAAAGAGAAAAGCCACAGCCGTTCCCCTGTGGGCCGACGATTCCTACCTCCCACTGTTATTAAACACGTAGAGCCCGGAATATGTAGAGCAGAGATGGAAAGTCATGGTAATGATGAGATAACATTAGGACCAATTCTGCAGCCTCTTAGTAAATCCTGAAGAGATGTGCAGCTGGTGTGTACTGGAGCTCACTTTAGAATATGGCCAATTCGTGCCATTTGTTTCCAGGTGTAATCCATTAGCCAAATTTCCAGGTAACAGGGAATTTATTACAAGATTCTTCCATAATTAAAGAGGAAGGAAATTCTGAAATATGCTACAATACAGATAAACCTTGAAAACATTATGCCATGTGAAATAGACTAGACAGGAAAAATATTGTGTGATTCCATTTATAGGAAGTCTATAGAATAGCTAAATTCATAGAGACACAAAGTAAAGCAGTGATTTCCAGGGGCTGGGGGAGGAGAGGAATAGGGTGTTACTGTTTAATGGATACAGAGTTTCTGTTTGAGAAAATGAAAAAGTTCTGGAGATGGGTGATGGTGATGGTTGCACAATGTCAATGCACTCAATGCCACTGAATTGTACACTTAAAATAGTCAAAATGGTAAATTTTATGTTATATATATTTTACCAAAACATATGAGAGAAAGAGAGAGAGAGACTCATTATAAGAACTTAATTCCTCTGAAGTTTCATACCTTGTTTGGTGTGTTAAGAGCCATAACATCACCTGAGAAGATTCCACAGGAATGTAGCTGCTTTCTGTGTATCCAGCAGAAATAATCATTTCTAAGTAGGGATATTTGAATCGTTAAAGATACTATGTGCTAATGTATGTATGTGTACATAGTGTTGAAATTTAAAAAACGATTCATCCATTAAGGACATTTTGAACGATGTATTACTTTCCTGTGGCTGCCATAACAAGTAACCACAAATTGGGTAGCTTGAAACAGCAGAAATTTATTCTCTCACAGTCCTGAAGACCAGAAAGCCTGAAATCCAAGCATTGGCTTTGTCATTGACAGAGATTCTAGGGGAAAATCCATTCCCTGCCTCTTCCAGTGTCAGGTGACAGCTAGTATTCCTGGGCTTGTGCCTCCATCACCTTCTCCTGTATGTATCAGTTTCCTTTGTGATTCTCTCTCTTGTAAGGAAATTTGCATTAAATTTGAGGTTTACCAGATAAGCCAAGATTATTTCCTCATCTCAGGATCCTTAATTTATGTAGATCTATAAAGACCCTCTTTTTCCAAATAAAACAACAATCACACATTCCAGGAATTGGTACATAGGTGTATCTTTTTGAGGGGCCACCATGCAGTCCGTTACAGTTTATTATGTATAGGTTATATATTTTTAATCCCAAATAATTTACTTATAAGTAACGTGGGAAAACGTTGTCACTGAAATTGCCTTTGAATTAGACTCTTGGTTTCTTCCCATTGCCCTCTTATTATTTTTTGTCAATGTAATAGAAAGCATGATTCTTTTAAAATATAAGTGAAAACCTGTCACTTTTTTGCTGAGCACCCTTAAATGATGCCCGCACTATCCCACCCCCAGTCTTACAATGCATAAAAACCCAGGTGTTTGTGTGCCCACTGGCAAAATCTGCTTCCATGCTCTTTACCTTTTTTGGCCTCATTTCTCAATACTTTGACCTTCATCCAATATGCTCCAGTCATAGAATCCATTCATTTGTTTGCTGTTCTCTAAGAATGTCAGATATGTTCCCACTCTTACTTTCACTGTTGTTTCTGCTTTTTTTCTAAAATATTTACAAGGTTTGCAAATTTTCTTCTTAAATCTTTGCTGAAACATCACTGTTTCAGTGAGGTTTACTTTATCATTTTTCTCTAAACTACTAGCATCTTCTAATATAGTATATAGCTTGCGTATTAATTTTTTATATTTTATATTTCACCCTACAAATTGGAAGACTCGGGAAGGCAGGGACTTTTGACAGTTTTGTTCACTACTGTAACCCTGAAAACAAAAAAATTCCTGACACACATGAGTTTTTCAATAAATGTTGGCTGAATAAATAAATCTGTAAAGAACTCATCCATGTTTGTATTGCTCTATAAATTCTATATAAATGTTGAAGAATGCATATAAACAGGTACAAATATTTCCATTTTATTGTGCTTTTGACTGCTTAACATATGCCAGCATTCTAGTTAATGTGATGATATACTCCGTAGTGTTCTAAATATGGCAATAAGAGAAGTATCTCTTGATAAAATGAAGTATGCAGTATTTTAGAGAGGATGGGAACTGCTTGGAGAAAATTCAGGTAGAAGGCATAAAAGGGGAATTTGACTCATAAAGATAATTTTGGTTTAATGTTTTGACATTAAGTTATAGAAATAAGTCCTTTTACATATTTTTTCTTTTTAGTTTTTTAAATTCTGAGTCAGAGGGGGCAGATGCACTAGACAAAAATGATAACCAGTGCCTTGCATATCCTGTCCAGCAGCATCTTGGAACGTCTTGTTCAAATTACATATGGAACTAAAAGCTCTTGCCCAGATGGAAAAGGGGTGCATTCTATAGCAATTCCTTCATCCTGAGATTGTGTTTAGATAACAGCACAAATATCTACATGATTGGAAAGTTAACTCATGCCACCAAGATGCAAAGAAATCAATTGGAATATTTATTTTTCTATGGGCAAATAGCAAAGGCATAAAACCTAGCTTTCTCTGCTTTTCTCAAGCTCATATCAGTGTTACAGATCTTTGGTATCTAATTTAGGTAGGAAGTAGCAATGCACAGTCAGGAAGGATACTGTATTATGCCTGTCTTTGCAATTCAGCTAAGTGTTATAAAGGCCCTTTTACAAACCCTATTAAGTACATAGTAATTGTTTTTTTGTGATTTTTTCATTTATGTGTAAAGAGCTCAGATAACTGTCACATATTGTTTCTCCATGGCCTTACAAGATCTGAAGTCTTGCAGAGCTTTGAAAAACCTGAAGAGGTTAGCTGTGGGTAAAGGTGAAAATTTGAGGATCAGCCTATACTTTAAAAAATACTTTTCTATGGAAGAAAGAACAAAATCAGTTTTAAAAAACTCAAATATTCACTAAGCTCTCTCTTCAAAAGCTGCAAATGAATTCAGGATCAATGAAATAGTTTTGAAATGCTTTTTTGGCAACAGAAAAAATATTGAAGGAAGAGACATCCATTCCTCTGATGCCTTTTTAAGAAGAAAGACTAAATTATTTCCCAAAGGAAATAACTATTCATCCAGTTAATTTCCCAGTCCTTCTAAATTCAACTACAAATAAATCCAATTTCAATATTAAATTACCAATGCTCAGTACAGATACTGCATTGTGTTAAAGTCAAAATTGTAATATGGTCATGGTAAAAGTATTATACCTGATGTATCCTTTTGTTAAGGCAAAATCCTAGCATAATGGTCCTTCTCCTTCACCTATTGATATCCTCTCAAGGTACAATAAGTGATCTGACCTGTGTGTTTAAATTATGATCAGGGCATGCTACAGCTCAACTCTCCCTCTTCCTTCAGATTGGGACCCAATCAACCCACAGGAAACCTACATTCTCTTTTACTACTCCTTGATGTAAATTTTATAGGGGTATACTCCAGCCCATAGAGAAGTTTGGAGGGTATAAATTTGTATAAATCTGGGATTTAACATCAAGGCATCTCATTATTGTCACATGCATACATTCTTCTATATTAGCATCCTCAGTAATCAAAGGAGATATTTTTGAATATCTGAAATCTACCTGAACAGAAGTCCTACAACTAGAGAATTAAAGAAGAAACATATCACAATTGGTAGGAGGGGCAGATACTCGGGGTAGAATTGCAAAACTGGCTGGTCCGACATCCATGTGTGGCCATTTAAAATCGGGAGGCATATTTTGGCTGTGGAGGTTTCCTGGAGGAGCAAGAGGTTCCAGCCCCACATCAGGCCTTCCAGCCCAGGGTTCCAGTACCAGGAAAAGAAGTCCCCACAACTTCAGGCTGTAAAAATAAGAGAGGATTGTGGCTGAGTGATGCAGAGGCTGCTGGAATCCCAGACAGTTCCTCTTAAAAGGCCAGCCTATGGACTTATTTGGACTCACTCCCTCTGAGCTCCAGCACTGGGCAGCAGCTTGAAAGGAACCTGAGACATTCAGGGAACAACTAATTTGTGTGGAATCAGGGCCAGAGCTAGAGGGGCAGCTTTCTCCCAGACAGAAGCGCTGGCAGAGGTCACTGTTCCTTTGACAAGCCCTTCCCTCACAGAACCAGCAAGCAGGTGCCATATCTGAACCTCCATTCACCTTGCTCACACTGTTCACTCTGCCCTGGAGATTCCGTGAGACACCACCTCTCCCTACTTGCAGGCTCATTCCAGCCATTTCCAGTGGCTTTTCCATACAACCGGCCTCTCTTGCCTCATAAGTCAGACTTTCCTAAAAACCTCTCAAACAAGCAGCAACTGGCCTGAGCATGTCCCGTACCTATAGATAAGTGGCCCCAGCCCTGGCACTAGCACCAGCCCACCTTGGTTCATAGCCTAGCCCCTCCTGGGTACCTCCAAACCCAACACAAGTAGCAGCCACCTACAGATTGTTGTGGAGCTAATGCTGGGTGGCCCTGGGCAGGACATAGGCAGAGGCTGGCTTTCCACCTCCCAGAAAGCCCCAGAGCCAGTGCAGTTGGTGGTGAGCTTCAACCATGCTGGATTAGAACCCTACCACATCCACGAGTGACACACTCAAGGGGCTGAATTGGTGAGCACCAAAGCCCTACTGAAGCAAATCCTGCTCCATTGGGGTGTCTCCTGCAAAGCAGCTCTTCTGCTGTAGTAGTAGCTTGTCCTCACAGTTGATTGGCCTAGAGGTCAATTCTTCCCCCTGACACCAACAGCAATCAAGACCCAACTACAACAGGACAATGTACACAGCCCACACAGGGGAGCACCTAGAGTGCCCAGCTCAGGTGACTGGGGAGGATGAGCCATTGGACCCTAAGGACACCTACTAAACAAAACAAGAGCACTCTATCAATTACAGGAGACACAGCGGCTCTACCTAATGCAAAGAAACAAACACAGGAAAGCAG
This sequence comes from Miniopterus schreibersii, assembly GCF_964146895.1. Taxonomy (NCBI): domain Eukaryota; kingdom Metazoa; phylum Chordata; class Mammalia; order Chiroptera; family Miniopteridae; genus Miniopterus; species Miniopterus schreibersii. The sequence continues at coordinate 114,730,532 of NC_138102.1, read as the reverse complement.
CCAAAATGCAGAGACAAAGGAAAATGTCACAAATGAAAGAAGAGCAGAAATCTCCAGAAAAAGAACTAAATGAAATAGAAGAAAGCAAACTACTAGATACAAAGTTCAAAACAATGATTATAAAGATGTTCAAGAAACTTAATGAGAATTTCAAGGAAATTAGTGAGAACATCAAAAACATAAAAAAAGACCAGTCAGAAATGAAGAATATGCTAATTGAAATGAAGAATAATTTACAGAGAATCAATAGCAGAGCAAAGGACACCGAGAATCAAATCAGCTCTTTGGAACCTGAGGAAACATACCCAATCAGAAGAGTAAAAAGTATAAAGATTCCAAAAATATGAAGATAATGTAAGGAATCTCTGGGACAACTTTAAGCATAGCAACATTCACATCATGGGGATATGGAAGGAGAATAGAAGGAGCAGGAAATTGAAAACCTATTTGAAAAAATGACAGAAAACTTCCCCTACCCGGTGAAAGAAATAGGCTTACAAGTCCAGGAAGCACAGAGTCCCAAATAAGATGAACCCAAAGAGGTCCACACCAAGACACATCATAATCAAAATACTAAAGGTCAAAGACAAAGAGAGAATCTTAAAAGCAGCAAGAAAAAAGCAATTAGTTAACTATAAGGGAACACCCATATGACTGTCACCTGATTTCTTAACAGAAACTTTGCAGGGGAGAAGGGAGTGGCAAGAAATATTCAAAGTGATGAAAAACAAGGACCTAGAACCCAGATTACTCTCCCCAGCAAAGCTATTATTTAGAACCAAAGGACAAATAAAGAGCTTCACAGACAAGAAAAGCTAAAGGAATTCATCACCTCCAAACCAGTATTACATGAAATGTTGAAGGGTCTTCTTTAAGAAGAAGTTAAAGAACAAAATAAACTAATGAACAAAATAGACCCATAGACATTGGAGCATGCAACAGACTGACTTGTTTTACACAGAAGGTGGGTGGGGGGTTGGGGGATGGGAAGAGCTTAACCAAAGAAGTTTTATGCATATATGCAAAACCCATGGACACAGACAATAATGTGATGAAAGGGCTGGAGTGGAGTGGAGGGGGTCAATGGGGGAAAAGGGAACATCTGCAATACCTTCAACAATAAAGAAAAATTTAAAAAAAAGACTTTTATATCCATAAAAACTGACTTTAAAGTACAAAAAGTAGAGTTTAACATTTATCACCAAAAACATATGGATTATTATTTCTATAGGCCTTTTCTTAAAATCTACTAGACAACAAGCTGCAGACAGCCAACATGACTGAAGAGATGTTGATATAAAGACTAGCAATGAGCACTAAATATATAATTTCTTGTTTAAGAACAACTGATAATTATAATGGAGAGAAAATAGTGAGTAATGGCTTATGTGTCTGACAAGGTATAAATAGTCAGTCATAAACTATGGGTGGAGAATGGGGATAACATATGCAAAAATTGTTAACGCTTTCTCTTGAGTCATATAAGTAGAAGTACTATTAGATTGTTAATTTGAGATGTTTGTGAGTGTCTAAGTCAGCTAGGGCTCCCATAAGAAAACAAAACAAAACAGATTGTGTGGCTTAAATGACAGAAATATATTTCCTTACAGTCTGCAGGCTACAAGTTCAAAATCAAGGTGCAATTGGAGTTGGTTTCTGGTGAGACACATGTATTACCTCCTTATAGGTCCTATCTCCAAATATAGTTACAGTGGGGGTTTGGGCTTCAACATATAAATTTTGAGGGGGGAAAAATGTGTCCAAAAAGCGAGTGAATATGGTATAGGAGAAAGTAAATGAATAATTATGAGATTTTCTAATTGTATCATCTCCTGTACAAGTGTGAATGAGTATTCTGTGAGTGTAACAAATGAGATACAAATGTAATATAAAGTAGGTAAAGTGTAAACCCTGTAATCCTGAATTTAATTTGGCAATATCATTGTTTACTTATATCATATTTTATTACCCGCTCCCCCCCACACACACTAGTTCTATCTGTTTGAAAGGCCTAGATGAAATTAGCAACCCGATAGCAATGAGTACCTCTAACATTTGGATTGTAAATGTTATTCCCCACTGAAAGAAATCAGGATCCTTAAAAAAAAAAAAAAAGGCTACTTCTAGGAAATGAACAGTAAAATGTACAGGATTATCAGAAAATATCTCATCATACTCCTTCTAGCAAGGAGTTATCAAAGATTGCTAGAGCCATGTCCAAAAAATTTAGGGCTAACATTAAAAGGCACCCACTGATGCCTTTCGGAGATAGAAAAAACTGACCATTAATATGGAAAATTATTGCAATGACATGAAACTCATCAAAACATTAAAGTAATGGGTTTTTATTTTGGAAATAACACGAAAACTCATTAATTACCTTAACAATTGAAAATAAGGATAAAAAAAAATCAAGTATCAATGTCCTACATTTTCTATATGAACTCTACCACTAGAAAAACAAATAATAGTTTAAAGAAAGTACCACTGTATAGAACCAACTGTTAAAAAGAAAACTTCAAGAAAATATCCCTTCACAACAGAAACACTGGTTAACTTATTATCCACCATATATTGAAATTTTCTAAAAGCCACAGTATGAGCACAAATGCAGATTATAATGTTAGCCATGATAATAGTAAGAAAAACATATAACTCATATTTGTAAAATATATATTTTTACTAAAATAAATATACATGAATTTTCTTCTATATATTTCTTTCTAAGCTTTCAAATATTAATATTTCTGAGTTAAATATAACTTAAAAAGTGTTTCAGTTTCAGTTCTTTGACAGTCTGGTATAGCTTAAGGACCTACCTCAAATCAGAATAATCGTATATATAAAGGCATTAAATAAAATATATAAGATTATAAAATACATGGTATTATATTAAAATAACTATCAAAATATTTTAATTATAGTATAGTAAAATAATGCATGCACTCCTTGATTGGCATTAAATATTAATATCTTGATATGGGTCTAATAATTACCATAATTTTAAAGTAGTAATATATCAAGATTATGGGTAGCAATTGCAATGAGATATGAAAATATCTGATCCATCGAGGTAATCCTGTAACTGAACCCAGGTTCAGATGCCTTTCGTAATGAAAGCCTTGAGACAGGTGCTGGTGGAAAAGGAAAGAGGTTAATTTGAGTGCTGGCATCTCGAGAATATGGAAGACTTGTCCTCAAAAACCCATCTTAACATCTCAGTGTAGGCAGAGGTTTTTATTAGGAAGGTGAAGGAAAGCAGAACAAAGAGATCAGGGCAGGTGGCTGTAAACATGCAGGCAGTGTCCTTGCTCATCCTGATATGGATTTTCATGGTCTGTGTCCTTGACTGGTCATCTGGTTGAATTCCTTTGTCTGGTGGCCTTGATGTCAGGCTGATCCTTAGGTTCACACAGGAACTGAAACGGTTGATTTTAGTAAAGTACACTTAGAAAGAAACTTTTAACACATAAGATTTAGTTTCAAGAGAAAAAAGTCAGGTTAGAGTAACAAGAAGGTTTTAACATTTACTAAGTTTAAAACAGGTAGCTTTATACAAGTAAAGCGTATTCATTCCGTTACAATCCTACTATGGATTTTTGTTAAAATTCACGATTGAAGAAAAGTTAAATTTCACTTAGAGGTCAGTGAAAATAGAGATGTAAATTTTTTCCATTCAGTTGTTAGATCATCTAACCATGGACTCTTTGGCTTTATTCAACATTCTGATTAAAAACCTCTAAATTAAACTAATCTAAAGAGGCCTCTATTTATTTAAGGGAAAAGAATTTGTCTTAAATCAATTTTAATCAGTTCATTTATCATATTGTATATATTTATAATTTTTGGTATGACTGTAACACTAAAGTGTTATAGTTAAGTATTTTAGGTATGCTCAATTGCTGGAATAGTAAATACAATAAAGAACATTAATAGTTAACATATATACATTGTGATCTGAATATTTCTTTTTCATATGACAGGAAAAGCTTTACTTTTATGGTATGATTCTAATATTCATAACAAAGAAAAGAAAAACTCAACTAAATTAGCATTATATTTAAGAACTTAAAAAAGCTATTTTCTTTTCAAAAGTTTCAATTATTTTTTTTCTAATATCTCTCTTCTTTGGGTATAATTTCTCTCTACCCAATTCAGGCTTTATTACATTTTTAAGTATATATATATTTTTTACAACACTGAAATTAGCCCTTTGGGTCTAACTAGTTATGCTCTAGTTATGGAAGAGCATAGAACTTTCCACAATTATATTATTAATTAATTTACAATGCTTTGTTGCTTAGCTCCTCTAACAACCTAAAGAAGAGCAGAATACACTTTTCAAAGACAATCAAATGGCCAGAGAATAAAGTTGGAAATGGTTGTGCGATGTTTTCTCTAGTATTGCATTATTTATTACCTGAGGGTTTCTATATTGAAATTAAAAATATATTTAAAGTATCTATGGATCTCTTGGTATCATAAGACAAGATCACATGATGGGTCTTTCAAAGTACTAACTTAGTGATCTCAAGCAAGCTACTAAGCTTTACTGGTGTGTAGTTTTCTCCACTGCAAAATGGAGATAATAAAAATTATGTAACAATTGTATTGTAAAAGTCAACATTATTGAAGTTTTTACACTATAAACTACTCTATTACTCTTGGTTATTTTTGCCATTATTAATTATTATAATTTATTTATTTATTCAATGAATATGTATTTACTGTTCTCTGTATAGCAAGCACCTCTTTAGATTCTGAATGTACAACAGTGAACAAGGAACCTCAAGGAGAAATAGTTGATGTTAACTGGATGAGATCATTAGGTGTATTTACACAGCATGAATTGACAAATGACAGTATGGCAGAGCAAATGAATATAAATTTTTAAATAAAACCTACAAGATTTATATTCACAAGAATTATTTTTCCTTTGAATCTTAAATATTACTTTTAATTTGATATATACCAGAGAAACATCAGGATAATGTAGTTAACTCAATTCAATTCAATTTAAGAATCTTTTCTATGGAAGTCATACTGCCAGACACTGTGTTCTTGGAAAGTCTTAGATAAATCACAAAATATTAAGAGCAAGAAAATAAATTAAGTGATAAAATGTGTGGAGGTATAGGAAAAAGAGAAGAAAGGTAAAATGCCTGTGCAATTTAAGAATAACAAAAGGTAAAGGTAAATTTTACTAAAGATTCTTAAAAGCACATTAAATTATTAAAAAAAAAAAAAAAATTATAGCTATCAATATTCCTAACACCCAACAATAATAGTTAATACTTTTCTATATTTGTTATGTTTGTGTTTAATTTGGATCTCAGGTGTGATTCCTGACACACTATGTCCATCATTCTGCGCAAAGCCTCTCTTATTTTACTTAATTCTGTCATTACCTCCATCCCCATCAACAAGTTTCTGATAGACATCAATGTAACATGTGCCTAATTGTATACATATGCCAGGAACGTATAATTGATAGATACTTTGCTATAAATATAATTTCTTACTTTAAATGCAAAAAAACTATTTTAAGAACTATCCTGTTTGCAGTTTAAAAATCTGAATCATTATTAATTCTTGTTATATTGTATTTCAACCTATGTATACCCCACAATTTATTCATTCTATTAGTTGGGTTGTTCTGCAATAATTCTGTAGAATAAACAACTCTGAATTCTCAGTGGTTTACAGCACACTTATTTCCTGCCCATTGTTCTGGATACCAGAGCAATTATGTCTCCTTGAGCTCAACCAAAGTCAATGGTGCAGGGAAGTGTGCTCTGCCCCCAGGGAGGCCCTGTTGTGGTTGGGAAGGGAAGAAAAATAAACAGATAATGCTATCACACTTGTTACTAATTTCTAACCACCAGAATGATAAATTTTCTAAAAAAATGCCTTCTGGTGTACCTGTCCAAATTACTATAGGGTGTTCACCAGCAGTGGATTTTCTGAATCTTAAAGCCCTGTCACTAATTACTGACAAGGTTGTGCCAGACTGCTTTCCGAATGGCTGTGCCATCACATCATACCCCCACCAGAAAGACAGGAGGGTTCTCATTCTCCCAAAATTACACCAGCATTTGGTGTATTTTCCTTTGTTTTCCAGTCTGATGGAAGTAAAGATGTTTCTTATTTTTTAGGTTGTTTTATTTTCTTTTAAATGTCTCTCTTTAGAGAGGCTGAGCCCTTTCTCACAATTTTTATTCAGGTTTCCCATTCTGTGACTTGTCTGTCTATAATATTTGCCCTATTTTTTTATTGATTTCCAGACATTCCTCTAAAAATCTATATGTTAATTCATCAGTAACATGTTCATCCAAGCTGTCACCTTAAGTTAACATTTCTATCACTTTCTTCATTGATCAGGAATATTTAGTTTTTAAAAGTATTTACTTCAGTGTTTTATTAATGCATGTAGTCTTGGAGTATTATTTTTAAAAGTTTTCTATCCACAGAAGTATTCCACATTTTCTTTCCTTTATTTTATTACTCTTCTTAACTTGAGGTTTTATACATTTGAGCTCATACTTTATTAGTTTTAAAATTTATTTTTAATTACAGTTGTCATGAAGTATTATAGTAGTTTCAGGTATGCAACACAGTGATTAAATATTTATATACCTTACAGAGTGATCACCACAATAAGTCTAGTACCCATCTGGCAGAATACATAGTTATTACAATATTATTGAGTATTTGCCTTATGCTGTATCTTATATCCCTGTGACTGTTTTTATAACTGGCACTTTGTACTCCTTAATCCCTTCCACCATTTTCACCTATTGCCCCAACTCCTTCCCATGGGGAGACTATCAGTTTGTTCTCTGTATCTATGAGTTTGTTTTTGTTTATTTTGTTGATCACATTCACAATATTCAGTAATCCAATTAATAAACATGGTGTATCTTCCCATTCATTCCATATTTTTTTCCATACTTTTTAGTTTAATTGATTATATCTTAATTTAGGAAAAAGAAAATAAAGCATTTTTTCTCTAGAAATCAACAGCTTCACAATAAAGATGGGCTCAATTATATGTGCTTTACTCTTTTATTTCCACCACTTACGCTGATAAATATTGCAAATGCATGTGATGACATACCCTGATCAAATTTCCTTCCAAAAGAGCCTAGTATAACCTTCCTTTTATACTACAAAATTAGGGCTCCCATGGTTCTTGAGAGCATTAAATTAACTGTTGGTAAAACACTTAGACAATAAAAGTCCCATAAGTGTTAACTATTAATTAGTATTTTTATTGTAAATATGACCTTGAAAGATGAGAATGTAGCTCACACAATTAAATGTGACTATAAATACATCCAGTGAAGAATCAGATTTTAGACTGAACAAAGATAAAATGTGTCACCTAAATACATTTCATTTTTATCTTGAGTAAAAGCAAGCTATTCTATATGTATGTTACTCATATGACATATATACACACATTTATATACAACCATATTTCAGCCATGATAATTAATATTCTATATTATAATAATTGTCTAAGGATTGAGATGAATTAGCCAAGCTAGAACTAACCCAAATTTTAATAAAAATGGGGTGAAAGACATAAATTTCAACAAATAGAAATATTGGTTCACAAAGTCACCTCTACAAAAATTTTATTTTATGATTGTCTATAATGGAACTTAAGTTCTGTTTTAGGGTGGAGGAGATGTAATTTTAGTCAATTTGTATTCTTTCTATCCTACATAAGTTCTGGAAGACCTAACTGAGAAGCAGCAGGCTGTGTGTAGTGGTGCCTTTTTCTGTTTGTAATCCTTCAATATTGGCAGATTTTTATCACCTGATCTATGAAGGTTTATTTTGAGCAAGTGTAGGTATTTCTGCCAAATAGTTTTTCTGTAAATTAAATGTATTGGAGCAGCATTGGTTAATAAACTTACATAGGTTTCAAATGTACAGTTCTATGATACATATAGTATTGCATTGTGTGCACACCACTCAAAGTCAAATATTTTTCTGTCATCATATATTTGACCCCTTTACCCTTCTCTACTCCCCACCCCCTTCCCTCTGGTAACCACCATATTGTTGTCTGTGTCTATGAGTTTTTGTTTGTTTTTCTTGTTCATTTGTTGCTTTCAGTTTTATATTCCACATATGAGTAATCATACGGTTCTTGACTTTTTCTGCCTGAATTATTTCACTTAGCTTGATGTTCTCAAGGTCCATCCATATTGTTGCAAATGGCAGTATTTCATCTTTTCTTACAATTGAGTAGTGTCCTGTTTTAAATATGTGCCACATCTTTATCCAATCATCTACCGAGGAACACTTCGGTATTTCCAGGTCTTGGCCACCGTGAGTAATGCTGCAATGACAGGGGTGCATATGTCTTTGTGAATAAATGTTTTCAAATTTTTTGAGTAGATACCCAGAAAAGAAGTTGCTCTATTCTTAATTTTTTGAGGAACCTTCATACTGTTTTCCAAAGAGGCTGTACCAGTTTACATTCCCTCGTTTACTACTGGTGGGAATGTAAACTGGTACAGTCATTCCATATATTTTTATGTCTTTTAGTAAAGTTTAACAATCCTCTGGATTTTTTGTGCATTACTGTGTTCAAGTTTAATTGAATATTTTCTATTTTGTGTTATTTTCTTGGTTATTGTAAATTGTGCCTTTATTTTTTCCTTATTATTGTTGATACTAAGAAATGACTTTAATTTTTAAAATTTTTATCTTTGTCCAAAAACATTGCTAAAGTATATAATTATTTCAAATAGTTTTGCAATTATTTGTGGTGCTTCTCTGCATTGATAATCATATTATCTACAAAAATTGCCATCACATTTCTTTATCTTCCTATAATGATAACTCCTATATTTTTTCAACTTTTACTGTATTGGGTAGCTTTTCCAAGAATATGTTGAAAACTAATTGGCATAGAAGTTATTCTTTCTATAAGAAGTTACCAAACAATTGTGTTTTGTGAATGCTGTTTTCCATAGGTCTTGGTGTGTGGGCTTTTAGTTAAGGAAACTATATTCTCTTCCAATATTAATAATAATAAATAAATGCTAAACTTAATCAAATACTTTCCCTGAAAATACTGAGATAATAGTAGTTTAATTTCCTTCATTAATTCATTAATACAGTAAATTACATTGATAGCTTCTGATATTGAACCATCTTTATATCATCTCTGGGATAGAGCTAACTTGATCATGAAATATGTGTTTGCATATATTAAAATACACAATTAATTTGATTATCAATTTGCCTACTAGCAATTAGTCAGCTATTTATTGTATTATAACTATAGCATAATATTCATTTCCTGCACTGCTTTGACATCAATAATATTACAGATGCATAAAAAGTACTGGACAAATCCCTCCTGATCTCTCCTGCAATGTCTTTTTTGGAGGGGGAGAATATTAGATGATAGATTATGATAGATGATAGATAGATGATAGATATAGATAGATGATAGATAGATGATGACAGATGATGATAAATAGATATAGATAGAGAAATAAAACCTCATCTAGAGGTTTTATGAATAACATCTAGACCAGGGACAAGTGTGTAAATTATTAATATTATTAATATTTTATTTACATTTCAAAGACATTTGGTTCATTGTTATTTTTAAATTATTTTTTCAGTTTTCACTATTTATATATTTTTATAATTCTATCCATTTCATTAAAACTTTCAAATATATTTGCTTATAAATTTAGAAAATACATTTTATAATCATTTTAGCTATGACATACAATAAAATGCACACATTTAAAGTACATAGTTTATTTCTATATTGATGTAATTTAACTTTTTCCTAATTGAAACATTCTTCTATAATTATTTTTGTTGATAGTTCCTTTTTAATGCTGCGGGGTGAGAGATACTCTGTGGTAGTGTTTTTAAATCTGTGATTTGCGTGAGTCAGTAGTAGGTTCTAAAATTAACTTAGTTGTTCACACCCATCGTTAAAAAATTAGAAGATAAAATAATGGATATAAGACATAGTAAGTGTAAATCATGTTTCATGAAGCATATGTCCATTTAATATTTATGGGTGTGTGCTAAGGATAGCAATTTAAAATGTAATGTTTTCACCCTGGCAGGTGGGATCAGTGGTTAGAGCCCTCGGCCCACACACCGAAGGGTCACAGTTGGACTTATGGTCAAGGGCAGGTACCTGGGTTGCAGGTTCGATTGGGGCCCCTCTTGGGGCCCGTGTGGGAGGCAACTGATAGATGTGTCTCTCTCGCATTGATGTCTCTCTCTCTTCTCCTTCCCTTCTTTTCTCTCTAAGAATCAATGGAAAAAATATCCTCAGATGAGGGTTAACAAAAATAAATAAAATAATAAAATAAAATAAAATGTAATGTTTACTGCATGTTGTCTAAGAATTTGAAAGACAGCACTGCTGACTATGTTTTCCTAAGTAGAGCCTCTGTATTCCTAAGATGAAGGCTGTAACAGCTTAGTTTTTCATTCTTTAACAAATGTTCCTCCTGCACAGGTTGTTGTAGTTCCCATGAGAGTCCAACTTGTCCTTTTTCTCCTCTGTTGCTATGGTGTAGCCCTTCAGGGAGAACACGCGTGATCCTGAATTTTGTCCTAGCCCAGTAGGTCGCTAAATGAGCAGGGCGGTTTCTTGGCCTTTTAGCTGTCTGTTCCTGGAATTTCTACCGAAGAAATATAGGACACAACACTCCAGGTTTCTGTCTTCTTTGTCCAGTGATTCTTTACCATACTGCTGATTTTCTCATGCCTTCACAGAATTTTCTAATTGGTTGTTGTCTTAACAGTTTTTCAGCTTTTCTAGTTGTACTCAATGACAGGGTTGTTCTGAATTATTTGTCATTACTGGAAAATTCCATTAAGTTTCTTAACAGAAATATTTAAATAAAATTAAGAAAATAATGTTCATTTTCCCTCTCAATAATACAAGGAAAATTATATACTTTAATTTCTCTTCAACCTCCCTTGTCTCACAACTTCTTCTTTATTACTTTACTTATAGCTTGTTTAAAATAAACATACCTACAGTGATAGATGTGTTTTCCTCATTACTCTGTTTTTGGGACGGTTATTTTTGACTCATTGCTCACTTTTACCGCCATTATCTACTAATATTTTTGTTCACTGTTGCCTAATTATTGCAGCTTCTTTTCTCTGGATTAATGTTGAGGACGCAGAATATCCTTTTGTAATTCTTCCGGGAAAATTTTAGAATAGAACATATTTAAATCTATGAATGGCTAAAAATGTATTTATTTTGCTGTTATTTTTAAATTATAGCATGGCTGATTTGAAATTCTAAGTTCATTACTATTTTCCTTTTGCACTTGTCTTCTGGTATCTTTTCTTCTTTGTCACTAGTATCCTAGGGATGGAATTTCTGGGTCATATGGCAATGTTTTAGAAAAAGTGAATAAATTGCTTTCTAAAGGTGCTACTAGATTTTACAAAACCACCAGCAATGTATAAGGGTTTCATATTTTGCACATACGTGCCAACATTTGTTATCTTCTGTGTGTTTATTTTATATTATTTTGACCATCCTTGTGGGCATGAAGTGGTTTTGATCTACATTTCCCAATTGACTACTGATAGTGAGCATCCTTTATATGCTTATTAGTCATTTGTATATCTTCATTGGGCTAACGTTTATCCAAATACTTTGCCCATTTTAAAAAACTGGGCTATTTGTCTTTTTATTGGTGAGTTGTAAGAATTCTTTATGTATTTTGTATCCAACCTCCTTACAAGAAATAAGTGTTTTAATCGGTGCAGATAGCTACAACAAATTATCACAGACTGAGTGGTTTACATAACAAAAATTTGTTACTCATAGTTCTGGAGGCTGGGAAGTCCTAAATCACGGTGCTGGAGGAGCTGGTGTCTGGTGTGACTTCCTTCCTGGTTTGCTAATTGGTATCTTCCTGTATCCTGACCTGGTGGAGAGCAGAGAGAAAGGTTCTTATAAGGGCCCTAATCCCATTCATGAGGGCTAGATCTTCATGACCTAACTACCTCCCAAAGGCCCTACCTCCTAATATCATCACATTGAGGGTTTGGATTTTGGCATATGTCGATTCATATTTGAAATATGAATTGAAAGGGAAGTTCGGAGATTTCCCAATAGCACATGTGACTAGCCTCCTCCATTATCAACATCCGCCACCAGAATTGTACATTTGTTACAATTGATAAACCTATATTAACACACCATAATCGCACAAAGTTCATAGTTTATCTTAAGGTTCATTCTTTATTTTATACAATCTATAAGTAATAAGATTTGGATATATTTTCTCCAATATGTGGACTGTCTTTTCATTTTATCAATGTATCCTCTGAAACACAAGATTTTAATATTTGTGATATTTAATTATTTAAGTATTAGTTTCAATTATTTTCCATATACAAACTATGTAAACTGCAGATAAAGAGACTAGCTTCTTTCCCATCTGGATTTTTGAAAAATACATTTTCTTGCCTAATTTTCCTGGCTAGAATTGCCAATATAACATTGAATGGAAGTGGTGAAAACAGGTATCATTTTGATGTTAGAGGGAACTCTTACAGTCTTTCAACATTAAATATGATGTTGGCTATGGGATATTTGTAGAGACACTTTACTTGGTTGAGAAAATTCCTTTTATTTCTAAGCTATTGAATTACCCCCAGCTTTACTATGACAGAGTGTTGAATTTTGTGCAGTGCTTCTTGTGTGTCAATTTTTATTCTATTCATATGGTATATTACTTTAATTAACTTTGAGATGTTAAAATAACCTTTCATTCCTGAAGTATTAGTGGTCATGGTGCATATTTCTTTACTGATGTTGCAAGATTGTTTGCTAATATTTTGTTGAGGGTTTTACATCTACATTTGAATATCTGCTTTTAGATTCAGTTGAATACTGACTTCGTTGAATGATTTGGGAAGTGTTTCCTCTCCTTTCATTTTTGGAAGACTTAAAGGATTGGCATGAATTCATTTTCAAACATTTAGTAGAATTCACCAGTGAAACAATCTTGGATTGTACTTTTCTTTGTGGGAAGGTTTTAAATTAAAATTAAATCTCGCCCAGCCGGGCGTGGCTCAGCGGTTGAGTGTCAACCTGGGATCCAGGCGATTGGGGTTCGATTCCCGGTCAGGGCACATGCCCGGGTTGCGAGCTCGATCAATGACTCTCTCATCATTGATGTTTCTATCTTTCTCTCTCCCTCTCCTTTCCTCTCTCTGAAATCAATAAAGATATATTTTAAAAAAAATAAAATAAAATAAAAATTAAATTAAATCTCTTTGTTAAAGATTTATTCCAATTTTCTTGTATTTTTTTTTGACTCAGCATCAGAAAGGTATGTCTTTGTCCAAATTGGTCCATTTCATGTAAATTAACATTTCCTTTTGATTTTCATAAGTTTAGTAACAATGTCTCCTGATTTTAGTAATTTGTTTCCCTTTAAATTTTTTCCTTGGTAAATCCAGCAAAAGTTATCTTTTTTTTCCCCTGCTGGCTTTGAGTTCAGTTTGCTTTACTATTTTCACTTTCCTAAGGTGTAAGATTAGGTTAATTCTTTGAAATTGTTCCTTTTTTTAGTAAAGGTATTTATATCCTGCTGAAAATAAATTTCCCTCTAAACGCATATGTAGGTACATTTCACATGTTTTGTTATATTGTGTTATCACTTTCATTCATCTTGAAATACTTTCTAATTTTCATTATGATTTCTTCTTTTACTCATGAGAATGTGTTATTTAATTTTCACATATTTTTGAATTTTGCCAAATTTTATGTTATTAACTTCTAATTTAATTTTATTGTGGTCAGAGAATATTTTCTATAATTTTGATTTTTTTTAAATTATGGAGATTGTAATTATATCTAATCCTATGGTTTATTCTGTAGAATCTTCATTGTTCATTTTAGAGAATGTGTGTTCTGCTATCCTAGCATGTGTGTCCTTTAGATGATTATTAGGTCTACTAGATCTGAAGTGATTTTCAAGTCTAATATTTCTTGTTAATCTTTCTAGTTATTATATCCATTACTGAAAGTGAAAGCTCCACTCATTATTTTTATCTTCTGACTTTTTAAAAAAATTCTGTCAAGGATTTCTTCAAGTATTATGGTGCTCTAATAGGTGGTATATATATGTTTAAAATTTACACGTCTTCCTAATGGATTGAATCTAATTATAAGATATGATGAGAACTATAATGATGTCACATTTTTCATTTCTCTCTCTTTCTCTCTCCCTCTTCCTCAGTTAGCCTGACTAGAGGCTAATCAATTTTATTAATTTTTTTTTTTCAAAGAACAAGCTTTTGGTTTCAATGATTTTATGTAAAGATTTCCTGTTTTAATGTACACTGATTTTTGTTTTTATTATTTTTGGTTATGTTTATTTTAGATTAAATTTGCCCTACTTGTTCTAATTTCATTAGGAAGAAAATTTAGATGATTGACTTTAGATTCTTATTTTTCTTTTTCCTTTCTTTTTTTTTTTTTTTTGATGATTTTAGGATGTGGTTGTTTTAATTTTTTTAAAAATATGTCTTCATTGGCCCTGCCGGGCGTGGCTCAATGGTTGAGCGTAGACCTAGGATCCAGGTGATCAGGGTTTGATTCCTGGTCAGGGCACATGCCCGGGTTGTGGGCTGCAACCAAGCAATGACTCTCATCATTGATGTTTCTATCTCTCTATCCCTCTCCTTTCCTCTCTCTGAAATCAATAAAGATATAAAGATATAAATATATATGTCTTCATTGATTTCAGAGAGAGGAAGGGAGAGGAAGAGAGAGATAGAACATATCAATGATGAGTCATTGATTGGCTGCCTCCTGCACACCCCCTACTGAGGATCAAACACACAGTCAGGGCATGTGCCCTGACTGGGAATTGAATGGTGATCTCCTGGACCATAGGTCAACGCTCAACCACTGAGCCATGCAGGCCGGGTGATTTTTCTTATATTTCTAATATATGCATTCAATGCTTTAAATTTTCTTCTGAGCACTGTTCTCACTGCATACCACAACTTTGGATAAGTTGTGTTTTCATTTATTTCATAATATTTTAAAATTTCTGTTGAGATTTTTTCTTTGACCATGTCTTATTTAGAAGTACTGCATGGTTTAATTTCACATATCTTGGAATTTTCCAGTTATCTTTCCATTACTGATTTCTAGTTTAATTGCACTGTAGTCTGAGATCAGATAATATATAATTTCTATTCTTTTAAGTTTGTTAAGATTTGTTTTATGGCCCAGAATGTGGCCTTTCTTGGTGAATGTTACATGTGAGACTGAAAAGAATGTGTATTTTGCTATTGTTGCATGACATAGTCTAGAGATAGCAATTATGTTCAGTTGATTGATGGTGTTCTTGAGTTTGGCTATTTCCTGGTTTTCTACCTGCTGCATCTGTGTATTTCTGATGGAGGGGTGTTGAAGACTTCAGCTACAGTAGTGGATTCACATATTTCTCTGTTGCTATCCTATCAAGTGTTTCTTCACATTGTTTGATGCTTTTTTGTTGGCCACATACATATTAGGAATTGTTATGTCTTCTTGTAGAGTTGACTCCATTATCATTATGTAATGACCTTTTTTAAGCTGGGTAAATATCCTTGTTTTGAAGTTTGATTTGTCCAAAATTAAGATAGCTATTCCTCCTTTCTTTTGATTAGTATTAGCACTGTATAATTTTCTCCCCCTGTTTACTTTTATCCTATATGTGTCTTTGTATTTAAAGTGGATTTCTTATAGACAAGGTATAGTTGGGTCTTGTGAGTACACCCTGATGACTAGGTACCCTAGGGGTTTTCAAGTCTCAGAGTTGTTCATACTGAACCTCCAGGAATTCTTCAATTACAGTTCAGGTTTTCCTACCCAGGCACTGTTTCCCATAGAGGTTTCTGTTCATGATTCTCTGTTCCAGTAAGTCATGCTTCCCTGTATTCACTTATCTGTCTTTCTCATCTTGTGGGTAGTTGTTTGCCCTGTATCCTCTCCTCTCACATGGATCCAAGAAGAATTGTTGATTTTTCAGTATGTTCAGTTTTGTACTTGTTACTCGGACAGAGTGGCTACTTCCAGACTGCTTACATGCAGAACCAGACACTGAGAATATGCTATAATACTTTTATGGAATATAATGATAGTAACACAGTAAGTCAATTTATCTTACTATTCTCTAATTGATAGTAGTTAATAGGTTGGTGCTAGTGATTTTGTGATGAATATAATGGTGTATTTCCTCATGGAGTTTACTATAATCTAGAAATTATGACAAGCATAAGGTTTACAATGAGCTCTCTAGTGTTTCCCTTTTCTACAGTTTAACTTAATATCAATTTACTACTTGCTCACTAATTTTTTCACCTGCTAGTATTCCCTAGCAGACCAAGAGCTATCTAGTGATAAAGAATTAAGAAAAATTTATGGGAGAAAGTTTTATAGTAAGAAAAATCCTATCCCAATTTTAACATTTTTCTCTATACCCTGTGAACTAGAAAAAAAAAGTATCATTTAATTTAAGCAACTCACAGGCTAATAGTTCCTTGTGGAGGCAAAGTATGAAAATCAGTACTAATTCTCCTTAACCTTAAATATGCACTTTAAGTATAAAGAAGCAAGAAAAAGCAAGACCAACTAAGAAAATGAGTTAAATTTCAAAGTTATATATAAAATGCAGATCTCTTAAATCCAATCTTTTTTTTAAATTGGCTGAGCAGAATGGACAATAAAGAATAAAAGTTTTCTCTGTGTGAAACTAATAAATGTTGACTATTATGTAACATGTGTTTTAAGCAACTTCACTACACATGAAGTATTTGTTATTCTTTTTTTTATAGAAAGAGAATTAATAGAAGTATCTCCATTATAGGTAAAGAACAATTGTGCACCCAGCTCTGCATAAATAACACTTTGAAAGAGGAATAGTATAATTATTCATATTCAATACAGTGGAAATCTGTATTCAAATTGACATACCATTAAATTTGCAATCCATATAGCCTGCAGTCATTTGCTTTTTCTCCAAAGACATAGATCAGATGTAGGTAGATAGAAACATGATAGATTCTTTTTGTAGTGACATTCTTAGACTTCAAAAAGTCTTGGCAGTCATTTGCCCAAGTTTCAAGAAACTTATACTCATAAAAATTGACTTATTTTTTTACCATTGTTTAAAACTCAATAATAGAGATGTAAATGCATACTGTGGTCAAAATATGTCTAAGCCATGCAATGAGTATTTGATTTAATTATTCTCAAATACAAAAGAAGAATCTTCTCTGGGCAGATAAAAATAAACATAGAGTTATTCACTGTGTGGACTTGGTCAAGTTATTTTGCTTCTCTGGACACAGATATCATCATACCTGCCATTCAGGGATGGAACTGAAGGGAATAATCAGTGTCCTCAAATGAAATGATGTAAGTAAAGACATTCTGTAAATTTTAAGTTAACAATGCAAAATGTAAGCTTATTAGATGGTGACTATCAAGGACAATTGTATTTGTTGACTTCATTTAGCTAAATAAAGCCTCTAAAGTGCAATAGTAACATTCTAATTTACATTTGTTAGAGGGACCAAAACTTATACAAACACACAGAATATTCACAGTTCTGCTCCTTTCTTTTTCAATTCCTATTGGTCCGTAGGGCATTTCAAGACAGAGACAATGGAAGTGAAAAAAATTGTATCTGTCACTTAGAATCAATGAGGCAGAACTTAGGTTTAAAACAAGATCAGGCTGGTAGTCTCAGATGGGTCATCTTCCAACTTCCACTAATATACACATAAAAGGCAGGAAATTCTAAAAATTCCAATGCAGAACACTACAACTGACAGTAAGCCAATTGCCAGGTGTGGGAAGGATTTCGTCTAGGTAAAAGCCTGAGAGAACGGCATTGAAATGCAGCCCATGGCCTCCTTGCACAAGGCTACACTTGTCTGATTTCCTGAAAGTAGCAAAGGCGAGGTTTATTTTCTTCTCCACTCTCTGTCATTCTCATTAAAAACAAACTAAAGACTAAAGTCTGCCGAATATTGGGAAGCTATCTCATTTTGATATGAGTGATGTTTTTTAGATATCCACAAGTCTGGTCCTCAATTCCCATTCAATGCAACCTTTTCTGCATTGAAAGGAACAGGGCAACTCCCAGAAAGCTTAACAGAGCTGGAGCACTGCTGATGAAAAAGAAACCATTTTAATGTGGGAGACAAACTCCTACCAGTTCCCAGGAAAATTATCTGGGAAACCTGATTCCCTAGTAGGGTTATCTGTGGGAAGTCTAGAAATAAATACTCCTTTTCTTCATTTGCACAGATTCTCATTTCAGTCAATCTGAAAAGGGTCCCAAGGATCTAGGTTTCAACATACCCTCCAGGTGATGGAGGCACAACACTGTGTGGGAGTCAATGATTTAAGACTCTACCGATATAACCAGTATACTTTTCTTTGGTTATTCTGGACTTTGAAATTACAATATCACTTTCTATCATGGTTTTCATCTATCAGAAATAAGTTCTTTCTTGATGATGAAAATTAGGTACAGGATAGTAATTCCCTTGAATGTTTTGTTCCCTCATCATTGAGATATACATTTGGTAGGGCAAATGGGAAATTTATCAATACTGTTTTAAGCAAGATGGAATGTATAATTGTTCTGGATAGTTGAAAATTCACTGCCACACCATCATTTAAATCTCAACTTTGTGATATCTGTTTTTGTAGTGTCACACACTTTATTTAATTTATCCCAACTTTTACCTTCAAATGTGTTCTTCCTATTAAATAGTATACTCTGTTGACATACACTGCTATTTATTCTATTAAAAATATTTTATCCTATTAAAATATTTAATAAGATAGTTTCTTTCATCATATATTCCAATTATGTGTCACACTTCAGCAAATATCAGTGACACATATGAGATTTTCTTAAAAGTTTATGATAAAATTTTTTGTTGACTTTATTTCATACTTTCCATTTAATTACACATATCTGTTTTTTCCAAGATCCTTTTGATATGCTTGTTTTGAGAGGAGAGTTTCAAAGATGTGCGTCCCTTTGAATAAGAACCAAAGTGAATGAATTCTGGAATTTAATATTTATTTAACAAAAAAACGATTGCAATTATCATGTCAACCTGTCACTGGAAAACTGTGCCTTTTGGCTTTTGTCAACAGAACTGACCTTTGCTATAAAACCAAATTAACCTTGTGGTAGAATTGTAAGAGTGATTTGATTTTTCATATTACAAAAGAACTTTCATTTTATTATTGTAGAAATGTGAAGAAATTGACATAACAACAACTAACTTGGCAAGCACAACTTAATTAATGAAAATAATTTTCACTAATATCAGGATGCTAATATCAGGAAAGTATGAAACAAAGTCATGGCCCCAGAGAGACCAAATATTTTGGCTGAATGTCACTCAGTAATATGCTGATTGTGAGATGTGACTTTAAAATCTAGAATGGACAGGTATGCTACACTGTTAAATTTAATATTTCGTTAATTAACAAGTATTACATTTTGTAAAAACCAAGCACAATTTTTAACATGTCAAGATTTAACTTTTTATAGTAAAGCAACATCATAATAGATACTTTTCTTTTAATTCAGGCAAATGTTTTTAAAAGGTACTACTGAATTGAAATGCTTCATGCTTACATACAGAGTATGGCTGCAAAAGTATATGATTGATAAATTTTAATAAACATAGCAATTCTTAGGCATTTATATAATGAATATATTTCCTTTTGAAGTATTAATTTAAGGAGGGCACTTATTTATCCTAACAGAAATGTTAGTACTCAAAATATTTAGATAACTTCTCCTATAGTACATGTCTTTGAATATACATAATGGTAAAAAAAATATCTGTCCCTTGAGAGCCAATTTAATTTTGAAAACATCTCAGAATCATCTGGAGGCAAGCATTAGAAATAAATTTGATGATCGGGCTGAATATTAGATTCTGGGTCAGAAATAAATCTCAAGTAATGAAAATGAATTTGGTTGCATAGCTTATCACCTCTTTTATGGTAACTCCCCCTCCAAAAACCCATAAAATAATTTTGGAAATGCCAGCATTTTTAAGTAAGTAAATAGACTCCTAAAGATAAACCCTTATTGGATATAGAAGTTTTAGTATAATACTTAAAATTAATCTTACTACTGTATAATGTCTGGCATGTAGCAGGAAAAAAGATGCTAGTGGGATTAATTAAAGGACACATACATTAATCAAACAAAATCTATTGAAGAAAAATAATTTTTCAAAAACCTCAGTGCTTTTAAAGGTACTTTCTAAAATAATTCATACTTCCTATAATCCACTTATACAACTAACACATATAGTACCTACACTTTTATTGATATTCATAGTACATATGCTTATATTCTGATAGTACATATATTTCTTCTACATAAAGCAGAATTTCGAATAAGAAAAAGAGTGGTAGTTGAAAAAACTGTAATTGCCTGCCATATATCTGCCCTGTTGTAGATATCTAATTAACTTATTAGATGTTCTATCTACATAAAGAAAACCATTTTAAAGTTATTTAATCACAGGTTTAATATTTAAATATTGTCAATAATTCATGACCCCCAACCACTTGTGCAATTTAACCTCTCTCAGTCTAAGCCATGGGCATTTGGAATTGCTTGCCTTTCCCTGTTCTTTGAATGGGAGTTTCCTTCTCCACCTGACAGCTTCTACTTATCTTTCAAGCTTTCAATCTAATATTACTTACCCTGTGGAACTATAACAAAATCTCTCAAATAGGTTTAGTATCTCCTTCTCTAAAACTACGTAGCTTTATGTACACACCTCTATGGTCACACACATCGCTTTAGATTGTTTGCAGGTGTGTCTACTCTCTGTACCTGGGGTATTTTCAAACAGAGTTCTGTCTTTCCAACTTTGTACCCATCTCAAACATCACCATAGTGTCTGGTGCATGGTAAGCATTCCATAAATATCTGTAGAATAAAAAAATGAAAGAGACTTTCTCTAGAAACCCAACGATGTTCACAAACCTGTCATACATAGGAACCTCTCATTCTGTCCTTCCACATAGCATCGTTATAAAACTCTGGAAAAAGCCATCTGAATAATCTATCCACAGTTAAATCTCCCTAAACATATGCACATTTTGGACCTTAATTTAAAGTAACATTATTTTTAATACAATTCTTAAAATAATTCACAGTTCCTAAAATATTATATTGCAGGGCAACTGGTTCCTTAATGAGGACCTTAAATTCATCAATTCATTCAGCAAATACTGATTGAGAACAAAAGCATGTAGGAACTCATTCAAGCTTAAGAAAGTTTTTGTCTTTTAATCTCTTATATCTAGAAGTAATTTATTTCCTTTGTCCATTTTATAAGTTATTATACTCTAAACTTAAACAAATAAAGAAAGGAGTGAATCTAACTATGTGTAATTCCAGGGACTTTTCCAGTGCAATTTGAGCAGGAAGATAAAAGTAACTTTCCTGACTTTTAGGTGCATAAAATCAATGATTTTTTAAATACAATTTCCAGGTTAGTGATCTTTTAATTACTTTTTTTGTTTGTTTGTTTATAATTTAGGGCCACCTTAGTTCATTAAAGAAGTCAAAATCCTCTCTGTTTTACTGGAACAGATCTTTTTGGTTCCTAGTTAATGCTTTTGTTGAGAGAAGATTTTGTCCATTTACTATCGGTTATAGCGATATTTTCAAAATAATTTCTTTCAAAAATATTCCCTTTTGAACCTGCATTCCATACCCAAAAATTTTAAAGAGGTAGACATTACTTCTCTTCCATATTGACTAATTTGCATAAACTCTATTTAATATGTATGTACTATATAAATATGTAATATATATAATGCATATATGAATATATAGCTTTTTAAAACAAACTAAATACATTATCATTGACATCTTCACTTAAAAATGCTTTAAGGAGATATTTTCTTTGAATAATAATCTGTAGTGTGATTTATTTTTTCATATTTGACTTCTATACAAATACCTAGTAAGTGAAATTATCCAGAAATGAATACTAATAGCACCCCTGCAATAACTCAGTCTTCATGTATTCAGAATAGTCAGCCCAGAAAATGGAAGGCAGACAAGGAAAAGAGTGGAGGGCACATTTGGCATGCAAAAAGAGAGAGGTAAGAGAAAGAAGGGATCATGCACCAGTAGTAAAGCAGAAAGGATAAACAGAAAGTTTGAGGAGGTGGGGAGGGAGTAGGAAGGAGCAGATATTCTATCAAATAAAAAGAATTATAATGACCAAGGAATGGTCAACAATGGAATTGTTCTGTATTCTATTTCAGTAACTTAAACTTTTTGGAACAGGGCTCCTGCTATTGAGCATGTGGTAGGGAAGAAAAGGAAGACTAGCCAAGGGAGGAGATCAGTTCCAATATTTTGTTAAGCTCTACAGATGGGCTTGGAGAACTGAAAACTAGTGAACACCTGTTATGTGACAGAAATTGTGTAAAATACTGCTTAATAGTTAGCCTTTTGCAAAATTTTTCCCTGAATTACTTCTAAAGTAAGAATAGGGTGAAATTTGTTCCAAGTTAGGATTGGAAATAGCTTTATAGAGCACAACTGAAGTAGATTTGTAGAGTACAAAATCTCCAGTACTGTTTCTTAAAATTGCACACTATTCCACAGTATATCAATGACTACTTTAAGATAAAAATGATTTAATTTTCTCAGAATTGAGTAGAAGCAACAATAAAAATATAGATATACTCTTCACATCCTCAAGTGCAGGAAATCTGAGTTTTGAAAGATGATTTATACATATAATTCTTAATCCTGTTAGCCATGCTGAGAGGTTTGCAATATTATATCTGTGTTACAGATGAAATAACTGTAATTAATAAGCGAACAACAGATTTTGACAAACTTCAAAATCCATGGAATTTCAAGGACATCATATTCAGTTTCCAACAAAAAACTGTTCCTGTTTATGTTTCAGTCTATGTTTTTATAGTAAGCAGTAAATGAAAATTGTGATGGTTATAAACTCCAGTATGTTGAACTTGAAAGTAGGGGCTGGAGGGAAATGGAAGAGTGCTAGTATTACAGTAAATGTCTACATATATTATAGAGTTTCATCCATAAACAAACCTAATAGATAACTATCATTGTTTATGTTTTATAAATATTAATAACTTCCCTTTTGAACATCTACTATATTTAAAACATGTTTTAAGTCATATATAAATTAAATAACTTAATCTCCAAAATGGTTATTTTGAAGCTAAATTTCTCATCCTATTCTAAAAATATTTGATAATTTCTTATTGCAATTGTTTTGAATATTAAATGGATAATAATGTTTAAAACTTAATGGATAATAATGTTTTAAACTTATATATGTATCGAGAGAGAGAGGGTGGGAAGAGAGAAAGATATTAAGTGTACAGGCTCAGAAGTCAGCAGACTCCCTATGTAAACAAACATAGCTCCAATCATACTGTAACACTTGAGAAAAATTTATCTATTAATCAATAACTCAACAATTATTTTTTGATTATAGTTATATATCAGACATAGTTACTTGATATTTCTTGGTGAACAAAAAATCTCTGCCCTTATAGAACTGATCTTATAACTGGTAGGAAGAATACAGAAAACACTATAACAAGTAAGTGAATTATATAACATGGTAGAGAATGTTAAATAATGCAAGGAAGAAAAAGAAAAGAAGTGGGTTAAGGAAGATAAGGAGTGGGGGTAGTAGGGAAAGCAAGTAGGAATATTAATGGGTTTAGCAAGTTATTGCAAGTTATGATAAGCTTCATGGTGAGAGTAAAATTTGAGAAAAAACAAACAAAAAAATGAAATGAGTGAGTGATAACCAAAGGGTACAATAAAGAACATTCTAGGTTCAGGTAACAGGATAGCACAGGCTTAAGGTGCAAGAGTATATGGACTGTTTGAGAATTGAAAAGGACTTCTTTGAGGCTAGAATAGAGTTATCCAGATGAAAAAAAGTGGAAGAAGTCCAAGTGGCAAGGGTGGGGATAGGTAAATAATATGGATTTTTGTAGATAATTGTAGGGATTTTGGCTTTTACTAGTATAAGGAGCCACTGCAGGGTTTTGAACAGACAAGGGATATGAAAAAAGGCTAATGTGAGAGGGTGATGGAGTAAAAATTAGAAGATAATCACAGTAAACCAGATGAGAAATAATGGCAGATCATATTGGGGCAGAAGTAGTGGAGATGCTGAAAAGTGGACAGATTCTGGATATACGAGCAATGCCTTCTTTTTCGTGTATGTGTTTAATTTTGCTTAAAATATTACAGATGTCCCTTTTTCTCCCCAGTGACCCATTCCACCCCTTCTCACCCCCCTTTCCAGTCCCTGTCTATACCATTGTCCATGTCCTTGGGTTGTGCATACATGTGTATGAGTTCTTTGGTTACTCTCTCCCCCTCCACCCATCCACCCTCCTCTGTCCCTCTGAAATTTGTCAGTTAGATCCATGCTTCAATGACATTGAATCTATTCTGTTAATCTGTTTACTAAGTTCTTTAGATTCCACATATAAGTGAGATCATGTGGTGTTTGTCTTTCTCTGCCTGGCTTATTTCACTTAGCATAATTTTCTCCAGGTCCATCCATACTGTCCCAAAGGGTACAAGGTCCTTCCTTTTTACAGCTGCATAGTATTCCATGGTGTAAATGTCCCACAGCTTTTTTATCCACTCATCTACTGATGGGCACTTGAGCTGTTTCCAGATCTTAGCTATTGTAAATTGCACTGCTATGAACATCAGGGTGCATATATCCTTTCTGATTAGTGTTTCAGAATTCTTAGGGTATATTCCTAGAAGTGGGATCACTGGGTCAAAAGGCAGTAAAGTCACCGACATCCCATGTAGTGGAATTTTCACAAATACATCTCCTAGGGCAAGACAAGCAAAAGAAAAAATCAACATATGGGACTACATCAAACTAAAAAGCTTCTGCACAGCAAAAGAAAACAGCCTCAAAATACAAAGGAACTCCATGGTCTGGGAAAAGATATTTGCCAAAGATGTACCTGATAAAGAGCGAATTTCCAAAATCTACAAAGAACTCATACAACTCAACAAGAGGAAGACAAACAACCCAATTAAGAAATGGGCAAAGGACCTGAATAGACACTTCTCCAAAGAGGACATACAGGTGGCCAAGAGACACATGAGAAAATGCTCGACATCGCTAATCATCAGAGATGCAAATTAAACCCACAATGAGGTATCACTTCATGCCTGTCAGAATGGCTCCATCAACAAATCAACAAACAACTCCTGCTGGCGAGGGTGTGGAGAAAGGGCAGCCCTAGTACACTGCTGGTGGGGATGCAGACTAGTGCAGCCACTATGGAAAATAGTATAGAGGTTCCTTAAAAATTGAAATTGGAGCTGCAATGCCTTCTTAATATGAGTATCCCACTCCTGAAAGTCAGACTTTCTACACCAAAGTGTTATTGTCATTATTTTAAATAATTGAAACCATAATGTGCTACCAAAATACAGTAACTAACACATAATGAAAAGCCTATATACAATTAATAAATTATTATGTCAGGGTGCAAAATGCTTTATGATCACCAAACAATTAATATGGATATTGACAAACACTTGATTTGTCAGTAATTTCACTAGTTAGCACAAATAAAATCTAAGGGGTCAGTCACTTCCTTTGTTAAATTTTTTTTTTAAATGTCACCATATGATTCTGACATTTTACAAATTGTATTTGGAATATGTTCAAAACTCTTCCCTCACATCATGTTGCTAAAATGTTAATTCAAATGTTGTGTTAAAATATTTGTTCACACACTGAATTGGGTTTAGGGGATGTAGATATAATTTTTCCCATGTAAATTCCATTTGAAAAGCATTTTTTGAGAGATATACATTCCCTAAAATTGAACTTAAATATCAAAAGATGCATTTTTTTAATTAATTAATTAATTTATTTATTTATTTATTTTTTACTGAAAATGTTAACAAAGATGCTCTGCAAGTTATGCCTGTATTTTGAAGACCTAGACAACAGGATCTCCTGATGGATTGGGGATGAAATGTGAAAGAAAGACAAGAGTCAAGAATGACATTAAGATATTTGGCTTACACAAACGGAAACAATGTAATTGCCATTACATGAGATGGGGAAGGTTATGGGATAAAGTAGGTTTGGGGAAGTATGGTGAGGGTACACATCCAGTCCATTTGGAATACACTGATTTAGTAATATCTACTAAATCTAATAGAAATGTCATGTATATGAATATTCTAGTCTGAAAGATAGAAAAAAAATGGGCTAGCGATATAATTTGAGATTCTCTGGTATATAAATGACATTTCAGGTTTTTAAAGATGGGAGTGCCAAAGGAATGAAAGAAGATGGGAGAGAGAAGACAAGTAAGCCCTGAGCACAACATTAAGATGCTCAGAGAATAGAAGAAACCATCAAGAAGGCTGTGACAAGGGGAATAATGTTTTCCCCCAAATGTCTGCATCCTAACCCAAGAGCCAATGAGTATGTTATGTCACAGTACGAAAGAGAATTAAGGTTGCTAATCCGCTGACCTTAAAACAGGGTGTAGGTAAGCGATCCTTAAAAGTGGAAGTGACAACAGTGTGGCGATTGCAGAGAGAGAGGGGTGGGGGGAGGTGGTGCAGGGTATGGGGGCTTAAATAATGATCAGGGGAAAAGATCTCATTTTTTTTAAAAAGTGGGAGTGAGAGGCAGAAGTCACTATCTAAATGATGCAATGTGGAAAAGAGTCAAGCAGCTGTTGCTGGTTTTGAAGATGGAAGGGACACAAGCCAAGGAATGTGAGCTGCCTCTAAATATGGGACACTAACAGTGCTTACTTCTATTCTGATGTTTCTCAACCTGAGCTACACACTGGCGTCACTTTGGAAATTTTAAATATATCTCATGTGCCTGGCCAGCATGGCTCAGCCGTTGAGCACTGACCTATGATCCTGGAGATGGGGGTTCGATTCCCTGTCAGGGCACATGCCCGGGTTGTGGGCTGGATCCCCACTAGGAGGCGTACAGGGGGCAGCCGATCAATGACTCTCTCAACACTGATGTTTCTATCTCTCTCTCCCGCTCTCTCTGAAATCAATAAAGATATACGCTTTAAAAATAAAATAAATAAATAAATATATCTCATGCTACCCCGCCCCCCAACTTCATCCCGAGAGTCTTGTTTCTCTTATTTCATAAGAACTCCTCATGATTCTAATATATATCTAGGATTGAGAACCTCTCTTCTGTAGGGTTATCATGAGAATTATCTGAGCTAAATGCAGTGCTTAGAACACACCAAGTGCTCAATTAATACTGACCTGTTTTAATGATCATCATCTTACATGTGGTGAAATTAAACTTAAAGAGATAAAGAAACTTGCCTAAGATCACAGCTGGTAAATAAGTTTCAATGGCAGGTCTAACTTCAAATGTGGGTTCATTCTAGTAACTATATCTGACTACAGAAACAAAAGAAAACCACACATGAAAGACCTTTGGATTTCCAATAAAAATGTTTATCAATATCAGTCTGTTCTGGGGTTATTAAACAGCTGAAGTGTTAGGTACTAATTTCATTCCAACATATTTTTTGTTTATTTTTAGGGTTTCACAAATAATGTGTTAAAATATGTTGAAGATGGTTGCTACACAGTCCATCTTATCCCACCTCCCTGAAAGATTTGAATCATTAGATAGTACATTTCAAAAATATGTAAAAGGGAATTATGGTAGAAATGAAGCCACCCATACCAACACCGCCATTTACTATCTGGTTCACCTGGATCCTTAATAAGAAGCACAAAAATAAGAACAATTGCTAAGATTTATTGAGTTCTTGCAGAGCACTTTATATGTATTAATAATTTAATCTTCTCAACAGTCCCACCAGTTACATAATTCATTGCTCCATATTTTCAGATAAAAACCTCTCTGAACTAGTAATCTTATCTGTAAAATAAAGAGAATAATATAATACCACAGAAAAACTGCAAATAGAAAGATAACAAGTGTTTCCTAATGAAACATGTCAGGAAAAACAATCCAGATTTTTAAAGGAACAGAAGTTGCAAGCAAGAAAGATGCTTAAAATGGTACTTGCTAATGACAAAGCAGGAAAGCTAATTCAATATGATAGTGTGGAAAAGAAAGAACTGTCAGTAAAAGGAAGTACTTTCTAAGAAATGAGTTTATTTTGCTACTCTCTACTCATTATCTGAACATTCAGAGAGGATTGTGCTTAAAGTAGAGAGTAGGCCAAGGTGACAACTACTAGGGAGTGTAGCCTATGGTTCCCAGGAAGGCAGGAATTAAGGGCAGAAGAGTCTGAGCTAATGAGGAATGGGTGAAGGGTGGCATCAATGGAGGAGAGGAAAGATGACAGTTGACTCAGATATGAACCTGAAGGGAAATGTTTAGTCACCTTCAGAAAGTTAAGCACTGTTTTTTTTCTAGACTTGAACCTTGAAAAGCACTACACTCCTCTCCCTAACGATGGGTCCAGCATGAGTTGGGAGAGTGCTGGAATACTGCACTGAAGTCCTGGAAGACTTGGAAATGTTACAGCCTGAGCAGAAGCAAGTATCTCCCAAGCTGACGTGCAAACAGGGTAAAGGACAATGATATATGCAGACATAAGAAGGTTTTCACAGTCTAACTTATCTGAGAGTTTTATGTTTTATTACTCAGTCTGTCTACTTACCATTTGATAGATGCATTGTTTATTTTTGATAAGTTCAACTCTCAAATACAACTTTTTCATAAGAGTACTTGTACTTTATTTCAAATAAGAAATATTAAAACAGAAATATGCCACCTGAGATTATGTCATAAACTAATTACATAGGAAATATTCATGTAAAATAGTACTGAGACGGTTATTAAATAATATCTATATTAAAGAGTTTTTATTAGGATTAGAGAAAATGAAGATAGAGCATCTAACAGTTGTTAACATAGTTTTAGCACCTAATAGATAGCTATTAGTATTGTTAGAGGGAAAGTATTTCAAGTACAACAAAATGTATAATTGCAGAACTTTACCTTGTAACTATAATAAAACTACAGCATGCAATTTTCTGAATAAAATAAATAAGCGTTAAGTAACAAAAAAATTCTTGCTCAGGAAAAATTATATCTGGAAATAAATTGAACCAGAAATTCTATGCCAAATTCTTAAGGAAACACCTGTCTATATGCTAGGCACCTCCTGTTAAGTGCATATTTCTGATGAGTCCTCCAACCACAGTCTCTTGTGTTTTTCTTTGCCTTTTCCTTGCAGGTCTTGCCTATAAATATTGACCAGATACAAGTCTATTTGGGTTCCATCAAAGTAAATCTAGTATTCAAAATACCAAAATCCTTATGTGTTATACATTTATCCTCATTTGCCAAGTGCAAAAGTATTAAAATATACATGTTCTAGTATGCATGTGAATATTCCTTTAAATTTTGAATAAAAGCACCTAATTTAAATTTTTTGTCATTTTTATTGTAGACATCAAAATCACAGTGTCTTTGCAATTTACATGTGAATTGTGAATAAATTATAAAGATTTACTCTCCACACATTTACAGAATCGTATCACTTCTTCCCCTCTCTTACATGTATAATGTTTCCAATCACAGCAGTAAGTGTGATTGCTCAAGCAAAAATCCGCACCTGTGACCATTTACAAAGTCATATGTTGGTATGTGCTAGAAATTAGAATATTCGTGAGTTGTGCATGATATCTTTTCAAAACTAATGGAAACTGAGAGGCTGTAAAAAAAAAAAAAAAAGGCCCATTATTTGCATGTCCTATTCTGTCAAAGATATACACAATCTGGCCTTTCCTTATCTTTTGTAGGTACCATTTTCAGGATGCAATGCTTTTGTCAAAGATAAGATAGGAAAAGAAAAACTGTGTCTACTAGTCTATATTCACACAGTCTTCTCTCATCAGTATTCTGAAGGCTTTTTCCCCCTTGAAGTATTGCTGTCACTTTTCACATTTTAACACCCAGCCATCAACTTTTCCATAAATACAATCACACCAGGAGCTTCTTCATCTGCATGTGTCAAAAGGAAAATGTAAGAGATGTATATTTCATGACATAATAACATTCTACAAAATTCATAATGGAATTCTGCAACATTTGGAAGATATTTCTTTTCTCAGACTGATTCAAGAGCTGGGTCTTTCATATATGCCAATTTGCAACTTTGTTTTATTTTCATCTTAACTTTTTTGGTCAAATGATCTCTTTTTCTATGATATCCATCTACCCAGAAGCTACCGTAGAAGATGTCTCCACCTCTTTTGTGTGTGCTATAGAAAAATAAGTGCATTTTTATGGGAAAGAGATAAAATGGAAAGGTAAAGATTATAATGTGTTACCCCAAAAGGTAGGCTATAAGGAAGAAGGAAAGGAGGGAATATTCATTGATTTCTTACACTATCCAGACATTCACACTGTTTTTAGAACTTTACTTATGTTTATTCTGTTAACAATCACAGGTTTATTAGGTTTGGTACTATAATTATTCCCATTTTACAGATAAAGAAACTGAAACAATGCTAATTAGTGGTCAACCTGGTAATATATTCCAGGTATGTTGGCCCCAAAGCTCAGATTCCCAACCATTATACACGATGAGAGCTATAGGCTGCACCCAAAGGAAAATAATTACTGCCAGGAGGAAGTATGAGAGGGAAGATACAGACAATTTGCCAGTGTTTGCACCTCATTGATCTTTTTAAAGTTTGAGAATTTCACTGAGATGGTGAGGAAGAGAGGAAAATGTATAAAAATCAAAATATCTGATTAAACACTGGATTGTATATTTAGTTAAATAACTTTTTTCTCATCTGAAAGTTAACATGGTTCATAGAAAATTTGGAAAATGTATAAACATACCAAAAAAATCATGATAATCTAATAATACCTTCCTTTTTTAAAATAACAATTAAGATATTTGGCATCTTGATTATTTTCTGAAAATAAAAGCTATTATTTATGGAATTTAAATAACAATGAGTGTGAAGGTAAGGATTCAATTGTTTTTATACTTTGGAATTTAAAACATTTTCAAATTAAATGCGGATTTATTCCAGTAATGTAACTGTGGTTTAATATTAGAAAACCAGTAAACACAATTCACCACACAATGGATTAAAGGAGAAAATAAATTAATTATAAAATAAATCGATAGAAGAGAATTTAAAAGCAATTAAAAATATGCGTTCAACAGCATACAATGATGGGATAAACATCAAACACAAATAAATAAATTAAAATATGGGTTAAGTGAATGAGCAAATGAAATAACTTAATAGCCCTTAGTTAATCCTTACAACAAACCCAAAAGATCAGTGCTGGCCTTTTTTGTTTGTTTGTTTGTTTTTTAATTCTCACCCAAGGATATTTTTTCCATTATTCTTCAGAGAGACTGGAAGGGAGAGAGAGAGAAAGGGGGAGAGAAACATCAATGTGAGAGAGACACTCCAATCGTTTGCCTCCCCACAGGGCCTGGATGGGGACCAGGGATTGAGCCTGCAGCCTAAGCAGGTGCACTTGGCCAGAATTGAACCCAGGCCCTTCAGTCCCTGGACCAACGCTGCAACCACTGAGCAAACCAGCCAGGGCGACCAGTGCTGTTTTTATCCCTGCTGTATAGATGAGGCAAGTGAGGATTAAGAAAAGTTATCAGACTTATTCTACTCTCACATATAATAAGAGATTAAGCAAGGATTCAAATCCAGCTGCTATTCCAAGCCCAAGCCTCTATCTATTAAAATCTATTCAGTTATAAGCTAAAAATTATTTATATCAAATTATTAAGAAATAAATCCATCATCCTCATTAATAAAATTAGAAATTTGACTATAGTCATGTCCGTTATAATGACTCCTAGTTTTCATCTAATGAAACCAGGAATAAAAACAAAAATTGGTTCTTGGATACTAAAATTGAATTTTTCCAAAAGAAAAGACATTTAAATATTTCACAATTTGATTAATATGATTTTTTTAAAAACTTATTTGAATAATAGAATCAAGAGAACCGTATAATATTGACTGTCATTGCTGGAAATTCTTAAACAAGAGCCTGACATCACTGACTTTAGCTTATGGAGTTTTATAAAGGTCATTCTTGACTTCAGAACAATTTAATAAATTATAAGATTCTGATGCTTTTTAAAAGAACAGAGTCTTTAATTTGTTTCATTCACTGACTCTAAGCTATCATTTACTTTTGGAATTACTATAAGGACTTTTTTTTTTAACATGTGAGTAATATTTGGGGTCACATATAACTGTAAGCAAAAGCTTGAGTTGTTTTTTTCAATATTCAAAAAAATAATTTGCTGTATTTCTTATTACAAGGAAAGGATGTTTAAATATGGGTTACTGCTCTCATATATTGATTTATTTGTTATCACAAATTAAAACATACATAGTTCTACGTATCATAATAGCCTAAATACCATTTTTTGTGGTTTATACTGCAAACTTTATACTGTATTTGCATTCAATATCCCTCATCAAAAGCTGTTTAAATATATAGCAAAGCTTAAAGGCAATTTTTATTTGCATTAACTCTTTGGCTATTTATGTATAGGAATACAAGGGGATTGATAAATTATAAATGGAACTACTGACTTCATTATAGGTGAAAATTTCTCTAATATTATCAATCCAATGTAAGCTAGCTGATGGATCTAAAAATGTTCACTATATCAGCCATTTGAATTTGGAGAGAATATTTAGTTTCTAATGGAGGCCAAATACAAACATCTGTACTCATTTTATATATCCAACTAGGCATTGATAATGGTAAAGCCTTCTGGCCTTAAAAGACACTGAAACAATGAAGTGTTTACATGTATTGTTATTTTTGTATTAACTTCATTTTAACTCATAACAATCCTTAGGCAGAGTCTCTCCAGTAGCTGCATGGCCTACCATTCAAAAATCATGCGTGTAAAGACTACAGTGAGAAATAAAAAACCCTGCAAGTGTAAGTGAGTACTAGCACCTGTGTTGATCTTGAGTCCTAAATCGTGACAAGTTTCTCTAAATATGTATAGGAACTACCCTGGTCAGGCCCGGGGCGATTCCCCATGCAAGAGAAACCATACGGTCGGTTTGCCAAGCCAAAGCAGGGCAGGGTATGAGGACGCTGACTGTTATTTGATAAGTTTGTCCATAAGGATGATGAATGATAATATTTACGTGAAAGATTGTGTTTTTAGCCTATATTGTGCTGCCACATAGGTTCTTTTCTGAAAGTACACAAAGTTATGTCTAACATCAATTTCACAAAATATGCAAAGATCAGTAGTGTACAACTTACATTTTCACTTTTAGTTTACTTGGCATTCTTGTCTAAAAGAATGAGACTTAATCTTAGTATTTTCAACCCATGCATGTGTGTGTTCGTTAAAAAAAGAGAGAACTGAGCAACGGTCAATCGGCAAAGTCAAATTCAAAATTCCTGAGGTAAGAATAGGCATAAATGAGCTGCAAATATCCATTCTCCCTCACACAGGAGCTAACACAACCCAAAACTACACAGTGATTGAAATGAATAAAAATCACAACTCTAAGCGTTGAAAAGGAGAATGCTTAGGCTTTTTACAGTCTAAATTAGTGAAAGAGAATTCTTATTTTAAAAAATTTCTTCTGAAGCCATTATTGGAATCTTTAAAACAAGAAAGGAGACACTTCTGTAGGTTAATTGGAGACTGCAGGGCTCACAGAAAATGAGGCTGGAATGAGACCTGGAAAGTATGACTCCACACCTTTCTTTCTTTTTTTCCTAAATTTTATTTTTGTTTAAAATATTACAGATGTCCCTTTTTCTCCCCAGTTACCCATTCCACCCCGTCCCATCCCCTCCCCAGTCCCTCTCCCCACCATTGTCCGTGTCCTTGGGTTGTGCATATAAGTTCTTTGGTTATTCTCCTCCCCTCCCCCGACCTGCCCTCCTCCATCCCTCTGACATTCATCAGTCTCATCTATGCTTCCACGTCATTGAATCTATTCTGTTCATCAGTTTATTAAGTTCCTTAGATTCCATGTATAAGCAAGATCATGTGATGTTTGTCTTTCTCTGCCTAGCTTATTTTGCTTAGCATAATTTTCTCCACGTCCATCCATACTGTCCCAAAGGGTACGAGATCCTTCTTCTTTACAGCTACATAGTATTTCCATGGTGTAAATGTCCCACAGCTTTTTTATCCAATCATCTCCTGATGGGCATTTGGGCTGTTTCCAGATCTTACCTATTGTCAGCTGTGCTGCTATGAACCTTCCATTTTGAAGCCCTCTGAAGTACACACGGTTTATTTGGGTGCCTCAGAATTCTCACCTGGATCAGTCCTAAAATACCCAAAATACCATTTCTAAACATCTTGTCATATAATATGTTTTTCCTCTGTGCTCAGATATTCACTCATTGCAGCAGTGATCACTACAGGATATTTATACTTTTATACACAGATTCTTTTCCAATTAGTGTCAGGCCATAGTTATGATAGCAAGAACCTTAAAAGCAGTGGATAAAAAGAAACAGTAACTTACTAAAAGGAGTTTAAAGGGGGAAAAAAATTATTCATAGTCTTCTTTGGATGTTTTTGTAAAAAGAAGTTATTTTAAACAAAAGAAGCTATAAAATGCAAAACCTCAGAAATTTGTTCAATAGGCCATAACTATTTATTCAGAGATATATTATTCTAAAAAAACCCTGAAAGTTACAGTTCACAAAATTATTTAGCTGGCCCCTTTTATGTGACCCATTTCAAGATTTGCGAGACCAAATTTACAAATAGCACAACCAAATAAGAACTTTCCTTCTCACATGCTATGATTTATACTGCAAAGCATTTCAAAGGAGTCCTGGTAAAGAGCTGATCTCTTCCCTCAGCAAGAATTAGATAATCAGAAAAACCTTAATCATTTCATTCTCTGATTTTCTCCAGCCCACTTTTAGATATATTTCCCATTTCACATCACACTGGGGCAGGCATCACCTACAGGGAGGAAAGATATACAAACTTTTGGGCAGCCTGACAGCTTGTCAGAAATCTAGCTTCTGTTGCAAGACAGAATGAGAACAACAAAGTTTGGCTGGCACTCTCCATCCCAGCAGCAAAAGAAAGATGTAACTTTTTTCTACTGAGGTTATTATTTCCCATGGAACGGAAAACCTTTTCTAACTTACTGCATCTAAAAATGCTGCCTAGAGACCATGCACAGTAGATCATCAGAACACACATGCACACAAAAAATTAGTTTTTAAAGAAAATTTTTGATTGGTTCCAGTTTTGCTCAACTGAGTAAACTACCTTTGGGAACTTCCTTGCAACCCGCCTCCTTGGACTGGTAGAAATCCAAAGTCCAAGGCTTTATAATTCATTTTCCCATTCCTTCCCTTCCCCTCTCCACTCCACAGCCCTGATATTGTAAATACCTTGACTGTAAACATAAACAATTGCAGTACAAAGAGAAAGAATCATTTATAGGTAAAGGTTGAAATATCATATTTTCTAGAAAACCACTGAAAACACCCTCTTATAGTAAACTCAGTCATTTACATCATGGTGATAAATGGAAAGGTGGAGAAAGACCATAACCTATCTGTATTTGGAGTGATCAATTTAAAATTAAAACACAACTCATATTCTACACATTGCTGCTATTTATACAAGTCATGAAAATGAGACTAAAACTGCAAGCTGGAGTGAAATTATGTTTGGCTAAGGAACAAATAGAATGAAAGTAAATAAGAATTATGAATATAAATGGAAAATGAGCTTGATATTTTATCATGTTTTATTATTTACACATATTACCAGCAGAAGCACTATTACTAATACTTTGGTCACACTGTGAAGAGCTGATTAAAGGCTTGCCATTTATTTTATCCAGAAGATTGATTTTATTCTCTCACTTATCTAACTGGTCACTAACTCGATAAGTATTAAAATAAGATTGACGATCTAACTTGCTGACTCCCAGTCAACATGGTGTTGTAGGAAAATGTGATACTCAAATCTTCCAACAGCCACATCAAAATTACAACTAAACTACACAAAAACCATCATTCAGAACTGCTTGAAATTTAGCTGAATGGAAGTCCTACAACTAGGGATGTAAAGAAGAAGCCACATCAAGACTGGTAGGAGGGGCAGAGAGGTGGAACAGGCTGGCCCCACACTCATGTGTGGTGAATAAAAATTGGGAGGGATATATATATATTTTTTTAAATATCTTTATTGATTTCAGAGAGAGGAAAGGGGAGGGAGAGACAGAGATAGAAACATCAATGATGAGAGAGTCATTGATCGAGCCTGCAACCCGGGCATGTGCCCTGACTGGGAATCGAACCCCAATCGCCTGGATCCTAGGTCAACACTCAACCGCTGAGCCACGCCCGGCTCGGCAGGGAGGGATATTTTGACTGTGGTCTCCCCTGAGGAACGTGGGGTCCCAGCCTTAAACCAGACACCCCATTCCAGGGTTCCAGTGCCAATAAAAGAAGTCCCCATATCTTTGGGCTGTAAAAACCAGCAGGGATTGTGACTGAGTGAGACAAAGGGCTGCCGGAGTCCCAGGCATTCCTCTTAAAGGGGACATGCATGGGCTTAATTCAGACTCACTCTCTCTGAGCTCTAGTACTGGGGCAGCAGCTTCAAAGGAACCAGAGACATACAGGGAGGAACAAAGTTGTCTGGCATCAGAGTGGGACAGCTCTCTGCCAAACAAAAGTGCTGACAGAGGCCATTGTTCCTTTTCTGAGCCACCCTGCCCCTGAGCAAGCAGGCAGGCACCACATCTGTGTCTCCATCAATGTGGCTCACCCTGTTTGACTCATCCTGGTGATTCCCTGAGACCCTGCCCCACCCAACTTGCAGGCCCACCCAAGCTGTTTCCAGTGGGTTTTCTATACTAGTGGCCTGTCTCCGCTCATGCTTTAGATTTTCCTAAAATCTCTCAAATAAGCATCATCTAGCCTCGGCATAACCCATTCCTCTTGCTAAGTGTCCCCAGGCCTGACACTAGCAGTGGCCAGCCTTGGTTCACAGCTTGGCTTTACCAGGCTCCGAACTCAGCACAAGTAGCAGCCATCTACAGATGATTTTGTAGCTCTTGCCAGCTGGCCCCAGGCAGAACACAGGGGGCAGCTGACCTTGGCCTGCACCTCCTGAAGGCCCCAGAGCCAGCGCACCTGGTAGACAGCTTCTGACCATGTCAAAGTTCCATCCAACCATCTCTACAAACAACACACTCAAAGAGTGGGCTCAGCAGGCACCAGAGCCCTGCTGAAGTAAGTCCTGCTCTGTTCAGTAGCCCCTGCATAGGTGATTCTCCACGGTGGTTGTTGGTCATAGCCAGTCCTTGCAGCCAATCTGCCTGGGGGGTAAATCCCTCCCACTGACCTACCAACAGTAATCAAAGCTCCACTACAACAGTACACAGCTCATACGGGAAAGGGGATCACTCCTGGAGTGCCCAGCTTGGGTGATAGGAGAGGCTATGCCACCAATTACATAAGTCCACTCGACCAAGCCTGGGAGATGTAGCAGCTCTACCTAATACCAAAAAAAAAAAAAAAAATGCCAAATGAAAGAACAGAACAAAACTCCAGAGGAAAAAAAACAACACTAAATAAGATGGAGACAAGCAATTACTAGATTCAGAGTCCAAAACACTGGTTATAAGGAAGCTCAATGAATTTAGTGAGAACCTCAACAGCATAAAAAAGACATGGAAACCATAAAAAAGAACCAGTCAGAAATGAAGGATGCACTAACTGAAATGAAGAATAATTTACAGGGAATCAACAGTAGAGTAGATGAAACCAAGAATAAAATCAGCAATTTGGAACATTAGGAAGCAAAAAACACCCAAACAAAACAGAAAAATAAAATAAGAATCTGCCCGTCCAGGTGGCTCAGTTGGTTAGAGTGTTGTTGCATACACCAAAAGGTTGTGGGTTCGATTTCCAATCAGGACATATACCTAGGTTGCAAGATTTCTTCTTTAAGAACAAAAAATAAATAAAAAATATGAATAATAAAATGGCAATACATACATTTCTATCAAAAACTGAATCTAAAAAACAAAATGAACATGCAGAACAGGAACAGACTTATAGATACAGAGAACATCTGATGGTTTCCAGATGGGAGGGAGGTTGAGGGAATGAGTAAAAAAGGTGAAAGGACTAAGAAGTACAAACTGGTTGTTACAGAATAGTCATAGGGATGTAAA
Organism: Miniopterus schreibersii; assembly: GCF_964146895.1. Taxonomy (NCBI): domain Eukaryota; kingdom Metazoa; phylum Chordata; class Mammalia; order Chiroptera; family Miniopteridae; genus Miniopterus; species Miniopterus schreibersii. Next base: position 114,692,178 of record NC_138102.1, on the reverse strand, counting down.
GTACAGCACAGAGAATATAGTCAATAATATTCTAATAACAATGTACAGTGTCAGATGGGTGCAAGATTTATCAGGGTGATGACTTAGTAACTTAAGTAATGTCTAATCATTGTTGTGTACACCTGAAATGAATATAATATTGTATGTCAACTGTAATTGAAAAAAAATGATTTAAAAAATTTACAAATTGTTAAACAAAAATGTCTAGTTGCTCAAAATTTTCCGTGAAAATATAAATATAAATACTCCTTAACTTAAAATGGGGTTACCTCACAATAAACACAATGCAAGTTGAAACCATTATAAGTCAAAAACGCATTTTACACTTAACCTACTGAACATAGCTTAGCCTAGCTTACCTTAAATATGCTCAGAACACTTACATTAGTCTGCAGTTCAGCAGTTATCTTGAGTTTCATCTCAAGAGTAATTGCCTTCCTTTTTTTCTTCTCACCAAAAGCAGGAGACACAGATAGGCATTTTGGAGATATGATGGGATCCAAAAACACATATCGCAATATACAAAAATTGCTGACAACACAATGCACAATAGAGTAGCCGTGGTTTACCCTGGTGATCACATGGCTGACTGGGAGTTGTGGCTCATTACCACTGCCCAGCATCACAAAAGAGTATCATTCTGCATATCGTTAGCCCAGGAAAAGAAAAAAATTAAAAAGACGCTTTCCACTGAATTCATATCCTTTTGCACCACTTTAAAGTTGAAAAATCGCATGTCAAACCGTGATAAGTTAGGGACCATCTGTAGTTACCATTTCAATCCTTCTCTGCCAAATTTTCATCATTCCTTCTTCTAAATAAATGCTTGGGGAGTGTGGGGGATGGATAGTTATATGCCAACGTTACTGGGATCTGTGTGTGTTTTTCACATAGTACTCTAAAAATATGAAAACATGCTATAATGTTTCTAATTCCTACAAACAGGCCTAACCCATGAGTATACACTTTAAGAAGGTGTTTGACAACTCTCCTGTATTTTTGAATAATTGAGAATCTCTTTTCAGAGGAGATGCCCACTCACATGATATTCTCTGAATGTCTGAAAAAGACAAATGGATTTTACTAAATGAAAGTCAATCGCCTCACCTATAAAAGTGAAAAGAGACAATTAATATGAGAGGCTCACTGAATCTGACTTAGTTAATGATTGGGAAGATCTCTGAAACACATTAGAGAAAAATATTTCTTCAGAATATCCGTGATGTGTTTTGCTAGTCATCTTAATTGATCTTTCATTTCAAAAAGCAAATGTGAAAAGAAGGCAAAAGTAAAGAGCTACACCTCCAACATTATGCATCATTAGCTGCATTTTAATACTCTTATAATTGACTTTGCAGCCCCAGACAAGCACAAAGAACACTGATTATGGATACGAGGTAGCTTTGACTCCTTGAAAACTGCATGCACCTTATGAGTACTTTGTTTTAGAAAAAACCATTCCCTACACACTTCATTTCAGCTGTTAGTGCAAGCAAACTTCTCACTGATGTCAATGGGTACTTTGCTTCTCTGGTCATCAGGGGTAAACCCATGGTTAAAAAGCCAAAGTACATTGTGCACCTAAATAGACTTTGGAAACTTCAGAAAAGGGAAGGGCAACTTCTTAATTGACAGCTTAATCTCTTTCTCTGAACCTATTTTTGTACCACCACATAATAATCTCCATATCTCACACATGCTTTTTTCTAAAGTTTACATTCGCTTAATTTCATGTGTTGGTGTAAACTATTTTATGGGGAGGGGGACACAATGAAAACCCTTGTCATTTGAGGTTTGTCCTGACATATATGTTATAAGAAATACTAGTATCATCACAGCGTTTACTAATTAACGTTTTTATGACCATTCCTCAAGTTTTACTTGAGGAATGGTCATAAAATATTTAAAAGTCCTATTTTTGCTCACAGGATTGACAATGGCACAAAGTAAAACTTGATGCTTTCAAAAAAAGTTCAATACCAGTGTAAATCAGAACTTAGCAGCAACTTTAGTTTGCCAGGTCTTTGTTTAAAGGAGTGTGGAGCATACACTTTTGTATTCCATCCTTGTATTCCTCACATGAATTTTTCCTGATCTCTTTTTTGACAACTTGCCTTTTCTTTCTGTGTTTGCTAGCCAGACTAACAGTTTTTGTAAACTGATGACTTCAGCTCCCTTATTATTCCACATTACACTGCTGTACAATACCAGTCAAGCATTATGATATTTTTTCACTCCAGCTGTGTTGAACCACAAGTAGATATGAAGCAATTGACCTTGTTGTTCATTGACTTGTATGATGCTTGACTACATACTGTTTTGTGCCACTCACTTCACTTCACGCATCTCATAAAGTCATGACCTTTGTAGTAGATATTACTCTCCAAGCTAGTTTTAGAAAAGCAAAGCATTAAATACAATATGGCCAGCACTATGAAAATGTCAAAGATAAGCAGAGTTTTGTTGTTGTTGTTTTTTATCTAAGATTAAGGGAACTAAGATCCCCTGCTTTCTATAAGAAAAACAAATTAATAACTTTAGATCATTTGGAAAGGACTATTATATATAATAATTTTAAATATTTTAAAAATATTAATCTACTTTATTTATTGTAAACACAGTTAATGTTTTTCATTTTAGTGACTCTTCTATTGAATAGTCAGATGGTGGTGGTAGGGTAGATTTCAAACATTCAAAAGAATTAGAAATAAAATGTATAAGCAAATAAAAGCTATTATCGAATTTTATCATAATTCACAAACTTGGATGTGGGAATTTTACCTTCATAATTATACACCCTGTACATGACTAGAAAGAAACATCTGAAACCATAGCATTTGTAAGAGTAGTAAAAGGCTTATTAGTGGATTTCCAAATATCAATCAAATGATAATGATGTAGTTGATATTTGTAAGATATCACTGAGAAAATAATAAACTATAAAAATGTAGATATAATTTGCATTAACAATATATTTTTCTGCTTGCTGACAAACTCTTTTTTTGGTTGGTGACCACTTCTAAGGCACAGTTTTATTACTCATTGCCTTTCATGAGTATGTGATAATAATGTTCCATATAGAAACTACTTCATAACATAACAGCATAAATAATAAATCCTCTATCATTATATGATTAAAATACTAATTATATCAATGTTCAGTCAGGAAAAGAGAGTTAAAACTATTATGGGGAAAGGGAAAATTATTGCTGGAGAAGTTGAGGTCTGGAAGATCAGAGTTTTAGAAACTGCAAAGGAGCTATTAATGTCTTTAAATCTAATCAGATAAAAGAACACATTCCAGAATCACAGCCTTAATGGTCTGCCCCCTTGGAACTGATACATAAAATCTATCTCTATTAGTTAGGGCTCAGTCAGGAAACCAGAGCCACAAAAAACACTATGCAGAAAGATAGTTTGCTATAGAAATTACAACATACACAAATATAAGAGGAGCTGAGGAAGTTAAGTTCTGTAAAAGGGGGATGTCAAAGGACTAAAGAGAATCGATAACCATGACATCTGAAGTACCAGTCTGCGTGGACAGGTCAAAACTTACAGGAGAATCCTAGAAACAATGTATATCTGGCTGCCAAAATGGCAATGCTAAGGAGATGTGGGAGAGAAGTCATGCAGGGATCTTTGGAAGTTGTTTTCTCTCTACAAAGTTCAATGAAGCCCTTAGTAATTAGCTTAAGACCTCTGTTAGCAGGTCGAATAGCCGAGAAGAGAAGCTAGAAGATGGAGCCCACTAACCCCATGTCTTCCTGAAAGTAATGGTCTCCTCTTCAGTTTCAGTTTTCAAGTCATGCACAAGTTGTGCTCTTGGCTAACTATAACCTAGAACCATACAGAGAAGGGGATTTTGAGAAATATAACTCCTAAGCATACATACAAGTGGTAATATTAAGACTCCAGAGCACTAACCACTTTATAAGTAGGACTTAAACTATGCAAAAAAATTCCCTAACAATTGAATCATTTTCACTATAAGGCAAAAAATAGATAGCTAATAAATATACAATTAGGTTATTGTTACTGAAATTGGTTCCTTTTTCTATCTATTTACTGATCAGGAGAAGGTACCGAAAACAAAGCAATTACTCAGCTCTCCCAATTTGTAAATAAAACACACACAGACAAAAGAAGCAGTAGAACAGCAATGAACGTATATCTGAGATAGCAAAATGCGAGGGGGGTGATCTGAAATGAGGGTCAATCCTATTTAAATTGGAACTCTAAACCTGCTACGCCTCATGCAGCTGTCCGTGAGGGTAATATTTTCTGAGCCATCTCAGATACAAGATACCCTAGTATATACACATGGTATTTGGGGCAAAATTATATTGTTTTCTATCTGCTGAACTGAACCACAATATAGATATGCCAACCCATTCTCATTATTCCCTTAATTTCTTTAATTACTTTCACATAGTTTCTGCTTGGTCCTCAAAGATAGTCACTCCAAGAAAAACATACCTCACTCCCCATTATTTCTCATGGAACCTTACAAAAAGGGGCAAAAAAGAGCTGTCCCAGCTAGTCCTATTTAAAATTAATATTATATACCTAAATGCTCAATGTTCCCTACTTACAAGTCTGGGGAAGGCATTGCATAGAGATTTACCTTGTAGTGGCCTAACTATACCATATTGCCTTTCAGTTCTTCTTGACTTACGTAAAATTTATCCTGTTATCAAGGAGGAAAAAAGGATGCGACCAGGTAGAAAATTTCAAATGGCAAGGACTGGCTATGTCGGGATATAGTAGTAGTCAGAATTGGCACTAATGTTATGCTTCCCAGTCTAATATTAGCTGAATATTATCCTTTTGATGATCTAAATTGGGAGAGAGGAGTCAAACCTCTTTCCTGGTCTTCATTGTCTAAGGCTGAGACATATTATTAACTCTGCACATGCAAGGGGCCCTTTTCTAGTAGCTTGCTATTCATCCCACCACCTTTTTTTCTTTGATACTACGTACTTTAACTCCTGTCCCAGGATTTTTCTTATCCTCAGAAAGAGCTTAGCAAATGGAAAGTGTCAGGTATTAAAAAGTAATGCAGAAGTCAATGTTTTGTCTGGGGGAAAAAAATCTCATTTTTTAAGTGCTACGAAACATAGCAGCTATGTGGAGTTTGTGATCTTAAGCACCCTCCATGATCCTGAAAATGCACTGCTGTTAGCAGTCAAATCAAAGGATGGAAGGAGGGATTTTATGAGCAGCAAAAAGTTTGAGATGCTTTGAACTTTGAGCCTTTCTTCCTTCTCTCTTGTAGACCATGATAAGAGTGGCATCTTTGAAGTCTGGAGGCATTAGTTCCGATGCCCCCTGTGATTTTTTCCTTTCTTTACCATGTCTGAGGCCTTGATCTCTGCCATCTGCTTCTTCTCCTACTGCGGCGCTCCACCTTTCATTTGCACCTGGGTCATCTTCTTTTCAGGTGTGCAGCCTCCCCATCTTACCTATGAACTAAACAGCTTTGGAAAAGCCATGAATCTACTGAGGGTTACCGGGAGGAAAAGTGAAGAGAAGTTCACTTAAAATAAACCACAGTGCTTTTCAGATAAAGTTTAACAGAAGTCTTTGGGATTTTTTAAGCCTATCTTTTTAACACTTTTTACAAACTATAGAGAGTTGTCCTTCTTCTTTCCTCCTTTCTAACTTTAAGCTGTGGTTGAACAGAATACAGGGAAATGTAGCCAAATAATGAAGATAATAATGAATATAAACATTTAAGAATAGCATGACAATATCTTAGACTTTCTTTTTAAACAGCCTCTTCATATCTGACTAAAGTAGGCAAATGTGTTATGTAGCAAGTACAAATGCACTCTACAAAATCATTATTGCTATTCTATAGATTATTAGTCTGTTTAAAGACCTCCAAAGATGGCAAGTGACATAGTATTCTTACAATTAGTTTAGATCTCTACAGGTTGTCAAGAAATGTATACTTAAACTGAGAGCTATCAAATTTAGGCATGCTTCCCAAACACTTTTTTTTTCCTTACAGGATGAAGACACATAAGCTCTCAACCGAGCAATTGTATATCCATTGATTTGTGCAAAAATATTAATTGAGAAGCTAGTGCTAATAGTTACTTTGCTTGGTGATGGGAATACAATGGTGACTAGTAATAAATAAGGGAGCAAAGTTAATAAGTATTATAAGGGAAATGATGAAGATACCAACAAAATGAATGAGAAGGTGGTATTTCCCTTTCATGTGGCTCTAGCACAGTGGGTGAGAGGAAGAATTGCTCTGTAACTGGGAAAGATGATTAGGGTTCCTGTCTGTCTCAATGGTCATCACAGTGAACAACATGGGTGTCACTAGTGACCTTTCTTTCAACAGAAATTTTAATGGTGTGGCAGACAACATAGCCAGAAAGATGTTTTTAAATGCAAATTAAAAGTGAGAGAATAGAGGCAGGGTAAATAACTTTTACTTTCAGAAACTTTTGCTATGAAGGTCCAAAATGGGGAATAAAAAATTAGCCCAGCTATAAATTGATGATCAGAGTTCTATTAAGTCATATAGTTGACCAACATAATATAAAGTATATTAATTTATGTATAATAGTTTGGAATATACCTAAAGAAAATTGCCTTTTATATGCAATTTTCACTCATGAATATGTGGTTTATCAATTAGCAAATAAATACTGTAAATAATCTATTGGCTTGGTATTAAAATATATAAGATTGAATAAATATTTAATACACTCATTTTCTTAGACTTAGATGTCAAATCAATTGCCCATGGAGATAAATACCTAACAAGAAATAAACATGGTCTAAGGTCTGACATAAAAACCACTGTACTGAGCATCTCTGTAGGATTCAATTCTATAATCTTATGTATCCTTAAATATTATAAGTTAACTTTTTGTATATCCTAAAACCTATGGTTTTATTAAATCATACAATAATAGATGCATATTTTTGTCTTTTTTTTAATTTTTTTTTTATTGCAAGTAGCAAAGAACTATCAAGTTAGCTTATTTGAACAAATGGAAAGAAGCTAATGCTTGGATAGGAAAACTTAACATTATAAAGGTATTAATTCTTTCTAAGACAATATAGAAACCTAACATAGTCTAAGAAACATAGGAATAATTTTTGTTTTGTACTGTTTCTTTGCAACTAGAAAAACTGTTTATATAATTCAAATGGGAAAATAAGCAAAAATGGCCAGAAAATCTCTGAAAACGAATAACGTAAGGAACAAATAGCCTTACCACCTATTTAAATGCATAATGATTATTCAATACTTAAGTTGGTAGTATTGGTACATGAAAGCAAATCAGTGCAACAGAAATGAGAGTCTAGAAACCACTAATGACTTGGAGCAGGAACAATTATAATAGACAACTGGGTAGGAATTTGAGAAAAAAATTACTCACATCTACACTTCACTTGTTATATCTAGATAAATTCCAAAGGGATCAGAGAAGTAGAAAATTGTAGCACTGCATGGGTCATAAATTTTGCCACGAATTGGTTCCCCTCCCCACCCCATTAAATTGTGCCCTGCTGTTTACCTGTTACTCTCTCATACCTGCAGATTCTAAATCCAGAGCCTCTCTGCAAAGCACATCAGAGTTTTCTACTGGTTACATCACTCTCCATTCTAATTCATTATTCAGCAACCTTTCCAATTTGTTTCCTGTCATTCAGAAATAGCTTGAAATATTTCAGCTTAACATACACATGCACATATACACAAAGATTTTATTGCTATATGTTTATACCTTTTCCTCCCTTTACTATAATTTTAATGGGGGCTTGGGAGTAAAATGCATAAAACATATGTGCTTAGTTCATGAAATTAAACAAGACCCCTAGATTAAAAAAACATTAAGAGAGGAATACATTTGAGTTCAATCATCTCTTTGCAGTACAGCTTAGGAGAGCTTAACCAAAGAATTTATATGCATATATGCATAACCCATGGACACAGACAATAGTGTGAAGAAGGTCTGGGGGGGGGGGGCAGGGGCAGGGTGGAGGGGGTCAATGGGGAAAATAAAAAGGCTATCTGTAATACTTTCAACAATAAAGACAAAATTTTTAACGGAGCACTAAATTTGTAAGGGAGCACTTAAAATTTAGTGGCTTTTCACCACGTAATCAAGTGCAGTTTCATTTGTTTGGCAAAATGAGAGCCTAATCTAACAGTAAATCTGGTCTAAAATTAAAAATAAAATAAAGTAAAATTACCAAACACTGAAATCAGAGCAATGTCTAAGCTATACTACTGCCTTCCCGTCTTTATAAGGGACAGAGTCTCAATTATTCCATAAAGGTCATTTATGTAGGTTTTTTAGTTTATGTCATTGTGTTTTCATCTATGTCATCTCATAAGATCTCTCAAATTTTTGAAACTTGTTCCCCTCTATACTTTGCTATTCTTAATGATATCTTAAGTTCCTTCGCTACTTAGATTTAGATTTGGAATCTTATAAAGTCAGCCTATACACCTCTCTCACTCTGGTGATAAAAAACCTTTAAAAAGTCTCAGATTTAAATAATCTTTGTTTTCATCTCTTCTCCATTTCCCTAACCACACCCTGTTCTAGCATGAGCTCAGACTCTTCTTCTGGGATTAATGGTATAGGGAGGACCTTCTCAGACTGAAATGGTTACTTCCCGAATTATACAGTCATGTTCCAGGGAAAGGATTCCGAAAACCTGCTCCCCTAAACAGGAATACAGTAGCTAATGAAGGGGTGGGCAATTCAGGAACTTTGATTTCAAGACTGATTTGTTCCTCTTGTATGAATGAAATAAAAATGTGAGAAAAGTTATACCAAGGTAAATTAATTCAATACATTGCTCACCTAAATAATAAAAGACTGTTCACAGAGTCAGTTCATTTAGCAGAAATTGTTTTTAAGGCATGGGAAACTGTGACTGTTTTTATTTTCAATGCTATGTTTTTATTTTGAATACAGCAGAATAAAGTCCATAAACCAAAACAGTAGGGAAAATTTTTACAGATAGTAAATAATTTAAATCAGATTTTATTAAAACAAGCAAGAATATGTTGTGGAATTGGATGCAAAACTCACATGAATATTTTAGAATAAGACATGAAACCATAAAGAAATTTTACATTTATGGCTAACCTCTTGAGGATCTACTCACAAATACCCAGGGACATTTATAGTCTCCTTTTCCGTACTAGTTGGGAAAGTTTTAAAAGCACAGTCTAACATAACTGAAATATTTTTTAAAAATTTATTAAAGATTCAGAGGACTCAGATTCTTTCCGTTTTAAGTATGTGAACAATGAAAAAAGACTGACTAGAATGCCCAGATAATTTGATGACATAGTAGCATATATATTTAGAAATAAAATTCTTTATAGTCATATTGCTAGGTTACTTTATATACAATGCCTGGAATAGTTCCACAAACACCAATATTTGTGAAAATCAAACCTAATATTGGAGAACACAGTTCCAAATAATGTTTAACCTCTATTAGGTCAATTTCATATAAATATTTTCAGTTCTTATCAGGTAAAAATCAGGATATCTCATAAAGTTGAGGAATATTATTAAATTGATAATACCTATAGCAAAATAGCAAAGCCTTAGAGTCAGACAGTTATAACTGCGATCCTGCCATAATGCACTAGTGTGAGAATGGACAAGTTATTCAGCTTCTATGAGTTTCAAGTTATTTGTATGTAAAACACAAATAATTGCCCTGGCTGGTGTGGCTCAATTGGTTGAGTGTCATCCTATGCACCAAAAGGTTACTGGTTCAATTCCTGATCACGGCACATACCCAGGTTGCAGGTTCAATCCCCAGGAGACAACCAGTGGATGTTTCTCTCTCTTCTCTCTCTCTCCCTTTCTCTCTCTAAAATAAATAAAACACATTTTAAAAACACACAAATAACAATACCATTGTTAATAATGGAGATGCCCCTTAGTGGTCACATATGCTCTGTGGATTTCTTGAGTAATGAAGAGATTGAAATCTTTTAATAGTACATCAAAGGAGCTTTTGTTTGTTGTCTGTTTTTGTTTGGCTTTTCCTGGGTAAGAGAGGAAGGTATAAAAACTCCACAGACTACTCAGTTTTCATGCCCTTACATGCCCTGTGGTGTTCCTTAGTGTTCTATGAAAACAGGTTACATCTGTCACCTGAATTGTGAACTATTTCATTACCTTCTATATTCAATTGGTCTTTCAATGTAATATCCTCAGGTTCTGATTCTGTGAGGTTGCTCTCCCTGAATATTTTACCCTTCTACACTCCGTCATTTACACTGTGAACCTGAGATACCATCCAGAATTGTACCATTTTCTTAGGGAGTGAAAAGGGCTGAGAAAGACAGAACAAGCACAGGATAGCAAAATGAATGCATGTATACCGCTTGGCTTAAGAGATAAGCTGTGGGTTTGGTGAGGTGTATGCTGTACATGTGTACTATACCTGAGAGATAAGCAGTGCTGTGATGCAGCATTCGGAGTTTAAAAGATAAGTCATGCAAGGGTTTAAACTAGAAGTAGAGAATCTTGCACAGACTAGCTGGACCTTGGTTAAATGGAAACAACTAAAATAGATATTGAGTTTATATTTTGGCTATTCAAGGAAAGCAATACCTAATGTCTTACGGACTAAAGATATGGGACAATGTAAGGTTCTCAAATAAATATATTCATTGGTTTAAGTTTCAGTTTTACCTGTGTATTTTTAAAGTTACCTGGAGACTTGGGCCACTTATTGCAGGGGCATCAGATGTGACGCTTCCTGAAATGCTGATCTTGTGACAGCACTTACCTGCCTGCAATCTTTCAACCTCTACACAAACCTTTCACAACAAATTTAGACTTCTTGAGAGGACACATCATCCCCTTAGGGCATCTGTAAACCGCTATAGTCTGACTCTGACTATTTCACACACACACACATACACACACACAGTATACACTGGTCACATCAGTATATATGCAGTTCCTGCAATAGGATAACTTTCTAGGCCTATAGCCTTCACAGCTTAACACAGGCACCTTGTGCTCTTGTCTACCTTTTCAATATTTATGCTCAGCTAAAATATTTTTCTGGTCCCTACAGTTTAGGGATAGTGAATCTGCATAGCACTAAAATACCTCTAATTGGTGCATCCAAGTGATTCTACCATAATGGTAGGTTCATGTTTCTACCACTCCCAGTGGAGTTTAAGTACATTACAGAAAGAGACCATTGTTTATTTGTTTATCATGTTTGGTACATGGAATATAAAACACCTAAATATATTATATAGGATGAATGATGAATTAAATTAATTGAGATTTATTTCTTGATATTATACCTGGAAATTGATATTTCTGTTCTGATTTTTAAATGTGTCTATTTTAAAAATATTTAGAAAATGCATTAAACACAGGCACAACTTAAAACCATCTGTCATCTTACTATTCAGAAAATAAAGAATTGTTGGCATTTTGTTTTATTTCCTTAATTCATTCACATGTCCACATGTGTTTATAATTTAAAGTAAAAACAGAGCATTTTAGAACTGCAGTTTTTATCATGTATCTTTAAAAAGAAAACAACTATTCCTAACAAGCTGTATATAGTAATCTAACTTCCAGCACAGTAGCAGGTTATTTTTAAAGAAAAGAACAACTACTTTTGCTTGGAAGAAACATTAATGAGACCTTTAGTTATTCTAAGGAGAGGCTAGATTGGAGAGACTGAGACAAACTGGAGTTAATTTGCTTAATGAACAATGTAAAAGAGACTCCTCTTCTCACATTATAATAGAATTGCTGATTTTTAGCTGAACACATGGCTGCCTAAAATGAAAATATTTCCCAGCCTCTCCAGTAAGGTGACTAAGGGCTGCACAGTAGGATGTAAGATAAAGTTACCTGCCGCTGTCCATAAAGACAGCTGGTGAGTGTTGCTTGCCCTGTCCTCTTTAGTTGTTTCTTCATTCTGCTTATTAAAATGTGGTGTGATGGCTGGATCTCTACATACAGATAAACAATTCTATACTAACCTTTTGGAACAGGAATCTGACACACATCTTTGATTTGTAGAGGAACATTCCTAGAAATGGAATACACACTTAATGCATTTTTGATCAACATTATCGAATTGTACTCTAAAATCATTGCCGCAAAAAATAGTTGCACAAACAATGGGTAAATGTTCCAATACAAAATGTTCTAAATATCACCAGATTTTTCTCATGTTTGAATCTTTGCAAAATTTTAAACAAAACATCTCACCGATGTTTTAATATGGATTTTTTTTTTTTGTATTTACTGATTAGGTTAAATTTCATTCATAATTATGCCTTTTATAATGTTTCTTTCTGAGTTTTTTCTTTATATCAACTTTTCCCTGTATTAGTTTATCATATTTTCCTAATAATTGAAAGCATCATGTATTTAAAACTTAATTCTCTTTGCCATTACAGATTAAAATACTTTTTTTTTTTCTAGTTTAAAATTTGTCTTCAATTCTCACTATGGTATTGTTTCAAGATACAGAATTTAAAATTATGTATTAATATATCTTCTGTCAGAAACATTATTAGCAGAAAGGTGACTTGGATTGTTTATTGTGGTTTTTTTTTTTAAATCTTATATCTATACATGTCTATACCTGCAGAGAGTACAGAATAATGTCCAACATAGGCCTTAACTATAGGTTTGAGTAGAATCTTCTAATCCATGTTCAGAACATCTTCCTAACCCTACACAGCTTAATAAATCAAGAACCATCTCAACAGTTAGCATTAATAAGACCTCACTACTCAATGGAAGTCTAGACCAGACAGATAAATTTGTGACTAACTTTATTATTTATTTTAGGAACTTTCTAAAAAACCATTTCTCTGAACAACATACTGTTCCAATATCTCTCTCAGGACAACATATTGCTCCTTATGAGAAATACTATCCCCCTTCATAGGGTAATAAATTACTCAACTGAGCCAACCTCTTATTTATCAAAACACGTTACTCATCAAATCCTCACCTCACTGTGTCCACCAGTCCTAAGCAATTCTATTATGATCTTTACCCAATACTAATCAAATTTCTCCATCAATTAACTGAAACGTGCCTCATATCAGATCCCAATACCTTATTAATATATAACCTTGACAATCCCAGCCCCCCCCCCACAGTTCAGAAGGACTACCAAAAAATATACCTAGGTGGTGAAGTTATGTCTCCCTTAGTGCAGTAGGTGATAAGCTTGTCTTAAATTGAATGATAGGCCATTAACAGTTTACTTGGTGAAATTCTTGGAGAGTTGGAAGTAGACCACATGGACTCTCCAGAAGGTTGAACCTATATGTGGCTCTTCTTCTCTAATTCCTCTTCCCTCGTTCCTTTCTTTAACTTGTTCTTTGACATCTGCTAGAGGGCATTTTCAATCTAATCACAAGGAAATCCCCACTTCCCTTAAGGATAATCTCTGGTTTTTCTTCTACTTTTCTGTCCTCTTCGTCTCTGACTATAGCCCAGTTTTTCATTCACTCAGCTCCTTTAAGACCCATTCTTGGAATAGTGGTATGGTGGCAGCAGTGTGGAGGAATCATGAGGAGAGTGGAAGACCCACAGCTGCTCAAAATGAGCTTTTAATAAAATTGCATTTTCAGTTAGTTATCCCCTTAAAAAGGGACCATTTTCTTCCTCTGCCTTGAATTACATTGTCCAGTTCCCCCTTTTTAGTCCTAGTGGATAGATCTGAGGAGAGAGCAAAAGCTACAAAAAGAGAACAAAGGGGAATCGCCATAGATCCTGCATCTCAGAGCCATTGGGTAGGCAGTGAGGGGAGGAAAGGTCTCTTCCTTCAAATTCCACAAACTGAATTTTTTCCTTCTGTCAGGCAGTAAAGTTTGTGTCCGAGTCAATCTTCAACTTCGTTTGGATTTCAGTGTTACAGTAAGAAAATCATCTGGATTTTAGCCACAGATAGATTGCCAATTTGGTTTCTCAGAAGCACTATGAGTTTATACAGACCTCCCTAAAGCTTTCTTCAGTTTTATTAACATGCAATTATAATGTTATGTGAGTTTCATTTATGACAAATCAATTGACTACTTTCAGCATTTTCAACAGAAATGTGATTTTTATTTTATCTTGTTTCATCATTCAGGTATCAAAGTAATATGTTTTTGTTCTTCATATATAAATTTTTATGTAGGTGTCTTTTCCACACAGTACTTATTGCATTTTCCAGAGGGGAACTTACTTATACTTGATTATTTCATAACTAAAATTTTTCAAATATTTTACCTATTAAAATATAAAATCTAGTGAAAATATACCAGTGATTTAAAATATTTACATAAGGAAAAAAAGCTTTTTCTTCAAGAAACCACAAATAGATTCAGGTAGTCTATTCTTTCCCTTAATCAGAAAACAGACCAAATTTTAAATTAAGATATATTTTTGCAGCTGCTACATTTAATATTATGATTATCTCTTTAAAAAAATGAGATATGGCTCAGCCGGGTGTGGCTCAGTGGTTGAGTATAAACCTAGGATCAAGGAGATCAGGGTTCGATTCCCAGTCAGGGCACATGCCCGGGTTTCGGGCTTGATCCCCAATCTGGGGTGTGCAGGAGGCAGCCGATCAATGATGACTCTTTCATTGTTGATGTTTCTAGCTCTCTCTCCCTCTTCCTTCCTCTCTTTGAAATAAATAAAGATACATATATAAAAAAATTTTTTAAATGAGATATAGCAGAGTTTACAGAGGCATATTCATAAATTCTAATCCAAATTTTATATATTGTGAAGTTTATAACATACTGTTTTTTATAAACTCATATGCATAACAAGGTGTCTCCTTATTTTTCACTTTTCTCTTATTAAAATGCAATTTATTAGATATAGTTATGAACCTGTGTTAATATTCAACTCAATAAATATTTATTGAAAACCTAATATGTGCAAGATACACTGCAAAAAACAAATTACAATCAAAACAACTCTTGATTCAAGGAGCTATATTATCATGTGAAAAAGTGCTGCTAGCCAAGAAAGCAGTAACAGATAAAATTCTGTGGAAGATGATAAAGTAGTTTAGAAATCTCAAATTTTGGGTGCAGTTTGGAAATTAGATTTGGATCTTACCTTATAAAATACACTGAACCTAGGTGAGTGGAGTTGGAAAGATGCAAGTTATAGTTGATGGGCAATGGAAAGAGACCATTAATTTCCACAGCGACTCCTGAAAATGCACAGGTATATTCCCATCTTATTTTTCAAAAACATTGCTACTGTTGTTTTTTTTGTTGCTAACTTGAAATACATTTTATAAACTGATGTCTGATGATGAGATTGTCCTTTCCCATCTTAAATGGCCCACCAAACAGCCAGAGAACATTGCACAGGCCCAGTGAGGGAAGGAAGGGCATGAAATTGAGCAAAGAAGGAATATAGCCCATGTATAAAAATATATGAACAATAAATCTGAAAAATGATTAGGCTATTCAGTGGAGAGCCTTATAAAAGGTTGTACCCCATTAGATGGGTTTCTCAGTTCACAAGATAATTATTGAAATAATGCTTTGCAATTGGCTTCATTACCAGATATGTTTCTGTTCCAAGGGTTAGAGAGCTGCCACTGCAAGTAGACCTTACCCACCTGTGGTCATATACCCAAGCCCTAAGGAGCCCAATTGGGATGAATGAGATTGTTAAGCAGAAAAGAATTTTTGGTATTGCTCTCACAAAAAGGGTGCTTGCTTTAGCTGCTAGCTGACCCAGGAATTCCTTCTCTCTAATTCTATCATTAAAAACATGATTGTAAATAGTCTCTGGGTAAAATAACATGTTATGTTCAGGCATCTTGGCCATCTGCATGCCCGCCTCATTTCAGAGTTGTAGGTAATAAGCCATTGCTACTCTCCGTTTCATTTCTATTGTGTTGATTGACTGTGGCCTTACTTTCTAAAGAGAATAGATTGATGTAAACATTCTCCAAATATAATTTGGAGTGGTGAGAGGACATGGTAACAAGAGCTGCATAGGCATTCCCTCTCTGAAACTTCTACAAAAGACTAAACCCAAAAAGCAGAAACAATTCCAAGGGACTGCACCCCTTAGTAGGCAATGGAAAGGAATTGGCTTTGAAACAAACAAACACACACAAAAAACAACAGGAGAATGATATGATCAGAACTGAACATTGCTGAAAGCAACTTGGCAGCAGTGTCAAAGTTGTATCAGAAGAAAAATATAAAGTATTTACATAGACCAAGCGTAAAGTAATAAAAGCCAGCAAAAGGCATCAAAGATATAGATTTAAGAGGCAGAGTTGGAATGCACAGGACGCTGAAACTAATTGAATGAAGAGAGGTGCTAAGGGAGGAAGAAATAATTAAGTTTCAAGTCTTGATTGAGAAAATATTGAGTTTGTAGACATTGGAATTCAGGAGAAAGAAGTAGTTTTGAAGTGGAAACAGTCAAAATTGGGTTTGTGCCCAAAAGGGAATATACATAAATATGTCCAGAAGACAAAGGAAAATTAGATCTGATTCATGAAAGAAAGATGAGAATCAGAGATTTAGAGGTACAGATTTGGTTCACATGCACAAAATGAAAATTCCCCATTGCAAAAGTTATGGTGAATGTGTTATTAGGTAAAAAGTTAATATTTGGGAAAGAAACAGCAGATGGCTATTGCTGATCTTAAAAACATAGCATGTTAACCTTCAAATAAATGTCTTTCTTATTAAAACTATGAAGATATGCGAAAATCCTCATGGCACTATTAGGATAAGAAACAAAGAAAAAATAGAAATGAAACTAACAAGCAAGTTTAATTTTTGGAAGTTCTATCTTTGGTTACTCATAGTTTAGAATTTTAAAAGTAGTCTTTTAAAGAACGTAGAAGCAAAATTAAATTATCCCCAGGTTCCAAGTATTGGGACCCATTAGGTTTACTTGCATCAGCAAATCATTTCACAGCTCTGAGTCAGTCTGTTGAATCAAAGTGGGTAAATTAATGAGGAAAACCTCCACAGGACTTCCCTTTATTTCAAATCAAGCACACATAAAGAATTGCATAATATGTATTCTAGCATTTTAACCCCAAAGCTCAATGTTTATAGGCCTCAGGCAAATGTTCAATGCCTTCCAAAAGTATTAGGCACACAGTCAAGAGTAAAATTCACTCTCCACTGGAGCCTACTAAATCAACACCTGGGATATTAAATCCTTCATCTCCTTCCACTGTTTAGGAAATGCAGGGACTAATCTTAATGTGAAAGTTCAATATAAGAGCTACATAATATATAAAGCTGGAATCATGGTAAATAAAGCAAATCAATTAATAATTAGCAACCATGTATTATCAATTATTGCAATTTAGACTTTTTTTAAAAAATCTGAAAATTTAGAATAAACATACTGCATAATTGGAAGAAAAAGTCCTAAGAGAATATTTATACCAAAAGATATGTCACAGAAATCTTGGGAATCATGGAAGAAGCTTGGGTCATTCCACAAATGTTTATTCAAACTTTATTCTTAATACCTGTGGTAAAAATGTACCCTGAAATATCATACACTAAAATCAACACATTGTTTGTCATTAGTTTTGAGTTCATGCTTTGGTGGTAATTCAGCCTGGCAAGAAATCTAAGATGAGAAACCTCTCCTGCTATGCTTATGTAATTGAAGAGTATGAAGAAGTTATAAATATATTACCACATAGCAGAAGTAGCAAGCTACATGTGGGATCCCCTACAAATAACAGATAAATTTAACTTTTTCAACATTTTAAGGAAACGCACAAGAAAAAACAACAAAAATAATAAAAATGGTAAAACTAACATAAAATGATAATGTCATTAACTCCTACTTTAAAATATTTTATGTTCATCATAACAAACCTAGTATTCTCATAGACTGACTTTGTAAGTATTAAATGCCATACATTTTACATATAAAATTTAAATAGTACATAAGTTCGGCTTTTAACATTGAACACATGGTCACCTTGCCTTCTATAGGTATTCATTTTATTCATTCAAGCTGCTTAACAAAGCATCATAGACTGGGTGTTGTATAAGCAACAGACATTTATTACTCACAGTTCTGAAGGTGAGAACTTTTGAGATTAGGGGTGATAGCATGGTTCTAGTGAGGACCCTTTCTTGGAATGTAAATTGCTGGCCTCTTGTGTCCTTATGTGGAAGACAGAGAGAAAGCTAGCTCTCTGGCCTCTTCTGATAAGGGCACTAATCTCATTTATGAGAACCCTATCCTCATTACTTAATTATCTCTCAAGGACATCCACTTCCGAATACCCTTACGTGGGATTAGGTTTCAACATATAAATTTTGGGAGATGCAAACATTTAGTTTCTTGGAGTACTTAATTAGTAGTATACAAGGATGATATTTAAATCAAGAACAAGACAGGGATGTTCGCTTTCACCACTCGCATTCAGCATAGTACTGGAAGTCCCAGTCACAGCAATCAGACAAGAAGAACTATGAGGCGTTCAGATTGTAAAGGATAAAGAAAAACTGTCATTATTTGTAGATACATGATACTATATACAGAGAACCCTTAAAATTCCACCAAAAAATTATTATAACTGATAAATGAATTCAGTAAAGTAGCAGGATACAAAATAAATATCCAGAAATCGGTTGCATTTTTATATACAAATAATGAACTATCAGAAATGGAAACTAAGAAAACAATCCCATTCACAATAGCTTCAAAAAATAAATAAATATCTAGGAATAAATTTAACCAAGGTTGTAAAAGATCTGTAATTAGAAAATTATAAGACACAAAGAAATTGAGGAAGATACAAATAAATGGAAGCATATACCATGTTCATGGGTAGGAATAATTAACATTAAAATATCCATACTACCCAAAGCAATCTATAGAGTCAATGTAATTCCTCTCAAGATACCAATGGCATATTTCAGAGAACTAGAACAAATATTCCAAAAATGTATATGGAACCACAAAAGACCCTGAATAACCACAGCAGTCTTGAGAGAGAAAAACAAAGTTGGAAGAATAATGCTACCTATGATATCAAACTATAGTACAAGGCCGTAGTAATCAGAACAGCATGGTATTGGCATAAACCAGACATATAGATCAATGCAAAAGGATAGAGAGCCCAGAAGTAAATCCAAACCTTTATGGTCAATTAGTATTTGACAAAGGCAGCAAAAACATACAATGAGGTAAAGATAGTTTATTCAATAAATGTTGTTGCTAAAATTGGATGGATACATGCAAAAAAACAAACAAACAAAAAACAGCAACAATAACTAGACAACCTTCTTATACCATACTCAAGAATAAACTCAAAATGGATAAAGTCTTTTTATTTTCCACAAATGTTCATAAACACTTTTACTTGTAATATCCAAAAACTGGAAAAAAATCTAAATGTCCTTCAATAGGTGAATGACTAAACAAACTGTATCAAAACAGATTATTTAAAATGATTAAGCAGATTTAAAAGAGAACCAAATAGAATCTTTAAAAATTAAACTGTAATTGCTAAAGTTTAAAACTTCCAGGAGAAATTATCATATCCTTAACATGGAATACTACTTTTAAGCAGTTAAAAGGAATTAACTCTTCTTTTTATTTTTTTAATTTTTACTTTTCCTCATTTTTTAAAATTTATCTTTATTGTTGAAAGTATTACAGATATCCCCTTTTTTCCCCTCATTAACCCCCTCAACTGTGCTCCCACCTCCTCCCCAGGCTTTCACCCCACTATTTTCTGTCCATGGGCTATGCATATATGCATATAAATTCTTTGGTTAATCTCTCCCCACCCACTCCCCCACCCCTTCCCTCTGAGATCCATCAGTCTGTTGCATGCTTCCATGTCTCTGGATCTATTTTGTTCGTCAGTTTAAATGTTAGACTCAAAACCATAAAAGTCCTAGAAGAAAGCATAGGCAGTAAAATCTCGGATATTTCTTATAGCAATATTTTTTCTGTTACATCTCCTTGGGCAAGGGGAACAAAAGAAAAATATTTTAAAATGGAACTACATAAAACTAAAAAAAAATTTACACAGCAGAGGAAATTATCAACAAAATAAAAAGACAACCCACTGAATGGGAGAACATATTTGCCAATAATATATCTGATCAGGGGTTAATATCCAATATCTATAATAAACTTATAAACTCAAACCAGAAAAACAATCAAATTAAAAATTGGGCAAAGGACCTGAATAGACACTACTTTAAAGAGGACATACGGATGTCCAATAGACATATGAAAAGATGCTCAAGGTCACTAATCATCAGAGAGATGCAAATTAAAACCACAATGAGGTATCACTTCACACCTGTAAAAATGGCTCCATCAACAAATCAACAAACTACTCCTGCTGGCGAGGGTGTGGAGAAAGGGGAACCCTGGTACACTGCTGGTGGGAATGCAGACTGGTGAAGCCACTATGGAAAACAGTATGGAGTTTCCTCAAAAAATTAAAAATGGAACTGCCTTTTGACCCAGTGATCCCACTTTTAGGAATATATACTAAGAATCCTGAAACACTAATCAGAAAGAATAAATGCACCCCTATGTTCATAGCAGCTCAATTTACAATAGCTAAGATCTGGAAACAGCCCAAGTGCCCATCAGTAGATGAGTGGATAAAAAAGCTGTGGGACATTTACACCACGGAATACTGCGCAGCTGTAAAGAAGAAGGATCTCGTACCCTTTGGGACAGTATGGATAAACCTGGAGAATATTATGCTACATGAAATAAGCCAGAAAGCGAAAGACAAACATCACATGATCTCACTTATAAGTGGAATCTAAAGAACTTAATAAACTGATGAACAGAATAGATTCAATGAACAAAGTAAACTAAAAAAATAGAAACAGACTCAAAGATAGAGAACAGATTGACAGCTGTCAGAGGGGAGCAGGGGTTGCAGGGCTGGGTGAAAAAGGTGAAGTGATTAAACACAAAAACAACAAAAAACTCAGATAGAGACAATAATGTGGTGATTACCAGAGGGAAAAGGGTCTGGGGGGAGGTAGAAGTGGGTATAGAAGAAGATGGAAGGAGACTTGACTTGGGGTGGTGAACACACAATACAATACACAGATGAGGTATTAGAGAATTGAACATCTGAAACCTATATAATTTTATTAACCAATGTTACCACACAAAAATTCAATAAAAAATGAAAAAAGGATGGAACACTGAAATCTTACCTAATAATAATTGCATTCAAATTAAAAAGTCTAAACACACTAATTAAAAGGCAGATATTGCCAGACTGGTTATAAAATGAGACCAGACTATAAGCTGTCTATAACTAACAGCCTTTAATAAAAAGGCAGATATAAAAGTGAAAAGAAAAATGTTTATCATGTAAACTCAAATAACAAAAAATGTAAAGAGGCTATATTAATTTAAGATAAAATAGGCATCAGGAGAAAGATACTACCAGAGATAAAAAAGGGGCATTTCATAATAATAAAACTGTAAGTTCACCAAGAAAACATATAAATTCTAAATATGTATGGAAATAACAAAACTTAAAGAACTTTTGAAAAGATTTTATTTTATCTTATTTTAAAATATGTGTTTATTGATTCTTTTAAGAAAGAGGAAGGGAGAGGGAGAGAGAGAGAGAAACATCGATGTGAGACAAAAACATCAATTGGTTGTCTCCCCCATGTGCTGACCCAAGTATGTGCCCTGACAGGGAATTGAACTGTTGACCTTTTGGTTCATGGGATTATGTACCAAACTGAGCCACACCAGCCAGGGCTGAAAAGATTTTAAATGGTATTTAATTTTCCAGTAAGTTGTTGCTATTGTATAAAAATGCAATTTATTATATAAAAATATAATTTATTATAAATATTATATAGATGTATATATTTACCTCAGTCAGAAGAAAAGGGATTTATTTATACAGAGAGAGCAATGTTATTATTTTCCTTATAGTACAAAACATGTTGCATGGCAACTTTTGCTCCCTAAAGGAATCAGCCATTTCCATTTTATATTCAAAGGGTGAATGAATTATAGTTGAACAGGAGCACAGGAAAATTCTATCAATAAATACTGCTTTGAAATACTGCCCTTAGTGATCTTATAACTTTGCTGCATTTTCCCATTTTAAAGCCAACTCTACAAAATTTTATACAAAGTGACAATCACTCTTTTGTCAGTTTGCAAATTCAAGTAATACAATACAGTGAGATTATATTTAGAAAATAGTTTTCCTGTGTAACTAATTTACTTTGCTTTCAAAGTGGCTGGTAGACACACAACATTTTCTATTTTCCTCAGCTAGGGCAAGAAATACAGCTTTTAACATTAAGTCTGACAAGAGTTTGAGCGGTTAGAAATAGCAACACTGGGTCTCTTCCTCTCTGTTCTCTGGCAGTCACTTACTGCACACTGAACTAATCTCCTCAGCTTAAACAAAACACACATCAAAGCCAGGGATTTTAGACAAAAAAAATAAATGAGCTTTAAAGAAAGAGTTTTGTGCAGAATATGAGATTTCCACACAATCCCCAAAAGTCCAAAGTGTTAATTAAAGAAAGATAATGACATCTCAGCATAAGTAGGAATCATCTTGAATGACAACACTCAAGTCCTCTCCAAGTAATAGTTACATATGTCCAGCATACTAATATACAGCATGTGAAATTTGTGCATCACTAAGCTTTCACTGATTTTGTTTATATGCCTTTTGGTTTTGAGGTTACAATATGGTCTGATAGAATAATGTTATGGAAAAGGAGATGCTATTATATGATTCCTACATTACAGTTTATATTTTGATTGGAAGTATAAGGGGCATTGTTGTTGTCAGGTGGTGAATGCTGTTCCTCCATAAACAGATGTTTAAGAGGAAGGAGAAAGATAGAGAGAGAAATAACAAAAACCACCAGGGGCATTAGTTTAACATGTTTTTGAGAGCATAAAGAATTCTGCTCTTGGGATATCTTATTTCAACTACATAATATAAATTATTCACTATCAAAGTTATCTTGATATTCATTTGACCTCTTTCAAAACCCAGGGACACAAAAAGGGCTGTTTAATTAAACTTTCATTGACTTTCTATTAGAAATCTAAAAGATCCCAGAGTTTATACATACTTGACTACTTGGTTAAAAACCTGGTCTACAATAACTACCATATTTGAGAGTTTCTAAGTAAGTTCTAAGTCTTATACTTTAGCATGCTGAAGAATCACCTGGAGGGTTTGTTAAACGAACTCCTAGGGCTCAGGTTTGGGTCTAGACATGAAAACTTGGATTTCCATAAAGTTCCTAGGTGATACTGATGCTGCTAGCTTGCAGATGACTCCAAGTAACACTGCTCTTGCGACCATCTAGTAACATTTATGTCCAGATAGATTAAACAAATACCTATGTTAAATTCTGTTCTATAAAAAAACAAGCAAACATATAGTCAGATTCAGCCTATAAATTTTTAGCAAAACTATCTTTCCTTATACAGGTATGAAAGGCAACTAGGAAAGCTGACGACCATTTATTTTTCAGGTTCACAATTCTAACCAAGGGTCTCAGCTCTATAACGTCCTTAGATGGTAGATAAATGAGTTTCATCATAAAGAGGACCTTTATAAACAGTGAGAAATATATCCAGTATTACATAAAATGTTAGGGGGATGGGTGGAGAGGGATCATGATTAAAGCACACTGAAGAGATCTCAAAATCTACACTAAGGATTGTTACTTTTAAAGTGATTGTTATGAAATTACTATATGAACTTTGACATTCATCCACCATAGCAGTCTGGGTTCAGTAAGGAGATAGAAACTCCACAGTACATTAAACAGGGGTCATTTAATGTAAAGAATAATTATTTATAATAAAAGAAGAACTATGAGATATAAGGAAACCCTATCCCTACCTCTAATTGAAAGGGCCAGAGCTGCTCTGCACTTTCTGGACAAGCAATAGACCACTCTAGTATGCAGAGAATCAGCAACTGATGGTATGAGCATGCAGTGGAAGTCCAGGTGTCGATAGGGACAGGACGCCTTCATAGTGCACAAGTCACTTGGGGAATAGCTGTGAGCAGGCTGCAAGATGCTTCCAGGGAGAGTTCAGGCACTGGAGGCTTGGACAGGAGGCCCTCAGATCACATGCTGTGCAGAAGCTCTGATTTCAGTGCCCAGAGGACTGTGCTGCAAGATCCCAGAGACCACCTTCTGGGCTTATGCTGGGGCAGTAAGTGCTCCATGGCTTTTCTCACATTCACACTCTCTCCTTCCTCTTCAGCATCTCTTGTTTATGGAGAAGCGCCATTTACCATCTAACAACAAAATACCACTAACTTTTCCTAAACCTAAGTTAAATGCTAATCTGGGAATCATATAAACAAAATCAGACACAGCTTAGTGATGCATACATTTCTCATGCATATAATTAATATGCTAGAGATTTGTGACTATTAATTCGAGGAAGCTTGAGTGTTGCCATTCAAGTTGATTGCTGCTTACTGCATTGATTTTTCTCCATCTTCTATAGTTTTCTATTTTTGTTACTTCTACTTTTATCTCTATTGTTTTCTTCCTTCCACTTTTTGGGGGTTAAATTTATAAAATTTTTAGCTCTTAAGGTGCAAGCTCAGAAGCCTAGATCACTGATCTCAATCTTCTCTTCTAATATAAGTATCAAAGCACAAATTTTCCTCAAAATATTGTTTTTGCTGCAACCCACAAATTTTAACAGGTTGTATTTTAATTTTTATTCATTTTCAAATATTTTTAAATTTTCATTATCATTTTCTCTTTGATACATGAGTTGTTTAGAAGTATTATATAAAGTTTTCAACTATTTGGGGTTTTCCAGATATATATTTTATTTATTCCTAATTTAATTTTATGTTCTCAGAGAACATACTCAGTGATTTTCAATCTTTTAAATTATTGAGACTTTTATGGCCAAGCATATGGTCTATCTTGGTTAATGTTCCATGTACAATTGAAAGTAACGTGTATTCCACAGTTGCTGGGTGTAGTGTTCTATAAATGTTAATTAGGTTAAATTGGTTGATAGGGTAATTTAAGTATTCCACCTACTTCCTGATTTTATGTCTAACTGTTCTGTTACAAATAGAAAAGTATTAAAATTACCAGTGTTAGTTGTGAATTTATCTATTTCTTCTTACTACTTTGTCAGTGTTTGCCTCACGTGTTTTAGAGCTTTTATCTTTTGTTCATACACATTTAGGCTTGTTATAGTTCTTGATACACTTACTCTATTACCATTGGGAAATGTCATCTTTATCTTTGATAATATTTCTTGTACTAAAGTCAACTTTGCCTGCTATTTATATAGGTACTTCAGCTTTCTTATTCTTAGAGTTTGCACAGTATATTCTTCCCCCCCACCATTTGCTTTTAAATAATCTGCCTTTATAATTACAATGTGTTTCTTATAGAGGGAATATAATTGGAAATAGCTTTGTTTTATCCATTCTGAGGATCAATGCCTTATAATTGGCATGTTTAATTCATTTATATTTAATATAATTATTGATCTAGTTCAATTTAAGTCTACCATTGCAATCAGTTTTCTATTTATTTCTTAGGTTTTTTTTTTTTTTTTCTTCTGTTCTTTTTATTTTCCTTCCATCATTTGGATTGAGCATTTTGGTTTTAAATGATATCTCCTCTTCAGTTAACTTTCAGTTTTTTGGTTTTTTTTTATGATGTTTTATTGGTCAAATATTTTCTTCAACTAAGTAATGATTTTTCAAAGTAATTTTAAAAATAAAAATACAATAAAGTATATTACATTTACCAGCATGTTTACCATTTGTATAGATCTCCTTTTCTGTCTATTTTAGCTCTACTTCTTTGTCATGACCTGAGTTTTCCATAGAATTTTCTGAGTTCTTAATATGATCACACTATTCTGACTGACCATACTCAAGAGTCTCTCAGCCTTCTTCTAGTTCTGGTAATTTTTTAGTTTGAAGAGTCCTCATGATGATTCTTTCCCATTTTTGATTATTTGGAATCTTATCCTTCACATATGCAGTTGAGTACTCAGACTCAGGGAGATACCTGTGTAGATTTCTGGAGTTCTTTTTCTGCATGTTTAAACAAACTCTGAAACCAAACTCTACTACTTCCAAAAATAATTTTTAAAATCTTAGATTTATTTAAATCTAATTAATCTCCATCTAATATATATGTTCGTTTTCTTTGTCATTTTTTCTATCTTATTTTTATTTTTTAAAATATGTTTGTATTAATTTTAGAGAGAGAGGAAGGAAGAGGGAAAGAGAGAGAGAGAGCAAAACATCAATTGGCTGCCTCCTGCACATCCCCTACTGGGGATCGAGCTGGCAACCCTGGCATGTTTCTTGATGGGGAATCGATACAGTAACCTCTTGGTGCATAGGATGACACTCAACCCACTGAGTAACACCAGCCAGGACTCTATCTAATTTTTATAACAGCACAAATGAAAGCATAGCTTTGAGTTAGGAGGATATGTTAGTAATTTAGGTGATAAACAGCAATGTCTTAGAATAGGGTGACAGTGGGGGAAATGAGAAGTAGTCAGATTTGAAGTCTTATTTTGAAGGTATTGCAAAATTAATTTGTTGATGGATTAAGTTTAGATTATCATAGAAAAGGACTCAAGGCTGACTCCAACTTTTTTGACCTGATTAACTGGTAGATTTACATTGTTAACTACTAAGGGAAAGCATCATGGGAGGAAAAAGTTTGGCTCATAAAAAATTATGAGTTTGATTCTGGAGAACTTAAGTTTAATAAATCAATCAAACATGTAAATAGAAATATATAAAATTAGATATAAAATCTACAGTTCAGGAGAAAGGTCAGTGCTGGAAATAAAAATTTGAGATCTGTCAATGTGTACAGAGTATTTAAGAACATGAAGCAGGGTATGATGAACTGGTATAGCTTATATCAATAGACCAAAAGTGGTCTGAAGGTGGATCCTAAGCCACAGCAATATTTAGGGAGTGAAGAGAAAAGAAGATTTAACAAAGGAGACTGAGAAGTAGCCAGCTATGTAAGAGGAAAATTGAGAGAGTGGCATCCTGTTAGACATCTGAGGAAGTATTTCAAAGGGATCAAATAGGCCAAATACCACCAATTGCTTAAGTTCTTTGAGTTGAGGTGGCCACTGGCTTTGTTAATTTAGTGTATAGGTGACAATGAAAAGATCTGTTTCAGTGGAGAAAAATAGACAAAATTATTACTAGAAAGGATTTAAGAGGAAATGCGAACAGAAGATGTAGAGTCAGCTAATAACGACAATCCTTCTGAGGAGTAATTCTATAAAGGGAAGCATAGAAGCTGGAAAGATTGAGGACACAGCAGGAGCAGTGTTCTGAGATATTAAGTAGCGAGAAATGGAACCCAAAGGAAAGGTGGAGGGAATGAATTCAGGCAGCATTTTAATCTTTTAATAGGAAAGGAGGAAATGGAGATACCGATACATTAGGTTGGTAAATTCGACGCTGAAGTGTAAGTTTTGTTATAATCAGTACTATTTTGCAATGCTAGGAGGGGAGAGGAGATAACTTTAAAATTGATTAGTGGTTTCCAGAAGTACCAGGTGAAGGACAGTGAACCCTGCTATACACATGACCTGCAAAGGCCCAAGGCATGAAATATCACCACCGACTTGATTCTGCAAACACATACTCTTAACTGAAAGACAATGTTGACCTTTTGTAGGAATCCTTACATTCTCTTGGTCTGAAATGACTGTCAAGTAACACTAAAATAACAATTTTAAAAACTGAAATGGAAATATCTCTTTTAGTAAAATATTCATATGAGCAACACCATTTGTATTTTGTAAAAAATGTAATTAATGCAACCTAAGGTGCATTAAAAATAACTATTATTCAGAATACAGAGTAACCACATATTAGAACACTATATGATTTCAAAAAGTTTATAAAGTTTTGAGGTAGGTAGGAAAGTCCTTTATCCCTGAATAGGTTGATATAGAATAAAAGAGGGGCTAAGAAATGCTCCAACTACCTCTCCATATAATTTCTGAAGGCAAATTCAACAATTAAAGGAAAAGGGAAGAGAACACAGATGTTGCCCTGTCAGTAATGAAATTGAATTAGATGAGGTCCAAGGAGAACCAGATGAAACAAAGTCTGTCTTTTGGCTCCTCACTGTTAGCGTAGGAGGGTTAACATGAAGATTTGAGTCAAGAAGGAAGATGATGAACAATCATAATTAGATATGCATTGGGTATATTTTCTTTACTTTGATTCTGTTTAAAGGGAATAAATAATGATTTATAATATATTCAGAGAGTAGATTTTTGCTTCTAGCTTATAGTTCCCAAAGGAATTAGCTAGTATGACAGTACAGCCTGCAAAGCTTTCAGTTCTCTATTTGCTAGTTTCATTGGGATTTTGCTTTTCTCTTCCTTGTTTGTTTATTTTAACAAAATAAAAGTGTCCCTCTCCAAGGATTTTTTTCATCATATGTATCTGTAAGACATGCACTTCAGCATTTGCATTTGCATTTGTGAAATAATTGTTTTATGTGTGTAGTGAGCTACACAAAGGTAAATAAAATTAAACATAGAGAATGCATTCTTACAAAAGCATATGTTCAGGGACTGGGAAATCAACAAGCTCCCTGGAAGTAAACAAAACCTCTAGGATAACATGGAATATGTGGATCTCATATCACAACCAATAGAGCAGGGAATTACAGCATTTTGACCAGATGTTGGTTGTAAAGAATAGTTATTTTACAAAAAACCATTCTCCATAAATCAAACATACTTAAAACAAAAATGTTTTCCTGTGCCTATCCATAATTTAAAAATAATGATCTACATATGCAAAGAGAGCAAGATTTGAAATATCCAGATAACTATAGCTAGTAATAAAGTTGCAAAAACAGTTTTATCTGGAAAGTTGTTTCTATTCTCCACTTCTTTTAATGAGATTGGAAACCTGATTTTTAAAATTACATTGCAAAACAGTGTGAAATAAATGACCAGGGCAACATCAGCAATAAACTAATTCTTTATTGCAATGCTACTATGCAATCTCCCATTGCTGTACCCCATGGTCCTTTCATCTAGTTGCTAATGTTGTAAGACACTTAGAAATAGATTTCTTGCCTGTCTTCCAAATATTTACTGTGCCCTTCAAAAAAGATTTCTTAAAACAACAGTTAATAGCTATTATTGAAAACCCAAAGTCTGTTCATAATAAACTTTGTCTACACTTATCAGATTTAATTTCTTCCCACTGTTACTGGGAAAACAGTGACTTTTATTCTTCTAACAATTACCACCTCTATGGGGTTTGGTCCCAATATGTATCTCAAAATATACTTCTTTTTTTCTCCAGAATTCTTTTAACTTATGGTATAACTAATGATATCTACAATTACATGTTATCTTGTTCAAAGGATTATCTAAATCTTTCCCTTATTCTACTATAGCATATATTTATATTCACATGTTTATATGATTCTATGTTTTCTTTAAAATTTAGGATATTGATAGAATATTTCTAGCAATAAAAATCACAATTTCTTCTAATAGGTATAAATGGGTTTTTTTACTTTATTTTTTCCATCTCCATTTATCCCCTCTACCTCCACTACCTCCACTATCCCCTCTTCTACTTCCACTTATCCCTCCACCCCCACAATCACCACACTGTTGTCCATGTCCATGAGTTCTCTCTTTTTTTAAATTTCCTTTTTTATTCCTCCATCCCACTCCCCTCTTCCCCAAGCTGTCTGCCTGCTCTTTCTCTATCTATGAGTCCCTATTTTGCTTGGTAGTTCAATTTGTTCATTAAATCCCACATATGAGTGAAATCACATGTGGGATTATTTCACTTAGCATAATGTTCTCCAGGTCCCTCCATGGTGTCCCAAAGGGTAAAATGTTCTACCTTTTTATGTCAGAGTAGTATTCCATTGTGTAAAAGTACCATAGCTTTTTTATCAACTCATCCACTGATGGGCACTTGGGCTGCTTCCAAATCTTTGCTACTGTAAATAACACTGTAATGAACATAATGGCATATCAATTCTTTCAAATTAGTGTTTTGGGTTTCTTTGGATAAATTCCCAAAAGTGGAATCACTGGGTCAAAAGTCAGTTCCATTTTTAATTTTTTGAGGTAACTCTATACTGCTTTCCGCAGTGGCTGCACCAGTCTGCATTCCCACCAACAGTGCACGAGGTTCCCTTTTGTCCACACCCTTAGCAACACTTGTTTGTTGATTTATTAATGACAGCCATTCTGACAGGTGTGAGGTGATACCTCATTGTTTTAACTTGCATCTCTCTGATGATTAGTGACACTGAGCAACTTTTCATACACCTATTGGTCAACTGTATGTCCTCTTTGGAGAAGTGTCTATTCAGATCCTTTGCTCATTTTTTAATGGTATTGTTATTTTGGTGTTCAGTTATATAAGTTCTTTATAAATTTTGAACATTAACCCCTTATCAGATGTATCACTGGTGAATATGTTCTTCCATTCGGTGGGAAGTGTAAATATTTTCCAACTGAATCTCTGACTCCTCAATAATATTGATATTTACTGGCATAGATCCTCCTTATTTAAAATTGACTTTGTATTTTTATTTCATTGACCCACTAGCATGATTTCCATGTAATTCTCCTAAATATCTGCCCTGCATGGCTTATTCTCATCAGGATTCAAGCTTTTGATTTTTCCCATTTCAAATACAAAGCCATGTCTATCATGAGCTATGAAGACCACAAAGGGAAAAGAAAAACAACACAAAATGAATTCCAAATGGTGGTGTGAATTCTGTAAAGTTGTGGCTTAGAGCCAGAACCGAACAAATTGGCTTTTTGTGGAGGACTATATTGGAGTGGAAATATCCAGAAAGTGAGGGAAGTGAATAGATATGCCAAATCTGTCTAAGATACAAACAAAAATAACATTTTTTTTGGCATATATTTCAATTACCTTAACCTACACAATATGTACCAGGCCAATAAAAATACACTCCCTTGAACAATTAGTTCTTAAAAGAAACCCACTTGCTCGGGGGAAGATGGCGGCCCTGTGAGAAGCAGCAGAGGCCCCCGCTCCCAGCCACAGACTCGATTTCCTCCTAAAATCCTACGCAGCCAGCTGGGAAAAACCAGAGACACATACCTGAGTGGACGGAGTGCGAGGGGGGAGCACTGAAGACACATCACGGAGTCCGGTAGGAGAGGGGGCGGAGGAAGGGGGAGTCCCCCTGAAGCCTGTGCTGGGCTCTGAGCCCCGAAGCCTGGAGGCTGCAAAGCTCCCTCCTCTCGGGAGTGTGGATGGCATCCAAAAGCGGGGACCCCACACCCGGAGCGACGAGAGGGGAAGGAGTGTCTCGTGCACAGGGCGGAGGGACCCAGGGGAGCGGTGAGTCCCGGAGGGAACGGCGCCTTCCTAGGGAACAAAGGCTCTAATGGCGGACGGCGCCTTCCTAGGGAACAAAGCTTCTAGTGGCGGCCGTGACCTGTGTCTAATGCTCAGGGTGCCAATCATAGGAAGGGCTGCCCCAAAGTGGGTGGCACCCAGGTGGTAAGAGACCAGAGGACTGCTCTGAGCAGCCGTACATGGGGACCCTCTGCCTCCCTGTGGGGCACTGTGTTGGGCCCCAGAAGGCACTGAGTCTGTGTGGCGTGGGGGAGGGGAGGAGCCCTCCTGCCCTGAGCTCCTGGTGCCGGGAGGCTGGGATCTGTGACCAGCCCTGAGGGGCACCATGGTGGCCCCTGGAGCCACCCCAGCTTTGCAGAGATCAGAGGTGCAGGGAGCTTCGTGGATCTGACTTTAGGTCCCCTCGGCTGGGTGCCTTGGTGTGTGGGCGGCAGGACCCTGCAGGGCAGACTCTCTGCCTGCGTGTTGCTTTGTGCGTTTTTTACTCTGATCTCTGAACTGGCTCCCACCTTCCCAGCATGCACTGCTCGGACAGACCAGCGGAGGCTGGGATTGGGGTCTGCATACTAGATGGTCTGAGGGGCGGGCCTGGTGGGACGAGCCAACCAGAGCTGAGCAGGGAGGGGCGGAGTCCGCCAGCCTCTCCTGCAGCCTGGAGCACCCCCCCAACAGGAAAGGGGCGGGTCCCACTCACTGAGGCCCCAGACACCCTGGCAGGGCATAGTCCTGAGGGGAAGGGAGAGCAGCTCACAGGAGGACATCATAAGAATAAGACTCTCAGGGACTGTTGTTTGGGAACTGGAGGAAATGCTAAAAACCCCTGCAGGAGGCTGGGGAGGCAAAGGGCTCACCAGAATGTGTTTTTAATCAAACCCACTGAGCCCAGGCTGCTGAAACGGCCCAGACAGAAAAGGCAACAGGCTGAAATCAATCTGAAGCTGCAGCAGGCCAGAGCCTGGGGGACTAGAATCAGAGGACAGGGTAGGGACTGAGGAGCTGGCAGTGGAGCAGAGACTAACTCCCGCAGAGTGAGCGCCTGACAGCGACACCTCTAGGGGGAGTGATACCCTGGGCTACACTAGCCACCCTGTACCCTAAAGACTCTACAGAAGACTCTAGAGTAAGACCAGGCAACTACAAGGTTGCAAAATAGCTGACAAGAGGAGGTGGTCCACAAAGAGCCTCAGATCAACCATCTACCTTAGGAGACCAGAGCCAAACCTAGATGGCTCCTCACATTGGCTGATACACAAGTACCTCCCAGAAGAACTGAAATCAGCACACAAAACACTGAGCCTCAGACAACACAAGTGACCCAGAAGAAACCCACCTGATTGACTATCTTTCTTTCTTCTGTTTTTTTGGTTTGGTTTGGTTTGGGTTTGGGTTTTTTTGTTTGTGTGTGTGTTTATTTGTTTGTTTTTTCTCTTTTTTCCTTAGGAAGAAGAGAAAGGGGAGAAAATTTGTTTTTCTTATTTTTTAAATTTTATAATAACTTTTTAAAATTTTTTTAAAAAACATTTTTAATTATTATTTTGTATTTTTTAAAAAGAATTTTGTCTTCCTTAGCTTGTTTTTAGTTTTGTTTAGTTTATTTGCTTTGTTTTGTTTTATCATTGCTTCTACTATCAAGAATTTCTTGATATTCCCTGCTTAACTGGAACTTTATCATTATAACCAAGATTACTGCTTTCCTCTATAGTTTCCACCAAATCTCTTACCAGACTCCCTGCCTGACTGGGCTTTATCTCTCTCTCTCCTCTCAATCCATTGGCATAACTGTTTTTTCTTTTTCTTCTTTTCTTTCATTCTTTTGTTACCCTCCCTTCTGTCTTCCTGTCTTTTTGTTCAATTGTTAGTTTCTCTTATTCTCCTTATTGGATTTTTATTTTCTCACTTTCAACTATTATCCTATTCCTATTCTCTCCCTTAATTTTTTGCTGGCCCTTCTTTCACAAACTTTCCTCTCCTTCTGTTATCTCCCAGTAGCTTTCCTATTTTTTACACTTTAGTTTATTATTATTTTCTAAATTTTCACCACTATTAACAATATACATCTCTCTCTCTAAGCATTACTTTTCTTTCTCTCTTTCTTTAAGCTTTTTTGATGTGTGTGTTCTCCCTTCACTCTCCCAGTTCTATTTTTACGTGGGTTGTTTTCATTGTGACTGTCAAGATATTTTGTAAGTACTCGTTGCTTCCTGGAAGTTTAGTTGTGTAATGTCCTGCCTTGCCAGCACCCGTACAACAGCTTACACAATGAGGTTGGGGCTGAGACACAGGTAACCTGAGAGGACAGTCCTCCCAAGGACTTATCAATGACAATCTAGACCCAACCACAACAGGAGAACATAAAGAAACCACAAAAGGGACATCCACAAGAGGGACACACCTAGAGCAAAAAGCTCAGAAGTATAAGGAAAACACACGTCTGGGCTCCACTGGACCCACAAGACAAAATCCCTCCCCACAAGGCTAGGAGACAGCAAATATATCTAATATATAGATACAAACACTAAGACCTACCAAAATGGAGAGACAAAAAAAAGAACAAACCCAAATTAAAGAAAAGGAAACATCGCCAGAAGAAGTCTTTGATGAGATGGAGTTAAGCAAGTTATCAGAAACAGAGTTCAGAGTATTGATGATTAAGATGTTCAAGGAACTTAAAGAGAAAAACAAGGCAATAGAGTATAAGATGGAGGACTTTAGGAAAAACATGAAAAAAGAGATACATAACATAAACAAAAATCAGACAGAAAGAATTCTGTATCTGATATCAAGAATACACTGTAAGGAACTAAAAGTAGGCTCAATGAAGTGGAGAATAGAATAAGTGACTTAGAAGACAAGGTAGAAAAAATTAATCAGAGTAGCAAAAAGAAAGAACACTTAGAAAGCGTGAGGACAGTTTAAGGGAGCTTTTGGACAACATGAACAGAAAAAAAATTCTCATTATAGGAGTGCCAGAGGGGGAGGAAAAAGAGCAAGGGATAGAGAACTTGGTGGAGGAAATAATGATAGAAAACTTCCCTAGGCTGGTGAAGGAGAAAGCCACACAAGTCCAGAAAGGACAGAGGGTTCCAAACAAGAGGGACCCAAAGAGACCCACTCCAAGACACGTCATAATTAAAATGGAAAATGTCAAGGACAAAGAGAAAATATTAAGGGCAGTAAGAGAGAGTCAAGCAGTGACCTACAAGGGAACACCCATAAGGCTGACAGCTGATTTCTCAACAGAAACTCTACAGGCCAGAAGGGTGTAGCATGAAGTTCTCAAAGTAGTGAAAAGCAAGAACATGCAGCCAAGATTGCTTTATCCAGCAAGGCTATCATTTAAAATTGAAAGTGAAATAAAGAACTTCCCAGACAAAAAAAAAAAAGGCTAAAGGAATTCAGTACCACCAAACCAGCATTGCAAGAAATGCTAAAAGGACTGCTTTATGAAAAACAAAGAATAGTGAAAGAAAGGTACATCAGCATAAAGGGGGGAAATGGCATTAAATAAGTTTATATCAAAAGTAACTTTAAATGTAAACAAAATAAATGGTCCAATCAAAAGACAAAGAGTAGCTGAATGGATAAGAAAACAGGATCCAAATATAGGCTGTCTACAAGAGACCCACCTGAGAGCAAAAGACTCACACAGGATAAAAGTGAAAGGATGAAGTAAAATATTCCATGCAAATGGAAAGAAAAAGAAAGCTGGAGTATCAATTCTTATTTCTGACAAAAAAATAAAGACCATAACAAGAGACAAAGATGGTCACTACATAATACTAAAGGGATCAATCCAACAGGAGGAAATAACCCTTATAAACATTTATGCACCCAATATAGGAGCACCTAAATATATTAAAATTTTCTTGGTCGGCTTTAAGGGGGAGATTGACAGCAACACAATCACAGTGGGGGACTTTAACACCCCACTGTCAGCATTGGACAGATCATCAAGACAAAAAATCAACAAGGAAACACAGACCTTAAATGACTCACTAGACCTAATGGATTTAATTGACATTTACAGAACATTTCATCCCAAAACAGCAGAATACACATTCTTCTCAAGTGCACATGGAACATTCTCAAAAATAAGATCACATGTTAGGGCACAAGGCAAGTCTCTACAAATACAAGACGATTGAAATCATATCAAGCATCTTCTCAGATCACAATGCCATGAAACTGGAAATCAACCACTATAAAAAAAACTCAAAAATATTCAAACACATGGAGGCTAAATAGCATGTTATTAAACAATAAATGGGTTACCAAGGAGACCAAGTAAGAAATCAAACACTTCATGGAAAGTAATGAAAATGAACAGAAAACAACCCAAAATCTATGGGACATGGCGAAAGCAGTCCTGAGAGGAAAATTTGTAGCATTAAAGGCCTATCTCAAGAAACAAGAAAAAGATCTAATGAACCATCTAACACAGCAACTAAAATAACTAGAATGAGAACAGCAAGAAAAGCCCCGAGGAAGCAGAAGGAAGGAAATAATAAAAATCAGAGCAGAAATTAATGACATAGAGACTAAAAAAAACAATACAAAAAATCAATGAAACCAAGAGCTGGTTCTTTGAAAAGATAAATAAGATTGATGCACCTTTAGCCAGACTCACTAAGAAAAAAAGAGAACGGACCCAAATAAAATCAGAAATGAAAGAGGTGATATAACAACTGACCCAACAGAAATACAAAGGATTGTAAGAAATTATTAGGAGCAACTAAATGCCAACAAATTGGACAACATGGGGGAAATGGACAAATTCCTAGAAGCATACAATCTTCCAAAGCTGAATCAAGAAGAGGCAGAAAACCTGAATAGGCTGATAACAACTAATGAAATTGAAGCAGTAATCAAAAAACTCCCAGCAAACAAAAGTCCTGGACCAGATGGATTTACAGGCGAGTTTTACCAAACATTCAAAGAAGAATTAACACCTATTCTATTCAAACTATTCCAGAAAATTCAAGAGAAGGAAAAACTCCCAAACTCTTTTTATGAGGCCAGCAGCATCCTAACCCCAAAACCAGATAAAGACACTACAAATAAAGAAAATTACAAGCCAATATCCCTGATGAACATAGATGCTAAAATCCTCACTAAAATACTAGCAAACCAGATCCAGCAATACATTAAAAAGATCATACATCACGACCAAGTGGGATTTATTCCAGGGATGCAAGGCTGGTATACAACATCCACAAATCAATAAATGTGATACATCACATAAACAAAATGAAGGACAAAAATCATATGATCATATCAATAGACGCAGAAAAAGCATTCGACAAAATCCAGCATCCATTTCTGATAAAACTCTCAGAAAAGTGGGAAGAGAGGGATCATACCTCAACATAATAAAGGCCATATATGACAGACCTATAGCCAACATCATGCTCAATGGGCAAAAACTAAAACCATTTCCATTAAAAACAGGAACAAGAAAGGTATGTCTACTTTCACCACTCTTATTCAACATAGTACTGGAAGTCCTAGGCACCGCCATCAGACAGGAAGAAAACATAAAAGATATCCAAATTGGAATGGAGGAAGTAAAACTGTCATTATTTGCAGATGACATGATATTGTACATAGAAAACCCTAAAGACTCCATTAAAGTACTACTAGATTTGATAAACGAATTTGGCAAGGTAGCTGGATACAAAATCAACATCCGGAAATCAGTGGCATTCTTATACACCAACAATGAACTTTCAGAGAGAGAAACTAAAAAAGCAATACCATTTACCATTGCATCTAAAAAAATAAGATACCTAGGAATAAACTTAACCAAGGATGTAAAAGACCTATACTCGGAAAACTACATGATACTGAAAAAAGAAATAGAGGAAGATTTAAACAAGTGGAAGAATATACCATGCTCATGGATTGGAAGAATTAATATCATTAAAATGTCCATACTACCCAAAGCAATTTATAAATTCAATGCAATTCCTATGAAAATACCAACAGCATATTTCACAGACCTAGAACAAAATTTTGAAAATTTATGTGGAACCAAATAAATACCCCTAATAGCTGTGGCCATCTTGAGAAAAAAGAACCAAATGGGAGGGATCACATTACTGGGTTTAAAACTGTATTACAAAGCCATTGTAATCAAAATGGCCTGGTATTGATACAACAACAGGCATATAGATCAATGGAACAGAACAGAAACCCCAGAAATAGACCCGCACCATTATGGTTAGTTAATATTTGATGAAGGAGGCAAGAGCATACATTGGAGTAAAGAAAGTCTCTTCAATAAGTAGTGCTGGGAAAATTGGACAGCTACATGTAAAAAAATGAAACTAGACCACCAACTTTCACCATACACAAAAATAAACTCAAAATGGATAAAAGACTTAAACGTTAAGTCATGAAACCATTAAAATCCTGGAAGAAAACATAGGCCGTAAAGTCACAGACATCGCACGTAGTGGAATTTTTCACTTATACATCGCCTAGGGCAAGAGAAACAAAAGAAAAAATTAACATATGGGACTACATCAAACTGAAAAGCTGCTGCACAGCAAAAGAAAACAGCGTCAAAATACAAAGGAACTCCACGGTCTGGGAAAACATATTTGCCAACGATGTATCTGATAAAGGGCTAATTTCCAAAGTGTACAAAGAATTCATACTCCTCAGCAAGAGGAAGGCAAACAACCCAATTAAGAAATGGGCAAAGGACCTGAATAGACACTTCTCCAAAGAGGACATACAGGTGGCCAAGAGACACATGAGAAAATGCTCAAAGTCGCTAATCATCAGAAAGATGCAAATAAAAACCACAATGAGGTATCACTTCACACCTGTCAGAATGGCTCCATCAACAAATCAACAAACAACTCCTGCTGGCGAGGGTGTGGAGAAAGGGGAACCCTAGTACACTGCTGGTGGGAATGCAGACTGGTGAAGCCACTATGGAAAATAGTATGGTGTTTCCTCAAAAAATTAAAGATGGAACAGCCTTTTGACCCAGTGATTCCACTCCTAGGAATGTATCCGAAGAATCCTAAAACACTAATCAGAAAGAATATATGCCCCCCTATGTTCATAGCAGCACAGTTTACAATAGCTAAGATCTGGAAGCAGCCTAAGTGCCCATCAGTAGATGAGTGGATAAAAAAGCTGTGGGACATTTACACCATGGAATACTATGCAGCTGTAAAGAAGAAGGATCTCGTACCCTTTGGGACAGTATGGAACCTGGAGAAAATTATGCTAAGTGAAATAAGCCAGGCAGAGGAAGAAAAACATCACATGATCTCACTTATATGTGGAATCTAAGGAACTTAGTAAACAGATGAACAGAATAAATTCAATGAAATGGAAGAGTAGATCAGACATGAATGTCAGAGGAATGTAGGAGGGTGGGTGGGTTGAGGGGGAGAGAGTAACCAAAGAACTTATATGCATATATGCACAACCCAAGGATTCGGAGAGTGGGGGGGGGAGGGACTAGGGAGGGAGATTGGATGGCGTGGAATGGGTCATTGGGGAGAAAAAGGGACATCTGTAATATTTTAAACAAAAATAAAATTTAAAAAATTAAATAAATAAATAAATAAATAAATAAAACCCACTTATTGGAAAAGTAGACCTAAAAAGACTTCTGTATACTGAGTCACTTTTCTCAGTTCCTCAGTAAATGAATAAGCTATTTGCTATTGAAGGTGCTATGTAATTTTATGGGTCCTATTAATGCAGATAATAAAAGAAAAAAATACAAAATAAAACAGCCCTTCTAAACTTAGTCCAGATGCCTGATCATCACTGAGTCCACAAGTTTATTTTCTGAGTAAGGTCCTGAATCAGAAAATTTTAGATTTGGTAGTGTTAACAAATTATTTTGTAGTTTGGTAAAATGGTAAGGAAGACTTTATTCATAGCTATTGCAATGGATGTCAAGACTATCATAACAGGGAAGAGAGATATGGCTCAATTCCAAATGCAACAAAGATAACAGGATTTAAATCAAGGAACAAAGTAAAGGAGTCAGTAGATGGAACATTATTATGAAGGGACATCAGTGGTAGGGGGTTCTTGCTAAACTGACAATAGGATTTTTGCTGAAGGTTGGTCAAGGACTTACACATCAAAAGTGGGAGATGAGGAACTTGATCAGATACTGTGGGTCATCACATGAAGAGTCAGAGGATTCTTGTTACACTGACTTGGAATTTTTGCTAAAACTGGGCAATGCAGACCTGGCAGAATACAGACACAGAAGGCAAAAGTTGAAAAGAGTGGAAGCACGCAAAAGAGGAGGGGAGGAAATGGGGTCATCCATAATAATGTCAACAATAAAAATAAAGTTAAAAAGAAAAGAAGGTTCAGAGGAGTCTATAGTTTTGTCAGCAGGGTCACTGTCAGTAGTATGATTTAGACACTCCAATTGGTTTTAACAAGTATAAATTCTTCTTTGTCTTTTTTTAATCACAGCATAGGGATAAAATAAAGCTCCATTACTTCAGGAAAACACACTCGTAGCTGTTACTAGAACAGGTCCTTAAGACATGGCATACAACTCATGGTTGAACATGGCCAACTCAAAATGAAAGTTATCTGCTCCTTCCACCCAGCACATACAGACCATGCAAGATTGTGTGGCTTTGTTGCTCCATGTATGGCTGGCTTGGATGCTCTAGTGTTGCTGGATTATTCAATGCGGCCTCACATACTTATCTGCATGGGGGAAGGGGTGGGGCTTGGCACCAATTTTTCACCGGGGCAGCTTTGTTCTCCAGGGACCTCTCTCCTTCTTTATTACCTCTTATCCCCCAAGGTGTCTCTCTCTTTACATAACTTCCTGGGCAGATCCTAGACTTCTTTGCATAGAAGTCCGTTTCCAAAAAATAAAAGTAGAGATTATAAGATCTCTTAACATGATGGCCAAAAGTTGTCCCATGTTATACCTATCACATTCTTCTTGTCAGGTGAAGTCAAGGTACTCCCAGACTCAAGAGAAGAGGAAATGAACTCCCCTGCCACATGGAAGAAATGTTATGCATATACAGAAATAAAAAAGAATTGCTGGCAGCCACCTTTGCAGACAATCCACCACAGTTAATCTTCAGGCCTTCATGTTCACTCAAACTCTACTATACTTTGCCACTTTTGACTAAAAGTGAACTTTGGAGACATATTTATCATCTCATAGATTTTGACCAAACCCAGAACCTTTTCTTACCCTTTACATTTGGCTAACACAATATCTTTGGATTGTCTTTGTTCCCCCCAATATGGATTTAACTATTAAAATAATTTCAAAGCATGTATATATGATTAATTAATGTTTTAACATCAAATTCCAGTATGTGAATTCTTATTAACATCAGGCACTATGACAAAACATGACATAAATGGAATAAGTAGTGGGATATATGTAAGTGGAGAGTGCTTCCCCAAATTATTTGTATCCCATTACAGAAGTTTAGGATTATACTCTCCTTAGAGAAATAAATAGGA
The DNA here is from genome assembly GCF_964146895.1 of Miniopterus schreibersii. Taxonomy (NCBI): domain Eukaryota; kingdom Metazoa; phylum Chordata; class Mammalia; order Chiroptera; family Miniopteridae; genus Miniopterus; species Miniopterus schreibersii. The sequence goes on along the minus strand of NC_138102.1, from coordinate 114,651,237 downwards.
ATATAAAATAATTCAGACTGGTGAGAATTTCAAGCCCATCACCAAGAAGAAACATTTCAGATCATATTGTGTTCAGAGCATATGTACAATATTATGCCAAATCCTGGGATTACTATCAGAAAAGGATATTGATAATGGCAAGGTTGTCATGAAAGAAATCTTGAAAGAATGTGTTATGAGGAAAATTGACATCTAAATTTGTATAGCACAAAAAATAAATAAATTAGCCATCTTATGTATAGGTGTCTGTGAACAGTAATATTTCTATTGTTTCAGATTCAAAGCTAATCAGAATCAGTGATAGAAATTTCAAAGAGAAATGTCTTCTCTCAAATTAAGGAACAAGGTTTGGACCAATAGAACCACAAAAAAAGGTACTTCAGTCACAAGAAGTACATACCTAATTCGATACCTGGCACAGAGTAGGTACTTAATATAATTTTTTTAATGAAATACTGAATGGCCATCTAAAGGGTAAGGTGGGAAATAATTCCTTGATGAGCATTAGATATAGATAAGAATAATCTTTAAAGTCCTTTCTAACTCTGTAAACACAAAGGAGGCAGACTCCCTTTGTATCTTATCTAGAAAGGTTGACCAATGAAAGAAACAGAACAGTCATGTTATAGAACTGCCAAATATCATGCCAGCCTGGACCATTGAGGAAATGATTAGCACAGTTCCAGAGCAACAGACATGAAGGGACACATTGGAGTAGTACTGACTTTTTATTTTACTATCACTTTAGTTCTTCTCATGATTTTTCCCCCCTTAGATGTGTTAACAATAATGGGTATGTCCTTTTATATTTTCATTCAGTTTTCATGTTTACTAGAACTTATGTGATATAGGCCAACAATCATATCTACTTAATTTTCTTTGTATTAAGCTCAAGTAGGCACCAGGTAAATTTAAGATTACTTTCAATATGATTTATCTCCAATAAATATTTGATTTTTTTCATATTACACATTAAGCCAATATCTCAACCTGGATAACTTAATATGACACTATTATTATAAATGTATAAACACATACACATTCATACACACACACACACACACACACACACACACACTACATATTTTCAGGTGGTTTCACATAAGAAATAGATTCTATCTTTCCCAAATCTCTTTTGTGGGTATTAATTTAATAATAAAATTATCCATAAGATATTTCAGGAAAAAGTGAACTCCTCAAAGCTCATGAAACTTTTTTTCTGAAACAATTTTTAAAACTATGCACCCCCATGTTCATAGCAGAGTTATTTACAATAGCCAAGATCTGGAAACAGCCCAAGTGCCCAAAAGCTGTGGTACATTTACACGATGCAATAATACAAGGGTATATAAAAAAAAAAAAAAAAAAAGGAGAAATCTTACTTCTAAAGACAGCATGGATGGACCTGGAGATTATTATGCTAAGTAAATTAAGCCAGTCAGAGAAAGACAAATACCATATGATCTCACTAATATGTGGAATCAAACAAAGTAAACTGACAAAATAGAAACAGAGGCATGAATATATGGAACAAACAGCTGTCAGAGGGGAGGGAGATTGGGGGTATGGATCACAGAAGGTGAAGGGATTAAGCAAACACACACACACACAACACACACACACACACAACACATAGATACAAACAACAGTGTGGTGATAGCCAGAGGGAAAGGGGGGTGGGGGTGGAGGTGGAGGTAGTCAAAGGAGAGGGGGAATGGGGACAGAAAGAGACTTTGCTTCGGGTGATGGGTATAAGATGCAGTGTGAAGATGATGTTTTGCTGAATTGTACACTTCAAACCTATATGGTTTTGTGAACCAATGTCATCCCAATAAATTCCATTAAAAATAAATAACAGAAGTCTGCAGTAAATAAGTAATAGGCTTTTCAGAAGTGCCAACTCCACTTTTCCCATGCACAGTTCAACTTTCGCCAGTGGGAAGTGATTCTTAGGAAGGGATAACTGAGGGTTTTATTTTTATGAGTGAGTGTTTGTTTTTTATTAATTTCAAAGAAAGGACAGAAGAGGGTGAGAGGGATAGAAACATTGATAAGAGAGAAACATCGATCAGCTGCCTCTTGCACGTCCCCTACTGGGGACTGAGTCCACAACCTGGGCAGGTGCCCTGACCAGGAATTGCACTGCAGACCTCCTGGTGCATTGGACGCTGCTCAACCAACTGAGTCACACTGGCCAAGCTATGGGTGAGTTTTATAATTCTAATGCACCCTGCAGTTAAGCAAGGATAACATTATTCTTCAGGACCATGAAAATAATACCAGTTATCAACCTTTGCTCACTGTGGTGCACATTAATAATATTTCAAACAGTTTTTGAGTTTGAGTAATAAGGAAGTTTCTCTCTTCTCCCCTCTGAAAGGATAGCATTTTTAAATATACTTGACAGATAATTAGCAAGACACTGGCTATCATACTGTCTTCATAGAAGTGATATTCATTTTACCCACCAATAATTTATCATTCATGTCAATAATGAATTAAAATAATATCATTTTCTTAAAGTTGAAAATTTCAAAGCAGAATAAAGACAGTTTTATTGGCTTGCTCATTTCTATTATTAAAACTGACATATTGACATGCATGAAATAGTCAGTTATGGACCAGAAGATGCATAAATAGGTAGGACATTAAATAATGTATAAGAAACATATTGAAAAAAATCAATTCACTTAAACATCATTTAAAGAATCAGAAAAAAATAAAGGAGCTATCAAGTAATTTTAGTATGGTGGTCAAGAGCACGGCTTTTGACATCAGATAAATTAGCTCTGCTTCTTGAAAATTATATGTCCCTGAGCAAGTTCATTTCTTTGAGCTGTAGTTGCTTCAAATGTCAATATGAAAAATAATGCTAAATTCTTGAGTAATTATATGGATTAAACATGATGATACACATAAAGTGCTAACTATAGAATCTCACAAATAGTAAGCTCTCAGTACATGGTAACCACCATCATTATTATTATCATGTCAAAATTACAGCATTCGTAGATCAATTGAGTAAAATCTTCCAGCTGTTTATAAATATAAAATGAGTTGAAAGATTGCTAATTTAGGCTAGTCCACCTGAGATCGTTTTTGTTAGAGTTATCTAGCTATAACATTTCTATTTCATTTTATAGTCATAGCTAATGGCCTAATTTAATAAACTGTTTCAAAGACACTTAGCTCCCCTCCTGAATTCTAAGCCAGAGGGCAGTTACAAGGTCATGGTGAGACACTACCTATGGATTTCAGCCTGAATTTGAGAACTGGCTACGAAAATAGTGAAGTAAGGTGTGTGTTTTTCCCTTTTCCAACTGGTAGAGCCACAAGAGAAAAAAAAACGCCCTTTTGTTCCTTTATTTTTAGCAACCTTAGTTTCAGATTTAAAGAAAGACTGGAGGAAAGAATTCTAGCTAAAATGACTTTAAGGGATACTGAGTAAAAATATATTTTACACAAACTACTTAATAATATGATACATAAATCACCAAACTAAAACCTGAATTGCAAGTTGACTCAGGGGAAGTTACAAAGGTTAAAGCTTAGACAAGTAATAAATGAGGAAAGCATCCTTACTACCTTGAGGGGAGGTGTTGTATCAGGACAGAGGTTTTCTATAGAACTGATTTATTAGTGCTTTCGAGCAAAAATGTGCTAAAAATCTTGTTCATAAAGTTCTCCTGCTGTTAATTCCTGTGTTTCTATTTGCATGAATGCTATGCATGTATATTTGACTCCTGGCCACAGATTTGCCATAAAGAAACACAACTCAGTCTTTTGCCTAAGTAATAGAGAACCAAGGAAATTTTGCACATAGAAGTGCCCCATTTTAACTCTACTAAAGAATGTTATTCAATGCCTGTATTTCAGATTCAATAAGACTGAGACAAGCAGCTGTGTTTCATGTCAAAATAAAAGGAACCATCATCTATCTTTGTCAGCCAACCTCAAAATTTGAAAATTATGTTTGATTTACTTGCCTCCAAAACACCAGTTAGCTATTTGTCCAGTCTTGTTAATTTTAATTCCAGTATATCTCTCATATTGATCTCTTTTTTCCAGTTTCTTTGCAAAAATAAGAGTGCAAATAACATGCCCTTTTACCTGTTATTAGCATTAATTTTCCTAATACCCAGGTTCTCTTTCTTTCATTCATTCTTCTCACAAATACAAGATTATTCTGTCTAAAATATTTCAGCAACCACACAACTTACTTGATTAAGTGCCTTGAAAGTTTCCCTCTGAGGGAAAATAACTTGGATCTACCATATTTTATGCCCAGAAGAATTAACAATATATAAACCTCACATCATTTAATTCAGAAAACTATTTGTTTCAGGAAACTACAGATGCTAAAATATTTATTAATACTTAAGGTTGTAAGCTGTATGTATAGGTTGGTACTATGACATCACCAATCCATAGATAATTAACTTCATCAAAGGACTTTGGATAGTCTTTTGATACTGGGAACACAGGTAAAGAAAGGCAGAGTCATAAAAATAAAAGTGTTTAAAAATAAAATGAGTTGATTTGAATAGATCACTATCAAATAAATAAATAAATAAAAAGAGCCTTGATTTGTCACCATAGCTCTTGATATTCAAACCACCTCCTAACTGCTCTCTTCATTATTTTCAGTCAGCACCATGGCCCCTTTGAGCTTGCTTCTCCCAGATGTAAATTTTAACGGAAACAATCTCAAACTATCACCTACATAGAAAAGAAAGCCGAATGGGCCCCTATGTGTTAAAATCTGACTGGTTTTGTCTGAATGCTTTTGCTCTGTCTTACTCTTTATTGAAATTTCTACTGCCCTTAGATTGGTTGCTTTTATTCTTTTGTATACAACTGAAGGGATTTTCATAAATTCCACATTAAAATCCCTGGCCTATGTCTTCACTTAACTATAGCCCTCTAAATGACATCACTCACATGGTAAGGAAAAAGGGAAGACCTATAGCTTGCCAAGCTTACTAGAGGCAGAGCTAGGCATTTCCAGGGTAGGATAAACCATCTAACAAGTGGAAACCTGGGTGTGTTTCCATAGCAGCCACTTGTGAGAGGTTATAAGCAACCTGAACAGCCTGTGAATTTCCGAAATATCTTTATGCCAGGAAGACTTAAAGACTTCTATTCTTTGGAATCAATTATTCTTTTATTTGACAAAAATATATTAAAGGCAGAATAGCCATGCTAATAATTGGAAATGAAATGGTGAACAAAGTAGACATGATAAAATATGCCTTCATAGGACATATAATTAAGGAAGTCAGGCAGTGAAACTAGACTTTACTCCCCCAATATGGATAGTGTTTTGATAGAAGTACAATATGCTAGGTGTTAAGAAAGAAAAGGGCCAATAGAAGAGGCGCTGATCAAGGCAAGGAGGTTCAAGAAAGGCATTCTGTAAGAAATAGCATATAACTTGACAATTAAAGAAAACTAACCCCGTAAACCGTGAAGGAAGAGAAGAGAATGTCATAGAGCAGAAATAAAGTAATCGAAGGTGCTTAGACCAGTACAAATTCCACCTGTCACAAACTGACCCTTTGACCTCCTCCTATATTTTATAGTTTTATAATATCTATGAAGAATTATTATGAGATCAATAAGGATCAATATTTTTGTCTAAAGTACAGTGGAACTTGAATTAATTAATGTAATGATATAATCCATTTTATAATAATTAAGGCCAAATGCTTAACCACTCATCAGTGTTTCAAGGAGAAATAAAGAACAAATGTTTACTATTAGGGGAGTAGGTCATATATCTGTAAACAGGATTATTTTGATAAGCTGCTGATAGACCCCATTCTGAGTGAAAGCTATGGATCTGTATGATTGCAGATTAAATAATTTAGTCTAATGGGTCAGAAAGGCTTGGGAATGTTACATGGTCAGAAATAATGGTAACCACCATTTTTCTTTTTACCTTAAATATCCCTGATGAGATTTTGGCTAAAGTAAGCTCCTTAGTTTCTATTCAACTACCCCCCTACGCCCACCACCCAAACACACACACATGCACACATACATTTCTTCCCATGGTTGAAAAAATTACTTGTGTGACAGTGAGTTGAGAGAAGTAACTGAGCATTTCAGCCCTATCAATTCCTCTCTCCTAAAGGAGAGTACATTTTAGTCTCACTGGACTATATGTCAATCACCCTGTCCCTTTGAAGGATGACTGAAGTGGCCTGGCTGGACCAAGGTGAAAGAGACATCAGTATGCATTTTTCTTGGGAGTTCAAACAGGTTAAGGACAATTGACCTAGAAGCTGTTCAACATTTATTCTGTGCCCTCTTATAAACATTGCAAATGCTAGCATGAGATGAATTATAAAAAGGGAATTGTCTGCCCTGGCCAGGTGGTTCAGTTGGTTGGAGGGTCGTCCTATACATGAAAGGTTGCAGGTTTGATCCCTGGTTGGCAGTCAACAGATCGATGTTTCTCTCTCACATTCATGTTTCTCTTTCTCTCTCTCCCTTCCTCTCTCTCTCAAATCAATAAAAACATATCCTTGAGTGAAGATTGAAAAAAATTGTTTGAGTAGCTTGAATTCTGAAATTTTAAAACAGAAAAACTTGGAAAACTTCTGGAGCATTATCTGCTTTCTAAATTTAGAGCTCATTACTAGCCATCCTTGGTAATTTCAATTCATCCAAGCAAAAAATATTTATTATAAATATTTATTATTTTTCTTTTTTTTATTTTAAATATGTCTTTATTGATTTCAGAGAGAGGAAGGGAGAGGAAGAGACAGAGATAGAAACATCAATGATGAGAGAGTCATTGATCTGCTGCAGCCCGCAACCCGGGCATGTGCCCTGACCGGGAATAGAACCCAATCTCCTGGATCCTAGGTCGATGCTCAACCTCTGAGCCACGCCCGGCTGGGCTTATTATTTTTCTTATAGAGTGCCTCCTATGTGCCAATATTATTTTAGATATTGGAGATAATGCAATGAACAGATAGAAGTCTTTATATGTGTATGTGTGGATATGGGTGAGTGTGTAAACATGGTACATTAGTGATGAATGCTGAGGAAACAAAATGAAACAAGGTCAGAGGACATAAAACGCCTGAGGTGAGAGATGAGGTAAGTGATGAACCATGTAGATAAGGTTGGACTAGACAAGAGAGCTCACAATCAGGCTAAAATTTGAGACCACTTAAAATTTTTTAAAAATATTTTAAGTGTTTATAGGACCGTTTGAGTGTCATGTGGAAGAAAGGAGGAGAAAGAAAGGGTTTGCCTCACACTGTTATTCAAGTACACTTGGGTCTAGCCCAAAGCTTTCTGATTCCCATCAATCACACAAAAGCACAGTGGTTACTGGAATCATCCTGCCCGAAAGGCAATTCACATAAGAAGCAAGGTCACTGTGCAAAACTATCCTTTAGAGAAGTTTTGGTAAATATGACTTTCCTCATTTTGTCCTATCACCAAGTACGTCACATGGTCCTTTGTGAACAGGGACTTCTGAGAGCTGCTTAACTAACTGATTAACCTTTCCATCTGGTTCTGGGAAAAAGTGGTGAGTATTGTCTGGTTTCAATTTCAAATGAGGGATCATAAGGAGTCTCATGGGTCTGGAACTAGATGCAGGATGCAGAGAAGCTTGTACTACAAGAAAAGACAATGAATACAGGTAAAAAGATTACCAACTTCATAATCTAGGGCTGTTGCTGTAAATATAATTCCTACCAAAATTATTGTTTTACATAGGATATCTCTAAATTGTGTTAAATGTCTCTTTTCCCTATCCTACTGTTTCTTTCTACATGAAATTCTAGAAAGTGCCCATTTATATCCTAATTTTTATAGACATATACTCGTTTACTTATTGCCAGTGCATTTGTTTGCTAAATAAAATCATAATGATTTAATATTTTTAAAGTAATCCTTTATCTAGTTGATTTGAATCTCAGTACCTGAGTGTTCATGTCAGAGCAATTCTCCAATTGTGGAGAATCTAAAGAAAAGTTCCAAAAATAATAGTTAAAAATTTTAAATATTAGGTAAATCTTTCTTGTTTTTTTTTTCTTTCTTTATATATTTTTGCATTTCACATCTACTTCATGATATGATTCATAATATTCTCTTTGATGTGTAAAGAACATTTATTAAAAATAGATATAGCTTTACAACAAAAAATGAATATTATTCTAAAGAGACACTAAGAATCATCTTCTTTGTCCTAAAGCAATAAAACAATGTTTAATCAGAGTGGAGAGGTCCTGCATGATTCTTGACAGTAGAATGACTAGTTTATAACATAACACCTAACAAAAAGCAGCAGAGAAGTGAAAAATATCAAGCCTCCACTCTCCAAGCTGACAAGATATATTTGCACAAGAATAACATCCTAATGAGAACTAATATAACTTGGCCATAAAGTTGCATTCCAACTTTTGTCATCATGTGGCCTACGGGAATCTAACTCCAAATATCCTTCCAAGAACTCAGAGAAACTTAAAGCTAATAATACCTTTAATTATTGTGAGTCATGCTATTTCACTTGTCATAGTTCTAGCAAAATAAGTCTGACTATTTTCAAGGTAATCTAATGATTAATCATTAGTCATCTCTTACTTTATAGTTGAGGGAATGGACCCTTAAAGATCTCTATATGTGTAATAATTTAATTTTTATGTTATCCCTGTGATTGAAAGCTTTTAAACTGGTAAATCAGTGAATCAGTTAAGATTCCATGTGTTGAAATTGACATAAGAATCAACCTAAAATATATTAATAGGAACAGTTCTGATAAAATTGCACACGGTTTTATCCAAGACTCAATTTATGTGTAGCCAGCTACAAAGGTGGTTCCCAACAATTCTAGCCTTCTAGTATTCATGGCCTCCCACAATGAACCAGGGCTTATTTGTGTGATCAACAGAATACTATAGTAATAGCCATGTGGAAATTTCAAGGTGGCTCATAAAAGACAGCACCTTTCACGCTAGCTTTGTGGCTCACTCACTCTGGAGGAAACTTGCCACCATTTTGTGAGGAAGTTCAAGCAGTCTTGTGGAGAAGATCATCTCAGAGTAAACTGAGACCTTTTGACAACAGCCAGTACCAATTCACTATCCACCTGAGTTGTCTTCCTTAGAGGCAAATCCTGCAGCCTCAGTTAAGCCTTCAAATGACTGCAAGGCTGGCCATCATATAACTGCAACTGCAACCCCATGAGACTCCTTAGAGAAAACAACCCAGCCAGGCTGCTTATTCTTTATCCACAAAACGTGAAAGATTTAATCTTTTCAGTCTTCAGATAATATGTTATATAACAATGGAAACTAGTAAACTCTGACACCAAGTGCAAGTCTTTATACATTTCTTCACTTTTTGTGTTCATGTTGGCTTCAGTATCAAGCTTCAAATAGTCCAGGACATCTGCTAGCAACTTGAGAAGAGTGCGATATGAAATTAGAGAGGCTGTGATAGGTAAGGTCATGAGGATCACTGTAAAAATTTTCGCTTTGGGCCGTTAGTAAGATGGGGAGCCACTAAAGGAAGTTGAGCAGAGGAATTATTTTTTCTGGCCTTCATTTTAAAGCATTATCCTAGATTCTGTGTTGAGCAGTCTATTGCAAATATCCAAAATAAAGGTGATGTACAAGGTGAGAGTGATAGAGATGGTGAGAAGTGGTCAGATTCACACATTTACTACTTGTGATACCTTTGGCAAGTTACAAAACTCTCAGAAGAGGTAACATGTTTTCTACATGTCAACTTGAGCCAGTACTACCTTTCTCACAGTATATTATACAGGAGAAGACTGGAACATATCCAATTAGTATTTGCTCACAATCTCTAATAGTCACAAACTGTGAGTGGAAAAATGCATGCATAGAACATAAAACCCTGAGGCTGTAGATCATAGAATGAGGCTGACTTGAGAAATGTTTAGAAAATTTTGTTTTGTATATGCTAACATTTTCATTAAAATTAGGAAAAAATAGAACATTGCAAAAATGACAGAAAATGAGATTTCTTAATTTTATAGAATTTCTCCACTGGAGTAACTATAAAAGAAAAGAAAATTAAGTTGTACCACCTTTAAATCCATCAAAATAATGTCTTGTCAATAAATTTTATTGAAAGCTATTAAGTCATTGGGAATTGAGGTTGTTAAGCTTTGCTGTTTATAATCTAGAACATTAACACAATGTAGAGGTCAGTGCAGATATAGATAACCAAACATAATTCCTGAAACAGAAGATCAAAGGTAGAGCCCTAAGGATCTCCTGGTTTAAATGAGTTTTGGTCTTATCAATATGATAAAAATGGGGTCTTTAACAAGGTGCCAAGGTTTTCTAACTTTGTGGAGAAGAGTGTTATTAAAAAAATGAGATGGGGCCAGTGCCTTACACTGACCACTCAGTATTACCAGTATATTCCAGTACATTTGTAAGTAGTTTTAGGTTATTAAATATTAAGGTATTTGGAAAGGTCAGAAAAAAGAATGAGTGATAAATCATTTTCAAAATATTCCCAGTGAGAATCAATTCACTTCTTATATTCTGATTCACTTGCAGTCTTTCTATGGATTTGGTGTGTAGTGAGCAAAGTCAGCAAGCAGCTGTCATATTCCCATCAAAATATATTTGCCTTTCCTACCTCTCCAAACATAAAAGCAAATCCAGACAGAAATATATGTCAAATAATACAAAACATAATCCAAAATATGCCTATTTATACAAGAAAAACAAATACAACACTTGGAAATGATGCATAATCCCTTTAAAATGCTTTTAAAAAGATGGATAAAGAATATGAAATACAAATAATATAATCCTAAATCAGAGAAAGAAATTTGCACATCTAATTGCACACAGTTATTTACTTTTATGCAGCTTATTAATGTTCAGTTTCCTGTGTTGCTTTTAATAATATGTTGGTATATCCAATGTCTATACTTCTAACCCATCTTTACATTCTATAGAACAGCAATGTTTTACACCTGCACTGTAAGGGATTTTTGTTTGTTTGTTGTTTGTTTGTTTGCTTGCTTAAAAGTGTGTTTCCACAGTTAAATATTGTATCTGTATACTCCTGAAATAAGAAATGATCATTGTCATGTAGAATATGATAACATAAACAAGGTTATGAAAAAGCCTGGCTCTGTGTGTAATGACTTCACATGACAAATCAAATAAGCAGGTGGGACAAGCAGAGCTTCTATTTGAGTATCTAGCTCTCCAAACAGGGAGAAAATTTTCCCAGAAGTCATATGACCTATGAAGTACTGATGCTAATATGAGCATCTTATACACTTCAGAAAACCTGATCATATGGCAAATAATGCCCACTTTCTTTATTATGTACAGCAGGGGTGATTTCTGTCCTTACCACTCAGAGTCTTGCCTGAAAAATTCCCTAGGTAAAGGCAATGCTTCTAATAACACACAAATAAAAGTGTTATTTTATGTAGTGTGCTGGTAAAAGTATGACTGAAGCTGACAGAAATTTTATTTTAAGATTTTACTAAAACACACTTTACACATGTATATATAAATATATCACTAATGAAGTCTTTATGATATGACATTTTGTGGAATTGTAAATGAAATGTGTTCACATGATAGCAAAATGTAGTTGTCATGCTTTCTGTACATCCCGAGTTAAATCATATACATTTTAAGTAAACATTGTTACTCTGTCAATGCAAACATATGATGACAAAATCGAGTATCTTTTCAATCCACATTGTGTATTTAATTAACCCTGCCTAACAGTAGGGATGGCAAAATCTCTTTACCTTTTTGTGTCATGGATTCCACATATACGATGATACATGATGGGCTGTTTATTGCCTAGAGATAAGTTGTTCAATACAGTGGTCACTTATCACATGTGATTCTTGAGCATCTAAAGTGCACTAGTCCAAATTGAAATGTGTTGTAAGGGGGAAATGCACACTAGATTTCAAAGTTTAGTACAAATATGAAGGTAACATGGAGCAGTAATAAGATTATATTGATTATGTTTTGAAATGATACTATTTTGTACATGTTGGGATAAATTAAATACAATATAAAATTATTTTTACCTGTTTTGTTTACTCTTTTAATGTGACTATTAGAAAACTTCTAATTCAACATGTGGGTCACTTCTGTTACTCTTGCTATACTTCGATTAGACAGCGTTCCTCCAGTTCCCCCCAGCGCTTACTTCTCCAGGCATGACAACTTCTCAGTGTTTACAAGTTCAAAAAGCAAAATACATTTTAATTCAACTCCCATGTAATGACTTTTTTCTTTTATAGCTTTCTGGGCTGAAACTAATCTGAAGATGCAATGAAAGGAAATCTATTTGCAGATTCAACCCTTTGATGAGAATGAGTTAACCAGTTGATTCTTCCTGATGGGTTAGGGGTGAGCTATTGCTTGTTAACTCCATCAGTGTATCTATAGGAGATCCCTGTTTCTGAATATTAATGTGTCTTCACCAATGTGTATTCCTGCTTAATATATTCACAAATGTAATTTCTACCTTACAGAGCCTCCAAGAACCTCTGTGCTTCCTTTCTGTCTCCCATCATTCAAAGTACCCCACAACCCATTTGGGAATCATACTTCTCCAACCCTGTTTGTCAGCACTGACATTTCCCTTGAACCTAAATGACCCGAGCTTGCCACCACTTCTGCATCCTTCAGGCATGTACATCCATCTCTGAGAGGTCAGGTACTCCATAGAATGCCAAACTCTACCTTTAGCACTGAGTTAAATCAAATGTCTTAAATGTAACTTGCTTTATAATTCTGAAGTCCTAGAATTAATATTTCAATATTTATTTCAAAAAGAAGAACATAAGAAGTGCATGTTTTCCAATTTGTATTTACTCAGTTACTTTTATGAGAATTAATTTGCATAAATTTGAGATACACTTTTTTTTTCCAGTTATTTAAAACCATATTTTTTACCTAAATATTGAGCATATGGCATGTAATTTTATACAGGAAATTGGCTTGTTTTTTTCTATTCTCATTTTATCATGTACTCCCTAGAGCTGTCATATCAGCAGCCCCTGACAGAAAAAAGAAACAAACACATCTCTGTGTTGTAACTAGGCAAAGGCGATGCTTCCATCTATGTTTGTGAAACCTTTTAAAAGCAAGGCACAAAGAATTAGAAAATGCTGACTTCTTCAATGGTGAAGTGCTCCACCTCTTTTATGTGTGACTATAAAATACTGTGGCATTTAACAAAATATCTTATAAGACTAAAATGGGAATCATACAAAATTATCTTTCATAAAAGGAGATATAAAAGGCAAAAATAAAAATGTTTCACAAGTTCATTCAATTTTTCCATCCCCTTTTAAGAAAAAATAAGCCATTGATAGAAAAATAAGCAAGATTGCAATGAATGGCCTGTCAATTCACAATGTATTACTTCAATGAAAAAAATTCCAAGAAGTATAAAAGGCAAAAGACATGGCAAAACCCTAGTGGATTTACTTTAAGAACACTGGACAGAAACTGAGGAGACTTAAGTCATTTGAAGAAATGGAATGGAAAAGGAATTTTGGCTGCAAAGAATCAAACTTAAAAATGACATATTTAAGCCCTGGCTGCTGTGGCTCAGTTGGTTGAGAATCGTGTCATGTACCTAAAGGTCACCGGTTGATTCCTGGTCGGGGCACATGCCCAGGCTTGATCCCCAGTAGGGGGCATGCAGAAGGGAGCTGATCATGTTTCTCTCTCACATTCATGTTTCTCTCTCACATGGATGTTTCTCTCTCTAAAATCAATATAAATATATTTTTTAAATGACATATTTAACAGCATGAGAATATTAAAAAATGATAAAAGAGGGCAACTAACACTGAGTAAGCTATCTTTTGTTTTATATTTTTGGATAACTAAAGCGTTTGTATCATATGCACTAGATATTTTTAGGTAAGTCTATATAAAGAAATGATTATGAGCACACTCATCATAACTAATACTTACAATCTATATGATGTGTTTCTTTTTTTATGCAACATCTGAGTTATTCCTCAGAAACTAAGACATTTTTCTGATAGTAACCTTAGACATAAAGAGGTTAAATTACTTGTCCAAGGCTACCCAACTAATAAGCGACAGAATCAGGATTTAAATTTAGCTTCGAAGTCAGGATCCAGAGCTCAAGCTCTTTAGCATCATGATGTACTGATGAATTAGATTTGCTATTTTATTTTTACATCCTATGCCCTATATAACTTAAAATATACTTTAAAAGATAAAGCCTCAAGAAAATGATCTCTAGAGTATTAGACTCAGTATTTTAGAGGAAGCCACATTCTTAGAAACTATCTGCTATAACCCCAGATTTCACATAATCGTACACTTGCCCAGGGAAGTTAATGATTTAGATCAAAGGTCATTTTTATTTTGGAAGTTTGGGCCAAAGTTCACAGGAGACTCTCTCATCCTTGAGAGAATCTTAAACATTAAAACTCAATAACATTCTAACTGAAAGACTCAGACATCAATCAGATAATGAATGAAAAATTATTTCTTTACTTTTTCTGAAAGTGAGCCTGTTTGCACATAGGTGAATTAATCATAATCCCTGGTTTCCTTAGTTATTTTATTGGCATATTGATGTGGTAGGCAGAATTCTAAGATTTCCTGCCCTCTGGTGTGCCTGCCCTGCATAATCGGTCAGACAGCTAATGTCATGGATTTTTACTCCTGTGATTAGGTTATGTGATATACCACAATTAACATTGAGAGAGGGAGATTATCCAAGTGAGCCTGAACTAATTATAGCAACCTTTGAAAAATCAAGTTTTTTCCAGCTGGTGGCAGAAGAGGAAGGAAGAGTTTCAAAGCCTGAGAAGCATTCAGTGTGCCTTTGATAGAGTGAAGGGAGCATCTAAGAACCAAGAGGGTTCTCAACAGACAGCCAGCAATCCCATAGCCACACAGAACTGAATTCTACCTACAGCAAGAGAGATCTGGAAAGCAGAATTTTCCCCAAACCTGTACACAAGAACTCAGTCTAGAAAACAGCATGATTTTATCCTAGTGTTACCCTAGTGTTACCCTCATAAGAGAATACAGCCACACTGGGATAAACCTCAAATCTAAATCAATGTAAGTTAACAAATGGCTGTTTTTATAAGCTGTTAAATTTGCTGTAATTTATTAAACAGCAAGGAAAAAATGAATAAAATGTACTTATTTATTTTTGTATATATATTAATATATAGCATGTTATATATTAATATATATTCATATAATAAATATCTGTGAATTCACTACCCAAGCAAAAAACTAGATGTCTAAAAGTAAATAATCCTATCCATAGGCTCCTTTCTTTGCTTAAACTCCGCCTCCTCGCCAATATCCCCAATTTTTTATTGTTCCTGGCTTATTATTTTTATCAGATATACATGTATGTCTAAATAAAATATTGCCTGGAATAAATTGTTTAGTCTGGGCTTATTTTAAATTTCACAAAATGGGTATTATTATGCTTGAAATCTTCCAAGACTTCTCATTTTCACTAAAACCTGCATTGCTAAAATTCATTTATGACTTTATATAATTGTAAGATATTCCATTTCATAACTTTATTACAATTTACCTATGTCCTGATATGGACAATTGAATTTTTTTACAATATTAAAAACTACATTGAGTAGATAAGTTTGTGCATCTTTCCATGTACACATGTAGAAAAGTTCATTTAGGGGGAGGAGGGGGATGGTAGAAGAGGGTGTGGGGGGATAAATGACGATGGGGGAAATTAAAATAAAATAAAATAAAATAAATAAAACAAAATAAAATAAAAAAGGAATTTTTTAATAAAATAAAAAGTATCTAATTTTCTGCTCTAGATACCCTAGTCCCCTAGAGTCTCCTTTGTGATTTTCCCATGCAGCATGCCTTAAAATCCATACAGGAATTTTTCTCATAATTATATCCATAATATCACAGGGTTTCCTATGTCATAAGGCCCAAGTAGGAGGGCTGCTTACACTGCAGTCGAAACTGCTGCAAAGCCCTTTCTGTTCTGGGTCTACTCTGAGCTGTAAGACTTTTTATGCCATCCAGTAAGTAGGTTGAAGCATTATTCTCATATGTGGAACACGTTGCCTCCAGACCCCTACAAGAGTTGTCAGTCATAGTGCTTCATTTTCCGTAGTAGGAAGTATAAAGGATGGGAATATCCTTTTATTCCTCAGACCACTAGGCAACCGACCTCCAGTGATTAGGCTCTTGATGCCAAGCAGATAACCAGCAGGTTATCCAGCTTATAAATCTCATTTTAGCATATCCTTTCTTGGACCACTTCTGGTACCAAAGTTTGCAGGTTGGGTACACTAGGAAAAAGCCTAGAATTGGTGATTAACCTATGGGTGAATCTATTAGGGAGTGTTCTTAGGATTATCACCTATGGAAGAAAAGGGGATGATGCTGAATTTAGCAAAGGCAGAAGCTGGGTTTCTATGCAGCTTCAACAAAGGCCTCAGGCACGTTGTGGGGAGACATGAACCTGGGATGGCCCTCTATAAGATCCCCACCCCGGTGAGAAAACACGCCTTTATATCTATAAGCTAATCAGTCAGTGGGTTCAGGCTTCCCTGTAAAGGAAACAAAACCTTTGTCGAAGCATCTCTTTTCACTGAACCAATTCTGAAATGGGCTGACTGGCAGTAGCACTGTGAGCAAGTTTTTTAGTTCAGAAGGGAAATCTAGGTAACATATCTCAGTGCTCATCTCAAAAAGAAGAATGCCAACAAGGATTCATGACAAAATTTTGGAAACTTGAAATAACTGGAAACTCCTTTAAAATATAATTTATCAAAATAAAACCAGAGCAACTAGAAAGCATGAATGATCTTCTATTAGGAATTTTAATCATTGTTGAAAATCTGCACAAAGAGAATGCTAAGCTTAAGTGGTTTGATAGGTAAATTTGACCAATTTTTAAGGAACTCATGAATTCAACTTTTGAAAACTCTTCCAGCGAACAGAAAAAAAGAAAAGATAATATACCCAATTCATTCCACAAGGTCAGAATAATGACACAAACTTGGCAAAGACATTATAAAAATGAAAAATTAGATTCACCTTGTGTATACACCTACAAAAATCCCAAACAAAATTCTAGCACATTGAGGCTGATAAACAAAATAATATACCTTGACCACATTGGGTCTACCTCAGTATTCAATGGTAGAAAATAGAAAATTTTCAAATGTTATCTACCATGTTAATAGATTTATGTAGAATAATTTTTCCATCTCAAATGGATGCAGAGAAAGCATGTGACAAAAATTCTTGTTATTTTCTACTCAATACAAAATATGTAAAATTAGATATCACACTGTTTCTTCAGCCTTCTGCCAGTGAGGCCCTTGTCCTTGACCTATTTCCTGTTTCTAAGTAGCAGGAAATTGTCATGCATTAGAAGAGAGAAGATCAAAGTGCCATGATCAAATGTCAAGAACATGACATGGTTTCTCCCATGAGGTGACCTTTTTTAAAAATATTTTTTCCAGTTTTATTGAGATATAATTGACATATATAACTTTGTATTCATTTAGGGTGTACAACATAATGATTTGATATATGTATATAATGTAAAATGAATACCACAATAAGTTTAACTAATATCCATCCCCTCATGTAGTTACTAAATTTCTTTTTTGTGATGAGAACTTTTAACATCTACTTTTTTAGCAACTTTCATATATAAAATACAGTATTAACTATAATCACCATGCTATACATTACATCCCTAGGACTTATTTATCTTTCTTGTAACTCAAAATGATGAACTATGAGGACGTCCTATTACAACTTTTCCTTTCTTAATGGGATTCCTGGAAACCAGACTTTCTCCAATCTCCAATAGCAATAATTCAAAGTAAAAAGCACTTATGTCAAGCAAAAAATTTCGAGACAAAACTGAAAACAATTACGTGTTCATTAAGTTTCTTTGTTGTAAACTGTAAAAAGTATTTTCTGGAAATGTAATGTTCAGACATTGCTACATCATCTCCACTAATGAGAATTAATCAAGTCTCTCTATTACCACATGAATGCAAAAGGCAAGAGAATCCACTTGATGAATTAATATTGTCTAATAGTCTCTAGCCTAGAAATTTAGTAGCAGAGATAAGATAGAGTATGTCTTCTATTATTTCATCATAACATATATTTATAATTAATTTAAAGTTGTATTCATACTAAGCATAAATACTTACAAATACTCAGCCCAAACTGCAGAAATCTCTATACAGTATTTGTGTATTTGTTGATCCTAGCACATCTTATTTTCTTTTATTTATCAGTCACATTTTTTTTCTAAATTCAATGTATTGTTGTTCTTCAATCTCACCATTGACTTTCTGGGTCAATGGGCTAATGCTGCTATGCATAGGACTAACCAGACATAGATTATACCATTTATTGTATTCTTATCTTATTGATTACAAAGCAAATTTAGTTCATATTTTAGTTTTTATAGTGCATAATAAATTAAGATTTTTTAAAAGCTAAGTTTATTTATTCAACAGTTGTTGAACAAATGAACTTACCAGAGGTCAACAGCTATTTTATGTAAAGAACAACATAGTAAATATTTTAAGATTTTTGGGCTATATAATCTGTGTTACAACTATGTACTCTGTCATTGTAGTGCAAAAACATCCATAAACAGTCTGAGAATGAATGTTCATGACTGTGCTCCAATAAAACTTTATTTACAAAAAAGGCATTGGAGCAAATTTGGTTCATGGGTGATAGTTTGCATAATCCCTATTCCAGGCAAAGCTCTTAATTAGTTGATTTATTTTGGCTCTATTCTTCTATTCTTGTATACCATAAAGTTAAAAGCAAGCAAATGAAATGAAAAAGAAATGAAGGACCAGTAGAAAGAAGCACAATCATAGCTGTTCATATCTTGAAACTTTCTAACTAAAAGATTCCATTAGTACAGACAACCATTAAAAAATAAAACATTTCATGTAATACTGGTTTGGTGGTGATGAATTCCTTTACCTTTTTCTTATCTGTGAAGCTTTTTATCTGACCTTCAGTTCTAAATGATAGCTTCGCTGGGTAGAATAATCTTGGTTGTAGGTCCTTGCTTTTCATCACTTTGAATATTTCTTGCCACTCCCTTGTCGCCTGCAAAGTTTCTGTTAAGAAATCAGCTGACAGTTGTATGGGTGCTCCCTTGTAGGTAACTAATTGCTTTTCTCTTGCTGTTTTTAAGATTCTCTGTCTTTAGGAAGAAGCTAATGAACAAAAGAAACTGACAAACAAAATAGACCCAGAGACATTGAAGTATGCAACAGACGTCGTATCTCAGAGGGAAGAGGGAAGGGGGATGGGGGGTAAGAAGAGATTAACCAAAGAACTTATATGTATATATGCATAATCCATGGACACAGACAATAATGGAGTGAAGGCTGGGGAAAGGGTGGGAGTGAGGTGGAGGGGGTCAATGGGGGGGAAAATGGAACACCTGTAATACTTTCAATAAAGATAAATTTATATAAATAAATAAATAAAACAAAATTTATATACTAATTCTCATTTAGCATCATGACTGTAGCTATGGTTTTCTAACTTCAGAAAATCGCAGTTATTAACTGGCAATTAGGTGAATGTTTAAACAAATGCACTGACAGAAAAGTGTGTCCATTGTGGTAAGTGAATGAAGTTTGGATACCACACTGAGCCTCCTGCTGGTCAAGGGAGTACACCAAACCCGGGAGGGATCAGATGATAGTATATCTGAGTAAATGCTCCTCACTTGCTACTGGAAGAGCAATTCACATCATAAGACTTACAACTGAGTTTCATGAATATTCTCTTACAATTGAACATGTATTAGATTTTGTAGCTTTGTCTGGAATTTATTATAAGAATCCGGAGGTGAATAAGGCATATAATTCTTTCTTCTAATATTACAACACTTCATCCAGAGATGGCAAATATACTTCATCTTAAATGCTACATTTAAATTGATCATTGTTATCTATAACCATATCTTAACAAAGATTTTGAAGCTTTTTCAAGCTCAGTGGAGAAAACTCACAATTGTCAAGTTATATCTGCCATGAATAGGGATTCATGCATCAAAGATATTTTTCACTTGCAATCTAATCCTTTATACCTGAAAGATAATTCTCTCCCAATTGCATTCTTTCCTTCATCACTTTATTCAATTGACTTAGACCCTAGAAATACAGATATGAATAAGATATATTTTCTCAACCAAGTCTGGTTGGAGAGTTAAACATAAAAAGAAATAGTAATGTACAACCTAGAACTATATATATATAGAGTGTCCCCAAAAATGTATATATACACTTTGAATATTTATAAAGGCAGTGTTTATTAAAATACATCCCATTTTCAAAATTGAGCTATCAGCTTTTAAAGTGTGTATACATTTTTGGGACACCTAGTATATATATAATAAATAAATATATGTATATGTAAATAAATATACACACACACACATTGGTATAATGTATTTGTTATTGTCACAGTTAAAATTCAAATACCACTGTGTTAGGGCACAGGCTTTGGAGTCTTTACCAGCTATATAATATTTATCAATTACTTAACTTTGCTAAGCCTCAGTTTCCTCATCTTTGTAAATGGAGGTAATAATAGTAGTAATACAGGGGTGCGCAAAAGCAGGTAAATAATAACAAATAATACAATAATCAATGAATAAACAATAATATAATAAACTCTGTGTGGCCACAGAGGATACAAGAACTACAGAATTACATATTCTTTGGAAATCAGGGAAGATATGACAGAGTCATAAAAAACCTGCTTCCTCTGTCTCCTCTGCACAGAAGTAAGGTACATAACCCAGCCTGCACTGGACTTATGTGACCATGAGACAGAGTTCTGGCCTATGAATGTGGACATCAGTGATAAATGTCATGTTCAGGTTTGGCCTATAAAAACCAACCACAAAATCCTCTACTCTAGGAGTTGGCAAACTTCCTCTGTAAAGGGCTAGATAGTAAACCTTTAGGCTTTGACAACCATATGATGTCTGTCACAACAACTCAACTCTATCATTATAATGCAAAAGTAGCTATAGACATTGTATAAACAAACAGGCATGACAGAGTTCCAGTAAAATTTTATTTACAAAAAAGGGAGGCCAGGTAGATTAAGCCCCTGGTGTTAGTTTGTCAAGTACAATGCTACTCTTTCCATTTTTCCATCTGCTACTTAGATGCAAAAGACATAGTCAAGGAATTAAAGGCCAAATGAGTGAAAAAGACTCTGGACCCTTAATCAATGTATAGAAAGCTATCTACTGGGCAATGCGTTGAACTCTTAAAGGAGAGAGAAATAACATCTTGATTTTAAGTTGCAGAATTGTGTTTACTCAGTATAGAAGGTTTTCTACAAAAGGTGGAGGTTTTATGCCAGTAAAAACATAAGTTTTCATAGCATGTGGCTAAATACCTAGTAGTAGGATTACGGGATTGTATGGTAAGTATATGATTAACTTTTATAACTGTCACGCTATTTTCCAAAGCAGCTATATCATTTTGCATTTTCATCACCTGCTGATCTGCATCCATGCCAGAATTTAGCATGCATATGTATACCCCAGAATGTGCCAAAAAGAGGGAGAGGTTCTGTGATTTTTGGCACTTACGCTCTTCTCAGTGAAACAAGGAAACTAAACTATATGGTACTGTAGTTATAAAAATGCTATTCATAATAAATTATAAAAATGATCATAATTCCTTATTCTTTTCTGTATCCATTTCTTTTTGCAAAGCAACTTTGTCATTATTTTTCCACTCCTTATATCTGGGCTGACTTTATGATTTGCTTTGATCAATAAATGTAGAGAAGTAAAAGGCCAGTTTTGAGCCTGTCCCCCAGAAGATCTTGCATGCTTCCACTATTGCTCTCGGAAGCCTGTGACTAGCAGGCAAACAAGTCTAGGAGGATATGCAAATACATGAAGCACATTCAAGCCATCCTGAGGCCATATTAAATCAGACAGCCTGCAGCTAATCTGGCAGCTGACCACAGATGTGGGAAGGCATCTCGTCAAAACCAAAAGAACCACCTAGCCCAGCCCAGGCAAAATTGCCAAACCATAAAATCATGATGAAATAAGTGGGTGTTTCATGCTCTTGAGTCTTGACATGGTTCTTTATGTAGCAACAGAAAATTGATACACTGTTTCATCCATAACCTATTTTTATAATAAAAAATAAAACATATGCCACTATTATTAAACAAAATTAATGTTGTTACTGGCTCTTATTTCTGGAACTATTCAAATCTGAAACACAAAAGGGTTTTCTTTAAAAATAAAACTACTTCATAAAGCATGCAGATTGGTGTCTGTAAACAAGTTATACTCTTAGTTCTGCCAGTAATGATATGTGACTTTAGAAAAATTATGTAACTTCTGTTTGCCTCAGAATCTTCATATGTAAAATTAAGATAATGGAGAAAACATATTTTAGAGAAGGAAGTGTACATGTATTCATATATATGAATACACATTATATTTATGTGTATATATATATATTATACACATAAACACCCAGAGACTTACATATGCACATTTGTTTTCATGTGTGTATATATACACTCCCACACGTATTTTTAAAAGACCTTAAAAGAACAGCTCTAAATGGAGCACAGTTGGAAAATGTGATAGTGTCCTCAAGATACATAAAGCAAGGAGTTCATATTTCTTTTTTTAAAATAAATTTTTATTGATTTCAGAGAGAGGAAGGGAGAGGGAGCGAGAGAGAAACATCAATGATGAGAGTCATTGATCGAGCCCGCAACACGGGCATGTGCCCTGACTGGGAATCGAACCTCGATCTCCTGGATCATAAGTAGATGCTCAGCCGCTGAGCCACGCCGGCTGGGCTAGGGGTTCATATTTCTGAACCATCTTGGAAAGCCCCAAATATGTGTTTATAATTAGTAGAGAAAGACAAAGAAATAAGAGCAGTAAAAACGTATAACAAAAGTTCTGATACAACCATCTCTGTGAATGATAAGAACCTGCTGACCAGTCCATGGTCCATATTCAAGTGAACGATGCAAGGAGAACTCCGTATATGCACAGTGAGAGCAAACCACAAGCACTGATCGAATGAGTCATCACAGAGCTTTAGGGGTGGCAGAGCCTTAAAAAATCAAGTTTTCACTTCTAGTGTTTTTTGGAGTTTCTTGTTTCCAGTCAATTCATTTCAACCAAAATTACTCAAAATCTCTGTTGCGAAGTGCATTATGCATATATTCTAAAAATCCTATTCTGGAAAGATCAAATAACTTACATAAAGTCAACTAGTTAGTAGTTGAGAATAGAGAACAAGTTTCCTGATTTCTGTTTTAGTGCTCTTTCTACCACATGAGGTAACTACTCCAGATTATGACAAAATATCTTTCTCTGACAAGTTATCATGAGCTATGATATAGTAAATAAAATAATTTTAGTGTATCGCAAGAGAACCAGTTATTCATTGTAATCTTATTTTGAAAAGGTTTTTTTAGAGTAAATCAAATGAAGAAAGTTTTCCAGTGTAACTAAAAGACCAATATAATCAAAGTCCTACATCTCTGTTGGATTTCTGGGATCCTATCTATGTAGAATCTAAATTGTCCTGCCAATCACAGTCTGGAACTGGGTTATAAACAGCTGAAATCAATCCATGTCTAGTTCCCCTCGCTCCCTATCTTAAAAAGGGCCCCTTCATCACTGTAATAAGATAACGCTGTTCTAATTTCTGACACTGCTTTCTTTAGGTTACAAAACTTTCAATCCTATGCCACAAATATCTCTTAAAATGAACTCTTCTTTGAGTCACATGACCGTCTTTTCCTCTTCAACTTCTCAAGTGTGCTATACCACGGTAGCCAGACTGTCCTTGAATTTAAGACTATATTCCTACTTGGGTAGGAGGAAAATGTTTGAATCGTCTTGATTTTATGAAATAATGGTGAGAAAGAGATGATAGTTGCCTTTTAATGTTTATCCTTGCAAAATAAATAACTGTTAGTATGACTAAAGGCATGTGCCCTTAAACTATTGTCCTCACTGGTTCAGGAAATTCACAAGTCTAGGAATCAAAGGCTAGAGTCTCGAATTGCCAGATTCATAAAGCAGACACAAATTCACAGCAGAATTAGCGTGCCCTGTTACTGGTTGATTTTCATTCCAACAATTAAGCAAACTGTATATATAACACCAGAGGAATATTTGACTTAATCAACTCAAATACAAGGATAAATAAAGGAGAGTTAACTTACTCAAATTAATTGCTGACAATGAATTATTAATAATTATATTACTAAAATATTTAACAATTTCTTTAAAAACTTTCACAAATATTATCTTTTTTGGTAAAGCCAGACCATGTTTCTGGTCTCATTTTACATGAAAAAACTGGAGCTAACAGAGGTTAAGTGATTTACTAAGGATCTAATAATTGGTTGGATCAATAAAGGTCTAATAAGAGATACAGACATAAATATTTTTACTTTAATTCTGAGGTTGTTTCCATTGCCTTAGACTGCCTTATGTCAAGAGGTTCAACTGGCATATTTTGTTGGCCCCAAATCATTTAAGACTAGGCACTCACATATATGATTATATAGTAAAACTAGATTTCATAAATGTGGCAAAATTGTTCATCTGCTATTTTAAAATGTACAGAAGGGAGCAGCATCTCTTTACATGAGATGGTCAGACTCAGCTCACCGATTAACATACTTTAAATCTAAGCTGTCTTTTATAGCCAGTTGAAAAAATCACTTTCCAGCTTATCTGCCAATCTAAATCTAGTTATCTTAGATGGACTGTGCTTTAACTCAAAGCATTTTTTGAGTTAAAAAAGCAACCAATTAGTTGCTTCCTTTTTATACTAGAAAAGTGTTCTTTAATATCAAAGAGGTATCTCTACCAAGTCTCTTTATCAATTACTACACCCCTCCCTTAAGGGTCCCCTTTGAAATGTGAGCATTGTTAAGAGGAATTTATTTTCACAAGTATTACATATTGCACATTTTCAAATTAGGTATTATATTATGTTTACTTTAAAAGAACTCTTTCTAAAATGTTCAAGTTATTATTTTCATCTGAAAAGATTCAAGAAACACACCGTTTGTAGACTTAACTTCAAAAGGATATAACTTTTAAAGAGATTTTGCAACACAAAATCTAGAGTCCTATTTTGTTTTATACCTTTGCTTCTATTTTTTCTTTATTGACAACAACACAACCATTAAGTCATGGACACGTATTTTAGATTTCTTAGAGCAGCACCCCATTATTAAAATTTTGTATTAGTTAGAATAATGTTATTTGCTATAATAAACACATATAAAAATGTCGGTGACTTAATACAACTTAACTGCATTTCTTGCGAACAGTCTAGTGTAGTTGTTCCAGTTTGCAAGGGTTGGGGCCTGATATGGACTCAGGATAACACAATGCCATATTTAATACATGAGCCAAGGTTACTCTACACATTGACATCTGGCCAAGAGAAAAAAGAAAAGTGTTTGGAGAAGATACATCCTTCTTCTTAACTAACTGGGCCTAAGAGTAGCATACATCATTTTTTTGAAGCATTCCCTTAGCAAAAACCAGACACAGGCTCTAAATGCAAAGAATATTGGGAAATATAATCATGAGGTAGACAACACCAAATAATAGCACTATGTGTTAGAAGGAGAAAAAATATTATCATTGCACAACCATCCATTTCTGCTACACAGGGTCCATCAAACATTTAGCTCTCAGTGGTTGTCAGCTAGTTTGATTGGTAATTGCTATGTTGCTTTTAGTTTGTCTAGCATCCACTTATGCTTGCATTACTGTTTCCCAGGTTTTCCAGGGTTGGCTTCCTCTAATTGAGTAATTATTCCTTTACTTGTCATCATGTTTGGGTCACATGGGAAACTTTAATGAATACCAATATCTGGATCTAATCTGTCTCTGGGTTAAGGACCCAGGCACAATACTTAGAAAAATCTTCCCTGCAGCCTGGCCATGTGGCTTAGTGGTTGAGCATCTACCTATGATCCAGGAGATCAAGGTTCGATTTCTGGTCAGGGCACATGCCTAGGTTTCAGTCTCAATTCCCAGAGGGGGTGTGTAGAAGGCAGCCGATCAATGACTCCCTCTCATCATTGATGTTTCTATCTCTCCCTCTCCCTTCCTCTCTCTGAAATCAATAAAAAATATATATATTTAAAAAAAAAAAATCTTCCCTGGAGTTTCTAATTGGCTGCCAGAGTTGATGCTTCTGCAGAACTTTTGTATTTATGTAACTCCTGAATGGATTTTTCAGTCAATACTCTGTTGCCTCTAATTCCTTTGTAGCCTTTCTTTCATTTTGCTGCTAATTTTCCTGAAATTTCCTTTGCTTCTTTATTGGTAGCACCAAAAAAGTGGATGTGGGGTTCCAGCTCCACTGAATTACAGCTCTGGTGTTGTGTATGGGTGTGCTGGCCTAATGTGCCACATCTAAGAGTTGGTTTGAAACCCTAAAGGTTATTTGATAAGATTTAAAGATTTGTTTTGATGGCAGGACATAATACACAGCACAAGTAAGCTGGACTTATATAGGGGGCAGTTGATGTATGGCAATCAGGATTCTTAGGCTCCCTGAGGACTGGCTACTTTGAATAATTTTGTGGGCTCTGAGGCTGTACCTAGTTGTCTGGTGTCTGGTTCAAGCAGCAATTAGAGCAGAAGCATAGCGGCTCCAGAGTGTGAGAGCCGCATAAAGAAAGTGTTTGGGATGTGAATTTAATCAGCTGCTCAAGAAGGAGAACTGACTGGCCTCTAGCCAGGGCCTTTAGGTCAATACAGCATTTCACAAAAAATTTATATTACAAATTGGCCCTATGATGTCTTGACATAAGTTTTGAGCTCAATTATTTCAAGTATTTGAGTGGCCTAAATAATAGAAGAGACTCCCAGAGAGTAGAGTATAAGATGCCCTAAACGGTATAAAATAAATTTTATTATGAGAAGGGAAAGGAGGAAATCAAATGGACGTATAAGTAGTCCTTTGTAAGCCAGCCCATCACCAAGTTCCCATTTATGTGGCATTAGCCAAGAAAACAGATCTGAAATTTCTGAGGTCTCTAACAATATGTTGGCGTACTTGTAAAGTGTAAAAGTATTATGCTTGTTGTTAATCTTCACCCAAGGATAATTTTTTCCATTGATGTTTTAGAGAGAGTGGAAGGGAGAGAGGGAGAGGAGAGAGAGAGAATGAGAGTGAGAAACATCGATGTGAGAGAGACATATTGATTGGTTGCCTCCTGCACATGCCCCAACCAGGTCCAGGGATCAAACCTGCAACCCCGGTACATGCCCTTGGCCAGGAATCGAACCTGTAATCCTTGGATGCAAGGCCAAATGCTCTAACCATTGAGCACAAAAGCCAGGGCTGAAAATAATATCTTGCTGTATTCTTTGGGTCAAGTTGGCAGGTCCAGAAGTGACATTGTTGGAAGATATGAACTGATAGTTCAGTAAGGTAGTATATGTAAAAGTTAGTGGTATCTTTTTTTGTAACTAGGGGGAAGGGATAGTTGTGATGGTCATGGTCAGAGACACAGGGTAAAAGGTTTTGCTGAAAAGCTGGAGGGACAGAATAATAAAAGGTGCCAGAGAGTGAGAGATTCTCTCCTCAGAGGGATGGACCCATATATGAGATAGTTGTCTCCTGGGGAAAGCAAAATCTCCATTAATTTTTGGAGTGGCACACATAGTAGTACTTGCTACTAGATCTTCCTTCAGGTATGGCAACCTAGGGATGCAGGTTTTGGCAGATAACAAGGAGTACACCAGATCATGGGCTAAGCAAACATTGAGCTCAGGGAATGTGATAGAATCCCTAATATTGTTGGAATAAAAGTAACAAATGCCACATGTCAGAGGCAGGCCCATGGGTATTGCTGGGACAGCGGTCCAAGTGTCTGGGGTGAAGTTCTTTCCAGTACAGGGGGAAAATTTATCTCCAATGTCAGTGACTTGGGCTGGGATATTGTCACCTGAGGCAATGTCATCTCTAGTGGTGAGTTCCAGGGCCAGTTAAGTCCCATGCATCTTGGACATGGACTGAGGTACTGTTCCCAAGTGGCTATTCACTCAGGTGGATGTGGGTCCTATTTTTGTAATTCTGGTGTTATAACAAGACTGACCTACATTTGGAATTTTAAGGCAACATTGGGTCTGGGAGCTTGATTTTCAAATGTTTTTTAAGTTAAGGAGTTTTGTGGGTACACAGCTGGCAAAGGTGATGTGTCACTGCCATAATCTGTGACACTGTCATCATTGAACTACAGCATTGGAACCCTACTAGTAAAGTTAAAATTCCAGCCAAAGGTGGCTGAAGCTAAAAGCTCTCAACAATCCGAGGTTCTTCCCTAATGTAAGAGATGACAGGGGTTGTGCTGAAAATAAGTTTGAAGTCATACAGCCTGATTTGGGTGTATGCTGTTAACAAATTCTCAGGTTGTTTAGTAAGTAAAATATCTGTGGCTAAGATTGGACCTAGAGCCTCAGCTTATAGTCAGGCCCTCTAATTTAACAAATTATTATGGGCCCTCCATCTCAGTTTCCAGTTCAGTTGGTGACAGACAAGCTGGCAAGGTCTTTGGGCTGCAGGACTTGCACTAGCCATACTCGATGGCACGTGGGCCTCAGCATTTGCCATGCTTGGTTGAAACAATTATTTATTTGCAGGGTTTGGGTTTCCAGATCATAAACCAAAGAAAGCACTCAGACTCAGGATAACAAGACCATTATCCAACAGAATGTTGTGTTGACCATCTTGTCTGATGTTGATTTTCCTTACTAAGGAGGACTTTGATTTCATTGTTGTGGGATATGGGATTGATTCCATTATTATCTTCAAACATGATTTTAATTTACTATGTAGAGTTTTCTATCTTTCTTCTTTATAGCCCATACTTTCTTTGGAAATGGACCCAGTACACTAATTTTAGTGTTCTATAGGATATCAGAGGGAGAGCATGAATTAATTATCTACTTCTTATAATGTGAACATTGAAAATGTTTTTTGGGGGTGTTGTGAATTTTGGACTCCCAGTTAAAATAGTTAATGTGGCCCAATTTAAGTTAAAACTTGACCAACCTTTAAAGATTCAAACATATCATATATAAGGCTTGTTAATGAATGGCTCTCTCATTGCTTTTCCATAAGACAGCCCCATCCTACCTGTTCTTAAACCTGGAAAGAATGAATGATGCCTCCCTCACAGCAGATTACTATAACATTAATGCTGTGGTGTTAAAGCCTCCATACCCAATATCATATTAATGAATTTACTAACTACATCAAATCAGCAATTGATAAATATCAGCTATTAAATATTTGGTTAATATGTTCTATTCAGTGCCTACTTCCATAGGCTGTATATTTGTTTGAAGAAGACTGAGAGATATATTAATTACAAATTTTGGCAGTGTACCAGGGCCCTTCCTCAAGGGGACATAGCCTTCCCTTTGTTCAAAGGGTTCTGGGTCTATAACTTGGCTCAGGTTTGGGAATTGATTGAGGGTTCATGACTCTCTGTTTTTATTATTCAGAGTAGACTTTAATTCACTTGACTCAGAACTTTTCTGCTTATACAGATCAAGTGAGAATTTAGTAGCCTTCCTATCTATTTCACATTTAGGAGCACCATGATCAAACTGCCAACACCATAGGTCTGAAAAGATGACTATTCTGATTGCTGCTTTGACACTACTGTCCATTATGGTAGCCATGCCAACCTTGCTTCCTGGTTGAAAGAGGAGAGGCCACTTGGCCCCGGACATCAAGGATCCCATTATTTCTACTGCATTTCGATTTCCCAATTCAGTGATTAGTTTCCACTGTAAGGTCTGTCCTACAGAGGACAATCACAGATTGTCACGGGACAACCACTGGGGCTCCCCTCACAAATTTGTTTCTCAGTATTGATGGAAAGGTATGTCTTCTGGACACTCCCAATGTTGTTGTGTGTGTTAAATGACAAATGCCCTCAAACATGTCAGTCTCCCTAAGCTTTTGGATCCCTTCACTTACATTAAATTAAGGAAGGTCCAGCATTTCCAGCTAACTCACTATGAGCCACTTTTTGGATCATGTCTCAGCTAACCAACCAAACAAAACAAACTGTTAGAACTCTTTCTAACTCCCTGAGCAGTAATATTAAATGCAGACTCTCTGCTTAGAGAGTCCATATCAATAAGTTCAGCCTAAACTAACTTTATGGGCCTCTCACCATTATCCTAGATGTTTAGTATCCATTCCCATACATATTTGTGTACTCCGTGAAATTCACATGTTGAAGTCCTAAGCCCCTATGTGACAGTATTTGAAGATAGGGCCTTTGGGAAGTAATTAGAGTTAGATTGCATTATAAAGGTAGGCCCCTTGTGGCCTTTTAAGAAGAGATAGATCCCTCTCTCTCTGTCTCTCTCTCCCCCCATGTGTACACACTGAGTAAATGCCACATGAAGACATAGTGAGAAGGTGGCCACCTTCAAACTGGGAAGAGAGCCTTTACTAAAACCTAACCAAGTTTGCACCTGATCTCAAACCTCTAGCCTCCAGGACTGTGGGAAATAAATTTCAGTTTTTAAGTCACCTAGTCTATGGTATTTTGTGATGTCTGCCCAAGATAAGACATGCATAAATACAGTTCATGTAAATACATACATTTTTTGCTCTGTCAAATGAGCTGATCTAAAAGAAACAACTCAGCAGCAATGAGCACACATAGTCCAAAGATCTTGGTTTCCAATGCCACTCTCCAATAAAAGTAACTAGGGATCTTTGAAGAAATGCTAGATTTTAGGATTAGGGAATGAAACAGTACAAGGTGAGTCTACAGCAACCTGTAGTGCCAGAAAACAAGAAAGTGTCAAAAAACAAACAAAATTATTGGAAAAATACTAAAAAACAAGCAAACAATTAAATGTGGTATTCTGGAACTTAAAAAAGATTTCAGATAAAAACTAGGAAAATATAAGTAAACTATGAACCTTAGTTAACAATAATATATCAATATTGGTTTCTTAATTATAACAATGTAGCATGCTAATATAAAATGTTAATAAAATTTGGTGTGTAGTATATGATAGCTCTATTCTATATTCTCAATATTTGTGTAAATCTAAAATGGTTCTAAACAATAAAGTATATTTAAAAATACATAGTCAGTCAAGTGCTTTTAACTTTCATGCTTTTTTAAAAAATAGAGCTCTCTTGACCATTTTCTATTTTCTTTAATATTTCCCCCAAATGACAAAAGTTCTCAAAGTGTGGTCCTTGAGCCAGTGATATCATTATCGATTGAGAACTTATATGAAATGTAATTTCTTGGATCCCAATCCAGAGTTACTAAATCATAAACTCTGAAGTTGGAACAGTTTGTGTTTTTTCAAACCCCCAGGTTATTCCAGTACATGATAAAATTTAAGAACCGCTATCTTATAATATTACATCCATGTCCTTAAGGATAACATTAACTTTAAAAATAACATAATTACTTAAAGGTGCAAACATTTTAGATCTAAATGCTCAAAAACAAAACAAATATTCATTAAGAAACCAATAACCATATTTTAAACATCCACAAATTTGATAAGCAATGATTTCACTCTACAAAATATGCTGGGAGAGTTTTCATAATAAAATCACAAGTTAAATATTATGATTCATTTGTAAATAAAGAAAAGCGGGTCAGAAAAATTAAGTGCCTTGGTTAAAGTGACAGGACTTTGGTTAAGATCACAGATGTTTGATTCAAAAAGAGAGCCATAAAACTCTAAAATAGATGCTCTTTCCATTATACCATTTACTTTCCACCATTTTTTTTTAATTTGAATGCACAACATAGTCAAATACTGATGTACCAGAGTTCAAATCTTTATTCAATCACTTCTTTGTCTATGACTTAGTTGTTAAAATCACTGAGTCTCAATATTCTCACCTTTGAAATAAGGCAGATAGTATTTTCTTAGGTTTCTCATAAGTATTAAATTAAGGCATGGAGAAGGGTTTTAAACATTAGAGAGGACACAAATTAAGCTATTATATTTCCGACTCCGTTACCAGTTCTTATTACCAGGTTAATGGGCCTCTGTTGTCAGAGTCACATCTAAGTTTCTTCTCAAATATAGGGACTCATGAAATGCAAACAAAGAATAAAATGGGAGAAAGGGAAGCACATAGCAGATGCATTCTAGTTCTATTTCTTATTTCTTTTCAGATAGGAGGGGATTCTGGTCAGGCCTGTTGCCTGACATTACCCAAGTCCATGGGCATGGATAATCCAAAAATTTCAGATGAAATACTAAATTAAGCTGCTTCTTTGTAATATGAAGGATAAAAAGAAAACATACTGATCTATTACATATACTTTAATATTTTAAAGTCAACTTGGATGCAGATTTAATACATTTCTTATAGTATTAAAGGCATAGTAATTTTTAGTAATGCAGAAACTGAGTAGAGGCATAAGTAAATGGAGGAAGCACAAGCCAAATCATCTTAATTAATACAAAGCACAGAACACTCAGTAGCAAAGATTAGAACTGATCCTGTGCAAATTAATTTGAATGACTTACATGAGATTTATAGTCAAGAGCCAGTGAATAATACAAGCTCGTATTTTGACCTCGAGAATGTAAATTTAAGCATGGAAATCATGTCATGACTCTAATATGTTTGATGCTGTTGTTTGACAGAATGAGCTTTAAAGAGATTAGTTTAGCTTTTGAAATAACTCACTTTTAAGCAAGGGGGGAAAATGACTCAATTTAACTTGTAATTTAACAGAAATAAGTTATAGTTTGCTTCAAAAAATATACTATCAGAAAGTTCCAGAAATAATCTGTCTACTGTGACCATTACAAGACATGCTTCACAGGTGTGCAGTCATGGCTCCAGGAGGGAGGCTGAACCACTGGGTGTGATGCACTATAGTGATTTACTATAGAGATTAGACCTTGGACAATTTGTGGGAGCTAGTGAAGAACTCTATGTAAAGCCACTTTTCTCCCTTTTACCCCCTTCCGCCATCTCCCAACCCTCCCTAGTACTTCATCTGTCTATTGTCTGTGTCCATAGACTTCTTGATAACACACAGCCTTATGAACCAGGGAGTCATGAGTGTGAATCTCAGAAGGAGTTATTAAACTTGGAGCTTAATAAATATATATAAAGTAATTATGTACACATATATGTATATGTATATATGTTGTATTTTTCAATATATATATTTCAATCAGTTTTAGCCCCTACTAGTGATCAAAAATATCTATTTATAACTCCCTCCCTGGGGGACATCTGTAATACTCTCAACAATAAAATAAATTAAAAAAAAAGAAGTCTACAGTTTTGCCCATGATCTGTAATTGCATCAGCAATTCTACATGCACATCCAAATAAATAAAGGCCAAAATTATACAATCAGGAACTCTGTACCAGAGCTGGAAAGTTTCTAGAAATGAGAGTGCTGAACCCTGTCTGCTAAATGTTCTTTATATAATGCAGCACAAAACATTGCATATTTTGTGTTTAATAAGAACAATCTGATGATAATAACTGAAGAGACAAACAAGAAAAGATTACTTGCAAAAAAAAGACCTGTCACACAAATAGGAAACGTCAGCTTTTCACAGATCCAAATACCTAACAGAAAGGGGACGCCTACTATATAATCAGAGAAATTCAATATCATCTCAGGTTAATTTGAACTATATAAGATATATAAAAGCCCAGAAATTGTCCAGTAGCTGTATTCATCTAGCTTTGTTAATAATATAATTGACTGATTTGCCAATATGAGAATCCCATGTTTTTGTAAACAGTGGTAATTTCCTTTGAATTTTTATGTTATATTTCAATTTTCCTTCCCAGGACCATACTGTGACCATTATTGAAATCAATACACTTGTATTGCATAATATAATCTCAAAATATTGTGTATAAAGTATTTTTGATTAGTAACACTCTGATGTTAAATTATATTAATTCATACACGGTTTTTCATTTGCAGTTTATGAAAATTCTATTTGGTCTTCCTATGTCCCTTTTCTTCCATCTCCTTTGTGACATTGGTAGTTGTTTGTATTGCACTGTGAACATATGTATATTTCTTCTGAGAAGTCAACAGTATATTTGGAGCTCTGAGAAGTTCATCAGTGCTTCATCCAAATGAGCCACAGGCCACTGAAGTGATAGTTAATTCGATTCATTCTAATTCTATTTTTAAAATATTCCTAAGCATCACCAGCAACTTTTGTCATGTAACTTTGGGATCTCCTTGAAAAAAATTAATAAGTATATGCTGCTTCTGTCCCATAATATTAATTAGTACACTAGCTCACTTTAATTCCAAGTCTTAACACTTATTAACAAATTTCTCATCATTTCCTTAGATATAAAACACATGTCTAAATGATATTTTCAAGGTGTGTTTTTTCAATTAGGGAAAAATAAGAGCACACACACAAAGACACATCACTGTGTCAGTTTTCTATTCTGACCATTAAGGACATATTGAGAAAAGCTATTGCAAGGAGCTTGAAAAAACAAAAATATTTTCTTTTGCTAGCTTTCTGCCAACAATTATTGAACACCTACTATATGCGTGTTCTGTATTGTGTTAAGTGCTAGGAAGAGAACATGAACATAGCAAGTAATTATTATTTGCTGAGTAAAGCAATAAATGAAATTATAGTCCCTGCCCTCAAGAAGAGTATATAGTACTGAGGGAAATATTGCATATACACAAAAACAACAGCAACATGGACCCTCACAAAAACTGAGTGGGGGAAAAAGGTACCCCCCAAAACCAAAAAACTAACAGGGGCCATCACAAGTGTAAAATTACTTTTCCCTGAGAGGGACCATAGCAGATTTCACAGAGGAAGCAGTATTTCAGCATACTCTAGGGTAGAACCAGTCACAGTAGCTCATCAAATTTGAGAATGAACTCAATTAGCAATGTAAGGAATTTCTTTAAATTCAGTAGATAACTAGTTTTTTTTTTAAATTTCTGAAACTTCAGTTAATAGCGTAAAAATATCAAACTTCACTTGACTAATTATAAGTAATTATATATTACACTTATAAATAGCTTAAAATAGGCCTAAGAGGGACTTTGACATTAAGGGACAGTCTGAAACTAAGACTAAAACAAGGTAACTAATCCACAAAAAGATTGTTTAAAGTTCAAATTTCCAGGCATCATTTGCTATGGTTCCAAAGAAATGACATATTTTCACTAAATATTCACATTACACTGACTCAGACCCCATACTCTTGATTACCAGAATTTTAGTCCCACTGCCACTACCACTTCTAATAATGTTCCCCATCATTAAATACCCTCAAAATCTCTCCTATTCTTACCTGGCTGCTATAATATCACTACTCCTGGGCACAAGCCTCCACAATGGTAATAGTAGGTGTAACAATCTTCTGCCCACTTTAGCTTCTCTCCTTTACCAAACCTTCCCTAATCCTGTACCAGAGTCTTGGGATCAACCTTTTTCCAGGAGCACTGATATCAGAAATAGCCACTTTATTCAGGGAAAAATGGACCCTACCTACAAAGAAATTCTCTCCTATGACTCCACTGGAATGACTAAATTATACAGAGTTTAAAATCACATGTCGTTACCCAACCTAAATTGTAGGAACTGGTAGTATACTGTACTGTACATAACTGTATGTACTAAACTTGTCTCCAGCTGGCAGCACAGGCTTGTTTACACCAGCATCACCAGAAACACGAGCAATGTGTTGTGCTTCAACATTAGGCCGGCTACGATGTAACTAGGCAACAGGAATTTTTCAGCTCCATTATAATCTTATGGGACCCCCATTATATATGGGGTCCATCTAGGGTATTTGACATTTTTTTGACAGCAGCTCAGCTGCTGAAGAACCAGAAAATATAAGTGGAACTGTGATGCCAGAGTACAAGGCAGATCCTTAATCAGAAGAGACTGAGAGGCAGAATAGGATCCTGATTGCAGGCAACTCTGCTGTCATGGACAGAGCGGGATTAACCACAAATTTAGTGCAATGCTTTGTAGCCCGCAGTTTTGATTGGTTTCAGATCTATACACTCAGCTAACTCATTGGCCCGGGTTGGGCAGTGGAGCAGAAATCTAGGAAAATCAAGAAACAAGTATATATCCTAATGTTAACATTCTGAATTATAAGTCAAAGTCCCCTACCTATTTTCAGGAGCTTCAACAACATATTCCAGTTACAAATATTCTTATATACTGGGTTTAATAAGTGCCGTTAAAATGTATCTTCTAAATCACATACTTACATTAAACTAGGCTCTTATTAGATTTAGAATTCTTATTTAAGGTCATGATATTGGTTTTTATACTTTATTGCTCTAGGAATACTATAAATGCAATTTTCTTGGATAAATCAAGCTGTGTAACTCAGGCAGAACGTTTCACTATAGTTCAGGGTAGAAATGTGAGTTCTTTCGTAGCAGTCAACCTAATTATCTTTTACTTTTATTCTTCCCATCAAAAGGGCACATTCATACCTTTAAAAAGAGCTTATTAAAATAGACTTCTTACATTTACATTTTTCAGTAATACTGTATCTACTATAAAAAAGCCAACAACATTACTGCAGCTCCTATTAAAATCAACTTCTTTTATAAGCAAAACTGTCAAAAATACTTCATTTAGGGTGAAATGCTTAGGCCCTGTTGCCTCTTACTAGGCAGCCTTATTTTGTGGCAGCTAACATTTGTGCTTCAGTCAATCAACAAGTACTTACTGTCCATCTCAGGTTACATTTACCCATATAATGGGACAGTAAAGAGAACATGAATAAATAAAATTTAAGACAAGCTTCTAACTTCATTAAATCAAGAACTTCAGGACACTTTGCTAATCAAATATTAGACAGGCTTGACTATTTAAGTTTCTCTGCTCTCCCAGAAGATTCTAAAGATAGATAGCCCAATATAAAAAATGGTACGTAAGGTAGGGTAAAAATATATTCTCATCTAGGAAATCGGCCTCTTTTCGGTATTTAGAATAAGATAATATTTATATTGAATAAAGGCAAATAAAGTAATTAGGTTTTATACTTTTAAAACATAATAGCCCGCATAATAAACCAGATTAGCATCAAGGAAATGTGCTCCTTACTAAAACAGGTCCCAGGATTTGTCTATCACCAGACTGACTAAATTTAACCAAGGAAAGTATATATCAATCAGAGGAACAGGGCAGTAGGCATCTGGTTAGCACTGGGAGTTTAGAAAGAGGAGTCGCTGTGGAAACATTGTCGTTGCCCTTTCAAACGCCATCTAGAGACTATTAGACGACAGACTTTAAATAGTCTGATCCCAGTGACCAGCCAATACCTTGGTGGAACCAGCTAAATTGAATGTTATTAAACACATACATCATTTCTGACTTCTTTTATGCTGATTGTTTGGTCTAGAAGACATCTGTGATGCTTGTGGTAGCCCTGCATGTTTTGAATACTCACCCTATACTTGTTTATTCCTATAACTTCCTATATTTTTTCTGTACTCCTATTATGTTGCAAATTCCAACATTATGAGTCATGGTTCCTTATCATAAAAGTCAAAGTTCAGCTTCCTAGCCCTGGGCAGTTTTGCTCAGTGGTTAGAGAGTCAGACCCAGGACTGACGGGTCTTTGGTTTGATCCGGCCAAGGGCACGGACCTCGGTTGCAGGCTCGATCCCCGGCCTGGGCGGGGTGCGTGTGGCAGGCAACCAACTGATGTGTTTCTCTCACATCAGTGTTTCTCTCTTTCTCTGTCTCTCTGTCTCTCTGTCTCTCTGTCTCTCTCTCTCTCTCTCCCTCTCCCTCTCCCTTCTATGCTCTCTGAAAAGCAATGGAAGAAATATCCTGGGTAACGATTAAAAAAAAACAAATAAAAACTTAATAAAAAAAAAAAATTTCAGCTTCCTAGACTTCTGGTTTCAACTTTGATTTGTAAAGAGCTCAGAAGCCATCACTCCATTATCAGAACAAAAAGCTGAACACACTGAAAATCAACAACATTTGTTTGACTCTTAGAGAATATGTGTTGCAAATTAAACCATCATCTCACAACCTAAAGTCATAGGTGAAATCAGTGAGACACAGGTTTTTTTTACCCTGGAACAGAAGCCACTGGAGCTATCCACTGGTAGGAAACCTCATGGTAATTTTGATGAATTGGCAAAAGCTGAATGTAGACTGGACTGAGAATCAAAATCTCTTGGGACTAGTTTTAAGGGAGGTCTCACATTCATGAGATTAACCTCTGGAATGTCCATTTCTCAGTGTGAAGATGCAAAAAAAAGCCCTTTCTCTTTTCTACATTCTGTACTGCTCTACGTCGTATGGTTGCTCCTCCTAGTTTGTCTCTTTGCATGCACAAAGAAAATTATTCTTATTCAGCAAGTGTTTACTCTCTGCCTGCTATGTGCCAGATATTGTGCTACGTTTTAGACTTTTAAAGAACAATAAAATGCTGTCAAAGCTAACAAGTATTCTGGTTTGTACTCTCTCACATGCTGATGTGGTTCAAATAATTAATTTGTTCTTACATGACACGTGAATAAAGGTTTTTGCACAACATACTCAGATCCAGGGTGAAATGTGTGTGATGGTCATTGGGCAAGAAAGCAAGTAGATTAAGCATGCTGAGCACTGAGCTGCAGAATGAAAGGTCAGGAGAACTGTACCCTAACACAAGTTCAAGACTATGCCACTAAGAAGACAGAGGACAGGGGTCTCTCCAGAACATAAAGGAAGTTGGTCTAGAAGTAAAAAAGAGTGCAGACATTATAAATTTGTAGAAAACAGAATATTGTAGTCAAGGACACAATACTTTTTAATAATCCCTCTCTCCCAGAGAAATTATAATATATGGTATATATTTTATATACTTGAAATTGTTGCTTATCAAAAACGTTCAAAATTTACGCTTTAAAAAGTCACTCTATTTGATTCTTTCTTTTGGTAAAGATATTTTTAGACAATATTTTTTTAATGCAGAAATCCCCAGTTCTCAGTAGCTGTCATAATGTCAAGTGAAGAAGCTATTCATCCATGAAAGCTTCCTTTGTTAAAATACAGATCACATTATTTATACAATATGAATGTTTAATGAATGCATACAAACTCAAATGTCAAGGCAGATAAACCAAAATTACATTTCTTTCAAGGAAGAAAGGTTTTTCAATGAAGAACAAGACTTTTGTTTTAAGGTGAAAAAATTAAAAGATAAATCGTAAATTGTTTTTTTAAAAGTAAATGACAGAGAAGTATATGTAGATTTCCTTTAAGGTTATCTTAAATACAAATGTGAAACCATATCTTTAAATGATGAATGGTGTAGCCATTTCATCTTGTATTTTAGAGAATAAATTGAAACAATAAATTTTTATCCCACATCATGAAAAAACATGGTAAAGTCATTCTTATGAGGATAATAAATAATGTTTTCATGCATTCAGACTAAAGTGGCATGAGCTTTAATGACTCAGGCTCTTATCAATAATACACTTGAGCAGAATTGCCATTCATAGAATTTGACCATAACAAAGATTCTGTGAAATTATATTTCAATTATTTATAAAACATTTTGCAAACAAAATCTTATGCCCAAGTTTGTTATTCCAAGATATTTAGTCATTTGCAGGTCACATGAGAAACTATGAAAAAAAAAAAAAAAGCAGAAAAGAAAAGAAAAAAAAGAAAATCAGATTCTTTCAATTTTTTTTTCTCTTATAGCTGTACAAGGAATAATTTTTTGTGAAACCTTTTTCAAAAGATTTCCTGAATAACATAGAAGTCACATAGCCCCACCGGGCTTGGCTCAGCGGTTGAGCATCGACCTGGGATCCAGGCGATCGGGGTTCGATTCCCGGTCAGGGCACATGCCCGGGTTGCGGGCTCGATCAATGACTCTTTCATCATTGCTGTTTCTCTCTATCTCTCTATCTCTCTCCTTTCCTCTCTCTGAAATCAATAAAGATACATTAAAAAAAAAAAGTCACATGGAAGAAGAAGATTTAGTTTTATTGTCATCATCGAAATTTCTCATCAAGTTTTCCCTTTCTGTAGACAAAGCAAATTGTTGATTCCTGCCATACTGAGAACCTAACTGATGAAACAGTTTTCTGCTTCAGGTGTGTTCTAGCTGTTCCTCTCTAACGAAACTTCCACCACTAAGGTATTTTCAGTGAAATAGTCAACAAAGATTTTAACCATATCTGTGAACTGAGCTTTATTAGGTATAATGGGCTGGAAAGAGAGGAAAGGTTTGAGAGAAAAAGAGTCAGAAAATCTCCCCTACCATTTTTCTCATGTACAACCTGACCAGTGTTGTTGGGAAGGCTCATTAATCCCAGCGGCTATACATCCTGGAGGAAGGAGCTACTTCGTTGTTCATGTGAGAAACTATTCAAGTGCAAATCAATGCACATGATTTGGAACATCTGTACATGTGAATTTCAGTTTGAGGACAGTGTCATGATTATTTCAGATGGAAGAGAGAACAACCAAAATTAAAATAATATGAAAAGTAAAAAGCAATTTACTGGCTTGTATAACAGAAAGTTTTAAGAACAACCTGGGTCTGGGGATTTAAATGATGTTTCAAGATGCAGTTTATGTCCAGCACTTCAAGATTCTTTGTCCTACATTGATTTCATTAAGATAGTCACCCAAGATGTCACCATAACAGAGAGGTATATATCTCATCCAGTTCCAAGACCCACTTGAGCTTACAAATTCAAAGTCTCTTCAATGACAAGAAGGTAGGATCTCCTTTAGAAAATTATATACTATAAAACTTTATTCTATAATAAATAA
This sequence comes from Miniopterus schreibersii, assembly GCF_964146895.1. Classification (NCBI taxonomy): domain Eukaryota; kingdom Metazoa; phylum Chordata; class Mammalia; order Chiroptera; family Miniopteridae; genus Miniopterus; species Miniopterus schreibersii. The sequence goes on along the minus strand of NC_138102.1, from coordinate 114,610,320 downwards.
CAGAAATGCATTATATATTATAAAATTATATTCTAATTTTCTGCAGCTACTTACCACAAAGGACTGTACATTGGAGGAGGGATTGTGAGGTATTATTGGATACTGGCTCAAAATGATTTAATCCCTGAGGACCAAAATTTCACTTTGGTCCTAGGATTTCTCCTTGTTAAATGGTCAATAAATAATCCCACATTTCTTGAGGAACAGAAGAGATTAGAGACACATCAAGACTTGAAGGATGAAAGTGTTTAATTCTTCTATTTCAGCTGCGCAGAAGAGTAATAAATCTTAGGCTATGAGAATGAATTACTATAAACCTATAAATTCTAATAGACATTTATAGAATACTCCATCCAACAGTAGTAAAGTACATTCTTTTTCAAGCTCACATGGAACAATCACAAATACAGAAAACATCTTGAGCCATGAAAAAGTATCATATTTAAAAAGAATATAAATGATAAAAAGTATGTTCTCAGCCCACAATATAATGAAACTAGATCAGTAACAGAAGATAGCTGGAAATTCCCAAATATTTGAGATTAAAAATACACTACAAAAATACATGGGTCAAAGAAAAAACCTCAAAATAATTTGGAGAACATTAAAAAACTAAATGAAAACTTATCAAAATCTGTGGGCTACAATGAAAGAATGGCATTTAGAATACTAAATGCATATATTAAAAGAAGAATTATTTGAACTCAATATTCTAAGTTGCTACTTTAAGACACGAGAGAAAATAGAGGAACTAAAGCCTTAAACAAGCGTAAGAAATAATAAAAATAGAACAGAAATCAATGATTCATTATTAAAAAATCAACAATAGCAAATGATGATTCTTTAAAAGATAAAGAAAATTGTTAAATGTCTAGCCAGGCTAATCTTGAAAATAAAAAAGAGAAAGACACGAATTACCAATATCAGAAATGAAAGAAGAATCATCCTTAACAATCATATGAACATTAGGATTAAAAAAATACTGCATAAAACTTTATATTCACAAATTTGATCATTTAGGTGAAATGGATCAATTTCTTGAAAGACACAAACTACAAAAGCTCATACAAAATATATATATATAATTTAAAGAGGCATATACATATTAATGGAATTCCATCAATAATAAATAATCTTCCAAAAGAGAAAGAATGGAGCCAAATGGTTTCACTCATGAATTCTAACAAGTATTTAAGAAAGAAATTATACCAGTTCCCCAGAATCTCTTCCAGAAAATAAAAATAGAGGGCACACTTCCTAACTCACTCATTGAGGACACCATTCCTCTAATATTATACCCAGAGTGAATATTACAAAAACAAAAAGAGACCAATAACTCTCATAAACAAAAATACAAAAGTCTTCAACAAAAATATTAATCAATTAAATTTAACAATGTATAAAGAATTATGAGTCACAACCAAATGAGATTCATTCCAAGTATAAAAGGCTGGTTCAATCTTCAAAAATAATCTATCATATTAACAGATTAAAAAACAAGTCATATGATCACATCATTTGACTTTAAAAAAGTATTTGACAAAAATACAATAGTCATTTATGAAAAGTCAGCAAAGTAGAAACAGAACCTTCCTCAACTTGATAAAGAGCATCTACAAAAAAGTTACAGCTAACATCATACTTTACAGTGAGAAACTAGACGCTTTTCTCCTAAAATCAGAAACAAGGCAAATATGTTCTCTCTCAACACTTTTATTCAACATTATCTTAGTTACTGCATTAAGAAAAGAAAAGCTATACAGACTGAAAAGAAAGAACTGAAACTGTCTTTGTTGGCAAATAACTTAATTGTCTAGATAGAAAATTCCAAAAAATATCCAATTACTGATACTAATAACCAAGTATAGAAAAACTGAGGACATCTACAAGGTTAATATATAAAAATCAGTTATTTTCATATATACTATTAATGAACAATTAGAATTTTTTTAAATATGTATTTTTAGGGAAAGAAGAAAGAAGAGGGAGAGAGACAGAAACATAAGTCAGCTGCCCCCTGCATGCTATCTACCAGGGATGGAGCCCATAACCGGAGCATGTACCCTGACCAGGAATTGAACTTGCAACCATTCCATGCATGGGATGAGCCACTGGGCCAGGGCTGAACAATTGGAATTTAAAAATTTAAAAGATAATATAACCTAAATACCACCAAAAAATAAAACACCAATATAAAGCTAATAAGACATATACTGAATCTCTATGCAAAAATCTACAATACTCTGATGGAGGGGATCAAAGATCTGAATAAGTTGAGAGTTATTGTGTGTTCCTGGATATTGCTTAGATATCAGTTCTTCCCAACATGATCTGCCGATTAATTGCAACTCCAGTCAAAATGCCAGCAAGTTCTTTAGTAGATAACAAAATGGTTCTAAAAGTTTACATGCAAATACTAAAGACCTAGAATAACCAATATAATCCTGAATAAAACTGGTAATCAGGAGAGTACAGAATAAACACGTAGGTCAGAAGAATAGAAGAGAAACCCTGGAAACAGATCCACACTAATACACTCAACTGACAATGGAAAAAGAATCAAAGGTGATTCAAAGGCTGTTTAAGGAAGAGTGCTGGAACTATTACACATGCAAAAAAAAAAAGGAACTTGAATACAGACTTAACACCTTAGACAGAGTTTGACTCAAAAAGTATTAAATACCTAAACATAAAATGTAAATCTATAAAACATCTAGGAGAAAAACCTATGGCTTTTGGCTCAGTAATAAGTTTTTTAGATAAAATATCAAAACCAAGACCTCTGAAAGAAAAAATTGATAAGTTGGATTTTATTAAAATTTAAAACTTCTATTCTATGAAAGACACTGTAGAGAATAAAAATCAAGCCACAGATTGAGAGAAATAGATTTGCAAAATATATACCTGATAAAGTACTTGTCTCCCAGATATACAAAAACTCCTAAAATTCCAACAATAATACAAAAAATTCAATTTTAAAATGGGAAAAACATCTGAAAATCACCAAAGATACACAGATGTAAACTAAGCATATGAAAAGTTGTTTCACATCATTTGTAGTTAGATAACTGCAAGTATTAAAACCACAATGAAATACCAATACACAACTGTGTATGGTTAAAATACAAAAAAGTTGACAATACTGAATGTTGGCGAGGATGTGGAATGAAAGGAGCCCTCATAAAGAATGATACAGCCAACGTGAAAGATACTCTTCAGTGTCTTACAAAGCTAAACATAATCTCACCACGTAATCCAGTAATTGTGATTGCACTCCTGTCATTGACCAAACTGATTTGGAAACTTAGGCTTATACAAAGGCCTTCGTGAAAATTTTATAACACCTTTATTCAAAATTTCCAAGTACTGGAAGCAGTGAAAATTTCCCTCAATTGATGAATGGATAAACAAACTTTGGTACATACATACAATGAAATATTAGTCGGCAATAAAAAGAATTGATCCATAGTCATTCAACAACTGAATGAATTTTAAATACATGTGTCCAAATTGAGGAAGCCAGTCTTAAAAATTTGCCTACTTTATGATTCTGACTAAAAGATGTGCTGAAAAAGATGGAACTAGAGAAATAATGAAAAGCATTAGAATACCTTAATTGGGAGTCCATCACATTATGTATTAATCAAAACATGCAGAACATATAGAAAAATTTTAAAACATATTTTAAATCCAAGGGTGGAATGTAGAATGTGACCAAACAATCTGACTGCAGAACAAATGTATGAGAAAACCTTCAGAAAGGCAGTGGGGGCGGGGTGTCAAAAAGTGGAGGTTATATGAATAACTGCAAAAAAGCTCTACATAAGTAATGAACTATACTCAATAAAGTCATTTCCCTGGTGACAGAGGTTAACTATTCTGAAACTGCTATATATGTATACCAGAATTAAATAATTAAACAAATGGATGGCAGATGGTAGAAGCCAAGTTTCTCACTGTTGGACTAAGATTACAGATAAGCAAGTGGAGGCTATAATGATATAAGTGGTGATGGATTAGTGTTGAATACATCAGTATGAACTTATGTTATTCTTAATATAGATGCAAGTGGTTATATATAGAAATATTTGTATATATGTACACATAAGCATTAGTATACACACACATATTTCTATGTTCTTGTAACTGAAAGGCCTAGGATCAACTACAACCAGTAGCAATGAGCATACTTAACACCCAAATCTTGGTTTCTAATATCATTCTTTAATAAAAGGAACCAGGGTTCCTTGGACAGCCAACTGAATCTAGGACTAGGACCAGTAAATAAATATACCAGGTGGTCATGGAGCAAGTAGTAGTACCAAAAAGGGGTGTTAAACACACACACACAAATAAACACACACACACACTTACATGCACAATGATGGAGGTACATCAAAGAGAAGCAGGAGCCAAGTGAAAGAGCAACCAATGGTCAACGTAGGAACAATCTTAGCAAATTAAGTAAGTAAAGTAGTATTCAATTATAACCAAAACTATAAACTAATATGCATGATTCCATACTGATAGAAAGAAATTATTTAACCAAAAGATAAGTGAGGGAGAAGAGACAAATCTATAGTGCAGAAGAATTCCAAATAATTTATGTACATATTCTACCCTCAAGGAGGTAGGGTATAAATCCCAGCTCTTTATGCTTCACAGCGTGACTTGTTCCCAAAGAGTATAATATGAAAGAGGGCAGGGGAGTAACCTTAGAGGAGAGAAACTTGGCAGACACTACAGCAGCCAAGTGATCGTGGTTAACAAAAACCGCAAAAAGTCATGTGGATAATATGTACCCTGGATATAATGTGATGATAATGGAACCTGTGGTCTTCCTCCCAAAGACACATAAATCTCAGTATAACCATGAGAAAAACGTCAGATAAACTCAAATTGAAGGGCATTCTACATAATATTCAACCAGTACTCATCTGAACCATCAGGATCATATTTTTAAAAAGGAAGAAAGAATCAAAGAAAGTATAAGAAACTATAAAACAGTCAAAAAGAAGCCCATCAGCAGATGAGTGGATAAAAAAGCTGTGGTATATTTACACAATGGAATACTACTTGGCTGAAAAAAGAAGGAACTCTTACCTTTTGTCACAGCATGGATGGACCTGGAGAGCATTATGCTAAGTGAAATAAGCCAGTCAGAGAAAGACAAGTACCATATGATTTCACTTATATGTGGAACCTAATGAACAAAATAAACAAATAAAATAGAAAGAGACTCATAGATACAAAGAACATAGATATAGTGATTACCAGAGGGATAGGGTGGTGGAGGTGGTAGAAGAGGGTATAAGGGGATAAATGGTGACAGAAGGAGGCTTGACATGGGGTGGTGAACACACAATACAATATACAGATTATTAAATTGAATAAACAATTATAGAATTCTACACCTGAGGCCTATGTAATTTTATTAACCAATGTTACCCCAATAAATTCAATAAACATTTTTTTAAAAATTAAAGAGGTTAAAGAGACATGACAACTAAATGTAATGTGGTATCTTGGATAGGACACTGGAACAACAAGAGAACATTATATAAAAAGGAAGAAAATCTGAATAAGACATTAACTTAATTAATTATAATGTATTAATATTAAATAATAAATGGAGTCACTTTAAAACTGAGTTGGAGCTGCCATCCCAGAGGAATTGTTTTTCAGGTCTTACTCCAAAACCTTAGGAGGATTAAAACTGAACAAAATAACCTTCAGGCTGGGCCTAAATCAACAATGTATCCCAAACAACTGTTTGCAGAGATAGCAAGAAAGCAGATATTATGACTAATATATATTAATCCTTTCTTTAGAATTAACATCACTATGTTAGCTTATCTGCACTAATAGAAATGCCTTCCTTCTATTAATGTACTAGTTCCCTTTGATTGATGTAATTTTCTCCTTCATTGATGTAATTGTTCCCCTTCCCTTTCTCAAAAATATCCCTTGCCTTTGTCTCCCAGTGGAAACATTAGGTTTCTGTTTGAATCAGTTCTTCCAGAATAGCTATTCTTTTGGATCTCAAATAAATGCTTGTTAACTCTCACTTTGGCCTTTTATTTTTAGGTTAAAAATACCATATACAAACAAGATGTTAATAATCAGGAAAACTGGGTGTGTAATATAATGTAACTCTTTACTATCTTCATACTTCCTTCTGTCAATATAAGTATTTTCTAAAAAATGAAGTTAATTAAGAAATAAAATTTTAAAAATAAGCAGTACACTAAAATTCTCTTTCATGAGAAGCTTCACCTTAAACAATGTATTAAAAAATTGTCAGTAGCTTTTATGAATCCTTTATAGAATAAGGAATTCTCACTGTGCTCATAACAAAGAAATCCCCTGACAAAATAAACTTTAATGACATCTATAAAAAAACCAAACCCTAAAACCCTTTCTACAGAGAGTGCCTTTATTGGTGTGTTAATGAAGAAGAAATAAAACACATTTGAGCCTTGCCTTCTTAATGCCTCTATATCAAAATTTTAATATCTTTTATCTTGTCATATTATGATTGTCCTCATTAAGTACCTTTTAAAATTATATAACATTTTAACTTATGAGCTGTTATTAACTTTAGTCAGGAGTTAAAAAAGATTTATCTCAGATTCTTCAGGAATGACCAGTTACAGTCCATGTAAGTGGGCAAACACTGTTGGTTCTCGAAATCAGGAGTTTTCTGGGTGATATTAGAAATTGGGGCCCTCCCTACAAAGAGGGCAAGGAGAGACCAAAGAAAGAGGCAGACCACACCAGACTGGTAGATGGCAGTTTTAAAAAGCAAGGGAATTTGCTACTTTTGAGGCTTGTCTTGGGTGGCTACAGAATCTTAAAAGTTCATACAGAGGCCTTAACCAAGTTCAGTCGCACATAGTCTGAGTGGTCTCAACAACACCTTATCTCATGGTTGCATGAGTGGAAATAGCTCTAACTATGCGACTGATGAGCAGACCATACCTTCCAGGGACATGGCTAAGGGTGAGGAGTCTCTGATTGCCTGGGTCACTGGTCCACTATCACACCCTCTCAATGGCCTCCTCCAACAAATAATGTCACAATAAAACAGCCAAACATCCCAAACTTACCAAGAAACATTCAAAGAAAAGGAAATTTAATGAAGAGAAAGCTCATGGTCCTATTGTACAGAGAAATGTGACCAAATAGCATATTGGTCCCCAAGGCTCATTAAATTTGCTGAAGCAGTGACAGCCAAAAAAGAAACATGATGAGCTCAGAAAAATTATAAATTTTTTCAGAAGAAACAAATGGAATTATGTAATGTATGTATAGTACGTACAAGGTATTTAATTTTTGTGCATGAAAAAAAAGCCTATGCCAAATCCTGATAAGAAATACTTTGAAACCAGTCTAGTCACATTCTACCAAACTAATATTATCTGTACCTCATCACTAACAAGAATTAAATGAAATTAAAACTAATTAGTTGAGATAGGAATTTTATTTCATACATTAAAGTACTTGTTTAATTAAGGTTCAAAAATTCATTTAGCTTGTCCTTTTAGACATTTAGATAATAATGACTCATCAGTGAATTTTCCTTGAATATTTGTGAAAGGCCCATAAGTGACTTGATACAAGTTAGATCACTAGAATAAAATTCAGATTTTTTTCCTATTAGGCTGCTACAAACTGTGTGTGTGTGTGTGGGGGGGGGGGTGCAAGGGGTGAATGGGGAGAAAAAGGTACATCTGTAATATTTTGAACAAAAAAATTTTTAAAAAGAGAGATAACATGAAACCAATGCATTTGTAATGGTAATAGCAAACCAGTATTGGAACCCTGTAGTTTTAAAGTTTCAAGTAGCAGCTCAATGTGTAAAACCTTGATTGAGCATTGTAAAATTAATTCATACTAAGTGGGATTTTGGCAAAGTTTTAAGCACACACAAAACTAGGAAAAGAGATGTTAACCAAATAATGAATGTTGGAACATGCTCCCCCAGTAGATGCCATTATATTACAATACTTTACGGAAGATATCAACATTCAACACAGTAATAAAGCCGTGTATTATGTCCAAGATTGAAACATACTCCAAAGAGATGTAATGCATTTATTTCTGTACGAAAGAACCTAAAAATCAATACATTTGTACATGCTCCTAAAAAAAAAAGTAAACTGAAAGAATCCAGAAAAGTTACATTAAATCCATGTAACTTTTATAAAGAACAAGAAAAGGCTTCACTCCATCAATGTTACATAAAATTTCAGAATTTCGTGTGAAGGACACCCAGAGACAGGCTTGATGAATCCTCTTGTTCAAATGCAGGCCTAATCACGTCTCCTAAAGGAAGGCTTATCAGTAAGATGTTCAAAAGAAAATATTGACTTACTCATAGAAAGCTCTGAGTCTCCTACCAAGAAATCTGAAAAGACTAAATAAGGATTTTGTCTTTTTTTGTGAGATGAAGGAAAACAGCCTTAGAAAACTGAATACTTTCATTACGGATTACTGAAAAGTCCTGTTCATCTTCAAATGAAGCCTACCTACAACGACAATGTGTCTTTTTTATCTGAAGGCCACAAGTAAGAATAATGTAACAAAATTATGTGACATGTAATTTTGTATTTATTTTAAAAAACTAAACTTCCTCTCCATACACATTTTCTGAGCATCCCTCTGAGTTAATACAAAAGAAAAGGTTGCTTAGTGAGGGAAGCTGTTAAATTTTTGTTTTCTTTCTCCCCTTTCTCTCTCTTTATCATTGTTTCATTTTCTTTTCCAAATCTTATATTTATTAGAAGCCTAGTGTTAATTCTCAATGATTTGGCCTGCTTTTTCAAAAAAAAAAAAAAAGAATTTATTTAACTTTATCTGAGGAAGAAGAAATCTCTATTGGGTGAAACCACAAGTTATTGACAGAAGAAAGCAGTGGAGATGATTTGAGGGCCACTAGCCTAGAATTCCCTTTCATAGTCTGAAACCCCCACTCTTCACTTTTTGCTCATAGAAGCAGTTTCTAGAAGGCTACTATTAAGATATGAATATGCAATTTTACTATCAATTTTTCTATAACTAATTATCAAGTGATTCCTTTGGAATATTTCATTGTGATCACTAATGTGTGTTCTCCATTAAGAAGTAAGATATTCAAATTATGGGTCTCTGTTTCAGAAATTTAGGCTTGGACATAGCAACACCATGAGAAATCCCAGCAGTTCAAACAGTACAAAAGAGAACCAAAGAGGAAGGAGGTTTTTTGGAGTTCCTGGGCCCAATTCCAAAGTGAGTTTCAGGAGGAAAGTGGGGGTTCCCACCACACCAACAGACACCAGAGGGGCATCTGAGAATTCAATTCAATTCTGACACTATCTACCTGGAGATAGCATCCGTTTCCATAGATTAAGAGTTCAGTCCTACACCAAATAATCTATATCAAAGCTGAATGTGTTAGCCTGTCATCCGAGAAAGAGCTCACCAGGCCAGAACAGCTCTGGAGAATCAATCTGGGCGAGCAGTCCTGCATGCTCTAGGCACAGACTCAGTTCTCAACAAAGCCTGAAAAGGGCTTGTAAATTTTTTTTTCTGTCTTCTATGGATATAGAAAAACACCCACAATCCAAACTGGCAAGGGCAAGATCTTTAAAATATAGGAGAGGATTGTAATTTAGCTCCTTGTTTCCTTGGGCTACTCTATGTAGTCTGTTCCATGGTTAATTTTTAACATAAGTGAGATATGGTACAGCTGATGATATTAAATAAAAGTGTGATCGATTCTCCAATTTAATCTAATTTAAAATTCACAGCAGCCCTATCTTGTCTGAGATGTTACGACTTTACCAAGGAAGAGACTAAGTGTCATATTCTTTATGACATTTTCATCATTATCTCCCTAAAACTTTCCTTGCTGGCCCGTGGAATTTGAGAGAATGCAGGTTGGTGAGACAATAAAACTCATCTTTTTTCTTCCACTGCATACTAATAAAATGATTCTCCTCTCAGGCTTCCTGTTAGACCTTAGAAGTGTTTCTCTTTCCTTGGTGAGAGACACTTGAGGGGGAAAAAAACATCATTAAAATTGTTTGTTTTATTGCAAAAAGTGGTTTAAAGTGTTGTTTTTGTTTTCTTTACTCCGTTGCTAGCTGCGTTCTGAACATTTCGCTGCTGCTTTCACAGCTACCTTCTGACAGGTTTGGAGGAGGCTATGAACACTTTTCCTCACCTAAGGACTGCAGAACTTCAATGGCTCATGAATTCAGAAAGATTTTTGCAGTAGTTTCTGGTAACAGTTTCTTACTAACTTTTACCTTCTAGAGAATTGCTTTCCCTGCTCACTTAAATTGCTTAACTCTAACATGTTGGCTCAGGCAAGGGCTGCTCATTTTTTAATTTTTTTATTTACTTTTTAATCCTTACCGTACGATGCGTTTTTATTGATTTGGGAGAGAGAGGAAGGAAGAGAGACAGAGAGACACATTGATGTGGGAGAGAAACACGCAGACACCCCCACAGGAGGTCAACCCCCAACCTAGGCATTGACCAGGACCTGAACTGGCAACGTTTCAGTGCACAAGCCAGGGCTGAGCCAACCGAGCCACTCCCATATTTTGCTATTGTTTTTGCCAAACGGTATTCCAAGCCTCCAGTTGTATACAGCCAATATCTAGCCCTGTGTTTTTCTTACAAAAGGCTCCTCTCAAGGTTCCCAAACAAGCACCGTGTAAGAACCCCCCAGAAATCTCTCCATTTAACATTTCCTTAGCAGATGCCTCTTGATTTTTCTATACCTATGTTTCAAAAATGTACATGTTGGATGTGGTATAATAAAGTCAGTGCAGCCACAGCAGGATATGAGAACAAAGCTTGGTAGGAAGAAGTTTATTGTACTCATAGGTCCCAGACAAGGGATCTCTGCATGCCACACAGAGTCATGGGGACAGTCACGGGGATGGTCAGAAGGTAGAAGACAGGGGCCAAGGTGGAGAACCCAGGCCACAGTCTTATTGGGGTTTCCATGGGAAAGACAAGACAGGGCAGAGAAGACAGTTCAGGATTGGCTAGTCTGAACAATTCCAGCAGGCTTTGGGCTACAGGAGTGGTCTTCAGTTGCCTGGTATTTGGCTTGGGGATGATTCAGGGCAGGGAAACTATCAGCTTGTTGTGTGAGAAGGTTCTTGGTGGTACAAACCTAGGATTGGGTGGTTTATATATGAAAAGCGTGTTCATTGGTGAGCGAATTGTCATTATCCTTGGGAATTAGCTAGCCTGGGGTGGGAACTCTCTCCCCAGCAGGAAAAGATTTTTTAAAGTGCCAAAACATTATAATATAAAGAAAAATAATACACACACACAATACAAGCCAAATTTCATAGAAGATATAAACCTCTGAAAACGTCTTCAGCCAGTGTTCGTATTGAGAAAAATTGTAAATTTTCATCCCCAAACACAATATAATATTTTTAATTTTTAAAAAATGTGGAAAAATATTGAGTTACATTCCAAATAGAAGTATTGAACTGTTAGAACCAGGTGAAGGGTTTTTTTTATTAAGTGTGATAGAAAGGATAAGCATCGCATAGGTCATGTACAAAGTACCTTTTATTATAAACTCTATCGTTTGGTGGTCAGAACTTCTTGTTTCAAGCTTCTTACATTGTAATATGATAATGTGTTACTTACAGGCATTTCTCTATATTTTAGTTACATTTTAGAAAACGTGTTGAGGTATTGGTTTTCGTGAAATGAATTACTTTTGCCACTTAAGAATAATGAAAAATAGACTCTTGGTTATTGTTTCCATGCAGAACATCTGTATTTGTCATCTGCAGTTTCCACCTGCGCAGTATTTACTCACCTTAATTCTAGACGAGCTTCCTGATTTTCCTCTGAGAAGCTACCCTTCACCATTCTCAGTCCAGGGCTTGGGAGTCTGGCTCAATTTCATCTTATCCCCCTGACGGGCATTTGATGCATATGTATGTGATCAAACTACTTCATCACCCGAACCACAGCGCTTGGTTCACAGATGGACGGGTGGCCCAAGAAAAAGCAGTAAGAACCCTAGAAAGTACTTTTGCTTGAGTTATTGGAAAAGAGCTGGTTGTTCTTTCCTTTTTATTGTTAGGGTAGTAGGCTATAAGCTAAATCATTTTGCAAGACATCTTGCCACCATATGGAAGAACTTCCATAAAAGCACAAAAGAGCAAGAACAGATTGAGTCCTAATGATATCATCTGACTCCGCATTCTGGCATGTCTGAAACTCAGACATCCTTCTAGATACAGATTTAAAATCTTTTTATGTTGTGTAACATGCTTATAATAAGAGTTCCAGCTCTTTTGGAATATCTTTTGGGTTAAATCAAAATATATTTCAATTCTTTCTTGCCCACTGGATACTTTTAAGAGAATAAAGTATTTTTGAACATTAGACACCAAAATATAATCATGGAGGATGCCATTTGCTTGAATTTAATGAACAACAACAACAACAACAAAAACAGTGATACCACCAGTTGCCCTTCCTTTGAATGCCTATTTGTGATTCTAATGGAGAAAATGCTTCAAGGGCATAGAGCATAGTGATCAATAGTGAGGCTCTGAAGCAAGACATCTAGAATTGCAATGCCAGCTTTACCCACTACCAGCTCTGTAGCCTTAGGAAAGTTACTCTGTACTTCAGTTTTCTCATTAATAAAATTGGGGTAATATCACATAGGCTTACTTAAGAATTAAATGAGACAGTATATGTAATGTACTTAAAACAGTGACAGGCGTATTGTTAGTACTTAATAAATGCCAGCATCCAAGTATTATTTTTCACTAAAATTATATATTATTTTTATTTACTCAATTATTATATACAATTAAAATATAATGCAATGATAATGCACAGAGAGACAAAGAATATTCCCATCTAAATCTCTCATAATTGTAATAGCTTCTTACATATTTATCCCTCTTCCAAAATCTTTGTCCATCACAGCAGGTAAGCTTCTGATGGGTCCATTTATGTCAAGGCTTTGATATTTATTGGATCCTACTATGTTCAAAGCTCTGTCTGCACACTACAAACCTAGTAGGTAACAATTTAAATAGGATGCTTCTCTCAGGGAATGCACATTCTACAAGTGGCATAGGAATCAAAATCAAGTCCTTATTTATAATTTTGAAAAGTAGTATTCAAAAGAAATGCAAAATTATTTAAGAACATATTCCAGGGTACCTGCTGTATGTCTGGGAACTCAAAGGAAAAAAATAGAGTAAATAAAAGATTCGAATCTATTTTGATAGTTTTGGTAAGATAGAAGTAAAGAGAAGTGAGTGGATATGAGGCATATTTAGGAGAAATAAGGAGAAGTTAATGGATTAATGATATATTTAGGAGTTAGAATCAACTGGCTTTGATAACTGATGGATAGAACAGTAAAAGGAGAATGTTCAGTGATGCTTCCAAGGTATCTGGTTTTTGACAAGGTAAATGGTATTGCCATTCACTAAGATAGGAAATCTACTGAAAAGAAGAGCTTCCCATTCTGAGAGGGAAGGCAGAAGTTACTGATAAGGAAAGGCTCATTCTGCAATGACCAGAACACACACACACACAAACACACACACATTTACACACACACACACACAAACACACAGACACACACACACACACAAGACAACATTCTTTTCAGAACATAGAGGAAATTTTGTAAATGAATTACTGAAACTTTCCTTTCAAGAAGTTAAGAGAAAAGAAGACCAAAAAGCTAGCAGGAAATAATCACATCCTAACAGAAATCAATGAACTAGATGGCAGACATACAACAGAAAAACACAACAGATTCAAACATAAGTTGTTGGAAATAAGGAAACTGATGATCCTTAGCAAATCACAGCAAAAATATAAAATAAAATTACCAGTCTCAGGAGTAAAAAAAATGTCACATCATTATAGATCCTTAATTATGAAAGAGAAGGTGTTTCGAACAAATTATAACAATAAATTTGATATTTTGAGAAAAAGGAGACATGCTAAGCATTATTTGACACAAGAAAAACAGTTGTGGGTGTTGCAGGCGTTTGCGGGCCCCGTGGCGGGGCGGGTGAGGGGCCGCGAGGCCTCCCGGAGGCTCCGCTCCCAGGCCCAGGCCGCCCCTGCGCCCTCGCGGCCGAGAGCCAGGAGCCCGCGCGTTCCGCTGCCGCAGGGAGAGCGCGCGCCCGGCGCCCCGTCCTGCAGGGGGCGCTCTGTCGCCGCTGCTCTTCCCCCCTAATCCCGGGCCTGCCCTGCACGCAGCGCCAGGGGCCTGCAGGGGGCAGCGCGGGACGGCGCACACCTGCCAGCGCGCCGGCGCAGCCCGCGCTCCTCAAGGACCCTGGGCCCGCGCTCTGGGGGGACAGCCTGAGGCCCTGCGCGGGAGCCACTCGGACCCCACACCCGCGCAGCCCCGCCAAGCACAGCCCGCCCCGCGCAGCCCACCTTGCTGAGGAGCAGGCGCAGCCCCGCGCTCCAGTCACCAGAGACAGAGCCACCCTGCCTTCCAGATCAATAATTTTTAATTCGGCTCCACTTAGACTACCCCAGAGACAGCTCCTTCCTGCAGCTAATTCACATGCATGACCACAGCCTCTGTCTCTGGAAGCTGGACTCTGTTCTCCAGTGTCGCCCGCCTCGAACAATTCGGGTTCTCGACCAAGTTGCTCACAGAAAAATGTCTTGGTTGTTGAACAAAACTTGGGTTCTTGGCCCAACAACCCTTTGATGCTGATACCTGTGTGATCAGTCAGGCGGCTCTCAGGGGACAAAGGCGAGAAGGCGCGAGCGTGAGTCAGTTTGCCACTAAACGTCACGTTAGCATCTCAGGAAATTGTGCTCTGAATATTTTTGTGTGTTTTTTTGCTTTTGATGCTGCTGCTTATTAAATACGTACTGTAAGTCACCGCGGGTCCTAAGAAGGTTAGTGATAGCAGAATGAAAAGGAAAGTTGTGAGAACAACGATAGAGCTTACAAAAGAAATAATTGCAGAGAATGATAGCGGTGTTCGCATGTCTGGCCTGGCTATGGAGCATGGCATGGAGAAATCGAGGATTAGCACAATTTTAGAACAAAAAGAGGGTATCAAGAGTGCTGATGTTGCTAAGGGTGTGAAGGTGCTCACGAAACAACGATCACAGGCAACTGAAGCGGTAGAAAAACTGTTGTTGGTTTGGGTAGATGAAAAACAGCCAGTGACAGCATTTTGGAAGCAATGATATGTGAAAAAGTGAAGATGCTGCACGCTGACCTCCTGAAAGACACCCCGGGAACAAGTGCTCAAAGTGGTTCATTTAAGGCTAATAGGGGATGGTTCGATAAATTTAAGAAAAGAAGTGAAAATTCATAGTGTCATGAGGCACAGGGAGGCTGCTAGTTCTAACAAAGTAGCTGCTGATAATTTCGTGACAGGATTTCAAGATTACATGGAGGCTGAGAGATTTGTTCCCCAACAAGTGTTCAATTGTGATGGGACAGGCCTCTTCTGGGGGAAAATGCCAAAGAGGACCTACATCACCCAGGAAAAGAAGTCATTGTTGGGGCACGAGCCAATGAAGGACAGGCTGGCATTATTGCTGTGTGGGAATGCAAGTGGGGACTTCAAATTGAAGCCTCTACTCATCTACCGTTCTGAAAACCTACAAATTTTCAAGAAAAATGTCAAGAAAAACAAGTTGAATGTGATGTGCAGGGCTAAGAGTAAAGCTTGAGTAACTAGGCGATTTTTTATTGAGTGGATTCATGAAGTGTTTACCCCAAGTGTGAAGAAATACCTCCGGGAAAAGCAGTTGCCAGTCAGGGCACTTTTTGTAATGGACAAGGCTCCTGCCCACCCTCTGGGTTAGAGGCCGAGCTCGTGGAGGAGCTCCGCTTCATCACTGTGAGGTTCTTGCCCCCTAACACACCACCTCTCACCCAGCCCATGGACCTGAGCAGGTCATTTCTAACTTTAAGAAACTCTGCACAAAGGCACTGTTTCAGAGGTGTTTTGAGGTGACCTCTGGAGCAAATTTAACCCTCATGGAGTTCTGGAAGGAACATTTTAATATCCTCACTTGCTTGAGACTCATAGACAGAGCATGGGGGGAGGTGTCTCCCAGGACCATGCAATCAGCCTGGAAGAAACTGTGGCCTGAGTCTGCTGCTGGAAGAGACTTTGAGGGCTTTGAGGACAAGCCTGTGTCTGTTGTGGAGGATATTGTGTCTCTGGGCAAGTCCCTGTGATTGAAGGTGGGTGGTGATGAGGTGGAGGAGTTGGAGGGGGACCACAGCACTGAACTGACACCGAGGAACTCCAAGACCTGCCGAGGGAGCAGCAACAGACGGCAGCAGAAGTGAAGGGAGGCTATCCCTACTTCACTAATCAAGGGAATGCTCCGGAAATGGGGAGAAATGCGACGTTTTATTGAGAAATATCACCCTGACAAAGAAGTAGCAAACCATGCGATACACTTGTTCAACGACAATGCAGTGTTTCACTTCAGGCAAGTGTTAAAACGCAGGCAAAAACCACCCACCACTGGATAAGTTTTTAGTGAGACGGGGGCCCCGTGAGCCTGAAGCAAGTTCTAGTGGAGCAGAGAGACGAAAGGGAAAGAACCCAGAAGAATAGCTACCTGGCATTTTTATGGAAGGGACTCGCCTTCCGAACAATAACATCCCTCCAGCCCTTCTCTCCCTATTTAGCCATCAGTAGCTCTCAACATCAAAGATTCGTACCCACCGTCAGCTGCCCGCCTCTCAGGAAACCTGCCGCCTCAGTTATCTGCCTGGGTCCCAAGCTGTGTACCAGGATGAAGGAGGAATTTTCAAGGCAGTCTTCCCGTCTGGCCATAAGAGACAGACTTCCCCTTGCAGACCACCCCACAGTTTCTGGCCTTCTGAACGAGGGTTCCTCTGCATCTCAGCCACTCAGCACAGCAGTGCTGTTCTGATAGCTTGGCTAGTTCCAGCTTTGGCACCAAGCTGGTCAAATCACAGGCTCTGGTTCTGGTTTGAGAAGAGGCCATGATAATGGCTTCAGTTCAGGGTTGCTTTTGCTTTGTCTTCCAAAGCAGCAAATAAGCATCACAAAGGCTATGCCTGAGATAAAGAAACAAAGACGGAGCTCCAGCCTCAGCGGTGAGGTGGTCACAAGGTCAGGGGGACTCAAAACCTTGAGCAACCTCACTGCCTGCACTAAGGTCAAAGGTGTCATCACCCAGAAACAACTCATATGCACATGAGGGAATCATCCGTCACCCCACCGGTTGGGCCACCTTGGTCCACTGTTCAGGCTCCGTGCCTTAACTTTGTTAGGGTGCCAGTGTCTGACACCCCTACCCCCATGCAAGGATACCTGGAATTTCTCTCTTTATGGTGCATTTTGGGAGAGCTGGCCAGTGGTCTACCACAGACAGGTACGCTCTGTGGCTTTAGGCAGGGATGTAGACAGCTTTTATGTCATTCATAGTAGCAGGGTAATCAATGTGCACTCACTTACCTGATGGCCATTTTCCTAATACAGTGTATTTAAACACACCGTTTCCAACCCTCTCACCGCTGCTCATTGGTGCACCAGCAACTCATTTTGGCTGGTCTGTTACAGGTATATGTTTAACTTTATGAGCCTAGAGGATGTGATTGAACTTTCCAGAGCCTGAGGACTCCAGACACCTAATGCCCTACAGAGCTGTAAGCTCAGGCAGCACACCAGTGACCCCCATCAAGCTTCAGTCAAGAGCCTTTGTAAAGAGACCTGCATTTCTGACCTTCCCACGTTAAATGATCATGAAACTGGACAAAATGCCAGAAGCAGTTGTTACCAGACTTTGGACAACAGGCACCCAGGCACTGCAGTTCTTGAGATGGGTCCCCCTGTGCCCCAGCTGTCTGCCTTAGGACAATTGCCTACCGAAGGCACAGGGCAGAAGAACTGTGTGCAGGTCGGTTCTGCTGCACTGAGGAGTCAAAGACCAGAATTTGGGACCGTGGAAGTGGCTGGGACTTTCAGGGTACAGAGAAGACGGCATTGCAGGGGGAGGGGTGACAGGCTGTGTGGGAGTTACCCCTGGGTCCCAGGGCCCAGCAGAGAGCGCTGCTGCAGATCTGAGAGCAGCAGTTATCAGGGGCCACGCTGCTGGGAGACACCAGCGTCCGCCCAGCTGAGTGCAGACCTTGCTGAAAAGCCCAAGTGCTCAGCTGAGATACCAGAGGCTCCCATCTTTGAGTGAGGACCATGCCTTAGAGTAAGAGCTGAAAACCAAGGTTCAGCAGGGGAAGTAACTACTGGCCAGAAGAAAACTTTTCTAAAAGGAAGACAAAATAATCGAGTCTTAAGTACAGTTTTCTTTTTTTTTTTTTTAAGTACTGTTTTCTGATCTAGTTTCAGAGTAATTACCCTGTAGTGAAATTTATTGTTTCCCTGTTCCCAGCACGGCTACCTTACCTATTGATACATGATCTTTATTTTTCTTCTCCCTCACTTGGGGGAAGTGCATTTTACTTGGACTTACTCCAAACTTGATTCTAGAAGTGGACAAGCCATCCAGGCCCATGCAATCAGAGCGTCAAAATTCCTGCCCGGCGTGGCCACAGGCGCCAGGAACACCCAGACTCCTCAGTGAAAACAGCAAGGCTCCTGACAGGCACTTGAAACCGAGAAGCAATGTACGCACAATGTTAGGCGCCTCAGAGAAGCTCTGGGACCACCAAAGAATCGGATGTGGAGGCCACACCACAAGAGCAATGACCAAACCACACTGAGGACTGTCCCGAAGAGCACCTCCCCGCCATCCCCATGGGCCGTGTGCTGATGCTGGGCTCGTGCGCTGACACCTTTGCCAAAGGCAGGGCTGGGCTGAGCTTCCTGAGCGCAGCTGTGGAACTGAGGTGCAGCATAGGTGTGACCTGGACAGACTCCGATGGTAGTGCTCTAGTGTCAGGAAGGTCTGAACAGCAAGATCTGGCTCCTGTTAGAGGAAGGGGGATGGGACTTGTCATATGGGAAACCCCCCAAATAAGGCTTTTGTAGACACTGGGCAGTTACAAAGCCCAGCATATGTGCTCTACCGGCAGTTCTTGAAGTGTAGTCCTGAACTACTAGGGTCTGCCAAATCTTATTTTTATATTTATACTAAGATTTTCTTTGCCATTTTCTTTGTGTTGACATGCACCATGGTAGGTAAACTGGTACCTTAAGATGAATCATGACAGTGGCACTGATCTGTATGCCTCACTGCCACACCCAGGGCAAAGCAGGGGTGGGTGAGCCCGTCTAGGTAAGAATGTCCCCTGTAAAACAGTAAAAATTCTGAATTGCATGAAGCCTTGACCCTCGAGTGTTGTCACATTCTATGGGACACATTTGGAAGCTTGCCTAGAGCACCCAAGGACAAGCCCCAGGAAAGTGTGGGGTCCTGTCTCAGGAGATGAGGTCAGTGTGTGGCCTCGGAGCTGCAAGCTGAACGAGCGGCTCTGCTCATGGAACACTCTTCATAGTTGAAAGGATGATCGAAACAAGCACAACCTATGGTTATTCTGGCTTGATTTTTGGCAGACACTGACTACAAAAATGAATGAAGTGGGCCTGTCTCTTCAAGGAGACTAACCAACAGTGCTTACTGTCATTAACACAAGTCCAGCTTTTACAGGAAAATTATAACTTCAAAAAGTTGTTAACTGCCTGTATTACTTTCTTATTGCTGCACTAATAAATGCCACAAACAATACTAAAAAAAAAAAAAAAAAAAAAGAAAGAAAAGAAATAAAGATAGTTGTGAATAGTTCTAGGTCTGCTAAAGGAAATACATAAATAGAACCTTTCCAAAAAAGAAAACTTTAGGACCAATTGGCTTCAGGGGGGAATTATTTCAACTTTCAGGAAGAATTAAAACTTCATCAGAAAACAGAGAAAAGTGTCCAATACATTTTAAAGGAATAGTGTAATATGAATTCCACATCTTACTAGCACATTACAAGAAAGGTAATTACAGATCACTATTTCTCAGAAACATAGATGTAAAATTCCTAAACAAATTATATATATATATATTTTTTAATATATCTTTATTGATTTCAGAGAGAGGAAGTAAGAGGGAGAGAGAGAGACAGAAACATCAATGATGAGAGAGTCATTGATCGAGCCCGCAACCTGGGCATGTGCCCTGACCGGAAATCGAACCCCGATCGCCTGTATCCTAGGTCGGCACTCAACCGGTGAGCCACAGCCAGCTGGGCAACAAATTATATTTCTAAAGAATCTATTTTTTAAAAAGATAAGAGAATAAGACCAAGTGGAACTCGTTCCATGAATACTATGCTAGTCTTAAATATGAAAATTAATCACTGTGGAATTTCAAAATTAAGAGATAGAAAGAAGGTTGAGAATTAACAGTTAGAGAAGTAGAACTATATACAAGACAGCCTGATGTCAGAACCCAAGGATAGAACATTTTTAAAGAAGGAGAGCATAATCTTTATTATTCACTCCTTTCCCACTGCCATGAATCAAATTTAGGCCTGTGTAAGTCAGCTGTTGCTGTATAACAAACATCACAAAAAATCTCTGTGATATATGATAGCAAGTATTTGTATTAATCAGTGAGCAAGTGGGGTTCAGCTGATTTAGGCTGGAATTACCTGGACAGCTGTAAACCGAAGGTCAGTCTGGGTCTACTTCACATCTCTCATCCTCCTTGAGAATGTTTCCCCACATCCATAGCAGAGGTACAAGAGGACAAACAAATATATGACGTGTCTTCAAGTCCTCGCCTTGGAACTGGCACATTATCACTTCTGCCCGCTCTCTCTTCTCCGAAGAAATGACATGACCAGGCTCAAAGTCAAGAGGTAAGTACCCTTTTACTGCAACTGCAAGTCAACCACTGAGCTGTACACTTGAAAGTGGTCAAAATGGTAAATTTTATGTTATGTATATTATGCCACACACACAAAAATAATCAACTTTAACAATAGCAAGAACATTTCCCCTTTGTAACTTTTTAAACTGATAACAAAGCATTTCTTAGATGTCAGCCTTAGTGTGTGAGCAGGTGCACAGTTTTTCAAAACTCCTTTGGGGAAGGGAGTACCTAAACACTAAAAGGAGGAAATCAGTGTATTGGATCATGGAAAGCCTGGAGTCCCACGTCCTGAGAGGTCCTGGCAGAATCCAAATGCCATTACCTGGAAAGCAAGCCCTGTGTTCCAAAGTCTTCCATTTCATCATGAACCTCTTGTGCCATCACACTCCTCTTACTTCATCACGGCATCTGTTTGTGTTACTGTGACACTTCTAGGGTCATCACAGTGCCTCTCTGCACCATCAGGGCACATCTCTGCCTCGCCACACATCTCTAGCGTCTCTGAGTCATCTTACACCACCTTTCCTGCCTCTTAGGTCATCATGGCTCCACTAGCTTTAGCATGGTAACTCTGAACACGAGTGCTACATCTTATGGGACTCCTGAGAATCTAGTAAAAAACTTTGGGATTGCTTTCCCAGAAAAGCACACAACTTTTAGCATCAAATTCTGAGTGACAACTGACAGGCACATTAAAGCTGCTTAAATGGGTCTTAAGGAGGGGCCAGCAGGTGGAAGGGGCCAAAGGAGTTTGAGCACCCACCTGTACTCCATATGCCTTCATCCATGTGAAGCACGGTCATCAGAGCCCAAAGATGGGCTCTATGATAAGAAAGAATATTGGGCCCTAAGCCCCTTTCTTCATATAAAAATTATATTTTACAACTTTATTGGTATAAAGATTATATTAACATTATATTAATATTATCTATTAAAACAGTGTCTTCAAATATAATACCAAAAGGCATGGATATTGGAAGGGGTGAGAAATTGGGCCAATAACTCAATCTACCAAAAGGCCCTATAATCTGGGCTCCCCTATTAGTATCTTCTAAAGCAAGCCCACAAAACAGAGCTTTTTCATTACATTGTCCTTATCTAAAAATACCTAAAATGCCTCCAATATTTGCAGATACATTTTGAGAAACTCATTTGGTAGCAGTTACCATTCGATGTGCTACAGTGGTTCAACACTGCGGCCAAGGTCGATTGGCTCAGTGGTGGATTCCATCCCGTAGAGAGCACACAGAGGAAGGGCAGGGACCTAAGAAGCTGAGTGGCAGGGGAGGTCTAACTGAAGCACTGGATACTGGATAATGACTAATAAATCCAACCGAAGTCATTATCCTTTGAAAATTTAAATTTGAGTTTAAAAGGGAGCCTGGGTCATGATAACTGTGGACTATATGAACTATTATTAGGTCTTCAGACCTACTTTCAGCAAAAAGTAACTAATGTTGCAAACTGAGCAGCAATGAATGATACTTGAGTTCTCCATGTGGTCTGGCTGTCTTGTTCCTGGGAATTTTTCCTGTCCTTAAGACACATCTCTAAACCTACCTCCTTGTTGCCACTGTCATATTTCTCCAATCTACCTCCAATATAATTTTTCAACAGATTATTATTATTTTATTTATGTTTTTAAATATTTTTATTGATTTTTAAAGAGAGGAAAGGAGAGGGAGAGAGAAACATCAATGTGAGAGCAGAACATCCATCAGCTGCTTCATGCATGCCCCCTACCGTGGATCGAGCCCACAACTTGGCACATGCCCTGACCTGGAATTGAAGTTGCAATCTTTTGCTGCAAGGGACAACACCCAACCAACTAAGCCGCACCAGCCAGGGCCAGATTTTTTTAAATCAAATCTTTCATCATCTATAGAAGGAAATGTATCCTTTTAGTAAATAACTTCTGGATTTTTAAACCCAAGGAACATCAAATAATAATGAACCTGAAATATATGCAGAATATAATGTGATTTTATTTATGGTTTTATTTATCTATGGTTCCTAAACTTGAAAAATCAAGACAAAATCCTGTCAAGCTTAAGAATCTATTATAGACCTCAGTATGAAATGGATACTGGAACAGTGGCAGTCTCAAAGCTCATCAAAATTTCCTGTTCTATTTGTATATTATAGCAAACTATATGAATAAATACGTTCAATCCAAACAGTGATTACATCCAGAGATAAGAGAGATTTTACAAAGCATTCATTTCTCCACATTAGTCAATTGCAGTTTTAAAAATGTATGCATTACTTTTTATGATAAAATTAATTAAAGCCTCTATTTACTGATCGACATGTTCAATATTCTGCCTGGTGCACAAGAAGTAATTGGGAAAAGTATTGTCCCAAAGCCTTTTTACA
This sequence comes from Miniopterus schreibersii, assembly GCF_964146895.1. NCBI lineage: Eukaryota > Metazoa > Chordata > Mammalia > Chiroptera > Miniopteridae > Miniopterus > Miniopterus schreibersii. Next base: position 114,587,094 of record NC_138102.1, on the reverse strand, counting down.
GTGAATTTACCCCAGAAGCAGAGGAAAGGAAGACAACGAAGGACAACAATATGAATGAATATTGAGAAATATAAATATATTAAGAAAGATCATTTATCTTTATTGTTTTTAAGGTGTTTTCTTTGATGAAAATAATAGTTAACTTCCTCACTGAATAGGATTACATTCTCAAATAATACATCATTTTCAAAGATCATGAGTTAGTTCTATTTCCATCTGAAACCACAACGTATTCATCTTTAACATATAATAAACTTTAAGAATTTAAATTTAAAATATTTTCTAGAAGATAAATTTGTACTAAAATAATCAAAAGTAGAATATTCTGGTACTAACAGTAAACCATTAAAGAAAAGTAAAAGTGTTCAGTGATTATAAAGTTGCCATAACTATACGAAAGGTCAAGGATTTTTCCATATCATTAAATGATGTTCCTTTCAGAAATATCTACAATGTACTAAGCTGGCACAAAAACTATTATGTAGCAGTGAATATGTGCATAAACTTTAGTTAATGATGTCCTAGCCCCTATAAGGTTCACATTCTTTTAAAGCCTCACAGGACTTTATAAATAATTCCTTTGTTTTGTATTCAGGTATTTTCCATTACTCATGTAACCTGTTTATTTATTTATTTATTTTATCTATTACTTTGGCAATGATAATAAAATGGGCCTATTTAGAGAAATAGCTGTATGAAAAATTGAAATGAGTCAATGAATTGTCACTTTTAAAATATACATATTTTTATTGATTTCAGAGAGAGAGGAAGGGAGAGAGAAAAACATCAATTATGAGAGTCACTGACCGGCTGCCTCCTGAACACCCCATGCTGGGGATCAAGCCCACAACCCAGGAATCAAACCTTAGTCTCCTGGATCATAGGTTGAGGCTCTATCCCTGAGCCACACTGGCCGGGCTAGATTCTCACTTTTAATGGTGTCATTCATACTTCCGTCACATATTTCAATGTTTGTCATAAGAAAGAAGCCACATCTGCCACATTGCGAGTCAAAGCAGTTATCAGCTACACTGTCTTAACTCTTCTCTTTGTAAGTGGTTCTAAATGGAAAGTTTTGTTAACTCAAATATCCTTTATATCATTTCCTAATTACTCTCCAAAAGTAATTCAATCTTCCTTTGTTTAGTCCAAACTTCTTATTGGGTCATTTCAGTTTCTTCATAATCAAGCAAAAGACGTTATTTCCAGGCACAATTCATATCACTTCCAACTGTGAATTTTTATTCCAGTCCTATCAAGTTTCTTGTTACTACACAAAATGTGAAAATGCCAAGTTTCCGCATTTTCCCTTCATACAGAAATTGTATATCTCTCTAGTGGTTGTCAAAAATTACCTCTTAGCTCTCATGTTTGATATTCCAATAGCCCATCCCTATTTTGGGAGCCTTCCCAAAATACTGTCTGGCATAATTGCCTGCTTAGGGTTCCCACTGTGATAGCTGTGGGCCTATCACGGTTAGTTGTGCGGTTGGTGCGCTGCACAAAAGTGCTAAGGGAAAGAGTGACATAAGTTCAAGCGGCACTCCACGTGCCAGGCCTGCGCTGCATTCTCCAGGGGGTGGGGGGTGGGGCGGTGCCTTTTTCATGCTGGAGGGTGTCATCAATTTTCTGAACTATCCAGTGATAAGACCACCTTTGCATAGAGGTAGGAATTGTAATTTACACATCTTAGAAGAAGTGAGGCTCTTTCTTCTAATTCACACAAGGTTGCTACATAGGCTAGCTGTGAACCTTGCCGGCCCTGACACCTCTTAGCTGTATATACAACATTGCCCTTCAACAACTTATGACCTGAGCACAAACTAGGTACTTACTGATCTTTGCATGAATATTCTCGCAGTAACTGCCCCAGAGTCTGGCACACGGGAGACGCTTAATAAGTGTTATACATTCAATTAATTATCCCTTCGGAGGGCAAAATTGTGGAGAAAATTTTGTCACCTTTAATATCTAGGAATGAAACCCTGCCAAGAGCTTTCCAAGCATTTTGATAGAGTTGTGATTTGAAGCTACTCACCATGTTTTCAAAGCATCATATTAACTCATAGTAAGGTTTAGAATGCCTTTGAGTTCAGAAAATATCTACTTCAAAATAAAATTGACCTGCTTTAATTCCATCTACATAATTCCTTGGGGTAAAATTTCCTTATTAGTTTCTTCACAGTGAGGACAAATGCCTCGTTAATTTTAAACATATCAATCTGAGGACGCTATATACACACCCAACAGCATAATGACTGGCGCTCTCAGGAACACAGCGAAATCAAGCTTCCCGTTACCCACGCAGAACAAATACACGTCTTTACTTGTACTTTATAACCTTCCTGAGAAGAAGCTTAATTAGGCATTTAAGCCATAGTGGGGCTGGAGGGTATTATGCGATGGAGACACTACCATTCTGTCATTAGTAATAATATCCTGCATAATATGTCCTATATATGTAACGATCTCTCATGTGAAAATAGTCTTTAATGTTTAGAAATCATTTCAGTAAGACATGTCCTTTCATCTAATTTCTAGCTTGAGTCAACACCATCAACTATAATAGAAATAAACAATGTTATTTGGTTCAATTTCATATGCTGCTCTTTTACCCAATTATTTAAAATCTACTCATTAATGTATTAAATCAACAAAATTAACAATTCTATTTGTTCCTAAAAGAATTTAAATCTTTGGTAACTTTTCATATGTCTATTGGCCATCCGTATGTCCTCTTTGGAGAAGTGTCTTTATAGGTCCTTTGCCCATTTTTTAAATTGGATTGTTTGGTTTTTGTGTTGAGTTGTATAAGTCCTCTATAAATTTGGAAATTAACTCCTTATCAGATGTATCCTTGGTGAATATGTTCTCCCATGCACTGTGTTTTTCCATTTTGTTGATAGTTTCCTTTACTGTGCAAAAACATTTTAGTTTGATATAGTCCCATGAATTTACTTTTTATTTTGTTTCCCTTGGCCAAAGAGAATTATCAGAAAAAATATTGCCATGAGAAACATCTGCGATTTTACTGCCTATGTTTTCTTCTAGGATTTTTATGGTTTCCTGACTTACATTTAAGTTTTAACCCATTTGGAGTTTATTGTTGTGTATGGCGTAAAGAGGTGGTCTAGTTCAATTTGTTTTGCATGTATCTGTCCAATTTTCCCAGCATCATTTATTGAATAGACTTTCTTTACCCCATTGAATATTCTTACCTTCTTTATTAAAATATTAATTGGCTATGAAGGCATGGGTTTATTTCTGCTCTCCCTATTCTGTTCCATTGATCTATATGCCTGTTTTTATAATATTGTATGCTTTAAAAAATAAAATAGCCCGGCCGGGCTTGGCTCAGCGGTTGAGCGTCAACCTAGGATCCAGGCGATCGGGGTTCGATTTCTGGTCAGGGCCCATGCCCGGGTTGTGGGCTTGATCAATGACTCTCTCATCATTGATGTTTCTCTCTCTCTCTCTCTCTCTCTCCCTCTCCTCTCCTTTCTCTGAAATCAATAAAAATATATTTAAATAAATAAATAAAAATAAAATAAAATAAATAATAAAAATAAAAGTTTGATAACTTTCAGTACAGACAGGGAGCATGGGAAAGGCTTCCAGAATGCTGAAAAAGTTCTATTTCTTAGTCTGTGTGAACCATTTCTGTCTTCTTTCACTGGTATATTTTCTACACAAATGACAAAAGCTGTTCCTTTTCTGTAAATCTTTCCGTGCCTTACTTATCTCACTTGGCAAAAAAATCTAAAGTTTGTTCCATAGTTCTATAAGACCCTCAAGACCTAGCCCCTTCCACCTTCTTGCTCACCAGCCTCACAAGACACAGCGAAGGAGGCACCTGTTGCAGGGCCTCCCGCACCCTGTGTCTTCAGCCCGAGCACTCTGCTTCCAGTTGTCATCACAATTCACCTCTCACTTCATTCAGGTGTCTGTGTAAATGCCTTTCAGAGATGCCTGCCCATCACTGCTGTCTTTTTACCCTTTTATTTTTCTTTACACCATGTATCACCATCTGACAAGCATTCTATTAATGTGTTTATCATATGATTCCCTCCACTAGAATATAAGCCCTAAGAGCAGAGAGTTTATTTCATTCATTTCTGTACACTTTATAATTTATAACAATACATACCATATAGTAGGAGCTCAACAATTTTTTATTAAGTAAATGAAATAATCTCAGTGGACTTTTAGTCTTGTATATCTAGTCTACTTGAAGTTGGGTAGAAGAATTTAGCATCATTAAAGATAGACTATTAGTTAAAAAGATAAGTAACTGACAAAAATCTGAATAATTTGGTCCATCAAATGAAGTGTGAATGCAATCTAATCTTTTAACCATAGTAACACAGGAACTATAATTTAAGGATTCTTTTCCCCTTTAATATATCACTAATACTTTTGAAATATAAATATATGGAGAAGGCTTTATGTACTTCCAATTAGACATTTTGTAATACTTTTAAACTTTTATCATTCTTAATTTGTTATGCATGTCAGATAATGAAATAACTGTATAACATAACCACTAAAATGCTTTCTCCATGGAAACAATGCTCACTGTTCAGAACTGGAACAGTACATTTTTTGAAGATCTGCCCTTGTCATTTGCTGTGTGCCATTGAATAGAAGAGACCATGTAAAATGCAGTTTGTATACCAAAGATGGGTTTGACATTATCTGCAATTTTATAACTATTTTGGTATCACTGGCTCCTGTGATTAGTCTGTGTTAAGGGTATTTATCCATGACTGCAATTACCTATTTATTTCAATACTAAAAATTATTGAGCCCCAAGGGAAATGTTTAGGACATTATAAACAGAATTCGTGGGGAATTTCCTTGTATAAGCAAATCCATATTGAATATATTTAAATCTGTGGGTTTGTTTATGAGGGAAAAATTAAAGAAACAATGATGCTAATGTATATATCTCACTTTTTTACTTTTCCAAACAAAATTAATGGAAGGCACTATGTTTATTATATCTGGTTCAATCCAAGTATAAAATAAGTTCTTCCTCCAAAATTATTACATAGCAGCACCCCCTAACCCAGGAGAGACACAAGACCTCCAGTTGATGCCTGAAAATACAGATAATACCAAATCCTATATATACTATGTTTTTCCTATACATACATACGTATACTAAAGTTTAATTTATAAATTAGGCATAGTAATATATTAACAATAATAATAAAATAGAACAATTGTGGCAATCCACTGTAATAAAAGTTATGTGAATGTAGTCTCTGTCTCTCTCTCTCTCTTAAAATATATCATGACACTACACTCACCCTTCTTCTTGTGATAATGTGAGATGGTAAAATGCCTACATAATGAAATAAAGTGATATACTCAGAATGGTGAGCAATTTAAAACTTATGAATAGTTTATTTCTGAAATTTTCTATTTAATATTTTTGGACTGCAGTTGACCATGGGTAAGTGAAACTATGAAAAATGAAACTGCAAATAAAGGGGACTGTTGTAGTTTTTGTATTTGAAGAAGCAAATGTTTTTGGCTTACAGCCATTTATTAATCAAAATTATTAGGCATCTATTACATGTTGATACTGTGTTAGGTGCAAGAGCACAAAGATTATTAAGGCACAATTGCTGCCTTGTAAAGGACACAAAGCTGAGTAAAACTCAGTCCCTTGCTCTGAAGAGTTTACAGTCCAGTAAGGATGACAGGCATATAAAAATAAATGTCACAAGTACAGGTGGGGCAATGGCAGCCTGTACAATATATTACAGGACCTCAGGGAGCCCGGGAGCTCGAGGAATGGCTTTCCAAGAATTCCTGAGATGTCTCACAAAATGAGAAGTTACTCACATGAATGAGTTGTAGGGGAGGTGGTGTGGGAGGCCATTTCACAAAGTACTGCAATGAGTCACTGGGAGAGGAACAACGAGGCTAGAGAGAAAACAGGGCTCATAAGCCCACAACGGCTGAGACCTTCAGCAGGTGACTGGCATGACCAATGTGTGAGTGTGTGTGGATAATGGACGTGAAGGGACACAGACTGATGGCAGAGGGACGAGTTGGGAAATGTGACTAATTGTCCAAGAGAGAGAGGTATTAGGGCCTGACTAGTTTGGAGCAGTAAAGATAAATAAGAGGACACATATATGACAATATTTCAGAAAGTCAGGAGGGAGGGAGGACCTTCTTGGTTTATTGGGATTAGAAGACAGGTTAGAAGACAGGAAAGAAAGAAATGACTCACATGTTATTGAAATACCGGTGGTTCAAGAGAAGTCAAACAGAAACACAGCTGTAGAATTGCCAATAGCAGATGGGGACTGGATTCTTCAAAATATTTGCAGCTTGCTCCCTCTGGGTGGCTTAATTATCCATTACCAGCTGCTGGCATCAAATTTTGTCCTGCGGCTTGCTCTGGACAATTAAATGGGAACAGAGTTGTATGGCCCACTTTCAAGAATAAATTTTAAGAGCAACTGCAAAGTTCTATTCTGTTCCATTTTCTCTCAAACACGAGGTCAACAATGTCTCAGATCAAGGCCGTTCCTTCAGTTTGAGTCTGGGATGAAGGCGGCATGCAGAGCACAGCCTCGGAGCAGAGCTGCCACTGACCCGAATGCACATGTAGCATGAGAGGGAGATAGGCCTTTGTTGTCATAAGCCACCAAAATTTCCAGGATGTTTATTTCTGCAACATATGTGAACCTCATTAATTCAACAGCTACCCTAATATTAGTCTAAGAATAAGTAATTGTTTAAACAACTTATTAAGGAGTAAATGCAGTGGACTTGATAGGAACTTAGAGTATATAAGGACTGATGTCAGAAAGAGAATTGTAGATTATCATGAGGCAGGTACAGAGGATAGTGGCTAATATTTAACTCAAGTAAAATGCCCTGAAGCCAAAGAGTAAGCTCAAGATCCAAAAAGAAAGGGTCCTTACTTTCTATGACAGCACTAGAGTTTAAAAGGCAGCAAGCAGCATATTGGTATAGATAAAGGCAAGCACCTATAGCAGGCTTTCTAGAAAATGCTGATTTCTTAAAGGAACTATATACATGCAACTTGAATGGAAGCAAAACACAATGCCCTGGATAAATACCAGTTAATGGTAAAACTATACTTAGCCAAGTTCACTTTGTGAAACTACAATTGCAGTCAACTGAACACACACAGTTCATATCCTGATCTGACCCTGCAATATAACAACAGGTAGCATGGGCATTTTTAAATTGCTAGACAGCATAAGCTGCATTGTAGTAAGTGAAATGGAAGGCTACCAAAGAGAATCAATGTACGCAAAATCAAGGAATATAGTCTCTCCAAGAGAGTTCCCACTTATTTCTGCTGTATTTTTCTTCTGTGTAGTAGCAGTGAACACTCATCCAAGATGGACTATAGACATATTTTGATATTTGAGAATTCAGAAAATGTGTGTCACACATACATAGCTTTGCTTAGGAGGCTACCTGAAGATGGTGCTTTAGAAAGAAATTGGAATGAAGCAAAAAATGAGAAAGACATGGCCCGAGAGAATTAGGGCAGGAGAAGAACATGGAGTGAAATGGTATCAGGTGAAGTACTGCACTATATTTCTCTCTAGCTAGCGGGTTCTATATTAAATTACTTTGAATCAGCCACTGTCAGGTGGTAGCACAAAATATTAATTTGTTGAGAAAAAAATCACTTATTAATTTCTGCAACACCTGCTTTATTTTCTTAGACACTAGCTATGTGTTAATTGACATGACAGGAAACATGAGCTGTAGCTGAAAGACTGCATAAAGTATTCCTGTGTGTGTGTGTGTCATCATAATGGCATCATATTGTGAAATACCTACACTTGCTTTTTCTCCCCAAACAATATGTTCTTGAGATTTATCCACAGTCACAGAGATAGATCTAATTCACTCCTTCCAACCACTGAATAATATCTATTCAGAACATCATATGAAATGTTCTGAGAGTCTCTCTTTTAAGATATGTGTTTTGAAGAATGAGTGTTTTGCATTAACTTTGATTGTAAATATATTTAAAATTATTTTTAATAATTTGTGCTTTCTATTATACTTTTTATTACTCTTTTTTTTCTCCTTTCTTGAATTTTCATTTTTATTCTCAGTTTAGAAATATGTATATAATTTCTATACTTTCATGTCAGCCTTTAACTTTATAGTATATTTCTCTTCACATAGTTTGTAAACAATACCTAAAATTAATTATTATCTCTGCCATATTTCCAAATAAGACAAGGACCTTAACACAATTTGTTTTCCCTGAAATCCCCTGCAAACCCATTCCATTTTTTGGTAACTAGAGTTTTCTATTCTGATGTCTATTTTCTCATGTTTTACTGTCATTAATCTTTTTAAATTAAATTTACTGGGGTGACATTGCTTAATAAAATTGTATAGGTTTCAAGTGTAAATTTCTATGATACATGATCTGTATATTGCAATGTGTGCCCACCACACAAAGTCCAATTATCTTCCATCACCATATATTTGGCCCCTTTATGCCTTCCTGTCCCCCTACTCTCCTTCTCTCTGGTGACCACCACACTGCTGTGTTTAATGAGTTTCAGTTTTATATCCCACATATGAGTGAAATCATATGGTTCTTGACCTTTTCTGTCCGACCTATTTTGCTTAGCATAATATTCTCAAGATCCATCCATGTTGTCACAAATGGCAGTATTTCATCTTTTCTATGGCTGAGTAGTCTTCCATTGTATATATATATGTACTACATCTCCTTTATCCATGCATCTATCATAGGACACTTCAGTTGTTTTTATGCCTTGGCCACCACGGATAATGCTGTAATGAACGTAGGAATGCATATATCTTTGCAAACAAATGTTTTGAAATTTTTCGGGTAGATACCCAGAAGAGGGGCTGCTGTGTCATATGGTAGTTCTAGTCTTAACCTTTTGAGGAGCCTACCTCCATTCTGTTTTCCTTAGTGGCTGCACCAGTTTACGTTCTCACCGGCAGTGAATGAATGTGTCTTTTTCTCCACAACCTCTCCAACACTTGTTATTACTTTTCTTATAGATAAATTATGTCCTTAAATACATCTAAAGACCGAGTGTGAGCAATGTGAAGAAGAAACTAACAGAATCAGAACTTTAAAAAGAAATGTCAAAGAGAAACAGTTGCATACATGCAGAGCCCATCGACAAACGATAGTGTGGGGTGGTAACGGGGTGGAGGGGAGTAATGGTGGGGGAGGGGGCACCTTAATGCTTTCAAAAATAAAGATCAAACTTATTATTTAATAATATAAAGGGATTAAATGCAAATGAAAGACATAGGGTAGCTGAATGGATAAAAAAGAGAGAGGGGGGAGAGAGAGAGAGATGGTGCAGATTTAGAAACTGCTGTGGGGGAGGACAAGTATCCTGACAACTCTATGTTCAGTTGATGCGGTAGGTATTTTTCCACAAAAAGACTGATTCGCAAAGCTAAACAGATGGGGTTCAATAATTTAGTTTAGCCAGACAGCTAATTCTCTCTGTTCTTCAGACACCCTTCTGATTACACTTTGATTTTTTCACGATCCATTATAAATCTGTTCAGTTGTTGTTCCAATGTCTGTATTTCAGTCTCATTAACTCTGAGGCCCATGGAGGTCTGACTCCTGGCTGACTCCATCAAGGTGATGCTATCCTGCGGTCTCTGGCTATACAGCTAGTTTTGCTATAAAAATGGGATCTCTTTAAATGTACTATGAGATGCTAATCTGGTCATCGCTTGTTTCATTTGCACCCACATTTAAGGAAACCCTGACTACCACCCACACTGAGTTATTAGAGAACTGCGTAATCCAGCTCTACCCCTTCGGATGAACTAGGGATGCACAGCTGACCCACATAGAGCGTGGGATAGTAGAGAGGTGAAGTCCCTGGGCTCTAAAGTCTGCCTCTGGGATTCAAATTTGGCTCTGCACAGAGTAGCTGTGACCTTCACTAAGTTACTTAAATATGCTCCAGTTTCCATGTCTACAAAATAGAAATAATAATATAATATCTACCTCTAAGAATCATACATATTAAATGAGTTAATACATGTAAAACACTTAGAATAGTAGAGAGCATGTAGTGAGCACTCAGTAAGTATTAGTAGTGATCATGGCAAGGATCATGATGGATATGATGGTACCTGGTTCAAACAGGGTGAACAGCACTGTTCAGAACATGTCTCATGTGACTCACAGAAAAGACAGGGGATTTATCAGTTTCAGGCCTGAACTAGGTCATGTCAAGCATACTGGTTCATGAGTAAAATGAGCCTGCAGAAAAATTGGTCCAGAATGAGAGACAAATAAAACACAAATAGAGATAAAGCAAAGATAACCGGAGCCAGAAAACTCCTGAGATGTGGAGAGATGATCCTTTGTCCTGGATTTTTCAGTTTTCTGGTTGGTTCTAACTCTCTTTAGGTAAGACTTGTTTAGTTTCTTGTTCTTAGGTGAGTATTGGTGAGTAATTGCCGGTCATATCCTGACAATACCAAATGCCCTTCTCCCCACCCCCATCTATAAACCACTTACCTGGCTTTCTGATTCTTGCATCTATAAAATTGCACCTGCCTTTTTTATATTACCTTAATTCTTTTGAATCTCTCTAGTCTTTTACACCTTGTTCTGCCTCTGTCACTCATCATTTAAATCTGTCGTATTGATAATGTGAACAGCAGCATAATTGATAGTAATAAAAAATGATCTGAAACCACAGGAAATTAGATTGAAGTGAATATAGGAAATACATTCACCTCCCAGACATGGAATGAATTTTTATGGGCTCTGTGCTAGGAAAAATATACCTCTCCCCACAACTTACCAGGACATAAAACAGGAGCATTCAATTACTCGGAGTCATCATTTTATTAACACAAATCCTTGACATTTGCATCAACCATCCCATCCTCAGCTTTCTGCTTATCTGTCTCTCTTTTGGTGGGTCCCTCCTTGCTCTCTGGTTCTCTGTCATGTTTTCTCTCTTTTGCTCTTTTCCCTTGGTTTGTGTCTGAGCTCTCACTTCTGAAGCCCTGAATTTTAAGATCTTATTCAGATCTCTGAGGAGGCAGCACACTTTTGAAAAACATTAAACTATATCATACAGCTTAGATTCTAATGGTTAGAAATTCATTCATGGGAACAGATTGATAATATATTGCTACTTTAACTAAGAGGGCTATGGAATGGCATTTTAAATAGAAATGTTGTTCTTTAAAATTGACATAGTTCCATTATAAGGAAAAAGACCTAAGTTGAACCTAAAGTTAAACAGTTTCTCTTCCAGTAATATGGATATTGCAGTTTAAATTTTTAACCTGCTAACAAAATTTTCACTACCAAAGAAGAGGCCTTTTTCCAATTTCTCGTTTTTGCTTGAATTCTAGTACTAGAAAGGCTCCAAGATTATTCCCAGATACCTCAAAAAGTAAACCCTAAGTGTTCTACGACTAGAAGGAAGCAGGAGTAAATTTCTGAACAAATCTAGTAGAATAGCTACAAACTAGATTTTTCCAAAAATAGTTATTTTTGTTTCTTTTGACAGGTACAGCATATTCTTCCTCAGCTCTCCCCTGCATCTTAGAAAGGAGCCTCAGGTCTTAGCACTAGAGAGAATCGTCCAGAAATTTATTTGGGGTCGTACAAGTTGGTGTGGTAAAGCCAGAGCCATAATGCTGGCCTTTAGTAGCCTATCTGAGGCAATTTTCAACCATACTATGTGTTATTTTAAAATAAATTCCAATCTCTTATACACTCTTCAAAAGTTTTTTGCTTAAGCTTTTGGTATATTGAAGTTTAATTATGATTTTGGCAAGGGCATTAAGCTATTTTAAAGAAAAAAAAATCATTTCCTTTTTTATCTTTAAGCTTAATGTTGTAGGAAAAAAAATCCAGGAACATCAATTTGTCAAGAAAACTTTGAGGTTGGATTTGTTAAAATAGAAGATGAGTTTGTTGTGTTTTTAAATAGTGAAACAATTGAGATATGCACACAAATGTAGAGAATAACAAATATATTACTAAACACTTAGTTTTATAAAATTTTAAAATTTTGTCATCTGCATTTCAGTTATTTTTAAGGTATAAAATATAACCAGAGGTCAATGATCTGTGTATTGCTCTTTGACTCCCTTTTCTCAGGAGTAGCCACTATCATATTCCTGGCATTTATCATTCCTATAAATATTTTACTTAATGTTTATATATTCATAGGCAATATATTCTATTTATGGTAATAAATATAATAATATAAATAGCAGAATATTAAATGATTTTTGCAAGCATTGTTTTCCCTCTATTGATAAATACACCTCTGATTCATTTGTTTGAGTGGCTGTAGATTTTCCCATCTTATAAATATATTGCTGTGTATCTTTTCTACTATTAATGAACATTCTGGTTGTTTACAATTTTTTTTACAAGTAACTTTACAATGAGCATTCATCTCATACCTCCTTCTGTACCATGTCTATCTCTGTAGCATATGCTTAGTAGAGAAATATCTAGGTCACTGGTGTTTTCTCTCTCAAAACGACTATATCATTTTAGACTTTACTTATACCTGTCAGAATACACAAAATTCTTATTTCTCTACACCCTTAACCACACATGTTACATATGCTATTATCGAATTCGTAATTATTTGCCCAACAAATAGATGTAAAATAATATTTTCTTGTTTTTTTAATTTGAATTTTTCTGGTTACAAGAGAGGGGGGAATATTGTATTAGTTTCCTATTGCTATTCTAACCAATCACCACCAACTTAGTGTCTTAAAACAACACAAATTTGTTTTTTCACACTCCTGGAGCTCAGAGTCAAATGGGTTGGCAGGGCTGCAATCCTTCTGGAGATTTTCAAGAGATAACTGTATTCCTCAATTTGGGACGCCTTCCTCCCATCCCTCCAAACTCTTTTCTAATTATCATATCTCCTACTACTTCTATTCTGTGACACGCATGTCTCCCTCTTCTTAAATAAAGCTTTGTGATTACATTAATTTTGGGTTACCCAGATAATCCAAATATGATCTCCGCATCTCATCCTCTTTAATTTATTCACATGTAAAAAGTTTCTTTTATCATTTAAGGTAATGTAGCTACTGGTTCCAGGGATTAGGATGTGGGCATCTCTGAGAGGCCATTATTTAGCCTACCACAAATAGATATTGACAAATTGGAATTTTTTTCTAAGGAAATTACATATTTATATCAATTTGTCTATTCATTTACTTGGTCGTCTTTTTCTAGTTGAGTTTTAGAATTTTTTTTTCCTTTGAGGGAATATTTTATGAATACTGAGAGTTTGTCAGTTGTAGGCACTGAGAATGTCTTCTAGTCTGTGGTTTGTCTTTTCACTTTTGATTTTTAATTTTAATGTACTCAAAATTTAGTCAGTTTTTTTCCTTTAGAGCAGGGGTGTGGAAATTTTTGTGTGCCAAGGGCCATTTGGATATTTACAATATCATTTGCGGGTTATACAAAATTATCAACTTAAAAATTAGCTATGGCCTGGCCAGCACGGCTCAGCAGTTTTATTCCCAATGAGGGCACATGCCCGGGTTGTGGGATCAATCTCTGGTGCAGGAGGCAGCCGATCAATGACTCTGTCATCATTGATGTTTGTATCTCTCTCTCCCCCTCTCTTCCTCTCTCTGCAATAATAAACACATATTTATAAAGAAAAAAAATTAGCTATGGCCCCAACCTGTTTGGCTCAGTGACTAGAATGTCAGCCTCCCGTATTGAAAGGTCCCGGGTTCAATTCCAGCCAGGGGTGCGTGCCTCAGTTGCATGCTCCATCCCTGGCCCTGCTCAGGGTGAGTACAGCGGGAAACCAATCAATATGTCTCTCTCACATCTCTCTCTCTCTCTCTCCCTTCCACTCTCTCTGAAAAGCAATGGGAAAAGTATTCTCAGTGAGGAGTAAAAAAAAAAATAAAAAATTTTTAATTAGCTATGAAAAAAGCTCCTAGATTATTGAATTTCAAGTCCTGCCTGCTTTTGCCTTGGCAGGGCCAGAGCAAATGATTTTGCAGGCTGTACGTGGCCTCCTGGCAGGACTTTCCCCATCCTTGCTTTAGAGGATGGCTTCTGTATCCTATTTAAAAGATTGCCTTGATTCTTCTTGATACTTTGCTTTTCCCTATGAAATTAGGTGTCAGCTTTCCTTGTTCCTTGAAAAGTCCCACTGAAATGTTTAACGTAAGTGATTTGAATTTACAGATAATACTGAGGCATGTCAACATCACTTTTTATTTTTATGTCTTTACTGTTTGGCATCTTTTCTCCAGAATGGTTTTGTACTTCTTTAATTAAAACTTAGAGTTCTTGTTCATTAGAGACTGGGATTTTTTTTTCTGTTTACATTTTCTAATTATCACTGGTAAGTAGGAGACGCTTAATAATTTGTCTGTAGATGCTCCTGTAAGTTCTGTATAGACACCCATGTGGCAAGTGGGGATATTGTTCTCTCTTTGTTTCCAATTCTTACACTCTTACATCCGTTCTTGACTTCAGCTAGGGTTTCCTAGATTTAACTGGAAGTACAACCTCATCATCTTCCCTACTTTTGAAGGTTCACCTCTAAGTGTGAAGTTTGTTGTTGGTTTTTAATGGTATTATTCATCAGGACAATGAAGTTTTCTTCTTCTTATTACAAGCTGACTGAAGGTTTATATCTTGAATGTTAAACTTCATCAAATGCTTTTTTTTTTTTCATTCATTGAGATGTTCATTTGCTTTTATTTATTACCTCTTTAATTTATTAATATAATATTTTTGCATGCAATCATCCATAAATTCCAAAGATAACTCTTATTGATTAAAAAAAATATTTTCTTTGAAAACAAATTCAATTTGCCAATATTTTATATAAAACTCATAAGAGAATTTGGTTTATAATTTTCTTTTTCTTGTCTGTCCTTGACTTGTTTTTATAAGAAGATTTTACTTGCCTACATTCTATGTTTTACTAAGTATTTTCTTATAAGATCAGGACTATCTAATCATAGTATGCCTGATTAAAAAAAAAAAATTATAAAACTTTCTGGGATTGAGAGAGGTAACTGGATGGATGGATGCGTGGATGGAAGAGAGGGATGAAGAAAAGTAGCAAGGAAGGGAGGGAGGAAGGGAGGAACAGGGAAGGGAGGAAAGGGGGAGGGAAGAAAGGGGGAGGGAGGAAGGGAGGGAGGAAAGGGAGGGGGAGGAGGAAAGGGGAGGGAGAGGGAGAGGGAGTGGGGAGGGAGGAAGGGAGGAAGGGAGGCAGGGAGAGAGAAAAAAACATTGATGTTGATTGGCTGCCTCCCCCATGTTCGAACCTTAAACCTGAGCATGTGCCCAGACAGGGAATCAAACCAGCAACCTTTTGGTGGGGACAATGCTCAACCAGCTGAGCCACATGGGTGAGGGCTGCTTTTGTAACTTAAAATTCTAGAGGCTTACTTTTCCCTTTTTCTACTTCTCTACCCATTAGTGCAGAAAATCTATTGTTAAACTAAGAAAGGAAATATTGATGTGAGAAAACCAGAGTGCATGTTTCAAACTTTTGATTTGTATTTAATATTAAGAGCCAACCTGATTCAGAATATCTCAGTTATTTTAATAAATAATTATTGAGTCTTCATTTGCCAGACAACCAGCTAGGCACTGGATTGTCTCTCTCTGACATCAGTATATAAGGGATGTGGCAGGGGGTGGTGTCAAAGCTACACCAGAATTATGCTCTCAGGTTCTGAACAGACAAGGTTAGAGTCATCACTGGTTTTCTTAATGGTGCTTATTGAATAATTCTCATTTCAATTTAAACATTCTTTGAACTTATTTACATTATGCAGTGAAGTTTACCATAAAGGTTCCGACTAATATAGCCTAACAAAGTGTGAATATATATATGAATATGTCTAAGAATCCCTACAAAGTGATTTCTTAAAAATCTCCCACCCAAATCAGTGTTTCCTCCAAACTCAACGTTACTGATTACTCTAAATATATTTAAGGTGAATATTTAGCCTGTGAGATATTAACCAATCTAATATATTATTTGTGAGATCTTTTTTGACAAAGAACACAAGCAAATAATAAGATAATATTCTCTTTATTCTGAATGCCATACTTTTCCAAAGGAAGATTTATTTATATGTGCTTTCTTACATAATACCAAAAATAATCCCAAGAGTTAATAACTTCACAGAAAAAGACTTTGGGACCCAGTAAGGCTGAGTGTGTTGCTCAGGTTCACAAGGCCTCACAGTCATGGACTTAGTTTAATGTTTATGCCTTCGGTACCCAAGTACAGTTGTTTTTTGTTGGTTTGTTTTTCATTACAGTAACAATAAATTTATGCAGAGTTTGTAGGTGGTTTCATCTACAAAATCTTTCTGTTCCTTTACCTTTTAACAACCATATTTTCCAGAAGAGATCAATTATTAAAAGAAAAAAAAGGGGACATTAGAATGACAGCATATATATCCAAGTTGTTTTTCAAGTTTATGATCTTATATCTGCACTGTTTGCTGACTACTGTATCAAGTTTTATTACAAAGTTTTTGAAATATTTGTTTCTTTTGAGTTTATTATAAATTAAGGAAGCAGGAAGAAAATAATAAGCTTCCAGAAAAGAAGAAGTACTAACATTATCTCATGATAACTACCAAATGGAAAAATATAAAGTTAAAGTTATAGTCAGCACTTCACGAATATTCACAGTGAACAGAAAAAGAACAAATTTTATTTCCTGGATTTGGATCATACTCTTATAACAGCATCATCATAACTTTCCCTGATTCTTAGAGGTGAGTTCAACGGTTCAGGGTATTTTCTCTGACTTACAGTTATTTTGTGTAAACTCAAAGTTGAAAACAATAAAACCGTAGTTTTATCTTTGGTGCCAAAATCATAAAGTATTTGAACTCACCAATAGAAGAAATTATTTGGACTTCTTATTTTCTTTTTTTTTTAAATCCTCACCTAACAATACTTTTTTCATTGCTCTTCAGAGAGAGTGGGAGGGGAGAGAAACATGGATGTGAGAGAGATACATCAATTGGTTGCCTCCAGCATGCGCCCGAGCTCTCCACAGAGGTGCTCGCCCTGGGCTGGAACTGAACCCAGGACCCTTCAGTCCAAGGGCTGGTGTTCTAACCACTGAGCAAAACTGGTGAGGGCATGGCCTTCTATATTTTCAATAAGAAAACTCTTCTGAAATAGATCTAGACTCCATAAAGTTTCATGAAAATAAAAAATTGCAAAATGCTCGGGCTTGATTTCTAAGATGTGATTCTTCCAAGGTATGAATTTTCCAGAAATAACATAGGGTCGAAAATTTCTCTAGAAGGTGGAGATACTTTTCACGTAGCAATTCATTTAAAACATAAAATGACACTTGTTTCCAATTGTAAGCACTGTCCAAGTAACCAATTAAACAAAAGTTATAGAAAAAAATCAATAAGGAAAACTACAACTGGCCTTTAACATGGTCTAGTGTGCAAAGTTAGTAATTAAGGAGACTTGTCTACACAGGCACTTCTGTGGCAACCTTCAGCAGTTCAATACCTCAGAGTTACCAATATTCTGATGACCAATTTCACCCATAAAAATTCTCAGGACTAAGGAACCATTTTTTGTTTCTGAAAGTGCTGTTTCCTTGTAGACTTTTAATGAGTTACTTGACAATCAACCAAGTGCAAATATCTCTTTACTGCTAGTCTTTTAATTAACAACATTTCTTTTCTGTTCATTTTTATCTTTAACAAGTAGTTGATGATAAAATTTAACTAAATAACAAATGCTAACACAAGTCCGATTATAAGTGTATCTTTGAGAATCTACTTTTTAGTTTTCACTTTCTCTCTTTGTCTACTACCACGACCTGACTCTAAAGGTTGTATGTCCCCAAAGCATTTTCAGACTTACTGGCTTGCTTTACAAACTGATACTTCATGAGTTCCCCTTTCTCAGAATCTGAGAACAAAGGCTACGTAACCATTATCCTCTCTCTGTGTGGTGATATCATGTACTCTCTGTTGTCCCTGGTTGTCTTTTTGGGGATTAGAGAGTGGCAAGAGTAGTCACAGGTATGTACTTTAGATAAAACCCAAATAAATTGCTCTTGTTTGGATGTTCCTTGTGATTCCATTGACACCTTCAAAGATTCAACTGCCTTAGGAGATTAGGTTTAATTCTGGGGAACTTAAAATTGTCAATATAATCTCACTGTAGCCAAATGTGTGCTGTTGTTGGCTCTGTATAATTAAATAAACTCTGTAAAAGTTCTTGTATCTTGTTTCACTTTCCATAGACCTTTTTTAAAAAATCACCATTTGCTTCATATATTCCTATCTTTCTTTTGTTTCATTAATTCTTGTAACACCTTTGCGCTTTCTTCTTAGGATCCATTGTCAATCCTTTTATAGAATTTTTAGAAATCATTCTAACTTCTGACATCTCTAAAAATAGGGACCAGATATATAGAAGCCCTAAAATATTCTTAAGAAGTCCTTGAGATTTTGTTCTTTCTAGACGTAAATAACAAAGTGAATTAAAATACAAAAATATATTTATATATAAATTTTCTCATTTAAAAAGTGTACATACATTACTAAAACCTCAGAATTTATGACTTTGTGGAGGACTATATTGGTATTACATCTAAAAAAGAAGCTTCTAGAACTTATGTGGAAGAAGAGTTTCCAAAGTTTAACATTAATTTTCAACTTTGCATCACTTTAAATTTTAAATTATTTTGAAAACTGGAATTAAGAAAACATATAGCCCAGCCGGGCGTGGCTCAGATGTTGAGCGTCGACCTGGGATCCAGGCAATCGGGGTTCGATTCCCGGTCAGGGCACATGCCCAGGTTGTGGGCTCGATCAATGACTCTTTCATCATTGATGTTTCTGTCTCTCTCCCTCCCTCTCTTTTCCTCTCTCTGAAATCAATAAAGATATATTTAAAAAAAAAAAAAGAAAACATATAAATTATGGACAATGGATAAATATAATGTGTCATATACAAACAATGGAATATCATTCAGCCATGAGAAAGAATCAAATCTTGCCATTTACAACAACATGGAAGGGCCTTGACAAAGATAATCGCATTTATATGTGGAATCCTAAAAAAAAATAATGAATAAACAAACTCGTATGTGCAGAAACCAGATTGGTGGTGGTTGCCAGAGGTGAGGGGTGGGTAAAACGGGTAAAGAGAGTCGAAAGTACAAACTTCCAGGCATCATCAGAGAGATGCAAATTAAAATGACAATAAGGTACCACCTGACACCTGTCAGAATGGCTGGTGGAGATGTGTGAAAACGGGCACCCTGTACACTGCTGGTGGGAATGCAGACTGGGGCAGCCACTATGGAAAACAGTATGGAGGTTCCTCAAAAAATTAAAAAGGGAGCTGCCTTTTGACCCAGTGATCCCACTCCTAGGAATGTATCCTAAGAATCCTGAAACACTAATCAGAAAGAATATATGCACCCCGATGTTCATAGCAGCACAATTTACAATAGTTAAGGTCTAGAAACAGCCCAAGTGCCCATGAGTAAATGAATGGATAAAAACTCACTGTGGTACATTTACATAATGAAGTGCAATGCAGCTGTAAGAAAGAGGGATCTCTTACCCTTTGGGACAGCATGGGGGAACCTGGAGAGTATTATGCTGTGCGAAATAAGCCAGGCAGAGGAAGACAAGCATCACATAATCTCATTTATATGCAGAATCTAATGAACACAATAAACTGACAAATAAAGTAGATCCAGAGACATGGAAGCATGCAACAGACTGAGGATTCTCAGAGGGAAGGGGGCGGGGGAAGAGACGAGATCAACCAGTGAACTTATATGCATATATGCCTAACCCATGGACACAGAAAATAGGTTGGTGAAAGCCTGGGGAGGGGATAGGAGTGAGGAGGAGGGAGGACAATGAGGGGAAAAGGGGACTTCTGTAATACTTTCAACAATAAAGATACTTTTTTTTTTAAAGTACAAACTTCCAGTTATAAAATAAATAAGTCATATAAAGTACAGCATAGTGTCTACAGTTAAAAATACTGTATTGTATATTTGAAAATTGTTAAGAGAGTAGATCTTAAAAGTTATCACCACAAGAAAAATGTTTATTACTATGTATAGTGAATGGATGTGAGCTAAACTAATTTTGGTGATAATTTCACAATATATACAAATATTGAATCATTATGTTGTACATCTAAAACTAATATAATGTTGTGTGTTGATTAAACTCTATAAAAAACAAAACATAATTTTTAAAAATCATAGCATCCTTAAAATAATAAAATAGTATCAAGCCAGTCATGAGCAACAAGGAAAAGAAAGGATGTGCCAAGAAATTTGTAAGGCAAACAGTAAGCTCAGAACACTTTATGAATCAATATTCATAGCCTGCACTAATGAGGATAGTGAACTACAAAAAGCAAGTAGATTTCTTGGAAATCTGGAAGCTTAGGAAGAATGTGATAGAAGCAAGCAGGACAGAAAAAATTCCAGCCCAAACAGGGTGAAAGAAAAGAAGGAGCTGGAGAAACTAAAATGGGGCAACAGCAGAGAACAAGGGTTTAGATGTGAAACAGGCTCTTCCTTTACTCATTAGGATCTTCAGGAGAAAAGAGCCCAGGGCTTTCTGGTAAAGATTAAGAAGCCAAAAGATATCAATTCTTGCCCTTATAATACACACACACACACACACACACATATATACATATATATATACACACACATACACATATATACACATATACATATGAATATATATATATATATATATATATATATACTCACTCTTTCTTTCCAAGGTCTTTGTAATCTAAAAACTTGAGCTATGAACTATGTGAAGGTGTTCAAAACAACATTATTATTTTGTGTCAGCAGAACATTATTAACTGTGAAAGTAAGGTGAAGGCAAATGAAAACAAAGTGTATACCTAGTTGCTCTTCATTTCTCCCCTACACTTGGCTAGAAAAACTTTTCCGGAATCCACAACCAGCTGTATGCTGGCAGCTAGTATTTGGATTGCAGTGGGAAAGATCAATTTATAAATATTACTGTCTAACTAAAGGACTATGATGGAATTTCTTCTGCTTAGAAATGTCATTCTGTCAACTTCCTGGAGCTGTGTAACCTCCCTGGGCTTCTGCAGAGATAACAGTGCTGTTTATTCTACCTTAACCCAGAGGGAAAGGGCAAAGACACAGGATAGTTCCCGAGAGGCCCTAGCGCTGTGTCTGCAAACAAAAAGCAATTTGCTCAGTTCTTTTCCTCAGGTTCACTTCTCCCAGGTCAACTAGGAGTTTAACTAACTCCAAGCATTTTCTCTCCATATCACACTTACAGAAATCATGGGGTTAGAGAGTAGAGATCTCATGAGAACGTCCTCAGACCACTGACAGTAAATATATTCAATCTTTTGAGATGGGGGAAATTTTTATATTTCTTATCAAATCCTGTCCTGGCAAAAAATGTTTACAGTACCAGCTAATCAGATATGTGAAGGCATGACTGCCCTCAATGGGATTCCATAAAAAAATTAAGCCCTATAGAAGATAATTGGATTGACTATTTTCTCAATTTTCTAATTGTACATATTACCATTCCACATGCATAAGAGAAAAGACAGCTCATTGCATGCAATAAATGTTTAGGGACATTAGGATTTAATTTTCTCACAGAAAACCTTTGGGGAAGGACTGCACTCAAAGCCTCAGAACTCACATGGTTTTTAAGAACTGTAGACATATAGGATCCTATCCTCTTGCCTCTTAACAAATTAGGCTGTCACAGATACACAGATGCTGGCAGAAAGGAGAAGATTCCTGGATCAGAAGCATAGGACTTTGTAATCCACAGTATAGCTTCATGGTTGCACTGTGTTCCTTTGCCCCCCAAACTCCTGTTAACGGTATAAGGAGCAGTCCAGGTAGATGTTACACATTCAATAGCTTTGAGTGACAGCTAAAGAACCCTGAGTTTCAGAAACTGTAATCTCTGCAAATTGCCCAATATTTGCCTCAGGGAGAAACATTGTCTATGTTATCTTGAATAGGTAAAAAATTCAGCCCTGTACTCCAGAAGTAAACACAATCTCTGTCTTTCTAGGCTGTTTGCTCTATAAAACTCCTTGAAAAAAATAGTCTAAAACAAAATGCCTCAGTGCTTCTTCACGACACATGCAGAAACTCAAGAGACCCAAGGAGAACTGTCACCCAACAACAGCCAACCTCACAAAACCAGAGATGTTTCATTCCCACAGCTGTGCTTCCACGGAAAAGCTATAGAAAGAGCAGCAACAATGCAAAAAAATCAGTCACGACAAACAACGCCGTGCAAGAGTTGTCTCTTACTTGAGAGGACTGAGAGACGAGTTAGTCTTAGCAAACATGTCATCATCAAGGTCGGGTTGGATTTATAAAGTCTGCCCTCTAAACCAAGTTAATGTTTGGCTTCCCACCATGACCAGCCACCATAGTATATGCATAAAGCAAACATTACATAAGCCTGCAGTGCAAGGCCACCGTGTTTAATCACTTGGTTTGGGGAGCTATGCTGCAGGATTTCAGCTAAGCCAGTCAGCCAGGCCTCGGAGAGTTGTTCATAGCGGTGGTGGCCTCTTCAGGGAAGCAGTGTAAGAAACCAAGGAAAATCTCATATTGCTAAAGGATTCTTGACACAAATGTTACCAATTGCTCTGGGGAAAGATGTTACCATAATTTCAGTCTCTGTGGTAAAATTTTCTTTGGGTGTATTTTCTTATTCAGCTAATGAGTGAAAAGGTTGATGGCATTCTGAAGCCTAGGCCACATGCCCCATAGTACCAATGGAAGACACAGCAATTGGCCTTCATTGTTAAAGGAATGAATGAATTAATTAATTAATCAACAAAAACCTAACATAGAAACATAGTCCTTGTACTGTACCCAAGAGGAAAATTTTAAAAAGATTTGAATTGTCTGAATCAAATACGATAAAGAAGACATTTTAACTCGAATATAATTCTATTAAAATATCTATTTAAATAGCAAAAGTCAAACCTCAGGTATTTGTCAATTAGAAAAATATATTTATTGCTAACAGCCTTAGCTTCTTAAACACTCTCTTTAGAAAATGACAGCATAGAATTATTGGAAGCATGCTTAGTTAAAAATAAAATAAATAAAATTATTCTAATCTCTAGATATTGGCTATAATTAAATATTATATAGAAGAGCATCATCTCCTGCACACATAAATACATTCATTTGAATCATTTATTTCATTCATTGTCAAAATTAAGTTTAAATAATTCAAAGATAATGTTAAGTTGATTTAGCCAACTCTTTTAAAAGAAGAATTCTATTGTTTTACTATTAGAATAATTTTTCTCAATCCCTCTTAGAACTATTGTTTTGTTATTAGAAAACTGCATGTATAAGTGGAGAAAATCCAAGGAAAAGCTAACTTATGTTTACATAAACAGATTATCCATAAAGTTTTCAAATCTATAATTAAGTCATACTATTTAAAGAATGGCATGTAGTCTCCATATCCAGAAATCTGTTTGGAAACAGCTAAGAACTAAAAAATAAGCAAAAATGGGATCTAAGCAGGTTATATACATCCAGCAAAGTCTATGTAATCAACCCATACAGGCACACTCATTTTGGTTTATAAATACTTCTAACAAACTAAAATTTGTGGTTTCCAGGATTACAAACAGATAGAAATATTAAAACAGTAATATAGGACAGCACATTGCAAGGCAGAAAAAAGTTAGCAGTAAAATAAAAATAGGTCAATTCGCACATGAAAATATGTTCAACATCATCACACTGCCACAGGACCCAGTTATTCTACTCTTTGATATATATCCAAGAAAAACAAAAACTTGTACATGAGTGTTCATTGCTTTTATATCCATAAAAGCTAAAGAGTAGAAATAACACAAATGACCTGTTGAATAGGTAAATAACATTTTGTACACCCATACAATGGAATATTATTTGTCAATAAAAAATAACAAAGTACTGATTCATGTAACCATACAGATAAACCATGAAAACTGTATTAAGTAAAAGAATGGAATCACTAAAGACCACATATTGGATGACTTTCTTTACATGAAATGTCCAGAATAGGTAAAGCTACAGAGATAGAAAGTAGATTAGTGGTTGCTAAGGAAGGATGGGAATGATTGGGGGAAATAGAGGGATTGACTGCTAATGGGTTTTTACTAGAAGATTTCTTTGGAGAGGAATGAAAATGTTCTGAAATTGTTTATAGCTGTACAGCTCTGTGAAATACTGAAAATCATTAAATTATACACTTTAATGGGTAAATTGTATAGTAGGTAAATTGTATATCAATAAAGCTGTTGTAAAGTAAATAACAAAATAGATCCCATCACAAACAGCAAAAACAGTCGCTATTAAGCTCTCTTTGTCTATTGTCTAATATAGTTCCCCAAAACCAGAGAATTATTTATCATAGTTTTATACTTTTGTTCAAGTGAATTATAATTATTCTTTATTGTGAAGTATTTCTGACACCTTTTATACAATGACATTTTTTAAAAAACAATACCTTAGTCATTTAAGTTGGTTGGAAGGAAAAAATAACTACAAATTTCAAATAAGATATTAGTATAAATAACTAAAATATATCATGATTCAAAGAAATATAATAAAATACATTATTAATCATATACTCTTCTAGCAATAAATAAAAAGAAAGAAAAAAATGTTTGAGGAAGATATGTATATTTTTGCAAGTTTTGGTATAACCATTTATATCTGCCTCTCTAGTCTCTTTACTAAAAAGAATGCCAAGCATCTCCAGATATAATAAAGAGATTGAACTAATATAAAATTCTGTTTTAAATACAAGTCATTTGGAACCGATATATGTTGCCCTTCCATTCCAGTCTCTCCTCATTCCTGTTCACCTTCAGTTACTGTGAGTAAATGATACACTGTTAGGAAAACTAGCTGTAGCAATTTCTGTAACATGAGGTACTTAATGTGGTTCCCGGTAAGCTCTATCCCTCAAATGTGTAACTCAGCTTCCCTCCATCTGTCTTTCAGCTAACAGTAGTGGAACAGTTGACACAGCTATTCTGTATTATTAAAATGCATAGTGAAGGACGGCTCTTCTTTTACCAGTGGTTTGCATTATTCAAGGGTTGGAATAGTGGAAGTAATTTGCATGCTTTAGAGAATAGTCAGAAAGATATATATTTCTAAACTGACCGTGGATGCATCTATGGGGAATACAGCTCTAAACTTAACACAAACACACATGCGCTCATCCATACATAAACACAAATACACACAGTTAAAAAGAAGTAAGGGTCTCAAAGTATAAAAATAGCCCTCAGAGCAAATCAGGCTACGGTTCCCCAGGAAGGAGCATTGAAAGAATTTGCGAAGTTATGAGTCTTAAGACACTAATAGCACCAGCAAATATTTTAGAGCCTGATAATTATCAGGCACTATTTTAGACTCTGAGGATTAAACTTGGTTAGACAAAAGAATCAAAATTCCTCCTTTCAGATGACTTTCATTCTAATGGAAAGAAAAATGACATCAAGCAAATACATAATATGAAGTCTTCTAGGGATGTGCACAAGAAATAAAGCAAGGAAACTGTAGAAGGAACAGTGAACCGTGTGTGTGCTGATGTAGACAGGGTGGGCAGGAGAGGCTATGGTGGCGAAGGGCTCCACAGCCGTGAGATGTTAGATTTTGTTCTATGTATGATGAGAGAAGTCTTTGAAGCGCTTTTGGAGAACTAATTCAACCTGAGTTTTATTTTTAAAAGATTACCCTGGCTACTTTGTAGAGGATAGATTCTAGGACAACAAAAGTGGGTAAAAAAGACCAGTTAGATGAAGGTCTGGGCAAAACATGAGGGCTGAAAAATTAAGATTTAGAGGTGGAATTGGCCAGAAAAGTCAAGCATAGTATGTATTTTGAAGGCTAATTCAATGTGATTTGTAGATAAATAGGTAGGCCATGTAAGTCTTAAAAAAACAACAACAAAAACCACCTTTTCTTCCATGAACACTTGAGTAATGTTATTTAATGAAATGGGAAGAGAAAGGAAGGAAGAATAGATTTCAAGACCAAGGTTAATCAATAGTTCTGACTAACAGATATTCAATTCAAGTAACAATGTTGAGTGGGCATCTGGATATATGTCAGGGGTTCAGAGCAAATGGTTGGGCTGAAGATATAGCTTTAGAAGACATCCATTTAGGGTTAATATATTTGTTTGATTACAATCTAAGCTGCTGTAACAAAAAGATCCAAAATATAGTTACTTAACAAAGGTAGAAATTTATTTCTTTTTCATATAAAAATCTAGTAGCAAAAGTCTATTCATCTAACCCTTGGAATTAGTGTTATTTCTAACTAGGCTACTTGATTTGACTTATCAACTATAGGCTAAGCTATTACAGTTTTAAAGAAGTAAGGTCTTTCCCTGATTTGACCAATAGAGCACCTCTTTGTTTTCAAACCAAATCCACTTTTACATATTCAATCCCATCACCTAATTTGGTATCCTACTGTCACAGTCCTCAGGTGTCTAGACTCTGTGTCTGTGGAAGGCCAGATGCTGTGCTAGACTCTGAATACACAACAGTAAATAAGAGAGATTTGGTCCCTGTTCTTAGAATGAAATCTGCAGAATAGGCCAAAGAAAAAAGTAGTTAGCATATAACGTGATGCAGGTCTACAGGGGAAGTACAACGTCCAAAAAAATTACCTAGGACTTCCTTAGGCTCAACTCTCTGCTTTTAAGTGTAGACCCCTACCTGCTGGATTACAAAATCCTCTGTTTCTAATTTAAGTCCTTCCTCTATATTCTATATCTGGCATTTTCAACAAGCTCTTTTTCCCATTAAAATACCACCACACTTGACCCAAGCGAGTTCCCTTTTTCTTTTTTTCTTTCTCAGAATGGACCAAAAATTGCCCTGTTGTATTAGAGCCTTGGGCATTTGAGAAGGCAAAGGGTTATATTATAAAGGGTCTTCAAATCTACTTGTATAGCAAGCAATGTCTGTAGACTGAAGGAGTACTGTACTTTGTCTACATTTCGGGCTAAAATGCAGCCTCCATTCTGATTGGTTGGAACCTCTGTGATGTTGTTTATTAAATATTTTAAATATTACCCCCTACTTACACATAGTACTTACAAAATCTCTATGAGTGAAGTTAAAATTACAACATGAAAAATCACATAAAGTATTGATAACTTCCCAACAGTGTCTGTAGTTGCTCAATAAAAGGAAGTATTGATTCTGCAGTTTACATTCTTGGTCTCAGTTTACAGTCTTGTCTCCCTCGTGGCAGCTAAAGTGAATATTTTAAAAGCTAAATGCAGATCATGTACTCCATTTAAAAATTCCTGTGTCTTCTCATCTCACTCAGTGGTCTATAGGCTCCCATATCATCTGCCTCACTACTGTGCATTCCTCATCACCTTCCATCACCCCTTGTTCACATGGTCAGCCACACTGGACATGGTGATGTTCCTCGAGCCAAGCAAGTTCTAGTCTCAGGATCTTTGGCAAAATCCCATCAGAGGGCTCCTGCAGTCACTGTTCTTTCTCCCTGGGATGATTTAGCTATCTTTCTCCCTTATGTTTTCATCATCTCCTTATTAGAGTGGACACTGTTGGAGCCCTCAGATCCCTTTGGCAGGTTTGTTCTTCCTTCCCCAGTGGCTGCTAGTGTTGGCTGGATGAGAACAGAGCTGCCCCTCCTTTACCCAGGTAAGTGACCTTAGCCAGACGGAGGTGCCTTTTCCCCAGGCCATGTCATACCACTTAAGCAGCAACCACCTGATGCATGTTATAAAAGACCAAACCCTACCTAAGGTGGGACCAACTCTGCGGTGTAATTCGTGCTCCAGAGCTTCCTGTGGCCTACCCGAAAGTCTCCAGCTGAGACCATATTCTCACAGAGCTTTTCACCCATCTCTATTCTGCTTGCCTCATTTCCCGTCTCCTGGCCACCCCTCTCTCTCCCTCCAATAAATCTTTGAACAAAAATCTCTCTACCAGGCTATTTTTCTAGGGAAACAATCTAAGACAGATGACTTTCCTAACTACCACACACCCAGGCACTCTCTTACCTTGCTTTGCTTTTCTAACATAACACCTATCACCACATGCATAATATATTTTTGTAATTTCTTTATATTTATTCCCTTTATCTTCCAATAATATGTAAACTCCATGAGGGCAGGGGTTTTTTTGTTGACTACTATATTCCCAAGCCTACAAAACTATCTAGCTCTTTGTTGTGACTGAACAAATATACATTGCTAAATGCACAAATAAATGGAATAACACAATGAAATTTTTATCATGTTTTTAAAATATTTTCTATTCTTAAAAGCAATAGCTTGGATTAAATTAATCTGCAATAAAGAGTAATTCTGTTAGGGACCATGTGTTCCTTGTCCTTGCAAACTATCTCACTAATGGAACACTGATTATTAATAAAGTATTTGTATTAACTGATTAGTTCATTAACACACTCTTCCCAAGCCTTGCAGACTCTAAATTCAAAGCCTTTAATCTTGTTGTAGTCAGATAATCAAATTTCTCTCTAGATTTCTTAATTAGCCTTTGTTTTTTAAATAAGACTATTTTTTCAATCATTAATATTTTGAACCAAGATCTTAAAAGTACATATTGAAAACATCTAAATAAAAATGTATATATTTTAACAGTGAAAGTCATTAAATAAGGAAGAATACTGAGAGGGAGCAGTATTTGCCACCCCCAACTATGCCTCTTTGAGATATTTTTTGAATCTGTTTTTTAGTAAGAAATAAAAGCCTTAGTAAAAACATTAGGTCTTCCTCCTACCTACCTAAAAGAAACTTACAGACAGGACCTGCTCTAGGAAGATATCACAGATAACTATAGTTTATTATGAACTAGTATGATAAACAAGGAGGAACCTAACAAGGCCCTTTTTTATCTCTGTCCTATTGGTAAAGATGGGCCAGCAAACATTTTTTGCCAAACATTTGTTTTTTCATCTTCATATGAATGGCCTTCTTGCCTTTTGAAGTTCCAAAAAGTAGCCCCTCCTTTCTCCTTAGCTCCAGAATGGGATATAAGCCTCAAGTGCCAATGTGTCCCCAGACTTAATATTCCTATAGAATTCCCACATGAACATATGTGTTAAATTTGGTTATTTTCTTTTGTTACCCTGCCTCATATTGATTTGCTTATTAGTCCAGCCAGAGCTTAGAAAGGTAGAGAAAAAAATTATTTTTCCTTCCCCGCAATACCTTACAACTATAGAATGGTCAAAGTGACCATCACTCATATTCAGTCAGAGACAGAAGGATTCTGGAGGAGTTTCTTGAAAATTGATTTTTAAGTAAGGTGATATCTGTTTCCCTACACAGATCCTATTTTGCTATAAAGCAGCAAAGGAACAGAGCTTGCCTCTGAGCTCCTTCATTAAGGAAACACTGCAGCCAGATAAGACAAATGAGAAATATTCAGATATCCAACTCTGGAGACTCTGGCTGACTTTCCACCCTTCTGTTCACAAGTTCTCCAATAGAACTCAACCCTGATGAGTGCTTCCAGAAAACTGTCTCCTTTGTCTACCACACTCTACAAAAACAACTTGGATAATTTGACTGCTGCAGATCTAAAAGTCAGAAAGGATTTGAGGTTGCAAGCCAATTCCACGGAAGTCTTTTCGTTAAGCAATAAGTAAAGTTTGATTTAATTTTTTCATGAAGAGGCCTTTGTGGTCATGAAAGCCTGCTGTCTGTTCCATTCAAAATAAAGACATCTTCTAGAGAGCATATCAAACTCATTCAAATCAGAGCCTTGCGAAGCTGTTTCATCCCAATTGGGGACTACATAATGAATGTAGTTCTTTGCAACTAGCACTTACTGCCAGTGCTTTTATGGTTTATGATGTAACGTTTGTTTATTTTTATTCAATAGAAAAGGTCAATGCAACTAATTAGAATTATGACTCTGAGGGAAGAAGGCTGTAATTAGACTATTTTTCAATAAATAATACAGTGTCAGATAAAAGAAGGTGAATCCTTGGCGCCAGCAAAGCTAGTTTGCATATAGACAGGAAAGTGATTCTTTCATGCAGATGCATATTTAGGTGACCTTCTTCCAATAATCTAACTCAAGTAATAAATATTCATTAAAAGTACTATCTAGATATTCAAATAAAGCATTGGTTCTCATAGAAGTGTTATTTTGCCTAAAAGGTAATATTTGGTAACTTCTGGAAACTTTTCGGTTGCTACGACTGGAGGAGTACCCCTGTTCTCTAGAAGGCAAAGGCCAGGGATGCTGCTGAACATCTGACAATACACAGAAGTGCCCCACAAAAAAGAATTGTCTGGACTCAACTATCATTTCTGAGAACTCTGAACTAATGCCTTAAAACTTTCTCGATTCTAAAATTAATGAGCTTTAAAGTAGTCCACAGTTATAGGAGTCCTGTCGTGAGGTGAATGTCTACTGACATCACATTAATCAAATTATGAGAGGCACTTTATAGCTACTTCAGATTAAATTTTTAAAAGTGGGGTCTGTTAGGCTTTTCAGAACCCAGCACTCTGAGATAACACTGGGATTCAGGACACTTAGATGTTACATGCAAGTCCTTTGGGGCTGTGTTAGTTTGTTAAGGCTGCCGTAAAGATGTGCCACAGACTAGGGGGTTTAAACAACAAAAGTATATTTTCTTCCAGATCTGGAGGCTAAAAGTCCAAGACCAAGATATCTGCAGTGTTGTTTCCTCTCAGATCTCTTTCCTTTGCTTCTTCCTAGGTCTTCCTATGCTCTTCTTCCTGTGCCTGTATCTATGTTCTAGTCTCCTCTTCTACTATCTTCTTCTAAAGACAAGAGACATGTTGAATTAGGGTCGACACCAATACAATTCTTTAAATTTAATTGTTCATTTAAGGACCCTATGTCCAAAAACAGTCACATCCTGAGGTGCTGGGGGTTAGGACTTCAACATATGGATCTTGAGTGGGACACAATTCAGCCCATAGCAACTGCTTTGGTTTGTCTTTGGTCTAGAAGTTCTCTAGAGAGAGAAAATTATTTGTTGAATGGTGTTCTATTTCTGCATTTCACCTAATTTGTCAGAATGTGGTTATGCTACTGTTTTCTTCCCCCAAGTCCATCTTTTCCTTTGTATCTGCTCCTCATTTTGCCTCATCTCCATCAGCAACGCTCCCTCCTACCTGTACCTATTCCCCCTTTGGGCCATGAGCTCACTGGGAGCAGGACTATGACCTCCCACTTACTTGGGCCTTCCCAGCACCTGGCCAGAGCAGCTACATTATAGACCTAAATTGTTGGTTAATAAACATTCTTGTGCCACGAGCAGGAACCTAGTACCTAGAATTATATACATATACACACACACACACACACATATATTTATATGATTTACCAGTCCATCTATGGATCTCACACATTTTGATTTTTTTTTGACATCTGCCTTATATTTTCAACAATAAAGGTAAAATTTTTTTAAAAGAGTGAAATATCCTTGATTGTAGGTACAAGGTCTTATCCTTTTCTGTGTCCTCCAGACTTTGTACTATTTTGGGCATGTAATGGCACATTCAGAAATTTTTTCCAAATCATTATCTTTGATTTCCCAGGTGTATAAATTATTTTTGAAAAGTAGCTTCAACACTAAGGGTTTTGACTTATTCGGCATCTGGATTTCTCTGACAGATGACTTAAAGACTTATAATTATAAAATATGACTGTTTATTGAGACAGATGTACATATGGTGCACCTTTTGAAATTAAATAAGAAGTGCCCGAGTCTAATATCTGTGTTGAAGACATTCATCACAGCAGGTCTCCTAGAAATTATTTGATACTTTCCTTGCTTCCACTAGAAATAGTCTTTCACCATGCCTCTTCTATAAAAGTTTACTATTTTCTTTCAGAGATACACCTTTACAAATTTGGTTTCATTTCACAATCTTATATGTCCTTTACAGCCATAGGTTTATTAAGTTAAATTATATATTGTGTTAGAATGCAAGCTAAGCTGCTACAAGAGACTCCAACCTACAAGGTTTTTTTCAAATTATGAATTTATTTATCTCCTATTTAATAATCCAAAAGTGATCAGCACAAGCTGGTTGGGTGTCTCCTTTTCCCTAGGTCATTCGGGAACCTAGTTTTACTCCTTCTATTGCTCCACCATACTCGAGGTTGTTGTTCGTGTCTACTTTGTCAAAGCCGGGTCAATCTTTGCCCACAATCTAACTAAAACAATTGAGGAAAGGAATCCCAAAGCAAATATCTTTGTTTTGAAGGAGACAACTCAGAAGTTACTCACATAACTTCCTTGCCCATCCTATTGGCCAAACTTAGACAAAATGCTATGCCTAGCTTCAAGAACACTGGTTGTAAATCTGTAAACTGGGTGAACAGGTGGCCAGCTAAAACCCCCAAAATTCTATTTTTAAAAAGAAAACGTAGGGAACAAATATTATCATCAACAGTCTGACCCAGTGTACTCCTCTAGCCACCTTCCATGAGTCACTTCTTCCCACCTTCAGACCATACTCTTTCCTTCCTTAAACGAGGCAACAAAAATTCCATTAAGTTATTCCATCCATCTAAAAACAGGCTAAACTGAGTGTCACATTTTTCTCTTTGTCAAGTTTGAACTTTTCCCTTTGCAGTTTGATGATTCATAAACAAATACAAAAGTTACCTATGTCCCAGAAACTCAGTGGACAGTGGTGAAGCTGAAATAGAATAGCTACCAGTTTATGTTACATCATCCCCTAGGGTGTTGGCCTCTTCTCCATGGACTGGAGGCAGAGAAAAGAGGAAGTTCGGAGGAAGTGGCTTCATCATCAAAGTGATGACTTGAAGGTGCACGTATTACTTGTGCTTACATCATCCTGCTATACCCAGACTTAACCCCATGGCCTGGCCACACATAGCTGCTATGAAGGATGAGGAATGGGGTCTGTAGTGAGGCGTCCCCACTCCATGGAAGCTAAACTGATGGAGCTCCATTATTTAAAGGAGAAGAAGAAGGAGAAGGAGAAGAAGGAGAAGAAGAAGAAGGAGGAGGAAGGGGAGGAGGGGAAGAAGGAAAGGAATGGGAGGAGAGAGAGAGAAGAGATTATTGAGGACAGTTAACAACATAAAATATTAATTTTTAAATAAAGTTTGTACTCTATTTCAAAGAAGTTTATTATCTACTGCTAAGGTTTGATCTGGCCTGTCCATTTCTAAATTGAAGCATTGGTAACAAATATATTTTGATAGTTACTAAAAGTAAGACATAGGAAAGCTTTCCATTCTCTTGGAATGTCATCAAAAACACAATCAAGGGGAGAATTCTTAAAATTGAGGGGAGCTACCTCCCCCACAGCAATAAGCAAACACCTTTTTTCTACTAATTCTTAAGCATATATATTTTGATAGGAATACAGTATCTTGAACTGATTCTGACTTTTTTTTGTAAGCAATTTATTTGGGTCACTGCACTTTTTATATTACTCTTTAACATATTCTCTACAGAATTTTCAATGGACTGCAAAAATGATTTAACAGTAGGCTCCCATGCTGCTCAACTCAGTCATTCATGACTTCACCAGATGGTTTTGCTTTTTGGGCCAAAGTTTTTGTTGTTGTTTTGTTTTACTTTCATATTGTTTCCCCTCACCTAGATTCAGTCAAGATCCACTATGTGACATTCATTTATAATTTTATGACTAAAATATAAAATACTATGCAGATACATCTTTTATTTATTTTTTGCATATTTAAAGATAGTGACCAGAATATTTGCTGTTACTTGTGAGTAAGCAAATTTTAAAGTGTGCCTATTTTCCTCAATTACTTTCCACACATACTCCCTTATTTACTCTTGTTCTCTAATAATTCAAGTACCTTTCATTTTTATCACCTCTTATAATCATCCCTTTGGTTACCCTATTTCTTTTATGAATTTGCTTTAACAAGTTTATTTAATGTGTAGATCTAAGTCCTGCTGAGGAAAGCTCATCAGCTGGTACTACTCTAATTAGTTTTAGTCTATATAAATAATACATAGCTTAAGATACAGTTAAACAAAGAAAAACAGAGAAAGATTAAACTGCCTGAAAAATTTTTCCATGTTTTAATCCAGTTATTACAATCTATTTGACAGACAAAACATTATGAAACTTTAACTCTTTCACTGGTCATATGACATTTTCAGAAGCTGTATGATCTTAGCTTATACGATCCATAGCAACAATCATATTTGTATATGTTTTGCTTTATAAATTACTTTTTTTCTTTATTTTTATATTGACATCATTACAGATGTCCCATTTCCCCCCTAAATTATTAATTTCTTTTATTGGCAAAACTTTCAAAGGTCTTCTACTATGACAGCTTATAAAAGTGATTAGCCTAAATTCATTTGCTCACTAGTGATCTCTAAAAGATGAGATTTAGTTTTGTAGCTAAAAGATTTTTCTGATACAGAGGACAAGTTTGAATCTTGGTAAAAGCAGATTTTCAATTATTTTCATCAAAATATAGAAATGCAACTTCTGTAGAGATGGAAATCACTTAGGTCAGCTTCATCATTTTTACAGATAGAGAATCTGGATTTCAATGGTTAGATACCTTGTTTAGAACCATATCCTCAGCTGGGACCAGTAGGAGTGGAGTATGGGAACATTCATAGTCCCTGCTCATGCAATATCCATCCAATGTTTTTCCTTAGCGAAATTTTTAGTTTCATAATGTAAATCTCAGTAGTCCACACTGAATAATTGTCAATTAATACTTATTACTTAAAGATTAAATATATGAAGGATGCATCATTCTCAAGAAACACAGAAAATAATTGCTTTCATTAATTACTAATTTCTAAAAAAAGTCACTCTGAATGTAGTGAGTTTTAAATGATTACCTTTATTTTATAATCAAAAAAATAAGATTGATTTAAATGGAATTATTTGAAGAAAGCAACTTTTACACATAATTTTGCATCTATCTATCATCTATCTATCTATCTATCTATCTATCTATCTATCTATCTATCATCTAATCATCTATCTATCTATCTCTATTGACTTCAGAGAAGGAAGGGAGAGGGAGAGAGAGAGAGAGATAAAAACATCAATGATGAGAGAGTCATTGATGGGCTGCCTCCTGCATGCCCCTGACTGGGGATCCAGCCTGCAACCTGGGCATGTGCCCTGACTGGGAATTGAACCTCGATCTCCTGTATCCTAGGTCGATGCTCAACTGCTGAGCCACACCTGGCTGGAATACACATAAATTTTTTAAAGTCAGTGTTTGTCTGTTTTTTTAGTCACTGGCTTTATGCCTCCATATGATTTTTCAATAAAGAGATCTAGCTACTGTTTGCTACATATATTCTAGGATATATATTTTTTGAATGCAGGGATCTTGCATATCCTTTGTTATCATATATCTAGCGCCCAGATAAAGGGTCTGACACAAAGTAGATAAATATTTGTCAATAGATAAATGAATACACACATGCATGTATATGTACATTTGTGAATGTGTGTTTAGATATACACATATGTATATACATAAATTAATATATGTATTAATATGTGTATATTAGATATACACATATATACATACATATGTATTTTATTTTTACTAACCACCTATAAAGTTTGATAAGTTAGTCTGTTTAAAAACATTACCTCCTCTTTAAAAAAAATGTTATAGGTGATATTTGTGCAGCCTTTTTTTGTTCAATCCTCACCCAAGGATATGTTTTTATTGATTTGAGAGAGGAGAGAGAGAGAGAAACATCAATCAGTTGCCTTCCTTACGTGCCCTGACCAGAGTCAAACTGGCAACCTTTTGGTGTATGGGAAAACACTCCAGCCAACTGAGCCACCTGGCCAGGGCAATATTTGTGTATTCTGGAAGTTGGAGGGGTTACTTGGGAAAGTGTGAAAGGAAGGAAAGGATAGACATTACTGACAAATGGAGAACAGTGTACACTGGACATGTGATTACCAGTGACTTGTTGTTTCTGTATCATAACAAGTGCTAACAGGCAAGGCTGGACCTTGGGTAGGAGGCAGATTAGAAGCACACTACAATTCAGTACATCACAGACTTTAGAGGTCCTGTGGAATTGATAGCTCCATAGAAAACTCAGAGGAGCCTTTTACATCCTCCCTCCACAGCAAACCTAAACATTAATGTCAGTATCCCTATATGTGAAATGCTCCTCCTGGACACACTGCCATTCTGAATTATGCTGACTTCCTTCACTCAAAATCCAGTCTAGATGTTTTTCTTTTCTTCACCCCTCTCCTCAGGAACCTGCAAGTTCACTTCTGTATCTTGTTCACAACAAATTAGCAATTGTATTTTTTTTTCTTAAGCATGTGCATGTGGTCTCACACTTCACCTCCACAGGTCAGTTAAAGTTTGAGTATTTTCCCTCAAGAAATGATGATAATTACCCTTAGGAGAATTCCATTGACTAAAAGAATTTTCGATCTTATTACACTGTGAATGATCTCTTTTTGTTTGTTGTTGTTTAGCAGAGCCTATGTATTATAATCAAGAGGTGAGGGACTTTACATTACATGCACAACTTGAAAGTCCTGCTAGCTCTGTAATGGGACTAAAACAGACATGAAAGAGGGTCCCTAGTTTCTTGATGGACCTTAATCTTTGTCTATTTTCCCACCTTGTGAACATTGACTGATTGACCAACCATAAGCATCGCAAAAGAAGTTCTCAGAAAGTACTATTTGGACAGTTATCAAGATAAAATTGCACCATCAACCCCAAGCAGGTGGCATAAAAATTAGTACAACCTTCAGCTGCAAATTTTGCAGCATTTAAATACAAAAAGTGATAACTTGGGCCTAACCATAAAAACAATGACTCTCTCTTCTCTCCCAATAAAACTCCAATCTTGTTTCAACCCAGGAGGTTATCTGGTCCTTAGATTCTCCCAAAGTGCATCAGATGACTAAAGTCTGTATCATTATCTCCTTGAGTCACTTAAATTATATTCTTTTGATAGCACAGAAATACATTGATAAGCTTCACACACAAAAACATAACATTTAACATGTCATCAGTGGTTGACTGGGAAAGATAGAAAATCTCTTTTCGTTCTATGACAGCAGATGGTTGGCCTTGTTAACAGCTAAGCCATTCATTTGAAATATCTGAACATGAAGAAAGTTATACCAATTAATGCAACCTTCTTAATGTCTGAACTATAATCTCCTCCATGGCCCCCCTTCATGGTGCTTTTATATGTTGGTGGTCCATCCCTATTACAGACATGACAGGCTCATGGTAAATTTCATTTGTATCTAAATTGTTACATGTATTCTCATATCCCTAGCACCACAGTCAGGGCTCTCTCCAGGGTCACAACAGGGATCTGCAGAACTTATTTTCAGTATTTTTCCATTCTGTTGGAACTTTTTGCTACTTTTTTCTGTGACCTTTTTCCTTTATGCCAGAGGATAATCTCTAGTTTCTCTTGGATCTCCATTTTCACTTATCATCAGATAACCTCTACCATTATCACATTGTATATTTAATTTAGTAAACAGTTCCAAACATCTATTATATGCATTACAGAAGATCAGGCCCTATGAGATTCAGAGTGGATTTGCACTTTAGGAATTTAAGGAAGAAAATGGTAAGGCAGATATGAAGACATTCTCAGAAAAGAAAAAAAAAATAGCACTAGCTAAAGCACCAGGGCTTATAAGCTTCAGCACCCTACTGAAAACCCACTCCACTTTGGACATTTCGCTGAATATTTATAGAGGCAAAAGGAGGAGAATACAGTAAAGGTAAGTTGTAGTCATTTTTTTGCAAGAGTCCTCTGTAGGACTCAGAAGTTTTCATGTCATTTAGTAAATAATGACTCCACTGAATGTTTTTAAGAAGTGGGAAATAGATAGAATCAAGGTCTTCATTTAAGAAGATTAATTTAGCAATCATGCACAGGATTGAAAGAGAGAGAGTCATGAGGAAAAGAAATCAATTAGAACACTATTGAAACAGAGAAACGGGATAGATTAAAGGAGTGTTAAAAATGTAGAACCTGCAAAAGTTGACAACTTACATGTTGAAATAAAAGGAGAAACAGATTTAAAGGTGATTCTGTATGTTGAGCCTGAATGACAGAACATCAGTGCTCTTGGCAGGAATGGGGGGGGGGGCAGGAAGAAAAGCCAATCATGATACAATCATGAGCTCTCTTTTAGGTGCGTGTGATCATGTTGCCAAATACTCAGGGCAACTTAGATCTATACTGAAAACATAATTTATGTGGGGGTTTTTTGGTAATCCTGCTTGTCTCCAGAGCCTTATCCATTTCTGACTATTAAGGAGAAAAAAAAGATAATTAATGAGCAATCTAGTTTAAAGCTTAGTTTGATACAGTGTCTCTTAGCTAAAATATGCTCAGGTGATTGACTCTTTGCTTCTGGGGCAGCAACTATTATTTGGCCTTGGTTAGGGTGGTCCTCCTTGCAGTCTTCACTTCATCTTAACAATGGTGACTCACTTCTGGTAGGATCCATTTGGGAGCCAAGGATACCTTAGAAAAGCCAATCCTCAGGACCATTTATTTTTTAACCTTATGATTTGGGGGAGGAAACATAAAACCCTCTGCTGCTCATGTCACCTCACTCTTACTCCTCTAGTGGTTCAACAGTGCCCCTGGCCTCCTGGATTCTGGATGCTCTGCTCCTTTCTGGGGCTGAAAGTCTATGGCTAATACACCTCAGAGCCAATGCTCTGGCACAAACACTGCTGCTTGTGATATTCATATCTGACTGCCTTCACCTTAGGTCTTGCTGTAGACACCTCTGAAGTCGGCCTCAAACTCTTATTTGGTCTTGGTTAGGGTGGTCCTCCTTGCATTCCTCACTTCGTCTTAACAATGGTGACCCACTTCTGGTAAGATCTACTTGGGAACCAAGGGTACCTTAGAAAAGCCAATCCTCAGGACCACTTATTTTTTCAACCTTAATAGGCTACAATGGCCCTCCTTCTCTTTGAATTGGTTTTGCACTAATTGTTTACAGGACCCCCTGCAAATCTCCTCCTCCTGAAGTCTCAAATGGAAACAAGGGTGTCCCTCTGATTTTGCTAGTATTCTCTCTCTTCTGATGTACCTTTGGGCCAAAGCCCACTGTGGTTGCTTTACTTTCTCTATTTCTATCTTTCTTCTTTCCAAAATTCACCGGGCCAAGACTTCATGAAGGGCACTGTTATGTTCTATATATTACAAGAGAGTTCTGAAGTGCTACTCCAAGATAAGTTATTTGCAAATATGGGGAATATAAAAATAATGGAACTTTTCTCTTTAGAATAGCTAATTAGTTTGATTTACTATTATGGGAGGAAACTGCCAGTACTACCTTCAACCCCAAGAAAACTTTTCTATAACATACTTCTTTATTCCTTTTTTTTTTTTTTTAATTTTGGTGGGAGGACTTTCTCTCTGCATTTCTTCTGTAACAAATCCTAATCTCCCCCAGGCCTCTTGTTGCCTCAGGCAAACAAAGACAATGGTTTTGTAGTCTGAAAGGCAAATAAAAAAGCGCATCAATAATTTTCAAAGTATTACCCCATTGAACATTTTAGTTTAAACTATCTGCAGAACATTTAGGAAAGTAATTCCCCTTTGGTAATCCAGAGAGATTTGTTTTCTCATTTTAATTTAAAGTCTAAGCAATGTTCTAGTTTTCATTTGGCCTCTTATTATGATTAATCATCACTAATGGAGTTTGGCTGTAAACCAGGAGGAATTTTTATACCTTTAAGCTCATATAGTTTAAAGAACACATTTGGTTTCTTGGAAAATATGATAAGAATTTGATATATCCAACCATTATTTTTAGGTACCAGAAGTCCCAGAACCCACCTTAATTTAACAATGGTAATTATCTTGTGTCGGCTCTATAAATATCATTGGAGTACATTCACAAACAGGTCATCAAACCTGGAAAAGTCAAGGGAGGAACCATAGAAGAGAAATAAAATAATCAGACTACACAGCCAAGAGTCAGATATGTCTTAGACACCAAGGTCAAGGCAACTCAGAGCTAGGACCATAACAGCAGCAAGTCAGAGCCAAAGGCAGCAGGAGAGAAAACAGATTATTCACTACAGCCAGTTAGGAAATGCCCAGACTGGCAAAAAATGAAAGCTGCTAAAGGCCACCAGGCATAAGGGTAAATTAATTTTAGGAAGTCATTGGATATAAAATAAGGATTTAGGATTGATATGCTAATCCTCTTTTTCTCACCAGAACTGGTGATAGATCATTGAGAGACAATGAGCATTTTTCTATGGCTGAGGTTGCTGCTGACATTTGCCTCACATAGTAACTGGAGAGTTTGACATCTAACTGGGTAAGGCTGGACTTGAGGGGAAAAAAATCGAGATTCATAAATCAGAGGGTTCAGAGTGACTTCACATGGGAAGACTGCTGGCGTGACAATACTTTAGTTGAGGGGTAAATAGAGATGGGATCAGAATTCACAGAGCATGAGGGATCTTGGACGATTGTTTATAACATTAAGTGGAACCTGTGAGTTGCCTGTGGATCAGGCTGCCGATCCATGAGTGGGTCAAACAGGCTGTAAACTGGCCAGGTTTGTGCTGAAGCAGTGGGAACCGGGATTCCAGAGAGACCAGCAAGAAATCCCTAAATTGCCCTGGTACAAGGAGATTTCTATTATTCAGCAGGTTATATTTTATTTAGAGGGAAAAAAAAATGTATCTTTTTTAAATGGTACAAGTCCCAGTTCTACATGATATGAAGACAGTACATGTT
Organism: Miniopterus schreibersii; assembly: GCF_964146895.1. Lineage (NCBI taxonomy): Eukaryota > Metazoa > Chordata > Mammalia > Chiroptera > Miniopteridae > Miniopterus > Miniopterus schreibersii. The sequence continues at coordinate 114,546,187 of NC_138102.1, read as the reverse complement.
TCACTTGTCTAGTCACTTTCCAGTTTGTATATTTCAACAGCGACCCATTAAACTCCTTTCAGTGATAGTCAATGTGAATTCAGATGCCATCAACAAGCACTTGAAACTCCTCAAGTTAGCAGGAAGTGAGTTCTTAATAGACACCTTTGAAGTATTCTAAGTGTTTTAACATTTATGTAAATGACACTGTTTTTCTGAGTTACTGTCAAAGATATGAAGTCAGATCCCTTCCTCTACATGCTTCTTTGTTACTTTTTCTTTTCTTAAACCATCATTTAATATAAAATATGATACTTAATGCCCCTTCATTCAACTAACACCTGTCAATACAGCCTCTTAACAAGTATTCAGCTCCATGCTGTGAAGGATGTAAAGATATATGACATGCAGTCCATGTCCTCAGCACTTTGGAATAAATATAATTGGACATGAGAGAGGATTATATGGTGATGTTGCTAAATCCTTTTATTTTTTTCCCCTGGAAAAGTAGACATTTGCCAGGATTAGTAGCAGGTTTTAATTTTTTTTAAATCACTCATCCTCAATAGTAGCAATTAAAACTTCAGAGAGTCAAAGCTGTATATGATCACAGAAAAAGGCAGGCTCAGTACATGGAAGTAAAGATCTATTTGCAGTTCAAAATGGGGTCTTTCAAACCGCCAAAGTATCGTCAGCATGAGTTCCTTTATGTGAGGCAAGGAGATATAGAGAGGACATCATTTATTGTATTTATCTTTCATAAAAGCTTTCATAAGATATAATTATAATTTTTATCCATTTTATTGCTTACACATGCCTGCTTTTCCCATTTTACTGTGAGCTTCATGAGCATAGGGACCACATTGGTGAGATTTATCATTTAAACACTCAACTCTGGAAAAACCTCAAACATGGGAGACAGCCGGTAAACATTTTTTGAACATATAGAATTTGGGCTAAATTTTAGAGCACTTTATATGATATGAAGTAGGTTCCAATAATCTCTCCAAACTGACAGGAGTTAGAATTCTGTTAAAGGCAATGCGATATTTTACTGAGCTCAAGATCATCTTCATTTTGAGAGATATCAAGGGACCAGACCGGTTTCAAGGCCTCTGAAAGACCTTGATCTTTTCCAGGTCACACATGTCAGTAAGCACACAGGCATTTTCTAAGGGACCTTTGAGATAAAGAACACTTTTGAGAGCAGAGGGTGACCTTGACATTCTGCCTTGTGACACAGTAACAAAGTTATCTAACCAGCAGGTTTTGGAGAGGGTGCTCAACCCAGACTATTTTCTATCCTGTGTCAGATTTAGCTCTTCTGCAGATCAGCACATTCTAGTCAATGAGCACTGTCCTTCAACCTTTGAAGCATTTTATAATCCAGTTTTACTAGGGAATAAATGTATTCTTTCCATTTTAAATTTATTTTTTCATTGTATCTTAGTGCTGAGTTTTATGTAACATTCTAGAAAGAGCTTCAGACATCCCAGCAGGGGGTTGTATTACACATAAAATCATTGCTTAACTGACATCAGTTTTGGACCCCTGCCATTTATGTATAACTTCTTGTTTTTGCCCTTCAACTGAACTGTATATAAATAGACTCAAAATAAACTCATTATGGAGTTGGAAGTTGAACATATGTCTGAAATGTCACAGCATTCTTTGCAGCCAATGTAAGATTGTCTATAGATTACCATTTTTATTTTCAATAATAAAAGCTTTTTCTTTGAAGCTAAGTTCTAAGATTTAAAGCACAGCTCAACAAATTTTTGTTTGATATAGAAACACTATTTTTTAAAGTCTTATTTCCTGCCAAAGTGGTACCACTGGGAATTTTATAATAGTTGAATGACAAAAATATATGTCATAAATCTCTGAGCACAAACAGGTTTTTTTTAAGAGTTCAGCACCAGTCTTTGGCTTTATTTGCCCAGATTGCAGAGTGTCAAAGGTAACATAAATCAAACATTTTCTAAATATACATGTGTAGACAGCCCTCAATGTAAATGTATTCAACTGCTTATTGTTCATGGAATTGAATTTTCAGGAAAGAAAGAGAAACATGTCTGAAATAAAAACCTTGGGTTAAGACCATATATGTTTCAAGTTCAGGCTACTGATTAATCTGTCACCTATGTACTTATATTCAAAAATGTTTTGGAAGTTGAAGAAACTTATGTTAGTCGGAATTGACTATATTTTGCTTTGATAACAAATGCCACCAAAATCACAGTGGCATAATAAAAAAAACATTTACTTCTCTCTCAGATAAGGTCCACTGTCCAGGCAGCCTTCAGTTTGTGCATTTCCTTCTCAATTCCAACTTTCATGCTTCACAGGATAGAAGTGAGCAAGAAAACCCCCACCCCAGCTCTTAAGTAGTTCAGCGCCAAAGTAATTCCTATCACTACAAGTCACAGGCTCCTGGGAGGGACTAGTCATATAGTCCCACTCATACAAAGGAGCCAGGAAATGTTGCTTTCCATAAGCACAAAAAGGTGACATTGGTAAACACTAGGAATGTCAGCCTCAAAACTCCATTAAAGATAGATTTGACTTAAAGCTACCCCTCTCTGTACTGGGTTGAATAATGTCCCCCAAAATTCATGTCCACTAGAAACCTCAGAATGACACCTCATTTAGAAATAGAATCTTTGAATATGTAATTAGTTAAGATGAGGTCATACTAGATTAAAATGGGCCCTAAATTAAATGACTGATGTCCCTATAAGAAGGTCATTTGAAGACACGGAGATACACAGGAAGAACGCTACGTGAAAACAGAGGTGGCGACTGGAGTGATGCATTTACAAGTCAAGGAATGCCATCAATTGCCAACAGTCACCAGAAACCAGGCCTGGAACAGATTCTTCCTCAAAGCTTCTACAAGGAACCAGTCTTGCCAATACCTTGAGCTCAGACTTCTAGCTTCCAGAACTGTGACAGAATAAATTTCTGTTATTTTAAGCCACATAGTCTGTGGTCACTTGTTATGCTAAACCTAGAAAACTAATATATCACCCCTAAAACAAGGTGGTAAGTAGAGAGTTCAATCACTTCTCCTCCGGTCCTGCAGAAACACTTTCACACCAACTCTTCTCAGAAGCTTGGCCTTATTTTAACAACTTAGGGTATTCATCTTGAGGAAACAGTCATAAAATATATTACACTGAATTACTTAAACTCAAGAGGGCACCATGTAATGATCAACCAAAGGATCAGTCTGCTCTCCCTATGTTTATATTTTATTAAAGTATTTTTCTGGAACTGTGGAAATTCATGAAGAATTTGAAGTCTCCTGGAAAGCTAAGAACAATTAGAATAGTATTAATGGGCTGTACATTTTCTTGTATTTTTACTGCTTCACTAGTGATCAAGAGGTTAGGCATATTGAGTTGGGAGTTGGGGAGTTAGAATTATAGTTAAACATTTATAAAAATGTCAGAGTTTCTGTACCAAGGTCACCACTGAACAATTTCACAAATAGCTAAGTGGGATGCCAAAAGTGGATTGTAATAAAAGCCAGGCCAATGGGAAGATGGAAGTGAAGTACTTAAATTATTTCTTCTTTTAAAGATATGTTAGAAACTCTGAAAGATACCACCTGTCTTCTTATGAAGAATTCTTTATTCTCTATTAAAATTGCAGTCCTCCAGCAATAGATAAAATCATGCCATTTCCAGAATGTTTTCATAATATTTTGCTTTTTTAGGAATACTTTTCCCTTAATGTTTGTAATGAAGTAAAAAGGAACCACAAAACACTGCAATTCCTATCACATCAGTTTATTGACATTAATATTTAATTTCACTTTGCAAATGCAACCACTTTTGAAACATGCTTATTGCTCTTTGCTGCATCTTATTTCAAACCCATTTCTCGTTAGCTTCTGAACTTTTGTGGCATATCTAGTTATGTGGAAGAAAAATCACTGAAATGGTCTACTGCAATACTGATGTATACTCAGGCATTATCTCTGAAGTACTGCTGTGACAGCCATTCACATAGCAGCTCTAAAGGTCTAATTCACTCCAAAAATGTCTTGTGATGGCAAAGGGCTGATGCATGTGCTCTGTGTTAGGAGCTGCAATTAAGTACATCATTTTAATGTATCCATATAGGTGCATGTGTAATTCTGAAATCAATAATAACTAGTGCCATATTGTGAAAGCTAGAATTTTCTTGCTTAAATTTCTATCATGCCCACATGGTTCCCCTATTAGTGTAGCTGGTTTTGAAATTACAATACCTAGACGTAAATTGACTTAAATTATTATATGTCATGATTGCTATCAAGTGAAACCAAAGCATTAAAATGAGCAGCCACGAGAGAGAGAGACCAGCCCTATCCTATAATCTCTCTCTGGAATATAATGCTTACTTGATTTGGAATCTGGAGACCAGAATCAATCTCCATTTTCTTTACATGATTCACATAACTAGGAGACTTATGCTTTCTTCAATTTTCACAAAAATTTGTTCTTTTTCCAGTATTTCACTCAAGTGCATGCTGGCTGGGGTTTTTTCTCCATTTAATATGGTCTACTTTTTAAAATAAATCCTATATAAATATTTTCAAGGGAGTTTTTTTCCTTAAAAAAGACTTTCTTTCTACATTATGCACAAAACATATACAATTTTGGTTTGCACTGTGAGCTTTTATCTCTGATTTTTGTGTAATGGGTTTATATATTGTCTACTTGAGCATATCTATCTGTCTCATGTTCCCACTAAAAAGAATCATTAAATTCAAGAATGACTAACAAGCATTGTAGGACTATATTTTTTTAAGTCTCATGATCTCTGTGACAGCAATTGGGGTAATAATGTTAAAATATGAATTATATGGCTTGCTGTTGAGTTTACAACAAGCATTATATGACAGGAGTTAAGTACAAATATGTTTGAGTGACTTCTGTGTACACTTACTGAAGATACAACCATGAGGAAGGCACAAAGAGTACCTTCTCTCCTGGAGTACAGGGGAAATTTAAAAACCAAAACAAAAATATATATTATTTTTCATTCTTTGGAGCTAGCTCTCTAAACTGTCTTAATCGTGCTGCTTATAGGTTAACCCAAGATAACAAAATGTTTATTTCTTCCCATTCTTTATGCAATCATGTCACCGTTAATTTATTTCCATACTGTTTTATATAAGAGCTATTTTGAATTAAGTAACTCATATCTGACAGTAAAATGAAATTTGTATGCACTATATTTCATTTCTAACCTATCTACACTATTTGATTTGTATTGTCTCTAAGGCACTCTTAGAGACCTATAATAGCCCACCTATCATTTTAATTATATTTCAACTTCCAAATGCAATTAAGAGGAAATCAAGAACAAGATTTGATTTTCCCAGAGCCCTGGGCACAACCAACAATGTTAGCATTAACCAGCGTTAAATAGGATGTGATGCTATGTGGCTAGCCTATGTACCCAATATATTATGTTACTATTATCAATGCAAAACCTTTTCAACAGCCTTTTCAGTGCATTAAAATTCAAATCCAAGCCATCAAACAATATATTTCATAGTGTTTGCCCACTCTTAATCTATAGTGTGACAATCAAAAACCATAAAATAGGGATGTAAAATCTATAATGAAGAGTGATTTCCCTCTGAGATTTGACTACTGTTATGATACTTTTCTTTCTTGTTATCATGCATTTTATTTTTTCAAATACAAGCAAAACTTTATTTAAATAGTCACAGAGGTAGAAGTGAACTGTGGAAGAAGTGAGTGAGCTGGGCTGCGTGGACTCAGGAAACAAGTTACAGAGGCAAAAGAAGGGCCCTTGGAGCTTAGGATAAAGAAAGCAAAGGTACAAATCTTCAGGGAAGAAAGGGGGAGGAAACGCTTGGGCCTGAGAGAGAGAGAGGGAGAGAGAATGCTTGGAAAAAAGGGAAAAAAGGGGGGTGGGGAAAGGTGTGTGCAAATGCATGTCCATACATCTTAAATGAAGTAGTGATATGTCTTGGGCCAGTATTTATATCCCATCGTTTGAATTCTTACCAAAAATAGTAATGTCAGCTAAACCCCAAAGACAAAATAATTTAGTAGATTTGTTGAAACAGATTTTAATATTCATATTTGTTGAGGCTTCTTTTTTTTAAAAAATATGTTTTTATTGATTTTTAAAGAGAGAGGAAGGGAGAGAGAGATAGAAACATCGATGAGATAGAAACATCAATTGACTGCCTCCTTCATGGCCCCCCACTGGGGATTGAGCCCATAACCCGGGTTTGTGCCCTGACAGGGAATCGAACAGGTAACCTCTTGGTACATGGGTTGATGCTCAACCACTAAGCCATACAGGCCAGGCAAGTCTTCTTTTTAGATAGGTGCAATTTTGATATGTCCTTATTAGAAGTCTGTAGTATATGAGTGTACCATCTGAGAATGCCTTGGAAGATTTCATGGAATATCAGACTTTTTAAAAATATTTTTGAAAATAATAAGAAATCTAATTTTAGTGTTTGTTAAAGAATGGAAAAGGTACTGATAATATTTGCAGCACAGAAATCCAGGAATATATTATTTTTTCCATCTCTATAGTGAGAAATTTAAAAGTAGAAAAGGAAAGATTGATAAACACATTCTAAAAGTTAAAAAAACCCATAATTTTATTATGTGATCATTTTAAATTTAATTATTTTCTATAATAAGCATATGTCACTTTTAAAATTTTAAGTATGTATGAGTTCCAATTACTGAAGTTATTGCCCTAAATATTCTTTTTAAAGAGAATTGATATTTTTCCATTTTAGTGGATAAAAAGCACAGGGAGAAACACTGCACCTACAAGCAAGCTCACAGGAATATATGCTTTCAGGGTGCTAGGACTGTTGCACACACTTTGGACAAATCCTACCCCTTTCTGTGAGAACACAGAAAGTGAGAAGTTGAAGTAGTTGCTTCCAGCACCACCCAGAAAATTGAAGTTAGAGCCTAGGGACAACACCCCAAGGATCATAAGCATATATAGTAAGCAACAGCCTTCCCCTACAATATCAGTTATTAAAAATCCTAGCAGTTCACACTTGTTACCTTTCTTTTAGGAAGTTATCTCTTCACTTGCTAGGTAATGGAAATTTGGAGAAAATACCCCCTTCATTAGGCACATATATAAATTACAACTAAAGCACATATGTTAAAGGTCTGCTATAAAATGGGTTACCATATCAAATTTTGTTTTAGAAACATAATTCAAACATTTCTGAATAGCAATAAGAGCATGTCCTTCAAGGTTGTCCAGGACACTAATCATGCAAACTTCAGTTTATCTTTCCTTGCTTAATTTTACTGTCTTGGTTATAAAGATAATATGAGTTTGATTCATACTGAATGAATTCAATTTTTTAAATAAATGTAAACAAAGATGACCTCCAACATTTAACAAAGGTCACTAATCCACCTTTCAAAAAAACAAAAATACATTCGCACCTCTGAAACAAAGATTCTGGTGTTATCTACATATAGCATTGAACAAAATTAAAATAAATAAAAACGAACTTTAAAAATAGCCAAATAAATGAGATCCTTACCTACAGAGAACAAATTATCAGAATATTTTCCTGATCACACAGCTATAATGAGAATAAAGGACTTGGCTAATAACTGAACTTCTGACATGAATAAGAAATGGCAACAGGACAGACACACACATCTAAATTATTATTATAAAGTATCAGCTTTCCTGAGGCCAGCCTGCCAGCATGTCCTTCTGTCTGGCCCATTCTCACCCATTTTTAAAAAGCTGACTAGTCCAGCTTACAAAAGCACAGGTAACCACTCACAAGCACGGCCATGTCAGCCTCTCCAGAATTTTCCCTGCTACTTCCCCTATTTTGGCTTATTTCCATTATGCTTGGTTTTCCAATTGCTCCAAGATTCACTCTGACCTCCTATTCAAAGCAAGAGCACTAATCTCTTGACAATATAAGTTGGTCAAGAACTATATTCAACCTTGGATTCCTCTCAGGATGATCCCGCATCTCTCCTTACCATACTGAAGCCAAAACTATAGACAACATCTACCCACAATTCTATGGAACTAACATCCTGGAAATCCTTCTCACTTAAGGAAAGGATAGAATACTATTTCTGTGGCTCAAGCTGACCCCCAAGAGTCTCAGATCTCTGGGAGCAAAGTCTCACAATGTAGCGCTAGTGTGTTCCTTGGGGCTGGTTCACGTCATCCTTGGGGTGCAAAGAAGCAGCTTCTATTCTGCCTTTTTTGTATTCTACCTACATGCTTTGCTCAAGAGATATAAAGCATGAAATAATTGACAAGAAGTAGCATCAGGGAAGTTATACTAAAATTTCTCTTGAGAGAAATAGCAAGTAGAAGAAATAGTACATCGTTATTTTCAAAAGGAAATGGACAATTGCCATAAATGGGAAAAGGCAAGTACAAGCAAATGCCAGTGGATCTGTTTCATTATTGATTTATCAACTATTCAAATGTTTTGCAGTTGTGACCTTTAAAAATTAATGGGCAGCCCTGGCTGGTGCACACAGTGGTTAGAGCGCTGACCCACAAATCAAAGGGTCACTGGTTCCATTCCTGGTCATAGGCATGTGCCTGGGTTGAGGGTTCACTCCCTGCCCCCACCAGGGCGCGTGCAGGAGGCACCCAGTTGATGTGTCTCTCTCTCACGAAGACGTTTCTCTCTCTCTGTCCCCCTCCCTCTCTCCCTCCTTCCCACTTTCTCCAAAAAGCAATGGAAAAAATAACCCCTGGCCCTAGTCAGTTTGGCTCAGTGGTTAGAGAGTCGGCCGGCGGACTGAAGTGTCCCGGGTTTGATTTGGGCCAAGGGCATGTACCTTGGTTGCAGGCTCCATCCCTGGCCCTGGTTGGTGGGCAAGCAGTAGGCAACTAATTGATGTGTCTCTCTCACACTGATGCTCCTTTCTCTCTCTCTCTTTTCTCTCTCTCTCTCTCCCCCTCCACCTTTCACTCTCTCTGAAAAGCAATGTAAAAAATATCCTCAGGTGAGGATTAAAATATATATATAATCTCCTCTGGTAAGGATTAACAACAACAAAAATTAATGGGCAGTGTTATGCCAGTTCTTAACATAACTTAGGTTATGTTTTATACTTGTGGTTTATTTAGTCCAGTATCTCAATGCATTTATACATAATGGTACAGCACTTCATAAACCAATATCATAATAACTAGTAGTTACTAAAATTCTTTGAAGATTTTATTTACATTATCTCATCACAAAAACGAAAATTTAACGTAATACATAATTCTTTCAGCTCTATGGTATAATTAATATCTAGATGAAATCATTCTTGTAGGTTCTGAATAGCTAAAGCAGTGTTTTAACATGAGTCTCCGCATATTTGAAAACACTTATGACTGAATCATGTAAGAGAACACAGATACGGGGAGAGAAACACATCAACTCTAGTGCTGCATCTACCACATTAAAAGTATGTGTAGTTGGACACATCCCCTAAATCCCCTGGGCCTCAGACTCCCTAATTATAAAAATGAGATAATACCTTCAACTTAGTTTCACAGGATTGTTATGAAACTCCAATGTAAATATTGATATGAAAATGTTTATGAACCATTAAAGAATAATTATTGGTTTTAATGGATTCTATTTAGTTTCCAATATCTATTTCTTATAAACTTTATTCAAATCAGAAATTCCACCTTAATCAGCTTTATTCTTATATATTTCATATCTTGAGCCCTAGCTACTCCACAATCAGTAATCATTACCTTTTTCCCATTTTTCCGTTGAGACTCTAAAGCAATCAATATCTAATAATTCTCCTGACACAACAAAAACACACAAAAGCATCCAAATAATGGCTGTTCTTTCTATTCCTCAGCATCCTACTTGGGTAATCATCAGCAAACTCTGAAAAATATCTTTAAAAATTGCATTTTCAATGACTCTTCTTTTTAACTAACTCACATATGAAAAGAACATTGAATGTATCTAGAATCTTGGAGGCTTTCTTTTAACACTTCTCTTTATTACATTCTGCTTCGGCAAAATTATTAACCTCTAAATCATTAGGAAAATAGAAGATCTGGGAATCTTTTAAATGGTATGACTTAAAGGCCAGTGGATGGTTGTAAATTGATTTACAGTACAAAAGAAATTCTTATTTGCTCCAATGGGACTCACATAAACTTTGAATTAGCAAATACAAACTCAGTGAATACATACAGACTTAACATCATTGTTTCATATATTTTTTAATAAAGCAATCAAAATTAAAATTGGTTGCAGAAGTGGAAGTAGATATTTTATGAGATCAGTGATAAGAAGATCCCAGGAGAGCCTCAGAAAATAGAATGTCAACAGTAAGAAAAATTAAACTACTAAAACCAATTCCAAAGCATATTTATAAATATGATTGCTATACAGGACCATAAGCCTGTGGCACATTTAAATGTAAAACTGTGTGGGTGAACTGATATGAAAGAATATATACATTGGCATCTCTACCTGTCTAGGCCAATTTATTTGTAAGATTAAAAAATATCTGATAATCATCAAGTTATTTTATGTATCTAATGCCTGCTAAACTGATTGAATATTTTATATGGAAGATAGTGTTAAGTAAGATTGTCAGATTCACAGTAGTTATCAATTAATATAGAATAATAAAATAAAATTTCTAATCACATATATTAGAGATATGGTAATACTCAACAATGTGGATAACTCATTTTCTCTATAATAAGATTTATTTAAACTTTCCTGCAATGGTATATCTAATTAAAACAAAGTTTCTTAAACTAGAGTGTAGTTCTCTTTAATTTAAATCAGACTTTTTCCCGAACTTACAATAATGAAACCTAGAATTATGAGTAAAAATAACATAAAAATTATCTAGTATATCTGTTCATTTTACAGATAAGGTAAAACTGACCCACCCTCAGCTGATGACTCAGCTGACCCATTGTAAAAAGCCAGATCTGAGAATCACATCCCTTCCTTTAAGTCCAGTGCTGTTTCCATTACAATTTGCTGCCTCAAATTTTGTTTGTTTTGCTTTATTGTTTGAAGTACTAACACTTGATAATATAATTTATGAAAAATTTTTCTACAGAGTAAGGCAGTATTTTCATGTCTTAATCTGAAGAAAAAACTATATTGTTTTTTCTAAATTGGCTAATATATTTTTGTAAGCATTTCTTTCATCTTATTTTTTCCCCCTTTTCACATCAGGATTAAAAATTATTAAAAGCTCATTGAAATACATTCTTTCCCAGAGGCTTTGAACTTCCAATTTGGTATCTCTATCAGTACTACACATTTTCAATGGATTTTCATGATCATAGTAACAAATCACTTCTAAGATTAATGATTGTAACAAGTGATTTAAATATTAAGATTAGCTTGTCTTTAATATGCAGAAATAGAATATAAGCTAAAACTGACATGTCACTTTCTAACCCTCTTTAGAGCAACCATTCTAAATTACTGATTCAACCCCTTCTTTTCTTGCTATGCATAACAGATGATAATATGGTAGATACATCCCCTCAGTTATACGTGGTTATACAAAATCCACAGAGTTGTAGATTTACCTTTCATCAACCCAAGAAAGCACGTATGAATGGAAGCAAGTGAGAGTGATATTGTTAAATTTCTTAATGTATTAAAAGAAAAGCATTATTCACTAGCATCCATACTTTAAGTACTGCCAGTTAGAAAAAGTGTTCAATACACCACACACTGATTGTGATATCCTAGGGTATTTTGGGAGGTATATATAGATCATTATCATCTAGAGTGATAGTAATTTGAGTGGAGAAAATATAAAACATAACAATAAAATGAGATTAGTGTTAAATACTTAAGTATCTACCTTAGAAGAGGTAAATAATAAATAACAAGGGCGGGGGAACTCTTGCTTCTAGTTGTGGTAGAGAAAGTAGGACCAGGTTTCCCAAGTGGAGAAATTATATGAGACAACTATTTTTAAGCATTAGAAATCAGCCAGTGCGAAATTGTGACCACTCAGAGTAGAGAAACACAGGAGATGAGCCCTGTTTGACCCAACTTTTTGACCAAGAACATTATCTGGATCACAGCATAGAAAGATAGAGTCCAAGCAGAGTATGAGAGTTTAGCTCAAGTAAGAAGGCAAAGACAGAAATTTGAGCTGCTGTGGGGATGGGCAATTGTGGATCAGGTTCCTGGAGAACAGCGAAGTGGCAGAGAAGGGAACAAAAATATTGGCATGGGGTTTCCTTAATGATTCTTGAACCAGAGGTTGGCTGAATTAAGTGCAGAATAAGAATCTACAAGATCGAACTGAAGAAAGAAATTGAGGAAGAGAGAAATAATTGAAAGGATCTACCTTGCTCATGGACTAGAAGGATTAATATTGTTAAAATGTCCTTACTAACTAAAGCAATATACAGATTCAGTGAAATCCATTTTAAAATACCAATGGCACTGTTGTCAGAATTAAAACAACTAACCCTAAAACTTATACAGAGCCACAAAAGATCCCAAATAGCCAAGGAAATCTTGAGAAAGAACAAAGTGGGAGGTATCATGCTCCCTGATATCAAACTATACTACAGGGCTACAATAATCAAAATGGTATGGTACTGGCATAAAAACAGATATACAGATCAATGAAATAGAGAGCTCAGAAATAAACCCTTGCTTATATGGCCAATTAATCTACAAAAATGAAGGGAAGAATACAGAATGGGATAAAGACAGTCTCCTCAATAAGTGGTTCTGGGAAAACTGGAAAGATAGATGCAAAAAAAATGAAATTAGACCACTTTCTTATACCACAGACAAAAATAAATTCAAAATACATTAAGACATAAATGTAAGACTTGAAACCATAAAACTCTTAGAAGAAAACATAGGCAGTAAACTCTCTGACATTATTCTTAGCAATGTCTTTTTGACTATATCTCCTCAGGCAAGGGGAACAAAAACAGAAATAAATACATTGGACTGTATCAAACTAAAAAGGTTTTCTACAGTGAAGGAAACCATCAACAACATGAAAATATAAACTACTGTATGTGTGAAGCTATTCACAAGTGATACATCTTATAAGGGGTTAATATCCAAAATATATAAGAAACTCGTACAACTTAACACCAAAAAAATCCAATTATAAAATGGGCAGAGGGTCTGAATAGACATTTCTCTGAAAAGGACATACAGATGGCCAACAGACATATGAAAAGATGCTCAACATCACTAATCATTAGTGAAATGCAAATAAAAGCCACAATGAGATATCACCTCACACCTGTTAGAATGGCTGTCATCATAAAACAACAAATAGCAAGTGCTGGTGAGGATGTGGAGAAAAAGGAAACTCACACACTGTTGGTGGGATTGTAAATTAGTGCAATCACTATGAAAAACAGTATGAAGATTCCTCAAAAAATTAAAATAGAGCTGCCATATACAGTGGCAATTCTCCTTCTGGGTATTTATCTGAAGAAAACAAAAATTTGAAAATATATATGCTCCCTTATATTTATGCATTGCTAGTAATAGCCATGGCATGGAAGCAACCTAGATGTCCATCAGTAGATGAAAAGATAAAGAACATATGGGATATACACACAATGGAATATTACTCAGCCATGAAAAAGAATGAAATCTTGTCATTTGCGACAACATAGATGGACCTAGAGGGTATTATGCTCTGTGAAATAAGTCAGAGAGAGAAAGGCAAATACCATATGATTTCACTTGTGTGTGGAATTTTTTAAAAATGGATAAATAAAACAAAACAGAAGCTGACCCATAGATATAAAGAACAAGTTGATGATTGCCAAAGGGGAGAGAAGTGAAGGGTTGTGAAAAATAATAAGAATCCACAAGGTCTAGTGGAGAGTATCTGTTGCTTACAGGGTTATTAACTGAGTAGAGATATCAGAAGTCATGCAACATTGGGAGATATAGCTCCAGCCAAGCAAAATGAAGAATCCTCACAAAGCACTTTGAGCACTCAATCCAGATCTCTAGAAGGTTATGTTTTAGAAGAAAGGCTCAAAACCTAGTGTAAGGATCACACACTGAGACAAAGTATAAAACCAAAATAGATCAGCTCTAATAAAGAATAAACCAAGTCCACCTAGATCAAAAATATTTTCCATCATTAGTCAACAGAGGATGTAAATTAAAAATCCTTAATTAGCTCTTCACTCACTAAAATAGTTAAATTTAAAATAACTGTCAAAACCAAAGGCTAGAAAGGATATGTAGCAACTGAAACCCTCAGACATTGCTCATGGGAAGATAAAATCGAACAACCACTTTGGAAACCATTTGGTATTTTCTATAAATTAAATTTATACCTGCCTTATGACTCAGTTATCTACTTCTTTAATTGATAAAAAAGAAAACAGAAACTAATGATACATGGGACAACAAATTTAATCTCAAAATTATTACACTGAGCACAAGAAGCTAGAAATGAGTGAGCACATACCATGTGATTCTACATTTATAAAGTTCAAGAATAGACAAAACTAATCTATGACACAGAAATTATAACCCTTCTCATCTATAGTTACAGGACTTGCCTGGAAAGGTAACACAAGTAAACTTTTTGGGATATTGGAAGCGTTCTGCATGTTACCGTGATACTCATGGTTTACACTTTTATTAAAATTCACCTATGTACATAGTTAGATCTGTTCATCTCAATATATGTACACTTTACCTTAGTTTTAGTAAGAATTTAGAAAAATTATAGAGAAAATTCTGTCAAAAATATCATAAAGGAAGCTAATTAGTTTTTAAATGTGCTTCTGTCTTACTATTGGAATGAAATCAGTATGAAAGTAGAGTAATGGGGCACAAGTTAATTGGGATGGAGCAAAAAATACTTCCTTAAATGTTGAGATCTCAGAAACCAGGCTACACATACATGAAAAGAAAAATAAAACCTTGGAGGCCAGGAGAAAAAGAGAAATACAACTGATCCTTTTTCAAAAAGGAGAAAAACAAAGAAAATGAAATACTAGTTACATCACACTGGACAAACAGAGAGGGGAAAGGAATGCTTCTCACAGCCTAGAAATCCAAAAGCTGGGGAGAGAGAATATATTTTATATATATATTTTAATTTTGGAGCGAGGAAGGGAGAGGGAGAGAGAGAAACATCAATGATGAGACAGAGTCATTAATCTTCCACCTCCTGCACACTCCCTATTAGGGATCAAGCCAGCAACCGAGGCAAGTGCCCTGACCAGGAATTGAACCATGACCTCCTGGTTCATAGGTCAACACTCAACCACTGAACCATGCCGGCCAGGTAGGACTGATAATCTTGAGGGTAAATGGCAAGCTTATAGTTCTCACTCAGGTCAGCTTGGTGTATAGTTTTCAAAAACATCAACAGCAGCTTCGAAACCTGCTGAGGTTGATTCCCCAGTTAAAAAAATAAGGTAGAAGAATGAAGAGAAAGCCTTTCCTAGGAAATAAGTTTCTCTAGATAAGCAATTGTTGAGCAAGAAGCAATAATAGCAGCCATTGCACACGACAAATACCAATTTGTACTGGGTGTGAAAATGATGTCACTAGATGGAGTCCACATCTTTCATGACTTTGGGATGTCAATAACACAAAGTTCAAAGAGGCAATGTGAAAAAAAAGGACCTGAATATACTATATAGAAAAGAAAGCCACCAATAAGTCTTAATGTCTGGGGCTTCCATTATTATGAGCACATAAATGCCTCAAATGCTCATAACTGAGAAAAGTGGTATTTTTCCCCTAAGATGTGGTCAGTGCATAGTGCATTGGGTTCTCCAGACATGCTGTTAAACTTAAACCAAGAAGATATTCTTTTACTTTCTTTCCCTTGGACACCAATAAGTTCCTCATATGATGTTTGGACAATAATAATGTGCTACTTCTTTCTTGCTTTCTGCTCACAGCCCATTAGCCAAACTAGTCCCATGAGTCATACTAACTTTAAGGGTGATTACATAATTCTCCCAGGAGTCCCCAAAGTCAGAACACAAAATTAATTCTAGCCAACGGAACATTTTTGCAATGCCTAGGAATACAGAATGTGAGAACGAGTAATGGTTAAGCTATCAGCATCTGGAGTCAGAGAGCCTGGGTTAGGATCCTGGCTCCATCATTCAACGACTGGGCAACTTTGGGGCAAATTATTTAATTTCCATATGCTTCAGTTGCTCTTCTATAAAATAGAAATAATAATAACATCTATCACATACAACTGTCTTAAGGATTCAAGGAAATAATGCATGTAAGCATTTACCAAAGATGTAGGCACATAGAAAGCATTCAGTACAAAGGTTGGTATAATAGCTTAGCCCTCCTCTGGCTGCGCAGCCCTTTACACAGTTGAGATGGATGATAAACACTGTGTTAACTTGTTCTCAGCTTTTAACCTTAACCTCATTTCACAAAGTGAGGAATGTTAAGCCACTATAATAAAAAATCAGAAAGACTTGAAAGATCTTTCTGATTCACTTTTGTAATGTCGCAGGAAGTTTAGCTAGTAAATATAATAATTTGAAAAAAACAGATTCTTCTAAAACCAAGTTAAATACATTTTAATAGAAACTAATGATGATAGGAGCTCACATTTGTGTAGCTGTCATTTGGCAGGCACTTCACAAAATTTATCTCGCTTACACTTTACAACAACCAGAAGGAAAGACGTGCTCTCAGGAGCTGCATTGTGTAGGTGAGGACAGTTTGACTGAAGACTACAAAACAAACCTCTAGGTCACAGAGTTTGCAAGTAGCTGACCTGGGTAAAAATTGAATCCATCTGATTCCAGGTAACCTTGAGTAAACTACTTAACTGTTCTATGCCTCAAGTCCTCCCATCTGAAAAATAGGGATAATTACATGCCTTCTTCATATGTATTCAAACTACTAGAACAGTGCCTGGCACTGTATTACAGTTATGATAATTCTGGCAGAGTTGAGAGCATTGGTGACCAAGAGTATGAACAGATTTTTATTTCTACTGAAGACAAGATCTACCAGAAACGAGAGTGATGATAAGGAAAGATTCCCTTCTCACCTAACTTTATTAGTGGTGATGCTACAAGCTGGCAGAATAGAGTTTATAGTCATCATAAGTGAACCACTGTGGAGAATGTAAATCAGAGTTGATTTGTCAGTATATGTAAGAGAACAATTTGGGATTCCTCATGAGCCTAGTGGTGGCTAGGAATAGAGGAATGTGTACTTTTTTCAATGGAATTTGAACAAAAGACAGTTAGGTTTAAGTATGATGTGGTCTAAGGACATTTGGGTGATAGATATCTTATGACAATTTAACCCTATTAATGAAGATTCTATTCATCTACTGCATGTAAGCTGATTGCCAGATTGTGCCAGCCATCCAAGATAAAGAATTAAGAAACACAGTCCCAAATAACAGCAGAGCATTACTCAATCCAGTGGAGACAGCCCCCAAAGCCAGCAGCATTGCTTGATGGGATTATGTTTAATCTGAAAGCACAACACTAGAGATAACATAAAACCTCCAATGGCCTGAAATGCAGTGAAATTATTCAATCCTGGACTGGAGAAGCTCTTAATCAGGGCCCCTAAAATGGCGCAGCAATTCAATACGTTTAAATTGGTTTCACTTGGGTAGATCCATGTCCCTGTTGTAAATGTCATTCCATCCAAATCTCCTGTACAAGTGTATCAAAAAGGGGATTGTGCCTAAGCAACTTGTGAAAATATAGAACCAAACTCCAAAGCTTGAATCTGGAAAATGTGTCAGGCAGAAAAGCTTACTAAAGATTAAGCCTGTGAGTGTGTTTATTTTAGACAAAATAAAAATATCGGTAATGCTAAAGATGAAAAATACTATGATAATGAGTACATTCAAAATTAGTAAATTTAACTGGATCCAGCTAAAATGCACACACAATAAGAAATGTACAGAATGTAAATGTAAATGCAAAAAGTCTTCATGTAAAAGAAAGAATAGGTGATTTTTAGGGGTCAGAAGTTCTGTACAAGTAATTTCTGCCCTTTAGTAGAATCAAAACAATTCACATGTATACTCCTAAACTGAAATAGGATTTTAAATGCCTATCACCATGTATAAAGGAACGCATCTTACTTTCAAATGGAGAACACTGAACAGGGTAACAATTAGTTGATTAATTATTCATCAGCATAGCCAATGTTCTTACAAAGTATGAAATACACCAAGCAATCACCCACATTTTTTCACTTTTACAAGGGCATTTGCTAAGTACCCATTAAATGAATGTAACTAATCATGGGTTATGTGTGCAAATTGTGCATAAATCTATCAAAATCAAATTACCATTCCATTCAACCCATAAAATCCAGCAGGTGGCCTGAAGAACACTTAACAACAACGAATCTACTAAGCAACCTCTATAACCAGCTAAATAACTTTCTGCAAGAATTGTAATTATGTGCATGTGCAGATGGCCACATCCAAGGTATTAAGTATGTACATGTAATTCTGAAGCTGAGGATAGGAAATGAAACTAACCTTTATTGAACCAAGGCCCTGAGATGATAACTACTCCACATCACAAAAGACAGTGGTAGCTGGAGTTTTCACCTAGCTCAGTCTGACACCAAAGTCCACACTTTCTCTACTTCCTCACTATGTCTTTTCATTGTACAGAACTAATTGAATCTACTTGGAAATATGTCTCTTCTTGAATCTTGACTCACTTCTCCCTTCCGGTTGCCTTATTTAAATCTTCTACCATTCTTGTTCCCCCAATAACTATAACCATCATCTATGAGGTTTCCAGATTCGTGATTGTGTAATACAAAAATATCTACCACCTTCTCCTTGCAAAAACCACCAAAAGTCCAAGACCTAGGACAGAAATGTTTGTGACCCCAAAGCACAAAGTATGAAGATGGAAAGAGAAGTCAAATTACTTGGCATAAAGGAGGAAGAGGGATCCTAAGTGCCTGCAGAGTGGGTGTTTTGGTGGGTTCAATTCAACAAGTTTGATTTCCTCATCGATAGAATGAAAATGATAATAGCACATAACATAGCATTGTAATAAGAGTGAAATGAGAACAGAAATTTGGCGTGGGATGCAGCAATAAGGTGTGGCGATACCTACAGAAAACCTCACTGAAGAAGTTCATTAGGTGTATCGAGCCCGATGGAAATGCAGACCTGGATGAAGCTCATGAGCATTTCCAGGGCTGCAGCCACACGTGTGGGAGCCGTGGACACATAAGTGAGATTTGAAGCTGTGGGAATGAAATTTGTGGGAGAGGCAAGAGGTACAGCTGGTGGGAGCAATAAGAACACAAGAAATTAAAATTAATCAAAGTAACATTTTTAGTAACAGTAATTATAATTTTAATATAAGAACTTAGTGCCAGGCACTGGGCTAACTACCTCATTCATTTCTCCTTATTTCTGTCAAAAAACATATTTGGCAGACACTGTTGCTAAGATTTTACTGATGAGAAAACTGAAACTTACACAGTAAGTTTTTATAGCTGTTGATATTATTGTCTTTCTGAGCTAGAACTAGAATATATGATTTTGTGCCACTCAGTTTGTGTTATTTATTGTGCTACTGGAGATGGAAAGCTTTTAAGAGTCAATTGGCCAAGAAAATTTAAAGGATGGATATAGTCAAGCACGGGTGGGCAGTATCTCAGTTTTACCTGGAAAATGAAGGAAGAGAGTATCTTCAAATGCGAAGGATTTGAGCACGTCCGTACCCCTCCTAGTGTATGGTGGTGACCCCTCCTGCAGGAATATGACTTTAATCAATGGCTATCCACATACATGAAGGAGCTGGGCAAAGAGAGTGGCAAGAGATAGCCATGGAGATGAGAGTGGGCTGGATAGAAGCTGGGGGGTGGAATACACCAGAACTGAAACTAGGAAAAGTTATTTGTTTAAAATATATAGCTTCTTCTGTCAAATCGAAACTACATCAATCTGTTTTAAGAATAAGCTCTAGCCCTAGCTGGTTTGGCTCAGTGGTTAGAGCATCGGCCCATGGACTGAAGGGTCTCGGGTTCGATTCCAGTCAAGGTCACGTACTTTGGTCGCAGGCCCCATCTCTACATGGGGGAAGCAGCCAATCTATGTGTCTCTCTCACATTGATGTTTCTCTCTCTCCCTTCCACTCTCTGAAAAGCAATGGAAAAAAATGTTCTCAGCTGAGGATTAAAAAAAAGAAAAGGTAAATAGATAAATATTAAAGACTTTTTTAAAAAAAAATAAGCTCTAAAAATAAACGATGCAGAGATAGAACCATTCTATGTATTTCTAAATAGATCGAGGTGCATGTTGCTCAGGATCTGAGCATGTCAGAAGAGCTTGTCGATTAACATGCCTCTATCAGAGCAAAAGAGTATAATTTTCTCTCCAGACAAGAGTTGTGGGAAATGCAACGATCATGAGGGGGATTCATTTGGAGGGGTGTAGTTTTATCACAAATGTGGCAAATAATTTAGTCTCGGCCACATTGAGAGGCCAGTCAGGAGCCTTTAAGTGCCTCTTTGCCCCTTGTTCCTTCCGCTTCCTCTGCTTAATTCAATAGAGACATCCATTTCATTTTTCCACAGTTTATCAAACCTGCTTTCAAGAAAGAATCAATTATTTAGAAGTTGTTCTCAAAAGAGTCAGCTGTTTGACCAAATGCAAAAGATTCTAAGAGGGGGGAAAAAAGTAGTCTTTGGGTTTTTTTCATGTAGATGTAGCCAAAGTGCCATAATCATGAATCACTGTGTCACTTTAAATGTAGAAGAACCACTGATTCAAACATTTGGCTTAAGCACAGGCTGGGTGAAAGAGGCTAGCTGTCCATCAAAAATTGGAGCTGCCCCTGTCAAGGGAGGCAGAACCAAAATATAGACTACATTGCCCACCCTTCCTTCAACTGAGGTGTAGGCACATGAGTAGATTTCACCAACAAAATATGAGCAACAGTGATGTTTGTACTTCTGAGGCCACATTTTTTTGAGTTCACAGTAGTGAACTCCCAGAAGCTGCCCACCAACCAGAAACAACTACGTTGGAAAGTTCTCTGAGTGAGAAATAATATTTGATTGTGCTAAGCCACAGAAACTGTTTTTGATGTTTTTCATTGTTTCTGCAGTATCATGAATATGTTTTCTAAAGTTATAGTGGTATTTGTTTAAGTTTTGGGTTGTGTGTTTTTTCCTTTTAAAGGAAAGATTTTAACTACTATGAGCAGAATGTGTAAAAGTGTCTCAGGACAGAAGACTTCTGATGTTGTAAACATTTACATAGTCTTATAAGTAAATACATGAACATTTATTAATTATTTGCCATTGCTAAGCATTATCCTAAGCACTTTCCATGTATTATCTCATCCTATCCTCACAGTAGTGATACAGTACTGTTACTATCCATTCAAAAGTGATTAAACTGTGAATAAACAATTTATTCATGATCACCCCAAATTTGTTTACCATCGGACTTGAATATCTCTGTATACAGTTCTATAGTTCTAAGGTCATCTACAAAAATATTCTCTTTAGCACTGGGCAGCAGCAGTAAATGTGTAGACTCCTGAGTGAAGCAAGCACTTACAATCTAAGGATCAGCTTTCCATCGACTGTGAACAAGCATCCAAATTTCTCAGATGAAAGGTATTTTAAAATGGAAAATATGAATAATTTTTATGCTCTCTCTCTCTCTCTGGACTTTTATAAACCTTAATATCTGAGAGACAAATCACCTCTAACAGTACCAATTCGATCTCCTTTCCCTTAGAATAGGGAAATGCCAGTAGTTTACATCAAACTTTGAGAAAAGCTCTGTATGCTATTCGACCCTAATTGAGCTGCGCTAACAACCACAGCCTGAAAGCTACAGTAAATTCTCGCACCTAACAACATTCCATAAATACTTGTAGGTAAGTCTTTTTCTTTTTCCTTCAACATTTTTCTATTTTAATTTTTAAGAAAAGAAAACATTAAGTCCCTTAATAATTCTTTGTACACTCTTGATCAGGTTGGATACAGGAAAAGTAATCCCTGAAATTGCAGTCTGACTGTATAATAAAATATTGATGTAAGCTTACCACCCATTTCTATGGATACAGCCACATATTTTTACATTCCCATTGCAGGTGATGTGAACAGCCAACAGGAATATATGAATTTAATTCTATGTGGAAAAAGAGAAATTTTAAGTAAGCAAATATGCCATATTAAACACGAGAGGCTTATGTCTCTCTCACATCGATGTTTCTCTCCCTTCCACTCTCTCTGAAAAGCAATGGAAAAAATATCCTCAGGTGAGGGTTAAATAAATAAACAAACAAACAAGAGAGACTTAGAGCTGAAATATATATTAAGGATAATTTAATATAATCCTCATCAGGTAGCACATGTAGTTTGTACAGAAGTGCTTTATATAGCTCACAGTCAATTTGAAAGCTATGGGTTTAAAATTATTAACTTGGTATAGGAAAGCTTAAGAAGACATGCAACCTGAATTCAATTAAACTAGATAGATAGACGATAGATAGATGATCAATAGATGATAGATAGATGATGATAGATAGATGATAGATAGATAGATAGATAGATGATGATAGATAGATAGATAGATAGATAGATAGATAGATAGATAGATAGATGATAGATGATGATAGATAGATGATGATAGATAGATGATAGATGATAGATAGATAGATGATAGATAGATGATAGATAGATAGATAGATAGATAGATAGATAGATAGATAGATAGATAGATAGATAGATGATAGATAGATATAGATAGATAGATGATAGATAGATAGATAGATAGATAGATAGATAGATAGATAGATAGATAGATAGATAGATAGATAGATGATAGATAGATGATAGATAGATGATAGATAGATAGATAGATAGATGATAGATAGATAGATAGATAGATGATAGATGATGATAGATGATAGATGATAGATGATAGATAGATATAGATAGATAGATAGATAGATAGATAGATAGATAATAGATAGATGATAGATAGATAGATGATAGATGATAGATAGATAGATGATGATAGATAGATAGATAGATATAGATAGATGATGATAGATAGATAGATAGATATAGATAGATAGATGATAGATAGATAGATGATGATAGATGATAGATAGATAGATATAGATAGATAGATAGATAGATAGATAGATAGATAGATAGATAGATAGATGATAGATAGATGATAGATGATAGATAGATAGATAGATAGAGATAGATAGATAGATAGATAGATAGATAGATAGATAGATAGATATAGATAGATAGATAGATGATAGATAGATGGAGATAGATAGATGATAGATAGATAGATAGATGATAGATAGATGATAGATATAGATAGATAGATAGATGATAGATAGATAGATAGATAGATAGATAGATAGATAGATAGATGATAGATAGATAGATAGATAGATAGATGATAGATGGATGATAGTCTCTGTGTATACTTTAATGAAAAATTTACTTTTTATAAAATCAGACTATTTTTTCATGTTTGTAGTCCTCCCAAAAGTTAATTTGTTTCCAAAGAGTTCAGTCTAGCCAAGATGATTCATTTTATCTCTGATTCAATAATTTAGTATCTATTGCTCAGTCTTTGGAGGAGTGACAGCACAAGCATAACTGAAGGTTAAAGAGATAAGAAGTTTTATGTGCTCGGGGCTGGGATGAAGCACCTTAGCACCTAGGAAAGTCTTCAGGCAGATTATTTTTTAAATGATTTTTTTCAATCTGAGTTCAGAAGAAAGGTTGATTGCCACAAATAGACAAGGAAGAATTAAGAGACTAACTATTGTTTAATTGTTTAATGTGTCAAGAAACCAGTTAAGCTCAGGCCCCAAACTTGCATCCCAGTCACTGGACCAGTTATCTTTCAGAATCACATGAACTCAAAGGGCTTACCAAATATTCCTCCATAAATAATATGCTTCCTGAGAGAATGGCTGTTAACTATAGCCTTCTCTCCACCTCCTTACATTTCCAATATGCCTCGGCATTCCAATGATACATTAATTATCTTTACTAATTGACATCTCAGGTAACTTCCCCCCAGCCCACCCATTAATAAAGTGTGTTAGCCAGTATGTTATTGAAATTTATGGGTTCCAATCTGTTAAGGAGGCACGTGAAAAGGCAATGAACTACAAAAATAGAGAAATGTAAGCGGCTAAGTGGTACAGTAAGTAAAAAAGACAAGATATGGAAGGTAAAAAGAGTGAGTGCATGATAGTGTGCTTTCTCTAATAGCTACAGTTAATCTCTTGAGTTCTTGGTTTTTCTTTCTGTTATAGCCTGCAAAGATCTGCCCGATAGTAGCTATTTGTGTACTGATCTCTTCTTTCAAATTTAAAACAAGAAGAGCTTATGGTTTATCTTTTCACTCTCCTCAGTTTTTTAAAACTATACATAGTGTTGATTAAGTTTAATTAAACAAATATAAGATCGAAGGTAGCGAGAAATTTTTGAGGTCTGACCTTAAAGGCATAAACATTCCACAAAATGATCAAAATGAAAGGACAGTGATGACAGTCAGTGGCTGATTTTTTAAGCCAAGTGTGGTTGGGGAGCCTGAGGAACTCTGGGAAGAAGGTATTAAAGGACTTGGTTATTGTTAAGGGTTCTTGATCACTACAATGATGTCTAAGGTTGGTGTAATATGGTAACTAGGAGTGTGTAATTTATTGAAATAAGGTAAAGATAAAATGTAGAAACTGGTAGATAAAGATCATAAGAAAAGAAAAGAGTGGCATAATCACTCAGCATGAACCGTAAAGAAAGAGGGACGGTCCAGTGAGTGATGGTCTGGAAGCAGCAACAGAGCATGAACTTTACTGACTTCACCTTTGTTTTATAAGATTTTAAGATGCTTTTGATGGCAGGACACAATACCCTGACAGACGCAACGCCGAACTCTTAGTTACTTAGAGCTCCAAAGTAAAGAAGGCTGCCTGTCAAGGAGTATTTGATCAAAGTCTATATCATCATGTACCAACCTTTAACTAGAAACAGAGAGTTAAAGTTAGCCCTGAGGCTTGAGAGAAAGATTTTTAGAAGACAATAAAGTAATACTATAAAACACTGTGACTATGAAGTATTGGGAATTCTTAAACCTGAGTCTCCAATGTAACAATTGCAGATCTACTGTCAACAGGTTCCCCTGAATTTCAAGCACGTTGACTGTGAATGGGGTATGTCCTTAAGATGTTACACGGGAACTCTGAAGAAACGCTCCTCTAATTCTGGTTCACCTCCCAGAACGCCATCTCGGCCCCCATTTCACACACACACACACACACACACACACACACACCAGACCTCTTTTAACATTTTTACTGGAGAAATTATTTATTAGATTAGTTTTGATAATCTCTCTAGAGAGAAGATAAAACATTAATAATTACAGAAATGGTTGCAGTATATCCTAAACATTTGAAGTTCATATTCATAAGAAAAGCCACAGAAACATGCTTGGTGCTGCTATTAGACATTTAACACTGGCTGAAATGACCAACAATGTGACTTATTGGAGCACATCTTATGTTCCAATATCTATCGAGTCTTAAAAATAAAACTAGTGTCAAAGACAAGTTAAACAACAAGAAAGACTTCATTCAAGACTGTTATAATAGAGAGATTGAATTCAACTCCATTGAAGAAAAGCAGGAGAAATTTCAAGCCCTGGGGTAAGCTAGTGGAAAAGTACTGAAGGGAATACTTGGGCAGAGGGGCCGGCTGGTAAATGCTATCAGGCCATCAGTGCCTGCTAACTGGTACTTATCTAAAGTTAAGCTCCTATCCCTGGCTGGTGTTGCTCCGTGGGTTGTCACATAGTCCCATACACCAAAAGGTTTGGGGTTCAATCCCTGATCATGGTGCATACCTAGTTTGTGGGTTCAGTCCCTGGTCAGGGCCCAGACTGGAGGCAACCAATCAATGTTTCTCTCTCTTTTCCTTCCTTTCTCTTTAAAATCAATGAGCATGTCCTCAGGTGAGGACTTAAAAAGAATTAAAAAGATAAAGTTGCGCTTCTATCTTCCCATAGAGTCTGTGTGGCAGATAGGGGTGCCAGCTTTTTAGATGATCACATTTCAAAGGGATGGCTCCCAGGTCCAAGAGAAAGACATTCGTGGGTTGTAAAACTGGCTAGAGGCTTGAAGAAGACTTAAATCTAAGAAAGAGTGAAAAAATTTACAACTATAAGTGCTCTAAGAAAAAGAAAGACCGAAACCTACAGTCAAGAAGAAATCTAAAATGTAGTCAAGCTGAGGAAAATATTAAGGCCATTTTCGTCACTTGAAAAATAAACTTTTATCCTTTCAACTACATAATTTTAATTGCTTGTTTTCTTAGCTGTGTAAACTAATGTCTCTTTATACAGTATTTAGTCATCAATTTACTTACACATTTATCAAATATCTCTACTACCTGGCAAACTCTGGACTCGGTCAAGGTGATTGTAAATTTAAATAAAAAATTAAAATTATTAACAAAACAAAGAGGGAAAAGCAAATAAATTAGTCTAAGAAGGTAAGAAAGTATAGGTACCAATGAATGTGTTCTTGTAAGTTAAATATACATTTAATTTTAATAAACAGTCATATTTCAAATGATTGGGTATAATTCACTAAAAGAAGTAAAATTATCCCTTTTACAATGCATATCATTTTCCTAAATCACCTATATTTTCAAATTAGATAATGTTTCTTAAGGATTCATTCACATCCTGATTTTTTTTAATCTTATGGAATTTTTTAATGTATAGAAAGTAGTAGTTTTAGGTATTTATTTTTATTAAAAAAAAAATGTTCATTATTTGGCTTTTTACTTTCTATTTTGTCCTGTTCCTAATTTGGATTGTTGCTATAATTTGGAGTGTTGTAATTTGGATTGTTGAGAACCAACCCTAAGTGCTGGCTTGTTTGCTATTTAGCTATGCCCTTGGTTTTATCCCTGAAAAAGGAATCACATTATTGAATGTATACATTGTGATCTACCCATCTTTTCTTTTCCTCCTAGCTCACCTATGGTAAACCACAGGTGAATATGGCTTTTGTGTCAGGTCTTTTTGGCTATTCTAGGAATGGAAATGTCACTTTGCAGTCTAACTTTAATGTTTCCTGCTCTTGACTAATGTATAAAGTAGTTCCCTCGTATCCACTGGGGATACATTCCAAGACCCCCAGTGGGTCCCTGACACCGTGGACAGTACCAAACCCTATGTATACTATAGTTTTCCTATACATGTACACCTCTGATAAAGTTTAATTTAAAAATTAAACACAGTAAGAGATTAACAACAGTAACTAATAATAAAAGAGAACAATTATGACAGTATAGTGTGATAAAAGTTATATGGATGTGGTCTTATTCCTTAGAACAAATTTCTTTCTCCACAATTTCACAGATCAAAGATTCCTTCTTACAACAGATTGTAACAACCTCAGCATATGATTTTTTTCTTTCACTATTGTTGAAAACTTTTAAATTTTTACTTAAAGGAAGCCACTTTACAGCTTCTTTTTGGCATATCTGAATTGCCAGCATCACTACTCTTGCACTTTAGAGCCGTTATTAAGGAAAATACAGTTACTGTGACAGTCGATCTGATAATCAAGATGGCTGTTAACCATCCTAAGAAACCCAAAACACTAATTTGAAAAAATATATGCACCCCTATGTTCATTGCAGCATTATTTACAATAGTCAAGATATGGAAGCAACCTAAGTGCCCATCAATAGAGATGTGAGTAAAAAACTTATGCTACAGCCGACCACTGTTGCTCAGTGGTTGAGCATTGACCCATCAACCAGGAGGTCACCAATGATTCCCAGTCAGGGCACATTCCCTGGGTTGCAGGCCCCATCCCCGGGGGGGGGGGGTTATGCAGGAGGTGGCCAATTGATGTTTTTCTCTCTCATCAATGTTTCTATCTTTCTATCCCTCTCCCTTACTCTCTCTCTAAAAGCAATAAAAATATATTTTCTTTAAAAAAGTCATGCTACAGACGTATATATAATGGAATATTACTTGACCATAAAAAAGAATGAAATCTTACCATTTCTGACAGCATGGATGGACTTAGAGGGCATTATGCTAAGTGAAATAAGTTAGTCAGAGAAAGATAAACACTATGTGATTTTGCTTATATGTGGAATCTGGAGAACAAAATGTATGAACAGACAGGATTGAGACAGACTCATAGATACAGAGAAAAGACTGATGGTTGCCATAGGGGAGGGGACTTGGAGGAATGGATGAGGGAGACAAAGGGATTGAGAAGTGCAGATTGGTAGTTGCAGAGTGGTCACAGGGATGTGGAGTGCGGCATAGGGAATATAGTCAGTAGTATTGGGATGACTATGTGTGGTGCCAGGAGATACTGGAAATATCAGGGGGAACATTTTATTAAGTATATGATTTTCTAACCACTGCACTGAACACCTGAAAGTAATACAAAACAATATTGAGTGTAAACTGTAATTGAAAAATAAAATTTTTAAAATATACAGTTACTAATGAGCAGGTAGCTTATTCTGCCTGGATGCACTGGACAAAAGAATGCCTCATGTCCTGGGTGAGATGGGAAGGGACAGTGTGAGATTTCATCACATTACGCAGAACGGCATGCAATTTAAAACTTAAGAATTGTTTATTTCTGTAATTTTCCATTTAATATTTTCAGACCTCAGTTAATCATGGGTAATTGAAATTGCAGAAAGTGGAACAGTGGGTAAGGGTAGACTACTGTGCATATGTAAATAATACATTGTTTGTCAGTGAAAGCCAGGCTCCTGAAAGACCAAAGGACCAAGGACCAAGGACCAAGGACTATTAACCATCTTTGGAGCCGAGATCTTTAAATGGGATTTTTACAGAAAGTGTTTAAAAAACCTTTTATTTCCATTAAATATACCCAGAGTTATAAGCAACAAATATATAGATGTAAAAGTGGAGATGCCAAAAGGCTATTTTTCTGACTCATTTCACAGCAGTAATATTTCCCTTCACACCTCCCTCACATTTCTGAAACAATTTAAAACTTCTTACATCACCCATTACATTGTAGAGTTTAAGGTGTAAAATTCACTTTACCAGAAACAAATCGAACCAACTAAACATAAACTAATACGTTTCACCGTCCATGTATTTATTGGATTTTGCTTCTTGTTATATGATGTACAAAAAGACCATATAAATTATTGAATGCCTAACAAAATAACTAAACTTGACAATTTTCTAAAAACTACATGTAAGAAATTCAAGTGTTCTGAGAGCCAAGCTTTTCATTTGAGTGGTAAGGGGAAAACAATTTTAAGAGAGAGGTAGGTGAAATTTTTCATAATAAAGTGAATATTAATTGATTTTTAAAATATTATTTCTTATATGATTAGAGTTCCACCTAGTGGTAAATACATTAAACCAGGTGTGTTTCCACAGTTTTAACAAGGCAGTTCCCTAATTTTCCATCTTTCATGTAACTAAATTATAAGAATGAAGGCTAAAATATGAGAAAATGATTATAATTCTGATGAGGGAGCTTCTGGAAAAATATATTCACCCTGAAAACGATCAGGGTAATTTTACAGTTTGTCTTCTGAAAACTGCAGACTCTCAGGACAAAGGCTCTCAGCGCAGACCACTTCATCCCCTCCCCTCCCCCAGAGATGGCCAAGCTGACCAAGCTTTAACATAGCTTCTTTCGGCTCAAGGCCCTGCCCCTGGGATGACTATGCCAGGCCCCTTAAAATGCCTGCCTGAGAACGCTCAGCATTGCCAAAGGAATTTACTGTTTTCCAGCCACAACCTGACTATTGGCTGCTGACCTCCTTTTTCTCAGAACATTTACTTGAGAAGCGTACAATGTATGTCTGCATGCTGTCCCTTTGAGATGTACCTTCTACAGCCCAGGAGTCCCTTTCTCAAGGGCCTGGGAGCCATCTGTTTGAAATGTAACCATCAAAAAGGCTAGGGTTCCTGTCTCCCGGTTTGTGTGGGAGGGCAGGAGCCTCATTTCCACAACCAGCCCAGAGCAGACATGGATGGCCTCACCACACTGACCAGTGCTTTTCCTTTGGCCTCACCAGCACTTAAAATGCCTCCCACTGTTTGTTTCAGGGGATGTGAGCTCAGTTTAAATGGAAGTCTCTCTTCCCTACCTCAGTGGTCTGAACAAAACCTCCTGCCACCTTTAACAAAGTCCATCTTTGCTTCTCTTGGACACCTCAAATTTGGCAATCCAGGAGGTAATTCCGGAGGCTGACCAAGACCCGTGGAAATCATTTTTCCCTACTGCTTTCTGGCAGGGATTTGATTTGGTCAGTATAGAAAGTTAAACATTTTCACTTCTCCGCTGAAAGTGACTTCTTGGCTTCTCTTAGAAACACTTCCCAATACTGACTCTCCCTCTCACTGCCAGGAAATGTGTCTTTAGTTCTAACTGAAACCCCACATGCTATCATCTAAATTCTCTTTCTCCTGTTCCTTCCTCAGCAGAGCTAGAGAAAGAATTTATGGATCATCTCGTTAGAGCTGAAAGAACTGTTACAGATAAAGCAGGCCACTTTGCAGAAACTCAATTTTTTAAAGTCAATTGCCTAAATTAAAAGAACAAATTAATGCCAGGAAAGGATTAGCCTCCAGAAGCTGATTTAAAACCTAGCAGTGTCTCTACTTCATAACAGTGAGGCTCCCTCCTTTGGGTATGGTCTCTTTGATAATTGCAACCAAGTATCACAGATGTGTGGTTTGCCTTCAGTCTTCTATTCTTAAAGTTTTAGCACTATTAATCTCCCCTCTGACACTTTTCAAAATTCTCACCTAGTTTTTTCCCCCCAGTATATAGTACCTAGTACAGCGTAAACACATTAGAGTCACTCAATAATTATTGCCCCTCCCAGCTTAACTTGCTAAGCTTCTTTTTCCCTCTTATCCCAATTTGAGATACACTCACCAGACAAAAACAGTTTGAGCGTGTGCATGGCTTGCGATGATTATTGCTTCATCTAATATATATTAAAAACAAATCATCATCATTTTTATAATCCACCAAGTAAGACTTTAGCAAAGTACAAACAGTAAATGTGGCAAGTAATGAATTACTCTGTGAAAAATCATGAGCTTCGTATTCTCGGGTGGTTTATGTTGATATAAAGATAAAACTTAGTGACAGAAATTATGATTTCTGTTTTATGGTTTCTCCTACAGAATATCAGCCAAGCTTATACTTACATCCTGTTCCTCATTAACCTCAGATATAGGGTGTCCCCAAAAAGTGTACACACTTTGAATGATTATAAAATCAGTGTTTATTAATGTACAGTCATGTTCAAAATTTAAAGAATATACAGAAATGAGTGTACATGTATTTTGTGGGGACACCCTTTATATATGCCTTTGTCAACCTGAAGGACTGGCATCCCATCCTTGTTAATGCTACATTCAATTTATCAAGCACAAAGCAAAAAGTATTACTAGAGAACCATGGTTTCTGGTTTTCATTGTTGTTGTTCCTAGAACCAAATTCCCACTGTGTCATAAAAATATAATTCATTCAATCTAGAATTTTTAAAAGATATTGGCTTCTCACAAATATTAAAAAAGATCTTCCTACTGTTCATTTTTTTGCTTTTGATGCCACTTAGAACTATTGACCTGTAGGATACTTATGTCTAGAACCAATTGTTCATTTTATGCCAACTCAAACATGTGAAATGGCAGCCAAATACCCTGGCATCAGCCAAGGACAACAGCAAAAAAAAATTGCTATGTTTCCAAGAGATATATGAAAGAAAGTTTGTGAAGCTAAGAGATGTGAAGAGAAAATTGGCCTATGATGATATAAGACAAAAGATATGAATTCGGTCAAAGATATCCTTATTTATATCCAACAGCATATTCTATTAAGATTGACTTTATTTCTCTTTCACTTAAAAATATATTTACTGTCCAAATTCATAAAACATTCCTTAATATCTATAAATCATTTTTAAAGTCTAACTTTATGTGTGATGTAAACAAAAAAAAATGTATATTTTCTTGCTCAAACAAAAAAAACCTAGAAATCAGAGGTACTTTAACAATCAAACAAATCCTTAGTGGTCTTAAGAATAATTGCAGCTGTAAGGAAATATCAATATCAGTGATAACATACTTCTACCAGTACATATAGAAAGCTGATTTTAATTATCTACCAATCTGTCTCTCCCGCTACTCTAAGCCCCTTGTGGGACTCTATCTTATTTATCTTCATAGCCCCACCATTGAACATACTATCTATCACATAGGAGTTCAATAAATGTTTGCCCAAATAAACTACACCTAAGTGCTTATTGAATTGGTGATTAGATTCAGAAAACCTTAAGATTTTTTTTTCCCCTCTTGATAATTCAGTAATCTACAAAAGTTGGTATTCAAGTTTTGTACCTGATATCAAGTTTTACATATGGCCTAGAATATAAATCCCCCAAAATACAGTCAAGACTTTTTGTTTAATTTTACACATGTTGAACCTGATATTAATCAGTTAGAATGAAAAGTCTCTTTTAATTCCTCTAACATGCCCCTCAAGTTCCTACCTTTCAGCCTTTGAAGACATTCTCTCAGGCCCCTGTGTATATATTTTCTTATCTCACCACTCACTTTTGACTACAATTATTATCCAACACTCAAGGCCCAACTTATACCATACCCCACCAATGAAATGTAACATTATGTCCATAAGCATTGAAATTAGATGGGACTGGGTGTATCTGAGGTATACTTCCTTTGTCTGTAAAATGTACAACATCATTATGAGGAAAATATTTTATATGCCTAATACTGCACCTGATGATATATATTCCTCAACTTTTTGTTTAGGGCTCCACCACACCATGCTGATACCTACATACATCAGCAAACTAGTATGAATCTCTAGGCCAGTGATTTTCAACCAGTATGCTGCAAGAATTTTTAAAACATGCAATACCTGACTACTTAGAGGCACTGACCCCTTTTCCTTTAGATTGTCAAATTTAAAAAATGACAACAGTCAACACAATAATAGCTGCCTGGTGTAAATGAATTGAAATTATACTTTTTTTTCAGATAGGCAAAAAATATAACATATTTTTTGGTGTGCCACAGAATTTTAATAATTACTTTATGTATGCCATTAGATGAAAAAGGTTCAAAATCAGTGCTCTAGGCATTTGCCCCAGACTCCACTCCACTAACTTTCAACTTTCTGTTCTCATGCCTACCTACCTAGTTTTTATTTCTATATCACTATACTCTGGTCTTGATATCTGCTTTGTTGTTGCTGCTGCTATTGTCTCCCAGCTTTGGTTGAGTTTCTTGAACTCTGTTTCTATGTTCTGCTCAATCTGTTAATTTGTAGCCATTCTCAACCTCAGCTGAAAAGCTCCTCCTCTATTTCCAGCACACTGTATTACAGTACTCCCTTCGGCTCCCATACCATCAGGGAAGAACTTGGGCAGTAAGCAACTGATCTTTTAGCAACTACTGTAAGTGAATCTGAGAACGTTCCCCAGTTAAAGACCAGACTCCTCTTACATATAGGGAAGTTTGATTTCAAAGTGGAATGAGTATCCTAGTTAGTAGAAGTTCCAGAGAGTTGAGACTTCTAAAAAGAGAGTGGGCCCCACACTGTAAGAGCAGTACAGAAAGACAGGAAATAAAGAGGGATGCTGCTTCAGATGAGTATTCATAAAAGGCCCCACGGAAGAGATGATATTTGAGCAGAGACCAGAATGAAGTCAAGGTACAAACCATGTGATAGTCTGAGAGACAAGAATTCCATGACAATGAAAAAAATCTACAGTTTCCTGATGTTAAATCTCTCTTATAATTTTTAAGTAACAACAATAGGACCAGTTGGCTGGAACAGAGTGAGTCAGAATGAAAGGGGTCAGAAATAGGTTCAGAGAAGCCAGCTGATATAAGTCCTTATAGATGATGGTAAAGACTCTGGAAAACATGGTAAACTTGATGGGAAACTATTAAAATGTTGAAAACAAAAAAGCGACATGACATTGTTTATGAATATATTTTTAATTTTTTATGCATTTACTAGAGATGGGGGCAAAGAGAGAGAGAAAAAAAACCTATCAATTTGTTGTTCCACTTACCTATGCATTTGTTGGTTGATTCTTGTATATGCCCTGACTGGGAATTGAACCCAGACCCTTGGTAAATCCAGACAACACTCTAACCAACTGAGCTACTCACCCAGAGCCCTGGTTTATATTTTTAAAGTAACTCTGACTTAAAAATATGTGTAGGGCTCAAAATCATATAAAGAAATATTTCAGGTAGACAGATGACACTCTATCAAAATCAATAACAAGTGAAAAAGAGTAAACACATAATAGTCCAGTTTTACACAGACCAGCAACGAAGGCAGCAACAGAAACAAGAGGTAAACTGAAAGAATTTAAAAACAAGCAAACAAACATCTCCAAGCAAAAACTAGAAAAGTTTTTGTTGAAATCGTAGAAATAATAGTAGAAGGCATAGACATGATGCAAAGAAGTGGTGAGTAACTCTATCTCATAGATTGATACTCGAGCTGGTTGGAAGGCCAGATGGATAGAATCTTGGGAAGGGAAGGGACATTCCAAACCAGGGGAAGAGCAAGAGTAAAAAAGCATGAAGATGTGAAGCAGCAGGTTGGAGAACTACAATAATTCCAAAAATTTTCTATCTTTACTATCTAGCTTATGTTTTTTATTCGGCAAATAACAATTGCTAACTACTTGCCAATTACTGTACTAATCATTCATGTTCATTATCTCACAGTAACCTTATCCAATAGGTACTATTACTATCCCCATTTTATAGCTGAGAAAACTGAGTCTTTGAGATTTAAATAACTTGCCCAAAGTCATATGGGTAGTAAATGGTGGAGGCAGGATTCAAACCCAAGCAGTAACTCTCATCTAGAACACGACTTAAAAAAAAAAAAATCAATAACATAATGCTAAATGTTACACCAGATATACACACAAAAACAGGTCCTTTTCCTTTAGTCCTTTCCTAAAATTAACTATTTCAACTTATGACTCAGGAAAGTATAAATTATAAATATATGCATATATATATATATATATATATATATATATATATACACATATATGTATGTGTATATATATATGTGTTTGTGTGTGTATACACACACACATATGTAATACATAAATGCATATATATATGCATTGATTGTTATTTTACTTTTCTGCAACTTACCCTACATATAAATAAATACCTAGAAAGTTAATGTGTAATATGCAAAGTTGATACCAGGAGCCTAGTACTTGGGCTCAAATCTTTGATTTTATATCAGCAGTACTATTTTTATTATTAGATCAAAGGAGAGAAATTCCATAAGTGTTGTAACTTACTTATTTTATCAGCAAAGCATTGTTGTTCCAATGAAGCATTAAGACCAGACTCTGAAATATAGTAAGCACCTCTTTCTTGTTACTTGTGGTTATCACTTCTGAGCAACATGTGTTATTACTATCAAGGCACAATGAGTTTTAAAAAATGCAATTAGGAAGAAGGTAGTGATTAAAATGTGTATTTTTGCGTCAATTAAAAATTGAAGACACACTCAAGGGGCACACTTGGTGAAAACCAAAGCCCCACTGAAGTAAATCCTGCTCCATAGGGGTGTCTCCAGCACAGCAGCTCTTTGGCTACAGTAGCAGCTTGTCCTCACAGCCAAGGGCCTGGAGGTCATTTCCTCCCAGTGATGCCAACAGCAACCAAGGCTCAACTACAAGTCAGAGCACACAGCCTACACAGGAGAGCACCTAGAAGGCCCAGCTCAGGTGACTGGGGAGGCTGAACCACTGGACCCTACAGGACACCTACTACACAAAGTTACTCTACAAATTCCAGGAGACATAGCAGCTCTACCTAATACATAGAAACAAACACCTGGAAGCAGCCAAAATGTGGAGGCAAAGAAACATGTCACAAAAGAAAGAACAGAGAAATCTCTAGAAAAGGAACTAAATGAAATACAACCAAGCAAGCTACTAGATACAGAATTCAGAATTATTATTATATGTATGCTCAAGGATATTAGTAAGAGTATTACAAAAACAAGTGAGACCATCGATGACATAATAAAATACCAATCAGAAATGAAGGCTACATGAACTGAAATGAAGAATAATTTATAGGGAATCAACAGTAGAGGACGCTGAGAATCAAATCAGCAATTTGGAACATGAGGAAACAAAAAACACCCAACTAGAAGAGCAAAAATTAAAAAGAATCCAGAAATATGAAGATAGCATAAGGAGCCTCTGGGACAACTTCAAGTGGCCCAACATTCGTATTATTGGGAACCAGAAGGAGAGGAAAGAGACCAAGAAATTGAAAACCTATTTGAAAAAATAATTACAGAAAACATCCCCTACCTAGGGAAAGAAAAAGACTTACAAGTCCAGGAAGTACAGAGAGTCCCAAACAAGAGGAACCCAAAGAGGCCCACACCAAGACACATCATAATGAAAATGCCAAAGGTTAAAGACAAAGAGAGAATCTTAAAAGCAGCAAGAAAAAAGTAGTTAGTTACCCACAACGGAACACTCATACAACTGTCAGCTGATTTCTCAACAGAAGCCTTGCAGGCCAGAAGGGAGTGGCGAGAAATATTCAAAGTGATGAAAAACAGGAACCTACAAACAAGATTACTCTACCCAGCAAAGCTATCATTTCGAATTAAAGGTCAGATAAAGAGCTTCTCAGACAAGGAAAAGCTAAAGGAGTTCATCACCACCAGACCAGCACTACAGGAAATTTTGAAGGGTCTTCTTTAAGAATAAGCTAATGAACAAAAGAACCTGACAAATGAAATAGATCCAGAGACATTGATGCATGCAACAGACTAATATATTTCAGAGGGAAGAGGGAATGGGGGTGGAGGGTGGGAAGAGATTAACCAAAGAAGTTATATGCATATATGCATAACCCATAGACACAGACAATAATGGGGTGAAGGCCTGGGGAGGGGTGGGAGCGAGGTGGAGGGGATCACTTGG
Organism: Miniopterus schreibersii; assembly: GCF_964146895.1. Lineage (NCBI taxonomy): Eukaryota > Metazoa > Chordata > Mammalia > Chiroptera > Miniopteridae > Miniopterus > Miniopterus schreibersii. Next base: position 114,509,118 of record NC_138102.1, on the reverse strand, counting down.
GGGGAAAAATGGGACACCTGTAATATTTTCAACAATAAAGATAAATTTAAAAAAAAAAAGAAGTACAAATTGGCAGTTATAAAAATAGTCACAGGGATGTAAAATATGGCATAGGGGATATAGTCAATAATATTGTAATAACTATGTATGGTGTCACATGGGTACCAGATTTATCAGATTGATCACTTAGTAAGGTATATAAATATCTAATCACTATTTTATACACCTGAAACTAATATAATATTGTAAGTCAACTTTAAATGAAAAATAAATTATAAAAAAAAAAAAAAGAAACTCATGGTCTAGCCCAGCAGGGAATGGCTCAGTGGTTGAGCACCGACCTAGAATCCAGGAGATAGTAGTTTGATTCCCTGTCAGGACACATGCAGGGTTGCAGGCTCAATCCCCAGCAGGGAGTGTTCGAGAGGCAGCCAATCAATGAGGACTCTCTCATCACTGATGTTTCATCTCTCCCTCTCCATCTCCCTTCCACTCTCTGAAATCAATAAAGACATATATTTTTTAAAAAATTTAAACTTTGTCAGAAACTAATATATGAAATAGATAACATATACCTAATAAAATTTTAACCATAAAATATAAAGTAAAAGAAAAACACACAAACTAAGGATCAGTTTTCCTAGTAATGTTATAAGGTAGATACATTTATATAATTATAAATATTAATGCACATGGTTTAGGGCTCTTCTATCACTGTTACCATCATTAGCGAGCTAATATTAATAATAGGAAGAGAGCAAAGGGGAAGCCAGACATTATAAGCATGGTCATCGGGCAGCTTCGCCAGGGAGCTACAGCTTCACATTCCCCTGGGAGCCACTGCAGATTGCTGGTGAAAGGGGTCCAACAAAGAGGGCACATGTGAAGTGAAGTTGGGGTGACAAAAGGAAGGTATTTGCCTGTCAGTATAGCCTGGGGAAAAGATCATTGGCTATCTTGAGGATGAAGCCACTGCAAGTGCACAAAATCTTGAAAGGGTAAAATCTCCAGACAAGGAGTTCCCTCTCTCCTGTGCTTCTTGTTTCCCCTTTCTCTCCTGCTCTGTGATCCACACTCACACACCCTGTGGCCTTAAGCAGCAGTATAGCCCATGGCCGTGGAGAGCCCACACACAATGGACTGCAATTGGGAACAAAAGCTAAGCTAGCAACAGGCTGGATTGGAGTGGGCTTTAAGATGGAGCAGAAACTCTTGGCAGTGACCTTAATTCTTCTAGCCCTGTGGAAGACAGGGCTGGACTTCTTCCATGATTAGACAGAGATGGGAACTTGGAGGGGAACTCCCTTAATTTTACATCATCAATAAAGCTTTCTACAAAATCCCATTCTCCTGTGGGGGCCTCAGGAAATCCTTTTCCCCAGCAGCACCCCAATAACTCTACTTCCACCAATAACATTACCACTTCTATCAGGCCAAATCCTATTTATCTTTCAAGGGCCAGCTCAAGCGTCACACGTTAAGGTCTTTTGTACCCATCAGCACTCTGGCAAAATAACTCTGTTAACACAATCTGATGTTTATTAGGGCTTATTAAAAACTGAGAGCAAGGCTAGAGAATCCATAGAAGTCCCTCACAAAGCATGTGTCCTTCACTGTAGAGTGCACCCCAGCAGTCATCTTACAGCCAAAGGCTGGGCGTGAGATCAGAAAGAAATGCCTGCTGGGCACTGTGACCTTCAAACAAACCCAAAGGTGGAGAGCTGGTCAACAAAACAGGGAAGGAATTCCCATGGCAAGAAAAGTGGCCTGGGTAGCAATAAAGAAATCAAGTCATCATATCACAAGCCCTGATAAAAAGAAAATCTCAATTTTGCCCTCCAAATATTTGAAGCTAGTGGTAAACTAAATTTAACTAACAGTGCAGCAAATGTTTTAATACAGCTAAACATATTATATTGATTCATCTCCTCCCCAAACTAGCAACCTAACAAAAGGAGAGGCATTCATTTTTCTAGTGTAAATACAATTTGCTTCAGCTACCATTCTTGTATTCCATAGTATCAAGCATAAAATAAAATAAAATAAAATAAAAATCACAGGATGTAAGAAAATGTCAGTCATTGTGAAGAAAAGAAATAGTCCATAGAAACAAAACCAGAGATAAATCAATTGTTGGAATTATTAGACAGGGACTTCAAAAAAACTAGCAAGCATATTAAAGGTATATTGCAGAAAGGCATCCTATTAAATTATTTGTTTACATACTTAATTATCTTATGTTGATGAATATTCCAAGCCAAGGGTAGGGGATTTTTTAAATTTATCTATGCATCCACAGAGTAAATCCATTGCCTTGTCCTTAGTAACAGTCAAGAGGTCTTTTATTAAATAAATAAAATGAATAACTATGACTATGTATTTTCATATCTTTGGGGGAAAATATGTCTGCATACTAATTATGCATGATGAAGGAAACAGAGAATAAACTGAGTTATGTACACACAGTATGGCTACTCCCAGATGAAACAGCAGTCTCCGCTGAGTCTCATCACTGTGAGCATGTACAAACCTGCTTCAATCATCAGATGTTGGAGGCAAGAAATATGAGAAAAATACATCAATAGCATTGATTTAATTTTTTAAGCTGAAAGAGTAAAGTCGCTTCAGGCATTTGAGGGTTATGTTACTACACCGGCAAGGCCAGGGATGAGATGGACACATCAGCTGAGAAGAGCTGCAAACCTTACTGTCGTGCCAGAGAATTAAAGCGATACCTGTAGGTAAACCCCCTTGCAGTGACATATTTACTTATAACCAATGCCTAGGCCACCAAACGTTCTGAAGTAATAGAAAGGGGGTGAAATAAATACTTTTCATTTCTGTTATGAGTTTTTTTAAATGAGAGCGATGGCCTTATGAGTATCTATCCCAATATTTTGGGGTTAATATTTAATATATGTCGAATTTCTATCATGATATCTCTTCTTCCCTGGATCCCAGAAAAGAACTAGGGGACATAACATAGGAGGAGCTGTGTTATAAGGGGACAGGAAAGAGAAAGCTGGTCCCTTTCTCTGTCTCATTTGGTGAGAGTAGGTGAGAGCAAGAGAGAATGAAGGAGAATAAAAAGACAGATTTTACTGTTTTCATTTTTCTCACTTCTCATGACGAAGCCTTGCATGGGTGTTTTTTCTCTCCAATTACATATGGGGGTGAGCCCACTATTAGCATATGCAGGGAGGCTGAAGGCCCCTAGAAAAAATCTAGCAACCAGTTCATTGTTACAACCATCATAATATATGAGTAATCCGACTTTGGAAGAAAAAAGTTATCAGGAAAAAGAGCCCATGCTATACTATACCCTGACTCCTCATGGCAATCCACGACAGAGACAGAGGATTCAGGGAACACCACCCCAAATCATAGAGGCTCCTGTTGTACCCAGATGTCATCTTGCATGGAAGCAGATAGTTGGAGGAGAAATATGAAAAGTCAAGCATTTGCCTAAAAGAGATCAAGTCATCCACAAGACACTATTTCAGCCAGAAGAAATGATGACACTGTTAATTGACATGTTTAAAGTTCCCCTTCCAATTTAATGCCCTGTAGGGTCAGAAGTGAGAGAAGAGAAATAGATCTGTTCTAGAGGCAAAAAATTTACATTCCTTTTATACATTTGGTTAGTGAGTGTTACTACCTCACTACTGATAGAAAACTAATCAAAAAGATAGATGGATTTATAGATGGTGATAGGTAAATAGATTGATACAAGCAGATAAATGTATCTAATATATAGGTATAGATGATCAATAAATATATAGAATGAAAAGTAAACTTGGTATAGATATAGATATAGACATAAATATGAAATAGTCCATGAAAAAAAATCAATAGTTTTGTATAAAATTTTTATTTCACAGATATTGCTCATGAATACAAAACTATCAAAGTGACTTCTCCACACACATACCCTCTTAATAGTAAAGTTTAAAGGAAGGAAATGAATACTATTGAACATTTTAAACATGCTACATTCTTTTCATATGCTCCCTCCTGTAATCCTCCAACAACCATGAAGTGGAAACAGAATATAGTCCAGAAATAAACCCATGCCTTTATGGTCAATTAATATTTGGCAAAGGAGGCAAGAACATACAATGGGGTAAAGACAGTCTAATCAATAAATGGTATTGGTAAAATTGGACACATACATGCAAAAAAATAAAATTAGATCACCACCTTACACCATATACAAGAATAAACTCATAATGAATTAAGAACTTAAAAGTAAAACACGTCTGTAAAAATTCTAGAAGAAAACATAGGCAGTAAAATCTTGAACATGTCTTGTAGCAATATTTTTTTTATATATCTTCTCAGGCAAGGGGAATGAAAGAAAAAATAAACAAATGGGACTACATCAACCTAAAAAGTTTTTGCACAGCAAAGGAAACCATCAACAAGATAAAAAAACAACCCACTGAATGGGAAAACATATTCACCAATGATACATCCGATAAGGGGTTAATATCCAAAATTTATAAAAAACTCAAACAACTTAATGCACATCTAAAAATCCAAAAAACAAATGAGCTAAGGACCTGAAGGGACACTGCTCCACAGAGAACATGCAGATGGCCAATAGGCATATATGAGCCCAATGTCTCTAAACACTGAAGAAATGCAAATTAAAACCACGTGAGATATCACCTCACACCTTGTCAGAATGACTGTTGTCAATAAATCCACAAGTGGCAAGTGTTGGAGAGGATGTGGAAAAAGGGAACCCTCCCGCACTGTTGGTGGGAATGCAGATTGGTGCACCCACTGTGGAAAACAGTATGCTAAGTGAAATGAGCCAGTCAGAGAAAGACAAACATGGTATGATTTCATTTATATGAGAAATTTAATGAACAAAATAAATAAAAGATATAGAAGCAGACAAAAAGATTAATCTCTTCCCACCCCACCCCCCACCTCTATATGCATATATCCATAACCCATGGACACAGACAATAGTGTGGTGAAGACCTGGTGGGGGTGGGCAGGGACAGGGCAGAGGGGATCAACGGGGGGAAAAGGCAGACATCTGTAATACTTTCAACTATAAAGCTACATTTAAAAATAAAAATAAAAAAGGAACTGCTATTTGACCCAGCAATCCCACTGCTGGGAATATATCCTAAGAATCCTGAAACACTGATTCAAAAGAGTATATGCATCCCTGTGTTCATAGCAGCATTATTTACAATAGCTAAGATCTGGAAACAGCCCAAGTGCCCATCAGCAGATGAGTGGGTAAAACAGCTGTGGGACATTTACACCGTGGAATACTACTCAGCCATAAAAGGAAGGAAATCTTACCTTTTGTAACATGGATAGACCTAGAAGTTATTATGCTAAGTGAAATAAGCCAGTCAGAGAAAGACAAACATGATATGATTTCACTTATATGAGAAATTTAATGAACAAAATAAATAAAAGAAATAGAAGCAGACTCATAGATAAAGAACAGACTGACAGCTGTCAGAGGGGAGGTAGGCTGAGGTGCTGAGTGAAATAGGCGAAGGGATTAAGATTAAAAAAAAATTCATGGATACAGATAACAGTATGATGGTTACCAGAGGGAAGGGGGCAGGGGGCTGGTGAAAGAGGGTAAATGAGGGGTAAATGGTGACTGAAGGAGACTAAACTTTAGGTGAACAAACAAATGCAATATGCAAGATGACGATCTATTGCAGAATTGTACACTTGAAACTTATATAATTTTACTTACCGATCTAACCCCAATAAATTCAACTTAAATAATAATTGGCATTTTAACAAGATTTCAATCCTCAGGTGATGCATGTGCACAAGTATAGTGTTTGACATAAAGCATCAGAAACTATTAGCTCTTGTTTATTCATAATAAGATACATTAATATTATTGCATGAAACAGAGGGTGATATTCAGAACTCGTATAAATACAGAGACATAAAAATCAAATGATTATCTTTCTGGTGTTTTACAAGTATCTAAAAAGAATAAAATATAATGCAAAGTCTGTGGGCATTAATGACAAAGAACACATACTTCTCTTTGTCAAGGATCCCACATGATAAAATATAAGCCAAGTTCATCTAATAGACCTCAGGAAGTGTTCTGAATTGTTTGGCTAGCCATAAATAAATTATTTCCAGGGACAGATGAAGAAATTGAGACAGGGCTACTTTAATATAGCAGTCTTGTATAAAGAGTAAATTTTATTTGAACTGAACAAAAAGAGAGAGGAAGAAAAAAATCATTTTGTGCTTTAGCCAATAACACTTTGTATACTCAGTCATACATCAAAATTAACCAGAATGTTCAAGGGTTGAAGTATTAACTCCAGTCAAATTCCTAGTCCTTTAAAGTTGCCCTGCTGTGCCTAGGCAATGCAGAGGTCACATACCATTTCAGCTGCAATAGCAAAGCTCAGTGGGAAGTGAAGAATGAAACTGATCACTACTTTTCTCTAGATCATCTGTCTAGATTTCTGAGAAACCATACCAAGGTAGCAAATATAACTTAATGATGATTTTTAGAATCAGCACAGGAAGGTTAAGACAGGTAAGAAAAAGGAACACATGAACATATGCAATTTTTATGAAATAAAGGGGCATCCCAATAATTTACGCAAAGATGTGCCTTAGCTTAATACTGTCCATGGTGCTCCTGAGGCCACAGCAGATACCTCATAGGACAAGTTTAATATCTAATACACATCTGAGTGTTATCTTCTGTTAAAGCCATGGGTGAGCATTGTCTTGGGCAAAAAGACATAAACACTGGTGAGTCACTATTTCACTTGCAAAACCTTTATTTTATTTTCAACTTCATATAGCTGACTTGTAAAAGTTGAACTTTCACAAAATGGGAACTTCAGTTAATCAGAGAGAAGTATTTTTCTACTATGCCAAATACAGTGTTCACTCTGTACCAAGCAGTACACTAGGTACTAAGAAATGGATGTGAAAGAAAGAAGAGGAAATTTCGTTAACTGTGACATTTACCGGAAGTACACAAGGGGCACAATATATAATATTTTCACAGTGAGTCCAGGTACCTGGTTTCACCTCTCAGTTTCCATCCACTTTTCATTTCATGTCATGTTTCAGCACAGCATAAATATAAACAGTGTCCTGAAAGTCTGAGCCCCACCAAACGTATCCATAGTTTGAAGACTCACATGACACTAAAACAATTGATGTATAAGTTTTATAAAATTTATTAAAACTGCATAAAATTCAGTCACATGTCTTAAATGTATAGAAGCAAATCATATTTTCTCATAACTTAGAATTTCTTATATATCGCGAGGGTGAAAATCATTTGAAAATATCACAAGACTTTTTGAATCTGACCTCAAATATATTATCTTTATAATTAAAAATGTGAAATAACAGCACATAAATCCACTTAATTCAACAATCAGTTTTATATGCCATTTATACACTTGATAATACAGTGCCATTTTTAAAATTGTTCTAAAGCTTAAAATTATATGATTAGTATTATCACTTTGTTTTAGCCCAAAAAATAAGTTGTGGAAACTTTATTTTAAATGCCATGGCATTGTCTAACTTTTTTTTGAAAAGAATCTTCCTAAAGTACATGTGAATAATTGTGTTAAATTATTCATCATGAAAGTTAATTTGACAGTTAGCTAAAATAAAGAAATGGGTTTTCTGAATGTAATCCAGGACTTTAACATCTGAGGCCTAAACCACACTGACAGAATTCGTCCTTGATGTGGCCTCACTGCTGTATGTTAACCCCAAAATTAACATTTCATACTTAAAGAGCTAAAAAGAGTGATCACATTTTTTGACAAAACAGAATATGCTGATTTTTATGTTGGAGAAGATCATGAAATAGTGAAAGTTGAACATGTTTTGGACTGAATTCCTAATTTCACCTTTCATCAGTTGTATGATTGAGGCAAACTGTTTAACTCTCTGAGCTTCGTGATTCTTTTTTCCAGCTGTAAAATGTTAATTAAGATATGCCATTTTTGGCTTTGTTGCGATGATTAAAAGAAATGAAAAGCAGCTATTTCTGTGCCTGAAATATAGGAGGTACTCAATAATTATTAGCTCCCTTCCTTTCTTTCTCTCTCTTCATATCAGAGGGAGGGGAATACTTGTGATACCCTTGGGGCCCTAAATAGAATTTTTAAAAATTATATTTTATAACATTTATTAGTGGGTTTTTTCACATGCATTAACTCTTTTAATGTTTCCAATAACCTTATGTTAGGGGCAAAGTAGATAATTATTCCTCTTCTTTTTCAGGTAAATAAACAGGTGCAAGGAAATTAAGTAAGTTAACCAAGTTCACATAACTAGAAAATGACATAACTGGGATACAAACCCATGTCTGTAAGATTTTGGAATCATGTCCTATCCCCTAGATCATTGGTTTCCAAACCCAGGCCTACACATTAGTACTCAGTGGTACAAAAATATTCTCTAAACTATAGAAAAATTAGGAAAATTTGTATAATCAGGGAGCTTTTCTGAAAATAGAATATATTCATATTTTTGAATTCAGAGCTTATGCCCTTTTTAAGGATATATTTTTTTTAAAGCTATAGTGAGAGTAGAAGTTAAATGTTTCTTATTTCATTCTAGATAAAATTAAATATCATCAAGCCTATATGTCTCCATTTTTAAAAATTTTACTGGACTAAGAAATGTGGAGCTGTAGAAATCATATGCTACTTGATTGCTCTATTAATAAAAAATGAGGTTGCCCTGAAAGAACATGAAGACTTCCAAATAAAGAGAATGTAACAGGCTCCAGAGAATGTAACAGGATGAAGTGGGTAGCCACTATTCTCATCATATATAGACTAAAAGCACCATAAAGGGCAGTTTAGAGTTTTAATGGGTTAAAATGGTGGTAGTTTAGGCAGAACTGTCAAGTTTGGTGGTGTCAAATTATTCACTAAAAAGAAGCTATATATTGATAGGGTAAAAGAGACTCCAGTGACTGTGGCTGATTCTTAGCAGGCCCTCAGCTGGCAGTCCCAGTGGAAGCACACCTAGCACGGGGCAGCAACATTCATATGATTCTCCGCAGTGAAGAGCCAGGGATCTTCAGAGTAATGCCCCATTGGTGGCATTAGGGTTAGTAGGGCACTAACATCATAATGGTCTGGTTTTCTAGATTTTTTTTCTACATGTCAATTTATTTTTTATAATATGAAATTCTCCATTCTCATTCATTCCTGGCCTCATCCTTGAAGTATCTGACTGGGCAAAATAATGTTCAGGGAGTCTGAGATTTAGTAACCTTGTATTAATGCTTTTGCATGTATCCTGTCTTCCCATCTTCCCCAGAAATAAGGCTGAGTTGCTCTGATACAATGCCTCTAAATACCCTGTGCATATCCTTCTCGTTGCCCTTCCATCCTACAACACAATTCCCTTTTTACTGTCTGTATTATCAGTGCCTACAAGGTACCTGGCACATGACTGAGATCAGAAAGTAAATGGATGAACCAATTAATTAACTAATTAATGGTGTCTCTAGTACAGGTATATCTGGAGCAACTTTAGAGACTTCTCTCTACAAAGATGAGGTCTAGTGATGCACTCCTTGAGCGTCCCTGCGAGGGCAACCCCAAGACATTGCAATAGAACATCAGAGCCACTGAAATACCATCAGGATTTGAACACCCACATTTCAAATTTGGTCTACATTTACAAAATTCAAGAGACTTATACTGATATATGATGTCACTGTTTTTACAATTACATAATCTTGCAACAAAAAAAGGATAATAAAGAAATATCTCAGGTCCTTCAGTGGGTTTCTTTGATGACGTAAAGGCCCATGTGTAGCCCGGCTGCTCGTGGCTCAGTGGTTGAGAGTCGACCTAGGATCCAAGAGATCTAGATTGGATTCCCAGTCAGGGCACATGCCCGGGTTGCGGGCTCAATCCCCAGCAGGGGGCATGCAGGGGGCAGCCGATCAATGACTCTCTCATCATTGATGTTTCTGTCTCTCTCTCTCCCTCTCCTTTCCTCTCTCTGAAATCAATAAAACTATATTTTTAAAAAAAGACCCATGTGTAATCAAGATTTTATTCATAAAATGGCACTAAATACATTCACAATGCAGGATAAAATGCATCCTATTATTTTTGACAACTTTAAAAGCAAACCTAAGGATATTAGAGTAGTTGAGAGATCATATGGATGTAGTATGTACTTTCAACAGAATTTTCCCCCAGAAGGAATTATAAACAGCAAATCTAGAAATGTTTTGGGGTTCTTTGAAATAAAATGGAAATTAAAATGACATATAAAAATCCATATAGGTTAAGTCAAAGTGAATTAAATCCTGTAACCTAGCTTCATGATTAGATTAGCAGAAATCTGCGGGGCAAGGAGATAAGCTGCAATATACCAAAAAGCACAATTCTAAACTGTGATAAGATAAATACTTTTAAAGTGTGAAAAATTTTCAGTATCAATGTCTAGGACAATGCAGCTTTCTCTGAGTGAAAAATATAAACTAGAAACATTTCTTTCAACTAAGCAATCAGTGGAATATGCTTAATAAAATATGTTTATGAGAACAATATCTCTACTAAATAAACTACACAAATGCCTCAGGTCCTTTCGAAATTGCAATAATTTAAAACCATTAAGGGATTGCAGATATAAATAAGTGTCAGTAAGTTATTTTTAAATTCATTTAATGACTGATGCACTTCTTACAATAAGAAAATTCAACATTCAGAAGACTTTCTAAGAAGATAAACAAGAAAGTATGTAACTCTGGCTGAAAGGGTGTAGTGGCATTGGCGTGACACCAGGGGACAGGCATAACTAGAGAGTGATTCAAAAAAACCTAGTGCTTAACTGAATCTCCAAGATTTATTGACAATTTTTCACATAAGCAATGAGAAAAAAAACGTTTTAGACAGAGTAGCAGAAGCAATAGTATGGCATATTATTTAATACTCTTTTCGCCATAGAAGACAAGAAACACAACCCAAATTGGCTTAAGCCAAAAATAAAAACAAAAACAAACAAACAAAAAATGGAGAGACATTTGGCTCATAGACCAAAGTCTAGACATAAAAAGAGAACTCATCTTAGGCATTTCAAACTGAAAACATTTGCTGTAGGAAATAGATTACTCTGATGTTGGAAGCAAAAGGGAATGCTGAGTTAACAAAGATAGTAACTTCAGGACAAGCCACCATGCTTGAAGTTGATAAAACAAAAACCAACCTAGGATCTTGAAGGTGGGGCTCCAACATGTCTGATGCTCAGACCTCTGAGTGGGGGCACAGTGTAGCTGGAGTTAGAACAGACTGGAGTACGTGGGAGCCAGGTTTCTCACTGTTGGGGTGGTAATTTGCACATAAGCAAGGGGAGAAGGCTGGAGCGAACAACACGGTAATGTATTAGAGTTGGCAACATCACTAAGAACCCATGATTACCTTGATATAGATACAGATCAATATACAGTTGACCCTGGAACAATGCAGGGGAGCAGAGACAACAACTCTCCCCCCACCAATCTATTGAAAAAGTCATGTATAACTTTTAACTCCTCCAAAACTTAACTACTTATAGTCTACTGTTGACTGGAAGCCTACTGACAACATTAAACAGTCAATGACCATATATTTTGTATGTTATACATATTATATGCTGTATTCTTACAATAAAGTAAGCTAGAGAAATCAAATGTTATTAAGAAAATCATAATGAAGAGAAAATACCTATACGTCAAGTATTGAAAAACATCCAGATATAAGTGGACCCATGCAGTTCACACCCATGTTGTTCAAAGGCCAACTGTATATGGGAATAACTGTAGATATATGTACATACACAAGTTCCTATATACACGTACATTTCTGTGGTCTGTCATCTAAAAGGTTCTAGAAGTGAGGAGACCCCAGTAGCAACGAGCCCACTTAGTACCCAGATGTGGTTTCTGTTACCACTCTGCAATAAAAGGAACCAGGGAAGGAAATACACAAGATGAGCCTGAAGCACCTTGTACTGTCAGAAAGTAAGGAAGTGCTCAACCAGAATAGAAAAACCCAATTGACAGGAGTATGTCGAAAGGACATAGTCAACTGAAAGGGCTCCCAATAGCGAAAGCCAAAACAAGTTGAACAACAAATAAAGTAGTCTTAGACCATAATCCATATGAGTCCATACTGATATAAACAAATGATTAAGTCAATAAGTAAGAAAGAAGAGACAGGTGAGGAGTATATATAATTTCTTTGGTACAGCCATCTCATTTTTCTATAAAACCAAAATTGCCGTTTTTTTAAAAGCCTATTGAACCATAAAATTTAAAATGGTTAAAATGGCAAAGTTCATAAGTATATTTTGGCACAATAAAAAGTCTGTTATAAAAACAAATAAATAAATTAGAGGCTAGAGCTGGAATTGTCTTCAGTTGCTGGAGCCATGCTGTCAGGAGCTGTGAAGTCCCTCTGCCCTCCTTCCTCCTTCCACTTGCACTGTAACACCTCCCAGTGGCAGAACCTAAGGGGAAGCTGGTATCATAAGACTCTGTGCAATTAGTTTGCAGAGTCCCAGTCTCCTAAACTTAGAAGTATGACTTTAGATCTTAGAGACATTAGGTAAATCGCTAGCAGAGCTGGCAAGAATTGAACCAAGAACTTAAAGATGTCATCAGGAACCATCCTTTGACTTTTCTCTCTTCCATATTGGTTTCATTCTTAGGTAAAAAACTCACGGAGGCTAGAGGCCCACATTTCAAGCTCAAGACAATGAAGAAAAAAAAAAATGCCTCTCTTTTTGTTGTTCATGCATGCAGTATTCTGGGATTGGGATTGGTTAGACCAGCCTGATTTGGGTCATGTGACATGCCATTCCAATCATGTTCCTTTAAAAAAGTTATTTGACTTGCCATGCCTAAGTCTTAAGGTAGAGCCAATTAATTCCACCCAAAGCACATAGATTGATAGTGGTACCCAGCTACACATGGGGATGTGTAAGGGCATTGCAGCGGATGTAGATGAGAAACTAGCTCCAAAACAAGTTTATATGCCATGAAAAAAATTTTTTTTACTTTAATTGTAGCAGATAAGAAACCATTGAGAGATTTTGAATAGGCTTCAAATTTGCATTTTAGAATAATTATTACAACAGCATTGTGGATAATATTTCCAAAGAGTTACACTAGAATCAGAGCAATGAGCTAGATTATATTAGACAATTCCATCGCTATAAAATTAAAATGGTGAGAGCCTCATCTAGGAGGCATGTGTAAGAATGGGGGGGAGGGAAGAGAATTATAGTCAGAGCAATGGTATTGCCTATTAACTGAATGTGTGGGGTAGAAGAAGAAAGTAAAAAGTCAAGAACAAGGATTTTAAAACCTAAGTGAGTTTAATCATTTCTTGAGAGACTTATTAAAATGCAAGTCCAAATGACCCATCCTCAGGTCATTTCAAAAAATTTTCATTTATTGATTTTCAGAGAGAGAGGAAGGGGGGGGGGGAGGAAGGAGGGAGAGAGAGGGAGATTTGTTTAAATCGGTATAGAATAGGAATTATGTTTTAAATCTTCATTTTTAATTAGCACATAGGTTCTGAGGACCACATTTTAATACAGATCTAGAACCATTCTGTGTTCTGGCTTGGGTAACTGAGTTTTGGGGCAGTTACATTAACCAAGATTAAAAGTAGAGGAAGTGGAAAAAGGTAGAAAAGAGGTAGGGTTTTTATTTTGCATGAGTCTGTACCAATATTAGTATTAGCACCAAAAGTCCTCCATTGTGGGAAATCCCGCAGCTCAGGGCAAACCCAGAACTCACCCAAAATTTGGAAGAGAAACATGTATTTTGTTGAGCAAGAGCAGCTTGGAGAAAGTCTAAATATAGATGTCTCATAGGCAACTATACATTTAGAAACTAAGAAAAGAGATATGAGCTGGAAATACACATTTATAAGTCACTACTATACAGGTAGAAATTTAAGTATTAAAGTTAGATGACACCAGCCTTGGCCAGGCAGTTCAGTTGGTTAGAGCACTGACCCATAAGCCAAGGTTGTGGATTGCAATCCCCTGTCTGGGCACGTACAAGAATCAACCAGTAAATGCATAGATAACTGGAACAACAAATCCATGTTTCTCTCCCTCTCACTCTCCCTCCTTCCCTCTCTCCCTGCCTCCCTGCCTCTCTGAAATCAATAAATGAAATTGAAAAAAAGATTAGGTGATGCCAGTGAGGATAAATTGCATAAAGTAACAATAAGAATAAAGAAGAGGAAGAGGGAGAGAGGAGGGGGAAGAAGACTATGAAAATGTTAATGAACATCAGTAGTTGAGAAAATATATAAGAAAAGGCATCTGGCCCAGCCTGGAGTGGCTCAGCGGATGAGCATCAACCTAGGATCCAGGTGATTGGGGTTCGATTCCTGGTCAGGGCACATGCCCGGGTTTCAGGCTTGATCCTCAGTCGGGGGTATGCAGGAGGCAGCCGATCAATGACTCTCATCATTGATGTTTCTATCTCTCTCTCTCCCTCTCCTTTCCTCTCTCTGTAATCAATAAAGATATATTTTTAAAAAAAGAAAGAGAGAGAGAGAGTGAGAGAGAGAGAGAGAGAAAGAGAAAGAAAGAAAGAAAGAAAGAAAGAAAGAAAGAAAGAAAGAAAGAAAGAAAGAAAGAAAGAAAGAAAGAAAGAAAGGAGGGAGGGAGGGAGGGAGGGAGGGAGGGAGGGAGGGAGGGAGGGAGGGAGGGAGGGAGGGAGGGAGGAGGAAAGAAAGAAAGAAAGAAGAAGAAGAAGAAGAAGAAGAAGAAGAAGAAGAAGAAGAAGAAGGAGGAAGGAAGGAAGGAAGGAAGGAAGGAAGGAAGGAAGGAAGGAAGGAAGGAAGGAAGGAAGGAAGGAAGGAAGGAAGGAAGGAAGGAAGGAAGGAAGGAAGGAAGGAAGGAAGGAAGGAAGGAAGGAAGGAAGGAAGGAAGGAAGGAAGGAAGGAAGGAAGGAAGGAAGGAAGGAAGGAAGGAAGGAAGGAAGAAGGAAGGAAGGAAGGAAGGAAGGAAGGAAGGAAGGAAGGAAGGAAGGAAGGAAGGAAAGAAAGAAAGAAAGAAAGAAAGAAAGAAAGAAAGAAAGAAAGAAAGAAAGAAAGAAAGAAAGAAAGAAAGAAAGAAAGAAAGAAAAGGTGTCTGCAAAGGAGAATAAGGAGGCACTTTCAATGACCAAGACACTGAGAAGACTGACAGAGACATCAGTGAAAGTGATAATACCTGGAAAAAGGAATGGTCCAGGATGTCAAGTGGTCCAGAAAATCAACAGCTGCAGAGAGGGAGCCATTGATTTTGGCAGTTAGCAGATTATAAGTGAGTTTAGTAGGAGCATTTTTATTTATGTGAAATTTTATTTGCAGTTTAATTTATGTAGCTCTGTATTAAAGTGCCTTGAAGAATTATCAAGAAGAGAGGAAGTGAGGACAATAAGAATATTCCAAAGACTGCAAACTAGCCCAAACTAGCAAGTGACAACCTGAATTCAGCCCATAAAAATCTCTTAAGAGACCTGCAAAGTGTTATGTTTGGGTTTTGGTTTGGTTTAATTAGTCAGTAGCATCTCACATTTAAGATATTTTAGATAAAAATCCAGATTTCCAGGTTTTCTTGGAAAATGAGAAGCTCTGGCATCTGGATCAGTATGTTTGCATGGCAGGGATCCACCCTTTCAGGGGCTCTGCAATTTCCATTGTTTCCCCCCTCTCCCCGCCCACCTCCCCTCCAGGTGTCATATCTCCCACTTCCATCAACAACCACTGGTCTCTAAAAACATCTGAGTGTGAGACCCAGTTATAACATAGAATTCTAAAAGAAAGAAAAAAAAGTGTCTATATCGAATAATTTGGTCCAGTGAAAGTTTTGACTTTATTGTGTTTTTTAAAGATGGTATTAGCTTGAGGCTCTCTATATGCTAATTAAAAGCAAGAGGATAATTATTGAAGCAAAGTCAAAATGTGAGAGAGGTGATATAGAACCATGCTGGTGAAATCAACCTTGGACGAGTGGAAGGATTCCCCCAGTGAACCTAGCTGTATATGTAATGAAGCTATGATTTAAGAATGTAATAGTAAATATAAGTTAACTAAACTCACCTGAGAGAGATAATCACTAAGGCTTCATTGTAGCCTCATACAGATCAGAATTTGGCAATTAAGGAAAAAAAATAAAAGCCCCAACATTTTCAGTTATACCAAGAAACTAGCATTTAGTTTTCTAAGAGGCTCCAGGCATAGCTCATGTTTTTGTGTTTCTGATGAATTATACCCAGCAGTCCTTTGCCGCTATAGTGTGCCCTCCTGTAAAGGACTGGAGAAAACATGTTTGTATAAATCCAAAGACTTTGTAAATCAAGACTGCTACAGCACAAAATGATCCATTTCCCAACCTTGCCTGGGAGTATTTTTTTACACATACATATCCTTCTCATGAAGTTAAAATTTATTTTTGTTCTGGTTGATGTACTGGGGCCAGGTGAAACCACAAAGTATATTACCTGAGTTGCAGTTTCATATGAATTAGTTAGAAAAAGTTGTTGACAGTGGCATGATTCTAAAGAGTGTGCTAGAATCTGCAAATGCTATAAACCAAACCTCTGATGGGTTTGGTATATCACCCAGGCCCCTCCAAATAAAAATGCACATATTAGATAGTTCATTACTACTATACATTTAAGATAAAACATCTCAATCTAACATCAGGATCAACCACAACACAGCTCAATTTACATACATGAAAACTCAAGGCAATCTATTATTATCTCATCTATTTGGCAGTCAAATTATTTTCTGGATCATTCTGCTTAGTTCATTCTGCTTAGTTCTTTTTCCATAATAATGATGGGCTAAATGTTTCATTTGCCTTAATGTCTCCGTTGGATCCACATTATGGCAATACTGCATCATTATAGATTTAACCACTGCAATAATTAGGGTTTGGAAATCTAAAAGCTTTCCCAGAGAAAATAATGTCTAGATGTAAGCATGAGTAAAATATTATAATCCTTCCAACTTTAGAGAAACTAACCCTTGTTATATATTTTCACAAGTATTTGAAAATGGAAATACATTATGACCACTGTGGTAATACTAAAAGTTATTGTAGAACATGAGGGAGAAATCGACCTTGGACAAACATAAGGATCCCCCCCCAATGAGCCTAGCTGTGTATGTAACGAAGCTATGATTTAAGAATATGATAGTAAATATAAGTTAACTAAACTCACCTGAGATAGATAATCAATCACTAAGGCTTCAATGTCAATTTTCTGTAGACCGATCACCCTTAACAGAAAGATATTACAGCAGCGAAGAAAAAAAATACGTACTGAAAGATGTGACATGAAAGTGAAATGAGAGACTTTTGAATCAATTGCCTACTCATTTTCAAGTAACTCTTTAGTCATACTGAAACCATGCAGGTCAGCCTAATGTAATCTTACCCAGCAGTCTGCAAATGAATGATCCTAAAATGTATCCATTCCTCTTGTGTGTATGCCTCTGAAGTTTTACTAAAAGATTTAGCAAAATTTGGAGCACAGCATGCATTTATTCTTACTCTCTATCAAACTGATTCACAAAAGAGAATGTTAAGTAGTCTTCTGTGACCCAGTAGGCACAGCAGGTCAGAGGGACTGAAAAGACACGTGAGATGAGAGTAAGCCCCTTGCTCTGCTATATATCTTTTACAATTTCTCTCAGTTCATTTTAATTTAAACAGAATTTTGCTCCCATGTTTTTTTCTGAACACAACACTTCTTTACAAAGGCTTTGATTCTTCTCCAAAGATGAGAGAGCAAATGAGAAAGTTATTGAAACCGAGGAAGAGTTATGATTCTTTCTCGCCTGGATCTGTTTTATAACTCCCCAGTCAGATATCCCAACTTCTAACCTCAAACATGTTATAACTTTCTAGCCTTCTCAGAATCGATGGTATCAGTGTACCCATTCATTTCCATCTCAAGAGGCCTGACTCAAAATAATCCACTACTATTTATCTACTTCCCTTCTTCCTGTTCAAATTTTTGTCTGTGTTAGCTTTCTGTTGCTGCTGCAACAAATTATTACAAATGTAGTGGCTAAAAAAACACCAATTTATTACCTTACAATCCTAGAGGTTTGAAGCCTAATGCAAGATCTCCCTGGCTACAACCAAGAGTTGGAAGGGGTCCTTTTGAAAACTCTATAGGACAATCCATTTCCTTGCCTTTCCTAGCTTCTAGAGACCCGTATTTCTTGACTCATGGCCACCTTAAAACATTTTTAAAGCCAGCAAGTCCTTCTCTGCTGGTATCACTGTGACCTTGGTTCCATCATCCTATATGTAACTCTGACTCTCATACCTCCCTCTTCTTCCACTTTTAAAAACCCTTGTGATTTCATAGGGACCACAGGGGGAAATCCAGGATAATCTCCCTATTTTAATGTCAGTGGATTAGTAATCTTAATTTCATGCAATTTAACATACCCATAGGTTCTGGGAATTCAAATTTAATCATCCTTTAGAGGCCATTATTCTGCCTACTATAGTCTCTAAAAGTTCATCCAAAATTTTGTTCTAAAACCTCATATAAACACAACCGTTATTTACCCAGACAAGATTTCATTTCATTTTTCAAAACTTTTCCAAGATTATACTTTCTTGTCACCATGCTATTGTGAAAAAGTATTGAGTAGGATTGAAAAAACTTAAATCCAAGTCCTGGGTATCCCACTAGTTGATCAAGCTACTTAACATTCGTAAATCTCAACTTCTATGCTTATAAAAAAAAGGTAATAAATAGCTCACAACTTGACTAAGTCACAGAATGCTATGATGACCAAATGGGTTGGTGACTTGGATGGTCCTTTAAAACTTTTAACTTAAACAAATGGCAAGTCAAAGAACAGTGATGTAAACTTGAGATACATTGGCCTGTGTTAAAGTCCTGGCTCTTTCATGGACCATGGCCTAGTTTCTTAAGTTCTCCAAATTAGTTTTGCTATCTATAAAATAAAGCTAACCTCTCAGAGGAATTAGAAATAATAAGATAAAACATGTGAAAGTGCTTAGAACAGTGCTGAAAGTGCATTCTAAACATTCATTGTTAGTTTTTTAAATTTTTATTGAATTTATTGGGGTTACATTGGTTAATAAAGTTATATAGGTTTCATTGTTAGTTCTGATAATTAATAAATGATTGAACTAATTTGCTTATTGAGTTTTCCAAAATTTTAATTTTAAAGGAAGTGAGATTTCTTATTGTTCAACTCTGGTTAGTGTGTGGTTATCACAATTTGTAAAAGATCTTAAAATCTTTTTTGTCCCTTTTTAATCAATAAATCAATCTTTTAAAATACATTAATGCTATTATTTCTTATATTCTAATTGTCCTAAATTTGTCAATGTGAGTTCCTTCAAGACCACTCCTATTTTAATTTAAACAAAACTTTGTTCCCATGGTCTTTCTAAGCCCAATAGTAGTGATTTGCAGAGGTTTTATGGTGCATCAAAATGCTCTAGATTCACATTACCATTTTTCTGCCACAAATCTAGAATCACCCATTTCTTCATAAAACCCTGGTTTCTTTTAATGTTAAATATTATTAAAAAACCCAGACCTAGGCACCAAAAATTTCCATTACCAGTGACTTGTCATTGATTCTGGCCCAGTTCCATGGACAGGGCTAAGAAATAAACATATATTTATAGTCCACACGGTCTTTCTTTACCTGAGGATTTCACCTACATTTCTCCATACAAAAACCCCGATTCCCAAAAACAACAATATATTTATCCATTTGTTTTATCCTTCAGTACACACAAAATAATTCCAGAACTATTAAACCAATATCATTATCAACAACAACAACAAACTTATTAAGTACAGAGTTGGGTTTGGGTTTTTTATTTGTTTGTGTGTTCATCTTTTGCATTTTTTATTATAACTCTATAACTCACTAAGGGTGAGAAATATGTTCCAAAGTTCCTTAAATAACTCCTATTTCAGTCAAATCAATTTTCTCTGGACACCTTCAGTGTTCAATTTTCCTCGAGCTTTTCACAAATTATTCTGAGATAATTTGATTCTCTTTGATTTTTATTTCTGAAATGATATTTATCTCTTTCTTCCATTTCTTTCCTGAGTCTAATTGACTTGCTGAATGGTTGGTATTTTTTCTGATATCTTAAGGGGGTTTTTTGGTGTGTGTTTTTTAATTTCTGTAGAATCTTTAACTTTCACTGCCTGCTTCTTTCTTTTCCTTCACCAATAAAACTCCAGAGGATGCTCTCTACTTCAAGTCTCCACACTCTACTCCAAAAGAGGTGCTTTTCCTGAACTTGTACCACTGGTTCTATGCACCTTCATACCTTTTCCTTTTTATCTCCTGGTAACCAGAGCTCTGACCAACAAGGTCTCTGATCTGCTCTCAAATTTCTTCATTAAGGGTGTTGACTCTTACTGTGTGTTATTTTATCAGTGTTTATCACTATTTGGTTCCTATCACTTTTCTTGTTTTCTGCTGAATCTCTGACTCCCTATACAGCCATGCATGCTGAGAATAAATGTGCTTAATCTGTATTTTTATTTCACTACCTTCACACAATTTGGAATTTGTAGTAGTATTAGTGTTCTAATTATGCCACAGGTATCAAGTATAGCTAATTTTATTTGCTCTTCTCATTGACCTGAATGCATGGCTTTTGGGGAAATGTTTAGAAATTTTTATTTAGACAGTTGCCATTACCTATAGATAGCTGGAATTCATAATCATTATTTCTCATTCCTTGTAACTACTTGATAGCACAGATGTAATATTAAGGAAAATAACTGATTCAGAAGTCTAGAGATTAGTTCTTCGAGAAAATATTTGTAATTATAACATGCCTTATGGTTCCCATCTGGTATGCATTGGCCCAAAGCTTATCCATTACTGAACTTCTTGGCTCTTACTGATTTTTTTGACCCTTTAATTCCAAGTGTTTCTTTAGCATTTTTTCCCCTGAATATCTTTCCACCATAACCCTAATTTGGTTTGACTAGTTTCATTTGTTCTTGAAGCTCTGACCTTTGGTTTATCCCTCTTATTACTTGAGAAAGTCTACACATTCCTGTAACACTTAACACTCCTCTGTATTATTTGAAAGCTTAAAAAATAAATTGATATTACATAAGAACTTTTAAAGTCAAAGTGCTTTGTAAAGAGAACAGAATAATATTCTATCATTAATCCTACTTTATCTTAGAAGAAATATATTTAGGTGTTATTGGTTATTTTGAGATGATACAGCAAGTTTATATGAATTTCTAGTCCTGGGTATTAATTATTCTCCTTATATGTCTTACACATGGACATCTCCTTCATCTCAAGTATTTTTAATTTCTGCTCAAATAGGGTTCCTCAAACTCTAAGACCACCAACTTGCAAATACCTTTACTTAATTTTTATGTCTAAAAAAGTGAGTATATTTTCAACCTTCCTATTGGTACTTGTCATCACTCCATCTATTCTATTTTTATTTGTACTCACTTTATTCCTGCATGCATTTGTGTCTATTTAAATATCTGCATGTTTTTCACAAGTTAAAGGCAAGGATTTTCTCAGTTTTTCCTATATCACTGCTTTTTTTTTTTTTAACTGCCAAGTTTAATCAGCGTATTTTTCATACGCTGGAAAAGCTCCTGAAAACACATTTATAATGGGAAAGTTCCTACGCATTCTTGTCTTTGCTGATGCTACACCACTCCCCACATCTGTTATGTCCTCTTTTTATTCTCACCATAAATTTCTTCAAGTTTTCCATATTCCAGTGCTCATTTTAACAAACAGAGTAAAAAGAGCAAAGAAAATTAATAAAGGTGAATAGAAAGCTCCTAGACCAATAAATTTCCATTCCCTAATATCTCCTATGTGGTAAGAATATATTAAAGAGCAAGGAAGAAAAATATGGTTTCAAGTCTTGGGATGAATCTCAACACCAGACTAATTTGCTAGAAATTAGTCATTTAGACTAAGAGTGAGAGAGATGAGAGCTCCAAGGCTAGCAAATTAGAGAAGACAGTGGAAGCACAATTTTATCTGACACTGACATTAGGAGACATGTGAAAACTGAGAAATGATTACCTGGGGAAATGTAAAAGCATGTTTAGTTGCTATGATTACTTATTCCATTTAAACATGAGATGCCCTTAAATATTCTGGGAGAGGAATGAAAGGAAGCATGAGGATTTTTCCAGTAGGTATTGGTATGAGGGACAACTTATTTCTACTTGACTCATGCTGAGTAATTGTGGTCCTGCATTAAAAAAAAAAAAAAAAAAAAAGATAAGTTAACATTTTCCAGCCTCTAAAGGGGAGCTGAAGTGCTTAATTTTTTCCTAAGATAATGCACATTTGGCATAGTTGCCAAAGTATATGTCACTGTAGAGTTTCTGCTTCTATGTTCACCAATTGCACTGAGTTGGAAATACATTAGTCCAGTTCAGTTTCAATTATTCTGACTTCTCATTAGAGAGAGGATTGATAACTACAGTTTTGCTAATAGCATATAAAGCTTTCTGTGATCTAGATTTAATTTAGGCCAATTCCCAGCACAGTGTGAGCTACTGTACAGTCAATGAAATAAGACAACCTAATTTTCTCACTTCATGCAGTTAGCTACACAGAGGCTGTGCCACAAGCCATTTGCCATTTACCATTCTCTGTGTGGATCTTAATTTATCAGTGTTTTTATTTTTATTTCTATTGTTGACACTGTTACAGATGCCCCCCATTTCTCCTCCTTTACCCACCTCCACCCAGCCCCACCCCCTCTCTTTGGCCATCCCACATTGTTACCTGTGTCCATGGGCTATGCATATATGTTCTTCTTTCTTGTTTTTTTTATCCCCACTCGAGGATGTTTTTAATTGATTTTTAGAGAGAAAGGGAGAGTGTGAGAGAGAGAGAAATAGATCGGTTGCCTTTCATATGTGCCCCAACCAGGGATTGAACCCTCAACCTAGGTATGTGCCCTGAACGGTAATCAAACCCACAAACTTTTAGTGTATGGGACCACGCTCCAACCAACTGAGCCACCCAGCCAGGGCAACATATGTTTTTTGGCTAATCTCTTCACTTTCTTTCATCCAGTCCTCCCATCTCCCTCTCCTCTGACCTCTGTCAGTCTGTTATTTTGTCAGTTTAAAAAAATCAATTATCGATAGCCTGCTTATAAAGTCACATTGTGATAGACAGGAATGAGAAGAGCAAGGATGATTGGCCAGGTATAGAAGGTCATCAGGATAGAAAGTTCCAGGTGCCTAGCAAAGGACAATTGTAGGGTAGGACCTTGCCGCCTGGGTGGCCTTTCCTCCCCTAGCATATCACCGGTCATGTGGTTTGGACCCCTTGACCTTTCTTCCCTAGAGATAACATCTAGGCCTCAGTTGTATTCCAGGTCCAGGTCCAGAAAAGCAGCAAAACCAGCCACGGCTGACCTCAGGACCAGCTGCATTGAATGATGGCCCCTGCCCTGGCACCAGTCAGTGGAGACCACAACCCTGAAAGGACACACCTGGAAAGCTGCTGAATATTATAAGGAGGCCTTTCCCTGGGACCTCCCCTAAGATAAAGCCATTAGGACAGAGGACCCAGCACTCTCCCTCATAGGAGCATGCCCATGCCTTTCCCTTCCCCTTTCTTTCCCCTTCACCCCTCCCCCAGGCACATTACCATTAGCCTCCTCAGTCCCAAGCTCCAAGGGCCCTTCCTTTGCCTCTAGAACTTGTCTCCTAAGCCCATTTTTTCTAGAAATTCTTCTTCCACCTCTGTAATTTTACCAAGTAAATGTTCTCTTATAGTTTGGGTCTTGGCTCTAAATTCTTTTCTAGCCAGGACCCAAGTTCCGAGGTTGCTGATCCCAGGTCCGATCTGACCCCACCAGCCTAACACCAAGTTCTGTTCCCACTGCTTACAACAACGTGTTCAAATTAGAAGTGGGAATTTTTGATACAATGTAAGTTAAAATGTTTTTAAACACTTAATGGGATGAGTATAACTCTAGCTTCATGTCTTTTTTTTATTTAAATCAAGTTCTTCTGTTAGTATAATAACTTAAATCATGTGAATATACTCACTACTTTTCATTTAAAGCAGTCTTTTCCAAAGGATATTCCAAGAAACATTTTACATATATGTTAATGAATGTAAATGCAAAGCACAATGAAAATGTTATATTAAAGTAAAAAACATGCTTCTCTTTCATAAAAATTCTCATAAACTTTAATATGATATTGTGTATTATTAATCTCTAAGAGTACTGTGGAGTAAGTAGTGTTTCTCAACTTAATTGGCAACAGTATCCTCTTTTTATCATTGGTCATCTTGAGGACCATCAATCATGAACTGGGAAATGCTGATCCAATTAAAACACTGTGATTTACAATATAAGTAAAACAATTTTATCTTAAAATATATGAGAATGTGCCAGGCCTCTCATTCCTGCAACAGACATTAAAGCTCCAGGTTCAAGAATGAATAAAATACTCTAAGCAACATCTAAGCAAAACTCAGACATTTATTCAAAAGGTATATGATGAAGTATTATCTTTTACATATGAAGCATACTGGGCATTAAAATTAATGCAAAGTGAATATTAAAAAATGCTAATATGTGATTCTTATGTGTAAGAGAACCAACGCAAAAGGGGAGTGGTTGAGGCAATCTTTAGAAAGAGTAACACATTAGTTAATTAATGTCCCAGGTGGGACTCATTTTTGTAATGTTTTTATCGATTTGAGAGAAAGAAAGAGAGAGAGAGAGAGAGAGAGAGAGAGAGAGAAAGAAAGAGAGAGAGAGAGAGAGAGAGAGAGAGAGAGAGAAAGAAAGAAAGAAAGAAAGAAAGAAAGAAAGAAAGAAAGAAAGAAAGAAAGAAAGAAAGAAAGAAAGAAAGAAAGAAAGAAAGAAAGAAAGAAAAAGAGAAAGAAACTTCTTTTGGTTTCTTTTGGTTGCCTCTCACACATGTCCTGATGGGGGATGAAATCTGGAACCTAGTTATGTACCTCAACTGGGAATCAAACCTGCTACCTTCTGGTATAGCTACAACCTTCCAACCAACCAAGACACACTGACCAGGATGAGGTGGGACTCATTTTTTGATGAGCACACTACAGTCCAGCATTACCTAATAGACAGCAAGATTATGAGACATTGGGAACTTGGATTTGTTTCACTGGGAATGGAATGGTAGCAAATAAATTAAATAATAATGGAAAGGTGCAGAGTGTGAACCACTGTGTCAAGATCCTGAACTCATCATTACAAGCTCTGTGAAGCCAGGCCTACCTTTCAAACCCTGGTTGCAGGAGCATAGCAAGGAGCAGCAACCAACACAAAACATCTAAAACAACCTGCTGACATCACAGTTTTGCCTATGAGCAGTCTTATGAAACAGAAAGAAAATTTTTTTCATTTTTTAATGCTATTACCCACTCTCCATCCCATCTCATCTCTCTGGATATACACAACTGCATATCAGAGGTCCAGAAATCCAGAAAGAGATTTATACAATATGATAATGATAGAGTATGGTTAATGATACTTAGATGGCTGTATAGAGGCAGGAGTTACAGAAAATACCTAGCAATTGAAAAATAGGCAAAACTATAATAATAGTTACCATGTTAGAGCTAGCACATATAAAATTTGCCACACACCTGGCCGGGCGTGGCTCAGCGGTTGAGCGTCAACCTAGGATCCAGGAGATCGGGGTTTGATTCCCAGTCAGGGCACATGCCCTGCTTGCAAGTTCGATCAATGACTCTCATCATTGATGTTTCTGTCTCTCTCTCTCCCTGTCCTTTCTTCTCTCTGAAATCAATAAAGATATATTTTTTTAAAAAAAAATTTGCTACATGGCATGAACTGTTGTTCTAAAATCTATATTAAATAATTTAACTCTTAATACACCTCTGTGAGGTAAGTATTTCCACCATTCCCATTAAAGATAAGAAAACTGAGGCCCAGACCGGTCAAGGATATTGTTCAAAGTTGAAGATAGTATATGTATAAATAGAATTCAAATCCAATCATCCGATTCCATATTCTTTGCTACTAATGACTACAGTTGCTCTAAGATGTTTTCCGAAATTTAAGTTTGAATTTCCAAGAGTTGATCTATCTAATAAAAGTAATTGATTTTACATCTCCTAAAGGAATGATTAACCATGCATCTATTGCATACAGTCAGTGCACTACTTGCGAGTTTTTAAAACCTATTCCAAATCAGAAGGCCACGCCCAAATGCTGTATGGCCATGTTTAAGGATCTCTCTTAGAGTGGAGAAGCATTTTTCTTCTGTCAAGATAAAGCTAAAATGGAAAGACAGGAAGGGGAAATTTTGATTTGTAGGTTTTTTTTATCTCAGGAGCTCTCTGACAATCTGCTGAGCTGCTGTTTTATGCAGTGAGACTTTGCCGACCGTGTCAAGACAGCTTGCAGACAACTCATTTTTTATTTAGGAAATGTGTGCTTAATGGCTTCAGCGTCTGAAGTTTCTTTTGAATCCAATTTTGTGGTGTGCTTGTTTTGGTTTCATTTCATTTGGAATTTGGCAGATAGGGAGTTGTGAATGAAAACTTTTCTTGTTTATGTACTTTTCTCTGCACACAGAAGAGACCGAATATGAATTAATTATGATTCCATATGAAACCAATAACTTGATTACTGAAATCTTCATATGTCTTAATATATTTCATTATATTATATATTTAATGATTGCATTTTCCCTACATTTCTTCATTTTATAGAACTATTACAAATAATTTATATTGGTGTAGTTTAATGTTTTTTTCAGGTGGTGGTATAAGTTTATCTTATACCAATGATATATATATATATATTTTTTAAATATATCTTTATTGATTTCATAGAGAGGAAGGGAGAGGGAGGGAGAGAGAAACGTCAATGATGAGAGTCATTGATTGGCTGCCTCCTGCACACCCCAGACTGGGGATCAAGCGGTGACCCGGCATGTGCCCCAACCCCAATCGAACCATGATCTTCTGGGTCCTAGGTTGATGCTCAACTGCTGAGCCACTTCATCTGGGCACCAATGATATATTTTTAATGTTAACACTGTCAATACATAGTTTACGGAGCCAGTGTGTTTCAAATAGTATGATTGGTGTGTTTTTTTATTTTCTCACTATAAATTTGCTTTAGGCATTAAATGAGTAATAATAACAGAATATCCATATTAATTATATATCTAGGGTCTGCTAAATACATACTGATGTCCACACTAATGTCAATTCTATATGGATTATATTTATGCAGTAATTCCCTGGAAACATTAGTAAATCCATCTCTTGCTTCTTTTTCAAGACCCTCAAATGGGCTTTTGAAGTCAATGAATTCTGAATTATTTATCATTTTTCAGAACGATAACAATAGATAAGAAATAGTTTCAGATGCATTTGGTTTACTGATTACAGCTTGTCATGATCATTCAATTATGTGGGTGAAATCTTACTTGTCAGAGGGTATTTCCTTATTGTAGTTGATGTGATTCTCTCGCTGCAATTTCTCAGGTTTTGAATGCTTGATGTGAATGCTTTGATTTCTTTCCAAAAACAGGAAGAATCTTTTGGTATGCACTATGCAGTTTTAAGCAAAAATGCAATGATTTTAAGAAATGGGTAATTAAATTCTATTATTGTGGGCATATCTCATTTTATTGCAGCATTAAGAACATTCTTACTCTACAGGGCAAGGAACCAATTTGGGAAGTGTATCAGTTGCTGAGTATGTCTTTTAACCAATGCCAAAGACCTCAGCAGGGAAAAACATACTGCTTTGACCCATTATGATAACCTTACCTCTCTCCATTATTTTGGGCCAGTAAGTGCCACTACCTTGTCCCTGACTCACTGAGATACCATCATCTTCATTTAATTCAGAGAACCCAGTTCAAGGGCAGCAGTTCCCATTGTCATGCCATGCTTACAGAAAGCACCACTAGTGAGCTCCTAAAAGATGTCAGGGCTCCCTTCATCTATATATTTCTCAAAGTCTAGGGGAACAGAGAGAGATCTACATGACCTTCCCAAAGGATATACTTAAGAAGTTGGTGAGTAGGTCTTACAAAAATCCATGTAATACTCTGATCTCTCTGAGCCTTTTGATATCTTTCTCTACATTAGTCCAAGGAAATGCTGGTATTTTAAGTTTATTTCAGTATAGTCCAATTTTGGGCCCAGATATCAAAAAGTCAACAAAACAAATCCTTACAGCCATTCCTATATACTCAAGCTAACACAGTAAATCCAGAATATCTGCTTAGTACACCCATATCAACTTATTATGCCAAGTTAAATAGTACATTCCTTCCATTCTCATACTCCCTTGGGATCCGTTCTCACACATATTCCTCAGGTATTTGTTGATGTAAATTGGCAAAATCTTGCAAGTTTGTAGGTGGTTATGACACCTTCTCATTGTTGACAATTTGTGTCTGACCCCCAGGAGCCTGCCAGAACTTAAGTCTGGTCATAGGTCGAGAAGCAATGAAAGGTGGGGGGGGGGGTAGATTCTTAAAAGGTTCAACTATCTCCTACAAAGCAACTATAACAGGGCAGACTCTTAGTTATTAAAAGAGAGAGAAATTAGTAGTCCAGGGAGGAAAAAGCAGTTTTACCGGAGAAGAAAGCTGAGCATGTTTTATGGGTTCAACATTACCCATTTCATTGGAATCTGCCATAATCCCTAAGTTAATTTTCAGTGTCCCACTCCTTCTCAACTGCTTCTCTAAATATAACAAAGAATATTCTACAAGATTGTACATTTAATTTGTGTTATAATTCAACCACATGCATGATTAGACTTTGGATTTTCTTTTCAAAAATACCATCACCACAGCTATAGGAGATAAGGGATCCTTTTAGAGAAACCGTAGAAACTGGCTCTGTATTCTTGACCTGAATATTTAAAGCCCTGAGGGCACCTTTATTTTTTTCCACAAGTTTTTCAACATACTTAGAAAAAATCAGTTAACTCAATTATATTCCTTATTTACACTAAAGTGTTCTATTGTAGTAACTACTTGACCACGCAGAGACAAAACTTCTATAGTCACTACCATGACTACCAACTTTGTGAGTTCATAATCAACCATGTTGTGGTGGGCCTAGCTGTTGTGGGTAAAAAAGGTGGACAGTTGGAGAGATTCTAGGCATGGTGTGGGCAAAAGCAAGAACAAAATGAATCCTCTCCACACAATGGAGTCAGCATCTCATCATCTCTAACTTACAGTGACCTTCAGAGCATAGCTGCAGCTTCACTTTTGCCTCTCAAATATCATGCAATTACACCTTTAAGTAACTCTGATCTGATAGAACACAAGAAAGGAGAGTCTAGGAAATATAGTTTCTAATATAACCATGTTAACAACAGAATGATCTTGCATACTGGTTAAGGAGTTTAGTATAAGGCAGACACTGTACTAAACCCTTTAATTTGTATTATGCATTTAATCTTTATAACAAACTTGTGTAATTGGTGCTATGTTTATTTTTTACCCGAAAAATACCAATAACATAAAAACGATAATAAAATAAGCTATAAATACCCCACTTATACATACAAACATAAAAAACAAAAGATGTCCCCTCCCTCCTCCGATCCCATCTTCCACCTGTGCACCCCCACTCTAATTGTAATTACAATAAGTCCTTTGTATCCATGAGCTCTACATCTATGAATTCAACCAACTGCAGATCAAAAAATATTCCAGAAAAAGAAATTTCAGAAAGTTGATCCCTAAACAATATAGCATAATCACTATTTACATAGCATTTACATGGTATTAGGTATTATAAGTAATCTAGAACTGATATAAAGTATATGGGAGCATGTGTATAGGTTATATGCAAGTACCACACCATTTATATAAGGGAGTTAAGCATCTGTGTGTTTTGGTAACCTCAGGGGTCCTGGAACCAATCCCCTGGGCTACAAGGGAAAATTACTGTTCACTGTTTGTTGTATATCCTTCCTGACTCTTCTGTTTGTGAAAGGACAAGGCTATCTAGAGCAATTCTGATGGTTTGGTAATCAAAGACCCTCCCAGATGGTTTGTAATCTTCAGTGAGAGAAGGGGGAAGACATGCAATATGATTATGATGTAAATCTCAAAGTGGCATAGGAACTCAGAACTTAATATAGTTTAATTTATAAAAATAAAGAAATGTGATATTTCTTTCACACCTCAGTTTATAAACTAACATTCATCCTGGTTCCTTTAGCTAGAGTTCTGGCCCTAATTCCTTTTAACTCTCTTCCACTGCTGAACAACATATATGTTAGAAATTACACTAGTCCCTAAGTTTATATTAAGCAGGTACCTCATTGGACTCTGGACCTTAGCTAACCCTTCAAGTTTAACCCTCTTGGTCTCATACCTTTGTAATTTATAAAAGGTCAGGAAAGAAAAATCTAAGTAAAGCATTTGTTCCATTATCATGTTTAGGTTCAACTACATGACTGTCTCAAAATTCTACCTTCCTTTCCTGTGTCCTTGCCATACTTCCCCTGTAAACAGAGTATACTTTTCAACCTCCTTTGGGTTTGGCCGTATGACCTGCTTTGATCAGTGGAATTTGAATAGAAATGATACTGTGCAGTTATGACCAAAGGGCTGATCTTGACCTAGAGCCTGAAGCAAAACTGCTCTGGGCGACTTTCTAAGCCCTGAGTGGGAAATAAAACTCTATATTGAAAAATCATAAGAATTTATAGTTGATTAATATGCAGTATAAACAGAGCAATAACTAGTTTTTCTATCTATGGGTGCAGAAGGGTAGAGGATCCTTTCTCTAAGTAGGTGGGCAAGAAATCAATACCAGGTGTATGTTAATGATAACATATTATAATTATTATGTGATAACATTCAGGGAGAAAAATCCAATAATAAAGAGTTAAAAATAGAGATTTCTTTAAATAAAATACTATTTTCCGGGTTTTCTTTAATTCTTGGCTAATGCAATAGTAGCTGGTAAGTTAACTATCAAAGTATGTTTTATGGCTAAAGTTATACTGAAAAGAAAATTAATACTACTAAATATTTCCATTGTTAAATGAAAACAGGTATTAAAATGCTCAACTCAAAATGTTAGAAAGAGAATCATTTTAAAAACTTAAAACCTCATAATTAACAGTAAAACACTAGAGAAATGCCCATGAAAATCAGAAGAAGAGAGTTTACCCAGTATCATCACTATAATGTGACATTTGGAGAAACTTACCCAATGAATAATATAAAGAAGAAATGAAAAGCCAGTTTAATTATTTCTTAATAATAGTTATTGTCCTAACAAATACAAAAAAAAACCTAGAAAATTTTGTAAAATTAATACGAGTTAATAAAAAGGTATATACTAAAATAAGCATAAGAAATCATTAGTACTATATAACCTAGGAAGAACAAACAAAATAGACATTTTAATTAGAATATATATAATTCAACATTGCTAACAAAAAGTATAAAATACATAAAAGTAATCTTAAGAAGAATGTGTTGAACATATATGAAAAAGATATATAAATTTCACTGAGAATCTTAAAAAAAGACAGGAATAATTGAAAAAAAAACTGCAGTATGCACCCAACTGAGATGAAAAGACATTAAGAGTCTTTTCTAATTATGATATAGGTTTAATATTATTTAAATCATATCCCAAAGTGATTGTTTTCAGAAATTGACAGAACGGTTTCAAAGTTTATTAAGAAGAGTGCATATATTTAAAGACCCAAGAAAAACTTTAAGAAGAAAAGTAATGAGGGAGATTTGCTATGACAAACAGGTGAATGGAATGAAATAAACTTTCCAGAAACAGACTTTTGCAATGATCCTAGACAGCAATAAAAATAGCATCATAAATCTGTTGGGGGAGGGGAGGGCAGAGAGAAGGGAATGTTTTATTCAATAAATAATACTGAGACAATAGTTTATCTCTTTGAGGAAGAAAATATCATATACTCACCTAACAATATGCAAAAAGATTTTATTCTAACTTAACAAAATAAAAATCATAAAAAGAGAAAATATTTCATAAATGTCAGATCCCAAGGTAGAGAAATACCTTTTTATAGTAAATGTCCTTTTTTTAATTTTAAAAATTTACAAACGTATAAAAAGCAGTGAGAATAGGATGATGAATTCCTGTGTTTTCATTATCCAACTTCAACAGCTATCTAAGTTCTGAAACTTTCTGTGACACTGATGAACCAAATTACCTAGGAAAAATTCTACATATTTTATTATATAAATTTATGGGGGGAAAATTTTTTTAATTAAAGTCCAAATGACATATTTATCAGAAGGTCTTTGAAAATCTAATGGAGAAGGTATCCTGTGACAATTAGCTAGATAAAAATAAACATACTTTATGCAAAATGCAACAAAAACTCATAAAAATTCCAGCATCTTCAATTAAATTAGAAAAACAGCTACAAATTTAAAGCAGAAAGAAAAATATTTGCCAAACAGTGTGCACTTTGGAGCAAAGGGGGGAAGGTATAACCTTCCACACTTCGAAGGAGAATATTCAAGAAGTAAATGGTGCAGCTCTGTAAGGTCCTGGCATCATTTACTTAGACTGGTAAGAGTTGTGGATATGAGCCAGGGACAGGAAAAATAAGTAAGACCCCGATGCGGACCCAGTTCCCTACTGCTAACCAGCAGAGCACCATTCCAAAGGCCTGTGCGCTTGAGCCCCGGCCCAGGGGGCTCAGCCCGTTGAGCACCCTCCCGTGCACCGCAAGGTTGCTGGTTCGATTCCCTGTCGGTGCCAGTAAGGGAAGCAACAGATTGATGTTTCTCTCACGTCGATGTTTCTTTCTCTCTCTCCCCCTCCCTCTCTCTTTCCTCTTTCCTCTCTCTAAAATCAATAAAGTATATTAAAAATAAATAAAAGTCAGTGCACTTGAAAAGAGAAACAAGAAATAAAAACAATGAGAAGAAAAAGACAAAATATTCAGTTTGCAGTAGATATGACATATTTAGAAAACACAGGAAAATGAACTAAAAAACTATTAGAAACAATGAAAAAAGTGAATCAGGAGACTGATTACAAAATCAAAATATAAAAGCAACAACTTTTCAATACACAGACCAAAGTGAGTTAGAAAATTTAATAAATAAGTAGACCTTATTTTCTGTTGAAATAAAAAACTAAGGTGAATCATTTAGGAAGAAACTTAAAAGAACTGTGTAAGGTTTATACAAAAAAAAACAACAAAAACTTTAAAGTCCTATTGAGGCATGTTAAAAAGACTTGAATAAATGGAAACACATAACTTGTTCATGGAAACCCAAATTACACACTGTAAAGATATTAATTCACTCTAAATTAACCAATTACATCAATACAAAACTGAAACAAAATAATTTAACAGAAAAAAATAATAGTTTTGATCTGTTAAAATAAACAAGCAAAACTAGTCAAGAAAATTAAGGGGAAAACTGGGAAGGAGCTCAGAAGAATATTAAAATATAATAGAGTTACATAAATTAGAGTAGCTCAGTAGAAGTGGGGAAATACACCCATGACTCTCAAATGGAACAGAAGAATCAGCTAGGGTGAATGTTACCTCTGAAATGTCTCTGGGGTCCAAACATTAAAAATTCTGATTTGCTAGCTCAGAGTTAGAGTGTGGAAATGTGCTCATTTTTTTATAGGAAGATTCTCAGGTGATTGTAATACAAGTACAATTGTCCTTTCCTTAACAAAACTACCAATTTAACTTTATCTTCACTATGAGACATGGTGAAACAGCCAATGCCCTCTGCATCCTGAAAACACAGCCAGTGGGCTAATTGCTTGCTTGCATTCCCACAAATTTGTTCCCATGGTTGAGTCTATTATGTTCTTTCTCAGAACTAAAACTAAAAAGTTAGAACTGTTTATGCCTGCTGATTCCAAACAGTTACCTACTTTAATTAAACATTACATAAACCTATGAATTGGGTGTTCAAAAAGAAAGTTGTTTCTATTAAAACTAAGTTAGATGTTTTAGAAAAATACAAAAAAAGTAAATTGCTGAAAAAATCTTTTGAATTAGTGTGGATGAGAAAACTATAACAGATTAGGACAAAAGCCATAGAAAAATACACAGGTTACTCATAAATATCTTTCTTTAAGACCTTGCTCCACTTAAAAGAAACATGTAAGTACCATTAATGCAAACCTGATAACAAAAATTACAGAACCATAGTTAAAGGAAATGTCTGTAACCTAATTCAAGAGGATAGCAAATAATGTGAATTTATATGTTTTTAATTAAAATAATTAGGGTTTTATTTTTTAATGATTCTCCACTTTAACCAGTTTATTGATTAACAGAGAAAACACTCTTCCCAATAATTTTAGCTGAGAGTACATCTCTAATGAAAGAAAAAAACAATTTGAAAAACACTAAATAGACAGATCAATGAAACATAATAGTGTTCAGAGATGGACAGATTAAATAGGACATTTAAAAAATATTTATTCCAAACAGATGGGGGAAAG
The DNA here is from genome assembly GCF_964146895.1 of Miniopterus schreibersii. Lineage (NCBI taxonomy): Eukaryota > Metazoa > Chordata > Mammalia > Chiroptera > Miniopteridae > Miniopterus > Miniopterus schreibersii. The sequence continues at coordinate 114,474,568 of NC_138102.1, read as the reverse complement.
ATAGATAAAGGATATTGACAAATTCAAGTAGTCATTTGGAAAAATGTTTTACAGCTATATCTTTTTTGTCTTCCTCACACAAAAATAAACTTGAAAAGGAAAACAAATGTAATAAGGTCAGACACGTACAAAAAAAACCCACTAAATGTTTTAATACAATTGTAATGAGATAGATCTTTTAAGTATGACATTACGTAAGTTATAAAGATGTTGAAAACTAGACAACAGAGCCAAAACCGAGTGGCTTATGCTGAGCCCCACATCATGAAACAGAATTATAGTTTCAGCTCTCTCGGAAATGGAATCTTAAACCAGCCAATCAGGAATCACCTGATCAGCCTTAAAGAAATCTGCCTGATAGGCCCCTGCCATTCCCTAAAAAAGGGAACTTTAAAATAACCAACACAGTTTGTGTCTAGTGTGTATAACTTCCTTGTTCCCACTCCCTTCTGCTTGTCTTTCCTTTTGAACAGCTCTTCAGAGATCCTATCTGCTAGATTGGATGTGCACGATTCAAACTGATTTTCGCTCAAACTCACTTTTAAAATATTTTTTTAAATTGATCTTTATTGTTGAAAGTATTACAAATGTCCCCTTTTTTCCCCCCACTGATCCCCTTCCCCCTGCACCCCTCCCCCAGGCCTTCGCCACGCTATTGTCTGTGTCCATGGGTTATGCATATATGCATACAAATACTTCAGTTAATCTCTCCCCACCTACCCACCCACCCCTGCCTTCCCTCTGAGATTGGGCAGTGTGTTCCATGCCTCTATGTCTCTGGATCTGTTTTGTTCATCAGCTTATTTTGTTCATTAGACTCCACATATGTAAACTCTTAAAATATTTAATATGCCTATTTACCTTTTAACTTTTCTTAGTGTGGAAGTCAGAACCTAAAGAGGAAAAAAAATCCCCCACCCCCCCCCAAGTCCCCAGGAGCAAGGAGCAACCAGACAGGTACTTGTCCAGCCCCTTGAGCTTGCTGCTTTCTCTCTGCCTAGGGAGGTGGTGGGTAAATTTTTGGTAACTCCACAGCTTTCTCATCATGAGCTTTCCTACTTTAAGTATTTCTTTTCCCAGACTTGGTCTGGAAACCATTGGATCAGTCTGGCTCTAATTTAGAAAATGGACTGGTTCTGGGGTAAGACTGGATCCAACTTAGAAATTAGACTGAGTCTGACTTAAACTAGGCTTGGCCCAGTGTGAGACTCCAGGTGAATAAAAATTGGTTTTAAGACTGAACAAGCAGATTAACTTTACCAAAGATAATCTTGAGTTACTGTGGCCACAGCCAAGCACTTTTAATCTGGATAAGCTCATCCATTTATAAGGTACCCTAAAAAAAACGGGTTTCAGCCAAGCACTCAATATAAAGGGAGAAGGGAATTTTTTTCCTCCTCTAGTTTCTTGACACCCAGATAAGACCTGCTGGAATACCTGGCTAGCACCAGGGCCTGCAGACCAGATCCTGGGAAAACTGGCAGAGCCAGCAAAGGGTGAGAATCCTTGTTGAACTCAGCTTTCCTAGATCTTTCTCTGTGGTGCCAGGTTGAGAGAGGATGGTAAAATTTCACATTGTCCCTTCCTATCCTAATTTAGATTGGCAACAAAAAACAAACAAAAACATTTGTAAGAACTAGATCTTTGAATTGTGACTTGTGAATTTGCTTTCCAGTATGGATTGGTATTGATCCTTTCCTTCCCAGGGGCAACTATTGCCTTGTTGTTGGCCTTGTTTTGTGTCCTGAGAACTTGGCTTGGCAACCATCAGATTGAGGGCCCCAAAAGTATGGTCTGGCTAGACAGAAATGTGGATCGAATTCCATTTACAGTGTGGGTCCTACTGGCTGTTGCCATCTCAGAGATCCTGGCGTGGCACATGCAAGTTAGTAGAGGATTCTCTAAGGGCAGTTTATTCATTAACCTAGAATCAAAGCAAGACCACTTCCTTTTTAGATCTCCCCATATCCAGTTGTGTCTTGGAGTTAAGGGTTCTCCATTGATATTCTATTTATTAGACTTAGACAACAATATTTGTTCATATAATTATTGTTTACAAATAACACTATCACTGATAGGACTGACCTCAAAACATTGTGCTTTAGGTTCACTTACAGTTAACTTAAGGATTATAAAAGGGGGCAAAAAATCAGCTGCCCTTTGGAGAAGTTGACTTGAGAAGTCAGAAGGCTGTTTAATGATTCGGGAGGGAAAGAGGCCCTACATAATTGAACAGCTTAAGTGAAAGATATGTGTCCCCATTAAGTCTGAACTCAGTTACCAAAACCTTATTAATTAAATCATTCTAAAGAGTGTTTTGAAAAAACAATTAGTGGTATTACATTTTTCATTTTTATTTTCTTATCTTTTATACTTTAATTTTTGTAATAACATGAGAAATTAATTGAAACACTTTTAGGTGATATTTAATTCAAATAATAATATTTGATAGCTTAGAAATAAATGAATTGAAGAAATTAAATATATATTTATTAATGTAAGACTATATATTTTATAAATGTGAATTATATCTTTTACTTAATATTATAATAGCTAACATAAAAATCTGCCTCTATGCTGACATGGTGTCTTTTAGGAAATTTCAAATTATGATAGACAATAAGTTGAATACTGTCTGTTATTTGGGGAAATTTGCCTGAATCTTTTTTTAAAAATATCTGGCAGTTGGGTTTGGCATAATACTGGAAACCCCTAATTGGTCAGGCTCTGGGGATGAAGACAGGCATATTTTATTTGTACCCTCCAAAAAAATGATAGTTCCAAAACTTACTAACACTCATTGGGCAGGAACTAGAGACAGCTATTTGTCAGCAGTTGACAGAACTATATAGTAAATTGGGGCCCAGGTGTATATCACAAAGTCATTAAAAAATCTCCAGGATCTCAGCCCTGGCCCAGTAGCTCAGTTGGTTAGAGCATCAACCCGGTGCCCCAAGGTTGGGGTTTTCTTTCCCAGTCAGGGCACATACAAGAGTAAACCAATAGATGCATAAATGAGTGGAACAAAAGAATGATGTTTCTCTCTCTCTCCCTTCCTCTCTCTCTAAGATCAATAAATTTAAAAAAATTCCAAGATCTCTGTGAAATGTGATTTATTCGACAAAAAAAGATATAAGTAAATTGAAGAAAACCAGAAATTTCAGTGAAACTGGGAGTTCTCCAAAGAGCTGTTTTTCTATCTTCCAAGAAATAAATTAGCTATTTTCTAAGGTCTCAATTAACTTTTCTAAAGTGTCAAACAATGGAGAATGAACGAGGCAACATCACTGAAAGCTTCTTTGGGGATTTTCCTAATGATAACTCACTCTGAGCAGGAGTTCTGCATTCTTTTATGTTATATTCTTATCATAGTAGAGTTTTGCACCTGCACTATAGCATAGCTCTGTGTTTCAGACAAACAATGGGAACCTGGTTTCTCTCCATGATATGAGTGCCTTAGTATCAATATATATGGGAATTTTCTGGGGGAAAATTTAGGGCTACATCTAGCAACAGTGAATGCTTCTTCATACTAATATAAAATATATATTTCTCTTTTCAATTTTTCCAATATAATCTACATTTATTCAGAGGAAAGCAGCCAGCAATCATCAGCAATAATAAAACAATGCACAATACATACATATACACAAACGCTCCTCCTCCTCTTCACATACACACATGCACGCACACATAAACAAAACACGTTTTCAGGGTTTAACAGGTGACAAACATGTTATTCAGCCCTGGAGGTACAGAACTGACATGCACCAGAATGTCATCAGTTTGGGCAAGTCACAAAGTTTTAGTAGTGTGAGAAGCCATTCTCAATACACAATGACAATTGTCAATCATATGTAGCTCCTGTCCTACCTTCCGTCTCATGGAGAGAAGTTGCAACCATAAGTAAACAATAAAAAAGCTGTTTCTCTTAAAAAAAAAAAAAAATCTCCATAACATTGGAGCCCCAAATTCATAGCTCTAGTCCACTGATGAAAACATAATTTTAGGGGCTTAGAAAGAGGTCTTCCCTTGCCTCCTGCCAGATTATAGAAGGATGTTCATGCCTCAGGGGTTCCAAAGAAATCTGCTCTATTCAGGGCCCTGCGGAAGAGGGTTTGTTGTGAGAATACATTGCAGTATGCAATAGCAATATGTGAGAAGTTATAGTAACAGACAACCCCAAAAGGTCTCTAGAGCTCAGAAAAGGAAGCAAATTGTGGATACCACATAGTACACTATAGAACTTGGTGTCTGAGTAATCATGAGAATCTCCCTAGAGTGCAGTTAGGGGGGAAAAAATTATAACAATATGTGGCTTGGAATATATTTATAGTATGTGATGCTGTGCTGAAAAGTAAAACTGTGTGTATCTATAATGCAACTTAAATAGAGAAGAGTATATAGAATCTATATGTAGAAAAACATGGTAAATGGTAAGAGCGGTTGTTAACACTGATGACTGGATATGTACACTTTTAATATTCTTTCTATTTTCTGTTTTCCAATTTTCCTGTGATAAAGTATGCTATATGCTATGTAGTGCTTTATACGTGAAATGTTAACAATGTTAAGATGAGTTTCATCTATATTTTTATTTGGTGATAGAAGTAATGAAAAGGAATTGGTGCATTATCAAAATAGGCATCCAGAAACAATGGCTTTAGAAATGTCAAAGTTCCTTAATTTTCTATTTGAGTGAGCACTTTAGTGCATAAGGTTCATTGTTATATCCAGTGTTGGCTTAAAGGTATAGAATAATAGCCCATAGCATCATTCATTGTTGGAGAACATATTTATCTACTAATTGAACTTACTATTTTTATAAAAGATAAAGCTTATTTCTTCCCAAAATAAAATTGTAAGTTTCATTTTGAATTATATTCCTGTGTAAGATTATATAAATAACTACTTCTAACTATTTCTCTAGCTGAATTTTATATTTTATTTACTATCCAGATGCAGTGGAGAAAAAAATAAAAAAATAAAAATGCTAGGCTATATAAAAATATTGCTAACATAACATTTATTTTCCATTTAAATAGCAATGCAGGCACACTGCAGAAGAAATATATCCATACGGCATGCATAAACACCCTGGTTATTGATCCCTTAAGAGTTTTTGTGCTATAATAAGTTTGAAGACTGGGGGAATGTTTCGATAGCATTTCTCACATCATGGCATTTTTTTCCTATTATTATAATTTTTTCATTTTTACTTTAAATCATAGGAGGTTTTCATTATTACTTTTTATGTCATATACTATTCTTAACTGCTATTAAGTTGTTGAATATCTATGGTTAGTTTGTACTATTTACCTTTGAACCTAGATAACTGATATTTAAGGAGAACCAAAGATTATATGTGTGTTTGTACACATACAATCACACACACATACACACACATATATATAAAATATATGTGTGCATATATGCACATATGTGTATACATACTCACCTATATACATAGAGGACATCATGGAATTTATGCTCTAAAAATAAAATAAATTATGGCAGACTGAATACTGGATAAGAAGAGATGTGACTGAGAAAGGAAGGCACTTGACTGAGGAGAATCAATGTCAAATTCAGAAAAACAAGTAACATGTTTTTCCCCATCTCCCCTCCCGTTTTGATGCACCTCTATTAACATAATATTTCCCTTTTTTTTCTCAGAAGCTTAATTTCTGGAATTACTAGTAAGAAGAGAAAAAAAACATGGTCCAGGAATAAGGGGAAAACTACATAGTATTGCTTTCAGCAAGAATCTGCAAAGGTACATTAGAATATTAAAGGCTCTGAGAAGTCCTGTGGTAAATAAATCTGTCCAATTTTTCCTAAACCTATGTTGCAATGAAAATGTTTCTAAGAAGCTAATATTCAACAGAACCCACAGAAACACATTCTGCATCCCCTACCTTTCATTATCACACTTACCTTTGAAACACTGAATTTATAAATGTTCTAATTTTCAATGTTCTATTTTTCTGAGTTTTCCTCCCATTGTTTTTTAATTCTTTGCATCTTTTCCATTCTTTGGTATACTTTTCCTTCAGTTGCTCTCACATCCTTAACTATTTCACTCATTTATTTATTCACTAATGTTTATTTAAAACACCTACACTGTTAAGTTCTTTTCTTAATCCTCATACAATGATATGTTTTTATTGATTTTTAGAGAGAGAGAGAGAAAGGGAGAGAGAAACATCAATGTGAGACAGAAGCATTGATCGGCTGCCTCCCATACACCCCCAATTGGGGATTAAACCCAAACTTAGGCACGTGCGCTGACTGGTAATGGGACCCACCGCCTTTCTGCTGTGTGGGAGGACGCTCCAACCAACCGAGCCACCCAACCAGGGCTAAGTTTCTTTAACACAGCTCCCATTCCCTTTCATTCTTTTCTTTGCTACTGATTACCTTTTTATTTTTATTATTATTTTTAATCTTCACCCGAGGATATTTTTTCCATTGCTTTTCAGAGACGGGAAGGGAGAAAGAGAAAGAGAGAGCGAGAGAAATCGATGTGAGACACATCAATTGCTTGCCTACCACACGCACCCAGATAGGGGCAGGGGATCAAGTCTGCAACCGAGGTACAAGCCCTTGGCCAGAATCAAACCTCGGGACCCTTCAGTTTGAGGGCCGGCACTCTAACTATGAGCCAAACAGGCTAGGGTCTAATTACCTTTTTAAAACACCGTGATCATTTTCACTGACCCTTCCATTTATTTCAATTATTTTTCCCCCAACTTCTTTATTCTGCAAGTCCCTACTTATATCCTGCCCTTGTATGTACACACACACACAGGATGGGGTATATTCACTATGTTATCATTATCATAGCACTTTATGTAATTGTCCTTGCATTTATCTCTCACACACAAGCTCAGAGAGGTAGAATCTACCATAGTGCACAGAGTATTTATATGACTTTTAATTGTTGAATGAATAAAGGAATCACAGAATAATGCTACTAGCATGACTGTATTCTTCAAAGACTCTTGAACATATTTATATGGAGTATATCATAAATATTTCATTGTTTGAATGCAGTTGCTGTTGTAAAAGCTTTCATTGTTGAGTAGGTTGGTATTTTCCTTGATTGAATAAAAATTTGTTTTGTGGAAAACATTGATTTCATGGAGACAAGTAACAGCACTTAGTAGTTGGATTTAACAAATTCTTTACAAATATTAATCTGAATCAATCAATTTTTGAGAAGTGACTTTGTACTGATTGACATACCTAATCAGAACGGTGAAAACATCCAAAACTGTTTTTATGTAAAAAAAAGAAAGAAAAGGAGGGGAGGGGAGGGGAGGGGAGGGGAGGGGAGGGGAGGGGAGGGGAGGGGAGGGGAGGGGAGGGGAGGGGAGGGGAGGGGAGGGGAGAAGAGAAATCTTTTGCTAGTTAATAAAGTGTTAATAAAGAATATCAGAACCCAAAAATCCTAAAAATAAATTTTAAATCATCTATCTTTGAATGAGAAACATATGGTTATTAACTATATTATATGCTTAGTTCAGTTAAACATATTAAATATGATAAAAAGACCAAAAGTCTAATTACTAAAAGTAGATTAGATCTAATTGCAACACAGAACACTAGAAATTTAAACATACAGAAGAATTTTTAAAAATTTTATGAAATGCATCATTTCACTTCAAGAAAATATTAAATATTTATTATGGCCTGATAGGTTGATTTATTTGTGTAATCAATAATTAATCACTCTGAAAGCTTCAGATCTTTTATAAATACCAAAGGCTTAATAATTGCTTTACAAATCCTACATAGCATAGAATCTACAGACTTAATATATCAAGGAAAATGAATACACATTTGAAAGATGGCTGCTTTAAAAAGAATAAACTAAATCTCAAATGTTCATATTTTGAAATGTTTGCTTTTATAAAAGAGATCAGTGTGATGACAGGAAGATAAAAATAATACCATCTCTAAGCATAGATAGAGCATATGTATGGGCAAAAATGCCAACATAGCAAATTCACTGCCAGTTTCTGTTTTGAAAATATTAAATATGTATCCAACTCACAATTAGTCTGGATAGAGGAGGAAGAAATAAAATACATAGATTAAATTCACAGATGATCACTGCAGCCATTTATATTAACTCTATTCTCCAAATATATAAGAAATGTTATAATTAATCATATTGAGTTTCAACTCCTTTATATGTGCATCCTCCAATTATAATAGCCATAGATTTTAGGATTATAATAATGATGATTAATAGTGGTTTCACATTTATTGGGTGTGCAATGCCCTATAGCAAGGACTACATATGCAATCTCCTTTAAATCTTTTACCAACTTATTGGTAGAATTTGTTATGGCAAAACTCCACTATAATGTAATAAGTGATGTAAAAAACTTTCAAGTGCATAATATATGAAAAAATGTTATTAGAAGTATAATTAAATTATTAGATTGAGCCTGCACAATATTTGAGGGGACAGAGGAGAAGGGTTGTTGAGATGCAAAGATGCAGCCTGCTGGTCCCAACCGTAACTTGGTATCACCTAGTGGCAGTTGTCAGTTCTCTCCTTTGGGCTTTTTTTTTGGATTTAATATAATGATTTTAGTATTTATTTTGCATTATATAAAAATCAATGTGCATATATCATTATATAAATATACATCCTTATTCCAGAAAATACAAACAAGCAGAAAAATGATAAAAAGTCACTCATAGTCCTCTCACACAAAGATGACCAATTTTAAGACTTGAGTGCTGTGTTAACATCCAAGATGGTCCCCAATAATAGCTGCCAGTTCTGTCTTAAATATCTCCACGTGTCTTGAAAATGATGGTTAAGACTTCTGGGTCATAGGCAGCAGTTTCAGAAATTTTTAATGCCTATTTTGTCAATCAGATATGGAATGATTGGGCTTAGAAAGTACTAGGGACTTAGGGACTCACCCATCTTCCCTTATCCCAAAACAACTAGCCTATCATTCACTCACCTGGCCTTTTGCTCCCATCCAAAGTTCATTATGGCTACCATCCACAAGTTGTATGATTAATGGAAGCTCAACAGAGAAGAAGCCAATGCTGATTGCATTATCTGAATTTGTGTTATCACCAGGAAGTATATGCTATTTTTATCTTTATTGTTGAGAGTATTACAGATGCCCCCCCCTTTTCCCTCTATTGCCCACCACCTCCTGGTTCCTGCCCCATCCCAGGCCTTCACCACACTATTATCTGTGACCATAATTTTATCAAACCTGTTTTAAGAAAATATAAAACTAAAATTTAATGTTAGGTAACTTACCCAAAATCATTCAGCAATTAAGTAGAAATTGAGAATTAATCCTAAAACTATTTTCTTTGAAAGTAACAGAAACCAACACCAGTTAATGAAACACAAAAAGATGAAAACTAGTTTATTATAAGGATCCAGGTATTCTCTTGACACTCAAAGTCAGAATACAATCAGGAGAAACCTGTAATAAGGTGATGGAATAATAATATAGGGGACAGAGAAATACCTAGTTCTTTGCTTCTCTCTACATGTCTGCTTTATTCTGCTTTATTGCAAACCAGCTTTCTTTGCTGCTTTTCCTTGTTGCAGAAATAATCAACAGATTCCAGATATTATTTCTTCCAGTTAAGAGATCAGAGAGAATCAAATTAGAATCCTCAAGAAATTTACTGAGTATCTCTTGCATTCCAGATACTTTTGGGTGCAAGACACACAAAAATAAATATGATTCTTCCTCTTGAGGAAGCTACACTTTAGAGGAAAATAAATATCTATAAGCAAATAATGTCTTCAAAATATGGAAAGTGCTAAAATAGAGTGCTTTCTAAGTGTTTCCTTTTCTTCCATACTTTCCCCTACAATCAATATACCTCATAGCTGACAAATCTAATCATGGAATTTCCCAGTGTATTAGGCACTTTGAATAAAATTTGAACTCATTATCACAGTATAAACTTTCTACAAGAAACAGCCCTGCTTATGTCCCTAGTTTCATCTCCTACAATTTTATCCTTTGCTCCTGCCACAAGCCAAGCTCATTCCAACAACAGAAGAACTTTGTCCTCACTAAGCCCTCTGCAAGGAAGAAGCCAGCTCTAGATCTTGGCTGATTTCTTCCTCTGATTCATTTCATGTCAAATGTCACCTCCTCAGAGAGGACTTCCTTAACCACGATATAAAAAAAAAAGCACCCCGCACTTGAGGAGGGGAAGATGGCGGCCCTGTGAGAAGCAGCAGAGGCCCCCACTCCCAGCCACGGACTCTATTTCCTCCTAAAATCCTACGCAGCCAGCATGGAAAAACCAGAGACACATACCTGAGTGGGCGGAGTGCGAGTGGGGAGCACTGAAGACACATCACGGAATCCGGTACGAGAGGGGGCGTAGGAAGGGGGAGCCCCCCTGAAGCCTGTGCTGGGCGCCAAGCCCCGAGGCTGGAGGCTGCAAAGCTCCCTCCCCTCGGGAGTGCAGACGGCATCCAAAAGCAACAAGAGGGAAAGGAGCAACGAGAGGGGAAGGAGCGCCCCACAAGGAGGGCAGAGGGACCCAGGGTAGCGGTGAGTCCCGGAGGAGTCGGCGCCTTCCTAGGGAACAAAGCCTCTAATGGCGGCTGCGACCGGCGTCTAGTGCTCGGGGTGCTGACCATAGGGAAGGCTCTCCCAAGGTCTGTGGCGCCCAAGTGGTAAGGACCAGAGGACTGTGCTGAGGAGGGCACATGGGGACCCTCTGCCTCCCTGTGGGGCACTGTGTTGAGCCCCAGAAAGCACTGAATCTGCGTGGCGTGGGGGAGGAGAGGAGCCCTCCCGCCCTGAGCTCCCGGGGTGGAGAGGCTGGGATCTGAGACCAGCCCTGAGGGGCGCCGTGGTGGTGCATGGAGCCGCCCCAGCTTTGCTGAGACCAGCGGTGCGGGGAGCTGCGTGGAGCTGACTTTGGGTCCCCTCCCGCTGGGGGCCTTGGTGCGCGGGCAGTGGGACCTTGCAGGGCGGACTCTCTGCCTGTGTGTTGCTTTGTGCTTCTGTGAGTCTGATCACAGAACTGGCTCCCAACTTCCCAGCATGCACTGCGCAAAAAGACTAGAGGAGGCGGGGATTGGGGGGGGCTGCACAGTAGGCTTTCTGAGGGGCGGGCCTGATGCGACCATCCAACCAGAGCTGAGCAGGGAGGGGCGAAGCCCGCCGGCCTCTCCTGCAGCCGGGAGCGCCACCCCAACCGAAAGCGAGAGACCCAGCTCACTGAAGCCCCAGACACACCCCCAGGGCACAGTCCTGAGGGGAAGGGAGAGCAGCTCACAGGGGGACATTATGAGAATAAGACTCTCAGGGACTGTTGTTTGGGGACAGGAAGAAAAGATGAAAACCCCTGCTGGGGGCTGGGCAGGCAAAGGTCTCACCAGAATGTTTTTTTAATCAAACCCTCTGAGCCCAGGCTGCTGAAACAGCCCAGGCAGAAAAGGCAAGAGGCTGAAATCAATCTGAAGCTGCAGCAGGCCAGAGCCTGGGGAACTAGAATCAGAGGACAGGGTAGGGACTGAGGAGCTGGCGATGGAACAGAGACTAACTCCCTCAGAGTGAGTGTCTCACAGCAACACCTCTAAGGGGAGTGATACCCTGAGCTACACTAGCCACCCTGCACTCTAAAGACTTTATAGAAGACTCTGGAGCAAGACCAGGCAACTACAAGATTGCAAAATAGCTGACAAGAGGAGGAGGTCAACGGAGAGCCTCAGATCAACCACGTACTTAAGGAAACCAGAGCCAAACCTAGACGGCTCCTCACATTGGCTGACACACAAGTACCTCCCAGGAGAACTGAAATCAGCACACAAAACAGTGACCCTCAGACAACATAAGGTGCCCAGAAGAAACTCACCTGATTGACTATCTTTTTTCCTTCTGTTTTTTTTGTTTTGTTTGGTTGTTGGTTTTTAGTTTTTGTTTTTTTGTTTGTTTTTTCTTTGTGAGTTTGTTTATTTCTCATTTTTCCTTAGGAAGAAGAGAAAGGGGAGAAAATTTGTTTTTTCTTCTTTTTTAAATTTTATAAAAAATTTAAAAAAAAATTTTTTTTAAACATTTTTTAACTAAATTTTTTTCCCTTTTTTATAAAAGAATTTTGCCTTGCTTAGCTTGTTTTGTTTATTAGTTTAGTTTTGTTCATTTGCTTTGTTTTGTTTTATCCTTGCTTCTACCATCAAGACTTTCTTGATATTCTCTGCTTAACAACTGGAACTTCATCATTAAAACCAAGTTTACTGCTTTCCTCTATTTTTTCCACCAAATCTCTTACCAGACTCCCTCCCTGTGCTATATCACTCTCTCTCCCCTTGATCCATTGGCATAACTTTTTTTCTTTTTCTTTTTTTTTCTTCTACTTTTCTTTTGTTCTTTTGTTACCCTCCCTTCTATCTTCCTGTCTTTTTGTTTGATTGTTAGTTTCTCTTATTCTCTTTATTGTATTTTTGTTTTCTCATTTTCAACTATTATCCTATTCCTATTCTCTCCCTTAATTTTTTGCTGGCCCTTCTTTCACAATCTTTTTTCTGCTTCTGTTATCTCCCAGTAGCTTTTCTATTTTTGTCATTTTAGTTTATTATTATTTTCTAAATTTTCACCACTATTAACAACAGTATACCTCTCTCTCTCTAAGTGTTACTTTTCTTTCTCTCTTTCTTTAAGCTTTTTTTTGTGTGTGTGTTCTCCCTTCACTCTCCCAGTTCTATTTTCACATGGGTTGTTTCCATTGTGACTGTCAAGATATTTTGTAAGATAACTCTTGTTTCCTGAAAGTTTAGTTATGTATTGTCCTGCCTTGCCAGCACCCATATAACAGCTTACATGACAAGGTTGGGGCTGAGACACAGTTAGCCAGCCTGAGAGGAGGGTCCTCCCAAGGATTGATCAATAACAATCTAGACCCAACCACAACAGGAGAACATAAAGAAACCACAAAAGGGAGACCAACAAGAGGGACACGCCTAGAGCAAAGAGCTCAGAAGTATAAGGAAAACACACCTCTGGACTCCACTGGACCCACAAGACAAAATCCCATCCCACAAGACTGAGAAACAGCAAATATATCTAATATATAGATATAAACACTAAGACCTACCAAAATGGGGAGACAAAGAAACAACCCCCAAATTAAAGAAAAAATTGCCAGAAAAAAACTTTGATGAGATGGAATTAAGCAACTTATCAGAAACGGAGTTCAGAGTATTCATGATGAAGATATTCAAGGAACTTAAGAAAACACTAGATGATAAGATCGAGGACTTTAGTGAAAACATGAAAAAAGAGATACATACCATGAACAAAACTCAGACAGAGATAAAGAATGCTGTATCTGATACCAGGAATGCACTAGAAGGAATTAAAAGCAGGCTCAATGAAGCAGAGGATAGAATAAGTGACATAGAAGACAAGGCAGAAAAAAATCACACAATCAGAGAAGCAAAAGAAAAAAAAAAACACTTATAAAGCATGAAGACAGTCTAAGGGAGCTTTGGGACAGCATGAAGTGAAACAACATTTGCATTATAGGAGTCCCAGATGGGGAGGAAAGAGAGCAAGGGATAGAGAACTTGGTGGAGGAAATAATGATAGAAAACTTCCCTAGGCTGGCGAAGGAGAAAGCCACACAAGTTCAGGAAGCACAGAGGGTTTCAAACAAGAGGGACCCAAAGAGACCCACTCCAAGACACATCATAATTAAAATGGCAAATGTCAAGGACAAAGAGAAAATATTAAGGGCTGCAAGAGAGAGACAAGCAGGGACCTACAAGGGAACCCCCATAAGGCTGACAGCTGATATCTCAACAGAAACTCTTCAGGCCAGAAGGGAGTGGCATGAAGTTCTCCAAGTAATGAAAAGCAAGAACATGCAACCAAGATTGCTTTATTCAGCAAGGCTATCATTTAAAATTGAAGGTGAAATAAAAAGCTTCCCAGACAAAAAAAAAAAAAGGCTAAAGGAGTTCAGTACCACTAAACCAGCATTGCAAGAAATGCCAGAAGGATTGTTTTAAGAAAAAGAAGGAATAGTGAGAGAAAGGTACATCAGCATAAAGGGGGAAAATGGCATTAAATAAGTTTACATCAATAGTAACATTAAATGTAAACAAAATAAATGGTCTAATGAAAAGACATAGGGTAGCTGATTCGATAAGAAAATAAGAGACCCACCTGAGTGCAAAAGTGAAGGGATGGAGTAAAATATTCCATGCAAATGGAAAGGAAAAGAAAGCTGGAGTAGTGATTCTTATTTCTGACAAAACAGACTTTAAAATAAAGACAATAGCAAGAGACAAAGATGGTCACTACATATTACTAAAGGGATCAATCCAACAGGAGGAAATAACCCTTATAAACATTTATGCACCCAACATAGGTGCACCTAAATATATAAAAAACTTTTTGGGGGACTTTAAAGGGGAGATTGACAGCAACACAATCATAGTGGGTGTCTTTAACACCCCACTGTCAGCATTGGATAGATCATCAAGACAAATCAATAGGGAAGCACAGACCTTAAATGACTCACTAGACCTAATGGATTTAATTGATATTTACAGAACATTTCACCCGAAAGCAGCAGAATATACATTCTTCTCAAGTGCACATGGAACATTCTCAAAAATAAACCACATGTTAGGGCACAAGGCAACTCTCTACAAATATAAGAAGATTGAAATCATATCAAGCATCTTCTCTGATCACAATGCCATGAAACTGGAAATCAACCACTATAAAAAAACTCAAAAATACTCAAACACATGGAGGCTAAATAGCATGTTATGAAACAATGAATGGTTACCAAGGAGATCAAGGAAGAAATCAAAAACTTCATGGAAAGTAACGAAAATGAACAGACAACAACCCCAAACCTATGGGACACAGGAAAAGCAGTCCTGAGAGGAAAATTCATAGCATTACAGGCCTATCTCAAGAAACAAGAAAAAGATCTAATGAACCATCTAACACAACTAAAAGAATTAGAACGAGAACAGCAAGAAAAGCCCCGAGGAAGTAGAAGGAAGGAAATAATAAAAATCAGAGCAGAGATTAATGACATAGAGACTAAAGAAACAATACAAAAAAATCAATGAAACCAAGAGCTGGTTCTTTGAAAAGGTAAATAAGATTGATGCACCTTTAGCCAGACTCACTAAGAAACAAAGAGAGAGGACCCAAATAAATAAAATCAGAAATGAAAGAGGAGATATAACAACTGACCCAACAGAAATACAAAGGAATGTAAGAAAGTATTATGAGCAACTATATGCCAACAAATTGGACAACATGGGTAAAATGGACAAATTCCTAGAAGCATACAACCTTGCAAAGCTGAATCAAGGAGAGGCAGAAAACCTGAATAGGCCGATAACAACTAATGAAATTGAAGCAGTAATCAAAAAACCCCCAGCAAACAAAAGTCCTGGACCAGATGAATTTACAGGCGAGTTTTACCAAACATTGAAAGAAGAATTAACACCTATTCTATTCAAACTATTCCAGAAAATTCAAGAGGAGGAAAAACTCCCAAACTCTTTTTATGAGGCCAGCATCATTCTAATCCCAAAACCAGATAAAGGTGCTACAAAGAAAGAAAATTACAGGCCAATATTCCTGATGAACATAGATGCTAAAATCCTCACTAAAATACTAGCAAACCAGATCCATCAATACATTTAAAAGATCATACATCATGACCAAATGGGATTTATTCTGGGGATGCAAGGCTGGTACAACATGCGCAAATCAATAAATGTGATACATCACATAAACAAAATGAAGGACAAAAATCATATGATCATATCAATAGATGCAGGAAAAGCATTTGAAAATATCCAGCACCCATTTCTGATAAAAACTCTCAGCAAAGTGGGGAATAGAGGAATCATAACTCAACATAATAAAGGCCATATATGACAGACCTACAGCCAACATCATATTCAATGGGCAAAAACTAAAACCATTTCCATTAAAAACAGGAACAATAAAGGGATGTCCACTTTCAGCACTCTTATTCAATATAGTACTGGAAGTCATCAGACAGGAAGAAAACAAAAGGTATCCAAATTGGAAAGAAGGAAGTAAAACTGTCGTTATTTGCAGATAACATGATATTGTACCTAGAAAACCCTAAACACTCCATCAAGGTACTACTAGATTTGATAAACAAATTTGGCAAGGTAGCTGGATACAAAATCAACATCCGGAAATCAATGACATTCTTATACACCAACAATGAACTTTCAGAGAGAGAAACTAAAAAAGCAATACCATTTACCATTGCAACTAAAAAAATAAGATACCTAAGAATAAACTTAACTGAGGATGTAAAAGACCTGTGCTCGGAAAACTATGGGGCACTGAAAAAAGAAATAGAGGAAGATTTAAACAAGTGGAAGAGTATACCATGCTCATGGATTGGAAGAATTAATATCATTAAAATGTCCATACTACCCAAAGCAATTTATAAATTCAATGCAATTCCTATTAAAATACCAACAGCATATTTCACAGACCTAGAACAAACATTTCAAAAATTTATATGGAACCAAAAAAGACCCTGAATAGCTGCAGCCATCTTGAGAAAAAAGAACAGAGTGGGAGGGATCACATTACCAGACTTCAAAATGTATTACAAAGCCACTGTAATCAAAACAGTGTGGTGTTCGTACAACAACAGGCATATGGATCAATGGAACAGAACAGAGTCCCCAGAAATAGACCCATGCCATTATGGTCAGTTAATATTTGACAAAGGAGGCAAGAGCATACACATTGGAGTAAAGACAGTCTCTTCAATAAGTGGTGCTGGGAAAATTGGACAGATACATTCAAAAAAATGAAACTAGACCACCAACTTTCACCATACACAAAAATAAACTCAAAATGGAAAAAAGACTTAAATGTAAGTCATGAAACCATAAAAATCCTGGAAGAAAACATAGGCAGTAAAGTCACAGACATCCCACATAGTGGATTTTTCAGTGATACATCTCCTAGGGCAAGAGAAACAAAGGAAAAAATAAACATATGGGACTACATCAAAGTAAAAAGCTTCTGCACAGCAAAGAAAACAGCCTCAAAATACAAAGGAACCCCACGGTCTGGGAAAACATATTTTCCAAGGATGTATCTGATAAGGGGCTAATTTCCAAAGTGTACAAAGAACTCATACTACTCAGCAAGAGAAAGAGAAACAACCCAATTAAGAAATGGACAAAGGACTTGAATAGACACTTCTCCAAAGAGGACATACGGATGGCCAAGAGACACATGAGAAAATGCTCAACATTGCTAATCATCAGAAAGATGCAAATTAAAACCACAATGAGGTATCACTTCACACCTGTCAGAATGGCTGCCATCAACAGATCAACAAACGACATGTGCTGGCGAGGGTGTGGAGAAAGGGGAACCCTAGTACACTGCCGGTGGGAATGCAGACTGGTGCAGCCACTATGGAAAACAGTATGGAGGTTTCTCAAAAAATTAGAAATGGAACTGCCTTTTGACCCAGTGATTCCACTCCTAGGAATGTATCCTAAGAATCCTGAAACATTAATCAGAAAGAATATATGTACCCCTATGTTCATAGCAGCACAGTTTACAATAGCTAAGATCTGGAAACAGCCCAAGTGCCCATCAGTAGATAAGTGGATAAAAAATATGTGGGACATTTACACCATGAAATACTATGCAGCTTTAAAGAAGAAGAATCTCATACCCTTTGGGACAATATGGATGGACCTGTAGAATATTATGCTAAGTGAAATAAGCCAGGCAGAGAAAGACAAACATCACATGATCTCGCTTATATGTGGAATCTAAAGAACTTAATAAACTGATGAACAGAATAGATTCAATGACATGGAAGCATAGATGAGACTGATGAATGTCAGAGGGATGGAGGAGGGAAGATGGGTGGACGGGGAGAGAGTAACTAAAGAATTTTTATGCATATATGCACAACTCAAGGACACCGACAACGGTGGCGTGAGGGACTGGGGAGAGGGATGGAACTGGGTGGAATGGGTCATTGGGGAGAAAAAGGGGCATCTGTAATATTTTAAACAAAAATAAAATTAAAAAAAAATACTTTTGAAAAAAATAACACATTTTTATTTTCAAAAAAACTTCATTAAAATAAGAACTGATGGGTACTTCCTTACAACAGTAACCTGACATTATACTGAATGGAGATACACTGCAGGCTTTTAATACTAAAGAAATTAATATGGCAAACAGGTTTTCTGACAGCATTATATAATGTAACATTCTACTACAGATATTAGCCAATGCATTGAAATAATAAAAGAAAATCAGAGATACTTAAAAATTAAAAATAGAAAAGAATCCACTATAAAAATTCTGCAAAAACAAGAGAGTTTTGTGTAATACCTGGGTATTTAGTAAGCAATTGCCTCTACCATATACAAAGAATAACCATTAAGAAGCAAAGCTGTAAAGGAAGTGGAGATTACAATTATAATAGCAGTGAAATGATATTATACCTAGGAATAAACATTAGAAACATATAAAACATATATGAGAAAAACTAAAGGGTGGCAAAAGTAGCTTTAAATAAATGGTAACATTTTATATATTTATAATTAATAAAACTCAACTTCATAATGACATCTTGACATTTGTAAATTTAATATCCCAGTAAAAACACCAGTACTTTTTAATGAGACTGGACAACTTAAAGTTTACATAGAAAAAGCCACAAAGCAAAATTATCAAGTCTAAAAATAGGAGAACAACATGGTGGGAACAGCCCTATTGGATATTAGTATATTAGAAAGCCTCAAAATTTTAAAAAGTGTTATTTTTAAAATGACCAGAAATATGCCCAAATGTGTACAGGAATTTAAGATATTAATGAATGTTGTTGAGCAATTGAGCAGTAACCTTGAGAAAGATTAAGTTAGATCTTTACCTCACACTGTCTTGCTGAATAAACTCTAAATCAAAGATAAAAGATTAAAGAAGAAAGAAGAAAAATAAAATAAAACCATAAAATATTTAGAGGACAATGGGAAAAAATAGTAAATCTTGACAAAAACCTACTTGTATGTTTGGGATAGGGAGAGTGACTTCACACATTTGAGGGGTGAGGTTGAAACAGTCAAAGTAGCATTAGGGAAAGAGAACACAGATAACTAGGTGCATACATATACACATACATACATACTTAAATTTATTGGGAGGAATTGATTTACAGTTGTGGGAGACTGCCTGGGTAAAACCAAAACCTGGAGGACAGTCCATCAGGAAGGGCAGGCTGGAAACTCTCAGGCAGGAACCGAAGCTGCAGTCCATGGGCGGAATTCCTCCTTCTGGAACACCTCCTTTCTTCCCCTGCAGTCTCTGTACTGATGGTTTCAGGCCATACAGATGACTGAGGACAATCTCCTTTATTTAAAGTCAACTGATGGTGGACTGTTATTACACCTACAAAATGCCTTCATAGCAACATCTACATTAGTGTTTGACTGAATAACCGAAGCCTGTAGCCTAACCAAGCTGACAAAAAACGATGCATTACAGGGAAAGAAACAATGTCCTGCTAGTAGGGCGGCTATCAGAGCTGCCATGAGGCACCTGATTAGGGTTCTTCCAAAAAATTCTCTTTTTATTCCCTTCGGTATGTCAAAATTTTGACTTGGGAAAGTATATTGGATAAAACTCAAACAATTGAGCAAAACATGGAGAAAGAAACATAAATGAAGGGTTTCCATTTCAAGACAACAGACTGAGTGCATACATTTGCCTTCCTTTCCTTCTGACTGGGTTAACATTGCAAGAAAGAAACACTTAAAGAAACAAGTCCAAGTATCCATCAGGAAAGCAGAAACAGCTCTCCTCACATTTTGTCCACAAACTCACCAGTCCTTCCTACACCTCCTTTATCACTTGCTCAAGCACCCCTTGTTAAGGAGGTTTTTTCTAACTACCCTATTTTAAACTATAAACACAACCACCATCACCCTCTTACATTCCCTCTCTACTTCCCAGAGAAAGAGATTTCTATATACTCACTACTCTTTCCTCAGCACCTTCAACTGTTCCTATCGCATGGTGGGCACTCAAAAAATATATGTTAAGTAAATCAATGAATGAGCTGATGGGGCATCAGTAGCAAAATATCAGTTCTAAGAACATTTACCTTTGAGTAAAACAAGGATCATTACTTTGGACCGATGAAGACAGAATTGCAATCCTCGCATCCATTACAGGGATCAACAGGGAGTAAGATTTACTTTATAAATATAACGAGAATGTTATGTCCTGGTTTTCATATTTTTAATTATTCTGTAGATAAATTATACAAGACACTTATGAAACAAAATGCAAATGTTATTAACCTCAGCAATATAAAAATAGAAGCCTCACTATTAGATATTAAAGAAATAGGGAAGAATTAATAATAACCTTATTGTGCATAATGGGAAAAGAAAGCAAAAGCATTATCTAAAGCCAGTGGAACAAGAAGTGAAATGTAGCATTAAATTATCAAGGTGAGTTGTAGGAAGACTGAAAATAACTCTCTGAACCTTGGAGGATAGCAAAGGCCAGGTGGGAGGAGACGGAGCACATGCCTGAATACCGAGTAAATGTCCATATTTTCCAGAGAGAAGCTGAAAAGCTGCCATTAAAGTAATGTAAACATTATTTAGAATTTCAAAAGTCACCGCCAGAAAAAACAAAAAAGAAATCATTAAAAGAGTTTCTCTCTAGTCTCGGGTAAGGGCCTAGAAAGAGGGGAGAGTACCTGTTGTTAGTCTTATCATCTCCATTGTAAAACTTGATTTTTTTTACCATAGCCACAATTTTATTATTTTTAAAACGAGTAATAACAAATTGAATGAAGCAAAATTATTTTTTTAAGTTTAAAATAAAACAGTATAAAGTGTTCATCCTAGGGATACTGAAATTAATCTCAACTACTCGTTTTTTTACTAGACATTCTTTATAGATCATAAATAAATTTTCGTAGTTAAAGCAAATAAAAAAGAAACTTGCCTATGAGCTACTAAAATTATGTGATGCACAAGAAAGTTTGGGAAAATAAAACAGAGGGTGCCTCTCAACAACTTGCTAATCATTACGGTGGTCACAGATGTCAGGAGATTGAAGTAAAGTAAGGAATCCTGTAAACAATTTCCCAGTGCTCTTGCTGGCATTTTTTTTTCTGTGACCTCTCTCTAACTCTAATCTTACAGTTCTTAAGTTATTTCAGTTTGATTTTGTACAAACAAGAATTCAATCTCTGTGAAAACTGTAAATTTGTAGGTCAGGAAGCAATCAGATTGATTTATTTCTAACTTTAAAGTACAAAACATTTTTTCTGGAATTTTAGAGGAAAAAATCATTTCTTCTGCTGGGTCTTATGATGTTCAATTGTCTTATGAACTTCAGAAGAGTTGATTGTATCTCCCTTCCTAAAAGTTTTCTATCTGACTTTGCATTTCAGCTTACCTCCTAAAACTCAGCAGAGCTATAAAATTAGGAAATTGTTCAACAAACATAAAGAATATTTTTAAAAACACAGCAATAACATGAATAAGAATCAGGAGATGAGTAGGAAGAGGGAAAAGTAGCAAAACTGTCTTATCTCTAGTCAAAATGTATGATTTAAAATGAAGGAAATCACAGAATTGATGCGCCAATAAATGCAATGTGGTGTCCTGGATCAGATCCTGGAACAGAAAAAAGACATGAATTGAAAAACTGGTGAAATCCTATTAAAGTCAGAAATTTAGTTAATAGTAATATATACCAAGGTCAGCTTCTTTGTTTTAACAAATACACTATGTTTATGTAAGAGGTAACATCAGGAGAAGCCAAGTAAAAGGTACGCAGAAACTCTGCACTATTGTCAGAACCTGGGATGTGGGGTGTAAGGCTTTGGAAAAGTACTAGTGTGGCTTTGTGAAGAAAATATTTGATACAAGGGCAAAATGATTAACCTGTCAAATCCTATAAAAGCAAGGAACACAAGACGTCTTGATTTGGCCAGGCATTTACATCTGCTCCACTGTCTTAGTCCATTCAGTTTGCTGTTACTGAATATTATATAGACTGGGTGGCTTACAAACGACAGAAATGTATTTCTCACAGTTTTGGATGCTGGGAATTCCAAGACACCTGCAGATTTGGTGTCTGGTGACTTCCCAACTCCTGGTTCATAGATAGCTGTCTTCTGCTGTGTCCTTACTTGGCAAAGAGCTTAGGGGACTATCTGGGGTCTCTTTCTCATTCATGGCCCTAATCTCATTCATGAGGGCTCCACTCTTATGACCTAATCACCCCCACAGGTCTCACATCCAAATGACATCACATTGGGGATTAGGTTTCAATATATGATCTGTGAGGGAACATAGTCTATACCTCCCACTTAATGTATACAATAAAAATTTAGGGAAAAAAAGCCCACATATAGAAATATTCATTTATTTTTGCATAGATGATAAGCTTTATAAAGCTCTAGGTCTTGTTCACAGTTATACTCCTGGTATTAGGAACATAGTGGGCATTTAGTTAATATTTGATAAATAAAAATAATTTCTCATTAAATATTGCCTTTATGTTTATGGCATATAAAGTTTTAATATGTCATAACTGAATTGACTAAATGGAACTAGACTGATATGATTCATAGAGTCATACCATGGAGACAGATTAGTTATTATGCATTATAATTATCTATGAATTCACATCTAGACAGGGTGGTATTATTAGGGTTGTTAATAATAGCAATAAGACTATATGCAGGAACACATTTCTACAGTTCTTCAGTTGCTGCTCCCTCCATGGAAAATCAGCAGCAAATAGAACCTATGTAGCTTTAAAAAAAAAAAGTCTCCTTATTATAGTAAAGAAATATTAATAGTTTTTAATCTAAAAGGATTTAGCTTCATACTATACTAATAATTTATTACTTTAGACTGAATATTAACACATCTCTGAAAAGTAACTATAAGTATTATTACCAAAAATAACATAGCCATGATTTAATAAAAATTGTTAAGAAAGTTGACTCTGGATTCTGGAAAGTCATTTCTCCATTACGATTAGACATTCCTACACTTAAAACTACAGCATTTAATTTAATGTATATATTTAAGAAAATAATAGAAAATATATAACTTTGTAACCATTAAAACAGTTTAATTATTCAAAATATTTTAAATACCAGAATTTATTTCAATGAGATGCAGATAATTAATTGTTGTAATAGAGTCATTCATTTTCATCTCACAATTAATTTTTCCATTACCAAAATGTTAAATTAATAATATATTCATATCTTTTTAATTTAATTAATAATGTAACTGAAATTTACAAAGCTCAATGTCTAATGCATATGGTTTTGCATGGCATACTTTCTGATTGGACCAAGAATACACAGTACGTAAGGAAAATTCAAGGAATACACTGCTTGCTGAAGAGTGAGGATCTCTCTATGGTTTCTATTTTCCTGACTTTGAGCAGGTCATCTGGTACAATATTATGTCACTCTTTACCTTATCTTATTGCTGTCTTTATAAGTTATACTATAAACTATTTGAAGGAAAGTATTGCTACTATCTGTTACTTCCAAAGTTTGGAAGCAAAAATAAAATGATTGGCACATAAAAAATTTTTATAAACATTTTATAAATATCTCATCATGTTTTTCTTCTAAGTATAACAGTATCCTTTTTTAATATAAATGCTACACCTGGTGAAATGCTGCTAGGCAATATTTTCATTGGTGATTTTTACCAAATAACTAATTTTGATGGTCTTTGTCTTTATCCACTAAAATTAATATTTAATAAGCTCATCCCTAGTCTTTCTTAAATATACTAGAAGAATGAAGCTCCACTCAGTCACTGGATGGTGTAATTGCATCATATACACTTTGTGGTCCAAAAGTTAAAGAACACAACAGCGTACCTCATATTTTTGAAATCTGCAAGTATATAATGTGGGACCTAAAGACAAGTATAGATTCAATGAAAAGAAGTGAGTATGGATTTCCTAGGAAGTTTAAATTACTTATTCAGCATGTTCAGCATTGGCAAAAGGCAATAAACATAATTCAACAGCGGGATCCTTCTTTAATCCTGAAAATGAAAATCAAAGCTCTTTCAAATAAGAAGATAAAGGTAAAGTATGAATACTGATTGGCAAAGAGCTTCTAAGGAGTCTTAGGGAAAAAGTAACAGAGAAAATTTTAGAACTATAGTTAAGTTTCGTACGGCTACTATAACAATTTACCACAAATTGGGTGGCTTAAAACATAGGCATTTACTCTCTCACACTTCAAGAAGCTAAAAGTTTAAACTGAATTGTCATTACGCCCTGCTCCCACCTAAGGCTATAGGAGGGGAGACTTCCTTGCCTCTTCTTAGGTCCTGGTAGTTGCCCGTGGTCCTTGGCTGCACCTCTCCAACCTCCGCCTCTGTCATGGCCACCTTCTCCCTGGGCGTACCTGTGCCTGACCCGCTCTTTCTCGGTGTCTCTTCTTATAAGGACATCAGTGATTGGATTTAGGGCCACCCTTATCCAATCCAGTATGATTTAATCTTTTCCTTTTTTTATGTTCCATTTCTTAAGTGATATTAATTTTTATTTATTTATTTTTTTTATTTTTATTGTTGATA
Source organism: Miniopterus schreibersii (assembly GCF_964146895.1). NCBI lineage: Eukaryota > Metazoa > Chordata > Mammalia > Chiroptera > Miniopteridae > Miniopterus > Miniopterus schreibersii. The sequence goes on along the minus strand of NC_138102.1, from coordinate 114,449,895 downwards.
GTATTATAGATGTCCCCCATTCCCCAACTTTTCCCCCCTTCACCCAGTCCCTGCCCCACCCCAGGCCTTCACCACACTATGTCTGTGTCCATGGGTTATGCATATATGCATATGTGTTCTTTGGTTAATCTTTTCCAGTCCTCCCTACCTCCCTCCCCTCTAAGACCCTATTTCTAAATGAGACACATTCACAGGTACTGAGGATTAGGACTTGAACATACATACCTTTCGGGAGAATAAAATTTAACTCATTACAGGCCCTGAAGGAAAATAACATTGCAGAGCTTTCTCTTAAAAAACAACAACATGTGGTATAACAATAGACTTAAGTATGAGAACCAGTCTGGCAGCACTGCTCTTCAGCTGTATAACTCAACGTGGGCATTAAGAGAGGAACTGCAAATATTTATTAGGCTAGGGATCCCCACAGGACACAACTCCAGGGGTATCATTCACAAACACTGCAATATAAATAATGCACCCTAGAGTTGTACCCTGAAGCCTCTGTCTCAATTTCGAGCCTTTTATAGGCCAGAAAGGTAAGCTAAGGAAATAAACCAAGCCAACTCTAAGAGTGTTAGATATTAGAGAGAACTTGAGGGCCCGTCTAAAGGCTTAGTGATGTCTCCATGCAGGAAATACAGGCCCAGTGCTACTAGGCAATCCATTTTATTTTGATAAATGTAAATTTTGGTTTTAATACAAAATCCTCTGATGTGTAAATAAAACAATTTTAAAATGTTTAAACAGCATGAAAACTAAAAAATAAAAAAATAAAAAAATACATCTATAGGAGTACTTTAGGTGGCTCATCAACAACTTGCAATCTTTCTGATTTTGGCCCACCTTATTCAAATGTATCTCCCTCACATACTGTACACCTGAAACTAATATAACTAATATAATACTGTATACCAACTATGCTTAAATTTTTAAAAATACACTTCCAGACCCTTTGACCCAACACCTCTACTTCTAAGAATTAGTCTAAAAAAAATAGAGATGAAAAGATTTATGTATAAGGATGTAAATAAAAATACTAATCATTACATTTATAGTAACAGAAAATGTAAGAAACTTAATGTCCAACCACAGAAGAATGTCAAATAAGTCCTGGTGGAGTTGCCTCCCCACCACCACCAAAAAAAAGCTCTGAAAGGAACTTTCCTAAAAATTATGAAGGGAAATTTCCCTTAAAAGGGAAACAATTTAAAGATTTTAACTCAAATGATGTCATAAACTATATACCTTCAACCTAAACATAAGCATGTGCCAGTGACTTGCTTTTTATTTCACTGTGAAATGGGAGTAATCAGTAGAGAATCCTTTTAGTGCTTACCACCAAACTGCCAACATCTGTTCCTATTTCTCTTTTTCCTCTGCTTTCCCTCTCCTTACAATGGATAAATAATTCATGCTCCTCTCTAAGAGCAACCCCCTTCGCCTGTGTCATTAATCTCATCGATCATACTCCCTTTTGCTACTCAAAGCCATTGCCTTTACAATGCACTGTCCTCTCTCTCTCTCTCTCTTTCTTACCCTCCTTGTTAGACAGACACGAGCAGAGCAAGGACGATGGGCCAGGCACAGAAACTCACCAGGGCAAAAAGCCCTGGATGTCCAGCAAAGGGCAAAACTGGGAAAACAAGAACCTTGTCCCCAGGGTAACCTATCCTTGACCAGCATATTGCTGGTCATGCAGTTTGGACCCCTTGAGCATTTCCTCCCTAAAGATAACATCTAAGTCTCAGTTGTTTCACTTCCAGACCCAGAAAAGCAGCAAAACCAGATAAGTGATGCCATGGCTACCTCAGGACCAGCAATATTGACTAATGATCCCCTGTCCTGGCACTGACCAATCAGTGGAGACCGTGACCTTGAAAGAGCACACCTGGAAAGCTGATGAATATTCTATCAAGACCCTCCCCTGAGATTTCCGCCTGCAAGAAAGAGATCAATATGCTCAGGACAAAGGACCCAGTGCACTGTGAGCTCCTCCCCAGGGGAGCACGCCTGTGCCATTCCCTTCTCCTTTCTCCCCTCCAAAAGGACCCCACTCCATGAGACTTGCAACCAGGGGAGCAATGGGCAACAGCAGCTCATCCCAGGCTTCCTTTCTGAACCTGCCTCCAAGGCCCCCTTCTCTCTCTGACTTCTCAGGGAGCCAAAGCAGCCCAGCCTAGCTCTCCTATTACTACTTCTATGCCCTTCCTTTTTTCACCATCCTAAGCATATTTTTGCTACCATCATGGACCCAATACCCTTTGGCTCAGTGCTTTGTAGCCCTTCCGTTTGGATATCCCCATTCCCCACCCCCTTTTCCTTAAATAAATTCTGTTTTCCTTTATTCACGGTCTGAGATGGCTATTTATCCTGCCTGCACACCACCGACCTTAACCTTTTGCTCCTCACACAGCACAAATTCTTAAAAGTATTGTTCATATTCAATAGTCTCTACTCCCTCTCTTCCTGTTCTCACTTGAACACTTTCCATAAGGATTTATCTTCGAAACACACTGAAAATGCTGATATCCAAGGTTAGCAATGACCTCTGCATTGCCAAGCTTTCTCAATTCTCAGGCCTCATTTTATTCAATCTATCAATACATGTAACATAGTTCATCAGTCCCTTTTTAAACACATTTTCACTTGACTTCTATATACCACCCTCTTGATTATTTTCCCATCTCTTAGTCCATTTTGACAGTTTCTCCTTTTCATGTCACAGAATGTTCAGGGATATGAAAATAAATTTTTCAGTCACATCCTGGACTTGCCTTGGGCCCAGAAGTCCTATGGGAAAGAAAGTTAAACACAGCTCATAAATGAAGTATAGGTAGGTAAATACCTACCTAATGGACTAGGAACCCTAATGGACGCTGCTTTGGAAGGAAACCAAAAAAGGAGCTCAGTAAAGAAAAAGTGTGCAAAGGTGAAAAACTCTGAAAAAAGGTGTGAGATTGGGTAGCAAGGAATGTAATGCGGAGGAGTGATTCCATGTCCAATATGAGGGGCTACCTAACTATGATCTGATGTACACGCCTTCAGTCCCATTCCCTTCACCCCACAGCCCCAATAAGGAAGAAAAGAGAGCTCCAATGTAAGGAGGGATAAAAGTGTACCTAGAGGCTCAAAAGTTCTGCCAATGGGAAACCCTCTAAATAAACTGAGCAAGTCTCAAGAAACAGGAGTTTTCTTGCCAAAAGGCCATAGAGGTCAGGAAACCAGAGGATATTGGTAAAATCAGAGTGGTAATGCAGCCAGCCATCCCCAAAGAGAGGACAGCAGCTGTCCTGTGGAGCAGAAGAGCTAGAGAGGCTGACACTAGAAAGAGGAACAGCAGGGCAGGAAGTACCAGCTCTGACTCTCCAGCACACATTTAAGGACCCCTGGAGGGAAGAGTTGGTAGAATGATGTGAGATAAAGCCTGGGCTTCCTGGCAGTCAGCCTTTCTATAAGTCTGAAATTATGCTTTTAAATGTCAGAAATGTTTTTTAAAACCTAAACAAGTTCCAAACAATACATTTGTTTTTTAATATCTTAAATGTTTTAAATTCCTTTTTTAAAAAAAATCTATGAAAACAGACTTCCATTTAGACCAATAAAGAGTCTCCCTCCATTTTTGATGTTTGAATACTTTGATGTTTGAGTCTTTCAGGGCCCACCCCTACCCCTTCTTTCCTTTCCTTCTTCTGGGCAAGCCAATAAGAAGGCCAGGCACTCCTTCTCCGGGTGTCATTGGGGAGTTCAAGCCACACAAACAGAGCCATCACAGAACTCTCACTGCTGCTTTACCCCCAAACACAATAAAAACCAAAGCCACCGTCCAGCCCTTTGGAATGGCTCCAGCCATTCCAGACTGCCTTGGGTGCCTGCCCTGTTCTCCTTAGAAAGCTTCATTATGTGAGTAATAAACTTTTTCATACTCTTTGTACGTGCATGGCATATTCAGTCTCCACATTTAAAAAAAACAACAATTTTGGGTGGAAGGATTGACCCCATGCTCATGCTTCGTGGGCAACCACAAACAGCAGCATTAAGATAGAGGGTAATAAAGAGTCTTGTGAGATGTTATATCTAGAAAGAACAGGGAAATTACACAGAAATTGAAAGAAAAAAATGTTTTGCAAAAAGTGGAGTGTAATAATCAATCTCTTATCACTTGTCAAAGATATCTTTTTAAGTTGCACCTCACTTATTAGTATTGTTAGTATTGTTATAAATAAATCTTTAGAAATGTTTCCAGGTCCCGTGTGGCTCAGTGGATTGAGTGTTGTCCATGCACCGAAGAGTCCCTGGTTTGATGCTCAGTCAGGGCATATGCCCAGGTTGTGGGTTTGATCCCCAGTTGGGGTGCATCTGCAGGCAACCAATTGATGTTTCCTCTCACATTGATGTCTCTCTCTCTTTTTTTCAGTTTCTTTTCTTCTCTCTCTCCCTCTCCCACCTCTCTCTAAAAATAATCAATAAAACATATTTTTTTAAAGAAGAAAAATAAAGAAATGTTTCCAGTGAGGCAGAAGATGTCCCTCAGAATTCACAGGATATTTTCACTCAGATGCCATCAAAGTTCATGATACATATATTTTTTAAATATATAACAAAATGGGCACATTGAGATGACATTTTATTGCCTTAAGAAGCATTTCCTTCTCACCTCCAAAATGTATTTATTTTTCAACTTAAAACACTCTGATTTCTAAGAATGTTCACAGACTCTTTGCATATGGTCATGACCTGGCCATGCTAGCTGACAACTGTTGCAGAAACCCAGCTGTCTCTATGAAAGACAGAGTAAGCACAGGAAAAAGCAAATCTGATTATAGGCTCCTTTCTGCCCAAGGGAAGGGAGAAATTCATTGACAGATTCTTAGGGACCATCGATTTTTTTAGGTGAAAAAAAAAAAAGAAAGAGAAAAAAAAAGAAGAAAGAAAACAAGAAGGTGAAAGAAAATTAAAGTCTGAAAACAGATGTTGAACATTGTTTGCATGTAGAAAATGCTTGTTTATAATCAGAAAATCAACCTCTTGAGGCTAAAATGTCACATGTTTTTCAATAAATTCTTAGTTTCTCACGGACTAAAATCTAGCATTTTGCTTGCCATGAACTACATGCTGAAACTTGTTGACTATTTTAAAGTTATGGTATGGTTTTGAACTTTAATTACTTAAGTGTTAAAATAGATGTCTGGATAAATAGCAGGTTAAAGCCACTCCTTAACCTTTGCAACTAAATTCAGGTTTGGTAAAATATCAACCTAGGGCAAAATGACTTTAAAAGTCCATTAACAAGAGTTCATTAATTAAAAGCATATTTAAGGCTTTAGCGGGATGATACATTGGGTCTATTAAATAAAAAGAAAGTAAATTTACCTTCTCCACAATGGGAGAATTTAAAAACTAGGGGGCTCATGTAAGATGAAGATGGTGAATTGGTTAAATGCTGCTCTCCATTAATAATCTTGAAAGACCAATCCATTATATGGTATTTTGATAAATGTCGCTGTTGGAACATCCTCTAGAAAGCTTCCCTCTGGATTTCTTTCTTACTTGAAGAGAAATACAGAAAGGCTTTTGGGGATTAGGCAAAAGCTATTTCAGCTGTCTTTTCCTTTTCCCAGGCTTAGTACATCACTGTCCATAATTGTGTCAGCAAAACAAATTGTAGTTGTGGGAATTAAGGAATGGGAGTGTAAGATTTTACAAAGGGCTAAGACTAAGAGACTTTTCCGTCTCTGGACGACCTTTGAAAGCAGTAGATGTTTGCTCGCTATCTCCATCAGCCAGACACGGCAAAGAAGAAAGAATGAAAGGGGAAAACAGCAAACTTACAGAATCAATCTGATGTTCCAGAGTAAAAGCCTTCTTGATCATAGGGGAGCATTTTGTTAATAAGCTCTTCTAGGATCCTGAAAGAGAAGACTAGCAGACTAAACAGAACGACAGCAGTCTATGGGACGGGGTCATACCCGAAAGATTTCAGTGCGTCGCCATGAAGCCTGCCTGGTGGTATGGACAATTGTTGATAGTCTCACCAGAAACCTTCCTTTCCTACCACTTCCCAAATTATATAAAGAAGTGAAAAAGACCCAGTAAAACAGACTCCAAGTTTAGTGCCAATCTGAAAAATAAGCTCATTGCCTCCTACTGGGCAAAGAGTTTAGTCCAGGAGTAGCCATGTGCTTAACCCAGCGTATACAGGAATGATTCTCCTCAGCCCTGTTCCAGGACTTCTGGATCAAAACCTGCTTCTTTTGTCAGATGAATATATTATTTAAAAAAAAAAAAAAAAAAAGCCCATAGTTCTGGTACTCTTGGCAATCATTTCAAGACTGTGGGAAAACAATTACTGAGGAATGGGCTGAGAGAAAGAAACTGGTCCTTGATGATACCTGAAACCTGCTCTGTCTCTGATCTTTTAAGTTATATGACTCAATAAATTTTCATTATTGATTAAGTGTATTTGAGGTAGGTTTTCTGCTATTGCCATAGTAGTATAGTGAAAGACTGGCAATATAATGATTTTAATCAAATTTATCAAAAAAAATCTTATTTATTTATTATATATACCAAACTCTGTTCCAGAAGATGCATGATTTGGTAAACAAAACAAACATAGTCTTTGTTCTCCCAGAATTTAGAACCCAGTAAAGTATTTGAACAGGCAAGATAACAAGGTAAGTGCCATGACAGGGGAAGCATAGAATACCATGGGAACAATTTGAAGCCATAGTGCACCTTGGTATTTTTTGAAGACTCTCATTTTATTCTCTCTTTGTAAAGCCCCTGGGTTTTCTTTTGGAGAATTACCTTTCCATGGAGTATTGGTGGAATGGTAAATTCAGATGCCTGACTCAGAGTACAGAAATGGAAACATTCAAGTTCTTTCTTTTCACAGCCGTTGATTCAGGGCATGAGTGTACCAACTTAGCTCAGCTAATCAGCTGCTCTTTTCCACAATACACGTCTTGAGTTAGTATCATAAATACAGAAGAAACATTTGAAATTCATTACTCATTCCCGCTGAAGCAGCCAAAGCAACTGATTCCTGCTACAAGATATTTACTCTGCTTCCTGCTTCCATAGCCTTCAATGTTCTTTCCAAGGTGACCACTTCCGAGAACCCTAATAGTCAAGTCATAAATTCTGTTGTGCTTATATTAGCCAAACTTAGTTGCTGTTGCTTGTGATCAAGGAACCCTAACCTGTGCTTTGGGTGCCAAGGAAGATTCCTGGTGGAAGTGACAACTAGGTTGATGTCTTTTTGTTGTATGTCCATTAACCCAGTTTATTAAAGAACTGGTATGACTAAGGTTAGTTTGGAGGGAGGGAGGACAGGAATTCTTAATCTGGGGTTAGTGAAATTCCAAGAGGTCCATGAGTAGAAGAAGGTTCATGGACTAAGGTGGAAAAATTCATGTATTTTTATTATTAAATTTTAAACTGAAATTTTTAATTTTCTGCAATTAGCATTATAGGCCAAAATCCATAGCAGTGTTGGCAATGTCTGAAATCACAATAGAGATCCTAAGCTATTTATTTATTGTTAGGACTACTTTGAAGTTACACTAATTATTATTATAGAATGTGCTACTGAAAAGCATAAATATTACTTTACAGTTATTCTGAGGTATCAAAAAATGGTTAAGAATCTCTAACCACTGCTCTCTGATAGAAAAACCACAAAATATTACAGGAGAAAAGTTGTTGTAAATTATTTAGTGCAGCTTCATTTTATAATTGAAAAATGAAATGTAATGAACACTGAAGTTGACTTTTTAATATTCTCTCCCCTGATAAGAAATAGCAATGCAGATTTTACCATTGACCTCAAATCAATGGTAAAATCTGACTGCTTAAAGAAAACACTATCCCTCCTCCCAATTATTCTTCTAGCGTGGGCACATGCCCATTCCAGTGAAGAGGAATGCTAAAGTTTCCTGAGAAAAGTCTATGTTATTTATTAAGAAAGGTGAGATACCATTTTCTCTCTTCAACCTAAGTAAGTGTGAAGAAAAGTTTCCCTATTTTTTGCTGGTAGCAATCTTTCAACTATGATTGGAGCAGTCCTTAAGAAAAACATACATACATAAGAGGTAGAGCCAAGAGAAAAGATAAAACAAGAATCTGATCATTGAACAAACTTAGAGTGGTGCTGACCTGACTCCACTTTTGAATTCCCAGTTATGACTTAATAGATTCTTTATTGCTTTGAATTAATTATGAGGTGGTTTTAAATTGCTAACAAAATTGATTTAGCATCATTCCCCTTGCATTTTTATATTCAGTATGAGCTGTGCACTTACCATGTGCCAGATACTTCCTTGAGCAATTTATTTATATTGAATCCTATCTTCTTCACAAGAAAGCCCCTATTATTATTACCATTTCTACAGATGAGAAAATTAAGGTGCAGTGCAGTTAAGTTACTTGCCCAGAATGGTCCAGTTAGTAATGAATGGAGCTGAGATATGAATCTGCCTAAAAACATAGAATCCACATTGGATACATAGCTCCCTGCTGCCCATCCAACACCACTATGCTAAAATAAGATAGTATGTTAGAAATGACAACAATAATACAAGTTTTCTATCTCTCAAGGAACTTGTTATGTTCTGTGAAACCACAGGGAATGGTTAACCGTGTCTCTATTTTACTTATGCATTTAAATCCCCTGAGACAAGACAATAATTGAAAGTAAAAACAAAAAATCTTGCATTTACTTAAAATGCAATAAATGTTTTTATATAGTTACAATATCTATATTCCCACAGGAATTGCTGTTTTGTGACTCAGGAACACCTGGGAATGAAGTAATTAGAAAACTTTATTCTGGGAAATGAGGGACTTCATTGATTTAAGGTTTAATTTAGGTGTAAATTAGTAGCAAGGGATAAAAAAAAATGAGTCAACAACAGCAATGGCCACCTCCCAAATGGTGATGTGGTGGGCCCAAGAGGTAGTCAACGCATGTGAATGAATGAAGAGTTCTGGTAACTGAGCTTCGGGAAAAGGGAAAACAGAAAATCAACTTCTGAGCCAAAGACAAGTCATCTGAGCTCAGTTCTGTACAATTTTAGCAACAGTTGGTAATTAATGTGGCTTGATTTAATTGGCTCTACAGGCAGACTAAAGTCAGTAGATAGACTCAGTTGTGCAATAATCATTAATATGTAGTCATTTTAAACCAGTGTTTCCAACCTTGTTAAATCACAAGAGTTGCAGAGTATTGGTTAAAATTATAGATTCCTAGGTCCTGTACACAGTGGGTGTCAGATAAGAATGAACATTTGCATTTTAAACAAATATCCATAGTCATGTGTCTTGAACTCTGGCAATATTAGGAACTACTGATTTTAGACTAATCAAACCAAAGAAATGAGACAATGGCCATAACTATAAAAGGGGGGATGCAATATAAATCAGTTTAATGGAGATTTGTGCATCACTCCTTGTAGTTTAGAAACACTTACAACCTTCATTCATGAGATATTTTTTAACAATATAATACGTGATAGCCATTATGCTATGTGTGAAAATTTGTGATGAACAAGTTGTACCTTCTCTCCCCAGAAGTGTTGACAGGAGAGACACACAAGTCAACAGTCAATTATAATGCACTTTGATAAATTCAATGGTAGAGTTAAGCATACAGTTTTACAGTAACAAACAGAAGAAGCTAATGACCTAGATTTAGGAAGCCATACCCTTAGTTGATGATTAAAAGGCAAATGGGGAATAAATGGAGCATGTGCAAAGACTGGAGAAGCTCTTCCATGGGGTAAAGCCTTATATGAGTTGGAACCAATTAGGCAGAAGTAGGGAGGAGAGGTGTATAGAAAACTGATGATGAAGGGTCTTCAGAAGATATGTAGAGTTACTAGAGAGATTTAAAGAAGGCAGTGACACAATCAGAGTCGTGTTTTAGAAAGAACAGTCACTGCAGGGTAGAGAATAAATTAGATTAGAACCAAGTTTATAGTCAAAGAGATTAATTAAGAAGCTAGGGAAGTAGTTCAGCTTTTGATGACAGTCACCTATTGTATTAATTTTCTTTTGCTACATAATAACATCATAAACTTAGTTGCTTAAAACAACACACTTCTGTTTCTGTGGACTGGGAACTTAAACATGGCTTCTGGTTTAGGATCTTATATGGTTGCAAAGTATCAGCCAGGGCTGTGTTCTCATTTGGAGACAAGGAAAGGATCTACTGCCCCACTCTCATGGGTTTTAGCAACATTCAATTCCTTGTGGTTGTAGAACTAAGAGCATCAGTTTTTGTTGACATTTGGCCAGAGCCCACTCTCAGCTCCCAGAAGCTACCAGCAGTTCTTGGCCATATGGATTTCCCCTACGTGGCTCGGGTGGTACAGGAATCTTAAGATCTGTCCACCACACCTGAATTAAGAAAAAGTCATTAGAGACGGGAAGAAATAGATAAGATCCAGCTATATTAGATCATCTTGCAAAGATTATATTGTTTACATCAATTACCATTACAATTTGTTAAACATAAAAACAAAAGCATTTGAACCTATCCCTTTGGAGAGATGATTTGCTTTTAGATACAAGTATTGGGGTTATAAAATAATTGTCTTCACTACCATGCATTTCCTATAAATTAGGTGTTTGATCTAAGTAGAGAAATATACTTGGAAAGAAAATAACCCCCTATGGACAGTGAATTTGAAGATATTCTTTTATTACCAAGAAAAGATGCTCAAAGAATGACATTCTTTCCCAGCAACACTAACAGCAGGCATTAGTCACAGTTTTGGCACATGAGCAGATGCTAGAGTCCTGGAACTCCACTTCGCAAGTGGTTAAAATGAAGCGCATCATTTCAACCTGTCACAGTTATGTGACATTTCAGGAAAGAGATTAGTTCAATTTCACCAAAACCTTAGGAAATTTTTCCAAATTATTTTCACCTTGTAACCTTGCAGTATGTGTCTTCAAATTCTACTTTTCCTATATAGTCCCAAGTGTGTTATTAATCAGAGAGATCAAAAGCCTGTTCAAATCATTCACAGAGATCCCATTAGCTGTAGCAGTATCCCCGGCAGTTAATAGGACTAAATTAGTGCTCATTTATCTTCAGTGCTGAAAGTTCAAATTCTTGAGTGTTGATTTAACAATAGAGTACAGTGCTCCTCAATAGTCATACCAAGTATTATTCTTATATGATTTCCCATATTATTGTTAGCATATAGGAATGCAAAGTTGTTTCATCAGTATTGGCACTGCTAGATGATGTCAATTTGAATTTTAAATGCCTTCTTGATCACCAAGGTGTTAAATCAGACATGCAAACTGAATCTGTTCACAGTGAGCTCCACCCCAGCAGGTAAGTTCAAACTGGAAGCAAAATGTTGCCCACTGATGTGCTGGCATTTTACAGAGCAGCTGTGGAATAGCCTCACGCTCACTTCCTTTAACAAAGTTTTGTTTTCTCCAGCTGCTCCTTCAGGCAAGACACATGGGTAAGGAAAGCAAGCCATGCTTTTAGTCTACAAGTGTAAGTTAGATTTTAAGAAATAATAAATATAGGTAACAAAAGTAACCAGAACAATCCTGTATATTAATTATAACACTAATAGTGATAGATATAATAATAATATAATTATTACAGTATATTAGTTAACAATAACATAGCTTATATTTTGGTGGTACATGTGGGCATGTCAGGGTGTTAGAGTAGTTGACCACCCTAAGCTTATTCTTATCCTCATTTTAGGAAGGAAACTGAACTTTGGGTCTATTCATATATTTTAAGCAAAGTATCTCACTGGGAAGCGCCTGGGACAAGATTCACACTCCATTGTATTTTCTTTGAAGTGCTTAAAGATATACATTATAGCCAATTTTATCCCAAGGATGTAGAAAATTAAGTTAAATTAAATTAAACCACAATATCGATAGACTGTTACAGGTTGAAATAAAAGAGAAAAATTTTTGAAGAAAAATATATTAAAGGATCAGTTAGTTCTTAATATCCATGTCTCGAAGTCGATTATGCTATTACAAAAATATGGCATTGACTTTTCTAGAAATTATCATTAACACAAGAGGGCAATCACCCATTTCTTAATGCTGACAAATGGACCTGGTGTTCTATAACTTTAATTTGGTTATTTAATTCTTTTTATTTTCCTAAGGTGCATTATTTCCTTTCAATGTTTGAGATGTTATATTTCACAGGGCTTAAAGATAAGTTTGGCCTATTGATTTAATTACACCTTGTGCCTCTTTATTTTCTCCCCCAGAATAGCACACAAGGGTCTCTTTATTATTATCTGTAGCAAACAACCCTTGCCAGTGAAACCATTATCTCCTAACTTCAATAAAGTCTAAGGCAACGGCACTGAGCTCATGATTTTTTTTCTTTTTTATCTCAGCTTGAATTCTGGACACATAATCATGCCATTACAAATACTGCCTGTGGGAAACGAGGAAGTAGAGCCATTTGTGTGCTGCACCAACTGACACACCAGATGACAGCCAACTGCATAGCATTTAGCCAGTAAAACAAACAGAAACCACATTGAGGCTGCCATGCGTGGAGGATGATTGCAAGCATATGCTCTCAGTGCCTTTCTTAATCAAAACTACTCAGCTTATTCTAGGTATTTTATGTTTCATGTCCCACCCAGAGCACTGCAGAAGGTATTTTATGTGTCATGTCCCACCCAGAGCACTACAGGATAAATAGTATTGAGAAACCACATGATGTTTGGGAGATGGGGACAACTTCTCTGCCATAGTGTCTCAAATGGAAGGTGAAGTCAACACCTGCCACATTATCCACAGCTCTGTCCTCAAGACCTTCCTTCTTTCCCCTTTCTCTCCTTCACTCCTGGATAGTCTAATGGTCCACAGCACATTTGAGAAACACTCTACCCTTCTTAGTACCCATTATTACCTCAATACAATCAATGAAAGCAGAACAGAGCTTTGTGGGAACAATAACTGTGCCATTTATTAAGTTACTGCCTCTCAGCTCTGCGCCTGCCTTCTCTTACTCTTCGTGATGGGACAATGCTAACCTCTTTTCTCGTACACAGGCTACCGCCCATTAAGCGTTGGCAATGATGGGAGCTGGAAGGAGAATGTTAGAGGAAGAGGCAGGGGCTTACTCTCTCCTGTTCTCTGTGGCATCTAGTGGGCTTCCCAACTGCTGTGCTTTCTAGGAGCATCACATCAGCAAGGTTTCTTCACCCTGGACCTCCTTCTCACAGGAGCACAGAGGAAGACTTGGAAGCTAGAGACCAAAAAGGAGACATGCACCTTTCCATGCGGTCCCTGTGTGCCTCCTCTGAGATTCCTGTCTGCCTTAGTTTCCTGGGAGCGTCAACCCTACAATACATCTTCACCCTGGCAGAGAACGATCCTTCCCGTAGCAGCAAATGAATCCAGCTTTCGGTTTCCTCAGCACTTGCAGCAGCTTCGTTGATATCAGCTCTCTTACTGGTTCCCCCTCCCGAAGCCTGGGTGCCAGTCCCATGGAACCCCGCCTCTGATCTAAGAGATGACAGCACAGCTGAGCAGCAGCCCCTCTTCTGAGAGGTGTGGCATGCTCCATCCTGCCTTGCCAAGGACCAGGAGAAATATGACTGAATGACAAATAATCACACTCTTTCTGCAGAAAATGTAAAGAATGAAAGCTTTTGAGAGGTGTTCTAATAAAGCAAATGGGAGCTATGGCTCATGGCTTTAGAGCTGGAGAATTAATTTCTCAGATGCTCTTACTTGAGCATTCATGGACTCTGTTTTTTAAGCTTGTTAATATCACTGCCTTCACTGATTTTAACTTCTTTGTTTTCCCTAAGAGCTTATATATTTTCTAAGACCAATATTGTAAGCTTATAGAGAGTTGGAAATCTCTTTTGTATGCTCAGTACACTGACAGTGCTCATTATGTCTGAAATGACAACAAAGGAATGGCATGGCCTCTGCTGCCGTTCCTGATTCCTGTGTTGTGAACAGCACGTTGCCAGAAAGGCTCTACCCACACAGTCTGTAGAGGTAGGGTTGTCCCCCCAAAATGGAATGGTAACTTTATCAAGCCTTAATTCAAAGTGTCAGCAGGGGAGAAAATGTAAGTAGCAGCAATAAATGGCAAAATGCAGCTTCTACAGAGCAAAGGGGAAAGGAGCCAAAGAAAATAAAAAAACAAAACAAACAAACAAAAAACCCCAAGAAACTGAGGAGAGTTAAGTTATGATTGCCTCGGCAATGCTTTCCTAAAACAGCAGTCTCCAGGGCTTGCCTATTGGCAGCGTTAATATAGGCTAGGACTAGATGCTCTGAAATCCTGTGAAGCTACCAGAGAATGGAGAGAAACTGAGGGAGTGAAGAATACAATGAAAGCACAGAAGTACCAGCCTGATGAGGCTGTTTATTCTGTAGCAGTTTCAGCCAGAGCGAGCCGACCGCTTTTCTAATGCCTTAAATCAAACAGCAGGCATCTATAGCCTCAAAGAAATATTAAGCATTAGCCAATGTTCAGACTGAAACATTGCAGAGGTGGAGCTGGGAGATTTCTCCGGGTGGTTACTCTCCCAATTTTTTTTGCCCGTTTTTACCTTCATATTCTAAAAACTGGTAAGAATAAAATTCTAGTTCCAGGTTCCTCTGTTGTTGTGGATTTCACTGTCTTCCTTCCTATACAAAGAAAGACAATTTTCATATGAGTCATGGCGTAAGTTTTGGTTCAAACCACCCATGTAAGTATCTCGGAAATGTTTATACTCAAAACAATTCTGTTCTTTTTTTTTTTTTTTTTTTAAATAGAAGTGTAGAAGTGTAAGGTAGAGATTCAAGATCAAGACAAAAAAGGCTCTGGTCCTCTTACTTACTCTTTACAAATAATAAATCTTAAGAGATATTGGCATTAGTTCTGGAGTCGTTTCCAGAGGAAAATGTCCTGGACTCAAGAATCATATAGTCAGAATCTCAGTGTTAGAAGGGAACCAAAAGGTCATCTAGACCAAGAATCAGCAAACTCTTCCTGGAAGTGGCCAGATGCTGAGTATTTTAGGCTCGGTGGGCCACATAGTCTCTTTCATACTGCTCAACTCTGCCTTTGTAGCTTAAAAGCAGTGTCTACAATACATAAATGTATGCATGTGGCTGAGTTCCAATAAAATTTTATTTACAAATACACGCAGTGGGCCAGATTTGGTCCACGGGTCAAAGTTTACGACACTTGACTTGATCTAGACCATTGAACCATGAGATGAAAAAGCAACACAGAAAGAAAAAACTCATTTAAGCTAGGGGGAAAAAAGAGGTTCTGGAATATCTGACCTCTATTTAATTATTCATGTTTTCTTTAGGTATTATATTCCAACAGTTAAGAGTATAAATTCTAAGTGTGCAGCTTGATATATTTTAACATATGTATATACCCCCATAGACACCACCCAGATCATGATATAAAATATTTCAACACCCCTAGAAGGCTCTCTCATCTCCATCCCAAATCAGTTACCCACAGAAATAACCCCTATTTTTACTTTATCAATATAAATTAATGCTTCCTATTTTTGAATGTCATATAAATGGAGTTGGCAGTTTATAATTAATTGTGTGATGTTTCTGTTTCTCAACATTATGACTAAGGAATCATCTATTATTTATAAAATTCTTGCTCTAAAATGTGTTTATTATAGCATTATTTATGTCAATACTAAATATTCATGATTTGAATTTTAAAACCCATCTTGAAATAAACAGATTAAAATTCTGTTTCCTAATTCCATGATGCACCATCTAACCATCTATTGGTAATCATTCATAATAAAAATAAACTACTTTAAAAATAAATAAATAAACATTCACAATAGGGTAATGGTTACAGAAGTGTTGTATGTCTTTTGTGACCACTGTATTTATTTATAATTCAAAACATATTAGAATTTACTTAAGTCCTATCTAACATATTGGCAAAAGTTTTATTATAACACTCTTGGGACTCTTCCTCTTCTCATCTCCCCATGCACCTCACCCATCACCCAAGAGCCATAGAGCTTACACAATACAAAAGAGAAGTGGGCCAGCATTTCTTTCCCAGGCTGGAAAGAGATCAGATGTCTACCTGTGTGCAGCTGTAATCATTGAAGGTTGTCCTCTCAACTTCACAGATATGCTCCACAAAATGTTTTATCCCAACCTTGCTGGCCCAGGCCACAGTGAAGTCTCTCCCCAGGTCTATTCAAGTCTCTTTTGCTGAGCTGCCTGGCCACCAGTCTTTGAAGGAAGGCCACTCTGCCAGCTACTCCATTCTCTCCAATTTGGGCTAGGCCGCAGGTGACCCTCATTTAAAATCCCAAAGCTCTGTAGTGCTAAGGTTTTTAGATATCCACACAGCTATTCACTTCCTCAGAACATTCTCCTAGAGGAGAGAGTCAAGACTGGGAGGCAGTTGGGTTTAACAGTTAAGAACATGAACTTTGCATTTAGCTCAGATTCTGCTTCCAGCTCTTTTACTTACTACCTACTTGAACTTCAGCAAGACACTTAACCAATCTGTGCCTATTTTTGCCTGTGCAAAATGATGATAACAATACCTGCCTTATAGGGTTGATGTAAGGATTAAATTAATTAATGCATGTAAAGCACTTGGAATAATGCCTGACACATAGTAAGCTGCACTATATAGTGATAGCACTTAGCTCTGAAATGCAAAGCCTTCCAGCTCATCTCTTTTGTATAATAATCAGGATTTTATTACTCTATACTCCATAGTAATAGAAACTGCCTATGGAGGTTTAGTCAAAGGTTCCAAACTGGATTGAAACCGACATAAAGAGACTAAACACAAAATAGAATATATTGTATGATCCTTAACTGTAGGATGATATACATACACATAGGAAATATATTGGAAGGGATATGTCAAGATGTTAGCAGTCATCTCAAAACTGTGAGATTATAGATAACTTTATCTTCTTTATGTATTTTTTATAATTTCCAATATAATAAGCAAGTGTAACTTTTAATTTTAACAATAAAACTGTCATTGTGTGTATCTTAAATAAGATAATGTATAAAACCTGTATTTGAGTGCTAGTACTTTATGTAGTAGAGGCATAGTATGAGGCAAGTCAACTGGCATATCCAAACTTTGGTTTGCTGGTATCGAAAAGAGGAATAACAACACTACTTAAGTTGGTTGTAGAAATTAAAGGAGAAATCACAGAAGGAAACCCTTTTATAATGTAATGTGCTATACAAATGTAAGAAATTTCATTGATTGTTTTATTAGGTTTAAAAAGGCATATAAGCCTGGCCGGCATGGCTCAGTGGTTCAGCATCAACTTAGGGTCCAGGAGATCACAGTTTGATTCCTGGTCAGGGCTCAAGCCCAGGTTGTGGGCTCAATCCCAAGTTGGGGGTGTGCAGGAGGCAACCAATCAGTGATTCTCTCATCATTGATGTTTCTATCTCTCTCCCTCTCCCTTCCTCTCTGAAATCAATAAAGATATATATATTTTTAAAAAGGCATATAAGGTAATATTTTCAGAAACTTAAGATTTTCATTTATACTCAGGACATTAGGGGAAATGTGAACAAAACTTGCAGCTAGGAAATGATATAAAAGCTTATTAAACCATTGTACCATCGCTTCCTTTATGGATAATCACAGGAGACTGTTGGCTGGCTTGTGCCTGCTCATAGGAGAGAAAACCCAGATGATTATACTATGAGTGCTAAGAAGATTCCAGTACTACAAAAACTGATTGAAAGTCTGCCATGAGCCAGGCATTATGCTAGTTGTTAGGGATATAAAAATGAGTAAGACAGGTCATTATCCTAAAAAATTTCACAGTGTAGGACATTTGGAGACAATTCCATGCATTTTTATTGTATATCTTTTTAACCTTTGTGGAATATGTCTTGGTTGTTGTAGTTCCTATTGCTTTTCACGAATTTTAAAGATTGACTTTAAAGATTGTTCATACATACACAGACCCCTATTGGTTTTTAGTGTTAAACTCTGCAGACAGATCAGGAAACGGGGTCTGTTTCATTTATTGTTCAGTTTTCAGACCATATAGATACCAGTTTGTTTAATAAAATGGTGAGTTTGAGAAGTAGCCATAAGAGTGAGTTGAATAAAATGAATTTCTCTATTTCTTCTACTCTAATTTTATAAACTCTCCAAAGAATTCTTTCTTTGCTCTTCGCCTTCTTTCCCCAAAAACCAATTGTCGAGATTACTACAGCGAAACTGAAGACTGGGAATCTGAGGAGAGATTAAAAAGCAACTTTTTTGTGTTTGTTTTACTAGTCATCCCATCACCTTTTGTCACAAACACACCATCAGCAGAAGCAGATAGATGTCTGGAAAGTTTAGTCAAAGTAGAATCAAAGAAGTGCACCTCGCTGCCTGGAGATGTAGCTCAAGTTAGAAAAAAATAACTTTAGACACAGAGACGCAAGACTTAGGTCCTAGCCCAGTGGTCCCACCGTGACTGTTCACTAGCTGTGTAAATTCGTCAGTCTCTAAATTTTCTCCAAGCCTCAATTTCCTTAGTGCAAAGAAGACAGCAACAGGACTGCTATAAAGCACAAATGGGCTTCTACTCTTTCTTTCAGTCTTATCCAAAGCAGTCATGGCAACGTACATAAAATACATTGGTCTACCTGCTTCCCTTACAATGCAGTTATAAAAGTGTGAGGAAGTTAAGAGAGTGACTGGGATCCTTTTGCCTCCTTCATGGGGGATACCATTGGAGGAAAGAAACGAACCAGGTGAACCAATAAGCTTATACTCCCTGGCAGTAGGACATCTAGGTAAATAGACTTTTAATACATACTAGAAAGGAGCGTCTTTATCTCTGAAATGCCCTTACATTTTATAGATTTCCTCGATATCCCTGGCTAGGGATTACCTGTAGTGAATAAAACTTAGGATCCAGGAGGCATAGCTCCCTGAAGGATGTCATGTGAACTATGTAATTCTCTGGGCTATAAGATGAAGATGTTTCATAATCATGGTACTCCCTACAGGGTGAAGGTCTAGCAAACCACACTTGGGGGCTTCACCTGTTCTGGGCCTGAGGGGCATATCCTACACGGGAAAGAAGAACCTTGTGAACTGGGCTTGATGCCCCAGACCCCTCTCTGCTTCATCCACGCCTTTTCATGGCCTCTCTCCTCATTGTTGTATAGCAAACACCGACACCAGGTGAGATCTCTGATTCCCGTGAAGCTGATTTGGCGATCCCGTCCTATGTGTGAGTCAGAAATGCTTCAGAACTGCGGTATCAACAGTAATAACAGCAATTCTGCTAGTGAGTTTCGACTCTGGTAATTGTGAGTCCCTGTATCTGCCTGTCTGTTTTCCCAGTTTGGGGGCAACAGTTTGCCTTGTGACTTCACTTCTCTGATGGATTTAAGGAGAGTTGTTGACATTTTCAATTTGTTCAACTTTACTTGTTGTTAGGATGAAATGGCAATTTCTAAGCTCTTTACATGCCAGACTGGAAATTTGAAGCCAGTTTATATTCATTTTAACAATGATGGAACACGGAAGCAGAATGCTAATGGTAGTAGGATAGAAAACAATAAGAAGATATTTTATACCAGATTCACATTCTTGGTTATACTGGTCCAGATTTCCCAACAGAGAGTGAGTAAACTACAAGCTATTTCCTTTAATATGTTTATGTAGCTTAGTTGTCTTCTAAAAACAGCTAACCTCTGTAAATTCTAATTGCAAGAGATTTAAAATATTGCTGTTTTGGTTTAAATATTCAAATGCATTCAGAAGTATTGAAAATGTATTCCCAACATGGAACAACGTTCCAGAAAACTATTATATCAAAAAAATAATGCTTAAATTATTTTAGGAAAGTCTACAGATTATAACCTCCTCTTGTGGCTAATTTGTAGCACAAAGCATTCTATATTGTATCGACTAGTTGGAAAATAGGCAGGGCAACAACAATCAATTCTTCACTGAAAAAAAAAATACTGTATTAGCTACAGGGATGGTTGAGAAAGAGATCTAGCAATGAAAGTGACACAAAGAGCTAGAAGTGAAATAAGAGTCAGAAGGAAAGATCTAATGTTAGTGTCCTATAGAAATATGAAAAAAGATATAAAGAAGAGTGAGAATAAAGTGGCAGCGTGGTAATTTTGGAAACAGTGTCGTAAATACTTCATGCAACCTGTTCACTATTTGTTTGATAATTATGAATTTTATGTGCCTCATTTGACCTCTGTAATTCTTTTATCATATATGTAAAGTTAGAATAGTATTAGGTATTCTAATTTTGTGAAGGATAAGCTTTAAAACTGAGAAAATGCAAATTCCTTTGATAGAACATTTGTCGAACAGTACGTTATTTGTTCCTGTATTTATCTCCGGGAGCCTGAACTTCTTGGGGGTGGGTTCTACGTGTCCCCTTCAGCTCTCTAATCTCACCATCCAGCATAGCGCGGGCTGTGTACTGAGCTCAGCATATGCTCACTGAACACAAGAAGTCAGGAGGGAGGAGGGACAGACGGAGGGGGAGGCCAAGGAAAGTGAAAAGGGAAGAGGGGGGGGAATGAGGAGCACGGAGGAGGGGGAAGGAGGGCAGGGGGAGTTAAGGAGGGATGGGAGAGGCTATGGAAGGATGGCTTTAGAGATCCAAGAAAGAAAAGGTGGAACAAAATTCATCAGTGCCTGAAGCGCTAGACCAAGTCCTGTGTCTAGAAGAGACAGGGGACTGTGGCTGAGAGGAGCAAAGATTTTTCTCCCTGATGAATGAAGCAAAGATAGGAGGGAAACTCGAAGTGGGTGCCAATAATGAGTTGTGTTTGCGGTGCTGTGAAGGCAAGTGTGCCTAATTGGCCTTAATAGCATTTTAGTCCATTTTACCCCATTGTTCTTCAGGGTTTCAGGGAAATCAATTATAATGCATTTGTCCTGCATCCCTATAAAAAGATAGAAACATTTATATCCTCTATTCCACAGGGAAAATGAGGCAACAATTTTGGCACATAAGAACATCATCCTATGAGCATCATATTTTTAAAAACCACTGTCAAGTAACATATCCTGATTGACTATATTTCTAGCTATAAACTGCAGCTTAACAGAGAATAAAGCAGTACCTGAAACAGATATGCTGTCCCCCCTCTCTCTCTGTCTCCGTCTCTCTCACACACACATATACTTTTAAATTTATTTATCACACCACCTTTTGTGATAATAGGTGGTGAACTTCTCCAACAGATAATCGCCCTCCCCCAAAACTTAAATCTAGTATGTTAGCTCCTGACAGTTTACTCATCCATCTCAGCACCTATTCCATTTTCTAGCAAAAATAGATATGTTGCCTATTTTACATCCGTCTGTGTATCCCTTTCACTCGTATTAAAATAAATACATGCTTCCTTTTTCTCATTCTTTTTGGCAGGCTAGGGCTTTCCTAGCTTTACTTCAACTCTGCGCTTTCTTCCTTTATGCACTATTTGTTCCTTGTTTTATTTCTTGCATGGTTCTCTGCTCCCTGATGAAAGGGAGATGACCGTCCCAGCCTCAAGCGCTCGTGAGCCTACAGGCCCCGACTGCCGCAGCTGATTTCAGGAGGGCCTCCGCAGCAATGTCACCTTTCTTAGGAGGCACATACACCAGAGCGGCAGCCCGGCCCTTGGGAGGACGATCAGATTTGAACTGGGGTGACCTGGGCTTCTCTCTTCTCTCTCCTGATTCAGTTCAAAGGCATCCAGAGAAAAATACTCCCCAGAATGACCCCTGCTCCATCTCTCTTAATACTTTTATTTTCAAATACTATAGAAGCCCCCAAGCTACATTATATCTTCTCGGGATCTTCATAAACTGAAATAAATTGTTTTTTATAGAAAGTGTCTTCAATGAAAAGGTTATGCTTTGTTTATTTTTATGTCTGAAGACTCCTATTGCCAGCATCACTGAGTGAGAGACAAATGTGCCCAAACAAAATGTCTCACTGCAAATGCCTCCTAGATTCGTTTTGTATTCCTGTGATACTGCTGACCTCTAGCGTTCCAAACACCAATACTTTCTTTCTTTTTTTCATTGATTTTTTTTTTTTTTTTCCCCAGAAAGAAAGGAAAGGGACAGAGAAATAAAAACATCGATGTGAGAGCAGAACATGGATTGGCTGCCCTCTGCATGCCCCATCCCCACCAGGGATTTAGCTCCAAACCCCAGGCATGTGCCCCAACTTGGAATCGGATTGGCAAGCCTTTGGTGCATGAGATGATGCCCAACCAAAGGGCCACACTGGCCAGGGCTCAATACTTTCTTGAACTTCATTTGTACTTGTTATTTTCAAAGTTCATGGGTTTGTCTCTTCTATTAATGGAATCTCATAAAAAATTCTAAGTTCAATAAAAAATAATTGCCTTTAAATATAAGAACTGAAACTGAGAATTAAGGTTAAAATATAAATTTTTAGAAGAGATATAAACATTTTTATTTATATTTTAATTTTTAAAAATTATTGAATTTATTTAGAGTGGCAATGATTAATACAATTATATAGGTTTCAGGTGTACAATTCTATAATACATCATCTGTATGTTGTACTGCATGTTCCCCACCCCAAGTCAAGTCTCCTTCCATCACCATTTATTCCCCCGCTATCCTCTGAGGAATCTAATGAACAAAATAAACTAAGAAACAGTCTCATCGATACAGAGAACAGACTGGCAGCTGTCAGAGTAGAGGGGGTTGAGGGGGTTAAAGGTGAAGGGATTAAGCAAAGAAAAAAACTCTTAGGCACAAGTTCTGTTATAGTAGTATCCAGCCTTCCATTTGCTCATAATAAAAACTTTGGAGTTAACCTTGACTTCTTTCACCCTACAAATCCATGAGAAATGCTGTGGGTTCTACTATTGACCACATCAGAATTCAGCCACTTTTCACACTCTTAGCAACACTGCTCCGTCCCAAGCCACATGTTCCTCCACTGGGATTATGATGGTAACCTTCTAAGTGGTCTCCCTAAGGCTACGAAGTCTATCAGCTTTAGCAGTCACCATGGTCCTTCAGAAATGGAAAGCAGATTGTGGCACTCTGCTCAAAATCTTCAAATGGCTTCCAGGGCTCTCAGGGAAAGGACTGAAGTCTGGAGATACCAACAGATCACTAGCTGACCTGCCTCCACAGCCCACATTCCTAACCTCATCTTTCACAGCACTTTTCTCTTTGTCTCTCTCTGATCCAGCCATAGTAATCTCTTGGCTATTTTCCTTTTTTAATTTTAGTAATATATTTTATTGAACCCAGTATATCCAAAATACTTTTTTACTTAAACATGGAATCAATATAAAAATACTAATGAGGTCATTTTTTAGAATTGTTTCTAATTTTCAATTACTGTTGCCATACAATATTATATTATTATCAGGTGTACAGCATAGTGATTAGACATTTATATAACTTATGAAGTGATCACTGCAATAAGTCTAGTACCCATCTGACACTATAAATAGTTATTACAATATTATTGACTATATCTCCTATGTTGTGCTTTTCATCCCCATGACTATTTTTGTAACTGACAGTTTGTAGGTCTTAATTACCTCTCCTTTTTCACCCTTCACATCATTTGACAACCATCAATTTGTGCTCTGTACCTATGAGCTTGTTTCTGTTTTGTTTATTTGTTTAGATTCCACATATACGTGAAATCATGTAGTATTTGTCTTTCTCTGTCTGACTTATTTCACTTATCATAATACCCTCTCAACCTATTCATGTTGTTGCAAATGGCAAAATTTCATTTACTGAGTAATATTCCATTGTATATATGTGCCACTTCTTCTTTATCCCTCTGTAGATTGATGGACACTTAGATTACTTCTATATCATGGCTATTGTAAATAATGCTACAATGAACATAGGGGATATATATATCTTTTTGAATCAGCGTTTTGGATTTCTTCAGATAAATACCCAGAAGTGGAATTGCTGGGTCATATGGTAGTTCTATTTTTGTTGTTTTTTTTTTTTTTGAAGAAACCCCATACTCTTTTCCATTGTGGCTGCACCAATGTACAATTTCACTAACAGTGCATGAGGATCCCCTTTTCTCCACATCCTCAATAGCATTTGTTTGTTGACTTATTTGTAATAGCCATTCTCGCAGATGTGACGGGATATCTCATTGTGGTTTTAATTTGCATTTCACTAATAATTACTGATGTTGAGCATCTTTTCTTATGTCTGTCAGCCATCCACCCATTTGTCCTCTTTAGAGAAATGTCTGTTCAGGTCTTCTGCCCATTTTTGAATCAGATTATTTGTGGTTTTGGTGTTAAGTTATATGAGTTTCTTATATATTTTGAATATTAACCCCTTATAAGATGTGTCATTGGTGGCTAATATCTTCTCCCATTCAGTAAATTGTCTTTTTGTTTTGTTCTGTTTTTTGTTTTTGATGATTTCCTTCACTACGCAAAAACTCTTATTTTGATGTAATCCCATTTGTTTATTTTTTCTTCTGTTTCCCTTGCTCCAGGAGACATATCTAAAAAAATATTTCTAAGAGTGATGTCGAAGAGTTTACAGCCTATGTTTTCTCCTAGGAGTTTTATGGTTTTGGTACATTTAAGTCTTTAATTTATTTTGAGTTTATTCTTATATGTGGTGTAAGAAAGTTTCATTTTTTTCATAAAATATATCTTTATTGATTCAGAGAGAGGAAGAGAGAGAGAGAGATGAAACATCAATGATGAGAGAGTTGTCATTGATCAGCTGCCTCCTGCATGCCCCTGACTGGGGATCGAGCCCACAACCTGGGCATATGCCCTGACCAGGAATCGAACAGAGATCTCCTGGATCAGAGGTTGATGCTCAACTGTTGAGCCACCCCCGGCAGGGCAGAAAGTTTCATTTTTTGGTATATGTCAGCCCAGTTTCCCACCACCATTTGTTGAAGAAACTGTCTTTACCCAATTGTATATTCTTGCCTCCTTTGTCATAGATTAATTGATCAAATATACATAGGTTTATTTCTGTGTTCTAGTCTGTTCCATTGGTCTCTGTGTCTGCTTTTATACCAGCACCATGCTCTTTTGATTACCATAGCCTTGCAGTATAGTTTAATAACAGGTAGCAGGATGCCTCCAACTTTGTTCTTCTTTCTCAGGATTACTTTTGCTATTTGGAATTTTCTGTGGTTCCAGATAAATTTAAGAATTATTTGTTTTACTTCTTTGAAAAATGCCATTAGTATTTACATAAAGATTACACGAATCTGTAGATTGCTTTGGGTAGTATGGATATTTTAACAATATTAGTTCTTCCTTTCTATGAGTATGGTGTATTCTATTTATTTGTATCTTCATTTTCTTTGTTCACTGTCTTATAGATTTCTGAGTAAAGGTTTTTTACCTCCTTGGTGAAATGTATTCCTAGGTATGCTATTCTTTTTGATACAATTGAAAGTGGTACTATTTTCCTAATTTCATTTTCTAATGGTTTGCTATTGGTGTATAAAGGTGCAAACAATTTCTGAATATTAACTTTGTATGCTGATACTTCACTGAATTTATTTATCATTTCTAATTGGTTTTTAGTGAATTCTTTAGTTCTATTTTTAGTATCATGTCATCTGAAAAATAATGACAGTTTTACTTTTTCCTTTCCAAATTGAAGACCTTTTATTTCTTTTTTCTTGTCTGATTGCTGTAGCTAGGACTTTTAATACAATGTTGAATAAAATTGGTGATAGTGGATATCCTTGTCTTGTTCCTGATCTTAAAGAAAAAGTTCTGGCTTTTCATCATTGAGTATGATGTTAGCTGTGGGTTTGTCATATATGCCTTTTATCATGTTAAGGTATATTTTCTCTAGTCCCACTTTGCTGAGAGTTTTTATCATAAATGAGTGTTGGATATTGTCAAATGCGTTTTCTGCATCTATTGATATGATCATATGATTTTTATCCTTCATTTTGTTTATGTGATGTATCATGTTAATTGATTTGCATATATTGAAACATCCTTGCATATTGGGAGTAACTCCCACTTGATCATGGTGTATGATCTTTTTTGTTTGTTTGTTTGTTTTGTTTATTTTTGTTTAAAATATTACAGATGTCCCTTTTTCTCCCCAGTGACCCATTCCACCCCATTCCATCCCTTCCCCAGTTCCTCTCCCCACCATTGCCCGTGTCCTTGGGTTGTGCATATATGCATATAAATTCTTTGGTTACTCTCTCCCCCTCCACCCACCCACCCTCCTCCATCCCTCTGACATTCATCAGTCTGACCTATGCTTCCATGTCATTGAATCTATTCTGTTCATCAGTTTATTAACTTCTTTAGATTCCACATATAAGCGAGATTATGTGATGTTTGTCTTTGCCTGGCTTATTTCTTTTAGCATAATATTCTCCAGGCCCATCCATACTGTCCCAAAGGATATGAGGTTCTTCTTTTTTACAGCTGCATAGTATTCCATGATGTATATGTCCCACAGCTTTTTATCCACTCATCTACTGATGGGCACTTGGGCTATTTCCAGATCTTAGCTATTGTAAATTGTGCTGCTATGAGCATAGCGATGCATATATTCTTTCTGATTAGTGTTTTAGGATTCTTAAGATATATTGCTAGAAGTGGGATCACTGGGTCAAAAGGCAGCTCCATTTCTAATTTTTTGAGGAACCTCCATACTGTTTTCCATAGTGGCTGCTCCAGTCTGCATTCCCACCAGCAGTGTACTAGGGTTCCCCTTTCTCCACACCCTCGCCAGCATAAGTCGTTTGTTGATTTATTGATGGCAGCCATTCTGACAGGTGTGAAGTGATACCTCATTGTGGTTTTAATTTGCATCTCTCTGATGATTAGCGACCTTGAGCATTTTCTCATGTCTATTTGCCATCTGTATGTCCTCTTTGGAGAAGTGTCTATTAGGGTCCTTTGCCCATTTTTTAATTGGGTTGTTTGTCTTCCTCTTGCTGAGTAGTATGAGTTCTTTGTACACTTTGGAAATTAGCCACTTAGGTGTATGATCTTTTTAATGTATTGCTGAATTTGTTTGCTAATTTTTGTTGAGGATTTTTACATCTATGTTCACCTGGGACATTGGCCTATAAATTTCTTTTTATGTACTATCTTTTTCTGGTTTAGATATCAGGGTAATGCTGACCTCTTAAAATGAGTTTGGGAGCCCAGCCGGGCATGGCTCAGCGGTTGAGCATCGACCTGGGATCCAGGCAATCAGGGTTCGATTCCTGGTCAGGGCACATGCCCGGCTTGCGGGCTCGATAAATGACTCTCTCATCATTGGTATTTCTATCTCTCTCTCCCTCTCCTTTCCTCTCTCTGAAATAAATAAAGATATATTTTAAAAAAAAGAAAATGAGTTTGGGAGTCTTCTCTTCTCTTAAATCTTTTTATAATAGCTCTATAAGAATAGGTATTAGTTCTTCGAATAAAGGGTTCATACTGCCTCTAGGCTCCTAACTTCCTTTTTATTAGAGTATTTACTTTAAAAAACTTGTAACTGTGCTTCTTCTGCCCCTTTTGGATACAAATTTAAAAATGCCTTTCTCAAGGACCTGAGAGCCAATGCTTTAAAATGTGACCATCAAGAAATGTAGTGCCCCTACCTCCCAGTCTCTGTATGCTGGTTAGAGTCTAACTTCCCTTTTCCACATGGTAACACCACCTCCTGTCTGTGAAGCTATGAAAAAGTTTTCTTTTCCTTTGAGTAATACCAATTAACAGATACCGCTGATTTTCGATTTCTCCACCAACACAGCTCTTAAGAATGCCCTTTGTTTGTAAACTTGAGTTCAGTCTGTCTCGCCCCTTATAGTAGTCTTACATAAGATATTCTTTGTTTGTTTAACTTTGTCAAGTGCAATTATTCTTTGACAGCACCAAACACACTAATTCCTTAGGATCTGGGTATTTGCTGTTTCCTCACTCTGGAATGTGTTGACCCTTAGACCTGACTGGCCCCTCACTTCCTTTAGACTTTTTTTCAAAATGCCAAACTAACGGTGAGCTTTCCTACCTTACATAAAACAGCAAATTCTACATTCCCCACCCCAAATCTCATCTACCTTAACTTGCTTCATTCTTCTACAAAAAATTCACCACCATCTAAATTAATTATATATGTATGGTATGCCTGTCTCTTTCCAATACAATATAAGCAGGATTTTTTTCTGGTTTGTTTACAGCTAAACCCTAGCATTTTGATAAAAGTGTTGAACTACTGGACTAAACACTTGTTGCATGAAAGAACAAACATGAATTGAGAAATCAATGGCTATAGAGTGCTTTTTGTGTCTTTAGAGCAAAATCTGTTTGAACTTTAGTAATTTAGTTATCCAAAACAGTAATTCCTGACTTAAACAGGTTGAGCACCTTCATTAGTACACTCTGAAGTATGTAAATACATTACAAATGGAATTTTTACCTAGGACCTAGACAGATATGAAGTAAAATAAAAAAGTAATAATTAAAAAATAAGTTCCATCAGAAGAAACACACTTTACAGGTTTATCACTTCCCTTTGCTTCCTCTGAATTTCTGATTCAGCAACTTTATTGAAGCATCTACTAAATGGTATTTTAGAAGACATGACAATGAACAAAATGTAGCTGTTACAAAATATAATGTTCTAATAAGAAATAAAACAGTTTTGAAATGGAAATTAAGAAGAGAGCTAACATATGATAATAATGGAACATCTGAAGAAAAGTGGGAGTATATTTTAAAAGAGAAACTTGTGAATGATTGGTTAACATTTGGAAGATGATACATTATTGGTGGGGAAAGAATTTTTTCTGTGCCCTGGTCTACATCCCACTCGTCACCGCACCCCAAGCCCTAAAATAACATTATACTTCAGAACAAAAAACAGCACCTAACTTATGAAATGCTGAATAGTTATTCTTCCTCAACTTAGGTCTCTCCAATACTATTGATGATAACAATAATAAAAGTTGATATGTAGAAAGCATTTACCATGTACCAGGTACTTCTTAAAATACTTTACATGGATCATCTGATTTACTCCTCTCAACTCTATGAGGTTGTATTATTAATATCCCCATTTACCTGCCAAAAGTGATACACCAGTGAGCAGCAGAATGAAGATGGCTACGGAAATCAGGTGAAGACCTTGGATAAATTCTCATATAAAAACTTCATAGGTACTGGATTAGAGAATAAGAAGTAGTTGGCATAAGAAATGTATAATTACCCTATTTTCTACCAGAGGCCCTAAAATACCTGTCTAAAGGGAACTGCATCATTCATGTCTACTCATAGCTTGCCGGTGGGTTCCTGAGACCCTCAAGAGAAGGTTGCTCATGACGTCCCCCTTTCACAGCCTACAGTGAACTCATTCAAATCCTGTGGCCAAGCTGTAGCACCTTGTAGAGACCCTATTGTCAGTGGTAGACCGTCTTTTATTTTTAAAAGCAATCCTAATTAGTGATCTTGCATCTGCACATTACAAACCATCATAATGAAAATGTGACCTCTCCAAGACTGTTTCCAAATGGCAAAGAGAAAAATGTGTGTTTAAAAGACTGACTAGGGGTTAAGAACATAGACTGTATAACCAGAGAAACTTAGGTTCAAAATGGAGCCAGACACTGATTGTTGACTTGAGCAACTTACTGAACTATTTGGGACTGCAGTTTTCTCATTTATAAGGTGGAAAGGTAAAATTAGTGCATATTTTAAAGACTATAATAAGAAATAAATGCAGTAACACATGTAATTCACAGCACGTGACTGCCATGGAAGAGTACCCTGTGAAGCTTTGCTATAACTGCCGGTGATATTCCTATTACTCTATGCAGAATCACAGTCAACATACAATACTCCAACAAAATATAACTTTTGTTAGAGATATAAGTTTTATTACTATGGAATTTATTACAATATAATTTTCAACTTCAGGAAAATACTAAAGCATATTGATTATACTATACTCTAATTTGTTTTTACATTAAATACCATTTTGTTTCCTTTTCTGATAGACAGTAAACTCATTGAAGACAGAGATTAAATCCCCTTTATTTGATTCAGTGACCCTTTATGCACTGCCTGCTATGTGTCAGCCCTCATGCTAGGCTCAGAGAAATCAAAATATACTAAAAATTCCTTACTTTTATAAGGCATTTTATTTTAAGGTAAAAACTGGTAATATGCAAACAAAAAAACATACTATATATACTGTATAGTAAGAGGGATATCCTCAATATCTTGAAAAGAACTGGTTCATAATAGGCACTCAATTAATACAAACTGCATTTAATTTAGTTATTTTTAATTATGTAACTACAGCATGGAGCATGTGTAGAAGTGTGCTGGCATGAGCTCTTTCTAGCTCAGGAGAGCCAGTTGTGTGCATTTCTCTCTAATTTGGTGTTCAGTTCTGCAAATTCACTTTGATAACTTTAAATCAGCTATGGTAAGAGTTTTTACACTGCAGAAATCAGCAATGCTACAAGCAGTAGATATTTTTCCTGAGAACCCGTGGTTAAACATTTATCAGCACTCCACTGGATAAAGGCTGACAAAGTATGGCATCTGAATTTTGTACACTTCGGAAAACAAAAAACCCTTGGTGTATATAACAGCACATTAATAATTATATTAACATATTTAGAGAGTCAAACTTACAAATCATGTAACACAGCGTTAGTCTGAACACGACATATATTGATTGGTATATATGTAAATAGAATTATTTTCTCCCAATAATAAGTTACTATCACTTGATTACTCAGGCCCATGGAGGAAGCATAATATGTATAACCCACAAAATCAACCAATTATACATGTTTTCTATTTAATTTTAAATATACCATTTTGATTAAACAATTTGTATTTTGAATAAAAATTTTTTAGCATATGTTGCAATTTTATATACTTTAAACATAATAACTCACTAGCTATGGAGGGGGAAAAGAAGCTTCTGAGTGTCAGGAAGAAGCAAATTTGAAATTATTTCTCTGTGGAAAATCTCATGAAAATCATTTTAGTTGACTTTATGCAGAGCTGCAATGCCCTGGGTTAAAAATTTCCCAGGGTAGCATGCCTGGGAATATAAATTATTAAATCATAATTTTAAAAAGAAAAATAAAAAGCATTTTAAATTCTGCTACAACATGTGATTTATTGTTGAATTTTTAGTGGTATATCAAATTTCTTTGTGTTATTATGTTTTAGATATATATTCCTATTAAAATAATAGTTGCAGATTTGTTTCTGAATCAAAAATGTAAGAAAGGGCAACATTTGTGCATTCTTAGTCACCAGGAGATCTCATAAACAAGAAGCAAGTGAGCCTGGGAATTATCAATCTGTTCTCAAAAATAACTTCAAACTATTTCTAGCCTATGCCCCAGCCAGAACATTCAAATCTTATTATATTTAGTTGCAATTTAATATCATGCAAATTAAATATCAGATTAAGTCCTAAGAGTATGGTTACATTATTTCCATTATACTGATCAGCATGTGGTGATAACTTGTCAAATATTTTTTATTAATAACAAATGGGTAACATTTACCCAAAACCATCCATATCCCAGACACAATGGTTGGCACTTCATATATTATCTTTAATGCCCATAACAACCCTATCAGTAAATTATTACAAATGAGGAAATTTATGTTCTGACAGATTGTTTCCTTCTAGGTCAAACAACTAGTAAGTGGCAAAACCAGGACCCTAAAAAAATACCTTTTTGTCTCAAAAGCCCACGTAAGTTTATTGAAATCATTGGCAATTACTTACTCTTCCTGCTAATCGCCCATAATTTGTTCTATGGCAGTCTTTTCCTTGGGGGAAGGAGCATAAATATCAAGTTGGCAATAGGGGCAATTACCTCCACCAACACTACCATCGGAAGCCAACTCAAAGCAGATTTTATTGGAAACAAAAGTTTTCCCCCAGCCTTTCTTTTGATGATATATTTTGATTAGCTTACAAATGGTACAAATTGTCTTCTTGAGTTTATGCCAGGAGCAAAGCAGAAGTTGTGGCTTTTCTTTTTACTAGGCAGTTTAGACTTTAATTTGTGACAAAATACTTATAAGTAAAAAGAAACTGTCTAGCTAAAACTTTTATTTCCAGGTAAAATAGCAGCCCCTGGTAAAAGGAGCCAATAATCATTTTCAAAGGAAAGGCTGTATAGTGAACTTTTCTTAAAGATAGTGAAGACATATCCTAAGAGTAGCATTGAAAACAAGCTATCACATGTGGAATCTAATGAACAAAATAAACTGAGGAACAAAATAGATCCAGAGACATGGAAGCATGGAACAGACTGAGGGATCTCAGAGGGAAGGAAGGAGGTGGAGGTGGGAAGAGATTAACCAAAGAATTTATATGCATTTATGCATAACCCATGGACACAGACAACCATGCAACGAAGGCCTGGTGGGGGGTGCAGGGGGTGGAGACAGTCAATGGGGAGAAAAGGGGGGACACTTTCAACAATAAAGATTTGAAAAAGAAGAAAAAGAAGGAATTAAGACACAGACCTGCATGGAGAAAAGATAATGAAAGGACAGTTATCTACAAGCCAAGGAGAGAGGTCTCAGAATACATCCAACTGTGGCAATATCTTGATCTTGGACTTCTAGCCTCAACTGTGAAGAAACAAAATTAAATTTATTTACCACTTTAAAAAGAGAGAGAGAAAAGAAAAGAAAAGAAAAGCTATTTGAGGCTCACAAGTAAATCTAAGAAAAGAATATTTAGGTCAAAATGTATAATAGTTGTATTATGAGATAAGAAGCTATGTACATGCAAGAATAATGAATTATAGAAATGCCATGAAACATGCAGCCCCATAAGTAATAAATGCCAGAGAACTAGTGCCTAACTTCTTATAAATATGCTCTTATTTATTTAGAAGGTATATTTAAAGGGTTCTATATGGCTATAGAAGTGGAACATGCTTGCCTGTCTCTCTCCCTGCCTTCTTTCCTTTACCCAAGTCCTGGCAAGCAGAGCAGTCAGTAGAAGCTTATCCGAGTTTTCATTCAGTGGCACATTTCTAAATATGCTATGAATTACGTGTGCATTCAACATATAGTTCCTGTAAATTTTAAAGTTGTGACTGTAACATTCAGGTGTTTGATTCATCTGAAATTTATTTTGTGTGTGAGATTAAGAATCCATTGCCTTTTTTTGGATACTCAGTTTCCCAAAACATTTATTTAATAGCATCTATCTCCACTGACCTGCAAGACCACTTCTGCCATATTTACTTAGATATGTAGGTTGGTTTTCTGGGCTCTCTGTTGTCTTAATTTCTGCCTCAAATATAACAGTGTCAATACTATGCTGTAACAAATATAAAATACAACTTTATAATATTAAATATCTTTAGAATGTCTTGATGTCTGACAGTGCAACAATTTACTTTTCTCTGTTAGTAGTGTCTTGACTAATCTTGAGACTTCGAAATCTTGTATTAACTTTAGCATAAGTTTGTCAAATTTTGTGAAATGAACCTTTTAAAATTTTGAATGACATAATATTAAAGTGGTCTATTTGCAGAAATTGATATTTTTAATATATTGTATCTATGAACATGGTGTGGCATTTCATTTATTTAGGTTTGTTAATAACTTTCATTGAAGTTTTATAGATTTCTGCACAAAAGTCTTGCCCATTTGCTTGTTTTATTGCTACCCATCTTATAGTTTTGTTGTTTTTATAAATATATCTCTTCTCACCTACATATCTTATTCTAAATGTGTGTGTTAATATAAAAAATACAATTAACTTTTCTATAACAATCTTATATCCCAAATTAGTTCATCTCTCTTGGTAATTCTAATAATTTGTCTGTAAATATTTGGTGATTTCTGTATAGACAATTATACCACCTAAGAATAACGATGTTTTCCTTTAATTCCAATTGTTATAGGGTTTGTTGCTTTTTTCTCATTTTACTATGCTTACAAAGACCTCTGGAAACAATGGCGAATTGAAGCAGAGGTAGTGGGCACACTTGTTTTAATCTTCAATTTAAAGAAAATTATTTAGCATTTATAATTAAATACATTTATTGTAGAATTTTATAGATACCCTTCATCAGTTTAAAGAGATTCCTTCTATACCTGTGAATATGTTAGACTATATGACAAAAAGGAATTAAGGTTGCTAATCACCTGACCTTAAAACAGTGAGACACATCCTAGATGATCCAGGGAGATTAATTATGTCACATCAGCTAAACCATATTGCCCAGATATTTAGTCAAATGTTATTCTGGAGGGTGATTTTGGATGAGAATTGCATTTAAATTGGTGGACTTTGAGTAGAGCAGATTACCCTCTATAATGTAAATGGACCAGATTTCCCCCTATAATGTAAATAGACCTCTCCAGTCAACAAAGGCCTGAATAGAATAAAAAGCTGGCCTTCGAGCAAGAAGGAATTATCCATCAAATAGCCTTCAGACTCCATCTTCAATATCAGCTTTTCTTGGTTTTCCAAACCACTGTCTTTGAGATCAAACTATAACTCTTTTTCAAGTCTCTGGGCTGCTGGCCTCCCTCATCAGAATTTGGGTTTACCAACCCTCAGCAATCACGAGAAGGAAGGGGGTGTGGGGGACAGGGAATGAATATATATATATGTATATAGATATGTATACACACACATATATAATATGTGTATATATATATGTGTGTGTATATTCTATTCTGTTTCTCTGGAAAATTCTAATGCAGATTTTGGTGCTGAGAGTGGCTCTGTAGGAACATAATCTTAAGAATGAGTTTTCTGAATTGGTTCTGAGGCTTCTGGAATTGAATCTCTATTCTGATTAGATTCAATGTCACCCCAATAAAGTCAATAAAAATTAAAAATTTTAGTGAATTTGTAGTTACAGAATAGTCATGGGGATGTAAAGTACAGCATAAGGAATACAGTTAATAATATTGTAATAACTATGTATGGTGTCAAATGGGTACTAGATTTATCGGGGTGGTCACTTTGTAAGTTATATAAATGTCTAATCACTGGGTTATATATCTGAAACTAATATAATATTGTAAACTATAATTGAAAAATATATATTTTTAAAAATGAAAAAAATTTATACACCTTTGTCAATTATATCCATAACATACTATATACTTGTTTTTTCACAATGTTTATGGTGTCTTAGAGCATATAGAAGTTCTTGATTTTAAAGTTATTAAATGTATCGATCTTTTTCTATTTGCCTTGTGCTTTATATCTGTCTTGAAATTCTTTTTTACACTGTGATTAAGATGTTGTTTTATATTTTCTTTTTTATTGAGTTTATTGGGTGACATTGGTTAATGAAATTACATAGGTTTCAGGTGTACAATTCTATAACACATCATCTGTATATGGTAATGTGTTCACAACCCCAAGTCAAGTCTCCTTCCATCACCATTTATTTAGTCCCCCTTACCCTCTTCTACCTCTTCCACCCACACCCCCTTTCCCTCTGGCAGTCCCCATACTGTAGTCTGTGTCTATGAATCTTTCTTTTTTCTTTGCTTAATCCCTTCACCCTTCTCACCCAGCCCCAAAATCCCTCCCCACTGACAGCAGTCAGTCTGTTCTCTGTATCCAAGAGTCTGCTTCTGCTTTGTTAGTTTATTTTGTTCATTAGATTCCACATATAAGTAAAACCTTATGGTATTTGTCTTTCTCTGACTGGTTTATTTCACTTAGCATAAAAATCTCCAGGTCTATCCATGCTGTGGCAAAAAGTAAGAATTTCTTCTTTTTTACAGCTGAGTAGCATTCCATTGTATAAATGTAACATTGCTTTAAACCTCACCTGAGGATATGATTTTATTGATTTATGGGGGGGGGGGAACATTGATGTGAGAAAGAAACATCTTATCAGTTGCCTTTCATACATTCCCTCTGACTGGAATCAAACCTGCAAACTTTTGGTGTATGGGATGACGCTCCTATCAACTGAGACACCTGACCAGGGCTGTACCACAGCTTTTTTATCCACTAATCTATGATAGTACTTCCAAATCTTGGCTTTTGTAATAATGCTACACTGAACATAGAGGTGCATATATTCTTTCAAATTAGTGTTTTGGGTTTCTTCGGTTATACTTCAGGAAGTGGAATATTTCCTGAAGTATTCCTGATATATGCTGGGTCATAGGCAGCTCCACTTTTAATTTTTTGAGGTAACTCCATACTGTTCTCCACAGTCGCTGCACCAGTCTGCATTCCCACCAACAGCGCATGAAGTTTCCCTTTTCTGCACACCCTTGCCAGCACTTGTGTGTTGATTTATCGATGGGAGCCATTCTGACAGGAGTGAGGTGATATCTCACTGTGGTTTTAATTTGCATATCTCTGAAGATTAGTGATGTTGAGCATCCTTTCATATGTATGATCTTTTTAATGTATTGCTGTATCCCGATTGCTAATATTTTGTTGAGGATTTTAGCATCTATGTTCATCAAGGATATTGGCCTGTGATTTTCATTCATTGTAGTGTCTTTGTCTGGTTTTGGAATTAGGATAAAGTTGGTTTCATAAAATGAGCTTGGGAGGCTTTCATCCTCTGAATTTTTTGAAATAGTTTGAAAATAGGTGTTAGTTTTTCTTTGGATGCTTGGTAAAATTCACCTGTTTCAGCTTCACTAGTTGTAATATCTATATTCAGATTCCCTGATTCTTTTTGATTCAGTTTTCGAATCAAATTTCAGATTTTTCTCCAGCCTCAGCAAGGCAGAGCCACTAAGAGTTGGGCAGGGCAGGCCTCCAGAGGAGCCTGGAGGTTGTGTCTGCCAGAAGCCGAGAGGGTGTTTCTATCAGACCTCCCATAAGGGGAAGAGCCAATAAGGTTCATGGGAAAGTGGAGGGAATGGCCCTAGTTCCAAAGCCAGGCAACTCAGTCACTGACACCCCCTGAATCTGCCCAGACCCCTACACCCTGACCAAGGCAGCTGACTCTTCAGTAGTGTGCAAGTTCCACAGGGTGGGCTGAGAGGGAGTCCAGAGGGTGGCGCTATTGTTTTCTCTCAGTCTGATTCTGCAGAGGGGCGGGCTCCACCGAAGAAACCGGCATCTGTGCTACTGGAGAATGACTCAGCACAAGGATCCTGAAGGCTGCCTCCCCTAGAGCCACAAACCCCAGACTCTCTTCATGGGACTCTAGTATGCTCTGCCCCCCCTTTAGCCAAAGCCCAGGATGAGTGACTGTGAACAAAATTTTGTGTTGGCCCTTTAAGCAGGTGACTGTGTCTCCAGTGGACCTGATCTCTCCCTGACAGGCAGAAACCTTGCTGCTTTTTGCAGCTGGATGTTCTGTGAGTGCCTCTTCCCAGCTCTGCTGCTCTGGGATGGGGAGCCTGGCTTGGGGTTTAGACCCCATGCTTCTGAGGGGGAACCCCTGGCAGCTGAGCTATCCTTCCAGAACCTCAGCTGCCACCCATGAGAGCAGAGCCAGCCCTTATCAAGTCTCTGTTCTTTTTACCAGTCTCACTTGGCTTCTTCTGTAAACCCAGCTAGTCTTCAGTTGGTTATTCAGGATGATTGTTTTTAATTTAGTTGTAATTCCAGTTTGGTCCTGGTAGGACATGAATGTAGCTTTCACCTACTTGCCTCTATCTTGAAAATCTTTATATTTTCAAATAAAATTTAAAGACTTGCTTTTCAGATTTAAAAGAATAATAAATAAATAAATACACTAATTACACTATTTCTAGTAGTAAAGAAAGCACTGACAGTCCATGGTGGGATATGGCAACAAAAATATGCAAAATATCACAATTGGATAATCTTATTCGAACACTATAGAATCTAAGTGATCATGTATGATACCTTTGAACATTTTTGTCAAGTTAAAAAATGTAATGACATTGGCTGGTTGCTCCTAATTTCACTGAACAGTGAAGAAAGAAAAGGTTGAGCTCTGGAATTTAAATTCCTAGCTCATTTGTGACATAAATGACCTGTAAGCGTCTCTGTTTGCCCTGAAAAAAGCCCCCATCTCCCATAAGCACAGGCCTAGGAATCCTGAAAAACAAACCCAGAATCTCTTCCTGTGAGTGACTGAATTATCATGCAAATTGAATTCCTGGACTCAAGAGTTATTTACTATTAAAGTGGGGGCATTAATTGGGAAGGATTATCATCCTAAAATTTGGAATGGGGACATGTGGGAGGACCATCATGAAGCTGGGCACATTGAACCCCTAAATTTTTATGAGTCATCTTTGCCAGTAGAAGCATCCTCTCCACCCCCATCTGAGATTAACCCTGAGGCAGTTGCCATGCAAGGCAATGCTGATTCCCCTCAGGGCTGACCACCACCACTACTCTTTGCTACTAGACTAACAACTAGACTCAAGGCCACTAAAGGTGAGGTACAAAGCATGACCCATGAGGAAGTACACTATACTCCAAAAGAATTGTTTGAGTTTTCTAATTTATACAAAATTCCTGGGAATATGTGTGGGAATAGATACTAAAGATTTAGGATAATGATGAAAGGAACATAAAATTATATCAGACCAAATTTGTTGATATGGACCCACTAAGAAGAGATTCTGCATTTAATGTTGCAACTCTCAGGGAGTTAGAAAGGCTTTAACAGTATGCTTGTTTGGTTGGTTGGCTGGTTGGCTTAAATATAGACTAAAAGGTGGCCAATGAGTGAGCTAGAAATGCCAGACCTGCCTTGGATTACTGTAGAGGAAAGAATTGAAAGGCTTAGGGAGCTTGAAATGTTAGTGTGAATTTGTCATTTAAGACCTACTAACCCACCTTGGGAGGGTCCAGGAATGCCATTCAAGCCCTACTTCACATTTTGTGTTCCCCCTAAAAATTCATATGTTGAAGTTCTACCCACCCACCCCCAGTACCTCAGAATGTGACCTTACATGGAGATTGGATTCTTACAGAGGTAATCAAGCTAAAATTCAGTCATTAGAGTAAGACCTAATCTGATATGACTCATGCCCTTATAAAAGAGGAAATTTGGACACAAAAAAACACACAGGAAATATGATGTGAAAAGACACAAGGAAATGATGGCAATCTACAAACCAAGGAGCTAAACCTGAGGCAGATTTTCCCTCCTAGTCCTCAGAAAAAAACAACTCTACCCACACTTTTTTTTTTTAATATATCTTTATTGATTTCAGAGAGAGGAAGGAAAAAGGAGAGAGATAGAAACATCAACGATGAAAGAGTCATTGATCAGCTGCCTCCTGAGAGCCCCCCCACCCCCACCCTGAGGATGGAGCCTGCGACCTGGGCATGTATGTGCCCTGACTGGGACTCGAACCAGGATCTCCTGGATTCTAGGTTGATGCTCAACTGATGAACCACCCTGGCCAGGCTCTGCCGACACCTTGATTTCAGATTTGCAACCGCCAGAACAATGTAGTTCTGTTGTTTGAGCCACTTAGTTTGTGGTGCCTTGTTATGTAAACTCTAGAAAACTAATATATTAAGCATCCAATAAATGCTACTTTTGGTATAACTGCTGCATTTTGAAAAGAGTAGAATCATAGAACACCTGTCAAATTCATTGAAAGCTTTTGTATGTCCAGTAAAGCAACTGCCCACCACTGGTATCATAAATGCACTACTTTTATATTCAGGAATCAGCAAGCATAGCTTCTTGCTAGCTTACTAAATGTTTTGGTTGTCCACTTATCTCTGTCATCTATAACTCTTCTTATTTTAGATAGGATTGGCTATCTTTTTTCTTCTTGGTTTCTAGTTTACCTTATTTAAACCAATTAAAATTTCCCAAAATCACAAATAAAAACAAGGTTTGTTAATTCCATCATCTAATTGGTTCTTTAGACAAAGTTTAACATAATAAAAATTTCCACTTATTTAGGAATAATACATGTACACATTTGAAAGAATGACATTCAAGCTCTCCTTCACATTTTTCTCATTTTCTATTGATTCTTCAGCATTTTGGGTGTGATAAAGATACACACTGAGAATCTGTACTTCAAGAGAAATATCTTGAATTGCCTTCTTAGAACCCTTCCTTCTTTATCACCAGTTGAAGCTTTGGAAGGACGCAATCTGTTTCTTAAGTGAAATTATAAGATGTTTCCTCCAAGCCTCCTTCTAGACAGCTTTTCAACTCAGCTCTTTTCTTACATCCCTCTCAAATCTGAGGTGGCAAAGGATTAATTTCTATCTACTCTATTTGTGAAAACAGAATGACTATATCCTCGTGTTTTTGAAAGTGGTTAGCAGAGTACCATTAGATGTCCTAACTAAGCTTGATTAATCCACAAGCTGGAATCACATCTTATAAAATGTTTTAAAAATACATTTCTAAGAACCCTGATCTCCACCTCCCAATAAATATTGAATAAGAGGCTACCAAAAACCACAAGATCCATGTAAATAAAAATACAGGATGTCCCAAGGCTTAGTGAGGTTCTGAGCTTTAATAAACTCAGAAGTATAAAGGTTACAAACTCACAAGCACATCATTTGAAAAGTTACATGTATTGCTCTCACATTTGTTTTTAACTTTGAAGAACAAATTTCTAATTTTAAGTTTTTCTTTCAGTCACTGTACAGATAAAATTTTAAAAATTACATAAAAATTATTATTCAAGATACACAATTCTAAACAAGTACAAAAGAAATGAAAATAAGTTTTCAAATGGTATCTCTCTTACAATTGTAAGCATTTATATTTCTGGGGTTATAAAAGCCTTAAGACCTCACAAAAACTTTTGGGACAGGTTATTAATTCACTTTTTTTCTCTTTCACAAGTCCTTTTCTCCAATATGATCGTATAATTTTTGGTTTCGTAGTAGGAAAACGTTTACTTTTCAGTTTGAAATGTAGCACATAGATGATTTTGTAGTTGCCAATTAAAAGACATTGTTCAGCCACTGCCTTGCCTGATAAAACAATCCGTCTCTTTCTACATCACATCAAAGTGTATTTCTATTGGAATTCCTCTAACATACTTACCACCAAATTGTTCCCCTGGGACTTCACTGAATTTGTTTATACTTTATATCTGTTATTATCGCTGAAGGCCAAGCTTAAAATCTAGGTTAAAAAAAAGACAATGTGAGGTTTCTTCCATAAAGAGTATTGAAAAAGAGATCAAAGGCACAATTTCACTCCTCGGTCTGTGAAATCTAACTTAGTTTATAATTAAAGAATGATTTTAATTGTCAAACTTTTAAATTTTATTAAATGTTTGTGGCAATGCATCAAATGAATTCCAGACCTATATAAATACACAGGCAGCTGTTTGCAATTTGCGTCTTTATCAGTTGTGAAAGAGTACAATGTACTTCCTGCGTCGGAATTTGCATTTATCACCTTTGGCTACCCAGTATATAGTAGGGGAGTACTTGAATATCTCATTCTTTGAATTTTCATTTTTGATTATAAATCAAATGATGTCTGGCACTTTTCTCTTTTTTTTTTTCTTTTTTCTCTTCTCTCAACCTCCAGGTTTACTTGCTCCCATTTCTTCTTGGCTCTAATAAAACACAAAAAATATTTCAATTATTTTTTTTCCCAGCATTCTCCAGGGTACCAACATTTTGCATGTCTTTTGCTAATTACCATAAATCTAAAGGCAAAACCAAAACTAAGCTATTGTTTTAATTCATAAATTTCCAAAATGCCTTTCAAACTAATGCCACTTCTTTCTGAAGTTTACTGTGTTTTGAATTTGGATGGAGGGCTGGAAAGGAATGGAAATAATACTATAGATAAAGGCTGCACCGTGGAGCACCCAGAACGAACAGAATGAATGTTCCGTCCTATGGAGTCAGGTTCCTCCAGTCACACCAGCTACATCCCCCATCACAAAGGACATGCGGTCCGAGGGAGGCTGGCAATGTGACCAACACCTCTGATTGCCTTCAGTAACTTCCCTCAATTCCTAACACACATTTTCCTCTCCTACTGCATTGTCCTCATAGCATCTAGTGACATTTTTTCCCAAAAGCCTCCTCTTGCCCATTTACATTTCTGTGGCCTTGGCATGCAGATATTTCTTAGAGGAATAGACTAGTGGCAGCTTGTGTTTTCTGTTTCCTGTTCCCATCAGTCCGTCAGTCCACTGGGAAATGCTGAAATCGCACCTCTGGCCCTAGCAGGAAGTGCTGGGGAGGGAATCCCATCTAATCTTTCTGTCTTATTCTGGTGATGAAAACAACTGGAAAGGATAAGAGTTTAGGGGTTACAAATTTCCCAATCAAAAGCTTGGGTAAAGAAGAAAGCTAACTTTATTTTGTTATTACTGGTTTTGATTTTTTTATTGTAGGTCCCCATTCTGCCTGATGTAGAAAACTTACTGGTCCTCTGCACAAAAACTTAATTGAGTTCAGTGATTTCTTTCTTTTTTTTTTAAATATATCTTTATTGATTTCAGGGAGAGGAAAGGAGAGGGAGAGAGAGATAGAAACATCAATGATGAGAGAGTCATTGATCAAGCCCACAACCCGGGCATGTGCCCTGACCAGGAATCGAACCCCAATCTCCTGGATCCTAGGTCGACGCTTAACTGTTGAGCCACGCCTGGCCGGGCTCGAATTCAGTGATTTCTTAGTTAATTCACATTTATGTTTCAATCACATGCAGATTTGAAATTCTTTCTCAGGGTTTTTCTCCCTCCAGCACCTCCCTGCTGCTTATCCTAATTTCTAGGGTTGGGACAGGGGAGAATGGTTGCTGCTGTGTGACAACTAGGAAGAAAATACCGTCTCAAAAGTCTTGTACCGCAACAAGGAAGGCCTGGACCACGTGCTGGTGAATGGTGGCCCAGTCAATAGACTCTAAGTTTCCTCAGTTTTGAATGTGCACCCTAATCACCTGCAGATTCTGATTCAGCAGGTGTGAGATGGAGATTCCACATTTCTAGCAGGTTCCTAGGTGATGTCATTGCTGGTGGCCCTCAGATCATGCTTTAAGAAACAAGGGTTTGATTGGTGGACAACAGCAGAGCAGTCTGTGGAGATTCCAGCTGAGCCCTCCCCTCCAATAGTCCTAACCAAAAAGGCATCTTCCTGTTGCTGTCCCCTCAGTCCCAGCCAGGAGGCTCTGTGAAGGCCCATTTTTCCTCTCTCCCAGGAACTTACTCTTATTGAAACTCACAGGAATATGTGATGCCCTCCCAAGCAAACAGTGGAGTTTGGAAATCTCAAGAGGCTGTCTCCAGCCCTCTCACGTTAGGCAGGGCTTGCCCTCTCCCCAACCCCACCCCCAGAGAAATTCACTCCAAAGCTTTCCCCCCTAGGTTGCACCTGGCAAGTGCAATGCAGGTCTTCTTTATGCGCAGATCTTATAAACTTTAAGGGGAATTCTGTCACTGATCTTTCTACACCTGGAGCCTGGCATAGCTGGAAGGTGGGAGAAAAGGAGAAGGGGCCGAGCGAGTGGCCCCGCGCTGTATCTGGTCTCTTGTGGCTTCTCCATACCCTCCCTCCTCATTACTCTCCAGCTTGAGAGAAAAAAGTGGTTTTGTCAGCTCACACCCCATGTCACATCCACTTTCCTCTGCTATACATGGATGGTACATGTTTTTTGGTCTGAAGTCACCCCTCCTTCTCCCAAATCCTTCTGTAATTCATGTTGAACTATCTGGGATGGGAGGGAGAAGGCTGCTGGGACACCAGGGCAGTTACTGGGACGGGCATGGGTGAAGGGTACATCCGTTAATACTCTAAATAATATCCCACCCACGAGGAAACCACGGGAGGAAAAGATGTGGCTCGACAATTTGTGGTTTTATCCAGGATTTCCATTGACTTTTCACTTCCTTCCCCCTAACATTAAGTGCCATCACATGTAAAAACCCACACGAAATTAAGAGAAAATATAGTCAATTAAATTGTGCTGCAGTAGAATTTTCTTGCAGTTCAATATGTTGGGGGAAGAAATGGGAAAAAAGAAAAAAATGGACTCCAGTACATAAATATATATACAAGATATATATACAAATCTGCATACTATGCCACAGTTATAGTCAATACTGATTTCTCTTTTTTTTTTTTTTACTTTGGAAAGGGGACAGTTGCTAGTCTGGGTATGTTCTGGTTCATTCTGGGAAGCTCTTGTATAAGAGCTTATGAATTTCAGATGATTCTGAAAGTTCAGGCTACTGATTTAGGTAGGAACTCCCTGTCTTGAACTTTTTCTGAAGGGTTCGATTTTCTGAAAAGTAACTGAAACCATTTCACCCTGTGTGGTTTTCCAAACCTACTGAGCCAGTCCCAGGATTAGCTGGGAGAAGACACCAAGGTTTTTAGTAAAAGAACTATCTGAGGTTGGGTTTGCTACAAACCTCTACCCTGGGGAGGTTCCCAGGATCCCCCACCCTCCCAAAGAAAAGAGCACAAGAAGGAGACACAGTCACTATGAACCTCCTGGCCTGCAAATCTCATCTTAGAGGCCCTATAATCTCCACCAGTCAATATTTGTCTATGGTGACTAGAGTAGGGCTTTAATATTTTGTGTCAAAATATGGTTTTATATATTTTGCTTTGTGGTTTGACAAAGAACACATCTTAACATATGATATAATCCGGCAACCACTATGCTTGTAGCTAAGGAGAGAAATATGCCAAAATATTTCTGATAACATGTAAGAGTAAGCAAAGGAGAACACAGTAAAACAAAGCAAAATTAAATTGCTAGTAGAAAAATATCTATGAAACTCCAAGTAATTATGTTCATATGTATCATAAAATTTTTCTAAATTTCTTAGAATAGGAGCTTAATAAGTTCCTTGAGCTTAAAGACTTGTCATTCAGCTTTAGAATTGTATAATTCATTAAAATCATTAGTAAATATTTACCTGTATATATCTTCTCAGTTTTTGAATATGCTTTTGAAAAAGGAATTCTTTTTCGCCAGGCTGAACCATTATATGATGTTGACA
The DNA here is from genome assembly GCF_964146895.1 of Miniopterus schreibersii. Classification (NCBI taxonomy): domain Eukaryota; kingdom Metazoa; phylum Chordata; class Mammalia; order Chiroptera; family Miniopteridae; genus Miniopterus; species Miniopterus schreibersii. Next base: position 114,404,997 of record NC_138102.1, on the reverse strand, counting down.
TATATTTATCTGAGAAAAAGAAGAAGACTGGAGTTAAATATTGTATAACTCTGAAATCATATTCTAGAGTATTTCAAATTTATAAACAACTCAGAGGTGAAATTATTCTCTAAATTCATTTTACCATTTCAAAGCTAAGGGATCAGGAAGAATTTATTAAGACTAAGCTATCAATGAACATGGTTACACGTGCTCTTAATTGGCTGTCCAATTCCTCAAATAAGGCTAAGCTAGAGGAGAAAACGGTATCTGGATGTGATAAAAAAAAAATTTCTTTGCCTTATTTAATTATGATTTTACATGTAATTCTGGTAATATTTGTAGAGAAGGAAGGAAAGGAAAGAAGAAGGAAGGAGAGAAGGAGGGAGAGAGGGAGGGAGGGAGGGAGGGAGGGAGGGAGGGAGGGAGGGAGGGAGGGAGGGAGGGAGGGAGGGAGGGAGGGAAGGCCAGCCTAGGAGATACAGCCCTACTCCCTTTTCCCTCCGTGAAGTGGCTCCCTTGAAGGCAGATTGCTCTACCACAGTGAACTCATTGTTTCAGGAAACCAAAGCATTTATATACTGACTTGGTCCTTAAACACCTACTGTCCTCTGAGAGCTCTATATTTGAACTATCATCTGACAGTGTTGCATTTATGTTTTCAAGTATGACTGTGCAACTGTGATTCTCAAAGCCTGGTCTAAAATAATACTGAAAATCTATTTGCCTTTTCCCTTGTTGATGTTGGCACTAATGAAGTAAAGGTAACAGTGAGTATAACGGTGGCCACCTTAATACAAATGTAGACAATGGCACCAAGCTATTCTGGCAGTCATTGTATTCTTCACAGCCATCTACTCACAGTAAAATATAATAAAATTAATAATAATGTAATAATAGTAAGAAATAAAATCAAAAGCCTGTTTCACCTAAGAATAGCCTTATTTATATATATAAATCCATACATCATTCTATTCTAAAGCAAATGGAAGAAAATTTAAATAAAGCTAACTTCAGTTTAAATTGTAAAAAAAAAAAAATCCTAAGAGAGACATAGTTTTTAGTTATGTTTCACAAAGTACACAACATTCAAAACTCCACTAACTAGGATGTGAACATAGGAAAATATAAACATGCAATTATAGGGAACTGAGTGGTCTTTTTTTAGGTTGAGAAAAGTTAAACCCAACTTTGAAAAAGCAAAATTCATCTGAGACATGAAGAAAAAGAGATTGGTTCCCTCCTCCCTTGTGGCCTTGTACTTCCTGACATGTACTGTGATTTTGCCCATTACGTGATGAAATGATTTAGAAGCAATCTGTGCACAGTGGGGAGAGATGAGTGCTTGTCAAAAATATTGCAGTTAACCCTCAAACTAACCCTTTCAGAAAGTAATCATGAAGGTCTAAAGAAAAGCCAAGGCTCTGGCCCGAGAGTGATAATTGAACAATGCAGTTAGTGGAGCGAGAAAATGTCAACCGTTTGAAAATGATCCTCAAGAATGAAATAAAGCTATCCAGGGGGAACAAAGTGCAGTGCCCTGAGACAAGATGCTAAGAAGGTTCAATGTCAAGTCATCTGCACCAACATACTTTTCCCATATTCTTGAAATCATGTGCACTTCTGCACGTAGGAGAAATCCTCTCCCTGGTTTTTTTAAGATGGTGGTGATGGCCTGGAAAAAGGAGGGAGTCAGGAGCCATGAAGATTCATTGGACCGTCAGGAAATTCCATGGATTGCAAACCACAGGTATGAGTGAACCATATAAACAGCCTCACCTGGACAGAGACTGAGGTTGGGTTCCTTGTTAACGTTGACTTTATTGTAGAAGCCATTCGTGGGCCTGCTGCAGGGAGGTACATTGAGTGAGACGGCCCTGACGGCATCCCTCTGGACATGGATATAGGAGGCATTCTCAGCGTTCCTGTCTCTATTATTGCGGTGGTAACTTGTTTTATTCTTTGGATTTGGGGTCTGTACTGCTGTAAAAGAAAAGGGGAAAGGAGTGAGGAGTTAAACAAGCTGGTTTCATACCCATAGATAACATAATGCATTTTATTTTTATTTATTTATTTTTATTTTTTTAAATATATCTTTATTGATTTCAGAGAGAAGAAAGGAGAGGGAGAGAGAGAGAGAGAGATAGAAACATCAATGATGAGAGAGAGTCATGGATCAGCTGCCTCCTGCAGGCCCCAGACTGGGTATCAGACCCGCAACCCGGGCATGTGCCCTGACTGGGAATCGAACCCCGATTGCCTGGATCCTAGGTCGACACTCAACCGCTGAGCCACGCCCGGCCGGGCTACAACATACTGCATTTAAATGTTTGAGAGCACAATGGAAGGCAATGGAAGCCAAGGGAACTAAGTTTATTGGAGTTGCATATTTCACAATGGTGATTTGTTTTTCAGGTATAAAATATTTTTTTTATATTTAATCTCTTTTCAAATTACAATTTAGAAACATCAAATATATAGACACTCTACCTCTCCGCACTCCTTGGCCAGGAAAGTTCTTTGGTTCATCATAAACCCATTTTCTTTTTTTCACACCTTTAAAATGAGGCTTCCTCACTGGCTGGACATCATTCACTTAGAGAAAATAGAAATTTTTACAGTTTTTTAAAAGATGCTTTCATCTGAAAATTACTGTAGGTTATAATTACATATCTGTGCATTCACATGTCAAGCAAGAGAAAAAAATTAATTCACCACCCTAATACTTTACTTTCTTGAACAAAGGGTGATTTATTTTTAAGTATCAAAAAAAAAAAAAATCTGTCTTGAAAACAGATGAGAAAACATTCAATAATTAGCATTCCTCAGAGAAAAATGCTTTTCTTCAAAGCAACATGTGGATTCTTTTAAAAGAACATAAAATTACATTCCAAATATAATTATGTATCTATCTCATTATAATGTTATTATAAGTAGTTTTAGAATTGTTATTTTGAACACAAGTCTTTTTTTGTACATTTTTAGCCAAAACTATGACTTCTGAAGTTGGATTAATGTGAAATATTTTTAGATAATTCTACCTTATCCTTTTAATATCTTAAGAAATTTTGTGTACAGATAGTTTGGTGAAACAAGACCAAGTAATCAGAATTTGTAGTGCTAAGATCACTAGGTTATTCACTTTTTACTTGCATATATTTTTTCATCAGAAATTTTATATGCATGTTCAATTTTCCAGAAATGTATAAGGCATATTTCTCCAGAGACTCTCAAAAGAATTTAGTAGAGAGGAGTATTCTTTCTTATTTCTCTGTAGAGGGATCCTGAACATTCACAAGTAACTAATTCCCAGAGAAAATGATCATCAGATACCCTGTGTAGATTGCATGAGCTCTCTACAGTGGACTCATAAATGTCTTTGCCCGAGCTCTCAACCTCAGCTTAAGCATTAGGCCTTCAGTGAAACTCTGATTCACTACCTCCTGTGCAAATATCATTCTCCACTCTTCCTCTCAAGCTCCCACTCCTAGGCTTTGGAAGGGATATTTTTAACAGGTGCCACTAAAACTGAGCTTCTTGGGGGTAAACCATCAGTTTCCTTAGTGCTTATCTGGAAACCAAGAATATGATACCAGTTCAATAAATGAAATAAGGGAAAGGAGAAAAGATAGAAGGAAACAGAGAGGAAGACACATGAGAATTGTATCACAAAAAGGAGTTTAGAGTACTGAATGGCAAGGAGAAGCCAAATTGAGAAAAATAATCCAAAACGTAATAAAAACTTGTGAAGATATTCCACCGTGGGTTAAATTAAAATGTAACCCTAATGATTCTTCTGAGAAGATACTATACTATTAATTTTAATACTTAAAATAGTGGGAAAGTGTGTTATTTACTAGGAACTACATCACAATTCATTGCCAAAGTTAGTAAAAAAAATATTGTCTTTAATTCTTAATCCTGAATAATTTTTTAACCATCCTTTTTTAATTTCCTTTTTAAAATTATATTTTTAAGTAAGCAAAACAAATCCAAGATAAGACAAATATATCTAAGGCCAAAAAGAGAGCTCTCACTTGAAGAGTGGTCCTCTCTGCACTTCAAACTGATATTCTCAGTAGCATTTAATACATGCATTGTGGGTGCTAGTCGGGTAGTTAGGGAACATCCTTATTATCTTTTAAAGCAAATTCAGAAAATAAAATGTCAGTATTAGAAAAAGAAGTGTCTCCGTTGGTATTTCACTTTTCAAACATTATCTGATGGGCAGATTTCTTTTTAAAATATACATATGTATGCTAATTTTTAGAATGCATTACTGAAATTCCCTAATCACTGCCTTGAGTCCCCCAAATTTGTTACTAACAAAACATTTAAAATCTAGCAATACAGCCATTATATTCAATATGTAAATTACATATTTCTGGCAGTATTTTTAATAACTCCATACAAAAGAATTAAAAGGTTATCAATTTGACATAAAATGTGCCAAATTAAATTGAGATTCCAAAGATATTTTTAATGCAACAACTTTCACTTGTTCTGTGCTTTGGAGCAGGACTATCCAATAGAGCTACCTTCAGTGATGAAAAAAGGCTAAATTTTTGCTGTCTGCACAACCACTAGTCACATGTAGATATTGAACACTCGGACTGTGGCTAGTGCAACTGAAGAGCTGAATTTTTTGTTTTATTTAATTTTTTGTTGTGGTTATTAATCCTCACTGGAGGATTTTTTCCACTGATTTTTAGAGAGAGTGAAAGGGAGGGAGGGAAGGGAGAGATAGAGATGATGATGAGATGATAGAGATAGAGATAGAGATAGAGATAGAGATAGAGATAGAGATAGAGATAGAGATAGAGATAGAGATAGAGATAGAGATAGAGATAGAGATGATAGAGATAGAGAGAGATAGAGATAGAGATAGAGATAGAGATGATAGAGATGATAGAGATAGAGATAGAGATAGAGATAGAGATAGAGATAGAGATAGAGATGATAGAGATAGAGATGATAGAGATAGAGATAGATAGAGATAGATAGAGATAGAGATAGAGATAGAGATGATAGAGATAGAGATAGAGATAGAGATAGAGATAGAGATAGAGATAGAGATAGAGATAGAGATGATAGAGATAGAGATAGAGATAGAGAGAGGGAGAGAGAGAGAGAGAGAGAGAGAGAGAGAGAGAGAGAGGGAGGGAGGGAGGGAGGGAGGGAGGGAGGGAGGGAGAAAGAAACATCGATGTGAGAGAGACATATTGATTGGTTGCCTCCTGCACATTCCCCTACTAGGACCAGGGATGGAACCTGCAACCCAGGTATATGCCCTTGACCAGGAATTGAACCTGACACCCTTTGGTGTGCCTCAGGCAGACACTCTAACCACTGGACACACCAGCCAGGGCTAATTTTAATTAACTTAAATAGCCATATGTGGGTAATGGCTACTGTTATTAGTGTAGCTTTGTTTTTTGGGTGTTTTTTGTTTGGCTGTTTTGGGAGGAGGGTGCTTTTAATGGATTGGACAAAACTTTTCCATCTCCAAGTAAAAGAGAGAGGAAGAGAGATTTACATATATTTTTCATTAGCAATCCTTTAATTTGATTACAAGTGCCTTTTCCTATTCTTGAGAACATTTATTAGTGGCAAAAAGAGTAGATGAGGTTTGTTAATATTTAGATGGAGAATATGTGAAGCTCTCTAATTACAGGACAGCTGTAATTGTACCCTGTGACTGGGAGAGCTGCCCCACAGAGAGGCACCAGTTGGGAGGTTCCCAGCATGGTAAATGCATCATAAGACATTGAGGGTACATTTTATTATCATGCCTCTTGATTATTCATAGGCTATAGTTAGTAATAATTACTAAATGGGGAAATCGTGGAAGTCATCATGAGATTGGTACTCTTCTCCGTGGTCACAAACAAAACTTTCTAAGAAAATTCAACCATACTGAGTATTTGAAGTTGGAAAAAGAAACTGAAAATGACTTGGTGCTATTATTTAAGAGAATCAATAACTTTAGAGCTAGGAAGACTCCTAGAAATTATGTAGCTCAACAGGCTAATTTTTCAGGCTAATCAGATAAAGCATCATGGTCAAACAATTAGGCACAAAGCCAGGACTGGAACTTTGGGGCTCTTGACCCCCGTTTAGTGTATTTACTGGACAGTTTTATTGATTACTTTGCCTGTTGTATTGGTTTCCACAAAAGTCAGGCTTTAATGTATCTATTCAAATTACAGATTGATTAAAATTATAAATTGTTAATTACCTTTAGTATTCGAACATTTTGACACGATGATTTCTTTCTCTTTCTTTTCATCTACTCCGAGAAATATGATCCTCTGTGGAACATAACAGTCACCTCCTATGACAATAACTTACTGTTAGTGGCAATGATGGTAGAAAGTTTTACCAAACTACCTTTCAATACAGGGTTATCCTCCTCTATAATATTTTTGTCCACTTTGGTCTAAACAGTTCTCAATGATCCCATCTCCATCTCAATATATATCATATATGTTAGATTAATACATGTAAATATATGTATATATGAATACACAGTATGAACACTTACATACTGATAATTGCAAGGAAATTTACATAGTCAACACAATTTTTCTTTAACATATAACAATCTTTGATTCCACTTTTTTTCACCCTTTAAAGAGAGAGTAAATATAATTTATCCTCCAGATATATCTTCAGATATATGAAAGCTGTTTTTGTGTTCCTTAAAGGTCTTCTATTTTTCAAGATAAATATCTATAGTTGTATTAACTATTACTTATGTATTTAATTTCCAGATGCTTCACCACACAAGTCACCCTTTCTCAACATACACTGTTTCAAGTGACCTTTTTTTAAAGGTGAAGCCCAAATGTGGGCTGCCCTGTAGAGAAATCAGTGAAACTACTATAATAATATTTGACATTTATGGAGCATTCTGCTATATGTCAGACACTCCTCTGAGTACTTTAAATGACTTATCACATCTATTTATCTTCCTGTACTACTCCTGATAATTCAATGTGAGTTTTACTTTAGCCATTTGCTAGATGACCCATGTTACTGAATCATTTTGAAAACCTTGTGGCCAACAAACATCTATTATTCCCTCACAATCTGTATCATGTCAGGTCTTTCCCAAATTGAAGAAAACCTATCATTAATGTCTTGATCTTTTTTTTCCTTGTATTTAATGATTCATTTTTTAAATTAAATTCACTGGGGTGACATTGATTAATAAGATTATGTAGATGTCAAGTGTACAATTCTATGATACATCATCTGTATATTGCATTGTGTGCCCACCTCTCAAAGTCAAGTCTTCTTCTGTCACCATTTATTTGACCCCCTTTACCCTTTATTCACCTTCTCACCCCTCTTTCTTCTGGTAACCACCATACTGTTTTCTGTGTCTATAGTTTTTGTTTTATTTGTTTGTTCACTTGTTGCTTTCAGTTTTACATCCCAGGTATCAGTGAAATCATATAGTTCTTAACTTTTCTGACTTATTTTGCTTAGGGTGATATTTTCAAGATCCATCTATGCTATCACAAATGGCAGTATTTCATCTTTTCTATGGCTGAGCAGTATCCCACTGTACATCTTCTTTATCCAGTCATCTAGTGAAGGACACTTCAGTTGTTTCCATGTCTTGGCCACCATGAATAATGCTGCGATGAACATAGGGGTGCATATATCTTTGTGAATAAATGCTTTCAAGTTTTTTGAGCAGATGGTCAGAAGAAAGGTTACGGGGTCATATGGTAACTCTATTCTTAGTTTTTTGGGGAACCACCATACTGTTTTCCATAATGGCTGAATCAGTATTCATTTCCACCAGCAGCGAATTTGGGAATGAGGGTTCCTTTCCCCCACAACCTCTCCAACACTTGTTATTCCTTGTCTTGTTGATAACAGCCATTCTAACAGGTGCGAGGTGGTATCTCATTGTAGTTTTGATTTGCATTTGTTTAATGGCTAGAGAAGTTGATCATCTTTTCATATCTCTGCTGGACATTGGTATCTCTTCTTGGGAGAAGTGTTTGTTCAGGTCCTCTGCCCATTTTTTAATTGGATTGATTCGTCTTGAGTAATATGAGTTCTTTACATATTTTGAATGTTAACTCCTTGTTGGAGCTGTTGTTTGCAAATGTCTTCTTCCATTTGGTTGGTTGCCTTTTTGTGTTTTTGGCAGTTTCTTTTGCTGTGCAGAAGCTTTTTAGTTTGATATAGTCCCATTCATTTATTTTTTGCCTTTACTTCCCTTGCTTTTGGGGTCAAATTCATGAAATCTTCTCTTAGACCAAGGTTCATAAGTTTACCATCTATGTTTTCTTCTATGTAATTTGTTTCAAGACTTATCTTTAGGTCTTTGATCCATTTTGAGTTGATTTTTAAATGCAAGACCTTGTTTATTCCAGTTTGAGTTTACCTTGTTAAATCTGACTTACTGTGCCAGCATATTAACTTCCAGTCATCTGTAAATTTTATAAACATGTCTCCATTCTTCCACTCATTTAATTGTCTAAACATAATAAAGGCAATTATTCTACAAATATTTGCGGAGAGCACGTCAAGTGCCAGCCATTCTGCTACAGGGATTCATCTGCGGCAGCTGATTATGTACAGTTCCTGGCCTTAAGGAGCTTACCCAAAGCCAATGATAAAAATGTCAAAAAGATTTTGATGAAACAAAATTAGTTGTGAGAGAAAATTCAGACTCAGTTATTATATAATGATATATTGAGGATCAACGAGTAATAAAATAACTCACCTCCATTTTCAAAAGCAGCCATGTCAGTCCTAGGTTTCCTATCCAATGATGCTTTGGCCTCACCCTGCCTTTCAATTACGCTGAATTTTGTTGGAATTGTAAGACCATCCCCTTGAAGTTAAAAAAAATAATAATTACGTCAGGAATCGTTAGGTGCTTACATAAGTTTATGATAGAATTCATAATGATTGTAAAAAGCCTAAAAGTTAATGCAAGCATTGTTCACATAATGACGATGAACAATACATTTATAAATACATGAATTTTAAGCAAATTTTATAATTATCAGGAAAGTGTCAAGCAAATTTATTTTCTTATGTGAATAATTAATAAACGCAATTTTAAAACTTTAAGCAATCTAACATCGCATGTGTATAATATATTTAGATTATTTAAATGTTTTTATGTAATGAATTTTGTTATATTTGTTTATATATATTCATTATAAACAAATTAAGTAAAAATATTAGTCTACTATTGATAAAAATGCTAACTATACTGTGATAAACAATTCTCACCATTTTTCTTATACATATCCAATTTTTTTCTAAAGTAAACTATTAAAAGTAGAATAAAAGAAATATGACAATCTAATGAAACCAGAATTCTAAACCAAGAAACAAAAATCTTCATTTTGCTATAAAGGACATCAATGGAAAAAAAAAAAAAAGTATGTATGTAGTATTGTACCAGTGGTAATTTCCTGAATTTGATATTTTTACTACAGTCCCGTAAGATTTATGTAGGAGCATCATGTCTGAAACTTAATCTCTAACAGTTCAAAAATAACAAAAACAATGTGTATATTTAGAGAGAAAGTGAAAATCACATGTGTAAAATGTTAACATTTGGGGAAATCCAGGTAAAGAGCATTTATGAATTAACTGAAATTATTTTAACATAAAAAGTTTTTTATTTATTTTTTTATTGATTGATTTTAGAGAAGAAGCAACAGAGGGAGAGGGATAAAACATCACTTTGTTGTTCCACTTATTTTATGCAGCATTGGTTGCTTCTTGAATGTGCCCTGACCTGAGATCGAACCCGCAACCTTGGTGTATGGGGAGGACATGCTAAGCAACTGAGCTATCTGGCCAGGGCATGAAAAGCTTTTTAAAAAATAATAGAAAGCAAAAATGCATATAATTGTCTTTATAATCCACCATTTTTAATATGCATTTTGCTAACTGGGTTTCTTTATTTTTGTTTTGTTATTGTTTGGGGCTTGGGGGGGCTTGTATGTGTGGGTTTTTGTGTTGTTTTGCTTTTGGTCTGGGTACTCAGTGATGCGGGCAGTCCTGTCCTCCCTACCAATCAACTAGTTCTTTCTGATTGTTCTACCATCTGATGGTGCGTTGCTGCCACCCAGCGTCACATGTTTAAATGGTTTGCTACATACATACTTGCAAGACAGGCACTTTAATCTTTACCCTATACTCATCTTGATCCTGAGAAACTTTCTCAAGTTTTGTTTTCATTTTGTGTGTGTGTGTGTTTGTATGTGTGTGTTTTTTTAGGGTAGGAAGGGATTCAACTCCCTCCCACTGCTGCAAAACTTGTTTTTTAGGTCATCCTAGTGGCAAGAAAACTATATAAACCTAAGGCACCTGTAGATTTTCTCTGAGTTTCTGGTTTTATATCAAGAAAACAATGTTTTTATCTCATCAAGGGAAAAATGTTTACCAACAGAAAAATCAGATTCACCAAAGTATAAGATCCACGAAAGCCACAGTTTGGAATTTTCTACCTACATCTCCCCTGAAATTGTCTGATACACAGAAGGCACTCATTCAATGAACAAATGTACCCCTGTTCTGCCACTAACGTCATCTTGTGGATCTTCTTAATGTCTTTCGAGGGCTAGGTTGTCCTATCTATTCACAAATCTCCTATTTCACATGGAAATTTATTTTCATAGACAAATAAAATGGTAAAAGCAAGCTATTTACAGAATCACTGCCTGGAGAATATAGTGTTTATGAAGTCTTCCCTTTGTGATTTCAGGGAAAGCTTAATTAATAACAGCGTTTTACACTAAATTTAGGTCATACGATAAAATAACTTTCTTCTTACTCTCAATTCTGATGTATTATTAGTCACTTAACTCTATAGTATATCTTACTAAATAATTCACAGCCTATCATACCAAGTATCTCTAATGGATCACCTTGAAATGCTACCATTTGATTCCTTACCTTCTTGCAATTCACTGCCTTTTTCCAAAGGCTTTTCTAACTCTTTCTCTGCTGTAGAGGCTGTGCTTTTTGATGCTGAAATATCTGGAGGAGTGTGAACTCTGTAGTATTCACCTAATCTCCCATAAGAAAAGTAACAGTTAGTATATTTGTGACATCAAGTATTAGAAAATCCACAAACATCTGATTACTTACCAGATTTGTAACACATCTCCTTTATTGCTCTTTTTTCTTCAATTTCTTCAGGAGTCTTTGTCCATAAACTAGAGGCATCTATAGGATATATATATATTTTTTAATTAAATTATCCCAAAGCCAAATAATCTGAAAATTTATAAATCAAAATGAAAAATCCCAAACATTGTTCTCATGGGTGGATTACTATTTTGTTTTTGTAAAAAAAAGTTTTTAAATCAATGATCTGTATAGTGGCAAATATTTCTAATTTCTACATTTCACATTAGACAGGCTCAGTCAAGAGGAAAGAAGTCACTAATTATACATTATGTGTCTTAAGCTGGAGCTGTCGATTCACATGTTGAGATCGCATTTGCCTGTTTGGAGGAAGGCGTGGGTGAGGGAGACAGGGAGCTACAGCAGAGAAAAACGGGAATACACGCTCCTATATACTCCCGAGCGCAGACACTGCGGTGGCCCACGTGTGGCCCACAGAAGGACACATTCCAGGGCAGAGTGAGAGTTTATTTTTTGGCATGTTTATTTTGTTCGTACATACATATTCGCACCACAGTGCTGTGATAATATGGGATGAAAAGGATTGGCTAGGACGGAAAAGAACTGGGCTCTAACCTTGTTTATACTTTTGCAAGAATACTGGGGTAATGTGGATGATAGGACTTTACAAATGATAAACTGCTCTATGGATCTCTGTAATTTTAAGGATTACATGTGAGACAAATAGATATAATCATGCAATAAATAGATGGGCAAGTGTATATCGATGTTAAGTTATATATATAAATAAGTGATTAAGTATCCCTACAAGCAGCTGTACATATTTAAATAGAAAAACTGTCTCCCAGCCATCATACAACAAAAATCTTTCAATCCAAATAATAAGCAAGTGTAGACATAGAACAAATTAGTACCTGATGAATTTAATGTACTTAATAAAGCTAAAGCCATTTTCTCATCAGAATCTGCCTTATATATTATTCTAAAACTTTTGTCGTAAAACAAATATGTAGAGGTTTTTGAATATGCATTGTAAATCTGAGAAAAATTTACTAACCATTTTGCTCATTTCCTCCCTCCTCTTCTTCCTCAAAGTTAGTTTTTAAAACTAAAGGATGGTGAATGGGTCGTGATATATTCTCTTGAGGTTTCAGGGGTTCCTCACTCTGGGTCAAGGGTGGAGCTCCTTCCTGAGTATCTTTTTGTAGTGTGATATCTACAGAGAAAATGCAACATTTCAATCCTATCAAAATGTTCAAAGGTCAACTATGGTCCTCCTGATTAATTGTATATTTATGAAAAGATCATTAAACTAAGTTACAAAGAAATCAACATTTTCCTGTAAGGTGTAAAAAATATGCTAATTCATAGATTTTTATATAGTAATTATAACCATAACTTGATATATCACACTTTTGGGATAAATTAAAGGTGATTGCAAGCATTACTGTATTCTCACATTAGATCTATGGGACAAGACTATAGCTTAACTAATCACATTATGACAAATTAACAAATTCAAACTCATATAAGCCATAGCTTATGCTGGTAGAGTTTATGTGTCCAAAAGAAGAAAAAGTCAATGGTTCTAGTTTTCTGTGGTTGGGGGTGATTACTTGGAGGCGAGAAGAAGGATACTTTCAGATTTCTCTATTGGCTACATAGGAGTTAGACTGGCCAAAGCTATAGGTCATATTTAAAACTTCTGTGACCTTCAAAACTAACCAGCAATTAATAGAAGTGGCTAGTGAACATATGTATCTTCTATTATTCCTAATTCAACTTCCTTTGTTTTCTAAACCAGTATTTATCTAATCCGGTTAATTATCAGAATCAACTAAAGAAATTTGTCAAAGTACCTTTCAGGTCTCTGCTTCTTAAATGTCTGATTCAGCAAGTCTGGATTAAAGCCTGGAAATCAGATCCTATTGTTTAAATAGTTCAGGTAAATTATAAAGGCAGCCAAGTTTGGAAACCACTGCCTCAAATCAGTGATCATCTAACTGGGGCCCTGGGTCATGGGAAGACTTTCAGTGGCTGTGCCACCCCAATAATTTGAAAACAATCAATCCTATTCCAGATCCTCAATTTCTGCATTTATTTTCCCCTTAAAATTGGTTTGTTTGAGAACAAGCCTGAGTTCACAATAGCCTTTCTCCACTTTACAAAATAAAGGCATGCCCTTCACTGGTGTTGAAATTTACTACAGCACATTGCCCAAAAGAGAAACCATCCTTTGGTAATTAAACTACCATGGACCCATAGGACTTTCTCCATTACCTTGACTTACACACATTTCTACCAAGAAAAAAATCATAGTATAGTAGTTAGAATAATGCCCCCTCCCCGAGATGTCCATACCCTGTGGCTGCAGATGGAATTAGGACTGACTGCTGCTAATCAGCCTTCCTTAAAATTGGCAGATTATCCTGGATTCCTTAGGTGGGCCTAAGGTAATCAAAAGAGTCTTTAAAAGTGGAAGAGAGATGCAGAGGAAGAGAGCCAGGAAGAGAGATGTGACAATGGAAGCTAGGTCAGAGTGGTGCAATGTTACAAGGACTTGACTATCCATTGCTGACTTTGAAGATGGAGGGACATGAACCGAGAGAGTACAGAAGACCTCTATAAACTCGAAAAGGCAAGGAAACAGATTCGCTGTCAGAGTTCCTAGGAGAAACTCAATGCTGGAAACACCTTAATTTTAATCCAGAGAAATCTGTATCAAATTTCTAAACTATAGAACTGCAAAATAATACACTTGAAGCCGCTTCGTGGGTGGTCATTTTTATTGGATACACAAGGTAAGTGCTATTGAGGTCCATGTTGGAAGGTTCTAATTTCAAATGCATGGAGGTAGTTAAAAAAATTTGTTGAAAAAATTTGCTTCTTTCATTTCTGGACTATTGTTAAAGAACATATCACTCTTAAGGGAAAGTCTCATGACATCAATGAAAAGGGAGCACTAATAAGAAACTCTAAAGGAAAAACAAGGTTTTAAAGCTTTACAGCTATTTTCAATATATATTTCCAAGATTTGTCATTAGCTGCCAAACAACTTTTTGAGAAAGCTTCATTAAACATTCAAAGCAATACATGTTAGTCACATTTTTAAAAAAGCTTTATTGAAATATAATTCACATACCATACAATTCACCCATTTACGTGTACAATTCAATTGTTTTTAGTGTATTCACAAAGTTATGCAACCATCATCATGATCAATTTTAGGACATTTGATCACCCCAAAAAAGAAACCTATACCCATTAACAGTTACTCCTTATGACATACTAATGTCTCCAATCCTACACAAGCAAATATATTGTTTCTGTGGATTTGCCTATTCTGGATGTTTTATGTAAATGGACTCATACTACATGTGGTCTTTTGTACATGACTTATTTCACTTACCATAGTGTTTTCAAGGTTTATACATTCTGTCACTTATAACAATACTTTCTTTATATAGTCAAATAAAATTCCACTGTATGAATATAACACAATTTATCCATTTATCAGAGAAGGGACTTTGGGTTATTTCCACTGTTTGGGCTGTTATGAATAATGTTGGTATGAACATTTGTGTACAAGTTTTGTGCGGATGTATGTTTTCACATCTCTTAGGGATATATACCTAGGAGTGGAATAGCTGAGACATATGGTGACCCTGTTTAACCTTTTCAGCTAGACTGGTTTCCAAAGCAATTGTGCCATTTTACATCCCTACCTGCAATATATGAACAGTCCAAATTCTCCACATCCTTTTCAATACTTTTTATCTTTTTGATTGAACCATCTTAGTGGGTGTGAAGTGGTGTCACATTATGCTTTTAATTTACATTTATCTAATGGTTATAATGATAAGCATCTTTTCATGAGTTGATTGGCCATTTGTATATCTATGATAAATATCTGTTCAGATTATTTGCCCATTTTTGTCATGGAATTGTCTTTATATTATAAAGTTGTAAGAGTTTATATATATTCTAAATACAAGTCCCTTATCAGACATATGATTTGCAAATAATTTTCTCCCATTCTGTGGGTAGTCTTTTCCCCTTCTTGATGGTGTTCTTAGAAACACAAAAGTGTCTAATTTTGCTGAAATTCAATCCATTTTTCCTTTGAATGCTTGTCCTTCTAGTGTCATGTCTAAAATGACTTGGCATAACCTAAAGTTCCTTATAAGAATTTTGTAACTTTAGCACTTACATTTAAGTTTTGTTCTACTTAATTTTGTGTAGGATGTAAGGAGTTCAAGTTAATTTTTTTATGTGGCTATCCAGTTTTCTCACCACGATTTGTTGAAAATACTTTTCTTTCCCCATCAAATGGTCTATGCACCCTTGTTAAAAAACAATTGACCATAAATTTATTTATGCAAAGGTTTAATTCTGGTCTCCAAATTCTATCCCATTGATCTACATATCCATTTTTATGCCAGTTTCAGATGGTCTTGATTACTGTAGCTTTGTAGTAATTTTTACATTTGAAATCATTAAGTTTGAGTTTTACAATGTTGTTCTTCACGTTCCAGATTGTTTTTACTATTCTGGGTCCCATGAATTTCCATATACATTTCAGAATCAGCTTGTCAATTTCTATAAATAAGTCAGTTGGGATTTTAAAAAGGGTCGCATTGAATCTATAGATCAAGTTGGGGTGTACTGCCATATTAACAATAAAACCAATCTATAAACATGGCCTATCATTTAATTTTTTAAAGTTTCATTAATTTCTTTCAACATTTTATAATTTTGAGCATGATTTTTGCACTTCTTTTGTTAAATTAATTCATAAATATTTTGTTTTTATGCTATTGTAAATAATTTTTTATTGTATATTCAGTTTATTTATTGCTAGTGTGTAGAAATATGATCAATTATTGTATATTAATCTTGTACCCTGCAACCTTTAGAATTTCCTAAATAAAAGATCATGCCATATGCAAATAAAGATGATTTTACTTCTTCGTTTTCAATCTGGGTGCCTTTTATTGGTTTTATTGCACAATTCTTTTGGCCTGAATGTAACCAGCAAGCATGAGCATCCTTATCTTGTTCCTGATCTTAGGGCAAAAGCTTTTGGTATGATGTTAGCTGTGGATTTTTGATATATATCCTATATCAGATTGAGGATGTTCCTTTCTATTCCTAGCTTCCTAGCTTGTTGAGTGTCTTTACTATCATGAGAGAGTGTTGGCTTTGTCAAATGCTTTTTCTTCATTTATTATCATTACCATGTGTCTTTTGCCCTTCATTTTATTGATCTGCTGTATATTACATTGACTGATTGTTTGAAGTTAGACCAACCTTTATGTCTGGGATAAGTCCCAGACATATATATTTTAATACGCTGAATGAAAGGTATAATGAGCAGTAGTCTTTATTAGATATCAATTCACTCAATATACAAAACAGTCCCATGCCATAAGTATTTTTATTACACAGATGAAGAAACTGTGCCACAGAGGTATTAAATTGCCCAAGGACATTGTGGTAAGTATGTGGCAAGATGAGATTTTAACCCAGTCTGACCCAGAGTTCTTCGTCTTTGCTCACTTAGTCTGACTTTAAGAGCCAGATCTGAAGCTTCTGGGGGCATCTACAGTATATGGAGAATTCCACTAGCCCACAGCCAAAAGTTGGCAAAGCAAGCCCTGCACCCAGCCAGGTCTGAGGTCAGCTCTGACCCTAATCTTTTCAGTTACATGAGCCAATAATTCTAGTTTTCCCTTAAATCATATTGAGTTGGATTTCTCTTCTTAAAATCAGTAGTGTGCTAGATTGGGCTCAGATCAGCACATAAGAACCAACTGTCAAATGTTCAGGAATTTTTCAAACCAATTAATATTACATTAGTAGTTTGAAATCATCCATAGTACGAGTATTTGCTTCATGGAAATTGATGAATATATACATATATATATTTTTTACCAAAGTGGGAAACAGGAGAAGAACCACTTTTTAAACATTTGACAGGATATCACTGCATACAAACAATAAGTCTTATTTAGTACACATGATAGATTGCCACATCATGCCCAGACCTTTCAAAAATCAACAACTACTTTTGGTGCTGTGCCAATTTTCAAAACAAACTCAATTCTTTTCATATAGGTGCCAAGTGTGCTGTCAGCACCATGCAATGTTTTCTGCCCTAAATCCTTACATAGCTAGAACACAAATGCAAAGGCAAACACATGTAGCTTATAAGACTCTTGCATGAACAAGTCAATTGTTTTTAATCAAATAAGTTGTTTTTATTCATACTCTCTAAAATTGGGCACTTTCTTTTTGCTTGAAAGAGGGGAAAGGTGCTTTTTTATGTATATAATTCACAGAAAAAGGTTCTTAACCAGTTCTTTTTATTTTTCACTAATTCTTTAAGAACATCCACCTGGAATGGTTTCATTAGAAACACTGGCAGATTTTAAAATATACTGATTCACCTTCTTTATAGTATTGTTGCCAAAAATGTTTAATACAAATATAATTATGAGGAAACAAATTTCCATTTAAAGGATATTGCGTAGTACTGGCTGGTGTGGCTCAGTTGGTTGGAACATCGCCCCATACACCAAAAGGTGGCAGGCTAGATTCCCAGTCAGGGCACATACCCAGGTTGTGGGTTCCACCCATGGTTGGGGCATGTGTGGGAGGCAACTTATCTATGTTTCCCTCTCTCTTTCTCTCTCCCACTCTTCCCCCCTTTCCTCTCTCTAAAAATAAATCAATAAATAAAAATTTTAAGGATATTCTGCAGAGCAACTGGCCTGAACTCTTTGAAATATCAGTGAGATAGAGGAAAAAAACAGAAAAATGTAGATATTAAAGAGATTTGACAACTAATTGCAACACAACAACAAAAATGATGCCTAATTGGATCCTGAATTGGAAAACAAAACAAAACAAACAACTATAAGGCTACCCTACTAGACACATGATCTCAGGAACCTGACTACTAGTTAGAAATGCAGAACCTCAGGCTCCAGCCTAGACTTACCCAATCAGACTGCAATCTCACCAAATCTCCAGGTGATTCCTATGAATATTAAATTTTGAGAAGCACTGCTATAATAAACATTATTGGACAACTAGGGAAATTTGAGTATGGATTGAATATTAGGCATTACTATTATATATCACTGTTAAATTCCTGTATGTGATAGTCATGTGTAATGTAGTTATGTAGGAGAACGTCTTTAAATTTAGGAGTTACATGCCAAAGTATTTAGGGATGAAGTGTCAGGATATTTGCAACTAATACTTAAATGTTTTCAAAAAAGGGGGGAAGGGGGTAAATATTTATTAGTACATTATATGCATATATTAAGTACAATGGAGGGAAAAGAGAAGGTAAATTGACAAAAGGTTTATCAGTGAATCCGATGAGGAGTACATGATGGGTGTGCATTGAACTGTCCTTGCAATTTTTCTGGTTAAAATTTTTTGAAATGAAAAGTTGGGGAATAAAAGTACACTGAAGGCTAGGCTCCAACCCTCATTAGTTGAATTGGTGGCCTAGGTGATGACCAGGAACTGTTTTGTTTAATTGTTGTTTTTGTTGCTATTGTTGTCTGTTGTTGTCTTTTTAAGCTCCTCAGGTAATCCTAATTGGGAACCAGAGTTAAGAACCTCTGGACTGGGCAAACAGCAGGTGGGGCACCTGGGCTTCTGAGCATCAGATGGTGAAAGGAAACAAGTTCCACTGAAGTATGGCCAGAAATAAATGAAAAAAAGTAGAGAAAGAAAAAAAACTTTATTTAATGCAAATACACATAACTCAGAAATGTTAAAAGTATTCCAGTTTGCTATAATCAAAGGGGAAAGGAGATCTTCTATTAAATGTACAGAACATTAATAATAGCTTCAAAAAGAAGACTATGGGGTAAGGTGGAACAGAATTATTCTCTTTGGAGGAGGAAGCCAGATTAGGCAGTCTCATGGGTGGGTCCATTCAAATGACCAAAAGGACCGGAGTATACTTGAAATGCCACCTCTCGATTTGTTTGGTTTTCTGTTGTTTTTGTTTTGTTTTGTGAGATGGTTTTAGAATCAGACAAAAGTATGTTTGAATTAAGGTACTGCCACTTATGAGATGTGTTACTCTGCCTGAGACATTTAGCTTTTCTAGGCCTCAGTTTACCCATCTATACTCGGAATACGAACTACTTTGCAGGGTTTTGTGATGATTAAATAAAATCAAGCATGCAAAGTTCCCACCATAGTGCTGCCACATAGAAAATACTTAATATGGGTCATTATTTGAAAACACTAAATATGAGATTTTCCCATTCCTGATAACCCTACTTCTTTTTTTTTTTAATCATAATTAAAATTCCAGTTGACACTATCTCAAAAAGCAAGTCTGTGGGGGTCTCAGACACAACCAACAAATGTTAGGACTAGAGAACTAATATTTGAGTACCTGCCATTATTATTGTTGTTGTTGTTGTTGACAGTATTACAGTTGTTCCCCATTTGTCCCCATTTGCCCCCCTTCACCCCAGGTTTTCATCACAGTATTGTCTGTGTCCATGGGTTGTGAATATATGCATATATGGTCTTTGGTTAATATCTTCCTACGCCCCCACCCCCCTCCCCTCTGAGATCTGTCAGCCTGTACCATGCATCCTTGTCTCCAGACCTATTTTGTTCGTCAATACATTTTGTTCATTAGAGTCCACATATAAGTGAGATCAAGTGATATTTGTCTTTCTCTAACTGGCTTATTTCACTTAGTATAATAATCTCCGAGCCCATCCATGTTGTCACAAAGAGTAAAAGATCCTTCATTTTTACAGCCGCATAGTATTCCATTGTGTAAATGTATCACCATTACTCTGCTCATCTACTGATGGAAACTTGGGATGTTTCCACATCTTAGCTATTGTAAATGGCACTGCTATGAACATAGGGGTGCATATATTCTTTCTGATTGGCTTTTGGGGGTCCTTAGGATATATTCCCAGAAGTGGAATAGCTGGGTCAGACAATCCCATTTATCATTGCAACAATAAAAAAATAAGATACCTAGGAATAAACTTAACCAAGAAGGTAAAAGACCTGTACTTGGAAAACTAAAGGACATTGAAGAAATAGAGGAAGATACACACTAGAGGAAGCATATACCATGTTCATGGATAGGAATAATTAACATCATTAAAATGTCTATACTACCCAAAGCAATCTATAGATTCAATGCAATTCCTATTAAAATACCAATGCTCTAGAACAAATATTCCAAAAATTTATATGGAATCAAAAAAGACCCTGAATAGCCTGAGCAATCTTGAGAAAGAAAAACAAAGTTGGAGGAAGCACAATACCAGATATCAAACTACACTACAAAGCCATTGTAATCAAAACAGCCTAGTACTGGCACAAGGGCAGGCATGTAGATCAATGGGCCAGAACAGAGACCCCAGAAATCAATGCACGCCATTATGGTCAATTAATATTTGACAAAGGAGGCAAGAGCATACAATGGAGTAAAGACAGTCTCTTCAACACATGGTGGTGGGAAAATTGGACAGGCATATGCCAAAAAAATGAAAATAGACCACCAACTTACACCATACACAAGAATAAAATGGATAAAGGACTTAAATGTAAGTCACGAATCCATAAAAATCCTAGAAGAAAACATAGGCAGTAAAATCTCAGACATCTCACGGAGCAGTATTTTCGCCGATAGATCTCCTAGAGCAAGAGAAACAAAGAAAAAATAAACAAATGGGACAACATTAAACTAAAAAGCTTCTGCACAGCAGAAGAAACCATTAACAAAATGAAAAGGGAACCCACTGTATGGGAGAACATATTTACCAATGATACATCTGATAAGGGGTTAATTTCCAAAATATATAAAGAACTAATACAACTCAACACCAGCAAAACAATACAATTTAAAAAAAAAAAAAAAAGAGGGCAAAGGACCTGAATAGACACTTCTCCAAAGAGAACATACATACGGCCAATAAACATATGAAAAAAATGCTCAAAGTCACTAATTATCAGGGAGATGCAAATTAAAACTAAAATGAGATATCACCTCACACCAAAAGGGCGACCATCAATAAATCAGCAAACAAAAAGTGGTGGTGAGGATGTGGAGAAAAGGGAACCCTAGTGCACTGCTGGTGGGAATGCAGCCTGGTGCAGCCACTGAGGAAAACGGTATGAACTTTCCTCAAAAATTAAAAATGGAACTGCCTTTATTTTTTGCACTTTTAGAAGCACTTTGGGTCACAAATGAGAAGAGGCACAGTGTCCAGTCAGGATGAAGAGTAGCCCATTCAAACACAAATTGTTTCAAGGGTCAACATTGTATGAGTTATAGCATTTACTCCCCTTCTTACAAAGAAAAGAGCTGAGTTGAACAAATTTCTTCTCTTATAACCATTAACAATTAATTGTCTTACTCTGTCTTAAATCCAAAATTAGTCTTTTACTGACACATATATTCAAGTCAAAATGTTTATTAAACTACTTAAAAGCCATTTATTAGACAATAAGTTTTTCAAGATTTAGAATAAAAGGGTCATGTGGTCATGTTCATTTAAGAGAGGCCTTCTAAAATGAGCTGATCCAAAGTTCATTTAAAGTGGCCACATAGTTGTCCAAGGCATCTCTAAGATACTGACTTAGAATAAATGAGAATCAAATATCCCATTCAACTGTTCATGATAGAACAACATAGCAATTAGCCAAGGAGATGAACAATTGCTCCAATGTGTCAGCACTGTGTTTTGAACAAATTGTCCCCTAGCAAAATTTAGAGAGTTCATTAAGAGGAACAGTTATTCTGAGTATACCAACCTCTAATGTATGTCATGGCAGAAAGAGAAGGTACCTACCATGCTTGCAAAGAAAACATAAAATGTACTAAAAAATATCTAATTCTTATTATTATAACAAATATCAACTGATTTATGTTTTCTTAGCACTATCATTTGGCTTAACATTTATTTGCTTTTAAACTTGGAGATGATAACCAGAGAGGGATTAAGCCTCTTTTAAAATATCTGGTTTAGCAACATTTAAATGAAGTCTCTTTCAAAAGAGTCCAAAATCTTGTTTAATTTGCTAGCAGGTTAAAGTTTAAATTGCAAAAAGACTGACTGACAGTTTTATACTCTCAGACAAAAATATGCAGAACTCTTGATAATTACATTTAGTGTTTAACGATAACATACAACAGCAAATCAACTAATGAAAAATTGCTTTTGGCAAACACCTCATTCTGCAAGAGCACAGCTGGTGACTTAGATAGCACTGCTGTGGCTCCAACTCACCCACTTAATATGGACCACATGATGGGTCTTAATTCATGAACCAGAGGCCTTAGAAATTATCACAAGTTGCATATTTAAATGTCTAAATGTTATCTTATTTTAACCTGACAGAAAAATTACACATAAATTGCACAATGCAATGTGAATTGATACTTCATTATTGTTGTCATAATCCTATCCTAAATTTATCAATCACATGCACTTAATAAAACATTAAAAAGTAGGTTTCAATAAATGCACAGTTTTATAAAGTAATCTTTGAGGTAAGAAGATTTATGGTCCCAGTTTTGGTTAACACAGACCTTGGCAGATAGGTGTTCCTGGAAATATTGTAGGAAATATTAAGTCTACAAAAGATCAAATTTTTGAGGTATTGAAGTATTTCCAAAATGAACCGATGATATGGTGGTCATTCAATACACAATTCAACTGACTTGGTAGTTTCCTACAGTCTAGGAATTGAATCTGCTTTCCCAGAGCACAGAAATGTGTCTTGACAGAGGGAAAATAGTTGGCTGCTTAACACAAATACAGAGGTGGGCAACAGTGCTTTTACAGTTGCAACAAAAATAAATAATACAACAATTAAAAAATAATAATGCAAGAATAAACTCTGTTTTGCATACTCACAATTGTAAACCTACGTTTGCCCTACCCCTGTATGCACTGTTCAGAACTTACTAGGGTAGAATTGGCTGCTTATGTGATAGGTAATACTGTGTTCCTATGGTAGGTGTTTAGGATTCATCAGTGAACCAAAGAAAGATGTCTGCTCTTATGGAACATTCATTCTAAAGCGAGTCATCAGACAACAAACATTAGATATAGGAAATATTATATTGTACCTGAAAAAAATTATATGGGATATGGCAAAAAGAAAGTACCACAAGGCCAGGAAGATTGGAAATGTGTAGGGAGGAAGTAGGAAGGCTGATTACAGCTCAAAAAGAGTGTTCAGAATATACTTCATTAAAAGGTGATATTTGACTAAGGCCTTGAAGAGGTAAAGGAATTAGCC
This sequence comes from Miniopterus schreibersii, assembly GCF_964146895.1. Lineage (NCBI taxonomy): Eukaryota > Metazoa > Chordata > Mammalia > Chiroptera > Miniopteridae > Miniopterus > Miniopterus schreibersii. The sequence continues at coordinate 114,381,564 of NC_138102.1, read as the reverse complement.
ATGAAGTTGTTAAGAGAACAGGATTTCATGCAAAGACCCTAAAGCAGGGGCATGCTAACATGCTCTAGGGAAAAGCAAGGAAACTAGTGTGGTTGGAGGAGCGTGAGCAAATAGAAGAATGTGGGAGATAAATTCCAAGAGATAACAGAGCACCAAATAAGAAGAGTCATTTAAGCCTCCCCCAAAATCCCAAAAGTTCAGAATTTAGAGAGCTTCTGGGTTGATGAACATGTCCACATACCAGGAAGGTGGCACACCCCAACTTCTCAGGAACAGAGTTCCTGTGCTCCCCCCTTTCCAGACCTTGCCTTATGTATCTCTTCACCTGGCTGTTCATCTGTATCCTTTATGATGTCCTTTATTATATAATAAACTGGTAAACATAAGTAAGAGTTCCTAAGTTCTGTGAGCTATTCCAGCAAATGATGCAATTCAAGGAGTGAAATCATGCGAACCTACAGTTTGTAGCCAAGTTAGTTGTGGATCTACTACTTGTAATTGATATCTAAAGTTAGGGTCAGTTTTTTGGGATTGAGCTCATTCAGAGCTGTGTGTGGGGTCGTTGCCGACTCCAATTAGTGTCAGAATGAAATTGAATTGTAGGGTACTTAGCTGGTGTCATAGAGAATTGTTTGGTATGGGGGGAAAACCGCTCACCCATCTGGTGTTAGAAGTGTTTTGAGTATGTAGCAGTGTAAGAGTAGAGGAGAAACACATAGAAGTGTTTTTGTTTTTATTTTTTTCCCCTAGACAAACTGACATAAAGAGGAATAAAAGACAAAATGAAACAAGTCCTGGTGAATTCAAAACAGGTAAGTGGACATGGTGAGACTGTGTTGGAAGGTAAAATGGGTATGTGGGGCTCCCTCTTGTCCCCTTTAGATAGGGGAAAGGAGGTTGGAGGAAGGAGGCTATTAGTAGCCTATGAACCCAGCTTATTCCCTTTCACAATGGAGACAGAATGCTAAGGGGAAGGGTTTGCTCCCAGTACATTAATCTAGTTTTGACTCCATTGAAAGAGAGGAAAGCTTACTCCAAGAACCAGGCTCAGCCTTGACACCTGCTGATGAAATTGAGACTTCTAGAAAGGCCAGAAGTTATATACGACTCCTGGATTCTATGACTAGTAGATGATAATAATAAAATGTATCCCTACAAAACGTAGCCCAGGGAATGTCTCAGAGCCAAATAATGGTGAGTTGCACATTCTACAGCTTCTTTGCCCAAACATGCAGTCTTTGTTTCCCTCTATCCTGAGGAGCTGGTTTGAAAGATAGTAATATTACCCATAGGCCATTTGGAAGCAAATTATTAACTAGATATAAAGAATTTAGTACAATGTTCCTCATGAAATAAAATCATATTATATGTAAATCAATGGGGCCAAATTAATCACTTAGTAGATGCAAAACTTTCACCCCAGTAGATTACCTTTCAGTAGTCATCTATCTGTCTCCCATCCATCTATCTATACATTCAATTTTACTGAGTATCCGTGCTATAAATACAGTGCAAAGCATTGGTAAGGGAACTAGTTATGTTCCCCATCCTTGTAATGTTTACAGTTTAGTGAGGAAGAGATACACTGACCAAGCTATTACATGTTGTGATGAATATTATGAGGTCAGAATTTTCCAGAAGAAGAAATATAACAAGGGGACCTAATTTCTAGTTATCCATTTGTCAAGGATTGTCTGAAGCCAAATTTTCAGATCACAAGGGCTGATATTCTGTAGGCTTATTTCTAGAACTATTCCATCAGGAGAAATATGACGGCCACAGTAGGAGAGCAAAGCAGACACAACATCAGGGAAACCTGACACCCTCCAGTGTCTTAAGCAAGGTTCTTGTCATTCACTGTTTTAGGGCACGGTGTCTTCTGAACCTCCCCCTGAGCCCCAAACTAGTGTGAGGTTCACCACATAGTAGAATCTCAGTATCATTTAGTTGAATTGAATTGTGCCACAGCTATTGCAGTGGGGGATCACATTTTCTCTACCATTGAAGTCTTAGGAAGAACCACATATATATCTGCTCTTCTGGAAGCAGAAGTGTGCAAAACAGAGCATGTCCTTGCTCTACCCACCTATAAGACATTTCTGCACATTCAAAGGGGCAGCGCTGAGGGTGTGACTTCTGAGCTTGGCTCCAGTTGTGTGATACTTTGCAGAGACATAGTTTCCTTCCACCTGGTGAGGTCTGTAGTCACCTCACTTTTCAGATGGATAAAATCCACTTTAGATACACACAGTCAAAGAAAGTTTAGCTTGCTTTATCTTGTTAGCTACTTGATGACTCATTCTAAATTTCATTTCATGATTCTTGATGGAATCTTCCCAAATCCTCCATTGGCTATTGAACCACATTACTCACCTTGCCATACCTTACTTAATGTGTTATTCTATGCTGCACTCCAAAACCAGATTATAGTATGGTATGTTCATGCTATTCCAAACATATACTCACTGCTACTTGGTGGCAAAAATAATCCATTGATATTACGAGGTTTGCTGTGATAAAAGATACAACTGATCTTCACACAACCAAGAGGTTGAGTTTCCCAGAAGCATGAAATACTGCAGTTTTGCTAGACAAAAAAGGTGGGAGAAATGTAATGATCAGATGTCATAATAAATACCATGTGCTACAACACAACATGAGAAAAACTATTGCAATTACTGATTTAGGATCTTGTGTGTGTTTCCTGGCTTTCAGTGTTTTGAAGCCCTCCTATTTAAAAGATGTGACGCTCCTCCATTTTTCTAAGATTTTAAATTAAGCAAAGTGCAAAATGCCTAAAATTAAGTAGAGGAAATAATATGTTTTCTCTATTGTTTTATAAGAGTATAGTTCAATATTATTGAAGGGAGACCTTTTTAACAAACAATGATGCTGAGTAATTCTACCTGCATTTCCATGTGTCTAAATCTGCAAAGTGGATCTAGACATTTTCCCTCTCTCCATAATGAGCACACAGTGTCACTGCCAAGGGCCTTCTCACAGTGTCGGAATCGGCACTGGGAACCCTGAAAGAAAAAAGTAAATATGTAGAAAACTCAATATATTAATGTTAATGTTCAACAAGAGTAGGTTGCTAATTAATTAAAGAAAATGTGAGATCAAATTAGAAGTTAAAAAATACTACAAATATAAGGCTATACATTTAAAATTTAACAAATTAGTCTAATTTTAGTGAGAGATTGACAATATAATCTAATTAAATAGTACCTGTCACAAGTCACAGATCAAATGCTATATTTTATTATCATTTAATCCATATGGTTCATTCAAGATAAATATGAGACTAGTGATACTCTTGATTACAACCTATTGACAGAACAACTTCTCTTTCTGAAGAAAGCCAGAAAGATTTTTAAAAGAATCTCCAGCCATATCCTACTTGTGGAGATGATCTCTATTACTCAATCTTTTTATTATATAATGTTTCCTTAGTCTATCAAGATACTGTTAAGTGAATGGAACTTGAATTTTAAATTGTGATGGAATTTTAAGTAATTATCACATTATGGTACCTTAAATATGCTTTATGCCCTTGGTCTGCAATGATAAAACCATGTGCCAATACATATACACACCAATACCTTTATATAGCGACAAAAGCAGATGTGGATTATTTTAATGGGCTACTATACCTTTTTTTATTCTTTGTCTTTTACACATAGATCCACCATGAAAAAACTGTAGGGTTGTTTAAGCAGAGAGGTAGATAACATACAATAAAAAGATTCCATTAAGTTCTCCCCTCTTTTGATGCACGTTCCATGATTGTTTCTTATCTTTGACCACCCTCTTACTCTTGTCTTACTCTTGTCTTCCCTCTTACCTCACTAATTAATTAATTAATTAATTAATTTTTAAAATATATTTTTATTGATTTTAAAGAGAGGAAAGGAGAGGGAGAGAGAGATAGAAACATCACTGAAGAGAGAGTCATTGATCGGCTGCCTCCTGCACGCCCCCGACTGGGGATCGAGTCCACAACCCGGGCATGTGCCCTGACCGGGAATCAAACCCCGATCTCCTGGATCCTAGGTTGACGCTCAACCACTGAGCCACGCCTGCCTGGCCCTCCTACCCCTTTTAAACGTGGATCTGTGGATCTCGTAGTACAAAGCAGTGCAAAGAGTCTAGATAAGCCAGTATTTGAACTCCCGGGCCCATTACCTGTCGATAGTCACAGTCAATCCATTATTCACCTTCTTTGTGCTTCAGTTTCTTCATATGTCAAAGGGAAATAATATCACCCCCTTACAGGTTGTTGTAAAAGTTATGTGAGGGACAGTATTGTGCTTGCTATTACTGTTTATTTATTTATTTATTGAGAACTTACTACCCCATCAATCACTATGCTGAGTACTTGGAGATATAGCTGTGAAACAGACAAAACTCTCTGCCCACACAGAACATAAATTCTAATATTATTTTTAATTATAAGGTAACAGGCAATAGAAGTGAATCCAATTCTAATGGTCAAAGAGGCTGATTCTATTCAGGTTTCCTAGCAGAGATGAAACACCTTAAAGTAGACGCGTCATGTCTTTCACTGAGTTCATTCTGGCGTGAACATGAAGCGCCAAACATGGAGTTTCTATGTTTATTTGGTTTCAGTGCGATCCATTAATCCTAATCTCTTAACTTTATAAACCTAATTCATATCTGGCTAATTTGTTTATATCACTTCTTTTCCTTTTTCCATGATATTAAACGTTTGCTGTTACTTAGACTTTTGACAGGGGAAAATTCATTTCCTGGGTTAATGAATTTCAAATAAGGCATCAATTTGATTTATTAAACTAATTTGACAATGACCTGAATTTATTTGAATTTATATGACTGAAGCCACATTAACCAAGAGTATGATGTATCATATTGTTTCCCTATTGGGAATTTGGTATCTCAAAGAGCCATAATAGATGCAAAAGTGCCACATGAAGATGAAAGGAGCGATTGGCCATGTAACTGGCATATATAAGGACGGTGTCAAACGAATATTTTAAGTTATCACAGATTTCCTCAGAGAAATTCAATATATCAATAACATACGATAAGCTTTTACTTCAGATTTTAAATACATAAACTATTTTACATAAAAATAGTAAATTTTGGTTCAGCAATGCAAATTATTGCCACATCTTCCTTCATTTTAGAAAGTTTTAACAGGTGAAGTACTATAAATTGTATATTTACCTTTATGCATGTGGAATTAAAAAAGAAATAGCAGTCATTCCCAACTTCTGCCATTTTCAACACTCTTGCTGCTAATCCAATCTTTTTTAATATAAAAATTGCAGAAATACAAATATAAGAACTATCAGTGTGTAAGGGGAAAAAGAATTTATTTTCCACAGTCTTTCAGGCTATCAGTATTATTCCTTTAAAACTGACCTCCTGTTGACAGTATATTACACAATAGATAATTCTTAAAGAAATTTAAATTAGAAGATACCTTCTCTAGCTTTGCAGAAATGTTGAAAGTGGTTGCTAGTAAGCACACAAACTCAAACTTCCAGAATTTTCCTCACTGTTACCAAATCCATTGTTTGCTCATCATAAATGACCTCACCTGTAACTGTAGGTTAGTTTACCTTAGTGAATACTATGCAGTACGTATTTTTCTAAATTCTAGTATATTAACCAAAACCAGCTAGTAAAAATAAAATAATATATTTTCTTTCAATGCTCTGATTGAATATGAATATAAACTAGTTCATAATTGTATAACTCAAAAGTATGAAGTATTTCACAAGTAAATGGATATTTTCTAAACCTTATTTCTACATATGGTTTGAAAACAAAACTAAAATTTTAAATAGGTAAATATATTATCTATATTTCAAGATAAGAAATTATTAAGATATGTACTCACTGCTATCCACTGATTTGGGAGAAAAATCATTCAGATTGCAATATTTTAATAGGTACCTGAAAATGAATTGGATTACTTATTCATCTTGTAGCTATATTCCATTCATTAGTCATCCATCATAAAAGAAGAGCTTCTTCCTAAAGCCAAAAGGTTCCAGAGTGCTTACAAATTTTGAGAATTTGTTGAAAGCAGTGATGTACTTTGATTCCAGAATGAGACATTTCAATCAGCAGTTGAGATCTTTCTTCATCTTAGTATCTTTACTAAAAGTACTAGAACCTAGGAGAAATGAACAAAAATAGTCATCATAGGTGACTTAGAAGATATCATAGAAATGACAGATTACCCTAGATTAAAATGGACTTTTAAATTGAAACGTACTCTTAATGGGAAACTTTAAAAATCAAGACATGTATTTTCATTTTTGTCTAAGTAAAACAGACTAACTTGGTATGAACTTATTGAATACAATGTTTTGGGGTAAAAATCTAGGAAATAAAATAAGAAATTAATATTTAGAAAAGAGTTGTTTGCCTATAACTATAAATAAGAGAATATAATAAAAAGAACTGTGCAGTATTAAAAGTAAATGAAGAAGTAGAGAATAAATATTTGGCTGAACCCTTGACTATATTAGCAAAGATTTCTGGAAAAAATCTAATATCTTGCCTTTTATTTCGCCCTACGAACTCTACAACGAAGTATCCATTATAGGCACATAAGTTATTGGGAAAAACATCCCTAAGAAATATATATAAGTGGTCTTTACCTCCAGATAAACCCCCTCTTCACCTATCAAGTTTTAGCTGCATTGGACTATTTCCAGACACTGTTACCAAACACCATTATTGCATGATTACATGTAATGCCTGATTAAAGCCATTGTGAAAAATCCATGTTTTACACTTGGGAAAAGCTGAAATAATGTTTTTACCTCTTGAAGTTTGTTGTGAACAACTGTATTCCATTAAACATGGCAAAAGCCAAAATGAGAATTTTTAATTTTTATTAATATTTTTTGTCATTGCAAAGAACAGTAAATAGAGCTGTACATTTTGGTAGTCTTTAGAATGCCTGGAGCCCTAATCTCTCTTTTTTAACAATTTTTCTTTTTCTTTTGCCTTATTCACTTCTTTCCTGTTGTAAAATTCATTCTCAGCTTCCAGGGAAAGGCCTCATGACCACATCCATGAGGATTTTTACTCCCAGTATTGACGTGATGGGAAATTTGCTCCTGCAGCTGGAGCTTGGCCCCAAAATTCTGTCAATATTTTGTGTTGGCCAAGGTAGACTCACAGCGTGTCTGAGGTGCATGCTAGAGCCCTAACACACCCGTCAGAGAAGAAAGGCTTTCTTCCCGTTTGTAATCCAGTAGCTCCACTTTAAGTGTGGGGGGCTGGTAGTAACTCCCCGATGGCTCTTCAGGCTTGTGAGGATCAGGCGACACTCCTGGCTGCTCCCCATGAGAATAGCCCGGTTTATAACCTTGGATCGGTCTGTGGCTCTCTCCTGACTTGGGCTCCAGTTTCTGCCACGGGCTTTGCTCCAGGCACTAATGAAACAAAAGGACTGGAAATAAAAGAGTGCTTTCTTGAGGAATGGATATCTCAGTGCTACTATTTAAAAAGCAAGTGGAATGTTTTTTTTAAAAGATAATCCTTTCTCAGAAATGATAGAATGTTGGACCTAGAAGATTCTGTGGCAGTTTGGGAAATGACAGTTGGTAGTTGTGAGGGTTATTTAATTGTTGTCGCCTGAGACTCATGAAACACGCTGCTGCACTAGTTCTTGATTATAAAATGCTAAGAAGGTTCTGATCCCAAGTTCTTGCAGCCAGCATCAGGTGAAACCCCCACCCCAAGCCCCCTTAATTTTTGTGTGTGTGTGTGTGTGTGTGTGCATGTGGCCTTTTTGTGTTTTCCTCTGAGAAAATCAAAGGCAGCCGAAAAAGTAAATACTTTCAAATGGCAAATCTCTTCTTTCCTCCCTCCCCTCTGAATCCAGCAATAATAATAAAAAAAAGGAACTAGTTGTTTTTAGGGATATTTTATGATTTGGGAACTCCCGTAAGTATAGCTACTCCAAGTGAGACACAGCTGTTTAATTTTCCAATGGCTAAGTCAAGAAATGCTGAACAGAATGATACTTGCAGAGAAGACAATTGTAGAAATGAGAACTGGGTCTTGTCAAAGCACATAAAATACGGCCATGGCCAAAACTCCCTTACTGAGGAATTGCTGGCTTTGATGAGATAGAAAAGCTACCATTACTAAATATTTACAGTTTTTCGGTCATTGAGCCTTACTACCCTCCACTATTCTTTTGCAAAATCGTCAAAGGTGTTTTTAGTTCTGCAATTGACTACAATTATTCAGGCCATTTGGATTCTGCTGAAGTTCATATTTAAAATAAATGAGATTCCTATGGAAACATTTGAGACTGAAACCTGCTTGTAGGCATTCGTGTGGTTTGGGGTTAGTTTAAGGCTAAACTTTGCACTCCGGAAAGAACATCAGGGCCAGTTTTGACCATATTACGGTTCACAATGAGGGGTAATCAAACGGTAATTATTTCTGTAGTCCTAGGTGTTTTAATTACAGTATTCTCTAACGTCCTTACTGGGAAATCAGCTTTCATTCGGCCTTGGGATGTCTCTGGATATTTCTAAACTTCTACAGCGCTTCCCCCAGGAGCTTTAAATTAAAGAGAACAGGCAAGTAGGTTTCGTCAGAACTATGTTAAATCGCCATTGAAATGATTCGTTACTTATAACTTGATATTATCTAATTATCATAACTATCGTCGGTTACTAAGTGTGGTGAAGTACACCCCCCTCCAGAAACGGATCTTTGCTTTTTCAAGAACCGGGGCAGAAGTCGCGGGAGCGCACGTGGAGGTGTGTCGGCTCCGGCACTACAACTCCCAGAAGGCACCGCGGCCAGGTACGCTTCCGGCCGCACGTCCTGGCCGCACGCTCCGTGCCGGGGGACGCGGGCGCCGCCGCCGCGTCGGGGCGTGGAGTGTGCGCGGCTGGCGCGCGGCTGCCGACCCCGCTCCCTGCTTGGACCCGCCGCCGTTCCGAGGCGCGCTCTCCGCTCCCGCTGCCTGTCGGGCTCACCATGAGGCGCCTGGGCTCGGTGCAGCGGAAAGTGCCGTGCGCGTTTGTGACAGAAGTGAAAGAGGAGCCCTCCGCCAAGAGAGAGCATCAGGTAGCCGGGGCGGCCGCGCGAGTCCTCCCCGCGCTGGCTGCCGCTCCACCCGCAGCGGGCGCCCGGGCGCCCTGGCGCCGCCCGCCGGCCGGGCTCTTTCTGCAGGTTTCGCAGGGGAGGCGTAGGGTAGGGGTCCCGCGACCTGAGAGCTCCGGGTCTTTGTACCTTCTCAGTTGCAAGGGAGGAAATCTGCAAGGGAATCTTTCTGGTCAGGCGATTCAGACTCGCCCTGGCGTGGAAATGGAAAACCCACATCTTTAAGTAATCACGCCTTTCTTCGCAGGTTACTCCTTTTTGGGGAAAACTCCTTAAGTATTTCCGTAATCGCCGCAGTCCAAGCCTTGCTTCCTCTCAGGAGCGTGGGGACAGAGTGGAGTTTTTGGAAGCCTTGTTTTACCTGTTGTAACGAGCCTAATTTAGGCACTAAAGAGCAGACCTCTTATACCAGTAATTATCTGCTTGCTTCTGATGGTGGTGGTCCCATCTCAGGGGTTTGCGTTCTTTTAGCACCGAGTGCTACACCCAGAGGGTCCTTGGTAAGTGCCGGTGCATGCGGTTGGTAACCTGTATCAAGACACGTCTGTCACAGAGCAAAGCCCGTGATCGCCGTGTCCCGTTATTAGTTGGGTGCTTCCAGCTCATCTTGGTGCAAAACCGGCCTGTGTATTTGACGGCGACCTCCCGCCCCCGACATTCACACTGGCCTCGTCTTCCAGAGTAAACGCCCTTAAGCAGAGACTGCCCAGTTATTTCTGCTTCCAGTTCTGGGACCTGACACGTGGTGGGCACTGGATTAATATTTGTTAAATTATAACAGCTCTTTGTATTCTTTTTACTGCCATCACTGTTGTTACAGTTCTTAGTATTTTACGCCCTGCTTATTGACTACCTAATCTTTCTTGCCAGCAGAACGATCATCGTCATGCTTTTTCCTAGTGAAAACCCCACAGTTATTACCAAATGTCTGTAGCAGTAGTTGTCAAGCTTTTATTTTTTAAATCCTAACAAACCTAATCCGTATGAAACATTGTCATCCTGACTAACGGCTCACTCCAGCTGCGATTCTCAACTTTGCCTGTTGGGTGGAGAGTGTAGTTTGTAAAAGTTCCTTCCACCAGGGAAAATAAGCCCCTTCTCTTGTCCCTCTGCAACTGAGAATAGCTTACAGTATTTCTTGCAGCATAGCGTACAAGTCCTTAACTATAATTCAAGGCTTCCTGTTCATCAGGCCCCGTCTACTCTCCAACCTCACTTAACGTGAAGTCTTTGTTCTAGCAAAGTCTGTTTTATCCTGCAAGCATTACCAGGCACAATCCTGTCTATATTTTTCCTATGTACCCTACCTAGGTCACCTCCAGAACTTTAAATTTCTTGAATCAGACCTTGTCTATGAAATCTTAGTTATCCCAGTGATTATCCCTACCCCAAAATTATAGAGGATCACTTTACTGCCTTATTAGTTTTTGTACGTACATGCCCTCATTTTGTAGTCATAGTTTACAGTCTTTAATGGCAGAACTAAATGGTAGTTTTTAATGGTAGCGAAGGAGAACTTTGTGTATGCTTTGTATCTTATGTTGTCCTTTGGAGATTTCCATAGTGGTAGATAATTTGTTACAGAAGGGAAGGGATATTTGTACTCAACAAGAGCTCCACCTGCAGAGCAATCTCCTCTCTGAGATCTTTGGTAAATTTAAACATACATACATACTATGGGGCCAGGCGTTGGTTCTCCTACTGCAGATTAAATTGATACCCTCTGATACTGATGTCATAAATTAGTAATGAATCCCCCATTTAGTTTTATCTTTTTTTGTTTGTTTTTAATCTTCACCTGAGGATATTTTTTTCCATTGCTCTTTAGAGAGAGTGGAAAGGAGAGAGAGGGGGAGAGAGAGAGAGAAACATCCATGTGAGAGTGGCACATCAATTGGTTGCCTCCCGCATGGGCCCGACCAGGGCCAGGGATCAAGCCTGCATCCCAGGTACATGTCCTTGGCAGGAATTGAACCTGGTACCCTTCAGTCTGAGGGCCGATGCTCTCTAACCACCGAGCCAAACCAGCTAGGGCGTTTTAGTTTTATCTTAAAAGTACTGAATCAGGCCCTGGCCAGGTAGTTCAGTTGGTTAGTGTCCCAATACACCAAGGATACTGGTTCGATCCCTAGTCAGGGCACATACAAAAATCAACCAATTAATGCATAAATAATGGAACAACAAATCAATGTTTCTCTCTCTCTCCAAAATCAATAAATAATAATAAAAAAATTTAAGTACTGAATAAGTACCAGAATGAGGCTAATTTCCTGTTTATTCGACTCTGAAACAGTATTTTCACTTACTAGTCCTAAGCCTATACACAGGAGTAATAATGTTTATATTGTGTGGTGTTTTTTCACATTATATAAGATGAATATTACATCAAATAATTTGGACTATGAGATAGTGGCATAAGCCTTTCTCAGAAATGAAAAGTTACACATGAAGAGTTGGTAGGAACCCTAGAAACAGTCTTTTCCTCCATTCTTGATGCTCTTTTAGCTTGTCTTCCAGACAGTAAAGTTATAAATATTCAATTTATTCCAAATACAGCAGAAAGGGCCCCTACTATTTTTTTCTCCTTAGCGCTTATCAGACCTAACATTGTATTATGCATTTTGTTACTGTTTTCTCCCTCATTAAAATGAAAGTTCCACCAAAGACAGGTACTTTTTTATTCACCTCTTTATTTCTCAGGGCCAAGAACAACGCTTAACCCTCAGGAGGCATTTAGCAAATAATTGTCAAGTAAGTGATGGAATGTACTGAACATCTATGCTAGGGATGGTTCCTGGTGTCAAGCTCATTCTGGTGTATAAAGACAGAACAGTTAATAACCTGTGTGGAAAAACGTATTGCTGTGATAGAATAGAAACGAGGTGATGATTCCTGAGAACGTCATGGACAAAATATTTTTAAATTGTTTTAAGGATAAACAGAAGCCTGCCCCTAGTGAAATTAAGAACATTCCAGGTGAGACTGTGTGCAAGGGTGTAGATGCTATGCTAAATCAGTTTTCTCTCTCTTTTTTAAGACATTTAAAGTTGTGGCAACTGAAACTATAAGTCACAAGGCATTAGATGCAGATATATATAGTGCAATTCCAACAGAAAAAGTGGATGGAACATGTTGTTATGTTACTACCTACAAAGGTAAAGTAAAACTTCTACAAATATTACTTACTACTTAATACCCATTAAGGGCCATGCAGTATGATAATTGCTTTATACGTGTTATCTCTAATTTGTACAATAAGCTCTCCATTTCACAGATACGGAAACTGAGGCTCGGAGAACTTAAATAATTTGTCCAAGACCATATAATTAATGAATGGCTGAACTGGTAATAAAACCTAGTTTTGTCTGACCCTAAAGGTGGTCCCAGTGCTGATTCATTGTTTTCATTATTATCGACAGTGTCTCTGATTTATTTTATTTTAATGTACTTGAAATAAGTAGAAAGTCACATAGAAATTGTCCCAGTATGGTAAGGAAAAAAATGCATTGAAAAGAGAAATAATATTTTTAATTTCTTTTGCATGGTGAAATTACCTCTCAATGCAAGCATGATAAAGAGAACAGTTAAATACAAATTGGACATATTTCTGGTATCAGGAAATCTCTTCTGAAATGCATTTTTTAAAATTTTTAATTGTGATAAAATACACATAACATAAAATTCACTACCTTAACCATTTTTAAGTGTGTAGTTCAGTGGTGTGTACAGTTCACCTTGTTGTGCTATTACTACCATCTGTCACCAGAACTCTTCACCTTCCAAACCTGGAACTCTGTACCCATTAAACATCTCACCATTTCCTCTTCCCTCTAGTCCTTGGCAACCGCCATTCTGCTTTGTATGATTTTCACTACTCTAGGTACCTCCAGTACCAATATTGGAACCATACAGTATTTGTCTTTTTGTGACTGGCTTATTTCACTTAGCATAATGTCCTCAAAGTTCATCTGTTTTACAGTATATGTCTGAATTTCCTTCTTTCTTAAGACTGAATGATATCCTGTTCTATGTATATGCCACATTTTGTTTATCCACTCATCCACAATGTACACTTGGGTGACTTCCACCCTTTGGCTTTTGTGAACAATGCTTCTATGAACGTGGTATAAATACTTCTTCCAGACGCTGCTTCCAGTTTCCAGTTCTTTTGGGTATATATCCAGAAGTGGAATTGTTGAATCATATGATAACTCTATTTTTAATTTTTTGAGGAACTTCCATATGGTTTTCCGTAGAAGTTGCACCAGTTACATTCCTACCAACAGTGCACAAGTTTCTAATTTCTCCACATCCTCACCAATATTTGTTATTTTCTCTTTTATTTAATAGTAACTATCTTAATGGATGTGAGTGAAATGAATTTTTGTGTTAACTAGTAAAAAGAACACAGTGTCCATTCAACCAGAAATGAAAATGTAATTTTAATCAGGATCTTCTGTATTTATATTAAGAAACTGCAATGTGCATCATTACGTGTGACTAGGTATAATGGTAGCATTTGAATAAGGCTGGATTGCCAAAGAAAACTTAGCAGTGACACTGCTTACAAATCCACAGTTTATTACAGATGAAGGATAATAATATAGCAAGGGTATTAAAAATAAGGATGCATGTCACAGCCTAAAACTGTCTCCCAGAGTCAGGAGAGGCCAGGTGAAAGCTCCAATAGTCCCCGCTCCCGTGACTCCAGGCTCTAGCAGGACACACTCTTTCACATCAGGAACCCCTGATGTATGCAGGGAACACCTTTGAAACAGGGAATCCAAAACAGAGTCTCAGCTGGGGATTTCTGTATTTTGCTGGTCACAAAGGTTTCTTCCTGCTAAGTAACCAGCCTCAACAGCAGAGGCCTCCAGGAGTCTCACTGAGACCAGGTGTAATTCAGTCTCACTGCCATTATATTTCCATTTAGTATAGAGGTAGCTTCAGTTTCTCAGAATGCTGGTTACAATAAAATACGGCTTTCTGAAAGGGTCACATGTTTCCCTTTTATCTCATCCCTATCATTCTTTAACCAAAACTTGTCTTCTTACAGTATCAGGTACCACTATGTAGGATGTGTCTTTTAGATTACTTATTTCACTTTGTCTTCTAGGGTTGCTTCTCTTGGAGAAGATGACCCTACTATTTTATTGAAAAATTTTATTCTGAAATGTCTTTTAAGGTAAGTTTTATTGTTTGCCTCCTAATATTTTCCTTTTATTATTTATTTAGGTCAGCCATATCTGTGGGCTCGACTAGATAGAAAACCTAACAAACTAGCTGAGAAAAGATTTAAAAATTTTCTACATTCAAAACAAAGCTCAAAAGGTTAGTCGGTCTTCTTTTCTTCAGCTTTAAGTGATTTAAATAGCTGAAATTTTGCACTGGCCAGTGTTGCTCAGTGGTTAGAGTGTCGGCCCATGAACCAAAGGGTTGCGGATTCAATTCCTGGTCAAGACCATGTACCTGGGTTGCAGGTGGTTCTGTTTGTTTGTTTGTTTTTGTTAATCCTGAGGATATTTTTCCATTGATCTTTAGAGAGAGTGGGCGGTGGGGGGAGAGAAACATCAATGTGAGAGACACATTGATTGGCTGCCTCCTTGCATGCACCCCAACAAGGCCAAGGAATGAACCTGCAACCCAGGTACATGCCCTTGACCAGAACTAAACTCAAGACCCTTCAGTGCCCAGGCTGACTCTCTAACCACTTAGCAATACGGCCAGGGCATGGGTTGCAGGTTTGATCCCAGGCCCCCGTCCATTGGGCAGATGTGGGAGGCAAACCAATTGATGTTTCTCTCTCACATCAGTGTTTCTCTCTCTCTCTCTTCCCCTCCCTCCTTGCCTTCCGCTCTCTAAAAAAAATAAAAATGGGAAAAAATCCTCAGGTGAGGATTAACAACAAAAAATAGCTGAAATTTGTGATTTATTTCTTTACATTATATTCTTTTGTATAATTTAAGCACTTTGGGAAAAGAAGAAAATTAGAATTGAGTATCTTCATATGTAAAAGAATTTTCTTCAAAAATATTCTAAAATGTTTTCCTAACATTTCTGTGATTCTTCATTATAGTAAGTCAATTTTATTAAAACATACAAATTACTACATATAATGAGTAACACATTTTGATTTTGTCTGCCTAAGAGAACCATGTAATTTTATAAATCAGGCACAACTCTGATTATTTTTAGTTATTAAATTAAAATGCTTCCAAATATTATATAAAAAGATGTACACTCATCATTGCATAGGTACTTTCATATAATATGTATATATTCGTATTTTTAGTGCATTAAAAATTCATCATAAATCTACACATACTGGAACATTGGCTACTTTAGACTGTTATCCTGTATTTGCAAATGGTGGTGTGTTCAAAGTTGAGAAGTTAAAGTGTTAGTACCCTAACCCTGAGAAGTATAGTCATATTGTGGTGATAACGAATGGAGAATAATTATATGATAACTGATTATGGGGTTTATTATCTAAAGTATTGCTACATACAAGATTATCTCTTTTAGAATTTTTTTGGAATGTTGAGGAGGACTTCAAACCTGTTCCAGAGAGCTGGATACCAGCAAAGGAAATTGAACAATTAAATGGAAATCTGATGCCTGATGAAAATGGACACATTCCCGGTATCATGAAATCTCTTCTAAAATGCAGCTTTATGTTTACTAGTATAAAAAAACAAAAGATCCATTTGATCAGAGATTACAGAATTTAATTTTAATCTGATTTTTCACTGTGTTTATATAGCACAAAATTTCTGATTTTAATTTATGTTAAGTAAGTTTATACCAAAGATGTTTCATATCAAGAATGTCCTCTTGGGTTTAGAATGATTTCTAAGATGGACAGTTTACTACCGATAGTCTGTGAAAATTAATAAAGTGTTGAGTGGAAATAGCCTTGAAGTTTTGTCAGGATAGATGATATAACTGATCTTTTCTGAAATGAAATATTAAAAAGCCTTTACTTTTTGGATTGGGGATAGCAGTATGTGTATGCTTTTTTGCAAAGTCCCTAGAAGAATATTTGAATTAAGGGAGGTGAAAATAAGTATCTCACAGGTAGTTTTACTGGAGAAGGGAAAATTTTTGCAAATTTGTGCCAAGTACAAAGATACCCCAGGTTAAGGTTCAGGTTAACAGGCATATCTTAAGTTACCTATATGTGCAAAGTACCCTTAGGTTCTAGTAATACAAAATGAAGATCAGAACCCTGATCCTCAAAAGATCTTGTAGACATGAGGGGAAATCCACCAATAATAGTATGATTTAAGAATGAAAAGGAAAAAGTACACAGGGTACAGTTAGGGAAAGTTCAACCTGTGGTGGTTAGAGGAGGCTTCTAAGGGGAGTGACAGCTGTACTGAAGCTTAAGAACCAGGAAATTAGCTGAAAGGACGAGGGACGGTCAGCTTAAAGGTCAGCTTTGGCAAACTCCCATGAAGAGATCATGGAGTCTTTGGGAAGTTTTACTTAACACCTTGTTCTGGCTGGAATGTGGAAAGGGCTCAGATCTTAAAAGATTTGTATTCCATCTAAAGGAATTTAAAGTTTATCCTGAAGTTTGTTAAGCAGGGATACAGCAGAACCAAGTTTACATTTTTTAATGGAACTATGATAAAAATGGGGGTGGGGGTTCACTGGGGACTAGTGTATCAACAGAGAGTTTATTAGAATAATCTGGGTAATGAAGGCCAAAGATATGATGGCCACAATTAGGAAGTCTGTTCTAGCAACTGAAATGAGGATGGGAATAATAGTAATATTCAGTAAATATGGGAATAGTACATAAATTGTGGAACAGTTACTGCATATATCTGTTGTCCCTGAAACTGGAGAGAAGGTAGAGAAAAAACATAATTTAAAAAAAAAAAAAAAAAAGATTCTAATTCCGTGTCTTAGAATGATGCTCAATTCTTATTGAAAAGGTAAATTTTCTAGTAAAAATGCTGGGTGCTCTGTAGTATAATCAGGTTAAATCTCAATAAAATCAAAAATGAAACTTTATAATTTAAAAAATGATTGTGATTTAAAAAGTCATAAAACTGTTATTTCTAGTGACTTTAAAAGTGATATGTGTGTGATAGAATATCCAGAAAGTTTACAACAAAAATAAAAATTACTTCGTTTCAATGCAGAGAAAAACAATGCCAAAAAACCCCACTTTTTTCTTTAAATGATAGGTTGGATACCAGTGGAGAAAAACAACAAACAGTATTGCTGGCATTCCTCTGTAGTTAATTATGAATTTGAAATCGCCCTGGTACTGAAGCATCATCCAGATGATCCCAGTCTTTTGGAAATTAGTGCAGTGCCACTATCAGACCTCTTAGAACAGACTCTGGAGCTTATAGGAACAAATATTAA
The DNA here is from genome assembly GCF_964146895.1 of Miniopterus schreibersii. Classification (NCBI taxonomy): domain Eukaryota; kingdom Metazoa; phylum Chordata; class Mammalia; order Chiroptera; family Miniopteridae; genus Miniopterus; species Miniopterus schreibersii. The sequence goes on along the minus strand of NC_138102.1, from coordinate 114,364,050 downwards.
TGGAAACCCATATGGTGAGTAAAGCTGTTTTCTATTGTTATAGCAATTCATTTATAAAGAGAACTTCCGAGGTTCAGCTTCACACACATAGAAAAAAAACTAATAAATTTGAGTTAAGAAACCTAAGATTATGGCCCTGTTAATTTTATGTTCATGGAGAAACCTAATCATTTTATGAGTCCAAAATGTTGATTTTTAGCCTCTTGTTCTTACTTATACATTATAAAACTATGTATGAAAACTACTCAAGTGTAACTTTTCATTGCTTTTTAAAATTTAGGTGAACCGAGCTGAATGAAAGTCATGATGTGCTTCTCATGGCTAGGTAATTAGTGTAGCATTAATTAGTGTAGCTGAGTGTAAAGTGAATAAAGAATTGGCAGGGAATAGCATATCAAGCTATGATGAATTGAGTGCAAGTCCCAAGGGCACTATGGAGTACAGTGTTGACGGGGAAGGATGAAGACAGACCCAGGCACATTACAGCTTGAATGGCAAAATCCTGTATAAAGACCAGAAGCAGACTGATTGGCAGGTGGGAAGAAGCTAAGGTAGTAATTATCCAATTGTCAGAAATATAGCATGACTGTTTGGCAGACATTGTATAACAGTTGAATGTGGCTAATGGGCGTAGAGCAGGGGGTGGTAGACGTTTTTGTAAAAGGACAGATAGGAAACATTTAGGTTTTGTGGGCCATACCTCTGAAACAGGCCATAGAAAGTATTTAAATGAGTAGGTGTGGCTGTGTTCCATTGAAACTATTTATAAAAACAGGCATCTGGCTGGATTGTGCCCGTAGGTCATAGTTTGTGGACCCCTCGTATAGAGGACAGGACACAAAGGTAGAATTTAGATTTAACGGGTTATGGTGCCACTTTTGAGTGAAAGTACTTGTAGCATCTCTCTAAGTAAAGAAACTAGCTAAACATTTTGGAAAATCTATTCTTAAATATTTTAAAAGGCTTTTTTATTTGGAGAAGTAAATTTTCTCATTCTTGAAACCTTTGTATGGCTAATGCAAGATTTTATCATTTAGGGTTAGGAAGCAAGAAGCATCCATTACATCTTCTTATACCACATGGAGCATTTCAAATAAGAAATCTACCTACCTTGAAGCACAGTGATCTGTTGTCCTGGTTTGAAGGTTGCAGAGAGGGTAAAATTGAAGGAATAGTGTGGCATTGCACTGATGGCTGTTTAATCAAGGTAATGGCAGAAAACAGCTTGTGGGATTATGTCCTCTTACGTTCCTCGGAGTAGAAGTGGTACTAAAATGCTCTGTACAAACTGTAGTAATTCTGATGGTGCACTCAAGAAATTTAATTTGTTCATCTTACATGCCAACATTCTTTATATGATGAAGTAGTATTAACATTCCACTGTATTTATTCTGTGGGGCAATGGTTATTAAAGTGATGAAAATGTCTGGAAAACCCTGCATACTACATATTCCCATCTTGGAAGTTCATGTTGCCTATTAGTGCTCTCAGACATTCTGTAATTATAGCATTTAATCCTGTTTAATTTAGCATTTACATCGTGCTTAATTCGGCATTTCCCACACTTGGTTATAGAGTTTGTTAAGAGAGTGCCAAGGGTCAGTTAATATATATAGAATGAATTATCTTACACTTTGCACCCTTTCTGTCTGTCTCCTGGACTTATCTATTTGATTCGTCACAGGTTCTTAAAATTCATCATGTTCAAAACTGGACCTAGTTATATCAACCCCCTGACTCCAACAATTCACTGAAGCCAAAAACTTAGATACATTTTTAACTCTGTTCGCCCTTACTTCATACATCCAATGATCAGTTCTTCCAGATTCTGACCTACTGAATCTGTATATTTCTCCCCAGCCAATTAGTTGTTAATTTAAATTTAAGACAAGATTCACACTTGTTATATTATCCTCTTAAACGTTAACTTTCAGTGTTATCCCTGTCCTGTCCATTCTTTTAGTAAATGAATGAAAATGTTACTTCCTGCATAAAGCTGTTTAATGACACTAAGATTTTTCATCATCTGCCCCCTTATAACTTTCTGGAATTGCCTCCACCCCCATCTCCCAAACATATCCACATTGTGTATGTTCTAACCATACTTAAATAATTACAGAGAAGAAAAACACCATTCTGTCACACGGATTTCCCTTTGGTTAGAATGTCTCCCCACCCACAATTGATTAGCTTCTCAACAGACTCTTATGAATTTTTTGGTGCCCCTGATTATGTTCCTGGCATGTTTCCAGGTGCTAGAAATACAAAGTCCACTGAACAATGTCTCTGCCTTCATGAAGCTCACATTTTAATGGGGAAGACAGATAGTAAGTCTGTAATACGTCAGGGGGAGAAGCAGCTATGAAAAAATAAAGAGTAAGATGAAGTGAAGCCTTAAACAGCACCTGGAAGATGGTAGGCACTCAAAAATATTTTTAAGTGAAAGAAGGTAATACAGGTTAAAGCTAAAACCCTTTTTTTCTCTTTCCAGGTGCATCGCCATCATCTTGGTTTATGCTGGCCAATTCCAGATACTTACATGAATTCAAAACCAGTTATTATTAACATGAACCTGAACAAATATGACTATACTTTTGATACTAAGTGTTTATTTAATCATTTTTCAAAAATAGATCATCAGAAATTTAGTAGGCTCAAGGATATAAAACTTGATGTATAAACTGGAAATGTAATTAAAAACCAGTTTTATTATATTTGAATCTTGAATATTCTACCATGTTTAAAAGGTGAAAATATCTCAAGGTTCCTATTTATTGTTCACTGTCTAATGGAGCAATATGTCTTCTAGCATTTGAAGACATGAATTTCCCAGTTGGAAATACCTATTCAAAGTCTTATTTAGAATCAGCAAGTGAATTTTTCAACCTCTGGACTTAAAAATGTAAGTAATAGTAAGCTCCCCAGCTTGTACAAAGGTTTGGATTTTGTTAACTTTATGGAGTAATTTAAAGACAACAATGAAACCAACACTTTTGGATCATTTACTTTCAAAATTAAATAGTTTAAGCTGAATTTAACTTAATCTTGCTTGACATTTAACAAGACATATGTCTCAGCCTTATTATATATAGATACACATATAAATTTTATATACATAAAATTTAAGAACCATAATATGTATAAATAGGTAAGTATATATAAAACCCTAATTTTAAATGTTAAAATTTTGAATGTACAGAAGTCCACAATAGCTCACTGACTATCTGATAGTCATAACTTTAAAAATCTTCAAATATATACTTTTCTAATATGTTAAAAATTTCATACAATTTTATTTACTAAAAATTCAAATTTAAGTAAAGGTACAGGGTATTGGAAAGGATATCATGTAGGTCACAGACTTGCTTGTTTTCCAGATGGAATTTTAACTTATAAAATTAATATGTAGTTAAATAGAAGCTGCGTTATAGCTGGCCCTTAATAAATGGGGAAATTAACAGGACTTTCTTCTTCATCTTCAGACTGTTCAGAAGCAGCAGCAGGACTAGTTAACTCAACTCCAAGTTGTTCAGAAAGTGTTTTTAACTTCTCTTCTAAAAGAATATTTTTTTTCAATTCTTCTTTGTAATTATACTTCAGATCTTCAATTTCTTCAAAAAATGAAGGATCAAAATTTTCCAGTTCTTTCTTCAGCTTTATTATTTCCTCCTAATAGAAACAGACTGTCTTTAAAAGGCACCTATAGGTATATAATATGCTCTTTAGGTTTAAACTAAAGAAATTTAATTACAAACATGAGCACCAAAATAACCTGAAGAGATACTTTAATAAAGGCAGAAGTATTAAGATTTTGTTAAGGTTTCATTGTGCAGTATAAGTAACTAACTTGTTAATCAAATCAAATCAGATTATTTGTTCTGTAAGTTATGTCCTGGTCTTTGATGAAAATTCATTAGCTCTTAAATTAAGAGGGGGATTTAATCTTTCTCCAAAAGCATACTTTCAGATACTCAGGCAAGCAAAAAGATATGGCTATTCACAGCATTAAGGTAGTTTTGGTTAAGATTCTTTGGCTTAGGCTCCATTTATATTTTCTTTACAAATATATAATTTGTAATAAACAGTGGTCAGCCTCTTATAAATATATTTATGATCAGGGAAATTATAACGTTTCTGCCTGGCTAAGAGTTACACATCTGGTGAACTGTCTTAAGAGGCAATTTAAGCCAGTGATCACTAGGTAATTCTCATATCATGTTATTTTGTACTACTTCAAGACTCTTGCAAAGACATAAAGCATAGCAAATATTTTTTTAAGGCAAGGGAACTATTCCTGAAAAGATTTTCAAAAGGAAATAAATGACATTGTTCACAATGCGACCAAAAACTTAAGAAAATATTAAAATGAGCTTTATATTTGTGACAGTTAAAAATAAATTTAATCTTTAATCCTATGTTTTGCCTCAATTTTTTTGGTAGCTCTTGCATAATAAATATTTTTTAACACAGATGAATATAATAAACTTTGCAATATCAAGGTCAAATATAAATAAAATTTAATCCCAGGAATGTTTATGATACATACTTAAAGTTCAAACATGGTGATCATAAGAACAGTTTCAACAGCTGTTTTCACAAAACATTTATAATACTATAATTAGATATATTAAATATTTAATTACCTTCAAATGCTGCTTTTCTAGACCCGAGGTTTTAAGCTGTATCTCTAGATCTTTTACCTTTTCCTTTAGTTGATCAGGATCTGCCAAAAAATATAAAAATTAGACTCAGCTTTTTCCCACTCTGAGTTCAAGTTAAAGGATTTATTTTAGAGAATAAGGAGAAAACTTATGAGAGCCTGGAAAATACAGCATTTTATGGCTGAAACTCTAGGCAGTGAATACTGTCGGCTACCTCCATCAGGTACTATAATTCCATAGCAGACAGAGAAAAGGTATCTGCCAGATATTAGAAGTGTAAAGTGAGGTTAATTTTTCACAGGAAAGAAACTTTCCAGAGAAAAATTCTAAATCAGGAAAATTGTTAAGTACTAAAAGGACAAGAGGAGAATAGGCAGGCTGTTACATAAGGGGCCAAATGCCCCTTACCCAGCAGCATTGGCTATTCCACGCAGGTCACTGCGCACTGATTTTGTAATTGCCACGTGAAAAACGTGCTAGGCAGGATGGACAACACAAGCAGGAATAAGTCCTGATACTCAGGTGGAAAAGGTAAGGACACAAACAGCACCAGGGCTTTGAATTTATGGGTTTCTCCCCAGAGATAACATACCTAATTTTATAATGAGAATGGGCAAGTGGTATTTTTGCTTAATTGTTGTCTGCTAGAAACGTTATTTTCTTTAAACACCTATCATGTGTCATGGTCATCTTGCAGCCACTGAAGGGTAAAACTATGAAAGTAATGCTAAAGTTTAGGAAAATAATGGGCAGCAAACATGTCCATGAATGAGTAAGAAGTATATTCTATGAAGGTCCCCTGAAATGGTCCTCTGAGTATAAGGTGGAGACAGGAAACACTTTCTCCCCACCCTTTTCATGGGAATAGTCAGCAGAACCCATCTTTCCTTTGGAAGGCAGAGCAAAATCATACTTTTCAAAGCTTCCCTCACCTTTGCAGAAAGTGCTAATGATTTACAGAAGTGATTCTTAATCACTTGGGATGCTATGTTGAGTTGATTGTTTTAGTCAGTGGGCTGCTATATATTATACAGGTTGGTAATATGTAGCATTTCACAAAAGTTAGTTTACCACATATTAAACTAGTGCTTTAGAATTTCCAGAACAGTTATAGTTTGATTTTGAGCCTTAATGTTTGAAATATGGAGGTTCAGAAATTCCCTCTGAGTAAAGAGGTTTAGAGAGAACTTGCCTAATGTCAGCAGCATTAACAGGTCTTTGGTCTACTGTGACTAGTCCAGGACACCAAGCTAGCTGCTGTGAGAGACACTGTTGGGGGAGATTATATGTACTTTTGGTCACCCAGGTGCAAAGCGGCATAGTGGTCAACAGCAGGGAATGCAGAGAAGCTTTGGAGTTTCCTAGATTTAGGTTACATCCTGCCCCTGCCCCTGCCTCTGCCTCTTCCCATTGTGATCTTGGGGACAGGTAACTTAACCTCTTCAAATCTGTTTATCATAGGCCAAAGGGAAACAACAGTACCCACCATACAGGGTTATGAGAAATTATAAAATGGTCATAAAGCACTTAGCATAGTGTCTGGTACAACTCATACATGATAGATTTATCATTCTCTGGCACAGAATTTAGCATTTCCATCAAGCTATCAGTACAAACACTCGATTCTCATTTATGGTAGTTATGGTCTATAAAGTCAACACAATGTATTAGTGAATACTGAACCATTGCTCTTAGGGGAAAATATATACAGATATATAATCTATACCTATAGCTAAACAGACACAAACACATACAGCTCAGATAATCTTAAGTCCTGGAAACAACCCATTCTGGTAGATTCTATTTTCTGTTTTACAAAAGAGAAAACAAGGTTCATAAGTGTCAAGTGACATTCCTGAGGCTGCCCCCCTACCAAGTGTCAGAGTTGGGATTTAAACCTAGTCTAACTGGCCCCAGAGCCATCGCTTCTTGCCCTAAGCTGCACTGCTCCCTCCTGTCTCTATCCTCTGGTCATCTCTGTATGAGAGCCGAAACAAGAATGCAGAGTGTCACCTCACTGGATCTCATCTGAGAAAATGTTCTGACAAATTTTTCACTGCTCTGTATTTTTGCAACAGCACCGCAAGTACTGATTATGGGGTTACAAATAAATTTTAGTAGGTGAGTTTACAAATCCAGAATCTGCAAATAATGAGGATCAGCTAACTGTGTGTGTGTGTGTGCGTGCATGTGCACATACTTTGTGGATATATGTACATATGCATACATAAGCACACAGGAATAGAGGAGTGACCAGTAATCACTTCTGACTGCAAACAGAAGAGGGTAAAGGGATAGAAATTCCTTTACTTTGTAAAAGAAAAAGTATATTTTTACTTATGTATGTAGTTTACATATATGTGGTTTTTAAATTGACAAGGTTACAATAACAGAAGAAAATGTTCAAAGGATTTAAATGGGCATATACTTAAAAACTGGAAGCAGCAATCATTGCTCAGCACTGTATCCTGATTAAATCTAAAACCTACCTGGAACACAAGAAGAAAACACTGAGTACTTGCAAAGGGCTCGATGGGAACAATACTACATGGAGGAAGAAGCAGCTCTAAAAACTTACCAGAAATCTGTGAACAAGCAAACAGTGCAAACCCTAATTCAAAACCTTGGGATACCTAACATGCTGTAAATATGTTATAAAACACATTACCATGTACAGTGCTCTTGGCTCCTTTTTGGTCTTTGTGTACTTCTATCTGATGGATTAATTCCACTTTTTCTTTTTCCAGCTGACTATTAGCTAATCTAGAGCACAAAGATAATGTTATTAAAAAATAACACAAGCCAAAAACATTGTTCCACAAAATATACAGGCATTTCGTATGAACTGTGTAATGTACAGTGCCTAGAACTAGCTGATATTCATAAAGATGTTCATTTACTTTCACTGCTGCAATACTACATTCTCAAGAGAGCATCAAAATTCTTCACGTTTTTCTGAAAATCTGACTGATGTCATTTTCAAGAGTAGTTTTCCTACTGGAAGAGCCTCATGAGAGGACGCTACACAGAACCCTGGTAGTAAAGGCTTTTTTCTTCCATTAATATTTGCCTCTGGAAAGTTAAAGTTTAATACATTCTATGCTACTAGGAAAGTTTAAACTACATTACAAATTAGGATCTGGCTTACTGTTTTTTTCAGCATCTGTCATGTAAAAGAATGATTAGAATTAGAAGAATAAAAAGGCTGATAAGCCTTTTAGGTAGCAAGGCTGAAAAATCTTCCTCTAGATACAGTAAACCTGGCTACATAAAGATAAAAAAAAGGCTGTCATGTGCAGAGATAATGTACCTAAGAACTTGAAGCTCCCTCCGAAGGCCTTGCTCTGTCTCAGCATCTTCAGGAATATGCTTGAGAATTTCAATCTTTGGACACAATGAAAAATTTGAAGACAGTTTGACATGAAAATAATGAGAATTTATAAAGATGCACATTTTTAATAAAGCATATTATTAAAAGTTGGGTTTTCAAAAGCACACATGAGCACACATCCATCATGTTCTATTCAGTTGTCATTCAATGACCATTAAGTGCTATAGGCCAAGCATTGTCCTAGGCACAGAGGACACAGGAGTGAAGAAAGCAGGCAAAATCCCTTCCTGCATGTGCCTGTGGTCCTTACAGTCTCAGTGAGGAAAGACAATGAGTGTGTGATGTGATGTGAAAACAGTCCAGGTGGAAGGGTGGGCTATCTAAAAAAATAACCCAGGGTAAGAGGATAGAGAGATGGAAGGTATAGGGTAGGGAAGGTCTAAGGCACCTCCATTTGAACAGGCTTGAAGTGAGGGAGTGAGCTACGGGGATGTTTGGGCAAATGCTGTTCCAAACAAGGAAAACGAGTGCAAGGCCCTGAAGCTTGAAAGAATTTTTGATCAAAGGACTGAAAGGTCAATGTGGCTAGATCACCGTGGGTGAGGGGAAAGTAAAAATGAGGCTAGAGAGGAACCAGATACCAGAGCACGTAGGTCCTTACAGGCTATGAAAAGAACGTTACAGTTTTATTCTGGGTAATGGGGAACCATTGGAAAGCTCTAAGGACGGGACTGCTATGATTTGCTTTAGCTTTAAAAGGATCGCTTGGAAACTGGAGAATAGATGAGGGAAGGGAGAAGGTGAAGGGAGGCAAGAGTGGAAGCAGGGAGAGCAGTTAGGAGACTACTGCAATAGTCCAGGAGTGACAGAACAGCTTGGACTAGACTGGGAGGTGTTGAGAAATCAGATTTGGGACAAATTTTGAAAACTGAGCTGACATGATTGAATGAAAAACGGGATGTGAGAGAAAAAAAGGAGTTGATGATCCAAGTATTTTGGCTTAAACAAATGGGTGATTGGTGGTGTCATCACTCAGATGGGCGTTCCAGGGCAGGAATTAGTCGAGTTCATTTTTATCTACATAAGACAGCTTCAAGGAGTGGCTTGAGTTATAATACATTACTTTATCATGTAAATAAAAATTACATTACTTGCCTGTTGCTCAAGGTCTTCGGTGTATTTCTTAACTTTTTGTTCCCTCTCTGTCGCTTGCTTTACAAGTTGTTTAAGATCGATAAGACTTTGAGTTTTTTTGGCAATATCAGTTTCCAACTCTTTCAATTTGGTTTCATACATTCTAAAAGTAAAAGAAAAATAATTGGTATAGGCATGGAAAATAATTTCATTGATTTAAGTCAGTTCAAATTATAGCACTAAAAATAATGAAGAATATCTTATTACACTGTTGTAGTCAAATATTTTGCTACATATTTAGTTAGCATTAGGGGACAGTAAAGACTAAGTATCCCCAACTAACAAGCCAATTAAAAAAGAGGTGCTTCCCAAGGTTATAAACAAGGGTGGAGCCTGAATTTGATCACTGTAAAATATTAAAATTAATACCTTTTCTGTCGCAGAACAAAAAATTGGAAGTAAAATTCATCAGAATATCAAATTCTGTATTGGATATTCTTAGGGATATAGTTAAAGATCACAAAGCATTTCATAGACGTGCACACACACACACACACACACACACACACACACAAATAAAAAAGGAGATATCCAGGTAGAACAAAACCAAAAGGACACAGCTGGAAGAAGAAAGAATGTGCAAAAGCATGAGAGAGAGAAATGGCCTATGACAGGAAGGGATGAAGCTTGTAAAAATCTGAATAGATTTGTAGCTTTAAAGAAACGATCAATAGTTAAAAAAAAACAACCCAGAATCCAATAAAAATTTTTAAAACAGCGGTTGAGCATTGATCTAGGATCCAGGAGATCCTGGTTTGATTCTGGGTCAGAGCATGTGTCCCAGTTGCAGGCTCGATCCCCAGCAGGGGGCGTGCAGGAGGCAGCCGGTCAATGACTCATCATTGATGTTTCTCACTATCCCTCTCCCTTCCTCTCTGCAATCAATAAAGACATTAAAAAATAAAACATTGTACTAAAATGGCTTTACAGCACATAATAACACCTTAAAGGGAGACAATGCTTATAATATTCAAACTTTTTCAGAGAAAAAGAATGCTTTGGCAGCAAAATCAGGTAAGGACAGTACAAGCAAGAAAAATTCTCTCAATACATTCAAAAAGCTTTAATAAATCTTAGAAACTCAGATTAGAAGGTAATGTTCTTACTCTAACAAAGACTATCGACTAAAGTGGCGAAATATCAGCAGCACACTCCTTTACTTCATTCAGTTCCTTGCTCAAATGGCACCCAATCAGAGGCCTCCTCTGATCACCCAACCTAAAACAGCTCTGCCGCACCCGGCCTGTCTCAGCAGTCAGTATAAGGCCTACATGGATCCTAGCTACACACATTAGCAACTTTTTTTTGGTATGTTTAGAGAAGCTGGAGGCCAAGGATCAGAGCGAGTCTTCTTTCTCAAGTGGATTCTAAGATTTATGTCTTTCAAGAGGGTTCACTGAATGCCTCCGGTGCTCAGTTTCCTGAACAATCCTCAGGTAAAACTCACAATCTACGCCGGGCCAGCGTGGCTCAGCAGTGAGCATTGACCTAGGACCCAGGAGATCGCGGTTTGATCCCCAGTCAGGGCACATGCCCGGGTTGCAGGCTCAATCCCCAGCAGGGGGCGTGCAGGAGGCAGCCGATCAATGACTCTCATCACTGATGTTTCTTTCTCTCTCCCTCTCCCTTCCTCTTTCTGAAATCAATAAAAATATATTTAAAAAACAAAAAACCTCCCAATCTGAAAGGCAAAGTCACCTTCAATTAAATATTACCACCACTCTCAAATGTTTATAAACTTTATAGACCTTTTTTACATGAACTGTATGAATATGGGAAGATAAAGACGAGTTTGCCTTTGAAATGGGGCCAGCAGATGTAAAGAACACAAGAAACACAGGATGCCTTTAATGGGAAAGGACATGGGCAGGATTTCATTGATCTCTGGAAATGGGAATGACACCAAAGCCTTTACTGACTCATCAGTCATGATGAACCACTGTGGTGATAGTGGCAATGAACACAGGAATGTTTACTTGTGAATTCCCATCACCTCTTTCATAGCCACGAAGTTTACTTAACAGTCAGGAATTACACATACTTGTAGAAAAGGTTCGTGAAGGCAGAAAAGCAAGCGCCAGAGAGCAGAGGCTAGTAAGATGCTAAAGCTGATGCTGAATTCATCCCTTGGGGTTATGTGAAGAGTAAGTTGCACGGAATGAAATACCAAAATTAAAGCACAGCACAGATCCAGTATGCCACAGGATGTGACAAAACAGCTCATTTGTGCCAGGTTTATTCTTGAGGTAGAAAATAGACACAACAAAAAGCTGAGTTGTAGCTGGACAAAAGCAGTGCCCAGGAGAAGCTGGGCACCATCAGTCTAGGCTCATGGCTGATAGCAGCTTCAAAATGCCCATCCAGCTCCAGCACCCTCAGTCCAGCCCCAGCTCTGCTCTGTCCCATGCCCTGCTGCCCAAATTAGTTAAATACTTTAAGGAAGAAAGAGACTCTTTGGCAATGCTAGGACCAAAAAAGAGTAAGTATCATGTTAAAACAACCAAGTGCTTCACCAGGAAAGAACTAAGTTAATCAGGAGAAGAGTAATGTTCGTTTAAAACAATAATGGCAGAATTCGAACTGATTAAACTTTGTGCAAGACTTAAACTACTTATTCCAACCTTGTGACAACAATTGATTTCCAGCTCTTGCTGTCAGCGCCTTCAAGCTGTGGGCCTCTACTTTCTGCCAACTGTAACCTTTTGCCCATCTCTTCTAGTTGAACGGTCATCTTCTCATTTAATATCTCTAAATTATTCTTGGCTATCCGCAATTTCTCTGCAGCTTCAGTTTCCTGTCATTAAAAGCTAATTAGTATATTATGACAAAATGTAATACTGTTGTCATAGATGCAGTATATTTAAAATTATCACTATAAATTAGAAAATAAAAAATCTGGAGTTCTAAATGCTGATTAAAATTCTAATAAAAATCCAATGTTTTCTTACTCTAAAAAAGCAATATAATCATAATAATTAGAATAGCTCATTTAAATGAGGTTAGAAAAATATATTTACAAGTATTTTATTCTAATGGTTACTTTAAATTTGTCATTTTGTTTGGTTATGTTAAGTTTGTCATCTTTGTTTGTCTGTAATATTTAAGAACAATGGAGAATTTATGTCTTTACACATTAAAAAGATGTTTTGTTTTGACTCTCCAATACTCGAGAGACCTACCTATAAACATAAACTGTGTGTAAGTACCACGGATTATTTCCACTATTAAACACCCACATTCAAAGCACAGTATCACTCTGGCCTCACAGTACACTCAGATAGCTAGTTTAAAAATACTAATTTCAATTTATTCAGTAGATCATCCATATAAATAATACCTACTTCCCTTGCCGGTTTGGCTCAGTGGTTAGAGCGTTGGCCTGCGGACTGAAGGGTCTCGGGTTTGATTCCGGCCAAGGGCATGGACCTGAGTCACAGGCTTGATCCCTGGCCCCTGTTGGGGCACATGCAGGAGGCAGCCAATCAATGTGTCTCTCTCACATCAATATTTCTCTCTCTCTCTCTTTCTCTCTCTCTCTCTCTCTCTCTCTCCCTTCCACTCTCTCTGAAGAGCAATGGAAAAAATATCCTCAGGTGAGGATTAACAACAAGAAAAATACCTACTTGTCTGGGCAAGGAATATATTTTGCTACTTAGAAAGGAATTTACTGCTCATTTAACAGAACAGTTTCATATACATCTTATTGCACATCAGGCATTGTTCTAAGTCGTGTACAAAAACTCACTCAAACCCTACAGCAGCTCTGTGAAACAGATACACTTATTATTCCCAATTTTATAGATGAGGAAACTGGGGATAGAGGTTAGTGGCTTCACCTAGTTACCACGGCTAATAAATGATAGAGCTGGGATTCAAACCCCAGCCATGTACTTCTACATTATGCTGCCTCTTAATTTATTAGGTTTTCATTTTCCAATGTTCCTCACGGTGAAAGGATCGCAAAAACAAAAAACATAATTCCTACAAGTCTTAATAACTACTTTGAATAAACATGTCATCAACTTTTCATTCAGTTTTTCCAAGAGGTATTAGTCAATTAACATAAAAATAATTATAATCACTAATGAAAGTCATACTTTTTTAAGCTCTTTACGAAGCCGTTCATTTTCAGCAACAATTTTCTCTGTGCCTTTGGTCTTAGATTCATACTGCATGCTCAACTGTCGTCCAAGATGAACTTTAAGTTTTTCTAATTCAGCCTAGCAATAAAAAATATAGCTGTATATTATTTTAAAAATGAAATAAAGTAAAAGATGATGTTGTAAACCTATAAAACTTAATTCAAAGTAGTTGTAGAGATCATATTTGATATAATTAGAATTAAAGTCTTCCACCTAATACTGGTCATCCACAGCATAGGATCCCAACCTTGGCTACACACAAGAATGATCTGATGACTTGAAAAAAAAATTAAAATCCCAATACCAATGGTAAAGCCCACTCCAGAGTAATCTAATCAATCTCAGGATGGGGGCTTAGGCATCTATATTTTAGAAAATAGATACAGATAATTATTTTATGCTGCCAGAGTAAGAACGATTAGTGTTGAAACAATAAAGTGAACAAGGAGAGTTACTCTAACTACTCTTAGTCTTGTTTCCAGTAAGTTTTTCTGTACATGTAAAATATCTCCTGCAGCCATTAAAGCCATTTTATGTAATTGGAGTATATTTAAATTTTCCTAGAAATATTAATAAAAAGTATAATAGCAAAATATACCAAACAAATGATATTTAAAGTATTACCTTCAATTTCTCATTTTCCAGCTCAATATTAGCCATTTTTTCACTGGTGAGTATTCCTGATGCTTTTTTCAACTGTTCATTTTCCCTTTGGACTTTTTCAACTACTTTTTTCATTAAACCAATGGTTTTTTCTAGTTCTGGGATTGTCTTTCCACTTCTACCAGACTACAAAAGAATACATTTACTTTTAATTAAATCAAATATTCTAAAGAGTATAATATAAAGCATCAATGACATAACAGGCCCATTACCATACCCACGTTGCTGATTCCTAACATCTGAGCCAAAGCTTGTATTACTTCAATTTATCACTATAATAACCCTCTGAGATAGAAATTATAATTCTCACTTTACCTACAAGAAAATCAAGACTCAGGGACTTGATTTTCCTAAAGTCATGCAGCTGTTAAGTAGCAGCTTAAATACTCTACCCTTGACGTCTGTTCCAAATAAGTAAACCTAAGAACCTAAATATTCTATCTAGCTATGCTCATTACAGTGTACCAGAGCTTGCTTTATATGGAATGAAACCCCCCTGCCCCCCACACTCATACACACACACACAAATTGTGTCTATAAAGAGCTCATGAGTTATCAAATTTGAACTGCAGCATAATAAAGGTTTTTTTCTTTAAGAAGAGCAATTGATTAGAAGTTCAGTTTCTTTCCAATATAAATAGAAGAGACATCTGAAATAAAAAACCTGGTGTAAAGTTATCAAAAAAGATGGGTCAGCAATTAATAAGTTCAACTGCTTATAATTTAAAATAAAAAGTTTTTTAACAGTCAGGTAAAAGAATCTTACTTTTTTGGCATTTATTCAGTATTCATACTGCAATAAATAACCCTAAAGTATAAGCTTTTCCATAATTTTAATACTGCATACTGTCATAATGAACTTACATAGAAAATGTTAAATGAACAAATGGAGTTTTATTTATGAAACAAATGTGGCCAAGTCAACAAGATATTTGTTTTGAATACTTTTCTAATGACATTCAATATTTTTACCAAATCCATCATATATTAATATTATTACTTGACAAAGTTTTTGTCCATTATGATGGCTTCCACTTGTACCACTTAACAACATATCAACAGGGGCTTAAATATTTGGCCCTGACCTCATAAGCAACATTTATTCATTGGAAAAAGCAAATAGAAAATACATGGAAAGAAAAATGCAATAATACAAAAAAATTGGGGAACATGTTCACAGAGCATTATACTAAGAAGTTGCCATGGACATCATAAATAGTTACAAAATCTTAGAACCGGACCAAGGAGCACTTAGTAGTTACTTCAGCGACGGAAGGATGATTTCTGAAAGTTAAATGTTTTCAAGGTGTGGAGGGCTATGCAACAGAAAGAGAGATGGTGTGGAGTACAAGTGAAATAAAATGCATGTAAGGCGTGACAGATGACAAAATGTATTAACTTGAAACACAGAAAAGCTTAATAATGTTTTACATTGTAGATGCAGCAGAATAAAAATGGATACTGTAGGCACTAACTAGTAAAGGTGTATCACTACTATTATAACATAGGAAAACTTACTTTTTCATTTCCAGCTTACTACTTCTGAAACCAAAACAAATATATGGCATATTCTCCCATACTCACCCCTCTAACATGGCCAAGTTTCCGCTCAACTTCTGCCTTTTCTTTTTTAAGAAATTCACACATTTCCTTCAAATCTCTTACTTGATTCTGTAAGATTAAAGCAAGCATGTAACAATTTAACATAGCTATAGCCATTGGAAAGAAAAGACAAACAATGCATCTGAACTAGCAATCTCTCTAACTGGACAGCCAAACTCAACAAGTGGGTCTCTAGTAACAAGGATTTTGAACTAAGGCACATTGAATTAAAGTATATAAATACAAGCATATTTTGTATATGAACTTCAAGAAATATTTTCCACATTTTAGCCTTAATGTTCAATATAAATTTGAGTTGAGAGGGAGAGAGAAACATCAATGATTAGAGAAACATTGATCGGCTGCCTCCTGCACGCCCCCGACTGGGGATCAAGCCTACAACCCGGGCATGTGCCCTGACTGTGGAATCGAACCAGGATCAACTGGATCCTTGGTCAATGCTCAGCCACTGAGCCATGCCAGCTGGGCAGGACTCTGATTTTAACTGTCCCATAAATTGCACATGCAGATACCCATTTAGTATGGAGAAACAGACAACTGAACTTTTAACACTGGTTCTAACTGTGAAAATCAGAATGAGAAGCAGCAAATAGCTTAATTATACCAGTAGAATTACCAGTGGAATGAACAGATTGCTACTCTTTTAGGTTGAAAAAGAGAACTGAAACAATTAGCCAGCCAAGAGAAAAAAAGGGTTCCCATAAATAGGATAAGATTTGGAAAACCAAAGATAAACTTTTTATCGACATCAAAATAAATGAAATTTCTAAAGAAAAATTATCCTAATATATTTTTAATTTAAAGATTTTATTTTTTTTAGCGATATCCTAATATTTTAGTGTGACAACTGTTAATGAAATTCACCAACCATCCTCTTACCTCGGGGTATTTGAACTTGCTATTTTTGTTGTCTGGAACTCTTTTTTCAGTATTTGCATAACCCACGTCCTTATCTGTCCTCTAGCTCTCTGCTAAAAAATCATTTAATTAAGGAAGCCTTTCCCTTAATGCCATAGTTTATTTATTTTTATTTATTGATTTGAGAGAGAGAATGGATGTGCCCTGACCCGGGAGCAAACCTGCAACCCTGATATATCGTCACGATGCTCTAACCAACTGAGCTACACGGCCAGAGCTCCCCTACTAGGGTATTTTAAAGATTTTTTAAAAATTGATTTTATTTTTTAAATTGATTTAATTGATTGACTGATTTTAGAGAGAGAGGGAGAGAGAAAAAGAAACATCAATATGAGAGTGAAACATGGGTTGACTGCCTCCTGCATGCCCCCTACTGGGGATTGACCTCGCAACCCAGGCACATGCCGTCACTGGGAATCAAACCAGTGACCTTTGGGTGCATAGGATGATGCCCAACCAACTGAGCCACACTGGCCAGGGCACTGTGGTACTTTAAATCGCAATTCCTCAAACCCCCACCTATCCCCCACACGCCCCCTTCACACCAACCATGCTGTTTCTCCTTAGCACTTAACATAAGCTGACATACTATATATTGACTTATGTACTTGTTTATCAGCCCTCCCCACCAGAATGTAAGTTCTATGAGTGCAAGAACTTATTTTCATTGCTGTTTCCCAGGTCCCAGAAGAGTGCTTGACACAAAGCGGGCTCTCAACAAACCACCGTTAAATGAGCAAATGCAGAAAGTATCACGCTACCATGGTATTTTTATGAATATGAGATTCTCACTTCTTCATGAACTAATACAGGAAGCATAACAACTAAGTAGGGAGAAAAAGGTTTTCAGACATTAGATTTCCTAAGTATAATAAAGAACATTCAATTTACCTTCAATCTTGGCAAATCTTTATTTGCTTGTTCAAGCTGAAATTTTAGTTCAATATTTTCAGATGACAACTTCAAGTTTTCCCTCTGAAGCTCCTGTTCTTTTTGCCAATGATCATCTGACTCTATTTCTGAAGTCTTTAGGAAAATATTTTTAGGAATATTTTTAAGGTTTAATAAATAAAAGCTGCATATAAGACATACTGAATAAGAAAACACTATGCTAAAATGCAACATTTTCCTCAAAGGAATATGAGAAAATTGGAGAGCTCTGGAGAAAACAACTAAAAATAAACAAGAATATAAAACTTGCAAGAGAAAAGGTAGTATATCTTAATTAAAATTGAAAGCGAAGTCAAGTATGACTTAACAATGTCCACACATACACTGAATGCCTCCATATACACTCTCATAACAACTAAACTAACTTACAATGTTTTTTTTTAGTGTAAACATAAAGTATGATTATTACCCTTTATGGACTGTATTATACCTCACTCACACCCACTCCCAAATGCATGCTGAAATCCTAGACCCCAGTACCTCAGAATAACTTTACTTGGAGATAGAGCTTTTCAGAGAAAATAAAATAAGGTCATTAGGGTGGGCCCTCACCTGACTGGTGTTCTTGTACAAAAAGGAAATTTGGACTCAGACACGTAACAAAGAGAGAGAGACATGTGAAGATGGGAAGACGGCCACGTAGGAGATAGCGAGAGGCCAGGGACAGATGCTTCCCTTGAATCCCGGAGAAGGAATTAACCCTGCTGACTCCTTGATCAGGACTTCTGGCTTCCAGGACTGTGAGCATAGATTTATGTTGCTTCAGTCACCAGATCTGGTGGTGTGACGGCAGCCATAACGAACTGAGATGCACAAGCCTACGAACCCGGGACTCAATCCCTCTCCTTCAGAAAGCGCTTCCTCACTCCCTGAGCCCACGGGATCACTCCCTCCGCAGGAACACGGTATCTGCACTTCTCTTGGCAGGAATCCGCTTTGGGTTTTATCCATGTTCATTTTTACTTCTCATTCCGAACTACAGGTTATTTGGGAGGGAAATCTGTGCTTGGTTACTTTTTCCTATAAAGTGGGAAGCCTCAAATTCTCAATTACTTATTACCCACGGGGAAAAAAGAACCATTATGAGCCTGACAAAAGAAATAAGAGTTAACTTTCATCCACTTTCTCTTAACATTTAGATGTTTGATTCTAATCGATGTTCCGAGGACTTGGGTGACTGAAACATCGCCGGGGGAAGGGTGAAAAAAGGTAAGCGCTGTCTGATCTCCATCGGGGACAAGCTTGTCTTACTTTGTACTGCACTGTAAACTGCCCAGAGCAGTGTGCACACAGAAAGCTCATACGCTGCACAGCTGGCTGTGAGACTGCATTTAAATTCTCTTCTGCATCTTCTTGATCACTAGACATGTCACGTATTCCCCGAGCTTCCCATGTAAATCACGAATAATACTCTGCAAAGTTCTGTGGGTAGTAAACGTAGGCAGAGAGTCTACACAACATGGATAGCGATACATATACACTCCCTTTTCTCATTATAAAAAAGTGTCTTTATAATACATGGCAAAAAGACCGCCAAAGGAACTTGCTATGTATATTAGAAAGTCACACAGTATCATAACAAATTTTTATTGATATTATTCACTGTATGAAATATTACTTGTAGTGGGATTTTACAGCACACTGCATTAGAAATTTCTAAGGCAAAACAAACCTCTAAAGTGCCTTATTTTTGTTATTCTAGTATCTAATCTAATCATTTAAGTGAGCACAAATGGTAACGAGGGGAGTACAAAAACGAATTAGGAAATGCATAACCACTAATTTTGTAGGCACTAGTCAAATGTTAGGGTTTAGGGAGACGTTTATTAATAATTTTTTACCAATCCTAGAAACTATTTTTTTTTGTTTGCACTACATACGTAGACTACTTGCTACAAGAAAACTCAGCTACTAAAGAAATAAAGGACTGCCATGCACCCCGACCTGGGGCCCGTCACTTCCCGGCTGGGCCGGTCCGCCAGCCTCAGAGTTTGCCGGCGCAGCCTCCTCAGCACACTGATTCACTGCCGCCGCGACGGTGGCCGAATCCTGCTCCTTCCCCGGAGACTCCTCTGGATCCGTGCGGCTGCTGTGACTTGCGTCTTCAGCTGGGTGTCCCTTTCCTTTCCCATTCTTGACTACCTCGTTCTCTTCTTTGACTTTATACTCCTGCTTATTATTTTTACGACAGTCTTGATTAATTTTCTCAATTTCAGGATCTGGGTCATTTTCAAAACTGAAGTTAAAATCGGCCACGGTACCATTATTCAGCCTAAATGGACTTGATTTATTGTCTGGTCTGGCCTCAGATATATGTAACTCAGTACGATCTACAGTATCTTCTGTTTTGTGTTTTTCTTTGTTACTGTAATACTGTAGAATATTTCTAGGTACCCGATGATATAAGTTGTCACTGGCATCTAAGCCCTTCCCATTTTTAATTCCGAGCACTGTGAGGGGTTTCTTTTTGTTTCTGTGTAAAGTGTTCTTTTTGTGAAAAATGTTGTGCCTGTATTTATTAACACTGGTAGAAAGGGTAGAAAGAGTAGTTGTTTCACGTAACAGATTCTGCTTGAAGCAGAAGAAGGAGAAGAAACATGCAAAGAAAAGAAAAAAAAGTAACAAAATTGTACACACTAAGTGATTTAAAATAAGATACAACAATTATTCATTAATTATTCTGTATAAAGAAAACTAGGAACATACCATGTTTGATGGAAATAATGTGGTAACATATTTTCCTATATTCTTGCCACAGCAAACTCATAACAACTACATTTAAAATCTCTAGAATAATCACTTGTAATGAAGTTTTATGAGAAGCGTAAGAATCTTAAATTTATTATTATTATATACGAAGGATTAAAGAAGTTAATATACATCAGTAACTACTAAAAATAAAAGTTAAATTTATTGCATTAATATTAAGGACAGACATATATTACTTTTAGCCAGGTAAAGGTAAACATTGATTTCACTTCTAAACTTTAACATTAAAAAAAATGAAAAGGAAAGATGTGCACTTACAGAAGGCCTAGAAGAGGCATCCTTTGAAGACTGTTTTTCTAAAGCGTGAAGTTTTTCTTGGAGGTATCTATTTTGTAAACGTAAATCTTCTATAACAGAATCTCGAGGAAGAGCCTGCTGGGTTCTACAAAGAAATAACCGCAGACTCTTTACTATCAAACTTCAACTTTTTATTGTTTTACGATATTAAAATACAGGAGACAAAGGAAATATATAATGTACATATTAACACTGTATTTATTTTAAATTCTAAAAATTTACAAACTTTCCAAAAATTAAATTAGGATGTGACTACATTATAAAATGATCCACTACAGAGAGTTCATTGCACGGCTCCTTTAAACTATGAGTTAAAAAGTGTATTTTTATTTACAGAAATACATTAACATTTTTTAAGAACATGTGTCTATTTATATGAAATTGTATAAGATAGGTGAAGTAAAATACCCACTTTTTTTTTTATATCTGTATTGATTTCAGAGAGAGAAAGGGAGAGGGAGAGAGAGAGATAGAAACATCAATGATGAGAGTCACTGATCGGCTGCCTCCTGCCTCTCCGCCCCCCTGACTGGGGATGGAGCCCACAATCCGGGCATATGCCCTGACAGGGAATCGAACCCCGATCGCCTGGATCCTAGGTTGATGCTCAACCGCTGAGCCATGCCTGGCCGGGCAAAATACCCGCTTTTTAAAGCATTATATGATAACTTCATAATATCCATGTGCTTCTCAAGAAGCTCAAAGATTCTGCCATGGCAGGGTGGCTCAGTTGGTTAGAGTGTTGTCCCATACACCAAAAGATTTTGAGTTTGATTCCCAGTTAGGCCACATATCTAGGTTGCAGGTTCAGACCCCGGTCAGCACATGTATGGGAGGTGATCCAATGTTTCTCTCTCACAATGATGTTTCTTTCTTTCTCTCTCTCTCTCCCCCTCCTTTCCCCTCTCTCTAAAAATCAAAAAACATATCCTTCCTTGAGAATTTAAAAAAAAAGAAGTTCAAGGATTTAAAAAGGCTCTTACTGGTGCCAGATAAAACCTGTTACTTCAAGTCTACACTCCTCTGTGTGGCCTACAAGGCCCTCCATAATCTGGCACAGCCACACCTATTCAACCTAATTGTCCAGGAGTCTTCCTTTACTAAGGCAAATAAATCCACTCTTACCCAAACATGAAAGATTCACCCCTGCCTCTATGTCTCTGCTGGGATTCTGCTTTTTTGGAATGTCCTTCCTCCCTTTAACATCTAGATTTGATTCATAAAATTCAGAAATTTACACATGCGCTGGCGGATAAGACAAGTTTAATCTCTTTTACAAAGTCTTTTCCATTTACTTCAGCACACACAGATTCACATTATTAAGGAAAAAAGATCAATTAAACCCCCAAAAGTATTAGGTTTCAAAACTAAAATATTTGGGTACCTGTAAAAACTGAAAAGGAGAATAAACAGATCTAGAAAAACTTAAAAAAAAAAAAAAAAGAGGGAAGAAGCCACCGCTAGGACCAGATGATGACTATATAGATGTCAAAAGAAAGAAGAATTCTTCAATCGCATTTTCTTTCTCTATCAAGCGAAACTCTGAAGGCCTTAAGAAAACAATGACTTAGAAGGGAAGCAGTTGGTATGTCAGTTGGAAGCTCATGTGTGTTCCTATAAAGGAGTTCAACTTCGTAAGCTCACACTACATTAATACTGACACAACAGTATATGTTAATAAATACTAACAGTAATTTTTGAAGATTAATAAAAAGTAGAATAAATTGAAGAATGGTAAGTATCCTCATATCCAAATATTATAAGTAGGTACTGGACTTTGACAATGATCATTTAACATGATTCCAGATTGTCAACACTTAGGAGAGGAAGAAACAAATTACATAAAACTAATCTACATTCATCTTGGAAGAAATTAGTGAAACAAAATTATAGTTTTACTGCTGTTGTTAGGACATGATTTTATTTTTCTTTGCACTACCATGACTATAACAGAAGATAAAGCTTGGAAAGAGACAGCAAAACAAGAAAATCTCAAAGGTTCTACTAAAAAAATGACCGTGAAGGTTTTGGTTCTAGGTACAGCGGAGTAAACACATCCAGTCTTGTCTCCCAAATGCATGGAGCATTTACTTGAAGTCTTTGAAAAGTTAAATAGTTTACAGATTGGGACAAAATGCCAGACTTTGAAGTAGCAGCAAACAGGTGGTAAATTTACATTTTCTTTTCCTCTGGTATGTACTGGCTTGAACACAACATTGCTTGAAACATTAAAGTGAGTGTTAACACTGAGGAAGAGAACACTAGGGAAGTCTTCAAATTCTAGAGCAAAAAGTACAAGAATCCCTCACTATGTTTTCCTCTATCTGTTCTTTCATGCCTCAGCCCTCAAGCAATCCCATAGGCAGTGGTGGCAGAGACAGCAGTAAGAATCCATAGGTGGCAGCATTTTCAGAAAGGGAAATTATCTTCTCCAATTAGTAGAGAACTGTGATTGGTAAGGCAGTAGGGCGAAAGAAGTCCCCCTACCTCCCCTCACCTCCTTTCCTCCCTCCTATTGTTTGTTTGGCTGCAAATGTGCACAATTGCTGAAGTGCACAGGATAACAGGGTAACTAAAGTGCCAGTTTTGGTCCGAAGTACCTAAAGAAGCCCTAGGGAAAAAGAAAGTATCGGGGAGACTGCAGAAAGGGAGGAGCTCAAACAACTATAAAGATGTTTATGAACTTCTGGGCTCACCTTGAGCTGTACATGCATGGATCTGATCCTATTCAGAACACTAACGACTCTGAGAACTGAACTAACAGAGAGAAGACAGGCCATGTACCAGACTGCCAACTGGGAGCTCCACAGGCAGGACAGACCCCGAAAGCACTGCAAAGGCTCTGAAATGGAACTGATATTGGAATCAGAGCCCACAGAAAGCAGGTTGGAACTTGGGGCCTGACCCTATCCTGACTAATTGCCTGCTAAGACAAAAATATCTACATTTTTCCATAAAATTTAACCATGATCCAGAGTCTCACAACATCATATTCAAAAGTTCAAGAATACAATCCAAAATTATGTGGCATACAAAGAAAAAGGAGTACACCAACTCACATGAAAAGCCAGTCAACAGAACCCAAGTTTAAAATATGTAACATGCATATTATACCAGTTTCTACAGGTCAACCAGTCTCCTTCATTATAATGGATATACATTTCCACATAATAGTTTACCTCATATATGATATCTCATTTTCTAAGTCAAGATTTCTCTTTTTTAATTCTTCCAACTCTTTTTCTGACTCCAAAGCTTGCACTCCCATAACTTGATTAACAGTTATGCCGGTTGTTTTTAGTTTCCTTTGCAAAGTAAGTTTCTCTTTATCAACTCTGCAGGATTAAATAAGAACCATGAAAACATACCATTCACTGTTTGGCTTGTTCCATGTATTAAACTGCAGCTTACTCATTACAAGACCAATATACAAAAATCAGATTGCCCTACATTTGCTATGAGCTAACTTATTTTAAAATTATAGGAAATCCCATTTATAAATTGTTTAAATATATTTAAAACACATTTTAAAGAAAGAAAATAAAAAGTAAAAAGTAAATAATAGATAATAAATAATAATTAAAACTAGAGAACTTCTTATATTATCAAGTACAATAAAACTATGTAACTTCCAGGTCAATTAAAGACTTTACACATAATTAATTAAGTTTACATTAAACTCACTTGGCAAAAAGATCCTTCATAGTATTCAACTGCTTTGTTAGAATATAGATTTCTCCCTCTTTCTCTTTTAACTTGTTTCGAATTCCCTCTATTTTGCTTTGCCATTTTTTACCTTCTTCCCACCTAATTAATTCTTCTCTAGCACTCTGTAAACAACAATAAAGGAGGAAGAAAATTACCAATATTGTTTTTAATTTATTTTACGAGTTATCAGCTACAACTTTCTAGAACAACAGTAAAACAATCCTTCCTAGAAAATAAGTAAGTAGGTTCTAACTTCTACAATTTTTGGTAAGCCAAGCTATTAGCAAAATTGCCCTTCAGTCTAAGTATTCTGTATTTTATAACTTGACAAATACAATTCTGTGGAACAGTATGAACTAAGGCTAACACCCTTACGGAGTCTTTACATGAAGATTTTTAGTATAGACAATCATGACTACAGTAAGCTTGTAACAAAGAGCCTTGTTATATGTATAAATGACCAACCCAATTCAGTCACCCCATAGCAATATCCTAGCATCAGGGCCCCTTCAAATCTTCAATGAACATTACTTTTCTGATTCAACAAATATTTATTTAGTGCCAGGTACTACCTAAGAATAGGAGCAATAAATAAACCAAACAAAGTATCTATCTTCATGAATATTAGAGTCCAGTTTCTGTGGTTGAGCAGATGGGTTAGGGAAATGAAGCAAAATACAGACCAAAAACCCCCCAAAAAACAAAAGAAAAACCAGTTATGTTAGTGAGATAAGTGCTAAAAAGGGGACAGGGGACAGGGAAGGAATAGATAGGTGTCATGGCTTGTTACCACTGAGATTAAAGTGTCGAAGGGAAGCACAGAACAGTCCATGAACTGCACAAGTTTCAGATGTCCTACTGGACATTCATATAGTTAAAAATTCTGTTCACAATTGTCTGAGCTAAGAACTTTTATCTTCATTCTACCAAGCAATTTTTAATGATTTAACTATGTAACAAATTTTCTAGGAAATACAACAGCCTTATAAAAGGAAAATCTGTACACATCATTTGCTGCAAACTGTACCAACAATTGTTTACCATTTTAGGAATGAAATTATAAATGGAAAAGCCACTGTAATATGAGCTGCTAATAGAACGAGTTTGTATCCGTCTGCATTTGTAGCTCTGAATTCACATTAACACAAACTAGAGGTGCAAGGACAAGACTACTTCATTATGTCTTCTAGTGTAGTCATGACAGAGCATGTAAATTTCAATAGTTACATGCTGAAATATGAAAAAATATATAAATATATTATTTTCACAAATTATTTTCTTTTTATATTTCTCCTTTATCTTTTATTTAGGGGATTTACAATGATAAATTTGAAATTATGCATGTAGGTACTGGTTTATATTAACCAGGAATTTCAGTTGGAATAGTAAAGGGGACATTATGAAACACTGTGTTTACTATAAAAAGAATGTTGGGGCTGGAAGGATTAACAACCATGACTTTAAGTCAAACACCTGGTTTAAAATCAAGTGCCTAAGGTAAATTGCCCTCTCAAAACTAACTTTTCTCATACTGGCTAAGTTTTTATCTTTTTTACTTAGTTCAGCTAAAAAGTATCCTTTAAAAAAAATGTAAAAATTTCACTAAGTGTTTGATAGTCATTAACTTCTTTTTTACTAAAATATAACAAGGAATTCTGTGTACTTCCAAAATATAAATATTAGTTGGGGGCATAAGATATGTAGGTAAATTCTTCCTAACCATAGTTCCTCCACTGTGATTTTCTTCAGGGGCAAACACCAAGCACCAGTATTTCCCAGGTCACTTTTGATATTTTCAATGCTACCAAAAAGATATGTCTTCAGTTTATGTATTTTAGCCAATTTTAGTTTTTCTTTGGGTTATTTCTATCAGTAATTTTTTTTTAAAATTGTCACCCAAGGACATGTTTACTGATTTTGGAGAGGGGAAGGGGGCAGAGAGCGAGAGAGAGAGAGAGAAAGAGAGAGAGAGATCAATGTGAGAAATATCAATTGGTTGCCTCCCGTATATGCCCCTACCAGGGTTCGAACCTGACACCTAGGCATGTGCCTGACAGGGAACCGAACCTGCAACCCTTCAGTGCATGGGACGACGCTCCAACCAACTGAGCCACCTTGCCAGGGCCCTATCAGTAATTTTTATTATAAAATAGTTTGCTACTTAACTTGTAAGAGAATTTTAGGCAATTTTCCTCACATTACAGAATCAATTTATGAGAGGGTTGGCGATTGTAATATTCCTGTAAATATTTACTATATTCCAAGTCACACTGTTTCCCCTGAAATAACAGTCCTGCCTCCTGAAGGATAAAAGGACACGTCTGGGTCAAGGCAGAAGAGTAAAAATGCCCAGCTTTTTTCCCCAAAGGTCAAATCACCAATAAACAATTACATAGAGAGAAGTGATAAATACAGCTGGACATGCAAAGTGTGCAGAGATTTTGGATGTATTATAGTATCAGAAGATGACACGGACTCGTGATGTAGTAATCTCCAAGTTAGAGTTTCATTGTAGGAGTCTCAAGTACACTTGGCTTGGACTTCTCCACACTACTCAGTATCACTTATAGTATATATTAGGTCCTCAAATTAATATAGTATATTAGCTATTCATTAATTACATATTTAACTTAGTCTTTCACCACCTTAGACATATCAGTATGTTTCTTCACATACCTTTTCTTTCATAGGCTTTATATCTGCCTCATCCACTTTTCTTTCTAGTTGGCTTTCTAGCTTTTTAATTCTCCTTTGCTGTTCTTCAATTAAACTTTGTTTATTATCTATCAGAGTTTTGCCCTGAAAAATAATATGCATTTTAACATTTTATAAGTAAAAAAGTATCAAACAAAATACAGATCAAATATTCCAACTACATAAATTTTCTGAGACTCTGGTTTACCAAACATTCTAAATGGCACTAATGATATATCTATTGGTATCTATTTCTGCATTTTAATAAGAGATACTACTCTAAGATTATAAATACAGTGGAGGTCACTGAAAGAATTAGCTATATTAATCAAGGTGATATGCAGGCTAGTTCTAGGAAATATTATATATAAAATTAAAAAGTGGGAATCAACTGCTACCTACATATTATAAATCAAAGATATTATCACACTTAAGTATAAAATTACCTGTAATCCACTGGTTAGTCTTTTTATTTGCCTTTTCAGTTCATCATTCTCTTGTTCAAGTCCATCTTTCTCTCTAAGCACTTTATTATAGGCTTTTTGGTTTTTTTGTAGTTCATTAGTTAAGTCATTCAAATTATCAGTTAGTGAATTTTCTCTGTTTTTACTTGTTTTAAGAGCTTCTTTCAATTTTAAAAGATTTTCACTTAAATCTTCTATTTGTGACTAATATATAAGGCAAAGAAAGGATTATTTCATGAATTTTCACCAACTATCAATGATAAAAGCAATATAATATGAAAGTATACCATTAATATTTAAAAAGAAAGTTGCATTCTATATGTTTAAGTATACATGGGGGGAAATCCATAAACTACATAGATTTTTCCGTCTTCATTTCCAATGAACCAAGTGTACTTTGAGAGAAAATATATAAAACAAAACATGAAGAAACAATCTAAAGCAATTCATCTTCAACAAACACCTAGAACCAAAATTTTATCAAATAAGCAAATGTTTCATTGTGGCTGAACTAATTTATTAAAGAAACATGTATATATCAATGGACACAGCAATGTTTTAAACACTGAAACATTAAGAGTAGTATAAACAAAATCTCTGACTTGAAGTAGTTTCTAATCTACTTTCTAAAGACAAGACATGAAAAGGGTAACTACTGGCAATAACAGACGTAAGTATACATAAGAAAGTATATATAGAAAGGAGTTCCTAGCTGTCCTATACAGTAACAGTGATAGAAATACTGGTTCTTAAAATGTTTTGTTGAATAAATTACCAGAGGCCAAAAGTATTGCTAATAACAATAATAGCAAATTAGTAGTATTACAATGCAGTTAGGAGAAAAACATAAATTTCCCAGAGAAGTCAGAAAAGGCTTCAAGAAAAAGGAGTTGAATGTGAAGAATTCAGAGAAGATGTTTCAGACAAAGAGAAAGGTATTAAAGAAGACCATCAACAGAGGGTTATTCCTGCTTCTGTATTTATTATCTAATGGATTTTTACTGCCAATTATACTCATAATCTTGATAGGTGCAATGGAAGATTTTTAAAATCTGAGTGAAATCCAGTCCTTATACCAGTTAAATGGTACTGAAGTGCATATACATATAAACCAAGACAAGTCAAAATTATAAACAAAAACAACATATAAAAAGATTTTTCACTTTACTCAGAATATAGTATATGAATCTTTCTGTAAAGAAATTTAAAAATCATTATGAAAAATATATATTTTGGGGAAAACAGTTTAAATGACCAAACCTAATGATCAGGTAAGAAAATAATAAAATACATTGCCAAAAAAATAATAAATAACTTCAAAAAAAGTTTTCAGAACCAGGCAGTTCTATAGATTAAATGTCAAGGACTACATGATTTTCATATACTATTTCAGCGGATAAAAAAAGAAAGCTAATTTACTCATTATAAACTAGCAAAAGCTAGAGAGAAAATGCTGATATGGTAAAAGAAAGAAAACAAAAATATATACACTTATCTCACTTATCAATATAGGAATAAAAATTATATGTAAATTTTTTAAAAATTTAATTCTATTAGGAAGAGTAGCTTATAATGGCCTATTCTTTGCTAATTCCAAGATGACAATCAGTGCATAAGTACAATAAAGATACTTATTATTAAAAAAAAAAAAAAAAAAAAAAGCGGATTCTCTTCCAATGGAATTATCATGAATTTTTTCATATTAATAAATGTGTTGATGTTCACCTTTAGCTCTTTAGTATGTCGATCAACAATCTGTTGAACATTGAGGTTTGCCTCTTTCTGAGAAGTTGCAGAAATAATACGTTCTTCAGCTGCTGCTGTCATTTCTGCCCTTAGTTCCAAAAGTGCTCGACTAAGTGCCTAAAAATCACAACAGGCATATAACTTTTTTTGAAAATCTGATATTTTATATGAACAATATGCAATACTAAAGATAAATAGGCTTCATTACTTCAACTATTTTCCTAAAATACCATATATTTAATCAAACATAATTCACAAACTAACAACCCAACTTATGCAAATGAATTTCCTTTAGTAACTGAATTCAATTCTTTCCAAATTGAATATGAGAGTTCAAATCTTGACATTAATAATTTTGGGAATCCAGCATTAAATAGGGCAAATTGTATTACAAAACCAGGTATGTTTTGTTTTCAAATATCCAAGTTTAGGTATTTATCCAAATTACTCAAGACAAACATCCATATGAAATTAATTGACTTTAAGTACATTAGGAAAGTTACAAGATTAAAAAAGGCTTAAAATTTGCCAATAAATTTCAAAAGCTAGCGCAGAAAAACAACAGAAATTTCTATAACAATTGAGTATATCAAATCTGATAAATTTAAAAAATTAATAAATCAGATAATCCACTGACCAACTTCTCATAAAAGTATCTGTGACCTTCTTTATCCTTTCCTATTCACTGTCATATCTCCCTCTTAATCCCCAAATTTTTCAAAATTGTTCAATTATTCAAATTGTTCAAAATAGCCTCAGAGTAGCATAAAATCCCAATAGAAAAGGAAAGGAAATAATGGAGTAAGATTTCCTCTTATTTCCTACAGAAAACCCTCAAATCAGATCGATGACAACATAAAAAGATAAACTGGGTTATATCCATATTTAAAAACACCACCAAAAGGCCATTTAAAAGAATTATCTTTAAAAACCCTACTTAACAGCATAAAATGAAACTCCTATTCTTCCTTATGCATGCGCGTGCTCCAGATTGGGGGGGGGGGGGATTCTATCATCTTTTACAGGTTTACTCTCAAAGCAATCACCACATTTTTTCCTGAATGTTGACAATTTTCTGTTGTTACTTACTTTTTGTTGTTTCTCTTTAAGGACTAATTGGCTCTTTAACCTTTCCACTAGATTTTTCATTG
The DNA here is from genome assembly GCF_964146895.1 of Miniopterus schreibersii. NCBI lineage: Eukaryota > Metazoa > Chordata > Mammalia > Chiroptera > Miniopteridae > Miniopterus > Miniopterus schreibersii. The sequence goes on along the minus strand of NC_138102.1, from coordinate 114,333,738 downwards.
TTGTTGTTGGAGCTCTGGAATTGGCTTCTTTTTGAGCCTGAAGTTCGGATTTTAAACTCTGTGACTCATTTTGTGACTGGGCCAGACGGCACCTTAAATCCTCTACTTCTGCTTTCACCTTTTTCACTTCATGTGCATGGTTTTCTTGGAGCCTAATATAAGCAAGCATATATATTTAGTAGAGTGGTTGCTGCAATAATTAACACCTTGATTGATACAAATTTTATGTAAAGAGCAAATGTTTGGTCCTAAGTATTCTTACAACCTAAGTCTTGATCCAAATCCCAAATAAATACAATGCTTTATTCCACTTAATTACTCTTAAATTTAACATACTTTTTCTTTCTAGTTTCTGTCTACTATTTTTGGTAATGATTACATCAAGCAATTTTGTGGCTCTAGACAAATAATACAGTGAACAAACAGAACTTTAAACACTATGTGTCCAAGATGTGACTTTCCTCTTAAGAGGATTTCTCAATCGCAGCATTATTGACTATTTGACTGAATAATTCTTTATTGGGGGGCAAGGAGTGAACTGTCCTGTGCAGTGTAAGATGTTTAGTAGCATCCCTTGCTTCTACACACTAGATGCCAGTAGTACCTCCTAGTTGTGACTATCGAAAATGTCTCCAGACATTACCAAGTGTCCCCAGGAGGAAGGAAGACAGCATAATTACCTCAGTTGAGAACCACTGCCCTATACTGTCATGTTGCAAAGACAAAATGTAAACTTTCACAGAAATTGCATGTATTATTAATTTGTTTATGGTTCCAAAGTCACTAGAGTTACATCTATAACTATTATCTCTATCTATAGATACGGAAGTAAATGCTATCAGCAGACTTAATGTGATTAATCCTATTGTTCATTCATCATTAAGTCTATACACTAAATTATATACAATTCACTTTGCATTTAGACAGTGCATTAGTAAGGTCAGCAATATGGAGACTCAAATTATTAAACTCTGACAAAAGAGAACATTTTATTAAACTATGAACAAGTTTGTTAAACATTCTGAGATTTTAAACATTGCTTAATCAGTATATCCGAAAATAGATTTTTAAACCTAAAATGTTTATAGTTATGCATTTTATAATCATTATAGAACTATCTCTCTGCACCTTGATTTCTGATCTGACAAAAAGAGAAAGCTGAACTACCTGACTTATAATTGCATTCCAACAAAAAACTTGTCACTTTAATCATAAAATTGTGAAAATATAAGGTTTTACTAAAGAAAACACAAAGATCTATAACTTTCTATAAATTTTTAAGATACATTAAAATATGGACAAAAAAGAGTTACTGTAATAAATCTAACTGAAAGTAACCTCAGGGTGATCTGATTATAAATTCCTAATTGAGCAAGTCATGGAGGATAGTCATGCCCCAGGCTTTAACTTCTTCAGTAAAAGGTTTATCTTTGACTTAAGCAAGCCCTGTCCATTGTTTTTGTACTTCTAGGTTAACACACCTTTGAAATGCCTCTTTTTTAGACCCCTGGAAGAGGAGTCTAATCTTGTTAATTATTCTATAATCCAATCCATGCTTTGCTTTCTCCCACCTTCATGTAATCTTCCTTGCTGTTCCTTCCTTAATTCCAAATGCAAAAAAGAAACTACAAACTGTCATTCTGGGAAGCACTTTTTTGTCTGTAGAGATCTTGCTTCCAGGTGTATTTCTGTTTGGCTCAAATTAAACTCTAATAAAATCATAAAATTTTCCTATAGGCTTGGATGTTCTCCGTCAATAATACCAATTTGCACACAGATAATAAAAGTATAATTTTCGACTAAAATGACATGGTAAAGTATAAAACAACTACTCAAGTATTTCAAGTAGCAAAAAACAATTACATATACAAGATAATTTCAAAATATGATTATTTTCTATATCCAGAGATTAGATTCAAAAGCAGAAGCAATTTTATACTCTAAAACATGACAGAGACTTACTTTATCAAAATAACATCTCATGTATAACATTTAATAGAATGGGGGAGATTAGACTTAAAAGACACCATATGCTATTGCTAATTCTTTTTTAAAAAATAATCCCTTTAAAGTGGCAGCTTCTTAATAAAGCAAAAGTAGTGTTAATTTTGTCAGAGGTATCTTGGATAAGTGAGTCAAGAAGCAAAGGTTTTAATATGAGTTTCAGAGCTGGAATGCAATTATAAGTCCAGTAGTTCAGCTTTCTCTTTTTTTCAGATCAGAAATCGAGGTGCAGAGAGATAGTTCTATAATGATTATAAAATACATAACTATAAACATATTTTAGGTTTAAAAATCTATATTCTGATAAATGGATTGAGCAATGTCTAAAATCTCTAATACAGAGAATGAATGCTGTGAATCCTCTATAATAATAAAAAAATAGTTAATTTTTCATGCAACAAATATTTACTGAATCTTTGTTGTGTGCCAGAAACTGTTATAGGTGTATGAACAAAAGGTTTTTTTTATTTGTTACTTTACAATTTTCAAATTACTTTCATATACAAGAGCATCTGGCCTTCAAATAACCACCCTGAAAGAGCCAGGGTAAGTTTTTGTTTTGTTTTTAATTTATCTTTATTGTTGAAAGTATTACAGATATCCCCCTTATTTTTCCCCAATGATCCCTCCACCCCACATCCACTCCCCCAAGGCCTTCACCACACTCTTGTCTGTGTCCATGGGTTATGCATAGATGCATAGAAGTTCTTTGATTGATCTCTTCCCACCCACTCCCCCACCCCTGCCTTCCCACTGAGATTCATCAGTCTGTTCCATGCTTCTATGTCTCTGGACCTATTTTGTTCTTCAGGGTAAGTATTGTCATTTCCACATTACAGATAACAAAACAGAAGCTTAAAGGTTAAAAACAAGATTCTGGGTTGGTGCTTGAATCTAGACTGACTAGATTCAAATTGTGACTTTCCCACTTCCTCCCAGGCATGTAACTGAGCCTTCTTGTGCCTAGTTTCCTATGTGAAAAATAGAGAGCCTATCATCTATGTCATAAGTAGTCCTGAGGATAAAACAAAATAATATACACAAAGTTTTTACAACAATGCACAACACAAAAAACAGGTTTATCTTCATTACATCATTATTACTATTTGCTCATTGTTATATTTCTAAGGCTTACCGTAACTTGGTATTTTCAAAATCTTTGATTTTTAATTCAGTGATTTCTTTTTGTCTCTCTAATTCTTGAGATACTTTTTTTAGTTTTATCAAAAGTGAGGAGAGAGAGTCATCTTGTTCTGCTACAGTCTGTTCCATCTCAGCCAGACGAATAAAATGCTTGTTGGTAGGAACTGGAGTAGGAGACTGTTTTAGTAAATCCTATAAAATATGAATAAATTAGCTATAAACATGTACGACTCAATGCTATGCTTAATCCATAATTTTAATGTGTTCCTCAAATAACCAAAAGTATATAATCTAAAATTTAATAGGCAATGAAAGCTTAAAGAAAACAGTTAATAGAAACCAGATTCTTTGTATTCCCAGTATCTAGAGAAAAGTCTGTACATGTAGTCAAGTATCAAGACATCTGTAATACGCTCACCACCAAAAAAAGCAAAAAACAAAAAGAAGAAACGTGGATTGAATTAACAAGTTAAGGCTCAAGGATGCATGTTAGTAGATGAAAGATGGATCATTTCACACATACAGAGGGCAATCAGATTTAGGTAAACTTAGAGTGAGAATTTGAAAAAAAAGACTGAGGCCAGATCATGGAAGGCTTTGAGTACGTGGCTAAAGAATATAAACATAATTTTATAAGCCGCAGTTAGGGAGAAGAATGATCAGAGCTGTGTTTTTAGATTATTTTGGCAACAAAAAATAGGGTAGGGTACCTTCTATTTCCCCCACCCCCCAAAAAAAAGAGAGCTAAATTTTCAATCACATGGTCTCAAATATCTGTAAAGAATAGAACAAAGCTCTTAGAATCTTACCCAGGCTGTTTGTTTGAATTTATTGAGTGAACTATCAGCCTGTAGTTCTAACTTATGATGAAGAACATGAAGGTCTTCTTCGTGTTTCTTAACAATTTCTCTTTGCTCCTGTTTTACAGAAAATCAAAATTATTTCTTAAATTATGATTTAAGTAAATTCACATTAAGATCTTAAATATTTGTTATCTTTAATCTTCCGAAATCCCTATGAGATAGGGAAGGAACAATACCTGCATGCATATATTTACACCAGTACGGATTTCTGCTAGTACATGCCAAGCCTTAGATCATAATTTAATCTTAATATTAGAATAATATGTATCCAACATCTTTTAACTTGTTTCTAGAAAATTTTTTAAATGCAGATTCTCCTGTTCACCACCACCAAGGTTCTAGCAAATCTGATTTCAGTTATTAATAGTGTGACAGATTTCTAATTTATTGACTCAGTCTTTACCTATAAACTCAACTGGCATTTTTCAATATCATGGCTTCTCCATGACAGCCATCCTTATTTAGTCAATCCCTAAGAGAAAGATACATAAACTGCCAGTTTTACTGACAGATCTGTAGTCCAATCATGTGAAAGTAATAATTCCTAAATAGAATCATTTGAAAAGCAAGAAATGAACTACTACTTCAGGGCAGAATAATCCTTGCATTTAACTAAAAAAGATGATAATAAAATAGCATAAAATAATAAAATACCTCTCTGGCTTTTTCCAGAAGACGCTGATACTTCTTTAATACTTCTTCCTTTTGATTTAACCTTGCTTGCATGTTTGCAATGGTCTGGTGAGCAATTTTCAGTGTGTGATATGACTGTGGTTCTACCTCTTTTCTGCCTAGTTCGGCTATGAGCTTTTCTCGTTCTGCAGTGGCAGGTAAACGAAGCCTCAGTTCATTGATTACTTTGTCTCTTGAAAGAATATTTTGCTCTGCTAACCGTAAAGCAGATTCTTTTTCTTTTAGCTTCTGCAAAGATCAAATCATAACGAATTATTAAAGTACATTTTTCTTTTAAAAATGTTTCATATGAATTTTAGATTAGTCATAAATTCAAAATGAGGTTTCCTTTTATTTTTCACAACATATTTATAATAGCCAAAGATATTAAATAAGGTTAAACTGATTATATTTCTATGTGACAGCTAAGTTATCTGTATGCATATTTTATTTGTAAGACTATCCCATGTGTTAGAAACTTTGTTATGAAGAAAATGAAATTTAAGGTACTTTATTTAGATCTTGTAGTTTTAGAACTAGAAATGTGTGGTGGTGCAAATTTAGAAAGAAAATGTAATAAATTGTTCCTCTTATTTCAGTCCATTGACTACCAGAGAACTAGAAGAGTAAATCAGCTGGGTATAAAACTTGGAACTTTACTGGCTCAAGTCAATTTTATAATAAATTGCTATTATAAAATCTGCAGTTTATGAAAACAAAACAGAAAAAAAGTGTTGATTCTTCAACAGGATTAAGACAAATATTTTAAATGAAGTAACTCTGTGGCAATTAACATAAATGACAAATCTTACAATTACTAAAGAAAATCTAAGTTTCCTCAATTGACTAAAAATGTACAATTTTACTAGCAAAATTATTATTATTTTTTAAAAATTATTTTAAAATGTACTTAAAATTATACGTTTAGATGTAAACTAAAATGAAAATCATATTCATTTTATATTATTTTCTACATAATTTAATAAAAAAAAATTTGATCCTCTTAAGGCCTAGATTAAAGAAAGAAGTGATTTCTAGCTCTCCTTCAAACCTTTTAACCACCCACAAAAGGAATTAATTGAAATTGATTCAGAGTATACAACATGTACTTCAAATAAAAAAATAAATAAAGGAGGTTGAAAAGAAGGTAATATACTGCTCATAAAACTACAAACCACAATCAAATGTCCTTTTTGTTTCACTACTACTGATCAGTGTGCCCAAAAGTAACAAGTAATGATTAAATGAATAATGAATTCAAATTATCCATATCTGTTATTCTTTACTGGTTATTAGAAGCATTATGGGAGAATAGAAAAGGAGAATGGAATTAGCAACAGATTCATCATTCTACACATCGTCCTCATTAAAAAATATTACATATTTAGAAAATTCCACATACCCAAAATGCAAATTTTTCTAATTACCTCTTCTAGTGATTTGCAAGTTGCCCGTGTTTCTAGAATTATTCGAACATTCTCCTTAATTTTTCTTAGAGCAATCTCAAGTTGATTTGGAAGGGGCAAACTCGGGTCTGGAACTGATCCTGTAACTTCTTCAAACTATTAAAAATAGCATTAAAAAAAACCAGTTGTAGCACTGAGGGAAATAATATTAATTTTTACAACTATATGATAAGACATGGTAAAGTCCCCTTCTATTTAAAATATAAAAAGATAACATAAACTAAAATTCCACCTGACTTTAGAAAACATTTCAATTGGCTAACACTATAGGCCATGCTACAGAGTAGCAAATAGGATTAATCATACCTTTTGTGCTGCATTTAGTATTTCATTTTGCTGATGGTCAAAAATGTCTAGTTGACGTTCCAGCTCAACTTCTCTTTGATCCCAGGCCATTTCCCTTTCTTCATGAAACTGAAAAAAGACAGTTTGTGTCAGACACACTTAGAGACACTCACCAAGCAAATATCAGGAATTTTACATACACTTTCTTATTTAATTCTCACAATAACCATTTGAGATCACTATTATTATTTTATGGCAAAAGGAAGCAAACTCAAAGAGGTAATGTAACTTGCCTAAGATCACAGAGATAGGCAGATATGGAGTCCCATCCATCCATCCATCCATCCATCCATCCAAAACATACTTAATGATGTATTATATGCCAAGCACTATTCTAGGCAATGCAAGCATAACAGGGAACAAAACCAAGTCCTTTTCGTCATGGAGCTTATATATTTACCAATGAAAAGGAGGGATAAATGTGCCTATGTATTGTTCCTTTTTAAGTTTAAGACTATTTCAACATAAATAAGTAAATATGCATTTTTATAATGGTTTAGAAAATAAAAAACGGAGTATTTTATACCACAATAATGGAAGCTAAATTCAAGTTAGGAGAGTGATGTAGTCACTCATACAATGTTCTTAAGTTTAAAATCTTAGCAACAAAACATCAAAATAAATATAAAATGAAACCTTGTTCTGCTGTACAATTTCTTCCTCCAGATTGCTGATTGTATGCTCATATTCAGAAATTATATTATTCAAATATTTTATTTCTTCTTTATCCTTGACTAATTCTCGATTTAGTTTAAGCTCTTGAAGACGGAGTTCTTCTATTTTCATATGCCAACTGATTACCTAAAGATTCATGAGTTATATATACAAATGTAAATGACATATAAGCAAATAATATTATTTCTCCATAATCCTAATGATTTCAATGGATACTATAATAAAATAAAATGTAAAATTACCCTTTGTTGAGCCACATGGCAGTTTATTTAGACTTCCCATAGAATTTTATAAAAATATGTGGCATATTAACATAAAACATTCTTCAAATTATGTTTGGGTGGATATCACTAACATCTGCTCTCATTCATTCATTTACTTTCATATATTTATTGGGTACTTACTGTAAGTATTTAATTGAAACATTGGTTTTACTTTCCAAAATGAAAATCATAAATATTCCTAGCCTAAAGAAAATATTTAGTTGTAAGATAATTATTTTTCATTTCATTTCTTCAAATAAAGGTAAAAACAAAATTATATTAAAAATAAAAGTGGGCCTACTACTTGTAAATTCCAAACAAATAGTGATTACAAAGAGTAGAATTCATCTGATAACCATTATAATGTTTAAAAATAATTATAATTAGTATTTAATTAATATATATAAACTTTTCTAGAGTATTTAAATTCTTTGGTATTTTAAAATCTAAGCATTTCTACTAAAACCACTGCTTCGAAGAGTCTCATTTTATTTTTATAAACAGGCATTCATATTGGCAAAACCTCTAATTTATAAAATCTAAATTAATAAATTAGAATTTTGGTCATATAGTAAACATTTTTCATATAGGCACATATTAAGAACTTAAAATTACATAACTCTTCTGGAAATAAAGAAGTTAAAAATGAACGTTTTACCTTTTGGGCTCCCCTGGCATCCTTTAAAGTGCTTACTAACTCTTCTAGCCCCTGTAACTTTAATTCCATCTCCATTGTTTTGTTCTCCATATTTCTGTGTTCTTGGAGAGAATTTTTCATTTCTTGCATTATCTTCAGTTTGTCATTCTGTAATTGAATCATTGTTTTGGAGAACTTCTCCTGCTGTGCCAAGGGCAAAGCTCCACTGAACTGGCGTCGTAGGGACTGAATTGTTTGGCGCAGATGTTTTGCTCTGTTTCTCCCCTCCAAACGGGCATAATAGAGAGCCTGTTCTTTTTCATCAAGTTTCTGTTCTAAGCGCAAATTATAGGCCTCCATCTTCTGCAGTTTCGATGTAAGAGACTCCAACTTTCCAAGAGCAGTAACCTCACTAATTTGAAGAGAGACAATGTGTTGGTGCAACTTGGCGATTAGTGCCTTTTCATCCGACTGTGCCTAATATAAAAAATACATATATTTGTAGTAAGTTTCAAGTTTTCCAATGAAAGTGATCATGGATTTAATATCATAATTTACTAAATAAAATTTAAAAGTGTGCTACATGAGATCCTACAAAAATCTAACCCTGCTTTAATACAAATTACAAAAAAAACTGTAAAAAGAACCTCGACACCAAAAAAGCCAAAATTAAACATGTAAAATCCAAATCTGGCATCTGGCTAAGTAACAGCTGGAATATTATGGTGTGTTCTTTTAACTTCCATATGTAAACAATAAAATGGTATAATACTAATAGACAATGTGACTTTTTAATTCTAAAAGAACATAATGTGAGAATATGTGAAAAGCTACATAAATCTACAAAAGAAAATACTGTTATGAAAGACTTACTATGTTTCCTTACTGTCTTAACTCTGATCAGCAGTCAGCACGATGCATTTATAGGCATTTAGATGCTTTTCTGTATTATGAATGGTATTTCAAATTAAATTGTAACCTAATCAGGTTACAATTAACAAGAACAGGAGCTTCTATTTGATATATTCTCTAATTAAAACTATAAAATCATCCCAATATCTAATGCGAATTTAGAAAAGAGAAAAAATCTATATAGAAGAGACAATACTGTACCTACCTGATAGTCTAACAGCTGCATTCTGATGGACTCTACTTCCTTTTCCCTGGACTGTTGCTGTGCATTCAAAATTTCAACTTGCCTTTTGGCAATGTCAGAAATCTCTCTCAGTCTAGGAAGTAATATTTCAGAAGCTATTAGGTACATTTTCTAAGTAAATAAATACCAGGATTTCAAATTTACAGAACCTTGGAAAAGCCATTAGATTCCAGCATCTCTTCTTTGTATAAGATGCTAAAGCAAAGTTTCCTAAACTGTTTCTTAAAATGTAATGTCATGAGAGTATAGCATGTGTTTTATGAAAAAACTTCATTCCCAACATCCCTCCCCCTTGAAAATTCGTAATACATAGTATCATATTAAGTGATCTGAGAAATTTTAAAGTGAAATATTATTTGAAACTATACATATATAGCATTTTCCAAATGCATGTGGCCAAAGTACTCCTCTCCCACATTTTTGTCATAAGACACTTATTGTCATAGTTTGGCATAACTAGAATAAAGTATTAAGTTGCTTTATTTGATATAGTTGTACATTAAGAATACAAAAATTGCCCACCCAGAATGGCTCAGTTGTTTGAAGCTTCATTCCTTGCAACAAAATGTTGCCAGTTCGATTCCTGGTGAAGGCACATGCCTCGGTTGTGGGTTTGATCCCCGATCAGGGTGTGTACTGAAGGCAACTGATGGATATTTCTCTCTCCCTCTCTCTCTCTCTTCCTCCCTCTAACCATGTCCTTGAATGAGGATTAAAATAGAAAAAAAATACAGAAATTTAAAATTCCTACGTTCTCTAGGTGTATTAATGTATGTTTTGATTTATCAGAAATGTGAAAGGAATTATATTTTTACAATAAAAGGGGGGTCTTGATGGTAATTTATTAAGTTTCCTATATGACTGTGATAAGATTACACAGGTAAAGTAAAACGCATTTTACTCTAGGTTGGAATAATTTTTTTTCAGTGCGACAGAAAAGTTAGGTTTCCTCATGTTGATTAGAAGCTCTCATTGACAGTTCTCTAAGTTTTGATTAATTAAAATGTAATAAAATGAATAATATAACTTAGTTTATTTCAAAAGATGAGGTCCATGAGGTGAGAGGAAGAATAAAAACAAGGAGTCCTTCACAGTGAAAATGGCTGGAAATGACTGATATACTCAAAAGGACATCAAAGATCCAGAAAATAGTTATAACTATGGGAAGGCCCTAAGACCCTTTTTACTATTATTTGTACTTGATAGATAGCTCAGGGGTCCTCACACTATTTATTTATTTATTTTTAATTTTTATTTTTTATTGAATTTATCGGGGTGACAATGGCTAATGAATTTATATATAATCCAGGTGTACGATTCTGTAAGATATCATGTTTATTATATTGTGTGTTCACCACCCCAAGTGGGATCCTCACACTTTTCCACTGAAACAACACATAATTACAAAGGAGAATGAATACACATCTACCTGGAACATAATATTTATACCTTACATATATTTTTGTGCTAAGCAAATAAACTGTTTACACAAGTAAAATAAAAATAATACTGTAATTTCAGGATTAGTAAGTGTAATTGTATGAGTTAATACATGTTTAATACCTAACGCAGTATACAGAGTATATATCCAAAACTGAATCAAAATCTGAATGCTTCATTATACTTTTATAGCAACCTTCTAAACAGGTAGAAAGAGGTACTATTTCTGCCTTAATAAAGTGAACAAACTTAAGTTTAAATAAATGGTCCTTCCCTCCAAAGAGTGTTTACTATGTAAAAGAACTAGATCTCATAAGGTCTTGACTTCCAGTTCAGCTCCTTCTACAATACTATTCCTGGATTCTGAAAATCTGTCAATCTTGAGAAGTGAATTCCTCTTCAATATTACTATTTATACCTGTTAAAAATCAACCTAGCTCAGCCCTGGCCGGTTTGATTCAGTGGTTAGGGCATTGGCCCTCGAACCAAAGGGTCCCAGATTTGATTCCTGCTCAAGGGCATGTACCTCAGTTGCAGGCTCCCCATCTTCATCAGGGCATGTACAGGAAGCAACTAATCGATGTGTCTCTCTCATGTCGATGTTCTCTCTCTCTCTCTCTGTCTCTCCCCCCTCTCTCTTCCACTCTCTCTAGAAATCAATGGAAAAAATATCCTCTGGTGAGAATTTAAAAAAAAAAATCAATCTAGTTCATATTATTTAACCATGTTCTTCTAAAAAGAAACCAGTATCGCCTAGCTGGCGTTGTTCAGTGGTTGATCATCCACCTACGATCAAGAAGACCGTGGTTTGATTCCTGGTCAGGGCACCTGCCCAGGTTGTAGGCTCGATCCCCAGCAGGGGCTGCGCAGAAGGTAGCTGATTAATGACTCTCTCTCATCATTGATGTTTCTACCTCTCTCTCCCTCTCCCTTCCTCTCTCTGAAATCAATAAAAATATATTAAAAAAAAAAAATTAAAATTAAATAAGAAGAAACCAGTATTAATTTCCACTAAGAATATTACCCCTATACAACTATAATTAGGTTTCTTAAAGACAAATTAGAGTAGACACATTTAATCAAATGACCAAAAAGTTTACATACACTCACTTTGACACTTCAACTTTTAGTTCCATTTCATTCTTCTCCAATTCTAGAATCCGTTGTCTATCAGCGTCACTTACTGTCTTGCTCACACTATCAGCTAATTCATCTCGTAACATCTGTTCCACCTTCTGTGCTTCCAAGTTGATTTTGGTAAGCTAAGAAAAAGTAACAAAAATATTCAGATATATCAGTTTTTGGAGAGGTTTTCATTTTAATTTAGCTTTAGCATACTGCAGTCCTCTTTACTTTGCATTAAGCCAGATATTGAATTGAGTGTGAAGTATTAAGAATAGATTGAAAAGGGTAAGGAGGGAAAGAGTCAGGAACAAATAATGCCAATTCTAGTTATATGCCAACCCCCCAAAAGTCATTAATGCTAGGCAACTCACAATCTAATAATAGCAAAATCTCTGATAGCCTTAATTTGCTAGAAATGCAGTATACTCATTATATTTTACTTCAATTATATCACCTGTAAATAAATCTAAATGAGTTAATAAAATCTTTATATTTACTGATAGTTAAAATAAACAAAACGATACCATGCTTTGAAAATTATACTAATTCTCAAGGTAAAACAAACAAACATTACAAGAATGTTACTTCATCATAAATTTTTCAGTATTGGTAAACTGTATTTACTACCATCTACTTTAATAATTCTGACCGTGTCAAAAAAGTCTTAAACCTCCTATTAGAATATAAAGTGCCTGAGAGCAGAGATTATTGTTTGCAATATTTTGTTTCCTGTTATAACTTCAGTCCCTATACAGTGTCTGGAATGAAAAAGGCACTCAATAAATATTTGTTAAATGAATGCATGATAGTGAAAAGCAATTCCATTATTAAGCAAATAACCAATTGTGCATATCAAATCTAATAATGTAATGCTGGTGAGAAATAACAGAAATATTTGCTTTCTTTCTAAACATTTAAAAATATATCTTTTATTTTAACCCATCACAAAAAACATAAGTACTACATTAATATGCTACATCAGAGATACAAACAAACCTCTTATATAATACAACATCTACCATGACTAATACTTATTTCCTAATTACGTGATAAAAATGACAATATCGAACCTCAGCAAATTTTGTTTCCAATTCAAAGTTACGTTCTTCCATTTGTTTTAAGGAAGTCCTTATGTGTTCATACATTTTTTGAGAATGCTCAGCCCGTTGCCTTTCATTTAATTCCTTCATCTCCAGCATAGTAATTTTTTTTGAAATAGAAGCAATCTCACTGTTGGTTATTGATTTCTTTGTCTTATCCATGTTAGATTCATTTCCTATATACAACAATATTTAAGTCACTCTTATGTTGTTCTTATCAAAATTACATTCCAGATATTTTACACATTACATTCAATGGATAACACACGAGCCTTCTGAATTATGACACATCCAGATTCCAGCCATAGCTCTGTTACTTCCCGTCTACGTGCTGCCTATCCCATTTAATCTCTCTGGAACTTACATTCCTCATCAATCAAATGATAATAAAATCTACTCCTCATGGGATTATTGAAATGTAAAAGGTATACTGTAGATGGTGTCACACGCAGAGAATCAAAAAAGGGTAAATAAATATATTTTGTTAACGGAAAAGGGATAAACTATATAAGAAGCAATTCAATAAAACAACACTATTTTGTGAATATAACTGCAATGACTTTATTTTAAAGTCTCACTGAGTCAAGCTGAAAGCAAAATATGAAGCTATAGGATTTAGGGATCTCACCCAATACCTTCTTTAACCATGAGTATTACCCTGGCCTTTGTAAACATCAAATATAAAATACTTTAAATTATTGTATTGGTTATTACACCCTAATCTCCATATATTATATGTATATAATATATGTATTTTGTATGACTTGTCTTTGGACATAAAATCTGTGGTTAAATAAAATGAGAAGAAAATAAAAAACCATTTACTATGAAAAGGCATCAGGTAGAATTACCATTAGTTACTTAGTCATTATTTGAATAGAAGAAAACTATTACTTTTGCTTTGCATAACTGACATGCTCCAGGAAAAAATTAAAATTTGGTATAGTGTTATTTTTTGGAGAATCAATTAATTTTATATTCAATGAAATCAATTATTTTAAGGAACTAAGCAGTGATTCATCACACCAATAACGTCCCCTCCTATTTTTCTAGCTTCATAAGCTTGAGCTCTATAATTGAACTTGTTCAAAGAAATGTGAGTGTGTGTGTATGCATATACACACATACATATTTTAAAAAAACAAAAAAAAAAACTGGTTGGTGTCTGGCCCAGTTTTAAGAAGTACTTCATTTTGTTCTGTATGTATCTTTAAATATATGATTTTAGAATAGCTACTATAAGAAGTGATCAAATAACTAACAGTAACAGATGACTGAAAGAAGCTAAAAGTGTTAGTACATCAGTCCATTATGGAATAGAGATTCATTCAGGCAACCCTAAACACCATGAATGAAAGAAAAAAAACTGCACTAAATATAAATATACAAAGAACATAAAACCCTTTCCCCATTCACTTCTGTGTTGAACTCTGACAATGAAGAGAGGCACATCACAGGGGCTTCAGATTAGCCATCTGTATGTCTTTGCGTTTGGAGTTGTCTTAGAGAGAGGGTAGTGTACACCACTCCAACACCAACAAACTCCTGGATGAAAGAAGCTAATAAAGTGACACTTTTAAACAAAGATCTAAAAGCAACAGAAAATAAGAAAAGCTTTTAAAACTTCTATGACATAAACCCATAGATAGGAGAGATTAAGGTATTGGAAAATTAAGAATTTTCTAAAGGAATTCAGATCTTATTAAAAAGAAATAGGGTAAAATAAACAGAAAGCGTACTAATATTTTATGTAATGCCCTTTTTCATATCTTAAACGATATCTTCTTTCATGTAGAAGCTACATGGAAGGCAATTCATTTCAAATCTTTTAATGAATTAAAAACTACATTTCTAAAAGTCATTTATTTTAGACTTCCCAATGTTAGGCCTCTGGTAAACTACATATCTCAGTTTCCAATATAATAACACAGCTCTATTTAGTAAGAGAAACCTTGAACAGCATTAGAGCTCTAAGGTCTAGAAAACAAACCCATGAAAACACCTTAACCAAAGCAGCAAATTTATTTGAGAATTATAAAACCTAATGCTAGTGAGATAAAATGATGTAAATGCTATAAACTAAGGTAACCATTTGAAAAACTAATATGGAAAACCCTATCAGGATCAACAAAGATTTTATACCCTCCAAAACAATATCTGTTAGATATACATGAAGATGTTCACTACAGCACTGTAACTAGAACACTTTCTATGTTCTAATGATGACATCACTAGCTTTCCATATTTTACACAAAAATGATAATATAGTAGTGGAACTATGGGTAATATAAATTTAATTTTTTGATGCTATAGTGATCTTTTAATTTAAAAATATCAAATGATCTATTCCTAATATAACCTTATACATAGTGAAACAATTCATAATACTGTCATTAAAATATAGGTATTTCAAAATTATCACCAGTCTTGACTGGGGTTCAAAACAGCTAATGCTGTTTTAACATATATGATTTTATTTGGAACAAATCTAATTTTATAACTGAAAACCAAGTTTTGGTATAGATAGTCTAAGATATTCAACTGCCAGTTAAATTAAACTGTTAGAGAGTTCATTTTTTATCAAAATACTTCCTTTTCATCTGGTATAGAAAAGAAATTTTAAATGAAAAATATTCTCTATTAGCGCTTAATCATTTTATGTTATCAGGATCATAGTACTTACCTAATTTAGTTTCTTGTTCCCAAGCTTGTTCAATAGTGTGAAGTTTTTCCTTGGTAATCTCTAGTTCTTTATTTATAGATTCTATTTGCTCTTTTAGAGATACATTTTCACACTGAATAAAACAGAAACATCACTGAGAAAACACATTATAACTCAGACTAATACCACAAAAATGACATTGTCTTAACTTTATATAATATCTCCTAAAACTTACAATTTGGTTTTTTGTTTTTTACAAAATTAGAAGTTCTCACACATTAGGTATATACATGTATAATATAAAACATTATTTAACAATAATCAAAATCTTGTATATCAAATATGTGGCCCTAGCTGCTACCATTCTAGTTTGGTCTATCTAGAATACTCACAGCTTCATAACCTTCACTCACTAGAGCTTACCTCCCTCATTCACACAAACAGCTACCGAGCATCCCAAGAATGCCATCAGTGACAAGTGTTGCATATTAATGGTGAAAAGAAACAGAAAACACTCTGGCCTTCAAAGGCCTAACCATTTGGTGCCTGTGGGTATGTATGTGTGGCAGGAGCTGGGGAGGGTGTAAGACAGCAGACAGTAAGCAGGTAAGCAAACAACAAAAAAATCATAAGAATGTCAAGATCTAGAAAGAAACAGAATATGGACCCAGGGAATAATAAAAGGAAGCATATCTAGACAGAGTGGTTAAAGAAGGTATTAACCACTGAAGAGGTGGTTTTTAAGTTGAAACCTAAGATATGAGAAGGGGCCAGTCTCGACAAGAAACCAGCCATGGAAAGAAATGATATATTAGGGAACCCAGATGCTCTGAAGCAGGGAAGACTTTGAAGTGCTAGAGGACTTGAGCATGAGAAAAAATAAAGTGAAGAATGGAATAAGATAAAGTTGGAAAGATAACGGGGTGGCACACACACACAAAAAAAATAAAGAGAAAAAAATTAAAAAATAAAAAACAAACACAAAAAGGAAAAAAAATAACAACAACAAAAAGATGAGAGAGAGTTCTACTGGCAAGGCATGGTATGTCAAGGTGAGGCTCTGGAATTTAACGTAATAAATAACAGGAAACCATGTAAAGGTGTTAAGGTGGAAGTCTTAAACAATTCCGGGATGCAAAGTAGAGAATAAAGAGGTAAACAGAAAAATCAGAAATTAGGCAGGAAGATACTGTAAGGTCCAGATGAGTGACCATGCTGGTTTAGACTAGGGTAATAGCGGTAAGGAAGGAGAAGAGGACACGTGTGAATTAATTACATTCGGGAAATAAAAATGATAGCAAAAAGAACGTGACTAGAGAATAACTAAGGTATCTGCCTTAACTGAGTAGATAATAGGGCATATACTGAAACAGGAAGGACTATGAAAGAAACAGACATAGGGTCTTCATTTTGGATACTTTAAATTTGAGACCCCCTTGAAACAGGAGTTGTACAGTAGGAACTTCACACAGTAGAAGACAGCTCTGAGAAGTCAGGCTGGAGTCATAATTGCTGGAGTTGGCTAGGAAATACATTTTAAGTTCATTTATTCTTTCTTTTAACAGATAAAATGACTACTGTATGCCAGATATTCTAAGCACTGGACTTCAAAGGTATCAAATTCTACCCCAGAACTTGAGTTTTAGTGGAATAGATGGAAAATAATCCAATATATATAACACAATGTCAGGTAGTAAGAGTTATGAAGAATAACACAGAATGAGATTTTTTAAAAAGAGGATGTTCTGATGAAAAGCAAGTAAGAGAATAAGTATGCCTTTTAGTAACACGTACAATTACAACCCAGTTCTAGATACTGTAAATACATAGGGGAAAAACAAACAAAGGCTTGGGGTATTTTAAATATCTTTCCACCCCTTTTTTTCTTTTACTTTCAGACTCTTTCAAAGTAAAACTCTGGTCTTGCTCCAGATGCTATTTTCATCCCCCTGCCCTGGTACTGCACCCTCACTTATAACCATTCTGACCTCTAATCTGATCATTAACCATTCTCTCCCTATTGGCTCTAAAGTTTCTTTCCCTCTCCCTTCAAATTTCACTGGTTTCATTTAAAAAAAAAAAAGTGATAAAACAAAACAAATCCTCCTCTTGATTCTAATTCAATACATATTTATTTCTCTTTCTTCTATTAGCAAACTTCCAGTTTTTCTACTGCCTTATTCAGTTTTTATATTTTCTAATCACCCAGCCTGTTCTTTAAAATTTGGAAATTCAATTTTAATTTCCTCTTTTCTCATGTAACTTTACTCTCAAAAGGCATTTATGATTTCCTAATCACCATCTATGATGATCTTTGCACCTCGGCTCTACACCATTAACCACCGTCTGAGGGCAACATTTATTAGCTCTAACTCTGCCAGACAGGAGGTACTAAACACATACATGAATTAAGCAAGTTCCTGATATTAAGAGGCTAATATTCCAGTAGGGTTGCAGACAAAGAAACACATATAATATGATGTGATATAAACAGTAGAACTAGGTACAGGATATAGAACTAATACAGACAGACAGAGTGAGTTTGTTCTATGAAGAATGCTTCCGAGAAAAGGGGACTCTGAACAAAGTTTTGAAACATGAATAGAAATGCACTGAGCAGATGAACTGGGAGGGGAGAAGGGCTTTCTAGATATAGCAAAGAGCGTGTACAAAAAAACATATGTAAGAAAAAACACTGTACTGCAAAAAACTGGTAGTTCAGTTTCTACAACACACATTGTGAAATTCCTTAGGGCATTATAGGAGATGAAGTAGAGTAAGTGAAGGCTAATCACAGGAGGAGCTTGACTTTTATTCTTTACATGACTGGCAGCTTTTGACAGGCTTAAGCATGGGAGTGACACGGTCAGATTCACGCTGAGAATTATCATGCTAGCGGCAGTAAGTAGGACGTAACACTGGAGAGAGGGATATGAATAATGGCTACCACAGTAATGATAATAAAGAAGACACTGCCAACAGGAGTAGATATGTGTTCAGAAGTATAACTAAGATATGAGAAGTAAAGGAGAGAAAGAGATAGAATACAAACACAAAATTTTTTAAATTTTGAGAAAAAAATAAAAAATATTCTTTGGGAAAATAGATAAAATAGTTAAAACTTCTCATTGATAATGTTATCTACAGGAGATTTCATACCTAATTTTCTAATGATAGAGAGGACAGAGGACCTGGAAAATGGAAAAAAAAATTACATCTAAATATTAAAATTTTCTATAAAAATGTGATCATCTCTCTTTGGCAAAAAAGTAAAAAGTAAACTGATTACAATTACTTCTAGTTAGTATTAATAAATAATGACTCAGATGATTTTATAGGAGTCACTGAAAGCTATTGAGAATAATGTTTTGTTTTATTGAATGTGTCCCCCTAAGCAAGTAAAGGCTTTTGAGCTAATAGAAGTCTATCTCAGTCTACTCCATTAGAAGATCATAAAAGAGAATAAATAATAAGCCAAAAGACATAAACCCCTGTTTCTGATGAACAAATCAGGAGCTTGTTTTGCCTACCGTAAAAGGTATGGAAGTTAAGTGGCTAGAAATGTTAACCAGCCAAAGAGTCTAGGCCATATTCACTGTTTGAATTAAACGTATGCTACTTCATCCTGTTCTTCTGTACCTCTACCATAAGAAAGAATTGGAATTTGCCAAGCTCATCCATGGCCGGGGAAGAGCCATTAATATCACATCCACTCTCAGCTACAACTACCACAAGCAACGGAAAAGCCAGGGACCGTGAAAGAATAACTTGTTCTGGAAAGAAAGGTAAGAGAAAGGGATGGGTACTTAATGATTCTTCTTGTGATTATAACATTCTATCTGTTCCATGTTCCTTTTTCTTTTTGAATTTCCTGGTGGACAGAGGTTTGATTCAGCTAAATTATGGAAGATGACTTGAATAAAGTTGGCAAAAAGTCATTCTGCACTTATAGATATCAACAAAGAAAAAATGGCTGATATCACAGGGTTTGAGGATCACACAAACTTACCTCTAGATGTTCCAAGTTACTTGTTCTTTGAACAAGAACATTATCTTTTTGCAAGATGTCCCTGTACTTAGCAGTCAATTCATTGTATTGTTTATTGGCCAATTCTAGTTCGGACAGAGAAACACTATTATCCATAACTTTTTGGAGAGCTGCAATCTTAAAAATAGCCATCTCCTATAAAAATAAGGATACAATGAGTTAAATTAGTATATTGTTTTTTCTGGTAAGGCACTAGCCACTTTTGAGAAAGATAATACAACCAAAAGCAAAACTGATTTTAGAATAGTTTTTAAAAATAAGATTTCTCATGTAAGAAAAAATATTGCAATAATTTAATTTCTTTCATATAAAAAATCATGTTATTTGGAAATGTTTAATCATAATAAAAATAAAGTGAATTCTTTTATAACTCCTGTCATAGTAAAATGAAATTCAGTTAATTTGAGCAAAATAAAAAAAATCAGCAGGAAATGCATCAGTTAGACTGTATCTTTACCTAGCTTTTCTAAAGTTCATAAGATTAAAAAAATCACTTCCCTTTTGACACCTGGATGGCAAAATTAGCATTGCCATAGGTAACCTTTACAGCTTAGCTATCTCTACTTCTAATAGTTACAATGATTAACTGTATAATAAAATATTTTGTTGTTGTTGTTCACAGAAAGGAAACATTATTTAGGGAGAAAAAAGTTCTCTCCATCATAGCTATCTGTAATAAATAATATAAAAACCTTTAAGTTACTTGGTTCATGTTCTACTCATTAACTACACAGCTATAAAAAGTCACAATTCAAAGGCATAGTATTAACACCAAAAAGAAATGTCTGGACTTTCAGTTCTCTTCAAAGTAAACTGGTAAAAAAGCAGTACAAAGAACAACCAATTTTATGAAGTGAAAAAGATAAAGAATTTATAGTTATGATTCATTCTGAAGTAGAGTAATAAGGAAAAACAATTTGTAATGGTGTTTCAGGTCTCATTTTTACAACTTCTCTTCTCCATGTAAATAAGTATACACTATTCTACAATACCCTTGAGATTTGGTTTCACTTTTTCTTTGGGGAGGGTGAGGGAAGTTATGTTTCTGATCCCTTTAAAAATTACTTTTTCTTTTTTTTTGGTTTCCCAATTGTTGCAGAAAATTTAAAAAATCTTGGTTGAACAATCAGGTTGAAGAGGAAAAAATTCTAGTTCCTTTTCCCCTTCTATCTCAAACACTAGCTGTATTTGTAATATCCCAAGAAAAGTATATTCTACAAAATCTAATATAAAAATAAAAACAAAAACATTTCTTAAGTCTCAAAATTTTCTTATTAAATGTCCAAATAAAAATAGCTTTCATTTTTCAAAGGTTTCTTATTGCATCATGATTCAGCTTTAAGATTACATTGAAAAAAGGTTTATTAGCATAATAATTTCACCTATTACCATATTCAAGAAGATATGGTAAGGAACTCACGTTCATTTTAATTTTACTTTGAATTCTCCTGTTTATATGGTGCTATGTAAATTTAGACATGTCAAATGAACATACACATGCTTAAAATAAGCTATATAATGAGATCAGATGTAAATACAGCATGTAACATTTTGTGCCTTTGTTAACATTTGCAAAAGGAAACATTAGAAGGATAATCAGTCACCTACAGGAAAGGGGAGGTGAAAGTATACAGAGAGATTTTTCTGGCTGTATCTTTTGAACATGCAAATACTTCTATATTAAAATTCAATTTTTAAAAAAGGAGCAAAAGTAATCCCTAAAATTGAAAACAAATGAGCTTAAATGTATATTAAATGTATAACAACCATATGAAGGGAATTATTTGAAGTTAGTGTAGAATATGTAACCCCTTAGTAAGAGACAGTCAAAAGAAAATAAGAAATGTAAAGAAATTTTAAACTACATCTTTAGTGTTTTGTCACTATTAAAACTAACACAAGTGCATGGCCGGGCGTGGCTCAGCAGTTGAGCACTGACCTAGGATCCAGGAGACTGAGGTTCAATTCCTGGTCAGGGCACATGCCAGGGTTTTGGGCTCCATCCCCAGTCCAGGGCGTGCGGGAGGCAGCTGATCAATGACTCTCATTGATGTTTCTATCTCTCTCTCCCCCTCTCCCTTCCTCTCTCTGAAATCAATAAAGACATATTTTAAAAAAAACAAAAAACAAAACTAATACAAGATGCCCTAGCTGGTTTGGCTCAGTGGTTAGAGCGCTGGCTCATGGACTGAAGGGTCCCAGGTTCGATTCCGGCCAAGGGCACATACTTGGGTTGCAGGCTCCATCCGGGCCCTGGTCGGGGTGGATGCACAAGGCAACCAATCTATGTGTCTCTCTCACATTGGTTTTTCTCTCTCTCCCCCCTCTACTCTCTCTGAAAAGCAATGGAAAAAATATCCTCGGGTGAGGGTAAAAAAATAAAACTAATACAAGATTACTGTTTTCAAATTAATATATGAATATTGTAGGATAAAATAATTATTTTAATGTTAGATTTAATGTTACTTTAATAGAGATTTCTAGGTAAGAAAACAGAAACACAAGTACAAAATCAAAGGTTACTGAAAATTCCATACTATTTGTTTACCCTATAATGTTAAATTTGAGTTGATAATAACAATATGAACTTATGGTTTAAATACATACATATTTTCCTAATGTGTCCAACAGCAGTGACACTTAGTGACTAATTTTTTGGTATCTAAATCCCTTCCCCATTAAAAAGAACCGGACTCTTTAGAGAAATAGCTTATTCCAAGTCTGGATAAAAAGTATATAAGGTAAATCCTGGACATCTTATTGTGCCAGAAAACTAAGCTTTGAAGCTTGGTTCAAAGACTAATTGATTCTTGTCAAAAGGACACAAGAGACAGCTTTAAAGGCTAAAGTTGAGACAAAAGAACAATGACTACAACTCTTAAAGCATACTGAATATTTAAAAGTGTGTGAGTCTGTTAGGATATTTAAAAAAGAGAAAGTGGGAGTGGAGTGTGGGACAGGAACAAGTAGAAACAGAGTACAACTCTGTGTTCTGAAAATTGGTCCTTAAGAGAAAAAAATGAAGATTTTATATTATCTTTCCTTTCTAGTAAGAACAACAGTTCATGATAACCAAATAGCCTGGGGTAATAAGGGAAAGCTCATTTTACAAAAGAACATCTACTAACAAATGTAGAGAGCATAATATAACTAGAAAATCATAATTTTTGCAACTTCTAATGAAATAATTGAGTTGGGAAACAACAATCATCAGTGGATGCTAAAGCTATTGGAGAACTGGTGAAAAATTATTTATCTGCATGGTACCAAAATTTTTCCAAACAGTTAACTAAAATCACTTAATAATAGTATATCTCTCTATTAACACAGTATTTATCATGAAATATGGGACTACGAGATACTCTTGAAGTGATGCAATATAAAGTATCACTTATAAAGCAAAAAACATCAGTTATGAAGTATTCTTTCCAAAAATGTTTAACCTGAATATAATCAAGGCTTCCAAGGTGACTTGAGTATACAATGGATAGAAGAACAAGTAAAATTATACAGAATAAAAAAAAGCTGATAGTCATGTAAGTAGTCAACATTTTTCAGAGAGGAAAAAAAGAGGGATTCTATATTAAAAAGACTTGTGACACGTACCATTGAAATACAATGCAGGGTCATTGACTGGATCCTGGGACCACTAAGGAAATGTGAATGTGGTCTGGACATAATACAATAAGGAATTCTTGTCAATTTTATTAGGTGTAATAAAGTTATTGTGGTTATGTAAAAGAAAGGTTTTGATTTTAGAGATGCACACTAAAATATTTAGGAAAGAAATATCTGCAATTTAAATACTTCCACAGCCCGGCTGGGCGTGGCTCAGTCAGTGGTTGAGGGTCCACCTAGGATCCAGGCGATCGGGGTTCGATTCCTGGTCAGGGCACATGCCCGGGTTGTGGGCTCGATCCCGTCAGGGGCGTGCAGGAGGCAGCCAATCAATGACTCTCTCATCATTGAGTTTCTATCTCTCTCTCTCCCTCTCCTTTCCTCTCTCTGAAATCAATAAAGATGTATTTTAAAAAATAAATAAATAAAAATAAATACTTCCACAAAAAAACAAATGAAGCAATTATGGCAGAACGGTGATAAATGTTAACTATGAATCCAGAAGATAGGTGTTCATTATACGATCCTTTCTTCCTCATATTTGAAAATTTTCAGAGACAAATTTTCAGATATACCTTAAATCGTTGTAAACGTCCAATTTTTTCACCAACTTCAGCTTCCATTGATATCAACTCATTCTTCTGTTTCTCATTTTCTTTTCTAAGTTGGTGCTCCATTTCTACTAAAGTGGTATATTGCCGTATGAGTGACTTTTCATTCACTTGCAAGACAGTGATTTTTCTACTATTTTCTGAAAGTGTTTTTTTCACTTCATCCGAATCCATCTGAAGAGTATTGAGCAAATTCTGCACAAAGACACATATTACTTGTTGAATCTAGCTATCTTAATTTGTACAATATCGTATATTGATTTCAAAAGTGTTTTACTTACATTATATTCTTTTACTTTTATAGCATCTTGTTGAATTTGAGTCTCAAGTTTTTTCTTTTCCTCTTTCATTGTTTCAGATTCTGTTTTCCAAGACTCCTTTTCACTAAAAAAAAAAATTAAAACAACATTATGGTAAACCTAATAAAATATTTAACTGCAGGAAGAGATAACTTTAGATTATAGAAATTTAAAAGCTTCTTAAAACAAGAGATATTGTAGCTATTCTGTACCTAATAACATAAGAAAGTAAAAATTCTATTAAAAAATGATTTAGCCTGGAAGTTATATTTTTATTTAATAAATATAAGGTAGAAAAATTATTTTATAAAATCATTTTCATTATTCCATGAATCATCACTCTACAATTGCTACAATATAACAATTGCTGCTGAATCTTATAAACATTTTATTAAAAATAATTCTGGACATCAAGTCTCAATATTCTCACCCTATTTTTAAATTTGAGTATTAAATATTGTAAAATATTTAGAATACAAACAAAATTAGAAATCATTAGACTTAAAAGGAGATATGTTAGACACTGTTGCCTAATCAAGAGATATTCCAGGCATCTGCAATCAGCTTGGCATAAACTAATAATGCTGTTATTCTCTGTGCCACTGAAGGTTTAAGACTTGGACAGCTCAATAGCCAAATACTAGCTAATAAGATCTAAATCAATCTGCCAGAAGCCTCTGGAAAAAATTTTTTATCCAAAAATAAGAAGTTAGGTGGAAAAAAATGTCCCTCTTCTTCAATGGGCCAAATGGTTCCATCTTCCTTGAACTCCTGTATCTATTTTATAACTCACAGAAAGGAGATAATATGACCTACCCTATAATTAGCTATGGGTTTCTTGTTAGATCAGATAATAACCACCATTAGTGTTTAAATCACCTTTCATCAGGTATTTTAATTACTACTAAGAAAATTGTTCTATTGATATAAATGGGATGGCAGAGGTAAGGAGAAACAGATTAGTTCCCTATGAAAATATGAATAATTATGATGGTGATGATGAAAAATGATGCCAACAGCTGACACAAAGTGTTCATATATGTACCATGACATTTACAAAATGCTCATACCTGAACATTTTCATATAACTCACTTGTTTCATAACAGCCCCATGAAAAAGGTATTATAAATACTAAAAGAAATTACAGATATCACAGAAGTTCATAGATACTAAATTCAGACACATAAAGTGGAAAGGAAGAGTCAGGAGAGAAAGGTAAAACAAAATAAATATTTTTATGTTACATTCATCATTAACAAGAATATGCTGCAATTATATTTTTAAAACTTTGCTAACACTTATACCTTAGATATTCTTTATATAATAAGCTTTGCTGGTGACGGATTACTGCAAATTTTCTGTTATAGTCTTCAAGAGAATCTTCTAAATCCTTTAACTTATTTTCTTTACATTCTAGCTCCTAAAAATGGGTTTGGAAATAAGAATGAAAAAAGCATCATAATACATTTTAAATTTGAAGGTAGAAATTCATATTCTGGCAAGATTATAGAAAATTATATAAAGAAGAACAGTCACCATAAGCAGATCACTTCTATAATTACTTTGAACATTTTAGTTTAAGGCATATGGAATGAGGCAATATGTGTAAAAGTACTACAAAACAGGTAAATTAATTATCATATATGATAGTTATAGTAATCACATAAATTATCAGATACAGTAGTTGCATATTTACCTCTAGTCATTCAGCACCACATACCCTTTTGTGAACATATACATACATTTCTCCATCCGAATTATCCTTATTAATTCTCTTCAAAGATGAAGAAACTGGGACTTAGAAGATTAAGTAACTTACTCAACATTAAAGCTCATTAGCAGTAAGTACCCTTAGCAATCATTTCCTAAGCACATATGCTGAGCTGGGTGCCAAGTACTTTAAATATATGTAGATGCAACACTGGAGATCAGGTCTGTCTGACTCCAAAGGCCTTGCTGCTTCCCTCACTCTATGCTGCCTTAGGGTTGAAGTCTAAGTACCTGTTTCACAAACAGGTTTTCAGAGTTCCAATCAGTGCTCTCTCTCTATTCTACCACAGTGCCTTTTCATGTTTTTTATATAAAGATAAGAAAAATGAACTTAATCCAGAGCAACATGACAATGCCATAATGCCATTACTCTTTCATAGGGTCCCTATATTGCAGAAGAATGAAAGAAACCATGAAGAGTGCTAACATTATGAATTTAAAAGTAATGTATAATGCCAATTATAAAGTGATGTTCTAATAAGTAGTTAAGGTTGTCCCTTCCTGACTCAGATAACATATAAATTTCAATATCCAGAAAAACATTAATGTAATTTCAAAATATAAAAACAAGAATTTGATCATCTTAACTCAAGTGTATTCAGAAATGGATTATCTACGAAAGGGAAACAGAAGTACTTATAATCAAAAACACATTCTCATTTATTTGAACACACTTTTGAAATTATTCTGTAATGTATGCAATGTTATGGATATTCACATTTCAAATTAAATAATTAAAAATACTGTTCATTAGGCCATTCATAATGTCCACAATATAGATGGCAACACTGAGAAACAAACACAGGGCAAGCAGTACGCATTCTAATTTGCTGATGGATTAACTAACACTTTACAGGGTAAAGAAAAAAAGAGAGATAAAAGAAGATTTAGTTTAAAAGTTTTTTCTTGCTGTTAAAAAAAAAAGGAATCATTTTAATCATCACACTCAAAAGCAGTGTCAGACTTTCACTTGAATTGCTTTTCTAACCAGCAATAAATAAAAGTGCTCACTTTAGCCCTGGCTGGGTGGTTCAGTTGGCTGGAGAGTTGTCTCACACACCAAAGGTTGTGTGTTGAATTTCCAGTCAGGGCACATACCTATGTTGTGTGCTCAATCCCTGGTCAGGGTGTATATGGGAAGCAACCAATCAATGTTTCTCTCTCTCTCCCCTCCTTCCTCACTCTTAAAAAAATATCCTTAGGTGAGGATTAAAAAAATAATAAAATAAATACATATATAAAAGTGCTTACTTCATTTATACATTACTACCTTAGAGCAGCTGCATAGTATCCCACCTGTCAATCATACATTTCATATGAATAATACCCATATGAACAAGATGTGTCAGCATGCTTCTCATGCAGATAAATGGAATAAATTGATTTTATCCATAACATTCCATCTAACATCAAAATCCATTAAAAACATATATCTGTTAATATTCTAAGAACTCAAAGAATATGTGAAGACTAAATTTAGAAACATACTACTGATTGTTTTGGTTATTAACATGTAAAAATTTTAGTACCTGTAAAATATGTATTAAATATTCATTCAGAGAATTGATAATATTGGCACTAGATGGTGCTATCCCATCAGGTAAGTCTACTCCTTTAAAAACAACATTTGATCCTTCTGATTGCCGTAAAAGACTGGTTTCTTTTTCAAGATGATCAATCTGAAAACAAAGAGTTTAGGAATGAGAATCAAATCTCTTATACCCAAAGGGAGACAAATTTAAAAGCATCCACTAAATATTTTTTAAAAGTAGATATATGAATGTCCTGCCAGGAATTAATTAAACCATAATTTAATTTCTATTTAGAAATGCCTTAGTATAGCCCGGGCAGTGTGGCTCAGTGGTTGAGCATAGGCTAATGATCCAGGAGATTGGGATTCAACTCCGGGTCAGGGCACATGGGCTGGTTCAGTCCCCAGTGGTGGGCATGCAGGAGGCAGCTGATTAATGACTCTCTCATCATTGATGTTTCTCTCTCTCTCTCCTCTCCCTTCCTCTCTCTGAAATCAATAAAGACATATTTAAAAACACATAAAAAAGAAATGCCTTAGTATACACTTAGAATTTTTATATTCTTTTATATTATAAGGCACTTATTTTTCCACTTAACTTTATAAAAAAAGTCCAACCAGGTGTTTTCTTAATGATGAAAGAATTAATTTAAGGGGCATTGTCTAATAAGTCATTTTTTCAAAAATTAAAAGTTTCACATTATACTTATGTTCAATGCTTAGCATTATCTTTTATTTGATAAAGTTCTCACCTTTAAATTTGCTTTTGCTAACTGCTGAGAATAATTTATAGCCTCCTTCCGAGCTTCCCTGAGCTCCTGTCTTAATTCTTCATTCCTCCCAGTAAGCTGATCAACTTGGGCTTTCAAATGGAGACTGGCATCAAAGATTCCTTCTGCATTCTTTGATTCTATAGCCTAACAGATTTAGATTATATAGAAGAAATGTGAAGAAAAACACTAAAATCATAGTTTAAAAATCTACTTTTAAATAAATTCATATTTAAGCATTTTACTATTCCCATTGCCATGTATAATAACAAAATAAGCCAAATGTATTTATTTATGAATTTAAATTTATAAAACTCTATTTTAACTCACATCAGTATTACCAAGCATAGTAAGTACTTCATTATAACAATTAACAAACATCTAGCTAATCTTAGTAGACTGATAGACTAGCAAAACAACTGAACAGGAATAGGATGGCAAGGGGTCACATCTTAACTAATCTCTTACTAGCTCGGCAAGTTACTTCAATTCTTTATACCTTAGTTTCCTTACCTCTAAAGAGGAGAAAATAATATTAACTGTCAACTTCACAAGGTTTTTATATAGTCAAAATGTGATATATAGGAAAATACTCTGAAACTATGCAGCACCTGAATTTAAAGCATGAGCAAAGGAATGAAAAAGTTACTACATCCAGTTAGTGAATTTTTCATTGCTTCCTCTCCACATTGAAGCAAACATGGTAACAAAGGCAAAGTATGATAACATAGAATTATCCAAGAGTGCTGGATAAGAAAAACTAGTATGTCAAATATTAAAGTATCAAAGCAGCTTCACTCGTCCTAATTCTCCAATAGTCATAAACCCATGTACACATCTACATAATACATACATATATATATATGTATATATATACATACACACACACACACACACACACACACACACACATTTGGACTTTAAAAGAACTATATGGAATAAACCTGTTAAATGCAAAGTACAGCTTCAGAAAATGAAGGTTGAAGACAAAGTGACAGGATGAGTAAAACCAAATGTAATCTCATAATCAGGAAGGTGAACTGGCATTTAACTCTGGGTGGTAGATTTATAAAAGTAAGCCTTTACCCTAATGAGATCAAAGTAGGACAAGTTATTCTAACTCAAAGGGGATACCAGGAAGACAGAAGTAGGTAGAAGGGGATATTCTGATGGACAACAAAGTCGTCTAGTTTGTTGTCTTGCTAAGAAATAGCACCATGCTGTCTACATGGCCTTTTGGTAAAACAAGACTAAATTAGATAGTGATTAGGGGCACTGAAAAAAACAACAACTATAATAATAGCAAGTGAACTGAAGTGCATAAACTAGAATTATCTGATTTCAAGTGTCATTGATTCTGAAAATTTCTTAGAGGGGGTATTATTAGGTTATTTGTGAGTTTTAGACAAGGCATATGTTTCAGAAAAAAGAATGATAACCCAGAATAAAAGCAGATAAAATCTACGGGAGCAGTGGGCCTAAGAAGGCCAGAGGCTGTCAACTGAAATAGAACTCAAAATTTTCTGGGCTGTTCATTTACTAAATAGTTTCCCTTGGAGAATAAAGTTTGATCTGAGATTCAATATTAGTAGTGGGCAGCATTATAGACAAAAGATGTTCACATAAGAAAGCATGAAGAATCATTTTAGACATTCAAAATACCAATAGCAAAGGCAAAAAAAAGTCACCAACCAGAGAAGAAGTCAGAATGAGTAATATATAGAAGGAATCAAATCACTCTCATAAATTACGTCAAATGGCTGTCTTGCCTCAGGAGGTTTTTATCATACCAGTCTCTATCTCTCTAATAAGATAGTGTCATTAAAAAAAAGTATTCAACTATTGACTAGTCATCACTAAAAAAGCAATTCAATGAATAATGAGAATTTTTTTCTATTTAAATCAAGCACAAATTTGGGAAACAACATAAATGTGGATGGATTATATAAATAACATTAAAAATCTAAATCTAAAATGTACATTTTATTTGTTTATTTAATTATCATTAATTCTTTAAAACTTTTTAAGTCCTTATATGGTAAATATAAATAGATTATTTGATGGCTAAAATATTTCCTATAACAATGCCTAATTCTTAAATATTTAAAATATTCTTACTACACTCTATTACACTTCCAGTTTTGTAGCATAAGGCCCTAATAGGCCTACCCTCCCACATTTAACAAGTGAATGCAAAAACGCCAATTTAAAGGTTCTAGAAAATAAACAAAAGCAAGCATATTTGGGAGAGGACTTGGAACTTTAAAAATGGAACCACCCAGGAGTGACTTGCCATGGATAAGGCTTTCCTGAGGGCAGCCTGCCATTGCAGTGACCTGTCAATTTTCTGGCCCAGAACCAGAGGACAGAGCCAGCCCAAAGCCACAGGAAAGTGAAAGGGGAATCCAGAAAGAAAAAAAGCTAGCAAAAGGGATTTCTAAATTCTGTGTAAAAACTCTGCCAGGTCTAAGGCTGACAGTTGAAGCAGAAGAATGGAGATGAGAGGAAAGTATCAGTGAGCTTAAAGAAAACCAATAGCAATTATACAACTGGGAAAAGACAAGACAACAAATTAGGGAAAAAATGAACAGAGCTTCAGGGACCTGTGGACAACACCAAAAGGTCTAAAATGTTTCACTGGAGCCCTGGGTGGGTGGCTCGGTTGGTTGGAGTGTCATCCCGCACACCAAAAGGTGGCAGGTTCTATTTCCAGTTAGGGCACATACCCAGACTGCAACTTCGACCCCTGGTTGGGGAGCATATAGGAGGCAGCCAGCCGATCAATATTTTGCTCTCTCTCTTTTCCTCTCTCTAAAATAAATTTTTTAAAAAAATTTAAAGAACACACTATCTCTTATTAAAAAAATAAAATAAAATGTTTCACTGGAGTTCCAGAGAGAATGGTACAGAAAAAGTAATTAAAGAAATGACTGGTGGAAAACTTCCCAATTGCGGTGAATATCGTAAGTAAACAGACTCAAGCAGCTCAGCATAACCCAAACAAGATACATATACACATACACAAATGTGTGAGCACACACACCCAGGCACATTATAGTCAAACTGGTAAAAATCAAACATAAAGAAAAAGTTCTGAAAGCAGCCTGAGAAAAAAATACACATTACATACAGGGAACAATGACACAAATGACAGCAAATGTCTCATCGGCAACTATAGAGACCAACTATAGTGAACAACATCATTAAAGTGATGAAACAACAAAATGAAACCATTAATATAAAAAGATGACTTACATTAACTAGTCTTTCAAGACTAGGAATTATTAGAGATGTTTCTCCTCCTTTAACATCAGGATCTTTCTGCATTTCCTTAATAGCTTGCAATATTTCTTTCATACCTCCTTCAAGTTGTTTATTTTCTTCAACT
This sequence comes from Miniopterus schreibersii, assembly GCF_964146895.1. NCBI lineage: Eukaryota > Metazoa > Chordata > Mammalia > Chiroptera > Miniopteridae > Miniopterus > Miniopterus schreibersii. Next base: position 114,302,151 of record NC_138102.1, on the reverse strand, counting down.
AACTCTTTTACTAAAATGACATATGTTTCTCATTGAATGAATACATCTTTTTCACAATTTGCCCTATTCTATATAGATGACAAATGGCTCACATATAGTAAAAGTAACCCACTTATAAAATGCAAATGCAAATAAATATACGAAAAAAGTTCAACTACAAATCCAATGTGTGAATAGCTGAGCTGAATAATACACCTACTGAAATCATGTGCATATACATATATCTCATAGCTTAAAGAAATACATAAATCATATGTGTACTTTTTACCTTATATTAAATTTTTAAAAAAATTGTTTACTTTCATTAGAGAACAAAATAGAAAAAAATAGACTTATTTATCATCACAAAAATATTCTAAGAACATTCTCTGAATATGAATATAGCCAAAGCAAACCAAATGGATGAAAGAGAAACTAACATTTATACCTTATGGAGGTAATTAAAGCTAAAATAGATTAGAAAACAGAGTATATTACAGTCCTTTCAGACCCGTGATTTTCAGTATAGGATAAATAAGTTCAGAAAAATAAGAGATAATACTAACATTTATTCTGAAATTTGGCTATTATTGTTTTACTTCTTTCTAAATCTCTTTCCTTTTCAATTAGTTCTCTTGAAAGAAATTCACTCTGAAAAAAGCATAAAGAAAATAAATTAACTTTTTTACAAGATATCACAATAGTTTAGTTTTGAAGTTTTAAGGAAGTGTGATCAACTGAGGTGTAACACACCAAATACAAGCTATAGAGACATAATAACAGTCATAAAAATAAAATAAAATCTAAACAGTAAGACAGACAGTGATTTTCTTCCCACTTTCTCCCTCCCTGCCACACCTATGGCAAAAAGCAAACAGATATAAAGAAGGTTTTGTCTTTAGTATCCCAATTATCTCTTTTAATGTTCACACTACCTGTTCTGACTGGCTTCTATGATGTTCAAGCTCTATTTCTGCATTTCTACTCTGTGCTTCCTTGATCAATAAATCCTGTGCTATGACTTCACTCTAAAGAAATATTTAATAAATTAGGCAATCAATGAGTTCATATCAAATATATTGCATTTTTAGATTTTTAAAAAATAGAATGTGCATAAATTAATGTTACTGTGCATTTTTTAAAATCTTATAATTACTACTTATAGAACTTTGTTAGAAAAGTTATAAAGAGTTAATAAAAAAGCAATCCCAGGAATATAATTTGGAGGAAAGCTCACCTGAGATCTAAGAAATACTACTTCTCTCCATAGCTGTTCTGTAAAATTTTCAAGTGGATCTATCTGAGATAATTTTGATTGTGCAGTAATAGGCACAGGGTCTGGAAGATTAACTTCAAATTTACTTTTCAAAATCTCTGCCTGAAAAGGTACTTCACTTTTTCTTATATCTTCCTTCAAACTGCTATCGGCGTATTTTATTTGGGTCTGAACCTGCTCATCTTCTGATGCTGCTACTTGTGATATATCCACGTCAGCTTGAGTTTGTTGACAAAATGTTGCAGATTTTTGCCTAAATGATAAGTTCTGCATTAAGTCTGAAGCTGTTGATAAGGCTTGTAAAGATGAATTGCTTTTTTGTGTGAAACTTGTTTTCTCAAGTGCCTGATGGCTTTCTGACACTTTCTTCATAGAGTCGTCAGAAAGAGAGTGTAAGAAGTCATTTATTTCTTCATGACTCTCCCTACTAAAGGTACTGACTAATGATTGTAGATTTCCTAAAGATTGTAGACATGGTGCTTTAAAAATCTCCCTTATTGTAATAGTTTCTGGAAGTGTATTATCATTTACTTGGGTAGATGAGGAATGTGTAGTTAAAGAGACAAAAGGATCCACTTCACTTGCTACACTATGATGAACTTCAGATAACATTCTTGATAAGGATCCTATGGTCATGTTCTCTTCTGACTCTTTTGGATAAGATTTTGGAATACTGAATGATGCTCTCCTATGCAGCAGCTCTATTTTATCTGATTTCCTAATCTGCATTCAAAATAAATAATGTCTCATTAATCAGTCTTTTAATCAACAGAATATTTAAATAACAAAACATTTTTCTTTTACTTAACAACTATTAAAAAAACAATGTCCAAAATGAGATAATGGGGCAGAAATGAAAGAACTGACATTTTTCTTTATTTTCTTTCCCATAGCAAATACTGTTTACCTTCGAATGTGCTACGTTCATATTGTCAAGGCTCATGAAATCAAATTTTCTTTCTCCCATTCTACTTTCTTGAGAGAAGCTTTCTGTTAGGTTCAGGTCCTCAACTGTTAATCCTACATATAAAAGATATAACAAATTAGACAAAAAAATCTCTCCTATTATTTCAATTCTTTCATTCTTAAAAACTAGAGGTGAAGGAAGGCCTGGGGAGAGGGTGGGAGGGGGGTGGAGGGTATCAAGGAGGGGACATCTGTAAAGCTTTCAACAATAAAGATAGATAAAATTTTAAAAAACTAGAATCAAGTTTTAATTCAAAAAAAGGTAGATTATTTCCAAAATCCTTCATCTACATGTAGCCTATATAACCTCTGATTTGACTCACTTTTAATAAGATATTAATAGAGAAACTAATATAAACTTTATCTTCTCTATCATTCCTTATCCGTTCTATATATGAAGTATTAATAAGTACTAAAACAGTTAAAAGACACATATAAAGTAGACAAGAATCATGAATAATGAGAAAACTGGTTCATATACTAATAAATTACAAAGTCTTGCCCTTTTAGAAATTTTTTGATGTATTATAGAAACCAAAATGCTAAAAAATCCCAAAACAAACAAACAAAATAATCTATTATTCATAGGGACTTATGGACTTAGACCAAGTTAAAAACAAATCTCTTCTCTATGATCTTCAATAGCTATGACACCTAACCAACTGTTCTCTTTATCTTTTTCTCACGTAAGATAAACAAAAAAATGTTAATTTTTTATTCGACAAGACATTATGTAGTAAAGAATAATGTATTAAGAAAGTTTTCAATGCATAACTCTCTTAAGAAAAGATAACGTATTATCAGTAACACATATTAACATAAAATTACTAAGGTTTATCATTACTAATCACAATTTATTGATGTTGTCTACAAATTAATAGAGGCTTTACTGTAAATTTTTCAAAGTCCATGGTTTGTTTTTTATTTACTTGTTTTACTGTTTGTTTGTTTGTTTTTACCGGTTTCAGACTTAGGACTGAACCCAGTAATGCTCATTTAAATAATTTTCAGTGGGCCATTATTTTCATTTATTAAACTTATAGCAGAACCACAGTAATACAGCAATAATATTTCTAACATACATAGAATTTCAGATCCAGACAATTTATTTTTCCAATGATTCTTTTAACGGTTTGGAATAACTGAGTATACCTGAAGTTGCAGTTCTTTTTCCTTTTTCTTGAGCCATTTGGCGAATTTTTTTTTTCAGATCAAGCCGTTCTTCCTCTAAACTTTCAATCTACAAAGTATAAATGATTAGTATTTTCCTTTAGTTCAACCAGAAAAATAACCAATTGATTACTGCACTTGCCTCTTTCAAAAGAATCTGGTTTTCAGCTCTATACTGTTGCTGTTTCAAACTTTTGCTATTTCTAAATTCAGTTAAGTCAATCATTGTCTTCGGCTCAAGACCTAAAATAGAAAGCAATATGATTAAAACCTTATCAACATTCAAATGCACTACAAAAACTTCATATGGAAACTAGTTATCATCAAGCAACTGGTTATAATTTATTAAGTCAGCATCACTAAGGAATAGGGTGCATTTTGTACAAGAATTTTCCTGATGTTTGAACTGTAACCCTCCAAGTTTAAATTTTATCACAATTATTAATGGAAATCCTGACAAAATCTGTTTAGGGTCCGTCTTCTCACAAGCAGACTTGGATTGAATAAAACGAACTTGGGTTCAATTCCCACTCTTAGCTATTCACTAAGTCACAGGGATGAAACTGTGTATGTATATATATTTTTTGGTTTGTTGTCAGGGATATAATAAAATCAACCCAAATAAGGCGCTTAGTGCAGTGCCTGGCACATAGTACTAATTATTTAATATCAAGAATATCAGTTGCTCTGCCTGTGGAGTAGCCACTCTCTGTCTCAGTGCTTCATTAATAAACTCCCTTTCGCCTGGCCGGGCATGGCTCAGCGGTTAAGCATCGACCTATGATCCAGGCGATCAGGGTTCAATTCCCGGTCAGGGCACATGCCCGGGTTGCGGGCTGCAGCCGATCAACGACTCTCTCATCATTGATGTTTCTATCTCTCTCTCCCTCTCCTTTCCTCTCTCTGAAATCAATAAAGATATATTTTAAAAAAATAAAAATAAAAAATAAAATAAACTCCCTTTCACTTTAAACTAAAAAAAAGGAGAAAGAATATTATCATGACTAGTCTGGTGCTTTCAGTGTATATGTCTCCTAACTTCCTATTACTTAAGCAGCTCTGCTCTGAAAACCAGATATCAAGATCGTCTCAAGTAATTATAACCAAATTTTATAGCCTTTATGGGTACAGAAAATCTGGTGTTTTTGATAGCTATCTGAATGGCTCAGTCACCTTTAGGAATTTCTAGACTAAAGTTGGCTATGATTTGATGTCAAGTTATCTATCAGAAGTTTAACTTGAGGTCCTAGCATGACTCTGGGTCTTAGTTAGACACATTTTTACAAAAAAATAATCTGTATAAAATACTCATTTTTCCTTCCTCTAGAGAACAGTTTTTATAGATGATTATATTAATTCTAAGAAAGCATTAACTGATAATTACCAAGTAAAATAAAATCATTATTTAGACCTTTACTTTCATTTTAAAGTAGCAATTTAGATTGGACTGTCATAACATTAAAACTAGTAATATTCACTAATAAACTATTAAAATCAACATATATAGACTCTCAAGCTATATTTACTAATTATTTCTTAGAAACAATAGTAACCTCAAAATATTCAACTGAAGAAAATCTTAAGCAGTCTAAATTATAAAAATTAGTGCTTAAAAGTCTTAAAAAGGTTTAAATAGTATTTCTAAATGTCCTTAAAAATTCTTATGAAACAAGAGTATTTTACAAACTGACATGGATTTTGTTGAAACTTACTTTTGTTGAAAAAAATTAAAGGGTTAATTTCTAATATGTGGTATTAACTTAGTAGACTTTCATTTTTTAAACCAGCATTTATTACTGAGGAGATCCTGGCCTGCACAGAGCAGTGCTACAGGCTGCCCACCCACCATCCCAACCCCATCAAATTCCCAATCGCACTTTTATTTGTTTTAAACATTTTTACAAAAGAATTTATTTGAAAAATAAAGCATTCAACAATTTAAAAACAATAATAAACAATCAAAAGGAAAAGCTGAAAATGACTTGACAATTAGGATTGCGCAAAATACGTATCTTAAAAGATGACTCACCCACACGCTCTCTAAGTGCCTCATTTTCATCAAGGATATCATTGATCTTCATCTCAAGTTTATTGATTTCTTTTGTCAATCCTTCAATCTCTCGATCTCTTATTTTAATTTGGTTTTTACAAGTCTTTATTTCAATAACAGCGTCTTCTAAACCATATACTCCCTAAAAAAAATACCCAATCTAATTTAAATATAACATGATTTATTTGACTAAATTATCAAAGTCCTGAATTTATTTTCTTATTAAATCTGTAAACATATACCTAAGGTTTACATCACTAAACTGTGTTTTTTATTGTGCTTTTAAAAAAACAAGTTCCACCCAGCTGGGCGTGGCTCAGTGGTTGAGCTTCGACCTAAGATTCAGGAGATCCCAGTTCAGTTCCCACACAGGGCACATGCTCGGGTTGGGGGCTAGATTCCTGGTTGGGGGCAGGCAGGAGACAGCCAATCAATGACTCTCGTCATTGGTGTTTCTATCTTTCTCTCTCCCTCTCCCTTCCTCTCTCTAAAATCAATAAAGATATTTAAAAAAAAACAAAAAAAAACAAGTCCAGTAATGATGAAGGAAAATGGAAGACTTGAAACTTCCCAGCAAAGCACCCTAATAGCAAAGTGATTCAGAGTAATACATATAAAACACTTCACAAAATATAGAAAATAAAAGTTAAGGATCAATCGGCGATATCATTAGAATATGTAAGTCATTAGTTGCCTGACTTAGTGGTAATCAGATTTTAAAATATAAAAAGTATAAAGTCAGGCTCTGTTGCCACAGTAGGCAATAAAACAGTCTGTGTTATAACTTTTATCAAGCTAACCAAGTGTCACATCTACATGGTGGCTCAATGACACGGATTACAAAGAACCTAATTCTGCTGCCTCACCAAAGCTGATTATCTGGGCAAAGGGTTTGAAAACAATTCTCCTGCCAAAAAGTAAATACTACCCAAAAGTCTGAATAGTTTAGTATAAAAGGATTAGGATAACCTTTATCATACAATACTTCTGGAATGCTTTTAAATCTAAGCAGTAAACAGCAAAGAGCAGTCTAACTGTGGGTGGCAAGGAAAAATCTAAACTCCCTGAATGAAGAGATAAAGATAAGTACCGATTCATAGTCTTTTAATCGCTTCAGAGTCTCGACCAGTTCCTTATCCTTTTCCTGAGCGTCGGCCTCAGCCAGCTCAGCAGTCCTCTCGGCCTCCTTAGTCTTTTCTTCTAAAAGCTGAACCTTAGAGTGCATTTTCATGAAGTGAGTCTGCTGAGAAAGTGTTGAAGTGCCTACAAGGTAAAAGCGACAATCATAAATGAGCTGAATTGACTACTCATTGCTTTAAATCACTGATTCCAATATGGGGTGCAGGAAAATGGTATATCACTCAAAAGTCCTTTTAATATTATAATTTTATATTTGTAAATAAAGTTATATTTTGGTTTTATTAATAAAACAACCTCAAAAAGTAAAGTTTAATAAAATCTCAGCTGAAGGGGTAGGGATTATAAAAGACTGCAAAACATTGCTTTACAGAGAATGATCATTGTGCAAAGACTGCTAGCATATTTTTCTAATATTCAACCTCTCTTTTGTCCACTGTAATAGAACTATGGACTTTTAGCTGAACATATGACCACTTGAAATAAACACTAAATTTCTACTTACACTCCAGCAGCTACGTGCAAGTCATGTGACTAATGGGATATAGACAGAAAAGCCATGTGCACATTTCAAGAAATGTGGTGGGTTTGTTTTTTTTGAGGATGTACTGTAATTTACTGAGAGCCTCCCCTCTCTGCCCTCACAGTCTCTAGGTCACTTTTAGATCTTGTGTGCTAGCCCCAGGAAGATGGCTGGGGGCCTGGGCGAAGAGTACTGCTCCATGAGGCCCACAAGGTGGCTGTAACTGTCTTCTTCATTCTGCATGAACACAGCCTGCAGATTCAGCTCCTCGTAAAGTGCCTTCACCCAGGCCACCTTCTCAGCCTCTTGCTGCCCATAATTTTCCTGCAGGATCTGACGCTGTTCCAGAGAGGCCCATTGCAGACAATGAACCAACAATCAGCCAGCTGTATTTGTTGTCCTGGATGTCTATGCCAATCTTGCCTGTCACACTGGAGTCCCCAAAGAGGTCAAGGTAATCATCCTGAATCTGAAAGAGCTCTCCCATCTCCAGCAGGATCTTCTTGGCATTGGCATATTCCGTCTCCTCTTAATGCCCGCCATATACCTAGCAGCAACTACACGAAGGCAGAAAGAGTAGAAAGCTACCTTATACTTGACAACAGATTTGTACCTCTTTCCAGTAAATCTGCCAAGACCCACATTGCCTGCGGGGCTGTGGTGAGGTCCCGCGGTCTGTTCAATCTCCATCAGATAGGAACTCTGCAGGAAGAGTTCGATCAGGTTCAGGTAATAAGCTGCTCCCGGCAGTAGAGCTTCAGCAGTTGGTAGATACATGCTTCCAGAAGCATAACTTCACTGATGGCATCAAAACCTATGCCTAGCTTCTGATACCAGCAGATCTGCCCCTCTGCCAGGTGAGGGATGAATCCATAATGTTGTCTGACATCAGGAAGAAAGCTTGGAGCAGTTCCATGCACCAGCCCACAGTTATGGCCCACTGGAGACTATCAGCATCCTGCTTTCTTGGTTCCACCAGATCCTGGAATGTTATGAGCACTGTCATGCACCGCTGACACTTGCCTCCAACAGCATTGTTTCCAGGACCTCCTTGAGCCAGGCAACAGCATCTCCTGTACCTGAATGTCCCATGTCATCCTCAGTCAGCACCCTGACAATTTGGGAGAAGTGCTGGATGAAACTCCACTTTTTTTTTTGTCATATATATCCAATTTCTGGTCTCCATTCATTCTGTTCCTGGATGCCAGTCAAGAAATGTTTTTAAAGGAAAGAAGTGAATCTTTCTTTTTTTTTTTCCTTCCTCCTGGTAGGTGAAATATAAATATTGAGGCTGGAATACAAATGGTCTTCTTAGGACATGAGATGGAAACTGCATGTTGAAACAGGCAGAGTAACAAGATCCTGACATCTGATATTTGTGCAGCTATCACACTAACCCTCAACTAGTTGCCTCAATTTTGTTTATATCATGAAAAAATGTATTCCTATCCTGTTTAAACCAGTTACATTTGATTTTCTGTCACCTGCGGCTAAACTTAAACCTAATTAATAGCTTAAAAAAAATCCCTACTTTATCTTACCAAACTGTTGTTCGAACAAAATATAGTATTCCTACCATTGTAAAATTTATTGAAACAAATCATTCTTATTTTCATCCATAATAAACATCTACTGATTTACTGGACATACACGTATGTATTGGAATTGGACTAGTGTAGGAGATCACATCTGTATAAGAAATGAGTCCTGCTTTCTGGAGCAAACAGCCTAGCTAGGGAATGTGACAGAGGCTAAGTTGTCCTCAATATCTATTCTCCCTTCTTTCACACGGCTCTCCACAATATTTACCTACCTATGCTTAAATATGTGCTCTTTGCTTCTTGTCCCTTCTTCCTTTATCTTGCTCTTTGGAATGTGGATGTGAAGCTAAAGCTCCATTTTGTATGAGGCAGATGAAGGCAACACCCCTGTACAATGGTCTAGATTCAGGCATTTCCTAATTCCATCGCACAAATGAGAAATAAATTTCTGTTTTGATTTGCACCATTTTTCAAATCTGTTTCTGACAGCTAAACCTAATCCTAACTAATGAAGGGGCAAACACCACTAGCTGTCATATTTACAAGTTAAATTCAAGAGGTAGAGTATACTCCAGTACACAGATCTGTGGCTTTAGGGGTCTTGTGCTATGACTGACTGAAGTGTCATTAGATAAGACCTCTTCCTTATTTAATAGCAGAGATCAACTGCCCACTTCCTCCTGGTGGCTGGAATATGTAACACCCATAACATCAGTCATCCTTTTAAAGCAGTTTAAACTACTGTCAAAGTATCATTCTAATACATACATTATACACACACATATAGAAATGAATATATCAAGTGGGCCTAGATGCTGCTCAACAATCAAACTACATTTCCCTAGCCTGTTCATTCTTCCAGGGGACCATTCTATACTTTCTCTTTTCTATTCTCATCTCAAACTTCAAATACATATTCCTCTATCCTTACTTTCAGCCAAGAACCTTGCTTCCTGATTACTGAGAGAACAGAAGTAGTAAGTAGAAGTCCTACAAGTTCTCACCATCAGGACACCTACCCAGCCACCTGCATCTATCTGTATCTATACACTCCACCTTCCGTCCTGTTATTACAAATGAAATCTCTGTGCTCCTAAGGCCAACTACTTGACTGAAGCACTACATTACCACCCCATTGCCTTCTGAAGGATACTGCTCCAGAAGGTTCTTCTCTCCCTCCCCTATTTCATTGCTTCTTCTTTAATGGATCTTTCCAATTAACCTAAAAGCATGATTATTTCTTCCATTTTACAGAGAAAAACACTTTTATCATTCCTCTTTCCCCTCAAGCAACTACTCTGTTTTTCTCATTTCCTTCATAGAAACCACTCCTAAAGAGTCTATATCTGTTCTATTTTATATTGAATGATTTACCCTTGAATCAAAAATGACCACTGCTAAATCCAATGATCAATTTTCAGTGGTCGTATTGACTTAGCAGCAGCAATAAATATAACCCTGAACACAACTGTATCTCTTCCTTGATGACATTGTTTATGTGGTTTTCAGAACTCTGCATGCTCCTGGTTTTCCTCCCACCTTTCTGACCATTCCTTTTCATTTTCCTTTAGTTGTTCCTTTTCATCTCCCCAGCCTCTAAAGTAAAAGTATTCCAGGGCTCAATCGTTAGATTTTTCTTCTTAACCAATATTTCTTCCTTGATCTCAGCTAGCCTCATGATTTCAACTAGCATCTTTATGCATATGGTTCCCAAATTTACATCTTTAGCCAAGATTGCTCTCTCAGACTTTTCTATACAAGGGCTTACTTAAAACTTTCAAATGTCTAATAAGCATATTAAATTTAATATGTGTTGTTTAACTAAGTACCTGGTCATCACTAAACCTGCCCTTTCCACAGCCCTTCCCAGTGTTCAAATTAAACATCCTGATAACTCTTCCTCTTACATCCTACATCTCATCTGTCAGCAAATTTTATTTCTATCACCTTCAAAATATATCCAGACTGACTACATGTAATAGCTCCACTGCTTTAAGCTACTATCACCTCTCCAAAGATTATTATTAATATTATTGCAATAGTCTTATAACAGGTCTTCCTGCTTCTGTCCTTACCCCTCCTATACTCTATGGAAGACACAGTCTAAGTCAAATTATATCACTCCTATCTTCAGAAACTTTCTTTGGTGTTCCTTCTCACTTAAAATAAAAGCCAAAATCCTTACAACAAACTTTAAGGCCCCATATGATATGGCTCCTGGTTACCTTTCTGATTTCATCATGCCCCACTTGCTCATTCTGCTCCAGCCCCAAAGGCTTGTTCCTGAAACATACATGGTTCCTGAAACATACATGCCTCAGTGCCTTTGCACATATTACCACTGCTTAGGAACACGTGCATGGCTCACTCCTTCACTTCCTTTAAGTCTTTGTTCAGATATTCTCAACCACACCACCAACCACAACCACCATTATATCACTGACAGTTACATAAACATACATAGACTCACTCATTGCTCCTCTGTGCCTAATTATTTTTTATCTTCAGCAATTACAATAAATATGTCATAAATTTATTCTGAATAGTTTGCATTAATGTGCTTTCATGTAACTATAGTATCTAGTGCTGTGGAAGTATAAGACCACTGATGTTATAAGGGCTTATCTTCAGAGTATTTGATGTGTTAGGCAAGGCCGTATCACCCAGGGTCAAAAGAATATGATAAGACATTAAGTTGGGTAAGGTTAATTCAAATGTTGACAAATTAACTTACTGCTGAAAATTATGCGCAATGCTGCCACAACGATCAAAATTTTACTGTCTTCCATTCTTTGTTAATTACAAAGAAGGGGATTAAATAAATACAATCAATTACATCACCATTTTTCATTTCTTTCATACAGCCAACCTAGTAATAAAAGTTAATGTAATTTTCATCAGAGAAAAATTACAGAAAATATTTCCATCATTTACAAATTTAACTAGTAAGATATGTAGTTAATATCCCATATAATTTTTGAAAACTTAATAAAATTCAAATAGAGAAAAATCAATAATATGTCTATTGTGAAATGATTTTTTAAAAAATATTTTAAAATGTAACAATATATAAACTAACTATATTTATAAAATATTAAATTACCTTTGTTTCTTTGGAGTTCATTTTTCAAATCTTCAATAATAAAAGTATTTTTTTCCATTTCTTTTGTATATTGTTGTACTTGCTCAGTGAGCATTTTAATATGACTATCCCGTTCTTGTATACCCTATAAAATATTTCTGATTACATATTATCTTTTTATGAATATTAGCATACATTTTAGAAGTAAGAAAAAAGGTAGGTCTTGTTTTTTTAATAAGACTGTAAAATATATTTTTTGTGGGTCAAAACTATGCCTTTTACTATTTTATGTATCTCAACTGCACTATACAACATTAAGTACACTGCCGTCACTCTAATACTTAAAGATGATTTAATGGCTAACACTCCGGCAAATAGGAATTCTAGAACTCTCGAATATTTGTGGCTTCTTAGGGCTTCTTTTATGTTACTTTTCTCAATCATCCATCCAATTCTATCTTTTTACCATTTTGCTGTTTGCGTTTAGCTCTTTGCATTCTCATTTACTCAACTTAGCTTTTATCCATACATCATTCAAAATTACTGTCTCTTCAAATTGTTCTTATTTACCAAATATTTCCAAAATTTCCTTCTTTCTTTTGAACTATGAGTATAGAGCACTGATAATTGAAGAGTAACTTCTTTCTGTATGAACATATTTGTACTAAAAATAAAATCCTTATGTAGTACAGTCAAATTATAACTACACTCTTAGCTTATTTCACATTGTACAGGACATTTCAGCACTAAAGTACAATAGAATAAACTTTAATAACAGAGTATTAAGATATTTTTAAATTTCTAAGTTTTTAATAGTTTCATATTAAATAATTCCCAATCAAAACAATGAGTATATTATCCACATCAACGTAGAAAAATACATAAAATAATTCTATTCCCAATTCGAAACTTAACTCTAATTTTTTGTGGGACTGGATGGTGTAAGAAATTTCAAGAGAATTTATTATATATCCAATAGTGCAAGCCACTAGATTAGGCACAGGTTATATAGTAAGACACAGTGCAAGGTTTCATTGCCAACTTTAATAAAGCTGGTTGATAAACCAAATTTTGAGGTTTTACCTGTTGTAGAGCCATAACATTACTTTTATCAGCATCAAGCTGGGCATTTTTCAGTTTCTCCCTCAGTTTATGTAACATTTGCTGATATTCAATAATTTCATCATCTTTAGAAGACAAAATTAACTAGAAATAAACAAAATAGAATCGGTTACACGCGAGAAAAATTAATAAACCATTCCTTATTTATGATAAATAACAGATACCATCAGGGGATTTCAAAAAAATACAGGAAATAAAATTCTTTAACATGAGAAAGTATCAGCAACTGTTGAATAATCATTTTTCCTTTTGTGTGTACAACCTGAAGTTCAAATAAGAAATGATTCCAAAATACACATTGTAGTTTTTGCTTTTAGAAATTGAATCTAAATAATCTCACATTTTCAAAACCCATTCCTAAAACAAGGTTATAAACACCTCCACATAATTACAAAAAATGTTGTATAATTAATCTTCATGAAGAAAAGGCTAATGTGCCATTGAGAAGGACAAAGCATCCTGAATGAATGAAAGGCGTCTGCGGTTTATGAGGGAGGCTAGCCCTCCCTAGACAAGGAAGGGAGAGGCCCTGAGCCTCACAACACGCACAGGGTTAAGGAGTTACCACCTACTTCCCGGCATCTCACCGTTGTTTAACACTGTATTGCATATTAGAAAATAGCTAGGGGAGTAGATCTTGAAAGTTCTCATCACAAAAAATAAAAAATTGCAACTATGTATGGTGATGGATGCTAACTGAACTTATTGCAGTGATGATGATTTTGCTATGTATACAAATGTCAAATCACTACATTGTACACCTGAAACTAATGTAATGTTATGTCAATTATACCTCAATTTAAACTAATGTAATGTTATGTCAATTATACTTCAATTTAAACTAATGTAATGTTATGTCAATTATACCTCAATTTAAAAAAAAAAAGGTATTTTGTGTTCTTTGCTAGTAGGACCAATAGCAATCTATAAATTAATTTATAAACTAAATACATAACTCAATAAAATAACTAAAACATTTTAAAAAACTATTTCTGAAATTTGTATTAAGAAACACATTTATAAGGAAGAGTCTAAAAACAGAAAAATGAGAACCGCTTTTTTCAAATATTTAAACAGTAATTAAAACAAGTATACATGGTTAAAAAAGAGTCCTAAAATAAATTTAAATGCAACAAGTTTTGTATGTAATAAAAATGAAACTGTATTTCAGTATGAGAATGATAAAATATTCATTAAATGATGTTTGGACAACAGACTAGCTCTCGTGCATCCATATCTCACTCTTTATACAAAAATTAGTTATATATGCTTTGAAGATCTAAATGTAAAAAATGAAAGTAGAAAATACTACAAGAAAATATGAGAAAATAATTTTATACTCAGAATCCTTCCTAATTATGACACAAAGGCCAAAAGCCATAAAAATACAATAAATTTAACTACATAATATACAAAAAGAATACTTCATAGCAAAAAAATACCATAAAGCCAAAATACAAATGAGAAATTGAAATAATATATTTGCAAAATGTATCACAATTATACTTGTAGCAATTTACTCTATGGATACACATTTTCAAAATATAAATATACAAATATATTCATTAGAACAGTTTCCAGCAGCAAAAATTGGAAACCTCTTAAAAATCACACAATAGGGAATCAATTAAATAAAAAACATAGCTACAAAGAAAAATTACTCAGCTATTAAAAAGAACAATGCAAGATGATAAGCACTGAAATAAAATAATGCTTTTTAAGATACTAAGCAAAGCCCTGGCTGGTGTGGCTCAGTTGGTTGAGCGTTGTCCCTTGCACTAAAAGGTCACGGGTTCCATTCTGGATCAGTGCACATGCTTGGGTTGCAGGCTCGATCCCCAATAGGAGGCATGAGGAAGCAGCTGACTGATGTTTCTCTCTCACATTCATGTTTCCCTCCCTCTCCCTTCCTCTCTCTAAAATCAATAAAAACAATTTTTTAAAGGATACTAAGCAAAAATAAAGTACAAAAGAATACATATGCTACCATTTCTCCTCCAAAAATTAAATATGGTTAAAAACAACTTTTTCCCCCCAGGGGTTGGTAAACTATGGCTCACAGGTTAAATCTGCCTTGCTAACCTGTTTTTATAAAGAGTTATTGGTAAAGAACCTTGCTCATTCATTTACGTATTGTCTACAATTGCTTTCATGCTATAATAGCAGAGTTGAGTAATTATACCAGACACCAAATGGTCTAAAATATTTACTCCCTGGCCTTTTACAGAAAGTTTACTGACCTCTAATTGATTCTGTAGATCTCATTTCCAGTGCTACTGCCTTTGATTAAAATATAGATTATCTGAGCTTCCCAGATGATAACCAATTCCAAATAGCCAATAAGATATAATTATTCGAACCCTGTTAGAAACATTGACTATAGAAGTGATATCTTTTATAATTAGAATTATTTATTCAGAATCATTTCAGACTTTTTTCATAATATGCAATCATTACAATCCTAGCTTCTGATATGGTAAGGCTGGGGATACAGCTGTGCTTGGAGAGTGGTGAGGAAAAAGAGACTTCTGAAAAGACATCTCAGGTAATTCTGAAAGATCCCTTTCTTTACTCCCATTCCCACTGAACGCCAAAAGCTTGATTAATCTGACATGGAAGGAGAGTCAGGAAAACTGACTCTACACTAAAATTTAACCTGGAACTATATAACTAATGTATACAAGGTAATTATGATTTATGCAAAAATAATTAAATTATTTAAAATTATCTATTTTAGATGACAAATACATTATATTTTGGGCTTAGATTTCTACCAGAAAGTTTAGATTCAAGATTAACGCACTGATGTGAAAGAGCTCATTCAATAACAAGTTAGCTAGAGAACTCTGCAGGACAGTTCTTAACAGTTTTTCTAGCTAAGACATTTAATACACTTTATAAAATGCCTAATAAAAATGTCATTGACTATTATAAGGCCTTTAAAGAAAACTAAGACTAAAAAATTGAAATCTAAACTGCAAATGAAAAAGCCATTATATTAACTGAAAAAGGCACCTTCCATTCTTCTACTTTTGCATTGACAGCTGCCATGACTGGATCATCTTCTTCATTTTTTGCTTTAAGAAGATCTGTAAGCTCCTGCACCTAAAAGGCAATAATTATTTCTAAAATTATTGCAAATTATCACAATATAAACACATTTATTATATATAAATATTTATAAATACATTACACACAATATGCATATACATATACATTACAAAAGCATACTCATTACTGGAGCAGTTCTGAAGTTAGAGGTGACATTTAATGGTTTCTATACCTTTATATTTGTATAATTATTTTTCATTAGTAAGAAATTATATTTTTAAGCATTATATATTTTAAATAAGTTTAACCCCATGTAAGTGTGAACAATATATGTTTCTTTGATATTTATAGTATATTTATGGTATAAAACTAAACTTTATGGCCCACAGGGCTGCTAAGAGTCTTTGTAGAAAATTCCCATAATTATTAGCTTTAAAGGACTACTGTATACACATTTATTCAAGTATCACCTTTACACCCTACATGGCAAGAATTATGAGGTATGTGTAAGAAAACTGGAGAAACAGATGTGGACAAATATAACAGCTAGGCAACATATTACAGTATAAAATACTATAGCATAAGACAAAAATCCATCCTAAAAAGTTAAAGTACTATCCAGTTTCAAATAATTAGTAATGAGGCATTATGAGATCTGCGAAAATTAGTCCAACAGAAGTTCTTACTTGAAGCCGATAATGCTCATTTTCTTTTTTTAATTGGTCCATTATATTATCTGTCTGATGCACAATGGCTTTCATTCTATTATATTCATCAGTCATCTTCTCCATTTCCTGTACAGACTCTTCCAGATTTTTTCTCATTTCTTGATTCTGAACTTCAATTTTCTCATTAGCTTCTGTTAAAGTCTAAGAAAGTTAAAGACACTATGATTAAAAACAGTTGAAGAAATTGAAATTTAAGTATGCTAAATTAAAATTGAATAGCATCATTAAGTATCTGTTAGAGAAAAGAAAATTCTTTATAGATCTTAAGTATCAACTGTTGTTGACCAATTAAATCAAATTAATATCAAGAAAACTTAACCTAAGGATCTTAGTTCTTCTTAAACAATGACCAATATAGGCATATAAAAAGAATGAATTTGCAAGATTTGCGACTGCAAAGATGCAATTTATTTCATGTTTTACAAATACACAGATTTATACAGATTTATACTAGAAAATTTAAATGTAAGGCTAAATAGTAGGTATATACTATAATGAAATTAAAGTTTTATAAGAATCATTGCTTTGAACTGACTTCTACCCATTTTACCTGAATTTCATCCAGATATTGAACAAGTTCAAAGTTTTTTTTAGACAATTGTGATCGATAGTCACTGTCTTCTCCTCTTCTTGATAAAAGTGTTTCTTTTTGCGAATCTATTTGTTTCTGATAGTCAATAACATCTTGACGAAGCTGTTCATTCTGAAGGTAGACCAAACACGATATTCTACTTAGTAAGAAACTATCCAGAAAAACAAAATTTTATTCTCTAAATAGTGATCTCAAAACATATCTTTAAAATTCCAAGATTTCACTACCCCTAAAGCCTCACCTTTTTCTTTAGACGTTTGTTCTCCAGAAAAGGACAGGAAAGGGTAATTAGAAATGAAAAAGGGGATATATAATTAAAAGTAATAATTAGAAATTTTAAAAAAAGAGAAATTCTGGAAGGATGAAATATTATTTTGGATAAACAAAGAAAGCAAGAATATTAATTATCAACAAAAACAAAGAACATGTTGATTATGTTAAAAAGATAAGAACTCCTATCAGGATAAACAATGTACAAAAATTATTTGGCTCAGAAGAACCAAATAATAATTAGAACTGACAAGATTTCATGAACAAAAATTTTAAAAGGATGCTGGATAAAAACAAGAGAAATAAGACAGAAATCCAGTACACATTCAATTAGCAAACTAGTAAAGGCTAGCTTATAAAACAGAAAGCAAGATTTATCTACATAGGCCTAAGAGATGAATATAGTACTCAATAGCCTCACCTCTAGATTTTTTTTCTATTTTCCTGAGACAAATGTCATTAAATCAGTCAGTTTGAAAACATCACTTACTTAGATGATTCTAGTTCTGGTTACAGCATAAATTTATGAAAGTTTTTTTATAAGTATCTTTGTTGAACCATAACAACTACTAAAATTTTTTACCAACCTCTCTTCTTAATTTGCTGTTTTCATTTTCTGCTTCCTCATTTCGAAGAGCCAACTAAAAGAGCACATAAATAAATAAAATTCAGCAGTAATTCAATATAATGGCAGGTTTTCATCTAATCAATTTAAATTTTAAATATTCTCCAATAGAGAATATTTCATTACCAAGGACTTCGTGTCAACTCAAGACATAAATAATAAGACAAAATTTTTGAAAACTAAGAATTGGGAAGGATGAAACAGGTGAGTTTAAAAATTATAAAAACAAAAAAGCAAATAACTAACCAAAGGATACAGAAAACAAAAAACATTCCCCCTTTCCCCTGACCAAATATTAATAACGAGAAGTGTTCCATCCAAGGTCTTTATCATTTCATAGTTGTTCCATGTCAGGGCTAGAATACTCTTTGCTCTCAGAGAACATTAAATTACTTATAAAGCAATTTGAAATCATACCAGCCTAGGTTTATATACCTTGTCCAACAATTTCTAGTAATTTAACATCTCTGAAATTCAGTTTTCCCATCTCATGTGCTGACATAAGAATTAAGCATGACGTATATAAAGTCCTTAGCACAACACTCAATTTATGGAATAGCAAAAAATTTTGAACTGCTGTTCTCTTTTCCACATGTTAAAGATTTCATTTGTGACTCTTTTCTTTAGTTTCCCCAAACGAGCACATATTATTACCATTATTATGGATTTTTTTTCACCTACTGTCCAATCCCATCCTTCTTATGACCTTTCACTTTTCTGCTAGTCCTCCTTGTTTCAAGGAGAAGACAGAATCCCAATGGTGTGCCAACTATATATACTTAAAAATAAATAATCACAATATGTGATCCTTGACTGAACCTCTTAAAGTGGGTGGGAAGACTATGAAAGACATTATTGAGTCAACAGAGAAAATATGAATATGTACCAGATATTAAATAACAGTATTGAATTAATATTATATGTCCTTACTATGCTAATTATATAATAGTTATGTTGGAGAATACCCTCACTTTTCAGGTGAAACATACTGAAATATTTAAGTATAAAGTATCATGATATCTGCAATATTTTAATATGAAGCATCATAAGGTCTGCAATCATCTCAATGGCTTATCAAAGAGAGAGAGAAAAATATGTCTGTGTATACAAAGATACACAGAATGATAAAGCAAATGTGGCACAATGTTAACGGCGGAACCTATATGAACAGCATATGGGTGTTCTTATTTTTTACAGTCTTTATGAAGATATGCAAGTTTTCAAACTTAATGTTTAAAGAAGGTTTATAATAAAACGTCATGTGCTGTATAAATCTTAAAAATTTCCTATTATATTATTATATGGGAGTTAAGAAACAGTTTTGTTTTTTTAATTTAACAAGCAGAGACATGTCAAGAACTTAAGGCTAAAGCATTTACCACTACTGATGCCCTTTTTTTCCTTGGTTTTTTGAAACATCTCACTCTGGTTTGTTTGTTAATCCTCACCTGAGGATATTTTTTCATTGATTCTGAGAACCAGAGGGAGGAAAGGAGGTCGGGGGGGAGGGAGAGAGAGAGAGAAACAACAATGTGAGACGCATTGACTGGTTGCCTCTTGACAGACTGAACTTGCAACCGAGGTACATGCCCTTGGCCAGAATAAAACTCGGGACTCTTCAGGCCAAAGGCTGACACTCGATCCACTGAGCCAAACTGGCTAGGGCCATTGGCTCCTTTTAGAAAAAAGATCAAATTCCTCAGCAACAGGCCTTTGCTTACCTCCCCAGAGGATCATGAACGTTAAAACCAGAAGGCAGGCCCTGAATAGTGTGGCTTAGGTGGTTGGAGCACCCTCCTGTGCACCAGTAAGTTGCAGGTTCAATTTACAGTCACGGCACATACCTAGGCTGTGGGTTCCATGCCCCTAAGCAACTGTATCACTGTATAGTATAGGTTGGATCCTTTATGATTATTAAAAAATCTATAGGACCATTATGTTTTACTGAGTCAATAAAACAGTGCTCTAAGAGCTTCATCCTAACCTTTAGGTGACATCAATCCATACTTTTTCCACTACATAACTTTTCCAAATTATATAGTAAAATAGATATATCAAGAATGGGGATGCTTTTGCTTACAAATCAATTTATGATGATTCTCCTTAAGTACCAAATCACTTAATAATCACTATTGTTTACTTAAACTTTATAACCATCTATTTGTAAGAGAACAATAGGTGAACTAAGATTATCAGGATGTAATACAACATTGACCTTCTAAAGGACACGAAGGTAGAAAAAGCTTCTGGGCATCAGGGATAGAATAGATACCACAATTAGGCACCAAATTCTATACTAAGTTTACTGACAGCTGAGCCAAAATTAAAAACACGTTATTTTCTGACAGGAAATACAAATTTATCTATAAAAAACAATTTTTCCTCAACAAGATTTAAGTGAACACAGCATTGGATTATTTTATAAGGACTAATGTAAGAGGTAATAGTAAACTATGCTTGTATAAAAGATGAAATGTCATGATTTAAAATATGTACTGATTTACAAGATGCTGGCAACACCACCATATTTTAAGAACTATATATTATATGAAGTGAAGAATATGTAAAAACAAGAAATATGATTAATCATTATTGAATACATCATTAAAAGATAAATTTCTAAGTCTATTACTAATATAAATTAATACAAAAAGTACCCTTTTTCTCAAAATAACTATGGCAAATAAAAAAATCAGTATTTTGAATGCCTAGTAATTTCTTCAAACCAATTTGCTAGACCAAATCATCAATTTTATGTAAACAATTCTAGTCCTGAGAAAAATGTACCTCCAAATATAAAGAATTAATCCCCAAGTCAGATTCACTAGAAGTACCTGATCCAGTATATTTTAAAGATGTGATGACAACCAAACTGTGATATAAAACCTTAGAGATAAGTATACATCAATTTTCACATATAAATACAACCATAAAAACTGATATTGTTATCAATAATTATTAAAAGCATAAACAGATGTGTTTTTTAGGTAACTTGAACAGTTAAGATTCATTGAAAAAAATGTGCCTTACTTGTTCATTAACTTTCTTCTCTTTATCCAACTCCTTTTCCATGTCCTCCAATTCTCTATCTTTTTGTTCCAATTGCTTTTCAAGTTGGCGAATTTCATCACGTAAAAACCGAGTGTCACGTCCACCTGTAGACTGTAGTGCCATCTTAAAGTAATAAACCATAAGTATAAATTAATCCCATTATGTTTGGAGATCCAAATGAATCAACAAAAAACATATAATTATCTTGAGTTTAAATGTGTGTTATAACATTTAAAATCATGTTAGCTTAAGAAACATTTTTCAAAATTTAGCTTATTTAAGATTTAGTTCGCCCCCTAAGCTTTTCCTGAGCTATGAAGAACTGACCATCAATTACTCAGGCTCTATTATAGCTTCTGAGCCAGATTAAACTGCCAAGTCACAAAACATAGATGATGAACTATGTAGGTTTCCTCTGAGCATCAGAGCTCCGAAACCAGGCTACAAACCACCAGAGCCTCCATCTCAGTCACTGAACCCTGTTGTTCTTAATCTGCTCTTACTCTTAAACCACAGACAATTTAGACCAGTGTTATCCAACAGGACTTTCTAAGATAATGGAAATGTTCTCTGCACTGTCCAGTATGGTAGTCACTATCCACATATGGTTATTGAGCACTTCAAATGTCGCTGGTGCAACTAAAGAACTGGATGTTTAATTTTAATTATAATGAATTTAAATGTAAATAGCCACAAGTGGTTAGTGCTACTGCATAGGACAGCCCAGACTTTATCTTTAAAATTTTACAGCAGACCAAATCCATTTCACTTCATATTCCTGTTATTTTGGACCATGGTCCAAAACATCAAATCCTTTGGTTATCTAATATGTCTCAAATTCATCTCTTTACCATACAGTTCTGTTACCCTTCTACCTTAAATTTTTCTCCTTCTTTCCCTCCTTCAAACATTTTCCATTGTGCTCTTTACAAATCCTCTTTCAAGATAAATTAATATTTTACAACCTCAACCTTTTTTACTGAATCATCCTTTCCAACTCCTTGCCTTAGCTGCAATTGGCTCCTTTAGTATACTAATTCCTTTGGAACTCTGTCAATTGGAAAATGCTCATTCACATCCCATATACTTCAGGGTTTAGAGAAGGTAATGATTTACTTACCCCAACCTGCAACTTTCCAGGCTATCATCCCTTCACCACTCTGCAAAAATTCCAGCTGTTTTGAATCTCACATGATACCTAGCTAAGGGATCACTACCTACTCATGACAGCAGCAAATGGCTCATAGTCTTACATCAAAAGCCTCTCTAAGCAATATTTATACTATATAACTTTCATTCTTGGTCTCTTTTTTTTAAACTTGCTTCTTGAACTCAATATAACTTCCCACTCCCACACCCACACCAGGACCTTGTCCAAGCAGGAACATCCCCTGCTTTATTTCCAGTATACCTGCCTTTAACCTGACAGGACCCTTTAATTCCTTGAGCCGTCTTCTCCCTAACCTCTCCCCAAGAACCCAATCTTGACTTCCTTGCCTATTCAGCTAGGATTTCATTATCATCACTTCAACCACTTTCTTACCAATATCTCCAACAGCCCTATTCTTCTATTCTACAGGAACTCTCAGGCCAAACACTAACACAGAATGGATCAGACTTCATAATTCACTTAATAAGTATTTATTGAAAGTGGTTGGAATTATTATAGAAGCTGGGCACACAGTAGGGAATAAAAACTGAAGTTCACAGAGTTAACATATAAAAGAATCAGGATTTAAACTCAAATTGTCTTACTCCAGATCCAGTAATCTCTAGCTCATTCTCTACTGTATTTCAAGCTTTATTTGACTTCCTTCAAATTGGACCACACATCTCCTGCTCTTAACTTTAGCAGATGACCTTTTCTCCATTCTCTCAACTTCTAGGCACTAAACCTACAAACTAAACGTTCTGTACACATCCATTCTTCCTCCCTTCCTCTTTTTAAAGTATAATCCATTTGTATCACATTCTTTCCCACATTCTCAGGAATCTCAACATATTCAGTTCCTTAACAATATATTCATATTTTGGCTCTTGGCTTTCTCAAAAGCTGCTTCTTCTACTATTCCCTCTATCACTATTCCTCAAATTCCCATGTGCCTCACTCCACCTGTTACTAGTAATCCTTTGTATACCTCTCTAGACTATAGGTTCCATAGGATTACTGAATGTTTTTATTTTGTTCACAACTGGATGCTCAATTCTTAATAGAATTTAAGGTACATAATAGGCATATAAAATACGTACTGAACAAATAATTATAAATATATCATTCTTGTGATTTTTCCAGCCAATAATAATAAAAAATATGAAAATAATAATTCCAAATAATAAAATTAACAATTACACTCTAGGGAATATAAAAGAACATACCTCCAGTTCATTTTCCAGTTTAATTATTTTAGTTTTTAATTGATTTTCTATTTTAAAAAAAAAGATAAATGTTACAATTGGTCAGATTTATCAAGCTTTTAAATAAATTTCAATAAAATTCTTTTAAAGATTCCATCATTATTGTAATAATGAGAGGGTAATATAACAGGGAAAAAACTATTTTATACCAGACCCATAAAGTAGGAATTATCTTTCAAAATAAATTGAGTATACAAATTTTATAGACTATACGAAAGCTAATTCTCTACTGTTTAGTGAATAAATGGAATCCACTATCTAACATCATAAACTTTTTTTTTATTGTTGACACTATTACAGATGTCCCCCATTCCCTCCTCTTTGCCCACCTCCACCCAGCTCCCTCTCCTGCCCCCCTGGCCTTCACCACACTGTTGTCTGTGTCCATGGGCTTTGCACATATGTCCTTTGGCTAATCTCTAACATCATAAATTTTTTCCAAGGTATTTACCAGATTTTGCTTGTTCTTCTCCAGCTTTATCAACTTCTTCCAAAGCTAGATCTACTTCTTGAGCTTTCATCTAAACATTTACAAAAAAAGTGACTTTAGTATGCCTTTACACTAGAATGTAACTGAAAATAAGAATTTTATTGCTCTCCCAATACTTAGTGTCTGCAGTGCGTATCACATGAAGACATTCAGTAAATATTTGTTGATGAATACTATATGATTTTCCTTTTTAAGGCTATAATTTCTAGATTCTTAACAGTTTAAAACATCTTTGTTTCCTCTTTTCCCTCATCTTATATCCAGTATTGCAATATTTCCCTTTGTAATGTTTTCCACTATCTCTATTTTTTCCCTTCTTTTCCTCTGTCTCTTTTTTTCAATTGTCATTATTCTAGTCCATAATTTTATGTCTAACCTCCTTCATAATGTTATGTCTAAACTGTTATGCCTAAATTCCCTTCAATTTGTTCTATTAACATACATAGGTTGGCCTTCTTAATGCATATTTTTGTATCTACCAATTATGGCTCAAAAACCTTTAATGAATCCTCATTGCTGACAGCATAAAATATAACTTTAGGTCCTTAACAAGGCTGTCAAATTATATGGATACCTACCATTGGTTTCCTCTGCAAGCTGCTATAAACTTTCTGCCCTTGTCTCCTCAAATGTAAAGAATATGTGTATTTTCAATTTCCAGTTTTTACTTATGGTAACCTCCAGCTCTAGAATCGCCTTAACATTTTTCCACTGCCCTCCACTTACCTAAAACATCAGTCTTTGACCTTTATGTGGTCTTCTCACACTTAACTCTCTTCTCCTAGCAAAACCCTATAGTGGTTATCTGCTTTTTTCATCTCTACTTCAGGATTATGCTGATATAATTAACATAGGACTTCCCTATGTTATTTTTAAGCATGCCCATTCCATTTCCCCTCCAGATTCCTTTAGGAACTTTAGAACAAAAACTAGCAATGTTTTGCACACTAAAATTCTCAATTACATTTGAAGATATCTCATTTTTTAGTGGTGATTTAGATATTACAACGTACTTTCACAGAGATTAACTTATTTAAGAACAGATCATTAAATTCCTCTAAGAGTCAAAGCTGTTATTAAAACCTACTACATACAAACCTTCATTAGTGACTGAGTAATTCTGAAAAGGTGTATCACATTCTCTTGACTTTCGTTTTTTAGCTCATTTGCTTCCACCTAAGTAAACAGAAAAGCAGCTATTTTATTTTTTATAACTCTTAAGCAAAATATAAAAATTCTTGCAGTTAAATCACTCAGTGATTTCACGGACAACTTAGAGTAATTATAGTTGTATGTCTATAGCTACGTATTTATCAGTTAAGCACCTTGG
Source organism: Miniopterus schreibersii (assembly GCF_964146895.1). Taxonomy (NCBI): domain Eukaryota; kingdom Metazoa; phylum Chordata; class Mammalia; order Chiroptera; family Miniopteridae; genus Miniopterus; species Miniopterus schreibersii. The sequence goes on along the minus strand of NC_138102.1, from coordinate 114,276,753 downwards.
ATAAGGAAACCAATAAATTATCTGCCAGTTCTTCTTGACGAGGCAGGTCATCTGGGTCAACTTTTATTATTTCTTTCCAGTTTATATTCGGTGGCATCTTGAATTCTTTAACAATGCTTTACCTTCTGTAACAAAACAGGTGGGTATTAGCATTTTTGAGGTAAACAGCATTACTGTTTTTACAGTAATTTACAGGTTTTATAAATGACATTATTACAACTATGGTTTTAGCAAAGAGCTATGGCTCCTTAACTGTGTAACAAATATGTGAGTAAAAAAAGCCTTCATCAAAATTATAGCAGTTGGCACAAACCATCAGTTGTTGTACTAGCTGAATAAACTATGCCAGCTCCCTTGCTAAAACTCGTCTAGGTCAGCACTAAGATTCGGAGTCACCTTCCCCACCGCTTTCCTCTCGGGCGCGCGAACATCTCAGGGTGCCCGGCGCCGGGGTGCCTGGAAGCGTGAACCTGACCCCTGATTCGGAGAAAAGGAACTGGGGGGAGGGGAGTGCAGAAATAAACGACTGAAATGAGTGCCTCTGGGTCGGAGTAAATAGGGCTGAAGCAAGAAGGCAGACGGATAGGGGACCGAAGACTACGGGGCCGGGAAGCTGGGCTGTTGCACACGGGCCCTGAGGCTTAAAGAACCTGCGTGGGAAGAGATTCGCTGCCCCGGCTCACCAGGACCCACCCACCAAGCCTGGCAACCAGCCGAGGTTTGTTATCTACCGCATCCACCGAGCCGAGCCCCGCAGCTAGGCCCGACGGCTCCCCAACGCGGTGCCAACCGGACGCTGGATCCCGCCAACTGGTTCCTAGCGAGCAATAGCGGCGGCGGCTGCTAGGCGACACCATTCCCCACCCAGCCAAAGCTGGACCAAGGTCCCGGATGCACGAGGAGCCTACATTTCACGACCGTCGGCGGTGCTTTACGTTTAGGTTCCCCAGCAGGGTCCCTGGACTCCGTGTTAAGAACGTGGAGAAGGCGTCGGATTAGGACTCCACATCCCAAGGTGCAATTCTTCCTGGAGACTTGTGCATCCTGGGAACTGAAGTCTCCGAGGAGTGGAAGGAGGCCTTTCCCGGCGTGCAATGCGGGAGGCTGCGACCGTACCCGGGCTGCTGGGGACCCACCCGGAGGCGGGAGGTGCGGCGGCGGCTGAGGCGTGTCTGCGCTGCTGACCTGAACGAGGGAGACCATGACTGGCCCTTCGGTGGCGTCGCTCGCTGGTCCGCTCTTCCTGAGGTTTCCGTGAGCCATCCCCGGGTGGAACCACTCCCAGGTATGGTCGGGCTGGCGGTCAGCGGCGGGGAGGAGTTTAGGGGAGAGTCCGCGCTTCGAGAAGCTCTTGCCATTAGGGAAGAAGGGCCCGGGTCAGAGTCGGAGAGGTGGGAAGACCCCACCTTCTCCTTAGGTATTTGCGAGCTGCGGCCAGGCTGGTGCTCCCTGGAAGAAGAAAAGAAGAAGAAAAAGTTTTAGCCTTTGGTTGCAGACTCAGTCTCTGTGCAGTGGAGTGGGGGCCGCGCGATCGAGATCCTCATTTGGGCGCGAGTGCAGAATGGAGAAGAGGACACCCACCCTCCGACCCCCCGCCTTACCTGTGGCGCCTTTATTTTTGCGGCTGAGGAATTAGCGTAGAGTGAAGGCTCTGGAGGGGAGAGGTTAGAACTTGTCTGGCCGCCGCTGGGGATGGAGAGAGACGGGGCCTCCCTACTCACCATTCCTGTTGCTGTCATTTACCTGGTTACGCCTGGTGCCCTTGTGTGAAAGCGCCTTCTCAGGTGTTTACAACTCTGTTTGTGCAAGTTTTGCTCATCCCTCTGCTCTCAGCCATTCTGGAGTATGATACACCACTAAGTAACTTCCTCAAGAAGCTGTAGATTTGAGCTCGAAATGGTATTTTCAACTGTTTGGACTAGTGTCTCTCTATCTTTTTTTAAACCACTTTGTTCCCTTACTATAGTTGATAATAAATTTTCCCAATGAAAATAAATAATAGGTTTCTTTCCAAAACACGTGGTTGGGTAATAACTCAGTAGAAATAGCTTAGGGAAAAATAAAAACAAATACTGATTTTTGAGAGATATATTGAAAGATATTCATCGTATTTGTAGGAATCATAGTTTTTTTCTACTCCTTTACTGAAATATAATACACCAGATACTATTCATTATCTTTTTTAAAAAACTATGCTCTACGTTATATCTGCAGAATTTAAAACTGGAAATTTGTAACTTTTAACCAATCTGTTCTTTGTTTCTATGCGTTAATTTTTTTTCTTTTTTTAGATTCCACATATAAGTGAGAGCATACAATATTTCTCTTTCCCTATCTGACTTATTTCACTTTGCTTAATACCCTCAAGGTCCATTCATGCAAATGGCGAGATTTCCTTCTTTTGTATGTCTGATTAATATTCTATTGTGTATATACATCACTTTATCCATTCATCTCTCCATGGACACTTAGATTGTTTCCATGGCTTGGCTGTTGTAAACAGTCTGCAGTAAATATGGGGGTGCAGACATTTCTTCAATAATGATTTAATTTCCTTCTGATACCTAGAAGTGAAATTAGAGATAATATTGTAGTTCTGTTTTTAATTTTTCAAGGAACTTCCATACTGTTTTCCATAGTGGCTGCACCAGTTTACATTCCCACCAACAGTGTATAAAGAAGGGTTTTGTTTTCAACACTTACCTCTTGTTTTTTGATGACAGCCATTCTAACAGGTATAAGGTGATATCTCATTGTGGTTTTGATTTGCATTTCCCCGATGATTTATGATGAACAGCTTTTCATTTACTTGTTGACTGTGTCTTTTTAAAAAGTTCCTCTGCCCGTTTATAATCAGATTATTTGGCAGGAAGCGTTGCTGTTGAGTTGTAGGAGGGTTGAGTTGTGGGTTCTTTATAAAGCTTGGGTATTAGCCCCTTATCAGATATATATTTGCAAAGATTTTCTCCTATTCCATAGGTTTTGTTTTCATTTTGTTAATGGTTTCCTTTGCACTGCAGAAGTTTTGACCTAGTCCCACTTGTTTATTTTGGCTTTTGTTGCCTTTGCTTTTGGTTTTAAATCTGAAAACCCATTTCCAACACCAATGTCAAGGGGTTACCCTCTGTTTTCTTCTAGTTTTATGATTTCAGGACTTATGTTTAAGCCTTTAATTCATTTTGAGTTGATTTTTATAAGTAGTGTAAGATAGTGGTACACTTTCATGTGGCTCTCCAGTTTTCCCAACACCATTTATTAAAGAGACTATCCTTTCCTCATTGTATACTCTTGGTTTCTTTATTTCTTGGCTTTCTGTTCTGTTTTATTGATCTATGTGTTTGTTTTTATACTGATACCATACTAATCTGATTACTGTAGCTTTGTTATTAAATCTTCATAGCAATCCAATGAAATAGGTGCTTATATTGTCCTCATTTTCCAACTAAGTTAAGAAACTGCGGCTTGGAGAGGTTAAGTACTCTGCTCAAACTTAAATAATGTGATTGAACATGGATCTTTCTGGAAGGGGGGGGTGGGAGGAGAGACATCAATGTGAGAAACATTGATTGGTTTGCCTCCCCATACCCACCCAGACTGGGAACCAAAACTGCAACCCAGTTATGTGCCCTAACTGGGAATTGAACCTGCAGTTCTTTGGTTTGCGGGACAAGGCCACCTGGCCATGGTAAGTTAAATATTCTTCATGTTCAGTGTTTTTAATTCATAATTTGGCAAGGGAATATAGGTGTGAAATCTAATGTTTCTTGAGCACATATTATGCCATATACTGTGCTGAAAACTATTTTCATAGTAGGAATCTTATTTCTACTGCAGCACCTTATTTTTTTTGTTCGTTTATTTATAACTATTATTTCCTTTTTTTATATATTTTTAAATTGATTTTTAGAGAGAGGGGGAAGGAGAGAAAGAGAAACATCCATGTGAGAGTGAAATATTGATTGGCTCCCTCTTGCAAACCCCTTACCCAAGAATCGGGGATGGAACCCACAACCTGGGCATGTGCCCTGACTGGGAATTCAACCTGCAACCTTTCAGTGCATGGGTCGATGCCCAAACATCTGAGCCACAACAGCCAGGGCCCTATTCATTCTTTTACTAGTTTTATTTCGTCTGTATTGGTTTTTTCTACACTCTACTTCCCTCACCCTGTTGTTCATATTTATATTCCCAACAACTCAAGGCATCTGGTCTAATGGTAAGCTTTATTCTCATTTTTCAATAGTGAAAACAGGTTCAGAGAAGCTAAGTAATTTTCTAATAATTAAGGAAGCTAAGATTGCAACCCAGATCTCAATTACAGTCCTAAGTGCAAAATCTTACTTAAATTTTATTTTACTCATTCTAAAAATATTTTTGAGTTTGAAACGAGTTAGCTATGGTCTAGGTCCTAATTACTTATAGTATGTTTGAACTAACTCTGAATCAAGAAATTGAACTCAAGTTCTAGTTGTCACTTTCTGTAATTTTGAGGAAAATTGCTAAAACTCACCATTATTTTTCATCATATTTTCTGCATTAGTCAGTTTTCACCAAGAGGAGATTTATGTGACAATTTTATAAATCGCTTTATTACAGGAACACCTGCCTGGACCTGCCTTCTTTCTTCTCTGTGGTTTTATGAGCAGTTTTATCTGACCAAAATTACTTCACAAGAAGGACTTGCCTTTTATAGTTGCTACCTCTATTCTCTTTATCAATCAACCTGTGTTCCTTAGATGTTACTTCCATTGCTGTTTTGCTGCCTTATCAAGAATAAGAGTTGTAGCTTACTTTTCCAGCTTCTAAAATAATGCAAGGCCATGAGAAATTTAGTCTCCACTATCTATAATAAATGTTTTGTTTTGCCTTGTTGTCATGGAGAGGAATCAGTGTGCAGCAAGCAGGTACTTGTCTTCTCTCAACTTGAAGAGACCGAAAGGATTAGTAGGAGTCATTGTGAATGCAGCCTTTGCAAACTTAGTGGGCCAAAGTTTTATGAACTATAAAATAGTAATAAAATATAGTCGATTATTCTTATTGAAAAAGATGTAATCATGAAATTATTGAACTGAGATAATGCAATAATTATTGAGTGATTTCCTTTTCAGGCTAAATTTTCCCAGATTTATATAAAATTTTCCTAGAGGTTTATTTTTTCTATAGTTAAACTGTTGCATTATTTAAAAAAATGAACAATCATTACAGTTTTGTTGAAGGAATTATATTGTTTTGTATGTCTATAATGTAACTCATAAGTGCTCTTCATTTACAGTTGAATTTTTTGCACATATATAGTGACATCCTGTTTTTGCAAGCAAACATAAATCAATCTTCCCATCCACTCAGACGATATGCACCTGTGTGAATATGCTTACGTGCTTAGAAAAAGAACTTCAAGTTCCCTGCCTTAGTCTGTTCATGCTGCTTTTAGCACAGTACTTGAGATTAGGTGGTTTATAAACAACAGGAATTTATTTCTCACAGTTTTGGAGGCTGGTAAGTCTAAGATCAAAGCATCCTCAGATTCACTGTCTGGTGAGGACCCACTTCCTGTTTCATAGAGGGGGTCTTTTCTCTGTGTCCTCACATGGCGGAAGGGGCAAGGGATCTCTTTTATAAGGATGCTAATCCCACATATGAGGGCCTCACCCTCATGATGTAATCACATCCTGAAGACACCACCTCCAAATGCCATCATATTGGATGTTAGGATTTAACCTGAATTTTGGGGGACATCAACATCTAGTCTGTGACCCACAACTAACATTTAATAGTGATGTGTCACATTGTTACAGTAATGGCCTTCAGTGAATCATGCCTTCCTCTGTCTGTGTCCTTATGTAACACTCTTTCCCTAACCTTACCTTGAAGGTAGCTCTTTTGGACAGAACCTAAGGTGACTCCACTACTGAGCTTATGACTTGCATGAGAACTAGCTCACTCTCCCTCCCTTGGAGAATCTTCAAAAATTCTAACCTCTTCCATATTGATTCTGGGTTTACATTTTTTGATTGATAGTTAAATATATATATATATATATATATATATATATATATGCAGTAAGCAGAGACTTGAAAAGAGCTTGGGACTTGCTTTTCTGCTCTCCTGAAATCACCATTTAAAGAAGTTCAGGCTAACCTACTAGAGGATATGACCAAAAGTAGCAGAGACTAGCTTTCTAAGCTAAAACCCTTACCCTTTAGATTTCTAGTCTTAAGCAAGCTAACCATATGCACTAGTGACCCAGGCACAACCATCAGAAGCATACACACACATCTGTATGTATGTATATATCAAGTAAAGACAGTGGAGTTACAGTGGTATGGATCTCATAACTCTAAAATTTGTAGCATAGGTTGGCAGGCTAGAAACTCTCCCGGAGGACCTGATGCTAAGTCTTGAGGTAAAATTTTTTCTCAGGGTAGGTAACTTCAGTTTTGCTCTTAAGGTGATTCAGCTGATTAGATGAGGCCCATCCACATTACGGAGTGAGGCCCGTCCATATTATGGAGTATAATCTCCTTTACTTAAAGTCACCTTTAAAAATTTTTTTTAATTTATTGATTTTAGAGAGAGAGAAATTTGCTGTTCCATTTATTTATGCATTCTCTGGTTGATTCTTGTATGTGCCCTGACCCCAGGGATTGAACCCACAACCTTGGTGTATCGGGATGACACTCCTAACAACTGAGCTACCCAGCCAGGGCTACTTAAAGTCATCTGATTGTAGATGTTAACCACATCTACAAAATACCTTCATAGTAACTCCTAGGTTAATGTTAGAATACTAGTATTACTATTGTAGCCTGGCCAAGTTGACATATCCAACTAACCATAATAGCAGTCATCATGAATAATAAACATTTTTTAATGCCATTCACTCAGTAAAGACTAGTTGATAAACCCACTTGGTACTTTTTAAACCCCTTATCCATACCAAGTTTATAAAGAGTTAAGATTATGGAATTTTAAAAGATTACCGAAGGTTGCTCAAAAATGAGAGAAAGGGAGAGAGCTAGTTATAGCGCATGTTTGTGAGCTCGGTTGTGGGCTCATATGAGGTTCTGCCCAAAAAGCCACCTGTGGAAGTAGAGGTTGTAGGTAGGGGTGGGGTTGCATACTGACCTCAGCAAAGAAAAGCTGGATATCACCAGTTTCTAAAGAGGGAGTAGAGACCTTCCTTCTAATGAAGGAAGATGAAATAGAGATAAAGGGAATTTCAGGTGACAGTCCCCAATGATGTGGCGTTTTGACCCCAGAGAACCCTCAAACAGCTGATAGTCTCATCATTGGTTAATTAAGTGGTTAAGATAGCTCTTTCGCTTTTATTTTTTCTCTTGCTTCATTCTACTTTAACTTTATAGTGTTCAAAAACTATGTTTAACTATGTAAGGTCCTATCTCTAGGTGGGGGGAAAAAAAGAGAAGAATAAACCACATTCTCTATTCCATGACAACAGGCATCTCATTTTCAGTGATTCCAAGCCTAGAATAGAGGACAGTTCCCAAAGTTAAATGAAGTTTAGTGTTTTGATTATTATGTTGGAATAGAGCATTTCAGTTACTGAATGAAACTGTTTTACAACTTAAAGTGACTGCATAACTTTTTATTGCCTAACTGTATTTAGAAATCATGATATTTTATAAAGTATCATGTTGACTTTTTAAAAATAATAACTCCAATTGAACTGAATGCCCTTAATCAGCTACATTTAAAACTTTGTTAAATTGCCTTAATTTTAAACCGCATTTGTAATTCTCATGTGTTCATTTGTATTCAAGGACTTCAGATTCCAGACTTCACAAGCAAAATGTTCTCAATACTTAACTAACTTTTATAAAGCTAGTATATTAAAATGGGAGGGGAACAGTGCAAAAAAGAACAACAGAAGAAAACAATAAGGCCAGTAGATTAAATTTAACACTCTAGCAACTCAAGTTCTATAAAAATTCCCATACTGTTTGTAAACTTGGCTAAATTCTTTTTATTTTTTATCTTTTAGAGAATTTATTTGACTCAAACTGGCAGTATATGCTGGGGAGGGAACAAGATCTCAGATGTTCTGGAGAGTAACAGTTTTGCAAATTGTTTGATGTATTTGAAATTAAGGAGGGAGGACATAGCGAAAGGGAGGTTACGTGGAGGTGGGAGAAGGTAAGGCGGGATTGGATTCAAGGGTAGTTAGCAGAATTGTGCGCTCTCTTGTGGGTGACGTCTCAAAGGTGTGTTAACCTGGATGCTCTGAAACAATGGACTGGACTTGCTTAACGCAAAGATAAGCCTTTTACGTGACATACCCAGTTAGGAATTTATGATCAGATCATTCTGTGAAGTTAGTTTCGATAGAACCTCATTTTTTGTCCCAGTTCCCCCTTTTGGTCATAAATCAATCCAAAGGATGCATTGATGACCAAACTTTTGGTAGGATAGTGTGGTCTCACAGTGCGATGAAGGGCTCATTCCTAGGGAAGTCTCAGTATTCACTTTGTCTTATTGATTATTGAGGATGGGGCAGTACTATAACCATGGGGTTTGAATTGAGGCTGAATTTTCCCAAAATGGGAAGGGCAGGTAAATGGAAGGCAGTCAGGTATTATAGCCTTTATTCCAAAAAACTCCACTCTGGATGATTTCTATCCTATGAACTATTATGGTCAGAGTTTTGCCGTTCGTGTAATTTTTCTACTATTAAATTTACATAAGCCAGCAATTTTCAACGGGTGTCCTGAAAGAGACACACTGGTGAGCCACAAGAATTTTTAAAACATGAAATACCTGACTATTTAGTCAGGAACACTAACCTCTTTTCCCTCAGATCATCAAATAAAAAAATGTCAAGAGCCAACACGACAATAGCCGTCTGATGCTAATGAATCAAAATTATACCTATTTTTTTGTCAAATTAGCAGAAAAAAAGTAATATTTTTGGTGTGCCGCAGAATTTTAGTAATTCATGCGTGCCATGAGATGAAAAAGGGTAAAAATTGTTGACATAAGCTGTTAAAAGAGTATTAACAGTTATTAACACATTAACACATTACATGTTCAATAATTGTAAACACTTGGACTATATAGAAAAACTCAAAAATAAGGATATTGTTACATTTAATGTTAATATCATCAGCAGACAGATAAAGACAATCAACATGGATTCTGAGTTCACCATCAACCCATAGATATACAGGCCTTATCGATGTCTTGGGATAGCTGTCTCCTTCTGATGTCAGTGACTTCTCCTCCTAGAGGAGTTTTTGATGACTGTTGTAAGCCAAGGTGAGTGTCAGAGACAGGGGTAGATGTCCATTCATGGTTAGGTGCCTTTTTTTTTTTTTTAAATATATCTGTTGATTTCAGAGAGAGGGAGGAAGAGGGAGAGAGAGAGAGAAACATCAGTGATGAGAGAGTCATTGACCAGCTGCCTCCTGCACACCCCCTACAGGAATCGAGTTCACAACCTGGGTATGTGCCCTGACCGGGAATCGGGAATCAAATCACAATCTCCTGAATCATAGGTCAATGCTCAACCACTGAGCCACACTGGCCAGGCATGGTGCCTTTTTTTAATGAGAAGTGTGAATCCATGAATTAACACCTTTAAATTTAGCTGCACATGGATTCATTAGTAACATCTGATAAGATCCCTTCCAACAAGGTTGGAGGGAGTCTTTTATTTGATGCCTCTTCCAATAGACAAGTGATTTTCAACCCGTGCAGCAAGAATTTTTAAAACATGCGATACCTATTTAGTCAGGGGCACTGACCTCTTTTCCCTTAGATTGTCAAATTAAAAAAATTACAACAGCCAACACGATAGCCATCAGATGTGAATGAATAAAAATTATACCTATTTTTTGGTCAGATCTGCAAAAAAATACATATTTTTGGTATGCTGCAGAATTTTAGTAATTAATTTTTGTGTGCCATGAGATGGAAAAGGTTGAAAATCACTGCAATAGACAGTCTCCTGGCTGAAAGCCGTGGTCTTTGAAGTCTTTGTGTCTCCCAGGAGCACACTAAGAAATGAATCAGTTACTAATTTATCAGTTTCTTTTAGCTGGTTAATAAGTCCTTGACAGTAATGCATAATACCTCCTCTGAATAAGATTGGTTCATGTGCCCTTTCTTCCAGATGCATAGAGCAACCGGTTACTATTTCATAAGGAGAAAGGCTGTGTTTTCAAGAAGAGGTAGATCTCAGGTTGAGGAGCACTATAGGGGAGCTTTTGGTCAAGGGAGACTAAAAGTTTCTGAAAATTTAGCTAGTTGAGTTTTAATTGTACTATTTGTATGTTCCACCATTCCAGAGGACTGGGGGTGATGATAAGCACAATGAAAATGCTGTAGAATAGGCAAAATGTTACAAATCAATTGCATTATTTGCCCAGTGAAAGGAGTCCCTCTGTTACTATATAACTCAGAAGGAATTCCCCAACTGGGAATTAATTTTTCCAATAATACCTTACCTACTCTTAAGGCTGTTGCTCTCCTGCAAGGGAATGTCTTTTTAACCCAGTGAGAGAACATACAAATCATAATTAACACATACTTGTATCTTGGAGATGGTATTTGGGTAAAATTTCCCATCTGAGGTATGGACCTAAAGGGAGTAGATTCATGGAATGATTTTCTAGGGTTATATTTGGAACTGATAAAACATCTGCTATACATTTTATGAGCTACAGTGGGAGAAGGTTTCCGTGAAATCATCTTTTCAGGACCCCAGTGTGTTCATGCACATATTGAAGCATAGGTAGTTGAGCCCCAATAGGTATGATTGGGTCCAAGCCCCAGTAGGTATGATTGTCTGGGTTAAAGGTTCCCCCCTTTTTTCTTGCCATGTCTCCTTTTTGTCCTCTGTAGCTGTCTTTTGGAACTGTAATAGAGTAGGAAACAACCTTCTCGGGTGTCTATAATTTGGCTGTTTAGTGATGCTTGTTTAGCTACAGCATCAGCTAAACGATTTCCTTTTGCTTCCATGGTGGTAGCCCTGGAGTGTCCTGGAATTTTGATAATTGCCAATTATCTTGGTTGCTGTATGGTACCTAATAATTCTATAACATGTTTTCCATTCTTTATAGACTACCCTGAGGAAGTTAAGAAGCCTCGTTGCTTCCATAAGCATTCCAAAGTTATGAGCTACACCAAAGGCATGGTGACTATCAGAGTAAATATTGGCTATTTGATCTTGGCCAGTTGAGAAGCTCTGGTTAGAGCAATTAATTTGGCTTGCCGGGCAGGCCTTATTTCAGGTAAATAAGAACTTTCGATTACATCCGCCATGGAAGTTTCCTACATATCCAGCTTAGTAATATCCATTTGTCTTTGAGATAAAATCCATCTGTAAACCAAATTAAGTCAGCATTATTAATAGGAGATTCCTACACTTAATCTTAGCCAAAAGGCCGAGAAGCGATTATAGGAGATTTCTGTAATCATTCCTAGGAACAAGAAGGTGGTCAGTAAGTAAAATGCAATTGTGGGAGTCTTCATCCTGTAAAGTGGGTAGTAAAGTTGGTGGGTTAAGACAAGCTAAAGTAATATTAAGCGCAGAAAGCAGTATTTCATAAGAAGTCAGTCAGCCGACTAAGTAATGCTGAGTGTAGTGAGTGTAGCAGAGATTCAGCAGAATGAGGATTATAAATGGTTGAAGGAGAGCCTATAACTATCTTTTTCTGTTTGTTTGCACAACATGGCTGTAGCAGAGATAGCCCTCATAGAGGGAGGGAGCTCTTTCACTACCTAGTCTAATTGCTAGCTGTAATATCCCAAAAGTCTATGATGATCTCCATGTTTCTGAGTTAGAACTTTTTAAAGCATTTATTTTCATGTATGAAAAGAAAGGAATTTCATAATTAGGGTGTCCCAAAATAGGAGCTTTATAAAGTTTTCCTTTAGAGCTTCTACAGCTTATTTACCTTAGGGTTTCCATTGGATTGGATCAGGTCAATCTGATTTTAATAAGGCATATAGAGGTTGAGCCATTAATGAAATATGTGGAACCCCATTACAAAAATATCCAGTCAACCCTATAAAACCACTAAGCTGCTTCTTAGTTCTTGGAAGGGGAAAGGATAAGAATCCTCTGAGTCTTTCAGGGTTAATTAGTAGCCCATCCTTAGATAAAAGATGACAAAGAATTAAAGCTTGTCCTTGAACACCTTATGTCCTTTTATAGCTATGTATTGTAATAGGTTAAATTGTATTCTTTTGGGAGTCTAATAATGTCCTAAAGCTTAGAAATAAGTCATCTAAATTGGATTAGAGTAGAATCTCTGGGAAAATCAGTATCATTTAAATCTGTTTTTAGTATCTGAAATAAGTGGGACTCTTATATCCCTGGGGTATTACAGTCCTAGTAAATTGGCAATCTTACCAGGTAAGGTTAAAGAGAGATTGACTGTTTCAGGTTTCTTGGAAAGATACGAGGATTAACGGTTTGTGCATGGAATTATAAGCCCCCCTTTTAAGAAATCTTGTATAATGGGCTTAATTCCATCTCTAGCACATCAGTTATTAAAGGATATTGGCAAATGTTAGGTGGAGGCAAACGATTGTCAGTAGTTATTTGAAAGGAGTGGCTAACTTGATCTTCCCAGTATCTACTGGAAAGAGCCTAGAGCTCCATAGGAACATTCTTCAGCAATTTTCAGTCTCAAGATTAGTTCCCTCTTGTGGAAACTCCTTTAAAATCATGTTTGTCAATTAGTTCAGCATTTAGTTTTAAATTCATTTAGTTCTAAATACATTTCTACCTTTATGAGAAAAGGATATGTGAATGTCATGGGTTTCAAAAAAGTCTCTCCTTATTGGGTGAAATGGGTCAGATTTGACTAGCAAAAATATATGTTGCCCTGTAACATTCCCTAGTTGAAAGGGAATAGGTTCTGATTTAAAAATAAACGTTGGATTCCTGGCCAGGTAGCTCAGTTGGTTAGAGAGTCATCCTGATATGCCAAGGTTACATGTTCGATCCCTGGTCAGGGCACATACAGTCAAACCTCGGTTCTCCAATGTCTCCCATCTCAAACAATTTGGTTCTTTACCAAGTTGTTCAACTTCAGTTTTGGACCTGACAGCCCTTTCATGTTGATACCTTAGCATGACAGAAAGCATCCCTCAGACCACTAAGAAAGGAGAGAATGCTATTTCTAGCAAAATCAAAGATTAGCACAATTTTAAAACATAAAGAGGCCATCAAGAGTGCTAACATTGCTAAATGTGTGAAAGTCCTCACAAAACAACAATCACGGGCAGTTGAATAGGTAGAAAAATGTTGATTTGCATAAACGAAAAGCAGCTAGCCAGTGACAGCGTTTCAGAGGCAGTATGTGAAAAAGCAAAAATGCTGCATGCTGACTTCCTGAAAGACACCCCTGGAACAAGTGCTGAAATGATTCTGTTATCAGAGAATTTTGTGGGTGTTTTTTTCTCTGTTGCTCATGGGAGTGAGGTTCTTAAGATATCTTGAGAAAAAGAATTGTCTAAGACTTACACAGGAGAATGGGTTGCTTTTATTTGTGTGTAATTATCTCTCTCCATTTCCAAACTCCTATTTCCCTTAAGCCTGTATTTCCAAACTCCTGGAAAAGGTGCAGCCGGGACTTCAGCAGAGCTAGAAGCAAAGCCAGTGTCCAAAGTTTCCGTTCCATAGTGGAGTTGAGTCCATCAGTCCATTGTATGTGGGGTCCACATGGCTGTGGGCCATGTGAGCGAGTGCAGGAGAGTGTGCCCCCTGCAACAAGGGAGCCAGGAACCAAGAGCTCAAGAGAGAACTCCCTTTGTTCGGGAGCTTATATATATATCAGATTTCACCCTCTTGCAGTGGCCACGCCTTGCAGTGATTCAATCGCAGATCCCAGGTGTGATTGACAGGCAAGCAGTTTCCCACATCACCCAGACCCTTTGTTTTGTGAGCACTTTCACATGTGGAAAATATTAAACTGCAGCTTCCTGGCACAAATAGCATGCCTATATTATTTGGCCTTCCCTTTACTCTTTTCCTGTTAATTAACAATCAGGTTATTACAATAGTATCAATTCATTTAAGACTAGTAGGGAGTGGTTTGACAAACTTAAGAGAAGAAATGTTTATTTATAGATTAAGCATGTTCTGTATGTAAGAAAAGTAAAAATGGAATTATTTGTGGGTTTGGAATGGATTAATTCAATTTACATTATTTCTAATGGAAAAAAAGTGATTTGGTTTTCAAACAAATCACTTCTCAAACAGCCTTCCTGAACTAATTAAGTTGGAGAACTGAGGTTCCACGGTGTGTGCTTTCTTGAGGGTGATTACAGTTTATTTCAAAGATGTGTTAACTTAGATGTACAGGAACAATGGCCAGGGCTTGCTTAAGGCAAAGATAATTCTTTTAGTAAAATGCTGTATGCCTGGGGCATGACTACCCAGCATGATCAGCCAATTTAGGAATTTCTGACCTGTAACTCGGTGAGATTACTTCCCATAGAACTCCCTTTTCATCCACACAATTGTTTTTGTTCTTGTGAATTTATAACCTTTTTTTTGTTTTAAATTAATACCTTTAGTGTCATTTTAGCATGTTTGGGAAGGAGCTGACGTAAATAAATAACTGGTTAGTCTCTCCAATCTTGAAACAAGTACCATCAACTGTTTTGTATGATAATAAGTGTATAAGTTCAAGTCTATACCATTTAGAGATGGTAAATCACTTCTGGATTCAAGAGAAGCCGTTACTGAGCTCTCCTCTGGAGCATGTGCCTTACCCTTCCTCCAGGCTTGTTACCTTTGCCCTTCTCTCTCCTAAGCTCCAAGGGCCCTTCTTTTGCCTCTAACTTGTTTCCTGAACCTAAGCAACCCGGCTGGTTCAGCCTAAGCAGCCCAACTTATTCAGGTGAAGATAAACCTTTTATAGGCCTGGAAGTTAATACTCACCATGACCTTCCCAGTTAGGAACTAATGACCAGATCATCCTGTAATGTTACTTTTGGTCACTGAACTTGTACATACCCCCTTTTTCATCCACAAAATCTTACATATGATTTTAAATCTTTGCCTACCCTCTCTACCCTATTCTTTCTCTGATCTAGCCAGAACTCCTACACATATATGCAGGCCTCAGATCATCTGGCTCTGTGAGTGATGTATTAGTTTCCTATTGCTGCTATAACAAATTACCACAAACGTGGTAGCTTAAAATAACACAAGTTCATTATTTTCCCGTTCTGTAAATCAGAAGTTCAGAATGGGTCTCACTAGACTAAGATTGAGATGTCAGTAGGGCTGTGGTCCTTTTAGAAGCTCTAGTGAAAAATGTGTTTATGTTTTCCACCTATTAGAGGCTGCCCTCATTCCTTGGCTTGTGGCCCCCAGCCAGCCATTGTATCCCTCTGATCTGTGCTTTTAGACCCCTCTTAACTTTCACTTGTAAGTTCTCTTGCTATTGAATTGGTTTACCCAGATAATCAGGATAATCTCATCTCAAAATCCTTAGTACAATTACACCTGTAAAGTCTTATTGGCCATGTTAGGTAACACATTCACAGGGTAATGGGATTTGGATATGGACAATTTGGGGGGCCATTTTTCTGCCTTCCACAAATGATAACACTAAAATGTTCCTAATGACCCTACTCCAGCTGGAAAAGTATGTCATCAGCTTGTTTTTTAAGAATGCCTTTCAACCTTACTTTTATTGTAGGGTGGATTCTTCAGTATCTTCCAGTTTATATAGTCCTTTCTACTCTAAACCATTCTCTCAACAAATCCTTTCTAAGCAGTGACTTAATTATATATTGTCATGTATAAAACCCATTCTGTAGATTAAAAGTGTTGTAATGGGGGGGGGGGGGACATGATTTAGATCTAGGTTATAATCTCAGGTGCCCCAAAGGCCAGGTAGAGAGCATAAATCAATCAAATCTATCTGGGTGCAAGATAATGGGACTCTTGTAAACTGGCTAGTGTAAAGCTAGCATAACAGCATTCAAGACAAATACTTTTAAAAACCTTTTGACAAAACTAAATAAGGTTGCAGGCTACAAGTTTAGACCCCTGATTTAGTAGTTGATCTTTAGATCCATAAAATAAAATATAAGCACACTAGTTTTTTAAAGTTACCTTCTCTATATATTCATTTCCCACGTAACCTGACCTGTGACGATAAGTTCACTGTCTAGTTAGCTAGAAAGATAGGTGTAAAGATTAAGTGGTGTAGTAAAGGACCTTAATAGAGGTTTGAAAACATATGAAGGAGCAATTAATTCTATCTTATGTTAGAAATATGGAGATGTAATCAGCTAATGCTTTTTAGAGGTGGATGACATTTAAATTGAGCTTTGAAGGATTACTTCTCTAGGATAATTAGCATTCAGTTTTTATTGTACTTACTCGCCACCTATTAAAATTGTACTTATTTGAAAAAACAACATGTTGTTTATTTCATTTTATCTTAATGATTTCCCCCCCCAGATTTTGTGTACAAATACCTTGGAAAAGATGGCTGATATTAGCCTCAAGGAAGTAACCTTAATAGTAGGTGTGATTACTGCCTGCTATTGGAACAGCCTCTTTTGTGGTTTTGTTTTTGATGATGTTTCAGCAATACTGGATAATAAAGACCTACATCCATCTACACCTTTAAAAACTTTATTTCAGAATGACTTCTGGGGAACCCCTATGTCTGAGGTAAGTAATTACATATATATTACTTATAAGAATCTCAGATTTTAAAATACTCTGGTAATTTATTACTATTTCTTTCTTTATCAATGTTGTTATCATAGCAATTTGGATCCCCCACACCCCAAATTTTCTGAGACATGACATGTTTATAAAAAAATGGATAGAAAGTTGAAGATGTGATTATCTTTTTTAAAGCCATGTTTGTTTCTTTCTTTAGTTATGTATCTTGGCCTTATCTTTTAAAAAATAATATATGTGTGTAAAAGCAAATGTGTTAGCAGAACAATAGGTGTAATATAAGTCTGTTTCTTGCTCACTGACTTTTTTTTCCCTCTTGTGAGTGAAGCAAAAAAATTGACTACTTGTGATATATATATAGCTATTTAAAAATGCATGTAACTTCAGTATAAATTAGACCTGAAAGGTAAAAATGGTAAGAACACATACTGCCAATTTTACTGCAGAAAAAAAAAAAATTTATTAAAAAGTTTAAATATGTCATCTCTCTTATCTAATAGTTATTTTGATATTGAGAACCCAAAAGTTTAGTTCATTTTTATGAGGGTATTTTTACTTTGCCAGAAATTTTATTTTAAAGGTCAGTGTTAAATTGGTATTAAATTCTTGTCAGTTTGGGATCATATACATTGGATTCTATTATATAGTAGCTGTGTGAAATAGGTGGGAATACAGTTTTTAGATGGCAGGTCACTTTCCTAATCTATAAAACAATACCTTGAGGATAAATAAATGAATTCATATATCTACAGTTCCTGACACATGGTTATTGAAACATAATATATAACATTCTGTTATAGTTTGTCAGTCGTCATTCATGGCCTATTTCCACATTCTCTAAATTTGGAACCTTCACAAGCATGGGGATGGAATCTTTCATTTCCCTAGTCACGAGTATATAATAAATATTTTTTCTTATTAAATATGCAGACTCTAGGCCTGGCCAGGTTGCTCAATTGGTTGGTGCATCGTCCCATATACCAAAAAGGTTGTGGGTTCGTTCGATATCCAGTCCCCAGTCGGGACATGTACAAGAGGCATCCAATCGATGATTCATTCTCCCATTGTCCCCCCCCCCAAAAAAAAAATCAATAAAACATATCCTCGGGTGAGGATTAAAAAATAAATAAGCTATCTCTTATCTTTGTATTATTCTTGGGGAATTTCATTACTTTATTGTTATTCCTCAGCCAAATGTAGATACTTTCAGTAGCAAATACAGTGATTCCTTTATATAACTGGTAGAACCAAGATACTTTAGTAATCAATGATTGTTTTTTCTTTTTAGGAGAGAAGCCACAAGTCTTACCGTCCCTTAACAGTACTGACATTTCGCCTAAATTATCTGTTTAGTGAACTGAAACCAATGTCATATCATCTCCTAAATATGATTTTACATGCTGTGGTCACTGTAATATTTCTTAAAGTCTGCAGACTTTTTCTGGAAAACAGAAGTAGTGTGATTGCTTCTTTACTTTTTGCGGTACACCCAGTACACACAGAAGCAGTAAGTAAAACTTACTTGAAATGATGTTTATTTCATTATTTTTTTACAAAGCCTCTGGTTATACGGTATATATTTTTAAAAATAATATTTAACCATGACTTTATTGTAGATTCTTAAATTACTCTAATAATTCTTAACTCCCCAGTGCACAGAATCTAACTTTACTACTACACAAAATTTTAAAATTTAAAAGTTTCTGAAACATAATAAACATTTATTATTCAAGAATATAAGATTTAATCGCTCAACTTTAGTAATGTAACATATAATTGAATATAGTTTTATTCTTTGCTAAATTTTTTATGAATATAATTTTAAAATATGTTTTAATTTGGCATTGTTTTCAAAGGACAGAAAATAGTAAGGCAAATTTAAGTAAAGGATGAAAATATATTAAAATACATGCAAACATGAACAGACATCATAACAAATGATTATATTCAGTAGTTTCATTTTGTCTGTTGCCATGTATTTCAAAATTGTGCACAGGGCTGTTCTCCATCAGCCCCTACCTACTAAGACATACTTCTAACTATAACTGTTTTTCTATTGTTATTAACCTTGAAACTCCAGAATTGCTTCTTAGCAGAGCAAAGAGGACTGTTTTGATTCTAAGAAAAAATCATATGTTTAAATTCTGTTTCTGTGTTGGAGGGGAGTTGTATCTCCCACTATCTTGAACCTTTTGGTGTCTAGCATTTTTCAAAACATTTAAAAAATGATAGGTTGTTTTAAATTTTGCAGTGAGTTCAGAATACTTTAAAGGGTGAGGCTTGGTGTTTAATACTTAAATTTTTAGAATTTAAAGGGACTTTAAAGTTTATTGCCTTTTTAAACTTTAATTTGCCAGCTTATTATGAGATATAACTTATTGAATTTATGATACTTTGTATTTTAAGAACTCTTGTATTTTAAGAAAATATTTAAGAAGTACTTAGTTTTTTCTCTTTTTTTAGATTAAGAACTATACTAAATATTGTACTATAATTATATAAGATGTTACCATTGGGGGTAGCTGGGTAAAGGGTACATGGGCTCTCTACTAGTTTTGTAACTTTCTGTATGTCTACAATTATTTCAAAATAGTATTACTAATAAAAGAACTTTAAAGAGTTACTGATAAATTTACTTTTGTGGAAATACACAAATTCACCACATGAGGGCACTCAAAGAATGTCTAAGAAAGAAATGTGCACTTGAAAAGTTATGGCAATTTAGTTTTTCATTGAAGTGCTGTTGCTATTATACAGGTAAATTTTCAAGATGCTCTTCATTAATATGAACCCCCTTTTCCCTTTCTAGGTAACGGGTGTTGTAGGAAGAGCAGAACTTTTGTCATCTATCTTTTTTCTAGCTGCATTTTTGTCATATACCAAATCGAAAGGACCGAATAATTCCATAGGTAAATATCTTAACATTTAATTTTGTCCTATAGCTGTAAAATTTGATCTAGTCATTTTTATCTGCTTTAAATCTGCTTATAGAGCATATGCCACACTTGCGGTTTATCATTATATATTGTACTACCTTAGCATGTATAGACATATGAAAGTATGCAACATTGTTAATATTAAAGTTTCTTGATGTAGTTTATATTTTATCATGACAGATTCTATATGATCTAATTTTTTAAAAATTATTGTAGCATATAGGAGTTTTCAGGTCATTTTTAGTTCCATCTGCTGTTACCTATAAATGATATAAGTATCAATATTTAAGTTGTCTTTCTGTAAATAAATAACACCTCTGATGGCTGTAAATTATATTATTAGGCAAAGTTAAAAGCCTATTAGAGTATAACTTATTATGTGTTGATCATAGTTCAGCTATTTATTGAGTCCCTACCCCTGGAAAATGTTTTGTATACATTAGCTCATTAGTGCGGATGATGCCTGGCATTAAAAATGATTTTTTACAAGTGTGGATATAGTGGGCATGAAAAGGCCTCACATAATGGCCTTCACCTGATTTTGATTGATCTTAAAGTTCAACTCTTATGAGTTTTTTTCCGTACCTTCTTGGAGAATTTCCTCACCATACACCCAAGGGACCTATGATAAGAAGCCTAATTTTGTGTGTATGGAAACTAAAACGTCAAAGGTTCAAAAAATAAGTGACTTAGTGGAACAGCTTTAGTGTCTTCTCAGATTTGCGTTATAAACAGGTGTGCCTCTTGCTGCTATGCACAATACCTTCTTAAAACAGCTTGAGAGGCAGCATAGCATGGAGATTAAGAGCATGGACTGCAGAGTCTGGTTTCACATTCCAGATCCACCATTTACTAGTTCCATTTACTTCTTTGGGCAAATTACTTACCTCTTTGTGCTTTAGTTTCTTTATCTATAAAATGTAGATAATAACCTTTCCTACTGATTTTGAGGGTTAGATTGATGCCTGGGAGGCCAAGGGAGGCCTCAACCCAATAGCGATGTCCAGTATCTTCTCACGGCCCAAGAAAGGATTTAAGAGTGTGACAGAAAGATTTAGCAAAGCACAGATTTATTAAAGTGATGGTACCCACTCAAGTGAAAGCAGGCAACCTCGGAGAACAAGTCTGGGTGGAAGGTATTTATTAAATGTGGGCAAGTGGGGATAGGGTGGTCCCTGGTTTCTGGTGCTGATGGGGTGACTGCCGAAGCAGCTCATCTTCTTCCCTCTTCATCTTCCCTCTTCTCCAGGTAGCAATTTCTTTTTCTGTCCTCCTGAAACTGTCATGCAATTCAGGGGGCCGGGGGTGGGGCGGGTTCCCAAAACCATAATGCAAATTTATTATAAAGATATTATAATGGCCCTGTTGGTCACTTTTATGTCTGTAGGCTGCTGAATTTGGGTAAGACCAGTTATGTTTGTCTTAACTACAGTAAATTGAGGAGAGGGAAGCGCGGTAACAGGTGGTCAGTGAAGGTTACATCTGTGATGTTCCAGCTAAGACAGAAAAGGGGAGAGGTTGAGCTCAAGGCCTTTGTTCCCTATTCTAACTTTCCTGCCTCAAGACGAGTTAAACACATAAGGCATTTGGAGCAGTACATGGCTCATAATAAGCATATACCTGCCTTCCCTGTTGGCCGTTCATGCAGTGAAAGGTAGTTCAGTAACTAACAATTTCCTGAGTAAGGATGAACGATAAACTTAGAAAACACTGTGCCCTGTAAGGCCGTGATCAGACTCCTGCCTCGCTAACCGCCTCCTGCCGTCTTTTGCACTAGCTAGCTCCGCTGCAGCCAGATGGACCGCTCCCTTCCTCACACAGGCGAAGCTCCTGCTGTACTTGCTAGTCCCTCTTTTTTGAATTTGCTTCCTGTAGCTGTCTCATTTATCTTCTTTATGTCATTGGGCCTCAGCTCAGCTGTTCCCTCCTGAGGAGCCCTCTCCTGCTCTAACTGGAATGGCCTCTCGCTTTAGGTTTTGTATTTTTTATCCTCACCCAAGGGTGTTTTCTTTTTCCCTTGTGAGAGGGACACATCAGCTGGCTGCCTTCCACACATGCCCCATGCGGCTGGGGTGGAACCTGCAACCCAGGTGCGTGCCTTGACAGCAGTCATACCCACGCCCCCTGTGCCCAGGCTGGCGCTAACCATGGAGCCACACTGGCCGGGGCACGTGCCCTGATGGCATCAAACCGGTGACTTCTGGGTGCACCGGTGGGTGTTCAACCACTGAGCCACACCGTCCGGGCTAAATGTATTATATTTTACATTCTAATTGAAAAGTTGCTAAACCCGGCTTTGGACCTCTGTCTGTGCTTTTAACCCCTGTGATACTTCTTACTCCGTGTTCCATAATTTTACATTTGAGACTACAGAGTTGTGTCTGTTCTATCTAATGTATGTTTTCCTATGCAAAGATTTTTATTTTATAATTATTGAATCACTTTAATTTCTAAGTTATTTACACCCCATACCCTTTTTATAAACATGATCCATCCCAGGGCCTTTGCACTTGCTGTTCCATTACTTTAAAGTTCTGCTCAACTGTCATCAGTAGCACCACTTATCTTCCCCACTCCTTTTTATTTCCCTTCACCTACTTTTCTCTATAACACTCTGGTCAGCATTTTACAAAATATATCTTTACTTGTTTATTTGATTGTTGTCACACTCCCTTACAAAATGTACTAGATACTTAAAATAACTATTTGAATACATGATGGCTGAAAGTGTGTATCTCTACACATTTGATACTTATACTTTTTCTCTCTCTCTTCCTTTTATTGTGTCATTAACTTATTTGGCAGAGGTACTTGTTTTGGACAGAATCATATATGGTAATTTTGGCCACAGATATCTGATTATAAAATTCAAAGTATATCTGTTCATACAGCAATTTAGTCACCAAAGGCTAAAGAACTGAAGTGACTGGTTTCAGTAAAGCTTTTGCCTTTGTTAGAGCTATTAGTTGCTGAGATCTAATCCAACATTATAGAAGGCAACTGTTTGCTTTCTCTTTCTTGGAGTGGAAATACAAATTAGTAAAAAGCTCTGAATTTAATTAGAAGAACCAAGTTAAAGTCATTGACTCCTATTGTGCATCACTTTTAAAAACCTCCAAAATTCACCCAGCCAGTGTGGCTCACCAGTTGAGCATCAGCCTATGATCCGGGGGATCCCAGTTCCTTTCCAGGTCAGGGCACATGGCCAGGTTGCACACGCGATCCCCAGTAGGAAGCATGCAGGAGGCAGCCTATCGATGGCTCTCTCATCATTGATGTTTCTATCTCTCTCTCCCTCTCCCTTCCTCTCTCTGAAATCAACAAAGACATATTTAAAAGAAAACAAAAACCTCCAAAGTTCTTTCCTCAGCTTAAAAAATGGGTACAATTACATATGCCCTCTTACACCATAGCATGATTTTTCAGACTCAGTAAAATAATATATGCTAAACTGGTCTTATAAAGTGTTTAATATATTTTTAAAATATCTGTTTTCAAGGCCATAATTTTCCACTAATTTTCAGTATATGCATATGCACCCAGTCATATTATTCTCTATGTCATTCCCTCCCGTACTCCTTTATTCAGACATACCCCTTTCCCAATTTTTCCATCTCTTCCATATTTTTCACAGTGCAAATTTAGGTTCAACTTGTTTTGTAGATAATCATCTACTGGGGTTTTTTCCTCTGTGAATTTCTTGTTGAATTTAGCATGATATTTCAGCCCTTGGTATAATCTGTTTATCATTATTGACGGTTTTGACCTAACTAGAATCTGACAGTTTTTTCAAGGAAAGAATACTACTATACTGAGTATCCCCAACAGTGTTTTGGGTTGTTGTTTTTTTAAGTTGTTTTTGCTTTCAGTAATTTTCATCTATATAATATACTTTAAAATTAAAAACAATTTCAAAAATAGGTGAGTTTCTATATTAAGCCCAATGTCAAAAGAAACTATATTAGATACATGAATTGTGTTCTTATTTCCTCCTAGTTATTATTTGAGTTTTTGATTTTTTTTTTTAAATCCTCACCCAAGGATATTTTTCCCCATTGCTTTTCAGAGAGAGTGGTAGGGAGGGAAGGGATGGGGGTGGGGGGAGGAGAGAGAGAAATGATGTGAGAGAAACACATGGATTGGTTCCTTTCCCCATGCACCCTGACCGGAGCCAGGGATCCAGCCTGCAACCTAGGTACATACCCATGAACGGAATCAAACCCAAGACCCTTCAGTCCAAGGGCTGACACTCTAACCACTAAGTCAAACTGGCTAGGGCTATATGAATTTTTTTGTTTTGATTAGTATTTTTTTTAATCTGTCTTTATTGTTGAAAGTATTACAGATGTCCCACTTTTTTCTTCCCCATCGATCCCCTCAATCCCGCATCCTCCCCCCCGCCCCCGGCCATCACCACACTATTGTCTGTGTCCATGGGTTATGCATATATGCATAGAAGTTCTTTGATTAACCTCTCCCCACCCACTCCCCCGCCCCCACCTTCCTGCTGAGATTCATCAGTCTGTTCCGTGCTTCTATGTCTCTGGATCTGTTTTGTTCCTCAGTGTATTTTGTTTATTAGATTCCACATATGACTGAGATCATGCAAAACTGAATCAGGAAGAATCAGAAAACCTGAATAGTCTAATAACAACTGATGAAATCGAAGCACTAAATAAAAAAATCCCAGCAAACAAAAGCCCTGGTCCAGACAGCTTCATGGAGCTTTCTAATTCTTTAAGTTGTAGGGTTAGATAGCTTACTAAAAATTTTTCTTGCTTTTTGAGGTAGGCCTGTAGGCTATGAACTTCGCTCTTAAGACTGCTCTCACTGTGTCCCATAGATTTAGGGTTGTTGTGTGTTCATTTTCATTTGTTTCCAGGAAGTTTTTTATTTCTTTCTTGATATTATTGGTAACCCATTCATTGTTTAATAACATGCTATTTAGCCTCCATGTGTTTGAATGTTTTTGAGTGTTTTTACTGTAGTTGATTTCTAATTTCATACCATTGTGATCTGAGATGCTTGATATGATTTCATTCTTCTTGAACTTGTAGAGACTTGTTTTGTGTCCTAAGACATAGTCTGTCTTTGAGAATGACCCATGTGCACTTGAGAGGAATGTATATTCTGCACCTTTGGGGTGAAATATTCTGTAAATGTTAATTAAATGCCATTTAGAGTCACTGTTTCTGTGTTGACCTTTTGCCTGGAAGATCTATCCAGTGAAGTCAGTGGGGTGTTCAAGTCCACGACCATGACTGTACTGTTGCTCTCTCCCTTAAAGCCCTTAAGGTTATTATTGATAGGTCCTTATTTCTTGCCATTTTAATTCTTTATGCCTATGTTTCTCTCTCTGTTTCTTATTATTACAGCAATCCCTTTAACGTTTCTTGCAGTACTTCTATTTCTCCTTCTAATTACAGCAGTCTAACATTTCTTGCAATGCTGGTTTGGTGGTGGTGAACTCCTTTAGCCTTTTTTTGTCTGAGAAGCTCTTTATTTCACAATCTAATTTGAATGATAGCCATCCTGGATAGAGTATTCTTGGTTTCAGATCCTTGTTTTGCATTACCTTGACTACTTCATGCCGTTCCTTTCTGGCCTGTAGAGTTTCTGATGAGAAGTCAGCTGACAACCTTCTGGGAGCTTCTTTGTAGGTAACAGATTGCTTTTCTCTAGCTGCCTTTAAGAGTCTCTCTTTGTCTTGAATTTTTGGCATTTTAATTATGATGTGTCTGGGTGTGGGCCTCTTTGGATTCTTCTTGCTTGGGAGTCTGTCTTCTGAAGTTGTGTGACTTTTTCCTTGACCAGGTTAGGGAAGTTTTCTGCCATTATTTCTTCAAACAGGTTCTCTAACTTTTGCTTACTTTTGACCTCTTTTGGCAGTCCTATGATGTGAATATTGTTATGTTTTATGCTATCCCACAGCTCCCTTAGACTATCCTTCTGTTTTTTAATTGCTTTTTCTCTTTGGATCTCTGATTGAATGATTTTTTTTCTACCCTGTCTTCTAATTCACTGATCCAGTCCTCAGCTTCCTCTAATCTGCTGTTTATTTATTCCATTGTGTTCTTTATTTCTGCTATTTCATTCTTCACTTCTGACTGGTCATTTTTCATAGTTTCCATACCTTTTTTCATGCTGTTCAGCATCCTTACAATCAGTATTCTGAACTCTATGTCTGATAGATTGCTTATCTCTACTTCATTTAGCTCTTTTTCTGGAGACTTCTCTTGTTCTTTTATTTGGGGCTTGTTTTTTTGTCTCCCCATTTTGGCTGCCTGTTTGGGTTTGTTTCTATGTATTAGGTAGACCTGCTAGGACTCTTAAGTGTTTTTGGAAGGTCTCTGGTGCAGGCCAATGTCAGCCACTGTTTGTGAACTGGCCTTGAGTACCCTGTTTGGAGCTATCAACAACCTACAGTTTGAGGTCCCCTCTTTTGGGGCTGGGTGCGTTTAGACACAACCAAGATGCACACCAAATTCTATTTTTCCAGGGCCAGGGTCCAGAAGCAGATCAGGTAAAGACTCAAAGAACTCAGAGGTCTGCCTCTGCCTGCAGGATGATTAAGCTGATTCTCTTAATGATCCTCAGGCTGTAGAACCTCCACAGGGTGGGGCAGCTGATTGTTATCAGTCTTTTAATGAGCCTCAGGCTTTAGAAACTCCAAAGGGTAGGGCCAGAGGTTTTCCAGCAGGGTGGGGCAGTTGCTTCCACCTCAGGCAAAAGCTGCTAGAAGGTAAATGTCCGACTATGAAAGATGTCCTCTGCTGCGTAGGGAATGACTCAGCACAGAAATCCAGAAGGATGCCCTCAGAGCTCTTTCTCCAGAGTCCACAACCCTAGATTCTCCTCATATAGCTACAGTCCACTCTGCCCTCCCTCTGCTGGAGCCCAGGGTGAGTGGCTGCACATGAAACTTTGTGTGTTGGCTCTTTAAGAAGGTGCCTGAATTTCCAGCCGTCTGCCTGGCAAACAGAAACCTGGCTGCTTTTCACAGCCAGATGTTTAGTGGGCATCTTTCTCAGATCTGGTGTTCTTGACTAGGAAGTCTAGCCTGGGGTTTAGCCTCCAGAGTCCTCAGTGGGAACCCCCCCACAGCTGAGATATCCATCTAGACCTTCAGCTGCCTGTGGGAGGCCAGCCAGCCCTCTCAAGCCTCTGCACTTTCTACCAGTCTCTATATGGTCTCCATTCTTCCTCCTTGGTCATGAGAGTGCTCTCTAGCTCGTCTTCAGTTGCAGTTGATTATTTAGGATGGTTTTTCTATACTTTGTAATTCCAGTTTGGTCCCAGGAGAGTGTGTAGCTTCCACTCAGTCCACCACCATCTTTAATCTCCTTGATTAGTATTTTTAATGAATAAAAAATGAGGTCATACATCATACTATCATTTTTTTTAAAACTGGGAAAAAAAATGGAGGTTGTATTTTCCAGTAAGAAAACTGAAGGTCAGAACAGTTGCCCAATGTCACAAAGCAAGTTAATAGTAGATTCAGAATTACTCTAATAAGTCATTGTTCTTTAATTAAATTACTACTAAAGTAGACATTTACTTAAAGTTGATGATGTAGATTTTTCATTTAAATAGAGCTTGTGAATATTTTATTGTAAATTTTTAAAAGAATGATATTGATTTATATTCTTATTATTAACCTGTTTCAGTTTTTCTAGTCTTTCTTAGTAAAAATGGTACTCTACTTTGCCTAGTAGTTTTTAGTGTCAGGTTTTTAATAAGTGAAGTATATTGATATCCGTGTGTTAATTTCAGGTATTTGCCTTTATCTCAAATTGATAGTTCATTAATCATGACTCTCAAGCTTGTAAGTTTCTCATCTCCAAATTGGCCACCCTACATTTGTTTGAAAAGTTAGTATTTGGTTGGATAATCTTTATCTCCACAAAAAATTGTTAATTTAAATTAGACATCTTGATGTTTTATTTTGAATATGCAAAGCATAACTTACTCATACATTTTAAAATATAAGTGTGGGAAGTGGCACAAATGTGAATATAGAATCACAAGTAAAATTTTTCAGTAATGTCTAATAGTTATCTAACTTAAAATATCCTTTTGTGATATAAAATTATTTTGTGTAGTTCTATATTTTACTTTTCTTAAATTGCAGTGTGGACTCCAATTGCATTGACAGTGTTTTTAGTGGCTGTTGCAACATTGTGTAAAGAACAAGGAATAACAGTTGTGGGAATTTGCTGTGTGTATGAAGTATTTATTGCCCAGGGGGTAAGGAGAAATATAAATTTTTTTTGATGCTCTCTTTTATCCTATTTGAATCTGATTATAATAAATTTAATTTCTAAATGTATGATGTAAATCAGTCCGTTTACCAATAATAATATCAAAATTTTGCAAGGAACAAGCATGTTTTCCCTCATACTACTGAAAATTACTCAACATTTTATAACACCTTCAGCTTTTTAAAGGCTGCTTTTTAAGTTTCAGTACTGGAATTGTTAGGCAATTTGGAATACTTTACAATATAATTAATTATTGGATAAGATTATTGGGCTCCATTTTATTCATTATCAGTTCCACAAATTGTTCCATATTGATTTTATAATTATAGTCAGTTTCTATCTAATCTTGTTTTTAGACAGTACTACATTGTCGAAAACATTGTAGCATATGTTACTTATTTAAAATATTTTTCTTCTTTTCCAGTATACTTTGCCTTCATTATGTACTACTGCTGGACAGTTTCTCCGTGGAAAGGGTAGTTTTCCGTTTTCTGTGCTGCAGACATTGATAAAACTCATCGTTTTGATGTTCAGTACACTATTACTTGTTGTGATTAGAGTCCAGGTTATTCAGTCGCAACTCCCAGTGTTCACCAGGTATGAATTTCTGTGTTTTTGTTACTGTTTGTTTTTACATCCTTTTTAAATTAACTGTGGATTTTAAGTGATTGTAAATATTTTAGAAAGTCTTTGGTTTACATTGAGGTTTTTAACAGCTTTATTGAGTTATAATTAATATTTTTTTAAAACATGCATATATTTAAAATGTACAAATTAATAAATTTTGAGATACGTATACACTGGTGAAACCAGCACAGTCAAGATATAATTACCCTCACATTGGTTAGGTATTAAGTCTTCTGTATCCTTGATGATTTTTCCTATTTGTTCTGTTAATTATTGAGAGGATGTTGAAATCTCAGACTATAATTGTAGGTTTTTCTATTTTTCCTTTCAGTTGAATCTCTTTTTGCTTTTGTGTTTTAAAACTATCAATAAGTGCATAAACATTTTGGGTTGTAATTTCCTCTTGCCCTTTATTATTATTAAATGAGCTTTATCCCAAGTAATAGTCTTTACTCAGAAATTTACATTGTCTTATATTAATATAGCCACACAAGCCATATTAATATAGTTAGTGTTAACATACTTAACTTTTTCCAGCCTATTACTTTTTGTCCATCTATAGCTTTATATTTAAAGTGGATTTTCTCTTTTTGTTTGGTCAGATTATCTGTCTTTTAAATGGAGTGTTTCAGTTATTTACATTTAATATGATATGACGTAGTTTGATGTAAATGTAACTTCTTGTTCATTGGTTTTTTGGGGTCTCATCTCTTTGTTTCCCTTTTTCTCTGTCTTCTTTTGTATTAGTGTTTTTTAATTCCATTTTTATCTCCTTGTTGGCTTGTTTGCTATAAATTTTTGCTATTTTTTTGTTTACTTTTTAGTGATTGCTTTAGCGCAGCAATTTTCAACCTTTTTCATCTCATGGCACACATAAACTAATTACTAAAATTTTGCAGCACACCAAAAATATATTTTTTGCCTACTTGACAAAAAAAAAAGGTACAATTTTGATTCATTCACACAGGATGGCTATTGTTATGTTGGCTGTTGTCATTTTTTTATTTGACAATCTAAGAGAAAAAAGGTCAGTGCCCCTGACTAAATAGTCAGCTATTGCATGTTTTAAAAATTTTTGCAGCACACTGGTTAAAAATCACTGCTTTAGGGTTTTTGTATATAGACATCCTTTGCTTGTCACAGTTTATCTTCAAGGGCTATTATAATTGCAAGTATATATATTATAAATGTCAGTGTATACAGTATAAACATATATAAGTAAATTCTTATGTAAATATATAAAATTGTTGTGAATAAGAATTTAGCCTTTGTGTTATTTGCATACATTTTCCTTGCGTATACCTTGTACATCCGACAATACATTGTTATTTTCTGCTTTAAACAATTATCTTTGAAAGAAATTTAAATTGTTTTTAAAAGTCTATTATATTAAAGCATAGATAAACAATTTCTGGTATTCTTCATTTTTTTATTAAATCGAGATTTTCATCTGGTACCATTTTTCCTTGTGACTGAAGGACTTTAACATTTCTTTACATGTAGGTCTGCTGGTGATAAATTCCTTTAGCTTCTGTATATAAAAATATTTATTTTATTTTGCCTTTTTTTTTTTAAGTGTAATCCTTCATTGTAGAATCCTACAGTGACTGTTCTTCATTCAATAATCTAAAAATGTTACTGTGCTACTTCCTGGCTTGCATTGTTTTCCACGGCAAATCTTCTGTCATCCTTATCTTTATGCTTCTGCATGTAGTGTGTCTTTTTTTTCTAGGCTGCTTTTTGTATTTTCTCTTTATCATTGTTTCTCTTTATTTTTTTGAGACAAGTGATATATATCATTGTATTAGTTTTATGTATACAACATAATGGTTTGATATATAGAGAGGGGAATGATTACCATAATAAGTTTAGTTAGCATCCATCACTATACATATTTACACAAAAAAATTTTTCTTGTCATGAAAAATTTTAAGATCTACTCTCTTAGTAACTTTAAATATGTAATAAACTCACTGTATGGTGTTTTTAACTATAGTCACCAGGCTGTAAATTACATCCCCAGGGCTACTCAATTTATAACTGGAAGTTTGGGAGGTGATCCAAAGGTACAAACTGTTTCTCTAATCTTCATATTTTTTTGTGCTTAGGTTAATTGAACTTTCATGTATCATTTCTTGGTCAGTTTAGATTAAATAATTTTCCTCCTCATGGGTTATATTTTCCTATTTCACCTGCCTGGTAATTTTTTAATAGGTGCATATGTGAGTTTTACCTTAATGTATTCCTATAGATAGTTTAGACTTTGTTCTGGGATATATTTATATGTATAAAAAGTTTCATCTTCTAGTCCTGCCTTTTTAAGCTTTGTTTTGTGAGATCACAGTAGCATTTTGGTTAGGGCTAATATTGCTCCACTTCTGACACAAGACCCTTCTGACTACCCATTGAACTGTGAATTGTGAAGATTTCCACTCTGGCTGCTGAGGAACTATTCCAGCTCTATATTATATTTGGGAATTTTTCTCTAATTCTTTCAGGAGGTACTTTCCTACTTGTATTAGTTTTCCTATAGCTGCTATAACAAATTACCAGAAATTGGGTTGCTTAAAGCATCAGAAATTTATTCTCACCGTGCTGGAGGCCACATGTCCAAAATCAGGGTGTCAGGCACAGCTGTTGCCATCTGAAGGCTCTGAGGAAGAATCTGTTCCCTGCCTCTTCG
Source organism: Miniopterus schreibersii (assembly GCF_964146895.1). Lineage (NCBI taxonomy): Eukaryota > Metazoa > Chordata > Mammalia > Chiroptera > Miniopteridae > Miniopterus > Miniopterus schreibersii. The sequence goes on along the minus strand of NC_138102.1, from coordinate 114,245,565 downwards.
CAAGCTGCTGGTGGTTGCTGGCAGTCTTTGTCATTCCCTGGTGTGTTGCTGCATCGCTTCAGTCCTCTTCACCTTTGTCTGGCCTTCTTCCGTATGTGTTTCTCTGTATTCTCTCCACTTTGTATAACAATAGTAGTCACTGGATTTATCACCCAGCCTAACCCAGTAGGACCTCATCTTAACTAAAGACCCTATTTCCAAATAAGGTCCCATTCCTGGGTGCTAGGTAGACAGTGAATTTTGGGGAGACATGATTCAACCCACTACACTGACCTTGAGTATTTCCTTACATAATATGCTGATTAGTTTTCATCAGTACTGAAAACTGGAGTGACTCTAAGGATCTCCTGAGTTTTCTTTCTCAGATTTCTTCTTGATGATATTCTCACTAACTCTGGACCCCAGGACTCTGCCTGGATTCTCCCTCACAGCTCCACAACTAAAAACTCTTAAGTACTAAACTTTCCAGCTAGGGCTGTTTTTCTTCTCCAAGGTATTACTGTCCTCCTTTGCTTGATGGTCAATGTGTTAAAAAAAAAAAAAAAAAAAGCTTTTTGGATTTTGTCCAGTTTTTTAAGGCTAGAAGCAAAAGTTACACTGAATGTTAATAGCCTACATATCATTTTTTACTGTTGTAACATTTAGCATTTTTTCCATTTCACCTTACTTGGCTAAAATTTAAATGAAATTTTAACTAGTTCCCTGTTAAATTTTATTTAAGTTACTGACATTATAAGCAAGAACTTTTTTTTTTTTTTAAACAAAAGACCAAAATGTTGTTCATGTTGCTATCCATAATAGTGCATTGCTGGTTAGAATGTTACTCAGGTAATTCTCTTATGTCCAGGACTATCTTTGCAATATTTTTGCAAGTAATTATCCTTCTCAATAGTATTTTTTCATTAAAGAATAATTACTTTTTAACTTCTTGAATATTTACCTTCAGATCTAGCCATGCTAAACTGAACAACTCATTTAAGTATTAAAGTATGAGAAAGAGATTGAATTGTAGATATACACCTTTTCTTTTTTACCCCTTAGTTTCAGTGTTTTTATTCTGTTTACCATTTCTTTTAGAAAATTTGGTATCTCATTTCTAATTCTATACTGTGAAAATGTCTGAATGTATTTGTTTTGTGTATGTATGTGTGGATGGGTGTTTGGGGTATGTTACATATAAATACATATTTGTGTGTGTATATATAAATCTTACTCTGTTATATTACCCTATGAAGTTGATTATAATATGATTTAATTTGCTTTGACATGCTATCTTTCTCTGCAGTTCATTTATTAAATCAGCTATTCTAAATAAATTATTAATTATAATAAATGAACTCTGAATAGTGGATTACAGGAGAAAACACAGCTTTGTGTTCAGTTCTGTTGGTTATTTTGGGAATTTAAGCCCTGATTCTCAAGATTTATTATTTTTCATAATGTAGATATTTAAATACAAAAAAATTTTTATGACATTATTTGTTTAAATAGTATCTACTTTTCTCAATCATTTGATATTTTTAAGAAGACCGAGTAAAACAAATGGTAGAGGTTGATTTGTCACTGATTTAGTCATTTTAAAATGAGAAGTTGGTTTTTTATAGGACTACATATATTAATTTAGCCAATAAAATTTAGAACATAGCATAAAGAAATAAAAGTGAAGTTATTCTTTTGAAATGCACTTTTAAAAAATGATTTGACTTAGTTTTCAGAAAATAGATTAACTTAATGAAATGTACATTAAATATATCATGGCCTTGGGAATATAAACTAGTATATAAGTTTATATGAATATTTAATAGGAGAAAAAAGTAGAACACAAAATGTTACATAGCCCTATATAGTTAGTACTCTGTGCTGGAAATTTGGTTTTTAGCTCCCTAAAAGCAAACAAACAGGAAAAGCTCATAAGTGATATAGTTTCCTCTTTCTGTGACAAGAGAAAAACAGTAACTTTTTCTAGGAACATAATTTTTATTAGCATTTAGTGCTGAAAGAAACTTCTCGGAAGCATTCATACATCACATGCAATAATGAATCTTACCCAACTTATTACTTTTAATCAGAAGGTCATAATTTAATGAAAGCACTTCTGCAGTGTCATAATATTATAGTATGCATTTCTGAATTATTCTAATAAAAAAAAAACCTAGAAATAGATAACCTGCTGCCCTTCAATCAGTTCTTCATAACTAGACACTCTTCTCAACTAGATATTCTATAAGGATTAGACACTTTAGCCTGGCCGGGCGTGGCTCAATGGTTAAGCGTCAACCTAAGATCCAGGCGATCAGGGTTCGATTTCCGGTCAGGGCACATGCCCGGGTTGCGGGCTGGGCAGCCAATCAGTGACTCTCTCATCATTGATGTTTCTATCTCTCTCTCTCCCTCTCCTTTCCTCTCTCTGAAATCAATAAAGATATATTTTTTTTAAAAAAAGATTAGACACTTTAAATTCTGGCAGAAATCTGAGGTATTACATATAAAGCATTGCTTTTATTATTATTTAGTATTTTAGTTATATGTTAATTTTATGTTTAGAAAGTGTTTTAGTTTAAATAACTTTTTTTTCATTCTTTATGTACAGGTTTGATAACCCAGCTGCTGTGAGCCCAACTCCTACAAGGCAGCTAACTTTTAACTATCTCCTTCCTGTGAATGCTTGGCTTCTATTAAATCCTTCAGAGCTCTGCTGTGATTGGACCATGGGAACAATACCACTTATAGAGTCATTTCTAGATATTCGAAATGTTGCCACATTTACTTTCTTTTGTTTTTTGGGGGCTTTGGGAGTATTCAGTCTCAGATACCCCGGTGGTTCCTCCAAAGCTGTTTTAATGGTAAGGAACTTGCTTAATTGTTTAGATGATATTACATTCCATTGATTAATTCATCAGATCATCTTTTTAGAAACAGAATCTTTGTTTAACATCATTCTAATTTGTGAACTTATTTTAGGTTATCCTAAAATTATATATCAGAATTTGATATGCAGGCATAATTTTACATATATTCAGCATGTAAAACAAAAAATAATTATTAGTTTTCCTAATTTGGTAGGAACTTTGAAATCATGAGGCATCTCTTTTGGCATCATTTTCTTCTATTTTTTACCTTTTTACCCAACTATATTATACACTTTTTGAAGAAATGGATCATATTATATATTTCTTTGTGTTTTTTTGACACAGAGAGTGTCATCTAAGATGTGCAGCTAGAAATATATAGCTCTTTAATTCTCATTAGCAAGATTATCATTACTCCCTAAGGCATTTCTTACTCTGTTCAGAGAACTCTAATTGAAAATCTTCTTGTTGTTTTTCTGAAGTCCATTTCTTTGTAAATTTCTTACTCTACCCTCACTTCTAACTCATGATAGTTTTCATGCCCTTCTTTTAAATTATTGAAGACAATAATCTTTAATATTTTCTTGAGCCTTTACCCAAAAGTGTTTTTAATAATCTGCAAATATATCTCTTCAATCTGCAACCACTAGATTTATTTAATAAATAAAATTTTTTTATTGCAACCCATGTACCTGGCAGCATTTAGACACTAGATATGATAATAAAAAGAAATACAAGGTCTTCATTTCCAGGGAAATTTTATTCTAGAGAAATTTGAAGCCAATTTCTGAGATAAAGAGAAGATTGATAGAATATAGGGTTTACGGGAAAGATTAATTTACCATTATCTTTGGACCTATTGAAGTTTATGGGCCTTTGAAACACCCTAGTGTAGAGAAGATTTTGAATATCACTTTGTACCTGGAGTTCAGAGATGCCTAAACTGCAGATAAAAGTTTGATCAGTTGGCACAGAGAGAGTAATTGAGGCCAGATGTGGATAAGGAGGGCTGTGGAGAGGTTATGGCAGCCTTTCTCAACTGGGGTTTTGTCATGTTTCTCAAAGATTATAACGCTAATACCGTTCTGCATGCGTAGAGTAGAAGTTCATGTATGCATATAATGAATACCTTAGAGTATTTGGTCATAATTCTCTCTAAGAAAATAGTTGAAGGGGCTGAATAGAGTGAAAGAGAAGAAGCCTACTACTAGGTCTTGAAAAGTTTCATTATTTAGAATTGTAGAAGAGAATGAGCCTAAATAAGAGCTAGACCAAATGGACAGAAGAGTAGGAAAGTTTCAAGAAAGACAGAGTGCTGAACACTAACAGTGCTGTCAAGTAGAAGTTGACTTCTTTTAGGTGTGTTAGCTACTTTAGTGAAATTTATTTCTGTGGAATGATTTGATTAGGAGATGAGAAAGTGGAGATTGCTAGTGTAGATAACCTATCGGGGTAATTTAACTTTGAATATTTCAGAGAATAAGACGAGCTTGAAATTATTGCCTGCCTAAGTAAGAAAAGACTGCCGATCAGACAGTGGCTTCACACATAGCAGACTGCTGATCTTATGATGGGCTTGGGCGACCCTTAGAGGTGGGAGTGTGTTGATATTGGAGGTAGAACTGTTGATTCATTGGCACTTAAGATCACTTTCATTGTAATACTCAGTTGGCTGACTTGTAGAAGCAAGGGGATATCACTGAAGGGTTGGCTTACAAAAACATAATCATTGAGTTGAATTTAAGCACAGTTAAAATCAGCTACTTGTTACCATGGCTGCCAAAGTCTTTTCCTGGGAGTGTGGGAACTTGTTTTATACCTGAGGAACATATTGAATAATTAAGGTAGCTTAAAATACGTTGTCAAAGGAGAATATTTTTAAGGTTGGAGAGGCAAGAGCATGCTTAAGTATAGGTAGGAAAGATACAATTGATTGGAAAGTCACTGTGTAAATGAAAGAAGGGGTGATTATAATGAGATTTGTGAGGAGCAGGGGGATGTGGACTTCAGGTTTGGCCTGAGATAAATTAATGGAGACACCTTTTGTTACAGGAAGGATGGAAATGAAAGGGAATGTGTGTGGATGTTGGTATGTTTAGTAGCACAGAATTGAAAGAATTTTTGTTTTGTGGCTTTAGTTTTCTCTCCAAGTTCGGAAGTGTGGTCACCTGCAAAAAGTGGCATGGATAAAAAGTTTAAGGAAAGTAGTCAAATTTCAATGTAGTCAAAGGAAAGTTGGAGTGAACCTACCAAAGAAACCTAGGAATCCTGAGTAGTCTTAAGAATCAGTTCGAAGTCTGTGATCATGAATTTGTGATGATATTAATCTATTCTGCTTGGGAGCTGCTTCTAGTAGTGTTTGTTGCTCAGATAAATATAGACAATGCAGATATATGGCAGGTATACCCAAAGCTGAGGTTATGCTAAAAGAAAGGTAAAAAAGGAGGGGTGGGTGAATTTAAAGATTTTGCAAATGAAAAAGAATGATGCGTAAATGTTAAGCTGAATAGAAAATAGAGGGTAGTATCAATGAATAAACATAGTTTTATATAAATTCTATTTTATGTGTATGAAAGAGGAACAGTTATGACCTTAGATATAACAGCTTAAAGTATAGTCTTAAATATGCTATTTTTTGTGGTGATATTTTCTGAAGATCTCTGGAAGGGATAAGTATATCAAAGGAGTACCTACCAAGTACAAGATACTGTGTTAAGCACTTATTAATAAAATGTCCTAAGTATCTCAACAATAAAATTTAAGTAGTTATTTTATTTATAAACAGTTGCAAATAGTCAATTCATTAGTTTACCTTTATGTTACAAGGGAAGTAAAAAGTGACACAAATTTGTCTCCAGACTCTTTGCTCTTTCCACTGCTAGCCTTCCTTTCAAAAAGAATTTACATCATTGGAGGAAGGAGATTATGCTAGTCATAGTGAATTAGGTTGGCATACATTAATAGAGAGCATACTAGGATATCTAAGGTAATAATTAATGGAGACATTCTTTACCTAAGAACCAATAGATTTTAGGGTATATTGCTATTCTTTTTTGTGTAGCTTATGCATCAGTCCAGGATGCATCTTTGGATCAGTTTAATACTTTTTCTTTCAAATGAAATTTCTTTAGGACAGCCATGAATTAATAGGCAATATTAAAAAAAAAAAAAAAAGACTATATACTTAGTAATAATCTGTTTGTTTCACAGCTAGCTGGTTATTTTTATCAAGCACTTCTGGGAAATGTAAATGATTTATGCACTCTCAGTGTTTTACTATTTTGATTTAAAGAAAACAATAAAATTTCAGATATATAAATTGGTATACTACTGAACAGTATGGTGGTAGTGTTTTTCTTCAGATTCAATATTGTCTCAATAGAAATCATTAATTTGTGATTCATGGAGAAAGTATTCTTTTTAATATAAATACATGTCTACATTTATATTTTACCAATAAAGAGACATTCTTTCCTCTCAAACTATTAGAAGACTCAAACTTACAAAGCTGAAGGAACAACTTGTTTATTCAATTAGGTACTATAAAACAAATCAAGGTAACAAAATATGGAAGCATATGTCCATAGAAACAGATGTTCCAATGATAGCTAACTTATTTTATTCCACAAGTTATTTCTGTGCTAGTTATTTGTGTCCTACCTTTTGTAATCGCTTAATGGCTTTATAACCTGGAAACCATATGCTATCCAATTTTCAAAATGAAAAAAATACTAAATATTTTTTAGATGTTTTATTTCAGTTAGAATTTCAGACATTCTTGTTAGAATTTCTTAGAAGTCTTAGGAAAAAAGACTAAAAGACTATTGTTTTAAAGGGAGGCAGTTTTATTCTTAAATATATACTAAGCCTATGTTACATGTATCTGACTCATCAGAATGTTATGCAAAGTATGCTGAGATATAGAAGTAGTAGTCTACTGTCTTGTCTGAAACACACCTTATCAGTTTCCAGTATGATGTGGCTACTTATAATAGTAACAAAAACTGACATGTTTAGCTATTTTATCAACCTTTGTGGTTTTGTTTTGTTAAAACCTGTTAATGGTCTTTGTCAGTTACTGCATGCACATTTGTTACATGTATAAAAATTATCAATGTCTTAGACATATTTTCAAAACATACTTCTTTTTTATTATTTTTTTAAATATATCTTTATTGATTTCAGAGAGAGGAAGGGAGAAGCAGAGAGAGATAGAAACATCAATGATGAGAGAGTCATTGATCGGCTGCCTCCTGCACACCCTACACTGGGGATCGAGTCTGCAACCCGGACATGTGCCCTGACCTGGAAAGGAACTGGGATCTGCCGGATCATAGGTCGATGCTCAACCACTGAGCTGCGCCAGCCGGGCCAAAAAAAACACTTCTTTTTTTTTAATTAGATGAACCTTAATTATAAGTTTTAACATCCAAAAAGACTTCATCTCACCTGGTTGACATACATTTTTGTTTGTTGTTATCCTTCAGTTGCCTTCTTTATATTTAAGTTAATACTATTTTTAATATTATTAAAAATGGTCCACTATTAATTTCCAAATTAAATGACAAAATATTTGGATTTGACTCTTGAGTGTTCATATATTTTTTAATTTAATAAAATTTTTTTTCTTCGTAGGCGCTTTGTTTAATGGCATTACCATTTATTCCTGCATCGAACCTTTTTTTTCCAGTTGGATTTGTTGTTGCTGAGCGAGTACTATATGTGCCTAGCATGGGATTCTGTATTTTGGTAGCCCATGGATGGCACAAAATATCAAATAAAAGGTGAGTTTAAGCATTAGTTTATTTTGTGCTTACTAACTATAGAATCAAATGTGATACATTTAAGTACTTAAGTGTTTATTTAGTTCAGTTTTGTAAGTCATACTTTTATACATTTCTGTTTTTCACCTTGATAGTCTCATTTTTCTGTAATTCATGTTAGGAAATTTCCATAGCACCTACTGCATCTTATGTTCTTCATATTTATATATTTATTTTGCAGCCTGAAACATAAACTTTGAGTCAGATCCAAATGAAAACAAGGATATTATTGAGACTAAAGATAAAAATGAGCATTGCTACTCCATATGCAGTGAACTAAGATATAGTCTTCTTACTTAAGTGAGTCATATTTAGTTCATAGTTATATATAAAATGTACAGGGTGGGCAAAAATAGGTTTACAGTTGTTCGTATGGAAAATAATACAATAACTAATAAATAATAATACTGGAATAAACTCTGTTTTGCGTACTCATAACCGTTTATTCCAGTATTTTCATCCTATCATTACCATCTTCATCATAACCACCATTTTCTAATTGTCTTTAACAGTTAAGGAACAGAGTAGTCATACTGTATATATACAAGAAATGGTCACTGTCTCTTTTTTCTCACTTCCAGTCACCATTCAACACATAGAATTCTGACTTCTCTCTGTATAATCTACCAACACAGACAACGAATTGCCTCCTGGTAGCTAAATTTAGTTAATGCTTTTATTTAAAATTTATTTCCCGGCAATCTGTAAAGTCTCTTGATTCTCTCTCACATGTATTTATTTCTGCTGTCTCTCTTCTCTGACTACTTCTTCCTCTTCATGCTCTTGAAGTATTTATTATTTCTCAGAGGTTTACTCATAGCCATTTTTCTCACACTGCATATTCTCCCTGGATGATCTCGTCTGTGTCTACAATTTTCACTACTATCTACTAAACCTTTTCCCTTAGCTTTCACCCTATTATAATTAGTACCAGTTTCTTAGTATCTACCATGTGTTAGATGCCCTTATAGACTGTATAGATTTATTTTCTCATTTAATCTTGACACTCCTTAACTCTGTTTTGCACATTTTAAAATTGAAGATCATACAGGATATCTGAATTACGCAGGATCACACAGCTAGTAAATAGCAGAGTCTTGATTGAGATGTACATCCACTACTTCCTTTGTCCAGGTTCTTTCTGATCCATGCACTCGTGTTCTGGCTGTGTCTTTCAAATGAAAGAAATTAGACTGTGTTACCAGGACTAAAACATAGACTTAGAGAACATTAGTACTAAATGAGGTCAAAGGGATTATTGACATATAAGCATCTTTTTATTGATGAGAAATTGAGTCCAAAATAATTAGCCTAAAGTATACAAGTAATTTGCATCTATTGTATAAAGAGTTAAGTTTACTCTGACTTTTCATAAACAATTCTAGCTTTAAAATTATTCCAAGAATGTCATAATAATCTGTGGTATATAATTGTAAGCATAAATATATAAATGTAGCCAGTGATAAGATTCACCCTTTTTCAGCACAAGTAAGGATATTCATGTTGTAGGTAATGGTACAAAGGACTCTAAATATAAAAAGTCATAATTAAAAGCTGGTTTTATCAATGTTGTGTTACTAAGTCTAAGCAAAGCTTTTGAAATAGAGGTAAATATTGGAATATTTAATGTAATTGAAGATTGAAGTGAAGATAGTATTCAGATATTTACGTTTTTGGTGTTGGTCCCTCTGAATCAGGATGATTATTAGAACAATCCCTAATCTTTAGAATAAATTCAGACATGACATTGGGGATACTTAACATATTTCTTCTGTTCTAAAAGTTAAAATGCTTTTGGTGATATAGACAATGTTTTCTTGCTTTGTTTTGTTTTCTCTTAAGCAGTGTATTTAAGAAGTTATCCTGGGTTTGTCTGTCTTTGGTGATATTCACTCATGCCTTAAAAACACTCCACAGAAATTGGGATTGGGAGTCTGAATATACGTTGTTTATGTCAGCCTTGAAGGTAAAGTATTATCCAGAATGGCAGGAAAGTATGTCATTAATTACTTCTTATAGCCATGTCTAAGATGCTTTAACTTTACTTTTAATTAGACATTTAAGTATCAATATTAAATACTTCACCAAAAAGTTAATAAAAATAAGTTGTTCTTTATATAATATATACCTTAACCAGTGCTTTGAATAGTACTTACCTGTTTGTCCACAACACAGGTGAATAATTCATTAAATGCTATACAGTTATCAGAAACTCAAATGATAAAATGTTTAAGAATACTGTATTTTATTGGTTTTTAAGGTATGCATTTTTTAACCTTTTAACATCTCTGAAATTAGAATAAATCTTACAGTGAAAGTCATCTTACAATTAATTAGTGACCTTTTTACTTTCTTAATGGTACATAAAGTAATGGTGAGTCTTAATAATTGATAGCATGTTAGATTTAATGAAATAAAATACATACCAAAAAATGGCAACCTATTATATGGAAGATAACTGGCCAACAGTTACAATACTATAGGAAGGATAGGAACTGGCAGAAAGGATTGATACAGCATTTCTATAGAATGGAAAATATGAATAGGAATAAGGTCTTTTTAAAAATCATAAAATTTGTTTTCTAGAAAAGTTACAAGCAAAGACTTTTTTTTCCAGGTGCTCCCTTACCAATGCCTCTCTTCAAATCTCTAAATTCTTAACTTCCTTTTGGCTATTGCAGTACTCTTCATTGCCTAGCTTTATTGGATTACTGCCTCATTCCAGTAGTCTATGTGATTTCTTGATTTAACATCTATATAAGATCAGATGGCTGTCCTCTTATACCATTCAGTAACTCCACTGTCTCCCCTAACTCAGAAATCTGCAAACAGATGAGACCTCATTGCCATTATTATTAATTCACCTTTCTGGATTACCAATGGAGCCCCGTAATTTTCAGGAATTTTGTTTGTCCTTAGTCCCAGGACAATGCTCAAAACCATAGCCCCAAACACTGTAGCTAGTTCTTGGGCTGGATACCGTCTACCTGCAGGGACACCATACCCATCTGTGAACTCAGAAAGCACAGATCAACTAAGAGCTTTAATCTCAGGATTCCCATTACCATAATAGACTACATAACTAGCTTTATGTTGAGCCCCAAAATAAGTAACTAGTGCAATGTTGAAATGTATTCTCATATTCAAATATCTTTTCTCCCAAAAGAAAGCAAATAATAGAGCAGAGTTTTCAAATAGCACTATGCTTTGATCAAATAAAATTTTTAGTAAAATTCTAATATATAAAATAGATGAGCCCGGCTGATGTGGCTAAGCAGTCGAGCATCTACCTAGGATCCAGGCGATCGCGATTCGATTCCCAGTCAGGGCACATGCCTGGGTTGCAGGCTCGATCCCCAGTCAGGGGCGTACAGAAGGCAGCCAATCAATGACTCTCTCTCATCATTGATGTTTCTAGCTCTCTCTCCCTCTCCCTTCCTCTCTCTGAAATCAGTAAAGATAGATTTAAAATAAATTAATTAATTAAACTAAATAGATGAAATTAGACTGCTGTGGTTTCAGTGTGTTGATGCTGAAAGGAGGGAGCGGGTAAGTTTGGTGAAGTGTTCATTTGGCTCCTCCTCATCTCCCGGGACCTCAGTGGAACACTCTGTCACAGTAGCATACCAAAAAAATATGTGTTCATCGGAGTCTTTTTTTTCCTGGGGAAAAATCCAAATGATTTTTCCCCCCATTCCATTGAGATATAATTGACATAAGCTTTTATTAAAGTGTATAACATAATGAGTTGGTGTTATATGTATATATTATTAAGTGATTACCACAAGTTTAGTTTACATTTATCACCTTACATATTTGCAAGTTCTTTTCTTATGATGAAAATCTTTAAGGTCTACTCTCTTCCCAGTTTTCAAATATACAGCACAATATTGTTAATTATAGTCACCATGATGCACATTACACCCCCAGAACTTATTTACATTATAAGTGGAAGCATGTACCTTTTGAGCACCTTCACTTATTTATGGACATCTCTGTGGAACACTCCATTCCTAATAATATGTCAAACAAATATCTGTGTTAATTGGAGTCATATTTTTTTAATTGTAACTAATTTCTATCTGTATTTGTATATTTAAGGTAAATAAAAATAATGCCAAATTGTGGAATAATGTGGGTCATGCTTTGGAAAATGAAAAGAACTTTGAGAAAGCTTTGAAGTACTTCCTACAGGCTACCCATGTTCAGCCAGGTATGTATTATTAATTAATAAAACTTTTTGGATAGTTTATTTTCTTTTTAAAAGCTTGATTATATTGAGGAAAATGAGGTAGAGTTTATTTTCAAGCTTTATTTCCAGTGATTTGAATACTACCAGTGTTCAATGCTGTCTTATTTTGAATTTGATTAATTGTTAGAAATATTTATATAAGATATTTAAGGGGATGACATTGGTTAATAATGTCAGGTGTACATGTCTATAATATATCATCTATATGTTGCAAGGTGTGTTTACCACCCAAAGTCAAGTCTCCTTCTGTCACCATATATTTGACCCCTTTACCCTTTACCACCTCTCCCCCTTCCCTCTGGCAACCACTATACTGTTGTATATGTCTATAAATGTTTGTTTGTCTTGCTTATTTGTTGCTTTCAGGGGTGTTTTTTAACATGCTCTTTGGACAGTAACGCAATGCCAAGAAAAGGGTCATTTCTTGCTCTTGGGGTTTTTTTTGTTTTTTTTTGTTGTTGTTGTTTTTAAATATATCTTTATTGATTTCAGAGAGAGGAAAAGAGAGGGAGAGAGAGAGACAGAAACATCAATGATGAGAGAGTCATTGATCGGCTGCCTCCTGCACGCCCCCCACTGGGGATCAAGCCCGCAACCCAGGCATGTGCCCTGACCGGAAATCGAACCCTGATCGCCTGGATCCTAGGTCGATGCTCAACCGCTGAGCCACACCTGGCCGAGCTTGCTCTCAGTTTTATATCTCACATATAAGTGCATTTATATGGCTCTTGGCTTTTTCTGGACGCATTTTGCTTAACATGATATTCTCAAGATCCATCCATGTTGTCACAATGGCAGTATTTCATCTTTTCTTATGGCTGAGTAATATTCCATTGTATGTACCACATCTTCTTCATCCACTCCTCTGTTGAAGGACACTTCAGTTATTTCCATGTCTTGGCCACTGTGAGTAATGCTGCAGTGAATATAGGTGGACATCTATCTTTACAAATAAATGTTTTCAAATTTTGGGGGAAGATACCCAAAAGAAGGGTTGTTGGGTCATATGGTAATTCTAGTCTTAATTTTTTGCAGAACCTCCACACTGTTTTCCATAGTGGCTGTACCAGTTTACATTGCCACCAGCAGTGAATGAGGGTTCCTTTTTCTCCACATCCTCTCCAACATAGGTATAAAAGGAAAGTACGTCAACAAATAAAGGCCATATATGACAAATCTTCAGCTAATATCATACTCAATGAAGAGAAACAAAAGATTTTCCTGTAAGATCAGGAATAAGACAAAGAAATTCATTCTTACCACTCTTATTCAACGTAGTACTGGAAGTCCAGGCAGAGCAATCAGGCAAGAGAAATAAATAAAAGGCATCCAAATTGGGAATAAAGAAATAAAATTGTCACTTTTTGCAGATATAATTCTTTATATAGGAATTCCTAAAGACTCCACTAAAAAACTATTAGAAACAATTAACAAATACAGTAAAGCTGCAGGATACAGAATCAATGCACAAAAATCCATTGCATTCCTATAGACTGCCTATGACGTTTCAGAAAAAGAAATGGAAAAAAAAATTCCTTTTGCAGTTGCAACAAAAAGAATTAAATACCTCGGAACAAACTTAACGAAGGATATGAAGGACATATACACTGAAAACTATAAGACATTATTTTAAAAAATAGACACAAAAAATGGAATTTGTTTTTTAAACATAGTGGAGTTGTTGGTTGGCACTGATGAGCAATTTTGGTAGAGTGATAGATGCAAAAGCCTGCTAGGAGTGAGTTTAGGAGAGTGGGGAGGAATAATGGGAAACAACTGGTAATGAAAACTCCGAAAGGGTACTGATAAGAAGTGGTGGTGCTGGGTATGGGGTCAAGAGGGTAGTAGGATGATAGGGTTTTGTTTTTTCGTTTTAAGATGGGAGAAACAGCATGTGTGCAGCTAATCCATTGAAGCTGGGAAAAGTAATAATTCAGGGTGAGGGAATAAATTATTGAGTTGGTGTCCTTGAATAGATGAGAAGAGATAAATAGGATCTGGTGCACAGATTGAGGATTTCATTCAGTTGTAGAGCCGATTGTTAACCTTTGGTAGCAGGGAAGACAGAGCGTATGGACGTGGATATGGGCAGGTGAATAGATGATATGCAGGAAGTTTCTGGAAGTTGCCCTTTGCTCCTGTTTTCTCAGGAAACAAAACCATCAGTAGAGAGTGAGGAAGGAATGAGAAGTGTTGGAGATCTAAGAGTAGAAAATGTGGAACAATTTTCTAGGTTAGTACTTCACAAACTTTAATGTACCTAAGAATCACTTGGAAATCTTGTTGTGTATGGTGCTTGTTCTGATAGATAAAGGTTTAGAGTAGAACCTGAAGTTCTACATTTCTCTTAAGTTCACAGGTGATGCTTAGCCCATGAATCACACTTTGAGAAACAAACACCTAGGAAACTGTATAGACTAGGAAAATGTAGGTATAATTGTCAAGCAGCTCTAACACCCTACTTGGGTTAAGAATACTTAAAATTAAGCCAGTTGATATGGTTATATGCTTGTCTCCTACTGCTTTGCAGCTGCAGTGGTACAGGCATAGAGAATTTTGTTAAACAGGATTAGGATTTTGTCATATGTGTTACTAAACAAGAAAGGGGTGAGGGGATGATTATATTAATGGGACAGAGAATCTAAGATGGTTAAGAAGGTATGTGAGGGGGAAGATGAGGTCATGGAGGAAAGGTGATAAGGTTTATAGACCTGAAAAAGTGTTGGTGTTTGAGTAGAGTCTAGCTAGAGCACAAATGTTCTTCAGTAGTAATGCTACTCAAGTGTGCAGAACTCTATTTTAGGACATACACCAAATGTGACCCCCCCACACACACACACCCCAGATGCCATCATTACTTTCCATTCAGAATGATGACCCAAATGTACCCCCCCACACACACATTTCTAAATGTCCTTGAAGGTGTAGGTAGTGGTAGGCACTGCCTCCTATTTTTCTATTAGCTGTGACTATGGCCAATGAAATAACTTTTAAGTTGGAGGTGAAAATCATTGGGAGAAAAGACATCAAGGTCACGTAGTAGAAGATTTCATCTATGTAAATTTTTAAATCACTAAGAATTTTGACAACCATGATGTTGGAGAGAATGACAAGGAGCCAGGAGCTATGACCCAAAGATTGGCGAATGCAACCAGGAGGGATAGTAGATAATATAGTTTAGTGACCTGACATTTAGAGTTGATGATTTTAAGGAGGAGTGGGAATGGTTTGGGTCATAAGGATCAAGGAGGACACCTATCCTTCTTCCAGGCCCGGTGTTGTGCAGGATAGAACACAGAGACCGCTTGGAAGAGCCATAATGTAACCCATGTCCCCAGGGCAAAGCCAAATTTCAGTGAGAGAATGGTGAAGAGAAATATGACTGATGGTCTAGCTACCCAGTTGTACCTCCCCTTACTCTTTATATAGTTTAGTTTTCCTCAAAACATAGGGTCCATACCTTGGGTTTCCTCACTTTGCTTCTTTGAGCCTAGAATTCTTGGCTCCTCCCATCTTTCCCATCCGCCTGTACCATGTCCTACCCATCTTTTACAGCCCATCTTACATGGCTTCCTTTCTAAAAAACAACCTATATTTCCAGTTAGAAGCAGATGTTGCTCATCTTCAAAACTTTTTACAACTACTTCTGTGTCTTTCCTATATTTGTAATTTTCTATTTAGTACTATATCATTTATGTTTATTTATGAAAAATATTTATTTAAATTTCGTAGTTCCCCAGGGGCAGCATGAACATCTTACTCATCTTCATACCCCCTGCATCATCTAGCACGGTCTTGTCCACAGTCAGGGGTCACTGACTGTGGTAGTTTTAATTTATTACTTTGTAAAGTCTTGTAGATTTCTTCTAGGAGTTTTCCAAGAAACAAAGTTATCTTTGATGTCATATACACAGGGACTTTGAGACTTAGATGTTATTTAAGCTCCTTCAGCCTTATCTTTCTTATTTCTAAATTGGGACAGTAATTTTTTCTCATTGCATTGTTGTAATGACTAAATTAAGTGGTCTAGGTGGGTGTGTATGTGCATGTTTAATTCTCTCTAGTGAATAGTGTGCATATCACAGGACGTTGTTAGGTATAGGCACTCAGTTTTATTTTATTTTCATTGTCAATTGTTAACTTCTGCTATTTTTGAGATACTTGCTGAACCTGTCTCCTTTAGTATGACTTCCCTACCATATTCTCAAAATTGTTGTTTCTGATAAGCCAGGGACTAAGAAAACAGGTAAACCAGTTTATTACAATTTATTATGAAAAAGCACATAATCTTACAAACATTGAATTTGGCATTCAGGGGCTTCTCAGATTATTCTTTGTTTTCTAGCTATTTCTTCATAGATAGATTTGACAAATGAAATGACACTTAGGGAGGAGAATCAGGAGCCCTTTTTTGCCCCTGTTAGATATACAGGTATAGATTTATAAGTTGAGATAAGGGGAATAGGCTAGGTATAGAAATTCAGAGTAACAAGCATAAAGATGTTATTTAAAACCCTGGAACAGTATAGCATCACACAGAGTAGGAATCTGTTACATTGTAAAGTTAACTTTTAAAAAAAAATCAGTCTAATGGCTTTTCTTGCTTAGCCAAAATGAGAATATAAACTATACAATAATCTTTGGCCATGATATGCATATCATGTTAAATGAACAACTTATTGCAATTTTGTTTTGTTTTGGTGGTTACAAGTGTTTTTAAAAAGCCCAGTTCACAAAGATAAAAACTTTTTGCAATTGGAATTACAGTTTCCATAAACACCTTTACAAGACAAGGATACACTTTTCTCAAGGACCACCAGAATTCTCCAAGATTAGTTTTTTCCATAAAGTCAATCATTTCATTTTTATCTAAGTCCAAATCTTTGAAACTGTTTATATCAGAAAAGAATCATGGACCTGTTATTCAATTTGGATACCATCAAGATGGAAATAACTGACTTTTAAAAAGAGTTTAGAAGTTCCCAGGTGTTTATAAATTTACCTTTTAAATGCATTGACAGACAAGTTTTGAATAGGAAATACTGGAAAGCAGCATAGATGCCTGAGCCATCAAGGTGGGAATCCTCGACTTCACTGTTGGTGGCTGAGGAATTATTAGGCACAGAGTTGCCTGATACATGCCAGTCCTTGTTTACACTGAATTAAAGACAGACTGATTGATTCCTGCTGTTGTGGGCTTGGATAGTGCATTCATAATAGCAAGGTGGTTCTTTGAAATTCTATAGCTTTCTCATCATTTAAATATCATTGTATTTTACATCTTGCTTGCTTTTCTTACCTTTTTTTCAAATTTAAATTTACCTTACCAGTAATTTTGTTTCCTCTTCTGCAGCCCTAAAACTTTGTAACATATATTTCATTTTATTAGCTATATTGGGTAACCCTTTTGATACTAAAGGCTGTCTGATGGCTATTGTTTGTTCTTTGAGAAAGTGGGGCTGCATACTCTAGTGTCTGGAATCTTTATTGATGACAGTGTCTCCTCACCATAATTCTAAGATCCTGATTCCATTGGGTATCCATTTTCCTGGTTTTTCATCCAAATAGATAACCTCTTTTGTAAGATTAGTTGGGACTGATTTCTGTAACATTTTACTTAGCTGACATAATTACATGTATCTAAACTTTAATTTTTTTCAGGTTTTACGTATTCTTAGTTTTTCCTGACTAAATTTCTGATCTCTGTAGTAAATGGCATAAATATATCTGATGTTTAAGAAAAATTGAGCTATATAGAAGCAAAGACTACCTACTGTATGTGCACTTGGTAGTGCAGTGTATTTCAACCTTGACTCTACATCAAAATTGCCTTTTAAACTTTTAAAAAACATTTTACAGATCCTATTTCTGGAGATTATTTTGATACGGCTGGGAGGGACTAAGGTATCAATTTTTAAAAGCAGCCAGGATTGGGAATGGGTAGGCTAAGTTTTTTTTTGTTTTTTTTTTGCTTGACCACCCCTCCTGAGAACCCCATGAGATTCAGCAATACATCTAAAACCAGAAATCAACCTCCTTCCTCCAGTCTTGTCCCCTAGTTCTCTAAACAGACCTGTACTATATCTGGCCGTTTTGGTGCAGTGCACACAATTGCCAGCCTGAAACATAATGTAGCAAGATCTTAGGACTGTTACTCTCCTCCTAGGGGAATGCCTAAGATATATATGCTTGGCCCCTATGTGTCCTGGGAGTTGCAGGCAGAGACCTATTCCACAATTGCAAAATCATCGGTCACAGGCAAGTAGTAATTGTAATTTGAAACCATGTCATGTCTGTTAGAGATTCATGTTGGCTAAAATTTGTCTGATCTAAGATTTCCCTTCTTTCTGTCTTTATTCCAGACCTTTGAAATATCTACTGGAAAATGTGTCTTAAACTCTCATATCTTATTTTATTTGCACAATTTTCTACTCCTGATAAACTTGCTGAGGGTTCAATTTTTTTGTATCAGAAAATGAGACAAAATTTCCTGACATTCTGATATTAACACAACCTTTTAAAAAAGTCTTAAATAAATTATGTAGGAATTTATCATCATTTAAGAGAGATGGGCTGCTACATATTGAGTAGTAGTATATAATGCTAACATTCCATTATACTTTTATTCCAACCACATTCACAAAAATTTTAGAATATAAAATCACAAAGTTTTTTCATATCTTTTTGCCCCTGTCCCACCATGGGTACGTATTTGTTAGTTATAGCATTTGAAATAATTCTAGGAATTATGGTAATCCTTTTTACTTGTAGATCCTTTTTACTTTTAGAGTTGAGCCATACTTTTT
Source organism: Miniopterus schreibersii (assembly GCF_964146895.1). NCBI lineage: Eukaryota > Metazoa > Chordata > Mammalia > Chiroptera > Miniopteridae > Miniopterus > Miniopterus schreibersii. Next base: position 114,226,835 of record NC_138102.1, on the reverse strand, counting down.
GAGTAAATTCCAAAGCTGTGAGCTTAGGAAATGGAAGCAAGCCTTAGTATAGTATATTAAAATACAGTGAAGAAAAATGATGTAAATTTCTTCATTGCCTCTGTTTCTTTCCTCTCATGTCTTAATCTGTCAGGGTTCCATTCAGATAGTTTTTTCATGTTATATGTGTATTTTCTGTCTTTACAGTACTTTAATAATTTGCTAGTGTAGCATTGGTCATAAATTATAACAAGTTGTATTAGAAGACCTTTAAGGAGGAATGCCTGCTTTTGCATTTTTTGCTTAGTGTTATTGGTGCTAGAAACATGTTCTCTTAGTAGTTTACATTAAATTCTATTTAGTATATTTGCTAACAAATAATTTCTTAAAATTCTAGATGATATTGGTGCCCACATGAATGTAGGAAGAACTTATAAAAATTTAAATAGAACCAAAGAAGCTGAAGAATCTTACATGATGGCTAAGTCACTGATGCCTCAAGTAAGTTGTCGTAATTTATTCCTGTTGTGTCATGGCTGCTAAATATCCATATTGAATAAAAGTATCTAGGTGGAAAACCCTTATCTTTTCTTCAATTTATTAATATAAAAGTAAGATGTCCAATGAACCATGTATTTATTAGAAGCTTTATAAAGGAATACATTTACTTAGCTCAATTTAAAAAAAAAATTTTGTGCCTGGCCAGTGTGGTTCAGTGGTTGATCATCACCCTATGATCCAGGAGATCACTGTTCTATTCCTGATCAGGGCACACGCCCAGGTTTTGGGCTTGATCTCCAGGAGGCAGCCGATCAATGACTCTCTCATCATTGATGTTTCTTTCTCTCTCCTTTTCCCTTCCTCTCTCTGAAATCAATAAAAACATATTTAAAATTTTTTATTTTTTGTATAGTCTGTAAAACTATAAATTCATAAAGTAATGAATGTTTTATATTCTTGATTACAAGTTATCAGTGAGTTAAATTAACCAAGTGAAGAGAATTGTATTTATGTATATAAAGCACTAAATTTAGCACTATTCTTACCAAAAAATAAATGAATAAAACAAAATGGATACATCTCTGTTGCTATATTGTGTCCATCAGTTGTTATGACACAAGTCCAAGATTCACTTGATATCACAATATAACATCAAAGTTGGAAAAGTCTGATTCTGCTCTTGACGAGCTATGCATCATTGGAAAATACAGTTTAACCTGGGCTACAGTTTTTCAATTGTAGTATGTATTAATACTATATTAATAGTAGTAATATTAAAATGATTAGATAGTTTGGTAAATGTTTTAAAAACAAAGTTGAACCACATGATGTCTTAAGAATTTATTACTAAGATTCTACAGTTAAATTGTGTTCAATATAGATTTTTATCAAATACAATTCTGTTCATTGAAAATTTGGGTCCATATATGTTATATATAGTAACTTTTATTTAACCTGAATAATCAATTAATAAGATAATTTTATTTTCTAACTCCACCAGAAAAGTGAGGTTTTAGTATAACTGACATAAAATTAACTACCTTGTTGTCATTACCTGGAAATATTTTGCTGACAACATGCAAGTTGACATGGTTTAACAAATGTACTAGACAGAGAAAGGAGTCCTGAGTTCTGTTTTTGGTCTGATGTAAACATACTGAGACCTTAGCCTGTAAAAGTTCAGATTTATATGACTTCATTCTATTGAGCTGGCATGAATGAAAAAAACATATCCTTTAGTGCAAGAAAATATTTTTTAATTTACATGTTGTGACTATAGATGTTTTCACATTTTTATAGTTTATTTTAACATAGTAACAAACTAATAGCATTATCTTTTTATGTTCTGTATATATTTTAAATAACCTACTAGACCTACTTACTTTTGACTTTTATTTGGTAATGAAATATCCAGTTATGAAAATGCCTTTTCTCTTGAACAGATTATTCCTGGTAAAAAATATGCAGCCAGAATTGCCCCTAACCACCTAAACGTTTATATTAATCTGGCCAACCTGATCCGTACAGATGAGTCCCGACTGGAAGAAGCAGATCAGCTGTATCGACAAGCGATAAGCATGAGGCCTGACTTCAAGCAGGCTTACATTAGCAGGTATTGTTCACTTTAAGATACCTTTATAGAAGATTGAAGCTACATCTATCTGCATGTTACATTTTGACTATTTTGACTAAATTAGCTTTTTCCCCCTCCATAATCTTCGTTGCAACCAACAGTATAGAAACTTAGACTAACAGTCAAATTTAATTGATTGTATTTGAAATTGACAAGGGAGTCCATAATTTATAATATCAAACTTTAGGTTTTATGTGAAAGAAAGGTTAAAAGAAAGAACCTCCCTTAGTTTCATTTGCTTCTTATCACCAAATTCATTTTATTTAAAATACCTGGAACTTAACATTTTATAATTAGTACTTCTAGTATCCAACTCTGAGGAGCTCGCTTAAATACATACTGAGAATTGACTGGTTATTAATGCCTTTACCACAAAGAAACTTTTTAGTTGTCAGTAAAAATAAATTTTTGGCATCACATGTCAGAACTTGATATATTTTCCCTTGTGTTACTGTTTGTATTATACTTGAGAAAAATAGTGCGTTAAACTTTGTTTTGTAAGCCCGGCCCAGAAACCTAATCATAATTTGTGACATTGTTTCTATGGGGAAAATGCATTCAGAATTTAATAAGTTTTTGATCCTGTCATTACTTGGAGGCTATCTCTGTTCGGCCTTATCCATTACCTTTTGAAATTCGCTAGGTTTAGTGGGGTTGCATCTGTAAATAAAACCTTTCATGTGTTAATACATAAAGAATTATTCAGCAGTCTCTGCATGAAAAGATAATATTTGAACACTCATCTAAAATTTCCCTACTTAAGAATAGTTGTACATTTGATTTCATTCCTATGCTGACACTTTAGGAAAGAACAGTATTATAAAAGTACTCTTGCTTCATTACTTAAATTGATGTGTGTGTGAGAGAGTGTGTGTGTGTGTGTGTGTGTGTGTGTGTACTTAACCAAAATGTTGTTTTGAACTCTCTAAAAGGAAATAGAACCACATTAGAAAGATTTGTAGAATAGTTTTCAATTTTTGATCCTCAGTTCCAGTGTTTCTCAACATTATCTCCAGGTGGCACTAACGCCCCTTCTTGATCAGTTTTTAAAAAATTTTTTTTTTTTTTTTTTAGTAAATGTTTATTTTATAAGAATACTTTATCCCAGGCCTGTGTGGCTCAGTTGGTTGGAGCCACACCAAAAGGTGGCGGGTTTGACCCCAGTGGGAGCCGATGGATGTTTGTTTCTCTTTTATATCCATGTTTCTCTCAGTCTCTCTCTCTCTCTCTCTGTCCCTCTGTTTCTCCCTCCCCCTTCCTTTCTAAAATTACCAATAAAATTAAATTTAAAATGTTTAAAGAATACATTGAAGATATAATTAATATAAGGGTTAATATTTTTCTAATGTTCTACTTTTTGTATAAGTAAGACTTCTAACATAGATTACAATACTGGAATTTTCCCATCACTACTGTTTTTATTTTCTTTCTTAAAATGCTATCACTGGTCTCCTGACAAATTGATCTCCCATTCTGGTTGCTTTCATTTTTCTGAAGTAGTCTAGACTGTCTCTTTTAAAGATATATTTAATGAATCTTTTTTTTCTGTGAATACTTCCCCACATCTTACTCTCTAAAGTCATGAATGCTTTTTTCTTTAATAATATTTGAAAACATATCAAGCCAAATTTGCCAAACTACTGAGTTAAGGTTTGAGGAGTGTCAGATAGTTTATATATTATTATTATTATTATTATTATTATTAAACTTGGGTCACATTGGTTAATAACATTATATAATTTTCAGGTATACAAGATTGCAATTTGACATCTGTAAACTCTATTGCATGATCCCCACCCGAAGTCTGGTTTCCTCCCATCACCATGTGTTTGACTCCTTTACCTATTTCGCCTTCCCCCGACCAGCCTCTTCCCCCTGGTCACTGCCGTTGTGTTGTCTGTATCTGTGAGTTTGTTTCTGTTTGTGTCTTGTTGGTTTGTTGCTTTTTGCTGTAATTCCTCGTATGAGTGAGGTCATATTTTAGGTCCTTTTCCCTCTGGCGCTTCATGTAGCATAACACTCTCAGGGGTCACCCGTGTTGTCACAAGTGCAACGTTTTGTTCCTTTTTATGGATGAGTAATATAGATACACTTAGGTTGTTTCCATGCCTTGGCTACTGTAAATGATGCTGCGATGAATATAGGGGTATAGATATCTTTATGCTAAGTGTTTTCCTGCTTTGGGGTAAATACCCAGAAGAGGAATTCCTGGGTCATACAGTAGTTCTATTCTTTATTTTTTGAGAAACTCGATACTGTTTTCCATAGTGGCTGCACTAATTTACATTCCCACTAACAGTGTATGAAGGTTCCCTTTGCTTCACACATCTCCAACACTTGTTATTTCTTGTCTTTTTTATAATGGCCATTCTAACAGGGGTGAGGTGGTATCTCATTTGGGGTTTTGATTTGCATTTCCTCAATAACTGGTGATGTTGAACAGCTTTTCATACATCTGTTGGCTATCTGCGTAGCTTGCTTGGAAAAGTGCCTATTCAGCTTCTCTGCCCATTTGTTAATCAGATTTTTGTTGTTGTTTTGTGAATTCTTTACATATATTGGATATTAGCCCCTTTTGGAGATGCTGTTTGCAAATATCTTCTCCCATTCAGTTGGTTGCCGTTTTGTTTTGTTTTGTTTCTTTTGCTGTGCAGAAGCTTTTTAGTTTGGTGTAGTTCAATTCCTTTATTTTTGCTTTTACTTCTCTTGAGTTTAGGGTCAAATTCACAAAAATCCTCTGACACCAAGGTCCATAAGTTTAGCACCCATGTTTTCTTCTATGTATTTTATTGTTTCAGGGCTTACATTCAAGTCTTTAATCCATTTTGAGTCCATTTTTGTGTGTGGTATAAAATAGCAGTCTAGTTTCATTCTTTTGCATGTGCTTTCCAATTTTCCCAACACCATTTATTGAAGAGACTTTCCTTTCTCCTTTGTATATTCTTGGCTCCTTTGTTGAAAATTAGTTATCCATATATGTGTGGTTTATTTCTGGGCTATCAATTCTGTTTCATTTGTCTGCATGTCTGCTTTTCTGCCAGTACCATACTGTTTTTTATTACTGTAGCTTTGTAGTATAGTTGTAAGTCAGGGAATGTGATACCTCCAGCTTTGTTCTTTTTTCTCAGTATTCTTTGGCCAGATGGTTATTTTGAAAAAGAGCTTTATGAACCTCAATTAAAAGGAAAAAAGAAAGCTGTGAACATATGGAAAAGCTTAAAATTTGTCAAAAATAGTATCTACAAACTGACATGGTAATGTTGTAAGTAAAGCTTGTGCTTGGTTTTTCCACAGAGGAGAATTGCTTTTAAAAATGAATAAACCTTTCAAAGCAAAAGAAGCGTATCTTAAAGCACTAGAGTTGGACAGAAATAATGCAGATCTTTGGTACAACTTGGCGATTGTTCAGATTGAACTTAAAGAACCAAATGAAGCTCTGAAAAACTTTAATCATGCTTTAGAACTAAATCCAAAGCATAAACTAGCATTATTCAATTCTGCTATATTAATGCAAGAATCAGGTATGTTTTCTCAAAATATTTCTACATTTAAAGACATTATAATTTGAAAACCTTAACTTAAAATATCTTACCTGTAGCAAACATTTTATGGATGGATAGTTTATATCAAAACTGTATAAATGACTTATAAGTAGAATATGTAACATACTTGAAGTAAACTTCTCAAGTAATATGCATTAACATATAAGACAATGCTAATTGTTAGTTCTTCTCGTATATGTTAAGACTGGGTTTTCAGGCAGTCTGTTAAGGAATACCTGATTAATTTATTCTGTTATTTTTATGCAGGAAAATATAATCTCATGTAAATATTGTTCAAATAATCTGAACTTGTAAAAAATTTTTTACATAATTTCTAGGGAGCCAAGAACATTATATGTTTTAGAAAAAAAATATCTAACTTTGCTTGATTTATAAAACCAAATACTTTTGGTTATTTTATATCCAGTTTTACTGTTCTCTGAGATATTATTGTAATTTCCTATAATTTCTATGATTTAGCAAAACTAAGTTATAATAAATCAGGATTTTTGATATATAGGGATTTTAGTACTACTCAGAAGACAGTGTATATGATTTATCATCTTTTATGTTTGGAAAATCTCTATAGTTACATTTTTAAGTTAATTCTTTTTTAAAACTTGCAAAAAAGTGAATGGATCATAAGGTCATATTATTCTAGAGTGAGAAGACCTTTGAGTTTACTTTTTAACAATCTTCTATTTAATGGATTACAGAGTGAGAACCAAATAGATATAATAACTACCCCAACTTTATATAGCCAGTGTGGTAATTAGTCCAAGATAGGGACTTAAGCCTACTGCTTTATTTTCAGGTTATCTTTATTCATCATATTGTCAAATAAAAGAACAGAGGGGAAGGTCTTTAGCCTGGTATTCAAAAAAGTATAAATTTAGAAAAGAGCTAATATTTTTGTGAAGTTAGCTAACCTTAGTAATCATGAAAGGGCCCATTATCCAACACAAGGTTGTACCTTAAAGTTTATAGTTGATGAACTTGAAATTTTTTTGTAGTTATTTGCAATAAATTTATCTCAATAACTGTTTACTAAATCTTAATTTATATTTATAAGCTTTATATTTAATGGTCTATTTTTACCTTTGAAACATTCTAAAGAATTTGAAGTAACATACAAAAATCTTAGTAAGACAGAAACATTTTGTTTATCCAGTAATAGTTAATGTTTACTGAGCATTTTTACATATATCTCATGTAATTCTAAGAAAATTCATGAGTTAACCCAAAGAAGTTAAATAACTTGTTCAATGTATAAAGTCACACTGTTAACAGAAACAAATTTGTATACATGTCTATTGGCAAGTCTCATGCCTCTTTTAATTCTGTGTTCTTCCTCTGCTACCCCCAGCTAGCTTTCAAACTGTAAGGAGATATTTGCTATCATTTCAGTGTTTTTAAACACACTGTCTTTCCTATGAAGACTTTAAGATTTGCTTTTTGATTCCTGTACAGCAGTTAGTTACTTCGATGCTGTCTTTTTGTAATCTAACTAGATAAAATATTAAAGTGGCTTTTTTCCTCTGACTTAATTTATTTGCTAACAATATTATTTTTTTTTTAAAATATTCATAGGTGAGGTTAAACTCAGACCTGAAGCTAGAAAACGACTTCTAAGTTATATAAATGAGGAGCCTCAAGACGCTAATGGTTATTTCAATCTGGGAATGCTTGCCATGGATGACAAAAAAAACTCTGAAGCAGAGATGTGGATGAAGAAAGCCATAAAATTACAAGCTGACTTCAGAAGTGCTTTATTTAATCTGGCTCTCCTGTATTCTCAGACTGCAAAGGAATTAATGGCTTTGCCAGTTTTAGAAGAGTTACTCAAATATTATCCTGATCATATCAAGGGTCTCATTTTAAAGGGAGACATTCTAATGAATCAAAAGAAAGATATACTTGGAGCAAAAAAATGTTTTGAAAAGATTTTGGAGATGGACCCAAGCAATGTGCAAGGAAAACACAATCTTTGTGTTGTTTATTTTGAAGAGAAAGACTTATTAAAAGCTGAGAGATGCCTGCTTGAAACATTAGCATTAGCACCACGTGAAGAATATATCCAGCGTCATTTGAATATAGTCAGGGATAAAATTTCTGCATCTAGTTTAATAGAACAACCAATATTCCCAGTTACTAAGCCTTTAGGTGTAAAGGGAAAAAAAATTCCAACTGAAAATGCAAGAGAAATAAGAAGTGAACCCAGACCCACACAGATAATAAAAACAATTGATGATAAAAGTCAGTCTGAAACCAACCAACAGTTAGGAAAAGATACAGACAAAGAGACCCCTCACAAAACAACAAAAGAAATCAAAGAAATTGAGAAGAAAAGAGTTGCTGCTTTAAAAAGACTAGAAGAGATTGAACGTATTTTAAATGGTGAATAGCATTACTCTTTATTAGGTGACAGTGGTTTCACAGAACTTCAGTCTATATCATTTGATTGTTTATGGCAGCTTTGAAACAGCAAAGATTCATAATAGCCTATCATGAGCTGCCTCTACATAAGATCAAAATAAGATTTTTATTAAAGACCTTTCTGACCCCAGGGTATGTATTATATAAGATATGGCATAGTTTTCTGAGTTTTGGTGAATATAGCAGAAAAATTATAGGTGGCTAATTTGTACCTTTTAGTATAAAAGGAAGATTCTTCCAGCAGAATAATCTTGACTACTCTTAGTAAAAAGTAGTGTGAGAACTGAATAATAACCCTTTGGGGGCAAGCCCAACATTTGCTGTTTCATTCTGTGAATTCCCATTTGTTAGCTGGCTTCATTTTTCCTTTACCTGCTGAAATCAGGCTGTGGATTGAAAACACTTATTGAATGCTTTCCTTTTTCTTCACTGACCTTCTGTTTAAGGAACTTTGGCTATGAAAGAATACTGGCATTATTTATAATCTTTTGTTCATATTTAGAAGGAATGCCAGCTAAAACATTTTGAAATAAGTCATAAGACGTGAGCTTAAGAATGTATTTTTATAATTATGTGCTTGTCCTTCACTCTAAATGCAAATTTTAATCAGGCAAAGTTTTAAATATATGTATATACATACAACACATTTCTAATGGTGCTCATATATACTGTATTTTTATTTTTTTAACATACTGAGAATTTCACAGCATAATCATGATTATCTTTGACTATACTCCCCAAACTATTCATGTTTCTTAGGGTCATAGTCATTAAGAAGTCTCAAAAACTATAACTTTATTTAAACTTTTTATTTAAAACATAGTAAGTTTCTCTTTCATCTTAGTGTTATCTCTCTAGTGTTATTTGAATTTTAATTTTGTTCCCCAAAACCTTAATTATTACTAGATTTCTTAAGCAACTAAATTGAGTTCTTCTGTTTAATTGAAGGCAAACAATGTGACAACAGTTATTTTTAAACACGTCTTAATATCTTGTTATGGTGTATGTTTTTATTAAATATTTATTTTAACTACTGAGCTTTCATAAAAATTTTAAAGCTACTTTAATTCTTTTAAGTATGGAAAACAAATTGCTACTGCATTTTCCTGTGTGTGCATATATTACGATGTAACCAAAAATTCCATCATTTTTGGCCTTCTGTCCAGCTATAAAGGATAATTACCCTAATATTGAATTAATAAATTGGTCAGTTGATTTTAGCATATTTGAACCTGAAAACTGTTAGACTAAAGAGTAGATACAAATCAGATTTATTAATTTAAATCTAATATTTTTCTTAAATGCATTTCAAATGAAGTTCATAATAAAGTTGGTGTTAACTTAAAATGTTAAAGCTAACATCCTGGGATAGTAGAAATTCTAATTATGAAGTATTTCAAAAAATGTATTTTGGGGGGATTCTTTTGAGATAACTAATTTCTAATTATGTATGTTTCAAAACCCATATCCCTATAACTTTTTTAAAGAAATAAGTGTTTTAGAAATGGGTCACAAGAAATATGGTCTGTATTAAGGACCCACTTGTACTAGGTTCCCTGAGACTCTCTCATAGGTTATTTTTTAGGCAGTTTAAAGCAAGCACTGACACTAATGCTAGTTCATTCTTGATGCAGGAGACTCTGTTAATTATTAAAGTAATACCTAATTTCAGTTCCTAAATTATGACTGTGACTCCAGATATATAGTTGAGAATACCTCATATACTATGACTTGAAAAATGGAATCTATGTTATGTTCTTCCCACATATCTTGAGAAAGTTTCTGAGTGTGATCTCTTTGGTTATAGTAACAAGTGAGTATAGTTCAGAAAAGTAGAAGGAAATCTTTCATGACAGCAGACCATAATAAAAGCTTTGAGTAATATTTTAGTAAAGTTATATAACTATTCAAAAGATAAAATATATATTAGCATTATCCAACGATTTTTATAGAAAGAAGAATTTCCTCCTTATTAACTCTTAGAACAGTGCCTACCATGTAGGAAGTGCTAATAATTTATATTTGAATTTTAAATAATTTAAGTCAAATCCAACCTGAAATTCATAGTTTTTCCAAATCAGTGTTTCGCAGCCCTCACTTTATATTAGTCATCTTGAGGGCTCTTAATATGGACCCATCCCACAACATTTAATTCTGAATTTTTTAGGGTTGGAGCTATTAAGTTTTTCTAAAAGCTCTCCAATTGATTCTAATTTATGGTCAGAGTTAAGGACCACTGCTCTAAATTAATTTTAAAATATCCTATTCTCTCTCCTGTATTAACTTTTAAAATAAGTAATATAGCCTGGCCAGCATGGCTCAGTAATTGAGCCTCAACCTATGATCCAGGAGACTGAAGTTCGATTCCTGGTCAAGGTACATGCCTGGGTTGCAGGCTTGATCCCCAGCAAGGGGCGTGCAGGGGGGCCAATCAATGACTCGCATCCTTGATGTTTCTGTCTCTCTCCCTTCCTCTCTCTGAAATCAATAAAGACATATTTTAAAAGAAAAAATGTAAGTAATATAACCCAATTAAGTTTTGGTGTTTTCAGTTCCATTAAGGAATATGCTCTTCTGATAACTAGTACAGTAAGTCCTCTCTTACCATCAGTACGTTCTTGGAAATTGCTACTTTCAGTGAAATGACATATGATGAAACCAGTTCTACTAATTGATATAACTAAGAGACTTTCCTACAGCTATTTCTGGTCACAAAAGCCTCACCAAACTTCTAAGTAAAGACCCAAAACACTTCTAATAATAAACATTTGAAATAAATGTGAGTTATACATACTTTTAAGAAAGATGAATTAAAACAAGAGAATTTGTCTCCAACCCGTTTATTCCAGTTCAAGGTCAAGGGAGGCGGGAGCTGTTCCTAGCAGCTTAGGTCAGAAGGCAGGCACACGTCTGGACAGGATGCCTTCCTGTCACAGGATACTGCACACCCACACTCGCCCAGACTGGGACACCGTGGACACTCCAGTTAACCTCACGCACACAACTTTGGGATGTGGGAGGAAATTGAGAATCTAGAGAAAACCCACACAGACATGGGGAGAACCTGCAAGTTCCACACAGACAGTGGCCCCAGCTGGGAATCAGTTTTTTGTTCTTCATCATTACGTCAAAAAGGACATTGAATAATATGTTTCTCGAGGACTTGCGGTATTTATTCCACCTTAAGTTCTTTCGTCTCTTTAAACTCGTAATAGGAATTTGCTCACAAGTGTTCAGGTGAGAAAAAGGCAGTGTTGGGTCCTCCCCCACCTTTGGAACTGCCTTTTTGGGAAAATGGGGCGGGTAGGGACACTTTAGCTCAGTTCACTAACCTGTGGTTCAGAGTTGTGAGCATACATAAGTTTGGGAAAGAAAACTTACAATAGGTTTGTGAAGGGTGCTGGTGAAGGATGTTTTAGTTTTAGAACAGAACCTACCGCCTGGGAGTTCTAGGAAAGCTTTGACAATCCCCACAGGCAATTTGTTACGCCTTCACTGCTGCTCAGATGGAAGAGGAACATTTTTCATATATTGCTCCTAGTGTATTTCCTTAGGAACGTTCAGAATTGGGAACTTTATCTTATTTGTTTCCGTAAGTAATTTTATGAGGTTGATGACTTGGCGGGCAAAACAAATGTGTTTGCGGTTTTGTGTTTACCTTTATGTATATATTTGGTATGTGAATTGCACAATTTTAATAAAACCATGGCTTTCATTACATCGATTCAAGCTTTCAACTTCATGTTACAGAATGCTTCTTTAAAGACACTTCAATGAAAAATATTATGAAAATATATAGATTTTTATGTCAATTTATACTTCAGAAATCCATATATTTGTCATATTTATTTTTTTAAAAACCTCCTAATTGTCTGCATGACTAAATGGTATTTAAAATGAACCCCTCTAAAATGTCTGGTACCTTTGTCCAAAATTTTATCTATTAGGAACTGTCAGCCACCCATATTAAGAGTTCATAAGAAAGTAATTTAAAATTGTATGCATTTTATATTACTATGGTGTTTGTGTGTACCATATTTCTAAATATTCAGTATTAAATTGATACTTTTTAAAACCTTAACGTGAACTGCCTTTTAGTGTTAAAATGAAAAAGACAATGGTGTATCGAGATTTCTGCCCCCACAAGGAAAGACAAGCTGGCAGGTAGTTTTATTAGCAGTCATCTAAGAAAGGCATGTGTGAAATTAGTTCCTATCAGTGGTAAATTTTTAACCCTGAGTGACAGAAACTAAATTGAAATGAAAGTTAAACTCAAATGTGGAATATTATACAATACACAATGAGAAGCCAGCGTAGTGAAGTAGTCTGAGCTGTAGATCTGCCTGTAACCAAATCCTGGTACCACCCTTACTAGCATAACTTAAGGGAAGTTGTTTAACCTGTATGTTCCTCATCAGCAAGTTGGGGGAAATACTTTGCTTATAAAGTTATTAAGATATATATAGATATAGACAGTAATAAACTGGCAGGTACCTTTGGAACTAAATAGTGCGTGCTAAGCCATGTACACTGTTAATAGCCTTTATGAAACAAAACGTATTTGACAAGGACCATAATTAGCATCACTTAGTGAATTGGGGTTTTTAAAAGCCATGATGTATTTGATGTGATTGGCTTAATTGTTTTCATGTGGTGGTAAGAATGAAACTTTACAGCTGTAACCAATGATGTTGATCTATCCATGCAGTGCTGTCTATATTACATTGGATTGTGGTTTGATGGAATTGTCAGACCAGGAAAGCTGAAGAAACTAAATGGTTTTGGTTTTGCTGAAGAATGGTCTTGTTAATGGATAAGCATTTAATAAGCAGTTATTAACTTATTAGGTGTTAATATGTTTCAGGAACATGGCAATATATTTACATGTCAGAAATTTTATTCTATGCCATTTCTAAATTGGCTTGTTTAAAGTTATTAAAAGGAAATATATATTTATATTAAGTATATTAACATTTAAATTGCTTAGGCCAGTTCTTGACATATAGTAAGTGATAGGTTTTAGTTACTAATGTAATCACAAGACTCGAATTTGGTGATTTAATATGTGTTCATTAGCAGAGAGGATGTCACCGATGGTCATGATAGCAAGCAAATTATTAGAAATCTAATGTTAATGCTTATTCATGAGTCATCTAGGCCAACAGGTACATGATAATGGGTAGCCTAAAATAAAGTGTATTTACTGAATATTAAATTTATTTCATTTGAATTATTTAAATGCACAAATAGGAACTCAAACAAAGACACCTTAAAATTATGCTGTCTCGCTCTTTTGCTGTTCACTGCCCTCAGGGAGGCAGCGTAAGAGAAGTATCAGTGCCTGATACTCTCTGAAGACTTGATGTCGAGCAAACTGAGGGTCTTTGAAACCCACTTTTTTTCATGAATAACATTTCTGTGACTATGCCAGTGGATAGCATATCCCATCAAGTAGCATTTATAATCTATAAAAACCTGGTACCTTCGTGTTTCTGTCTTGAACAAAACCTTCACCAAACCATTGTAGCTCGCCCTTTCTTAAAGCCTTTCACGGTGAAAACTCGGTCTCGTCCCTCCCTCCTTCCGCCGTTAGGGAACACTGGGCACTGATTAACCCGCACTAAAGCGTGAGCGATAGCTGGGTCCTGTTAGCCACCTGGACACAGTGGAAGCGGACCTCTTGCTTTGTGATGCTGCAGGCAGCACAGGGGAGTTCCTTGGGAGTTACGGAGTTCTTCAGCACGCTGCCTGTTTAAGCAGAGAGTTGAGGGGCCACGCAAAAAAGCTTTGTAACTACAAGGCCACTTCTGACCAGAGTCCTGTTTCTGATGGGCCCTGGCAGGCCAGATGACTGCACTTTGGGAATAGTTTCAGGGTACCTGCATTGTCAGAAGAATTGGACTGAGGCCCAATAATGATATCGGTAAAATTAATTCCTAGGCAGTGGACATAGTGTGGACATTTTTAATACATGGTCTCTCTCTGTTGCATAATTTCCTTCCGTGGATCTTAGCCTCAAGTACCAGTGTTGTCTCTTCTCTCCCCACCCCCTCGGAACAAGAGTTTCCGCTATATATGATTCCAAATCTTCAGCCCAGATTTTCTCTGAGCTCCAGAACCATGAAGCCAGTGGTCTATTGAACATGACGTCCACAAGCATTCATTTCCCCCATCCCTCTTTCAAACCTTATGCTTATTGGATAAAAGTTAACTGTTTAAGAGAAAGAAAAAGAAAATATATCCAACTTAAAGCAGGGAAGGAAGGTAGGGAAAAGACCAAAGGGACATGAGATCTTCCTAATGGTTTATCCACTTAAAACGCTGGCAAAGTTTAAGACATCAATAGGGTAAATATAATTATGGGGCTTAGGTTAAAAACAAATACTACAAATATGTGTAAAGAATTTATTTTAATTCAGAAGAAAATTCTATCTGATGGAATGTAGTTAGGACAAGGCAAATAGGGAGTACAATACAAAAGATGTTAGACGGAAGGACTAAGAATTAAAATGAATGTAAATGGGTTAATTAAAAGCAGTAATTAAAATGAATGTAAATGAGTTACACCTAATGAAACACTTTATTTTTCACATTTTAATTATTTTCAATTAAATTTTATATATTTATTGAATTAAAAATACAAGATTCAATATTTTGTCTACAAAACACCAAAATATATAGAAAAGTTAAAAGTATGACAAAAAATGTCTACAAGTAAATATGAACCAGAGCAAGCAGGAGTAGCAGTTTTAATACTTGACAAAATAAAAGTTAAAGTGAAAAGGAAAATAGGCATAAGGGTCAAATAAATGAGATATACCAGTAAAAAGAACAAGAAGATATGTCCACCATAAATACATATGGCGTAGAACAATACAACCTAAAAATAAACCAAGCAACAATAAACAACAGTACAGGAAAATAGATGAATTAGAAATTGTAACTGGAGATTTTAACAAAACCCTCTGATCAACTAATAGGTCAATCCAAGAAAAAAATAAAGGCCTATGTAGTAAGTTTGAACCATTAAATTTACATAGAATTTCACACTTGACACACAGAGAATGTCCCTTATTTCCTAGCACATAGAATATTTACAGAAGTGCACTATGGATCAGGCTACAAAGGAAACCTCAGTAAATTCCAAAATACTATGATGTTCTTGACCATAATGCAAATGTTCATAACTTTATTCATCATAACACAAGACTGGAAACAACTCACATGCTCATCAGCAGTAAATGGATAAAGCTATGATATAGTCAAACAATGAAATACTGTTAGCAATTACACATACACACACACACACAAACCACAAAACAACAAAAAACCCTGATAGCCCTGGCCAGTGTGGCTCAGTTGGTTGGGCGTCCTGTGGACCAGGAGTTTTGCCAGTTTGATTCCCTGTCAAGGGTACAAGCCTGGATTGTAGCTCAGTCCCCAGTAGGGGGTGTGCAGGAGGCAGCCGATGGATGTGCTCTCACGTTGATGTTTCTCTTTCCCTCCTCCTTCCTCTCTCTCTAAAAATCAATAAACTATTCTTTAGAAACAAAAATACACAACTGATATACACAACTACATACATGAATCTCTGAAAAACGCCATACACAAAAAAGTACATTATGCATGATTTCATTTACATGAAATCCCAGAACAGATAAATCTAATTTACAGTGGATGCCTAGAACTACAGGGTGGGACAGGAGCAAAGGAGCCCAAGGGAACATTTTGGGGTAATGAAAATAACCATGACCCTGTAATTCCACTCTCAGATGTACTGGCAGACAAAATACATATACATGAGCACTAAAAGACAGATACAAGAATATTCTTAACAGTATTATTTGTACAAGTTCCAACCTCAAAATAACCAAAATATTCATGAAAAGTACACAGGATATTTAAATTATGTTACAGTCATACAATGAAATGCTATGAATATACAGGATGGGGCAAAAGTAGGTGGACTGTTGTTCTTACCAAAAATAATACAATAATAATAATACAAAGATAAACTCTTTTACATACTCACAATGTAAACCTACTTTTGCCCCACCTGTACAATGAATATGAACAAACTACTACATATAACAACATGGATGGATCTCACAAATGTATCAGGTAAGAAAGCCAAACATAAAACTTACTAGTGTATGTTTCTATTTATATGAAGTTCAAAACCAGGCAAGATGAATTTGTGCTGTTACAAGTCAGGATAGTGGTTACATTAGGGATGGAAATAGGTCATTTATTGGGAGGGAGCATGTGGTGGGCATTGATGTTCTGGTATTGTTCTATTTCTTAATCTGGGTAATGTCTGCACATATAAGTTCAATTTTTTTTTAATTTATTTTTATTGTTGAAAGTATTACAGGTGTCCCATTTTTCTCCCCAAGTGACCCCCTCCATTTCACTCCCACCCCCTCCCCAGGCCTTCACCCCATTATTGACTGTGTCCATGGGTTATGCATATATGCATATAACTTCTTTGGTTAATCTCTTCCCACCCTCCACCCTCCTTCCCTCTTCCCTCTGAAATATAGATCGTCTTTTTCATGTGTCTATGTCTCTGGATCCATTTAATTCATCAGGTTCTTTTGTTCATTAGCTTCTTCTTAAAGAAGACCCTTCAACATTTCCTGTAGTGCTGGTCTGGTGCTGATGAACTCCTTTAGCTTTTTCTTATCTGAGAAGCTCTTTATCTGACCTTCAGTTCTAAATGATAGCTTTGCTGGATAGAGCAATATTGGTTGCAGTTTCATGTTTTTCATCACTTTGAATATTTCTTGCCACTCCCTTCTGGCCTGCAAGGTTTCTGTTGAGAAATCAGCTGACAGTCATATGGGGGCTCCCTTTAGGTAACTAATTACTTTTCTCTTGCTGCTTTTAAGATTCTCTCTTTGTCTTTAACCTTTGGCATTTTAATTACAATGTGTCTTGCTGTGGGCCTCTTTGGGTTCCTCTTGTTTGGGACCCTCTGTGCTTCCTGGACTTGTAAGTCTATTTCTTTCCCCAGGTAGTGGAAGTTTTCTGTAATTATTTTTTCAAATAGGTTTTCAGTTTCTTGGTCTCTTTCTTCCCCTTCTGGCACCCACCCCAATAATACAAATGTTGGGCCTCTTGAAGTTGTCCCAGAGGCTCCTTATACTATCTTCATATTTCTGGATTCTTTCTTCTTTTTGCTCTTCTGGTTGGGTGATTTTTGTTTCCTCGTGTTCCAAATTGCTGATTTGATTCTCAGCATCCTCTACTCTACTGTTGATTCCCTGTAAATTATCCTTCATTTCAGTTCCTGTAGCCTTCATTTCAAATTGGTACTTTATTATGTTATTGATTTTCTCAGTAATTTCCCTAATAGTCTGCTTAAACATCCTTAAAAACAAAATTCTGAACTCTCTATTTGTTAGCTTGCTTGGATATATTTCATTTAGTTCCTTTTCTGGAGATTTCTTCTGTTCTTTCCTTTGTGATATGTTTCTTTGCCTCCACATTTTGGCTGCTTCCAGGTGTTTGTTTCTATGTATTAAGTAGAGCTGCTGTGTCTCCTGGAATATGTAGAGAAGCTTTGTGTAGTAGGTGTCCTGTAGGGTCCAGTGGCTCAGCCTCCCCAGTCACCTGAGCTGTGCCTTGTAGGTGCTCCCCTGTGTGGGCTGTGTGCACTGTCCTGTTGTAGTTGAGCCTTGGTTGCTGTTGGCGTCCCCAGGAGGAACTGACCCCCAGGGCAATCGGCCGTGAAGACCAGCTGCAACTACAGCCAGAGAGCTGCTGTGCTGGAGACACCCCTATGGAGCAGGATTTACTTCAGTGGAGCTTTGGTTCACCAAGTGCACCCCTTGAGCATGTCACTTGTAGATGTGGTGGGGTTGTAACCCAGGTGGTCAAGTCTGAGCACCAGGTGCATTGTCTCTGGGGCCTCCTGGGAGGTGCAAAGTCAGCCTGTGCCAGTGCCTTGCCCAGGGCCACCCAGCATGAGCTACACAGCAAACCGTAGTTGGCTGCTACTTGTGCTGGGCTTGGCGGTGTCCAGGAGAGGCCAAGCTATGAGCCAATGCAGCTGCCGCTAGTGCCAGGCCTGGGGCCACTTATCAAGGTGTATGGGGCCTGCTGCTGCTTGTTTGAGAGATTTTAGAAAAGTCCTAAGCATGAGGCTGGAGAGGCCACTTGCACAGAAAAGCCCCTGGAAATGGCCCAGATGAGCCTGCAGGTGGGGAGGGGCGGGGCCTCCGGGAATCATGGGGCGGGGCCAAAGGTGCGAGTCAGGTGCTGGCGATTCAAACATGGCGCCTGCCTGCCGGCTGTGCTGGGAGGACTCGCCACAGGAGCCATGGCCTCCGCCAGCCCTTCTGCCTGAGAGGAAGCTGCCCCTCCACCTCTCGCCCGGATCTCAGGCAGGTTAGTTCCTCCCCGAGTGTCCCAGGTCCTTTCAGGCTGCCGCCTGGTGCTGGGCTCAGAGGGAGCGTCCGAGTGAGTCCGTGCGCGGGCCCTTTAGGAGGAGCTGCTGGGGCTCCCGCAGCCTCCGGGACCCTCAGGGACAGTCCCCGCTGGTTTCACAGCCCTGGAGCCCTGGGCTGGGGGCCTGATGTGGGGCTGGGACCCCTCCCTCGTCTGGAAAACCTCCACCATGGAGATATCTCTGCTGAGCTTAAACCGCAGCACCGGGTGTGGGCCCGCGGCAGCTTCTCCGGGATTCAGCCCCGATCTGTCCGCGTCTCTGCCCCTCCTGCAGGTCTCGTTGCTTCTTCAGCTCCCTGGTTGTGGGGCTTCTGTGCAGCCAGATCTCAGGAGGCCCTGAGTGATGGTGGTTCTGTATTTTAGTTGAAATTTTGATGTGGTTGCGGGAGGCGGTGGGTGCAGCTGTTACCTACGTGCCATCTTGTTCCATAAGTTCAATTTTTGACAATCCATTCAGAATGTGCTTTTTTCCTAGATGTATAATAAACCTCAAAAACACAGTACCACAAACCTAGATGGCTTAAAAGAACAAAAATTTATTCTCTCACAGCTCTGGAAACTGGAAGTCTGAAATCAAGATGTTAGCAGGTTGACTCCTTTAGGAAGCACTGCAGGAGAATCTTTCATAACTTCCTCCTAGCTCTGGGGGTTGTCAACAGTCCTTTAATACTCTGACTTGTAGATGTATCACTTTAATCTCTGCCTCCACTCACAGGGCATTCTCTGTGTGTCTCCTCTCCTCTCCTTAATTATTAGATTAAAGGCCCACTCTACCCTAGGATAGCCTCATTTTAACTAATTATGTCTGCAACGACCCTATTTGCATATAAGGTCACATTCTAAGGTACGAGAGTTAGGACTTCCACATGTTTTTAAGAGGATATAATTCAAGCCCTAACAGTGACCTTGGTCAATTTCTAGAGGACAGGAAATCCAAGGGTGATTTCCAGATGTAAAGACTAATTCTTCATGATATCTCTGTTTACTACCTTCTGATATAGAGTGAATGGAAATACACTGAAAGTAATCAAGAGTTTAAGTAAATTTTCCCATTAGAGAAATTCCAAGCCTTACAAAAAAAGAGGCTAGTGTTGTGAAACCTTAAAATAATCCTGAGCCTAAACAAAGTGCACTGATCAATAGATGATTAGATAAAGAAGATGTGGTACATATATACAATGGAATAGTACTCAGCCATAAGAAAAGATGAAATACTGCCATTTGCAACAACATGGGTGGATCACGAGACTATCATGCTAAGTGAAATAAGTAGACAGAAAAATTCAAGAACCATACGATTTGACTCATATGTGGAATATAAACCTTAAAGCAACAAATGAACAAACAAGAAAAACAGAGAAACAAAAACTCATAAACACAGACAACAACAGTATGGCGGTTACCAGAGGGAAAGGGGTCAGGGGAAGGTAATAAAGGCGGTCAAATATATGGTAATGGAAGAAGATTTTAAGTGGTAAACACACAATGCAGTATACAGATGATGTGTCATATTTTTATATACTTGAAACCTATATAATTTTAACCAATAGCACCCAAAAAATTTAATTTAAAAAAATTACAGGAGCTCTGGCTGTTGTGGCTTGGTTGGTTGGAGTTTTGTCCATGCACTGAAAGATCGCAGGTTTGATTTCCAGTCAGGGCACATACCCAGGTTTTAGATTCTATCCCTGGTCAGGGCACGTGTAGGAGGCAACCAATCAATGTTTCTCTCTCACATCGATGTTTCTCTCTCTCTCAAAACAACTTAAAAAAAATTACAGGAGACATCTCAGATATGATCATAGAAAACAATTAGGTTGACCCAATTGATGTTTGAATTGCCAAAGCAAACCCACACAAATCATAGATCTTACCTTACATCAAACTTCACTAATAATTTAAAGAATACATGCAAATAAGTACAGCTAAAACATAAATTTCAGGTTTTCCTACAATAAGAAAAATAGATGGATTAGAAATACTCTGTTATAACATTTTGGTGGTTTGTTTTTTTAAAATATATCTTTATTGATTTCAGAGAGAGGAAAGGAGAGGGAGAGAGAGAGATAGAAATATTAATGATAAGAGTCATTGATTAGCTGCCTCCTGCATGCCCCTGCTGGGGACCGAGCCCACAACCCAAGCATGTGCCCTGACTGGGAATCAAACCCCGATCGCCTGAATCCTAGGTTGAAGCTCAACCACTGAGCCATGCCCGGCCGGGCAGTATTTTGTAAATAAGGAATCCCTGTATGCAAGGAGATCTGGTGGAAGTTATTCTTTCCCCATTATCCCCATTAGGGAAAATGTGGTTTATTATATTGCCATTAACCATTTCTTTCTCAGCAATGGGAGAAAGATCCTTCTAGAGAGCAGAGCTAGGACAGCCAGACTGCTTTACCAAGGATCTACATTTAATTTCTGGGGTAAGGAATATTGTCACACAAGATATGGTATGAGTTATGTACCAGCGATCTATGATGTTTCACCTTCCCCAATGGCAACCTAGAAAAAATGTGTATTAGATGTTTGGGGATTCAGTAAACCAACTATTTAGCATTAGTTCGTTGGGCCAAGTGGAGTTAGAGATGGGTCTGACTGAGGGGACTGTGTACTGAATGAATATTTGGACTTTGAGCTTTATGCAGTAAATAAATGAGACTTTGGGTGTGTTTTCTGTGGGACATAGCATAAGTTTATTATGTAGGTAGAGGTACTTTTGAATGTGAATGGATGGTAATATGGGGTAGACGAATGTACAATTTCTAGGTTGTCTATTTCCTGTTCAACATCAATTCACTCTATTTCTAGTGCCATTTGGAGATCCATTCAGGGATGCTCCACTGGAGGGAAACATGTGGTCCACACTGATAGAAATAAGTATATTCCATTCCCATGGCTATAGTTATTTGCAACCAATTTCAGAAATTTTTATGTGATATGATCAGAGTTAGTAAGATGCTGAAACTTATCAGAATCTCTTGCTCTTTTCTATTGTATTTGATTGAGAGACGATCAGAGTTTAGAGTTAGAGCAGCCAGCTTCAAAGTAGATAAGGCATGGAATCTGACAGTAGAGGAGCATGACAAATGATTAGAAAAAAACCCCAGAAAGAATCTGGGTCACAGTGACATTGTTTGGACCCCAGTCAAGATGCAGTAGAAGCCAAAAACTGGATTTTTACATACCAGAAGCAATTACTTTCCTTTTGGCCTTAAACCCTTTGGATTGGGTTTCCTGTCACATGGACTTGAGTAAAACTGACAGGTTTTAAACACTTAAATACATTTTCAAAACTTTGTAATCCAAGAAAAACTTTTTTCAAAGCAACATGTTGTTTTGAGAGTTAGTCTGACATTAATCAAAGACAGTTTGGAACTGATAAAATTTCACAACAGGAAGGAATATCTGGAAATCGCTTTCACATTTTCTGGGTTTTGTGTCCACTTTCAAAAATCTGCAAAAAATAAAATGCCTGATTAATGTGCTTTTCAAGGTCCTACATGGTCCTTCTCCTCACTTATCTCCTACCTTTCTTCTGCTCTCCCATTTCACTCCAGCTAAACCAGCCTCCTTGCTGAGTTCCCACCTCAGGGGCTTTGTACTTCCCACCCTCTGCCGAGAACACTACTCCCAGGTAGGTATCCACATGGGTTCTTAAACTCTTTTAAATTTCTTCTCAAATAACTTTGAACACAAAGTGCAATAAAAAAAAGAAAAAGAAAGAAAGAATGTATAAGGGTAAAGAGCTGTGGAAAAGGTAACAACTGATTTTGGGCCAGAACATAATAATAAATGAAACACTAGCTCTCAAAAGAGAACTATTAAAAACGAAAAAAGAAAATAAATTTATAACTATGGAGGCCATGTCTTCAAGTCCACCGTGTTAGGGCATCGCCTTCTTAGAATGGGTGTCCCTACAAGAGTATATACAAGAGTAACTGTCGCAGGTTGTGGAGATTTCAGGGAGTAAAGGGATTATGTTCTTTTAATAATTCTTTCCTGGGCATGGTGCTCTCTTCTATTTGGTGTGTTTTCTTTGAGCATTATTTCTCTGTCCTGATCTTCCTTCTAAGATGGCTATAAATGGGATTCATATCTAGGAACACTCTTAAGAAGGTCTTGGAAAATCTTAAGTAGCCAATTTGACCGAGGTGTAGCTCAGAGGACAGGGTCTGCAAGTTAGACATTTTCTTGTTGCTTTAAAGCAGTGTTATTTTAATGCTGCAAGAATTTTTAAAACATGCCATACCTGACTATCTAGTCTGTGACACTGACCTCTTTTCCCTTAGATTGTCCAATAAGAAAATGACAACAGCCAACACAACAATGGTGTAAATGAATCAAAATTATACCTATGTTTTGGTCAGATCAGCAAAATAAAATTCTGTGTCGTAGAATCGTAGTAATTAGTTTATGTGTGCCATGAGATGAAAAAAGTTGAAAATCACTGCCTTAAAGCATAGCTGGAACGGTGAGACGTAGGAACGTAGTACGAGTTTCCGTGCAGAAGCAAGTGGGAAAGGCCCAGGAAGTCCCTACTTGTGCCTTTAAGTAGAAAAAGGCAAAGAAGCCCTTGAGACTCACTCATAGCTTAGGGCAGGAGAAGTCCTTAAAACCTTAAAGTACCCAAACACAGTTTGATGTTAGATTTTTTTTTTTTTTTTTTATAGTTAGTCGTCATTACTCCTGGCTAGTGTGGATTGAATCAAGAATGAACAAGAGCCGGACATAACTTTAAAATGACTCAGCAAGAGGGATGCAGGCACCTTTGTGGTGGTTTGAAAAGTTTACCAAAGTAAATGTTTGGTGAAAATAGAGCAGTTGAGTCAATCAAGGCACTGTTGTTGAACAGAGGGACGCTAAGTCACTTATCTGTAAAGCTTATTACTTTTTTAAGTCTCAGAAAATCTGGAACATGGGATGAAGGTGCTGCTGCTAATGTTAAGAACTGTGCCACCAGTATTTCCTTGTGTTTTTGTACACCACAGTCAGTACTGAAGGTACATTAGTGTTGGTGCATGTGAACATGTGTGAGGCCCTAAATAGCCTGAGTAGTACTAGTAGTACTGAAAAATCTATTTAGTAATAAACAATTTTTTTTTAATGGAACGCTTCACAAATTTGCGTGTCATCCTTGCGCAAGAGCCATGCTAATCTTCTCTGTATCATTCCAATTTTAGTACATGTGTTGCCAAAGTGAGCGCAGTAATAAACAATTATACTTCAGAAACCTAGTTGATCAGATGGAGTTTAAATAATCCTGTTTTTTAAGCTATAATATTCATACTTAATATTCAGAAAGTTGTTTGCTAAATATCTTTAAATTAAGAAAATATTTAGGTAATGAGAGTCATCATTTATTGACATACACTATACTAGGACTCCAAGTACATTTTCTCATTTGATCCTCACATCTAAATGAATCGAATTATAATTTACTTTTTAAAAATGATAAAATTATGCTTTAGAGGGGTTAGTAAAATATGCAAAGAAATAGCTAATGGAAAATTCAGGATTTGAACTCAAATGTACCTGACTATGAAATTTGTTTATTCCATTAGACTGTTCTCCCTCATTAAATGTTGCCAGTTTATTGGTGAACACTCATTTATTAAAACAAATATTTATTTGCATAATAATAATAGCGGTCATATATTGAGCACTGCCATTAGCTTGTCAGATTTACTTCGTACTATAAAGGCAACATAGAGGCAGAAAACCTGCCCTGTGAGGTCTCCTTGCCCCCACGGGCCTGGTACCAAGGAGGGCTCACAAAGTCAGCCCCACACAGCTCACCTGCACAGCTCATCTCAGTAAAGCTGGGGCAGCTCCTCGTGCCCTATCCCAGTTCCCCACAGAGCCGGCCAGAAACCCCTGCAGTGCTGGCAGCTAGAGGCCCAGTCGGCCCTTCTGGCAGCTCTGGGCCCTCTCTGGCAGCAGGGGGGTTCTCGTTCCCTTCCCCATGTCTCACTGATCAAAAGCTTTCTGGGGTTATACACAATGCCTTACAGGAAGGCAGAGGGTCTCTGTAGGTGATTGCTCAGCACAGCCCACCAGCCCCTTTCCATTCGGGAGCCACACACTGTGGGACAGCCTTTCCCACAGTCAGTCAGCAACTTGGGTGAAACACCTGTGCCATCTGCCACCATTAGGCACATGGTTTCACTGGAAAGGCGCAGTCCCCTCCTTGCAGGCGCACTGTTCCCCGGGGTCCCTCTGCCTTCCACGCACGGGCTTTCCTTCCCTACTCCTCCACTCTGGGTTTGGGTGGGAGCTTTGAAGCCTTCAACCCTCGGGGCTTGGAGCCCAGCTCAGACTTCAGGGGGGACTCCCCCTTTTCATGCCCCCCCTTACCAGACTCTATGATGTTTCTTCAGTGCTCTCTACTTGAAATATTTCTACTCAGGTATATTTCTCTGGTTTTTCCAAGCTGGTTATGCAGTATTTTAGCCGTAAATCAAGTTCATGGCTGGGAGTAAGGGCGCTCTGCTTCTTGTCACAGTGATGCCATCTTCCCGGCTCCCAGCATATATTTATTATTTACATTGGTTTCTTTTTATCTCCTGAAGTGTTACTGGAAGGGAGAGGTCCGTGTCCCTACCTGTTGCTCATAAGAGTGGGCTTCATGTGATAGCCTGAGAAAAGAAATTTTCAGATACTCGCATGAGAAGATGAGGTATTGTAGAAAGTTTTATACCTGTGGAGTTAAACCCCTGAGATTCCAAGGTCCCATTTCCTTTTGCCCCATCATAAAAGAAGTGTAGCTGTGGCTTCAACAGAGAGAGAATCAGAGCCAGTGTCCAGAATTTCCATTCCATGTTGAGACAGTCTGATTCCGCATTAGGCTAGCTTAGTTTGTGCTCCCAGCTGCAGCCCATTAGCCCATTGCATGCGGAGTCCATATGGCCCTGGGCCATGAGGGCAGATGCAAGAGAGCCAAGAGCTGCAAGAGCATCAAAAGCCGTAAGAGAGCAAACTCCTTTGTTTAGGGCATTATGTTTTCCCAAACTTTTGTGGGCTTGCAGTGGCCCCACCCATTCTGGCCAATCCATGGTTCACCTGGCTAGACTGACAGACAGGAACCTTCCCTATGTCACCCAACTACACTGCCCATGAGTCTATATCCCCTTTGTTGGGCTCCTTCCCCTAGTGATCTGCAGGGAATGGGCCGGTGGTTCCGTGCTTATAATCACATGCTTATAATGTCTGGCCTCCCCTTTGCTCCTTTCCTATTATGTGTAACCAGCTAATTACAACATTGTCAGAAGCATGCAATTTAATTCATGTGACTAGAATGGAATTCTTGTGTACTGCAAACATGCGAGGAAGTGTTGAATGTATCCCTTTTGCACTGAACAGTCATTTTTTAGCAGTGTCCAATGTTTGTATGAGGAATAAGAACTGCTCTTTATACATGATGTCATTTACTTCTCAGGTTATATAAATAGGCATTAGATCAATTTTATAGGTGAACTATTTTTATAAAAGTGGCAGGTTATACATATGAGTAAATAAGTCTATGAATCAGCTGAGTGTCTTCTCCAGGTAGTTATGAGTTCCTAGTATAATGACTGTGGTAGGCTGAGTAAAGGCCCCAAACGATACCCATGTCCTAATCCCTGGAATCTGTAAATATGTTACCTTCTCTGGCAAAAGGACTTTTATAGATATAATTAATTTAAGCATCTGTAGATGGGAGATTATCCTAGGTTATCTCGGTAGATCCAATGTGATCACAAGGGTTCTTATAAGAGGGAGATGAGAGAGTCAGAAGCAAAACAGAGATTAACAATGAAAGCAGAGGAAACAGACTGGATGGTGTCTGAGAGGAGGGGAGGGGGTGACTAGATAAAGAAGGTGAAGGAATTAGCTAAAGAACATATATACATACCGAGTGGATATGGACAATAGTTTGGTGAAGACCAAGGGAGGGGGAGGGGAGAGAGGGAGGAGGGAGGCAAAGCAGGGGGTGGGGTGGGTGGGGGGGGAGACACCTGCAATAATGTCAACATTAAAAAATTGTAATAAAAAAAAAGCACACAATGGAAGTAGAGGTTACTGTGGTGTGTTTTTGAATGGAGGAAGGGATCAGGAGTTGAGAAACCGGGCAGCCTCTAAAGGCTGGAAAAAGCTAAGATTCTTCCAAGGAGACTCCAGAAGGAATACAGTTTTAGAAACATCTTGATTTTAGACTTTTGACCTTCAGTACTGTAAGAGAATAATTTGTTTTAAAGCTCTAAACTTATGGTAATTTGTTATAGCAGCAATAGAAAACTTATAGTGATTGCATCATATACACCTTGAGAATGGAATTCAAAATTCAGATCTGTTTGTTTCCAAGAGTCCATCATGTTTTTTCAAACATGATGGTTTTTCCCTGCTTATATTATCTATTGCTCTTGGGCAGTGCTGTGTAAATATTCACAAATCCAAATATTCAATCCCTTTTTTTAAAAGCCTATCAGCAGGGGGTCAGGGACTGGGTGGAGGTGGGCAAAGGCTGAGCAAAGGGGAACATCTGTAATAGTGTCAACAATAAAAATAAAGTTTTTAAAACATCAGCAAACATATTTATGTTTTATGGCAAGTTAATATAATATAATTCAGATAGATATACATTTCCAACTTGATTTAGCCAAAAAGAGAACAGGATTCCAATCTTTTAAGATATGCTCAGGCCCTAGCTGTTTTGCTCAGTGGTTAGAGCATCGGCTGCAGACTGAAGGGTCCCAGCTTCGATTCCAGCCAAGGGCATGTACCTAGGTTGCAGGCTCAATCCCCAGCCCTAGTCAGGGCACATAAGAGAAGCAACCAATCGATGTGCCTCTCTCATATCAATGTTTCTCTCTCTCTCCCCCCCCTCCACTCTCTCTGAAAAGCAATGGGAATATATATCCTTAGGTGAGGATTAAAATAAAAAAAATTAAAAAGATATGCTCAGGAGTATTTTCATAAGAATATGAAATCTTTTGAGACTTTATCTTTTGAGACTGAAATTGATAAAGCCAACATTAAAGTGGATGAAATTAGTCATCAGTAGATATAAAATAGATTTAATATGTTTCTAAAAGTATGTTGCTATTGGACAAAGGTGTCTTCAGAATCAAATGAAAAGTAAAGATTATTTTTAAAACTTTGATCTTGATAAACTGGTCAAATCCTCAGAAAGATGTAAATGTCAGCTTAATTAATCAGAACCTGTGCTGATTTTATCAGGCTTATAGCTTCAGATCCTAGCTGTTTGAGGCCCGTAGAAGGCACTCAACAAATAGTTTTGAGTGATTAAATAACATTTCTCTATTAGATGTTTAAAAATTCTTAAAGTTACAAAATATTCAATACTATGTATGACATTGGTGCAAAAATTGATACACTAATTAATGAAGAAAATAAAAGTCAAGGACCATATTCTAACATAACAATATTATCTTCTACTGATGCTTATTGTATGCCAAGTACTGTGTTAAATGTTTCAAATGCATTATTTTATTGAATACAATATCTATTACTATTTTTATCTTTCATATTTTTTAACACTCACCCAAGGAAATTTTCATTGAGTTTTAGAGAGAAGAGGAGGGAAGAGGGGGAGAGGGAGAGAGAGAGGTGGGAGAAATGTCGATGATTGCAAGGGCCCTCACTGGGGATCAAACCTGCAACCTAGGTATGTGCCCTTACTGGGAATCGAACTCGAGACCTTTTGGTATACAGGGCGATGCTCCTACCAACTGAGCTACACCAGCCAGGGATTCATTCTTCGCTTTTAAGGTAGCAAAGACTTGAAGATGTCAAAACAGATCTTCTGTGATGCCAAATCCTACATGTTTATCTGCTCTGTGATACTAACTTTAATCATTTAAAATGTAACATTTAGTTTCATAAAGAAAAATTAATTTTAAATATATGATATTGGGATGACTGTTTAATGCCTTTGTCTCATCACTTATCAAAA
This sequence comes from Miniopterus schreibersii, assembly GCF_964146895.1. Lineage (NCBI taxonomy): Eukaryota > Metazoa > Chordata > Mammalia > Chiroptera > Miniopteridae > Miniopterus > Miniopterus schreibersii. The sequence goes on along the minus strand of NC_138102.1, from coordinate 114,198,337 downwards.
TTAAATTCAGACATAATAGAATCACTAAGTTGAAAAATTTGATGCATTTTATTATCAAAATGTTAAAATTTTATACTTTAAGGACATCATAAATAAAAATCAAAACTGGGAGAATATTGAAATATGTAATATACAATATCCTTACATATTATATGTTATATATTGTATAAAGTTGAAGTTTAGTCTCCTAATATTTAAAATGCTCTTGCAAATAAAAAGAAAATAATTTCTCCAGTAGAAAATGAAGTAATAGATAAACAAAGTCCCCCAGAGATGCAAATAAATGGTCAACAAATATATAAAGAATATTTAGCCTCAGGAGTATTCAACAGGTACAAAAAAATTGCAATAAGGTCTTCTTCCTAATTGAAAAGGCAAGGATTTAAGAAACTGTAATACTTCCCAGCCGGACGTGGCTCAGCGGTTGAGCATTCACCTAGGATCCAGGCGATCAGGGTTCGATTCCCTGTCAGGGCACATGTCTGGGTTTCGGGCTCCATTCCCAGTCGGGGGCCTGTGTGAGGCAGCCAATCAATGACTTTCATCATTGATGTTTCTATCTCTCCCTCTCCTCCCTTCCTCTCTCTGAAATCAATAAAGTTATATAAGAAAAAGAAAAGAAAGAAAGAAAGAAAGAAAGAGAGAGAGAGAGAGAGAGAGAGAGAGAGGGAGGGAGGGAGGGAGGGAGGGAGGAGGGAGGGAGGGAGGAAGAAGGAAGGAAGAAGAAAGAAAGAAAGAAAGAAAGAAAGAAAGAAAGAAAGAAAGAAAGAAAGAAAGAAAGAAAGAAAGAAAGAAAGAAAGAAAGAAAGAAAGGAAATAGCTTAATAAAAAAAAAAACAAAGAAAAGAAACGGTAATACCAATATTGCACACATGGAGGGAACATGCACTTCCATGAACACTAACAAGAAGGTAAATGTTATAGCCTTTTAGAGGAAAATAATTAGAAAATGGGGTTGTAATGTTTAAGATATGCATGCTATTTGGTCCACCAACTCCATTTCTTTGTATTTGCCCTAGAAAAATAATTAAATAGATATGTAAAAATAAAATACAAAGAACATTATCTTAGCATTGTTTACAATATTAAAAATGATGTGAATTTACTGAAAAGATGTTTACAGTATAGTATTAGGTGAAAAAAGCAAATTACAAAAAGCTATGTGTAGTAAGATTCATTAAAAGGTATAATTACTTGTAAAGAAATACTCTCCATATCACATATATATTTTCATTTATCCCAATTCATGGGGAAAAGTATTTTATATTAGCTGCCAAAGCGTTAACAGTGATGTATTTCTGAGTGAATGAGATTATAAGCAATTTTTATTTTTCATGATTTTACTAATCTATATTTTATCATTTCAAACATAGATATTTTTCTGATAAAAGTAAAATAAGAAAAGCAAGAAAAACTAAAATTTATAAAAGAATGAGGTTACAATTACCTCTCACTTCAAATCTGATTATATATTGCTACCCAGCTTTAAAAACCTCTACTGACTCATTTACTGCATAAAAATTCAAATACTTCACCTTGGCATCTGAAGTCATTTCACATCTGGTCTTATTTACAATCTTGACTTCATTATCCATCTCTGTATCTCTTGGGTCCTCTGAATACTTTTAGAAAATGCCCTTTTTGTCTTCTCCTGAAGAACTTCTAACCTTGTGTCCCTGAAAAACATCACCTCCTCTGCAAAGGCTTTCCCATTTCCCTAAGATTTAGCACTTTCTCAGCTAGCTCTCATAGTAAATGTTTAAATGATTTTCCTGTTGTCTTCCTAGCTCATGCCACTGCAAATCACACGCTTGCAACACTCCAGGTAAATACAAGTAACGTGCACGCAGCTACGCTATTCCTATCCCTTAGCAGTGGGAAGAATTGGTAATAGATGTTGCTGCAGATTAGATGGAATAAAGCAGGGCTTGTGAAAAAACACAATAAGCCAATATAAGATCATCACACGTGTAAAATTCTTCACATGGAGTTAGAGTTCATACACTATAATTAATAATTGGAGTGAAATTCAAAACGACAGTTTTAAGTTCTTCTAAAGCAATAGCTCACAGGAGCCTGTGCTAAGGGGAAATTTAACAAACATAAAAAAGTAGATGGACGGATGGACTGATGGGACAGATAGACAGAATGAGTAGGTAATAGCGTGCTATTCTTCTTGATTATGCATTAACAGAACTATGGTCATATAATTCTCTGAAAGGAGATTTGAGTAATGTCTTTCAAATTCTTGTCCTGGGTCACTTTTGAATGCTTTGGGGGTGGCAATTTGGCTTCAAATAGCATGCAGGCTCTGATCAGTTGGTAGTGGCCGCCTACTGTCCTGTGCTGGCTCACCCGATTAGGCAGGAAGGAGGAGTATGACAGTGGCAATGGCCACGGGGTAAGGGAGTGAGTGGCAGCTATGCCATCCCTGGGCACATCAGCCTCCGCAGCACTGATGATGGGATTGAAGAGCCCTGGGACTGTATGAACTTTCTTCTTTTGCTTTCTCATTCCTTGGTTCCCGTCTCTTCTTGCAGGTCTATATTCTTGAATAATATCCCAAAATGATGTTTTTCTTCATAGTCAAGTTCTATATAAACTCATGTTGATAAATTAAAATACCTTTAGTCTTTAGAACCTTCAAATAAATAAAAAGATAGGATTAACATGTTACATTTTAATGAGTCAGTAGGTAAAACCACTTAAAGCAACTTAGTTTGTGCTAGTGGCTGAATAAGTGATGTTTCTTGATAGTTTGGCTACCAGCTTATACTAATGAGCTATTTTAAGAATAAGAAATTTGAGGAGTTATTAGGTTGGGGTATGCAAACACAAGATGTCATGCTAGGGTTTGTTAAAAGTTCCTCTGTAACAAACTCAAAGATATACAATATTATTAACTGTGTCTCGGCAGCTCATTTTCTTCTTTTATAAACAGTCAAAAAAAACCCAAAAAACAGCTCTGGTTTATTTAATTCCCAGAAAAGAAGAATTGTAACCATTTAGCCTGCTTAATATCAAAAGCTACCTGACCCAAAGGAGAATCAGGAGGAATTTCACAGAACACTTTATTTTAGTTACATTATTCCATACACAAACTCGGTGGCTGCACATAAAACAGAATTTTTAAAAAAGTCCTAATGCAAATTTTATAACATTCATTTATTCTATTGTTTCTTTGTGTATTTTTAAATTTTATTTTTCAATTACAGTTTACATTCAATATTATTTGTATGAGTTTCAGGTGTACAGCATAGTGATTAGACAATCATGCTTTTTTACAAAGTCCATCCCCCTGATATTTCAAGTACCCCCTGGCGTCACACACAGATACTACAATGTTATTGACTATATTCCCTATGCTTTACTTTACACCCCCATGACTATTTTGTAACTGCCAATTTGAAATTCTTAATCCCTTCACCTTTTCCACCCAGCCTCCCAAGCACCCTCCCCTCTGCCACCCTTTAATGCTCTTTCTCTAATTTTTTCTTTCTACCACTCTTTAGCAACTTCCAGAAATTAATCCCTTGTTCTTTGCTCCTCTCCCTTAATATTTATTTTTCAGAAACTCCTCCATCCTCATGGTATGATTTACAAACTTTGTATGATTGATTGCCAAATGTTTACCTTAAGTTTCAAACTTTAGGTAATTGTAGATCAATCATGCTCATAACAAATACTAAACTCTTATCTTTCTTTCCAGAAAATGATACCTTTTAAAAATATACCCATCCACTCATTCTCCATTGTATCGTTACCTATTATCTCCCATCTGGGTCTTTTACCAGGACCTGTAGAAATTATACAAGTGGTCAAGCTCTAGTCATTTCCTGAATTCCTCCCTTCTCTGCCTAAACTTTTCTTAGTTTGACTTCAGCTGTTCTTTTCAGGACCTAAAGAATTAGGCCACTGCACAGGTAAATTTTGATTGGTGAATAGTAAATATGAAAACGTGATGAGAATTATGACTTTAAAAATTGCTCTGGTGGACAAATGTAGACAACGGATAGTTAGAACATACCTAAAAGGCCAATTTTAATTTTTCAGTGAACTTAGGAATGGGAGAGGAAAGGAAGGTGTGGGTAATAATTACATGTTAACATCTGATATGACTTTCTGTGTTATCTCTTCCAGAGAACAATCGTATTTAAAATGGCCCAAAACTGAAGGAAAGGGGGAAGAAAGCATAACACTTATACTGGTATCCATGCAACTTGGTATGTGGTACTCAGAAAATATATGCTGGTTAAACTAATAGTTAATGGGTTGGATTCATGGTGAAAATCGAAATCATCATGGAGGGCTGTTAGGGGACATATTTTTCTCTAAAAATGGCCTTCTCAGCACATCTTTATTTGCATCATACGTCTGGCAACCCTTATTTAGTTCTGGGTATGGCTGCCCATCTTTTGTCTTCCCTGACTAACCATATTTTACTCCTATCAGTCTCCTACATCATTTTAATATTGTGCACTTTTTAAAAGTATGTTTTTATTGATTTTTAGAGAGAAAGGGAGAGAGAGAGAAACATCAACGAGAAATATCATTTGGCTGCCTCCTGAACACCTGCTACTGGGGATTGAGCCAGAAACTCCAGCTTGTGCCTTGCCTGAGAATCGGACCTCGATCTCCTGGTTCATGGGCTGATGCTCAACCACTGAGCCGGGCCGCAGCAGCCTGGCTGTGCACTTCTTGATAATTGTCATGTGGTAATTCAGCGTCATTTCACTTGTGCTTATCTTGACTCCCCAGAGAATATACTTCTTGATGTCAGACACTAGATTTTCTGAATCATCTCACAATCCCTAAAACACAGTGGAGATCTAAAAATGCCTAGTGCTTTATTCTGAAGTTGGAATCAAATGTGTTAACAATGATCATATTATAAAAATTATCCAATTTATTCTGTTATAAGGGCTCCATTTTGAGTATGTTGGGTTGTTTGTTTTTTCCTATCCTGGGCAGGTATTTTATCCACATTTGTCACTTTAAGAAAGTTGCCTTTAGTTTCCAGGAAGCAAACATTCCCAGAAGATTAATATTTTATTTCTTTGTTTCTACTGTGCTGCCTCTTCCCATGATGTAAATTTCCAGATGTTGATGTGTTTTCTTCAACATCTATTTGTGAATCTTGATATTTTGTTTTCTTCGTATGCAAAAGTCCTAGAATTGAAATATGTTTAGTACATGTTGCAAAAAGCTTTCATTAAATCACTTCTTAAAGCCTTGATAAGAATATTTCATCACTTGGGACATAGCTATGACTAGTATAGACATTGAGGCATACACGAAGAAATTGATTTGGTGGTCTGTGACACGAGAAGTTGAGTATCACTTTTAAAATTATATAAGTTTAACTCTTTAGTAGTATGAAAGCACTTCATTTCGAAATTTTTATATTTTTTTCAGTTTTTTTGAGGTATATTTGACATGTTACATTGTATCAGTTTAAAGTATACAGCATAATGATTTGATTTATGTATATATATTGCAAAATAATTGCCACAATAAGTTGAGTTAACATCCATCACTTCACATAGTTGCAAGTTTTTTTCTTGTTATAAGAACTTTTAAAATCTACTCTTTTAGCAACTTTTAAATATACAATACAGTATTAACTATAGTCCCATGCTGTATGTTATATCCCCAGAACTTATTGTATAACTAGAAGTTTCTTTTGAATTTTAGAACTTAATTTTTATGAAGATAGCTGTTTGCCTTCTTGTGAGTAAAGACTTTATATACAAAGTAATTGACTACTAGATTGTCATATGAAATACTGAAAAATTTTGATTACCCCTTCTATTATGGAAAATATTTTCATCAAAATAATTTCTGTTTTAACACAGTTGGAACAATAAAGAAATACATAGACTATATAGTTTCTTAAATTTTGTATGTTAGTTTTCTATTGCTGCCATAACAAATTACCACCAACTTAATGACATAAAACAACAGAAATTTATTCTCTTCCAGTTCTGTGGTCAAAAGCCAGATGCATGTCTCACGGGGTTAAAAATCAAGGTGCTGACAGGGCTGTGCTCCTTTCTGGAGTTTCTGAGGATGAGTTCATGTCTTTGCCTTTTCCAGCTTTTAAAGGCCACCTGCATTCTTTGGCTTGTGTTCCCCTTCCTCCATCTCCAAAGACAGCAACATAGGTCAAGTCCTTCTCATGCTTTACCTCAGTGATCCTTCTGTTGGCTGTGTCTCTCTCCTTTCACAGCCAGGAAAGGGTTTCCATTCTGAAGAACTAACATGATTAAATTGCACCCCCAAATCTACATGATGCCAGCTTAATTTCTACATATGAAATTTTAAAAATTATAATTTAGAGTACAAAAAAGCTCCTTCTTTCGATCTATTTCAGGCATTAAGAAAATAGTAAATTCAGCCTTAAGCCCGACCCTTTTCCTTAAACTCTTTAAATGCTCCCTTATCTGTAACTGCCTTTTAATTATTTTCTCCTTACAAATAACTGAGAAGACAAAGTATATTATGAAAGATAACAGGATGGAAAATCTGTTTCCCAGTCTTCTAATAGAAAAAAGAATATTTCTCTATGCCCAGACGAAAATTTCAGACTATGAACCCGGATATTAACTGAAAGTATGAAAAGAATAAGTATGGATGAATGAAACTACTGAAAGTTTTGAAAATAAAATGTGTTTGGATTTGCATGCAATATTTATTTAGGTAGAGCTTCATGCATGTGCAGAGTTCTTCTCTTTCCCTCCCACTGAAAATCTCAGAATAAATTATTTGAAAAAATATTCCAGCATTGTGTGTCATCATGTTCAACTTAGAATTGGGGGGGGGGGGGAAGGCTTTGAGTAACAGAATTACTTTATAATTCCATGATGGTATCTAGAGGGGGAGGGGGAGGGGGAGAAATAATAAAGGCTGGGTTAAGGGGAATTTGAGTGACTTTAAAAATGATTGAAAGTGGCTTAATTTTTATATTTATATCCCTGGTCAAGAACTCTAGTGGAAATTGCCTGTAGTTCTGAAGATAGATTTACACTAAAAGCCCAAAGAAGACCAAAAGAAAGAGACAATGACTTCAATGGAAGAAACCAGGTAAAGTGTCAATTCATAATCTCCACCCTCATGACACTCAGAAGTTTACCTGAGCTATAAATTTTACTTTTTTTGTATCTCCTGGCACAGGTCAAATCCCAACATCCACAGGACAGCCCAGTGGATAACTTTGAGCAACCAATACCAGTAGAAATGTGTTTATAATGTGGAAGGCTGGAAGGATAGAAGAGGGATAAATGACTTGAAGATGAAATTTTAGATTCGAATCCTTCTTTTTGTTTCTTGCAGCATCCCTCTTCTTCCAATACCCCTTCAAATTGCTCACTCATACTACATACTATATATACTATATAGCACAGTCATACTATATAGAATGTATATATTACATGTACTATGTACAACCTACATAAAAACAATAATAATGATACTATAAAGTGTAGAATTCTTCAGGACTACAAAATATTATGATGGGTAGCCAAATTTATTATAATAACAACTGAAGAGTACCATGATTGTGTGAGGCATTAGATTAAGCACTTATTATTTAACTTAGTCCTCACCAAAACCTTATTAGGAAGGCTTTAGTGATCTTCGCTTTACAAAGGGGAAACCAAGGCAACTTTTTCTAGGCCACATAACTAAGAAGTGGCAGGGCCCAAACTGAATCCAGGTTTACTTGACTTCTAAGCCTTTCCTGGTGCACATTGATCAGTGTAATGTCATTTAATAATTGTCTTCCAGTAACACATTATTCTTAGTTTTACCTCCAGATCAACTGGAACACTTCTTAAGTACTAATTTTTTTCTGTCACTTTAGTTTTTCAAGTTTACTCTTTGATCTATACTGAAATTTTAACTCAAAATCATTCAATGTGAGCAAACTACTAGTGCGTCTGAGAAAAAGAGTGAGAAGGAAATTCCTTGTTAAATATTATACGTGAATTCATGTTTGCCCTTTACCCTTCCAAAACTATTGTAAATGAACAACAATGTATAAACTAGAAGGGGCAAAAGGAATTGGAGGTGATTTACATAAAGGATATCAACACATTTTTGAAGTTGGGGAGCTAGTGGATGAATTTGTTTAAGCAAAGAAAAGCAGGAAAAGCAGAAGCCTGTTTTTTCCTGTTGTTTTTTTTTCGAGAGAGATATGTAAAATCACACAAGAGGATAAGAATCATAGAACCATTAAGACTCAGGAACCAGAAGCATTAGGTATGCAGAAAGGTAGAAAGATTGTTTAAAAATCTGTTTAAGAAGCAGTTAAGAATCCTGATTCCATCCTTACCTTTTGTTAGTATCTACCTTCCTGGATCGTAGTGGTATAAAAGAAATTTGTTCTCTGGAGAGATTGAGTTAGATGGCACTTTAGAGACCTATGCTGAAGACTTGATTAACTGAAAGTATATAGAGTGAACTATGAGACCCCAACCCTCTTCCCATATTCAGTTCCCAGAGTACTGACAACCAAGCCTATGCCATCCATCAAACACATCCCTTAGAAAGAGATTGGAACAGTACTTTCTGGGAAAATAGACTGGTTTAAGAGGAAAATCCAACAGATTCTAAAATTTGGGGGTCCTAAAATAGCTTCTGTGTCCCCATCTAATCACCACGAAGTCATAACACCCCCAATGAACACATCTCACCCCTGCACATGGAATGTCCAGTCAGCATTTTAGTGCCTCAATCTTAAATATGAATGAATAGCCAAGAAGGAAGTTGAGGCAAGGTTTTCTATGACCCTTCAGTGCATAATATTATGTTCATGTATTTCAAAGCACTCTCAGTCATAGCTTTTTTATTTACCAAAGTCTCAAAGAAAACAAAATTACATTAAATGTACCTGATTCAAATATTAAATGGCCCACCTGGAAGTTGATTATCTATCTCACTCTCCACAGTTTTCAAAGAATTGCTTTCTTGTCCCTTCCTCCACCACCCACCACCCGCTGTCAAGTCTATTCTTCTTCCACTGGTGTAGGAAAATGCCAGCAAACAACAAACAAACTCTGAAGGAGTTGGGTAGCAAGCTTCCAGAATCACAGAAATCTCCTTGAAAACGATGGAAACATTTCTGCCAGGAACTGAAAATTGTTCCGGGAAGCTTGCCCCCAGGAGGGTTATGGCCTTAAGAACAAATGTGAAGCATGAGCACAAAACAAAGCCATTTGTTCATGCGCATTTTATAGTTTCTACTGATCACTATTTTTCACACCTGCCTTTCTGTAGCTCACAATAAAAGTCTCTGGATGGTGAGGAGGGTGGTTGCAGCTCCTCCAGAGCCTCAACCCTCTGCAGCTCCACCTAAATTCTACATTCTCCGTGTCTTGAGTTTTCTTCGCATCCCGTGAGCACAACACACTGGTGAGTATAATAAATATTTATTATATTAAATTTTACATACAAACTATATTTATTTATTTTTAGATTGTTATACTTTAGTTATAGAAACATATTTTCATTACTCAATCGATGATAACCTTTTTCCATCTGTGAAAATCATTTGTGTAGTTTAGATTGGGAAAGAATGTGTTATAGTTTTCCCATTAAAATTGATGGAACCATTTTTTCATTTAACAACTTTTAAATCAGCAACAGGCTCTCAAAAATAAACTAAAACTGTTAATTGATGGATAAGTGTATAATAAAGACATTTTCAGTAGCCCAAGGGCTGAAAAACTTTCCTCTTAAACAACCCTTTTCAGGAAATGACTATGCTTCAGAAAATACTGAAGATGAAAACGAATATGGGATTTAAGCAACAAGTGTTCCAATCCAGGAAAAGTGTAAGGAATTCCCAAAACAATGTTAGAAGGAAAATTCTAGAATGGCTGTGGAGCAGGCCTGGCTAGCATCTGGTCCCAGTGAGAGCAGTGTCCAATGTGTCTGTAAGTAATGTTACTTATAAACCGGTGCCTCTTGTCTTGGCCTGATTTTGATGGCATTCCTATATCTGACTTTCTTTCCTATTGGATGCTGCTCCAAGAGGCTCTTCCATGTCCTCTGACTCTCAACCCCCAGCTTCTGCCAGGGATCATCATGACCCTTCCAGTAGACCCCACAGTAAACCCTCTACTCTCAATGCTCATCCATGCCTTTCAAGTCTGGAAAGCATCTTGGGAGTCCCTCCTCTCTCCTGTCTCATAGAATATCATGGAAGTGTGGCCGAGCCCCATGTTGGTGTAAGAGCATCACACAAGGTGATCTCTTTCTACATCTTAGATAGGAAATGCGGGAACAGCTAGGATATTAACAGCTAAGATGGAGTTTTCCCAAATGTTACCTTCACTTTTTCTAAACCACTTTTTCCTCTCCCTAAGTTGGGGGCAAGGAGGGGGGAGGTTTGCATACACTCATCTCACACGTCTCTTTTTCACTGTCTCTTTCCATTCTCCCCTGGAACCAGAAACAGGGCTTTTTGTTGGTTTTTCTTCCCCTGTGTCCTATCTCCTTTCTCCCATTGAGCTTGGCTGCTTTTCTGTCATGGGTTAAGAAGGATCTCTGTGCTACATGAGAGCTCTGTGAGTTGGGTCCTTCAAGCCCTTGGTATTTTAATTTAGGTAATGAAGTAATCTGGACAATTATCTCTCCTGACTACTCTCAAGAGTAGTCCTGCTTCTTGTCTATTTGCTGTATAATTCTATTTTGCTTATTAGTAGCTGAATCTGACCCCTTCTTTAATTTCTCCAGAAATGAGTTCATATTTCCTTCCTGTTAAATGACTTTGACAAAAAAAAGACAAAAACATTAATAATTTTGGAATTATTTCCCTATATCATTGGTTTGTATAAATTTTTAAAAGACTCAATTGTATTGCTTTTGCCAGCAACATAAACATTTTAAAGAAGAAAATACGGCTAAGGTAAGGTTATGTGAAAAGAAAATAGACATTATGGAGAGACTTTTTAAAAGTATTTTATTTTCTCATTTGTTTATGTGATTATATAAGGAGAAAAATAGAGCAGCTTGAGTAAAACAGATTCAATGTACAGTGGTACCTCAGTTTTTGAACATCTCTGTTGATGAACATTTCGGTTTATGAATGTGGCAAACCCAGAAGCCAATGCTTCAGTTTTCGAACCCACCTCAGAAGTGAAACATGCCACATGGCTTCTGCTGAGGGCAAGAGCCTGAGGCCTAGCTGTTGGCTGTTGAGTCCTGAGCACCCACACAGCACAGAGGTGATATTTGGGCTTATTTGGTGACTGTGTGCAATCAACCTTTGTCCCTGTCATCTTGAGAACCCTCTGCCAATCACCCCTTGCTGTGAGAAATGGATAAAAGCTGCAAAGTCAAGAGAATCATTAACAGAACAACAATAGAGGTGAAGAAGGAAATTATTTCCAAACATGAAAGTGGTGTCCATGTATGTAATCTGGCAACGCGGTTTGGTATGGCCAAATCTACAATTTGTACCATCTTAAAAAATAAAGAAGCCATTAAAGGAGCCAATGTTGCAAGAGGTGTTAAAACACAAGACAAAGAACACAGACAATTGAAGAAGTGGAAAAATTGCTTTTCACATGGATAAGTGAAAAACAGTTGGCCAGTGATGGCATTTCTGAGAGCATGATTTGTGAAAAAGCTTTACATGTGCATGCTGACCTCATCAAAAACACCCCTGGAACAAGTGCTGAGAGTGGTCTTTTCAAGGCAAGTAGAGGGTGGTTTGAAAAGTTTAGGAGGAGAAGAGGCATACACAGTATGGTGAGACATGGTGAAGGTGCCAGTGCCAACAAAGATGTCGACCAATTTGTTTTGGAATTTAAAGATTATGTAGAGGCAGAGGGTTTCCTTCCCCAACAAGTTTTTAACTGTGATGAGACAGGCCTCTTTTGGAAGGAAATGCCAAAGAAGACCTACATAACAAAGGAAGAGAAACCACTGCCAGGTCACAAGCCCATGAAACACAGGCTAACCCTCTTATTTTGTGGCAATGCAAGTGGGGATTTCAAGTTGAAGCCTTTGCTAGTCTACCATTCTGAGAACTCAGGGTATTTAAGAAAAACAATGTTATAAAAAACAAATTGCATGTGATGTGGAAGGCAAACAGCAAAGCTTGGGTAACCAGGCAATTTTTTATTGAATGGGTTCATGAAGTGTTTGGGCCAAGTGTAAAAAAATACCTCCAAGACAAAAATCTTCCAATGAAGCGCTGGCTTGTTATGGATAATGCTCCAGCTCACCCCCCAGGCTTGGAGGACGAATTGATGGAAGCGTTCAGGTTTATCAAAGTAAAGTTTTGTCCCCCAACACGACTCCACTCATCCAGCCCATGGACCAGCAGGTCATGCCTAATTTTAAGAAGGTTTACACCAAAGCACTGTTACAAAGGTGCTTTGAGATGACCTCAGACACAGAGCTAACTCTCAGAGAGTTCTGGAAGAATCATTTCAATGTCCTACTTTGCTTACATTAGACAAAGCATAGAGGGATGTATCTCACAGAACAATGAAGTCAGCATGGAAGAAATTGTGCCAGAAGCTGTCCCTGAACATGTATTTGAGGCTGTTGAAGAGGATGCTCCTGTTGTTGAGGATATTGTGTCTCTGGGAAAGTCCACGGGCTTGGAAGTGAGTAGTGATGATGTGGCGGAGTCAGTGGAGGACCACAAGCCTGAACTCGCCACAGAAGACCTTCAAACATTCTGACAGAGCAGCAATGGGTGGAAACTGAGGAACTGTCCTTGGAGGAGGAGGAGGGAAGAGAAAGTGTTTCTACTGCACTGATCAAAGAAATGTGTGCAAAATGGGTTGAAGTGCAAATTTTTGTTGAAAAATATCACCCTGATAAAGCTGCTGTAAGTCATGCCACTAACACTTTCAATGTTAATGCTATGTCTCACTTTAGAGAAATTTTAAAACATCAGAAAAAGTAAATGTCAATTGAAAAATTTTTAGTGAGGAAAAGATCCGGTGAGTCTGAACCAGGTGTCAGTGGTGTAAAAAAATCAAGGGAATGGCAGGAGAGAAGTCACCTACAGTGATTCTGGAAGAGGGCTACAGAACACCTGAACAACAGTCACCTACTGTGATTCTGGAAGAGGGCTACAGAACACCTGAACAACAGTCACCTACTGTGATTCTGAAAGAGGGCTCCAGAACACCTGAATAACAGTCACCTATTGTGATTACTGAGGGGGACCCTCCCATCCAAACCATGACTATGATCATTGCAGGTAACAAAAAATTATATTTCCATTTTTATCATCTACAGTACTGTTTTTACATTGCATTTATTTATTATTGCTTTTACAGTATAATATATTGTGTTTATTACTTTCATTGTGTATCATTTTATGGATCTGTGGTGTCATTAGATAGTAAGATTCATGTTAAATTGCTGTTTTCGGGGTTGATTTTAAAGGTCTGCGATGGATTAATCCATTCTGCATTACTTTCTATAGGAAACCGCACCTCAGTTTTCAAATGTTGCAGAGCTCGAACAGTCTTCTGGAATGGATTACATTCGAAAACTGAGGTACCACTGTACATATAAAGGGGTGCTTGTCTGGCTAAATCAGACAGGAAGAAGGCCCTTTGGATATCAGTTGTGTAGTTAGCTTGGCTGCCCAGAGTTATAGTGTGAGGTTAATGAATGTTAAGACCACCAGACTTAGTTCTATATAATAATAATAATAGCTACTTTTGATTATCTATTATTTGCTTGACTTTTTATATACATATATAGTTAACTTTTTACTTTAATGTTGCTAGGTAAGTAGGCATTATTATTTCCATTCTTTGAATGAGAAAATTAAGACTCAGAGAAGTTATAACATAGTACAAATTTCCATGGTTAGTTAGTGCTGGGCTTGGGCTGGCATTTGAGAACACTTTTCTTAAATACACTCCAGAGACTGTGCTCTTCCTTCTATACATGAGAAAGCTCTCTCTGGTCTCCTGGGAAGACTGCTGTTCTCCCTCTACAAAGTCACCGCCTCAGGATCATTAATATGCCCATGTTTCTGAAAATACTTCAAAATTCTGAAAGTAACTTAATAAAATGTACAAACCATAGTTTACTGATATTGACAGTAGCTAACTAAAAAGGATTGTAACTAAGATAAATAAATAAATAAATAATAAATAAATAAATAAATGGAGGTACCCAAAAGGGTGAAGGTCAGGTTAGGCAGCATAGTGTTGGGTCAAGGTTCTAGGGAGAAGCTGATCTAGGCTGGGTGAAGTTTGAGGGTTGGACACAGAAGCTTGAATGTCATATCTTACTCCAGCCTCCTCAGCTAGGAAACAAATAAAGCAGTTGGTGTCCTGAGTGCTACCTTGGCAATAACTTAAATGTTGCCTCTTCCCCTTTATTTCCTCCTTCCAATATCCATACATTCAAGGTTGTGCCAGGTAGAAAAACTTTCATTGAAGATTTGGGAGTCATGGGAGAAGGGTCACTAACTAACATTTAAATGATGCAACATTAAATTTAAAAAGCCCCTGTTTTTAAAAGTCTTTGTGCCTACTTCATCACATAAGATTTCTCAGTGTGCTCCCCTTCCAGGTAATCCTTGGTCCCTCAACAATTTCCTGGCTCCTTCTTCCCCCTTTTTCCTCCTTACCTTCCCCTGTAGGAATGTGACATTCATTCTATCTTATTCCAATGTCTTCTCATTCTGTCATGTAGAGCAATGTGCTTTCCTTTCACTTTTCTAAACCCAGCAATCTACAACCAATCTTGCATATCCAAAAGCCACAAGGACACCAGCTCCAGCACTCTACACACTCTTTTCTTTTGATCATATATCATTAACAGCAAAATGATTTTGCATAAGCTCCCAATATATGGACATTGATTTATAAAAATACAACTGTACTACTGTCAATTCATATTTTAAATCCAAGTATGTTTTACTTCATGTTTTTACGAAAGATACATGATAAATAGAGTAGGAGAATATGTTTATCTTTTGATACTCACTAGAATGATTCTCTTCTCAAGAGGGTTTATTCTCTTGAAAATACTCAGGGAAGCAATGCGCTCTACCTATGCTAATAAACAAAATATATCAATGTTTCACTAATGATAAAAATTGATTTTTAGCTAATTTGGTTAACTTAATACTCAAATACATATTTAAAAGATAGTTTTATTTCTCATTATTCGTCCTTATGAAATAAAAATAGTTGGCTATGAAGACAATTGTTTCAGTTATCCTCAAGAAGAATTTTTTTTGGATACACAGCTTCATTTTGTTCTCCACAAGGATATGGAAGCATGAGTCTGTGTCAGAGTCTACTTGAACCCAAATAAAGGCTTATTTCTATAAAACTTATATTTAAAATACCGATTCTAAGGAAATAATAACAGTACTCTTAGCCTGTGCCATTTGGAATATGATATAAATCTCATCTCTATACATCACCGATAATTTATTTTTAAATCTGTAGGTGACACTCAAAAAGGTAGAAAAATTCAAATAATCTGTCAACTCATTTAGTTAGTTTGCTTCAAAAATTATCTTATCCTCACAAATTGGTTGTTTTGATGTCACTAAGTCAAGATGCTTAATTTTATGGAGACTTAATCAGAATCTCTACTTCAAAAGAAAAGCTTAGACAAATGCTCATTGTAAAGCAACATAGCAAAAATCACAGAGGTTATTTTTGACAGGAGCATAGCCTTGAACACATTGCAATAAATAATCTCTGAGTTATGTTAAAATACTGACATTAAATATTAAATAATAAATTTTAAAACAAATCATTATTTCCCACTACATAAAAATTTTGTAACTACATAAAAACATTGAAAGCCTATTATGACTCCCAATAGAGAAATAAACTTTTTTTTCTTTTGCCAAAAAATAAAATATTCTTTTTCTAAGCCAAAAAACACATTAAAGGAGTTAATTATTTTGAAATGGATGTGTAACTTTTCAACACTCATTCTTTAGTCAAATTATATCTGTAAAATGTATTTTTAAATAATGATTTTACCCAAACTCTTTTTGTTTTTTTAACCCTCACCTGAGGATATGTTTTATTGATTTTTAGAGAGAGGGGAATAGAGAGAGAGAGAGAGAGAGAGAGAAACATTGATCATCTGCCTCTCATATGCACACTGACCAGGAATTGAACCAGTAACCTTTTAGTGTATGGGACAATGCTCCAACCAAGTCACCTGGCTGGGACTTAAATAATGACTTTAAAAAGAGAGTTTTAAAAGATGTGCCACAATTATATTCATGGGAAATACAAAAAAGATTTGGTTAATATCCTCATCAGCTTCAAATAAGTCAATGTTTTCTCTATTTTGATTGTCAACCAGAATTGCCCGGGAGGTTTGATGTCCAGGATCTGTCATAAACCATTTAAGTCATAATCTCTGAAGGTAGTTTCTGGACTTTATTATTTTGTTAATGATTCTTCAGAGAAATATGCGAAAAAGTAGAAAAGCTCAACAAAGATGAAAAAAACACCAAATAAAAATTTTAAAACTGAAAAATATAACAAAAATCTCAATGGATGGCTCAGCAGCAGAACAGAGTGGACAGAGACAAAAATCAGTGAACTTGAAGTTAGGATAATAGAAATTACCCAATCTGAATAACAGAGAGAAAATAGACTAATAGACTGAACAATAAAAGAACAGAAACCCAGAGGCCTAAAGGAGTATAATAAAAGGGCTAACATTTGTGTCATTGGAGTCCAGCAGGAGAGTAGAAAGAGAATGAAGCAGAAATAATGGCTGAAAATTTCCCAAATTTGGGAAAAGACATAAACTTACATGTCAAGAAGCTGAGCAAACTTCAAACACGCTAAACATAAAGAATAGCTGCATAGATGTGTGTCTCTGCCTTAGATATAATACTTTTTCTCCTTTTGTTGTTCTAAAATTTTAGCAGAGATTATTTTTAACTTTAAGTTATGATGCATATATAAAGAGAAATTACATAACTATTCTGGTGAATTAAATATGGAACCAAATTTCTCACTCTCCCCATTGAGGAGTGAAGTTTATTTTACCTCCCTTTAATCAAATCCTGTTTCTACTTATTAAATAAAATGCAATGGAGGCAATACTGTGCCAAATGCAAGCCTAGCCTTTAAAAGGAGTAGCAGCTTTCGGCTCCTCGCTCTTAGAATGCTCACTGCTGGGACACTCTCTCTCAGAACTCAGCCACCGTGCTGTGAGAAATTCAAGACCTTTGAGAGAGCCCAGAGTTTCTGACAATTTGCATCAATTATTAGCCAAGTGAGTGAGCACCCAAGATATTTCAACCCAAAGGTGCTTCCAGGTTATTGCAGCCCCAGTCAGCGTGATGTAGTTCATCAGAACTGCCCAGCTGAGCCCAGTCAACACTCGGAATTGTGAAATATAATAAAATAGCTGTTGTTTTAAACCATAAATTTTGAATTCTTTTGTTACACTGTAGTAGATAACTGAAAAACCTAATAAAACTGTTAGAAATAAAAATAAAAACTGTTGAAAATAAAAGCTATTAAAAAAAAACATGATGTGGAAATATGTCGATTTTAACGTTAAAATTGGTGCAAAAAAAGACAAAGTGATTGATATTGTTTAAAAATGTAAAATATGTGCCCTGGCCAGTGTGACTCAGTTGGTTAGAGCATTGTCCTGTGCACTGAAGGGTTGAGGGTCCAATTCTGGGTCAGAGCACATACCCAGGTTGTGGGTTCAGTCCCCGGGGGAGGATACAGGAGGCAACTGATTGATGTTTCTCTCTCTCTCCTTCTCCCTTCCTCTCTCTCTAGAATCAGTGAAAAGCATATCCCATATCTTTGGGTGAGGATATTAAAAAAAAAGAAAAATGTGTAGTAAAGAAAATATTATATATATATATATGTATATATATATATATACACACACATACACACACACATATATACACACACGTGCATGCAAGCACACACACACATATATATATGACCTTAAATAATCATCTTGTTTTTTTATAATTGTATGACTAGAAGGAAATACAATATGTTACCAGTAGTTGCTTTTTACAATTGGCAGGTAATACTAATTGTAAGAGAAAACACTTTCTGCCTCAGCAACAGACAAAATAAATTTGGTAGTCTAAAAAAGAGCAACATCTACTATAATAAATAGATCTCAGTTTGGAAGAGAAATTCAGAATACTAGATTATAAGATGCTGTAATATAATTTAGGCAAATAAAAATTCTTAGGAGAATCAGCCCAGTTGTAACATCAATTCTAATTTAACTGCTGTAATAACCAAGTAATTATTTAATTTAGAAATTGTAAGTCAATAAACATTGGCTTTTATTACTAGATCATATTTACATTTTAATCCATAGTCAAATGACTTCTGTTTTAAAGTTAAAATGATTTTGAGAAACAGATATTTTAAATAAAAGTATTTAAAAATGTATTATCCTTCTGGTATACTAACTAGAATTTTTAAGAGATGTATCATGTGGAACCATAGAGAGTAAGGCATGAAAGGGAATTTTGTGCCTATCTAGTTAATCTCTTAATTTAGAGAGAGAGAGTAATATAAAGAATTGATCAGATCCATAATACAAAATGGAAACTGGAAAGACAGTAGCAGAGAGAATAAATTTGATAATCCAAGTTGGTTCATGGAACATCATCCAGCCTTCCTGAGGTCTTGGGGTGGTAGTGTTGTTGGGGGGTGAGTAGGGACCTGATGTAGATAATTCCACTACGGAAGAGTTACAGTTAGAGGCACTTAAAATAACAATATATACAGTTTTGCTTATATCAGGTCACCCTTTGGAAAACCAACTTATCTAAGCTTGAGGGACAGTTCTGAACATTACATTATGTTATATAGCATGCCTAAATCAGATGGGTGACATTTTAAGGCGCAAGAGCTCTAAATATTTTCTACATTATGCCTTATTATCTTCTTGAACACTCCAAGGATTTTTCTAACATTTAAATACAATTTATTATTTCTCTATTATAAGCCAGCCATGCATAAGGCATATTATTTTGCTGGAGGGTGAGTCTATTCTGGCCCTCAACAACCTCCACTAGGCAAGACAAACAATAGTTCATTCAATCAAATATACTTTACTGAGTATGTTTGTATTCCAGTCAGTTTAATAGGTTCTGGGATACACTAGTAAGTAAAACAAAGTCCCTACTCTCAATGAAACTTACATTAAAGAAAAGCAAACAAATAAACATATATTAAAATATTAGGTAGTGATAAGTGTTATAAACAATAGTAAGGTAAGGTACAGGACTTTTTTTTTTTTTTTTTTTTTGAGGGACTATTTTAAATAGAATAATCAAGGAGCCCTAGCTGGTTTGGCTCAGTGGTTAGAGCATCACCCGGCTGACTGAAGGGTCCCGGGTTCGATTCCAGCCAAGGGCACTACCTTGTTTGCAGGCTTGATCCCTGGGCCCTGGCAATGTGCCTCTCTCACATTGACCTCTCTCTCTCTCTCTCTCTCTCTCTCTCCGAAAAGCAATGGAAAAAATATCCTCTGGTGAGGATTAAAAAAAAAAAAAGAATTGCATGTTATTTTGAATATTTTCTAGGAAATTACATGGTCATTTGCCCACACATCTTATTCTATATCCTAATTCAGTGTACATTTTATTTTATTTTATTATTTTTATTATTATTTTTTAATATATCTTTATTGATTTCAGAGAGAGGAAAGGAGAGGGAGAGAGAGAGAAACATCAATGATGAGAGAGTCATTGATCAGCTGCCTCCTGCACGCCCCTGACGGGGGATCGATCCTGCAACCAGAGCGTGTGCCCTGACCGGGAATCGAACACTGATCTACCAGATCCTAGGCCGATGCTCAACCGCTGAGCCACGCCCAGGCTGGCTCAGTGCACATTTTAAAACCTCAAGCCAAAAACTGTGGCACTGTCTATTAGTTTCTAACCTACATTTAATTTAGATTAAAAAAATTTTTACTTTAGGTTTGTTTGACACAATTCTCTGTATTTTGTTGGTTTTTCCAAGTCATTTTTCCAGTTAAACTTTTTTCTTAATACATAATTAGAATAGTTTCAAGTGTTTCTGAAAGCAGGTGTACCTGTTCTAGTAATTTAATGAAACTTAATCAGTGAATTTTAGCGTTTTCATCAGGAAAAAAAATTAAGATATCAAGAGGCAGTTCACCAAAACAATTGCATCATGTCAGATTTTATGAAGCATTATTCTAAAACTTCTCAAACATAAGCTAACAAAATGTCAAAACAAATTTTAACTTTGACCATATGTGTAAACTATTCAAATCTGAGTGAATCAAGCTAAGTATGCCAAATAAAGTTTAAATAATTAAAACATGGTGTTTTCTGATTTTCTTTGTTTGTTCTTAATAGTCTACAGATATATTTTTTAAAACTATACCTTTACTTATGAAGGAAAATTAGAGTCTTGTCACTTAGCATCTTTTTTTGCTTTCTGGATATAACTGACTCTTTGGGGGCTAAGCATGTACTAAAAATATGAGAAAATTCAGTCCAAGTGACTTCACTGATGCTAGTTAGAAAATGTAAACTTGAGAAGGAGCTCTCTAACTCTGGGGTTTGTTTTTCCCCACTGCATTATGTCAGGAGAATTAGGACATAACTGAGGAAATGAAACCATTATCATCTTTAAACTGTCATCACCTTTCGATGAAGACTTGCTTTGTGCCAAACCCTGATCTCACGGCATTATTTTCATTACATCATTTAATCTCCACAGGTATTCCATAGGTAGGTTGCTGTTATTATTTAAGTCCTGTAGAGGAGGCATCTGAGGCTTCAGGAGAGTAAGTTCCCAGTTCCTAGTTCCTGAGGGGCAGAGCTAGTGATGTCTAATGCCTTGATGTGTTTGGTATCAGAGTTGTAATGAAAATAATTTATAACCAATTTTTTCTCCCTCTTATCCCTTGAAATGTGTGTGTGTGTGTGTGTGTGTAGTTAATCCTCACCAAAGAATATTTTTTCCATTGATTTTTTTTTTTTTTTGGAGAGTGTGGAGGGGGAAGAGGAGGGGGATGGGGAGAGAAAGAGAGAGAAGCATCGATGTGAGAGAAACACATCTTTTGGCTCCCTGCACATGCTAGGACCTTGGCTGGAAATAGAGTTTGCAACCAGGTAAGTGTCCTTGATTGGTAATCGAACCCACAACCCTCTGTCCCTGGGCTGATGCTCTAACCACTGAGCCAAACTGGCCAGCATGAATTTTATATTTCTTGTTCTTAAATAGACATGGTTGAATTTATCATGTCAACCATACTTAGTTTTAACATTTATTTATCTTGTTTTGTTTTCTTTCTGACTCCAACAGTGCCAAGGCTCAGAATTTAAATTTTTTGTGTTGGTTATTTTAGTTGGTATTTATTTTGAGATGAAAAAGTCTTATTCAACAAACTCTTACCCAAGATACTTAAAATTTTTGTCTTTAATATTCTAAGTTTTGACACCTCTAAAAACCTGTTTCTTTTATGTTACCTAACTCCAGAAATTCTAGAGGTTTGCTACTAACTGGATATAATTTTATGTAATTTTATTATCCTTTATATAACAAGTACAAATTTAACTAAAGCACATTGAGGAACACTTAAGAAATAGCAATTTTGAGAAATAAACAATAGAATTATTTTTAAAACACCTGAAAACCCAATTCATGTTCTAAATGTTTTAAATTAGAGCTTTCATGCTGCCTACAAATCCTATAAATTCCCCAGATCACATTTCTTTTACTGCTGATTCTTTTTCTCTTCTAGTTCAAACTTTTAGAGAGAATAGGCTCTACCCACTGTTTCTAATATGCCTTCATATTCTTTCACTGCTAATCATTAGCTATCCTTTGGCTTCTGACACACTGAAATTTTTGTCATCACCAGTAATCTTTAACAGTCAAATCTACAGGGAGCATATCTGTTGGTGTCTTTCATTTTTTTTTTTTTTTTTTTTGATCTTTGACGTTGTTGGCCACCCTAATCTTTGAATTTATCTCTTGAAGTCTGTGATACCATTATTTCCTGGATTTTCTTCTACACATCTTTCTCATCTCCTTTGTGTTCTTCCATATTTTACTTAATAAATATCAGTGTTTCACATAATAACATCCTAAGTGTTTATTATTATTCCTTTTTTGCACTCTACTTTTCATTCATTCACATCATGCATTTTATTAATGTGTATGAGCCAATTACTACCAAATCTGTCTCTTTAACCCAAACCTAATTGCTGAGCTCCAAATGAGTAGTGGATCTCTCCACTTAGAACATTTTCAGGCCAGAATTGAACTCTTCCAAATCTTCTGAATCTATCTTGATGAATAATAGCCACATATATCTACTCTTTAACCTAAATCCCTGGGAATTTTCTCAATACATTCAAACTACCATGGGCCTCTGTATCTGCAGGTTTTACATGCATGGATTCAACCAACCAGAGATCAAAAATATTCAGGGGAAAAAATCCCAGATAGTTCCAAAAAGCAAAACTTGAATTGGCCACATGCTGGGCACTGTGCTGAGTCCACGCTAATGAAGTCATGTGTAGTCACACCCTGCTGTGGCCTATACACACATACAGGTTATACGCAAACCCTACATCATTTTACAGAAGGAACTGGAGCATTAATGGGTTTTTGTGTCTGCGGGGGAACCAATCCCCTCCACCCCCTGCTGATACGGAGGGACAACTGTAATTTTCATGTTTTTTTTTAAATTCTCCCTCTTTGATGTTTTTCCCAACTGCTCCAAACTCTCCATTACTACTAATACTGCCTTCATTCAGAATGATCAAAGTTTATACAATACTTTCAAACCAGTAGAAATTTTTTGAAAATAAAAATGGCATACAGAAGTCTATATATAACACATAAAAGCACATTTATTCTGATCCAGCAGGAGTAGAAGACAACTCCAAGTGCTATTCATTTCATATCCTTCTCATCTCCTGTTGGGGCTTCTGTGAGACCTCTGTGTCCTCTAGGGCAGCGACTTTCAACCTTTTTCATCTTATGGCATTCATCAACTAATTACTAAAATTCTGTGGCACACCAAAAAATATTATATTTTTTTATGATCTGACAAAAAAAGTAGGTATAATTTTGATTCACTCACACCAGACGGCTATTGCATTGACTGTTGTCGTTTTTTTATTTTACATTCTAAGGGAAAAGAGGTCAGTGCCCCGGACTAAATAGTCAGGTATTGCATGTTTTACAAATTATTGCAGCCCGCTGGTTGAAAATTGCTGCTCTAGAGCTTAGCTGAAATACTTTTAAACACTGCCTTCATATTGCTAAGTGAAAGAAGCTAGACCTCCCAAATGCTGCAACTATATAGTTACTTTATATGGCAACCTAGAAAAGAAAAGCTTTAAGAATAGACAATAGATCATCAGTTGCTGGGGATTAGAAAAGAAGGGAGGAAATGGCTATCCAGGAGGCACACAATGGAATTTTTAGGATGACTGAACTGTTCTATATGGTGCTGTTGTTGCAGATACGTTTTTAAAAAGAATTTACAAATAAGCAGGTTGGAGGAAGACTAGAATGAACCTTGTGGTGCTGGATTAGAGTTGGAAATTATAACATAAACTCATGTTTATTTTAATAGATATACAGACAGATAAACAGAAATATAGATATGTGTGCATAGTTAGTATACAAACACATATTTCCTAGTTCTGTCTGTTGAGAAGGCTCATAAGTAGTGACATCTTGATAGCAATAAATATACCTAGTGCTGAGATCTTGGTTTCTAAATACAATTCTCTGTTTCTTGATTGTGACATACACTATAGGCCACTTGATATTAGGGTTTCTTGTACACTAGGGAAAAATTTAAAAATAACAAATACCTAATAATAGAGTTTTATCATGTTATATTTACATGTTGAAATATAGAGCCATTAAAAGCATTTTTTGTCAAAACTATTTAATGATACTGGAAAATGATCTTGATAAAGTAAGTATGTAAAAGCGAGATACAAAATGTGTATGAACTATAAACAATTTTATTTTTTCAAATATGCACATAAACAGGAAAAAGACTAGAAATAAATATATCAACAGGTTAATAGTGTTTATCTTGAGTAGCAGAATTGAGGCAGCAAGGAGAGATTTAAAAAAAACAACCACAACTGAATTCAAAATATCCAATTTTATTTTACAATGTTTAATGTACTTTGAAAAACACCCACATTCCTAGTCTTTTTCTTTTGCTATATCTGTCAAAATTCTTGGCCTAGCTCAAGTTCAACCTTCTGTTTGTAGCCATCTTCAGTCCCCTCAACTGGATGTGGTTTCTCCCTACTTTAAAGTCCTGGAGACTTTATTAATACTATTTGTAAAGAACACAAGTTTGTTAGCACAGCAACATAGCAAACTGGCCCTTCAGGTCTGAAAACTTACAGAAGCCTGGGTTGACGTATATTATGCTGCTTTATGTGACACATTGTGTGTAACTTTCAGTGAACTAGCTTAATGACAAAGTGCTACAAACATACACATATTTATTAAGAGAAAAATGATAAGAAAGGTTGTCACTCACTGGCAAGCCATATTTTATCTTAGGAGCTAATACTTTCACATACCTGCAAGGTACTTTCCCGCTTGCTTTTGAGTCATAAATTATTCTTTTAAAACTGGAATACTTCCCACTGTCAGAGTTTACACATTAAATTATAATCTAGAACACTTCCTTTACCTAACCTGTTAAGATTTAATTTAGGCCTCCAAGCCACTGACATTTCTCAGTTACTCATGGCGCAGTAATTCTATGGAGATTAGGACAGAAGAGGGAAATGGGATAGGCTGTCATACTTGCATTTTAAAGAAATAGAGATATCAGCAAACTGTCATAGCTGTTTTTCCTTACATTAAACAGTTTTTCAAATTAATGATATGACTTCAATATTTCTGATTCCTAAGTTTTCCTTCTGGGCTGTGATAGTCTTTTTATGATACTGTGGCTATTTCTGGTTAGGTTGTGTTGCCCCTAATAGAATGCAAATCGACCTTCTTTTCTTATTGATTTATTATTAACTTCTGTACCCAGAAGCGAACTTTTGGCAACTTCTTTTTTGACTTTTCCATTAGGGTGCCCCACAGATACCTAAAGTTAAAAAAACAGAATCACTGTATTCACTCAGTTCTGCCATTGCTGCTATAAAGGTTTTCTTCTTGCATCTGGGGGTTGTTTTTGCTTTTCTCTCCCTCACCTCTTGTATCCAACCAACCACCAATACTTCTCATGGCACACACAAAAAAATTGCAAATCAGATACAAATTACTGGGATTTTAAGTGGTCAGTACATAGTACCCCCTTTCTTTGTCCAGTGCAGAATCAATTGAGAAATAAGGTGTCAGAAAGTGGAGATTATAATATTGTCTTTTTTTGTTTGTTTTTAATATATCTTTATTGATTTCAGAGAGAGGAAGGGAGAGGGAGAGAAAAAGAAACATCAATGATGAGAGAGTCATTGATCGGCTGCCTCCTGCACACCCCCTACTGGGGATCAAACCCGCAACCCCAGGCATGTGCCCTGACCGGGAATCGAACCAGGATCTCCTGGATCATAGGTTGATGCTTTACCATTGAGCCACGCCCAATTGGGCATAATATTGTCTTAATTGCTACTAATCTCTTGGCATCATATGAGAGCTAAATGGACCCACTAGAATGTCATGGTATCCCCTGGCTCCTCTCATACATCTATGTCTTAGGAATGTTTTTCTGTGGGCAGATTTGGTGTTGGAAAGCTAACTTAAGCTTTCTGCCTCTCGCAGGTCTGGTAGGGAAGGAAGAGAAGACATTCAAATCCTCAGTGATAGAGGATGATTGATATAAAATATGGACCAATGACTTTCAACCAGATGGAACTGCTGTCTTCTCTTCTAGAGGAGTGGTTGAAGAGTAGGGCAGGAGGCCAGGAGTTAAAGTTAGGAAAGTCCGTCCCTCAGAAAGAGGGGAAATGGAAAATACATGTACTCCTCCTCAGATAAGAGATAGGAGGGAAAGGGGGAAAGCCTATAGTCATGGAAATCAAGAAAGTGTTTCAAGAAGAAAACAATTAAGAGGAGTTCAAATGCCACCCTGGCACATGACATTCTCTGTCTGGAATTCTTTAAGCTCACAGTCTATCTAACAAGCTGGTATTTCTCCTTCAAGGCTCAGGCAAGTGAGATCTCTGTGAGATCTTTGCTGGTTTATTTAGTCAGAAGGTAGGTAGTTCCCCATCCTCTATATATGCATTGCAACTGATATTTGTCTTTTAGAATTTCTAGTATGTCGATGTCATTGTTTATACCTCTTTTTATTTCCCACCAGAGTAGGAACTTTATTTCCCAGCAGAGATTGTGTACTGCATTATAAACGACAAGTACATTTTTGCTTTAGGATGTTTATCACTGCATGAATATAAAAAATAAATTAAATACCTAGGTTGGAAATAACCTAAAATCTATTATATGAGTAGATTTAATGAATTCTGTTACAACTCTAAATGGCATACTACATATAGTCTAAAAGTCATGTTTTTTAAAAGAATATTCAGTAATATGAGGAAAAAAAACCCTAATATCATAGATAGAAAAAAAGAAAGTTGCAAAATAGTTTATAAAAATTATATAACAATATTTAAAATTTATATACACATATCTATTTGAAAAAACACATAATTTTAAATAGAAAATATACCAAAATAATAACTGTTTATTATTGGTGATTTCATATTTTATTCTTTATGCTTTTCATTTTTTTCCAAATAATAACTATTCAAAAAAAATATTGTAAAAAAATTTGTGTAAACTATGGTTCATTGGTTTCCTCCCTCTGGTGCCCAGTGCTCTTCACATTGTTCACATTCAATAAGTTTTGGTGAATTGCTAGGAATATTGGGATCACTGGCTTGTTGACATCTTTTTAAAGCTTTCACTCGTTTTGTTCCTATAAATTCTCTGGTGAGTTGATCTGAAAATGTTTACTTAAATTTTTTTCCCGTATTTCCAAATACTGACTTTACTGTCCATTCTTCTTGAAATAAAACATACAAGATAGCATCCTGTTATGTGAGGCATGAATCTTCAGGGCGACCAGTAGGGTAGACCATCTGCCAATTCTCAATTAAAACATGCTTTTTGGCTTTAACATATCCAAATTGGATGTTTTATGTTTTTCTTCCAATGTCTGTTAATTTTTTCTGTGTTTGTTTCTCAGCTACTCTACCCATTCCATACAGCATTCATTCTAGGTATCTGTATCGGATAGTTCATTAAGAAGATCAGTACATCTAAATGTAATTATTCTTATTTAAAAATGTGGTTATCCTCCTCGTTTTTCATATGAGGAAGTGTAATTGGCCAGTTTCCTAGAAAGCTGAAAGAGGCCCACAGCTCTTGAACTTCTTTGCCTCCAAATGGTTTGCTTTTGTATTAATATGAGTTGATTAAATTGTTGCATTTTTTTCTTTCTATGGATCTTTCTTAATAAACTTACTTGTTAAAATTATTTAAATTTGAAATTATTTTTCAAATTTTTCTTGTATTGACAAAGGCTTATTTTACAAGGCTTTTCTACATCGTCAATATCTTTACTTAACTCTGTGTTGATAACCGCAAGTCATGATGGGCAGCCACCTATTATGGAGGGAACTTAGCACACTCTTAAAACTTGTACAGAAATCTGTGGCCTAGTCAATGTTTGGTATGAAATTCTTTAAGCTTCCCAATGAAAATCTGTCTTAGCAATTGAACCGTTTTCTCTCTTGATTTATAGAACAATAGTAGTAAATGCCATTTATTTGTACCCAAAGTCTCTCCTCAGTATTAATATTACTTTATTGTGCTTTACTTTATGACTTTATTCTATTTTCTAAATGAGAATATAGCTTTAATTCTAATATTAAAGGGATCACAGATCTAGTTTTTCCTTAGTGTCATAAGCAGCCTCTAAGAGAGCTTCCAATGATTCTTGCTTCCTGGGATTTGCACCTTGTGCAATTCCTTCCTCTAAGTGTGGGTGGGACGTATAGTTATTAACTCTGTTAAGCAGAATGTAGCAGAGGTAATGGGATATTTCTAATAAGACTGGGCTGCAAAAAGACTATGGCTTCTGCTTGGCAGTCTCTGTCACTTTATCACCTGCTTGCTGAGGGAAGTGAGGTGGCATGTTTTGGGCTACCCTGTGGAGCAGCTGATGTTGCAAGGGAAAAAGGGAGGCCTCTAGCCATCAGCCAGTACAGACCTGAGGCCATCAGTTCAACAACTCATGGGGAAATAAATCTGGTTAACAACCATGTTGAGGGAGCTTGGAAGTGAATCCTCTACCAGTTGAGAGTTCAAGAGAGATTGCTGTCTTAGCCAACACCCCAACTACTCCCTCAATAAAAACCTTGAGATAGGCACTGCCTTAAGCTGCACTTGGATTTCTGACCCACAGAGACAGTGAGATAATAAATGTTTGTTTTTTTAAGTTCTAAGTTTTGGAATAATATGTTAAAGCAATAGATAACTAAAACCTCTGGTCATATATCTTTTCTGCTATTCCTGTATAAGGGAAGTTTTACATGTTTATATTTTTATAATTGTTTCATCTTAAAAAGGGGGATAACCTGAGAATTATAAGATGTTGGATTATGTTTAAGTTCAGAATATACCACTTTGATTAAAAGAAGTAGATATAATCTTGCATTTTTTTAGCAAATGATTACTGCAATATTTTCTAATTCCTAGTGCAAGGAGAGCCAACAAGATGTAGTCCTCCCACATCTAATGAGCTAAACACAGAACTGCATGAGTCAATGAGAAATCAGCTCTCACTTCTTATGAATCTATCTTGAGAAAAATGAAGCAAAGAAAACATGGCCACTGTTTCTATCAATAGAAACTGGAGGAAGAGGAAAGAGGGAAGAACTCTAATATTAAATCCAAGTCATAGGCCAGGGCTGTAGGATTTGGCCTACTCCATTCTCCTTATTCAAATCAATTTAAGAAATATAATTCTACTTCTTGGTTTAGTCTTAGAGCAAACCCAACTATGGTCAAGCCACATTCTGAAAGGGCTCTTCTGTATCACTGTCTACTTCTGCCCCAAAAGAACACACTCTGACCACAAGGATTACCTACTGCAGTGACACAAATTGGGGCAATGGCTCAGTTTTTAGTTTTTACCCTGTGGTGGTGTCAGTGTCACCACCGCCTGCCCCAAAACACTTGCCTGGCTGACTTATCAAGGATAGAGATGTCTGATACAAGTTTGGCAAATCTAATTCTCTTTCTTTGAAATATGAAACTTGAACAGAGGCACCTAGAGAATGAAAGCTACTCGCACTGGGATAGCTATTATCAATGCTCAAGACAAGATCAACAGTTTCTGATGCTGAAGATCCAGAGCAGCCTTTTTCTCCAGACTGTCAAGGCACAATGATGGTTCAATATGTTTTTCAATTCTGTGTGCTATCTTAATAATCTAATAAATTTAACCTCTTTGCTTGAGTATTTTTTAGTTATTTAACAGTTAGGTCTTGACTTCTCTTATTTATTCACTACATCCTTATTAAATAAGCTTCTGCTTTAAGATCTTGGCTGTTTCAAGTCTGTAATTTAGTCTTACCACATAGATTAGCTAAAAAAAATAAAGATGAACTATTTCTATAACTAAATCAGTTATGAATTTTTTGAGCAAATAAATAAGTAAAAATTTATTATAGTGATAGATTGATTAGAATAAAGATATGTGGGATATACAGATAAATAATTAAGGCATTTCTACTTGATATCTTGGTTAGGTTTTTCTCTAGTCCCAATTAAAAATTTTTTTCACCTATTTTTCTTATTTTTTTTGACTTGTGATGTAATTTTACATGCACACATAACTGTAGATAGTGGAGCAATATATACACATGTTTCACGATTCATTCCACTTATATGAGGTATCTAAAGTAGTCAAACTCACAGAAGCACAAAGCAGAACAGTGGTTGCTAGGGGCTGGGGGAAGGAGAAATGGGGAGTTGCTGTTCAGTAGGTTAAAAATTTCAGACATGAAAGATGATAAAGGCCTAGAGATCTGCTTATAGTGCCTATAGTTGCCAATACTGTATTGTACACTAAAATTCTGTTAAAAGAATAGATCTCGTGTTATTTTTTCACCACAATTTTTTTAAAGCTATTGTCAAAGTGATATTGACAAAATGCCTAACCAAAATTAGATGTGGTTAAGACTTTTGATGAGCTTGCATCTTAACAAGAAATGTAGAAAATATTCTTAGAAGGCAAGACCATAAAATCTTGAGTCCATTCTAAAATCCAGTGGAATTCTGTGGCCTCTTGATCCATAGGACACATCCTGAGACCAGATCTTGGTAAAAGTGCACACTGACTTCCTGTGAGTCTCATGTAGCTTTCCTGTAGTTGCCCAGTAGGTGGCCTGAATCACCAAATTTTTCATTAAAGGTGCATCAGAGGAATTCTCTTAGAACTCTATTTAGGGCCACCTAGAAAAGCAAGATAGTATTCAGCCTAATGTTATCTTACAAGTCTCTTGTTATAATTTAGTTATTGGGAAGATTCCTTATATCCTCCTTAGAAAAATACAACAGCGTGAGATTTCCAATTGTTTCAAGTCTTAGCCTCCTGGATTTCAACTGTTCCTTTATTTTAGAGAGTCCTGTTCAGGTCATCATGGCAGATCTCCACATCAGTGTAATGCTCAAAGGTTCACAGGATTTTCACTTGACAGATGAACATTTATTTATATCTGTTTGGTTAACTTTGCTCTGTGGCTGAGCAGCTGTTTCCTTCTGGTTATGAAACTAGGTTGGGTTGAATTAAAATGACATTGCTGTTTTGTTTCTCCTTCCACTGCTGCCACTATGTGGTAGGGAAAAATGACTCCAGGCATTTATTCAACAAATATTTATTCAGACCTTACTATATGCCAGAAACTGAGGATAAGGTTGTCAATAAAAAACATTGCAGCTCCTAACTTCACAGAGCTCATGGGCTAGGGTATCTAAAATGGTGATTCACACTTCTCCTGAAACCTACCCAGACTCAAAGGAGTCCAATCTCCAAATATAGGAATTTTAGAGGTACTGCTTACTTTCTTCCCCAAACAGCATCCCACTCTTGATTATGAAAGACATGTGTCAAAGCTGAGCATTTTCGCCCAGCCGGGCGTGGCTCAGTGGTTGAGCATCGACCTAGGATCCAGGTGATCGAGGTTCGATTCCCGGTCACGCCACATGCCCGGGTTGTGGGCTCGATCAATGACTCTCTCATCATTGATGTTTCTCTCTCTCTCCCTCTCCTTTCCTCTCTCTGAAATAAAAAAAGATATATTAAAAAAAAAATAAAAGAAGATATATTAAAAAAAAAAAAGCTGAGCATTTTCCTTTTGCTTAGATCATAAATTCCACAGTAAGGGATTTGGGCAATTTGCTAATTTCTTTATAAGTGGAGATTGCTTTATTGTTTTCTGTTGTGCTTGTTTTTTGGTTAGTACAAACATGTGTTATGCAAACATGTACTCATTCCATCATTTTTCCTGGAATTCTAACTTGGTTCAAATCTACACATTAAAAAAGTGAATGACAAACTCATTCCCTTAATCTTTGCTGCCTATTTTGATCTCTAGTTCAATGACCCTTCAAAAATGATTTACATGAATGCAGAAACAAGTTTTGTATTTTAAGAGTAAGCTTAACCTTTTTCTAACTTTTTAAAAATGGAAATTGCCTTATGATTTTCCTTGAATACATAATAAATATATGTTTATAACATTTTAAGTGATAATAAGAAAAATTTAAATAGAAAAATACCACTGTCAATTCTTCATCCAAAGATGGTCAGTATTAATATTTTCATGTATGTCTTTCCAAAATGTTTAGTAGATATACACACATGTACAGGGACACAAATAATCTTACCTCTCCATTTAATTTATATGATTATAATTATTTAACCTACAAAACCACTTTATAATCAGCTTCTTTTTTTAATCCTCCCCCGAGGATATGTTTATTGATTTTAGAGAGAAAGGAAGGGCAAGAGGGAGAGAGAGAAACATCCATGTGAGAGAGAAACATCGATTGGCTACCCCACCCCTCTCTGAACACACCCCAACTGGGGATGGAACCCACAACTCAGGTATGTGCCCTGAACCTGCAACCCTTTGGTGCATGGGATAAGATTCCAACTAATTGAGCCACCTGGCCAGGGTTATCATCAGCTTTTATCACAGAATGTATATTAAGAACCATTTTTAGATTTCAAAAAAATATAGATCTATAGCATTATTTTAATGGCTGCATTTCATGCCATAATTTACTCACCCAACCCTTATGTTTGGATTTTCTTGACTATTTTATTCTTGGGAAATCTCAGTCAGGGATCCTGTAGTTCCTTGCAAGACTTGATCTCTGTCATAATTTTTTTTTATTTGTACTCTTTTAGTACTTACTAGAAACTCAGCCAGCCCATGAGTATCTAAGTGGGCATAAAATTAGAAATAATTACACTTCAGGATTGTATTATGAAGTAACATTGATTTCATACTTTTTCGTTTCCATATGCAACAAACATTGATAAGTTGGAAATTGCATTTTTCTCTGGTCACTTTTCATTAGTTTCAAGCTGTTCTTGTAAATTTAGGAATGATTATTTCAAAATGAATGTTTTAAATCTGAACTGTTTCATGAAAGCAGCCACCTCCCAAAGTCAGAATAAAGGGGAAGGCAAACATACCACCTACCCAGGAGCCAGGGCAAGATAATTCTATCATCTGTCTCTTTCTTCCGCAGTGTAAGACTTGGCATTCTTGTCTGCTCGTTTCCCAGGCTGCAGCCAGGAGAAGGGAATAAGAGAGGTATCTCCCTGACTCCCCATTCACGCTCAAACAAGCCCCAACAAAGGCAAAAGTATTGAAAATTTATCACTTAGTCACATCTAGTTCTTGGTACTTTTATTATGGTCTTAGTTTAGGGAGAAAGGGGAGGAAAACCAGGGAGGCCTTATTACCTCTCCTTGATAAAGCAGGGGATAATAATAACTAGAATTTATTTTAATTTTTACTTCATGCCAGGAATTGGTTTAAGTCTTTTACACGTGTTAAGCAATTTAATGATAATACCAACCCCATAAAGATGTTACCATTATTATTTGCAGTTTATAGATTAGGAAATTGAAGCACAGAGAAATGTAGCCACTAAAGCCAAACGGCAGTAAATGGCAGGAGCGGATTCAAACCCAAGTGGCCTGATTTTAGAGCCTCCCCTCCATCAGCTTGCTATGTCCCTCTTTACAGCTTTATCAAGTCAATTAAGTGAAATGCATGCTTGGCAGCCCAGGCACCTAAATCTATGACAAGACTTATCTATTTACCTTGGATTAAGATTAATCGTTAGAGTCAAACAACACAAAAGAAATTGATTCTTGTTAGTCCCCAGAGACACTGTTCTAGCTCCCTGAGCTCAAATTATGTTGTCAGTACCACCATGCACGATGAGGCCCAAGGACATCCTTCTAGACCCTGATTCTCCTTGTCGTTCAAAACTCTTAGCTGGTGGGCCCGCTACTGCCAGTATATGGCGCACAGTTGCAAATCTTCCTCAGCTGCCGTTTTATCCCATTGACGTAAATGTGGTCATTACCACCACCACACCTTGCTATAGACACCAGGGCAGGCCCGAGGAGATCAGCCTTACTTGCATACTTCCTTTTTTTTTTTTAATATATCTTTATTGATTTCAGAGGAAAGGAAAGGGAGAGAGAGAGAGAGAAACATCAATGATGAGAGAGTCATTGATCGGCTGCCTCCTGCATGCCCCCGACTGGGGATCGAGCCCGCAACCCGGGCATGTGCCCTGACCAGGAATCAAACCCTGATCGCCTGGATCCTAGGTCGAAGCTCAACCGCTGAGCCACGCCTGGCCAGGCTGCACACTTCCTGAAGCTAAGCTTTCTCTTCCTTTGGAGCTGGGCTCCATATATTGGGGCCATATATTTTTCACTTTTAAAAATATATGTTTACAGGAACAATTCCCCATTCTCTGGGACTCTTAGGGAAAAAGATACATTTTGGGGAAAGTAAAGCAAACAGTGGAGACAGGTGTAGCACTATCCCCCAAATCACCAACGCCCAGGTCCCCAGGCCTGGGCTGGGCCGGTGCCGACAGGCGGTGAGCTCAGGGATCCTTTGAACCTGACCTCTCCTGCCTGGAACTGGCTTTATGCCCTCGTAGTCCTTCTTACCAACTCCAGGGACACTTAAAGGGTCCTTTGTACCTGCCCAAGGGTATTCAATTTCCCCTTGCATACCCAGGACGTTCTCTACCATTGGAGAGGGTTTCACCTTCAGCCCCAGGGGAGCTCCCTCCTTCATCCCTTCATCTTAGTTCCTAACAGTTAACCTCCCCCATGTGTCAAGTTCCACCATTAGCCTTTCATCCCTACTTTGCTATTTGCTTTCCATATTTTTTTAATGGGGAGAAGTAGAATTATTTTAGTAGTTTTGTTAGGGGCAGAAATAGAATAGTGGGGGCTAGCTATAGTTATAAGAAATATTAATCATGCTCTGTTAGCTGTGATTGTCCTGTTCTGATTAGAGAAAGCACATTCTGACCCTGCTGGGAGCTGTACGCCCCCAGAAATGGGAGTTCACCTTGGAATTCGGTCCATTCTCCTTTTCCGAGAACTGCCTATCATTATGGAAAGATTAGCAACCTTGTTGCTGAAACAGTGAGTCCCGGAGATGCTCACCCTTTGCGACCACCAGTCCGTATTGCGGTAACCGATAACCATTATACCTTGCCTACTTCCCTATGCCTCTAATTCCGACTTTCCTATGTAATCTTTGTCCTTATACCCCACTATAAGCAGCTGGCTTATGAGGTGGGGAGGGTAGAGCAGATTTTTGTGGGTACCTGCTGCTCTCCCATAATGCTGGCATTGTTAGAATAAATGCTCATGTATGATTCAGCCTTGTCTCTGCTTAATTGGCTCAAGTAGTGACAGGCAGCCAGGACCCATCATTGTCCAGTTTCAGTTTTATATCCACCTAAACTGAAGCTATATTGATAGATCCCTTTCCAAACTTGTATGCTTGGCTTACAGACATTCATTTAACTTATTTAACTTGTATGCTTCACTTCATAACATTTCTGACACTGTCTCCAGTTCATATTTTTATTAAGTTGCTTTACATTAGGTTGAATAAATGCAATTTAATAATTCACTCCCTTTGGATCAAGGTATAGTTAAGTAATTGTGAAGTCTATATTCTATATTACATAAATTATCTGATTTGAGAGAAATATGTGCTATAAAAAGTCTTTTCTACAAAATATATTTTATTTTAAGTGAACTTCAGACAGTATCATTCAATAGTAAGAGCTAATTCAAGGTTGATAGCAAAAATAAGAGGGAAGTTTGTAGACTACAACATTAAAAATACTTAGAAACTTACATGAACAACATACTTATTGGTATCACAGAAAATTTGTGTAAAACTTTTAAATGTTTGAAAATGGAATAACTCTTCAAGGATATATTTGTGTAATAGTGATATTTCACAAAGTAGTACTTAGTTAACATTACATATGTAGCAACTGGGAACAAACAAAGAACAATAAACAACTGTGGTACTGTGAATATTTTTAAAGTTTGCCAAAGCTACCACTAGCCAGTTTATACTATTTCTATTTTTCTTCAATTATTCTTTAATAAAATACTAAGGAACTAAGCTGGAGTTTTACTGATCAGCTATTGCTGTAATAATGCTTTATAATAAATAATCCCCAAATCTTAAAAATCTTGGTGGTTTATAATCATATGTAATAGATATACATATATATTTATATATATTTCACTCATTGATCTGTGGGTCAGTTGACCGTTGTCTTAGTTTAGCTGGGCTCAGCTGCAGGCTGCGATGTGATAGCAAATATACTTCAGGTATACTTCACACGTCTAATTCATGGACTATGGGTTTCTTGGGGACATTCCCTTCTCATGGCAATGGCAGAAGTGCAAATATACAAGACAAATTATACAAGCACATTTAAAACTTATGTTCATGTTATGTCCACTAACATGCCACTGGCTGAAACAAGTTGCTTGTTTAGGCCGAATATCAATAAATCAAGGAAATATACCCTGCTTGCACTAGTGGGGGCACTCCAACAGTAGATGAGGTTATGAGTGTGTATTTCTATCACAGAGAAGGAGTGAAGAACTGAGGGAAACAATTTACCACTAAAAGAAATGGAATTTAAGTGTTATAAAGTTCAGCCTGGCGGGTGTAGCTTGGTTGGTTGAGTGTCGTCCCATGCACCTGGAGGTTTCTGGTTTCAATATTTCTCTCTCATCAATGTTTCTCTCTCTCCCTCTCCCTTCCTTTTTCTGAAATCAATAAAATATATATATATATGTGTATATATATATATATATATACATATATATATATATATATTTAAGTGCTCTAAAGTTCAGAACTGTCAGGGAAATATAAAAGTCATAATTTTGTATTAGATGAGTCCAGCATACATGTTGTAATCTTTAGAATCACCAAGAAAAGAATAGTAAAAATATGTATGTGGCATTACAGATCCTGGAGGGGTATAAATATAAACTTTGTGGCAATTCTGAGTTTATAATCAGGAGATGGAAGCAGCTCTGGAAGCTAGATAATTTCAAGGCTAGAGTCATCTAAGTCAATTTCTATCTGATATCTGTATTATGCCCCTCTACTTCAGGCCTCCAAGTTTGAGCATGATTTTCTGGATTTGTCTTCTTAACAGAAGATTCTTTTACCCTTTAAAGGAGCTAATCCTCTTTCAAAAGAACACTACATATAATTTTTTGTGATAAAAGGAGATTCGTGTGCACGAAGATTCAACCTTGAGCGTGGTATTTTGCCTCAGTATTTCAAGCAATTCCTTTTGTGCCATTCAGAAAAAGGTCACACAGCCAACAAGATAAGCCGTGTATAGCAGGCAGTGAATGCCTGTGGTCTGCTATGTTGATGTTGGCACTTCTCACAGCTTAAAGATTCACAGGACAAAGAAATAAAATAACTGCCTGTGTGTTTCACTATTCATTACAGATGCTCCATCTGTATTTAATATTCATTGGAGCCAGGTCAGCAAAGAGGTCAATCACTAGTCAGTGTTCATTGTGTTATTTAATACTGAAGATACTGATTAAGGACCAGGAGGAACAAAACAAAGTTTTGGCTATGTTCAATCAGAAGTCATAATGTAAACATGTTTTTATTTAAAGAATGGCTGAGGACAGAGCCCTCTTTATATCACTGCAGTTGAAAAGTCAACAATAATTAAACATAATGAACTAATGAGATCATTAGCTGCTTCATATCTTTAATTGAGATATAGAGACAGCCTCATAGATAATAGGCTGACAGCTGG
This sequence comes from Miniopterus schreibersii, assembly GCF_964146895.1. Lineage (NCBI taxonomy): Eukaryota > Metazoa > Chordata > Mammalia > Chiroptera > Miniopteridae > Miniopterus > Miniopterus schreibersii. Next base: position 114,160,928 of record NC_138102.1, on the reverse strand, counting down.
GGGAGCTGAGGCCCGGGTGAGGGATAGAGGAAAAAAAAGAAAGAAAGAAAAAAACTCATTGACTGGGACAACAGTGTGGTGATTGCAGGAGTCCAGAGGAAGTGGAGGAGGGTATGGGGGATAAATGGTAATGAACAGGGGACTTGACTTGAGGTGGTGAACACACACTATGGTGTACTGATGATGTGTTGTGGAATTGTGTGCCTGAAGCCTGTATAATTTTGTCAAACAGTGTTGCCCCAATAAATTCAATAAGAAGGAAAAACAACAACAAAAACCAAATACAAGGAAAATAAATAAAGTGTGATGATTTTTAAATTTAAATTACAAAAAAATAGATGCATTTTAAGATTAATTGCATCTTCTAAACAGGCTAAAATAACACAAGATTATTTAGTATAGCAGTTTGCTAACTGTTAGCAATGGTATTTTAATGACCAGTAAAGCTCATTTAAGTCCGCCTGGTTCCTTCTAGCCAAAAATGCTCTTATCTCTCATTCTAGGTATTTAACCAAATCTAACACATTTCCAAGTCCCAGGGATGTTAGTAGATGTATTATTAGCTTGTGCCAAAGCTTTACAAACTTTCCAATTGTGGCTTTCCATGGAGAAACATGATTCCACCTTTTAGAATAACCCAACCATTTACTTTCTCCTCTTTTGCTATAGATCATTATGAAATTATAAATTTAGGGTTTTTAATTTCATTTTGACTTTGGCTCCATGGAAAATCTTTCACTTGTATTTGGTAAGTTTTCCTTATTATTCCCCAATTTTTTTTTAACTGAATTTATTGGGGTGACACTGGCTAATAAAATTATATAGGTTTCAGATACACAATTAATTCTACATCATCTGTATATTGTATTGTGTGTTTACCACCTCAAATCAAGTCTCCTTCCATCACCATTTATCCCTCCTTTACCCTCTTCTACCTCCCCATGCCCCTTGCCTCTGGTAATCACCCTACAGTTGTCTGTGTCCCTGAGTCTTTCTTTTTTTTTCTTTGCTTAATCCCTTCACCCTTCACACCCAGCTCCCAACTCCCTCCCCTCTGGCAACTGTCAGTCTGTTCTCTGTATCCACTAGTCTGTCTCCACTTTGTTCGGCCTCAGGCAATGGAAACAAAACGAAAACATAAACAAATGGGACTACATCAAACTAGAAGTTTTTGCACAGCAAAGGAAACCACCAACAAAATGGAAAGACTACTCACTGAATGGGAGAGCACATTCACCAATACATCTGAAGAGGGCTTAATAGCCAAAATTTGTAGGGAACTTATAAAACTCAACACCAAAAATAACCCCACAAAAACAATCCAGTTAAGAAATAGGTAAAGGACCTGAATAAGACATTTCTCCAAAGAGGATTTACAGATGGCCAATAGATATATGACAGAATGCTCAACGTCACTAATCATCAGAAGAATGCAAGTTAAAACCACGAGTTATTCCCCAATTTCAAGTGGTCTCTCCAATCCCTTTTCTTAACCTCAGCCTGCCCTCACTCTGAATTCAGCAGGTAATATCAGAGGAAGGAGAGTTCATTAGAAAACTCCCTCAACTTCCTCACTCTCCAGCCCTAGGCTTCTATGTATGTCACTTTCAGTCGCAGAGCAGGTAGAACCTTCTCCCTGTGCACTAGATCAAGAATTGGAAAGTCTTGAAATGTGTCTCTTTCATTTTTTTAATATCTCAAGGTACCTGGAATTTAAATTGGCAAAGTAGACCTCTTTTTCCTTTCTAAACCTTTTCTTGCTCTTAATATTACTTGTCTCCTGGATCATTTATCTAAGTCCGTGATGGAAATCTTCTCAAGTCTTCCAGATTCGTAGGTCTTAGTCTTTGTCCCCTGTTATTATCTTCCAAACAAGCTCACTCATGTAACAATCAAACCCTATGAATTCTACCTCAGAAATGCTTTTCAATTTTGTCTTCACCTCATTTCCAATCACTGCTTTTTTCTAGATCCTTATCATTGCTCATTTCAACTTTTGGAACTGTCTCCTAACTGTTTTTTTCTCCCATTGGTGTCCTATTTTGTTTTTTAATCATTACTGGAGGATATGTTTTTATTGATTTTTTAGAGAGAGGAAGAGAGAGAGAGGAACATCAGTGTGAGAGAGAAACATGGTCTGACCCATTGCCTCTTGTACACACCCCAACCTGGATTGAACCCCACAATTTAGGTATGTGCCCTGACCAGGAATTGAACCTGCAACCTTTTGGTGTACGGGATGACACTCTAATCAACTGAGCCACCAGGCCAGGGCCCATCAGTGTTATTTTAGTACAGCTCACTTTCTACATAACAGTGGAAGGAGGGAAAGAGAAAGAGAATTATAAGTGACACCCTCCCCTCCTCATTTTTGAGTCATTAAGCACAATAAATTCTCTGAGTACCTAATCTTGAAAGTAAAGTAGTACTTGGCAAAGCAATTGTTATGTCTAGAAAAGGTTAAACACATCAGTGTAAAAGGAGAGGAGAATGCTCTGACTCATTAACATACTCCTTTCATCAATTGTTTTAGCTCTTGAAGGTCTTCCTCTCAATAGTCTGACCTATGAATGCCTGAGCTTGGCCCAGGACCCGTGGGCTGATGCTGATCCTACAGCACCAAATGGAACTGTCTCATAGGAAAAATACAATCCCCTTCAGGTGTAGCTTGTGCAATGTTGTGAAAAATACATTCATCATTTCATTTCCAAAGCTTGGAAGTTGGCTTCCCCCTCCTCCCTTTTGTTTGCCTTAATTTTTCTAAAAGAAAACATATCTCCCATATATCTCATATATTTACACGCTAATGATTTCTATGAACCAACATGTATTTATTGGAAGCTTATCATGGGCCCCCTGCTGTAGAAGATTCAAAAGCACTGCCGTACAAGGTTTAGTCCCTGACCTCCTCTGTTGATGACACAATGTCTTGCTATGAAATTCTCCTCCCCCATCTTTCCTCCCATCTTTCTCCATCTTCTTTCCTCTTTGCCTGCCACCTCCCTGCCTTCTCTTCCTCCCTCATTTTTCTTCCTTTTTCCTTTCTTCTTTCTTCCTCCACCTTCTCTCCTAATTAGAAAACTTCGTATTCGTGTATTAGTATATATTTATCTTCAGAACATCTGAGTAATTTACTTTAACTTCTTTGATCTTCATCTAACCTTTTTTTCCCCCCCAGTTCCACAGACAGAAATAAATTGTCATCTAGGTGAAGTGATTTCCTTCCCACAGGTGCTGTAGACAAGGTAGAAGATCTGTCCCAATACAAGTCAACTGTCCCCCTATTTATGATTAAATAAGGTCTAAAACTGGGAGATAAAAGCAAAGCAAATACATACAAAGAGATGACTGTGTACATTCATCTTGCAGGGAATTTCTCACTTTACAACTTGACCTTTGGGAGTTAAAATGGTGGAAAAGAATTTTAGGTTTCTTCAGAGAGAGTGTCAGTAATGTTTCCCTTAGGGTGAGTCACCTTCATCAGAATCACTTCCTCTGAATCACCATGCTGAATGTCCCGGTCTTCCCACACTGATGTAGTGGTCAATTAAAATGTATCACAACTTTTTTACTAGTAATGATACTGCTGATGCTAATTCCACTGCTACATTTGAAAAAATAGAAAGGATTCTGCTTTTCCTTCTTCTTAGATCCATGTCCCTTTCAACTCTCTGCATCCTGCTATTGTTTCTTGAGAGAAGAAGGAAGAACTGAAGCTCTCATGGTCAGAATACCCCTGGGAGTTCGCTGCAGATGTGAGCTTCCACCCTTAGCTGTGTCACAGATGCAAATGCCATCAGTCACAGGCGGAAATCCTTCGACTTTGAGAAGAAAGCGTGAAAGTTATTTTGGAACATGAGACAGTGCCTGATTGAGTCAGACTTCGGAGAAAAGAGCAAAGAGGGGGCATGAGGATTAATTACTAGAAAAAGAGAGCAAAACAAAGACTGGAGTCCCCCAAAGAAGGGATGGAAAGCCTTTGAAAGCAGTTTATTTAATCAGTTTATTTATTTTTATTTATTTTTTTATTTATCTTTATTGTTTGAAAGTATTGCAGGTGTCCCATTTCCCCCCCCAATTGACCCCCTCCACATCGCTCCCACCCCCACCTCAGGCCTTCACCCTGTTATTGACTGTGTCCATGGGTTATGCATATATGCATATAACTTCTTTGGTTAATCTCTTCCCACCCTCCACCCTCCTTCCCTCTTTCGTCTGAAATATGATCATCTGTTGCATGTGTCAATGTCTCTGGGTCTATTTAGTTCATCAGATTCTCTTGTTCATTAGCTTCTTCTTAAAGAAGACCCTTCAAAATTTCTTATAGTGCTGGTCTGGTGCTGATGAACTCCTTTAGTGTTTTCTTATCTGTGAAGCTCTTTATCTGACCTTCAATTCTAAATGATAACTTTGCTGGGTAGAGAAATCTTGGTTGTAGTTCCATGTTTTTCATCACTTTGACTATTTCTTGCCACTCCCTTCTGGCCTGCAAGGTTTCTGTTGTGAAATCAGCTGACAGTCGTATGGGTGCTCCTTTGTAGGTAACCAATTGCTTTTCTCTTGCTGTTTTAAGATTCTCTCTTTGTCTTTAACCTTTGGCATTTTAATTATGATGTGTCTTGCTGTGGGCCTCTTTGGATTCCTCTTGTTTGGGACCCTCTGTGCTTCCTGGACTTGTAAGTCTATTTCTTTCTCCAAGTAGGGGAAATTTTCTATAATTATTTTTTCAAATAGGTTTTCAACTTCTTGCTCTCTTTCTTCTCCTTTGGCACCCCAATAATATGAATTTGGGCCTCTTGAAGTTGTCCCAGAGGCTCCTTATGCTATCTTCATATTTCTAGATTCTTTTTGCTCTTCTGGTTGGGTGTTTTTTGTTTTCTCATGTTCCAAATTGATGATTTGATTCTCAGCGTCCTCTACTCTACTGTTGATTCCCTGTAAATTATTCTTCATTTCAGTTTGTGTAGCCTTCATTTCAAATTGGTACTTCATTATGTCATAGATTTTCTCAGTTATTTTTGTAATACTCTTACTAATATGGTTGAGCATCCTTATGAACAAAATTCTGAACTCTGTATCTATTTAATTTAGTTCCTCTTGTAGAGATCCTTCTTGTACTATATGTCTTTATACACCTATACAGTTTAACTAAGTAGATGCTTATACTTAGTTACTAAGGGATTCTGCTTTTATACCTTGCCAAGAAATTTTATGAGGTTAACTGTGTGACTATGGAGAAGAGAAGAAGGAGAGTGTAGAGGCAGAGAAATTACTTTAGAAGCAACTATAATCTTCTGGTAAGAAAGAAATACACACCGTTTCAGTTGCTCTGTAGAATGTTCCACATTGAAATGTTTCTTCATGGTATTACTTAAGTTTTCTTTAACATCCCAATATTTTCAGAGAATTTAGATTTAAGCCTTGATGAGGCTTAGATTTTTCTTCTTCTTTTTTGTTTTTTAAGTGAGAACGTTTCAAAGCTCATTCTATGCTGATCGTATCGCCTCACATCAGGAAGCATTTACTTTCTGGCTTTTAATGATGCAGAGATTGTTTACTCAGTTCAAATGGTGAAAGCTTGATTTCTTCATTTTAAACTTCCCCATCAACTTCTTATTTATTTTTTGGTGTGAACTATCTATCCATAACCCTTGCCTGAGTCATTTTACTTCTTAAAGGATTGCAAAAATGGTAATGTGTAATTACATCATTTCCCTGCTTGTGTTAGGTAGGGTTTTTCAATGGAGGAACACTTCCTTCATCTACCTGGGCTATTTGCTTTCCCTATCATACAGTTCATATAGAAAGGCAGGATAAAGCCTTAACATTTTCCTTTAATTATCAGTTTATGGAGAAATAAGTTGGTGCCCCAGTAACCACAATGGTAAATGTTTCTTTTTGCTATTGTTGAATATATTTCACACATAACCCTATATAAATTTAAGGTATACAACATGTTAATTTGATACATTTACCTATTGTAATATAATTGCTATTGTAGCAATATTTAGCACATTTATTACTTTGCATACTTTTCCTTTTGTTTGGGATAACTAAGTTTTAGTCTAAACAGGTTTGATGTTTATAGTACAATATCATTGTCTATATTCATTATACTGTGCATTAGGTGACGTGCTTACTCCTTGCCACACCCTTAAACAACCTCAATCTTCTCCCCCCAACCCCCATCCTATGGTAACCAGCGTTTTGATTACACATATAAGTGATATCATGCAGTACTTGTCTTCCTCTGTCTGACTCATCACGCTTAGCATTATGTGCTTGAGGTCCATACCTGTGGTCACAAATGGCAGAATGTCCTTCTTTCTCATGATTGAGTAATATTCCATTGTATATGTTACTTTTAATAACTGTTAATTATTGTTAATAACTTTTGTCTTTAAATGAAGGATTCACAACCTGATGCTTCCAATCTACCTGTGTTTTCCTTTTCCCCCATTTACTTTCCTCCTTATTAAAGAAACACCCGCCTGGCCGGGCATGGCTCAGTGGTTGTGCATCGGCCTAGGATCCAGGAGAACGCAGTTCGATTCCCGGTAAGGGCACATGCCCAGGTTGCGGGCTCGATCCCCAGTCGAGGGCATGCAGGAGGCAGCCGATCATTGATTCTCTCATCACTGATGTCTCTATCTCTCTCTCCTTCTCCCTTCCTCTCTCTGCAATCAATAAAGATATATTTAAAAAATAAAAAACCTTTTACTTTGAAATGAATTGACATAATACATATGAACTATTAAAAATAACAGTAATGCGAAAATCCAGGTGAATCCATGTGAATAATGTGATTACTAAGAAATAAAACTCTTAATATTGAATCTCCAGTTTGCTCCTTTCAACCATACTTTTCCCTCTCCCTCCCCAGAGGTAACTCACAGCCTTAATTTTGTTACTTTTTGTTTTTCTTTATAGCTTTATCAAATGTGCATATAATCACAAATCAATACATTATTTAAGTTGGCCTATTTCAAGCTTTATGCTAAAATGGTAATGCATATATTCCTATATACTTTTATCTGGCTAAATTCTGTGGATTTTAAAAGTTACCTATTTGATAACAACAACAAAATAAGGGTACTTGAATAGAAATTTCTACTAAAAAAGACACACAAATGGCCAATAAGCATATGAAAAGATGATCAACATCTTTTGTGACTGGCTTATTTTGATTAGCGTAATATCCTCAAGGTTCATGTTATAGCATGTGGTAGAACATCCTTCCTTTTTAAGATCAAACAGTGTTCCATTGTTTGGAAAATAGAATCTCCAGGAGATATTTGTACACATAGCAGCATCACTAATCATTAGGGAAATGCAAACTATCAAAGCCACAAGAGATATCACTTCAAACTTGTCAGAATAGCTACTATAAAACACAAAGAAAGAAAGAAAGAAAGAGAGAGAGAGAGAGAGAGAGAGAGAGAGAGAGAGAGAGAGAAAGAAAGAAAGAAAGAAAGAAAGAAAGAAAGAAAGAAAGAAAGAAAGAAAGAAAGAAAGAAAGAAAGAAAGAAGAAAGAATAAAAAACAGAAAGTAGGAAGTGTAGGCGAGATTGTGGAGAAATTGGAACTTTTGTGCACTGTTGGTGGGAATGTAAAATGGTACAGTTGCTATGGAAAACAATACGGCAGCTTCTCAAAAAATTAAAAATAGAATTACCATATGATCCAGCAAGTCCAGTTCTAGGTCTATAGTCAAAAGAATGGAAATCAGAGTCTCAAGGAGATATTTGTACACATAGCAACATTGTTCACAATAGCCAAAAGGTGGCAGCAACCCAAGTGTCTATCAGTGGATGAATGGATAAACAAAAGGTGCTATAAACATACAATGGAATATTATTTGGCCTTAAAAAGGAAGGATGTTCTGACACATGCTGTAACATAAATGAACCTTCAGGATATTATGTTAAGTGAAATAAGCCAGTCAGAAAAAGGCAAATATGGTATGATTCCACTTATATGATGTACCTACAATGTTAAAATTTATACAGCCAGAAATTATAATGGTGGTTGCCAGGGCCTGAGGGAGGAGGAAATGGAGAGTTGTTTTTTAATGGGTCTAGAGTGTCAGGTTTGCAAGAAGAAAAGATTCTGGAGATTGGTTGCACAACAATATGAATGTATTTAATGTGGCTGAACTATTACACTTTAAAATGGTTAAGATGGTAAAGTTTATGTTTTAAAAATTTTTTGTCATGCATGTGAATACATATGCAATATCTTCATTACATTTCTAGAAATGAAATTATTTATCCTTGGAAATATTTTGTTTTTTTTCAAGATCTTGCTATTACTTGTCTTTTTACTCTCGTTATGGGGTCTCTTACTGAAATAAGTTCTTAATGTAGCCACATTTATTGATCTTTTTCTCTATTATTGGCATTTTAAAAATCTTGTTTAACAACTCTTTTCCTACCTTGAAGTCATGAAATAGTCTCATTATTAAATATTTTACAGTTTTTCTATCCCATTTAATTTTTTGATCCATCTAAACTTGCTTTTGTGAAGCAGGATATCTACTTTTTTCCTCCTGTGGATAACTAGACATCTCTGCAGCATTTGCTGAATAGTACCTCCTTCTTCCTGGATTTGTATTTCTAGCTCTCTCATGGACTGCTTTCCGGATTTCTTGAGTCTGTTTGGGGGCTCTTATTTGTGGATCAAATTTCTCTCTCTGCACCGCTACCATCTTCTTAATTCATATAATTTTTTAATGTATAAAAATTGTGTTTTCTAATATTTGTTGCCAGCATATAAAGTGTTAGTTGTATTTGAATATTGATTTTGTTTATGACAGTATGACTACACTCTTATTATTTGGTAATTTTTCTGTAGGTTCTATGGAGCCTTATATTTAGAGAACCAGACCATTTGTTTATAATGACATATTTTTTTCCTTTATAAGCTTTATTATTTCCATATATTTCTAATAGTGCTATTATTGATTATTGTGTATTTGTACAGTATTCCAGTATAATATTGAACTCTACTCCTGAATAAGCGGTAACATCTTTGTCTTGTTCCTAATTTTTAAGCAGTGCCATAACATTTCATTACTGTGTGTGATGTTTGCTGCAGACTTTTAATATATACCTTTTATTAAATTAAAACAATTTTTTTATTTCTAGTTTGTTGTTATTAGCATGAATATGTTAATTTATATCTAATGCTAATTTTCATTAGTTATAATAATTATATAATTTTTCTCCTTTCATCTGTTAAAGGAGGTTACATTATGTTGAGCTATATTAATAGATTCTCTAATGTTAAGCAACCTTGGTCATTTACATTATCTTTATATATGTTTCTGGGTTTGGGTCATTGTGTTTTTCTCAGCACATTTTGTTGATTATGTTGGTCTCAATGTCTCCCTTTTGCACTGTCCTTGTTCAGTTATGTTGTCAAAGTTCTACTAGCCATTTAAAATTTGTTGTGCTATTTTTTCTTTATTCTCTGGAAGAGTTTGTGTAAAATTGGAATTCAATTTTCTGTTTTCCTTAAAGGGAGTTTTAAACAATAAATTCATTTTCCTTCATTTTTATAGCAGCCTTTCCTACTTATTTGTGTCATGGTCTTTAAGTTTATTTTGATAGACGTTAGTATATACTGCTTCTGGTTAGTATTTACCTTGTTCACGCTACATTTGTTTAAATTTCTTTCAAACTTAATGTTTCCTATTCATACATATTATCTTTTATCTGAACTGTTTTTGTTTTTTCTAAATTAATCTCATTGGAATTTATTTTAGTCTTTTTATTGAAAAAAATGCTTGCATGTTGTATGTTTTGGTTCTTTTGTTGCTGACACAAGGGAGGGTTGCCCTTTCCCACACCTTGAGTTTAAGCATGGCCATGTGACTTGCACTGGCCAGTGAAACATGAGGCTGTGTAACTTGTGTCACTCAGATGTGCAAACCTTCACGCTGCCTCCCGCCACTGTGGCAAGGGCAGAAGCCTCTCGCTGAGACAGAGGAGACAGTGAGGACTCTGTCAGCCTGAGATCCTGAGTGATGTCAGTGAGTAGAACCTGCCCGCTGACTCCTGATGATATGAAGTATGAGACAGAAATAAAGCTGTGTTACTTTTAGCCACTGATGTCTTGCTGGTGTATTCCATAGCATGACTAGCCTATCCTGACTATTAAAACAACACATTAACATCTGTTATAACTCATGAGGGTACTTAGACTTCTATTATGACTTTATATAGTTTTCTGTATGTTTGAACTATTTCATATTTAAAATTAAGTTAAAAGTAATGTTAAAAGAATATTGCTTTTCATATTTACATATATTTGCTCTATTTTAAGGAATAGGAAATTGTAGGCTTGCAATGAACAACTTGCTCCTGGGTCAAAACAGCAAAGCAAATCCCCAGATACTTAATTCAAAATTCCCAGGATTATAGCTCACTAAAAAACACTTTCATCTTTTTTAGTTGAATTAAACTTCCCTATGCACTTTGATATAGAAGGTTACTCATTAGTGGTCTTGCCTGGTTTCTAGTCTCAGTATCCTTGCCCTGGACTGTATTGTGGGAGAGATGGTGTTATCCTGCTGTAATATCTACAATGAAACACCCTGCTATAATATCTTCAATGAAGCACTATTGAAATGTCTATGAATCACCGCTCTGAAACTACATTTCATGTAGTGGTTATCTATTCATTAGTTCATTCTCATCTCTGTATTCCAGTAATTCTCAAGAGAAAGACCCTACCATCAGGAAGCTTACAGATCAGTAAATTATGGACTGTGAGTCACATCTTCAGTGCATTCCAGAGTTTCACTCACTCTAAACCAGTTTTTTTGTTACTCTAAGCTTTGAGAATTTCCGTGCCAAGTAGGTACTAGAAATATGGACTTACAGAAATTTTTCACAGACAATTTTTTATTCATCCCTAGAGTCCAACCAGAAATAGGCTTGTCAGAAATTCCTGTCCTTCTGTCCTAGTGGATAGATTTTCATGAATCACTTTTTTGTGATCCTTTTTTTGTAGGTCATGCTTTTCAGAGTACAGGCTTTAAAATAGAATACATCCTACTCAACACCAAGAAAACAAACAATCCCATTAAAAAATGGGCAGAGGAACTGAATAGACACTTCTCCAAAGAGGACATTCAGATGGCCAATAGTCATGGAAAAAGGTGCTCAATGTCACTAAACATCAGAGAAATGCAAATTAAAACCATAATGGAATATCACCTCACACCTGTCATCAATAAATCAACAGATAACTAGTGTTGGTGAGGTATACACTGTTGGTGGAATGCAGGTTGGTGCAGCCACTATGGAAAATAGTTTGAAATGTGCTCAAAAAATTAAAAATGGAACTTCCTATGACCCAGCGATTCCACTTCTGGGGTTTATCTGAAGAAACCCAAAACACTAAGTTGAAAGACTATATGCACCCATATGTTCATTGCAGTGTTTTTTTTATAAATATGTTTTTATTGATTTCAGAGAGAAGGGAGAGAGAGATAGAAACATCAATGACGAGAGAGTCATTGATCAGCTGTCCCCTGTATGCTCCCCACTGGGGATCGAGCCCACAACCCGGGCGTCCTGGTTCATAGGTTGATGTTCAACCTCAGTCATGCCTGCCAGGCTGCAGTCTTATTTATAGTAGCCAAGCTATGAAAAGCAACCCAAGTGCCCATCAATTGATGAGTGGTACATAGAAGGTGGGGCAAAAGTAGGTTTACAGTTGTGAGTACTTGAAACAGAGTTTATTCTATTATTATTATTAATTATTTATTATTTTCCACATGAGCAATTGTAAACCTACTTTTGCCCCACCCTGTGTATATAATGAAATATTATTTGGCCATAAAAATGAATGAAACCTTACCATTTGGGACAGCATGGATGGACTTAGAGGGTATTATGCTAAGTGAAGTAAGTCAGACAGAGAAAAACAAATACCATATTGATTTCATTATATGAGGAATCTAAAGAAAAAATAAATGAACAAGAAAACTGAAACAGACTCATAGACACAGAGAGCAGACTGGTGGTTGCCTGAGGGGAGGGGAGCTGGGGGAATGAGTGAAAGAAGTGAAGGGATTAAGATGTACAAATTGGCAGTCACAAAATAGGGGGATGTAAAATACAGCATAGGGTAATATTGCAATAACTATGTATGGTGCCAGATGGGTACCGGAGATATCAGGGGGAACACTTTGTAGAGTGTGTGATTGTCTAGCTACTATGCTGTACACCTGAAACTAATTCAAAGTGGTATGGAAGGTAAACTGTAATTAAAAAATAAAAAAAAGCTGTTTTCTGTACTTTACATAGTATGAAAATACTAGCCCCTAGATGTTTTTTTCATATATAACATGTTCCAAGATACTAATAACAAAAACATCAAAAGCCCAATAGAAAAATGGTCAAGGGCATAAATAGTTCAGAGAAAAAGAAATATAAAAGATCCTTAAATGTATGAAAAGGTACTCATCGCCATACATAATAAAATAACTGCAAATGTGAGATGTGAGATTCCATTTCATATCTATAAGATTGGGGAAAAACCAAACATTTGACATGTGCTTTGGGGTCAGTCTGTGGAGGAAGAGACATTCCTTAGAGTGCTGGTCAGACTGTCATATGATATAAGCTTTATGGAAGGCAATCTGGCAATAACTCTCAAAATAAAACTAATTTACTCTATGATCCAAGGATTTTATTTCTAGAAATTAATCCTGCAGATATACTTACAAATGTACCTGATGATAATTACAAGTGTATCTACTGCAGCAACCTGTGTCCATCAACAGACAATTGCTTTCCACACAAAGGAATACTGTGCAGTGTTTTAAAAGACCAAGGAAGTCTCCATATTCTGGTGTAGAAATATCTCCAAGATACACTGGTACTTGAAAAACAAAAATCAGATCTCATAAGATTATATACAGAAGACAGGTTACCTTTTGTATATAAAGGAAGAACAATGTACGTTGACATGCGCATATTATTGCCTAGAAAACACGGGAAGGATTATAATAAACACATATAATGTGTTATTTATAGGAAGAAGGGGAACTAATGAATGAGAACAGGGTGAAAGTAAAATTTATTACATAGTTATTTTTTTGAACCATGTGCATGCATTATCCATTGAAAAAAATTAAAAAATAAAAATAAAACAACAAATCACTAGCACCTAGTTGTTAAATCCTCTATAGGGTCAAAGAGTTCTTTGGGCCACTCAGGTGCTTATCATTCTAGCTTTAAATGCTCTCTTGATTTCTGACACCTGGGATTTTGTCTTTTCTCTTGAGCTTAGCTATTTGTCAATACCTTGTTTTAGTATGCTTTACTTCACAGGTGTTGCATTTTTTACAAATTGAAGGCAACCACATTACCACGCATTTGCAACAGACGGGGTGCTCCAGCTGGCTGGCGTCCCTGTTCCTGGAGGCCCAGTATACTCACAGGGGTAAGCAGCCAAAGGGATTTCTCAAAAGGCAAAGAGCAGACAGATTTTCACACTGCAGACTCACACAGGGTGTAGCTATGCGGTGTGTAAGTCACTCGTAATTGACTCTTTGTAGTCATCCCTTCTTGAAGAGGTAAGTGAAAACAAAAGTCAGAATTTGGCTTGTATATATCATGAAATTTCTGATGTATCATGTTATAGCTGTTTCCCCTTGTTAGTAGAGTTCTACTCTGTGTGTTTCGTTTAAATAAACACGACATCAGAGAGAATTTGTTCTGTGTACCAAGTTTAATTGTTAATTCCTGACTATTTTTAATAGTTTAATTCCTGACTATTATCATTCTAAATTATAAAAAGTAGTTGAACGAAGGGTAATTAAGTCTTTCACTCTTCAGATTGGGTTAAGCCCAGGAAAAGATATGCCTTCATTTCTGATATAACTATATTTTGAGACTTGTTTGTGAGGAGAATGGAGACAGGCACCATCAGAAATTGAGATTGCCACTGGATCAACTCTACTAATTCATCTGCTACACCAATCCCTAGATAATCCCTTAGGATTCATATCATGAAATAAAAAATTTTAAATGAAAGATCTAAAAAAACCAAACTGCCGTGGGTTAAATTGTGTCCAACAAAAAAGATATGTTGAAGTCTGTGGTGGGAGGGAGGCTGCAAGGGGTGTTTCGGAGGCGAGATCCCTCAGCGTAAAGAAGGCCCGTGGAGCTGACATGAAGAGAACCATTTCCTTCTTTATCGTGTAAGGTGCTAGTTACATAGACTGTAACAAGCAGTGTGCTAATGCTGCATTCTGCTGGATCATTACATAAGGTCACCATCAGGAGTGTCGGGGTCATGGAAGGGACACCCAGAGCTACAAGTTCCTCCCTGACACACACCCGACAAAGCCCAACCCCCGGTACCTGTGGATGTGACCTTATTTGGAGGTTGGGTTTTGATAGATGTAATCAAGTTAAGATGAGGTATTCCTGGATTAAGGTGGGCCCTAATCCTATCAGTGTTATTAGAAGAGAAGAGACACAGTGACTGATACAGAGAAGATCACTAAGGACTGAGGCAGAGATTAGAATGATGCAGCTGCCAGCCAGGTAATGCCAAAGATTCTCCACAATTACCAGCAGGTAGGGAGAGGCAAGGAAAGATCCTCCTCTAAAGGCTCGAGAGAGAGCATGGTCTTTCCAGCATCTTAATTTAAAATTTCTAATGTCTGAAAATCTGAGAGAATAAATTTCTGTTGTTTTAAGCCACCCAGTTTGTAGTAATGTGTAGTAATGTGCCCTAGGAAACTGAAGACACAAGTCAAGATCTGGAAACAGCCCAAGTGCCCATCAGTGGATTAGTGGATAAAAAAGCTGTGGGACATTCACACCATGAATACTATGCAGCTGTGAAAAAGAGGCAAGGAAGGAGAGAGCATGGAAGAACCTGGAGAGCATTATGCCTAACAGTCAAAGACAAGTATCACATGATCTCATTTATATGTGGAATCTAATAAACAAACTGACAAACAAAATAGATCCAGAGCCATGGAAGCATGGAACAGACTGACAGATCACAGAGGGAAGAGGGGAGGGGAGACAGGGAGAGATCAAGCAAAGAACTTCTATGCATAAATGCATAACCCATGCACACAGACAATAGTGCGGTGAAGGCTTGTGGGGGACGGGAGAGGGGTGGAGGAGATCAATGGGGGATAAAGGGGGTATGTGTAATACTTTCAACAATAAAGATAAATTTTTAAAAAATTAAATAAAAGAAAAAAGAAAGGAAAAAAAGACCAAAAGATGTCATTTACATGGCCTTCATTTTTAACCCTGGGGGTTGCTTAAACCTTGGGAGGATCCTGCATGGAATCAAGATTGGGAGAGCTGTGGGAGGGGAAATGGGTGTGAGTACCTCCTGCTTGGACCACTGCATCCATTAAACAGATCTTTTTTCCCTTTTTAGGGTCTTGATGTTAGAAGTGCTTACTTTATCAAACTCTTTGGTCAGTAGGGTAGAGAATAAATACTAAACTTCTTACTATAAAAGTAATGCATGATTTTTTATGCAGGCATTTATACTGAAAAGCACCCTTCCTCCTGCTTTCTCTATCATACTCTCCAGAGAGAGGCGCTGTAAACCACAGCTTTCATGTCCTTCTAGATGTGTTTTATGCACATACAAGCATTTTCAAAGACATGTATGTCTAAACACAAATGTGGTTGTAATATACACGATAAAATATGCCTTGTTTCCTTTAATATCATTTGGGTGTCCTTTTATGGTGACTCACAGAATCTGTCTCCTGTTAAAAAAATTGTGTAGTATTTTATTTGCCAGAATGCTTAACTAATATCCCAAATCTCTACTTATGGGATTTTAAACTGTTTCCAAAATACTGCAACAAAAGTGATTGTGTATGTATATTTAAGGGCTTGTACATATATCTAAGGACAAATTCGTAGAACTAGAAAGTACAATTAAATTTTGACAGCTATTATGAAATAACTCCTTGGGGGAAATGTCTATACATTTCTCTACCACCTATTTCCTGCAGCTAATTCAGAGTGCAAGAAACTATTAAACAGTAAAATCACAAGACTGATTTGGAAAACTTATTATCAAGCATATGCTCAATTTTTAATCAAATTAAGGAAGTAATCACAGTGTTTTAGAGATGAAGAAGGGAGAGTCTTTTCTCTAGATCTTGACCTTTGCTCTCCTTCCATCGATAGTCAGAAATGTCCCTCAGCAACCTTCCAGGGAAGCATTAATAAGTTATTTTGTGGTAGACATTTTCCAGAAATTGACTCAGAAGAAAGTGAACCTAGTGAATGAAATCTTTTATCTGCAACGATCTCTGTTGTAGCAAAGACATTAAGACACAGCAAAAGCAAGAGAAGCATTATTGCTGAAGGCTGTTTTTATGCCTTAATTTGAGCACTTACGTTTAACTTTGAGACAGAAATACGTGTGATTTATGTATCACCTCTAGTAAAAGAAACTGACTAGTACAGGATGAATTGTCTCTGTGACTGGGGGAAGTGAAAGAGAAGCAGTGGAAAAGAGTTACCAATTATTGTTGGGAGGAGTTATCAATAACACCAGAATCACACTGTTCTATAGCTCTAAGTTATTAATATTTTGATAGGTGTTCATGCCAAGTTTTAGGTATCTATTAAATAACATTGTCTATATGTAATTATACGATCACCCTACCTACAATAGACCTCAGGATATATGTGTATCTTTTATTCTTCTAAAATTAATTCTATAATGTGGGTTGCCCTTTTAACTCATTAAACTGCATTTTTGTTAAACTTATAGGCAAAGATATTCTTTCAGCGATTGTTTTGGGGGAAAGACTCAGATAAGAAGATCCATGGAGATGTGCTATTCTCTTGAGTCTCAGCATGCAAGCTGCTGTAAAAAACCTGACTTTATAAAACAGTGCCTGGACAAGATGTGTATAGGCAAGACCATGAAGGTCCCTGACCTGTTTGCCCATCCTCTAAGACTGTGAAAGGACAAGCACATTACTGCAAAATATGCTTGCCTGTATGCATGTGCGCATGATGGTCATGGTGACGGTGGGGGTAAGAGGCAGGTGACACAGTGTCCCTTGTCCATTTATACTGCCCTGTGTTTACTTCTCTGGAGCTGGACCCATCCTTGTTCTCCCATGTCTCATTTTCAAGCAGAATTCCTGCCACGATTCAGTTCTGCAGCTCACTTTATCTCCCATAAGCTCTATCTGGCTCATAAATAGCTTGAATCTAATAGAGTTTCTATGGAGTCTGTTTCTCACTGTTACCTCCGCTCCACCATTAGGGCTATAGCTTTAATCCATGTTTTGTCCACATAGTCATACTAATTTTACTCCTGCAGTCCCTTCCCAGCAGGCTTTAAGGCCAGCAGAGCACACTGGACTAGAACTCCGCTGGGAGCCACAGTCGACTCTTTTTGGCCACTTACATGTTGTATGACATTGAACAGCTCACTTGACTTCACTGAGGCTCATTTTGTCTCATCTGTATTAATGTTAGACATCCTCTTGAACGTTTAAGTAGAAAAACATTAATAAGGCACTTAACATAGTGCTGGTCAGAGAAGGTGTCCAAAATGCATGTTATTTTTCCAATATTTTTTCAAAACTAAACAATTATTCATTCAAATAGAAAACTACAAAAGCAAGCTGATCAGATGCTATCAAACTTCTGTTCTTCTTTGTTACTTCTGCAAGATAACTCTTGTCCTTAACATATAATAAGGACACAAGAACGACACCAAAGAAACTTGGAAACTTCAAGAGCAAAAAATTATAGATGTCTATGAAAAAAAAAGGAATAAATGTCTAGCTAACTAGAAATGGAACTGATTCTAAATATCTTTTAACAAGGAAGAAAAAATGAATGAATGAATGAATGAATGAAGCCAAAATATCCCCACCTGGACTTTTCATTTAAATGGCATTTGGCTGTTCCCAGTGCCTTTTCTCTTACTTCTTACTGAAATATCTATGAAAATTTTACATCGACAACACTGAACACTAAAGTCCATAGACAATATAAGTCAGATTTTGGAAGAAGTCTTGGTTTAATATATGAGTTGATATGATTAGGGAAAGAAAAAGGTGACTAAAGTTCACCTCACTGGTCACCCAGATTTCACTGTATAAATAGAGATGCTACTTTGCACCTGTCCCACCGTATGTTCAATGATTGGATACTTTACACCAGTAGCAAGCAGAATACTAAGCTACTGTCGTCCTATTATGCATTTGTGATGTTTTGGGACAACCAGAGTGATGTTGTTACACTACTATTTTTTTTTTCCCTTCCTCACTCTCTTTGTTTATTTAGTCAAAGAATGAAAATCCCAGAAAGTCAGCCAGACAATGGAGGTCTAGGAATAAAGCATTATTACCTAAGAGGTATAGTTTCCACAAATAAAATTCTATACGATTGGAGGCTATCAGAAATTCCTAGAGAGAATATGTCCTTGGAATTGCAGTAATTTATATAGCTTATCATTCAGAAGAGAACAGGAAATTTCCTGTAGGATCTGTAACAGCCACGTGGTACACAGCTGAAGGAGGCATATCATTACACGAAACCGAGACAATGGATTCAGGAGCTATTTATATCTGCCTTGTCTCCAGCTGTAGCTTTGAAAGAGATTTAACCATTACCCAAGAATGTATGAGTTGGACCAAGGGCAATCCACACGATTTGTCTGTTGACAAATGTAAAACCTGAAACGCTTTGGCCACATTCAATGACAGCTAAAGTAAAAGAAGCAAGAGAGAGAGCAATGGAAAAATACTACATACCGAGGGAAAAGGAGCAGTCATTGAAAACTCATAGAAAGAGAATATTTCTGAAATTAACCTAAAATAGAAGCCATTCTAAGGTTTAGGAAATGAGTAGACACTCTCAATAGAATGTGAGAAGTCTTGGGCTCTTTGAAACATGAGCAGAAACTCACAAGGAGAAAACATGATTCGTGAAAAGGATACCACAAGGAGGTAAAAAGGGAGATGGCGCAAGTAAGGGTATCATGGAACTAAATAAAAGATAACATGGTTAGCCCGCCGGTGTGGCTGAGGCTGAGTGTCGCCCTAGGATCCAGGCGATCGGGGTTCGATTCCCGGTCAGGGCACATGCCCGGGTTGCAGGCTCGATTCCCAGTCGGGGGTGTGCAGGAGGCAGCCGATCAATGGCTCTCTCATCATTGATGTTTCTCTCTCTCTTCCTCTCTCTGAAACCAATAAAGACATATTTAAAAAAAAAAAAAAGAAACACATGTTAATGTCAGACCAAATGAGACTGCAGCCCTCGGGGGCAGAGCCTCACCCCTTGGTTCTCAGGTGGAATAGATGGGGTAGGGAGCTTGCAGTTGAACACAACGAATGAGACAAACATGTTTCTTGTATTTAACAAAGGTACATAAGAGCATCGTTGAGAAAGAACTACAGCTGAGAGAATGGAAGAGGGCTCTGGTTGTCAAAAAATTGACTTAAAAAATTAAAAAAGTTTAAAAATGTTGTTAACATTGTGTGAGAGCAAAGATTGCGGAAAAGTGATCAAGGAGCGGAAGAGTAGAGGGTAATTCAAAGGCTATTGAGAGGAATATACTGAATATAAATATTTGAAAGCAGAACTATTACAATTGGGTTCTAATCAGTTTTTCAGCTCATTTCAAAGATATGGTTTGGAACATTTTGGGATAGAAGAGATAGATGGAAATATCCATGCAAATAGTAGCATTGCACCGAGGAGTATGTTCTTAGCATCTGGATATTTACAGACATAATTGACTGGAGAAGAGGGATTTGAGGGAATTGGAAGTTTCCAGGACAGTTGTAATTTTACATATTTTGTTGCCCTGATAAATGATATAACTAACCAATGCATTATCAGATTTTGTCAGAAAAAATAAGATCATGATAGCTACAGATTACTGTAATAATTGAGAGAAAATGTACAAGAGGACATGTGAGGAAACAGAAATGAAGATCGCTGAAGGTCTTCTCAGATAGGTGTGTATTTTCTAACACATAGCACGAGTATATCTGCCTTTTACCATTTAAAAATGTTTTGAAAAATGTTGAATGTTGTAAAGACATAAGAAAACACATGCAGGTGGTTCAGTTAGATAAATTGTTTGGCTACCTTTAATAAAATTGTCTGGCTCTATTAATTTACTGAATGTTATCCCAACAGGGAATTTTCAGTAAAAATATTTACATTATAGTTTACATTATTGTCTACACTAAATGCAATAACTCTGTACATGTGATGAAAAAAGAAGTAGTTAGATAGATTTGGTTCAGTTTTCTTTTTTTCAGCAGGATAAGAATTTAACTGGTAAAATCTCTGACAGCATTTGGTGAGGGCCTATTTTTCATTGCGAAAGAGGCTCATTGCCACATAATATGCTATAAAGCTTACAAAAAACAGCCAGCTGGTCATAAAACTACTTAATAAAGAACATAAGACCAAGTGGGTTTTCATTAGATATTGGTGTAAATATTTTCTTGACATGGATCACTGAGTAGTCATTAATACTTTGGATTAGGAAGCCTCGAAATACTTTGATTTTATCTGTGGGCCCTCTTCTCAGGAAAAATGCACATGTCCATGAAACCTTCTTATGTTTTTAAGCCTATCCCTGGAATTTGGAAGGATTTTTAAAAATTATTTTATTTTCTTTTTATTGTTGACACTATCACAGATGTTCCCCATTCCCCACCCCACTCCCACCACCACTTAGCCTGTCTCCAGACAAACCCCACCCTCCCCTCCCTCTAGCCGTCACCAAACTGTAGCTCGTCCATGGGCTATGCATTTATGTTCTTTGGCGATTCTCTTCACCTTCTTTCATCCTGTCTACCCCACCCACCTCCCCTTTGTCTTTACTTTTCTTTACATGGTGTTCTCCCTGTGTCTTCAAGTTGTCTTCCCTCTGTGTGTGTTTGTCTTATCTGTATCTCTAAACACAGACAATAGTGTGGTGAAGGCCTGGTAAGGGTGCCTCTGGGGTGGAGGGAGGCAATGGGGAACAAAAGGGAGACATCTGTAACCCTTTCAACAATAAAGATAAATTTGAATAAAAGAAGGGCACCAATCATTGGATTACAGCCCACCCTAATGACCTCATTTTAATTCGATTACTTCTGTAAAGATCCTTTCTCCAAGGTTAGGACTTCAAAATATCTTTTTTTTTTTTTTTTTTGAGGAGACATAATTTAACCTATAACATGGGTCTTCTTTGTTAAAAATCCAAATGGACAATTAATACTTTTTAGTTGACATAATTTGACCATTTACAGTGGAATTATTGATGTGGTTTAGTTTAAATCTATAATTTTACTATTTGTTTTCTCTTTGTTCCATATATTATTTTCTCCCCTTTTCAGTTTTCTTCTTTCTTTTGGATTAATTTAGTATTAGTTGATTCCACTTAATATTCTTTGTTGCCTTATCTGGAACCCTTTGATTTGTTATTATAATGACTGATGTATGGTTTAGAGTGCATGTCTTGAACATAGTATAGTCTTCTTTAAAGTAGTATAAGAATCTTATAGTGCACTGATTTTCGACCTTTTTCATCTCATGGCATTCATGAACTAATTACTAAAATTCTGTGGCACACTAAAAATATATCTTTTGCCAAACTAACAACAACAAAAAAATAGGTGTAATTTTGACGCATTCACACCAGATGGCTATTCTGTTGGCTGTTGTCACTTTTTTATTTGACAATCTAAGGGAAAAGGCATCAGTGCCTCTGATTAAATAGTAAGGTGTTGCATGTTTTGAAAATTCTTGCAGCACACCATTTGAAAATCACTGTTAATAGTATATTTCCATTGATCTCTTCTGGACCTTTGTGCTACTGTTGTCATATGTTTTAATCTACAGTTGTTAGAAACCCCACACTATATTGCTATTATTTTTGTTTTAAACAGTTTTTTTAAAAAAAATTTACATAAGAAAATTAGTTTATATTTTCCCATGTATTTACCACTTCTAGTATTCTTTACTCAGTTTTGTGGGTCCAGATTTTATTTACAAGGTAAGAAAATAATTAGATAAATACGATATCTCTAATCCTCTATGAATAACTAAGAAAAGTGAAATATAACATCTTTCTTTAAGCTGATGTAAAATTTTTTATATTTTAATATCAACATTTATTGAGTTACAAATATTTTTGGAATTGATATATACTGACAGTACGTTTAATTTAAAAATGATAGTTATAATATTTAATAAATACCAAAGGAGCATATGAAAACTTGAGAATGTAATTATTGAAGAATTTCTTAGATTAATTTTTAATACATTAGGCCAGTGTTTTGCAATCATTTTCCACATTATGGCAGACAGGGACTATAATCATATCAGTGAGCCATGCTGAAATAAACTAATGAGGCTGCTTGATGAGTCCCAGAGCTCTGACTGTCCTTGGCTCTTTGAAATCCCCCAATAGGAACAAGTATCATTATTAGTATAATTCTGACTTAGTGAGAGACTCCACCTTAAGCCACAATATTTCATGTGGTTATTTCAATGGCCACCAGTGCTATCAAGCTCCAAATAACATGTCCTTATCATTTCTTGTCATATTGGATGGTAATAAAGAGCAGCAAAATCACACATGTACCACAATTTGGCATGCTTGAGGCTCCAACTTTAAGTATCATAAAGAAATTGTAGCCAAATACTAATAATTATCAAGGGCAGAAAACATATATATTGTCAAAGGGTCAATACCTGCAATTTTGGGGACTCGTGCATATTTTTATGCCCATGATTACTTCTGACAAAAATTGATTTATAACGGAATGGAAAAGATAATAATTCTAAACCTAGAGAGTAATATTGTCTTTTTTTTTTTTTTCATTTATTGAAAGCAGAAAGTTTCTATTTCTAAAATAACCAGAAGGAGAAATAAACAGTATGGCATCAGTGAATAACAGCATCTGGAAAGGAGACTGGAAATATTTAACAGATAGTTAGCTAGTTTTATGTTCAGGTTTATCAAATTTTACTGAGGCTTTAAAGCTATTAGTAATACTAAGCAATGTTTCCAGTTGCTGTATTAAAATTGTAGTTCATCAGTTATCTTCTGAGCATTTTATAAGGCTTGTTTTAAAGAGGCAATAGCCATTGTTGGCAAAGACTCTTGCTCCTTGCAAAGAAGTGCTTTGATCAACAATAATGTCAACAAGGATATTAGTCTTCCCTTTCTAAATTCAATACTACCACAGTCTCCCAAAAGTAATAAAAATAAAGTATGAGGGTTGGGTTTGTACAGTGAAGCTGCTGTGTTTGAATACTGAGAGTAACCAGGGTGCTGTTAAAAGAAAACTTAACTTAATAAATGACTGGCCTCTATCCCAAGTGTAAAATCCTTCTTAAATGAAATAGAGAAATGTTTGAACTTGAGTCACATTCTTTTTTTGAAGATTAATCTTTCCTGCATCAGTTTTGACTCCAGGGCATCGATTAATTTTAGTGCCGGCCACCTGTCAGTTTTCAATGAAATAAAATAGTTATTATTCATTTCTTAAAATAATATTTTATTTTTTTAATTTTTGCACTGAATATCATAATTTAAATTTTATGTCATTAAATCCTAAGACGTGAGATTATTCTTTGAGAAAATATGTATTTTAATGCTATATGTTATAATTTAGAAGTGACTTCAAGTCAAAGAATTAGAGTCCATGCTCAATGCTACCCAGTATAGGAATCTCTAACCTCTACCTTTTCACAGCTATTCTAATTAATTGCCTTAAAGGTATATTTTATGAACTGAGTGAAATGAACTATGTGAGTAAAGTTTAGTATCGTAACATTGAGCGAAAAAAGCAAATCCCAGAATATTACTTAAACTATGACACTATTTTTATGAATCTCAAAAACAAGCAAAACCAAATATTTAGGGATACTTCTGAAACACAATAAAATAATGATGATGATGAAAGCTTTAAGAAATAATAAAAAGTCAGGATAATGGTTGTCATTTGGGATGGAGCTAAAGGGGAAGAGGTCAGGGAGAAACACCAGCTGGATGTGACAGTAATGGTATTAAATCTTAAACTGGGTCGCAGAGCCAAGAGTGTTAATTTTATTATTATGATTCATAACACGAGTATGTGTTTTATGTGTATATGTGTGTATGTGTGACATTGTTGAATTGTTTTATTTTTTATTGAGGAAAATTTTAATTATATACAAAGATAGAGAGACTAGTGCGATGTACCTCATGTTCCTTTCACCCCGCATCAGTGAATATTACTTAGTTTCATTTAATCTAATGCCCCCTCCCACATTATTCCCTTGAAAATTCTGAGGCAAATCTTAGATACTGTATGATTTCATCTGTTTAATTTTGGTTGTATGTCTAAACAATTGGTTATTTAAAAAAACACACCACAGTTCCAGTATAATCCTTAAAAAATTAAGCATAATTCCTCAGAATTACCCAATATACAGTGTTTAAGTTAAATTTCCTTTGTTATTTCATTTTTTAAAATTTATTTTAATTTATTTTGTTGAGGTATAATTGACATAACATTAACCTAGTTTCAGGAGTATGACATAATGATCTAATATTTGTATACACTGTGAAGTATCTCCACAAGAAGTCCAGTTCGCACCCATCACCATGCGCACTTACAATGTAGTTTTTTTCTTGTGATGAGAACTTTTAAGATCTCATCCCTAGTAACTTTCAAATATGTAACACAGTATTAACAACAGTCACCATGCTGTCCATTATATCCCCAGGGCTTATTTTATAACTAGGGGTTTTTACCTTTTGACTTCTTACGCCAATTTTGCCCACCCTCTTTTTTATTCTTCAGAATGCTCCTTGTAGCCTTGCATAAATTCTCAAATACAACCAAGACCTCTGCCAGGCAGAAACGTCAGGGCACATGAGAAATTTACTTTACCACAAGTCAGAAAAAAAAAGATAACAAGCGAGGGACATTTAATAACAACCCTACAAACGTCCCACCATTTATACCATTTCTTATCATTCCGATGCCTGCTCAACACGTGCCAGACCGGTAGGACATCTTGCATTTTAAGTGAAAATTATTCCTTTATATCTTCCTCAACCTGATCGAGGGCTCACTATTATTTTAGCTGAACTCTGCCTCTGGCCATGTCCTGAGCTCCTTTGGCTTGTGTGGCAACTGGAGTCTCCACTGTGCCTTGTATCCTGAGCTCCTCCAGCGGCGGTCGGTGGGCCCAGACTTCACGGGGACGCCGATGGCAGTGTCACCGGTCTCCCATCCCCTTACATTTGAATTTGGCTTCACGGCTGCTGCTGCTGAACACATTACCTCTGTGAGCTGCACAGCGGTCCTGTGGAGCCGTCGGGATGTGTAGCTCTATGGCAGAGTTAAGGACATGGAGGTCTGGCGCGTCACACAACAAGGACGTGTCATTGACAGTCTTAGAATTCATACCTCCTTCTCCCAGCCTGGTGTGCTTTCCATACACTCCAGGTCCCTGCCGAGAGCGAGGTGCGTCAATCCATAATGCACTCGCTTATTAACCAGGCATCCAAGAGTTCCTTCCACTCAGGCAGCCCAAGCTAACGTCCCCCACTGCAACCACCTCTCAGCCTGGGCAAGGCTCTGTCCCAAACTGCCCTCCAAACGTGTTTGGTGTTTTTGCCTCAGTTGAATGGTTGACACCTTTTGTTATACAAGTGAATCCCACAAAGTCCTAGGTCTTTGCATTCCTGTCTACAAATTGGAGAGAGAGAAACCACCTGTACCCTTCGCCCTCCTTCGTCAGCAGAATTCCAGAGATCGTGAACTTGAGGAGCCCCTTCCAACAGGCCTGACCATCTCCAGCCCTCCTCCTGCCCCACCCAGGGCTGCTGGTGTCTTCCAAGCCCTTTACCCTTGGGGGCTCCTGGCTATCGGACCCACTGAAGAAGCATTTGTTCTTGGAAATCCACTCCTAGCCCCACAAGCCTCCCAACAACATGTGTTTATGGCCCCGGCTCTGCATCTGGGAGTCATAAGGCATGAATGAACGTGTGCCCATATTTTGGAGCCACTTTTTGTCAGAAATGCACTAAACACTTTGTAAATTAAGTCTTTGGCTGTCAAGCTACCTCTGAGATTAGATTAGTTGCTGCTAGCTGCTAGGCATTCCCTGCACAAGACCCAGGGGACGGATGCACTGGACGGTGCCAATGTTTGTTTTTCTTGTTTTAACGGAAAATGTGTGTGGAGGAATACGTCGCCCTGTCCCACACTGCACAGCCACAGATGTGCACGATGGACTTTCCTTCTGGCTCTTTAGTGCTCCTTCTTGGGCCCGACTCTGCGCACAGTGCTTCTGGCGGAGAGCCCGAGGGCCCAGGGCGCTGCGCGCTTCTCTTGGGCTCCTGCGTGCCGGGCACTGTGGTCAGGTTTTACGTGTTTAGAAGAATCCAGTCCTTACGGTCAGGGGCGCCACTATTACCCTCACTTGGTGGCGAGGAAGCTGCAGTACTGAGTAACTTGTCCGAGGTCACATAACTCGTTCAGTGCAGACCTGGGGTGCCTGAGGCCTGCCATTCCCTCACCCACCCCTGCACCAGAGACAGCTGCTTTGCTGGCTCCACGGGCAGGAGATGCTGGCTATGGGTCTCAGCCTCAGTTCTCAGATGGCTGCCTGTTTATTTACTGATGCAATGAATACTGACTTAGGATCCACTGCCCAAGAGGGTCTTGAGAAATCTTTTAATCGTAGTTTATTTTAATATATTGTAGTATATTCCAATATATTAAGTAATTATTTATTCCAATGTATAAGGTAATTTAAAGAAGAGCTTCCCTGGTTGACTAGAAGGTGGGGGCACAGAATCCTCAATTAGCCTCCCTCTCGAGGTGTCCCCTGAGGTCCTCTTCAAATGGGGCCGCGTCGAGGCATGTGGGCATCTTAAATCAATATTTTCCATGTATGTTTAGAAGAGGTGCTGATGTTGAATGGAAAGACGGCCATAAAAGGATGGATTGCCTTCCATTTTCTGGAACCACTTAGCTCCAGTCACAGATTTGCATGAATCTCAATGCATGACAGTTAGTTAAAGGACAGTAAGGGTTAAAACAAAGTGTATGGCGCAGGATCATGGAATGTTTCTGTGTGTCACTCGAACCACATGTGAAGTGGGAGTAGTTGGAAGGGCAACCACTAAAAAAAAAGTATAACTGATATGCTCACAGATAGTGCCCCTTATAATAACAAGATAATCCTAATTCTTTCCTTCTGTCCTTTATATCATTGCTCTCATTCATTCACTTATACATAAGCATATAGATACATATATACATACATGCATAATTGAATACATTGTTGCCATTATTATTTTGAACAAACCATTATTTGTTAAATCAGTTAAAAATAAGAAACATAAAAGGTTTTATTTTATTTTACCTTCACCTATTCCCTCTCTGATGCTCTTCCTTTTCTATTTTTATTTTTTTTTTAATTCTCACCTGAGGATATTTTTTTCCATTGCTTTTCAGAGAGAGTGGAAGGGAGAGAGAGAGAAAGAGAGAGAGAAACATTGATGTGAGAGAGACACATTGATTAGGTTGCTTCCCTCACTCCCCGACCCAGTGTGGGATCGAGCCTGCAACAGAGGTATGTGCCCTTGGCCAGCATTGAACCTGGGACCCTTCAGTCCACAGGCCAGCGCTCTAGCCATTTAGCAAACCAGTTGGGGCTCTTTCTTTTTTTTTAATGTGGATCCAAGTCTCTGTCCTATAGCATTTTCTGTCTGTCTAAAGAATTTCTTTTAACATTTCTTGCAAGGCAGATCTACAAATTCCCTCAATTTTTGTTTGTTTGAGAAAGTTTACTTCTCCTTTTTTAAAAAAGTATATCTTTATTGATTTCAGAGAGAGGAAAGGAGAGGGAGAGAGAGAGATAGAAACATCAATGATGAGAGTCATTGATCGAGCCCGCAACCTGGGCATGTGCCCTGACCGGGAATCGAACCCTGATCTCCTGGATCCTAGGTCGACGCTCAACCTCTGAGCCACGCCCGGCCAGGCTCCTTTACTTCTGGAGAATAATTTCACATAGTATGGAATTTTAGGTTGGTGGGTTTTTTTCTCAAGACTTAAAATATTTCCCTTTCGTTTTGCTTTCATGTTTTCTGAGAAGTCTCCTCTACAGCAAGATGTTTCCTCCTCTGGATTCTTTCAGGATTTTTCTTTTATCTTTGATTTTCTGTAGTTTGAAATGACATGCCTCAGTTAGGGTTTGGTGTTTTCGTTATTGTGGTGGTGGTGGTTGTTTTTTTGTTTTGTTTTTTTATCATTTGTATTGCTTGGTGTTCTCTGAGCTTACTGGATCTATGGTTTGGTGTCCGATATTAATTTGGGAAAATCCTCAGCAGGAGAGAAAAAAAGTAGAGAGATTAGTACATTATTGTTTTAAATATTTCTTTTTTTCATTTCTTTTTTCTCATTGTGGAATTCCTATCACATGTGTTTTATATCTTTTGTAATTATCCCATCAGTTTTGGATTTCTGGTTCTGTTTTTTAATCATTTTTCTCTTTGCTTTTCAGTTTTGGAGATTTTTACTGAGATATTCTCAATGAAAGCTCAGAGATTCTTTTCTCAGCTGTGTGCAGTCTACTTTATTGCTTATCAAAGACATTTTTTATTTTTGTTATAATTTTTTTAATCTGTAGCATTTCTTTTTGGTTCTCCTTAGAACTTCCATCTCTTTGATACTTTATCCTAAGGGCCCTTAGCATCTTTCCCCACAGTTTTATTGGGATATATTTGACGTATAACATTGTATAAGTTCAATGTGCACAATCTGATGATCTGATACATGCTTATACTGTGAAATGATTATCACATTAAGGTTAGTTAATGCATCCACCATCTCACATAATTACCATTTTCTGCTGTGGTGGTGGTGAGGACATTTAAGGTCTACTCTTTTAGCACCTTTTAAGAATACAATACAGTGATGTTACCTATAGTCACCATTCTGTACACTAGATCCCCAGAAGTTATTTGTCTCATAACTGGAAGTTTCTACTCTAACATCTCCTCCTTTCAACCCCTTCCCCGCTAAGCCCCTGGTATCCACCAATCTACTGTTTCTCTAAGTGTGAGCCCTTAGCATCTTTAATCACAGTTGTTTTAAATTTCAAGTCTGTTAATTCCAACACACCTGCCATATCTGAGTCTGGTTCTAATGCTTGCTGTCTCTTCAAACTGCATTTCTTGCCTTTTGCCATATTTAGTAATTTTTCTTTTGATAGCTGGAAATCATAAACTGCTCTAAACAGGCTTTTGGTAATGGTAGGGTGTCGGGGGCGGGAAGCATTGCACAGTCCTAGGAGTAGGTCTTCAATCTTTCGGTGAGCTTGTACCCTGGGCTGTGAACCTCACGCTGGCTTCTTACTTTCCAGCCTCTTACCGGGTCCTGGGAGAGGATAGTTAGAGGAGCACAAGCTGGTTCCCTTCCCCCAAGGCAATTAGGTTCAGATAAAACCTCAGCCCTTAGGCCCCGGTTCAATAGTTTCACCTGCGGGGAGACCTTATTAAGAACAGAGCCCTCCCCCTACTTCAAAATGGTTCCTTTTCCTTTCCCTTGCCAGAAACTCAGGGAGATTTCTCTCCGATACCCACTGGGAGGACCTGGTTGAACTATTAGAGGTAAAATTCACGGAGTGGGCTTCCCCTCATGCCTGTGTTCCTGTTGTTTTTCCCTCTGAAAGTCGTCCACCCTGAGCCTGGGGCAGCCTCTTCGATTACAGTTTGGTTTCCCCTCCTCTGAACTGGCTCCAGGAGAGGTTTGTGCTCCGGGGTGTTTGCTCTGGTAAGTTTGTGATTCTCTATGTTCCTTTGCTGGTCTCTACAGTTTTGGAGACTGAGGTCTGCCCTGTGACCTCATGTCTTTCATGAAGCTAAGAAGGGTTGTTTTTCTTTCAGTTTGTTCTGCATTTTACCTTCTGTTGGGATGCCGAGGGGACTTCCAGCGTCTGGCACACTGGAAACCAAGTTAGTAGTCTCTTTCTTACCTGGTCTGTTCAATGAAGTCTCGTGTTGTCTATGTGAATTTTGTGGGATTTTGCTGAGTCCATCGTTCTCTGTACTCGGCAAATTGGTAATGAGAGGGAGAGGATCTGATTCAGTTTTATATTTTTGGTAAGAGTGCTTACAAATGGTATAGATACTTCCCTAAGGAGGTGTACAATGTTTGAATAGCTCTGTTTTTTGTGATATTAGCCGCCATTGATAATTGTATGGATTCGTTAATTTACTTGGGGTTGTAAAATGATGATATTCTGTTGCCTTTTGCATTTGTTACTTGATCCAGGTTGCTCTAAAAAGAAGCCTGTCCTCTTCAGCTGCCTGGTTACCACAACAGGCAGGTGGTACAGAAAAGGCCGAACAAAGGCCTGTTGCCCGTTAGTTACCAGTTTACGAGAAAATGCCCTGGTTCTCTAGCGTTCTGTAAAGAGGCACAGTAAATTGTACCTATCATTATGAACTCCAGAATTAAGGGCATTGAGTGTGATTCAATCTGTTGCATTTATTATCCTCACTGAAGTTCATCTTTTCCCATCTGTGGTCAGAAGGGTTTGAGATTTTGTTGTTGTTGTTGTTATTTGACATGAGTTAATAGTCTTTGATGGTATCCTTGTTATCTGGTACCTCAAGTTATCTTGTGTTCATCTTATAAAGTTCCCAACACACATCTGGAATTGAAAATCACCCATTTTGCTTAGCTCTGTTTATTTTCATGGAAATGTGTTTTAAGATCACAATTGGGATACTAGGGCTATGGAAAAGCTAGATGATTTATCTATGTTTCTATCTAGATATTGATAAAATTACAATTTCTTATGTTTTGGACCAGATGTATTCACATTACTCCCTACCTTAAGGCAACAGCTATCCAGAAGTTGATCTGTATCAGATCCATGTTTTTAAACTGGGTTTAAATCCTGGCTTTGCCTCTTAACTATGTGGCCTATGACAAGGTACTTGACTTCTCTTTGGATCAAGTTCAGCATTTATTGTACCAATCTCAAAAGTTTCTGGTAATAATGATATAGTTAGTATATAAAATGTGCTTAGAAGAGGACCTGGCATATAAAAGCAATATGTGCCCGGCTGGTGTGGTTCAGTGGTTGAGCATCGGCCTATGATCCAGGAGATAGTGATTTGATTCCTGGTCTGGGCACATGCCTGTAGGGGGCGTGCAGGAGGCAGCTGATCAATGGCTGTCTCTCATCATTGACGTTTCTATCTCTTTCTCCCTCTCCCTTCCTCTCTCTGAAAGCAATAAAAACATATATTTTTTAAAAAAGCAATGTTAGTCATTATAATCATCCAAAAGCAATATATAGACTTAACATATTTTGAATTTATATAAAGGCTCTAAATTTGCATAAAATTTTGTGACTTTCGTTTTCCTCGATAGTATATTTTCGTAATCTGTCCATGTTGATATTTAAAGTGTGGCTCATTCATTATGACATATCTGATAATGAATAGATACATATGTATGTGTGTACTTAGTTCTCCCAAGAAATCTCATTCAATCTCATTTCAGTTAAAACATATGTACTAATAACTACAAAATACATTTAATTTCATTTTTCTCCTAAACTGCAAATCCTTATGCTTCCCTATAGTAGGCTGAAAATAATGGCCATAATATTTTTCATCTCCTTCCGTTAAGAGGCTGAATCTATTTCCCCACTTTCTTGAATCTGGACTGACCTTGAGACAAAATATATGAAATAATGGTTTTTGTATATTGAACAACAGTCAGTGCAGGACAGTGATTCTTTAGAGAGGAAACAAGTGAGTTGAACCATAGAATTGCCTAACTTGTTACCTGCATTGAGTTTCCAGGCCACAGGACAAGTATAGAGGTTCCTAACACACAGGGTATTGAATAGGGTCGTCAGAAGAGTATTGCCTCAGTAGGGGGGCCAAATTCGCCCTAGAATAAAGACTGTTTGGGAGCACCTGACAAAACTTCAAAGCCTGCCTTGAAAGAATCAAACTGTTTCCAAGGAGCTTAGTTGTGTCCTGGGGAAAAAAATTAAAGAATGACAAAACAAAATAAAATCCAAGACTCAACAACACAATATTCAAAATGTATAGAATCCCATAAAAATAATAGACATGCAAAGACGTAGGGAATTATGGCCCAGATGCGGAAAATAATCAGTCAATACAGAAACAAAAGAATAGATAACAGAATCAGTAGACAGGTGGATGTTTTAAGGAGTCATATTAAATCTTTCACTCCACTGGAAAATGAAGTGAGATATTTTCTAGAACAAGTAGTTCTAAATTGGTTGGTGGGCCTGATCATTTAGATTAGTTTTTACAATTCATTTATATGGTGATCATTTTTCAATAGTGGGCTAGACCTATAGTTACAATTGGATAAAAATAGACTTTAAAAATGTGATATAAAATTATGTAGTGTTTGGAAATGTATATTTATGTTAATAATACTTAGGCTTCCCCTGCAGTTTCTGTGTTTTCATATCACCTCTTCATCCATTCAACAAGCGCCTGCCCAACTTCCTCTGTGTTTAATTCTGCTGGACTACACTTTCATACCCCCCTATAGGGTCAGACCTTTGTCCACAGAGCTACCATCAACTAGAATGCTCTGTTTCCAATTTTGTTTCTTTTCAGTAAATTGCTGATGTCTTTCCTCTAATAGTGATGTAGCTGGGACCTGAACATTGGCCTTATGCTGAGCCAAGTGTAGCAGATTATCAGAGTGAGCTTCCAGGTAGGCAAGTGAATAAAATATTATGCTTAATATAGACTTAGGCTGCCTTTTATGAACTTAGCGCTTAGGAGAGGGGCAATTTTGCCCAATAGTATGGAGAATGGGTGGGAATCAGAGCTTAGATATTAGGAATTTGTGGAGTTTTTTCTGTCTTGTCTTTCTCTCTCTTTGGTTAGCTATATACTGAAACTGGTATTTAATTGCTATACTGTTCCTTGCTCACAGTTGCTTTTTATGTATTGTTTAGTTTCACTCATATTGAGAATTGCTTTAAGAAAGGGAAAAACCATCCAGCAATATAGCAGTACATCCTTGTATTTTTTTTTCTAAAACCCACTGGAATTGCTTTCTAACTGTTTTTCAATTTGCATTAGTTTTTCCCAGGGTTATTGCTCTTTGGTAGAAAAGAGGGCTTCTAATGGTACAGTAAATGTTTTAGGGTTTTACTTCCTCAGTTTATATGAACTCTCTGTGTTAGCTGACATCCACTTTTGCTGCATTCGTCTCTTGCTTTATTTACTGGCAACATGGTCTTGAAAAGCATGATTTCATTACGAGAAGACCTAGCAGTTTTTTTCAATGGGTGTACTTTGAGGAGATTAAATATATTAGAAAAATTATTGGAGTGATTATTTTCAATTCTTCCGTAAGTGGTACGTAGCTAGTACCATTCTAAATGCATAGAAAATGAGTGAATTCATTATGCGTGACAGAAATCTTAGGACATTAGTCCTTAATGCTCATGGAAACTGGACATCCCAGACAAAGAGTCTGGCCAAGTGATTCCATTTTTTTTTTTTTTAATTTTTATTTTCGAGAAAGACGTGTCTTACTGAAATAGAACCACAGGATTTTTGTCTTGATTTTTAGTGATAGAAGTACACAGATGTAAACCAAAGGGCTTATTTTGTGGTTTAAAATGCATGCGATTTTCTCTTTTCTGTTTAACTCTGTCACGGACAATAGTTGTAACATACTTTCAAATGTGGACTACTAATAAAGCGAAATATTTTTACAGGACTGCTAGTACTGGAAAGTTAAAAATAACAGACCTTTGGGAATAAGGGTAAAAATATATTTTGAAATATTTAGAACTAGAATAGTGTGCAACCAGATATTGTAAGAGTATCAGGCCATTACTATCTTTTTTTTTTTTATATATAACTTCTAAGAGAAGATACATATTAATATCCTTGATTTTATATAAATTTGAATTTTACATAATCATTATAGTTCAAATATTTTACATTAAGGGGTAGCACAGTACCTGCTGTAGAGAAGGTGCAAAGTATAACAGATAACCCCCCCTTTTTTCCCCATTGATCCCTCCACCCCACATCCGCACCCCCCCACAAGCCTTCACACTATTGTCTGTGTCCATGGGTTATGCATATATGCATAGAAGTTCTTTGATTAATCTCTCCCCACCCCTGCCCCCACCCCCTCCTTCCCACTGAGATTCACCAGTCTGTTCCATGCTTCTGTGTCTCTGGATCTATTTTGTTCCTCAGTCTATTTTGTTTATTAGATTCCACATATGAGTGAGATCATGTAAAATGGAATCAGGATGAATCAGAAAGCCTGAATAGGCTAATAACAACTGATGAAATAGAAGCAGTAATAAAAAACTCCCAGCAAACAAAAGCCCTGGTCTGGACAGCTTCACAGGGGACAGGAAGTTTTTGGTTTCTTCCTTGATCTTCTTGGTAACACATTCATTGTTTAATAACATGTTATTAAGCCTCCATGTGTTTGAATGTTTTTGAGTGTTTTTACTGTAGTTGATTTCTAATTTCATGCCACTGTGATTTGAGATGCTTGATCTGATTTCAATCTTTTTGAACTTGTAGGGACTGGTTTTGTGTCATAATATGTGCTCTATCTTTAAGCATGACCCATGTGCACTTGAGAGAAATGTATAGTCTGCAGCTTTGGGGTGAAATGTTCTGTAATATCAATTAAATCCATCTGATTTAGCGTGTCATTTAGTCACTGTTTTTGTGTTGACTTTTTGTCTGGAAGATCTATCCAGTGAAGTCAGTGGGGTGTTCAAGTCCCCGACTATGACTGTATTGCTGTTGCTCTCTCCCTTAAAGTCCTTAAGGTTATTGTTGATAGGTCCTTATTTATTGCCATTTTAATTCTTTATGCCTATGTTTCTCTCTCCGTTTCTTATTATTATTACAGCAGCACCTTTAACATTTCTTGCAATACTAGTTTGGTCGTGATAAACTCCTTTAGCATTTTTTTGTCTGGGAAGCTCTTAATTTCACCATCTATTTTGAATAATAGCCTTGCTGGATAGAGTAGTCTTGGTTTCAGATCCTTGTTTTGCATTACTTTGACTATTTCATACCATTCTCTTCTGGCCTGTAGAGTTTCTGATGAGAAATCAGCTGACAGCCTTCTGGGAGCTCCTATGTAGGTAACAGATTGCTTTTCTCTAGCTGCCTTTAAGATATTCTCTTTGTCTTGGATTTTTGGCATTTTAATTATGATGTGTCTGGGTGAGGACCTCTTTGGTTTCTTCTTGCTTGGGACTCTCTGTGGCTCCTGAAGTTGTGTAACTTTTTCCTTGACCAGATTAGGGAACTTTTCTGCCATTATTTCTTCAAACAGGTTCTCTAATTTTTGCTTACTTTTGACTCTTTTGGCACTTCTATGATGTGAATGTTGTTATGTTTCATGT
This sequence comes from Miniopterus schreibersii, assembly GCF_964146895.1. Lineage (NCBI taxonomy): Eukaryota > Metazoa > Chordata > Mammalia > Chiroptera > Miniopteridae > Miniopterus > Miniopterus schreibersii. The sequence continues at coordinate 114,125,457 of NC_138102.1, read as the reverse complement.
TGTCCCACAGCTCCCTTAGACTGTCTTCCTGTTTTTTAATTGTTTTTTCTTTTTGGGTCACTGATTGAGTGATTTTTTTCTACTGCATCTTCTAATTGACTGATCCAGTCCTCAGCTTCCTCTAATCTGCTGTTTATTCCTTCCAGTGTATTATTTATTTCTGCTATGTCATTCTCAATTTCCTTCATAGTTTCCATATCTTTTTTCATGCTGTTGAGCATCTTTACAATCAGTATTTTGAACTCTATATCTGATACATTGCTTATCTCCATTTCATTTATCTCTTTTTCTGGAGACTTCTCTTGTTCTTTCATTTGGGGATTGTATTTTGTTCTCCCCATTTTGGCTGCCTGTTTGGATTTGTTTCTATGTATTGGGTAGGCCTGCTTGGACTCAGTCTTTTTGGAAGTTCTCTGGTGCAGGCAAATGTCAGACGTTGTTTGTGACTGGCCTTGAGTACCCTGTTTGGAGCTAAAACAACCTATGGCTTGAGGTTCCCTCTATTGGGGCTGGGTGTGGTTGGAGAGGGCCAAGATGCACACCAAAATCTGCCTTTCCAAGGCCCGGGCCCCGAAGCAGATCAAGCAAAGACTCACTCAGAAGTCTGCCTCTGCCTGCAGGTCGATTGATCTGATTCTCTTAATGAGCTTCAGGCTGTAGAAACTCCTCTGGATAAGGTGAGAAGTTTTCTAGCAGAATGGGACATTTGCTTACCCCTCAGGCAAAAGCTGCTTAGAAGGTAAATGTCTGCCTCTGTAGTATGGAGGAATGACTCAGCACAGGAACCCATAGGGGTGTCCTCTGAGCTCTTTCTCCAGATCCCATAAACCTAGATTCTCCTCACACAGCTCCATTCCACTCTGCCCTCCCTCTGCTGGAGCCCAAGGTGAGTGGCTGCACATGAAACTTTGTGCATTGGCTCTTTAAGAGAGTGCCCGCAGTTCCAGCTGTTTCTTCCTGGGAGACAGAAACCTGGCTGCTTTTCACAGCCAGATGTTATGTGGGCACCTTTCTCAGTTCTGGCGCTCTTGGCTGGGAAGCCCAGCCTGGGGTTTAGACCCCAGAGTCCTCAGTGGGAACCCCCCACACCTGAGATCTCCCTCAGGACCTTCAGCTGCTGCCTGTGGGAGCCCAGCCAGCTCTCTCGTGCCTCTGCACTTCCTGCCAGTCTCTATGTTGTCGCCACTTTTCCTTCTTGGTTATGAGGGTGCTCTCGAGCTCGTCTTCAGTTGCAGTTGATTATTCAGGTTTTTATATATTTTAGTTGTACTTCCAGTTTGGTCCTGGGAGAGTGTCAGTGTAGTTTCCACTCAGTCTGCTGCCATCTTTAATCTCATGGGCGTGTATTCTTATTTGTAAAAAGATTTTTTTTAGAGGCATGGAGGACAAAAAGTTGTGTCTTTTCTAGAATACTGAGAAAGTGTACTACAGCATCAAGACATCTAAATATACCCCCCCATCAACTACAACCTATTAATTCTTTTCAAGTTGATACCTGTCATAATTGTATTCGGGTTTACTTCACAGCTGGAGTTGTTTTGTTTAGATTTGTTCTAAGAATCCTAGTTGCTAACATACCTCAATTAATGCTTGATTATAGTTGGAAGAAAATGAAAATAGATGTAAAATTTTCCCTGAGTTAGAGAGTATGAGGAAAATTTAAGAATCTACAGATTCTTCTATTTAATGGGAATTTTGAAGATTGGGAAAGAAGGGACTAATATTTACCAAGTGCCTACTCTGTATAGACATTTTGCTTTATATCAGTTGTGTCACTGAATCCTCAAGATTATATATTGTTTTTAAAGAAAAACTTTATTTTCTTAGAGTTTTTGGTTCACAGCAAAATTGAGAGGAGTATGCGGAGATTGCTCATGTACCCACATATACACAGCCTCCTCCATTATTAACATCACTCAGCAGAGTGGTATATTTGTTAAGTTGATGAACCTATATTGACACAAAAATATCATCCAAAGTCCATAGTTCATATTAGGGTCTATGCTTGGTTTTGTACATTCTGTGGATTTGGATAAATGTATAATAATATGTATCATTATGGTGTCTTACAGAATATTTCCATGCCCTAAAAATCTTCTGTGCCTCACCTATTTACTTCTTTCCCTTTCCACCCTGGTAACCACTGATCTTTTTGCAATATCTATAGCTCTGCTTTACCTTTCCCAGAATGTCATGTATTTGGAATCACTTAGTATGTAGACTTCTCAGATTGTCTTCTTTCACTTAGTAATATATCTTTTCCTGACTTGATAGATCATTTCTCTTTAGCACTGAGTAACATTCCATCATCTGGATGTTCCACAGTTCATTCTCCTGCTGAGACATATTGGTTGCTTCCAAATTTTTGGCCATTATGAATAAGCTACTATAAACATCCATGTGTAGGTTTTGTGTGGACATAATGTTTCAATTCCTATGTGTAAATATTAAGGACTATGATTTCTGAATAGTATGGTAAGAGTATGTTTAATTCTGTAAGAAATGCTATCTGTCTTTCAAAGTGGCTGTACCATTTTACAGTCTCACCAACATTGTATGAGATTTTTTTTTCTGTTGTTCTATATTCTCACCAGCTATTCTAATAGTTGTGTAGTGGTATCTCATTGTTGTTTTGTATTTCCCTGATAACATATGATTAGAGCATCTTTTTATATGTTTATTTGCCATCTACTGCCTTTTTTGGTGAGGTGTCTCTTCACATCTTGGGCCCATTTTGTTAGTTTTCTTATTCTTGAATTTTAAGTGGTTTTTTTTTTTATTTGTTTGTTTGTTTTGGATAACATTCCTTTATCAGATATGTCTTTGCAAATATTTTCCCCCAGTTTATGGCTTTTGTTCTCATTCCCTTGACAGTGTCTTTCTCAGAGCAAAAGTTTTTAGTTGTAATGAAATCCAGCATATCAAAAATTTTTTTCATGTTATTGTGCCTTTGGTGTTGTATCTAAAAAGTCAGCACATACTTCTATATTATCCCCTAGGATTTTGATAGTTTTGAATTTTACACCTGGGTCTGTGATCCAATTCCAGTTAATTTTAGTGAAGGGTGTAAGGTCTATATCTAAACTCATTTTTTTTGTAGTTCTTTCAGCAGCATTTGTTGAGACTACCTTTGCTCCATTGTGTTGCTTTTGCTCCTTTGTCAAACACCAGTTTACTACACGTATGTGAATCTTTTTTCTGGGCTATCTCTTCTGTTCCATTGATCTGTTTGTTTATTCTTTTGCCAACACCACACTGTTTCGATTACTGTAGCTTCCTGGAATGCAAATGTAATGACTGGAACTCCAGCAGCTCTATTGGACTATAAAGTAAGTTTTAAGATATAAGCAAGCCACATTCAGTAAAGCAAAATGATAGCAGGATCCTGGATCCCTAACGTGAAGCTTTCATGTTTCTCTGTAAATTCTACCTCTGGATTTATTTTATATGAATAAGAAAGACATGTATAAGTCACTAATTTTCAAATGTTTGTTTCTTATCACAGAACCTCATCTCTCTTGTACAAAGTCCTATATGCTTGTAATTATAAGCCAGGAACTTTTGCTAGGATTTTGATTGAAATTGCCTTGAATAATGTTATCAATTGAGAAGAACTGACATCTTGACAATATCTTGACAATACTGAAAATCCTCATGGCATTTTGAAGTGGATTCTATTATAGAGACCTGGAAAGAGTAGATAACATGCTTAAAGTCTACCAGTCATTGGCAGTGCTAGGATTCAAACCCTGATTTTTCTGATTCCTATGCCTTTTTCTACTAAGTTGTCTTACAAACCACAAAGAAAAAGGAATAGAAAACAAAACAAAACATTTGTTGGGCACCTACTATGTGAAAGGTGCTTTACATACACATTTTCTCAGTACTTCCCAATCTTTATTCATCTCCTACCATCAGAATTTTTGCCACCAGAACTCACATTTTACTTTTTTTGTGTGAAAAACACACACACAAAAACAAAAACACACAGACCACTTTAAAACCTTAGAAATGTGCATGGAAATTGAGTATATGGAAATGTTTATTAGTGGCATGCATTATATTTATTATTCACATATCTAAAGAGTTATTTTCAATGTTCAGTTTTTGAAGGTTTGAAATATTTATAGGCATCCATGCCCCAACACTATGCATATAAATCATGTTGTCTAAATTGAATTTCCACAGGCCTACTCACTTCAGCTCCAATTTCATAATAACTGGCATGTTTCATGTTTACAACTGCATTTAAAATAATTATTACAAATATATGTAATTATTAAAATCACAAAGTCTCCCATAAAAATGACCATACAGGTACATAAAGTTACTAAACATCTCAGTTTGCCCAGGACTGAGGGATTTGGGGATGTAAGACTTTCAGTGCTAACATGAGACATGCCAGATGAACCAGGATGATTGATCACCGTTCATGTATACGATGTATTTGGGGGAAACATGGCATTATCTCATGTAATATTCAGTCACTCAATTAGATATAATTACATCTCTTCTACAGATGAGAATCCAGGCACAGTGCATCTGCTGAAACAGTTACCATTAAATCAAATTGCTATTGAAATGTAGGTCAGGCTGGCTTTGAAATAGATGGATTTTTTGAATATCACATTTTCACCCAGCACATTATGTTAGGGGAAAATATAATATTGACAAAAACTATGTCTAATTTGAATTCTAGTAAGATAATTTTGGGCTTTCTAACCACACCTCCAATTCTTCTTAACTGGCTTAGGATGTCCAGGGGGAGCCTTGCATGAACTCAGGGACACGGTCTTCTGGGCCACCACACTGATGCCAGCCTGTCTTCCTCCTTCCTTTATACCCCTTGTCTGTGCTGTCACTGCTGCCCCTGCCCCTTTTGGTCCCTTTCCTAAACCGTGGCCCCTCCACTCTCCTCCTACTCATGGGGCCATTTCTCACCTGCTATGTATTCTTATTATCTTGCAGAGATTTTAGTGAGAAGAGATTTTACTTTCTGTGAGAGCTTCTCATTCTGAATATTTTGTAGTAAAATGTGGGGAGATTAGGACCAGACAATAAAATAAGAAGAAATATTCATCTTGCTATGGATTAAATATTTGTGCCCCCCGAAAAGAAAATTCACATGTTGAAACATAAAGTCCAATGTATTGGTTTTAGAAGGTAGGGCCTTTGGAAAGTACTTGGGTCATGAGCGTGGAGCCTTCCTGAATGGGGTTAGTGCTTTTCTAAAACAGGCCTCAGAGAGATCCCTCTCTCCTTCTGCCGTGTGAGGCTGCAGCAAGAAGGCACCATCTGTGAACTAGGAAGCAGGCTCCCAGCAGACACTGAATCTGCCAGAGCTTTGATCTTGGTTTTCCCGGCCTCTAGAACTGTGGAAATACATTTCTGTCATTTACAAGCCACCCAGTTTGTGGTATGACTGTTACAGCAGCCTGAATGGACTAAGACGATCTATTTTCAAAACTTTTCCTCTTCTTTCACCCAACACAGTTATCTTGAACCAGGGTGTTTTCAACTCTCTTCCAAAATGAACTCTGCCCTTCCCTCCAGATCTTTCTGCATGCACAAAACCTTTTGGCAAATCTGCCTCGCTGGCTCTCCAGAATTTGCAAGGTCATGCTATGTGATTATTGAGAACTTGAAATCCTGCTAGTCCAGACTGAGATGTGCCAGAACTGTAAAATACACATATGATTTTGAAGATTTAGTATGGAAAAGAAGTAAAATATCTCATTAAAATATTTTATATTGATTTCATAATGAAATTATAATCTTTTGGATATGTTAGATTAATTAAAATATATTAAAATTAATTTCACTTGCTACTTCTTAAAAATGTGGCTACAAGAATGTTTAAAAATGACATGTGGCTCACATTCCTACTGGATAATTTCTTCTACAAAATCATTATATCCTCACATAGCTGGGATTAGAAAATTTATCTACCAGGAGAGAACCCTTCCATCCTGCTTTTATTTCTCACCTCCCCCTTCCCTCCATCCAATCATCCATCTATCCATCCATTCACTTAACATATTACTTGCTAGGTTTTATGGACATAATGATGGGAAAATAGACAGTTACTCTCTTCATGAGTCATAGTTTAGTAAAGAAAAAATTATTTAACAAATATCCCACCCAGTAAATGTATAATTAGAACCTGTGTTAAGTTGGAAATGTGTATGGATTATGAGATTTACACAGAAGGGAAACCCACTTAGGCTGGGCATCAGGAGTATAAAGAAAGGTCTCCCTAACGGATTGGGCATTTGGTCTCCTCGTTAAGGTGAGCAGAATTAACTAGGTCCCAGTATGACGGAAAGAGAAGGAAGATTATCCCAGATATTCCTTCTCAGGGCCTTGGAGCAAGATGGCCCTAAAGAGAAGAAGAAGCATTCCTCAAGATGAGACTGGAGAAAGAGTTAAAGGCCAAACCAAAAATCTTAAGGAGACAAGTGGTTGAGAAGGAGAGAATATCAGCAGTGGCTCTTGAAAAGTTGTATTGACACATCAAAACTAGTGGACCATTTTTGTTAGGGTAAGGAACTTTGTAAAAGCCAACTTTTTGTTCTATTGTTTGCTTTTGATCTTTTGGCACCACTTACGGATTTGGAAATATGCTGTGGAATGCGGTAGCTTTATGCCCAGATCTATTATTTTCCTTTAGACTTTAATTTCAAAGCTCCTTTTAACAAGGTTATTCTGACTTAGTCATGCCAAAATGCACAAGGCCATAAGGACACAAGGAGAAGAGAAAACTCTGGAATTTACGTGTAATCTTTCTGCCTCCCACACTGAGAGCCAGATAGGAATCCAACTGAAAGAACCAAAAAGAGAATTCTTGAGGGGAAAGGAGAAAACATGTGTTGGTCATCTCTTCCAATCAGAAGAATTTTCTACATGAGTTATTCTCTGCCCAAATCTTGGTGAAATGGAGATTTATTTTAATAAAGTAGATTTGTTATTTACTTAATCATCACTAAACATTGGCATTGATTGTGAGCATAACTGTGGTAATACCTGCAAAAGCATAATTTAAGTTATAAAGTGCAGTATAAAAATTAATTCTGTGATCCTTGATCAGTGAGGACCACAGTTTCCCCCTCAAATGCTTTCTGCATTTATTTTTTTTTAAACTCAAATGGATGAGGAAAGAGGGGGGGGAAGCCACATTGAAAGATATTAAAAGCCACTTCCCGTAGCTTTAAACTTTATCCACTTAAACTACAAATTATTCTGGGAAAAGATCTGTAAATAACTTTGAAGCCGAGGAATGCATGGGAAATTACTGCTTGTTTTTTTTTGGTTTTCGAACAAACTTCTTTGTTTTGTTTATTGGACAACACATGGTTAACTGGTTTGGAACATTAAGTTATACTGCAGAGACTGACCTGTATTTGGACACTATGCAGAACATGTTCAAAATAAGCTTTAGCGTGTGTGATATTGTAATTTATAATAAATATATACTTGGTCTTTTTCTGCCTTTCTGGCACATTGCTCCTGAAACCCTTGAAATCTACGTGATGAGAGACATAAAGGTGTCTTGTGTTAAAGAGGTGAGTTTTGGACCTGACCTTAGGGTGGGGGCTGGTTGCCAGGAGCACCAACTATGTGATTAGAGAGAGGCCTGTAACTTTCAGTCCAACCCCCTGAGCTCCGGGAAGGAAGAGGGGCTGAAGATTGAATCAATCCCCAGTGGCCAGTGATTTAATCAATAATGCCTATGCAATGAAGCCTCCATAAAAACCCAAAGGGACAGGATTTAGAGAGCTTCCAGGCTGCTGAATACAGGGAGGTGCTGGGAGAGTGGAGTGTCTGGAGACGGCATAGAAGCTCCATGCCCTTTCCCTATGCTTTGCTCTATGCCCTTCTTCCATCCGGCTGCTCCTGAGTTACGTCCTTTTATAACAAACTGATCCTCTAGTAAGTAAAATGTTCCTTTGAGTTCTGTGAGCTGCTCTAGCAAATCAGTCAGACCCAAGGAGGAGGTTGTGAGAGCTTCTGACTTACAAACAGTTAGTCAGAAGTACAGGTTAGCAACCTTGAGTTGAGACTGGCATCTGGAGTCCAAGAAGGGGGTCATGGAAACCTCCAATGTGTAGCTGGTGGATCAGAAGCACTGTAATAACCTGGGCTTTCAGTTGGTGTCCAAAGTGTGGCGAGTGGGGGTGGCAAAGTCTTGTGGGACCGTGCTCTCGACCTGAGGAATCTGATGTTATCTCTGGGTAGACAGTGTCAGAATTGAGTTCAGTTTTCTGACAGCCTGCTAGTGTAGGAGAATTGCTTGTTGGTATAGTAACACCCCACACTTCAACTGGAATTGGGTCCAGGAACCCAAAAAAGCATACCTGCAGCAAAAATAAGTACCCACAGGAAACTTATTACTATGGCTCTTATTTGTTTGGGAAAACCAAAGTATATTTACATATTTATAAAATATTTCAGAAGAACCTTTCAAAATAACATAATAGGAAAACTTGGAGCCAAATTACGACTGAAAGTAGAATAAAAATTTTAACAATATTAGATTATATATAAGAATATATAACCAAGTAACCGTTTATTAGAAAAAAATGCTGATTTTGGATTTGGAATGGATTATCTGGTTTGTGGATTTGCAGATTTTCATTTTCCTTCTCCTTTCATGTCTTATTGCCCAATGCTGTCAATTTTGTTGCTTACTAATAACTTGGTAAGTTTTTTTGCTTATACTGCTTCACTCTTTTTCTGAAAGAAAAGCAGAGGAATTATCAACATTAGTGAAAAGCTGGACGAATCAGTCTCATTTAAAGAAACAAGTTAAAACGTGGGCCCCAGCTACCTCCCTGTTTTTAGTGCACACAAAATATAAGTGCTTGCCTGTAAGAGTCACAAACACTAAATCCTAGCCTCTAGTCAGAATCTTCCATCCATACCCATCCAAGCATTTCTTGGGTTAGTAAATGCCCAGGCAGCTCTGGATGAGAAATTTAACTTGATTGGCTAACAAGAGAGTTTCTAGTAGATAACTTTTTATAACCATTTCCTCATTCACATTGGACATTTAAGAACCCGAGCTGTCAAAAACTCCACGGATTCCATCCAAGTCTAAAATCTGTATAATCCATGTATAGTAGATTTTAAATTATCATGATGAAGATGTTGGGAGAAGAAGGCTGAGCTTTCTTTCTAAGAGTGTCTCCTTAAAGTCTTGAGAAATCTGCAATAATCCCACTGAGACTAGGCACTTGCCTGGCTCTGCCAGATTGTAAGGATTCTGCATTTAAGACTGTTGGACTGTTGAATAAGCACCATTATGACCACAAAAAGAAGGTGTAATCAGAGTGCCAATTATATGCAATCCATGGGCTAACATGTTAACGAATGGGAAATTGCATTATCCTGCATTTCCTCTGTTCTTTGCATTGGATCAGGAGAAAGGAGCTCTCAGGTTAGCAAATCAATTGTTCTGTACAGTAACTTGAACTGTGCATGTCCCTAACTCTTAAGAGAGAAGTCTTGATATTATGTCTGCAGTGGTCTTCTTCCTTGCAAATCAGATTGATTCAAACTAATCAAATTTTATTTGAACTGCTCTACACTCAGTGCTAAAGATGCAATGATGACTCTATTAGGGCTCTCCAGAGAGACAATAGGAAATTCTCTCCCTCTTTTCTCTCTTTCTTTTTCTCTTTCTTTCTGTTGCCTTGACAGAAACATTGAGAATAATGTTTGATCAAATATCTGTGCACTGTGGCCTAGCCAAGTTCCCCTAAAATTAACAATTACAGTTATCAATAACTGAATTGTTGTCAAGATGTTGACAGTCTAGTGGGTGAGAGAGAAGTGCAATGCAAGAACAGTATGGTAAATGTTGTGATAGAAACACAGGTGCTAGGAGATCTAGTCCATTTTCAGGGGACAGAAAGACCTCCTGGAGGAGGTGACATTTAAGCTGATCTGGACCTGCTTACGCATAAACATTCCTAAGAAGGGAGAGGGTATAGAGAAGTGAGAGTTAGGGTAGATTGCTTGGTAGGCAGAGTCCAGACCCTAAGAAGAAAGAGAGCTTGGCTTATCCAGAGGGATGCAGATGCTGTTGCTCATGATGGTTAGAGCTTAGAATGCAAGGAGATGGGACCAATGAGCTAGAGAGATAAACAGAGGTTCAATCATGAAAGGCCCGGAATGCCATAATAAGGGATTTCCAGGTCACTGTTCCTTGTTCAGTAAGGTCCCTTCTCACTGCAAGGTGGGCTGGTACATTCTTTGCCCTGTTACACCTACCACCCAGGCAGACAATGAAGCTACCTAGGCCCACGCTGATGGATGAGTTCTGCCAACAGTCTCAACTCCAGTAAGACCAAAATCCAAACCCCCAGTGGCCTGTTGTATCATGTACCCCATGAGCTAAAGGAGCTCATCCTGTTACAAATGAGCTAATTCTTGAGAATTACACATCTCCGAAAGTTACACCTCCAAAGATTTCGACTATCCAGCCAGGAACAAATGAACTGCTATCGAAATGCTTTCCACCTGTCACGATATTGTCCATTCTGGATGAGTATTTGATGGTTTATCACCTTAATTAGTAAAAAGAGGATCCCACACATTCAACCACGATTCGCAGACTCTCTGCCCTGTGCAGAGCTGGAGCTGTGCTAAACGCTAAAGGTTAGAAAGATGAAGCTTAGTTTCTGCCTGGGGGGCCCTGTGCTCCTACGACACCGCAGCTCCCGCTAACTGCAGCAGGAGGCGGCGTTTGTTGGCAGGCTTCCGCACCAAATGCTTCTCCCCTCTTTACTAACCAAGTAACTTGGGGTAGAAAGTGAATCGTTTCCTTTGAGTCACCTAATAAGCATGACTCATAACCTAAGGGCTCAGATTTCTTTTCCCGTGAAGCGAGGATTGTCATATCTTCCTTGCAAAGATTTTTGTCAGTTACAGAAAGTATTTACACCGAAGCTAGCAAGGTGCCGGGCACAGGGCAGGCGTTGAATGACTGCTGCTGCTGTTGCTGACGACACTGGACATTTTTCACAGTGAGGAACACGGGGCGCTTATGCTTTGTGAGGAACTTTGAAGGCTGAACAGGATGTCGATAGGTAAAGATTTAGGATCATTCTTGGCTGAGCTTCCTGATTAAACAAAAGAGCAGGATCAGAAAGTTCAAGACACTTGACCAGAGGTAAATTCTCAAGAATACAGTTCTCAGGGGAAATGAAATGTCCGTAGAAGGCTGTTGCCACAGGCTAGGTGAGAGCCAGCCAAGGACGACCTGGCCCAGGACTGGGGCATGTGCATTTCTTCCGCTTAGATGTTGGGACAGGCTTTTGTGTAAGTCTAGGTGTATAAAGTCTGAGGTGGTGGTTTTGAGCATGTGATACCCAGAAGTGTGTCTTTTTTCCTTTTTTAAAAATTGATTTCAGGGAGAGGGAGAGAGATACAGAAGCATCCATGATGAGAGGAGAGTCATTGATCAGCTGCCTCCTGCACACCCCAGACTGGGGATCGAGCCCTCAACCCGGGCATGTGCCCTGGCTGGGAATCGAATGGTGATCTCCTGGATCCTAGGTCGATGCTCAACCACTGAGCCCTGCTGGCTGGGCCCCAGCATTGTGCCTTTGACACGTAATTTCATTTTTAAAATCAAAATGGCATTTGTCAAAGGAAGATCTGTCTCTTTCTCACAGTGTATCTCCATCTCTAAAGCCTAATGGTTTATAAACTGAACTGTCTCAATTTAGCCACTTTGTTAAAGCTTCCATTGTCTTAAAAAAAAATTAAATAAGCCAGTTCAAGAAATAGATTTAATTGAAGCGATCCACCCACATTTATTACTTTAAAAAGAGCTTTGTCTTTTATTCTTTCAGTAGATTTGGTCTTTTATAGAGATATAATATGCTTGAGGCTGTTTACAATATCTAAATGCCAATAATATTTGTAGCCTTGTATTAGGTGGCAATTGGGTAGAATATGTATTATATAAAAGAAGGTCATGTTATAGCAAATATATCATTTAAATTAAGTTGATTTTATATTTTCATGAATTAGATTCCATTTTCTGAAAATCGAAGGGTTTTACTTTTTTGTTTCACTGCATGCTTTTCTTCAGATTTCCAAGGGAAAAAATGTAAATATTTTAACTGTAATATTTTAGCCAATTGGAAATATATGTTTGCTATGTTAAATATATGTTGTTTCCCAATTTATCATATTTCTTTGTCTTTTCTGTGTGCGTAATTGGATTTTAATATGACAAATGTCATGGGAGGTTTTCTACCCCGAGAGATTTCCTGGCTCCAGTGTTTGAGAGCATCTGAAGTTGTCTGCCTAGTATTTCCTCAAAAACAGATGTACAGCTCTGTCTGGAAGTACCTTTGAGAAGCTAGGAACGCTTTCTATTGACACTAAATATTTGGAGACAGTAATTAACATAATAATGTTTATACCCAGCAATAACACTTTAATTTAAATAAACTCTTTCGGCCTGAGAAATGCTACAGTATCTGATTTGCTTCTATTCTGAAAACCATATATTTTCTGTCACTTAAAAACCTTCCAGAGCCAGAAAACATAGCTACTGCTCTTAATCTGTAAAGGAAGTTTTAATTTAACATCTTATTTAACAAGGCGCAAGACAGAAAGAATCAATTTGAGTCTCTTATCACAGTGAGTTATCATTTATTCCCCAGTGGGTCAGCTAATCGAGTTACTTCTCAAATGCACTGATTTCTAGAAAATCTTTTGGAATTTTGTTAATGGCTTTGACAGCCGTGGAAAAGGGAGTATTTGTGATTAATTATACCTTTGGGCCAAGGTCAATAGTAGATGATCCTCTTCTGTCTCATTCTATTTTTTTTGTTTGTTTAAAATATATGAGAATTATATTAAAGTCAGTTATGTAAGACCCCCAAATTGCATTCTCTTTCCCTGGAAATTCAGATTGTAGCTAGGCTTGCATGCGATTTGTCAGCATTCCACATATGCTCCCTTTCTCCTCCCTCTTTAAGCTCTAAGTGATCTCATCAACACTCATTGCTGTAAACACCACATTTATATCAAGGCTCTCAGATATAGATCTCCATCCAGAAATCTTGTTTGAACTCTAGGCTAATGTGCTTAAGTGTCAGCCTCGTATTTGAACATTAAGTCTCACAAGGATCTCAGCCATAAGGGTATCCCAAACCAGATCTTTCTCCCCCACCCCAGAGCACCCCAATTCCCATCCAAATCTAGCTTTCCAAATGGCAATATCTATCATTGGCCAAGTGAAAAAAATGGGCATCACCTTCCTCCCAGTCCTCTCACCCAACTCCTATATTAAAACCTTCACCAGCTCTGGCCCTGGCTGGTGTGGCTCAGTGGTTAGAGCGCTGGCCTGCAGATTGAAGAGCCCCAGGTTCGATTCTAGCCAAGGGCACATACCTCGGTTGCGAGCTCCATCCCTGCCCCAGTCAGGGTGCATGCCGGAGGCAACCAATTGATGTGTCTCTCTCACATCGATGTTTCTCTCTCCCCCGCCCCCACTCTCTCTGAAAAACAATGGAGAAAATATCCTCGGGTGAAGATTAAAAACAAACAAACAATCAAACAAAAACCCTACACCAACTCTGGTCAATTTTATCTCCAAGATATTTTTTCTGTCTTCCTGACCACTCCCTTCTTTCAAACCATTATCACCTCTTCATTAGACAACCACTTGTGTGTCCAAATTTTCACTTCTGGGAGGCCAATTCACTTTCCTTCTTAATTTTCCTTATTTCTGTTCTTCTCACTATAATAAGACTGATCACTTTAAAAACATTGAGAAATATTTTTAAAATGAGTAAATGTTTTTATGTAGAAACATCAGCTGTCTCTACTTAAAATCCTCCGAAATTTTCCCACTGTGCTTAGAATAATGGTGAGAGCCCGGCTGGTGTGGCTCAGTGGCTGAGTGTCGCCCCATCAACCAAGAGGTCACCGCCCAGTTTCTGGTCGGGGCACATGCCCGGGTTGCAGGCTCAGACCCCAGTAGAGGGCGTGCAGGAGGCCCCATCAATGTTGATATTTCTCTCTCATGGATATTTCTCTCTCTTTAACCCTCTCCCTTCCTGTCTCTCTAAAATCAGTAAAAACATATGAGAAACAAAGCAAAACAAAAACAAGAACAGAGTAATGATGCGATTACTTAGCATGACCTGTAAGGCCCTGCCACATGCAGGCCCTGCCTACCCTCCCAGCACACCTCATGCCACTGTCCCTGTTGTCCACTGTCCTCTAGTCACGCTGGCCTCTGCTAAGCTCCTCGATGTGCCAGGCTCTTCCCTGCCTCGTGGCCCTTGCTCCTGCTTGCACACCTTTGCCCCTCACACTTCACATCTCTGGTCCATCACTTAGATATTCACAGGGGCCGTTTTCTGTTCTAACATAGGTCTTCCTTCTTATTCTCTCCCAGAGAATCAATGTATCTACTATTTAATTATTGCTGCTTTTCTGGAACCTTTAGGTCCACGAAAGCAGGGGACACGGCTGGTTTGCTTACAACTACATATCTGGCACCAAATGGCATGCCTAATATATAGTAAGTACTCAGTATTTTTTTAAAATATATTTTTATTGATTTCAAAGAGAAGAAGGGAGAGGAAGAGAGAGAGAAACATCAATGATGAGAGAGTCGTCATTGATCGGCTGCCTCCTGATGCCCCCGACTGGGGATCAAGCCCGTAACCCGGGCATGTGCCCTGACCAGGAATCGAACCTCGATCTCCTGGATCCTAGGTTGAAGCTCAACCGCTGAGCCACGCCCGGCCGGGCAGTACTCTATTTTTGAGTGAATAAATGAATGAATATCCAGACTCCCCCCCCCCCCCCAAAAAAAAACAGGTGAAATCTTTCTCGGTGAAATTGTGTTATCACATTTTAAAAATTTTTTTCCTATTGAAATGTCTAGCTTTATTTAGGTTCTTATGGATTAATCGGGGTGAGGTAATAACATGTAAGGAAAATTAAATAGAAAATCTTCATAAGAAATGAAAGTTATACTGGCAAGAATCTTAACAGATAGGCTCTAACAGTCTACTTTAGTGTCTCAATCAGGGAGGAGCAGCTTTGGAGAGTGTTGAAGTCGATTGAGGCCTCAGACCTCATCTTCCTGTTGTTTTTTTTTAGGATAATTATGTAATGTGGTAGAGGTGATCACTACAATGGCAATCATATTACAGTATATAAATGTAACAAATTAACATGTTGTGTACGTTACATTCCATAATGTTATATGTCAAATATATTTCAGTTAAAAGAAAAACAAAAAACAAATGGCCCCTTCTCAGGCAAAGCCACCACATTTGCTATTATTAATTAAAATCTGTTGCTTAAATCTCCACTCTTCTTATGGAGTTAAGAAAGTCACTTGCATATTGTTGAAGGGAGGAGTCTCCCCTCTCTAGAGAGGCATGAGGATCTTGGATGCCTAAGTGGTGTGCATAAAATAGGGGAAAGGCCTTATCTTCAGCTCCTAACCTAACTGCAGATGTCTTCACAGCCTCGCCTGCCTGCACTGCCACTCGGGGAGAGGCTGTTCTGCTTCCCTCTGGCCAAGCTTGTGCAAAGGAATTCTTGCTGATGCCCTGAGCCTCGATGTCTGATGTCTAGGGTCTCACCTTTTCAGAAACTCAACAGTAATTTCTTTTTGAAAAGATGTTTTTTTTCCCAGGGGCAGGACCTGAATCACTCTGTTTCTCTTTGTCACCCTGTGCTGAGCTCCAGACTTTGGCTGTAATTATAAATTTGGATCCAGCTGACCCAAAGCACAACATGTAACTCTACCTGGCTGGGATTTGTTAATTCATGGTTTTATAAAAGACACAAATTATTATTGTAAATGATGAACCAACTATATGGATTTGGAAATATTGACATTTTGCTATACTATTGATAGAAATATAAATATTTATCACCACAAATAATATATGGTAAAGATCCTACTGCATGAAGGGTTTTTGTGAACACCCTTTGCATAAATGAATTCTCTCTCTCTCTCTCCACCTCTTATCTCTCTCCCCTCCTGTCTCTCCCCATCCAAATTCTACAGACCTGCTGCTTTTTTTCCTTTGACCATTCATCCCCCACTATACCCTCTTCTACCTCCCCCACCCACCTACAGTCCTGCTACTTTATGCCCCATGTCATTTTGTATTGAAATTATTTCCTTATACTGAGATCCTTAAAATGCATTAAAATTTTTAAATTGGAGGGCTCATCAATCGGATATTTATTTTTTTCTGCAGTATACATTTCCATTTCAGAATGCTTGAAAAATACTGAAAGATATAAAGAGGAAATGAAATAATCCCATACTCAGCAATAGCCATCAGATCCTTATTATACCTGCTTGATATGCCTAGTTCTTCAAAACGCTTTCTGTCGTTTAGCCATTGGCCAGAAATGATCTTTTCTTATGAATATGTGGAGCTTTACTGCTTTCTGGCCCTTGCTGAGCACACTCTGACTACTGCCTGTTGTCTGCTGGCCCTGAGGTGGTGGAGTGGATTCTATCTCAATTCCCTTTGGAAGAAGACCAACTTCCAGTGTGATTCCCACCAACAAAATGGTTTTCTACTGAAGAACAGCCAAGATTTCTTTTCTTTTCGTGGTTGATATTATTAAACACTGCCTCTGACTGTATTAGCTGTGCGACTAAACATTTTATCTTCACTCACAAAAACTGACACTTTAGGTGTAGAATTAATATTCAAAGTAAAATAGAAGCAATTCCTAATACAATGCATCAGCATGCATTATAAGTAGCTAAAAGTAGTGATTCTATAACTCAGTAATTCTCATATTACACCTGCTTCTGCCCCCAAGTAACCTCTTATGGCATGTAGCGTGAGTGAGGCACATCTTTGTTAAGTCAAAGAGGGTTGGGGGGTTTTTATTATTGCATTTTAACCTAGATTGTTGTAATTGATACAGCTCCCCTGCCACTGAAATTTTGAAGCACATGAGTGGAAAGGACATGCCAAATCTCAGGACAGAGCTGCCCCTGAGGTGGTGTTGCTTCATCTCATGGGATTGTCTGAAAGTTTTATGTCTTCATGGTAACGTTTAACTTGACATGCGGACTGTCAGTGCGCCCCTAGTTCTTTAGACACAGTAAAAAAAAAAAAGTTCTTAAACCTGGTGCATCATAGCAGCACCCTTTTTCCTAAGGAATGGTGTGAAGGAATTGGGAGAGAAGGGGTGTAACAGAGCTGGCATTACCCCGGCGTACCCACAGCTTATTGTACTCAATCAAAAAGGAGAAGCTGTATATTCAGTGACGCAGAAAAGTCCTCACCTTCAAAGAATGGAAATGCGCGAGCGCTGTTACGTCAAACTTCCACCGCAACACTTACCTGGAAAAAAAGAAATCGATTATAAATTAGAAGGAAATGATAAGAGGTGTTTTTTTAGAAGTACAAAATCTTAGGGAAACAAAAATATATTTCAATTTTTCAAAACAGTAGGATGGCAGAAACCTTATTATTATGATTTGTTACATAATTAGGAAAGTTAAGTAGAACCCAATGTGGGATTTAAAACAATTACACATTTCCCTTAGGTTAGATCATTGAAAAAAAATTTTCATGTCTCAGAAATCACTGTAAATATTCTTGTTGTCATGTAAAAACCTGCAAGATACCCAGAATTTTTACCTATCGTCTTTGAAATATAAAATTGTATGCTGACAATTCATCCAAGATTACCTGAATATTTTTGGTAAAATATATGACAGTATACTTGTATCTTGATGCCTTAAGTACATATTTAATGTTCAGATATCTTAGAGCCTAGTCAAGTACATTACTTTAAAACTGTATTACAATGAATTTTCAATCTTATTTAACATTTAATGATGTGATTTCCATGGCTGTTGTTTAAATATTGCTACTAGCTGAATTTGTTTTTATAGAAAAATGCAGTGCTATTAACTTCTCATCAGCCTTTCAGTTAGAGAAACTACAATTCTGGTATCTATGTAGCTTTTGCTAAGAGAGAATCTGTAAAATATTTTCATAAATTGATAATCATTAAGTACATGTTCATTGATTGGGTTGCAGTGGCTGTATTTTTGTAAAATTCTTTTAAAATTTCTTAAGGACTTTAAACTGTATTTTGGGCAGTCATTTGCTTTCAGTTTTCATGGACTTAAGTATTTCGCTCAGCAAGGTCTGTACATTATCTTTAAAAAAATAAAACAAAATTTTAAAAGGCCCTGGCTGGGTAGCTCAGTTGGTTGAGTGTCATCCCAAGATTGCGGGTTTGATCTCTGGTCAGAACACATACAAGAAGCAACCAGTGAATGCATAAAATAAGTAGAATCAACAAATCAGTGTTTCTCTCTCTCCTCCTTCCTCTCCCTCCCCCTCCCACCTCTCCCTCCCTCTCCCTCCCTCTCCTTCCTTCTCTCCCTCCTTCCCTTTCTCTCAGATCAATAAAAAAAAATTAAACTAAAATAACACTGCTCCAGACACATTGATTCAGTCTTTTAGTTCAGTGTAACTTTAACCTTTTATGTCCTTGTATACTTTTTGTAGCAAAATGTAATGCACCAAGATTTCCAGAAAGCCTAGTCATAGTTTGCAGATGATAATGCATGTGTGTGTTTAATATCTTCTGGAAGCAGCTTTTCTGAAATGTCTTTAAATAATAATGCCTGGTAGCCTGTCTTTAGTGGACTAAATGATTAAACTGCAACATTCCAGGTGTAACTATTTGTAAGGAAGTATATCACATTGACATTTTACAATCCAACATTTTATAACAGCTAAGCAGTGATGACGCCACAGTACTTACCTATCCAGCAGAGGATAAGTAACATGGCATATTTAGAAATCTTCAAGGAGGCTGTAATTGGATGGCACTGTCATCCCAATGAGATAATTAACTTGAAGTTTCATTACAACTATTTATACAATGTACCCTCAATCCAAGACTTTTTAATAGGCTTTTGCTATGCCATTGTTCTTAATAAGAATACTACTTAAGGTATATTTGTAGTCATATGTATGATAGTTACAAATTTAAAGTTGATCAATTAGTAAATTGTGTTTAGGCTGACACTTTTTAACCTAATTTATAAATTATAAATAACTTATAAGCTATTAGGGATTTGTTAAACCTGCCACAGTGATAAAACAGGAATTCATTTATTCTAGGGACTGCTTGTTCTTTTTTTTTCTTTTTTTTTTAATTATTTGAGAGAGAGAGGAATGGGGGGGGGAGAAACAGAGAAACATGGATTTGTTGTTCCACTTATTTATGCAGTCATTGGTTTCTTGTATGTGCCGGGACCAGGGACTGGACCTGCAACCTTGGGGTATCGGGACACAGCTCTAACCAGCTGAGCTCCCCAGCCAGGAGGGACTGATTGTTCTTAATTTCACTTTTAATCAAGTCTGCTTAAGAAGTAAACTGTGAAGGAGGCTGGGTGATTTGGTTTTGTTTTGTCTCAGACAGCAGCATACTTAAATCCAAAGTTGTCTAGCTTCTGTTGTGAACTATGAAGCATTGATGAACATTATTAGATCCCTGATGTGTACATCCTGTGAAAAAATCGGGGTCTAGCCTTGACTCTGCTGCAAACTAGTTTCCTGAATCGGAGCAGCTCAATCCAGCCCAGGCCGTTTCAACACCGACAAAAGGAGGCGGAGGAGGCGGCTGTGTCGGTGGTGCTGAGGTCGGCTGCAGCTTTGCCTCCTTTAGTCTCTAATACAGTTTTTTAAGTTGCCCATGTGGTTTTTAACATTCTTAGACATCAAGTTTGCTTTAGTTGATGAAGTGTTGATTTCTTAAAAAGAGTAATTATATAATTTTAATCCTAGGATAATGCTCCCACAAATCCAGGCCTGGTAAAACATTTACCACAATAATTGAACGTAATCACTCATTTGGGTACTGTCTTTAGCCATGCGCCAGTCACTAGCCTGTTTGCTTTCAGGTCCAGTCCCGTCTCCTGCCCTGCTCTGCTTTTCATGGGTTGCACACGGCAATCTGCGGTTCCCAGGCTCCCTTGCCAGGGCAGCCAGGGCAGCCAGGGCAGCCAGGGCAGCCAGGGCAGGGAGGCCCATACCAGCGTTCAAGCGAGAGCCTGCCGCGGGGAGTTTGGGAGGCTGAGGGCATCCAGCTGGGGCCTGGGGATCTGCCTCCAGGTTGGAGCCGAGGTCCCTTGCTATGCAGGCAGCCCCAGTCAAGGCGTGAGCGTGGTGGGGACGCAAGACCCCTCTGCGGGGAATCTGTGCTGGAGGAAACCGTCACAGCCTACACAACCCGAGTCCCTGCTACCCAAGGCTCTGATCTGCGTCCCCTCCTTTCACAGGCCTCATTTTAGCATTGGTCTGAAGGCTTTCCCTGCTACTCCTTTCCCTTCCCCCCTTTATCTTTCATAGGTAAATTTACCTCCAATAAATCTCTTGCATTTCGAAATCCATCTTGACATCTGCTTCCCAGAGGATGTGAACTTACACATCTGTCAATTACTTCTGACTCCATTCAGCCAAAGGAATATACTAGAGGGAGATTGGAAGGAGGGAGGAAGAGAGAAAATGGGGGAGACCGCCCCCGCCCCCTCTATTGGAGGCATGCCAGTAGTGGCTGCACATCCACTGTGTGTCAGCCCTGGCCAGAGGGCTACTTTTTCTGTGGTTTTCAGTTCCTGTCAAACTAACTGGCTTCTGGACTCCAGAAATACCATCTGCTCCCAACTACTTTAGGGGTAATAGGAACTTCCTGTTATTAATAACATCTTGGCTGCCTCACCATCCTTTATCCCAAAGACAACCATATGGTTAAATGTAGTTACCCAGCACTATCTTTTGCAGAATACTTTGGTGTCTTCCTGTTGCCTACCTGACATCTGGGTCGCTGAGGAAATGGTAGTTTCCTTAACTCTTTAGTAGTTTTCTCTCAAACTGCCTCCTGGAATTGGCTTTTTTGAGCCCTGCATCCTTGCTCTTCTGGTAACAGATCACCTCCCTCTTTTCTTCTAGAAAGTGTCCTTTCTCTCTCTAGTGGTGCCCAAATTGAGGCATGCACCACCACCCTCCCCAGTCATGGGGTTCAGGAATGAAACCCAGCCTCGGGCCTTCAGAATCCTTTCCCAGGAATTGCTAGGGATTCTGGGGAGAGAGGACTCTCCCTTTGAGCTGTGGCCACCAAGGACTATGCAACCCTGGACCTGCTGGGGAACATTTTCTGGAAAAAGCCTATCTGTGAGGGGGGGAAACATCAGAGAAGACTAACTTAAGAGATAGAGACTTGATAACATTTTTTAAGCTCCTGGATAAAAATGGAAAGAAGGCACTGTTACTGCAAAGTACAACCCAACTCACAAAACTCTCAAATTGTTATTTTATTTTTAATTAAAATTTTTTTTTTCAATTACAGTTGACATGCAATATTATATTAGTTTCAGATGTGCAGCATAGTGGTTAGACGTTTCTATAACTTATGAAATGATCCCCTTGATAAGTGTTTTACCCACCTGACATCATTCATAGATACAACTCTCAAATTGTAGAAGTCTTTCTCTTCCAGCCTGCCAAAAGGGAGTTTTGAGTGGCATTGTTGGTGGGAGGGGGAGGTTGTTGGAGATAAAATTAATTTGGGGTCAGAGGCATAGAAAAGGATACATCTAGGTATTTGGATGGTTGCTGAAGAGTGAGAGAACTTTGAAAACACCCAGCAGAAGCAGACTTACCTCCACGTGTTCACTTCTGAGTTTCTGGCCCTTTCTGCCAGCTATTATGTCTGCAACGTCCACTCTTTTTATTACATTGTGACAGATCATCACTAACTCTTTGAAGTCAGAGCCCTTTATTTTTGCAACCAGCCAGTGCTGACATCTGTAAGTAAGCTCCCTGGCTTCTTTGGGATTTTTTTTTAAACCAGATGCCATGAATTAGAGAAAAGGAGCTTGCTGAAGATTAAACTGTTTAAACATCTGTGGAAGTAAAACAGATTTTAAATGCCTATGAGCGAATTGTTGAAAATAACATCTAAACAATCCATGTTTTCCTTAATTTTGAATGAATTGCTTTAGTATATGTTGGGTTAATGTAGTCGAGTATTTACTCTTTGCCATGAATGGATATTCTGACAGGACCTCAACATCAGCTGGAACTTAAGATCAGTAATTTTTTCCCCAGTTTGAATAAATTTAACTATGCTACACGCTACATCTCCATGGCTTAATTATTTTATACCTAGAAGTTTGTACATCTTATTCTGTTACCTTTTTTTACCCATCCTCCCACCCACTTCCTTCTGGCAACCATCAGTTTGTTCTGTGTCTATGAGTCTGTTTCTATTTTGTTTTTATTTGTTCATTTGTTCTGTGTTTTAGATTCCACATATAAGTGAAACCATACAGTATTTGTCTTTCTCTGTCTCACTTATTTCACTTAGCATAATATGCTCTAAATCCATCCAAGTTGTCTCAAATGGCAAGATTTCATTCTTTTTATGGCTGAGTAATATTCCATTGTGTTTGTGTGTGTGTACATACATAACACACATACCACAACTTCTTTATAGATTCATCTATTCCTGGACATCTGGGCTGCTTCCATAGCTTGACTATTGTAAATAATGCTGCAGTGAACATAGAGATGCGTATATCTTTTTGAATTAGTGTTTTGGATTTCTTCAGATAAATACCCAGAAGTGCAGTTGCTAGGTTGCATGGTGGTTCTATTTTTAATTTTTTGAGGAACCTCCATACTTTTTCCAGAATGGCTGTGCCAATTTACAGTTCCACCAACAGTGTACAAGGGTTTCCTTTTCTCCACATTCTCACCAACACTTGTTATTTGTTGACTATTTTGATAATAGCCATTCTGACAGGTGTGAGGTGATAGCTCATTGTGGTTTTAATTTGCATTTCCCCAATGATTAGCAATGGTGAGCATCTTTTCGTATGTCTTTTGACCATCTGTATGTCTTCTTTGGAGAAATGTATATTCAGATCCTCTGCTCATTTTTTGATCATATTGGTTGATATTTTGATGTTGAGTTGTATGAGTTTCTTATAAATTTTACATATTAACCCCTTACTGGATACATCATTTGTAAATATCTTCTCCCATTCGGCATGTTGCCTTTTAATTTTGTTGGTGTCTTTTGCTGTGTGGAAGTTTTTTGGTTTGATGTAGTCTCATTTGTTTGTTTTTACTTTTGTTGCCCTTGCCAGAGGAGATATATTACATATCGCTAAGACCGATGTTATAGAGTTTATTGACTATGTTTCCTTCTAGGATTTTTATGGTTTCAGGTCTGACATTTAAGTCTTTAATCCATTTTGGGCTTATTTTTGTATATGATATGAGAAAATATTCCAGTTTTGTTTTTTAGATGTATCTGTCCAGTTTTCCCAACATCATTTATTTAAGAGACTGTTGTTTCCCAATTGTATATTCTTGATGCCTTTGTTGTAGATTAACTGACCATATAAAATGAGAGTTTATTTCTGGGCTCTCTAGTCTGTTCCATTGATCTATGTGCCTATTCTTATTTGTGCCAGTACCAAGCCATTTTGATTATTATAGCTTTGTAGTATAGTTTGAAATCAGGCAGTGTGATACTTCCAGCTTTGTTCTGTGTACACTTATAGATGCTTTTATACAATATATTTTATAATAATACTACGTTTGATAACAACAATGAAAAATATATATTTTAGCCCTAGCTCAGCTCAGTTGGTTGGAGCATCGTTCCAATGTGCCAAGGTTGCAGGTTTGATCCCTGGTCAGGGCACATATGAGAAGCAACCGGTAAATGCATAAAGAAGTGGAACAACAAATTGATGTCTTCCTCTCTTTGTCTCTCTCTCTCAAATAAATAAATAAATAAAAATAAAAAATCTTCTGTTAAAAAATATATATTTTATGTAGACCAAGCTTCCTTTTCTTCCAACCAGATTCTCTTTCTCTGTTTGCAGGGGGCTGAGCTGTTGAATGGTAAAATAGACTTTTATTTCCCATTTGTCTATCAGAGGGAGGGGTAGCCTGTGAACACTTCTGTAGGAATATCTTTGTCTTGCTAAATGCAACTTTTAAATGTCTATCTCCCTGGTTGACTGGGAGCTCCATGAGTGCAGGGATTGCCTATGACCTTTGCTCTGGTCTGTTCCCAGTGTCAGGACAATACCTTGCTCAGCATAGGTGCCCCAAACCTGTCTGGTAAAGCACAGCATTTCCCCATGAAAATATTATTGAATAAATGCATTCCTCAAGGTTTATACTCAGGCAAAATTCAAAACCTCAAATTACTTCTTGCTTTCTCTATGACTTTGGGTAAGTTACATCTCTGACTCATTTTTCTCATAATAAAATTTTCTTTATAAGGTTGTACTGAGGATAAAAGATAATTAGGTGAAATAATAAGCCTGGGACTTCCCATTTCAATGGTTGCCATTTCAGGGATCCTCTGCAGCACTGCAGAAATATAAAACTTGTCTTAAAAAGCTAAAATGTTTCTGCTGACCCTTTTCCCCCATCACATGACATGTTCAGGCACTCTTTCATGGTTGTTATTCCACTACAGAATTCAGTTGTATTCTGGGAAGGACTGAAGACAAAGTAGCTCCTAAACCCAACTATTTATAAACAAAAGTGTCATACAAGTTAGCAGCATACAAAGGAGAGGAAGAGGAAGGGAAAAAGCCATAGTGCTCAAACCTAAAAAGTGTTGATTTGTTGCGCCAGCGTGAGAACACCTAAGGGGCGGCCAGATCACACCTTTTCCCATGGTTCACATTAGATTTCAATAAACTTTCCACATCCATAAGGTATTATAATAACACGTCAAGGCAGTTTTAGATTTAATGGTGGAATGCACATTCTAGTGCAACGGAGATAAACTTTGAGCTGGGCAGAAATGAATGTCCTTTCCAGTTGAGATGAAACAGGAGGCACCGAAATTTCAACTGCTGTCAGGGCAAAGGAAAACAGTACCTGGCTGTTTGGGGATTCCTTTGGCACTGGCCTGTAATGAGGTGTAGGAAACCAAAGCCAGACGCATGTTGTTATGATTTTGCCAGCCAGACGAAAAATGTAACATAATTTTAGGTGTGTTCTCTTTTGAAATTATCCCCACCCTCTTGCAATTTCAAGATTAATTGGCATCTCCTAGATTGTTACTTAACAGGACAAAAATATTTTAGAAAAACAAAAAGAAAATGAAGTAAAAAAGTTCAATTTGTTCACCAACTAAAGCTTCACATTTGAGCTATGTAATTTTTATGAGGACATGAGATATTGAGATAGCCCGTTTTTTTGCAGAAGTAATTTTGTGTTTGCCCATTGCTGCTTTGTGTTCCACCTCTTGCAAACAATCCTTACTGCAAACTCTACCTTATGATCAAATTCCTTTTCCCTCCCTCTCTCCTCTCGAGCTCCATCCTTTCCTTCTTTTCAACAAGCATTTATTGAGCACTTACAGTTAGGTAGGTACTCCATTAAAAGCTTTTAATAATTTCTTACTCTTTGTAATAAACTTGGGGGGTAAATTATGTGTATCCCCTTTAAAGGAGCAATAGATACTAAAAATTAAGACAGAGAAGATAAGAAGCAGGGGGTGTGGGGCCAGACTTCATTCTCATGGTAACCCCAGGCTGTGTGTTCTTAAACACAGCAATGCTGTCTTCTAGTTGTATGCAAAGAACATCAACAGACCACAATAAATGTTTTTTTACATACATTAAAGGTGTGAGTAGTCTCATAAATCTCAGAAGCTTGCATCATTTTGCCAAACATGCATTTTTACAAGTCAGAGGATGGTTGAGCATTTTAATATGAAAGGTTGGAACCTTACCTTTCCAAAACAGCTCAGTTTGATTTGATGTAACATGTCTTAGTTTTCTACATTAAAATTGCAAAATGTTACTCTGATGGTTTTATAGGTCTCTAGGCAAGTAGTGAAGTGATGAAGAATGCAGAGCACATTAATGTGTAATTAAAAATACCTTCAGGTGGACTGAAAGGTACTCTTCCTTGCCATATGTTTACCAGTTGAATGGCAAGAGTTGGCATTGCTTAGCAAAAAACTCTTTTTGTTTTACCTACTTCTGCCTGTGTTCTTACTATTGTTTGAAAGAGTTTGCCTTAGCACAGAAAAAATCATGCACTGAAATTTTTACTAAACCAGTGTACTAATGAAACTTAGATATTTAAACAGACTGTCCAGACATGAAATAAACAGAAGTAATCTCTTTCTTATTTGTCCAATAATATTCCAGGTTATACAGGATGAATACGTATATGAAAACATATATATTACCTTGGAAAAATTTAACTACTTTTGAACTGGTGACAACAGTTATGCATATAGTAACTTGTTAGTTTTAAGTGTCATTGAATACTGTCTTGTAGATCTCAATCTATCTAGCGCAGGAGAAGTGTTCTCATCTCTTTCCTGCCAAGAAGGCATTGTAGGCACAGCTTTTTTTTTTTTTAATTGATAATATTGTCTGCTGCACATTTCAAAAGACTTTCTTGAGGCTTTGCCTTGTGTAAGAAGCAAGCTCCAGCAACTCCAGTTATGTAAACGATGCCAGAATTATATAATGTTATTTTTTTAAATGTTTTTATTGATTTTTAGAGAGAGAGAGAGAGAAGGAGAGGGAGGGAAGAAGGGAAACATCAATCGGCTGCCTCCTGCGTGCCCCTTACTGGGCATTGAGCCTGCAACCGGGGCGTGTGCCCTGAGCAGGGATCAAACCAGTGACCTCTTGGTGCATGGGATGATGCTAACCAACTGAGCCACACTGGCCAGGGCTATCTAATGTTCTTTTATTTTTCAACAAAGCAGAATATCCTCAGACTACAGGTGAATTCTCTAGGGAATTTTAAGGTTGCACAGAAAATTAGAAACTGTTAAAAACTAGAACCTCAAAAAGCATTACAGGAAAGTAAAGAATTTAAAGTGATTAAAGAAGTCTTTCCCTTTACTTCATAATTGTTACATGGTAAATGTTTGAGTTTAAGTTGTGTGTTATTAACACCAGAGAAATATACTTTCATATGGATGTAATGCCACAATTTGTGTATACATTTATATGTGTGTATGTGTGTGTGTATCAGTAGCTTGCTTCTTAATAAAGTACTGGTACATATATTTTGATACATATCTCTCCCTGGCCCCAATTCTTTATTCCCTTGGCACGTGAAATTCTTGTTTTGTCCAAATGTGTGAGAGGATCTGGGAATTTATGTGAGCAAAGGTGTGTGTTAAATTCTAGAAAAAAAAAGTTTGTTCCCTCCATCAGGACAAATTACACTGTATATGCATAGTCCTATGGAAAGAGCAGGGGCACCATGGTTAGACATACCTGAGTTCAACTTCCCCCTTTGCCAGTTATTAGCTGAATTACTTTGAGCCCCTACTTCCCCATCTAAAATGGGATGATCATCTTTATTACATAGGAGTGATATGAAAATGCATGTGAAATTAAATTAAATGAAAAATTAAAGCAGTTCCAAAGATAGTATAGCTGCTGCTGCTGCTGCTGATGGTTGTGATTCTGATGATAATGTTACTGATAGTGTTGATGGTGATGATGATAAAGCCCATTATTATGAGCTACGTGCCAGGCACTGTATCAGTTACTTTACGTGCACTCTTTTAAATCTCTGAGCAATCCCATTTACGCAATTTACTGTTCCCCATTTACACAAGGCAGCTAATTCTTGGGGAAATTAAAAAGAAAATCGTCCAAAGTATCACCATTAATAAGTGATGGGAATTTGAACCTAGATCTTTGTGACATCAAAACTTGTACTCTTTTTCACCATACTTATATGAAACCTCTGCTATTGTACTTGGTAGAGAGGATGTACTCAGTAGGAGTAGACACTTCTGTGTACATATATATATATATGTACACAGATTTCCCTAGAAGTAAAGATTTCCCTCTGTTGGTTATCCAATGGGAAATAGATTTTAAGATTTGAATGTCACCACATTGCTTTGTGACCTATACCAAAATCATTGCTGCTTATTATTATATTTATTTATTTATTTCATTTTAAAATTTATTATTATTATTATTTTGCTTCTTATTTTTATTACCCTAAATTTTCTTTAGATATTTCTTTCAAGTATTTTTTTGTTTTTGAATTTTTGTGAGTTTATTTGAGCCAAACTCTTGACAATTGCTGGGAAGCCAAAACCTCAACAGACCAAGATAATTCTCTGGACAATGGAAGTTTTGCACCTTTTTTTTGTTGTTGTTTTTAAATTTCTCTTTATTGTTGAAACTATTACAAATGTTTGCCTTTATCCCCCGTTGGTCACCTCTCCCCTGCTCTCCTCTCCCCAGGCCTTCACCCCACTATTGTCTGTGTCCATTGGTTATGCATATATGCATATAAATTCTTATGTTAATCACTCCCCACCCATTCATCCAACCTCACCTTCCCTCTGAGATCCCTCAGTCTGATCCATGAGTCTATGTCTCTGGATCTCTTTTGTTCATTGGTTTATTTTGTTCATTAGATTCCACATATGAGTGAGATCATATGACAAGTACTTGTCATTCTCTGACTGGCTTATTTCACTTAGTATAATACTCTCCGAGTCCCACCATGCTGTCTCAAAGGGTAAGGGATCCTTCTTTTTTATAGCTGCGTAGTATTCCATTGTATAAATGTCCGAGAAGATGCTTGATATGATTTCAGCCTTCTTGAACTTGCAGAGACTTGTTTTGTGTCCTACTATGTGGCTTATCTTTGAGAATGTCCCATGTGCACTTGAGGATAATGCCTATTCTGCAGCTTGGGAGTGGAATGTTCTGTAAATGTCAATTAAACCCATCTGATCTAGTGTGTCATTTAGAGTCACTGTTTCTTTGTTGATTTTTTGTCTGGAAGATCTATCCAGTAAAATCAGTGGGGTTTTAAAGTCCCCCTACTATGACCATATTGCTGTTGATCTCTCCTTTAAATTCCTCCAGAAGTTATTATTTATTTATTTACTTACTTATTTATTTATTTCCAGCCTGTGTGAGTCTTTTGTTCTGAGGTTGGTCTCTTGTAGACACCATATATTTGGGTCTTGTTTTCTTATCCATTCAGCTACCCTAAGTCTTTTGATTGGGAAATTTAATCCATTTATATTCAAGGTTATTATTGATAGATGCTTATCTATTGCCATTTTATTTTTTTATGCCTATGTTCCACATTCTCTCTATTTCACCGTCTTATTACAACATCTCTTTAACATTTTTTGCAATGCTGGTTTGGTGGTGATAAATTCCTTTAGCCTTTTTTTCTCTAGAAAGCTCTTTATTTCACCACCTATTTTGAATGATAGCCTTGCTGGATAGAGTATTCTTGGTTTCAGATCTTTGTTTTGCATTACCTTGAATATTTCATGCCATTCCCTTCTGGTGTGTAGAGTTCCTGATGAGAAATCAGCTGACAGCCTTATGGGAGCTCCTTTGTGGGTAACAGCTTACTTTTCTCTTGCTGCCTTTAAGATTCTCTCTGTCTTGAATTTTTGGCATTTTAATTAAGATGTGTCTGGGTGTGGGCCTCTTTGAGCTCCTCTTGCTTGGAACTCTCTCTGCCTCCTGAAGTTGTGTGACTTTTTCTTGACCAGGTTAGGGAAGTTTTCTGCTATTATTTCTTCAAGCAAATTCTCTATCCCTTGCTTACTTTTTGACCTCTTCTGGCACTCTTATGAAGTGGTGATTGTTACATTTCATGTTGTCCCACAGCTCCCTTAGACTGTCCTCCTGTTTTTTAATTGTTTTTTCTTTTTTGATCTCTGATTCAGTGATTTTTTTTCTACCCTGTCTTCTAATTCACTGATCTGATCCTCAGCTTCCCCTAATCTGCTATTTATTCCTTCCAATGTTTTTTTATTTTTTATTTCTACTATGTCATTCTTAATTTGCTTCATAGTTTCTATATCTTTTTTCATGCTGTTGAGCATCTTTATGATCAGTATTCTGAACTCTATATCTGATAGGTTGCTTATCTCCACTTCAGTTAGCTCTTGTCCTGAAGAATTCTTTTGTGCTTTCATTTGGGGCTTGTTTTTTGTCTCCGCATTTTGGCTGCCTGTTTGGATTTGTTTCTATGTATTAAGTAGATCTCCTAGGATTCCAGTCTTTTGGATGGTCTCTGGTGCAGGCCAATGTCAGATGCTGTTTGCTGCTGGTCTTAAGTACCCTGTTTGAAGTTTTCCACACTCCACAGCTTATGGTTTCTTCTGCTGGAATTGGGTGTGTTTGGAAAGGACCATGATGTGCACCAAGGTCTGCTTATCCAAGCCCTGGGTCCAGAAGCAAATCAGGCAAAGACTCAAAGCACCCAGACGCTGTTAGTCTATTAATAAGCCTCAGGCCATAGAAACTCCACAAGGTGGGGCAGCTGATTATTATCAGTCTCTTAAGGAGCTTTAGGTTGTAGAAAAACTATGGGGTGGGGCCAGAGGTTTTCCAGCAGGATGGGGCAATTGCTCCCCCTCCCCCAGGCAAAAACTGCTTAGAAGGTAAATGTGTGCCTGAGAAAGATGTCCTCTGCAGTATGGGGGAATGACTCGGCATAGGAATCCAAAGGGGTGCCCTCTGAGCTCTTTCTCCACAGCCCACAACCCTAGATTCTTCTCACACAGCTACAGTCTGCTCTGCCCTCCCTCTGCTGGAGCCCAAGGTGAGGGGCTGCACATGAAACTTCAAAATGTCTGTTGGCTTTTTAAGAGGGTGCCTGCATTTCCAGCTGTCTCTCCCTGGCAGACAGAAATCCTGCTGCTTTTCACAGCCAGATGTTATGTGGGCACCTGTCTCAGTTCTGGTGCTCTTGGCTGGGCTGCCCAGAATCCTCAGTGGGAACCCCCCACAGTTGAGCTATCCCTCCAGACCTTCAGCTGCTGCCTGTGGGAGCCCAGCCAGCCCTGTCTTGCCTCTGTATTTCCTACCCATCTCTATGTTGTCTCCATTTTTCCTCCTTGGTCATGAGGGTGCTCTCCAGCTAGTCTTCAGTTGCAGTTGATTATTCAGGATGGTTTTTCTATATTTTAGTTGTAATTCAAGTTTAGTCCTGGGAGAGAGTCTGTGGCTTCCACTCAGTCTGCCACCGTCTTAGATCTCTCAAGTATTTTTTATATGAAGACACTGATTATAGTACTTCAACTTTTCAATCAGTAGTGACCACAGAGAAGGAATAATGAAAATCAGGCCTCAATACCATTGAAGAATCTTGGTGTTTCTGAGCTGCCCTAGGTTAATACTATGTATAATATCTTCACATTTTTTATTACTTTTAATAAAGATATTTTAAAAGCTACAAGAGAAAAAAGAAAGAGTAAATGTGGGAGGGTTTTGTCAACTTTTTCAGATAATTTAAATATAATAATTTAGTAAATAAATACATCTACATAATAATCTTCTTAGTAAATAGTTTCTTCTTCCTCCTGTAAAAATATAATTAACAAATATTTAAAGAATACTAATAAATATTACAATTATTCTGCCCACATTTGAATTTGTATGACATGCTTTTCCTATATTATAGTTCATCTTTTTTAATAAAAGGACAATTTTAAGATAAAAAATATTAATGAAATGGAGGCCAAGTTATTTGCCTGTCTGGAGCACATTCATGCCTCAGTAAGCGTGTGAAGGTTACCACTGGAATTATCAACTAGGGAGTTTGTTGTGTGTGTGTGTGTGTGTGTGTGTGTGTGTGTGTGTGTATGTGCGCTCAGAGAAGTCTAGGCTATATACATAACTCTGAAAGCCACTGATGTAGGGATGAAAAATCCAAACCATGGGACTTGGTGGAGTTATATTAGCAGAGAGCTCATATAGATTAGGGAAAAAATGATATCTATAACCAAGCTTGGTGGAACTGTAGTATTTAATGTTTAAGTAAATGAGAAATAGACTAGCAAACTGAAAAGGAGTGGGCAGAGAGGTAGGAAGAATTTCTCAGAAGATTGGGCAAGAGTGTACTTTAGAGATAAAGGAGTGGCTAATTGAATGCTGCTGAGAAGTTAAAATGAGGAAAAAAATGTTTAGATTTAGCAACAGACAGATCATCAGCAACAGATAGATCATCACCAGACCTTGTGCCCTAGACTGCCCAGTGAAAGTGCCCTAGTCATTGATAACTTTAGGAATGATCATTTCACAAGAGTGATACAAACAGGAGTTAAACTTGAATATATTATAGAATGCATAGGAGGTAAAGAAATGGATACATTAAGGATAGATAATTTCTTGAAGTAAAACTATAAAAGGAAGGAGAGAGTAGGACCATGGATAGAATGAAATGTAAGGTCAAAGGATTTTTTAAAGGTAGAAGACAGACCTGAATATGTCTCATGGGATAAAGAAAGTGGAGAGATACCAGAAAGAAGAACACACAAAGGGACAAGTGTTCTGAAAAGGATCCAGAATACAGGAGGCAGTTGGGTCATTAAGAGGAAGAGGGGCACTTTAACAACTGCAACAGGTGGGGGAAGAAGGTATAGCAGTGCAATTGCTAATATAGACGTTTGCTGATGGAAAGTTAAAGTATTTACAATCTGTTGACATATTTCCTGTAAAGTAGGATGTGATAATGTTTGCTGAGAATGAAGGGGTGAGGTGGAGGTGTTATGGATTGAAGTGAGTAAAGAAGGTGTGAAAAGCTAATGTATATGCAGTGTTTGAGTGAGAGATGAATAAAATCCTGCAATAGAATTGCTTGACAGTGTACAGGGCACAGCTGAAGCACATGACCAGCACTTATAATGACACCAATTTGTCTTCTATGTGATTTGCTCCAGCAATACACGGTTTCCTGGTGTTAAGCACAGATAAGGTAGATGTGTCGTTTTATACAGAGATAAAGTTTTGCCAGATAGATGCATTAAAAGGACGGAGGAACAAAATAAGATGTAAAAATTGCCAATACAGTGATTGAAATGATAAGTCATGAAATCTAAACTTGGGAGGGGCATAAGTGAATCCAGGATGGGGTTTATGGATGGGGGGGAAAATAAAGAAGACAGTTTTCCACTGTTGAGGTCATGATAGAAAGAGGTAGACCAATATGATGAAAAGATTAGACTGTGGTCAGAATCTGAGATGTTTGAATTAGTGATTTTGAAAGTAGAAGTAAAGCTGTCATCATCAACAATATAATTTACCTACTCTCTTATGATAAACATAATCAGGCACTCCTTTCTCATCTCCATCCTAGATCTGAAGAACTCAGGAAAGCAAGTCATTCAAAATACATACTTGAATATTTTGCTTCCAACATTTATATGTAATTCAGAAATTTTAAGATGTTGGATTTTCTTTGGAAATCTGTCTTTCCCCCACTCCCAGCTTTATTGAGATATAATTGACATATAACATTGTGTAAGTTTAAGGTGTACAACATGGTTTGATATGTGTATATATTGTGAAATGATGACCACAATCAAGTTAATTAACACATCTGTCACCTCACATAATTACCTATTTTGTATGTGTGGTGAGAATATTTAAGATCTATTCCCATAGCAACATTCAGGTATGCCGTGCACTATTGTTCTGTAATCACCTTACTGTACATTAGATTCTCAGAACTTATTCATCTTATAACTGGAAGTTTGTACCTTTGACCAATATCTCCTTCTTTCCCCTACCCTCCAGGTCTGGCAACCACAAATCTCTCTGTTTCTGTGAGTTTGGTTTTCTCAGATTTCACATATACTTGAGGTTGTCAGCATTTGTCTTTCTCTGTCTTATTTCACTTTGCATGATGCCCTCAGGATTTATCCAGGTTGTCACAAATGTCAGCATTTCCTTCTTTCTCATAGCTGAATAATGTTCCATTTTATGTATATACCACATATTCTTTATCCATTCATGCATCAGTGGACACTTAAGTTGTTTACATGTCTCGGATATTGTAAATAATGCTGCAGTGAACATGGGGGTGGAGAAGTCCCTTCAAGACAGAGATGTCATTTCCTCCTTTGGGTATAAATCAAAATGGTATTGCAGGATCATGTAGTAGTTCTACGTTTAATTTTTTGAAGAATCTCTATACTTTTCATTGTTGACTCCACCAATTTACATTTCTAGCAACAGTACACAAGTGTCCCTTTTCTCCACATCTTCATCAACACTTATCTTTTGTCTTTTTTATAATAGCCACTCTAACAAGTATGATGTGATATCTCATTGTGGGTTTGATTTGCATTTGCTTGGTTAATGATGTTGAGCATCCATTCATGTACCTGGTGGCCATTTTTGTGTCTTATTTGGTTAAATGTCAGTTCAGTCTTTGGCCCATTTTTTTTCCTTTTTTTTTTTTTTTAAATACCCAAGGATATGTTTATTGCTTTTGAGAGAGAGAAAGAAAGAGAGACAGAAAGAGAGAGGGAGACAGAGAGAAACACATTGATGTGATAGAGAAACATCGATTGGTTGCCTTCTGTACATGCCTCAGCTTGAGTTCGAATCAGCAGCCTAGGTATGTGCCCTGACTGGAAATCAAATCTACAACCTTTTTGGTGTATGGGACAAGGCTCCAACCAACTGAGCCACCTGGCCAGGATTGCTAATTTTTTACTTGGATTATTTGGGCTCCTTATGTATTTTGGATATTAACCCCTTAACAAATTTTTCTTCCATTTTACAAATATTTTCTTCCATTCCATAGGTTGCCTTTTTATTTTGTTGATTTTTTCTTTTTCTTTTAAGCTGTATAGAGCTTTTTAGTTTGATGTATTACAACTTGCTGATTTTTGCTTTTGTTGTTCGTGCTTTTGGTATCATACGAAAATTATCATTGTCAAGATCAATGTGAAGGGGGTTCTTCCCTATGTTTTTTTCTAGGAGGTTTATAGTTTTATAGTTTCACGTCTTATATTCAAGTGCTTAATTCAAGTTAAGTTTCATGAGTGTTGTAAGATAAGGGTCCAGTTTTATTCTTTCACATGTGTATGTCCAGATTTCCTAGCATTATTTATTAAAGAGGCTATTCCCCCCCCCCCCCAATAATCATTCTTGGATCCCTTGTCAAATATTAGTTGAGCATATATGTGAGGTTTTTTCTGGGATCTCAATTCTATTTCATTGGTCTATGCATTTGTTTTTATGCCATACTATTTTGATTACTATAGCTTTGAAATACAGTTTGAAATCATGAAGTATGGTGCTCCTGAAATTGTTTTGAATATTTGTGGTCTTTGTGATTTTATATGAATTTTGGGATTTTTTTCTGTGAAAATTCCATTAGAATTTTGATAATGATTGCATTGACTCTTTATATCATTGGGTCATATGGGCATTTCAACAATATTAATTTTTTCAGTCCATGAACATGGGATAAATTTCCATTTATTTGTGTCTTCTTCAATTTCTCTCATCAATGTCATATAGTTTTCATTACACAGATATTTTACCTCCTTGGTTAAATTTATTCCTAGGTATTTTATTATTTTTGATGCAATTGTAAATAGGATTGTTATCTAAATTTCTCTTTCTCATTTCCATACACTGTTATTGTATGGAAGTGCAACTGGTTTGTGTATATTGATCTTGTATCCTGCAACTTTGCTGAATTAATTTATTATTCTAGTAGTTTTTTTGTATAGTCTTTAGGGTTTTATATATTAATATTATATCATCTACAGAGATACTTTTACTTCCTTCTTTATGATTTTGTTGCCTTTTATTTCTTTTCTTTGTCTAATTTCTCTTTCTACAACTTCCTGTACTAGGTTGAAAAGAAATGGTGAGAATAGGTATCATTGTCTTGTTCTTGATTTTAGAAGATAAGCTTTTATCTTTTCATTGTTGAGTAAGGTGTTATCTGTGGGCTTGTCATGTATGGCTTTTATTATGCTGAGGTACATTCCTTTTATGCCTACTTGTTGAGAGTTTTTATCGTGAATGAGTGTTCAGTTTTGTAAAATGCTTTTTCTGCATTTTCTGCATTATTAAGATGATTATATGATTTTTATCTTTCATACTGTTAATGTGGCACATAATATTATTTGTGTCTGTTGAACCAATTTTGCATTTCAGGGATAAATCCCACTTGATCATGGTATGTGATCCTGTTGATGTGTTGTTGAATTCTGTTTGCTAGTATTTGTTGAGGATTTTTGAATCTACAGTCATCAAATGAATTGGTCTGTAATTTTCTTTCTTTGTAGTATTCTTATCTAGCTTAGGTAAGAGGATAATGCCGCACTCATAAAATGAGTTTGGAAGTGTTCCCTTATCTTTAAATTTTTGGAAGAGTTGGGGAATTGGCATTAATTCTTTAAATGTTTGTTAGAAGGAGAATTTCCATTTGAACCAGTGATCCCACTTCTAGGTATATATCCTAAGAAGCCTGAAACACCATTCAGAAAGAATATATGCACCCCTATGTTCATAGCAGCATTATTTACAATAGCTAAGATTTGGAAACAGCCCAAGTGCCCATTAGTAGATGAGTGGATAAAAAACTGTAGTACATT
Organism: Miniopterus schreibersii; assembly: GCF_964146895.1. Lineage (NCBI taxonomy): Eukaryota > Metazoa > Chordata > Mammalia > Chiroptera > Miniopteridae > Miniopterus > Miniopterus schreibersii. Next base: position 114,088,992 of record NC_138102.1, on the reverse strand, counting down.
TACACCATGGAATACTATGCAGCTATAAAAAAGAAGGTTCTCTTACCCTTTGAAAGAGCATGAGTGGACCTGGAGAGTATTATGCTAAGAGAAATAAGCCAGTCAGAGAAAGACAAGTATCACATGATCTCACTTATATGTGGAATCTAATGAACAAAATAAACTGATGAGCAAAATAGACCCAGAGACATTAAAGCATGGAACAGACTGATGTATATCAGAGGGAAGGGGGGAGGGTGGGAAGAGATTAACCAAAGAACGTAATAGGCATATATGCATAACCCATGGACACAGACAACAATGCAGTAATAGCCTGGGAAGGGCACGGGAGTGGGGTGGAGTCAGTGGGGGGGAAAAAGGGCACATCTGTAATATCTTCAACAATAAAGATAAATTTAAAAAATATCATTTAAAAAAAGTAATTTTATTCAACCTTAAAAAAAGAAAAAGAAATCACCTGTGAAGCCATCTGGCACTGAGCTTTTCTTTGGTGGGAGATGTTGATTAATTGATATTGCTGTGCTCAGATTTTCTATTTGTGATTCAGTCTTAGTAGGTTACATGTTTCTAAGAAAGTATCTATTTCTTCTAGGTTGTCTAATTTGTATAATTGTTCATACTCATATCATACTCTTATGATCCTTTTTATAACTGTGGTATCAGTTGTAATGTCTCCTCTTAAATTTACAATTTTATTTGAGTCTTCTCTATTTATTTTAGTTAATCTAGCTAAGATTTGTCAATTTTGTTTACCTTTTCAGAAAACCAGGTCTTAGTTTCATTGATCTCTTCTAATATTTTTCTGGTATCTATTTTATTTATTTCTGCTCTAATCTTTATTGTTTCCTTCCTTCTGCAACCTTGGTCTTGGATTGTTCTTTTTTTGGTTTCTTGAGGTATAAAGTTAGGTTGTTTATTTGTGAAATTTCCAATTTCCCTGATGTTGTTGATTTCTGGTTTCATACTAAACAATATTTGATATGATTTCAGTCTTTTAATTTGTTAAAACTTATTTTGTGGCCTAACAGTGATCTGTCCTGGAGAATGTTCCATATGCACTTGAGAAGAATGTGTATTCTGCTGTTGGGTAGAATGTTTTGTAAATGTATTTTATGCCCATTTGCTACATAGTGGTGTTCAAGTCTACTGTTTTCTGTCTAGATAATCTATCCAGTGTTGAAAATGGGTATTGATGTCCTCACTATTATCAAATTGCTGTTTGTTTCTTTCTTCAGTTCTGTTAATATTTGTTTTATATATTTAGGTGCTCAGATGTTGAGTGCTATATATTTACAATTATATCTTCTTGATTAATTTTCCCCAATATCATCATATAATGACCTTCTTTGTCACTTGAGACACTTTTTGACTTAAAGTCCGCTTTGTCTGATATAAATGTAGCCATGTATATACTCTCTGAGTTTACATTTGTATGGGATATTTTTCTCCATCTCTGCACTTTCAGCCTGTGTGTGTCCTTAAAGCTAAAGTGAGTCTCCTGTAGGCAGTATATAGTTGGATCTTATTCTATATGCACATATGCGTAACCCATGGACATAGACAATAATGCGGTGAAGACCTGGGCCTGGGAGTGGGTGCAGGGTGGAAGGGATCAATGGGGAAAAAAGGGGACATCTGTAATATTTTTAACACTAAAAATACATTTTAAAAAATTTAGTTTACTTTGTATCTTTTGATTGAATAATTTAATCCATTTACATGTAAAGTAATTAATGAAAGTTAATTAATGACTTACTATGACCATTTATTAATTGTTTTCTGACTGTTATATAGTTCCTTTGTTCTTTTCTTCCCCTCTTACTGTCTTCCTTTGTGATTTGGTTATTTCTTTTTGGTGACATGCTTTAATTTGTTTCTTTATCTTATTATATGAAATAAAAAGATCATGCTTTTGTAGTAAGGTTCTGATTACAGAAAATTGTCTGCCTGATGTCTATGCCTTGCACATGAGTATTATGGGGTTGTTGAGATGCCTCTTATAGGCACATAGTTTGCAAATGTCAATTTCCTTCTCCTGTCCATGTTCGTCTAATTCTTTTATAGTAAAAAGGAAAGAGATTTTTTTTAAGGTTTGAAAGTAAAGATTAAAACCAAGAGAGAGAAAAAAAATAGTATTCCCTTTCTTTATGTTCCTCAATGCCTTGCATTGCTATCTTTATGTTTGAAGAAGTAGTCACCTCCTCCAGTCTTTACTGACTGGCTTTGGCAGAGAAAGAACTTTACTAGCCTGTTCAGTTAGAGATTGTGAGAGTCTCTCAAACCTTTTATATAAATGCACCCACTTTTATTGTTACCGTTTAAGGGGAGGATGTCTTAGGATTCTGTGCCTTCTTCAATCCTGCAAAGCCAGGCCAGGTGCTGAAAGCCTCTCATTTATTTTCCCTAGGGCAATGCCCTGAAGTGTTCAAGGTTATATCTTTCCCAATGCTGTTGAGTCAAGCTGGCTACTAAGATCATCTGCTACTGAGGTCCATGTGCCATCTGCAGGGACTTGCACATGCCCTCTGTGTGGGTACATGGGGTGTAATACATTGGGCTACATGGGGTGCCAGCCATGGGATTGCATGAGGTATACTGAGGTTGCACGTTGGTTGGTTGGTTGGTTGGTTGGTTGGTTGGTTGGTTGGTTTTTTGGTTGGTTGGTGGGGTTGTCTACAGGCAAGTTGTCCTATGGAGTTCATGAGGGAACCTCTTGGTGTTGTCCCAGAGCTGATTAGCAAGATCCACACCCAGCTATTGAGATTTGTGCCCTAGTAGTTATGAGTTCCTACCTGTACTCTCTGCTTTTAGCTGCCTCTGAGTGATTGAGCCAAGCCCATTCTTTTAGCATTTGGGGTGAAGCTGGACAGAAGTAGTCCTCTTGGGCTACATCCCACAAAGCTGAGAAAGGTAGGTGCTCATTCTGCTCTCACTTTTCCCAGTGGAAGAAATTGTGGGCCAAGGAAGCCTCGCTTGGCCCTGAGCTTTGCTCTCTCAGCTGGACTCTGGGGCTCTCATCCAGGTATTCTCATCTGGATGGTTGCCAAATCCACGTTTTTGTTGGGAGATGGGGGCTGGAACCTCATATTCTACCATCTTGCTGATATCTTCCCTCTAAAAATCCTATTTAGAAGTGTTCCTGAATTGTTAAAATAATAATAGTAATCAGTACTTAACAGCTGACAAAGTGCTTTTCATGGACTGTAATTGTTTAAATTCTTAAAACATCTCCCTGAAATAGATAGTATAATTTCCACTTCACAGAATATTTAACCATAGTCATAGAATTGAAGTTAAGACAAATGCCTACCATAACTAAACACAAAACCCATATCTAAACCTTGGTCCTTTGTTATTTAAAACAGTGCCCTTGAATTTTGCCATGTTTTCCTAGTAGATAACATATATTTTGATAGTTAATTGAAATGAGAAGGTTAAGAAAATATTGTTTGAATTTTATAATGTTAAAAGTCTGTTTATAAAACATTTGCTTTAATATTTATTTGGTTGACCCTCCAAGAAAAGCCATCAAATGCCTATAAAAATTTTAATACTTATTCACACAGACTGGTGGTTGTGGCAAAAATTATTTTCATTACTCTTAAAGTATTTTGGAACTTATGTGATGTGGGTCAGTGCATTTTGTCTGTGAAACTTTTACCTCTCCAAAGCACTATGCAGTCAATACTGGCATGGGATGCTGGATGTGATGCTGAATTTTAAGCGCCTCCTTATTAAATTTATTCAGGAAAAACAGAAAATGTGCCTTGCTAGGAAGGCAAGAACATGTGCTGTTGAAGTATGGACCCATGCTACAGTAACATACAATTCCTGTGCAGGATTATTAGGCTCCTTGTGAGGAGCAGACAAAATCCAAAGGGCAAAGATTCTATTGAATTTTGCTAAGAAACAGCCAACGAACAGCCAGCTGGTATCCACACTAGATACAAGAGGGAAACAAACTTCATTTCATTCTGCAATCAGCATAAAGTGTTTTTTTTAATGGAATAACTAACGAAAAGTTGTAGTGCCCTATTTTATACACCTTGCCGCTTTAGTTACTGGCAAATTTAGAGGTAGTTATTTTGGGTTTGCTTGTCTAAATCCTGAGCTAGTAGGCACTTGTTGATCATTTGTCCGTTTAAAGTCAACTGTACAGAGCAGAGTGGGAGGCGTGGATTCACCGGGACACGGCCTGGGAACTGCTGCGGCGTCGGCCAGCAGCGCTGCTGGTGGCTTTGTGGCTGTTGCATTGCTGCTCGCGGATCTAGAGCAGTTTAAAACGAGGGTGTTTCCCAAATAAAGGCTGTAATTGAAAACCTGCTCATCCTTTTTCAGTCTCCTGCTAACGGAACTTGTTAATGATTATTCAGGTTCATGAAAAATGAATATTATTTTTGGCTGCCGTGAATATTCCAGAAAAAGGATATTGCAATCATCTCTTTGATTCCATGACTAATACCTAAATCTCCTCCAAATCCCATATGAAGGGCTGTTTATCCCACTCCTGGAGGCTCACTTCTATTCTTAAATCGAAATCCAATCTTCCTCTTAGCAGGGGAAACTTCTTTCTTTCTCAAAAAAAAAAAAAATTCTTACTATTTTTGAGGGTGTATTTTTTTCCTATGTGTGTGTGTGAGAGAGAGAGAGCTCTTTCCTTTTCACCAACACACACTTTTGTACTCATTGTAATGATTTGAGTGTCTGTTCAAAGCCTGATTCTGTCTTTTGTCTAAATTCCCACCATGATATTCTGTTCCCAATATCCTCCTATATTTGTGTTTTTCAACCAAGGCCGTGCATCAGAATGAGCTGCGAAGGTTTCTAAAACAGATTCCTAAGCCGTAGTATCCTAGTCAGGTTTGTAGTTAGAAGGTCAGAGCTGGAGTCAAGGCTTTCACTTTTAAAAAATGTCCACAGATCATTGCTTACTGCTACGACCTTCCCCAAGAGTTGGCTTCATTCCATCTCTGGCTTCCACTCCACCTTCATCTAATCTGTTTATCAACTACCTGAGCCACAGCTCTTATGATACAAAAATCAAGATTGCACCATTAGAGCCAGGACAGAAACATCAGAAAAAAACAGCATCATTTATTAGTCATAGGCTTATAAACTTACTATTGTGAAAATAAATGGGTGTTTATATTTTGGTCTTCTGTTTTTAATGTTATTAAAAATGATTAGGAAAATGAGTATATCAAGAAAAGGCTTTTAAAATAGCATATGAAACTTGTTGAAATCCTTAAGTTAGGGAGGGTTCACAAAATAGTAAATATAAATACATATGACATATTTAATTACACTTTGGCTCCCATCTGACTCAGTAAGTCTGCAGGAGGCCCAGGAATCTGCATGCTTAATAACCACGGAGGGCACAGGTGGTCTTTGGACCACAGCTTGAACCAACTAACACTGTGCATCTTGGTTTTCACCCTGATTTTTTTAAATCATTCTTGTTTTTAAACATTCCTGTCTGACAAATACAATTTTGTCTTTATGGTTGAAATATATGATCATTGAAAAACCAGATCTTACTCAAGATAAAGTGATTGTTTTATTTTTATATTACATTCCATCAAGAAGCCATGTCTCTTGATTTCTTTCGAAAACAGGAACTATTTTTTTTCAATTGTGCCTGATGCTTAAGTATTAATAGTGACTTGATTGGCGCAGGCTGGGGCACCACCTCCGTGTGGTGGCAATGAATAAAGAATTGCAGGTTTAGTGTTTTATTTTTTAATATGTTTTTATTGGTTTTAGAGATAGGAAAGGAGAGGAAGGGAGAGAGAAAAAAAAACATCAGTTGCTTGACTCTGGTATATGCCCCAACTGGGGACCAAACTTGCAACCTGGGCATGTGCCCTGACCAAGCATTGAACTGGTGAGCTTTTGGTGCATGGGACAAGGTTCAGCCAACTGAGCCACACTGGCCAGAGCGCAGGTTTAGTTTTTGACCACTGAATTCACATACATGCTTGTGAAGGGCCGGCTCCCGAGATTCTGCTATAAGTAATTCTATTGACACAAGTGGTATTTGGAGGACTCTACAAGTTCATTTTCAGTGTAGGATTCTTTTCTTTATGGTGGTCCAATCTCAGCTCTATGTATAAGCACTAACACTCTATTCTTTGTTTTAAAATATTAAATGTGTAGTTTAAAGATTTTTACAAATGAACAAAAATATCAAGGTTGAGAAATGAAAGGAATAATGTTGACAGAATTTTCACCTTTTCCCAGTGGAGACATAATTATTATTATTCTAATCTCAAGGAATTATATTGTATTTTATTATGCTTTAGTAGTATCAACAATGCCCTTGTTGGTCTGTCTTTTTATTTTTTTAATTATATATTTTAACCAACACAAAATGTATTTATTTAATATATTCATCACAGGGGCTCAACCAGAGACTTAACTTAAAAAACAGAAACAAAACAAATATGCCATCACTGCTACAGATACAGAGTTCTATACAGAAATCCACGCAAGGACAGGACACATAAGGAAAACATAAAGACAGCACAGGGAGAGAGGCTGGACACCTGCCTTGCTTAGGTTTCTTAAAGGCTGTGGGTTTTTCCAGAGCTCAGCAACGTGTGTGTTCCGTGCTGTTGATGGGTTCCCTGAGCAGGCTCTGGTTGGAGAGCAGGATGGTCCTGATGTCATACAGGGCAGACCACTTGTCCTTCGGGATGGCCAGGCAGATGTTACCAGGGTTTTCATGTTGGGGTGGGAGCAGGGCCTGAGGGACTTCCCCGTGGATGCGTTGTACGGGGAGGCACTGGGGAGCCCTAGGGAGAGCTTACACCCTAGTTCTTCATATATTCTGCTAACTGCTCCATGGATGGTCCCATCCATTTGAAAAGCTTGTCAGATTCAGGAAGGCAGAAATTCCTTTGCTGCCAGACATCAGGAGGGTCATCAGCTGCTGATGTGACTTACCTCTTGCCCACAGGACCCCAGGTGGGCCCCTCCCGGGCTTAGCTCCTTTACGAGCTGCAGCAACACTGGTGGCAGCTTCGTAGCAGTTCTGGGTCACAGTTCTGGGTGGTGGTTCTGAGAGGCCATCTGGGCAGTGCTGGCAGGGACACAGGAACTTGGAGAACATGACTGTAACTCTTGGTCTGACTTTTTAAAATAAACTGTAGAAATGTTCTGTTCTGTAGGTAATAATATATCTCAGGTCTTCAGGATTTAGCAGCGTGCACTGAGGAATGTGTGCACAGGGCCGGCAGGCTGCTGGATGGCACCTAAAGTCTTATTCTCCTACTGCTGCTCTCTTCGACCCCTTTGCATTTATGTTAACCAGTGGAAGGCGCACTTTTAACTTTAGAACATCTTGTGCAAGTCCTTTCCCTCAACGTAATGGTTACTCTTGCCTTTCATTTTGGTTTGATATAAAGGTTTATATACATTTCGTTGAAAGATACTTAAATAAGTATCAGGACATCGCCACACAAAGAAAGAATTACAGTATAAAATGCAGTATGAAAGGAAAGGCTATTATTTTTGCAAAGGCTTACTTTATATTTGATGGGATATATGGAACTGAATTTATGATTTCAGAAGTAACTAAGGCCATAATTGCCCATCATGTCATACTTGTAATTTCATTAACATATAACAACTCCTCTTATTTATGGGAGAAATTTAGTGTTAGAATAGTTCCCTACACGGACACCACATTAATGTAAAGTTGAACTACTGAGAGAGATTGTGATGAGCAGGAAAAGTGTGCAGCACCAGGTAAAGTGCTGGGGGAGCAAATACTGTAAAATAGCAGGAACAGGGCACTAAACACAGATTTTGATGATTCTTCATTTTTGTTAAAAGCCAGCTTCTGACTGGGGCTCCCGGTCAGATCCTTGGTTAAAGGTTGTGCTTCTCACCCTCTCTTATTTATGCTACATGCTTTTAAAAAACTATACTTGGGAGCATCTAAGCTTGTAATTAATACCCCTGTATCTGTGTGTAATGACACATTAAAGTGCTCATCAATTCATTGTACTGCTCATTTTTATTACGTGTAAAAAAGAACTGAATACTTCCTAAAGCCTGCCCAAGACACCTGACAAGAATATAACAGTGACAAAAAGAATATATAAGTTCTTTTAGTTCTTTGAAACAAGATATTTTCATTTATTAATAAAAATAGTAGTCTTCCTGGAGATGTGTGAGGAAATATTTTAATTTTTGTTAAAGAGAAATGAACCATTCCCATTTATCAGAGAGAAATCCCAGTGAAACAAAACTACATTAATTGCCACCTTTAGAGTACAGGAAACAAATAACAAAGGCATGTTCCCACCTAGACACATTTAAGCTAAAATAATACTACAAATTCTGTTTTTGTTGAGTCATAGAAAGACTGTTTTATCTGTTTAAATGCATTCCCTAAGAAGTATCTATGGGGAACGTGACCAAACCTTCTCCTACCATTGTATTTTGAAAATACATGGCCAAAGAGTAAACAAACAGGGATCTTCCTCTCTTTCTATACTCTTTTAAGCTTTTAGCTCTGAACTCTGTGGTTGCTGAGTTGATGAACACATTTCTAAAGATTTTAACAAGGGTCCTCCTTGCTTTAAAATAGGGAAGTCGAGCCTTTAAACCTGTGTCTCTCACCACTCAATTGGGGGACAGTATGGTACCCAGCCTTCAGCTGCCTTAAACAATAAGCGTGAAAAGACAGCTCCCAACATGTTATCTCCTTCAGGTTTGGCTGGGCAGGAAGGGCATTCGTAGGCTGCAGGATGCTGGTGCTGCGTGCACACACACACACACACACACACACACACAGTTTTAAAGTGATGAGGAAAAGACATGCAGAAATAAAAAAGGTTTTATTTTTTGTGTATGATTAGATATTGTGTCTTACATACCCATGGTGATAGCCATTGGTGATTTTCTTTTATTTTTATTTTTATTTTTTTTAAATATATCTTTATTGATTTCAGAGGGAGGAAAGGAGAAGTAGAGAGAGAGAGAGAGAGAGAAAAACATCAATGATGAGAGAGTCATTGATCGGGCCCGCAACCCGGGCATGTGCCCTGACCGGGAATCAAACCCCGATCGCCTGGATCCCAGGTTGACGCTCAGCCGCTGAGCCACGCCCGGCCGGGCACCATTGGTGATTTTCTTAAAGGGCTATCTCATGCCTAAATTTACTTCACCATGGTTTTACAGGCCACATGGTTGATAGACAAGCCAATTAACACATTTTCACTGTATTAAGCATCCATAGGGCATGTATCAATGAGATAATGTTGTAGTGCCCAAATTAATATAAAACCAATATAAATAAATACAATTATATATTTTTCATGAAAGCGCTGAAGTGTAAGAATGAGTTAAGAACTGTAACAGAGCGATAACCAGCAGTCTAAAAATGTACTATCCAAATCTTGTGTGCAACTTATCTTAAGAGGTTTTCTATAGAATTAAAATAAAATAACAAATATACAGTTTCTAACTCAAGCTGTTTATAATATATTTGGGGAAAACAACCAAATACGCAGAAAACATTTTGAAAATTATCACCAAATAATGTGGAATTTTCCCTTCCTACCAATAAATTCAGGTCTCTCAATCCTAAAAATAAAAACTATACCCTCTAGACACTGTAAATGCCTCCAGTTACTATAATAAAGAGCACATCGAAACAAAATTTAGCCTGGTTAAAAAAATTATCTAAGATCCTATTTTTCCCATTTTAGTTTTCAAAAATTTTACTGTTACATAAGCAATGTTGATATAATTCAGGTATCACAATGGCTGAAGGATTTATTTAAAAATAGTTAAAGCCCGGCCGGGCGTGGCTCAGCAGTTGAGCGTGAACCTAGGATCCAGGCGATCGGGGGGTTCGATTCCCGGTCAGGGCACATGCCTGGGTTGTGGGCTTGATCCCTGGTCGGGGGCGTGCAGGAGGCAGCTGATCAATGACTCTCTCATCATTGATGTTTCTATCTCTCTCTCTCCCTCGCCTTTCCTCTCTGAAATAAAAAAGATATATTTTAAATAAAATGAAATAAAATAAAATAAAAATAGTTATATATATTTACACACATGCCCCTATACACACACATGCTTATATTGCTATATATTTCCTGTGTTGATTCGTGTATAACTAACCATAATGCGATTATAGCTGGTGCTGTGACTAACCTCCAGCTTCTCCTCATTAAAGAATTAGTAAGAAACCTGAAGCATTATGGTCAAGGCAATAGCCCGTGTCCTGTCTTCTCACTATCCCGTAACTATACCTATACCCATGCCATCTATTCTGGGAAGTCCACATCTTATTTTTTTGTTTTACTTTTAAATGTGTCTATGTACTTGTCCTAAGTACAGCTTCTAAGACCTGTGTCTTCATCAATTAATTTTAATGAGGGCCTTGCTTTCCTCCTATGCCCTTTGTAAAACACTGGCTGCTTTATTTTCTAAATACAGTCACTGGCTTTAGCTTACTTCAGTGCTGTCTGCTAAGCCTGAACAGTCCATGACTCTTTCCTCTTGGGAGCTCTTTTTCCCAGATCAATATTCTCCACTGTTCTTTCCTGTCACTGTGGAACTGAGAAAGGGGATTTATTTAAAATATTGAATATCCTTTTTTTTTTTTTTAAGTGAATAACTCTCTGTGTTGTATAAATTAAGCAAAAGAGTATGGCCAGCGTGAGCAGGAAGTAACCCATCGCATATCAAAGACAAATCCATCTGGGAAAAACATTGAGATAGCTGGGCACTTTTATTGGAATTTCAAGGCAAGAAATAGTGTGGGACCGCAGCTCTTCTTTCATGTCTGTAACCTTTGTCTAACCCAGCATGTGGCCACAGAGGTGTGCCCGGCAAGAAAAGGAAGCTTCCTTTGTTATTGTTTGTTGCTATTGTTCTTTTTAGAATAGGCAGCTTAGTCATAATTCAGAAATAGGAATCTAGGTGGTGAGTCAGGAAGAGAGCTTGGATGTGAGTGAGCTAGCACACGGCCTGCCACACTCACAGAAGTCACAGTGGTTGGAAGCCCCTGCCAGCACCTGCCCAATTGTGCTTCCATTTGAAGTGAGAAGGGAACTATCACCAAGTGCCTACTAAGCCAAGCACCAGAAGCAGACCTCCTTGCCTTTCTACCCAACTGCCATGTCCCTTCCAGTTTTTCTCTAGCTGCACAGAGAGCCCTCTTCACATAAGGAAGCAAATGCTGAACACACTCTCCCAGCTTCGCTTGCAGCCCAGACACAGGCCTGTAATCCAGTGCAGGCTAATAGAGTCAGAGGGATGTACTGGCCTTCTGAGAAGACTTCCCTGATGGGAGATATGCAACGATAAATGCCCACCTTTCTGCTTTGCGAATTATCCTATGCAGGACATGATACCTGGAGCTACTGCAGCCAAAAGAATTCCAGAGAAACTGACCTAGATCTCTGATGCCTTTGAGAATGTGTGCGTGTTGACCCAGGGGAATTGCTGTTTGAGAAAAATAAGCCCCTGCATTCACTTTTAGTTGAATGTTTTTTTACTGGGGGCCACATGAATGTTGGCTGAACAACACTGTGCCTGACACTTGTAATATGATCTCTTTTGATGTTTATAATCATCCCGCCAGCTAAACATTATCCCCCTATTTTAGCGATGATGAAACTGAGGCCCAGAAAGATGAAGGGCCTTGTCCGGTGTCCTTTAGCTCTTCAGTACAGAAGCCAGGGTTTGATTCTCCATGCCAGTGCCTGACGTACCTGTGCATCTCCAATTCTCATTTGCTTTCTGCTATCCTGTTATATCACACTGCCTCTGAGCAACAGCAAATATTTACCCACTGAGTGAGTGAGCCCGACCAGGAGGGTAGAGGCAGGTGTGTTTGTTCTGAGACTATGGCAAGCACTGTAAGAAGTAAGGATTGAGCACAAAAGGCAATTTTTGTTGCATGACATTTAAAAATATGAGAATAGTTTTAGATGCTTCTTTTCTTTAGGGTAGGAGGTTAGTTATAATTAGATATTGGGTCATGAATAGAAACTTAGCTTTGCAAATTTCTTTGGAAACGACATGACTATAAGACTTTACACCGCGCTCTACATGTACCCTAGAGCTCTGCCTCCTAGTCCCCAGTTCTCTAGTTACTCACAAGTCCAGTGTCTTAGCTACAATGATTTGGAAGTCTCCCTCTAGCAACTGATAAATGTTTTCAAGTCTTTCCATTTGAAAACCCACAGAATACCTATAAAATGGGAGAGAAACTAAAAACAAAGCACAGTGCATATTATATTTCTCTTCTTAAATACTGCTTGACTTTTAAAAGGGGATTAGCTCAGCAAATTCTGTGAGGGCCTGGGCAGACGGAACCCAATGATTATGTGTTTAATAGTGAGCCCTTCTCTAGGTACAGTTTTTAAAAATGTATGATTTTCTTGCTGGCGTCACGTTCTCTTTGCTCTCCCAGATGAGGGGCCACCGTCTTCATTAGCCTAAAGCCTGGGCATCTGTTACCTGTTCCATCCATATCCTTACTGCGTAGGATTTTTCCTTGTGGGATTTTTCTTCCTAAATCTTCTCTATAATGTTGTCTTGGTAATCTGAACTCATGTGTTAATGGCGATTCAAAGTTAAATTATTTTATAATGTCTGTGCAGGGTCTTAACCCAAAGTAATAACTTCCTTGGTGTGGACACTCCAGGCAATGAGAAGATTCCTCTAAGGCAGGGATGGGGAACATCCGGCCCGCGGGCTGTATAAGGCCCACAGAATCATTTGGTCTGGCCCTGCGAAAGCAACCGCAAGTGGGACTCAAAATTCAATAAATCCAGGAGCTTTTTTCATAGCTAATTTTTAACTTGATAATTTTGTATGGCCCATGAATGATGTTATAAATATCCAAATTGCCCTTAGCAGACAAAAGGTTCCCCACCCCTGCTCTAAGGGAACCGGGAGAATGCCACATGGGTGCCTTCTGCACCAACCAGCCAGAGATGGCGGCGGTGTGTCTGAGAGCCTTAAAATAAAAACGGAGAAGTGAACAGGAAAATAGACACTGTAGGGTGTTGTTCATTAGGAAATAGAGCTTTGGGAAGACATTGACTGAAGAAAGACATTGTAATAATGTGACAAGGCTTGGGCAGCCACTGGTGTTGTTCTAAACTCATATCAGCAATACAAGCAACCAGAGTAGGAAAATAAACACATTCAGTCTTTACTATATCTAGCCCAAGCCAGTATCATCTGTTCATTGGAATTATGGAGATAATTAATTGGTGTCCAGCTTCCTCTCCCACCAGTACACACCTCCCCGTCTCAGTCTGTTCTCAGATTAGCAGCCTGCTATCCCTTGAAAAGCTAAATTAAATCAAGACAGGCCTCTGATCAAAGTTCTCCGATTGCTCCTCTGCTTACTCGGATAAAAACCGAAATTCTGACTATGGCTTCAAGGCCCTGCTCCACTTTCAGCAGATTCCTTCTTTCTCTTCATTTACTGTCTCTCTCGCCACTCCAGCCACACTGGCACCAGCCGCAGGCCCCTAGTCATTCCCTGTACTCAAGTGGTGTCTTCTCAGTGAGCATCCTGTCACCACCCTATTTAGGATTCAAAACTCTGTTGGCTGAACACCCAGCAATCTGTTCCCTTCCCTGCCTCACTGTTCTCCATAGCGAATTCAGTGTATCGTTTACTTGTTTGTTTGTTATTTATATCTTCCTGTTGTGTTCCCCGACCCCCCTCATTAGAATACAAGCTCCATGAGGGTAAGAATTTTTGTCTGTCTTTTTGTTTAAAATATGATTTTTATTGATTTTTTTTAGAGAGGAAGGGAGAGGGATAGAAAGATGGACACATGGATGAAAGAGAAACATCATCGATCAGCTGCCTCCTGCATGCCCCCTGCTGGGGACCAGCCCGTAACCCAGGCACGTGCCCTGACTTGACCACTGAACCACACCTCCGAGCTTGTCTGTCTTTTTAAAGAAATGCTACATTTACAGTACATGATGTACTATTATACATCAAATGTATTTTTTATGAAATAAATAGTCCTTCCACCTTCTATTCAGTCAGGGCTTATAGTTGCAAAATGCAAGTATTGCCTGGTTCTAAATGATTTAAGCAAACAAATAATTTATTGCAATGAGATTAGAAGGCTAAAATACCAGGCTCAGGAAATGATTAGGAATCAAAGAAGCTGGCAGAACACCGGGACACTGAGAACATGACAGAGTTGCCCTTGGGGATTCTTTACTTTTTCTCCACCACCGTGAGCAGTCTCTTACTGTCCCCGTATCGTTGCACACTTCCTCTAGTTCTGGGGTGCCATTCTGCAAGTTGGGATCACCTAAGTCATGTTCCCACACTAGCTGTCAGGGGCCAGGAGAGACAATATGAAATCCCTGTGAGCTGCCTAGTGGGAGCCTCCCACAAAAATTTATATAATAAGGGATTGCCTGGCATAGGATTCCATGGGCAGCCACAGAAGAAAACACTGAAAAAGCAGAAAAATTCTCATTTTAACCTGCAATTATAAGTAGAAAGTAACTTGCATTTGTTGAATTTTGTTTCTCTCTAGCTACTGTTTTCTAAATTTTCCCAGTGATATGAATAAGTATATTAGCTTATTTAATGACTTTGGTTAGAGAAAATTAGCCACATTAAGGTAATAAAAATTTTATCCAGACCTCAATTTTCCTCTTGAGGCAGCCTGTGATTTGTGGCCTATCAATACTTGTATGCTAGAATGAGAAATGAGTGAATTGAGAGGTCTTCAGTGAGCCATCTAATTTATTTAGAGTAAACATTTATCCAAAGGCTAATATGGCATCTTTTGTGTTTCACTAAATTCCCACAATAAAATGAAGAGCATCAATGGAAAGCAGATGCTTAGCTGACTGACTCATTAATCATTCTATTCCCCATAGAAAATAGTCACGCATAGTATTGACCTAGAATTCAAATTTATTACACAAGGTTTTCTGTTTGCTGTGGGATTGTTCTAAAGAGAGATGCAGCAATCCCTCCCATTCTGCAGGCTGCTTTGCAGTGTGACTTTCTATTCCTCTCATCAGACTCGCTTTGAATCTGAGCTGACCTGGTGACTTGCCTTAACTATTAAAATGTTATAGAGGGGACATGAATGACTTCTGAGCCTAGTCCTTAATATGCAGTGCAGCTCCTGATTTTGACCTCTTGAAAGCAAGCTACCATGTAAGGAAGTCCGTGTTATCCAATTGGGAAAGCAGCATTACGAGAAAGGCCCTGGGGGATGAGAGGCCACATGGAAAATATGCCAGGCACCCCAGAAAACAGCCTGCATCAACTGCCACACATTGTGAGTGATGACACCTTGGATGTCTTAGCCTCAACTGAGCCACCGGAGAAAGTCAGTCACATGAGTGACCCATCCAATATCATGAGAAACAGAAGAATCACCCAACTCAGCCCAGCTGACATGCAGAATCATGAAAATTAGTTTATGTTGTCATCTTAAGCCCAAAAGTTCTGGGGTGGTTGCTTTATAGCAATAGATTGCTGAAAAAATTAGGATATAATGTTTAAAAAACTGATTGGGTAATGGCATTGTTAAATTTTTCTTGAAAAACAATGAAGAAATGTCTCCAGACCCCTTTGAGTTTAGTGAGAGATGCAGCGTATCATTCTTTGCTGGACCACACCCTCTAATGAAAATCCAAGGACTGGAAAACAACTGAGTTTTTAATAACTGATCAAATCTTGTGTGTATTCCCTTTATCACAGGTGTCGTCTAGCTTCTCTGGTGAGTTAATACTCTAATGGACAGAGCTAGAGGAGTTGCTCTCTGATAATACATGTTTTGACTGATCTTAAGAGATACTGATTTCCTTCCTCTTCCCTGCCTCCCTCTCCTTCCACTCCTCAATTCTGTGACAGAATCTTTTAGTTACATCATAGAGTGAGAATTTCAGTCCAGCTAGATGTGGTATGTTTGCCAACAGTAGGATAGTGGGGAAGAAATTTGGACATAAATGATTTTATCATGTTGTGATTTTTTTGAACATTTCCTTTGAACATTTCCTTGTAACTTCAAGAGGCCCAAATTTTATAAATGTACTAAGCAGTCATTTCAATGTAGTTTAGATGTCAAATAGTTAATTTAGATTGACTCAATATTATAATAAAATAATAATTATTACTGTTTATTTTCAAGATTTCTTTCAAGTTACTTAAAATATTTAGTCTGTGATATTTTACTGTACTTCTTAAAGAAAACAGGTCTATATTTAGTGTTCCTAGGACTTCCCTGGTGTGTAGCTACATTTGCAAAGATCTTTGGTAAGCTCTCCCAATAGTTGTATTAAAGAGGCAGACTTAAATAACACTGTATAATAGCTACATTTCCCTGAGGTACCTTTTTAGAAATTGAACATTGCACAAATGTCTTTGAAGTGAGTTTGTGCTCATGTACCCAGATAATACTAACATCAATTAACAAACAAATTGTTATTGCAAATCTACTTTGCACCAGTTCTGGGACAAGCTATTTGAAAAATATGTTAGAAATATTAAATATGGTTTCCTCCCCTAAAAGCACTGACAATCTATTGGAAAGAGAAAGACTAAACAAGATCTTATGAGGGTTAAGAAAGAGAAAGTGCCTCTGTTCAGACTCTACCCCGCCACTGTGGGCAAGCACTGCTCAGTGCCCCAGCTTCCTCCTCTGTGAAATGGGTTAATAATAGCACCTATGTTATAGGTAATCTATGTAAAGTACTTAGGGATGTGCCTGACGTACTCTATGGCACTGAGAAGTGAATGTCACCCTGGTTGTGTAATTTCTGCTCATTAGTCTAAATATCAGGCAAATTTTTAAAGTTACCCCTCAGGTCTTTCAAGTTTAGGGAAAAAAAGGAAGGAAAAATATGTGCTAAAATATGTAGTATTATTTGTAGTCTTTATCATTTTTATAGTTGAAAATGTAAAACTATTTAAATATATAGTTGCCTTCTTTTCAAATGATTTTTCAAGCTTTATTTTTATTGAAGTGTAATTGGCATATATAAATTTCAGTTGTACAACATAGTGATTTGACATTTGTATATATTATGAAATGATGACCACAATAAGGCTAGTTAACATCCGTCACCAATCATAGTTTTTTCTGTGATGAGAACTTTTAAGATCTACTCTTTTAGCAGCTTTTAAAAATACAATACAGTATTATTAACTATAATCAGCATGCTGTACATTACATCCCCATGACTTATTTATTTTATAACTGGAAGTTTGTAATCTTTCTATCTCCTGCCTGAATTTCATCCATCCCCCACCCTCTGCCTCTGGCAACCACCAATCTGTTCTCTGTGAGCTTGTTGTTTTTGTGTGTGTGTGTGTGTGTGTGTGTGTGTGTGTGTTTTGCTGTTTTGTTTTTAGATCCACATATAAGTGAGATCATACCTTATTTATCTTTCTTTGTCTGACTTATTTCACTTTTAGCATAATGCCCTCAAGTTTCATCCATCTTGTCGCAAATGGCAAGATTCCCTTATTTTTTGTAGCTGAATAATACTCTATTCTCTATATATGCCACATTTGATTTGATCAATTCATCCATCCATGGACACTTACGTTGCTTCTGTAGCTTGACTATTGTAAATAATGCTGAAATGAACATGGGGGTAGGAGAGAGGCAGAGATATCTTTTTGAGTTATTGTGTTGTTGTTATTTCCTTTGGAAAAATACCCAGAAGCAGAATTGCTGTATTGTGTGCTGTATCATGTGGTAGTTGTATTTTTAATTTGAGGGGAACCTCTGTCCTGTTTTCCATAGTGGCTACAACAAATTGCATTCCCACCAACAATGCAAAAGCGTTTCCTTTTCTCTACATTCTTGCCACCACTTGCTATTTTTGTCGTTTTGAAAATAGCCATTCTAACAGGTGTAAGGTGATACCTCATTATAGTTTCGATTTGCATTTCCCTGATGATTAGTGATATTGGGCACCTTTTCATATGTCTGTTGGACATTTGTGTGTCTTCTTTGGGAAAATATCTATTCAGATTCCTCTGCCCATTTTTTAATCAGATTGTTTATATTTTTGCTATTGAGTTGCATGAGTTCTTTATATACTTTGGATATTAACCCATTATCAGATATATGTTTTGTAAAATTTCTCCCTTTCTGTAAGTTGCTTCTTCATTTTGTTGATGATTTTCTTTGCTGTAAAAGATGCCTTTTAGTTTGATGTAGTTATACTTATTTTCTTTTCTAGTTTTAAAGTAAGAAACAAAAAATCTCATTAAAAAAGTTATTTTTTAATTTTTTATTGTTAACACTATTACAGATATCCCCCATTTACTCTCCTTTACTCACATCTGCCAGCCTGTCACCCCCTCCCCTGGCCTTCGCCACACTGCTGTCTGTGTCCATGGCCTGTGCATATATGTTCTTTGACTAATCTTTTCACCTCCTTTTATCCAGTGCCCCCTAACTCTTCCCCTCTGACATTTGTTAGTCTGTTCCATACCTCTGGTTCTATTTTTTTCATCAGTTTATTTTATTCATTAGATTCCACATGTAAGTGAGATCATATGGTATCTTTCTTTCTCTGACTGGCTTATTTCACTTAGCGTAATAATCTCCAGGTCCAGCCACGCTGTCACAAAGGGAAAGAGATCCTTCTTTTTTATAGGCACATAGCATTCCATGGTGTGAATGTCCCATAGCTTTTTTATCCACTCACCTACCGATGGGCACTTGGGCTGTTTCCAGATCTTGGATATTGTAAATAGTGCCGCTATGAACATATGGTTGCACCTATTCCTTCTGATTGGTGTTTTGGGATTCTTAGGATTTATTCACAGAACTGGGGTCACTGGATCAAAAGGCAGTTCCATTTTTAATTGTTTGAGGAAACTCCACACTGTTTTCCACAGTGGCTGTGTTCCCACCAACAGTGTGCTAGGATTCCCTTTTCTCCACATTCTTGCCAGCACATGTTTGTTGATTTGTTGCTGGAGCTATTCTGGATGGTGTGAGGTGATACCTTATTGTAGTTTTAATTTTCATCTCTCTGATGGTTAGTGGCCTTGAGCATTTTTTCATATATCTATTGGCCCATCTGAATGTCCTCTTTGGAGAAGTGTCTATTTCAGTCCTTTGCCCATTTTTTAATTGGATTGTCTTTCTGATGTTGAGATGTATAAGTTCTTTATATATTTTGGATATTAACCCCTTATTAGATATATCATTGACAAATATGTATTCCCATACAGTAGATTCCCTTTTCATTTTGTTGATTTTTTAAAAATTTGATGTAGTCCCATTTGTTCATTTTTTCCTTTGTTTCCCTTGCTTGCCTTAGGGGATATATCTGCAAAAATGTTACTACAGGAGTTGTCTGAGGTTTTGCCGTGCCAATGCTTTCTTCTAGGATTTTTATGGTTTTGAGACTTACATTTAAGTCTTTAATCCATTTTGAGTTTATTCTGGTGTGTGGTGTAAGTTGGTGGTCTAGTTTCATATTTTTTTGCATGTACTGAAGGAAATAGAACTGTTTTGCATTTTAATTTTTTTAGGTTATCATTAAACTTGAATATTATGAATTAAATTCTAAGTACATCAAAATCACTGATTGCACTAATAGTTCTATTAATGTAGTGATTTGTTTTTTTTAACTAGTGTGTTTTTTTTTACCTTGCTTAAGACAAATATCTCATTTAAACTTCATTTTTAAGAACATAAAATGATAAATTATGTATTTTATTTTTAAAAATCCAAAATGATAGTTTTTATTTTGTTTTATGTTTGTATAATAAATGAACAGGGTGAAACTATCAGTCATCAGTTAAAGAAACATATTAAAATCTGATATAAGTTATCTTTGCCTAGTAGCTTATTGGTTGAGTGTGGTCCATGACAAGCTCATCTTAAAGAATGGCTTGGAAGTTTGCACAGTTCATTAAGTAAACACCCTTAAGAAGTTGTTTTTCAATCCTTGGAGATATTATTTTGTTGATGTTATTCCTGGTTCTTCTAAATGAATAAGCATTTCCTCCCAGTCCTTGTTTTATTATAAATGTGTTGTGCTGAACAAAAGGTCATTGTTAATAACCATTTCATAAACGGGTTGTGATTTATTTTTTGCTTACCATTGTTTGCCCTTAGAAGATAAATAATCTGCCTTCCCTGATAACTGAGCACTTGGGAGGAACGAGGAGGGAAAGGGGTGGGCTATTGTTTTATCTTGTGTTTCAAATTTAACAAAAGTATGTCTGCATTGTAATTTATCACAGAAATTTTCAGAAAACATTCTGACTGAATCACAGATTGGTGGATAGACAATAAATTCTTGTGAGTCCACAGACATAGGGTTTTATTGTCAGGCATTCTAAGTTTAAAAAAAACTGTCTTTGAAGTGTTCTTGGACTGATGGTTTACTGAATCATATCATATGATTTATATGTTTTTATCAGGTAATTGATATATTTTATCAATATGTTGGTTTTTAAAATATATATATCTTTATTGATTTCAGAAAGAGGAAGGGAGAGGGAGAGAGAGAAACATCAATGATGAGAGTCATTGATCAGCTGCCTCCTGCACGCCCCCCACTGGGGATCGAGCCCGCAACCCGGGTATGTACCCTGACAGGGAATCGATCCTCGATCTCCTGGATCCTAGGTCGATGCTCAACCACTGAGCCATGCTGGCAGTGCTATCAATATGTTTTAAAAGAAATATCAGAAATTATATATATGTGAAATGTATAAATGTAGGAAAATTTAAGTTTACTATATATAAAAATCTGTAGTCTTTTACAAAAAAAAAAAAAAAAAAAGCTTAAAATAATTTATCTGCCTGTCCTAGAAAAATCAAGTAAACTCAAAACAAATCTTTGGGGAAAAAGAGAAAAATGAAACATTATTTCTAGAATTGTAGAAATTCTTTGTCCATAGAGCCCTAGAAATCTGAGCATTCCACTTTCAAATTTTAAACTGTTGATTATAAAAAAATTGCTTTAAATAGAGTGGGATTCTAATATGTTTTTGGATAAAATTATTCAAAAATATCTGTAATCACTAAAATATAGATATATGTTTTAAATGTAGGAATAAGACCTTTAAAAATTCTTCTGAAATTGATGATCAGGATGAACTATGTTTCATAAAGGCACCATGCACTATAGGAAGACATGAAAGCTTAAAGTGTTTGAATTGCTAAGGCTCTGTTTTTGAAAGTTATCTAACGCCCTATTCATGATGTGATCTGCAGACAAACAAAAATAAATCAGTGTAACCACATTTTATGTATTTAGTTTGTACATGAGTGCATCCCAGTCAGAATACTATTCATTATGTAAATATTTGAAAAAAAAATGTATTGATTAAAATAGGGGAAATGTAATCTATAATAATTTTTTAAAGACCTATGTAAAGTACTTGAGATTTAATAGAAATAAATCTAAAGGCATTTTCAAATTCTATTAAGGAGTGAAAAAATAATAATATTCACATTGATACATGTTAATTATACGAGAAAATTATGACATTAATTCTTTCTGATGAATGAAATTTTCCTATCAAATTCATTAAGGTTGTTTCAAATTGCTGATTGTTTGAATAGCTTTTCTTGCCCAATCTTCCTGAAACATTTCTACTTTACTGGAGTAAAGTTGAGCCCATATCTGTCTTGAGTGTACAGCAATATTCTTTATTTTGAAAAAAAAATCAGTAGATTCTAGTGTGTTAAACCTGAGAAAAGCTGTTCTGAAAGACAATGTCCCTGCTGTGGTAGAGATTTAAGGCTAAATACAAAATAAAATAACTCCAGCCTAAGTCAGTGGAAAATTGTGTGGGAACATCAGTACAACAGTAGGCAGTGGAAGTCTAGTATTTATGAAAATATTTCTAGAAAGACTAGTACTTATGCAGAGAAGCCAGTCAAGTGGCTATGATCTGCAAGGCATTTTTAACCAGGGTACTTTGAACTAATCTAATCTCAAGAAAGATTCTGACTTTCAGTTCAATTCCTCAAATATTTGTTGAACACGAGCATTCAGTGTTTGTTGTACAGGAGAACTCAGCATGCTGCCAAATGCCCTGCTTTGAAAAAAACAGGCTATCTATATTGAACCTTGGACAAAATTTTAACTAACCTGGGCCCCAGTTTCTCCATTTGTAAAATGAAGAGATTGGACTAAATGACAGCTAAGGTTTTATAAATCTATTATCAGACTGACTAGGACGTAGTGATGACAGATTATCCTTTGGTTTTAACCTACACCTTTACCTTACTAATATGAGAGAAACAGAAAAGCCACAGCTTCCCTTTGGTGGAAGGTACATCAGCCCCTAGAAGAAGGAATGTGCTCAGGAAGCCTTGAGAGGACAGTGATGGTGGGACTGCCTGGGTTGAGGCTCTGCCACTAACCAATCCCATGATTCTGGACAGTTACTTTACCTCTTTGGGGCTTCACTTTCCTCATTTGTAAAATGGAAGTAATAATTGTATTTACCTTATAGGGCTGTTGTAAAGATTAAACGAGTTGATGTATATAAAGCATTTAGGGAGTAGTGCCTAATACAGAGTTCATCTGCAGTAGGATTAGATATTTATTATATTACTATTCCAGTTAAAGCCTCAGGGACAGATGCCAGTCAGTGGCCTAGTTTCAAACCCAGGCATTGACATTTGCTAGGCCATTGCTTCGTTACTTTAATTAATCGTAACCACCTCACAGGACTACTCATGGATTTATATACTTATACAATAGATAAGTTTATTTATATCTATATGCACATCTGTATCTCACCTGCGACAGTGTCAGTACCCAACATATAGTAATGTCAGGGACTCAAATATTGAAAGATGGAGAAAAACATGTTTGCTTGTTTTCAGGTTTTGGGCTTCATACATAACAGGTTTATGAGTTTAATTGTAGCGAGTTTTTGCAAAGTGAATATTCAGAATAAGAGTTTACAGCCTTGCATACCTAGCCTACAGTAAATGGCCAGCAAATGGTGGTGGCTGTTATCATGAGGTGCATTAAACCCTCGTGTGCAGGATTGGAGCAATATTTCTTGGCTTTTATTAAAAAGTTAACTTCGATGCATAGTAAAGTCACTTCAACAATGGAATACAATTTTTTTTTTAATTTTTAAAAAAATATATCTTTATTGATTTGAGAGTGAGGAAAGGAGAGACAGAGATAGAAACATCAATGATGAGAGAGTCATTGATTGAGCCCGCAACCCGGGCATGTGCCCTGACCGGGAATCGAACCCGGATCGCCTGAATCCTAGGTCAATGCTTAACCACTGAGCCATGCCCGGCCAGGCAATGGAATACAATTTTAAATGATAAAGGTGAAAAATGTTTTCTCATAGTACAGCTAAAGCTATGTCACAAATATGGCACAGTGGCTTAAAGAATTAAAGAAAGGTTTACAATGGTAGAGTAATAAGATAAAATTCATCAGAATGAAAAGCCATTCTGCTTCAATCACATTCATTTAACCAGTTAAATTCCCAGTAGCTTATAAAGAATAACGGTCAAGCTCTTTGGCTGCTAAGATTCTCTGTACTCTTTGCAGAATCTATGACCTCTTTAGAAAGGAGTTAATTTTCACTTGGCTAAAACTTCTTACAAGTGCATAAAAATCATTGCCGAAAGACACTTGTCCATGTATTGACCTCAGTGTAATAAGAGGGATTGTGAATCAACTTCCATGAGTAAGTCTTCAGAAAATGTGTATTCTGGTGAATTAAGTTCATAGTTTATAAACTATGTAATAAAGAGTTTCTATAGAACTCTATTATGGAAAGATGTCATGTGACTGCTATGTGAAAGCATCTATATAACTAACTATGTCAGTTAGGTCAGGGAGCTCAGGATAAATATTTCAATTTATTGTTTGTGAGTAAGGCCTCGTTAACATTAGAGTATATAGTTAGATGCGTGACTCTCAGATGGATAAGAGAACGATTATTGACTCTAGCAGTTTTCCAGGTTTATTTCTTGCCACTCCATACGTGCCAAATAAAATCCCTTTGTGCAATATACAGCACATGCATACTCAAGATCAAGAATAATCCATCTACTTGTAACTTCTTCCCTTCCCCACACTAAGCATATTGGACTAAAGAAGATTAAAAGTGGCATTACTGGGGAGGAGTTTTGCTTTCAGTTAAAATAGAGTACCAGGTACTAGATTTACACTCTCACTTCAAACTACTAAAAAACTCAACAAGAAAAAATTAAAAAAACAACAACACAGTTTTCAGACATTGAACACCAGGCAGAGCAGGTGGTCCCTGAGGGAGGGCACCAAGTCAGGTGAGCATGCCATTGCCCCTTTAGAGCAGAGAATTTCCAAGATTCAGTGTAGGGAGAGGAAACCCAGGTGGAGCTTGGAGTTCTCCCTGAGTTAAGGACATAGAGCTGGGAACCTGGGGAAGGCTATTTGGTTAGTGACTTCAGGACAGAGTCCCAGAAAGAAAGAACACTGTAGAGAGTAAGGGATCTGCAGAGGGTCCCCCTCCAGTCTTCAGCTCAGTACTAAGCTGCTCCCACCAGCCAGTGTGGACATAATTTACAGGGACAAAACTGGCAGTGGGACAAAATCAGCTCTAGACTAAAGGCTGGCCTGACCTTGCCTAACAAGCTTAAAAGCAAGTCTCAAAAGTTTCAAACTGCTTCCAAGTCACTTAACAGCATCCTAGACTTTGGCCCAGAAAATATTTATGGAAATACAAAAATATCCAGTAACTAATAGGGTAAAATTCACATCCGACATCTAGTAAAACATTACTAGTTATGCAAATGAGTGGATGTAAAGGAAAAACACTCCTGTGTACCTCCTTTAGTCTCAATACTCGACTCACAGAATAGTTTACTTCTGACACTTCTGGCTTTCAAAGATGTGAAGTTTCTCCTTACACCAAATAATTATGTGACTCCAGGTGGGTGTCCTACAACTTAACTCAATCATGACACTATCTAACTAAAGATAGTGTCAGATCCCACAGGTTAAGGGCTCAGTCCCACAAGACTGCACCTCCACCCAATTGCAGGTGCCAATTGCAAGTCCAGGTTGTTACCTGTGCTTTTGACCAAATGGTTATAAATCAGAGGTTCCCATGGCCACCTCCCTGGGTACAGTTAATTTCCTAGAACAGCTCACAGAACTCAGGATAACATTTTATTCACTATATTACTGGTTTATTATAAAAGGATATAACCTAGGAACAGCCAGGTGGGAGAGATGCATAAGGCAAGATATGTGGGAAGGGGCTTGGAGCTTCTATAACATCTGGTACACCCAGCACTTTCATGCATTCACCAACTGGGAAGTTCTCTGAACTGTGTCCTTTTGGATTTTTATGATGGTTTTATTATATAGGCATGATTGATTAAATCAGCAATTTTCAACTGGAGTGCCACAAGAATTTTTAAAACATGCAATACCTGACTATTTAGTCAGGGCAATGACCTCTTTTCCCTTAGATTGTCAAATTTAAAAAATGACAACAGCCAACACAGTATTAGCCTTTTGGTTTGAAAGAGTCAAAATTATACCTTTTTTTTCTGTCAGATCAGCAAAAATATTTTTTTTTGGTATGCCACAGAATTTTAGTAATTAGTTTATAAGTGCCATGAGATGAAAATAGTTGAAAACTGCTGGATTAAATCATCGGCCATTGATGATAGAACTCATTCTTCAGCCCCTGTCCTTCCTAGAGGCCTGTAGTAGAGGTGAATGGATGTGGGGGTTGCCGAAAGTTCTAACCATCTAATATGGTTGTTTCCCTCAGTAACTGACCTCCATCCTTAGGGGCATTCCAAAAATTACCTCATTAACTTAAACTTAGGTGTGCTTGAAAGAGGCTTGTTATAAATTACAAAAAAATACCTTTATCTCTCTCTTATTACCTAGAAAATTCCAAGGGTTTCAGGAGCCCTGTGCCAGAAATGGGGAAAAAGACCAAATATATATCTCATATTGTAAATCACAATATCACAGTGCAAATAACTTAAAATGTGAGGGGGGGGGGGAAATCAATAGAAAACAGTTCGGAAGTGACTCAGATGATAGAATTATTAGACAAAGACATTAAAACTATTATAACTATAGTTCATATGCTTCTGGAATATTCCATATGTTTAAGAAGCTAGAGCAAAGATTGAGCATGTTAAGTTAGATACATAGAGGGTGTTAAAAAAAAAAAAAAAAAAAGAGACCCAGATTGAAGTTCTAAAGATGTCTGAGCCCTGGCTGGCTTGGCTCAGTTGTTAGAGCATTGGCCTGTGGACTGAAGGGACCTGGGTTTGATTCTGGACAAGGGTACATACCTTGGTTGCAGGCTCAGTCCCCAGCCCCAGTAGGGACGCATGCAAGAGGAAACTGATCGATGTGCCTCTCTCACATCGATGTTTCTCTCTCTCCCCCTTCACTCTCTCTGAAAAGCAATGGAAAAAATATCCTCAGTTGAGGATTAAAAAAAAAAAAATTAAAGATTTCTGAGATGACAAATATACTTAATGGGATTAACAGCAAATTAAATACTACATAAAAAAAGACTAGAGCCTTGAAGACATAACAATAGAAGATATCTGAAATTAAACACAGAAAAAGACTGAAAATGAATTAACAGAATCAGAGTTATAGGGCAACTTAAAGAAGCCAAATGTAAGTGATATTAAAGGCCCTGAAGGAGAAAAGAAAGAACAGAGAACAGATAAAATGTTTAAAGAAATTATGGTTGAACATTTGTAAATTTGATGAAAATTATAAATAAGTACATCCAAGAAGTTCAATGTACCCAAAGTGTAAGAAACATGAAGATACTATACCAAGGTATAACATAATCAAATTATTTAAAATCATTAATTAAAAAAAGAAAATCTTAAAAGCACTTGGGAAGAACACATTACATATAGAGGAGAAAAGATAAGAAAGATAGCAGATGTCTTATTGGAAACAGTGTGAGCCAGAAGATAGAATCATCTTTAAACTACTAAAAGGAAAAGAAATCCTATATGTATAGAATTCTATGCAAAATTATGTTGAAAAAGAAAGGTAAATTAGACTTTCTTAGATATAAAAACACTGAAAGAATGAACCACCAGCACAAATAGCAAAGAAAGTCCTTTAGTCAGAAAAAAAATGATACCAGATGAAAATCTATATTCACACAAAGTTTTGAAAAGCACATAGTAAATTTGTGGGTAAATATAAAAGGTATTTTTTTATTTTAAAAAGCTCTTTAAAAGTTATTTGACTATTTAAAGTAGAAGCAAAATTAATATATTATGGGGTTAAAAACACACGTAGAAGATGAAAGATGCTGTTGTAAGGCTCTCATCCTATATGTGAAATGGCATAACATTACTTAAAGGTGGACTGGGATAAGCTAAAGATGTATACTATAAACTCTAAAGTCACCACTGAAAAAACAAACAGAGTCATAGCAAATAAGCCAACAAATGAGATAAAAAATTAAAATTATAGCCTGGCCATCGTGGCTCAGCAGTTGAGCATCAACCTAGGATCCAGGAAATCTCCATTCGATTGCCAGTCAGGGCACATGCCCGGGGTTGCGGGCTCGATCCCCAGTTGGGGGCGCGCAGGAGGCAGCTGATCAATGACTCTCTCACCATTGATGTTTCTGTTTCTCTCCCTCTCCCTTCCTCTCTCTGAAGTCAATAAAAAAATATATTAAAAAAAAATTACAATTATAAGTATAAGCCCGGCCGGGCGTGGCTCAGCGGTTAAGTGTCAACCTAGGATCCAGGCGATCAGGGTTCGATTCCCGGTCAGGGCACATGCCCTGGTTGCAGGCTGCAGCCGATCAATGACTCTTTCACCATTGATGTTTCTGTTTCTCTCCCTCTCCCTTCCTCTCTCTGAAATCAATAAAAAAAATATATTTAAAAAAATTAAAATTATACGTATAGAAACAATGAACCTTCATAGTCAAGAAATAGGTTTTCCAAAAATGTGTAACTTATTTGTCAGTTACTTAGTTCATGAGCCCACATATTGCCATTTTGAGGAATGTTAATCACCTCCAGTTTAAAATGCACACTTTTGTAAGCAAATTCAATCCACCCAGGGGTCTTTTCCTTCCCTTCTTCATGTTTCCCTGGACTAGATGCACGATCCTGGGGCCATTGTCCTGATGCAGTGGAGGGCAGGCTCCTGAGCCAGACTCTTGGATTCAACTTTACCTCTATTTTTACTTAACTGCTCTGCAACCATAGGCTGGTTACTTGCCCTTTGTTTATGCTTCTCTTTCCTCACCCGTAAAATAGATATATTAATAGTAGCAACTTTGAAGCATTATTGTGAAGATTCAATAGGATGACTTAAGAAAGCACCTAGTGCAGCACTCCACATAGGAAGCCCACATGTGCGCTACTTTCACTTTCTGTCCATGACCCTCTCTGCACTTGCATCTGCTGCTGACGTCCTGACCCTGCCACAGGCACTGTTAGATGTCACGCAGCATCAGACTTTGCCTTCTGCCTTTGTTAGGTACTGCCAGCTCAGTCAGCACTTCCACACTTCCCTTGGGGATGTCAGAAATACCTTTTGAGTTTTTCAGGGATCAGTGATGCAGTCCTCTAGTCCAGTCCTCTGGGTACTTCGCTCCACTATCGCTTCTCTACCACTCTGCCAGAATTTGTATCATAGAGGGCTACAAATTTTTTTCTGTGTTTCTCTGGGCCACCAAGATCTAGCTTAAGCCTAATGTTTCTGATATGAACTTAAAACCTTCTATTTGGAAACTCAACACTAAACAGTCACTTCTGCGATCTTGCTAAAGCCACCCTCCACAGGGCAGGGCGTGTGGCCAGCAAGCACCCTGTGTAAATGCCGAGGGCTGTTACAGGAGTGGGGGTAATGATGAGAAGAAACCTAATAATGTTTTCTGCTCCCAAGTGGCAGCCCTGAATCTGCTCTAATTCACAGGAAAAGTTGCTCATTGAACTTGAACTATTACTAGTAACACATTGGGTATGACACACCAGAAAGGGATGGCCCTCTAGCAGTGTGCCATGAAGCCACCGTGAAGTCCTGATGCCTGGGAACTAGTATTTGTTTCCACACAGAAAGAGATTTGGAAACATTCCGAGAGTCCCAGAAGCACCACATATACTGAGGGGGCTCTAAACATTCCTAAAAGCTCCCACTGCCTCTTGGTTCAATCTAGAAAAACTAAAGTCTATAAGACAGTGAATGGGCCATCTGTTGAGTTGCAGCTCAGGTATGTACACCCCCATGAAATTATTTCTGGCCATTAAAGCTGAAATGACCTCTCTCTGCATGTTTTTCTTGTGATTATCACACGCCGATCTGTGGTATAGTCACTCACATACTCTTCTGGTCTCCCTGGGAGTCTAGAAGCTCCTTGAGCAGTGGGATTTAGTCACACCTCTGCATTCTCCACAGGACCTAGCAGAGTCCTAGAGGAAGCTGCTACTGACACCACCACAACCACTAAGAGTGACGAGACCACTCAGCCACTGCCCCAGGGGCTCCACAAATATGATTTCTTTTAATCCTCACAGGATACTCTAAGATATTTATTGTTGTCCCATTTTATGGGTAAATTAATCAAGGTTCCAGGCAGTTAGGAGATTTGTGCAAGGGCATGGACCATAGATCACACTTCTACCCAAACCTGTGTGCCTCTCAGGCCCTATTTCCAATCATTACAATATAATGCCCCTTTCATATAACACCTCTCAGTGGTCACTGTTTCTGAGCTTGTCTCCTTTCACTGTATCCAGACTTTACAAACTTTCTGGTGGTCAGGCTGCCCTGGGAGGCATTTGAACACAGGAGAATAGAAACAGGAGTTGTGGCTATGAGATAACAGAGGTAAATAGACAACATTACCAATTATACAGTCTGTTGCTTTAGAAATGCCTGTAACATTTTTATAAAGAGCAGTAAATAATTATTCTTTACACATATTTTGTGAAAATGTGATATATTTATGCAAAATTTTATAGCAAGGAGAAAAAGAAATTCAGAGGAGGGCATCTGAATGCTCTTGACCTTTTCAATCTATGTTGGTCAGAGTTATATTTTTTCATAGAAAGTGAGAAGTTTGGGCTCATAGTCACCAATTTTGGTCTGGAACTTCTGGCCTGTAGTCTGCATTTTAAGAACTGCTGGATTGCACTCTACTGCAAAGAGCCATGTGACTTCTAAACAGAACCACACAGCGAAGCAGGCAACGCTTGTCCTCTGCTACACTCACTTCCCTTTAGTGAAGCCCCTTCCCCTTTTTACAGGCCCGCTGCCTCTCATCTCCCTCCCACCCCAGTTCTCAGTGCTCTGCTCTGAGTGTCAGAAGAAATCACTAATGCTTTAAGAAAAATTAGTCTGAGGATCTGTAATTACCCCCCAAGGATATAACTCAAAAGAATAAATTTGTAGTGATAATGATGACTAATAGTGGTATTTCAACCACTAAGGGAATTTAGTTTTGTAGTAAACTCTACCAGTTGAGGAGCAAATTGCACCACTAAATCAGCCACCAGACCTCCCTCCTCTGGTGGCCATAGTTAGCACTCCAGAGATAGTAGGAAATTGATTTTCCACCAGCCATATGTGAGGAAAGGCTCAATCCCAGATTCAGTTCCATAGTTGTACGGAGGAGGCTAAGGCGTTGCCAAGAGCAGAGCAAGAAGAATGGAAAATGACCTCGCTGCTGTTTTCTTTCTCCCAGTATGTGTCAGTTGCATGGGCTTTTGGCTGCTGGACATGAAGAAATCATCTAATCAATGAAGTAATCAATCAAATATATAATGGACTTCTACAGTCTGCAAGGCTCTGTGGCAAATTGTCCAAGGGATGCAAAGATGATTTATAAAGCAATATTGCTGTTTTTAAATAGTATATGATAACTATCAAATAAAGAATGTGCACACTCCAGCTATAGGAATCAGAGGAAAGAGTAATCCCTGTGGCTGATGTTGTCCAGAAAGGTTTTTTTCTTTAAAGTAGTAGTTGCCCTATTGAAAAAATAATATAGGAAAATATTAGAATCCTCAAATACTTTCTTTGTGCCAGGAACTGTATTAAGCTCTTTACACATATTACATGTAAAGTACTCAGACAAGTTGTGGCACATGATAAATGTCAAAAAGTGTTACTTATAGTTCTTATAACTGTGTTATTTCTTCCAAACCCTTTCAGTAGGAATGGTCATTTCTCCATATTATAGTTAAGAAGACTGGTGCACAGCAAGGTCACAACTTGTATAAGACAAACAGCTAGTAAGTGTGAACTCAGACATACTCTGGAGTCCATGTTCTTAACCATACTCCATATTGTATGGAATCAATAAGATTGGTAAATACATGCACAGTTTGGGGTGTGTAGGGGGTGGTGGTGAGGGGAGTAGATCCAAGGAATAACAGGGACAGATTAATAGAGGAGACAAAGTCCTAATCTGTTCAAAAGGTCAGGATGTTAATTAGCATAGCAGACTTGGTTTAAAAAGCCATGGGAGGTTAATCTTCCCCCTCCCCCAACTCGCTCACCCCACCTTAAAGATAAATTTTTAAAAATCAAAAGAATATTTCATGACATGTGAAAAAAAAGCCATGGGAGGTATGGCTAGAAAAATAATTTAGTACAAGGTATGAAATGTCTTGAATATTAACTGGGAATGGTGTTAAAAGATTTTCAGCTTTAGCCTGTATGTACTGGAGTGTCAACAATTTTTTACACATACATACACACACTCTGACATGGAGACAAAGAAATTTTTATAAAGATTAAGCTAGAGATATTAGCAAAGCCAGGTCATCTATTAGATCCAGTAGGCACAGTGTGTAGATCCCACAGTACCTTTAGGGGCCCACAAAATGTTATAATTTTAATTTATTTATTTCTTTTTAATCAGGAGGACATAATAAAGGTAATAAGCATGAATACAAAATAATGAATACAGCCTGATCTTCATACCAACATAGTCATAAAATATAATTTTTATTTTATTTTTTTTAAATAGAGGCCAGGGCAAAAGTGCCTATGGCCCACAAAAGTCATACCGTGACCCTGGATATTATGCTGAATCATCTAGAGGAGGGCGTGACTAAGCATAAGTATGACAGGGAACTACTAAAACTATTATGCATGAGATAATACATGCTCTGATTATGTTTTTCGCCATGCCAGTATAAAAAAAATAGCCAGACCAGTGTGACTAAGTGGTCGAGCGCCGACCTATGAACCAAGAAGTCCTCAGTTCAATTCCTGGCCAGGGCCCAGGCCGGGTTGCGGTCTCTATCCCCAGTGGAGAGCGTGCAGGAGGCAGCTGACCAATGTCTCTCTGTCAATGTTTCTGTCCCTCTTCTTTCCTCTCTCTCTAAAATCAATAAAGACATATTTTTTAAATATTAGAAAAAACAAAGATATTACTAATAAAAAGCTTAGAAAAGTTGCTAACTGCCTCTATTTGGGTGTGTGGTGGAGTATGGGGTTATTAGTTACAACTGAGTACATAAAATGTAAGTTTTCTGCTTCAAGATAGTGGGCAAATATATATTTCCTTTTTGTTCCAACATTTCTTGAAACAACAAAAAGAGATATTTTTCGAAATCTGTAATAATGCTGAAAAAGTGACAGTGTCAGTCAGCTGATAGAGGAAGTTTGGGGATCTGGCTGATAGAGAATCAAAACTGAGAAACCTGAAACAAGCATAGGAGAGAGTTGCAAGGTTCAAGTCAGAATAAACTGACCTAGGACTAGACACACCATGAGATGACAGTGTAATGATTAATTTAAAGGATTATAAATAACCAGATCAGTTCTATATAGAGCAACTGGCTGAAGTGTTTGCCTTCAGGATATAAACCCAAGGATAATAGCTTTCAAAGCAAAATGGAGAATCGGCTGTCCCCAGAGAGGTGCTAAGAAGAAGCAGTTAAAGCTCCAAATGGTTTTGATGCCAAAAACAAAATAATGCTGAGCCTGGGTGACTTTAAACCCACACAGACATGGCATAAGGGTGGGAGACAATAAATAAATGGCTCAACACAGCAGTGAAATAGACTCAAATGTTCTACCTTCTTTCATATTTCAGCATTTGGAAGAGGTCCTTGTCTTGTTGGCCAGTTTTCCACCAGTGAACACATCAATCAGCATGGTCTTGCTCTTTTAACTTCAGAGTCTAATCTGATTTCCCCATTATTTGGGGGTTGGGCTGCTAGGAAATCTCACATATATAACTTTTAAGAAAACCTATACTAGCAATGTATGCAAATCAACACAGTCATTTTCAAATCTGTAAGGACAAAAGGACTTCTATGCATTATCATAAAAGATAGCCTAACAGAAGATCTGGCCTATAGGAAATGTAAACATTTAAATTCATTCTAAGAAATATTGAAGAAGTTATTAAAACCATGAATCAAATATAAACTATTTGAGGGGAAAGGGTATAATCAGAGAATAAAAAAACAAAACAAAGAGCTCTTAGAAAATAAAAATATGATTGCAAAAACAAACAAGCACACATAGATACCTATACCTATGAGTCAAACAACAAAACTGATAGAACTGAAGGGCCAAATGAATGATGAGAGTGATAAAGTTAAGGAAATCTCCCGAACATAGAGAAGACAGAGAAAGAAGATATTAAAGATAACTTAAGAGTTATGGAGGATGATCCCAGAATATTCAATAATGGTCAGAAAAAGGGAGGGAGAAACAAAAAAGAAAACAGAGGTAGATACAACTAATAAGTTTCCTGAACTGAAGAAAGATCCAGGTGTTCAAATGAAAAAGTCTTTTATGGATTGACCAGGAATAAGGAAACACATACATGTTCAGATACATCCTATTTAAAGTTTTTAATTCCAAGAATAAATAGCAATTTTTTTTTAAGTTTCCACAGGAAAAGAAACAAGGCAAATAACAGACCCTGACTGGTATTGGACTTCTCAGCCTTCACAATAAATGCTAGAAAAATGCCACATGGCCTCAATGTCCTGAAGGAAAAAACATTGTAATTAGGACTCTATACAAAGCCAATTAGTTTGTAAATATTTGAGAAACATGAAAACTTCATTGGAGTGAAAGCCTCAGTAGATTATTCAGGAAATAAATTATTCAAGATATATTTCATATGTTCAAAATTAATCCACAAAGAAGGCACCATATAAAAGTACACAAATATAGACATCAATTGACTATACTGTTAAGCCTAAGCAATTATTGAAAATATGGCCATAAATTTAAGTGTAGTTCATTACAATAAGAACACCTAAAATATTAAAGGCATTATGTATAATAAGTGAATAAATAAAACTACAAATGATTAAAAAAAGATATGTGGAAACTAGGAGTGAGAGGATATATGAGAACCAATTTTTCTGTAAACCTAAAATTGTTCTAAAACATGAAGTCTGCCAATTAAACAAAAGCATGACAGTTGGAAGAAAAAGTGAAATAAAGGCACGTTAATAGTTTTTCTTTTCATAGAAAAGGAATAAATTATATACACAAAATGGCATAAAACGAGAAGATAGACAATGGCAGGGTAAAATATATACTATTAGGGACCACAATAAATATAAACAGATGAGATTCCCAAATAAATAATGACTCTGAAACAAAATTAATTAAATTTGTTTTTTTTAAAAAGTGAAAAACCCTCCTTGGCCAGGTAGCTCAGTTGGCTAGAGCATGGTCCTGAGATGCCACGGTTGCGGGTTTGATCCCCAATCAGGGCACATACAAGAAATGATCAGTGAATGCGTGAATGGGTAGAACAGCAAGTTGATGTTTTTTTCTCTCTCCTTTCCTCTGTCTCTTTAAAATCAATTTAAAAAAAAGCTTTAAAAAATAAAAAGTGAAAAACCCAAGTACATGCTGTATACAGGAGACCAATCTGGAACAAAATATATCCCCACTCTGTGGATCTTTTTTCTCATTGGGATGTCTGATTGTGGACTCTGTGTTGAAGGACAAAGTCCTGGGAAGCAGGTCAGGGAGAAAGGATCTAAGGGGCTACAGAAGTGTCTGATATAGACACTCAGAGGAAAATTGATGGTTTCCAATGTATATATTTGAAAACAAGAAGCACTGGGCAAAATTGGTAATTAATTATGCTCCATTAACTACAAAAGATTTAATTAACTAAAACATTATAGCACTCAAATACACAAAAAGGCAGTAGGTACATATAGTTTTATGAGTGGATTCACTCAAACCTTCAAGAAACAGATACCTCTCATATTAAATTGTCCAGGTCATCAAAAAAGATGAAAAGTCTTAAATTATTTTATAATGCTAGCAAAATATAAGCAAGAATGGTACAAAAATAATTTATATTTTATAAATTATTTATTTATTATAAAAATATAAATAAAATAAATCACATAACATGATTTAAAAGAATAATACACCAAGGTCAGGAAGAGTTTATGTAAGGAGTACAAGAATGGAAGGGAGGGGTTCAGATGATGCAGTGGAATAAGGGCAGGAATGGGAGGAAGAAAGGAAAGAATTGCTTTTGGGGGACTATGGCCAAGAGTTTAAGGAGTGGTTTAATGAATTGGCTACAAGTTTCCTAGCAAACTTTGATATAAAATTGTTTTCAATAATTACATTGGCTGAGTTCCTAAGTAGGGTTGGAGATCTGAGGACAATTCTACAGTCTTTGCCAGAATTCCAAGTAGAATGGTTGACGAGAAGATATTATTTTCAATGATTGAGATGGGGTAATTCCAAAGACTTCACTTCCCAAAGAAATTAGTGTAGCCCTTGGTACCAGTAGAATAAGCCACCAGGATAGGTCAGTACATGATTTAGCTGGTACATTTATATATGCTCAACTTCTTGCAGACATTTTGAGAGGGAATACTTATTTGAAGAAGCAGAAAAAAGTTACACTAGGGCTATAAACCCCTAATCTTAAACACAGGCCACGGTGCAAAATATTTCCTAAATCCAATGCTAACAAAGAACGAGTTAGGAGGTTCCTGAAGTTTAGATTCTGAATTACAAGGACCTTGGTGGTACCCAAGGCCACAATAGAGAATTTAAAAGAGCAGTAAGTTTTAGGGACATGTTAATGGATCAGATTGAAGGGGCCACATGTTGAAGGATTTCCATGAGTAAATATCTTGCAGACAGTATAATATATGAAACTGAGTTTTGGAAAGAGAAGAATCAGGCTGGATTTATTGAGTTGTAAGGTATCACTCAGAGAAAAACTAGTCCAATTTGTGAGAACATAGGATCTAAAATAGATAAATACAATAAAAAGAGATGAGTTGGAAAATGAACTTAAAATGAAAACAACCTTTACAGTGGTGGAATTAAGGTGAAACCAAGGAAACAAACAGAAAGATCAGAAAGAAAGGTTCTTAGTGACCAAGGGAAAAGAAATACACAGAGGTCTTGTGCTGTTTATTTATTCTACAAACATATATTGAGCACATCCTATGTATAAAATAAATTAAATGGTCCTCACCCTCTTGATGCCTTTCATTTGACTTACAATGCAGACAGAAGGGACTAAGGAGATATTTTGATCATTTGGAAATACTAAGAGTAAACTTTTCCCATAATTATCTCCATATTTCTTTGACTCCTCTCTGTATCTTCTTAATATCTTTCATCATTTGGCTCATAATTCAGCTGTTTCTATGCCAGAAATATCCTGTATAGCTGTCTAAATATCTGCTTGAGGTATTCTATCAAAGAGGTTTATCTGAGCTGTTCTAAATGCTGGGGATACAGCAACAAACAAATGAAGTTCTATGTACACATGGTGCAGTCTAGAAGGCAGGACAAACTACACAAATGAATACATAAGTGATTTCTTGGGGAACAACAAGTGTGTGAAAAGAACAACGCAAGGCAAAGGTCACAAGGGTGCTGCAAAAACATGGGGATGATTGCTATTTTACATAGGATAGTCAGAGAAGGCCTCTCTAATAAAACAGCTCTAAGTAGACACCCAAAGTAAGTAGTAAAATGAGTTACGTGGTTCTCTTGGGAAAGAGCATTTCTATAAAAAAAGCAGCAAAGCCCTGGGGTAAGAGCATGCTTAGAAGACCAAAGTGTCTGGAGGGAAATGAATGAGGGGAAGTGTCACAGAAGACAAGGTTGGAGTTGGTACAGGACCATCATGTCCGTCCTCATGAGACACAAAAAATACATTCAGTTTTGAGCTGGATGAAACGGGAAATCATTCTAACATCTCACACAGAAGAGTGAAATAATCTCATTTATGTTTTAAAAAGATTACTGACTATTAAGGGCAGGAGGACCAATTGGGTGGCCTCTTTTTAAAGAACTTTAAATAATTTGTTTATAATCCCTAACTAAATCCATGGATAGTTTGGATAGTAAAGTAATTGTTATAGACCCAATGTTTGTGCTTCCTCCCCCACTAATTTCTGTGTTGAAACCCTAATTCCAATGTAATGATACTTAGAGGTGGGGACCTTATGAGATAATTAGGTCTTGAAGGTGGAGCCCTTATGAATGGGATCAGTGCCCTTAGAATAAGATGCCAGAGGGTTAGTTAGCTCCCTCTGCCATAGGAGGATAGAGGAGAAGTCAGCCTTCTGCAACCTGGAAGACACCTGTCATCAGAACCTGACCATACTGACAGCCTACCTCAGAATTCCAGCTTCCAAAAGTGTGAGAAGTGTTTGATGTTTAAGTTACCCACTCTATGGTACTTTGTTATAGCTTCCTGAATTAAGACATTAATCAACTTACAGCTCACATAATGCAATAGTCACTGCTGGCTGTCCCCCAGAGTTGTCCTTCTTTCTTAGTAAATTACTATGCTAGGAGTGCCATATAAAGTATGACAGACTGGGTGGATTAAACAAGATAAATGTATTATCTCACAATTCTGGAGGATAGAAGTCTGAAACCAAGGTATCAGCAGAGTTGTTTTCTGAAGACTCCCTCCTTTGGCTTGTAGAGGGCTGTTTAGTCCCTATGTTTTCCCATGGCCTTCCCTCTGAATGTGGCTGTGTTGTAATTTTCTTTTCTTATAAGGTCACCCATCATATTGGAATTGGGCTCATCCCAATGGCTTCATTTTAACTTAATCATCTCTTTAAATATTCTATATCCAAGTACAGTCACATTCTGAGATACTGAGGGTTAGGGCTTTAGCATATGAATTTTGGAGGCATACAATTTAGTCCATAACATCAAGTAATAAAAGTTGTGGCTAGGATGTAGCTGCTAGGCCATGGACTACATTTCCCAGCCTCCCTTGCAGCTAGGGTGGACTTATGACTAAGATGTCATCAGTGCAATATGGACAGAAGTGATGAATTTCACTTCCATACTTCCAGCCAATCTCATATAAAATTGCTAGTGTATTCCTCCATGCCTTTTTCCTCTCCTGGTAAAAATGGCAATGAAGAGAGCAACCTTGGAAGATAAAGGGCTTAAGATGGTAGAGCCTATGTCAGCCTGAGTTCCTGATTGGCAGTATGAAAAGATGTGGAGCTCTAGTTGGTTTGGCTCAGTGGTTAGAGCATTGGCCTGTGGACTGAAGTGTCCCTAGTTTGATTCTGGCCAAAGGGCACGTACCTAGGTTGCAGGCTTGATACCCAGCCCTGCTCAGGGTGCGTGCTGGAGGCAACCAATTGATGTGTCTCTTTCACATTGATGTTTTTTTCCCCTCTATCTCTCTCTTCACCCCTCCTTCCTTTTCTCCCTTCCACTCTCTCTGAAAAGCAAGAGAAAAAATATCCTTTGGTAAGGATAAAAAAAGTAAAAAACAAAAAACAACAAAGAAAAGATGTGGAACACTTAAACTGGATTGTGACATGAGAGAGAATAAACTTCTGTATTCATTGAGCCATTAAATTATTGGCTGAATTAAATTATTTGTTGAATTCCTTGTTATTTTAGTTCACTGAACCTTGACTAATATACATACCACTATGACTGACTACTCATTATTAACTGGAGGGAAATTTGAACATTAATCTTTAATTTGAAGAGAATTTTAATATTTGGGTAAGGAGAACTCAAGAAGTACACTTAATCTAGATTATAAACTTAATTTGTGCATTTCCTTAATTATAGTAAAATTTATTAATGCAACAAAATTAATTCAACAAACTCGTATCATTACTATGGATCAGATTCAACCCTACACTCTGGCTATAAATAATCTGACAATCAAAATCCATGAATACCACTCTGTCTTTGTCCTCAAGTTGCTTAGTGTTCTGTGGGGGAAGCTATGGATAAGCAAATTCTATGATGTGCCCCCTGACCATAGGGAAACACAAAAGATCTGCTTGGGAGGGAGATCATGGAAACCTACAAATTAGAGATGGTACTTAAGCTGGACTTAAAAGAAACTGCAATAGATCATTATATATGGATTCAAAGTATAAAATACAAATAAATGCAGCTTATGAAAGATCTAGCTAGGAAAAAAATACAGGAGAAAATAAATTTTAAGTATTTGTTGAATGAAGATAATTTCCATGAGTTCAAATTTTGTGTTGTAGGAAAACCTTCATGCGAAAAACATTGCCAATTTTTCTGCATCTTAGGTGAAAATCAGTAAGTGCAAACAAACAAGCTTTTTTTCATCAGGAAATTTTACTAGCCTTGAGGAAGACTACCTGGACTGTCAGGTGATGATACTAGCTTTGTTCCTGGAGAATGTTTTAGAGCACTGACAAATCCCTGGACTGAGGTGAATAGTGTTTTTTTTTGTTTTGTTTTTTAAAATATATCTTTATTGATTTGAGAGAGAGGAAAGGAAAGGGAGAGATAGAAACATCAATGATGAGACTCATTGATTGGCTGCCTCCTGCATGCTCCCAGCTGGGGATGGAGCCCTCAACCGGGGCATGTGCCCTGACTGGGAATCGAACTGCCATTGCCTGGATCAGAGGCTGATGTTCAACCATTGAGCCACAAAGGCCAGGTGAATAGTTTTTTTTATCTGTCTTGAGGCAAGAGCTGAGAACAGGTGATGCCTTGAGGCTGTTTTCCCAAAACCATTGTATTGCAGTAGCCACTTTACATGGATTATATAATTTAAACCCCGTGGTAACTCTTTGATTAGCCCCAGTTTACAGGGTAGGAAACAGGTCCCCAGAAATTAAATGCCCAATATCATGTAACTAATAAGTGGAAGAAGTGAATTCAAGAAAACTTGACTTGGGGTGGTGAACATACAACACAGTATACAGATGATGTATTTTAGAACTGTACACCTGAAGCCTATATCATTCTATTAACCAAGGTCACCCCAATAAATTCAATAAAAATAAAATAAAAACAAAATAAGCGAAGAAGTGAATTCAGTTTATCTGCCTCCCACACCCATATTTTTTTCCAATAAGTCTCCTATTTTAAGTTTTCGATAACCACTTGATTGCTGTGGGATGACCTGAATCCTCACCTGCCACAGCTTAGTTCATGGAGTTAGGTCACAGTGGCTGAGTGTCTGGGCTCTGCAGCTGAGCCACCTGGGTTTGAATCAAAGCTGCTTCCACTTGTAAGCTGTGCGAATATGGGAAAGTTATTTAAACTTCTTTTTCCTCAGCTTCCTTTTTTTCTTTCCTTCTTTCCTTTTGTAAAATAAGAGCTATAATAATACCTACTACATAGAGTACATTCATGTACAATACATAGAACAGCACACAGTAGGCACACAATATATATCTATCAGTTGTTAACACAACAGAATAGAATTTCCTTTCTTGTTACACTAACATTTACTTTTGCAAATAGTTTCTCAGTATGCAATATTAATATGCACAATAAAAACCAGAAGCTGGAACCCATTATACAAGAAGCCCTAGATATTTTTAAAGATCATTTCATAGTTTATTGGCCCCCAATAAATATTATTGAACTGTAAACCACAGATGTGCAAGGTTAAGATACTGAGCACTTAAGCTTTTGTCCTTTTAACTCTTTGAGAATCTCAGCTACTTTTTATTTTGAAAAATGTATTTTTGCATAGAATTTAACTTTCTGATGAAGAAAATAATTCTGAATTGACTTTTCCCATATTTACTGTCTCACAGACCATCAAGACCGCAAATTGAAGCAAGAGTTGACCCTGTTGCTTACTATTTTGTTGGTTTTCATAGCTCTGTTTTCTGTGTCCTCATGTCTCATCTTTTTCATTGATAATTTATAATTCCAGGTTTCAGATCTTTTCTTCCTTTCCTCTTCCTCAGCCCTTGAGTCCCCACATCCATATCTGTTCATCCTATGCCTGGGCACTCTTTCATTGGTCTCTCCCCCTTTGGCACACCCTGGCTCTCAATGCAGTGTGTGCATACTATTCCTTAAATGCAGC
Organism: Miniopterus schreibersii; assembly: GCF_964146895.1. NCBI lineage: Eukaryota > Metazoa > Chordata > Mammalia > Chiroptera > Miniopteridae > Miniopterus > Miniopterus schreibersii. The sequence continues at coordinate 114,047,696 of NC_138102.1, read as the reverse complement.
TGCAGACTTAGTGGCTTGCAAAATCTACATAACTATTAGCAATTTTTACCAATAATTGTTAGCCTTCAACCCAAAATCCAAGGTGTCTCTGGCTTACCATCTCAGCCAAGGACTGTTTGCCTTTTGGCATTTTAGTAGTAATTTCAGATCCTCGAGTGTTTCTCCTTACCCTAGGTGACCTTATAATAAAGTGGAGTGCTTCTAATAAGTATGCTAAAACCATAGGTATAAAGGAAACTTGGAGTCACCCTACCCAATCTCCAAATTTACCTGACCAATAAAGGAGATAATACTCCAAACCCGAAATTATGTCCTCTGTTTCTGCATCTTTCATTCCTCTTGGCTATTTGTCTCCTGGAGTTTTTAAATGTATCATTTTAAAACTACAGGCACAATAAAATTTAAACTCAGTAGTATCTTTACAATATTCAACAACTCTTGTAGGTTTTAATTTGGTTTGTGATTTAAAGACACGGTGATAAAAATTAATTTTGTTTTTAAAATTTAATGATATTTATAATCTAGTAGTTCACTCCTGCAGATATACTCAACTGAAATGTGTACATGTGTTTACATACATATTCAAGAATATTCATAACAGTATCATCTCCAGTCGCCAAACTGGAAACTACCCAAATTCCCACCAACAGACCACATGAAGTATGATCTGTTCACACAGTGGAACACTGTACAGCTGTGAGGATAAACAAATCATAGCTGCAATGATATGGAAGTCAGACACAAATGGATATGTATTATGTGACTCCTTTTATATAAAGTGCAGAAAGAGGGAAAAATAATGTATGGCATTAGCAGTGATTAGAGTGGCTGTCACTTGAAGGGGAGTGGAGAGACCAGTGATTGCTAGAGGAGAATCTGGGATTTCATTGATTTTCTTCTGGAGGCTAGTTAAATGGGTGTGGTTAGTTTATGAAAGTTCATCATGCTGTATTCTTATGATACTTACTCTTTTCAATATGTCCCTTATGTTCCGATAACATTTCAAAGATGCTTTATGATATATAGCACAATTTTATACATATACAGCAGGTCCTTGAATAACCTCATTTCATCATAACATTGGTAAGGAAAAAAATGATTCCTGCTGGGGGTACTGTGTGGAGTTCGCACATTCTCCCCAGGTCTGCATGGGTTTCTCTGGGTACTGGCTTTCCTCCCACATCCTAAAGATGCACACGTTAGGTTCACTGGTGCGTCTACACTGTCCCAGTCTGAGTGAGTGAGTGAGTGAGTGAGTGAGTGAGTGAGTGAGTGAGTGTGTGCGCGCTTGTACCCTGCTATGGAAGGGCGTCCTGTCCAGGGTTGATTGGTCATCTCGCACCCTGAGCTGCTGGGGGAGACGCTGGCCACATGCTACCCAGAACTAGAATAAGTGGGTTGGAAAATTATCTTACTTGTTTTTATTAATATTTCTTAAATGTATGTATAGCTCACATTTGTTTCTATGTTTAATATTAGAAGTGTTTTGTGTCCTTATTTTGAACTTTGATAGTGTTTTCGTGACCAGAAATATGCTCTAGGAACTTAACTTTTGTTTATATCAATTAGCCTATAGTAAAATTGGTTGTATTATGAGTTGTTTCTCTTAATGTTGAAATTTCCAAGAACGTATCAGTGATGTTAAGTGAGGGCTTACTGTATGTCTCTTGTAAGAAAACTGCCATTGTTTATCACATGAGACCAGGATCTTAATAGATCAATAAGGGGAATGGAAATTTCAAAAGACTGAAACACTGACAGTAAAACTCACTAATTTTGGGGCGGAGCCCTCTTTATAAAAAAATACAAAATTAAAAATACAGAATTAGGTACAAAATGAGTATTTATTCAGAACAAAAAATAAATCACAAAATACAAAAAAATAGTTTTGTAGTAGGCAGTTAGATAGGCATGAGCAGAGCAGGAATGATGGGCCAGGTGCAGAGGGTCACCAGGGCAGAGAGCCCCTGGTGCCTAGCAACGGGCAAAACTACAAGCCCTTGCAGGACCACTCCTAAGCATTAACCCCTGGAGATGACATCTAGCTCTAGGGGCAGAAAAACAGCAAAACCAGGTGGAGCATAAGAGCACAAGGCTGAGGAGACAGAGTGGGAAAGCTGATGAATATTCTATTGAGATCTTCCCCTGAGACCTTAAGACGAAGGGCCCAGCGCAGCAGCTGTCTCTATGGAGCCACCCTCTCTCCTCAGGCACATTTTCCTTGCCTTTCTCTCTCCTGAGCTCCAGGGCCCCTTCTTTTGCCTCTGTGACTTGTTTCCTGAGCCCATTTCTTCTACAGTTCACTTCTTCTACCCCTGTGACTAAGTAAACTTTCTCTTATAGTTTGAGTCTTGGCTCTGAATTCTTTCATAGGCAGAACTTAAGTACGGAGGTTGCTGAGCTGAGGTCTAATACCTGGTGTCATTTTTCCCAGTTAAGTTTTATTGACTAACTACCTGAAACACATCTTTAAAACTTATTTTCCTACAAGTTATAATTGCAAATTCTTTGATTGTCTCTACTTATGATATGAATTATAATAGTTCTACAGAGAGATTACAAGGATATTCTTTTCTCTGATATGGTTGATCCAATAGTTTTTGTTAATCCTCAACTGAGGATATTTTTCCCATTGGAGGAGGGGGAGAGAAAGAAAAAGAGAAGCATCGATTGGTTGCCTCACACTCCTCTACTGGAGCTGGGGGTTGAGCCTGCAACCAAGGTACGTGCCCTTGGCTGGAACTGAACCCAGGACCCTTCATTCCAACCCTCTATCCACTAAGCCAAACTGGCCAGGGCAATCCAATAGTTTTTATTTACAAGGATTTCTTAGACAGACATATTTATTGTTTGTTGTACATGCTTACTACAAGCTTAGGCTCTGTAAGCACATTAATTCTGATAAATTATGTTTGTTTTAATTACCATAAAATGTGTGGTGCTTTTATAACTTTATATCTTGTATTATAAAATATATCCCCTACAGCAGAGAATTTTCATTTTTAAGAAGTGTATTCTCCACTTCACATTTTACCTAACAATCGGGGAAAATTTCCTCCAGACTGGCTGCTTTCTTCTCTATTGCTTACATTTTTCTAGACCCTGAACACAGGGCATGTTTATAGTGCAAACATCTTGAATTAAGACTCTGGCTGAGTCTACCCAGCAGGTAATTGGAGTACTCGTAGTTGCCTGCACTAGGAGAGCCAGCAAGAACTTAAATATAGACAAAAGTGACCTATAGAGGGTGGGTGGGTGGAGGGGAGAGAGTAACCAAAGAATTTATATGCATATATGCACAACCCAAGAACGTGGACAATGGTGGGGAGAGGGACTGGGGAGGGAGTGGGACGGGGTGGAATGGGTCATTGGGGAGAAAAAGGGACATTTGTAATATTTTGAACAACAAAACGTGACCTATATATCCCACTAAGTCCAATTTAAATGTATGTCCAATTCAACTTCCCTGTAGTTGAATCTCAAAATGCCCATAACCCCTTCAACACCCTCCACACAAAGGCAAATGTGATGAATACTAAGTTGGGGGAGAAAGAGATGATCTCAACCAACTGCCGTTGAAACACCATACTCTTGAAAATTTTACAAGTAAGCATATGAACTGAAGTGCTAGCTCCCTTTCCAGTGCTTCAGAAGGAGCTGGCACAAGCTTCACTTGCTTCTCTGTCAATCCACCTCAGCTTCCTCCTTTGTCTCACTGGTTGCATTTCACTTCTCCTGGAAGTGAGCTCTTCATCTCTAATTACTGTCAAAACACTGCGCACACCTACTGTTGGCTCCTTTGTCAGCTGGATTGCCTTCCCAGTTAACAACAAATTGTGTGGCCCTATTTAAGTTTCTCCCTCAGTGACTTTTTATAGAATTTTATCTGCCTGCCCCTTGGATGGCCCATTTTAACTTAGTAAATAGCAGCTGGTGAGGTATCTGGCTTTTGTTATCATCCATTGTTAGGAGATGACCAGCTGAGCACAGTTGGGAGGCAGTCCTTAAGCTTTGATGCAGCAAAACTGGCTGCGCTTCAAGGTCTTAATGGATTTCTCCCGCCATTTGATGTAGATTTGATACCAGTGAAAAGGGTGGAACTTCTGTGGATACACTTGAAACAGCAGTGATTTTACTGTTCACCCTAATTACGCTGTTCTTGATTCAATTCATCACTTGCCCAAACAGGAACTGCTTTTATTTATATGTGCTGACTCCTGACACTATTTTACACCCTAAAAAATTAGAGCTTTTATTCCCTTTCACCCCATAATGTAGATTTGCTTAACAATATGACATACATTTGTGCTTACCACAGATTTTGTAAGCACTTATCAGAAGTGATTGCATAGGGAAAATACTTACCTAATACATTAATTTTTGCAGTCTCATGATATTCTGTGCTGAGCATCTTCTTTCTCTTCAGACTAAAGAAGCAGTTCATTATTCTAAATAAGTATAAAGCTTTTGCCTACAGCACTGGAATTCATTCAGACGGCCAACATTGGATTAAATGACATGAATTTTTATGCTAGCATTCAGAATCTTTAGATTATCAAAGAATGACAGTGACTGAAGAAGCCCTTCAGTTTCTAATCGATGCTTATATTTAGTCATACTAAGCAAGCACTTGTACTCAGTATTTCACATATATTATTTCATTTAATTCTCAAAACTTTAAGGAAGGCTGTATTACCTGTTTTAAGGAAAGTGAACCTCAGATAAGGTATAAATTTGCCCACCTTCACATAAGAAATATTTGGTAGATCCAGTATTCAAACTTGGGTCTACTGATACCAAAGCTAATAACCAGTTTTTATCTTTTAGAACTAGTAGTTTGGTAAGTAAGAGAAAACCAGAAAGAAAGGATAACTGTTTTTAACAATTCTCTCAAATCTAGAATGAACTGGGATTCTATTCCTATGTTTAGATAATAGGGAAATTATGTCATCATTTCCCAGTGTTAAAAGCAACTCTATCTTCATCATAAAAATGCCTTAAGTTAATATTCGATTGGGTTGTATTTTTTAGGAAATTTATTATTCTTTGGCAATTCTAATACCTGCCATGCAGTTTTACTCACAGTGTGGCCATGTGCCTGAGGATCATCTAGAGTTCTGGGCCCCATCTCTGACTCACACAATCAGACTCACTTGGGCTAGTGTCAAGAAATCTACATTTTAAATCTAAAACTTAGATGCGATTCTGAAGAGCACTAAAGTTAGCCTTTAGAAGAGTTCCATGCCTTTTTTGTGGTTGCTACTTCTTGGGTAATATTTACATGCCCCTTTGAGATCTTGATCTAGAATCTCAGCATAACTGGGCCACTGAGGGAAGCAGCTCTGATTAGGCCTGTTCACAAATATCCTGGTTGTTCTTTATCAAAACACATGACGAGAATGCATTTCCCTGCCTCCTTGAGGTCAGAGATGGCCATGTGACTTCCAACGGCCAGTGGAAGTGAGCGGAAGTGATGTGCGCTGCCTTCCTTGGACCCAGGGGCCATCTACACTGCAGACAGTGGAGGCTCTGTCAGCCTGTATTCCTGCATGGAGTCGGGTCCCGGCTGATTCACAATGCATCTGACAAAATGAGAGACTGGCAGGATACTAGTTACCTTCCAGTATTCATCCTGTACTTACTTACTCCTTAGTTACGAGAGCACCAATATTTTGTCAGTCCCATTCCTATCAAGCTAAAGATGTAATTTTCCAGTCAACTCTGTAGCCTGCTATAGTGATTATGTTAAGTTTGGGCCATGAGATAAATGTGGAAATTATAAGTCTCCTTAAAAGATAACGGTTTTCAAGTCTGGCCAGGTGGTTCAGTTGGTTGGAGCATCGTCCCATACATCCAAAGGTGGTGGGTTCGATTCCCAGTCAGGACACATACCTAGGTTTCGGGTTTAATCCCTGGTCGGGATGCATACAGGAGGCAACTCATTGATGTTTCTCACTTTGACGTCTCTCTCTCTCTTTCCCTTCTTCTCTCTCAAATCAATAAAAACATATCCTTGAGTGAAGATTTTAAGAATTTATATTAGAAAAAGACAATGATTCTCTCACCTTTTCTCTTTAAGTTTCCTGGAATGCAAATGTAATAGCTAGAGAGCTCCACCAGCTTTCTTGGGCTATGAAGTGAGTTTTAACATGCGGTCCACATTCAGTAGAGCAAAAAATACAAGGAGCCTGGCTCCATAATAGTGTGAATCTTTCCTATTTCCCTGGAAGGCCTACCCCTGGATTTATTTTATAGGAATGAGAAATAAACCTGTACAGGTCACTATTTTTCAGATCTTTATTTCTTACCCCAGGACCTCATCCTCTCTGGTACAAAGCACTATATCTATTTGTAATTACTTGCAAGCCAGGACCCTACCACTGAGTAACTATCAATTTGGGCAACACTCTTCCTAAATCTGGGCACTTTCCCTCACTTGCAGACAAAGACGTGACTGTGAGCACTACAGCTCCCATGTAGGTGAGATAATGCAGGCATGGTAGGTTACATGCTTTCCAGAAGTGGGCATGATTCCATGCATGTCAGCCCGTCTTCCAAAATGATACTCTGCATTTTCTGAACAACTTTGCCAGCTCACCTACAATCAGCACAGCACTGGTCAGCATCCTGTCAAGATTGATGGAGTTTGTGAAGGTTGCCAGACTCACTCAGAAACAGCTGGAGGAAAGATTTCTGTGAACTCACCTAAGATCCCTGAGCTCCAGGAACTTCAAACTAGCTGATGAGCATATTTATTCTGGTACTCTTTTATTTAATGCAAATTCATACTGATCAGCTTCAAATAAAATATTGCTGTTTTGTGGCACTCCTCCTCATCAGCTGTTGTAGAATTCTGCCCTTGGAAGGGGATTTAGAACTTAGAGTTCAACATCTGGATTTTACACTTGGGGAAAATAAGCCTCAGAGAGCAAAAATGATTAATCAGGAGCCACCCAGGTAAGCTCAGGTTAAAACTTAGAGCTCCCGATTCTCAATCCATCATCTTTTCTCTAAGCTTTCCCAAAAGGTCATTTTATACTCCTTTCCTCTTCTTAAACTTAATCTTAACTCCATGGCATCTGCTCCCTCAACATTTATCTGAGATCTTTTAAGCTGAGTCCAAGTTTTGTATTTATTCTAGACGTATCTCAATTCTTCTCCAGCATTAAAAAAAAAAATTAAAAGTATTCCTTTTCCCTTCTTGATATTTTCTCCTGAAATCCTAAAGCAAATGGCTTCTTTAGTTATTTCCCTTCTCTTTGGGCATCTATACTCTCTTCCAACCAGTTACTCCCCCCCTGCTTATGAACATACTGGGCCTTTTCTATCTTTAATTTACACCTTTTAATGTTTTAAACAGAATTTATCAGGCCATCTGAGCTTTCAAATTCTTCATTTTCTGGGCAGCGTTGATTCAGAGATGTTAATTCCAGACCTTTTACCATTTGATTGCTTTACCCTTATTTATATTTATGCCACTCCCTGACTCTCCCCTTTCCTACTTATCCCATTTCCTGTTGTGATGACATAGCCTTGAACCCCCAGTGGCCTGGCATATATGGACTAGTCTGTAAAATTTCTGAATAAAGGAATGAATAGTCAGTTAGCGAATGGTTAAAAAAAATCATGAAAACCACTAAGAAATCTAACTGCCCATGCCCATTAACTATCCTTAAGTTGGAGCCAGGTTGTCTATACAAACATGCAAGTTAAAATACATACAGAAGAGGAGCTCAGTAGCTTTTCATGTGCTCACGGTGACCCAGTTTCTGTTCTAAACACTTTACATGGTATTGCCTCATTTAATAATACTAATGCTAATACTAATACTATTACTAATAAAAAATACAGATAGTGCTCAGGATGTGCCAGGCATCATTCAGATCACTTTACTATGTATACATTTATTTATCCTCACAAGAACCCTAACAGAGACATAGAAAGAAATAGCTTCTGCATTCAAACAGCAAGTGAGTAGCAGAGTGAGAACTTGAGCTTGTATATTCTGACTCCAGCATCTCTACCCTTAGCCCCTCACACCACAGTACTTACCACCAAAGATCTCACAAGTGGAACTGATGCCCCATAAAAAATATAATCTACATCCTACCCAAAGCACCATTCCCCAAACATCATTCTCACCAGCTTACATGGTAAGTGACTGATTTTTTATTATTATTTAGTCATAATCTTTACAGAAGGCACTTTTGAAGAAATGAAAAAAAAAATCAACCTACAAGCCCCTCCCCCCCAAAATGTGTCATATGGGGTAAATGACATAAAGCTCTAAACAACTATCAACACTTTTACATCAAATAGGTTATTAGATAAACATAATTGAGCCTTGACACACTCCTGAGGAAACAGAACATGAGACAACATGTTGAATTTTAAGATGTTGGAGAGGCCAGAGGATCTTGAAATATCAAAAGAGTAGGAAATAAAGACAGAGTAGGAAAGAAAGACCAAATAGGATGGTTACACTGAAGAATATTTGAAGAAAAGAAGGAAAAGTAGATTGGAAATTTGGACAAAATAAAAAGAATTTGCATTTGCTATCACCAAGTATTTTATGCTGCTTGGACACTTTCCTCTCACCTGCTCATGCCTGATTTTGAATAGGGTTATTTTATTTTATATTCTATATCTCACTTTGAGTCATATCATTGGGATGAACAATTTTTTTCTACAGCTCTGGCTGCATATTTTAAGAGGAATTATTAATAAACATAATTTAGATAGCTTTCTCTTACCTGGAGGTATAATCTCTAATTTTATAGTGTAAGTCTAATGCAAAACAGAGTCTAATATATAGAACTTTACTTTAGCAATTTTTATTAACATCAAAGTTTCTCCATGTATGGAAGTGCTCCCTTCTGTAAGGACTAAAATGTTGCTTCAAGATACAGCCTTTGAGCTAAGTATTTTTGTGTGAGAGCCAATCTCTGCTTTCATTTCATGCCTGCCAACCCTGTGCCTTTTAAGCTTTTAATAAATAATTAGTTTAGGCAATATTTTTAGTAATCCCTCAAGTATAGAACCTCAGGTTACATGTTTTGTAAAGATACATAGCATCATTTTTTATCCATTTGATCTTACCCTTCAATCAGTAAATCCCTTTTTGTTTTCTTTATCCAGTGAGGTTCTCCATGTGTATTAGACATGAATTACCTGTTTTTGTTAATAGTGCACTGGTTGTGTAGGTCATAAATCTGGGCAAAGAACTGCTGAAAATTTAAGCCACCTTAATCTCGATGACATACACACTGAAAAAGGGACATTCTTAAGTGAACAGTAGCTAATCCCATGTATTTGGAAGAGCAATGGTATCAAGCATTTCTCTAACGCATTGGATTTTAAAGCAATTCAAAGTTGTGCAGGAGTTTTCTTAGTTAACCTCAACCAGCAGAACTTTCTCTGGAAACATCACTCAGAAAATAGTCTTGTGTTTCCTTTCCTTTTAATAAAACTTAATGGCAAAATTAGGCCCTGGGTGGATACTTTCTAAACGTGCACTCACAGAGTGAGTTAGCAGTTACATTGATTTCAGATGAACTTTAACTTTGATTTTTCAAGGCATTCTCATAGAAGCAGTCTTTGGAGAAGTGCAACAGGATATCAAAATATGGCTCTTCCTGTCTAGGAATTTAGGCCAAGGCCAGCAAAGCTGAGGATAACAAATGCAAAGTAATCCCAGAGTTAAAGAAAGATAGACCGTTTATAAAGGAGATGGCAAAAAAACAGTTCTATCAAAGAATGCAATCAGCGGTAAGTGATGGGAGTGAAGGTTATTTAAAGAAAGTTACCCATTCCTGGGCTTGAGAAAGCCTTCCCAAGAGAGGCAGACTTCAAGAGAGCCGCTAAAGTGCTTGGCCTATGTACTCTGAATTCAGGAAAAGGTAGAACTTAGAACCTGGCTTATGTGTGAAAAGTTAAATGACTTGAAAGTTCAGCCAAAAGCCAAGAGAAAAGAAAATTTGAGGAGAACCTCCACATGAATTGTAACGAAGGCATGTCTTTTCTATGGACCAGAGGTGGCCCATGTAGGTTTTCCCATGTAGGCCCATGACAAGTTTTTCCTCCACATAATAACCTGGAGTGCTAACCACCAGCACAAGGGAATGGATTTCCAGAGGCTGGACACTTGTGAGCAATTATATCTGGGTGGCTAGAGGAGATATCACTAACCCAGGGAGCAGCAAATGGACATCCCAGCAAAACAAACTCCAAGGGCCCCACAGAAGCATCCCATGAGAGAAGCAACTGATCATCTGATACTCCTAAGGCACCAATACTTGATACAATCAAACAAACCTAATAAGAACTTGTCTACTCTCTTCTATCTTTTTCTTCACCTGGCTCCAACTCTGGAGAATCCAAAGTTAGGAGAAAGGAGTAGAAGAGCAAAGAGGGGAAATTATGAAGAAGCTATAACTGTCCTTTCTGCATCCTGGGGTAAGCCTGTATTGTCTGGACACAGTCAAGCATGAAACTGAAAGCATAGGTAATAGAGTGTTTGGATTAGAGTTTATATTAGTGTCCTTTTGCGGCCATGACAAATTTAGTGGTTTAAGCAATACAAATTTATTATCCCGCAGTGGGTCAGAAGTCTGATGGGCTCTTCTGATTCCTCTGTTCCAGTTTCACAAATCCCAAATCAAGCTGTGGCAGAGCTGTTTTCCCCACTGGAGGCTGTAGGAGGGAATTTAATTCTTGTAGTTACAGGCCTGACGTATCTGCTTTCTCACTGGCTGTTAGCTGAGGGCCGTCCCCAGCATCAAGAGAGTGCCTCATTCCTTGGCTGGTGGCCCTCTTCCTCCATCTTCAAAGTTAGAAATGGCAGGGCAAGTCCTTCTCATACTTCAAACCTCCCCTGCATCTTCTATTGTCCATCTCTCTGGCTGCAGCCGGGAAAGTTCTCTGTTTTTAAGAAGTCAAGTGATTTGATTGGGTCCAGTTTAGGATAATCTCTCTGTCTCAAAGTTCATATTCTTAATTACATCTGCAAAGTCCCTTTTGTCCTATAAGATAACACACTCAAAGTGGACATCTTTGGAGAAAGATTATTCTACCTACAACAGCGTTAATGCCTGATGGCCTCTATTTTCATGGTGAAGCAGGAGATTGCGTCATTAGTTGAGAGTGAAGTAGGCAGTGGCGTAATGAAAGGACTGAAGGAAGAAATAAGATTCAGAATCGCTGTAGCGAGCAGTAAGAATAGGAGTAAATTGGGAATTATTAAAAAGAAAACAAAACAAGTCCCTGTGGTGGGGATAAGAGATTGAGGGGCAGGCACCATTTGGCAGCAAGCCTTGTATCACTAGGAACCATGTAATCACACTTGCTGATCTGAGAAAACATCGTTAATTCAAAATTATATATCCTTGTTCTTCTTTGGGAACTCACTTGTGTTTGGATCATTTGCATCATGAATTCTTAATCTTTTTTTTTTTTTTTTTTGCAGAGTACAAACGAAATTGTATATGACTTAGGCAGAGTAGCATCCAACTTAATAAGAAAATGACAGGATTAGACATCTGGGACTCTAAACAGCCAGACCAGTTCAGATGCTCCTTGTTCATAGTGTTCCAGCACATTTTTCTCCCTCCAGCAGTTTTAGCGGCAGGAACTAGAATGTTAGTGATAACATGGGAACGATGTCAGCGTTTCAGCTTTGAGATGGCATTGGTGGAAAGTGCATCTGACAGAATTGAATAAATATATTGCTGATGTAAGACTGTCAGAATTACAACAGTATGATTTATCCTTTAAAAGGGGTTTTAATGAATTAACACTTTTGATCTAAAAATGTGGGAACTAACCTAATTTTGGGCAAAGAACCTATATCTTTGATGTGGCGGTGGGACATCTTTCCTTTTCCTGATCTCATTACAGTATCCAAACACATAAATTAACCTTTTTTTGAAACCGGTCATCATACTCATTACCTTTCATTAATACATAGCCCTGCATGAAGCTGCTGAAGAATAGAAGTAATTTTATTTTCCACTGAGTAGTCAGAGCGTTGATTTTCAGCAGAAGGAGAAACAGCAGGAGAGGTTGGGGAGAAGGTAGGAGGGGTAGAAGTCTCTGATTCTCCGGGAGGCTTATGAGATTAGAAAAATTATATTCAATATAGAGTTTAATTTTATATTTTAGAAAAGGAAAAATGCTTGTAAATTTTGAAATATGCAAGACAGACTGAAGAGCAATTGAGATACTAAAATTTATCAAAAAATTGTTTTTTAAAAAAGATTGGAAAACACCAATTTAGAGAAGACCCTCTAGTTTTCTTTGTTTTATGTATTTGGTTGGAAATATATGGGGCTCTGTGTTCAGTCTGAATCTTCAGCCTCGGTTCACCCTTTTCTAAAGTGGTGTGTGTATGTGTGTGTTTATTGCATATATATATATATATATATATATATATATATATATATATATATATTTATATTTTTTCTTTTTTCTTTTTCTGAGGCCATAATCTTTATTCTTCCACAGGCCATAGTTGGGCCTGACAAATGATTGCCTTTGTCCACCCCTACAGATTTCCCTGAATTCAAGTTGGCATAGCATATAGCTGAAACTGGAAGTTCCTTTGCTCTGTCATTCTGGAGTAGTGATTATAGTTTGGTCAACAATGGCTAAGTCTGGAAAAGTGAACTAAAAAGGGCTATGAAGTAAAAGCTGGACATGGTACACCATTGAAAACTGGGCAGGGACCAGAACCATCAGGCTCTTATCTATGGCAACAGAAAAGTGAAAATAGTAGAGCTGTCTAAAATAGCAACCCCATGCAGTAGCCAGAAAGTTCACTCTTATTATTCTCTATCAATATAAAAATTAAAGGTGCTTTAAATGTGTTGAGAGCTAAAAAATTACATTACAGTCATGATAACAAAGACAGAGTATAGAGTCTCAAGTTATCCAAACTCCCCTTATTTCCCAGATCATTACTGGAACAAAGGATTAAAATGATCAACTCTCAGTTTATTAGTCTTATCTGAGTATTACAAATTGAATTTATAGTAAGGTTTTTACATTTAATGGATAAACTCTCCTTCCTTTTTAATTTCTCCTTCCCATTTCTTCCCCTCCTGAAAATTTCAGCCCTAAGCCATTAAGTGGAGTTGATCAAGGTAGATGTCTGTGCCAGAATGAAGGGAGCTGCATTGACCCAGTATTGCTGAGCGCAAGCAGGTGAAAAAGTTTCCCAGTGGAGGGTCATCCTGATGCAGGGGTCCAGAGCTTAAGCAGGATGAGGAAGGCATCACGCAGGAGAGCAGCGTAGAGCATGAGCAATTTGAGGAAGTGTCCTCATGGGGAGTGCTAGGGCATCAAATGCCAGAGCCTAAGTGGGAGTGTCAGACGTGGTGCAAGTGGTCAGAGACCAGGTGGGATAAGGAAGGTATCTGTATGGTGGGGCAACTCAGTATTGGGGTGTCAGGGCTTTGGAGGAGAGAAAGGATGTCCACACATGGAGGTGACCTAGTATAGGGCACTGGAGTCAGTTGAGACTATGGCAAGTATCTATGCAGGGTGTCAGGGGCAGGCTGACCTGGGTGTCAGGACCCAAGCAGGGTGAGGGAATGTCCTTGTAGGAAAATGTCCATCCACCCAGGCAGGTTAGCAGGGTGTCCATACAGGAAGGGGTTTTGGCTTTTCTCTAAATCCAAAACGATCTCATCTCAAGATTCTTCACTCAATTATGTTCACAAAGACCCTTTTTCTAAATAAAGTCACTTTCACGGGTATCTTTTAAGGGATCATTATTCAAACCACTACACACACTAAAGTATTTGGGGTGATCAGGGTATCATGCTAGCAAGTTATTCACAAATAGTTTAGAAAAAAAAATTTCGATTGTACTTCCAATTTTTTAATAAGTTGAGGCTGTTTCAAAATTAGAAACAAAGAAGAGGAATAGTTTAGTAATTTAGGAATAGGGTATTAGTTTAATAATTCAACAGATCCTTGTTTTGAGATTCACCACTTACCTTACTGTGTGAATTTGGACAGATCACTGAACCCATCTCAACCTCAGTTTGTTTATCTATAAAATGGGTATAGTAGTACTTCATAGATTTGTGAGGATTATTTGAAACAGTGGTTATAAAGAGCTTAGCAAAATGCTTACCACTTAGTAAACAGTCAATGAAAGTTTGCTAATATCATTACTAACATCATCAATATCATTAAGATGATCTAATGTTTACTTTTACACAATAACTGAAGGTCAGAGATATGCTTGCAGTCTGATTAAAAATTCCAGAACTTAGCAGGCCAGTAAGACATGTCCTTCCTCCCCTAGTTTACCCAAACCATACATTCTTGCTTTCTTCTCATAATTGCAATTAATTGTGTCTGCTTTTAATTATTGAATTTGTGGGGTTTTGACTTTTAAATGTCTTAATCAAGCCATTCAAAGATCTGGAGATTCTCAGAAGATAGACTTATTATTATGGTTAGATAAGTATCTATGATGGCTTTTGTTTCATTTAGGAGTACAATCAGTGACAAGAAACATAAAGCAAATCTAGAGTGACTAAAACAAATAGAGATTCATCTCACACAAGAAGTCAAGCCAAGAAGTAGGTATCCCAAACCTAGTGAGGCAGTTTACTGATGTCAGCAAGGACCATTCTGGACATGTTAGCTTCTGTTCTTCATTGCCTTATAGTCCCAAGATGAATAACAGTACATTGAGGTTGTATATATACTCTACAGGCATGACAAGAGAAGCACAGATAAAAGTTCTCTAGTAGAGTCTGTCTTTTTATTATTTTTTAACCAAAAGAGCAAAATTTCCCAGAAGTTTCTATCCACCAGACCTTCCTTATAACATCTTGGTCAGAACTGAGTCAAATGATCTCACAGAGGTAAATCACTGCAAGTGGGAGAGGGGGGAAGAGGGATAGCATTACTGTAATTAATTCAGATGGTTTATCATTTACTGTCCAGAACTGGGACAGGGATCAACTTTCTCAATAGGCCCACAATTGGCATGTTTACTGAACATTCTATTAGGGAAGGAGAGGAGGGGGAATGGAAGTTAGCGGACAATGGATGGTTTCTGTCATAATTAGCCATGACCATTTGCCAACCTTCAGAGATGAAATCCCACCCTTTTAAAATGTAAGATATTGAGGACATTAAAGATGGCAGCAGAATGACTGGAAGCTACACTGGCACTCTCCCAGGACCAAACTGGAATTACAACTAAAATATAAAAAAAAAATCATGAAAAATCAATGACAACTGAAGATGATCTGGAGAGCACCGTCATAACCAAGGAAGAAAAGTGGAGACTGTGCAGAGACTGGTAGGAAGTGTGGAGGCATAAGAGGGCTGGCTGGGCTCCCACAGGCAGCAGCTGAAGGTCCAGAGGGATATCTCAGCTGGAGGGGGGGTTCCCACTGAGGACTCTGGGGCCTAAACCCCAGGCTGGGCTTCCCAGCCAAGAGCACCAGAACTGAGAAAGGTGCCCACATAACATCTGGCTGCGAAAAGCAGCTGGGTTTCTGTCTGCCAGGGAGAGATGGCTGGAACTGCAGGCACCCTCTTAAAGAGCCAAAGCACAACATATCGTGTGCAGCCACTCACCTTGGGCTCCAGCAGAGGGAGGGCAGAGTGGACTGGAGCTGTGTGAGGAGAATCTAGAGTTGTGGGCCCTGGAGATAGAGCTAAGAGGACACCCCTCTGGATTCCTGTGCCGAGTTATTCCCTCATACAGCAGAGGACATCTTTCTTAGGCAGACATTTACCTTCTAAGCAGCTTTTGCCTGAGGGAGAAGAAATTGCCTCACCCTGCTGGAAAACCTCTTGCCATACCCAGAGGAGTTTCTACAGCCTGAAGCTCATTAAGAGAATCAGATTAATCAGCCTGCAGGCAGAGGCAGACCTCAGAGTGCTTTAAGTATTTTCCTGATCTGCTTTGGACCCTGGCCTTGGAAAAGACTTGGTGTGCATCTTGGTCTGTCCAACCACACCGAGCCCCAGTAGAAGGAACCTCAAGCCGTAAGTTGTTTTAGCTCCAAACAGGGTACTCAAGGCCAGTCACAAACAACATCTGATGTTGGCCTGCACCAGTGACCTTCCAAAAAAACTGAGAGTCCTAGAAGATCTACCTAATACACAGAAACAAACCCAAACAGGCAGCCAAAATGGGGAGACAACAAAACAAGCCCCAAATGAAAGAACAAGAGAATTCTCCAGAAAAGGAGCTAAATGAAATGGAGATAAGCAATGTATCAGATACAGAGTTCAAAATACTGATTGTAAGGATGCTCAACAGCATGAAAAAAGATATGGAAACTATGAAAAATGACCAGTCAGAAATGAAGAATGACATAGCAGAAATAAAGAATATGTTAGAATAAACAGATTAGAGGAAGTTGAAGATTAGATCAGTGAATTAGAAGACAGGGTAGAAAAAAATCACTCAATCAGAGATCCAAAAAGAAAAAGCAATTAAAAAACAAGACAGTGTAAGGGAGCTGTGGGACAACATGAAACATAACAATATTCGCATCACAGGAATGCAAGAGGAGGTTGAAAGTAAGCAAGGGTTAGATAACCTGTTTGAAGAAATAATGGCAAAAAACTTCCCTAACCTGGTCAAGGGAAAAGTCACACAATTTAAGGAGGCACAGAGAGTCCCAAGCAAGAACAATTCAAAGAGGTCCTCACCCAGACACATCATAATTAAAATGCCAAAAATTCAAGACAAAGAATCTTAAAGACAGCTAGAGAAAAACAATCTGTTACCTACATAGGAGCTCCCATAAGGCTCTCAGCTGACTTCTCATCAGAACCTCTACAGGCCATAAGGAAATGGCATGAAGTATTTAAGGTAATGCAAAACAAGGATCTGAAACCAAGACTACTCTATCCAGCAAGACTTTCATCCAGGATAGATGGTGAAATAAAGAGCTTCCCAGACAAAAAATGCTAAGGGAGTTTATCACCACCAAACCAGCATTGCAGGAAATGTTAAAGGGACTGCTGTAGTAATAAGAAATAGAGAGAGTAACATAGGCATAAAGAATTAAAATGGCAATAAATAAGGACCTATCAACAATAACCTTAAGGATTTTAGGGGAGAGAGCAACGGTATAGTCATAGTCGTGGGCTGGAACACCCCACTGATTTCACTGGATAGATCTTCCAGACAAAAAGTCAACACAGAAACAGTGACTCTAAATGGCACACTAGATCAGATGGATTTAATTGATATTACATTTCACTCCAAAGCTGCAGACTGTACATTCCTCTCAAATGCACATGGGTCATGCTCAAAGATAGACCACATGTTAGGACACAAAACCAGCTTCCAGTTCAAGAAGAATGACATCAGATCAAGCATCTCAGATCACAATAGCATGAAATTAGAAATCAACTACAGTAAAGACACTCAAAAATATTCAAACACATGGAGGCTAAATAACATGTTCTTAAACAATGAATGTGTTACCAATAAGATCAAGAAAGAAAGAAACAACTTCCTGGAAACAAATGAAAATGAACACACAATAACCCAAAATCTATGGGACACAGTGAAAGCAGTCTTGAGAGGGAATTTCATAGCACTATAGACCTACCTCAAAAAGCAAGAAAAATTTTTAGTAAACTATCTAACCCTACAACCTAAAGAATTAGAAAGCTTCCCTGTGAAGCTGTCTGGACAAGGGCTTTTGTTTGCTGGGGGTTTTTATTACTGCTTCAATTTTATCAGTTGTTATTGACCTATTCAGGTTTTCTGATTCTTCCTGATTCAGTTTTAGATGATCTCACTCATGTGGAATCTAATAAACAAAATAGACTGAGGAACAAAATAGATCCAGAGACATAGAAGCATGGAACACACTGATGAATCTCAGTGGGAAGGTGGTGGGGGTGGAGCATGTCGGGAGAGATTAATCAAAGAACTTATATGCATATACGCATAACCTATGGACACAGACAATAGTGTGAAGGCCTTGGGGGCAGGGGGCGAATGGGGGTGGAGAAGTCAATGGGGGGGGGAAAAGGGTGATATCTGTAATACTTTCAACAATAAAGATAAATTAAAAAAATAAAATGTAATATGTCAATTTATCACCAGATCTTTTGGGGAAAAATTGACCTAAGATTTATGAGTAAATTATGTTCCTGACTTGTTTACCATTTAAGCAATTGAGAGACAGAGTTTTTTATATTGTTACCATATTTTTCAGAAATGAATATAAAATAGGAACACAGTGAATCCTTTTTAATTGTAGATGGGCTGAAACTATTAAATTAGTCCCAATGTGGGATTAAAAACTCTCAATTTTGGAAAGAAGGAACAATTTTCATAGTGTGAAAGTGATGAAATCATATTTAAAGATGTTAAGTAATGGAGGAGACCATATTTCTGTCTTCATGACCAGACAAGAACATAAAATAAGTAGAATACAAATTCAAAAACTACTCATCAACATGACCTAATAGAGATAACCTAGTCCTGCCCTGCAGACATGGAAGGGACTGAGGCCCAGAGAGAGATGAGGCATGTTGCCAGAGGCTACAAAATTGTTAGAGGAGGTGGGACTAGATCTCAGACCTCATGACCCCTATTTCGTACTCTTTTATCTGTAGCCCTCTAAGACTGAGGCTGTCCAACAATTTTGAGAAAGGAATTTGTAGTGAATTTTCTTGATTCCTGTTGAAAAGAGACGGAAAGATAGAGACATTTTTTGGAGAATCTAACCTCTTGCTAGGAGGGGAGAACCAGAGCTGAAGGATTCTTACATCATGATCACAGAGAGAAATAATATAGATGTGAATACTTGATTTTATGTAGCCAGCAAGCCTGTTAAAATCCTAAACTTATTCATTGTCTTCCTCCCTCCCTTTTCCTCCCTCCCTCCCTCTCTCCCTCCCTCCTTCCCTTCCTCCCTCTTCTCTCTCTCTCTCTCTCTCTCTCTCTCTCTGTTTCTCTCTCTCTCCCCCTCTCTCTCTATCTCAACATATACTTATTGAGCACCTATTTTGTACCTGGCACAATAGGATATAAAGTGAAATCTTAACTTCTGTACAAACTAGGTTTTAAAATCTGCTTCTAGATTGTACATATGATCACAAAGAAAATTACAGTTCACAGTTTTCTGAGAATCAGCTGTCTCACCATAGTCCAACGTAGGTAGTTTTCCTCCAAAATTAGAATGAATGTCTGGCCTCTCAGATGAGCACTAGATGAAGCAGTTGGTGTTGGTTTAGGGGTCATGATTGTTAACAAATGCTACTCTTACTGTGAGACATTTATACAGTGGGACAAATAGAAATCAAGGCAGATTTGGGGGGTTAAAAGCAGCATCCAATCTCGCATCTCAAATTCAGTTTGAGGCCTGTGTTTACTGAATAGAATGGATAGCACAGTTGCTCACACTTTTGAAATTTGCTATTTTTTAGCCTTTTTTTCTTTTTAAATTATTTAAAATAGAATATACATGACTTAAATGTGTATACATGCCACATTGCTAAAGATATACAAGTGTGTATATGACCATGTTAATGTAGAATTACAATTCAGTAGCTTGTGTGTTGCTAAAAGTGAATATGAATTTAGATCTGGGTCAGGAAAGGGTAATAAGCAATTTGCAAATAAAGAATTGCTTTGAGGTCAGTGGTGAAGGATGATCATTTATTAGAAAAAGAGAACTAACAGGGAGCATCTCCTCCCTCCAAATGTTTTACGTATCTTCTTTTAAACCCCATAAGAGTCGCATGAGGTAACCTTTATTATCTTTAGGTAATAAAAATATGACCAATTCAAAACTTCTCTGAGGTCATACAGTTGGTAAATGGTGGAGCCAAGATTCAAACCTGGTTTTGCATGACTGGAATTTGTGTGCTTGAGATAACAGCATCCTATTTACCAACAGGACAGCACAAGTCAAGATCCAGTGCATGAAATTCCATCTTTTATGTAGAGGAGTTGGAGAAAAATCTCATCCTGGTCTCCAGTCAGGAGTCACTTATTAAACACCTCCTGAGCAACTGGTGTGTTTTAACTTGTGGATACTCTGAGCATATCTTTTCTATTTTTTTGACATGGTAACGCACATCGGTGATCTTTAGTTTCTAATTTTTATTTTTTACTTTCAGTATTATTTTATATTGGTTTCAGGTGTACAGCATAGTGGTTAGATAATCATATACTTTACAAAATGTCCCCCCCAATATTTTCAGTACCCACCCGGCACCGTACATAGTTATCACAATATTATTGACTATATTTCCCTATGCCATACTTTACATCCCCATGACTATTTTGTAACTAGTATTTTTTACTTCTCAATACCTTTATCATTTTCACCCATTTCCCAACCCCCTTCCCCTCTGGCAACCACCAGTTTGCTCTCTGTGTCTGTGAGTCTATTTCAATTTTGTTTGTTCATTTATTTTGTTCTTTATATTCCATATACAAGTAAAACCATATGGTATTTGTCTTTCTCTGATTGACTTGTTTTACTGAGCATGATACCCTCTAGGTCTATCCATGCTGTTGCAAATGGTAAAATTTCATTCTTTTTTTATGGCTGAGTAATATTCCTTTGTACATATGAGTGTATCTTCTTATTCTAACATTCCTCTTTCAATATTTAGAGTCAGATTTCTAGCCCATCTCTGACAAGGTTGAGAATTGGCTCTATTTATTTTTCGTTCAAATCTAACTTGTCACTTCTGCTTTCATGTTAACTTTTGTTCTGTGCTTTGTCCCATTTTTGCATGCAAGTATTTTATGTTAGTTTATTTCATTGCATTATTATGAAGTAATTGCTTTATATCTCCTGTAACAAGGCATGATCTAAAGAATGAAATAAAAATCCAAATATAAGATCATTCAGTCAAAATGTGACTTTGAGAATGAAGAATTAACTTAAAAATGATAAACTCATAAACTATAGACATATGTGTAACAACATAATTATACTTACTGTATTCTTCATTGCTGTTGATAGCAACCAAAGCATTTGTCTCTTAATTTGTAAGGAATGGGAAAGCTACAAAGGAAGAATTTGTCTGTTTATAAGAATGGATATTCATTTTTTTAACATTTAGTTATATGTGCTTTGTGTTAGGCACTATGCAAGGCCTGGGAGTAAAAACATGAGTAGGATGTATTCTCTACCCTTAGTTACAGGCAATGGCCATAAAAAGTGATTAGTGCAATAATAGACATTTGTTCAAGACCTTCTGAAGTTAATGCAATAAAATGACCAAATGCTTAGCCTTTAAAGTCAGACGTGGATTTAAGGTAATTCTTCAGTGTATTATTTTCCTAGGGCTGTTATTTGAAATTACCACAAACTAGGTGGCTTAAAACTCGGAAATTTATTTTTTTACGGTCTTGGAGGCCAGAAATCTAAAATCAAACTGTCAGCAGAGTTGGTTCCCTCTGGAGGTTCTGAGGGTGAATCTACTCCGTACCTCTTTCCTAATTTCTGATGGCTCTGGCAACATTACTCCAATCTCTGCCTCTGTTGTCTGTCATATGGCTTTCTTCCCTGTGTGTCTCTGTGTCTTCACATGACCTTCTTATAAGGACACTAGTCATTGGATTTAGGACTCACCCTAAAATTATATCCAAAAAGTCCCTATTTACAATTAAGGTCATATTCTGAGATTCTGAGTGGACGTGCAATATGGAGGAACACCATTCAGCCCAGTATATTCACTTACTAGTTACATGAAATAAAAACTTTACTTTGCTATTTCTCATCTATAAAACAGAGATGATAATAGTAGCTATCACCTAAATTGTTAGGATATTTAAATAAAACATATGAAATACTCAGCATACTGCATGGCACAAAATAATTGCTGAGTAAATGCCAGCTAGTAGTAGTTTTGAGAACTATTGAGTTCAATTCTTCTTTGTAATGACCATGCTTTGTCAACTAGTATTTGACAAGTGTACCAATTTTATTTTCCAGTCTATGATATCCGTCCAGCTGAATAATTTAGATTACTCCTAAAACTCTGCAGTGGAAAACTGTCATATGTTAGCAAGAACTTTCTGAGGCGTATCAGTGTGCCAAGTATTGCACAATCATAAGGATCGAAAATCTCAAAGTCATGTATCAAAAATGTGAGCATTTGGAAATAGGTCGCTTAAATTTGATCTTTAGAAAGCCTACAACTATTTTCAACTTTTCTAATGAACTTTTAGCCATTGTGATAAGGTTAGAGAGTCATTCTGATCTCCAGGATCTAATTTCTTATTAAATAAAAAAATTATTTCCTGAATATTTTAGCTTGCTTTTTTGTTTATTTTGGATAGACCTTATTTTTAGAGCAGTTTAGGTTTACAGCAATATTGAGCAGAAGGTACAGATATTTCCCATATATCACTGCCCCCACACATGTAATATCCCTCACTGTAAACATCCTCCACTGGAGTAGTACATTTGTTACAACTGATGAACCTACATTGACACACCATTATCATCCAAAGGCCACAGTTTACATTAGGATGCACTCTTGGTGTTTTACATCCTATGTGTTTAGACAAATTTATAATAACATGTATATAATTATAGCATCATAAAGAGTAGTTTCATTGCCCTAAAAGCCCTCTGTGCTCTGCCTGTTCATCACTCCCTTTGCACTAACCCATGGCAGCCACTGATCTTTCTACGGTCTCTATAGTTTTTCCTTTTCCATAATATCATATAGTTAGAATCATACAGTATATAGCCTTTTCAGATTGGCTTCTTTCACTTAGCCATATGTGTTTAACTCTTCTTTACAACTTTTCCTGGCTTGGTAGATTCTCTTTTTAGTGCTGAATAATATTCCATTGTCTGGTTGTACCACAGTTTACCCATTTACCTACTGAAGAACATCTTGCTTGCCTCTAAGATTTGGCAGTTAGGAATAAGCAGCTATAAACATCCATGTGCAGGTTTTTGTGTGGACTTATGTTTTCAACTCCGTTGGGTAGATACCAAGGAGTGTGATTGCTGTATCCTATGGTAAAAGTATGTTTAGTTTTGTGAGACACTGCCAAACTGTCTTCCAAAGTAGCTGTAACATTTTGCATTCCCACCAGCAATGAATGAGAATTCTTATTGTTTCACATCCCCTCCAGCATTTGGTGGTATCAGTGTCCTGGATTTTAGTCATTCTAATAGGTGTTTAGTGGTATCTCATGTTTTAATTTTTATTCTCCAGATCACTGTGATTGGAACATCTTTTCATATGCCTATTTGCCATCTATATATTCTTTGGTGAAGTGTCTGTTAATGTCTTGGCCCATTTTTAAATCTAGTTTATTCCTTATTGTTGAATTTTAAGAGTTCTATATATATTTTGAATAACAGTCCTTTATCGGATGTAGTTTTGCAAATATTTTCTCCAAGTCTGTGGCTTGTCTTTCATTCTCTTGACATTGTATTCCACACATCAGAAGTTTTTAATTTTAATCAAGTTGAGCTATTAGTAATTTTGTTCATGGATCATGTCTTTGGTGCTGTATTTAAGAAATTATTGCAATACCCAAGGTCACCTAGGTTTTTAATCTATGTTATCTTCTATGAGTTTTATAGTTTTGAATTTTACATTTAGGTCTATGAGCCATTTTGAATTAACTTTTGTGAAGGGTGTAAGATCTATGTCTAGATTCATTTCTTGCATGTGAATGTCAAGTTGTTCTCGCACTATTTGTTGTCAAATTATATTTGATCCATTGTATTGTTTTTGTCTCTCTGTCAAAGATCAGTTAACTTTATTTATGTGGGTTTATTTCTGGGTTTTCCATTGTGTTCCATTAATCTATTTTCTATTCTTTCATCAATATCATATTGTCTTTATTACTGTAGCTAGAGCAAATTTCTACATCGAGTACTGTCAGCCTTCTAAATTTATTGTTCTCCTTCAAGTTGGCTAATCTGGTTCTTTTCTCTCTTCATATATACTTTAGAATCAGTTTGTCAATATCCACAAAATAATTTTCTGGGATTTTGATTGGGATTGCATTGAATCTGTAGATCAAATTGGGAAGAACTAACATCTTGACAATATTGAGTCTTCCTATATTTGAACATGGAATATCTCTTCATTTATTTAGCTCTTCCTTTATTTTTTTTTCCTATCCTAATTTTTTAGTATTTCCTCATATAGATAGTATTCGTATTGTGTTATATTTATACATAAATATTTAATTTTGGGGGATGCTAATGTAAATGAAACTGTTTATATTGTTAAATTCCACATGTTCATTGCCAGTACATAGAAAAGTGATTGACTTTTGTACATTAACCTTGTGCTATAGACTGAATGTTTGTGTCCCTCAAAATTCATATGTTGAAAGCTAATTGTCAGTGTGATGGAATTAGGAGGCAGGGCTTTGGGAGAAGATTAGGTCATGAAGGCAGAGCTCCTGTGTATGAGATTATTTCCCCTTAAAAAAGAGACCCCAGAGACCTCCCTTGTTCCTTTTTAGGACACAAGGAGAAGACAACCATCTACAAACCAGGAAGTGCGCCCTCACCAATCAATCTGCTGGTGCTTTGATCTTTGACTGCCCAGCCTCCAGAACTATGAGAAACAAATTTCTGTTGTATATAAGCCACTCAGTCTATGGTATTTTGTTATAGCAGCCCTAACAGACTAAAACACCTTGTATCCTATAACTTTGCTATAATTATTAGTTCCATGATATTAGTTTCCTTTTGGAAATTGATTTGATCTACCTAGACCAATTAAGAAAAGTCATAAATTAGAGCTAATGTTTATGGAGTGTCTACTATATGTCTGGTGGTGTTCTAGGCACTTGGGAATAGATAAATAAAAATAGGCAAATTCTCTACCTTCCTGGTGCTTACCTTCTACTGGAGACAATTGATAACGTATAAATAAACCTGTAATGCCTGGTAGTGGTAAGTGTTGTGAGAGAAAAAAAGAAGGAAAGGAATGACTGAGGAGTCAGGTTTGCTTCTTTAGATAGATTGAGAAGAGAAGGCTTTATGGGGAGAATATGACATTTCAGGAGAATCACAATTGAAGTGAGGGAGCTAGACATCCAAGTGTCTTCAAAAAAGCATTCTAGGAGAAGGGAAAAGCAAGATCAAATAGTCTGAGAGGAGAAGGTACTTGCAATGTTCCAGATTCAGCAAGGGACTTGAACAGGGTGAGCTAGGGCAGGTATAAGGGTAAGGCCAGATAGAGTGGACTGGAGGAAATTACATTAGAGATAGGGCCAGATGAAGGGCACATTTTCAACTGAAAATATGGCCATAGGTTGAATGAGTCCAGTTAAAAAAATGAGTAAAAGTAAATTAGATGATATTTTGAAAAATATGAGGTTAAGATAGAAAAGAAATAGGAATTGGAAACATAAGCTACCTAGATCTACTTGGATAGTTTTTGCTCTCTGCTACCATTTGAGTATTCACTATGTGCTCAACAGCCTGCTCACATTCTGATCAAATCTAGTAAGAAAAGAATTACTGGTTTTATTTTATATGCATAGATTAATTTATATAGTGAAGGAGTATTGTTAGCAATTATAAATATGATGAAGCAGGCTCAGAGAGGTAAAGAACTTGATGGAAGTTACATAATTATTAAGTGGCAGTATATTTTAATCAAGATTTGTCTGATTCAAAAGTTTATGTTGTTCTTTATTACTATGATTCATCAAAAGTTTATTTTTACAAAGCATCTTTTCCCCATGAAGCATCTGAGTTATCCCTTCAAGATGTGATTTATCCTAGTTGCAGACATCACACTCAAGGCTCTTGTCCCCTTCATGTGGCTCTGTGCCCAGCACCTACTATAGGGGATATATCACCTTCTCTCAGGCCAGGGAACTCAATGTCTTCCCCCACTGTCTTTTAAGCACTTGGGAAAATTATTTTTAACTTTTTATTTTGAAATAATTATTGATTCACAAGAATTTGCAAAAGTAGTAGAGTGAGGTCCCAGGTACTCATCACCAGTTCCCCCAATGGTGGCATCTTACAGAACTAAAATACCTTATCAAAACCAGGTAATTGATAGAAGCACAATACAGTTAATTGCATTATAGAGCTTCCTTGGATTTTACCAGTTTTTGCATGTTCTCCTTTTTTTGTGTGTACAATTCCATGACACTTCAGTGCACATACAGATTCATATAACTATTGAAATAATCACGATATGGTATTATTCCATTACTATAAGGCAACTCCCTCATGCTGTGGGGAAAACTTTCGATGATGAAACTAATCCAGCAGAAGGAACATGTTTGTCTAAAAAAAATGTTTGACAGTGATGATAATGTGGGTCTCATATGAGCAGGGACATCATTTCATTTCAAAAAGAAAAGATTGATGGGGATTAAAGATGGCAGTGGACTGAGTGGAAGCTACACTGATACTCTCCTGGGACCAAACTGGAAATACAACTAAACTATAGAAAAACCATCCTGAAGAATCAACTGCAACTGAGGATGAGCTGGAGAGCATCCTCATAACCAAGGAGGAAAAGTGGAGACCACATAGAAACTACTAGGAAATGTGGAGGCATGAGACTGCTGGCTGGGCTCCCCAGGCAGCAGGTGAAGGTCCAGAGAGATATCTCAGCTGGAGGGGGGGGGTTCCCACTGAGGACTCTGGGGCCTAAACCCCAGGCTGGGCTTCCCAGCCAAGATTTCCAGAACTGAGAAAGGTGCCCACATGTCATCTGGCTGTGAAAAGCAGCAGGGTTTCTGTCTGCCAGGGAGAGATATCTGGAAATGCAGGCACCCTCTTACAGGGCCAATGTACAACATTTTGTGTGCAGCCACTCACCTTGGGCTCCAGCAGAGGGAGGGCAGAGTAGACTGGAACTGCGTGAGGAGAATCGAGGGTTGTGGGCTATAGAGTTAGAGCTCAGAGGACACCCCTCTGGATTCCTGTGCTGAGTCATTCTCCCATACTGCAGAGAACATCTTTCTCAAACAGACATTTTGCTGCTTTTGCCTGGGGGGAAGTAATTGGCGCACCCTGCTAGAAAACCTCTCGCCATACCCAGAGGAATTTCTACAGCCTGAAGCTTATTAAGAGAATCAGATTAATCAGCCTGCAGGCAGAGGCAGACTTCAGAGTGCTTTAAGTCTTTGCCTGATCTGCTTCTGGACCCGGACCTTGGAAAAGCAGACTTTGGTGTGCATTTTGGTCCTGTCCAACCACACCCAGCCCCAGCAGAGGAGACCTCAAGCCCACGGTTGTTGATAGCTCCAAACAGGGTACTTGGGGATAGTCACAAACAGCGTCTGACATTGCCCTGTTCCAGAAGCCTTCCAAAAAGACTGAGAGTCCTAGAAAATTTACCTAATACATATAAACAAACCCAAACAGGCTGCCAAAATGGGGAGACAAAAAAACAAGCCCCAAATGAAAGAACAAAACTCTCCAGAAAAAAGCTAAATGAAATGGAAATAAGTAATCTCTCAGACACAGAGCTTAGAATACTGATTGTAAGGATGCTCAACAGCATGAAAAAGATATGGAAACTATGAAGGAAATGAAGAATGACATAACAGAAATAAAGAATACATTGGAAGGAATAAACAGCAGATTAGAGGAAGCTGAGGATTGGATCAGTGAATTAGAATGTACAGTAGAAAAAAATCACTCAATCAGAGATCCCCAAAGAAAAAACAAAAACAGGAGAACAGTCTAAGGGAGCTGTGGGACAACATGAAACATAGCAATATTTGCATCATGAGAGTTCCAGAAGGGGAAGAAGAACAAGCAAGGGATACAGAATTTGCTTGAAGAAATAATAGCAGAAAATTTCCCTAACCTGGTCAAGGAAAAAGTCACACAAGCTCAGGAGGCACAGAGAGTCCCAAACAAGAAGAACCCAAAGAGGCCCACACCCAGACACATCATAATTAAAATGCCAAAAATTCAAGACAAAGAGAGAATCTTAAAGGCAGCAAGAGAAAAGCAAGCTGTTACCTACAAAGGAGCTCCCAGAAGGCTGTCAGCTGACTGCTCATCAGAAACTCTACAGGCCAGAAGGGAATGGCATGAAGTATTCAAGGTAATGCAAAACAAGGATCTGAAACCAAGACTACTCTATCCAGCAAGGCTATCATTCAAAATAGATGGTGAAATAAAGAGCTTTCCAGACAAAAAAAAAAGGCTAAAGGAGTTTATTACCACCAAACAAGCATTGCAGAAAATGTTAAAGGAACTATTGTCGTTAGAAGTAGAAATATATAGAGAGAAACATAGGCATAAAGAATTAAAATGGCAATCGATAAGTATCTATCAATAATAGCCTTAAATGTAGATGGACTAAATGCTCCAATAGAAGGACATAGGGTGGCTGAATGGATAAGAAAACATGACTCAAATATATGCTGTCTACAAGAGACCCACCTTAAAAGAAAAGATTCACACAGGATAAGAGTGAAGGGATGGAAAAATTTTTCCATGCAAATGGAAATGAGAAAAAAAGCTGGGGTAGCAGTAAGAGACATGTGAAAAAATGCTCAAAGTCACTAATCATCAGAAAGATGCAAATTAAAATCACAATGAGGCATCCCTTCACATCTGTCAGAATGGCTGCCAGCAACATATCAATGAATGACAAGTGCTGGCGAGGGTGTGGAGAAAAGGGAGCCCTAGTACACTGCTGGTGGGAATGCAGACTGGTACAGCCACTTTGGAAAGCACTATGGAGTTTCCTCAAAAAATGAAAAATGGAATTGCCATTTGACCCAGTGACCCCACTTCTAGGAATATATCCTAAGAAACCCGAAAAACCAATCAGAAAGAACTTATGTACCCCTGTGTTCATAGCAGCACAATTTACAATAGCTAAGATCTGGAAACAGCCCAAGTGCCCATCAGTAGATGAGTGGATAAAAAAGCTGTGGCACATTCACACCATGGAATACCTCGCAGCTGTAAGGTAGAAGGATCTCTTATCCTTTGGGACAGCATGAAAGGAACTGGAGTGTATTATGCTAAGCAAAATAAGCCAGTCAGATAAAGACAAGTACCACATGATCTCACTTATATGTGGAATATAATAAAATAAACTGGTGAACAAAATAGAGACATAAACATAGAAGCATGGAACAGACTGAGGGATCGCAGAGGGAAGCTGGGGGTGGGGGAGTGTGTGTGGAGAGAGTAATCAAAGAACTTATGTTTATAAGCATAACCCATGGACACAGACATTGGTGTGGGGAAGGCCTGGGGGTGGGGTGGATGCAGGGTGGAGAAAATCAATGGGGGAAAAGGAGAACATCTGTAATACTTTAAACAATAAAGATAAATTTAAATAAAATTGATAAAAGATAAGGTTGATCTGAAGATCCAGTAAAGGAAAGTAAAGACAGAATGAGGACAGACGCAGTTACTACAAAAGCAGCATTTTGTAGTAATCCCCTTACGTCAGTAATCTAGATGCTATCCAGTTTCAATCATTTTCCCCTTGGCTGTCATCTCCCACTCTGTCCCTATACCATTGACCGATCTGTCAGTAACTTTTTCACCTAGGTTGTTGACACTTTTTAAAAGCCCTTTGATATAATAGTTTTCCAACAACCATAATTACTTTCTAGGTGTATGACTCATTTAATACTCTAGGTCCATTTCCCTGATCTACTTTACATTAATTAATAACCTTCACCTATAGCCATTCACATGGCTATCTACACCTGTATCTTGAATCCTGTGATTTCTCTCTCTGAGTGAGCTTTCTACCTTTTCTATTTCCTCAATTTGAGTAAGTTTGGTTTTTGCTTTCATTACAGGATTTTCTTTTGCCAATTTATTATTAGTTTCTAGTTTATTCGAGTCTAGGCTTCATTTTCTGCTTATCAGATCTACTTTTAATGCTATAAACATCCTCTAAGTTTTTTAAATCAGATCATACCTCAGTCTGTTCCAGCTCCTTCAGATTTCTGAAATTATCACTAATCTTCACATTTATTGCATTTTATTACTCTCTGGGCTTGCAGCTCAACACTGCACTTAGGTTTCTAACTGTATTTTATATCTTGAATTATGGACTGGATTTTCCCTTGGTCTGTGCTGCCTCTAGGCGTCTGGATAAATATTCTTCCTGGAATTGTTCAATCTTGAATCCTATCCTTACCACAGCCCTATAGGTGAAGCTCTTACTGACTTCACCACTACCACCATCATATATATATATATGATCTAGATAGCTTCCTACCCAGGCAGAATACCAGCTTCATTATGTCATTTATATATCCACCAACCCACTTCATTCCCTTACTCTGTTGATTCTATAATGGAGTGTACACTCCATTAATCCCTAAATCTGGATCACTCTACTGATTTTTATTCTTTAATCCCATTTCAGGATTTCTAAACACTCTTAAAGAAAAGTACATAATTATTTTGGTTGGGCTCCATTAATTATCCTCAAGAAGATAAGCAATTCTTTCACTCATTCTTAGTCCCTTACACATTTTTTTTAGTAACAGATAAAAAAGATACCCCCCCAAAAAACCCAAACTTTATAGTTCTTCTCTAGTTCTCAGTACACACACACACACACACACACACACACACACACACACACACACACACACACATGATGATAACCTAGTTTTTATGAAGCCTAGAATTTGTATATCTTACAAGAACACCCTCAGTTTCACTATGTACTCTTTATTTCATCACCTTTTCTCTCTCCCTTCTGTATCAGCTAAAGGTTTTTGGCTAGAATGACACAAATTCTCCTGGGAGGAAATAGAATTTATTAGAAGGATATTATTAGATCATAGTATCAAAAAGAAGCCTGGAGATGTAGCCTTGGAAATTTGCAGGAACCAAGGGGGCCTCAGGGGATTATAAAAGTCTCTCTGATGGCAAAACAGCTTGGTGTTCCAGGCGTGACCTCCAGGATGAATCCAGTTGTTTCTAGTCCTGTCCCTCTGCCCACTATTAGACCTTGAGGAAGAGCGCATCCAAGCTACTTAGCTTGGCGTATAGAAACTGCCTCGTGGCTGAGTGGAAGCAGGGCTTCCAGTTGCACAGCCACCAGACTGACCAGTGGAGAAGCAGTGCTTCCCCAGAGAGAACCCGGGTGCTGTGAAGAAGGGAAAATGAATGTCATGCAATCAAAACACAGCAAAAATCCTTCATATTTCCTGTCTCTGATAAAGAATTAGTTTTGCTTTCTTCTAATTCTCCCACAGTGTTTTTTATTCAATCCCTTGTGAGATTTCTTCTTAACCTTCTTTAATATGCTCCTTCTGACCCTGGGTCCTCTCCTTGCCCTCCGCCCCACCCCTAAGTAGAACAGCATTGCACATTATAGACTTCAGAGTCATCTTTGTCTCTTTCCTCTTATTTATCAACATTGCTTAGCTGATTGATTGGAAAATTTTATTGATATCATGTGAAAAATACCTCTCTAAGTTTATTTCTCTGTGCCTCACCTCAAGCTGTCATTGACTATTACAATAACATCCTAGATGACATTTTTTTTCCTACAAATGTTTCCAACCTAGTTGTTGATATTGCTTCCAGAATTACTTTTCTAAAGCAGTCAGAGTGTCAAAGAGAAAAACAACAATCTTATCATGACATTTTCTTGCTTTAAAAAACTTCAATGGATCTCTAGCTGTTCCCTGATAAAGTCTAATCCTTACTGTTATGCAAGGCCCTAGCTCATCTGGCTTCAATATACCCTTTCCAGCATCAACTCCCTTCATTTTTCTTTAAGCATCCTTCTAAGACCACACAGTGCTCATCCATATATTTTATGTTTGTACCTACTGTTTATTATGGATATTATGCTCGTTTTCCCAACAGATCTTTCACCCATTGGACTGTAATCATGGATTTGGAGGGAAAATGGTCCCACTCCCAGATCCAAAGGTGGCCCTGGTTATTTTCACCCAAACATGATATTACATTTCTACTTGTCATTGTGATTGATTCATATAAATCAGACTTAAACCAATTGGTCTATGGCATAAGTGACTGATTTAAGAAAAGGCTTGGGATCTGAGAGAAAAGGGTACTCACTCTTCTGAAAACTTTCTCCTTTCCTCTGGATATTATAGTGTGAGGGTTTGACTCTTGAAACCCCTTCCAGCTGCTTTGCTCTGATGTTGGAAGCCAGCCTGAGAACAAAGCCATTCCAGAGAGGAGGAACCAGAGAGAGAGGGCGTCAGAACAGCTGGATGGGGCCAGTCATGCAGGCCGCCTGACTCGGGACTTTCAGTTATGTGAGTCAGTGTGTCTTGTCATTGACTAAATCATTCTGAGGCAGGCTATCTATTACTAGCTGTTCAAAGCATCCTGACACGGTGTTCTCCGTGATTATGTTACCCCTCTGTCCAGTTCTTTACTTGGAAAACATCCACTCTTCTGTTAAAACCAAGCTAAATTGGCACAGCCACAGTGAAGCCTTCTTTGTCCCATGATCATGTAGGCTTTTATTTTCCCATTGCGCCTTGCTCTTACTTCCCCGAGTTATTCATTCATTCAATATTTATTTATTTATTTATTTATTTATTTATTTATTTATTTATTTAGCATTTTTTGTGTACCAGGTTCTTTTATAGGTACCAGTAACATAGGATAAGCAAGTTGACAGAAGTCTCAGCCCTCACAGAGCATATATTCTATGAGGAAAGATGAAATGTAGAAGGATATGAAGTATTGTGGAGATAAATAAAGGAGATAAGGAGTGCTAGAGAGAGACTACAATGTAAAATGGGGTGTTCAGGGAAAGTCTTACTAAAAAGGTGGAATTTGAGCAAAGATTTAAAAGAGGTAAGTAAGTAGGGGGTTATCCGAGGTGGGGGAGTAAAGCAGGAGTGTAGACATCATGTTCAATGTTAGTGTATCACTGAAGAGCAAGTATACCAGTGTCGTAGGACGAGAGTGAGAGGGTGAGAGTAGAGGAGGGGGTCAAATTAAAAACTAAGGCCAGATCATACGAGATCTTGAATAAAGCCACCTGAATAGAGGGTTTGGGCAGAGAACCGATAGGACCTGAATTCTCTCCATAAAGGCTCATTCTGGTTACTGGATTTAGAATAAACTTTGGGGAAACATTTATCACACCTATATAATTTGTGGGGTTTTTTTAAAAATTTATCTCTGGCACCTCTTCCTCCTTTGATTGCAAAAGCTACAGCTTGTTTTGCTTGTGTCTTGCAAGTGTTTGAGAGGCTTAATGGACAATCATATATTTTTTGAGTTTCATTTCCTTCATCAGGCATAAGAGACATGTATATATTAAACAAACCTGAAAAGATTACATTAAGCTTAATTTCATAGAAGAGCAGCACTAAATTGATAACGGCAGTAGAGCGCAGAAAGGGAAAAAGAAAAAAGAGTTGAATACACTTGCACATAGGTAAATAAATAAAAGGTGCAGTTTTAAAATAAAGAATCATAGAGACATAGAAGCATGGAACAGACTGACGAATCTCAGAGGGAAGGTGGGGGTGGGGGAGTGGGTGGGGAGAGATTAATCAAAGAACTTATATGTATAACCCAAAAAGCAAAAAAAAAAAGAAAAAGAATCATTTATCCTTAGGTTTTTTTTAAACGAATTAAGATCCAAGGGAGTACAGAATTCTAGCTTCATCAGGTGTATTAATTAAACATCTAAAATAATACCAACCCTACCGTATGTCTCCATTAAAATTAAGGTCTTGCTGAAACGTTGGAAAGTTAGCGGTTTCCCAAACGGCTTGGCACAGACAGATCATCAGAGAAGTATCCTGAGTTAAATAAACTCCCCCCAGAATCTGAATCAAGTTATATGTCTGAGGCAGGTGTGTTCCTTCAAGATAAAAATTCACAACTTCATTGAATTTTCAGACAACTCATAGGTTTCACTGAGCTCATTCTTTTGCAGCATCGTTTGTCTGGCCTTTGAAAGGCTGTTATTCACAAGTTTAGCTAAAAAATACTTATAAGCCCTGCGGTGCCAGGCGTTGGCACATGTGCTGAAGGGAACAGGCCCCGCCACCGCTGCACTCCCACATAATCCCTCTGGCTCATTGAAATTGGATGACCTTCCTGGGAACTCTTTGCTGTGGCCTCTGTGGCTGCCAGAAGCCCAAGAAAGCTTGCTGGGCTGTTCCCATTCAAACGCTGAGCTTGCTGGGGTCCCATTCAGGCACCTTTAGAAGCACTTCCTTCTCGCTCAGCGAAACTGCTAATTGGCACAGGAAATATCCCTGCTTTGTCTGTTTTCTATAGAAGTTCAAAATGCTTCTACCTGACTGTGATGACAGAATTATATTTTCAGTGGTGTGGATGCCCCATGCATTTCAATAATAAGTGGGAATATAAAACAGCTTCATGCCACCGAATATCTGGTTACAAGCAAGAATCCTCCAAAATTAGGGGCTAAAGGAGTGAGTGCTTGAAATGTAGTTATTTAAATTTGATCAAAGCTGTACATAGTGCCTGTCGGCTCTTATGCTCGTTAATTGGTTCATTTGCGCTATTATACGTTTAATCTGTTTGCTACTAGTTATAAATAAGAGGGAATGTTGTGGTCTGTTTCCAAGGAATATTTTTCCATCAGCTCAAGGAAACATGTGCCGTTTGCCGAGAATGGAGAAAATTGTCCTCATATTTGTCATTGGCACAAAGCCCAAGTCTCCCATATGTCTGAAGGAAAAAAACCACCCAAACTCTTCTGATTCGTATTTGTAGGTCTTGCCTGCTTCTAATGGGCATGTGTATAGTGACAGGCAAAGAGCACTTAGGCTACATATTGAAATTATTGAAAGCTCTTTAAGTCAGTCTTAACATTTGGAAAGTTTCTGTCAAATTGCCAAAAGCTACCTTAAAATCTGTGCACATGTTTACGCATATGTGTCTCCTTTGAATTCCAGTAGATGAGTAAAGGTTTTGTGAGTCTTCAGAGGATAATGATTCTCAGTAGCTATGATGTTTCATGCTTTCGCTGGGATATTTCATATCAAATGTATCAGTATGAGCCAAGTCCATTCTAAAGTATTATTAACAAATAAGAGATTGTTAATATATTGATTTGAGTTTCTAACTGCATAGTGTGAGGTTTTGGATTAGTCACTGAGAACAAGATAGCAATTCATGACACTACTGTCCTTGTGTTTAAAAGATCATGACAGGGTGACCAGGTTGCTGGTTGTATCCAGAAGATCTAGTCGCTACTAGTCTTTACTGTACTTCATGTATAGGAAGTTCATTCATGCCACCCTGTTCCCAGTGTTAGAAAGTATTTGATTCACTGGTCCTATGTGCCCACAATATGTCTGTAACTCTGATACATAGTTGAATGGGTA
Organism: Miniopterus schreibersii; assembly: GCF_964146895.1. Taxonomy (NCBI): domain Eukaryota; kingdom Metazoa; phylum Chordata; class Mammalia; order Chiroptera; family Miniopteridae; genus Miniopterus; species Miniopterus schreibersii. Next base: position 114,012,409 of record NC_138102.1, on the reverse strand, counting down.
AGAAAGAAACCTCTGGAGAACTTTTGTTTGGGTACTCTTTAAATTGTGATTTCTAATTCTTGCCAAGTTATTTTGCTGGAATTAACTTTTAAAGGATAGTTTCCAAGGGTAATATTTTATTCCTCCTCAAATTAAAGATAACATTAGTTTGTGAAGCAAAACCAAAAACAATTTTCAAGATCACAGGAAGTCAAAGGGTTGGTGCTTGAAAAGAAACAAAGTGACAGATAAAACAGAATTGACAGTTCTATAAATAGAGCCAAAATACACATGGGGGGTTAGTCTATGGCAAAGCTGTTATTTCAAAGCAGTGGGGAAAGATCAATTATTTAATAGGCAGTGTTGAGACAGCAGCTAGCCAACTGGGTGAAGATCAAGTTGTTTTTGTCTTAGAGCCCTAACAAATTTTGGTAAAATAATTATTTAAAAGAATAATGATAATGATAATATAAAAAGAACCCTAATAAATTAGAAAAAATTTTGGATACAATTTTTCGTTATTTAGGGTCATGAAATAGTCAATGTGTTTAAACATAAAATATCACCTCTACGCTATAAAGAAAAGGAAATGGCAGAAATGACTAAAGTGTCTATGCAGCAAAAAATATAAAAATGTCAAAAGAAGAAAGACAAACTTTGAAAAATATTTGCTGGGCATAAAGTAAACAATGCTAATTTCCTAGATATGCAAAAAAATACAAACCAACAAAAAGATAACATCTGAAAGAAAAGTTGGAAAATATATAAGAAAGAAACATCGCCCGGCCGGGTGTGGCTCAGCGGTTGAGCATCGACCTCGGATCCAGGCGATAGGGGTTCGATTCCCGGTCGGGGCACATGCCCGGGCTGCGGGCTTGATCAATTACCCTCTCACATTGATGTTTCTATCTCTCTCTTTCTCCCTCTTCTCTCCTCTCTCTGAAATCAATAAAGATATATTTAAAAAGAAAGAAAGAAAGAAAGAAAGAAAGAAAGAAAGAAAGAAAGAAAGAAAGAAAGAAAGAAAGAAAGAAAGAAAGAAAGAAAAATGACCAATAATCACTTATGCCACAAATGTGTGCTAAAAACTTATATATACCAGGATCATTCAAGGTTCTTGGAATAAATCAGAGAACAAAACAGACAGTAGTTTCTGTGCCTGAGTACATTCTATCATGCAGGATGGTGGCGGGGAAGACAGTAAGTAGTACACCTAATTAATAATCATACAGTATGTTAGAGCCATGTTTCCCAAAGTGTGTGTCAAAGCATCCTGAGATACTACAGCAAGAATACGGAGATGATGCTGGCTATCTAAACTTTCAATGTACAAATTACTAGCTGAGGTAGCTCAAAATTTCAACATTAGATCATACTAAATTTTTTAAAAATATGTTTTTATTGATTTTTAGAGAGAGGAAGGGAGAGAGATAGAGAGACAGAAACATTGGAGGCTGCCTCCTGCACGCCCCCTGCTGGAGATTGAGCCTGCGACCGGGCATGTGCCCTGCCTGCAAATTGAATCGTGACCTCTTGGTTCCTAAGTCAACTGTCAACCACTGAGCCACCAGGCAGGGCAGATCATGGTAAATTTTGATGACATATCTTTTCAAGGCCAGCTTTCCAGTGGTTGCTGTGTTAACAAGAAAATACTGTACAAAAATCAGTGTGCACCAGGAAATGAGGGTAGTGTTGTCCATTATGATTCCAAATGTTGACGAGCCATTCATGGTCCAGTAGGCAACACATCCCATTAGTAAGTAATTATGATTAATTAAGAATGAAATATAAATGTTATTTTCTTTCAACTTGTAAGTATTAATTTTTCAAGTGGTTATTAAGTTGTTAGGACATAAATACAGGGTGGGGCAAAAGTAGGTTTACAGTTGTGAGTACTCAAAGCAGTTTATTCTTCTATTATTACTTATTAATTATTGCATTATTTTTCATAATGAACTACTGTAAACCTACTTTTGCCCCACCCTGTACTTATTAAATTGTTTGGTCCTAACTACTTAATAAAGGGAATTGTTAGATATTTCTTTTGGACAGAAGTGCTGTGAAACTTTCTGAGAGACTAAGAGCACCATGACCTAAGTTTAAGAACTTCTGTGATAGAGGGGCATACGTGCTATAAAAAATGCAAAATACAATAAATTGGTCTGAGTGCTGGGGGTAGAAGGGGTGCATTGCTAACTTAAGTAGTGTGGATAGGTTTGGCTTCACTGAGAAGGTGACGTGGGAGCAAAGCCTTGAAGAGGGGAGGGAGTGAGCCACGAGGATGCGTACCTGCAAGAAGGTTTCCAGCAGAGGACACAGCCAGGGCAAAAGCCCCAAGATGGGCATGCACTTAGAACATCCAGGGAGTGCGGTGCAACTAGAGCAGGGGCCCAAAGGAAAGCTGCAGGGAGGCAAGGTCAAGTGGGGGTCAAGGAGGCAAGTCACAGAAGCCATGAAAGAACTTTGGCTTTTGCTCTGAGACAAAGACAGAGTTGTTACATTTCAAAAGAAACTTTTTAATATACTTACATTCCAAAATGAATGTATAGTTTGGCTATATTCAACTCTTCTGATATCGAATAAACTCTATGTGAGGCAGAGCTGGGATAAGTAAAGTTTGAAGTATTATTATATATGTTTCAAAATTCATGGTTTTTTTTTTATAGTAAGTGTATCTATTTGTCTAAGAAAACTTAACTTTCTATCTTTGAGGTGAATTATTTAATGACATCATCGCTTAGAATATAAAGTTATCCTTCAGAGTATTATAGGCTACATGCAAATATTTCATTCCCCATCCCATTTTCTCCCACAAAAGAAACCCTTCCAGTCATTAAGCAGAACAATGCCGAATCTTAACATTAAAAAACAATTGTGTGTAGAGGAAGGTAATTTATTTTACAGTAATTTTCACCATCAATCACCCAAAGAATTTAAATAGTTATTTTTAAACAGTACTCTTTAAGGTTACATTATTTTCTGAAAGCTTTTAGAGGAAGTGTATGTTAATATATTTTAAAATATTTAAATGACAAGTATTTTACATTATATCAGTATCACATGAATATTACCTTTTGCCTGAGATGAAAATCCTAAAGTGTTTTTGGTCCAACATAAATACCAGACTTGAATGAGTTCATCTCAGAATGAGAAATAGGCTATTTATAGACAAGTAGATACTAAAATTGTTGTTTATATCCAGAAAAAAAAGCAATATACTTTCAGATATACTGAAGTCACAGCCAAAATATTATTTGTATAAAATTTATTCTGTTGAAGAGACAGTTTTAACTGTAGCAAATATTAGTCACAGAACAATCTTCAATTAATAGAAATATAAACCTAGAGTATCATAATAGCAGGAAAGGACTCCTTTAAAAAATATTAAATTAAGCAGGCATTTGTATTTATGTTGTTTTTGCATTTTTTTTTTTTGGCAATAAAATCAGAAGTTTAGTTTTGGATATTAACTTTGAGATTACACTCAGATATCCAAGAGGAGAGAGATTTGGCTGGATAAATTATTTAGGTGTATTTGCTATACGTACATGTGTTAAAGAAAGTAGACTAAATGAGATCACCAAGAAATGAGTGTATTTTAACTGAAGAGGGCCAGCGACTGAGCCATGGCACAGCCCAGAGCTGACAGGGGAAGAAGCTGAGGAAGGAGAGAATGAGTCGCTAGTAACGGAGATGAGACAAGACTAAGTGCACCAGCGAGCGCACAGCAAACGAGGGCTCTGACCCGCCCGCTGGACGTCATGGTATAAAAATCTCGAAAAGAGCAGTGTTAGTGGAATGATGGAAATGAAAATCTGACTGGGTTTAACGAAGAATGCAAGATGGAGAGGATTTCCACTCTAGTAATCCCACAGGTAAACTGGATCAACCCTCCAGATAAGGAAAACAAACTAGACAAAATGCTAAAAAAACAAAACACTAAAAAGAATTCCAAGGTACTGAAAAACTAACACGGAAAACTCACGAGAGATAAGCAAAGCATTCAGGGATGCCTTTTTCTTAGGGAAAACTGCTGATAATAGAACTGTCAGCTAAAGATTAAGAAGCTGAGTAGACTTTTCAGTAAACTCTCAGGGCTGGCGAGTAAACATTGACCTGAGCCCTGGTTTAAAATAAAAGAAATCCCAAGCATCGAGTTGGACCCCTGAAAGTGTTAAGAGTAAATAGAAAGATGGACCCTTCCAGGGACCCAAATTTTGTTTCAAAAGATCTCAATCCCTGATCAGATTAAGGCCATCAATGGAGAAGTGGCTAGTTTTGCCCCTCAGAGGATATTTAGCCATATCTGAGATGTGTTGTTATACTGGGGAAGGGGGTGCTACTGGCATCTAGTGGGTGGAGAGAAACCGGAGATGCTGTTAAACATCCTAAAATGCTCAGGACAGCCCCCACAACAGAAAATTATTCAGGTAACAATGTCAGTAGTGATGAAGTTCAGAAACCCTTGATTAGGGTGATCTAGAATTGCTAGGGGCCCTAAATGCCCCCCAAAATTGATAAAATGTTCTTAGAATGAAAATATGGCTATTCTGGGACTGAAGCTACATCTACATTGGCTGTATACAATGTCTCATGAGAGGTCAAAAGTAATCAGGTGCACGAGGAGATAAGACAATGAGGTCAAAATTAAAAAAAAACCATGTAGACACATAATGAAATTATCTCATGAATTTTATATTTTTAATTTTTTATTGGGGGGTATTTCAAGCATACAGAAGAATAGAAAAAATAGACATGATAGGAAGAAAAATGAAAACCCATTTATTATTCAGAAATAACAATAAGCAGTAACAAACACTTATTTCATCCTACACCAATGAACTATTCTAAGAAACTTTCATAACATTTCACTTGTATTTCGGCATATCTTTAAAAGATTAGAGAATCTTTTTAAAAACATATGGTATGGACTGAATGTGCCCTCCAACTCCCTACCCCCAAATTCTTATGTAGAAGCCCTAACCGCCAAGCGGTGGTAGTTAAATATGAGGCCTTTGGGAGGTATCTAGGGTTAGATGAGGTTGTGAGGTTGGGGCCACCATGATGGGATTAGGTTCCTTCTAAGCAGAAACACCAGAGAGCTTCTTGTTCTCTCTCCCCATACACACATGAAAAAAGAGGTTATGTGAGTATATAACAAGACGGCAGCTCTCTGCAAAGCCAGGAGGAGAGTCTTCTCTAGAATCTGACCACACGGGCACCCTGATCTCAGCCTGCAAGCCTCCAAAAATGTGAGAAAGTATATTTCTGTTGTTCAAATTGTCCAGTCTACGGTATTTTGTTATGACAACCCAAGCTGAAGAATCTAATATATAATAATGCCATTATCACTCCTTAAGAAAAAAAAAATTTATATATAATCCATTATCCAGCCAGAGTTTTAATTTCCTGAATTGCTTCATACACTTTTCCTAGTTGGATTGTGAAAATTAGAACCATTGTTCCCAAACATTGTTCCCAAGACTAATCTACAAAACTTATTCAGAGAAGTTTAGTTTCTTGCTTTTTGCTTCCATAGGAGTCAATGATATCCTTCCCCCATAGGTAATTATTTGTTTTATGATTTAGCATTCTATATTATAAATATAAGCAAAGATACACATAATTATCTTTAAAATATTTTCCCATTTCTAATATTAAATAATAGCATATTTACATTTTCTTTTACTGCTTTTGATATGATACACTTTTGTTGCAGTTTGATTAATGTCAGAGTAGTTTAAATTTATTTCTTCAGTCATCTTTATTGACTTATTTCATATCTGTTTATTTTTTATTTAAATAGTTTCTCAGTTCTTTAATAAGTAAATGGGAAGACAGAAAGGAATTCTTCATATCTATTTTGTATGTGCAAATCAGGAGTCTGTAACTTCTCAGTTGTTTCTATACACATCCCCAAACATCTTTCCAAAATGAAGTTAAATAATGTTATCTAAATTTTATCAACTTTTTCCTTCTCATGTATTTTGACTTTTTTTTTCATTTTAATCTTCACCTGAGGATATTTTTTCCATTGCTTTTCAGAGAGAGTGGTAGGGAGGGAGGGAGAAACAGCGATGGGAGAGAGACACATTGATTGGTTGCCTCCTGCATGTGCCTTGACCAGGGCCAGAAACTGAACCTGCAACCAAGGTACCTCCCCTTGACCACAGTGGAACCCAAGACCCTTCAGTCTGCGGGCCGAAGCTCTAACCACTGAGAGAAACTGACTAGGGCTCTTTTGACTTTTTGTTTTGAGTCTTTAAAATATATATGTTAGAAGTCTGTAAAATGTTATTATGTCCAACAGTCTTACACTGGAGAGACCATCTCGTTACACAGAAACTCTTTAGAAAGCCCAAGTTTGCATGTGTTTAAAATATGCCACCAACAAGAAGAACCTGGAAATAAAAAATATATAACAGTTGCAAAATATGAAAGCAACCAACAATTTCAGGTAGTGTGGAAGCTGCTTTTACTCTGATGAGATAAAAGGGAATAAATTGAGCAAAATCCTCTGTGTTCTTAACATGTGTTTTAAAAATATGCTTGCAGCTGCTTAGTGAAAAACTCTAAGAGAGTAAAAAGACTGGTAGAAAATAGGTGCAAAACACAGATCTGATGGAGGACTTGTATATAAAATATACAGAGAACTCGTAAAATTCATCAATAAGAAAACAACCCGATTTAGAAAAGAACAGAAGATTTGAACAGACTCCACTGGGAGGAAGATATACAGATGGCAAATAAGCATAGGAGAAGGCGCTCAACGTCATTTGTCATTAGGAAACTGCAAATTAAAGCAATAGTGATATACTATTGCCAACCTATTAAAATGGCCAAAATCCAAAAGACTGACAATAGCAATTACTGGCAAGGCTATGGAACATCCAGACCTCTTGCTCAGAGCTGCTGGGAATGCAAAATGGTACATCGCTTTAGAAGACAGATTCGCACTTTCCTATAAATCTTGGCACAGTCTTACCGTACAGCCCAGTAATAGTGCTCCTAGGTGTTTACCCAACTGATTTGAAAACTTATGCTCACAGAAAAATAAGTGTTTATAGCAGTTTTATTCATAATCACCCCAAACTAGAAGCAACCAAGACACCCTTAATAGGAGACTGGATATAAAAAAAACTGTGATATATCCACATAATGGCATATTAGTTAGTGCTAAAAAGAAATGAGCTACCAAGCCGTGAGAGACATAGATGAATCTTAAGTACATACTGCTAAGTGAAAGAAGTCAGTCTGAAAAGGCTACATCCTGTAGGATTTAAATTATATGGCATTCTGGAAAAGATTAAAAACTATAAAGACAATTAAAAAATCAGTGTGTTCCAGAGATTCAGGGGGAGGGGAGGAATGTTGAATACAAAAAGCACAAGGGATTTTTTTTTGAGGACAGTGAAACAATTCTGTATGTTACTACAGTGATGGATACATACACTAAGCATTTGGCAAGACCAGTACATTGAGGAGCCTAGAACATGTGTCCTCACATACACATTTTTGGGAGGTTCCATAAACAGCAATTTTGTTAAATTTTGTTAAAAGAATTTTCCACAAACTGGCTGTCACTCCACTCATTTCAAACCTTGCTTTTCCTCCATCACCCACAGACTTCTGATGTCAGGTCCACAGGACACGTTTGCATCATGATACAGCTCCTGGCCAAGCCACGCACCTTTGGGCCATGGTGTCCTAGTGAATTGACACAGTGGTCAGTGGAAGTGATGCTGGGAGCTATTCCCACACCAGAGCACCTTAAAGATAAGTGGAAGTAGCTGCAAATTTTACCAAAATATATGACCATGTGAACGAACATATTGCTAGACTCCCTCCCAGGACCTATTAAGAACCTCTCGAAGTGAGGGGTCCAGAGTTTTGGCTTCTTTAGCCTCACAGAAAATCAGCCTCTGGAGGCTAGGAGTCTTTAGAATTTCTCTTATTTTTTTCAGTTTTCAAGGTGAAATAGCAATCAAGATTATCAGCTAGGAGAGAGAATGGAGAGTAAGGGGGGCAATTTATGAGAAAAAATAATGTATGAATAGTCAGCCGTGAGAATGGAAAAGTGTGTAGACCAGGGGAATGTAATTGTTTCCAGCATTTAGAGAGATACAAATAAATACTGTACTTACAGATAAAATATTTTTAGGTATTTGCCTTAAAATAATATGAAAGAGGGAGTGGATGAAGGGTGTAGATAGGAGACAGATAAAACAAGATCATTCAGGAGTTGAGTGAGGTCGAAGGTAGATATGGTTACATGGAGGTTCATTACTCTACCTCTGTCTACTTGGGTATATAGTTGACCCTTGAAAAATGCTGGAGTTCGGGGAACTGACCGCTCCCCACCCCACACACACACACTTGAGTTAAAAATCTGCATGTAACTCTGAATCCCCAAAATCTTTACAGTTGTCCCTCGGTATCCATAGAGGATTGGTTCCAGGACTCCTTTCAGAGAGCAAAATCTGCAGATGCTCAAGTCCCTTATGTCCCTTAGGTATGGAAGGATGCACGCAGTCGGCCCTCGGCATCCACTGATTCCCAGCGATGGACTGAAAATACTGTTTTCAATCCATGTTTGGTTGAATCCATGGATGCAAAACCTGGCAATACGCGTAAATTGTTTTTCAATACTTATTGAAAAAAATCTAGGTATATGTGGATTCATGTTCTTTGAGTGTCAGCTGTACTTCAAAGTGTCCATAATAAAAACCTGCAATGGGTAATATCTATTCAGATCAAATTGTATTTCAGTTCTACACCTCATTATTTGTATTAAATTTGGGAACGCCGTGGTATAAATATTCTTGGTTCTAGCTCTCCTATTATCTATCACTTAAAGGGAAAAGCAAGTAGTAATCCTCCCAACATATGAGATGGGTTGAGGAGGGCTTTGGAAGCCAGGTTGGGGAGTTTGGGCTTTATCTTGAAAATAATGAGAAACCAAGTAAGTGTTTTAACCCGGGAAAAATATCATCAGATATCTCCATTCACTCTCTACAATGTGAGGAACTGATTGAGAAAGGGCTGACTCATGGAGGGGCGTGATCAGTCAGGAGGCTCTCCTAGTTGGCTGGGCTTACATTGGGGGAGTTTAATATAAAGGGTGAGCATAGGAGGGAGCATCAGCAAGAAATTGTAAAAAAATAGTGTGAAATAAATGGTGCGTGCATCAAGTGTGGTGTCATAAAGCTGGGGGACTTGGTCTTAAGAGTCAAATACCAACCAGGGGGTAAGCAGGATGATCATTCATTGCTTCAACCACAATAGCCATAAGGGTGTTCGATCTTGCTACTCCTCTTAGAGACATACACTGGCTTCCCATGGCCCCTAAGAAAAATGCCTGCCCTCCTTGTGGCATTCAAGGCTCTGGTCTCATCTCTCCATGCATTTCATTACGCTTTATATGCTCAGGACACACTGGTTTGGTTTGAGGGGTAAGCTGAGAAACTTTGTAAGTTCCTGCTCTCAAGGATACTGCTCAGACTGGGCGTAATTCTCCTCTATCAAAATTTGTTTCATCCTGTGTTAGCCTAGATACCAGCTTCTCCGTGCTCTTCCATTTCTTTCCTGTGTGCCCTAAGCACATTAACTGGACCTAAGTTGTACACTTGATAGATACTTCAGTGTGGCTTCATAGGAACAGTGGTTTTCCTATCTTCTCCCCAACTAAGTTGGAAAACTCTTGAGATCAATGTGTTAATTGAACTTTATCTTCCTTGATTAGCTTACCTATCTTAGTGACCAATAACTATTTATTGAATTAAAATGATTTCTTAGCCTCTTCTGTCTAACAACAAAATCTAGACTAATGACAAAGTTTCCACAGAAAAATTTGATGTTAGCTTAAACACTGAATCATGTTGTGAACATGTGTGGTAACCTTAAAATAGCAAATGACAGGGCAAATTTATGAGAGTGCATAAAATTCTTTATTTAGAACAATAAAGTATATGTATATATAATGTAATTTCAAATTCAAACCTGTATAAAAAAGGTCAGGACATATACCTATTTTAAAAAGTACACATACAGTATATACACATACACATCACATTTTACAACCTTTTTTATTTAATTAAACTTCAGTCATAATAAAACTATTTAGAATAGTGTTGACATACATTTACATTACAATATGCAAACTCCAATCTGACTGAACTAGCAATATATCTGTGCATCCATCTAAACATCTGAATACTTCTCACATCCACTGATTTAAAAAAATGTGGCAAGTGGGACACTATAATCACACATTAACCTTTAGAACATAGGAGAACAGGATATTTTGATTGGAAAATGTTATTTAGTGAGTCTTACAGCTCAGAAATCAAGTAACTGAAAATACTATGGTTTTTAGTTTAAACAGTTATCTTAATTTTGTTTTTAAAAAACAGCATAAGGATGTAGCTGGAGATGGCAGTTCAGTTTACAATGCTTAGCAAACATCTTAGGATCACGAATATCCATTTTAATATGGATTACTTCTAAAACAATAACTTATTAGGAAATGAAACTATTATTACTTTATCTTTGCAAACTAAGGCATTTCCAGACTTGTTCATGGAAAGCAGCAACACCATATATTGTGTGATCCGGAGCCACAAAGGAACTAGTTAGAATTTCAATATGAATGTTTATATATTAATGCCAATTTCACAATAACATTGTTTCAAAGACAAGCTAGCTTATTTAAAAATTCTCATTCCACTTTCCAATTTAAAATGAAATTTATGAATTACCCCTTTCCAAATGGGTTCTAAATTACCTCTTGGCATTCAAAAAAACTTTATGAGCATCTTACATTTTCTGCTCCTAGCTTTTAAGAAAATGAGAAGATTTAAATGCTTAATTTGGTACTTTTCCAAATGTTACACACATCTTACAGTATCTCTTCCTGACTAAAACGTAATAATGCTTCTCAGGCTTCAGAGGTGATCCAAAAACATTTATTTAAGCAAAGCAAAAAGCCATCTTTTGTGTAAATGGTTATCCAACTCACCCTACGTGAGACTGAATTTCACTTTTACTAATGGACCCTATTTACATTACAAACAAGAACAGCAATGACTTTTTATGTTCAAATTGCTTATTCACAGAGATTAGAGTTGGCTATTTTTCATGGGACAGTTTCAGCTCTATTTTATCTTCTGTCAGTCATATATCAGTAGGTTTCCCACCTAACGTGAGCCCTCTGAGTTCGTCATATGGATAAATACAAAACTGAGACCCAGTGAGGGGAGGTGATTGACCAGAATCAGTCAACAGCAGAGTGGAGACTTATAGTTTTCCCAACACTTATCCTACTATGCCAAACTGCCTTTTGGAATTACATTTTGAAACCAAAACCTAGCTGCAGGAAAAAACATTAAGAAATATCGATGAATTCTGAATAGATTTTTTTTTTTTTTTAATTTAACTTCAAATAATTAGAATCCCAAAGTATGCCACAAAATTTCTCAAAGTATTTTAATGCTCAATGAAATGTGTTTGTTACTAAAAACAAACACTTCCTTATGGACACATACTTTTCATTTTCCACATACTTAGTCCTTTCTTAAGAGGATAGGTTACTTATTCAATTATTATATTTTAAAACAACAAATTTGTCTCTGATTCATTAAAAAGTGGCAGTATGGTCAGCACCTTAGATTATAATACAAAATCCAGGAACACTTCGATATCACTGGGCAGGAACAGTTGATCACAGAGCCAGTTTCTTTATAAACTTGGGTTCTACCAAAGAGGTGCAAAGCTTTAGGTATAATTTAGAATCTGTAGACTTCTGAGATCAGTTTAAAAGGCAGTTTTGAAACTGATTTATGAAGAAGAATATTCGGAACACATACTGGATGAGACAAAGCAAATATATATGTATTTTTTTATCTTAAAGCAGACATGACACAGTTAATGCCCAAGCAGCTAGCATCCAAAATAATATTCAGCATTTTTCTATTGTTCATGCATTTTATGGAACTTCAGTGTTTTAAAAATTGGTAATCCATATACTTCTCAATGAACCAATACATTTAATGAGGCATAGTATATCTCCCCTTGCCTACCATGCCAGATTTCATAACCTGCTGAATTTGTTTATTTAACTCTATTGATTAGGACCCTGTCCTTGAGGGTTAAAACCCAGATACTAGCTGAGAACAAAAGTACATTTATTGTACTTTCAAGCTCATTAAACGGCACTGTCACGTGCCTAAGAAAATCGAAACCATTGGTGAAACAAGTCAAACTATTAAGTATCAACCTTCCCAATCTACTCATGACCTACTCACATAGCTCATACTATCTATGTCTATTTTCCTCAAAACAATGTCACATGCCTGGGGCAGGTCCTTTCAGCAATTAAACTGATCTCTGATCTCTGTTATATTACTCATTGATTATACCATGGGATATCTGAGGGCCTAAATAAGTCAATGCAGCTTTCCAAAGCACTGGGTTGTATCAGAGAAAAATGATTAGTGTTCGAGGAACCACAGCCGTTTAGAGAAGGGATCATAGAAATCATTTGGGCTCTTTGGTACAAAAAAAGAGCAAAGGCCACGTATTGAAGTTGTATTTGGATTAGCTTTGAACATAAGCTAAAATCCAACGACACTAAAAGTTCTCAGACTCTAGAAATCGAAGGAAAGCTAGCAGTGAGTTTTTCATGCCCTTCTGAATCACTGCATTGCACATGGTCATCGGATGGTGGAAGCACACGGCAATGTTATTATGAAGATTAAGTCATAATGGAAAGCTTTGGATTCCTTTAGGTGTACATTCATGATAGAGTAAAAGAACTTCCTTCAAAATAAGCCATAAGAAATCATTCTTTGACTTTAGTCAGATGTTTCTTTGACCATAAAAAAACAACAACAATTAGCAAGGGAAATTCACACAATGTCTTATAAGTTGTAGTTTAAAAGCGCAATGTCCACCTTGGGAATTCCTGCCAAATTCACTCTTAATATGACAAACACTGTCATACATTTTAAATAGCAAACTGACATGCATAACTACATAAAGCTCTCTTTTTATTTAATTCATAAACCTTAATGGATACAGAGTGCCTGGTTTTAAATAAATGGATCCTTTAAACAGATAATGGTGATTATACTATAAATAAGTAGAGTTTCCTGATTCCTTGCATTCTTGAAAAAGCCAAGTAACCTAGTTTCAACACCCGGATCAGCATGTGGGTGTGGATTTCTAACCTCAGATACTAAATATCGTAATTTATTTTTGCTCTCTCCCATGGCAGACCTTCATACATTCAGCGATTTCTCCTAGGTGCCTTCGCATAAGTCTGTAATAGTTTCAGAATATAAACGTTTTGTAATCTATTTTGCAAGCATGATTTATACACTCTTACAGTGGTCAAGGGAAAAGGCCACCTCACCAGGGGTGACAAATGCCCTCCTCGGCGACTGTCCTGCTGTTTGTTCAGTGTTCATAGCTTCTTTGTGCGATGACTCTTGGGGAGTCTGCCCTCCGCAAAGGCATCACTGTTCCAACTCAGTGCTGGCTCCTCCGCATGGACAGACCCAGCCAACCATGTCCATTTGTCCAGTGGGATGCGGGTGAGCACGGTTTATATCAGGAAGAGACCGAGGTCAGGCCCGTATCATTAATCAGCGGCTAAAAGGCTGACCGGGTACCTACTCCCATCACTTTTTTCTCCACTGCTTTTTGGATGTGCCGTGGCTGATGCTATTGAGTTTTTGTCTTTAAAATTCTTCTAGATCCCTTTGAGAAAAATTCTTACCCCGGCTATCCAGGCTGAACTCTACTTGAAGGAACCAAGATAACTACAAACTGCAGGTTGTAACTAAAAATAAAGCTATGTGGCTTTTCAGCAATTAGACATTTCTGGAGGCATGCAGAATGGGCGTGCAGTCTGGGACACGTGCTTTCTCTCCCAACAGCAGTTGCAGGTTCTAAATGACACTACAAGTCCCCCGGGTCCTTAATATAGAGTCCTGCTCCATGCAAGTTCTTCTTTATAGATGATTAATTCAGTGCCAGTTTCACAGTAAAACACTTTGTTCCAATTTCTGAATCATCCATATAGAGTCATGGGTCGCAAGAACAGGAAAAGACACGGTCTGTCACTCCAGACAGAATATGAATTTGTTTAAAGCTGCTTCATTTATGAAGCAAACATGAACTGTTACCCGCCTAGAGAGAAAATACAAAGAGAAAGATTAGGGCGTATCTGCTTTCTGCCTCCTCTTCATTCTCAATAGCTGAATTCATAGGACTACAGAATTAGCAACAGGCTTACAATGTATGCTCTACTTACACAGCCTAAAATAACTAGGGACAATGTTTCCCTAGATGCAGTGATCAATCACGCTCTACGATCTCCCTGGTAACATCAAACATTATCTGAAATGATCTTATTACCTGTCTGCTCCTATTGAATGTAAGCTCTGTGAGGACAGGGAGCTTTGTCTCTTTTTCCCTTCCTGCCATACTTCAATATCTGGTAAAGTGCCTGGCACAACGTAATATTTAATAACAATTTCTTGCATGTAAAAATGGATGAATGGCCCGGCCGGAGTGGCTCAGCGGTTGAGCATCAACCTATGATCCAGGAGATCGAGGTTCGATTCCCGGTCAGGGCGTATGCCTGGGTTGCGGGCTCGATCCCCAGTAGGGGTGCGCAGGAGGCAATTGACCAATGACTCTGTCATCATTGATGTTTCTATCTCTCTCTCTTACTCTCTCTTAAATCAATACATATAAAAAATAAAAATAAAATAAAAATGGATGACTGAATAGCCTGTGGCTTCTGTACCCCCAAGCATACCACAGATGATTTCCATTTGTGGTAAAAGGGTTATCAACCTATGTAGCCTTAAATTTCTCTAACAAAGCTATGAAAAGGTAGCAGGCAGGTGGCCAGGGGAGAGCATTTGAAGGCCAAAGGCAGTGTTTAGAGAGAGGTGAAGTGGGAAGAGACGGAGTAGCATGAAGGAGATATCTGGGACAGCTGGAGAAGCTGGTCAGAGGCCACCAGCCAGTAACCGCCTCCTGGTCACGGAGCAGAGCCGCCGTCTGGGCCGCCTGGCCAGGTTCTAGCCATGACTCTCCCAGCGAGGAGATGGCTGCAGCAAGGTGTCATTCCATACGGTCAAACAAAACCAGAAAGACAGAAACCCTGGCAGCGCATGCTCACGAAGCCTCTGGAAGGCTCATTTGGCCTCGGCACAGCGTATTGTACTTGTTGAAGCACGAAAGCCAGACTTTGTTTTAGTTCTTCGGTGCTGCTGTTAACCGCTGAGCTTTGGACTCAGCTTTCAGATTTCGCAACTTTCAAGTGAAATATTTGTACTTCCTTGTCTATTTTTTTTTTAATTACAGACAGTATCTTCATGCTATCTTCAATCACAGCCCCTAAACATGCATTTTTGCATTTCTTTTCTTTCTAATTCATTCCTTTCCCCGTCTTTGTTCTTATTTATTAATTCCAGAATCACAGATGACTGGTTTTAAGATATTTGAGATCACTGCACAGGTTGTGTATAAAATTCCGTATTATGAGTGATAAGAAGTGCAGGATTTTTTCAAGTCTTTCTAAATGCAGTATACTAAAAACCATATTACACGACAATTTACCAAACAGAGTGCACTAGGAACTAGAGAACCTGTATTTAGGGAAGCAGCATTAAATCCTGGAGGAAAATTAAGAGGCATGAAGAGAAATCTTCAGAAATCCAAAATACACAGCAGATATTTTAAAAACAAAGCTTAGTTAGAAAAGCAAAAGGGAATCACAGAAAAGCAAAGGGATGTGTATATACACATATGTGTGTGTGTATATATATGTATATGTATGTAAAAGCTATGAATAAATTACAATTATAAATTTAAATACAGAAAAGCACGGTTAGAAATCTATTTCTGATTTTGTCCCTGGATTATTTAGTAAAGAAAATAAACTTGAAAGCTGACAACAGTTTTCCCATAGAATAAAACTGTAATTTTTACAATACCACCCTGGGATTTTTGCAACAACTTCATGAAATAAGCAGGGTGAATATATTATCCCATTATTATATGAGAAAAACCAGGGCTTAAAAGACAACTGACTCATTCAGGAACCTACAGCTAGTTAAATATTCAGAGCCACGGCTTGAACCCAAGTCTAATCCCATCTAATCCTTTGCATCACAATGCGTCTACAGAAAAGAGCTCGAAAATAAAAAACTCCAAAGCTCCACAAATTCTTAGGAAATATCTGGTAAGAGTCTAGCCATTTGGTAGCCAATCATTCCTATATCCTGTGCCCTAAATGAACAAATTTGACTCAAGTTCATCTGCATTCCAATTGTAGGACCTACTGCGGTTTGTCTTAGGTCTATAGGAAGCTCCCAGGTTGTGTTTTGTTTAGGAAATCTCTCCACCAGCCTCATTATAATACGAACTATTTTCTACTCTTACCACGCTTGGGCAAGTCAATAAACACTGCTGAGTGTCTACAACTCATGCTGTTTACTGTCAACCAAACTGGGCCTTTTGGGCGACTATGCAGTCCTTCGACCAGGGTCTCAAAATTCTTTGTAGATGACTCCCAACTCCCAAATCTATTATTTTCACCCCTGCCTGTTCTCTGAATTCCAGTCTAACATATGTGGCACAGGTCAATATTTACTAATAGCTCCTTTTATTTTCTTTGAACGGCACTACCATCAGGTTAGTCCCGTAAGTACTTCCAGTTATGTTGAATCTCACAGCTCTTCAGTAACAAGGATTTGTTGATTCTTTTACTGCAAGGTTTCCAAAATGGTCCATGCTTTCCTGTTTCTGTGGCCCTGACCTTAGTTCAGGTCAGCATTCTCTCACATCTGTTTAGAAGATCAGCCTCCAAAGTGCACTCACTGGCATCTGATTACTTTCCTAAAACTCTGCTTTGATTGTATCATCTTTTCTGAACCCTCCAACAGCTTCTTATGTTACTCAATAGCGTATAAGTCACATAACTGGGAATTTTTCAAACTGATCCCCACACTTTCTTCTCAGCACTCTCTCTCTTTATGTGTGACCTCCAACTGAACAAACTGACTCTGGAACACACTCTGTACTTTTGGCCTCGGACTTAGCTTATGCCATTTGCAATATTCAGATTACCCCTTCCCTAGTGCTAAGAAATTTGTACCAATCATTTGACATCTAGCTCAGTACCAGTGCCACCTCCATTACCTACACAATGAAGCCTTTCTCCTGTTGCTAGTGATTTTTTTTCTCCCTTCAAATAAAACAACTGTATATGGGTTTGCATGGTACAATTCTAAGGGGTGCCACCCAGACCAATATCTAGAGCTATGTTGCAGGCACATCCTGTACAACCATATGCAATGGCCTTGCCTTGGATCTCTTACTGCATCTTCCTTGTAAGCTCCTTTAGCTACTTTTTAAACTTTTAAAAGTAGGTTATTATGCATATGTCCTATTTCCTTTTGTAGGCTATAAGCAATTTGAGGATACAACTAGGTTACATAAAGCTTTGTATCCAATAATGCACCTATTAGAGTTTGTGGGAAGAGTGAAGAGCAAGATTTTCCTATAATATATTCTATTTTCTTTCTTTCTTTCTCTTAAACCGTGCTATATACAACCCAATAAATGAAAAGTTCTTGTGGGGTGCTACATATGAATACTTGTCATCAGCTAATTGACCAAGTGGATTTTTAACTTTTCTTGTAGGTACTTTTCACGTTTGATGTTAAATAAACACAGCTTTAGTACATTTTCTCTCAGAGGTCATTATCTTACATTCCTTCCATGTTCTATTTTTGAAGTTAAAATATCAAATGCTCCTCTTCATATAGTTATTTCCTTTGGCGAACTAAGTGTCCCATTGCTTTCTGTTCTAGTGTTCCAATATTTTTCCTGATTTAATTTGTTTTAGTTACTGAAACTTCCATCTCAGGCAGAAACCCTCTCCATAAATCCCGACTTATTCCCTTTGGACTTCCCCCTCTTGTTAACCAAGAAAATGAATATAATCCAAATTATGTCCAATTTTAAAAATATATAATTACAACTCATTTCATTTCTATCTTGGTACTTTTTACTACTGTTGTTCTTAGTTTTCAGCACATTTCTTCTACCATGTCAGTCAGCTCTCCCAAACCTTTCCCTCCACCACATCCTTTGCCCCAAATTATGCTCAGAGTTCCTTGGGAGTTTTAAACTTGTCCTGGGATGGGGCCAAGCAAAGGCTTTCCTCTATACAGTGGGTACCCCATAAGTGATTACAAGTGATACACATTTTCACTTTGGAGCCTGCAGATTCATGATAATGAGCTGCCTCTTTTTCCTTTCTTCAGCATTTGACTTGTTTACTTCCACATACACAAGTCTATTCTTGTTGTTATTTTAAATATATCTTTATTGATTTCAGAGAGAGGAAAGGAGGGAGGGAAAGAGAGAGAGATAGAAACATCAATGATGAGAGAGTCACTGATCAGCTGCCTCCTGCACGCCCCCTACTGGGGATCGAGCCTGCAACCCGGGCCTGTGCCCTGACTGGGAATCGAACCGCGATCTCCTGGATCCTAGGTCGATGCTCAACCGCTGAGCCACGCTGGCCGGGCCTATTCTTGTTTTCATTTCCATAAATTTTATTCTCACATTATTGCAGTACTCTGAGATAGCTCATTCACCTCTCCATTCATTTACTGAACAAATATTTATTTGATCACTTGCATGCACAAAGTATAAGCTAAAGAGTTTGGTGGGATTCCAAAATGAAATTCGGAAACCTTCTAAGAGCTTATGGCTTAGAAGAGGACACATGTCTATGTAACTTGCTGTGATGACCTACTAATATATTAGTATTATATGTCATATGAAATGTAACATGAAACACAGAGGGCCATAGAGAGAGACTACCTTCATTAGGGCAGTCCGCTTTTTGGAGGTTGTGTATCTGCGCGGAGTCCTGAGAGAGCTTTGCAGAGATGAGGGGAAGGTACTTTATGAAGGAGAATGACACTTCATTTTACTGACTACTCGATATATGGTAAGTTTATTTCTAAAAAATTCAGGGCTTCGTTTTTCACCTATTTGATTTGATTTATACATGTACAATAATTTATATTTTAGGAGAAATAAGTTAGTCATTTCCCATATGAGTATATTCCCCCTTGCTGTGCACACTTTACTGTTCTAGTGACCAAAATCAGCAAATTACACACACACATGCACACAAGATAAAAATAAACCCTATTTCACTTTTTAAAAGATAAACTTTTTTTTTCAGTTTTTTGAGGCAAGAACATGTAATGTGAGATCTACCCTCAACACACTTTTATGTGTACAATATAGCACTGTAAACTATAGGCATAATGTTCTTACTGCTTGGTAAATTTTCATTTAGCGTGTATTCATTCACTCAGTTGTTCATTCAACAAACATTTCCTGAGAGCCTACAATGCACAGGCAATAAGTGAGGAGACACAGCAAGAACCAGATGGACTTAGCTCCTGTCCTTGCATGTTCCCCTAGTAGACAGATGCATAAGTTGCTTGACTACAATTGCTTTAAGATGCCTTTTTTTTCCCTCTTAAACAAGTGCCCTGGGTTTTCCCATCACATAATCAACTCTCCAGATGTCACAGGACAAATGCTACAATTAAAAACCACATGATTAAAGACCTGTGTGCCAAAACAAGATCCCAGCAATGCAATCCAGAACCAAACAACCAAAGACATTACTTGAGTTTTTAATACTCAATTAACCATTTGCTGTATGATTTGTGGATGCCTGGCTTAGGAGAACTGAAATGACAGGCAGGGAAGATACAGTGAGGCTTGTGCTGGGGTTGAGGGGCAGAGATATAGGTTTCTAAGAAAAAACAATGATTTCATCTTGGGGAATATAACTCCAGAAAAATAAAAAAGCCGAGCTAAGGGTGTATACATTTGCTTTGGACACAGTGATCAAGGGCATGATTAAAGGCAAAAATAAGTCTGTGCAGTAGCAGGGTTAAAGTGTCAGAGAAATATGTGGCATGATTATTATTATAGCATGTTATTTTGGATAGCTGAAAACGATGTTCTATAACTATAATAAACAGTGAGCGCTCCCCTGGAGGAGGCAAAAGGCTCTGTGACCCAGTTTCCCTGGTGAAGTTTCAATCTAGAGAGAAATGTCAGAATCTGGGACAGAACTGAAAGTCAGGACAGTGACCTGTAAAGAAAAAGCCCAGGTCACCACTGACCATATCTATACCATCTAGGAGAGTAAGTGATCCTCTGATCCTGAGAGGATGGGAAGAAATAAAAAGCACAAGAGACCACTCATACTCCACTGTAATAAATGCACTCAGGATTCCCCAGGGCATAACAAAAGTAAGAGCCAGTTAGCAGAAGTGAAAGTGAGAAGAGCATGACTCTATGTTAGACCAGGTTAGTGCCACTCAGGGTGCTCCCCCAACAGTGTCTGGAGTTCAGGAGCTGGGAGAGGAGATGTGAGCATCAGTGCCTCCTGGACATGATTTCTCCCTCCTTCCCCCCACAAGCCCTCCACAGACCCACATAATCACTGCAGGTGTCTATCAATGGTTCATATTCAGTGTGTCCTGGGCTTTGTACTGTGATGAGGCGTAGTGATTACCAGTCATGTGGCAGGTGACACTTTACCTTGACAATTTCCCTCTTCTGACTGTAAGATATTTTAACCTTTTCTCCTTTTCCTAAAAATGGCAGGGAAGTATTTTTTGTTTTTTGCTCCTTTCAGCATCTAATAAATGAAATACTTTTTCTATCATGTTACAGTAATGACACCTAATTGAAATTGATTTTATTTATTCTTCCGCTATTAATATTTCATTTTAGTCCTGATTTATTCTATTCTCTTGTGTAATTTATTTTCTGCCCTCAAAAATAATAAACACTTAACTGTTAATGTTTTATATATCTCCCATACAAGATGAATTGTCAGGACTAACATTGCTTTGCCTTTCAAAACTTCAGAATATAACTAGATTTGAAAAGCACAGTTCAATTATGTAACAGCTTTTCAGTTAACATACTGGCATCAGCTTAACAGAAGACAATACATTTTGTTTCTAAATTCTGGAGTCTAAGAAGCTTTATAGTTCTTGTTAAATCTTTCCACTTGAATTCTAAAAACTTACCAATGTACGAAAGTAACAGTGTTGATACAGCCACAATTACACTTCTTGAAACTCTCTCTCTTTTTCTTGCAACATACTAAAAAACAATAAGAAAAATGCTTATTTGCTTTTGGACAGACATTCTGAAGTACATACACCATGATCTGAGCATTGTAAAAGGCAGATTAATTTTTCTGTAAATACAGTAACAAAAGGTTGCAAAGCTGAGTAGGAAGCTTACCTTCATAAGTATTACTGTAAGGATGGGGGAAGACTTTATCTGCCTCAATATAGTCATAAAATGCAAGTAGATTTTAAAATTCTCTATGCATATGCATATACACAAACCAAAAAATGCTTATATGCGTTTAATATGCACTTATGTGAATGTATATACATAGCCATGATCTGAGAGAAAGTAACATGACAAGTAAAAGTTATAACAATATAAAATCAAAATATCAGTACTGGGGCAATATGGCATAAGGTAAAAACGTGATCAGGGTCAGCTATAGTAAATGGAAAGGTATCTTAAAACAATTTTTATATTTGACTTTGGAGAAAATAATAGGCTGGGGAAAAGGGCTCTAAAAACTAGAGTGAAGTCAAACATATTAAGTATGCAAGAGAAAAATCACACTAGGAAGAGATATTATGAACCAAAGTTTAAGGAAAAATGAGACAAAGACAGAGTTTAGAGGGGCAAAGTAAAAGAAAGATTCTGTGGCAGCAACTCGGCCAAAGATTTGGATGAAGATAATCACTATAGCCAAAAACAGAGCTTGTGAGAGACTTGAGAGAGGAATGGGTATGTCTTGGTAACAGTGTGGAAAAGGACAATTAAGCAAACGTGCCTACGACACACCATGAGTAGGAGTCTGAGCAAAATTCGGCTTACAGAAATAGAGAGGACCGCTTCTGATACCCTAAGATTATGAAGGTATTCTACAGGGAAATGTAGATAGATGTAGGCTAGAAGAGAGAGTGAGAGGTTAGAAGTGTGGACAAAGACTTGGAAGACACTGGTTGGGAGCTGCTATTATAAGAGTGAACCACAGCTTACAGACATGAGCGTGTGTATGGTACGTGAAATGACAATGGAAAACAAAAATACCTTATCTCATTATCCTCTTCATTAATCTGTATATTTTCAACTGCCCTTGTAAGATTTGGTTGTTTCTTCTGGAAAAAGAACAATGATATATATCGTGAAAATATCAATGAATCCTATCATATTTAAGAGGTAAGTGGTCTCCGCTATCTTTTATGTCAGTAACTCCACAATACCAGTTTTCTTCAGCATGCAGCATGATGTAAAATATTTTTCCCAGTAAGAAATTATAAAAAGAGCCTGATATTATCGACTCAACATTTTTAGAATGTTGGAGGGAAAAATGTAATGAAACTGAAAGAAATAGTCATCAAATTCAAAAGAAATTTCAAAAAGCTGAATCACAATGATCTAGCACATTTAAAACTTTTCGACAGGCTTCAGTAAGAAGAAAACAAAAGAGTAGAACTTCAAAATAGCAAATAATATAAATAATATTTCTGTCTGGCTTTAACCACGTCATAAGATTTTCAGCATATTTTCTTCCATTTGGTATTTAGTTAAAGCTGTTAAAACCAGTTCCTATTTCTTAAGTGTGCATTCTTAGCCAGAGTTGTCTCCAAAGTGTAACAGATAATGTAGAGAAACCTTTCCAGGATTTCAGTGTTGCTGAGACTAAGTTAAGGTTGAACTTCACCTATTTTACCATTTTTCTGGTGAGATCCTTTCTCAGAAAAGGGCAGTTTGTTTGTTAATCATTTATGTAAATACAGCTCAGGAAGTTTCTGAGAAAAAAAAAAGAAAGAAAGCCTGGCCAGTGTGGCTCAGACATTGAGCATCAACCTAGGATCCCGGAGATCGAAGTTCACTTCCCGGTAAGGGCTTGATCCCAGTGGGGGGCGTGCAGGAGGCAGCCAATCAATGACTCTCATCATTTGATGTTACTATCTCTCTCTCTCCCTCTCCCTTCCTCTCTCTGAAATCAATAAAGACATATTTAAAAAAGACGAAAAAAACAACACTTACCTTCCAGTATAAGGCTCCAAAACCAAAGCCAATTATAAGAGAGAAGAGTGCTGGCAGTGCCATGGCTGCCCATTGCAGCTTGGAGTCTCCAATGGAATTCAAGGCCTTCCCTGTAATTTAAGTGGGACAGTGGTGAACACGTCATATCCACACCAGTGGTTCTGCTCCTATTGCTCTGGTGGTTCCCAACTGCTTCCGTAATCACTCTTGACCCATCTCTGTTTAAAATATTTAAACCGCTGATGTTTCTGCTGAGTATTGTTTTGGAATGGAATACAAATCCATGTAGTCTCCAAAAGGTCAATACATTAAAAAAGGAAAAAAACCCACAGACAAAAGGAAATTTGACTTGGTTAATGTTGCTGCATAGGGAATACAAATGGGATGCATTTGGGGGGGGGGATTTATACACCCAAGCAAATGCATCTTCTACAGCTTTATCTTCTAATATCTTTCACTTTCTCATTCTTGACATCTAGCCAAGCGATTTTAAAGGTGACACTTTGTAACCCAGATCAAGGTCTGTGTGCATTAAGCTGTGTCTGGCCTGCTACAAATACTGTCAGAAATCCTATGTACATTTTGGTTAGCCTACTTTTAGGTGCCTCATGCTTAAGAATCATGGCGTTTCCTCATTGCATCTTCAGGGTACACTTATTGGATGCCAGGCAGTAACTGGCACTGTGCTCTGGACTAAAGGTTTGATTTCTCAGGCTTTTTTGGAAAGCCTGAGACTACTGAACATTAAAACACGGCTGAAAGCACCAGTGTCTCCCCCATTGCTTTCTGTAAGTAAGTAACTTACGGTGAGAGGAGACATATGTTAGCTTGGGACACCTTCCTTGTTCCTGCTTTGCTTTTCCATGAGAAGCAAGATGATTTATAATTTAAACAAAACACATCCACCACAGGGTCTCTCCCTCCCAACACAGAGCGTAACATTTTGACATATTTTCCTCTGTTTCCTGATAGGGAACGACTTTGTTGTTTGGAAACATTGACACGTGCCATTTTGGAAGTTAAAAATCTCAGTTTTCTTTTGAAGATGCAATACATTTGGAAATCATACAGTTTCAATGATTATATTATCAAAATGTAAACTAATCCAAGATAAAGCGACTGCTTTGGGCTATGATATTTTACCGTGATATTCAAGTTACTGTCAGCCTGCAGTCACCTATTTAACATGTAAAGTACCTAAATATAGTACATAATATGAAAGAACTGAATCACTGTACATGTATCAACATTGACCAGGAAAAAATAAACTCATAAATTTAACCTGAGAGGCAAGAAACAAATCTTTTCTAGTAAGAACAGGAATTGCCTACCTTCCCACCATTTATAAACAAAGTAGAAAATTCATCAATTTTATGATTCCTGTGTTTCCAAGGAGGCTCTGATAATAGGATATGTACGTGTGCTCATGTGTGTGTGCTCACATGCGTGTGTATGTGCTGGGGGGCAGTGAGTGGTGGGTGTGTACAGTAAGGGACAGAGGGACTGGGTAAGGAAGTGGGGGCTTCCACTCACATAACAATGAATGGTTTCCTTAAGACTTGATTAACAGTTTTTCTGGTCCACCCCACATCCTACAAGCCTGTGGGAAATACAGTTTAGGCATATTAAATTGGAGCTCAACATGAATTCTCTTGCCAAAATAAGCCTGAGTTAAAAAATAGGATTTGGTATAACTGAAGTGTGACTATTATTACAATCATAGTTACTTTAAGGGTTATGTGCACTAGTCTGGGATTGAACTGCCATTTATAAAAGTGTTTTCTAGAAGAAAATGGATTCAGAATTATAAGCAATTCCTACTGTTTTAGGAAGTTTAAATGATTAAACTGTTTGTGTTTGTACTCCAGTAACATATTTGAATTTTCCTTAATAGACAACCCAATCCTGGGGTTGCTGGTGTATAATTTTGATAGATTTCATCAGGTAACCTCCCTGAAGAGACCCTAACCAATATCTATAGAGAGAACAAAGGAAGCTATTGATTTTTGTCTCCCAACCCCAGTGGAAAACCAATGAGCTAGGATGGTGCCAGGGAGAACTCCAAGAGCTATGTTTGCGCAGCCAGATACCCTGCGCTCCATGCTTTATCCAAAGTCCAGTATTTGAGCTGCGCCATTCAGACCAGAGAAGACACCATGCCCAACTAGCAAAAAAGCAGGAGCTTACTAGAGAGTGAGGTCTTCTGGGATTCCCTACTCAGAATCTTTCTCAGGTAGGACAGGCCCCTAAGGAGGTGGTCCGAACAGAGCCCTGCTGGAGGAGAAGCCGACCTAGGGAAAGTTCACCTTGCTCTCTGAGTACTGTGGCTTTTTAACCGCTTTGAAAGTTCCACCCTAGGACTATGGCAAAGTCCTGGAAACTGACTCTCCCTCCAGCAGCAGCCCTCCTGCAGGACAGAGAGGGGGAGAGGCCTGGTGAAGACTCGGGGGGACAGGACCACAGGAACTGAGCTTCACCTCCTCAAGTTTTCCTCAATTTTGTTATTTCTTCTGTTAATTTAAGTGGCATAATATGCAGGCCTTTTGGTTCTCTCTATGACACTGCCACCTCTCTTGCAGGGAGAGAAAAAATGTTATCAGAAAAGGCTTGCTTGCATCTCTAGGGCCTGACTCCCAACACTGGCTACTGCTGCTATCCTCCAAGAATCAGTAAAATTTGAATCAGGCGCCTCAAGGCCCACCTGAAAGGTATGTGGGGCCAAAGCCCAAGCCAGAAACAAAGCTTTGCTGTTAAGTAAAAATTGCCCAAAGAAACATGGAGTGAGGGAGCTCATCTGGATAGGATTTGGGTAATCCCAAATTCCTGGGTTGTTAACATATTGATTGTATCTCAGTGCTACAAAAACTTTCCACTGTCCAAAATTCGTGGGAAGTGGCTTGTTTGGTTTGACTAATAATACCCAACATCTGTACAAATACAGAGCACAAAAAACTGTGCTACAAATTTGCTGAACTCCTTTTTAGATGAGTCTGTTTATAGGCACCATGCCTGTGAACAAGGATCTCTTGGAGCTTAGAAAACACGCTACTCGGTGCTGCGACTTGGTTCAGACCGAAAGTTCAGCACAGACTTGCTAGTCACTTACCCACAGCCTCAGTGCAGCCAACTGTTCTAATAATTAATGATGGACACACACTACATATATATCAGGCATGGCTCCCAGTACACATCTGATAACACTTGAAATTCACAGAAACCCTAGAAAGGAGGTATTATCCTCTATTTGACTGTGGAGTCCAGAGAGATTAAGTACCTTCCCAAGGTCATAGAGCTAGGCAAGGGCTGGGATATAACCCCAAGTCAGGCTGTATTTCTAGGTGTGCAAGGTAATGTCAAAGTAAGGATTTCCTTCAATGTCATTTAAATACTGTCTGTAAGGATCTCAAACATTTTTAAAATATCCTTTATACAAAAAGGAAGAAAAAAAAATAAATAAAAAAAGGAGATTGGCCATTCATTTTTGCAATTTAAAAAGTACCTTCAGACTCAGAGGCACAGGACTGAATGGGTGTTTTGCACTCAGTTTGTCTTTTAAAGTAAGTAGAAAAGACTTTTGCTTCTAACCATGATGGTAGCAGATTAGCCTTCCCAAACTAAAGAATTACTGTACTAGACAAATTAGGCAACTGTTTTCAGACATTAGCCAACAGGTAGCACAAGAGTGTAATCCTCGAGGGAGCAAAAACACACACGGTGAGACCCATGACTGTCCTGATTTTCTGGCTGGGAGGCACCTTCAGACCGAGGCATGGAAGACAGAGCCCAAGGAAGGCTCAGCATTCTCCCTGAGACAGGAATCAGACCAAGCGCAGGGTGCTCACACGGCCCGGGTTTGTGCAGCAGGGTCAGACGCAGGAAAGGAGCTGAGCAGAGAAGGAGCACCAGAAATCTCCAGAAGTCTCTCTAAGTCACTCGTCAAATAATAAGCTATACATGCACAAGGAGAAAATTCACAAAACCTGATGATAAACAAAACGATGCCTGGGAAGCTATGATTTTATCAGAGACCCTAACAGTCATTCAGAGACAACGGAGTTCTGATGAGCAAGAACAGCGAGATTTTCTGGCTACTAAGTGACTTAACAGGCAGGTAGTGTATACAGAATGGACATATGCTGGCCAAAGGGTGCCAGTGGGATGGAGCAGGACAGCGAGAGACTTTATAATGCTACTCAGAACACAGTACAATTTAAAATGTATGAATTGTATATTTCTGGAATTTTCCATTCAGTATATTCAGTTACTATAGGTAACTGAAACCACAGAAAGCAAAAACCACACATAAGGGGTGACTCCGTACAGTAATTGAACTGCCCACTGCAACAAAACTCTACAGTCACTAAAGGAATGCTACAGAATCTGGATACTCAATAACATAATATCCAAAGTATCCATCAAATAATTAAAAATTACTAGCCATCTAGAGGGAACTGTGACTCACAATCGGGAGAAAGAAAATCAGTCAGTAGAAAACAACCCTGAGATAACCCTGAGATGTTGAAATTAGAGATAAGAACTTTAGAGCAGCTATTATAACTATATCCAAGGGCCAAAAAAGGAAATATTGCTGTGATGAATATATGAAAGAAAATCTCAACAGAAAAAAATAAAATATGATCGAATGGAAATTCTGTAACACAAAGTACAAACTTAGAAAAGAAAAACTGCACTGGATCCAAACCCATAGAATATACACCACCGAGAGTGAAACCTATGTCAACTATGGATTTGGGGTGATAATGACATGCCCACGTAGGTTCATCAATTGTAGCAAATGTACCTCTCTGGTGGGAATGTTGATAGTGGGGGAGGCTGTGCATGTGTGGAGGAAGGGAGTGTGTGAGAAATCTCTGTATCTTCCCTTCAATTTTGCTGTGAACCTTAGCTGCTCTAAGCAAATACATTCTTAAAATTTAAAAAAAAAAAGGTCAACAAGATATCCTGGATGAAAAATTTGGCAGATTGGTGATGTCAGAATGAAGAGTCAGGGAATTTAAAAACAGATAAGCAGAAATTATTCATTTTGAAGAATTAAGAAAGTGGTTGAAAAAACAACAAAATCTCCATGATCTGTGAGACAATATCAAACTGCCACATATGTGATTTGTGTCTCAGAAGGAAAGGTGAGAGAATAAAAAATAAAAATAAAAAGTTATGGTGCCCAGCCGGCTTGGCTCAGTTGTTGAGCTTGGACCTATGAACCAGGAGGTCACAGGTCGATTTCCGGGCAGGGCACTTGCCCAGGTTTGGGGCTTGACCCCAGTAGGGGGCGTGCAGGAGGCAGCTGATCAATGGCTCTTTCTCATCACTGATGTTTCTATCTCTCTCTCCCTTTCCTACCCTCTCTCTGAAATCAATTAAAAAATTTACAAAAATTTCTTTTTAAAAAGTTATGGCAAAAGTTTCCCCAAATTTGGGGAAAATAAACAGATCCAAGGAGCTTGACAAACAAAAGATAAATACAAAGAAAACCATGCCTTGGCCTAGTTATACTGCGAAACAGAAGAAAGTTTCGAAAGAAGGCAGAGGGAAAAATGACCCAGCACATACGAGGGGAGACATAATGCAGATGTTGGCTGCCTTTCTGTCAGAAACGACAGAAGCAGGAAGACACAGTAACATCTTTAAAGGACTGAAAGAAAAAATTCTAACTTAGAGTTTCATATCTAGTAAATAATGCCTGTAATACTAAAGACAAAATACATATTTCAATTAAAAGAAAAAAGTTGTGGCCCAGCCGGGCGTGGCTCAGCGGTTGAGCGTCGACCTGGGATCCAGGGGATCGGGGTTCGATACCCGGTCAGGGCACGTGCCCAGGTCATGGGCTCGATCAATGACTCTGTCATCATTGATGTTTCTGTCTCTCTCTCCCTCTCCTTTCCTCTCTCTGAGATCAATAAAGATATATTTAAAAAAAAAGAAAAAAAGAAAAAAAGAAAAAAAGTTGTGGCCAGCAGATAGGTTCTGCAAGAAAGGGAGTTCTGCCTGAAAGGAATTAGCACTGGGTGGAAGCTTGGATTTCAAAGAGGGAATGAAGAGCACAAGAAAGAATAAATATGTGGGTAAATATAAAAGACGATGGTGGTTTAAATCAATAATTTTAAGACTGCATCGAGAGATTTATGACTAGGTAGATATATATGTCAACATAGCACAAAAGATGGTTGTGGGTAAGCGGCAGGATCCTGTTTCAAGGTTCTTATATGTTTTTTGAAGTGCTACAGTATTAACTCTAAGTAGGATGTTACAAGTTAAGATGTATGTTGTAATTCCTAAAGCAACCACAAAATAATGCCAAGAGGCGCCGCTGAAAACTCAACAGGGTAATTAAAATAGAATGAACAGACACACTTTAACCCAAAAGAAGGCAGGAAAGGAGGAACAGAGAATCAATAAACAAACCAGACAAACAGGAAACAAATAACAAAACGGTAAACCCATCCCCAAGGGTACCAGCGATTGTATCAAATATAAATGAATGAAACACTCTAATTGAAAGTCAGAAAACTAGATAAAATAGCAAGGCCCAACTATATCCTGTCTACCAGAGAGGTACTTTCAAAAGGAGACACGGCCAAATCCACAACGAAAAGGAAAGGTTTTTAATTCCCCTCTCTCAGTAACTGATAAAAAATTAGACAAAAATTTAAGGATATAGAAGATCTGAACAATACTATGAACCACTCTGATCACATTTGAGGATGCTACAGCTGATATCTGAATAATAGACATAAAATAAGCCTCAAATTTCAAAAGACTACAATGTATGTCCTCCAACAACAATAGAGTTAATTTTGAACAGTAACAATAAGACATCTAGAGAAAACACATTTTTAGACTTGAAACAACCCATGAATCAAAGAGGAAACCATGTGGACAATTTAAAATATTTTTAAAGACATGATAGTGGAAACACAACATATCAATGTGTGGGATGCAGCTAAAGCTGTTTACAAGGAAATCTATACCTTTAAGGTGCTTGTATTAGAAAAGAAGAATGATTTAAAAGTCAGTGATCTAATTTCCACCTTAAGACCGTAAGAAGCTAGAACAAGTTGAGCAAATTAAACCCATAGCAGAATGAAGGAACTATTAAGGATTAGAAATTAATGAAATATAAACAAATAGAATTTAAGAAGCCAAAATTGATTTTTTGAAAACATTAATAAAATCTATAATTAGTAGGACAGACCTTAACTGACACACATAGATTCCCTTTACTAGACTTTCCAAATCTGAAGTATCCTGTAAATCAGAATTTTAGGTTTTAGAAGGTTCTGTCCTACTTATGTTGTGTATTATATAATATCCTCAGTGAGGTCTGGGTAACAATCTACAGCCAAACACATCAATATTTCTATAGCGAGATGCATAAAGTCACTTTAATAAGGGTAAAGACTATAAAGAGCCTCATCTCAATTTAGGTCAGGTTTTGGTGGCAAAAATTCCAAAACAAATTGGATATTTGAGGTCCTTTTTTAAAATTTCTGAAATGTAGAATTGCTATTGTGGATCTATAATTAATTGATTACTTCATTTCACAGATAGGTCTTCTATATCCCTAAACATATGACAGTGCCTATTACTAAATCTTACGGAATGACTTTCTTAGCTAAGATCACAGGATGATTTTTTTTTCCTCTTACAGCTTCCATGAGACTAGACGGTCAAAATATTTAGTAAATCTAATGAGCTTTGCCTAGATTTAAAAAGGATATTAAGGACTTCCAGGAAACTGGGCTGTTGGGCCAAAGAGGACAAGAATTTCGGGGAAAGAAGCATATTCTCTTCCAACATATAATTTTATAGTAAAATAACAAAGTCATCAAATTTCCAAACACAGAAGAGTAATAAATGATATATACAAAACTGAAAATATCCTTGGAATTCCACAGAACTAGCATTTGTACTTTCCGTTGTAAAATTCAGGCAAGTTCGACACAAAATATTATTTTAAGTCAACAATGAAAAAAGCGTAAATCATATTTCTAAAAGTAATGTCATGCCTTATTTAAAATGATC
This sequence comes from Miniopterus schreibersii, assembly GCF_964146895.1. Taxonomy (NCBI): domain Eukaryota; kingdom Metazoa; phylum Chordata; class Mammalia; order Chiroptera; family Miniopteridae; genus Miniopterus; species Miniopterus schreibersii. The sequence goes on along the minus strand of NC_138102.1, from coordinate 113,981,170 downwards.
TTAGCAGAAAATTTATTGGTCCAATTCTCTCATCATTATCTCAAACTGGAGGGAAACCCAATTCTACAAACCTAATATTTAATTCTCAGAAAGACCATAACAGGAAGAACAGTAATGGAACAGTATTCACAGTAATAATTGCAGAATTTCCTTTAAAGCCCATGCAATACTCCTATAGGTGCTAATTGGAGCCATGCATGCATTAAATCAGATATATGTACTTACTATTACTGCTACTGCTGTCATTCCTAAGGGAGTTGGCTGCAACAGGGGGTAACATAAATGGTTTTGTGACACTGACTCTGGAATCTAAATAGAAAGCAATAATGTGTCAGTGTTGCACGGCGATTTACATGAATTACAGAGTCCCCAAAAGGCCGAGTGCAATACCAGAGTACTTTGCAGGTTCACTTCCCAAATCTAGATGATTCAGATCCTATTTATTTCATACTGGGTCTTGTTGTTCTATTTTTATTACGAAATTCACCAGTGACCTTACAGAACAAAGATTCATTGCCTGTATAGGCTAATAAATGTAAGAAAATGAGACTTGTTCAGAATTGGTCATTTTAAAAAACAGCAATGTAATTAAGATTTTTTATTATCGGGACCCTGGGGAAGGGGATAGGGGAGAAAGAGATTCAATACAGAGTAACTAGTGAAGATCAGAACTCATGACTCAGAGTTAGACCCTTTAGGAAAAGATTTGAGAAGGGGACATTAAGAAGATGGGAGATGAAAAATAACATAATTGTAAATTACTGGCAAAGAGCCAATAAGAAAGATATGAGTGACTATCTCATTCATTGTTTACTCACACACAGTTCTTTAATCTGAAAGCCATGAGTGTTGTTTTGGCTTGAAAAACAAATCTACAACCATTCATTTCTTTCATGCTTGATATTTGCTTTTATATTAGGCATAACGCACACACATCTGTCTCTAACTACACATATATTTGACTCAGAGGTAGACTCTTACTTACACATATAGAATAAGAATCAAGCTTGCCTTTTACAATTAGAAATGCTTATATGTCTTACCATTGTCAGGACTTAATGTTGAAGGAACCACACATTCACTAGTTTTAGATGACACCATCTCCAAGTTCTTGAAGGCATCGATGGATCTATTAAAAATTCTAAAGAATTCTTCAGGAGTAAACAGCTCGGGTACTAGGCTCTTAGATGACTTTTTTACATTCTAGAAGAAGTAAAAAAACAGGACTGTATTTTGCAAATCGTCTACAGATTTTAACTGATGTCAGAGTGGAAGACTGTCCTTCAAAGATTCAAGAAAAACAAATACTCTTAGATAACTGTTTCAACATACGTAATTCACACTGATACAGCAGGGTAGTGATCCCATCCAGTTCGGTCTGAGGCTCAACTCCAGATAAAAGGAACAGGGTGGGCAGTAGGGGTGAGTAGGTGAATTCAACATTGAACAATGAAATAATCCTAACAGCAAATTAGAGGCATTGCTCTTTAAAGATGCTCATTTAAATCATTATTCCTTACTTAAAAAAAACCTCCATAACATATCCTCCAAATAGCCAAAAATTAAAAAGTCCGTTGATGCTAAATATTGGCAAGGACATGGATGGAGCTAAGGGGACTCATACACTGATGGAATGGGGTAAACTGGCACACATAATACTAGCTGGTAAAGTTGGGCATGTGCCCATCCTGTGACCCAGACATTCCACTCCTCGCTAGGAACTCCAGTGAAGCTTTTGCATTTATGTACCATGAGACACACAAGAAAGCTCTCTTACCAGCAGTGTTTACAAACACGTCAGTTAATACGACGGTGGTTTAATCAATAGTGGTATGTTGAATCAGTGGAATACTATCTAAGCAGTAAAAAAACCCCACAGCTATAATGCATTAAAGTGCATAATAAATCTTATTATGCTGAGTGAAAGAAGTCACAAAAGAATAAAGAGTATGATTAATTTCTAAAGTCCTCCCAAAAGCAAATCAAAGCTGTATTTTAGGAAATCGGAAATGCATGACTGTCTATAAAGAAAAGCAGGCAATAATAAGAGTTCACACTTATGTAGCACTTACTGTGTACTTCTCTAAGTGCTTTACATATATTTACTCAATCTCCAAAACGACTGAGAAATACCACCTGGTATGAACCTCCTGGGTTCCAGCCAAAGCGTCATGACCACTAAAGGCACAATCTTTGGTATCTGGAAAGCTCTTCCTGACATCACCATTTACTGAACACATAACTCATCTTTCAAGCTCCAATGCATATACTATTTCCTTTATGACACTTTGTCTGATATACTCTATTTTTTGTGACTTCTACTTCTCATCAATGCCATCAGCACACTATTTATACTAATATGATATAAAAAGAGATGTTAACTCTAAGATGTCATTGATTGTGAGATACGTTCTGACTCAGAAATTAGAAGTGAATAAATATAGTGATTAGGTTATTAGCCTGACAAGAATTTTGAGATTGGAGAACACAGATGGGACTGGTGTTGGGTCTTAAAATGTAACTGGAACTTCGATGAGGAGGAAGTATTTGAGTATTATGGTACAGAATCATATTTAAAATCCTAGGTTTAAACTTCTAAAAGGCCTGCAGGCTAAACCTTGGCTTGTGAACTCTATGCCAAAGCATGTCTCCCAAGACCTATTCAATTACAGATACAATGTGATAAAATCATCATAATAAAAATATTTATTAACATTTCTTTTGCCAGATTCAGTGCTAAAGCACTCATCACAAATCATCTTATGTAAACTCAACTGAAATTCAAAAAGCTAATTAATGACCAAGTCAGGATTTGGACTCCAACACCTTGTACTACACTTAGTCTCTAGTAGTGTCCTGCCTCTTCAACAGTACAGAACCCAAATCATTGCCATGCCCATTCTGAAGTTGGTAACAACTAATCATAAAATGACCTGGAGATGTGAAAATGCACTTCTTTGATATGCCATGATTACTATGGATAAGAGGTAAAGTTTAAGTGTTCATTATATGACAATTTTCCATTTAAAGGTAAATGAACATTTGTAACCTAATAGGAAAGTTATGAGAATTTCACTCACTTATGAAATAAAGATAAAGTTGGGGCTGCTTTTACCATTGTTGTGTAAATCCATTTTTACATTAAATGGGAACTTTTAAGTCTTTTTTTCTTTTAATCCTTACCAAAGGATATTTTTTTCCATTGCTTTTGAGAGAGAGAAGAAGGGAGGGAGGGAGGGAGAGAGAGACATCGATGTGAGAGAGACACATCAATTGGTTTCCTCCTGCACATGCCCGGACCAGGGTCAGGGATTGAGCCTGCAACCAAGGCACATGCCCTTGGCCAGAATCTAACCTGGGACCGTTCAGTCCGCAGGCCAATGCTCTAACCACTGAGATAAACTGACCATGGTACAACTTTTAATGTACATTTCAACACTGAAGTATAACTACAGACATCTATTTCTGTGTTCATCTTTCAAAATATTTTTAATTACAGATTTATACATTAAAAGTCACAGAAATAAAAATGCCCCCACCCCTACCACCACAATCAATATAGGTTTTAGAGAAGAGTAGTAGAAACTAATCCCAATGGGTACAAACTTACCTCAAATAGGTGTCCTTCCATGCATTCCACAAGGTCGTCTACTATTTTCACAAGTTTGTCTATGATAGAATAATTACTCAAGCCTTCAGAAATATTTGAAAACTTATCCAGAAGATCCGTCAAGCTGACTGACAACTGTTCCACCATTTCGCTTATCCAACAATGACTAGGCTACAAGAAATTGAAAGGAAGATAAAGCATCCACTTTAAAAACAGCAAACTCGGAGCATCCTCCAAAGACATCAACGTCATTGGCTGCCTGACAAAAGATTTCCTTATATTAGAACAGGTCAGTTCTTGAATTAAACAGTTAATTCAGATCTAACATCTGTTTCAAAGTGTACAAATGCATATAGATTAGAGGGAAGCATTGATGGTAAAGATTTCTCTCTTTCATGGAAATAAATTAAGAGGAGACAGAGCCAACTCTTAACCTTGACAAAGTTCAGCTATTAATGGAATTTAATGCCAATGAAAAATATTGCCTCTGCAGTCATTGTGTTCTTAAAAGAGCTTTAGGAACAGTGGGACTAACAGAAAATTATTGTGAGAGAGAGTCCCTAGCCCTCAAGGAACTTCCAGTCTTTTGGTGAACTGGAATATAAAACAGTAGACTAATAATAGCTGATTTTTCTAAAGTGTTTGATAGATTTCAAGCCTTCTTCATAGATGAGTTTAAGTTTAAAAAAAGGAAAACGAAAAACATCTTGGCAGAAACATGGTCTTGAGAGAGAAGCACTTTTGCCTTCCTGGAAGGACCAACTACGGCCAAGAGCAAAATGAAAATGTATTTATTATTCAAAAATTTGTTCAAAAAATGATTAAGAATTTCAAGATGGTGAATATTAAACCAAGCATGGAGCCCCACGCAAGAAGCCTGCCAGGCCCACTGATCAGAAGCTCAAGCACTGGAGTCAGTCACCCGGGTTCAATTTGGCCAAGAGATTCCAGGTGAGCTACACAAATTCTCCGAACCACGGCTGGCCCATAGACAGAATGGGGGTAATGAAACAGGGTCGTTGTGAGGTGACAATGTATATAATTTGTAAATAATTTGAATATAAGTTTCACCAGGGCAGGATTTTTGTAAAACCTTGATCCCCGCGGTGTCGCTGGGGCCCAGAACAGTGTGTGGCACACGGCAGTTGCTCAGGAACCACTTGCTGAAGTGATGCATGAGTGAATAAAAAATAAGTGACTGAGAAAAAATACATCAGGGACCACACTTTCTGCAAAGGGCTAGACAGTGAATACTTTAGGCTTTGCATGCCAAGAGGCAAAAACTAAGGATATTGTGCAGGATGTTTATACAATAGAAAATGAATTTCTGCAAAATTTTTTATCACAAGATTAAAAATGTAATGATTGAATATTTCTTTTGCATAATAATTGAATTTCATTTCTTTTGTAATACAGGTATACCGACAAGAATGGAATTCTGTATTTGGGGTTCAACATTTTGCTTATTTGGGGTTCAAAGTCAGTATTCTCTATCACCATACAGACCACAAAATGTTCATCTATAAAAACCAATCTCGGCTGGCTGGCTCTACAGAAGCGTCTGACTGGATCTGGCCTATGCAGCACGGCTGCTGATCCTGCTATACATGGCTGGGCATCAACGGAGGTTTAGATTATTAGGGAAAACTTCTTAGTATATTAGAATGGATTTTAATAGTTCTTAAATTAATGTGGTGTTATTTAAAATTCATCACTGGTCATAAGTTCGTGTACCTTATATATTTTAAGATTATCTTTTCTGTAAGTAGAGGCTCTGATTTCTTTTTTTTAACTCTGCTAAAATATTACAGTGAGAAAAATGAGACAATTATTAGGGAGAGTTAAAACAGACTTGGCTTATTAAAATCCTAAATAACTGAATATACTTCTACTGTATTGGAATGAGAAAGAGTAACTAAGGCCAAGTAAAATGAATCAAACCACTAAATTTTATTTTTCTACTTACCAGCAAAGTATCACTGTGGGGGAAAGTCAAGTAATTTATTTATTCTAAATTATACAGTGGCCCCATTTTAGATTCATTTAACAGGACAATTTCAATTAATATACTACCGACAAAAAAGAAACTGGTTTATCTACAGATAGGTAAGCTCCAATTCCTGGAAGTTAATAAATGTCATTTAAAACTTTTAGGATTGGGAGTTGGGTGGGGGTTGAAGGAATTGAGCTAAAAAGAAAAAAAGCTCATGGACAGGTCATTGCAGGGGGGCCGGGTTTGGGGAGAGGTGGAGGAGGGTATGGGGGAGACCTCACTTAGGGTGGTGAACACACAATACAGCGTACAGATGATGTGCTGTGGAATTGTGTATCTGAAACCTGTATAATTTTGTTAACCAGTGTCACCCCAATAAATTCAATAAAAAAAACAAAAAAAGGCATCTCACATTTAGCATATCCTGACTCTACTCTTCCACCTCCACATCACATCTCTTTTGCTTGTCCCAGCTCAGTCTAATTGTAATCAGTTTCCAAATCCTGTTAATTCTGTTTTAAAGTCTCTCAGATCTGTGCCTTATTCTGCCCGCTTTAGGCCTAGATTACAGCCTCCTTTCCTTTCTCACCTCTATCACAAAACAAACACACACACACACACACACTTTTAGGATTGTTGGCTCTGGCTTCATTTAAGTAGAACAAACCAATCCCCGGTATGAATTAATTCAATTAGAAAATTTCATTCAACTCATCACCTTAAAGACTGTGTTTCCAAAGTATGTTCAGAATAACGGATTCTTTGTTTTGTTAAATCAAAGCTTATCTCAAGCACCTGCAAGTTCATATTTGCATCCTTCACAAGTCTCTTTCTGAGCTGTCAGTCTTTCCTTTGGGGCTGAATTGCTCTCCAAGTTTCTGTCCATTTTGGCAGTGACAACTGCCTTTAGATAGCCAGCCTATGAGCAAGGGGCAGATTTCCTAGAGTATCGAATACAGCATATACTATAAACACAGTTTAAAAAGTATTTATATGGTAGAACAGTCTTTGCCAATTAGTTCATTCCATTGTAATTGGGCAAATTTTTCTGTGGCAAGCAGAATCCACCTATTAATCTCTTCAAACTCTTTCCTTGCTCTACTTGTGAATACACTTTGCCTATCCTTCTAGATCTTCTGACATGTAGGAGCCTAATGCACAGGCTCCATTTTTTCTTTTTTGTGGTTAAAGTAAAAAATATTTTGTTTATATGTATCTTATTTTTAAACTGGGAAAACCACCAGTGCTTACTGACATTTCTGTTTATCTGTATTTTCAACTGAATTCCACGTTTACATTCTGTATTCAAGTTCTTATTGAGCTATAACTACACCTCCCATTTTCACATACCTAATCAATTGTCAAGCGATCAACTTTTCCCAGTAAAATTTTCAACCCTAAAACTGTAATTTCTTATAGTTCAGTCACGGAACTCCCATTATCTACTCCTACCCCAGTCTCTGTCCTTTTAAAGTAGTGAACAATTGGCTGATAGCTGGTAAGATATGAACTTGTCCACTACACTGCTAGAAAATATATGTCTATGAGTCTTGCAATTGTATTTCATTCATTACTCATTCTTGCCATACTTTCCTTGGAAAAGAGTGTATAATATATTCAAAGCTGTATCTTTCCATTAATGTTTCAATAGTTACATTTTAGCTTTTAAGATTCTTGGATTTATTTAAAGATAAAACTGAGGTAAATTCATAATATTAAACACCAGCCAGTTTTGGCCTGCCTGCCCGCAGGAGAGGTAACCAGTTTTCACTAGAATGTGAAGCAGTTTGGTATTTTCTTTTTAATTAAGTAGAGTCAATGATTTGCAAAAAGAACAAAATATGGCAAACTGTTTCATTTGTGAGGTGATAGGAGGCCTTTCTGTTTTTCATCTCTCCCAGGAGAACGATTAAGAAATGGACGATTAAAGGTTGTGAAGGTCACAAATGTACTTTTTTCTTTGCCTTTATAAAAGGCATTATGGTCACTATTTCTTATATTTCAGAGATCATTTTAAACTTAAAATCATTCTTAATAAATATGAACTCACAATGTTCATGAGAAGAATGTAAGATATAAATAACATTATTTTACCAGCAGAAGAATGCGAAGGATTGGGAAAGTTGATAAAGCCACACGGAATGTCAAAGCAGTGATGTATGGAGTAACTTTCAGATTCCTGAGGTACATATAACTGAGTTTCACTCACCCATATACATAAAAAAAGAAATACAATCCTTGCCCTGAAAGGAAAACATGTCTGGATTTTCCTTAACTCCACAGTCTCAATTTCTTACCTTCTTTCTTGGTGGCTTCTGTCTTACTTTTTTTGGGTTAATTACAGCAGTTCTAGCTAGGACTACTGAAACAACATAGCCTTCGTATTCCTATATATTTATATGGGTCACTGTAGAATGCCAACAGAATCTATGATATTGAATCAATATCTCTGAACCGCTCGCACGCCCCTACCACTGAAGATTTGATTAAAAACAGTGAACTTCCTAAGGATTTTTATAAAGATCTTTTACTTATTGATTTTTTTGGGGGGGGGTGAGGAGAGAAGGGGGAAGAGAGAAAGAGTTGTTGTTCCACTTATTGATACATTCACATGTGCCCTGACCAGGGATGGAACCGCAGACTTGGTGTATCGGGACCACGCTCTAACAACTGAGATACCTGGCCAGGGCAAGCTTCTTAAGGCATATTTAAAGTACAATGAGTGCCAAATTAATGATTTAACTAAATGATTTTTTTTAAAGATATAAATACTATAAATAAAAGCATTCTAAACACAACTAGGAATATGACTGCTTCTGAAGACCAACATTCAGAAATATGAAAAGATCCATGCACATTCTAAAACTACACATAAATTTAAATCAATGATATGTGAATTTCATAAGATATGTGATATAACACTTCTGCAGTTTCAGAACTGGTAAATGTAAGACCCAGGTTGAAATAAATTGTGTGCTTTGAAAACACTGTGGGGACTTGCTAATTCTGTGATGCTTTCTCCTTTCCACCTTCCTGCCTCACTTAAGAAACTGTTCTGGTTTATTAGTTGAAAGAATGGGACACATTATTCTGTAGCAGGCTTAGAAGCAGAGAAAAGTCTGACAGCAGTCACCATAGCTTTGTGGGAAAAGGAGCTGCAGGTGGACAAGGCATACTAACAGTAAGTCCTTAACACTGTCCATAGGTCCTGCAACTTTAAGCGAAACAACATATAATGAAACCAATTTTACTATAGGCTAGTTGGTTTACATTTATATTCGACAAGAGGTAAGTTCCTATGGCATTTCACCAACGTTATTAATAACAAAACGTTATTAATAACAACGTTATTAATATCATTGGATATTAATTTCATTAATATCCAATGAAATGACCTTGTTCAGGGACCTGCTGCACTACGTTTCTTCCTGGATGCACCCGGCACCGCTTTCCATTTGGTAGCTATTCCTAGAGATGTCTGTGTGCTTCCTTAAGCGGGCCTGAGGTAGGTGTCTACACTGTGACAGTTCTCCACAAAGGAGTGGAGGTAAAATATCCCTTAGAGATTCTGAGGGAGGAAAGCCCTGGCTCATAAAGCTGTGAGGCCTCTGAGGAGTATTGGTATTCACCCAGTCTTCTAATCCAACTACCAGAATTACCAGAATCACTGCCCGGTGTGAGTGTTTTTGTTTTGTTTTCTTTAATATGTGTCAAACCTCAGTCTTGCCAGAATTAGAGGTATGACTGCCCAGGGCACTAAGCATTTCCTTTCTTTCCTCTTTGTGCTCCCAGCACTTACCTCCTAGCTGAGCAATCAGAAGAATCTAGAGCCGTGCCATCAGAAGCACAATAGTTTAGATCTGGAAGAACACTGAAGACCACGTGGTCCAGCCCCTCCAGTATCATCAATGGGAAACCAGGGCCTAAAGCAGTGATGTAGTTTGTTCAAGGTTACACCACAAATTTAAACAGAAATATGAGAAACTGAGACTCTAGAGCACCTGCCTAATGTTTTCATCCCTGAGCACGGTCAAAGCACATAAACTATTATTTCTGCCGGGTTGACCATGACTCTTGTGCTCGTACATCTGGATCAGATGCACCGGCCCTTAGGCTCGATTAAGAGACCTCTGGGGAATGGAATGGCTCATCTTCTGTCTCATTCCAATGAACCCAAAGTCATATTGATGAAAACAACTTTCTCCAAGCAATTGTCACAACCAAATAGCAAATGTCCATTGCTGTGGGTAAACTCTGTCCCCTCCTTCTGGTTCTTACTGTTAGGGCCAGAAACCTGACACTCCCTGACACTCTCAAACATTCCACGGGCAGGCAAACTGAAAACTCCTCTATAAAAGCACTTTGCAAAATACTGTGTGCTCCTAGTACTAGTGTAGAGTCTCCAAAATCTGAATTCCCTTTTGGATAGGCTGGGTTCTGTCCAGATTTATTTTAGTATTCTCCCTAAACAATTACTTTGGGTCTTCAGTGCTCACTTTAGGCAATCTAACTTTGCATTTTCTTGTTTGAATTAAAGTGATGGTAGAAACCTCAATCTGATTAAGATGGTAATCAGCCCAAACACTATAAATATGTGTTGTTTTCCAGGGCAGGTCTATAAATGGCTCCTGAGCCAGACACAAAATAGCACAGTGAGGAAGGAGCAGCGTGGGGAGGGGAGGCGGGGAGGCAGCAATGGTGACCCAGAGGCTCAATCTCCAGTCCCAGCTCTGCCAACACACTTTGTGCTTTTAGACAAGTCACTGATTCTGTTCAGGGCTCTAGTTTCTCTGTCTGTGAAAAGGGGTCTGTCTAATCCATGCTAGCAAAGCTGGGCCATGACTCCAGATGTGGCTAGTGTGACTGAGTGACTAAAATTTTAACTTAACTTTAGTTTGTTTAAATTTAAAAATCAGTACTTGATTTGATGACCAGAAATCTTTTAAGTATGTTTGGAAAAGCTAGGTATGTGAGTCTGTATTTTCATGAAAATCTAAACATGGAGTACATATTTTGGGTGAAAATTTAGTGTCTGAACTAGAATGTGCTGTAGGTATAAAATACAGGGTGGATTTTGAATAATATAAGACAATGTAAAATATTCCATTAATAATTTTACATAGATTGGACTACATAACATTTATTATACTTAATTTCACCTGCTTCTTGTAACATTTTTTTTAAATGTAGCTACTGGACAATTAAAGATTACATATGCAGCTTCTATTATATTTCCATTAGATAGTAATGGTATAGATGTTCGAAACACTTAGTATAATCACTTATTTATTAAGATGGACCCTGTAGTTTAAATACACGTTAAGAGCCACTTAAATATTTAATGTTATATTTTATTCATTTAACTAACATTTTATACTTATTCCTTTCAAAAAATACTTATTTTGTGAGAGGTAGAAGTAGGTAATTACAATGTAAACTTGACTGACTTCTATTTCTATACTAAGTACTCCAAATCTGAGGAGTCAACCCTCAGTATCTGTACTTATAATTAGTGAACCTGCTCTGTGGCCACAGCTGATTAGACAATGGTGGACCCCTGAGCTAGATGGGCCAATCAGAAAGTCCCTCCCCAAAACTGACAGTGGTGACAAGAACTGATAATCAGACTCTGTGCAGGGCCAAAACTGTAACATGAAAATTTGGGAGCTCTGGGGAAGTTAAAATCTACCAGGTGACTGGAACAGAGCAGACAGATTCTGCCAGACAGAACAGAATGAGGCAGAGGTGCAGAAATGGGGAAAGGAAAATCCAGTTTTTGTATCTTAATTATTTTTTCACAACAATACTCTGAGACAAATACATAACACATGCAATTTTAAACAGCTATGTAAGCAATATATGATCAGGTTCCCAAAATGAACAGTTTCTGGACAGATTCTAGAAATTCAGAGAAACCATGTCAGTATTACTGAGCAATGCCAAGCAAAAGCACAGAGCAGGTGTAATGTCCTTTTTTACTGGCCAAATGCTACAGGGAAGAGAGAGTGAGTGGTCTGAACAGTAGGAAATGTCTTGTGAGAAAGAGAGATCTTAGGTTGACCTTGGAGGAAATGACCATTAAGAGGCTTGGAGCCCCAGGAGCCCCAGGATATTTCGTGATTCTGTGGGTAGAATCTGGGTGAGTAGACGGGCGGGAAAAGGGCATCCCTGGCATACGAAGTAGCACTAAACAGCCCTGGAGCTGAGAATAAGCCTGGCGAGTTTAGAAGGCAGGAGCTCCTCTGGCTGGGTGGTGAGTTTGTGTTGGGGAATAATGGCTATTCAGATGAGGTCATTAGGGTGGGGTGAGATTGTGGAGAGTCATGAGGGAGCATCAGATTCAATCCTTCAGTGATTGAGAAAAGTGAGAAAGTGCTTGAATATGGAAATGACTCAATAATAAGTAGTGTAATAGAAGGCCCAGGGAAACCACAATTCCTCAAAATTGGTTTACAAAGTGAACACCCATCTAAAAGAAAACAACAGTAACACTGCGGTGCAGATACTGTGCGAGTCACAGTCACTCACCTCATCTCATATGAATCTCGTGGATTCTATTCGGGTCAAATCTGTACCTCAGGGAAATTACAAGTGATTACACGTTGGGGAACTTTCCACCTTCCTTCCGTCTTCACTTTCTTTCAGCAGCTCTTTGTTCAGTGCCCATCATTTACTAGGCAGTGAGGATATGAGAGAGCAAACATACACTCCCTGTCCTCATGAAGTTTACAAGTGGACGGTTATCGATTCAATAATTCCACAAATAAATGAAAACCTGCTCCTCTGAGGAGTGCTGGGAAAGGAGTTTCTAACGGAAGGATTGTTTCATCAAGGAGAGGAAAGGCTTCCTTGAAGAAGTGAAACTGATACTGAGAGAGTCAGGAGTTACTTAAACAAGAGGACAGGCCAGATTGCAAGTGGAGAGAGAGCCACGCGCAGAGGGCCCGCACAGCAGGGAAACGCGCCGAGGACGGGCCGGATATGGACAGGGGCCAGATCAAACAGCGCTCGAGGCCTCGCCTCACCTCTCCTTCCTGTTCCCCAAAAGCAGCGAGCAGCCATGCAAAGTGCATGAAGGAGGAGTGGTAAAATGATCACTTGAATTAAAAAAAAAAAAAAAAATCAGTCTATTCAAAAAATCGAAACCTCCAAGGATGACTTCTGGAACGGCCAGGAAGGGGGGAAGGGCCCAGAAGCAGCAGGGCCAGGCCAAAGGAGGTGAGGATCGGCCCGAAGTGAAATCATGCATACCTGGGGAAGGGTGTTGCAGAGGGAAGATGGCTGGGAGGCACAGGTTAGAGCAGCCTTACAGACTGCCAGTGACTTGCTCAACCCTGCTTAATTTAACTTAATTAGAAATTGACATGACAGTGCAGACTGCTTCAGGTAAGAATCAGCTCTAATAGATGCTAAATTTATGGGAGGAGCTTTGATGACTTGTACACAGTGTGAAGGTGTCTCCCCAAAGATTGCTGGGTAGTCGTTTGTGAGTAAATACACAGAAACAGTGGAACACCTTCACCAGGTGATCAAAACAAACAGCACCGGGAGGGGGAGCTGGAAACCCTGTGCCTCCAGGTGTGATAACCTGAGGGCATCATCACTTATGTCGCATAGAGGCTTAGAATGCATAATCTGAATATAACCATTGAGAAACATCAAATGTTTTGGAGAGAAACGTTCTATTTAAAGGGGAGGGCTGTATTGCTGAAAACATTTCACTCTCATAAATACAAAGAAAGGCTAAGGAGCTCTTAAAGGAGACTAAAGAGACATGATGTATTAGTTTCCATGAACTTAGTGCCCTGAAAACAAGTTTATTATTTTATAGTCCCTGAGGTCAGGAGTCCAAATAGGTATTAGTAGGTGCAAATCAAGGTGTTCAGTGGGGCTGTGTCTCTTTTAGAGGCTCTACAGGAAAGTCCCCTTCCTTGCCACTTCTGGCTTTTAGAGGCCATCTGCCTTGGCTTGGCTTGTGGGCCCTTCCTCCATCTTCACAACCAGCTGTGTAACACCTCCAAGTCACGCTCTCTGGCTCTGACACTGCTGCCTCCCTCTTATAGTGATTCCAGTGATTACATTGGGCCCACCTGGATAGTCCAAGATACTCTCCTCATCTTAAAATCCTTAACTTAATTACATCTGCAAGATCCCTTTTGCCTTGTCAGGTAATAATACTATATTCACAGCAGGAGACTTGTTTGGGGAGCCACCATTCTGCCTATGACACTTGATATAAAAATGCAAATCATGATCCTAGATTGGTTCTTGTACTGGAAGGAAAGAAATGCTCCCCCCCCAAAGTGTTGTTAATAATTGAAATACAGCCAGTAGATTGAAGTATTCTTGTTAATCCTAAACTTCCTGAAGCTGACAACTTACACTATGGTTATATAAAAGAAAATCATTTACTTAGGAAATACACACTGAAGTATCTAGGGGTAAACAGACATTACATATACAACTTACTCAACAGGTTTAGAAAAATAAGAAAACACACATGTGTGCAAAGAAAGCAAGCATTTAGGAAAGCAAACAAGGCAAAATGTTAAAAATACATGAATCTGGATTAAAGAGTATATGGGTGTTCTTTGAATAGTCTTACAAACTTTTCTGTAAATTTGAAATTATTCCCAAATAAAAAATTAAAAGAAAACTGATGAATACATAACTTACTTTAATTAAAAACTGATAAAGAATTTTTTACTCAAACACCATATGCGACTCATAGTTTAAATCATTTTATAGACATGAAAATGACTGAAGATGTGTGGCACAAATTCAGCAACTTAATTTTTGTTCTTTCTACTGTAGCATTACTATTAAATGGAAAGGCTCAGAAATGTTTAGGACATTTAAGGTTAGGAACTTAAAGGAAATCTTAAGTCTGGCAATACTGCGGCTTGAGGAAGTTTAAAATAGAATTGGTAATTATCCTTAGATTTAAATTATCAACCAGCTGATGTTGATCATACCCTGTTATTTGTGAGAGAGAGCCTGCTAGGTAATTTTCTAGGAATGGCCTTAGAAAAATAGCCTCTCCTTTTCAGGTGTATTTATCTGATTTTAAAAACAAAACCCAAAAAAACCACCCCTGTATTCTATTCTAGAGCTTTCTTCTGCCCAGCGCCTCAGGCAGAATTTTATTGCTTTGGCCCCAGAGAAGTATTCTGGTGCCCAGTTTGACTCCCACTCCACCCTTTATTGTTTAAACACAAAAGATAAGGCAGCTGGGACTCTGACCACTGACAAATAATCAGGGGCCTGTCCACTGGGAAACTCCTCTGATCTTGGCAGAAACTATCGTTTTAAAGTGAAGGTAAAAGAAAGCTTCAGACCGGTTTCTGCCCAAAGCCCTCTGTGCGGGCTTGTTTTCCTTGCCAACTGTGGTAGCCAAGAACAGAGTTCCTCCAGTTATGCCAGGATAGTGTGCCAAGATCAAATAATAGTGGACTTTTCTCAATTACAGAAACAAAAAGAAAACATGTGGCAATGAGCTGGCTTTATTTTTACAAGTTTGGCTCTTGCTTCCACTAGCCAATACAGAAATGTGTGATTTAGCTCAATCTATGATTATACGAGTACACAATAATCTATTCCGTTATTCTCAGACGAACCTTATTTTTCAAAGAACCGAGTGAGGTTTTGATTGAGTTTGGCAATCAGAGGCCCTAAGGGCTTCTCCAGTCCGGGGCAGGTGCATCTTTACCACTTGGATGCTTCCCTGAGGACACTTTCCCTCACCAGTGGCATTATTTAGATAACCACTTTCTGTAACCCGGGGGTAAGGCACATGACCTGGGGCTTCCTTTTAAGATGGTCACTCTCTACTTGTGTAACTTTGGGCAAAATACTTCTGGGTTGTAAACCTCAGTGTGCCGCTTGTAAAATAGGAGTCGCCTTAGCTATCCTGCTGCTTCCCTCGCAGGATTTTTCTAATCACCCAAGGAGGCAAATAGGTGAAATCATTTTGAAAAGGGCCAGGTCATTTCTCCCCAGTTATTATTAAAGGTTTTGTACATAAGGCTGAGTTGACATGTGTTTGTTTCTTAAAGTGTCTGGTAAAGAGCTGTTGCCATAGTTTTTCCTAAACAAATACTTGCTGTCTGAGAGACTGAACAATTAGGTAAATTAACATTCGGGAAGCTGTGGTTTTACATTCCTATTTCCAGAGAACTCCCCCTAATTCAGGACAGGCTGACCTAGACTCAAGGGTGACTGGTTCAACATGAAGATACATGTTCAAAGGGGTCCTAAGGAACGTTAGACAGTTCATGCTAAAAGGCTTACTTTGCTAATGAAAAGAAATACGCCTTTGACCTTCTCTTGAAATGATAACCTTGCAGTCTCTGAAACACTTTTTAAGCACAGGCACTTAGTGATGTGCTTAACACACTTAAACTGGTAATGATCTTGATTGACTCATCCACAGAAATTACTCAGAGCCTCAGACAATTTACACAAGGTGGATGTGTAGTAAGTACTTGTTAAATGATGAAAAGATGTCTACTTGCAGAGGAGAGTAACTCAGCTGGTTTCCAATGAGCTCAACACAGCATAGTAGTTAAAATGAGTCCACATGGAGCAACACGTGATATCTCAAAGGCAGGTTGCAACAGAAGCAAGTCGCAAAGTGGTATATGCAGTATAATGGCATTAACATAAAATATGAAAATATGCAAAAAAAAATTGATGTCTTATGAATCGATGCAGGTTTGCAGTAAAACTCTAAGAGCCTGAGGGATAGTGCGCGCTGCTCTGCTCCACACAACTCCAGGAGAGGCTGTCCTCAGCCAAGTCCTAAAAATATGCCTTGGAATAAAATATTACAGCTCAGAATACTTGTTCCTAAGAGATGAACTGTCCCTAAGAGACAAAGTGGGAACTAATGGAGAGAGGGAAAGGGAATACAGGTGATTTAGTTATAATGTTTCATTATTAAAAAATATACTTGAAGCAAATATTGCACAGTGGTAAGGTTTGACAAGCTATGTGATGGGTACACAGGCATTACATTTCCTATGCTTGAAATATTTCTGATACTATGTAATGAAAAATAATTTAAATTTCTTGGTTGCAGTAACAAAGGAGTATTTATAATCATAACCTCATATTTTTATTGTAAGGTTCTAAGACTCTATCACACTGCTAATAAATTCTGAGGTAAAATATTCTGTGTTCTTGAATTAAATAGCAAAGAGACGTATATAGGACCTTTGCAAGTATAAAAAGAGTTTACATAATTTTACACTCAAGCCTTTTTGGGGAGAGGCTAAATGAAAAAGAGAAATTTGTGGCTAGGAAGATGGTGTTATTCCCTTTGGAAGTACAGGTTTAGGAGACAATTAGCAAACTTCTAAACATCAGGTAATTTTCTACCTCAATAAGATGATACTATCTGTTTTTATTAGCTACTAAAATGAAACTCAGAAATAAACAGTCTACGTACCAAAACGTCCATCCCGGGGACATACTTGAGGTTTATCTTATAGTCTTTTGGAAGATTTGCCACCTACAGAGACAAAAAAAAAAAAAAGGAAAAAAATACTTTAAGAAAATCCATACATGGCAATTAATGTTTCCAGTGGTTTGGAAAAAAACACATACAAACCTGTTATGTTCTTAAGTTACACAGAATTTCAATATTTACACATATAATGATTTTCCATTCTTGATTTCCCTTTGTAATCAAAGGCAATCTCCAAAAATAAAGGGATAAAACAAATTTTTGGACTCCAAATTCAGTCATGGGAGTTTTAGAAGAGTGATCTGAATTGCAATTTCCATCTGCGGTTTTGGAATTCCCTTCCAGGACTATTTTCCTACTCGTTCCTCCATGTAATCAGGAACACGATATATTTTTCTTGTCAGTTGTTCATGGTGTACTATCAGCATCACTAGGGAACCTGCTGGGAACGCAAATTCTCCGTCACACCAGACCCACAGAACCTTACTTCACAAGTCCACAGGTGGCTCTGCCAAGCGCTCACGTTTGAGCTACTGTCCAATGTTCTTCTTAGAAAAAAATGTCAGCAAAACTTCAAAAGAATGCTACTTATGGGATGAAGATGCTTTATAAACTTAAGTAATTTACAGAAGTCTAATTCTGTGATATAACTTGATCCATTTACCTAGGGTTGAACATCTGAGATGCCTCAAATATCTACCCAGTTTCTTTGAAAGGCTTTAAAAATAGATCTAACACATTTCCATCAGTCACTGTGGCATAAACTGAACAAGTGCCTGATTTGGAATTGAAACAAATCTAAACGCTGTACTTTGGTGTCTCTCGTCTGTAAAATGGAGATAAAGGTGCCCATGTAAAATGGTCAAGAGCTGAGATAAGGGAATGTGTCCAAACGCATCATAAACAGTCCATACTGAGAGCTACACTGGCAAATGACTTCCAAGCACACAGAGTTCTAGCTTCTCTCATATCCTTTCTTACATGTAGCTCCAGCTCTGCTATCCCACCCTCTAGCACTGTTCAGACTTCCATCTGAATAATACAGCCGACAATTGATTTAGCCCATTGGGTCTTAAAACTACATACAGTGTAAAAAGTGGTTTTGCACTATTACATCTTCAATGGATCTACGCTGCTTCTGCAGACTGATCTTCCCCTCAGCCTGTCTCTAAAATCTTTACTGTTCCCCATAGTAAGCTGGGGTCTTATACATGTTTGCTGGTCTAGGTCATCTCTGACAAGTCTCCCATAAGACGATCCATGTTTCTTCTTGGCATTGCCAATAGCTTCTGAATCTGAGAACAATTTGGTGAGAAAAGAATCCAGGCAAAGGCGTAAGTACAGTTGACCCTTGAACAATGCAAGGGTTACAGGTGTCGACCCTCATGAGGTTGAAATTCATGTTTAACTACTGGGCAGCCCTCCAAATACATAGATTCCCAACTGCAGATTGAAAATATGTAGTCGAAGGGGAGCCAAAGTACTAACTGATTCCACTGTGACTCCACTGTGCACACCGTTCTACCTCGAATGGTACCACCTCACATACCCATCTCAGCCTCGAGCCTAGCACTTACCAAATATTTACTGTGTCAGGCACTGTGCTCACTAAGGGCTCACGTTGCATGATCCCATCCCATCCTCAGATCCCTGTGACATATTATCTGTATTTCACAAATGAACAACTTGAGACTCAGAGAGGTGAAGGAACTTGACTAAGGTCACACAGCTACTGCATGTTAAGTCTACACTAGAACTGGGGTCTCTGACAGCAAAGCCTTCCTTGGCTCTTGGCTCCACTACACATTTTCATCTACTTTCTGCACATTTGTCCTGGGCATTTTCCACTTATGAGGCTCACCATCACCCCTCCTCACACCTTCCTCCAATAAATTAATAATATAGTGGATGCCTTGCTGCTTATTGAAAACATGTCTGGGCTGCCACAGAAGGTGGTATTTTCAATTTTTAATTTAGGAGTTACACTCTTGCTTTTTACACTTAATTTTCTTCCTCTCCCACAGTGCTTCCATAACTTCTTTGGGATTTTTTGGACCTTCATCCCCATCTTTAAAAAAAAATGACTTAGTCACCTTATATAAGCTCTGGTTGCAAAGACACAGCTGACACCTTTGCAGGTGTAGAAGCTAGAATCAGACTGAACAGCAACATTTTTTCATATGAACCAATGATGTAAATTAAAGCCATTCCAGATAGAGAGACGTGGCAAGAAGTGGCAGCTGTTCTGTATACAAGCTGCTTGACAATCTGGCCCTTCTTTTACATAACTTACATAGTGAAAAAATATAGAACCAATCAAATTAGTACTCAGGAAATCGGGATCTGAGTATATACACCTAAAGAGCAGAGAAAATGTAAGGGATATATTGGAAAATTCCACTTTCTTAACTTATATATAAAAAATTGGTTCAAAAAGTTATCTGACCAACGCACTGAAATCGCTACACCTTACCACTTGGAAGGTGTATAATAATAATTTTTGCATTAAACGGATTTAATGATATTTAGTTTCTGATGGGACTGAAAAATAATGGTACTTTTGAAAAATGCTTTACAATTAATAAAAAAGTTTTCATATACAGTCTCTACGACAACCCCATGAGATATATATCATTAAGCCTGTTTTATAGACGAAGACATGGAGGCTCAGAGAGGTTAACTGGCACCTCAAGGTTACAGGCACCAAGAGTTCCTGGTGGAGGGAGGATGCAAATCCTGGCTCTGTGGGCTGGTCTCAGCACAGTTCTCTCACCCTTTCATGACTCTTGGCTTGCACTGGTTCCTCTCCACATTTGAAAGAAGATTTAGGAAGTCAAGTTGTAGATTTTTATGGTCAGTTCATGAATTATTATGTTACTTTCTAAGCATTATGGTATGTTGAATAGCATTCAGAAAACACAGATAACCTTGCAATAAATTCAGCTTCTCTGAGCGGAGGGAGCCTTTGGTCTGAAACTTGGAAGATGTTCCTTTGAGAAAGTTAGTTGTTGGAGGAGTCATAGCACAAATTCTGGGGAAACATGGCTCAGGTTGGATTCAGGCCCTGCTGCATGCAAACTCAGACATCTTGGGCAAGTAAATCTACTTTAGCTTCAATTTCTACATGTGTAAAGTGGAAATCATAATAGAGTCTAACTAGTGGATTTATAAAGACCAAATAAGAATCAAATACCACATTTTAAATATTAGTGCTTCAGCATGGCATGGGAATGAGTTCGAAGCAAGGGAGTGGGGCATCAGACTAGAGAGAGGAAGGGTCATAGGCAAAGACAAAGAAATGGGAATGCACATGGTGTCTTTGGTAGACCAGGGACAGAAAAATCAGGCTTCTGCAGATAAGAGGGCAGGAAATACACTGAGAAGCCACACTAGAGAGGGACCTGAGTCTTTGGCTCAGGAGGCCCAATGGGAGGCTGTGAAGTTTCAGTGGGGCAAGGTCTCCCACCAGAACCTACAAATACAGCAAGTCACTTCTGCCTTCAGGATGTCACTTCCTCTCTGGGGAACTTCTACTTCTCGTCTGTAAAATGAAGAGGGTGCACTAGATAATTACTCAAAATCAGTCTGATTTAACTTCTTGTGGAAG
Source organism: Miniopterus schreibersii (assembly GCF_964146895.1). Classification (NCBI taxonomy): domain Eukaryota; kingdom Metazoa; phylum Chordata; class Mammalia; order Chiroptera; family Miniopteridae; genus Miniopterus; species Miniopterus schreibersii. The sequence goes on along the minus strand of NC_138102.1, from coordinate 113,960,493 downwards.
GAGGAGGGCTACACTGAATGTTTAGTTTAAGAGGGAACAGGACAGCAAACTTAGGAAGATTAGTCTGGAAGGATGGACTGTAGCAAGGAGAGAACAAAGACAGGAAGCAGTTTGGAAGACCACTGGGAAAGTGGTGAGCATGTGTCCAATATTTATATAGAGACTGGAAGTTAAAAAACAGAAATGTGGTTTAGATTCCAGGGAAGTATCTATTTAGATTCCAGGGAAGTTATCCTGTTTGTAGGTTAAATGGTTAAGTAACTAAGGTTACAGATTTTGAAAACAAATCTATTCTAGTAAAATAAGTTCAGGGCAAAAACAAATAAAGTAGAACCTAATGGATGGAAAATTTTACCAAAGGCTAAATTATCCCAAATAACTTCGTATTTTGATGTTCAAAGAGGTCGATGCTACCCCAGATTGTAAAATGCATTAAACTGCGAAGACAGGTCACTTGATCATGAGCTCACTTTATTGGGGGGGGGGGGGGGGGCATTTACTTTTTTTTTTTTTAATGTCTTAAGAAGTGACCATATTCAGTGACACTAGGAGAGGGTGGAGTATAAGGGAACAGCATGCAAAAATGCTGGATACTCTGCCAAGAAAAAGTCTTTGCAAACCAGACAGGCACTGGCTGCATACTATACCCTGCAGGTATCTGGACTCAGGAGAAATACTTAACTCAGAATATTTAACTCCCTCTCTAGGTCATGGATCTAAAAACCTCTGAATCTTCAAATGTCATTGAGGTCCCCAAATGTCATTAAATCAGTGGTGGCTTGTACATCCTTGTCAAGACTCTTATTTATCTCCGTTGTTTCTCCCAAGTTCTAGGTCCGAATCAAAATGCAGTAGTAAATCCCGATTCCCTTGACACAGTTCATAAAACGTGGTGCAGACGTGAAACTCTTATGGGAAAGAGCCCACAGTTTTCAAAGGATCATCAGATCTCAATCACTACTATAGAGGAAAACAAACAAACAAGCTATACTCTTATATTTAAATATCACAGTTGACTCATGTGCAACAGCTTCGAGTAATGTTGGGTGTTCAGTCTCCAGAAATAACACAGGAGAAAGCTTTTTGCTTTTTTAAATTTCTCCTTAGAAATCATCTCCTGTTAATACTGACAAAAAATCTAAATAACCAGGTCAATTACCTGTAGTTTTCAAAGATCTGGGTTTTTAAAAAATATTAATAGCTTAATGAATGATTTTAAAAATTAGATGACAACTTCACAAGACTTTCTGGGTCATCTTTTCTCAGTGAAGAATATATAAAAGAGTTAGATGACCCCTGTCTTCTTTCAAACAGAAGAGATAACATTTCCTATCTATTTCTGAGACACACTTTATGACTTCAATTAAGTAGTACTCATTGAACTTCTACAATATGATTGCTTCCTAATCGTAAGATAAGGTGACTACTACCTAAGAAATAAAATCCAATAAGTTACAATGATAATTCTTAAATTATAGTTGACATTTACATCTTAAATTCAGACCTCATAAATTATAAACTGGATTCTTGTGCTCCAGACCCAGAGACAGGCAGGTAGTGACAGGTTCAAACCATTACTCAGCTTCTTATTTCCAAGGGAGGATGTCAGATTACTTATCATGACTAGGCCTCAGCTTCCTAACGAAAAACTGGGGCTAAAAACAACTACCTCCTAGGGTTGTGAGCATTAAAGGAAAAATCCATACCAAGTGCTTTGCATGGTGCCTGGATACTCACACAACAGCTACTGCTTTAACAAGTCAAGGAGTAGGAGGAGTAGCACCTAAGTGTTTTATCCCATAAAGAAAGAACGAACAATTTTCTCTTCATGATAAGACTGACATGCTTGGTAATACAGCAAGCCATCGCAAATATTATTTCCAGTACAAATTTAGTTTTAAGAGAAAGACATTTCTATCAACCACAGGAGCAGAATTTAAAATGCTAAATATTGCAAACTAATAAAAATAAACTTTAAAAACACTCCAACTACGAAATCATTGTTCTTCTGGGGTCAAGCAATATGTGAGACCTCTGCTTTTAAAGAAAACATATACTTAGAAAAGCTTAGAATTCACCTAGAAATGGAAAGACTTAAAGAGTTTTCAATCCTCCGTTTTAATGCAGAGGTAATTCTATTGGAAAGAAATTGCATTTGAAAAAGATTAAAAATCAGAATTATTCAAAGCTGTCCAAAGTGTGAAAATTTGTTATTTGAGGATATTTTTATAATTTCCCATTATGTTAAACTCCAAGAGTTATATAATATTCATATAACCTACTTAAAATAAGTGCTTACCATAGGACCAGGAAAACCATGAATTCCTGAGTTCTAATTCTATTCTACTGATTCGTATTTACCCTGACCTTGAAAAGGCAGAGTAATTTCCCCTTTACAAGATGGGGCTGGGAGAGCCACCTGCGTTAAAGCATTTTGAGAAAGACAAATAACCACTGGATAGATATTTAAAGATAAAAAGGTTTTTAAAAAGCAGCAGTCACCTTTAATTAAATTCCCCCAGATGAAGGAATAACATCATCACAAATGAAGGCAACAGTAGGAAGAAGTAAAATGGAAACTAATTTGAACTATTTCAATATTTGGATTCCTCCCGCTAACACAGCCACTAAGAGCTGCAGCCTAACCGTCCTCTAGATACAAGCTTTTAAAGTTTCATTCATTGTCTTCCCAGGCACTTGACCCTTCCCTTCGGGAGGTCTGAGTTTGCCATTTAAAATAAGTCTTGCAACATTTTGGAAGAAACAAAGCAAAAACGTTCTGTAAACAGATGAACTGTTATGCTGAGGAAACGTGCCAGAAGGGTTTCAGATGAAAACCATGGGGACCGTAGGGGTAGAACAAAGTGTCCAAGAAGAAATCGGAAGACAAAAAAAACTACAGTCAAGTCATAAGTCATATGCTTCTGTGACATGAGAATGGTCCCAAGCCAACCAACTTAAGGTCTGTGGGCACAGCACAAGTTGCCACCTACTGTAGACGCAGGACGGACAGAGACTAAAAGGGGGGGTTTCAGTTGAAGAAGTCACTGTGAGCACAAGGCAAAAACGTACTATCAATCCACTTTCTGTCCCTCGGATAAAACTTACCAGGGATATGCCTGCAAAGCAAACTTCTCTCATTCTACACAACCTCCTTTAGTTAAAACATTAGCCAATTGCTCCAAAAGATGCAACTTGAGGAAGTATCATTACGGACTAAAAGAACTTCGGAGCTAGAAAGAGCCTCCAAGGGCCTCCAAGGGCCTCCAAGGGCCTCCGAGGGCCTCCGAGGGCCTCCGAGGGCCTCCGAGGGCCTCCAAGGGCCTCCAAGAGCCTAAGAGGTCATCTAAGTTAGTAGCTCTTATCTTCGTGAGGGGTCAGACACTTCTCCGGGAAGCAAAGCAGATGAAAGCTAGGCACCCCCTTCTCAGAAATCCACATAGGGCACGCAAGGCATAATCTGGAGTTCCAGTTTGCGAGGCTTTGAAGTTTATGAATCCTAGATTAAGAACTAGGGATCGTGTCCTTCGTTCCTCATTTTAAAAACCAGAAACTGAATCTGGACAAATGCAGGGACTTATTTGTGCAAGGTCACACAGCTGGGTTACGGTAGCGCTGGTACTCCAATAGCCCCGGGCGCCTGAGGTCAAGGTGCTGTGCCCCACTGCTCTTTAGAGGGAGGCTGTGATTACTGAAATGCGTAAAACTCAAAAGTCACTCGTGTTGTTTGAATGAATGAAATTAACAAATTTTAGTTTAAGGATGGAAACACGGCTTATTTTCAAATATGAAAAAACCCAACATTACAAGTGTTATGACCTAAGCAGTCCTTGTACTTCTATGCAAATAAGTATCACCTGGGCTGCTGGTCAGAAACATTCAGGTCCTCCACCCCATCTCGGCAGGTTGAGATTCAGCACTTTTGAAGGGGGCCCTGACAGCTATACTTTTAATAAATACTCTAAGAGACTGTATTGAGCTGTATTTTAATAAGTACCCTAACACATGGTTCTCAAATGATATCACACAAACACTAGTTTAAAGCAGTTGCTTTCAAACATTTTTCATAAGTTTCATTCTTTTTTCTTACTTGGAAACCCAGATACGCAGATAAAAAGCAGAGTGGCAGGGTGGGCTCTAGAAGCCCATTTCAGAACCACTGTTCTAGAAGCACTGGTAATGGGACCAGGAGCTCATCTTCAACACTCTTAGGTCTTGGCTTCCTTATTTATAAAACAGTTTGTCTATAATGTCTCTAAATTCCCTTTCAGCTCTGGTATCCTATGATCCCAACAAACACCATTACTATCACCACTAATAGCTAATATTAGCAGGCACTTGCTATGTTTCTTGCAATGTTGTATTAACTTATTTAATTCTTGCAATCCCTCTATGAGGTAAAGTATTATTATTATTATTGATTTTAGGGAGAGGAAGGGAGAGAGAAAGAAAGAGAGAGAGAGAAGGAGAGAGAGAGAGAAGGAGAGAGAGAGAGAAGGAGAGAGAGAGAAACATCGACAGGTTGCCTCCCACACATGCCCTGACCGAAATCAAACCCAAAACCTGGGTATGTGCTCTGACCAGGAATCAACCTGCCACCATTCAGTGCACAGGATGATGTTCCAACCAACTGAGCACACAGGCCAGGGTATAAAGTACTGTTAATTGATTATATTGATGAGGAAACTGAGGCACAAAGAGGTTATGTGATAATAACTGAGGTAAAAATTCTCTTTATTTAATATAATCCACAAAATTTGGAACCAGGAACCTAGGTATTGAAATTTAGAAAGGCAGTTAACTTATCCAAGGTCAAAGACCTGGGATTTAAAATTCAGGTCTGCTTAATTCCAAAATCCATTCTCTCAACCAATATATTCACACAGGTTGGGTCCCATGTTATACCATAAAAATCTTTTAAATGGCATCCATTTATGTGTTGTTTCTGTGGTGTGAGTGATACGCATTCACATTTTCGTAGAGATGGCTTATCTCCCACTTTGAGATCTGAAATTATTTTATATTTCTCTATTTCCTACTCTATGAAACATAGGCTGTGAATTATGTAGGTCTTTATTTAATTAGAAGTGATCTTCAGAGTTCTATCTTTTATTAACTTGATTTTTTAAAATAATCTGAAATAAACAGGCTAATTTTACTAGATCAACTCTTGAAATTAAAAATTTTCCACCTGAGTCAGTTGCTAGAAGGGAGATAAAACCCCCTTTCAGTATAATGATTTCACAGTTGTCCTTGGGAGGAGGAATTATATTTTAATGTCAATATTAATAAGCATCCCTCTCTGGGCACTTCTTTCTCTTTAGTGCTTCTTGCCATTTTCAATTGTATCAACGGACAGATAACAGACTGAAAATAAGTGAATGGTTAAAGACAAGAATGGAAAATATTGGAAGGTGTTTATAATACCTACATATGCTATTTGAAAATACCGATTTGACATTTCACAGGAAGTGGTGCTCATTAGGTAGTACTCCTCAAACACTTAGCAAACAATAACACCAAACAGGTAATATCTTAAATACCATGTTAATCTTGGATATACTCGGCCTGTGGTCAGATACACCATCATCTTCCAACCATGATTCATTGCCCACATATTTGAAACTTGCTCCCCAGGACCCCTAGAGATCACCCCAGCTTGTTCTCAGCTCCACAGCTCAAATAGCAGCCCCTTGAGAGCTCTAATTACTGAGTTGCGACTCACCTTAAGCATAGATTGGAAATGCATATTAATCTGATATCCATATAAATCTATACAACATAGAACTAGTCATAATAAAAATTGAGAATAAATTTAAGTTAAGACACTTTGGTCTCTGAAGTTTGACAAAATAGACCATCTTGAGCAGTAGTTCTTAAACCATCTTTCAGAAATGTCCTAAAAATGTAGATGCCTGGAGCCCTTGCTCAGACCTATTGAATCAGTAGGGCCCTGACACCTGTAATTTTAATAAGCACCATATGTGATTACAATTGTCAAGCCAGTGGAGCACATCCTTACTTCACTCATCAAACAAACATTTAATGAGTGTCTTCCACTAATACAAAATTTAGAATATAAACATATATTTTTAATATAATTTCTTGGGTCACAAACTAATAAGGAACTTGAGGAAAATGACCATGATCTCTGTGTTTTTTTAAAAAAAAATAAACTTCCCCTTCAACTCCATCACTATACTCAGTACCTAGCTGGGCATACAGTAGGAAATGTTGCACTGCTTTGGTCACCAGCCCCTCAAATAAAACATGTTACTATATCTTCAGATGTTGCATCAAGAACACTTTCACCCTGGCCGCTGTGGCTCAGCTGGCTGAGCCCCGTCCCATGCACCAAAAGCTCACTGGTTTAATTCCCAGTCAGGGCACATGCCCCGGGTGTGGGCTCGATCCTCAGTGGAGGGCCTGCAGGAGTCAGCCGATCGATGTTTCTCTCTCACATCAATGTTTCTCTCTCTCCCTTTCCCTTCCTCTCTCTCTAAAATCAATAAAAACATAGTTTTTAAAAAAGAATACTTTTAAACCTGCACCCTCTCGGTGTCCTTCTAAGGAATCTGCATAAATTGTGTATGTGTGCATGCATGCCTGTGTTCCTAACTTTGCACTGAGGCTAAGCTAGCGAGATTCTGGCCATAGCATTAAACTTCTATTTTGACGTTCAGCTACAAACCCAAAATAAAACGCATAAACCTGGAAATAAATATATTAAGGGTAGGAAAGATAAATATCTCAACAAATTTCTTTTTCGTTCTTTCCTACCTATTACAACAAACCTCATTCCTTTCTTAGTCTCACTTCACCTCTGTTCTCTAGACAATCTTCAAACAACTAAGCATCCTTGGCTATTCTGAACCAGTAATTTACAAAAACGCCTCTCAGATGTTGTTCATCCTGAAATCACACTCCGTTACTCAAATGAGCATGTGCAATCTCCCCTAGATCATCAGAGCCGGGAACAGTGCATTCCAGATGTGGTATCAGGCCCTCTGTCTCTGTGGTCTGCATTTTACGAGAAGCAGGGCATGAAGCCGGCATTGCCCAACGGCACCAGTGTGAGATGGCTTTGGCTGAGGGAAGAGTTCCAGAGACAAATGTGAGAGATGAGTCTGGTCAACAGTTGGGCAACCAACCACTCCTCCAACTATGTTCACTGAGGGAACAAACAGGCACCCACATGGGACAGGGTCTCCCAGCTGTTGGAAAGAGGAGAATGGGCATCTCAGATCTCCTCTGGTCAGGCTTGTTAGAGAAAGGTAGGAAGGCATGTGGAGGGGAAATGGCCATGCTGAGGAAACCACTAAAGAGCTAATGGGGAAGGAGCTAGGGCTGGCACAACAGCACACAGAGAGGGAACTCTCCAGTGTCCTTCACCGCCTGTGAATGAGATGAAAGACCAGCAAAAAAAACCCAGTCACCAGTCAGTGCAGCTGTGCGCCATGGGCCAATTTTACCCACAGATTCCCTGTGACCTTAAGCATCTGCCCACCTGCTCTCCCTATAAACACTTTAGATAACTCAGTGATTTTTTTCCCCCCTTGTCTTAGAAAAATACCAATTTGGAGCAAGAAAAAAATGAAATCTTTTTCAAAAAGCACAAGAAAAAGAGCCACAGCTATTGAAAGTATTCCTTACTTACCAATTTTGTAACGTCTTTCACATCATCAGTTACACGGTTTGTGCAGATCCCTGTAGTTTTGACGAGAGGATTAAAGAGGAGCAGCTGAAGATAAATGCAAGTGATAATCCAAGTCTAAATGAAAAGAGAAAAACTGCTGGTGACCATCAGGTAACATCTGTAACCACTTACATTGTTAACACCTTATGCCTTAATGTGGAAAAATGTAATCTGCCGAATTTTTTTAAATACATTGGCTTAAATACAATTAAATGCTGATCACTCAAACTATGCTGACCAGTTTTAAAAGTTGTCAAGTGTGGTTTGGATTTTTCATTTCAATGACATTATTGTTGACTGTTTTCAAAAGCCAATTTCTAATGGCAATTAGGAATAACTCGTAGCAACATGTAAAGGATTTATCACTGAAGGTGCTTTCTAAAAACTAGGGAATGTGTTAAATTCATACCTTAAGGCACCAAATGAAACTTTCTCTATTTTAAAGGTGGACAGTTTGGCAAGTAGTGGCATAACCCTGAGCTGTGTTTTAATCCAATAGTCTACAATAGTACATACACCAAGTTAAAGTGAAGGAGAGAGATACATTTTTAGATCTCGGATAGAATTTAACCTAATTTGTGAAACATCAAAAAAATCATAGCTTCGAATCACAGCTCTTTAGCTACTTAATAAGGAAAAATATTTCCCTAGACAATAAGACATTCTTGAACCCCAGCATGAAATTCTCTCTCTCTCACACACACACACCCCTCTCCTGGAATATAACACTTCAAACCATGTATTACAGTGACTTTTTTATGCATGACTTATTTTTTTCTTATTACACTATATTTTAAGTTTTTAAGAAATTGAGCATCTGATTTTTCCCCCCGTATCTTTACATTATGACACAGCACCCTGCATATAAAAAGCTCTTAATAAATATTTTGCTGGATGAATCGGTGACCAAGGTAAAAACAGCCTAATGCTTCAAACCAAATCCTTATTAAACATGTATTATGAGACAGGGGCTGCGCCAGTCACTAGAGAAACAAAGGTGACAGAGGTACCCTCGAAACTCAGGCTTTGGGAACACAAAGGAGGAAACAATTAATCAGTTAATCTTAAGGGGAGAACCTGTGGTAGGAAGACAGTGCCAAGAAAAGCCAGAGAGGAAATGTGACTCTGGCTGGATTCTGGAGGACAAGCTGGAGTTTGCAAGAGTGGACAAGGAAGGATAATTCCAGGAAAAATAGCATGAGCAAAGACATGGAGAAGTGAAGATCTGGCATCTTAAAATTACACAAAAGCCCATCTACACATGGCTAGAAATCTTTCCTATTTTATGTAGCTAGCCACGTATTAAAAGGAACTAAATTATTATTTTTAATTAACATCTGCAAGCTAACTAGATATTACACCATTACACTGGACCAGATGATGATTATCATTTACTAAAATTTCTAAGACTACAATGCTACCTACATGATAATAGTGGTTTGTAAACAAAATTAAAATCCGTTTATTGTTTTACTATTGTGATCTTTTTAGCAGTAATCCCGCTTAATTTTGTTTAAGGCTATTTCGAGCACTATGGAGTCACACTCTTCATAGCACCATCTCCTTTGGCCCAAAATGAAGACTAAAATTGTGTAAGTGATTCCTGTTTGGGGGATTCTTCTTACGGGGCAATGCCAATACATAAAACGTCCTCTAATAGCTTAGTCTTTCTTTATATATGTAAATATAATTGATGAAACTCAAGCTTTCTTTTACATTATAATTGCTAAGACTCCCCCCCCCCCCAAATATATTTCTCCAAGACTCTCTTCTGTGATATGACTTGGGAATCCTCTGGAAGGGTCTCTAAATAGCCAATCTCACTAATGACCACATTCAATTCTAGGCTCTCAGAAATACAAAGACAGGAATTCTGTTACCTGTCTTTCCCATGCCCTATTCCTGGCCTTGAAGAAACACTAAACAAACATTTGTTTGCTCACTCATTCATTCAGAAAATATTTACTGACCACCTAGTGTGTGCCAAGCAGGCACTGTTCTAGGTACTTGAGACATATTAGTAAAAAGGGGGGGGGGGGCTGCAGGGCAAAAATCCCTGCCCTCATGAGGCTTATCTTCTTGTGAGGGAGCACAGACCATAATCCAAAAACATATTAAGTGACTAGGTTATACAGAATGCCCAGTGGTGTTCAGTGCCATGGAAAAAGAAAAATTAGATGAATGTAAAGGAACCTGGGATTAAAATGCCTACTCTACTGGCAGCAGTGGTCTTAGGTTCAAGTTGATAATCACACTCACGAGGCACCGGAAGCTTCCCTCAGCACCCAGCTTTAATAAAGGACACAGGACAGACAAGAGCAAGCCCAGCGCCGGCAGAGCCCAGGTCTCACACTCCAGCAGGCAGTCTCTAATGTCCACACAGGCACTGAACACTTGGGACGTGTCTGGCAATGACAGATGAAGATGGGTGGGCAGGGCCACTTTCGGTGCTTGTACCCTGCCAGCTGAAGAGCCCCTTCGGGAGCACGGGATGGGCTCCCATTCATTCTCCATCCCAGCTACCTCCTGCTAGTACGTTTCAGCACTGAAGGATATACAGGTGCTTGCTCTGCTACCTAGAAGCTTCAGCAGGATTCTCTGGAAGTATAGCTCTACTCCTATACATTGCTTGAGTTCTTGCTGCAAGGAGGATTATAGAGGTTCAAATCCCCAGGCATCTCCGAGTCTAGAGAAAAGGCCCCAGAACTAACTGTTACCCCATCTCTTTCCAGGACTGCACTATGTGGGGATACGGCTTGAAATCTTAAGCAGGGTGCTACCCGGTGGTGCCTCACCGAGAAGGCACTATTTTGTCAAAGCTTGGAGGGAGCCAAGGGAGTGATCCACGCAGGGATGTGGGAAGGATACTGCAGAGAGGAAAGCTGGTGCGAAGGCCCTGAGGTCTATTAGAGGAATCTGCTTTATTTCAGGAACAGCAAGAGAAAACCAGGGCAGTAGAAGGTGGGGGCAGTGGAAAGTGAAAATGTCAGAGAACTGAGAGGCCAGATCATGTAGCGTCTTGTACACCATTGTTCGGACTCTTGACTTCTGCTGTGAAGGAAACAAGATTCCTTGCAAGATTTTGAGCAGAGCAGAAATAGGAACATATTTAAAAAATAAAAACCTCAGAAAAATGTCTTGAAAGAATATTCACTTGCTTTTCTTCTTCAGTTTCATTTGGAAGCTAATGAAAATCCACTACCAGGACCAAATGGAAGGTGTGCCACCGAGCAAAGGAGGCGCCTGTGACACAGTCACGTAAATTAATGTGTGCAGTCCTTGCCTGTGTCTGCTTCTGTCTGCTCCTCTGACCCTCCAGTCATGTGTAAACCTCTCTGCAAAATAAAACTTAACCCTCCCTGTAATGTGAAAAAAAAAAAAAAAAAAAGATTGTTTGGCAGTTTCTCACAAAGCTAAACATATTTGTACATATGATCCAGCCATCATGCTCCTTGGTATCTACCCTAAGATGCTGAAAACTTGTGTCCACACAAAAACCTGCGTGCTTATTTTTTAGCAGCTTATTCACAGTTGCCAAAACTTGGAAGCAACCGTGATGTCCTTCAGGAGGTGAATGGATAAACAAAGCGGAGTACATCCAGACAAGGAATTATTATTCAGTGATTTAAAAAAAAAAAAGCTATCAAGACGTGAACGACATGGAGGAAACTTAAACACATATTACTCAGTGAAATGTGCCAATGTCAAAAGCCCACATACTTGTGATTCCAATGACGATGACCTCCTGGAAAAGGCAAAATTATGGAAATAGTAAAAAGATCAGGGGTTGGAAGGGGAAGTGATGAATGGGCAAAACACAGAGGACTTTTAGGGCAGTAAAAATACTCTATCATACTATGATAGTAGATATATGTCATTATATATTTGTCCAAATCACAGAGACTTTAGATTAACAGTAAGTAGGAACGAAGAGACTAGTTAGGGTTACTCTAATCCAGCATTTATCAACCTTTTCCATCTCATGGCACACATAATTACTAAAACGGTAGCACCCCAAAAATATATATTTTTTGCCGTTCTGACAAAAAAAAAAAACAGGTATAACTTTGATTTGTGCACACTGGACAGCTATTGTTGTGTTGGCTGTTATTTTTTTATCTGACAATTTAAGGGAAAACCGGTCAGTGCTTCTGACTAAACAGTCATGTACTGCACATTTTAAAAATTCTTGATGTCCACCGGTTGAAAATAGCCGCTCTAATCCCAGCAAGGAAGGACTGTAGCAATGCATTGACCAGAAATGGTTAGATTCTGGATGTCTCATCAAGGCTGAGCCAGTAGAATTTCCCGACAGCTGGAATGTGATTTCAAAGAGTCAAAGAGGGACTCCAGTGATTCTGGCCTGGGCAACTGGAAGGGTGGTGTTACCATCAACTGATATGGAGACAGCTAAGGACAAAGAAAGTCGGAGGGCAGATCAGAAGTTGAGTTTGGGGTGTGCTAAGTTTGAAATGTCTTTGAGATACCCTACTGATGATACCAGGTCAGGATATTTGAATCTGGATTAAGGAGAGAAGTTTGGAATGTGATAGCCTTTGATATAGAAATGGAATTTTAAGCAAAAGAGTGGATGAGATAGTCAAGGATTGAGTACAAATAGAAAAAAGAACTGAGGACTGAGTCCCAAGGTGCTCTGACCTTAAGAGGTCTGGCAAAAGTTTGAGAACGCATAAAAGGAGCCTGGCAGAGAAGCCAAAAAGTAGGAGGAGACCAAGTGTGTGTGTGGGGGGGGGAGTGCTGTAAGTCAAACTGCCAAACTATGTGAAATACAATAGGTCAAGTAAAATGAGTGTTGAGAACTGACCACTGGATTTATCAGAATAGACATCACTGGTGACATGAACAAAAACATTTTTATTGAGGCAGTTATGGGAAAAAGCCAGTCTGGAGTGGATTTAAGAGAACACGGGGGAGAGTAATTACAAACAGTGACTATAGACAGGTCTTTTAAAGGGTGTCCTTCAAAGGAGAGCCAAAAAAAACAAAAACAAAGTGGGGTGATAGCTGGCAAGGATCTGGGGCAGTTATTTGTGAGGTGGTAGAAATACCGGGATGTCTGCATGTCTATGGGGATGATCCCGGAGGAGGGTGCAGTTGGCAATGTGGCTCAGAAGACAGGGGGCTGCTTGATTTAGATCTCAAGTAGGGGGCAGCATCAATATTGTTTTTTGTATCAGTTATATACAAATATCTGTAAAGATAGGATTTTGCTCACTGTACATGAACCTATTTAGTCAGGGCTGAAATTAAATCTGCTAATTTAATACACTCAAATATCCCAGACAAACCTATATTTCTTGAAGCACTTTATTTTAAAGCTATTAAATAAACTCATATTGTAATTTAATTCTGTATATACTTTGCTACTGGGAAGGAATAGTCACCTTTCTTAAATTCAACAACTCACTCTGGCATAAATAAACATTAGGAAGGAGGAGCAGTCAAGGCAGAAATATACTGAGAACTCTGCAGAGCAGCAGTAATACGTCTTTTGTCAGAATTCCCGGGAGAGAGCTGAAATGCAGGGCCCATTTCTTTATATGGAAAAGTAATTTTTCAGTATTAATTATTCTACACAGAGATCTTTCTAATATATGGTACACACACTTCTCTGATTTCTTAAACAGTGGGCCGCAATATTAAACTTTGCTTTTCTTCGAAGAGTCAAGTTCATCACATAAAGGGAAGGCGAAGTGAAATAAGCCAGACTCAGAAAGACAAATATCACATGAAAGCACTCACATGTGGAACCTAAAAAAAAAGTTGAACTCATATTAGCAGATAGCAGAATAGAATGGTGGTTACCAGAGGCTGGGGGACGGGGGAAAGGGACGATATTGATCAAAGGGTACAAGCTTTCAGTTATGAGTAAGTTCTGGGGACCTAATGCACAACACGGCGACTGTCATTAGTAAGACTGCACTGTATAGCTGAAATGTGCTGAGAGTGGATCTCAAGTGTTCTCACCACACACACACACACACACACACACACACACACACACGGTAACTCTGTCAGGTGATGGATATGATGTTAATTAAATCGTGAAATATCATTTCACAATATATGCATATAAAATATTATACTGTACACGTTCAATATATGGCCCACGGTAGGTGCTTATAGTAGGCAGGAAAACGGCAAAATGAAGGCCCCGTCCTCATTCTGGAAACTTATGAATATATTGCCTTATATGGTAAAATGGACTTTGCAGATGTGATTAAGTTAAGGATCTTGAGATAAAGAAATTATCCTGAGTTTTCCAAGCCCAGTGGAATAATCAGCCAGGTCCTTACAAACAGAGGCCCTTTCCCAGCTCTGGTGAGAGAGAAGCAATGACAGAGGAAGGGTCAGGACGATGTGGCACGAGGACTTGCCACTGCCGGTACTGAGGAGAAAAGGCAGGGGCCTGGAGTCAAGGAATGCAAGTGGCTTCTAGAAGCTGAAAAGGGGCCAGGACACACAGTCTCCCTTCGAGTCCTCAGGAAGGAACACAGTCCCACTGATACCTCAATTTTAGCTTAGTAAGCCACATTTTGGACTTCCTAATCTCCTAAACTGTAATATAATAAACCTCGATTAAATCACTAAATTTGTGATAGTTTGTTACAGCAGCGATAGAAAAATAAGTCAGAGCTCAATACACTTGCTTTCTGAATGTATTAATGACTGAGTGGCGTAGTCACACCACGTTCAAGCTGTTCCTGGTAAGAAAAGTAAACTGCCCCTGTCTGTGTTCTGGGCCCCCAACCCTGCTTTAAGCAAAGCAGCTCAGCTCTTTTTCTGTTTTATTTGTTCATGCTTCTGGGTAAGATTCTGTTTGAACAAAGGTTTCCAAGGCAAGAAAGGGGAAAAAAACACCAAGCTTTTGAAAACCGGTGGCGTGATGGCAGAGTACAGAACATGTATCCAGAAAACTCTCAGGCCCTCAACGAGGGACCTCACACAAGCCAGTTAATCCCTCTGGGTAGCTGTTTATCAATCCCTCAAATGCGAATAAGAGTAACTTCTCCCTCACCCTCCTCGTGGGGTGCTGCTGAGAATCAGATCGAAACTTTTCAAACCACAGATGCTGTGCAACTATTTGTCGTGTGGTTTCGTGGGTTGGGGATTGCTAGGAAACCAGGGAAACAAGTGCTTCAACACCATTTGAATGAAACTATCAGAGAAAGGCCTTTACAAGTCAATCCTCCAAGAACAAAGAGTGTGGCCTTTACTGCAGGGTATTTTGACTCTCATTTGGGGTTCAGATGCATTTTTCAATTTATTTCTTAGTTCTGCGTGTAGAGTAGCTTCAGTTAATAGATTACTGATTTCCAATTAAGTGAGGTGTTCCAATATATCAACAAAATATTTATCTCTGTATTCTTTCTCTTCCTCTTTCTCTAAGTTCTGGAAACTCCAACAAGGGTATTGGGGTGTCTAAACATGTGGGCGCGCACACACACACCCCTGGAGATAGAAGGATGAAGCTAAATGACCCTGTGTTTGTGACTTCTCTAAAATGTATCTTTTCAGTTTGCGTAATCATCTCACCGTTTTTCTGTAACAGCCTCTGCTTCTGCACAAGATTTTTTCTTTGGCTACTTTGTTTTAGCATCGTACAACTTTTCTCTGTAGGTCACACTCATTGTGTGATAACCTTTCATTTCACGATAACCTTTCATTGCACAGACATAGTAAACTATCTTATTGTCGACAGTTCTAGATTTTATTTTTATTTAGGGACATCTGTTAAGCGTCCCCCTTACTAAACTCCCCACAACACACAAAATTCCAATAACCTTTTCATTGCTAAAATGTGCCTTCAAATTATTTACATGATAAAAAAAACTAATGAGAAATCTGTATGCACTGTTAGAACTGCAACAGAAACAGTCCTGGTAGAAGGGTAATAGTGACAAAAATTCATACTCAATTGTGAGTGACAGATATATTTGGAGGAGCAGGTTTTAACAGTGGCAGATAGTACTATAAAGGTACTTTAAAGGGGGCCGGAGGGAAAAGTTACAGGAAGATGAGGCAAAGGTCTTACCTAAATCTCATTTTTGTTGAGAATCAATCTCAGCACACCCCAGTGGAATATTCACTCAATTATCGGTTCTTCCTGAACATAAGAGCCCTCCTCACAGTAAAGAGCCACATGCCAGGAAAGGAACTGCAACGTCACTAAAGCAAACTAATTACTGGATCGGAACATGTGTTAGAACACAGAAGCGCCTTTGCAGACTTCTTTCCTCTAGTAGAAAAGAACATGTGTGCAGCCCAAGAACATCAGGGGAACATGCGCTGTTCAAGAAACCAGAAGATTCCAATCTTCTAAACTTGGAAAAAACCCAAACTTTTCCGTAAAGTGTGAGACGTGGTTTTCAAATATGCACAGCTAGCGTCCCCATGACGGACTCCTCAAAGTCGAAAAGGCAGCGAGTAGTCTGTGTAGCTCGTTTGCTTTACGCACAGACCTACAAAATGGTATTAAGACTGCCCCGAACAAAACAGCAGCTGCTGCCAAAAACAACATCCATCTTCTCTTTAATCCTGAATGCCAGCTAGTGAAGCAGTTGCCTTGTAGCCTAAATGTGCTTTGGAAGAGGGCCAACTGGCTCAGCTACCCAGAGCCAAGGAAAGCGAGTTACCAAGACACAGGTACAGTCATCAGTCCTGAGTTCAGGTCTTCTGAGTTCATATGAACATATCCTTAAAAAAATAATCTTGAGGGAAACCCACAACGGATTCTTGTTCAGTGAATAACCATTTAATTCTATATGACCTCATCCTTCAGGTTTATTACCTTTTGTAAACTTACCATTAAACACTAAGGGAAAATACTTCATCATTCCACAGAGACTCTTCTCTCGTGATTGTCCAGGAAGCTCAAAGGGGAGAAGGAGCACTTAGCAGCTTCGATTCTTTTTTAAACCTTACTGCTATCAGGAAAGCAGGTGCTCACGAGTATAGATAGCTAAGTGAAACTCAAACCAGCTGGAAATCCAAATTGGTACACAAAAATCTTGTGAACATACTCTTCAGCCTCTTTCCATGTAGGTTAATTTGTGAAGAAGTTCAATAAAAATATTTTTAAATATGGGTAATCACTAAAATATGTGGTGAGTTTGCTCTATAACAAAAACTGAATGTCCTAGAATGAAATTGCTTGACATAAAAAGGCAGACAATGGCTTTAATGTAAAAGGAGAATTTAAGGATTTCAAGATATTCAATCTATGGGAAAATCACTCCATGATAGTCAGTACTTACTCTAAATGTAAATTGTATTTAGAAGGCAAATCACTCAGATATATTAATCCTACTAAGGGCCACACGTAGGATGAGCAGTTTGCTGATATTATTTCATACGACCTTCCCATGCGGATGTTATTAATCCATTTTTCTGGTGAGTAAAACAGGATTCAGTGAGACTGAGTAACTTGCTCATGGTCATTCTGCTAGTGAATCCCCAAGCTGAGTTTAAACGAAGACCTACACACCACTAGAAATAAAACTACTGGGCCAGTTCAGAAATAAAACTGATTTCATCTACATTTAACGAACTATTTAATTGTACTTAAAATGCCTATGTCTTGGGAGGTACATAGGCCCTTTTATCTAAATCAGTTTCTAATTGAAACCACAATG
Organism: Miniopterus schreibersii; assembly: GCF_964146895.1. Classification (NCBI taxonomy): domain Eukaryota; kingdom Metazoa; phylum Chordata; class Mammalia; order Chiroptera; family Miniopteridae; genus Miniopterus; species Miniopterus schreibersii. The sequence continues at coordinate 113,943,141 of NC_138102.1, read as the reverse complement.
CCAAGTTACTACTAATCTGGGTAAACAAGTAGTGCAGGTAAATCAAGTTACAGTTTGCTGAGGCTTAAAGAAAATCACATAGTTAGAGGGAAGGGAGAAACCCAAGAAATAAAGTGATGTTATTCCTTTTGATAAATACAAAATCAAGTCCTTTCAAATGTTTAAGAAGAGCTATTTAATTCATTCAACAGTCTAAGTACCTGATACATCCGTAAGATAAAGACAGAAAATACAGACTTTGGCCTCTGAAAGTTCCAACTATTAGGGACCACCACAGGGCCATAGACTGTGAGAGGGGAAGGGCCAGGAGGGAGGCTGGGGGTGGAAACTGGGGGGGGGGGGCTCAGAGACAGCTCCTGGGAGGAGATGACACCTTCTTCAAAGGTAAGTAGGAAGGAGCAAGATAGATGCAAGGGAGCTGGGTGAAGGGCCCTGGCAGAGGAACTAGCAGGTGCCCACAGAAGTGAAGGTACATTTTCACAGAACTTCAGGTTTATGATACCACTGAAAAATGAGTTTTGAGGAATAAGCAATAATAGGTAAGGCTAGGAAAACATGCAGAGGTCTCCCATTTTTGCTAACTGACTTGCCTGTGAGTTGTTTTATTTTTTAATCTTAAAGACACTGGGGAGCTCCTGAAGGACTTTAACCGGGGGAGTATCAAAATCTGATTTATTTTAGAAAGGTTTATCAGACATCAGAATAAGGGATAGACTGCGGGGAAGCAACAAACCGGGGGGGCAGGAGGCCAGTTAGGAGGTCGCTGGAGTGGATATGGAAGTAGAAGGGGAGGACGTGAGTGACTTACAGAGAGTGAAAGGGGTTAAAAGGGGAGGAGTCTCAAGTGACTCCCAGGTGCCAGCCTGGGTGACAGGGAAAAGTGGTGCTTTTCACTGAGCCAGGATATTCAGAAGGAGAGGTGGCACCGCACAACTGGAAGTTATCACCAAAACCCTGAAGAATAGCACCGTATAGGGAGAAAGAACTCTGCCCTGGAGGTGAGAGAATGAGAAGGGAATACATGGGAAACAGATCAGTGGACTGTGGGGTGCTGTGGCCTTAAAGAATGTACAAAGGGAGGGCATGAGCAATAAAACAAGCACTGAAAGGTGTCTCCCTGGTGACTGCTGAGGGGCACCTAATGGAGTTGACCTTGATCAAGACAGTTCCCCTGGAGTGAGGCAGACCGTAGTGGATGGACCACCAGGGTAAATGAGTGGGGGGGATTTCAAGGGTTTACTGTAACAGCTTGCCCAGCGCATGAAGAAGACAGTGGGTAATATCTGGAAGAGCTAAATGTTAACTTCAGTCTGTAGAAGGGAAGACGGCTCTGAAAGAGTGGGGCTAAAACGATCCACTAGGCCTCCCTCTTTCTTAAATGGTCTGTTCACGAGGAACAACTCATCTGTGGTGAATGAGAGCCAGGTGAGCTCAGAGGCTTTGCCGCTGCATGAAAATCCCTACGAATGACTTCTGGCTCAGGCCTGAACCCAGGGCCTAGGGGGTCCAGTTTTGCTATTATTTTTGATAGAGACATACATGATAAGCATTTGTACCATCAGTGGAGATTTCATTAGAAACAAAATGGTAATCTACAGGTCATTAGCTATTCATGGAATACATGTCTTCAGCAGTTAAATAAAAGCAGAGGGGGAAAAAATCCCCTAAACAGTATAATCCACTGTATTTTAGGGAGATGCTAATGAGGAATAATTCTAATCAATTTTATGAGGGTGATGATATGCAACAAACCAAACAAGTCTAGATGACTGGTGGATGCTAGCTCAATATTGAGCCTAGATGTACATATCCATTGCCAATTCTTTTTGCTATATTTTCAAAGCAGTAAGAGAGACAGGCCCCCAACACTGGCCAAGGTATAGCAACAAGCAAAAAAAATCCAAAAAAAAAAAAATCATGACAGCTCTGAAATCCACATACTGACTTGGAGCACCCCATGGGCACTGGTTCTTTTTGGATGGCATTGTTCACTGTCATGTCAAATAGTTGCTCTTAACATTGAACCACCATGATAAGCTTTCCAAAAACAGCTACAAATACATAAATCATAATTCACACTCTTCTAGGTATGTGACTCACTTCTAAAAGCAACTTCATGAAAATCAAAAGCCCTGCAACTCTTCAAAATCTGTAGAATCTTTTGATCTCCAAACAAATGAGAGTTGGAAAATAAGAGTCGGGCTCCAGTTGCTATCTGATCCCATGTGCTGAATTTGGACTGAATGCCTGAACTCTTTACAACTTCTCATGTATTTTCCACTACAGAGGTAATTAAATGTGTTCAGATGTCTTGTCAGATCAGCTACTGCAAGTCTGACAAGTTTGGTCTCATAGGGCCTTTAAATTCGAAGAAAACTTACTGTCAGGAAGCGGTTCAGGAAATCTCCAACAAAGTTTTTTTTCTCACCTAGGTTTCTGACTACATAATAAATTTTTGTACTCTGCTTTAATTACCTCTAAACAGCATCTAAGCCAACGGAGCTAGAGGCCAACGAGCCCAAAAAACACCCACAGTCTTAACCCCTTTCTTTGTCATATCAGATGACAAGCCCAATGTGCAGAGGTCTCGGCATGAGCTTTCCCAATTACGCAGCGGATGCTGGACGCACCAACTGCCTTTGGTTGGACTGAAAAAATTGTTGAAATGTGCCCCCTTTCACGGAAGGTGCCCTGACTGCAACAAATGGAGTTGACTGCCTGAGGTTTAGATCAAAGTGTAATTATCAAGGTTATTTATTTAGACTCCAGATTCCTGGGCACTGTGAGGTATCTGATTTTCTGAAGGTATATTTCAGGAATGTGTGTACTTTGAACTAGCCCTTCATGTCATTCTTAGGTACTCTCTAAAGTCTGAAACAAGCTATTTAGGCTCTACTTGTTCATGGGTGCTATGTCATTAGGGGAAAAAAAAACAAAAGCACCACACAAACAAAAGGGTCCCCAAAAATATAAATAACAAGGTGGCATTCAGTTCAAGGGCTACGTATCAGGTGCTCCCGAATTTAGAACAATCTGCAAAACGAAAAGTCAAATGCAGTGAGTGTGGTAGATACTGTGAATTGGCTTTCAGTTCCCATTCCAGCTCTCTCCTAGCATATCCTGCTGTAATGTAGTGGTTGCAAAACAAAAATCTGTATTTCTTGGGCTCCTTTGCATTGAGCTACAGCTGCAGATGAGTTCAGGTTTCGCCCATCAGGCACCACGCTGCAGGGTTTGATATGGGAAGAACATCCTTGACATGAGAACTTGGGAGTCCACAGCAGGGGATTTAACTGGGTCCTGGTGCTGCAGTGTTCTGGATGCTGAGCCTGCTCTTCTAGCGCTCCCAGCGGTTTTACAGGCCATCAGATACATTTCAATACATCTCTTTTTGCTTAACTAGTTAGAGTGAATTATACTCTCTGCAACTAGACCTTAAGCAATACTAGGAGTAAAGAACCCAAGTTACTAAGCACTTATTTCTCATAAAGGTTAGTCTAAACTTCCCTTAGGAATTTTCCATTCGTATTTTAAAATTCAAATTGTACACTAAGAATCATATTAAAATTTCTTATAAAGTCATTTTTGATTGTCAATCCATGAGAACATTAATTCAATTCTACCACCTGAAGCACCACAGAGTAATTTACCTTAGATACGCCCAGGACGTGTTCCTCTGGATATCTATCTGTCACCTGAAGCACAGTAAATTGCAAGTTCACTGCTTATGAAACAGATGGTGTTTAGAAAAGAACATCAACAAAAGTGAGACCTAGATGCAAATCTCGGTTCTATCACTTACATGTTGTTACTTAAGCAGATTATGGAAACTCTCCTAGGCTGAGTTTTCTTGGGGTGATCACATCTCTTTGACTTTTTCAAAGATTAAGTAAGACAGTTATATAAAGCATCCACAACAGGAACAGCACATTACAGATCATGACATGACTTGTTAATGCTATAGTTATTGTTTTATCATTCTTACTAATGCTTTCAATATCGACTCCAGAATTAAAGCTATACCAACAGTGAATGTCCCAATCCCACTTATGTTCTGCCTCTCCATAGATTAAAGATCAGCACAGGAAGGTGATAAAAAGAGGTTGTGAAACTGCCCCCTGAGCTTGGATTGGATCAACTCCCCCAAAGCAGGCAGGCTCATCTCTACCTGGTGCAAAAGTGAGGCCCAACTGTTTGGGCAATGGGTGAATGTTAACCTAATTTGCAGAGTTTCAAAAGTCAACTTTAGCTTCAGCAATAAATCCAAGACAGCTTTAGAAAACAGTGTGTTTAACCCATGCACAGAAAACACACATAGTAGAGAGTGGGGGGCTGGGAGGCAGTGATTCTAGAACCAGGCTTCCTAAATCTTAATCTCCCTTCTGCCATTGACTAACCTTGTGGTCTTTTGCAAAGTTATTTCATCTTCCTGTGCTTTAGTTACCCGACCTGTGACATGTGCATAATACAGAACCTACCTCACAGCCTTGTTGAGGATTAAATGGAGTGATGTGTGTTAAGGCACTTGGCACAATACCTAAAAATAGCACACTTTCACAGATACCCACTACAGTTATCATCATTGATGTCTTTTAACCACACCTAGAGCAAGCATCCTCAGTAATGTCATTTCCAAGTTGGAAGCATGGTAGTTAAAGCCAAAAATCAGGACAACAGCCTTGATTCTCTCCATTACTGTTTCCACATCTAGTCTGTCCAGTCCCATCACTTCTAGTCAGTAAAATGTATCTTGAAACATTCCCTTCTCTCCATCACTCCTGCCTGGAAGACTGAAAACACCTCTAAATAGCCTTCTTGGCTTTTTATGCTTTTACTTATAATAGTATGGTCTTCTGGGAATATAAAACATCACTGTCTGCTTATCTGTCCAGTCCCATCACTTCTAGTCAGTAAAATGTATCTTGAAACATTCCCTTCTCTCCATCACTCCTGCCTGGAAGACTGAAAACACCTCTAAATAGCCTTCTTGGCTTTTTATGCTTTTACTTATAATAGTATGGTCTTCTGGGAATATAAAACATCACTGTCTGCTTAAAACCACTGAATGCCTTTGCACTACATTTACAATGAAGCACGAACTCCCGACCAGGCCCACAAGGTGGTAACTAATGTAGGCTTGCCCACCCCCATGCTCACATCTTACCAGGTGGTCTCCCACCACCATACTCCAGCCACACTGGCCTCCTTTCTGTTCCTCAAATGTACTCCCACTTTAAGCCCTTTGCACCTGGTGCTACAAGCTTTTTCCCTCTTGGGCTCTGCAAAAGGCAAGTCCTTCTCTTCATCCAGGATTCAGTTCAAATATCACCTTCTCAGAGAAACCCTCCCAGGTAACCTGTTAAGTAGCTTCAATGCTCATATCACTGTTTTATTTCAACTGCAATCAAATTTTCATCAGAAATTATTGTCAAACCCCACTGAGTCTACTCTTTTCTCACTTGTCCCTTCTGACAAGCATGTGAATGGTGTGAGGGTGAGGATTCTGTTAGTCTTGTTCATTCTTAGCTCTAGCACCTTGAGCTGCTCCTTGCTGACATACAGGCTCCTCCACACCTGTGGACTGCATGCATTGCAAACTGCTACTAAAATACCCACAAGAGTGCTCCCTATGATCAAAATCTCTTATAGGGTGCAGACCCTGGCGGTAGCAAGATCTACATTGTTTAAAAAGAGAACACACTCAGGATGGGAAATGGGACACAGACGAGGTCTGGCTCATGCAGGATCCAGTCCTCAGCAGATGGCATCCGCAGTCACACAACAGCACTGAGGCATCACCCACCAGCTTTGCCTATCAACTGCCTCCTGCTCTTGAGCCTAAGCACCATAAGGCGGGCTCTTTCAGCTCCTCGCTGTTTTGTTCACAGAGCAGTGCTGAGCACAAAAAGGCCTCTCAAAAATATTCCTAAATGAATGCATAAAGGATAAACATAAGAGTTTTGTCATTAGTTGGGCATAAACTATGGCCATATTTCTTTCTTGGGCCCAATACCTGCAAAATCTGAATGACGACAAGTGTAATGTCACAAGAGTCTCTTAATTACCCCAAACGTGACAGGAGCTAAATGCTTCTCAGTTTGAACTTTTAACCACTTTCTCTGTACCTTTAAATACTTCTCCAACTCCACGAAAATGGAAAATTAGGATATAAAACCAGCAATAGATTGTAAACTCCATGAAGACCAGGAACAATGCAACTGTTTTGCTTACTATTCTATCTCCAGCCACTAGGAAGAACTTTGCTGGTAGTAAATAATCAATAAACAATTTTTAATAAACAACCAGTGGAAAATGCCTTTCTTGGTAGATGTGGCAGTCAAGTGTGACAATAAGCCAAAATGCTGAACTCCTTTAAAATCCCCAGAGCTCCCTTTCTAAAGGAACTAGCTAGGTATAATATGAAGTTACTTTCCTTTGTTGACCCAACAGGGGCATATTTTTCAAAAATGTAGATACTTTCCTAAAGTAAGTTCAATGAAAGTTTCTGAGAAGTCTACAACAATTCTTTAGTTGATTTAGAACTCAGTATAAGATGCAACTATAAATTTTTCCATTTCCCCAATGAGCTGCAATCCATCAAAATTTCTAAAGCAGCCATTCATAAAAAAATAAATTAAAAAAAATTACTCATGGTGATTGGGAACTGGAAACACACCAGTTTCCAGTGTCACTTGAGAGCAGACATGTTCAGAAGTGATGACACTGGTTAAGCTTTTAAATGCTAATCTTATCTCTTTCCAATGCACTGGATGACTGTTCTCTACCTGTCATCTCTACAATAGGCAAAAAAAAAAAAAATCATCTGATTGAACGGAATGCTTTGTGCCATCCAGACTCATTCCTAGTTTGACTAAAGAATAAAATCAGCTACTTTTGCTACCTTTTCTTCAGAGTAATATGGACATAAGATTGCTGCTCTCCTCTCACATGACTAGTTTTCCTTTATCCCCATTTTCCACCATGACATCCATGAAGTTATGCTCAGCGTTCTCCATAATACCAGTATGTAGAAGGAGACTCCAAATTCAGTAGAGAAAAGAAGATATACAACAGTAATAAAAGGACAAGACTTTTTACAATCTATCAGGATGTGAGTACTGGCTTTTTATTAAAGAAAGATTCCGAGTTAACCATCTTCAAAGTAAATGTAAACTATTTTGTGTTCTGAAATTCTTCCTTGAAGACGACTCAGGTTTTGCTGAGGAATCAAATGGAGATGGAGGCATAAATGTAAACAGGGGGACTGTTTGGGGAGCAAAGAGATTCTCTCATCATATGGGAAAGAATGGGGACCTACTTCCCAGGAAATGAAGAGAGGACCTTGTGAGCAGTGGATCCACCTCAATGAAATTTAAAAGATATGTTGCAGCTGCTGTAAGATTTCAAAACCAAATCTGCACAAACTATTTTGCACATCTAATTCACTGCTGACTCTTGTCATGTAGTCTCCTCATTTATGGAGCTTCTGCTTGTAAACTGAGGCAAGAGGTAGCTAAAACTTGGAAAGCTGTATGGGTGCCAGGAATATTAACTTTTCAGTTCCACACCCAAACCAAGATTACCTGATCAACCAAAAAAAAAAAAAAAAAAAAAAAGGAAGGAAATAGGCCATGCTACAGGGTTGTATAACTTTAAAAACATCAGAACTTTGAAAACTAGGCATCAGAAGAGTATCCTGCAAATGAAAATTAAAGGACATAAAATCTCTGTAGTGCTACTTTAGAGCACTGTATTATAACCCAGGACTATTATTGCCTTGGTAGCTTCTGATCACAGATTAAATTTATGTCTTCTAACCACAAATGAAATTTGAAAATGTCATTTCTTGTTAATCCTACCAACTTTCTTCCGCCACATTTAAATATATCTTTAAACTGCTAAATACCTAAATCCGTGCTTAGAACGGTGGTAGACATTCAGAATGCCAATGGTAAAAGATTCAGTCAAAAATATACCTGGCACGATTCATTAACTCATAGTTCGGTTCAGAAAATCTTTATCAAGCTTTTGGTGCTGTGCCACCAGCGAGGGATACCAAATGAGGCAATTTACCCAGGTAGGCAGGTAAGTAAAAGAATAATTTCAATATGTTTAAAGTATACAGTTTTTTTTTATTGCTATAGGACTACAGGGAAAGGTCACTAAACAGAATGGGAGTGGGGGCAGGGAAGAAGGGCAAACAGACATTAGAAAGGGCTCCTGAGAAGAGGAACCTTCTCAGTTAGACAACTGAAGAGGCTGTCAGGGCCCCTGAGACTAAGGGCAGTGCGATGGGTATGTCACTGTGCCACCGTTCATAGTTAGCTGACACTGGAATGAAATTTACCATTTGGGGAGTGGCAGAGATAAGCACCAGCCAAATCACAGACCACCTGTATGATTGTTGAGGGTTTGGACTTTACCCTTCAGGAAACACAAAGTCAGTGGAGGATTTTAACCAAGGTAGTCAGATGGTCAGGCTTCCATTATAACTCTAGATTGTAGGAGTTAGACAGAATCTTTAAAATTACAGAAGCCGTAATTCGTTTTGTTGGATAATGAAAGGAACACCCTTGGAGGGACTAACCCATATACCAACACCACCTAGCTGAATTGAGAACATGGATCTCCTGTGGTGTTAGCACCTTGTTCTGACTTTCCTGCATTACCCCTCAAATGCGAGAAAACGAATTTTCAGGGAAAGATGCAAAATTAGGCCCCTTGGAAATTCAGCTCTTCTCAGTAATTTACAAATAGTATATGCCAGTGATTCTGTCTCATTTTCCTTTGGGCCTTAAAAGAATGAACTTAAACATTTTTTTTTCTTTTTCTCATTTAAAAGAGATTTCAATTCTTGATTTTACAGTCTTGGCTCAAGTTTGTGTGTTAGATCGTACTATGAACTGAACCCAAATTACTTCACACATTTCCACATTTCTGGGTTGGCAACTTGATTGCTAAGGTAGCAGCAGTCAAAGATTCAGTCAAGAAACCTCTAGAAAAAGCCTTTAAATTGTACAATGTCAGAAAACAGAAGCTGTTTTCTGTTTTTCACAAGTGCTTGAACAAGTCAGCACTCCATCAAAGAGAACATAACAGTTTAATGTTCTGTCAGGGAATGGAATGCTTGTTTACCTGAAGTAATGGACTGATAAAAGGAACTCGTGTCTGTCTGGATGGATACAAAACTTACTCGAAGATTAACCTGGACAATCAATCCCTTAAACTCTAAACACAATCACCCATAAGAAAATAAACCCTGAATTCGTAATGCAAACAGTCCCAAACTGTTGATCGTACACACATACTAAATTCGACACATCCCCCACCACTCAAAAAATAAGCTGAAAATTCGAAATGAACTTTGCTTGCTAACATTTACCTACGTTTCCTGGGTATCTGGCGTGGTACTAGCCTATCTCATGTACTGGTTTATTTAATCCTCACAACCACCTAAGGAGTTAGACACCTTTATAAATCTCATTTTACAAATGAGAAAATCAGAATGTAAGAAGAATTAAGTGACTTGAAGTAATCCAATCTGAAGAGGTGACTCCAAATCTGAGTCTGCAAAGCTATTAATGCATACTATATAAAGTAGTTTGAGGCTCATTTTGAAAGACATTAATAAACACAAAGCTTTCATGAATTTAGAAAGTTTAGAATTTTTTTCATCGCTAGAGGCTTAGAATGATAACCTACCCTAGGCCTGTGAATGGAACCTCCTGGTCTGTTGAGAACAGCTCTATCAATTACCTCTCAGTCTCTCCCAACTTGTGAGGCAGCCAAGACATGTGTCAGCATCCTTAGTTTCAAAGGCCCACGCTGACTGGGATCCAGGCCCTTCACTAATCTCAGTTCACGGTTACACAATCCCATTTCCCACAATCAGCCTTAATCTCCCTGGGCTTTTCAACGACCACAGGTTTTAAACTGTGATAGCCATCACACAAAAGCAGTAGACAGCCTGATTCATGCTGATCCACACAGTAAGACTCACTTACTGAACATTATCAGTTCTGGGCCAATTTCCATATATTATCTCATTTAATCTTTGTATTCTTCTGACTATGCACTATTACCCCATTAGACAAATGAGGGCATTGGGGCCTAGAGTAAGAAAGTAAATAATGTGCACATGGTCTTGGTGAATAGTAGAGCTGGGACTTAGGCCGCATTCTGTCTGACTCCAAAGTCCATGCTCCTTCAGGTGTCTGTGAGGTCAATGGGTCAAACACTTTGCACAAACATAATTTAGTGCTTAACAGTATAGCTGGAAAACATGTTTAGGGCTGAAAAATACTTTTTAATAATAGTAAAAAGTGACAATCACAAAGCAGATATACAACATATTATTTCTAGGTTAAAAAGGTAAAGAAGGGAGGGAACCAAAATAGGAGGGAGGGGTGAAAGGAGTAGGAAGGAAAGTGGGGGAGGGAGGGAGAGAGGAAAGCTGCAAAATATTATTAGTGCATTTTACAGAAGAGGAAATTAAGTTAAGAAAAGGTGAAGCAAAGTTAAGTAATTTGCCTAAGGTCTCTTGGTAAGCTACAGTCAAGAGCCAGAGGTAAACCTAGGTGCTTCTGACACAAAGGCCACGCTCTTTCCAGTCTCCCTTGACAAGAGGCTATATTTCTGTTAATGCAAAAAACGACTTCTCTTCCCAGAGAGGGAAAAGCAGGAACTCACTCACCGGTTCATGGGAAGGACTCATGTTTGGCTCCCTGAGATCTAGGTATAACATAGAGGTTAGGCATGCAGGCTCTGGCTGCAGGCGCCTGGCTCAGAAGCCAGCTCCACTGTGGATTCTCTCTGTGACCTTGGCACACGATAGAAAGAAGTAACTTTGCTCTAGGTAAACTATCTTGAGATTATAATTGTACACATTTAGCTCTTTTTCAGTTTTTGTTATAGCAGGGAATGAAAACAATCAAATTATTCAGGACTAAAATGAATTTAAAGCCCAAGTTATTTGGATAAATGGCTTCAGTTTTCCCTTCCATTGAGACAGTGGATACTTTCAATTAAAGTCACTTTAAAAAAGGAGTCATTGCCCGGCTGGCGTGGCTCAGTGGTTGAGCATCAACCTAGGATCCAGGAGATCGAGGTTCGATTCCCTGTCAGGGCACAGGTCCCCACTTCGGGCTCGATCCCCAGCAGGGGGAGTGCAGGAGGCAGCTGATCAATGACTGTAATCACTGATGCTTCTCTTTCCCCCTCTCCCTTCCTCTCTGAATTCAATAAAGTCATATTTTAAAAAAAAACTGTTAAAAAAAAGAGAAAGGAGTCATCACATTGATAAGCTTACCATTGTTTAATGCTAATGATAGCAGTGAACACTTTAGTATTTCCTATGTGCCAAGCACTGGACAAAGGGCTTTTTGTGGATTATTTCATTTAGTCTTCATAACCATCTTTCAGAAGCGTACTATCACTGTCCATGCTGTGTAGATGTGGAAACTGAGGCTGAGTTTTGCGCTGAGCCAACTGAAGGAGGCTGTCCAGCTGCAGGCTGCTTGGTCCACTGCACCTCTGCTGTCTCCATCGCCGGCATTCAGACGCTGCCAGGACTTTCAGCTAACACTTCTGTTTCCACTAAACTGATGAGTAAGTCCCATAGCGATGCTGCTGACAGGTGTGTTCCAATAGTCACTTGTTTAAAAAAACCGTAATGTCAAAGCAGAAAAATGAATCGCAGAGCAAAGGTCCTAACTTAAATGGCTGATAGTTTTAAAAACCAGACATAAGCATAAATATATCATTATTAGTTTTCTAATATGCTCACAGCCACTTAAAGTTGTCTTTGAAAACAGCATGAAAATAGGGTCAGAACCGATTGATTAAAGTGATCTCTGAAGCATCTATTTTTCTAGGAGTTTATTTTGAAACACAATTTTAAAATACTTTAAAACCTGCCCTCTTCCAACAAAAGTACAATTTTACTTGAAAGACATGAAGGTTTGGGCAGTAATTTTTAATTCCATAAAGTAAAATGGCACTTCTACAGTTTAAAGGGGCCTCCCTCAGCGCAGTCAGTAGCAGGCATTTCTAAACAAGTGACCAGGCCCGCTCTCCTTCAACAACCTCCTGGCTGGGACTGAGGAGCTGGGCCAGAAGCTACCTGTCACTCACCCAGAACCTCCACTTTCCTGCCTCAGTCTTCCCTAGATAAGACTAAAGCTTTGGCCTCCACGCACAAATTTTTTTACAACAGATCTCAGCTCTTCCGTTTACTTGCATTTTATTTTTCTTTTAATTTTGGGCAAGTGTTCTTAAACTCTCTGAACTTCAGGTTTCTTATTTGGTTAAAATAATGATATCAACAATAGCATTTACTTCATAACATTTTTTGTGCTAGAATCAAATGAGATGTACCTGTGCAGTTTGTGGCACGGTACCTCATCATGGTGAGTAATCAACAAATATGCATTAACTTATTAACTACTTTTATTTCCTTATTCAATAAGCTGCTTTCTCTTTTTAAGCTGCTTGTCTTTTGGCCTATTTTGTATAACTTTCCTTTCACAGGAAGGGGAGAAAGGTAAAGGAGATAAAATTGGAGGAAAAATGTGTTTAATTTGCTAAGAGTACTTATGAGTGTTAAAGAAGGCAGATAATATAAGTAAGGAAGTTAAGGTATTAATCCCTAAGGATTATTTTATTTATTCATGCAAAGGCAGGAATTGCTAACAATGAATTTATTTCTTACAGCATATGTATTTGCTGGAATATTTTTCACAATTCACTATTCTAGCAGAGAAGGTAATGATTATTTACTAGGTTCAAGTCATTGTGCTCTTAAACAATCTATCTCAATCAATACTACTAATAGGCAGTTATTTTTGTACCCATTTTAAAGATTGGGAAAGTAAAGTTCAGAGAGAAACACCTAGTGTCACACAGCTAGTCCTTGGCAGAATCAATACTACATTTGATCTATAGCTCAATCCAGTGTTTTCCGTTTTCTCACATGGCCTCCAGCTTTGCTTAGTAAATGCTATTGCATATTCATGGAAAATAATGCTGTAAATGGTGAACCAAGCAGCCTTTTCAATCATCAACCAAACACATTTGTGTGTTTAATAGAGACAGCACAGTAGTTAAAAATGTGACTTGTTTGGCCCTCGCCGGTGTGGCTCAGTTGGCTGGAACGTCGTCCCACACACCAAAAGGTGGAGGGTTGATTCCCAGTCAGCCCACATACCCAGGCTGGGGGTTTGAACCCTGGTCAAGGGACATGCAAGAGGCAGCTGATCAATGTTTCTCTCTCACAGTGATATACTGATGTTTCCCTCCCTCCCTCCCTCCCTCCCTTCCCCTTCCAATCAATAACCCCCCCTAAAATCAATAACAAATTTAGAAAAAATTGCCTTATTTTAAAAAAAAAGAAAAGAAAAAAGCTTCAAAAAATATATATATATGTACAGCACCTAACAACCCCAATCAGGCATTTACTCCTTCCACAGCACAGTGAGTATTTGATATGAGCCACTCTGCTAGGCAACTGGAATCATGAAGTTTTTTTGGCCAAATTCTATCACTGGCAGCTGTTTTGAATATCTGAATTGCATTTGCTTTTGATTCCATGTTCCTGTAAACAGAATTTGTATCTTTGAGGTACTGCACAAGCCACACTAGCACACTGTGGCTGTGCCAGCTAAATCTCTTTGGGTGTTATTCTTGGCGGTAAATACTTGGGAGTTGGCAGGGGAAAGACCTTATCTGAGTTTCCTCATCTGTGAAATGGGATTTTAAAAAAAATCATACCTACCCCCCAGGAGGAAAGTTCTAGCAATTAATTAATCTTGGAACTGTTTCCTACTGAGTGCCTTCTGGTATGATCTTATTAGTAGGGTGATTTGATTTTATAAAACAATGATGAAAACTCTTTAAAGTGGCTATACATTTAAATGTCAAAATTTGATACATACTATAGTAAGTTTCATTCCTTCAAGCTGAATCATTTGTGTGACATTTGTACAGAAGTAGAACAATAAATGGTCAAATGAGTTTGGGGTTTAAAAGTCTATTAAAATTGTTTATGAATAAAAGGATTCAAGTTTCAAATGGGGAGAAAAAAGGAAGTCCACTGTTTTCTAAGTATTGTTAAGATATAGAGTACTACGGCCATGGTACATTATAAAAAATATGTACTCAAGTTTTAAAAATACTTTCCTGGGCAAGGGTGAAGAATATGTTTTAATGTTTTAATTCATTGCAAAACAATGCAAGAATTAAATAAACCCTATTTTGTAGTGCTTTTGTACATAAAACTAATTTCATCCAATATTAAAAATATGCTACTAACCTCCCTTTCATTTTTCATGAATGTTTTCTAAGGCCTCTATTATCTCTGCATTCAGTGCCCATTTGGACCACCTGGAGGCAGAAAGCACAAGCCATGTACCCTATCTAACATGCAGAACGACCTGTGAGAGTCAATCCTCAGCTTAACAGAACACATCAGAGATTTCAGGGTAGGGCTAGCTGAACAGAGCAGCTTTCTAAATTGCCAGAGATCCAAAGTAAAGCAATCACAGAGGTTTTAGTTGGTCATCAAAAATAGAAATCCCTACCCAAATGGTGTGCTCAGTGGTTGAACACTGTCCCATGCACCAAGAGGTTGCCAGTTCGATTCCTAGTCAGGGCACAAGCCTGGATCGCAGGCTCATTCCCCAGTAGGGGGCATGCAGGAGGCAACAGATCGATGCTGATGCTTTTGTTTCTATCTCATCGATGTTTTTATCTTTCTCCCTCTCCCTAAAATCAATCATTTTTTTTTTTAAAAAAAGGAACTCTCTAATGTGTTTACTATTTCAGAAGCACTAAATTGTAGGTTTACATAGAGCCATAAATAATGATGTGTGACTGCTGAGGATTGTTCGGCAATCCTTGGGTTTTCAAGATCACATTAGAAATCATTTTATATGAAACACTTTTACCCTTCCTCTCTCCTCTTCATCTCAAGTTCAGCAGTGAATATAACTTTTAACAGCCATCTATATGGACAGCACATGCAAGGAGAGGAGCAAGGACTTTATAATGCAACCCATTTTCTCTGCAACACTCCGCTTGGAAATCAAGGAATCCACATGTTTTCACAAGGCAGGTGTCTAGAAAGGCATCGAGAAAGGGACTCCCGGTAAACGGCAGAAAACTCCGCACAAGGGGGTCCCTCACAATAGACAGCCACTCTTAAATTATAATTTTTAGAGGTGACCTGGTTTCCTCAAACACTCAAATACCCTTTAAGGCCACATTCTAAAACCAGTTATGAGATACACTTAAGTGGAAAGGCTGTTGACTTCAGAGATTTTATGTCCAGTTGAAAAAGAGGCAAAAGTTCTAAGCACCCCACGGTGCTTCTGTTCAGAAGATGAACTTCTGCTCCTGAAAGGGCAACAGAGTATGTGTAAACAAGACAAACACAAGGCCCCCTACCCTGCTGGGCTCTGACCTCCCAGGCCTGCAGCCTGCCACCCTGCGGTGGGGGTGGGTGCCCTTTCTGCCAAGGTGAAGGGGGCCGAGGCCTTCTTTTTCAAGTGAGCACTGACGATGCGTTTGCCCTTACTCTCACCTTTTGCTCCCTTTTGCATTGTCACCCTAGAGAGCAAAGGCATTCTTTGCAAGGCAACCGCCCAATTTTCTGTGTTCTGTGCACCCAGAACACAGAAAAGGCACCCGAAGTGCCCCCTAGTTAAGACCACATTCTAATCTACAGCACGCAAAGCACCAAGGCCACGGCTACACCTGCAAAGTCAAGTGCTGGATTCCTGCACCCAGATAACTGAACGCGCACGACTGCTGCCTTTTTCGCCGTCTGGATCGCTGCCTCAATGCTGAGCTTTGTTTCCGAGGGCAGCTCTCTGGGCTCTGCCTGTGCTTAGAGGAGAACAGCCTCACTGTCAATGTCACTGCTCAATTTTCTGAGGCATCCATGGTGTCTTGGCTGAAGGAGGGGTCCAGCTGATCCTTTAATAGTCTGTCAACAATGAGGAAAGGACTGTCATGGCTTCTGATTGCTAAGGAAAACCAGCTGCTGGCTACCGGGCTTGACCCAACTCTCAGCTGATGTCAGTTCTAGAGAAAAGCTGAGGAAAGGAACTGGTGAGAGGTGTTCCTGAGGAAGTACTGAGCCTGCAGAAGTCCTCAGCAAAGTGTCTTCCACAGGAATGGTCTTTCCCTGAGGCAGCAGGCCTGCTCCCTTCTCTCTGAGCCTGTGTTTTCAGCTGCAGACCCCTCCTTTTAACTGTCTTCTGAGGATTAACACTAGGGAGTGGTCCAGAATTCTACCTAAGATCCAGTGACTTGCCCAAGACTTGCAGAGACTCAGTGACTGCTGGCACTGGAGCAAGAGCCAAGCACAGGACCCATTCTTCCAATGCTCCCCACTAATGCCCTTTCTGCTTCATGGTCAGATTCCCTCCATCTCTGAGGCCTGCACACAGATACTGGAGGCTGCAGGAGTAGACGAGACTAGCAAGCACAGGGAGGCTTCCGTTACCTCTGTTAGCCTGCCTCCTCTGGCCCTCGGACTTTGCCTTATGACCCTTCCTCACTTATTTAAAGATCAGAAGAGAGAAAGTAAAGATCCTCCTCAACAATGGATATTGCTAACATAGGAAAGTGTAAATACCATTCTCGTTAGAGAGAAATACCAAGTAGCAGGTGAAATGGCTAAAAGCAGAACAGTCTAAATTTAAATCTCCTTCATTTCTCCCCACTGGCTGGTTCATAATCATAAAGCAATGGTTATAATTTGTATTTACACCAAAGCAATGGCTACATAAGTCTCAGAACCAAAGGAAGCTTAAATGCCAGCTGATTCAAACCTCTATTTTACTAGTACCTTCAAAATTTTAGAACTGGAAGACACTTAGAAATCACCTAGTCCCATTTTCTCATTTTACAGCTGAGGAAACAGGTTCGGAGAGATTCAAATCCCTTCCCAAAGTCATACAACTTAGGCCTAATAAAAGAACTCCATCCCCTAATACCCAAGTCAAGTGGCAGCCTAGAAAAACAATAAAATTTAGCCAAAAGACAAAGAGAGCAACATAAAGATGACACACGTTGAGATCTTAAAAAAGAACCATGAGGCCTAATTATAAGAAAATCACCCCGCACCACCTTTTGAAAGGGCCTCCCTTTTTTTCCTTCTGGACAGAGGAAATAGGTAGAGATGTGTTAATAACAATTCTCTCCAACTCCCAGACCCTGTAAACAGTTCTTCCCGTGCCAATAGTTAAGTACAAAGGAAAAAACATTTTGCGGTGTTTAAAAATCAGTAAGGATACAATGGTCTCTAGGAGACAAAGTCTATACAAAATAACTTTGAAAACAGCCTATATTACAAAAGCATCCCGGTGTTGCCTCAATTTGTTTCATAAGTGTTCTGACTGCACAGGTGATTTACACCCAAAAACAGTCCCCTGCAGCTGCTGGATTCGTGTACTAGAAACAAAAAGATAAAAGATCACTCCAAAGATTGATTTACATCCAAATGCCTTAGCCTAATTTACAAAAGGGAACATTAAGGTAATCAAGAAAAGAAAACCAAAATCTCCCAAACTTGCATAATAGATAAAAACGGTCACTGCACATTGCCTGGGAAAGACAAAAAGGACACCCTGCAGAAATGAATGCACGGCCTCGCGCAGAAGAGCAAGGGTAAGGACACCAGGGGTAGGAAGCGAAGGGTCTGCTTAAAGTAAAATAAGCCCTCAGCACCATACAAGGGGAATTGGAAAGCAAGAGGGTGGAAATATGGAAGCGAATCAGAGATGGTGATAATATTTCCATTCCTATTTTCAATTCTAACTCTCTCATTCATTTTCACTTTTAAAGAAACACTTGAAAGAATTTAACATCCCTCACATGCCACACATAGCCTTTGTTTTCATACAGTCCTAGTTTGATGTGTGTTAATTATAGTCTATAAACAGATTATCAGCCTGGAATGGGTGACACTAAATCCACAGATTCAGATTTGTGAAAACGTGGTCTCTCTGCTTCACTGGCTAAGCATCATTTACCTGCAATAGCCAGTTTTCGCTGGGTTGTTAAATTAACCAGCAGGCAATTCTCTTCTCAGGAACAATAAATTCAGACTGTAACTACAGTGAGCCACTGTGCTGGGATAAAGACATATATAAAATCTTGTTAAATCTTTACAACCACCATGTGAGAAAACTCTTTATGATTATTTTATAACCATCAGACAGATTACAAAATGGAATTCCCAAGAAGTTTAACCACTTATTTGCCTAAGGCCATTTGTCTCACCAGTGGTAAAACAGGAATTAGAATCTAAGTCTTCAAAAGCTAGAGCCTAGCTAGGATCTTCCCACTACATCAGAGGTGCTCCCTAGACATGGGGGGGAAGGGCATGCATAAAACCTCCAATAGTCAGACTAGCCATTGGGGCAGGGATTTTTTTTTTTTTTCATTTTACTCCTGGTGATGGGAAGATTTCAATCACCTATGATTCGAGAACAAATGTGACTCACAATTTGCTATGTTCAAATCAGCAGTTAGACATTAAAAAAATTTAGCAATTTTAATTGGTTTGGCTCAGGCCTTCAGATTTCCATATGGTTATTTTCCATGTTTTATGTTAAAAGTAATTGACTTAGCACTTTAGTTTTAAAATCTTGGCAGAATGTATCAATTAAAAGCTACACAAAATAGAATTATTCCAAGCACACATTCCAAATTGAGTGATTTTAAGGATACGGTGAAAAAATGCTCTTTTCAGAAATGTTTTTCTTCTACAAACTTGTATTATCACCCAAGTGACAAACTACAGACAGACAAAAGAGAGATGTTTTCTTGGAACAACAAAAGCTAGCGAGCATTCTATTTGTTTCTCTGAGAACTAATGTATGTCTAAAATGGCCTTTTCTACACTGTTTGCAAGATAACGCTTTTCTTAATATTTTAAAAAGCTGACAGCAATAACAAAAACTCTCACAAACCATCTCAAAACTAAAATGTAAGTACATCAATAAATAGGGCACCAGGTCCATTAATTGATAGCACTTTTTAAAATGGTATTGCAAAACACGCTGCCCAGTTGTTATTTAACATAACAGTATATCAGAATAGTACATTGAAATAAATGATTATTCATGGCAATAGATGTTCTTTCTGAACCTAAGCCACAATTCCTGTCAAACTGTAAAACTACAAAATATTAATAAAATGCAATCAGAAATCTGAAAAATGCAAAATGCATTCATTTCTGTAGACTTGTGGTCACGTTTATTGTTACAATTGCTTCTCACTGCTATTATCCATGTGATTATTTATTTAATGCTAAAGTCCATCAAACATGCTAAATAAATGAAAGAATCATTTATCAAACCCCAATTGGTTGTTGATGGATTTTTCACACTTATTTAGCTTAACTGAAAGGCCAGAACGTCTGGTGCACCCATGATTCTTGGAGAGCTGCATAATTCAAATTAAAGTTTACTATTATTATTATTATTAAATTCTAGTTTTACATCTTGGGTAGTGGGAGAGCACAAAACTGTTTGCCTTAGAATAGAACTTTGCTATTGAGGCCATCTTTATAAATGACCGTTTAAACTATTGATTTAATAGACATTCCTCACTGGCAAGGATAACATTAGATTCTGTAGAACAATTCATCTTCTTAATCTCTGATTTCCTTATGCTACTCCATCCACACAGGGTTGCACAGAAAATTTAAGATTAGAAAATTTAGCAATATGAACCAGGATGTAATCCCCCTCCCCTATTTCCACGGATTATTTTATTGATTTCATGCTGTTTCCAGTGTTCCCCTTTTCAGTGGCAAGAATGTGGAACTGCTAGAAGTATCCTTAAAGGAAACCTTGAAGGTCATTAGATCCCAGGCAATGAATGTCTTCATTCAGCAAGGGCACTGCCTTCCTATGCCTGCAAGTCCTTTAACATCGGCAAGTTCCCCCAAAGGGCTTGCACTTTAACTTGGTCTGAGCAGGTCACATTTCTAAAATACTTAGCTGTCTCAAATGTCCCTGGTCCGAAGCACTGAGTCACTAACACCATCGAGTTTCAGGCTTGATGGACCTCTTTCTAGTTTTCAATGGAATTATTCCATGTAATCAGATTTACACTGCCATTTAATCAAAGTCAGAAAGGAGATTACAGAGCTCACCTGTGTTTCGTAAAGCAAGGGTGCAAGGATCATCAATCCCACTGACACTCAAAGTGACATGATAGTATGTCGCCCTCCTTTGGAGTGTTGGTCATTAACCTGATCTGTCTCCACTGCCCTTGTTTAAACAGGTTTAGGCTCTTTTTCTGAACTAGTAGAGATTCCCCCACCCAGATCTCACCACTACCATTCATGTGAGCAGCCACGACTATAACAGGAATTGGCTCCGCACCCTTCCTTACCAATCCTGCAAAGCAGAAAACCTGTGCAAATCAAGAAATTACATTGTAACTTCTCTTGCGTTCCCAGGCTTTAACCCTGGCATTTCAACAGCACACTGTGGGGATCCCAGGTGTGGCCTTCAATGCTCTGCGCTTAAGCCAACCTGCTTGCAAGGGAGGAATGTGCCCTCTCCCCCCCTCTCCCCTAAGGCTGCTGCCCTAGAAGCCGCACAAACCTTTCTACCAGGCAATGTCCCTTCCCCCTGCCCTTTCCCGCACCGGTGCAACGGGCTGCAGGCTTCCTTATGCCTTCTGGATGTATTTCCCAAGCCTGGCCATCTATTTAAAATATGACACGAAGCAGGGCATTTAATACAGCATCTTCCGCACATTGATGCCTTCATTCTTCACTGACGATTTGTACACACCCCTAATCTCCCTTTTCCCCCCAACACTTCTACCCCTTCCAGGCATTTCGGGAGTTGCAATCTCCGATAGAGCCTCTGGGGGGTGAAAGGGCAGCTTTACCCAACCCGGGGCAGATACTCACAACAATTCCAAAGGGGAGAAGTGAGAAGAGGTAAAACGGCCGCGGTGGAAAGAACTGCGGATAGCAGTACCGAGGGGGCCCTTTCTAAATGACAAGCCACATATCTGCTTCAAGAAAAAAAGAAAAATCTAATTGTACCCCTGGGCGGTGCTTTACCCAGTGTTTAAGTGTATAATGCACAATTTAGCAGCGCTGAGAATTACCTCAAAAACTATCATTAGAGGTGCCCATTAAAAAAAAAGAAAGAAACTTTCTCTCCTATAATGAAAGAAGGTGAGTGCGATGTGGAGGTACTACCCCCCCTAGAGCTCTCTGCAGAGCTCCCCCCGAGCTGCAAACCCTGCAAATGCTCCGGGAGCCAAGTTTCCGCGGCGGGCGGGCAGGTTCCCTGCCCCGGGGGCGCTGCTACTAAGGAACTCAGGGTCGGCGTCGCTCCCGCGGTTGCACTCGGGTCCCCGCGAGCCCCACGCCCACCTGGGGCTGCACGCAAATCTGGGTGCGAGAGCGAGCGAGCGAGCCCGCGTGGCGTACGGGGAGCTGTTTTGTAATCTCCGGGAACCCGAGGGAACATGTCTCCCGTGCAAAAACGTGCCTTTCCAGGATAACTGAAACTCTCCGACCGGAGAGCAGCTCCTTCCTCCTTACGGGAACTGCGGCTCCCTACTGACAGCTCCAAACTTAACGGCCGCGGCGGCAAACTTGGCACGGGCTCCGTCTCATCACTCCCCCTCCCGCTCTCCCCGGCTCACCCGGGCCGGCGGCTCCTGCTCGCACGCCACGCCTGCCTCCCCCGCACCTTCCCGGCGGGCCCGGCCAGCACAGACCCGCACGCCCCGGGGACGCAGCTAGTGCCGGGACGCGCCGGCCTCCGGGCGCGATTTTCTTGGAGAGCCCGCGAGCACCCGGGGGAGCCCTACTCACTTGTGTCTTCTTCATAAGGAAAGGCAGCGCTGTGATCCAGCCCAGGCAGCGGTGTGGCGACTCCGTTTAGCTGTTCTGGAGCTCCAGCATATTGCACCAGCAGCGGCTGCAGATAGTCCACGCATTGGGTAGCCCGAGCGCAGCGCCCTCTCCACGGCCCGTGCTCCCCGCGGCGCTCCCGGTCCCGGCGCAAGGCGGCGAATGAAGCCCCGGCCGGCGCGCCGCCAGCACTTTTATAGAGCTCCCTCCCGCCTGCTCCGGACACGCCTCCTTCCCTTCCGGAGCCCCGGGGGGGCGAGTCCGCGCGCTGGCGCGGGGGGAGGCCACGGAGGGCGGTCAGAGCCCCGTGGAAAGTTGCATAGATCAGGCCAAGCGCGTCCCCTCGCCTGGGGGCCCCGGACGCGCACCGGCAGGAAGCCTGGAGGGCGCACGGGCGGGGCGAAGCCTCCCCACCTGCAGCCGCCGCGGGCGCTGCGCGCGAGTCGGGCCGGTCCCCTCGCGGCGTCTCGGCTCTTCGGGGGCTCACCTGGCGCCGCCCCGCAGACAATACACCTCGCGCGCTGGCGGCGGCTCGGAGCTCCCTCGTTTATGCAGAGGTGGTTCCGGAGAGGACTCCACCAGGAGCCTCGCACATAATTCACTCCACCCGCTTTGGAGAATTTCTTTTAAAGGGGGCTTAATTAGAACTTAGACCATTATCTTGCCCTTCGATTTTTTTGTTTTTTTTTTTTTAACGAGCACTTTAGTGAACACATATTTAATATTTAAAAGAATTGCTCACTCAGGGTTAAGTATTGCTGAGGGAGATGCTATTTTCAGAAGGGTTCACTGTGCTTCTTTAGGAATTAAGATTGAAAGGAAGAGAGATTAACTGTGCAGGTGGCAGACACAGCAAGTGTTCTGAAAACTACTTTTTGTTAGAGAAGTTTTTGAAGTCAGAAAGATAACGCAACAATAATAATAATAGCGAACACCATTATGTGATGCACTTAATTACATGCCAGCCGCCAGGCTAAGGACTTTATATAGATTATCTAATTAATCTTTTCCCCAAGGTATTGTATAGGTCCTA
Source organism: Miniopterus schreibersii (assembly GCF_964146895.1). Classification (NCBI taxonomy): domain Eukaryota; kingdom Metazoa; phylum Chordata; class Mammalia; order Chiroptera; family Miniopteridae; genus Miniopterus; species Miniopterus schreibersii. The sequence continues at coordinate 113,920,210 of NC_138102.1, read as the reverse complement.
TCGTTTTTATTCCCATTTTATAGATGATGAAACGGAGGCTTACAGAGGTCAGTTTTCCCGAACCACAGCTAGTACATGGCAGAGCTTGTTTTGAATTCAGTGCCCTGGCTCTACAGCCTTAAAATAAAAATACATAAAACAAATATTTTATTGATGCTCCAAAACTCTTTTATATTTTTCTTTAACTAGAGACGATTAAAAAAAGCATTTTTATTATATTTTAAAAGAAAATGTTAAGTGGACATTAGCATCAATAATATGTAAATTTAGAAATTAGCCATTTTAATGAGAAGAATTCCAAGTTTGCCTTAATTAGTTCAGTGAGCCTTTGTTTAAAAGGAATGAGCCAAACCTGTAACTGCGAGAGAACAAGAAACTAGGCAAAATTTGAAGCTCAATCTGTTCGTTTTCTACTGCTGCTGTAACCAATAACCATAAACTTAATGGCTTACCACAACACAAACTTACTATTTTACAGTTTGGAGGCCAGAAGGCTAAGATGAGTCTCCCTGGGCTAAATATTGGCAGGGCTAAGTTCCTTGTAGAAGCCCTAGGAGAAAGCCCCTTCTCTTGCCTTTTCTGGCTTTTGAAGCTGCCTGCTTCTTTAGCTCATAGCCTCCGTCACTGTCCAAGTCTGTAATGGGGAGCTCGGCCTTCCTCACATCAAACCATTTGAACCTTCCTTGCACCTCTCTCTTCTACTTCTAAGCCCCTTGAGATTCCATTGGGCCCACCTGGGTCATCCAGGATCATTTTCCCATTTTAGTCAGCTGATTAGCAACATCGATTCCATCTGGGATCTTAATTCCCCTGGGCCACATGACATAGCATATTCAGAGGTTCCAGGGGTTAGGATGTTGATGCCTTTGGGGGGCCATCCCTCAGTCTACCACACTCAGAAGCAAATCAGTTTGGAGGGAACATGGAGGGGAAATGAAGACTAGGTATGTCACTGTGCAAACTTCAGAGGCTTCACTCCATGTGGCTCTGGAGCTCCCAGCTAGAAGACTACCTCCATAGTTAGGAAAATAATTGTTTGAGTAAAGGATCGCCAGAAAGGTTTAAAATATTAAATAATTGCTTTTACTTTTAACCGAAATGGAACTGCAGGCCGTTTTAAGCGGAATTGGAAAGAAGTCTGAAAACAGAAGCAAGTGTGACAGCACTGGACAGTTAACACAGCCAGGTTTTAGGAGTAATTTTACTCTGCCAGAGTTTCCAAACAGTTGAGTATATATTTATGCACAAAGGAGCTACACTTCTGAAATGTCTCATATGGTCTAATAGAAAGGGAAGAGTTTGAGGAGAATCTATTTCAGATTCTGTTGCAGGCTCTATGACCTTGCCTCAAGTCCAAGGTTTTAGCAGTGTGGCATGCGAACTGTACACGTTCCCAAGGTGATTTTAGGTGGGTCACAGATAAATGTTTTTGTTTATTTTATTAAATGAATATAAATTAAAATGTATACTATATAATATATATATGTATATCACATCAAACAGATGATTCCAATTTGACTGTTTCTTAGAAAAGGTTTGAAGGGTCAATTTAAAGTCAGTTTAATGTGTAACATTAAATAAATAACTAGTGCTAAAGGAGGGTGTATATGACAAAAACCATGAAGTTGGTAGAATTGCTGAAGCTTGGGAAACATCAATCTAACCATACTAATTTTATGAAATCAATAGGATGGAATGGCCTAATAAGTTATATGAGGTTTAAAGAAACGAGGGGGTAGACCTACCAGAAATTAAGTTTAATTTATTTTCATTCAACTCAGTAATTCATCTCAATACTCAGTATATTCATCTCCTACAGTGCGCTCTCCCTCTCTTCTCTCCCTCCCTCCTTCCCCTCTTTTCCCTCTCAGTTCTCTGTCTCACCCTCCCACCTCCGTTAATATCACCACTGGCTTTCTCATCCATAACTCTGTATCTTTTGTTTCTTTCATACTGCTGTGCTACAGTTGCTACATGATCATGTTACTTGAAATCAAGTCAAGAGAATAAAAAAACATTTCAAAGGGATTAAAAAGAGTTAGAATGCAAATCAATGATAGTAGGAAAGCTCATAGGAAGGTCAGAAGTGGGTCAGGAAGACAGATTTCTCTTTAAGGTAGGCCTTTGAGGGGAGACATGGGCCAGAATGCAGTTCCTTAGCAGAAAAAAGAAAACAGGAGGTACTTAAAAGTGAACAAGAGCAGAGCTATGGCCCAAGTGAATAAGGAGCACGGGGAATTTTTTCTTTTAGAAAGAGTAGGCCCCCATTTTAGGGTACAGAGTTCAACATTTGATACAGTGGAAAGAAAGTCTCTACATGACTGTCTAGTCTTTCCTTGCATGCTTTCAACGCTAGCTGGTCCACCATGGTGGTGTTGTTGTTGTTGTTTTTAAATCAACCTAATTGTTGAATAGCTTTTTAAAACAAGCTTTAACATTTGTTGCTGTTAAGAAACAGGTTTTATTTAGTAAATAAATCTTCTCAGTCTTGCTTTGTGCAACATGAAACATCTTCTTCCTTCACCACTTTGTGGCTGCCCTTTGTAGCAACACAGGTGGTTTCAGGACCCTTTTTTAAAAAGTGGCACCCCAAACTAAAGCCCATGTTGTCTGACTAGGCCAGACCAGAGGGAGGCCATCCATTCTCATGCCTGGGGGAGGCAGAAAAGGAGAAGGAGCCCCACTGGTGTTGCCCAGTGGTTAGAGCATTGGCCTGCAGACCAAAGGGTCCTGGCTTTGATTCCAGCCAGGGGCAGGTACTTCAGTTGCAGGCTCCACCCCGGGGCTGCAGGCTCCATCCCAGCCTCAGGTCAGGGTGCATGTGGGAGGCAACCAATTGATGTGTGTGTCTCTTTTTCCCCCTTCTGTTGTCTCTGAAAAGCAATGGAAAAAATATCCTTGGGTAAGAATTTTTTAAAAAAATCAATAAAAATTTTAAAAAAAGAAAATGAGAAGGAGAACAAGCATGCTTTGATTATTAACTCCTCGGCTCCAACCTGGTAGCTTACCATTGCTCTTGGGATAAAGAAAGAAATACCTTAGGAAAGGCTTCAAGACTCCCAGGGTCTGGCCCCTTGCTGCCTCTCCAGAGTCACTCACGCTGTGTCTCCCTGCTCCAGGGACAAGGGCCTTCGTTCTGTTCCTTGCAATTCCCTCCCATTTCAGAGCCTTCTGTACCCTTCCTTCTGCCTCTGCTTAGACCATTTTGCTCAACCCTCTCCTCTTTGCCTAGTAAATCTCTTCTCATTCTTTAGATTTCAACCAGTATTCCATATATTCCCTTCCTCAAGCAGCCTTTCTCTAACCTATGGTTCAATCAACTCATTATAATAAACACAAGTAGGAATTCCCTCTCTTGTAGTACTTACAAAACAGTTTCTGTTTGACATTTCTTTGTGTGATAATTTGATTAAAGCCACTGACTAAGATGCTTCTCACTCATTATTTTATCTTCAGTGTCTAGTACAGTGAGCAGAACACAGGGAATCTCTTAAATATTTTTCTAATTAGGTCACTGATGCCAGACATGAGCCAGGAATTGGGCTAGGCTTCGCTTATACTATGTCACTAACCTCTCTCAACAGTCATGTGAGATAATTTTTCTATTTGATAAATAGGAAAACTGAGGACCAACAAGGTAAAGTTATTTATTTAAGTTCCCTCAATGAGTAAATGGAAAAATCATGATCTAATCCAGGCATATGGGCTATGGTTAGGACTCTTTATCTGCCTGTTGTTCCTCCTCTGCTACCAGGACCCCACTTTCTTTTGTAGAATTCACACTGGACTCTATGTCTTTCAGGAGGGTTTGTCATTCACAAGGTTCTGTTCCCCTCACACCCCCAACTCTAAGGGTGGGTTTAGGACCTGGGTGCATCCAGTCATCTGGTTGGTGAGGTACAGGGACATCACCCAAGGTGCGCCAGTCAGAATCCACTGTGGGATTCATCTGCTTAAGTTAATTGGAAAGATTACCTCTTTCCTATGGCATTCCCAAGCTACAAAAACATGAAGCTTCTTTTATCTTATAGGTGTGTGGTTTTAGCATCCTTAAAAATGATGAAGGACATCAATCCACAGAGTTTTCTTCGGATAGCCCAAATTTTCTAGTATTCAGGGGACACTGTCAAATCCATTTGTTTAGTTCAGTTGCTTTTAAATTACAGAATAAAGATAGCAAATATTGGCAAGGATGGTAAATACTTGAATTATTGGTAGTCAGCCTTCCTTTGCATTTATACTGTGCCTACAAAGTAATCAGAGGTCCAATTAAAAATCAACAGTAAGTAATTATATTCCTGAAGAAAGCTGAGCCTGTATAATACCCAATCAGAGATACTTTTTTACTCTTTTGTGAAATTCTAGAAATGTTCATAATATTAACTCAGAAGGTTCTATTTAGTACTATAAATAAATATTGATCATACATCAGATAGAATTTGATTGCCAAAAAAAAGAAAAAAAAAAAGAATTAGTGTTCCATGGAGATAATTATAATACAGATCATTATATTCCATGTCTATCAAATAATCAAGAAGGTATGAGCCATCATGACCCAATGACATGTAAGATTATATATATAAAAAAAAAATTCTAAAGGAATAAACTTACTTAAACAATTTAGGAAGAACTTGAGTGAAAAGAAATCCAGTGGCATTTAGACAGGAAATCTTCTGTTATATTTAAAACTATTCACTTGACTTTGCAGAAATAAGTCATATTGCATATTCATTAATTAATTCATTTTACAGATATATTTGAATACCTCCAGATGATGTTGATAGTTTCCTCTAAAACGTATTTATCCTACCATCACTGCCCCGGTTCAGAGTCTCATGAACCTCACTGAATGATCTCAGCCAGCTCTCCAGGGGTCCCCCTGCCTCCCGCCTGCTCTTACTCCAGCACATTTCATCACCCCTGCTGGCGCTGCAGGAGTGCCTGTAAAAACCTAGACACACCACCTCACTAACTGAAACATGGATTTTGATTCTTGGTATGAAGAAATGAAGTCCAAAGCTCCTCACAGTCTGGCCACAACATTTATTGTTCCCTAGACTCATCTATTGTAAGGCCGCTTCCTTCCCACTAGCTGTGCTGGGCTTCTCACCATTCTCCCTGATGCCTTTGTTCCTGTGCTCAGCATATTTTTTAGCATGAAGTAGCTTTTCCTTTATTTTCTGCCTGAAATCTCCTTGTCATCATTCAAATCCTGGTTCAGATAACACTTCCCCTTTGAAGCAAATAATTATTCATTCCTCACAACCTTAATTAGGTTTACAGTTAATGGGAAAATTAATTTATAATACACGAGCCCTCGCTCAGCGAAGGAAAGGGGAACTTTGCTCAAACTGTGCTGAGTGAAAGAATGAAAGCAACTGTGGGAATTTAATGGGAGCGTTCCAGAGGGAGAACATGCACGTAGGGCTTGACAGAAGTTACCTATGTTTTCATGTTGTTGTTTTTCCTACTAAAAGTTAATAAGAATATTTTGACTCAAAATGTATTTTTTAATAAAAAGTTATAATTTTTCCATTTAACTTACGTAAACACATTTTATTATGTCTTCCTAAGCCTTAGAGATTTCAGAAAGTTATTTCACAACACGTACGTTTTAAAACTAGAAAATAATTTTGATAGTATGTAGTTTACACAATTAATCCATAGGTGAAACTGAGGCCACACGGGGGCTAATTTGAGTGAGGAGTAGAACTCACATTTCCAGAACTGATTTATGGAAGTTTCCGGAAAGTCCAGAAGCACCACTTCCAAGGAATCAAGGTCAAAGAGTAAACATTCCAGCCTTGTTTATAGTAAAGAGTGATTTATTATTAATAGGTGACGCCTTTAGAAGTATCCAGACAAGAATTTCTAGAAAAAGACAAGAGGTAGGATTGATTTTTCAAATGATATATATTTTGGGGGAGTTATCTTTTTTAATTTTATAGTCTCAGAATACAGGAGACTAGAATTATAGCTTAGATGCTCAAATAACATGAAATAACACAATTTTCTATGTTTTACCAAGGATCCCTCTTCTTCATGGCATTTGAAAAACATATTACCTAACTGTACCTTTTGCATATTTGTCCTGGTTGCGGCTTTCTTATGTAGCTCATAACTTTTATGTGTATTAGATAAAGCAGTTTCGGTTGGTGTTTTCGGCAATGATATTATTCTCTTCAGTAGTCTGATTTTAAAAGTGATTTGTGACCTCAACTGTGGCAATGTTCTTTTTTATATTCTGCTTTTCAAATGCATGCTCTCGAATGAATCATTTAAATGAGAAGTTTCTAGAGCATGGTTTATTTCCTAATTGACAAGTTCTCTATAGCTCTTGAATGGCGCCATTAATAGAGTGTAGAGACAGACAGATATACTATTTTGTAAAGCTCTGTCACAGAAGTAATGCGACTTCCCTGGCTATCTCTTCTACAAAAATTTTAAACAGGGGATGGCACAGCAGCTGTCACCTATTTGGCACTTTCTTCTTTCTTTTTTTTTGGGGGGTGGTGGGTGATAAAGAATAGATTTGACATTTAAGGCAGCTAGGAACCAAATAACTTCATATTGTGGATTCTGCAATCTGAAATAAGCATTGTAGCTACTTTTTTTTTTTTTTTTTTGTGCATGTGCAACTTGTTTAGACAAGTAGCAGATTTTTCGTGTCTCCCTTCAGCGTCATCAGGCCACTTATCAGGCTTGGATAAGAGACATTTGTTAACAATGTACCTCATTGTCAGTGTTTTCCTTCTTCTAGGAACTGTTTGCTATGACTCCATCTTGACCAGTTTTTAACCTATTCTTGAGGGAAGGCCTTGAGGGAAGAGTTGGTTTTCAAAATTTAGAGATCCAAACAATATGGTTAGTAAGTCCTAGGCATTGTTATCGACAGACACATACATCATCCACCCTTACCCAGCTCCCTTTATTCCTTTTTCACTCAAAGATGTCATTCCATGCTGCGGAGGCTCCCATGACAAATCCAAGATACCAGCTTTCTCATTCTGAAGACACCACCCAAGGTGAGACAGATGAAAACAAAATGATCATTGTCATAACCATTGATTTTTAAATATTTATTTTCTTTGTCATTTATAAATGATACATATTTAAACTGGATTATTGCTATGATATCTTCATTGACCTTAAAATATGCAGTGTGGTATTATGTGTGTGATATTTGACGAAGGGTGCATTCAGGTGCTGTGAGCTTTCTACTCAAGAGTTTCAGCCCAGGGCTGACCAGCTGGCTTCCTCACTGGAAGTTCCCTGCTCGAGAGGATACTAATCCATGCACTTCTATTATTCATATCTATGCTATCCAAATCTAGCTTATTCAGAAGTGTTGGAAATAGGTTAGAAATACAAATGTTAGGTATTATTCATTAACAGTATATTATATGGCAAAATAATAATTATTTAAAAAAATGTTTTTATTGATTTCAGAGAGAAGAAGGGAGAGGGAGAGAGAGATAGAAACATCAGTGATGAATCATTGACTGGCTGCCTCCTGCATGCCTCCTACTGGTGATCTGGAGATGAGCCCGAAACTCAGATGTGTCCTGACCGGGAATCGAACTGTGATCTCCTGTTTCATGGGTCGACACTTAACCACTGGGCCATCCCTGACAGACGGCAAAATAATTTTTTAGAGGAGAAAATGGTAACTTATTGAGCAACATTGTTAATGTAAGAAGAAAACTCTCTTTGGTAAAATTAAAACTCTTCAGAATATAGGAATTGACTAAAATTGTTTTAGAGACAAAGACATGAACACAGTATAAAAATTCAAGAAGGACTGAAACCTGTAGCAGTAGGAATGATGTGTGAGAGTTGAGCCCATTGCTGTGGGAAGATTTCTAATGTGTTGGTTTTGAGTAAATATTTTATGGAAGATGCTAAAGGGAGCACTTAACTGTACCAAGAGCTGGAAATTTATCAAGCTTTAAAGAGTACTATGTATCAACAGAGCTGTGTCTATGTATCACTCTATTGATCTATATGTGTTGCAGAATTTGGTCCATGATTTGATTTGCTTTTCAATATGATCTGAAGCTATATAATCTACCACAAAGAACCTAAGAGTTGTACATGTTAAATTGGCTTGAGGTCAGTTCATAATTGTTCATGGAGATCTTACACAGTGCTAAGTACTTCGAGTATATTATTTAATGTTTATAGTAACCTATACAACAATCCTCACAATGCTCCTTACACAACTGTTAGTGTTTGTTTTTGTTTTTAGTAAACTATCTATGCATCGGGTGATGCTAGTCATTGTCATTATTTAAAGAAAGAAAAGCAAGGTGATCACATCCATCTATGAGGTGAGTACAATCACCTTGTTTTACAGATGAAGAAACTAAACCACAGGGTAGTTAAGTGGCTACTCAAGGTCACAGAGGTAGAAAGTGGCAAATCTTGGATTCAACCTGTGCCTGGGTGACTCTGAAAGCCCATCCTTCTAATCACAATGTTTTATGCATCCCTTAACGATTCTTGTTAAATAGAAGAATTTATGGGCTAAGAAGTGAGTTGAATATTTTTTATAATACAATATTTATGTTGCAGAGTTTTCTTATGTGGTTGAAAGGTAGAAAATAACTTGTCAAGTCATGAGGCATGCTGGGTAGCTATCGGGGCTATAGGATAATTAGACACCTTTCAAAGCAGTACTCTCAGCGTGGAAAATGTCCTTAAGGACTTTGATTCAAATGACTGATTTCAGGACAATGAAGGGCTCAGAAAGGAGAACAAGGTTCTTTTATGAAGAGCAAAGGAAATAGTTAGGCTAGCACTGAGTCTTTTCAGGGCAAACATTGGAAGCTGAAGATTATCTCTGCTGATTTTCCCCCTAATCCCCGTTATTGGGTTTCTGGTTACTCGACCTTAGCGTAGTTTGTACAATATCATCTCTGTAACCTTTGTGTTTGTAGGTTTATCTTGATCAACTATCAGTGCAAAGTGAGAAGCTGCCTTTCATCTGATTTCCAATGGTGCTAACTAGAGAAAAAGAAACGAAAAAGTTTTCATTGAGCAGAAATAAAGTAGTCGAGGTATAAAGCCCCGACAGTGAGCCTAAAGGGGGCGTTTGAAGAAGGGAGCCTTCCTAGGGAGAAGGTTCACTAAAGAAGAGTGACACCATAGGACACTGCGAACAAAGGGGGTTCTCTAGAATCTTGATTATTTGCAGTGGAACAAAGTTTTCCGACTTCAATAAAGAGTTTTTGTCAATTCATCCTTATGCTGAAACCGGTCTCTTAAATCTAATGCATCAAAGATCTGGCATTGTTAAGGAAGATAATCCTTGAACCCCCAGCAATATAAAGGAGAGCCGGCAAAAAAGAAAAAAAAAAAAAAAAAAAGAATAATGCTACATAAACCTCCCTACCTGAAAGAGAAGAGAACGAGTTTGCTTTCGGGAGAGCAGCTAACTCTGGTGGAAGAGCAAAGAGGCTGCGCCGCCAAGGAGGGAGGTGAAAGTGAACAGGGAAGTTGTAAAACACTAGGTGATTTATTTTACAACTGTTAATTAAATGAAAGAAGGAGGTGCATTGCGCTTATCTAACATGCTTTCCTTTTATACTGTGTCGTAATGAAAAGAACATTGGCTTCGCAGTCAGTCAGCAGACCTGGGTTTAAATCCTGGCTCTACCACCTTCTGCCTGGAAAATTTAAGGCAGATTCTTTAACCTCTCTGAGCCTCAGTTTCCCCAGGTTAAGTGGAGCTCCCAGTACCTGTCTCCCAGCAGAGCTGCAGCCTGGATCTGTCACTAACCTTCTGTTTAACCTTCGGGCAACTCAACCTCTCTGAACACCAGAAGCTCCATCTGTAAAATGAGAATAAGAACGCCTCCTGGCTCCAATCTAGAACTTTCCCCCCGCCTGTGTGCACAAAACGTACAGGCGTGATGCTTTGGGTGGTTTTTGTTCTGTAATGATTACCTAGTAGTGGCATTCTAAAGATTAAGCAGTAATGCTTTTCAAGTCCTAGTTCATTCTAAAGATTAAGCAGTAATGCATTTCAAGTCCCAGGCAATAAATGGCATCCAAAGGCATGCAGTAAATATTGGAGCTACATTATTAAATTCACACAAGATCTATTGGTGGCATTGGCTTGCCTAGTACTTGCTTTCATAGAGAAAACTATATGTCAGAGCAGACATGAAACAAAAATGTCTCATATTTAAATTGTGTTCTCCGTGTCATAGAGCATAATCATATCCTCACAGAGGACACACATATATCATACTTCCTATGTTCCAGAAAATAAGGCTGAGTCGCAGAGAGATTTAGTGATATTGACTAGAGATGATGTGACTTTACGTACCAGAGTCAGGCCTGGAATCTGGATTCCTGAATTCTGTCCTCGTGACCTTCCCATTGTACCACACTGGCGCTTGTCCGATGGGTCTGGCACACCTTTCTAGAAATCCTCTGTGAGAGGAACTGTAAGAGCAAGAAAAAAACCACATCAAAATTGGTGTTGATATCCTTGGTTTATTGTTTCTTTCTATATATGTAAAAAAAAGATAACGAGTCCTCTGTAACACTTAGAGAGGAACAGAGAGAACACATTTTTGCTAAATTGAGTAGCCTCGTGACTGTCAGTTTTGAGCCTTGAACTGATTTTAGGCTCTTGAAAGTTGAAAATTAGCAAAATGTTTTACCATTTTTCAGAAAGAAAAATTGAAGTTTTTAAGATCACAAATCAAATTTATCAACTTAAATAGCTAAGGAAAAATATTTTTATTTACAACAAAAATTGAAATATCAACAAAATTATTAAATTTTCTTTGAGACATGTCTACTTATAGTACATGATTACTGACTACGTTATTTAGAAACATTGCTCTTACAAGAATCAAGCCCAATCTCACTTAGATTCTTTAATATAGTTTATTTTACCCAGCTAAGTATTTTAAGATGTTATAACATTTTTTCTTTGCAATATTAAAATACTTTTAGAGAGTAACAGAGATACAAAGCATTGTGTAAATGTAGTGTACTTACTGTCTATTTTAGTTCAGTCCAGGCTACAATAATTTAATTCAACCTACAATGCTTATAGAAAGCCTGCTCTCTAGGGCCTGATGCTGGCCCTGAGATAATGAAGGTATCCGCCTTTGAGGAATTCAGCGTATGAGCTTTATGGTAATAAAAGCTTATAGTTGCTAACTTTTACTGATCTTTTGCTATGTGCTATGTATCAGCAACACTGCCAAGACTTTTGCAAAATGTTTTCTTTAATACACCCACCTAAATCCTTTGGAGATAGCATTTTATTAGCCTCATTTTATAGATGAGGGAACAGTACCTTAGATTAAGAAATTTATCCACGGACACACAGCTCGTAAGTGGTGTAATTAATAATTCACTTGATATGCTAACACAGATATAGACAGAAACCAACATACTTACACAAATAAACACAAATATTTGCAACTTTTATTTTTTTAGATATGAATATATTTTATCTTCTGTAATTGAGAGAAAGGTGTTTATTGTTATTGTTGTTTCTCCTGCCAGTTTATGTTTAAATAACGATCAGTGATAGTAGTATCATTGTGCAGAAAGGGCAAAGCACTCATACTCACAGAGGAGTGTTCCATGGATATTAAATTAAGTTGCAAATGCTCTGACTCTAATACTACATTTTATTTACTTTTTTTTTTTTTAACCCTCACCCTAGGATATTTTTTCCATTGCTTTTCAGAGAGAGTGGAAGGGAGAGAGAGAGAGAGAAAGTCAGAGAGAGAGAGAGAGAAACATAGATGTGAGAGAGACACACCCATTGGTTGCCTCCCGCACACGCTGGGACTGGGGCTGGAGACTGAACCTGCGACCAAGGTAGCTGCCCTTGACCAGGAATTGAACCTGGGACCCTTCAGTCCGAGGGCAGACCCTCTAACCATTGAGCCAAATGGGCTAGGGCTGTTAATTTTTTTAAAAGATAAATTATAACCTAAGTGATATTTAAACTTTAAGTTGACTTTATAATAAAACTTCTAATCTTCAACCATATTTGTGCTTTTTCTAGAAGATTGTGGTAATCACATGCTTTGAACATACTCACAACTGTTTTATAAAAAAGGATCCCAAACACACAAGGAGCTTAGATATGAGGTCCTGAAAGAGGAGCACAAGTGTAGGAGGGAATTTCAGGGGAAACATGGGATTTTCAAAAGAATAGAATTTGCCCCATTTTAATTAAAGTTTTGGATAGAAAACTCTTGATAGACTATTTAGAAAAAAATTAGAGATAACTCCAGTTATGCATTTAAACAGTCGATTGAGTATATTAGTTTCCTAATTTGCCAAACCAAACTACTACTGACTAGTGGCTTAAACGACAGAAATTTATTTTCTCACAGTTCTGGAGGCTGGAGGTCTAAGATCACGGGGTCAGCTGGGTTGGCTCTGCTGAGGCTTCTCTCCCAGGCTTGCAGATGGTTCCCCTCTTATTGTACCCTGACATGGTTGTCCCTCTGTGCATATGTGCCTTGGGTGTCTTTTTGTGTGTCCGAATTTCTTATTAGGACAGCAGTGAGAGTGAATTAGGGCCTATCCTATTAGCCTCATTTTAACTAAATTATGTTTTTAGTGGACCTCTCTCCAAATACGGTCACATTGTAGGTACTGGAGATTAGAGAGTCATCTTGAATTTTGAGGGGACACAATTCAGCCCATAATAGTGACCTTTAGCTGCAAGGAGCTGAGGGTTCTTCCAGATCCAGAATTTTATGCATCTTTTTCAAAATTTTCAGTCTATAAATTGACCACAGTCCAAGTTACTGATGTAATGCTTTTCTTTGTTTATTACAAATGACATTCCTGCTTTTCTGTGCTACGCAAAGAGGATCATAGAGCACTGTTCTGGGTTCCCCTTGTAACTAAAAGAGAAAGTTGCACAGTGTCCGGAGCCTTCACGTCCTGCAAATGAAGAAGGAGGGTGTCCTCAAGTTCCTCGCAGCAGGAACGCACTTAGGTGGCCCCAACCTTGACTTGGAAATGGAGCAGCACATCTCCAGCAGGAAAAGTGATGGCGTCTACACCGTCAATCTGAAGAGAACCCGGGAGAAGCTTCTGCCGGCAGCTCGTGTCATTGCTGCCATCGAAACCCTGCTGCTGTCAGCGTCATGTCCTCCAGGAACACCGGCCAGCGAGCTGCGCTCAAGTTTGCTGCTGCCGCTGGAGCCACTCCCATTGCTGACCATGTCACTGCTGGCACCTTCACCGACCAGGTCCGGGCGCTGAGGCTTCTGGTGGCTGCGGATCTCGGGCTGAGCGCCAGCCTCTCGCAGAGATGTCACATTAACCTGCCGGCCATCTCTCTGTGTCACGCAGGCCCTCCTCTGCTCTATGTGGGCATTGCCATCCTGTGCAACCACAGGGCGCTCACCGGTGGGCCTGATGCTGGCCCTGGAAGTCCTGTGCGTGTGAATACCCACAGGAAGTCATGCCTGATCTCTCCTTCTACAGAGATCCTGAAAAGACTGAAAAGGGAGGGCAGGCCACTGCTGAAAAGGCTTCTACCCAGGAGGAATTTCAGAGTGAATGGACTGCTGCGGCTCCCGAATTTACTGCTACTCCACCTGACTCCTCTGGAGGTGCCCGGGTGCCCATTCAGGAGCTCCCTTCTGAAGACTGGGGTGCTCAGCCCTCCTTGCGGACTGCACTGCAGGCTCCACTGCTCAGACCACTGATGGGTAAGAACAACCACTGAGTGGTTTTAAATAGAAAAGGGAAATAAGGCTGCTGGAAAATAAACAGTTTCTTTAAAAAAATGACATTCCTGAATTCATTTTTGTAGGACATTGTGTGTGTGTGTATAAACACACACATATGCATAGCTTTGGGGTAACAGAGAAAGAGAGAGCTGTGGTTATATCTACCTTCTATTCATTCTCAAAAGTATGCATTTATTTTTTGACCAATTAAATGTGACCACATGGATAATCAGATCACATATTTTCACTATACTTAAAGCATTTTAAAAAATACATTTAACTAAGTTTCTCTTTTAGATGAACCTTCAGTCTCACGCTGCATTCAACCTGGTTTTTGAATACATTCATATAGACTAAAATATTTGCAGTTGTACTACAAGTTAAAAGTCATTCCAAGTACATTCAGTAAGAGCCCTGCTGTTGTGGATTGTAGTTCCTGCAACATCTTTAATCTTACAGACTGGTGCAACTTCCCAGTCAAGAAGTGGCGTCTATGTCCCCCTGCCCCCTTCTCTAACTTGGTGGGCCTTTATGACAGCCCCGATAAACAGAATACAGCAGAAGGGATCTTATGGGACTTCTGAGAATAAGTCATAAAAAGCAATGTGGCAGTTATTGTTATTTGCTTAGTTGACTATTTTTAGGCATGTTCTTCAAATATATATTTGACTTTTTTATGCTTACAGTTTAAAAGTTTATTTTATTTCTTGAAAATTATTCATATAATACATATTAATGTTTTCATGTAACACATTTGTTTGCCATTCTGCGAAGAATAGCCATCTGTTATTATTGTGGAAATAATGTCTTATAAATCTTGAATTATTTCTTAAACTATGACAGAAACCAATATAACATAGTGAAAATTCATTAATAATCTCAGGTTGGCTGTTATTGACCATCAATATTTTCCTTCTCTGGACCCATTTTCTCATTTACTAAAAAAAAAAGGTGGGGGAGGGTACACCAAATCCATATTTTTCAGACTGTCTCACTACAAAAGTACCTGAGACATTTGTTATAATGGTGCAGGCCCCTCCTGTGGAGGCTCAGCAGATCTGGAGATGTGCTCAGAAGCCTTTTCTCTTTTTTTAACAAGACCCTGATGTCACTCTTATGGTTAAGCAAGTTTTGAAGTAATTTCTAGTTGTGCAATTCTTTAAAATGGGAAGATTTCAAACTAAGTAGAATTACATTTAATTCTTAATCGTCATCAATAATGGGAGTAGGATATTAACAATTCAAAAGAGTGAATAATACCCAGATTTTGTACTTTTGTATTCCAAATGAGTTTTGCATTATTTTGTCTATTGTCATATAGTCCTAATTTATTCTTTCTAATTGTTATATAAAAATTAGCATTAATTGCAAGATCCTTACCGACCATATAGAGTTCCATCAAAAAATTTTTTTAAAGATACACTTTTTATCTGATTCAATCATTTCACTCCTCAGAGAAATGAAGGTATATATCCCTACAAAGACCTGTACACAGATGTTCACAGCTTCTGTACCAATAAGTATCCATACAATGGAATAATATGCAACAATTAATAGAAACCAACTAATGATATGCACGAAAACATGGAGGAATCTCAAAAATAATTGTATGGAGGGAAAAAAGTCAGACAAAAAGGAGTACACACTATGATTTCATTTATTTGAAATTTTAGCAAATGCAAAGTAATCTATAGTGACAAAAACCAGATCAGTTTTTGCCTGGGGACACAAGTGGAGAGGGGGTAGGTGAGAGGGATACAAAAATATATGGGAAACTTTTGGTGTGATGAATATGTTCATTACCTTTATTAGTCTGATGGATTCATGACTATATGCATTAATACCTACCAAACTGTACATGTTAAATGTCCCTCTTTGTATGCTAAATATACCTCATATAGCTTTAAAGATAAAATAAAAATCTTTAAAAATCAACAAAAGTGTGAGAATTATGCAAAGAAAATTTTGAGACAAAAAATGTATAGTATCTGTAGATCATTTTATTAAATTGTCAGCAGAACTTTTATGCCTTTACTGAATGGCATGATAGATATTTTAGTTTCCAATTTTTTAATTACCTTTTGTTTGAGTATTTTTCCCCAATGGCCTTATGCTAATTTAAATATAAATTTATGCTCATAAAGCATAATAACACATAAATAAATAATAATGCATATTTAAAAATCCAAATGTAAACAATGTTAACATTGCTACAGAAATATTCAGTTTGCTATCTTGCTAAAACTGTGGTTTTCTAACTAATCTAACTTGAATTAATGCCAGTCACCATGCTTACTCATGGGTTATGAATGGTGAGATGATGTATAGGAACCAGAGAAAGTTTGAAATCAGATAAGGGCATGGAGATGTGCAAGTATAACAAAAAGTACTAAATGCCTTAAAGGAATTACATAAGTTACAGGAAAATAATTACAAAAAAAAAACTATTAAAAAAAAAAAGGAACTGGAAAAACTCCAGATGAATTGCCTGTGCAACTCATCACTTACAATAGGTATATATTGCATTTATAGACATCACTTGTGTCTGAGAAAACCAGGGATGTCTAATGGTAAGAGGCTATTTGAGAAGGCACTTGAAGGCAGGATAGAATTTGAACTTTAGGATTTGGTTTGGACAAAGAATATTCCAGATGAAGGGAACTATGTATGCAAAACATGAGATGGGTAAAAACACCAGATGCCTGTAGAAAATTTTGACGAGTGGAGGGTGGCTTGAATAGTACTGTGTGAAGACCAGTATTTGGAACATGGTTGGAAAGGGAAATTGGGATCAGGTCTGATTTCATACAGTTTGGTTAGACTTGAGTTTGTAAGCTAACGGGGACCATCAACGGCGTTGAGTACATTCATGCCGTGATAAGATCTGTATTTTAGAAAAGTCATGTGGCAGCAGGGTGCACAGAGTGTAAGAGAGACTGAAAGGAAGAGAGAAAAAAAGTTCTGTTCCAAATAGTTTTTCCTCCTTGAAATGGTCGCCTATGCTGCCAAAAGATGCTTCCATAAGCAGATAGAATATTTTCTTATTAGAGACGCCAAGGCAGAGCAGTTGGTTATTAGAAATGCGTTGGGGTGGTTGACGAGCTAGTGACTGTACCTGTTTCACACCCTGAGAGCAGATTAGCCTCTGGACGAGAGGGATGCTCACCTGCCCCGCAGAGGCAGCTTTGGGTAGGGGCACTCCCCATGCTGACATCGGAGCTGCAGCAGAGGTCGGCTAGGGGGCAGGACTAAGGACTTAGCAGACAGAAAGGATACAGCAGGTCCTCAGATAACACAGTTTTTTGTTCAACGATATTTTGCTTTAACGTTGATGAGAAAATTGATGCCCTGCCAATGTCACTGTCTATGTGGAATATGCACGTTCTCCCCATGTCTGTGTGAGTTTTTCCAGTTTCCTCCCACATCCCAAAGATGTGCATATTAGATTCATTGGTGTGTGTAAATTGTCCCATCTCACTTATCGTGTGTGTGTGTGTGTGTGTGAGTGTGTGAGCGTGTGTGTGTGTGTGTGTGTGAGTGCGCCCTGAGCTGGAAGGGTGTCCTGTCCAGGGCTGGTCTTCACCTGCGCCCTGAGCTGCTGGGAGAGGGTCTGGTCACTGCCACTCTTAACTGAAATAAATGCATTGGAAAATCATTCTTGTTTATATTAATCTTTCTTAAAGTATGCATTGCTCACATTTATTTCCAAGAGCCTATAGGTGATGTTAAACGAGAACTTACTGTACATCTATGGAAATTAGATAAAAGCAGGAATCAGCATGCAAGTTCTCCAAGTTAAGCCAGGCAGTGGGTTAGAAGCAGTGATGGGGGTAAGGGGGAGGAGAGGAATATATGTGGCATGTGCCAATTTCCCCTGTGTATAGACTCCTACCATGACCAGTCAGTGTCAAGCTACCAGAGTGTGATCAATGAGCTTGTACAATTTTTGAAATTTTAACAGCCATTTAGACCATTTGGGCCAGCTCCAGCATACTACCAGTCCTGCCACAGAGATTTATAACTTAGGAGGGATCATAGCTCAGGGATCATGGACTTGGGCAAAAAGACTGGGTGAGAAGTGGTCTGAATCCAGCAGAACACCTGGGTGACATGTACAGTATCATCAGCAAGAAAAAGCTGGCACTGTTTTTGAAAATCATCTGAGCCATGGCCTCCCTCTTTTTTTGTCTTTAATCTCTGTTGGGGGAGGTCAGGAGCAAGTGGAGGCAAGTTTAAGTATCTGCCAGAGGGGAGACCAAAGGGCCTAAGAAGTGTCACATGGCAATTTTTGTCTTTTTTCTCCTGGGCAGATATGCTGGGTTATTAATAGAGCCTTGGCTCCTCCCTTTGATTAAATGCTTATTCTCAAGCCTACAGCCAGACAGGTATAGATCGTGTAAAAGGAGTCGCTGAAGGAAAGCATTTCTCCATCTGGTAGTGAGCTGACTGCTTCTAACCAGCTTCAGAAATGAGATAAATGAAATAATTTGGGGGGAAAAAAGTCTGCTAGCCTCCTCTCTCTCTCCTTGATAAATGTTCTGTCTTGCTTCAAACAATCTTCATTCCAAGTGACATTCACAAATATATCATTATAAGAATATTTTTGGCTTACATTCTAAAATGGGAGGTGTCAGTGTTTAAATCTCTGAATTTAAATCATTTCATTTCCAGAGGAAATTTACAACCACAATGATATGATGATTGTAGTTTTCATCACTTACTAAATCCTTTAAAAATATCGGTGCCCTTAACATGCCAATGCCTTCAGGAGTCTGGCCTTAGAGTACAATTTTAGTAATGATACTCCCATGATTAATTTCTGTCAATTAGTTATAAGGTAAGAGAAGCCCAGATAAGCTTTTCAGAATAAAAACAAAAAACAAAACAAAACAAATGTAGTAGAAATAGTGTTTTCTAAAGATACACATCTGCACACCACAAAAATGGTTAACACAATTTAAAAAACTGGCGTATGTAAAATTAATTATGTAAAATCATCAGAGGCTGTGGAACTGAAAATAGTTTCTGATTGGGTTCTATGTCTCTTGCTAAGGACTAAAAGAGATAAAAAACACAAAATTTAAGTATTAATTTAAAAGGCATCCTACCCAAGCCCACTGCCCGTTTGCTCTCTCATTCCATAACTCTTAACCCTGGGCTACTCCTGCTTTTTCACGCTACCAAGCCTGCCTCGACCTGAATGGAGAGTTCAGGTCCAAGCCTGTCTCTATAACGTACCTGAACCTCTTCTCTAAAGTTACCCCCAAGGCCCTAGGGTTTCAAGCTTTCTCTTTCTTATAAAGTCCGGAGTCTCTACCAAGAGACGTACGAGCTTATAGCTGTGTGCCCAGGTTGACAACGTTGCTGTCCCGTTGGTCATGAATCCTCAGACCTGGTGGCATGCTGTAGGCCTCTTTGTGAGTTATAGATTCCTTTGTTTACCACAACATCGGATACTATTTATTCCTCTGTTTCTTTTTCCTGGGAAGTTAGGTTTGGTCTCCTATATCCCTGGACTTTGTAAGAAGCCACCTCTGAAATACAAACTAGAATCGTGCCACCGTAAGCCATTGCTTTACTACTTTATTCAGAATTGCGCTTCCTTTAATCATGTTCCCAGCACTCTCTATTCTCTTTTCAGCTTTATTTCTTTATTATCATTATTTTTTGGTAATCCTCACCTGAGGACATTTTTTCCATTGATTTTTAGAGAGAGTGGAAGGGAGGGGGGGAGAGAGAGAAACATGGATGTGAGAGAGACACATCGATTGGTTGCCTCTTGCATGAGCCCCACAGGAATCGAACCTGCAACCCAGGTACGTGCCCTGGACCGAGAATAGAACCTGGCACTCTAACCACTGAGCCACATCGGCCAGGGCTCAGTTTTATTTTCCTTTCTAATATTCATCATTGACTGGAATGTTATATATTCTACTTATGTATTTGTCTATAGTTTTGGGTGTTTTTCCCCCCACTAGGATATAGATTGCAAGACATCAAGGTTTTTGTCTGTTTTGTTTATGGCTGTATCTGTGGCACCTAGAGCCATGCCCGGTACTAAATAATTATTGAATGCTTGAATAAATAAGAGTAAATGAACAGATTCTGGAGGATAGGGCTCAGAGCTGGCAATAGCATTCAGAACTATGGCTTCCTGGTGGCCAGCTTCACAAGAAATAAGATGAAAATAATTTCCATGCAAGGCTATTCTTTATTGGAAATATACGCTTCATTCATCCATCCATTCATTGAGACCCTTTTATATAAAAGGCACTGTTCTACAGGTTAGAAGTTGGTGCAGAGTTCCGGGTCAGTAGGATTTGGAAGTGATGTGTGTTATTACAGTCTACTTTATGGATGCTTACTCACGTGTTGGCTCAAGGCAAGTGTGAATGAGCGCTGGAATAGGTGTCCTCATACAGGTATATGTAAAGTGGCAGGTGTGAGTGTCTTTAAGGAGGTTGTGGAGAGGTATTGCTAGACATGGATTTACAAAGGAGAAAGCATTTATTTTACATACTGAAGAAGTTGTTGGCAGAGTTCACTTTGGACTGAGGGAACTGAATGTTTAAAAATATAGATGAAAACACTTATGGGATTTTGTAGGAATTGCTGAGGTATTTGTGACCAGAAGTAAAGCTGGAAATGTAGGATGGGGTACAGTAAGGATAAGATTAGAAAGTATCCTAAGGATTTTAAATGTATATCCTGTAGGTTATGGGAAACCACATATGGTTACTAAGTGGGGAGTGATATATATGTTATATGTTTCAGAAATATGAACATTTTTGGTGCAAAAAGTTTGGGACTGAGGAAAGAGAGAGATTTCATATAGGGATGTCTGCTGGGGAGCCATGACTTGAGTCCAAGTGGCAATGATGGGAACCAGGGTAACAGCAATGGGAGCTGCGAAGAAGTGATAGAATAAATAAGGATTTTGGAGGTGGTGTCCATAGGATTTGATGAAAAGAATAAAGTAAAGGAAGGAATGAGGAATGGTGATGAAGTTTCTAATTCAGGAAACTTATATATGGTTTTATCCCTAATTGATATGAGTAATACACAGGGTAAAGGAAACAGGCCTGGTGGAAAGATGGGGAGGGAGACACCTGTTTGCTATTAGACTTGTCATATTTGGATTGCCAGACACTGCCACTAAGAAGGTGAGCTCTGAGGTTAGTGTAAAATGGTGCTGTAGACGAAGATCAGGATATCCCTGTGAGAGGGTTAGTAAGCTAGGACAGGTCGAAAACAGGGAAACTGAGACAGTTAAATGGCCAAGCATTTTACAGCTGTCTAGTAAATTGCAAAATTCTATCTTCCCTAACCAAAGACACTTAAGAGTAAATGGTTTGCACTTCTCCTCCTCAACTAGAGGGTAAATAGCTTAAATCACCTTATTCAGGGAGACACATAGCAGAAATCCAATTAGTGTGCCATTTATGCCAGCCACACCCAAGGACGGATGAAGTCAGGGGAAGAAATCTCATTTTGGTGCATCAGCATAAAGCTGATGAATATTCTATTGAGATCCTCCCCTGAGACCTCCCCTAAAATTCCTGGCTTTAGAAAACAGATAAGAACCTTCGAGACAAAGACTCAGCACAGTCTCTCTCTGGAGCACACCCACGCCTTTCTTCCCTCTCAGGCGGGCGACTTTACTTTTCTCTCCTAAACTCTAAGGGTCCCCACGAGACCTCCAACGAGGGGAGCAGTGAGCAGCAGCAACAGCTCATCCTGGGCTTACCCCCTGAACCGGTCTCCAAAGCCCCCTTTTCTCTGACTTTCCAGCGAGTCAACAGCAGCCCCACCGTGACTCGCTTCTTTCACTGTGACTTTTACTTCTCAGGGAGTCTACTCAGCCCAGTGTAGCTCACTTCTTTCCTAAAACATTTCTAAAAGGCCAAAGCAGCACCACCTAGGCTCTCTCCTGTGGTTTCTTCTGTCCTAGGCCCTTCCTTTGTTTCACTGCCCCCAGCTTTAATAAACATACTCTCAAAATCACCTGGACTTGTGCTGTGAAATCTTTCCTGAAGGAAGTCAGGAACCCATACACTACAGGGTGGACTGAGGCTGACCCACTCAGGGCCTGGTCCCTTATTTATTTTTTTCAGTTTTTATCTAAGGATATTTTTTTCCCCACTGCTTTTCAGAGAGAATGGAAGGGGGAGAGAAACATCGATGTGAGAGAGACACATCAATTGGTTGCTCCCCCATGGGGATCAAGCCTGCAACCGAGGTGTGTGCCCTTGACTGGAATTGAACCCAAGACCCTTCAGTCTGCGGGCCGATGCTCTAACCACTGAGCCAAACTGGATAAGGCAAGATAGAGGATACAGAACAAGAATAAAAGCACTCCTAGGATGGAATCCTGAGATATGTGAATACTTAAGAGAAACTGGCAAAGATGGAGAATGAATAGTCCATTTCACCAGAACCAGAGGAGAGAGAATTTTCAGAAGAAAGAACAGTCAACCAAAACCCCCCCAAAAAAACCGAAACAGAAAAAACCTGTAGAAGTCAAGTGAAGTTCAGCAATTAGGGATGTTAGGTGACCTTAACAAGAGCCATTTCAGTTGGGTGCTGATGGTGACAGCTGGATCGCAAGGTGAGAAAGCAGAATGAACGCTGTACATTTTACAGGAGTGCATAGCAGCACCCCTATTGCACCCTCAGCCCCACCCTGTGCAGCCTTTCTCACGGAAACAGATTCTCAGTCATGCAGGGCTTATGAGTTGAATTAATTTAGCACCTTGTGTTTGCACAAGAACTCTATAATAGTATTCGCGAGTTTACACAATGTGACTGCCAGCCATTTCCACTTTTTTATTTAGCAACATCACAGATATTTTTTATATGACTGAGGAACACCTCTTACTGCCCAAAATGTGTTTGTGTTTGAAGTGAATGAGATCCAGGAAGCCTTCATCTCTGAAATGGTCAAGAGCAGTCACACATCCTGAGGTGTCCTCAATTTAAGTTTGATTGCCTCTGTGCCGGTGACAGTATCCTCTTACCTATTTGATGAAAAAAAATTGCTGAGATCATTTTATACGCAGAACTTACCACAAGTAAAAGGTCAGAAAGTACACACATACCTATGTATCTTTGTATGTAAATGAATAGAAAAATCTGAAGGGTGTACGCTCAATAGTTGTCAGTAATTTTGAGTAAAGGAGTGAGATTAGGGGAGAGATAAAGGTAGAACTTCACTTTTTAATTTAGATGATTCTGCACTATTTAATTTTTTCAATGAACATATATTCATGTATTACTTGTACTATTTTATTTTCTATTTATTTATTTTTAATCCTCACCTGAGGATATTTTTTCCATTGCTTTTCAGAGAGTGGAAGGGAGGGGAGGGAGAGAGAGAGAAACATTGATGTGAGAGAAACACATCGATTCGTTGCCTCCCGCACAGGCCCCCACAGGGGCCAGGGATGGAGCCTGCAACCGAGGTCTGTGCCCTTGGCCAGAATCGAACCCGGAACCCTTCGGTCTGCAGGCCGACACTCTAACCACTGAGCCAAACTGGCTAGGGCTCTTGTACAATTTTTTTTAAAAAGATGTGATATCTTCTTTATGTAGGAGACTGTCCTTTTCACCCTTCCCTCACACAAAATATTACATAGAGTTTGTAATGCATTGAGTATCTAAATTAAACACGGTTTCTACTTCTTGACAAGTTAGTTTTAATCCTGAGCCTGTTAAAGGGCGAGATGAGAGAGAGGTTAAGCAAGAATAGAATAAAAACGTGTATAAGTATCATGAGCCAAATTCGGTGCTCTTTTCAGCAGCCAAATAGGTGTAGTACATTTCCCCAGAGAGTGGTCCATTGGCATTAGAATCACAAAAGGGTGCTTAATAGAAATACCTATTTCCAGGCCCAGTCTTGATCTATCAAACAGGATGCTTTGAGCTGAGACCTAGGAGCTTACATTTCTAGAGAGCACTGTAGGTGGTTCTTAGGTATAGAAACATTGGAAGGTCATTGGTTCATATAAAAGCATACTAACTTGGGAATCTGAGGGCCAGAGTCTTAGTCCCAACACTTACCATTTGGGTGGCCCTGCACAAATAGCTTATCTTCTCTGATCCTCACTTTGTCATATGAGAATTGAGCATTCCCTTTAGGATTCTAGGATTTGTTCTAGGATTCTGATTTGTATGACTGTGAGGGTGACATAGCACTGCAAAAAAGAAACTTTCCTCTAGATAAATCTTGTCGCTATCATGTTTGTACTTGTGCCTGGTCCTACCAAGTAAGAAGATGCGTGTAATGAAATCATGTTTATTGCTTTAAACTTTTAAAATTTGAGCTTATCAAACCCTTAGGTAATTATCTGTGACAGAAATTCCTACTGCTTCTGGTTAGGAGTGTCAGTCATGGGAGGAACCTTGCAGGCGGGGAGGGGGAGGGAGAGGAGGGTCATTAATAGAGCAGTCATTAACGTTTCCTCTGTTTTTTCTTAATTTGTAAATATTTGGATGCTGCATGGCTGTAAAGTGGCTGGGGTAGGAGATGAGGTTGGTGGAGGAAGCATGGGGAATAGAGGGAGTGTTATAAACGTTAAAAAGTTTAATTTCTTAGCACAGAGGTCATTCAGATCCTAAGCTGTCTTTAGTGGGGGTGTGATTCCTTTCTCTACCTCATTTCTATGTGTAGTAACTAGATAACTGGGTCTCCTGCAAGCTCGCTTTGCCTCTGTTCTGGCATTTTGGACCAGATGCCCTGTCTGCTGGCAACACAGTGATAAAAGGTTAACTTGGTGAGATGGCCTTGGAGTTACACCCTAATGAGAAAGCTGGGCCAGCCGTTGGAGAATATCAGGATAGAAATTCTCCCTTCTGCTGACCTTGGCTCTGCTTCTAACCTAAAAAAAAGGAAGATTACTGTACTATTGGTTTTTAGTGTACACAAATTCGTGAGAATTTCTTACAATTGTTTAAAATTACAATTGTTAAGGACATAGAAATGTGGTTTCACTGTTATGAAGAATATTCTACTGAATTTGGCATAGCCTGGTATATCAGAACCACTATGAAAATAACCACACACATGCACACACACAAACATTACCCTGAAATTTCCTAATGGTATGTAGGATATCAAAGCCCCAAGTTGTATTTTGCAAGACCTTGTGTGCCTTCTTTGCTAGGTTTCCTTTTCTTTTCCAGCCTGAGAACAATTGCTCCCCCCCCCCCCCCGCCTTTCTCTCCCTCTCTTCCTTCCTCCTTTGAAAATTGACATGCCTAAAACATTTGAGCCCCAATAGCACTTTTTTCATAGGTGGCGGTGATTTAAGACATGCAGTGGAACAACGTTTTAAAAAGTGCAACTACTTATGAATTCCATGGTGAGGGGAGGTTGGACAGAAGCAGGATTCAGTTTTGAGTGGAGACTCCTTTTGTTTGCAAAAATTAGTTTAACAGGGCTATTGCTTATGTAAAGGCCAGGTCCAGAATATGTCTGATGGGAGAGGTTTGCACAAAGAAGAAACAGTTGCTGTGTTAAGTAGTGATAAAGATGGTATTCATTGAGTACGCAGGCAATTTCAAGACGCTGTTAGGCTAACTGACTCTGCTTTCTCTGGGTTGGAGATGACAGGAGCAGGAGACATTGAGAAATGATGAGACACAGAGGGAACAGAGGCCTGTCTCAGCCCTGAGGACCAGCAGAAAAGGAGAGAGATTTACAAGTAGAGAACTTGTCGTGGGAGGACGTGGCCCATGAACTTTAGGAGCACTAATAATATCTGATTTCATTTTTTTTCATTGTTGTCATCTTTTTATTTATGCTTAAATTTTCAATTAAATTTTATTAATCACTGAAGCCTGGTTTAAACTTCGCTGAAGGAAATTATGAGTTGTTTCTTAGACCACAGTTTTTCTGAGCTCATGATATGAGTATGGCTATTTCTTCTGAGGCTAACATGAAAGTATCAACATCCTTCCAAGGGATGTGATCAGTCCTCAAAGTCTATGAGTGGGTCAGCAACAAAGAAAGCGTCATATGAAAGAGCAAGAAATTAGTAATGACACCCAAGATTGGCTTGTAGAATGTGCAAGTGTTCTGCAAGGTTCTCTGTAAAATTAAGGAAGAGGAACTGAAAGGGGCATGGATATCTGCAGCCATGCAAGATGGGGAGTTGAACAATTTTTGCTTGGGTGTTAAAGGAAAGGGGAGTCTTATGAACTTGGGGACTCTGAGGTTAGTCATAGTATGTTGCATTTTCAAAATTCCTCACATTTAAGATTATCCATTTTCAATATCATACTTATACATGCTATAAATTAATATTTTAAATTTTTCCTTAAGTTTAGGATATCCTGCTAAAAGAGATATCTCATAATATTATACCCTATGTGATGGGATGGGGGGGTTACATTTTATCCAGATATACATGACCACTATTTGATTGCAATGGAAAAAAAATATGAGTCATGTTGGACTCTTAGATTGAACTCTTGGAGGTCATGAGTAATGTTGAACTCTTGGAGGTCATCTAACTTTTAAAAGATGAGGTTTCCTTGATTGACAGATCTCATAAAAGAGAATTTTGATGGAAAAACAATCTGACTTTGTAATCAGTCACAGTGTTGTTTTCCACTATCACCCTAGAATTCCTTCATTGATATAATGCCTGCTTTACAATCTGTTTTTTCTTAGTCACTGCTTTATTCTCCAAAATTCTCCTCAGATTAAGAAATACAAAGCCACACTCAGTAACAGTGATTCATGAATAAAAAATTCACAATTTATAGTCATTCTAGCGGTCTGAATTTTTCCCTCTCTTCCTTATGATTTTCAGTTTAAAGATAAATAGAGATGCTGTAGAAAGATTAAAGTAATTGTTTCAAATTATTGGCATCAAGCTAAAAATCATATCATTCACACTTGGCTCATTCCAGCCCTAACAGTGAAGGTTTTATAGATAATATTCCTTAAGCGTATTTATTTTTCATCTTTTGGGAAAAAGAATCTCTATTATTGGTCTGTAGTCCAGATCCTGGGATTAGAAGATGAACCTGGGTATTTACTGTGGCTGACATTATACACCCTACAACAGTGGTTGTGTCAGGAGTCAGGGGCCTTAAAGGGAGATATAAATTGGTGCCACAGTCCTGGCGCCAGGCACAGACGGGGCCTGGTTCTCAGTCATGACCAACGCTGTGCTGTCAAAGTGATTTCTGGATTTTGTGACCTATCCCCTGCCCTGAGATGCACAGCCAGCATTGAATAAACTTGCTGTTAACTGGCCTTTTTGCTTTTGTGTTCCCTTACACTTCTGGCCTCCCTTTCTTCATTTTACCTCATCAGTAGTTAAAAGTGGAAAATAGCTCTTGAGAAGTCTTCCTGAGGGGCCATGATGAAATAGAATTAAAGAACAAGCTCCCGATGGCAGGAAACTTGAAAGAGACAACCTCAGAAAATGTGGACATCAGCAAGGGGACCTTAGAGGAGGAAGAAGGTGTCTAGGAAGAAAACTTGGGAGCTGATGGATTTCCTCAGGATGTCATGACAGAAAGGGACAGCATGGGTGTTCCCTGGGAAAGAAAACATCAGGGCTGAAAAAAATCTAAGAAAGTCGGGCTGGGAGAACTGGTGAAGAAGAGATAAGAAAATTAAGAGGCTGGAAAAGGAGTATGCTTAAGAAGGAGCCAAGTGCTAGAGACCATTTCAGAGCCTCCCCTAAGAGGCAGAACACACTCAATCTTTCCCCACACCTGAAATTTCTGTAATTTAACAGCCTTAAAGCAGAGGTGTTCCCAATAAAGAACTACATATATAAGGATATATGTTATGAAAGTTCATAGGAAATTTCAATTATTAGATATGAAAATCCAATTCCCTTTTTTCCCCTTTATCCAGTCTTCAGAACCTGGATGGGCCTCAGAAAATTATCCTTAAGTCATTATTTTTAAAAAACTCTGTGATGTTCTCTTCTGCCATTACAGCCTTGTGTGGCAGTGGGCTAAAGTACATTAGCGTTATGTTGGAGAGATGCTAGAGAGGAAACTTGCAGTAATGGGGGTGAGAATATTGCTGCTCCCCTCTGTTCCCATGGGACTTAGTTTACTCAAGTCACCACCAGCATTTTTTAAATATATCTTTATTGATTTCAGAGAGAGGAAGGGAGAGGGAGAGAGAGAGATAGAAACATCAATAATGAGAGTCATTGATCGGCCGCCTCCTGCACGCCCCTGACTGGGGATGGAGCCCTCAACCCGGGCATGTGGATCCTAGGTCGACGACGCTCAACCGCTGAGCCACGCCCTGCCAGGCATCCACCAGCATTTTTCTTAAGCTGGATTTACTGTGTATATTCAATTTTAAATTAACTGCAAAGGTTTATTTCATGGATTATCTAAGGCTCCTTTTAAATTTAATATCCAAATAGGGTTTTAGAGTCTGAATTTTCTCCCATTGTGCAGTTAAAATGGAATTATGACGAAGACTGTGTGGTGTGTCAGCAAAACACAGGAAAGCTTGATGTGAAAAACAAAACTCAACATTACAGAACATCTAAAGTAAAATATAGTATGCTTTAGATTGTCCATGGTTTGAGATGACTTCTGTTGTTAAAATTACTCCTCTTCATTAGCATGGATAACTGCCAGTTGACCAAATTCTGGTGCTTAAAACTCATAGGATAAACAAGAAAACTATCAAATACTATAAAATTGCTGACAGAGGCATTCTTAAATGACAAAGCATTCAATACTTTTCTAAAATCACCCTGATCTCATTTTAAGATCCAAGCAATAGCTTTAAAAAAAATGTGTTCTGTCAAAAACTGCTCTTTTTCTGTGCTTATGATATGGTGGGTTAGAGTATTACATACACATTTTTGCAAAAATTAGGCTACTCTGCCAAGAGAAATATTGTGTAACCCCCTAAACTACCATAATGGCCCCAGAAGTAAACTTATAAGTAAAAAGAAAACAACTTTTTGCAAAAAGCATGATCAGCAAGGCAGACATTGCAATGTATTCTTTTTTTTTATTTTTTATGCTCACCCAAGGACAGGTTTTTATTGATTTTTAGAGACAGAGGAAGGGAGGGAGAGAGACTCGTGGGTCGAGTGCCTCCTATATGCATCCTAACCAGAGATCAAACCCACAACCTAGGTATGGGACGACACTGCAACCAACTGAAGCACCTGGCCAGGGCTGCACAATATTCTTAATAGACATTCAACACATACCTCATCTTATATGGAATATAAAAAGAAAATATTTTTGCTTATATTTTAGGATGAGATCTCAGAAACACACTTTTAAGTTGTTTTAGCTTGCTCATGGCAGAGAGGAATGCTATAATATCACTATGTCCTCTTGACTGCTTTTGTTGACCATATCTACAACAGTTAGCAATAGCATCTGGTGTTTTTGTTCTTCTCTTGACTTGGTTGAGTTTGTCTAAAAGTTTTCTTGGTCATCCTTCCACTTGAGGTCATTGTGTTGGTTTAATTCTGTCAACTTGACTGGGCCATGGATACCTAGATATTTGGTTAACATTATTCTGGATGTGAGGTGTTTTCTGGGTAAGATAAACATTTTTAAAAAATATGTTTTTATTGATTTTAGAAAGAGAGGAAGGGAGAGGGAGAGAGAAAGAGAAACATTGATGTGAGAGAGAAATATCAATCAGTTGCCTCCTGTGCGCATCCCAACCGGGGATCAAACATGTAAACTGGGCATGTGTCCTGGCATTGAATGAACCAGCGACCTTTAGGGGCAGGAGATGCCGCTCAATCGATCAACTCAGTCACACTGGCCAGAGCAAGATTAATATTTGAATTGACAGATGAGAAAGCTGATTGCTCTCCTCAGTGTCAGTGGGCTTCATCAAATCTGTTTAAGGCCTTAATAGAATAGAAAGTTTGAATAAGATATAATTTGCTCTCTCTGACTGACTGTCTTTGAGCTGGGACATCAGTCTTCTCCTGCCCTTGGAGTTGGACTCAAACTGGAATTTATACCATCAGCTCTCATGGTTCTCAGGCCTTCAGACTCAGACCCAAACTATTCATTGGCTCTTCTGAGTCTCCATTTTATAGACTGCAGGTCTTGGGATTTCTCCACCTTCTGAATTGCGTCAGCTAGTTTCTTATAATAAATCTTTTTATATGTATATATATCCTATTGGTTCTGTTTCTCTGGAGAACCCTGACTAATACAGTCAGCTATTTAGCTTTTTCAGGAGATTGTCAACAGGAGCTGTGTTTGGCTATAACTCTCTTCCTGCAAAGTCTCTTGAAAGAGAGAGTTCTGAGAGAGTAAGAGAAGAGGAGCCATTCCCATTCATGGGCCTAGAAACTGTCCCAAGGCAACCCCATTTAAACAGATCACCAGGGCTGGGAAGAGCTGCTCTGAACCTCCTTCCTCAGGCTCATTTCATGTAGCTCTAGATGCCTATTTGCCTCTGGCTTGGAGTCCCAAAATGCTTTTAGCATCTGGCAGCCACTTGCTCAGTTCCCACCTGCTGGTGCTCAGCTGCTGGAGGACTCACTCAGCCTCTGGAAGTCATTTTTGCTCTTGTTATTTCCAAAATCCACCAGTCTGGCTGCTTTTTTCTTTCTTTCTTTTTAAAAAATATATTTTTATTGATTTCAGAGAGAGGACAAGAAAGAGAGAGAGAGTTGAAACATCAAAGATGAGTGAGTCACTGATCAGCTGCCTCCTGCACTCCCCCCACTGGGGATCAAGCCTGCAACCCGGGCATGTGCCCTGACTGGGAATCAAATCTTGATCTCCTGGATCCTAGGTCGATGCTCAACCGCTGAGCCACCCCCAGCCAGGCCTGGCTGCTTCTTTCTACTTGAGCTGCTCAGGGGTCTTTACTCTCACATGGAAGGAGGGGCTTCTGGAGACCTTGAAATCCCATGACATTAAAAAAAAAGGGGCATATATGTCTTTTTTCCAGGAAACAGATCATATATTTTTTCCTGTCAGATTTTCAAAAGATCCAGGGACCCCCCCAAAAGATTTTTGTCCTAGGGAGTTGGTACTCTTTCTAGTTCTTTAAGGCATTTAGTTGTTTTTCTGCCCCTGAGAAGAGCTATCAACTCAGTCACAAGCATTGTTTGTTTCGTAGAGCAAAGGAGTTCAGCAGTATCTTACTTTCTTTTTTTTCTTTTTTTTTTTTAAATATCTAGAATAGGTAACATTTTATTTTATTTTCATTTATTCCTTTTACTATATCTTTATTGATTTCAGACAGAGGGAGAGGGAGAGGGAGAGAGATAGAAACATCAATGATGAGAGAGTCATTGATGGGCTGCCTCCTGCACGCCCCCGACTGGGGATCGAGCCCGCAACCCGGGCCTGTGCCCTGACCGGGAATCGAACCCCGATCTCCTGGACCCTCCCGATGCTCAACCGCTGAGCCCCGCCGGCCGGGCGGTCTTACTTCCTTAACCAAGCTTGCTCTCCTTAACTGAGGAAGCTGTAGGTGCCTCTTCCTCAGAAGGCACGTCAAACCTTCTCAGCCATTTCAGGTGAAGCGAAACTGCTCAGGGTTAAGCACAGCTACCTTTTTCCCCCAAGGAAATACTCTAGTCTAGGCTTTCACCGTGGGGCATACACAAGTTCACTGTTTATTCACATTTTATGATACCTTGTCTTTCTTAAGCAAAAGATATATTTTTCCCTCTTACACATATTAGTAAAAACTATTTTTCCCACTTCCTCCTACATGTTGCCCCTTTTCCTCCCACCTATGCTCGTGGGCACTAAAGTTGTGTCGGGGGTTTCACTGATTTCAAACAAATTCATACTGAGGGACAGGACAAAGTCACTGCCACCGCGTTCACCTGGCCGCGGGAATAGCACTGCATCTGCCGCTACTCCACCTTGCCTTGGAAGGTCACTCATAGTCACGTCCCTGGTGCCTGTCAGTGGGACTGCTCATCGTCTGCATGGGGCTGTCAGACGAGCAGGAGGAAGAGCTACACAAACAAACAGTGATAATCAAAAGTGACAAGCTGAACAATGGTGTCTATAAAGTGCAAAGGAACTGCGGCCGGGGAGCAATTAACTCTGCTTCCACCTTTGCAGGCTGCGGAAGGGTAGGGAAAGCTACTAAGAGACGAGAATTTTCTCCTGGGTCCTGACATGAATATAACTTGGCCAAGGAGACCAAGGGGAAGGGAATAGAGGAAGGTCTGACAACTGTAATATGCTCTCAGACAGAAAAGCCTAGAAAGGCGTTCTTTCTTAACTTAATGTTTGGAAAACATTTGTTGTTTAAATAAGAGTGTTTAAACATTCCTATTAAGCAATATCTGTAAAAGTTTGCTTATTTAAGACCAAGAAATTCTGTGCTAGATTTTATTTTTTAAATAGAGAAACAGCTGTATGCATTCAATGCCTTATTAGTTTTAATTAAAAAAAAAAAAAAATTTAAAAACATATTAAGGCATAATTTTTCTTTTGCTTTTAAATTGAATCCATTCTTTTTAGACAGAGGCACTCTAATTTTATTTGTTTAACACTTATGGATTGTTTTAAATACTTTATTTAACATATATTTACTCTCTTAGGAAAGGATTTAATACTTTCTTATAAAATGGAATTGCTACTGCCAGCTACTATGTGATTTATTGCAAGAGTTTATAAGTTATACTCATTAACACTCCTTACAATTAAGGTTATTTTTGTACAGCAATTTGAGGAGATATATTTTAAAAACATTCATGCACAATCATTTATCCCCTCTAATTTAAATAATACTTCAATGACCACACATTTTTTATTTTCAAAACTGTTTTCAATATTTACTATTACCTTTAATAGATTCTTTGCCAATTGGTTATGTAGGTATTTGTTGTTTTAATGGCAGCTAAAACTTTTACAATTAAAATAAATTCGAGCATCCACAACACACCATACAATGTGCTCAGTATCCGTAATACAGAGCCTGGAGGAAAAATAAGCCCGTAGACAAAGAATTATAGTGTGATTGGGTAAGTGTTATAAAAGAAGTCTACATAAAATGTCAAAGGCTCAAATTATGAAGCACTTCATTCTGTTTCAGAAGAGGTAACGTGGCTGAGAAAGGTTACAGAGGGGAGAAGATGTTGGTGAAAGACTAGGAGAATTCAGAGAAGGGTCTATTAGTTGATGGTAACAGGCTGAACAGAGTGCGTATGAGGAATGGTGAGAAGTCTGATGGGGAGGAGGTGAGGCTGAGAACAAGGCTGGGGGATGTTGGGAGGGGCCTGGGGTACCAGTCAAGCTGAAAAGGAAATGGCCTGTACTAGAGAAAGCACCTTGGTAACGGAAAGAAGACAACCCCTCCCGTGAAAGAGCAGTGGCAGGAACACCGGTGTGTAGTGAAAAGGCACCGTGAGAGCGCCAGGAGCGGTGCACACCTGGGGACAGGCTGGACGGAGGGGACACGGGACTGTCTGAGACGGTGGACTTGACAAGACTGGTGACCACTGAGGGAGACAAGAAGGGGGTAGACGTGACGGAAGAGGAAACCGGTGAATGGCTAATTTCTGAGTCTGGCAAATAGAATGAATAGTGGTATTATTAAGTAATCGAGTAAAGAAAGGAGGGAGAATTTTGGAAGAAGCAAAACTACATAGTTTTGGAAAGGACACGGACACAGGTTTCAGCCTTGGCTCTTTGTTACTTACTAGCAATGCAAAACTTGGGCAGGCTCTTTAACCTCTCAGAGCCTCCTTTTTTACTTTTATTGTTTTGAAACAGGGAAAATTACACTCACTTTATAGAGTTGTTGAGAGGATTAAGTGACAAAAATGTTTGTGATCAGCACTTTCTTGGAATACTGAAGACAATCAGTGACTGTTATTTTCACTTCCACTTCTCCTTTTAAATTTGAGAAGTAAAGATCTAAGATTGTTAGCCTGCTAGGCCATAGAGTTGGTGAAAAAAAAAAAGGAAAAATCTAGTCAATGGAAGGGATCCACTGAAAGGTTACGGAGATATTTTTAAAAAGGATATAATTAATTCAAAGTTATATATGTACTTAGATTCTTATTTAAGATTGTATTCGCATATAAAATTAAAATGTTCAATACGCCTTTACCATGACCAAGTCTAGAGGAAAATAATTTGACTGTTATTACTACTCTTATTACATCATCTGTAGTACAATTTAATTCTGATCTCTAGAGTTACTTTAGAAATACATTATGTTCCAAACAGCTTATTTCTCTTGGTTCATTTGCCCAGTTAAGACAAAATTCAACTAAGAAATATTGAGAAAATGAGAGCCACTAACATTAGCTAGAGTAGGGAATGGATTCTAGAGTGTAAATGTGGTATAAGCAGAGAACATCCAGGATGAGATGTAGTTATAATATTATCTTTTTCTTTTTTATTGTGGTAAGATATGAAAAAAGGGGGAAAGAAGGGGTGATAGCACAGTGACAGGCATAAAATTGTCAATCAATAATGATTTGCTGGCTGGATAAATAGATTCATGTTTCATTGAGCATTTTTGAAATGAATACATCTTAGCTCTGTTCTTCTAAGTCATCATTCATTCAGCATTTTTTCTGTTATAAGAATAAAAAACATTTTTTGTCTCCCACAGAATGTCTGAATATTCTACAGATACCTCAATGTCAGATTCATTCTCCTGAATAGATTAAAATTCCAAAAAGCTTTCCTCCTTTCTCCTTCTATTTCTCCTTTTATTCCCTACCACCAGGGGGCATATAGCTCATCTTCTCTAAGAAATTAATAGAAAAATATGGTAAATGTGGGCTATTTCCAGTTTGTCCATTGTCGACCCTGTTCTGTGATCTCAGATAGAGAGAGAGGCTCTCTACAATCTCATGGTTGCCTTTGGTATGGGAACATGTCTGTATTTTTAAACATTCCCATTTAGTATAGTGAATTTATCCAGTACCATCTATAGTCTGTTTTTATTATAACCTGAATCATCCCTCTATACCAAACAAAGAGCATGGCTTTACCATCTCTTCTACCAATTACTTTGGTAACACACATTAAACCACCTTTCTATAATTCTGCAGTTTGGGCATTACAATGATGTTCATTCCGACCACAGAACTTCATGGTCCCATTTGTTCCATCTAAACTTTACTTTTCTTTAGTCTTTTCCCAGGAAACAGACAACCTAAAATCCTTGGAGATCCTTAATTGACTTTAGCGCCAAAGAAAACAGGATGGTATTTGGGGGTAGGTTTGGTCCAATGGGATAAGTTCGGATTCTGTTACATTGTTATTCCAGATTTAAGTTTATTTCAAAACAAACTGATTTATTTTTCTAAATTAAACATCCCCCCTTACCTTCGAGTTAAGAGGGGTTACACCACCTCAAAAGATGCCTATTATCTAGGCCTATGTGGCCCGTTAGAAGGCTGGAGGTTTGCACTGGACAGCATGAGTACATTTTGGCTTCTTGGACCTTCCATGAAACTTGCAAGACTGGTTCTCAGGTCTTAGTTTTCCAAACATTCCAGGCCCATCTACATGTGAGTTACTGCTTCCTCCCAGGAAGTTTCTCAGTCCCCAGAAATTTCCTCTCCTTCTGAAACCAGGACATTTCTTCTCCCTCTTTCATCCCTGTGAGACTTTCTTTTTCTAAAATAATCCCGGTCATTTTTAATTAAATTCAAGAACAAAAGTCTCTAGACCACAAAAATCTTGCTTTGTCTCCTGGAAAAGGAGACAGAAAACAATTCTCATTTTCTGATGAGCCCACAGAAAAAGCAAGTACTGCTTACTTCTTCTGATTGTCCTGTTGCATTGGTTTAGCAACCGTTCCTACTTTAATGGTGTTAGAGACTCCTAAGTGGATGTTTATTCCTGTTTATAAAAATGAGCTCCAAGGCCTGGCAGACACCCCCATCCTAGAGCCACTGCAGCTCAGACATGGTCAACCTCACCATGATTTTCCATTTGACATCCCCTTCCGCAGGAGTCCTTGGACCGACTCTTCTTCGAGCTGTTTGCAGACAATGTTCCAAAGACAGCAGAAAACTGAGCACTGGGGAGAGAGCATTTTGTTATAAAGGTTTCTGCTTTCATAAAATTGTTCCCGGATTTATGTGCCAGGGTGGTGACTTCACACCCCCTAAACAGCACAGGTGGGGAGTCTATCTAAGGGGAAAAATTTGATGATAAAAATTCCATCCTGAAGCATACGCATCCTGGCATCTTGTCCAGGGCAAATGCTGGACCCAACACAAACGGTTCCCCGTTTTCCATCTGCACTGCCCCGACTGAGTGGCAAGCATGCAGTCTTCAGCCAGGTGAGGGACACATGGATATTGTGAAAGCCATGAGGCTTTGGGTCCAGGATGGCAAGACCAGCAAGAAGATCACCATTGCTGACTGTGGACAACTCCAGTCAACTTGACTTGTGTTTTACCTTAACCACCAGACCTGCCGCGTGTAGCTCAGGAGAGCACCTCTTCACCCCCATCTGCTTGGAAGGTTCTACAATCTTTATGCTTTCACTGTAGTTCTTTGGGTTTCACATTTTCCATTTCCCTCCAAGTCTAGCTGGATTGCAGAGTTAAGCTTATGATTATGAAATAAAACTAAACAACAACAAAAAATGAACTCCAAGAGCTGGGATTTTGTGTGTAGAGGTCTCTTAGATTGGGTCTTTTTTATTTTTAGTTTGCCTGGCTAGAAGTTTATCCATTTTCAGAGAACCAGCTTGTATTTTTTAAAATTTTCTTTCCTGACTTCCTCTTTTCAATGCCATTGATTTTGCTATAATTTTTATCATTTCTCTTCTGCTTGCCTTAAGCTTGCCTTGCTCTTCTTTTCCCATTTCCCTAAAGTGGAAGGCTGGATTGCTGAT
Source organism: Miniopterus schreibersii (assembly GCF_964146895.1). NCBI lineage: Eukaryota > Metazoa > Chordata > Mammalia > Chiroptera > Miniopteridae > Miniopterus > Miniopterus schreibersii. Next base: position 113,883,655 of record NC_138102.1, on the reverse strand, counting down.
TTTAGATTCTTCTCCTTGTATCTATGTATTGAATACATACTTTTAGTGCTATAACTTTCCATCTAAGCACTATTTGTGCTGGATCCTACATGTTTTATCAGATATATTTTTATTTACATTTAGTTCCAAATATTTTTAAGTTTTTTGAGACATCTCTCTTGACCCATTAATTTTATTTTTTGAATAACTGTAAAGGCAATATTATCCAGAGTTTATTAAATACCAAATTGTATACTTATTAAATATCAATCACAATAAATAAGCTAAAAACTCAAAGTTTTGTATTTTTTTGTAGTATAATAAGTCGAATTTCTGTTTATCCTGGTTTAATTACTGTACAGAAGAAAACATCCCATATATTTTATTATAAATATTTAATTATGCTGTAATGAATCTAAGCTCTTAAGATAAATAATTTAATTCTTGCTTTTGAGCAGGCTTCTAGCAGGCTAAGTATATTATTATTTAAGAGGGATTTACATATGGACTATTCATGTTAAACAGTGTCCGGCTCATTACAATGTTATGGCTTGTCTCCCCTCCAATACTATAACTATACACTACATATCTTTATGTATGTATTGCAAAACATGCAAAAGATAACCTCTGAATTATTATGAAATGGAAACTCATAAGTATGTTCCATTACAATAAATCATCTAGCTTTTAAGGAGCTTTTATTTTATTTATTTATTTTAAAATTTTGAATTTATTAGGATGACATTGGTTAATAAGTTCATATAGGTATCGAGCGTAGATTTCTATGATACATGATCTGTATATTGCACCGTGCGCCCACTGCCTGAATTCAAAGGGCTTTTAGAACTTCAACAATGAGAATCGTTTCTAGAGTAAGGAGAAAAATTTTATTTTCTTTCTACAGCATATTTGCAAGACGTTTCTCCTGCTGTCTAATGCTTTTCAAAATTATAGTGCAGGGAAGAATCCCTCCACTTCCTCTGTAGAAAAAGGAAGGAACTGAAGTCATTAATGGTTCTGATGAAATTAGGAAATTCATACTCTCTCAGCCCCAAAGAGAATATAGTAAAAGTTTTAACAGCTTCAAAGTCTCTCTCAACTCCTCTCTGCGTTCATTAAGAGAACACATAAGGAATTCCCACGTGGGAAGTATGGATTTTCCTTTCCCCTAATCACTAAAGTGGCTCCTTGGCCCTGCCCTGCTTTCTGCAGGAGGGAGCGGCCTGAACCGCAGGCTGCCGTGGTTCGTGGTTCCTGCCCCCCTTCCAGCTGCACCGCCTGCTGACTGCCCTGCGCTCCAACGCGAAGGCAATCAGCGCACAAGCTTCTAGAAACGTGTTGACCCCTTCTCCTCAGCACGTATACGGAGCCGTTTGCCAAAGTTTCTAGGCACTTTTGCAAAGATTCACCGTCTGTAATGAAGGCGGGGGAGGCCACAATCACTAAGAGCAAAGCCCACAGCTGCCGGGAGAAACAAGGCCCAGATAAGAGCAGCTCTGAAGGATGCACCCAGAGATTCCCCAGCGAGCCTGGCCAAGGCTCTGCAGGCCTGGGGGAGGCTGGGCTTCCATAGAAAACTATATTACAGATCTATGGGGTTTATTGTTTTCCAGTGGGTTGCTTATATTCCTTGTAGGACAGCAAACAAAACTTTTCTTTCCAAAGAATATCAGATTAAAAGTGCTCACTTAGGCTTTGGGGTAAACATTCTTTTAGGATCTAGGAGAATCAGGGGCACTGATTTCCACAAATGTCTTATCTATTAGAAATGAATGCCTGCATGGATTCAGCATAACCACACTACTGCAAATGTATCCTGAAGGAATGGGTAACCTTTAGGCCAGTAATTTACTCTGTGGTATGTAGTTTCAAATACAATCTAATTTTTGTTTTTCTGTTATAGCCATGTTTCATTTATTTTGGAATCGTTTCTTTCCTTAATTTATGCAATCCTAAGTTATAGTGTTTGTGGAATTTTTAGTTTTCTTTATGCCATATTTCCCCCTATGTCTTTGAGCACTGCTTATAAAAAATTGAATTTCAGAAGCTGATACTGGCATTGGTAATATATGGAACTCAGATATATTCATGCTGATGTATGGAATTTAAATAAATATCTAAATTTTAAACTTTAGATTTTGGGGTGATCTGTATAATTTTCTTGTTGCAGTCTTGCCTTCTTAATTATATTTTTTATTGGACTAACATTAAATTCAGTTTCCTTTTTGACGAATACATACTGGGAAATAGACCCAAATGAGGCAGCTTGGAGCTATACCTGTGTGGAAGTAGATGGGAAATAAATGCTGGCCAAATGGGTAAATGAAGGGATGTTGCTAAATAAAGCTCTTCAGGAAATCAGTGTTAAAAGTTTTATCAAAATATCAGTAACTGAGAACATAATATACTTAATGTAGGTAAACTGAGAATATTTAAACATTTTTCATCATCATGGCATATTGCTATTTATTTTTTCACTGTGCTAATGAAATATATGTATATAATCATTTTAATTTGTTTTTAAAACATTGTTATGAATGTTTAATACATACTAAATTTACCTAGATAATACATAAGAAAATAAGACCACATTTTTCAACAGTGCATAGTTTCTGCTAAAGTAATTTTAAAGCTTCTGTTCTCACTAAGTTTTTATTCAGCCCAATTGCTTTTTGATATTGGCCTGAAATGCTGTTGAATCAAGACAGAGAAAGGATGAAAGGCTACTTTTGTTCATAGGTTTAATCCTTGCATTTTTCCTCTGTCAAAATACACTTGTCAAAAATCTTTCTTTCTAGCTGTATGTTTATAACAATTAACCCTGGCTATTTTGAGAATGGAGCTACTCTAACGTCTTTTCTATGTAGCATAGGATATCTCTATAGCATCTAGACAGATTGGCTAATACACTCAGAATATGGTAAAGGGTAATTTGAGAACTGTTACCAGAAAAAGAGGTTGTAGATGCAGAGCAGGAAAATATCGTAAATGTCCACTTCTACTCTTATTTAGCTGATGCTCCATGAATTACATAAACATTTCTCTAAAGTTGAATCTTTAAGTTGTTTTTGAGCATTTAGCTCCCATAAGCTTTTTTCCCCCTCTAAAATGAATTTTTAAAAGCAAAATTATGGGACCAAATATATTAGTATTGTTTTTCTTGCTAATTTACTTTCATATGTTTTTAAAGTGCTTGTACTGATTGATGTGCAGTGTTAACTGGACACCATCTGTATGTGATAGTAAGTAGCAATTTTCCCAGGGGGAGTCATAGAACAAAATTGATCTTGTCTGAGGTTATGCACCAGCTGGAATTTAGAGTACAGAGCACACACCCAGACTGTGTTCCGCAAGACCCTTAAAACAGTTTCAGAAACCTGCCTTGTGCTTGGCTGGTGAATGTACTGTGTATTTATACCCCACCTTATTCCAGGAACCATTCCAAATTGACTACTGTACGTATAGCAATGATTCGGGACATACGTGACACAGCTGGGTGGAATATACATCAAGTTACCTTCCAAGAGGAAGATAGTAGAGGAAGCAAAGGCCACTTAAAAAGTCCTTTAATTCCAACTTCTATGTGGAGCTGATATTACTTAAAGCTAAGATATGGGCAGAATTAGTCTTCTGGCATTAATTTTTACATCCCTTTTGGAAAGCAGTTTGGCAACTATGCTGTTAGTCATAAAAATGTGCGCACTTTGAGTCATTAGTTTCACTTTCAAGAATCCTAAAAAATAAATCTTAATTAGAATATTGCATTTTATGTATTAAATGTTCATCACAGTATTGTTTATAGTAGTCAGAACTTGGAAATTACCTAAATTTCCATCCAAAAAGAGAAACATAGTAAATAGAATTATATCTACTGATTAGGATAGCAATTTGGACATTAAAATGATTATTAATCACCATAAAAATTAATATAATTTTAAGTGAAAAGGCAGAATATAAAATACCTCATGTAGTGTGACTATAAGTAAAAGAAAAAAAGATCATGGTTTAAAGAAAAACATGAAGTAAAAGAGACCAAAATGTTCAGTCACTGTATTAATATAAGGGGAACTGTGGGTAATTTTTATATTCATTTTTATTTACTAAAATTTTATTATGGGCTTTTGTTACTTCAAAATAAATTACTTTGGGGAATAATTAAGCCTCCATATCTGAGCAATCCCATTCTCACATTCTGATGTAATATTAAGAGATATGAAAAATTGCTGTCAGGAGGTTAAAATCTGGTAGGTGTTCCCAAGCTGGACTGTAGTGAAGTATATGGAGTTCTGCAATGGGGGGACCACTGAGATCATAGAGAAGAGCAAGCTTGTGAGAATGGGAGATGATGAAAGCTCACAGGGTTTGAGAATATGAGAAGAGCCCACAGGCTAAAGCTGAAAATCAAAACAGGGCATTGCATAGACAATCTTTGTGTAAAGATTGCCCCACTGAACCAGAAAGATCCCACAGGCATGGAACTAGTGAGTGTTTACCAAAAAACTATGCTAGAACACACCAAAATTCCATTTCTGCAAAATGTGAAAACAGTCATTAAGTATCTCTCAACCCTCTCTTGTTGAGAAACAAACAGAAACAAAGCAGGTGATGGCCCTAGCTAGCTGGAATGAAATCACATAGGGTTCTCTTTGAACATGGCAAGAGAGTTCTCATTTTTGATTAAACCTTCTATTTTTTCAACACTGGTGTTCAGTGCTTTATCTATGTTAGTTTATTTAATTTATGCAACGCCCTGTGAAGTAGATGATAGCTATCATTCTTCTAGAGAAGTCACATATCTTGCCAAGGGACACACAGCTGCTTATGGAATAAAGATTTGAACCCATGTCTACAAAGCCCAGATACTTTCTAATATTTCTAGTGGATCAGAGAGTGAAATGACTCAGGAGATTAAGCCCAAAGAATTGTTATTTTACTTCCACCCTGGGGTGTAGGGAAGGTAAAATGAAATTCTGTATTTCAGTCTCTCTGGAAAGCAACTGAGTTATCTTAACCCACACACATGACAAAGACCGTATTCACCCAACTACATTCAGGATAAATGGAATGTGTCTAGATCCAGAGTCAGACCTACATTCAAGATAATATCAACAGTGCTAATGGCATCTGTAGAGAAAAGCTTAGATGTTGGGAAATTTAACATCTGGTGAGAAGCAGGTTGACTCATGTTGATGAAAGGACGTGTTTCAAGAGCACACTGTTCAAATTCAAACCAAATCAACCCATGTCGAACTGAGCAAATCAAGCCAAAATAGCTCTCACAAACAGCTGTGACATTGTTATACAATGTAGTAATGTAGAGTACATGGTCAGGCGTGAAACAATTACTGACCAGACATTTACACACATGGTTATATTTATGTAGAAGAAAAATATCACACATCAGATACATGTTCTTATAAGTATGTAAGTTTCATATGTATATTCATTTTAGTTGGTAGTTTGCATTTTATCATTATAAAGTCAAGAGTGTCCTCCTTTTTCTAAAATTATACCCATTTCATAGTCAATTTCTGCTTTACTTCAGAAGACGTTTTTCAATTTCCCAATATCCGTTGTCCCTGGCTCTCACAAAAAAACATCATTTTTCTTGTATTTTTAAAATGCTAACCTAGTCATACTTTGTTATTGGTAGATCCACTGAATATTTTCACTTTTAAAAATAGCAAATCTTTAACCAGATGCTTGATGCTTTGATACAAGTTTCAGTTTACATACTTAGTAGAATGAGGCCAGCTCATCTTAAAGTAGAATATGGATCGACGGAGGAGTTGGTCAGTTCTCTGAAAGCAACAAAATCTAATAAGAGCTTGAATGATGGCAAGTTAGGCTACTCTTCCTATTACTGAAAGGTAATCACCTTTAATTGACCTGCTGTAGGGAAACAGCTGAGAAAATCTCTGCTTTCCTTAGGACGGTAGCACCTGAAACAATCTATTCTAGAGCCATTTTCAGTCGTAATTGGATTGTGCAACAGGAAAGAATGGAGAAGGGGGGAAATGCACTGTGTTGAAACATCAAGGTTTTATTTAGTATCCAGCACACTGAGGACCATTATAATCACCCCCTCCTTTTTTTTTTTTTGCTATTTTCTTTCCCGCTGCTAGTTCTGTTTACTCTCTTCCTGAGCATGGTAAATATTACTCTTGTGTGTTCCTACATCAGCCCAGCCCCTGTTTAACTGGCCTCTGCTTTTCCCAACTCCTTACACCTAGATCATTGATTTTTTCCCCCCTTCATCCGTTTCCTGAGCCAACTCTGGCTCCACAGAAAATATCCCTGTACCGTTTAATACTCTACTCTTACCAGGCTTTGGGATTTAAGAAATCAATTACCGAGAAGCCAATCTGAAAAGGCTACATGTTGTGTGATTTTAAATATGTGAGATTCTAGAAAAGGCAAAACTATGGAAACAGTAAAAAGACTTGTGGTTGCCAAGGGTACAGAAGGAGAGGGATGAATAGGCAGAGCACGGAGGGATTTTAGGGCCGTGAAAATGCCCTGCCAAGTACCATAATGATGGCTATATGTCATTACACAGTGGCCCGAACCCATAGAATGTACAACAGCAAACATGAACTATAATGTAAAGTGTGGGCTTAGGGTGACGATGCTGTGTCAGTGTAGATTCATCAGTTGGAAGAGATGTACCGCTCCGCTGGGGGATGCTGGTAATGGGAGAGGTTATGCACGTGAGGCCAGAGTACATGGGAAATCTCTGTACAAAAATAAGTGTTCTAAAAAAATAAAGTCCTTAAACTGTCGGTGTAATGGTTCCACTCTAAGTTAGTTTATGGGTTGTTTGCTATTCCAGTTATGCAAACACTTTTTATTCCTGACATGGCTCATAGCCTCCGAAGCTTGACTTGTACTAAAAGTAAAAAAGTAAAAAAAATCACTCATGTAAGGCAGTCATGTGCTGATTAGTCTTACTGCATTTCTGGGTCTCCAGCGCTGGCATTCGGCTTGTCCCTCACTCCGAGGTGAAAAGGGAGCGGGTAGTTCCTGGGTTAGAAGGCTGCGTGGGAAAAATGCCTGTCTACCTAAGTGAGGTAGGTTTCTAAGTCTCTAACGGACCTTCGGAGGGATCTGAATTATGTATTATTTCTTTCTACAAGTTGTTTTCAAGAGACTCTGTCTAGAGCTTGGAGTTCAGTGATTCCCAGAAGACATCTGGATTTCATTTATTTTATAATGGATTGAGTTCAGGAATAAGGAAATTAGCGGACTTGATGACTATGGGCTTAGTTAAGGAAACTGGATATGTAGGAGGCAATAGACTGCCAATGACAACTCGTTTGCTCATTCATGTGGTTATTTACTCAAGAAGTGTTTACTGAGTGCCTTCTTTGAACTCAGCAAAGTACAATATGCCTTGGACACACGGTTAATAAAAGGAATATGGTCCATTTCCTAATGGAACTTGCAATATACTGAAAGAAACAGGTAGTTAGTAAAAAAACTAGTGTTGGAAGAGGTCATTGAGACTATGTGACCACGGGCTGGGCCGATGAAGTCCAATTTATCACTTTTTTTTTAGTGGTTCATTATTTTATGTCCTGTCTGAGAAATGTTTGCCTAGCACAAGGTTGCAAAGATTTTCTTAAAAAGCATTTTATAACTTTAGCACTTGTGTTTAGATCTATGACCCATTTCAAATAAATATCCATGTGTAACATGAGGGAAAGATCAAGGATAATTTTTGTCTCCACTTGGATATCCAGTTGTTTGTTGCAGCATCATTTGTTCAGAGGACTAACTTTTCCCCATTGAACTGCTTTTACATATTTGTTGAAAATTAATCATATGTAAGTGGGTTTATTTCTCTATTTTGTTCCATCGAACTATTCGTCTGTCCTTATACCAGTACCTTATTGTCTTGATAACTGTGGTTTTTGTAGAGTCTTAAAGTCAGACAGTGTAAGTCTTCCACCTTTGTTCTCTTCAAAAAAATATTTTGGCTATTTTGCACCCTTTGTATTTCCATAAAATTTTAGAATAAATTTATTAATTCTATTTAAAAGCCTTCTGGGATTTTGATTGGAATTGCATTTAATTTATAGATCCATTATAGGGAGAGTTATAATTTTAAAATGTTGAGTTTTTAAATTTGTGAATATAGGAAATCTTTCATCATTTACTTCTCTGCAATGTTTGTAGTTTTTAATGTGCATGCCTTGCATATATTTTGTTTTTTTGAAGCTATTGTATTTCGTATTGAATGTTTTTAAAAATTATTTTCTAAACCTTTGTTGACAATAAGTTATTTTGATAATTATCAGAAGCCAAATAGTTTGCAAATTTCCAGTATCATGGCACACCTGAATGTCATGGACAAGTCTCGCTGCTTGTGGTCATCTAATAAGCATATCATCTCTAAGGTGCAGAAATTAAACACACTTCCACTGCTGACAGTATGCACATGGGATAACATTAACCTATGCTTCACAATACTTTATTTGTTAAAGCTGGTTATTTCAAAATTTCTTCTATAAGCTTTTTTTTATTTGGCAACCCCTTCTATTAGTAAAACCTTTTGAGCACACATCCTTACATATGTATCTTGAGAAATGTATTTATAAATTATAAACACATAATTCTGTACTAATTTATTACCTAAATGGCATAAAATATAGACATTTTGAAAGGTCAAAAGAAAGAGTAAACCACATTTGAAAATGTATTATTAGTAGTGACAGCTTTATGTTATCGCTAGCTAATTTCTTTTTTTAAAATATTTTTATTGATTTTTAGACAGAGAGGAAGGGAGAGCAAGAGAGAGTGGGAGAAATATCTATGTGAGAGTGAAACATCTATCAGCTTCCAGGGAATGAGCCCGAAACCCCAGGCATGTGCCCTGACTGGGAATTGAACCGGCAACCTTTTGGTGCATTTGCCCAACCAACTGAGCCACACCAGCCAGGGCTCATTAGCTAATTTCTTAAAGCATGAAATACATGTAGAAAAAGTTTCTTCATTAACAACTGTGGATGTAAATCCATTGTTTAAATAGTCTTGTTGACCATTTGAAATTCTTTGGTTGACTTCTTTTCAGACTGGATTAGGATGCCCTTGTCTTTTAGCTCGTGTCATAAATAATGAACACCTTGTTGCAGGAGTAGAAGTGTCAGCTCTGCCTTTAGGTTTGTAGTTTGCTTGTGCTTGCATCAGTAGCAATATTCTCAATTTGTCATTTATTTGCCTAAATATTTTAAGCCACTTGTCCATTTTGTTAAGTTAAGCTTAGCTAAACCTAAATAATTTATTCTGTAAATATAATAAGCCTTCTTAAACTGCAATAAGCTGGAAGCTAACAGGTGATGGAGGGGCCATGTTGCAGAATTCTCTCCAATTCTTTCACAGGATTCCTTGCCTGACAAAGATGGCAAGTGATGATGCCAGTTCAAGCGTATATTAAATATTAATTTACCTTAACTTCTTAATTGTTTTAATTACAAGTAAACATAAGTAGAAATTATAATTTTTCCCCTATGCTTCAGTGGATTGGAATTCTCTGATGTAAGCAGCCCTGTCCCCTTGGGAGACCAGTGGATTAGGCTGTGTTGCTACCAAGTCCTCATCATTGCATTTGATTTCTCTGTCAGCCAAAATGTTACACACAAAAATTAAATTGGAAATAAAAAGTCTTCTACAGCCGTCTGTCCCAGCCAGCTAAATCATAATATGTGCTATTGGTCATAAAATAAAGTTGAATTTGGAGGTTCTTTGTAACTGTTGTTTCAAAACTTGTAGAAGTTTGGGAACAACAATGTAAAATATATGTGTTTCTGAGGTCACATAAAAGTTCAGTACCTTGTGATTCCACAAATTATTTTACTGGGAATCTCTGGTAAAGTACAAACTTGTTTAAGTGTGTCCAACAATTTCCTAAATATTTCTAGGTTTCATTAAATATATATACATATACATATATCCATTCTTCTGCCCTATCTCTTCTTTATGTTGTTTTATACAATTTTGTGGTAAAAAAAAAAAAAAAAGCAAAACAATCAGGTGATATAGTTTCTGGTTTCAATGTCCTTGCCATCTTAATGGGAAGCTAAGAGGTTTATAAGTGAAGTAACTATAGCACAACAAAAGACAAGATGTAGGTAGTGTCCAAATAGCTGCCCATTTTTATATTCAAAATAAACACAAAACCCTCCTAAGTATGACTAGAAAAGAGTTTAGGATGAAAATACCCTGGTAGGAAGCAAACGGGCCCATCTCAAGCAAGTTCTTTCTATCTGGGACATCTCTGCTCACACTTTAGAGTACTGGCGTCTTTTTTATAATGCAGCCAAACATTCCCTTAGTGTGACAACACAGAACATGAGAGCAATGGGAGGTCAGGGAAGGAAGAAATGAGCATGGATCGAAACCAATCATGGAAGTCGGTGAGGGCAGACACTAAGCAACGCTGATTTACCCCATGATATACCATTCTTACTTTAACTGAATCTTTTTTGATGCTGAGCAATCTTCTATTCATTTGTTGTTGATTTTCTAGAACATGGATTGGCAAAGTATGGCCTGTAGACCAAAGACGGTGTGTGCATGTTTTTGTAGGTCCTAAGAGCTGAGAGAAATAATGGTTCAAGCCTGTGAAAATTATATAGAGTTGAAATTTCAGTCCCCATAACTAAAATTTTATTGGAACACAGCCACACTCACTTGTTTACATATTGCCTGTGGTTACTTTCACACCACAACTGCAGAAATGAGAAGTTAGTTGTAGCAGAGACTTTAAGGTCCATCAAGCCTAAAATACTTACTGTCCGGGCCTCTCTATATAAAATTAGCCATCCATATTTTAAATGGTTGCCTGATCTTTCTTTCTGGCTTGAACAAACTTTATTTTCTTAGAGGAGACAGGAAGAGAGCTGATATTTATGCAGTACCTATTTGTTAATTCACCTACTCCTAATAACAACCCTATTAACACTCCATTTCATAGATTAAGGCAATGAAGTTCGGAGAGTTTCAGAAATTTTAAAAATTGTGTAGGTGGTAGCTTTGGGAGCCAGGTCTCAAATATATGCTTTACTATATTATGTTATTTCCACACTCTCCTTTGTCCAAGCAAGTAGATTTTTTTTTTGCCAATCCAAAAAAAGAAAGAAAGGAAAAGAATTGTGGGATTGTGGGAAGGGAGCCAGCGTTTAATGAGTAGCTAGTCACCAGTGTTGGTATCTGGTATACCACCAAGCTATCTCAGCAAGACTAATTCTGAGTTTATGACAGAAAGGTAGCCTCAGGTACTTTTCATTAGCTCATGAATACTTTCTCTATAGACCCTCTTTCTCCTAAGGATAAAGACTCTTAACAGTAAGACCCAAGTAATTTATAAGACTCCAAGCTATTTAAATAAAACTTTATTACATAAAAGAATATGAACCTTAAGCTGTATTCAACAAATCTTCCTGATTTCCCAATATACATTAAAGTAGCTTAATTTAAAACTCACACTATCCCTCTCTTTTAATATCTACAGATAACATAGCAGCAGCTGCAGTAGTGGGAATCTATTGAAACACATTATATTTGTCATCGATTGATCTACAAAGGCATATTTCCTTTAGAAATCTGTCTTTCGCTGAAAAATGTACAGTGCTTTAACCGAACCCAACTGCAATAGAGCTTACACATTAATTTTGACTGTCTTTCCAATTGATCTAAATCATCACAGTCAAATAGACATTCAGAGAAATGAGCTAATACTTAAGACACTAAAAATAAATGTTGGCTATGTTGTAACCTATTCATTTTTTTTTTTTTTTTGCAAGTTGATGTGATCCGAATTTGATTTGGAAGGATAAAATGTCTCTGTGTTTCTGTCAATAGATTCCTTATCCCTACCATTATTTTTCTCAAATTTCTAGCTCAACTTTCTCTTCTATATTTTTCCACCCCAGAGAACAGAAATGTGCAAGTGCTTATACCTTCCACTTTATTGCTTACGTTGGCTCTGCCCCGCCTTCCCAGGTGCCTCACCCGCATCCCATTGCATCAGGCTCAGGACGCGAACAGGGATGGAATAGCCATCCTGAGACGTGGCCTGTGGGGCCCTCGAAAGCTAGGACCAAAGCCATGGTAAAGATGGAAGTTATAAGGAAGTAGGATTATTCCCTGTGTAGGGTCACCAAAGAGAAGAATGTTATAAAGATAGATCTTTTTCCAGTGTGGTAATATCTAAAGGAGCTGAACAGAAATAACAAACAAAAAAAACCCATAAAAAGTCAACATTAAGGGGGTATTTTAATAACTGTGCTCTATCAACACAATAAAATGTCCTATGCCCATTAAAATGGTAATTTTAAATCTATGCTCAATAGAACATTAAATGGAATAGGAAAACATTTATGAAATGATGTAAGTGAAAATGGCAGAGCTCAAAATAGGGTTCTTGGATTATAAAAATGCTACTAACCTGGGTAATTTAGGCAGAAAGAGGGAGAGGGAGAGGGAGAGAAGAGAAGAGGTAAGGAAAGATTAAACAGTGCTGGGAACTTTCAAGGAAGAGACTCTGCATGAGTCAATGAATGCTTTCTACTTTCACGAAGGTTGAGAGATACACCAGAGAACTTCATTATATTTCCAGACTTTTTTCTTTTAATAGTGTTTGAAGGGAGCATTCCCATCATCATTTTATTAGTTGGGGAGTGGGTGGATATGTTTTTAAATTACTCTAAAAGTGTTTCCTCAGATATAAACACTTCCTTTCAAATATTGCCTTAATAAATCTAGAAGTTGAGAAATAACCTTTGAGTCACTTCAGATTCTGTGATTGTAGTCTTTCAATTGCAAAATCTCACTTAAGAATGAAAAATATCACAGCTATTAAAAAGTGAGAAACTAAAAAATGAATTCCAAAAAATAAGACAATTACCTCATTAATTTTTTAAAAAATATATCTTTATTGATTTCAGAGAGAGGAAAGGAGAGGGAGAGAGAGATAGAAACATCAATGATGAGAGAGTCATTGATCGGCTGCCTGGCCTGCAACCCGGGCATGTGCCCTGGCCCGGGAATCGAACCCCGATCTCCTGGATCCTAGGTCGATGCTCAACCGCTGAGCCATGCCTGGCCGGGCTACCTCATTAATTTTTAAAAGCACAAAGTTGTTACCAAGCCTGTTAAGATTACAAAGTTTAAATGTTGATTTTGGATTTTACCATGCTTTTATAATTTTTATAGAATTGTGTAAAATGAGATAATAGAGACAATTGAAAATAAAAAATATATTCTCGAGTAATAGAATGTTTTGTACTATTTGAATACAAGCTATGGTGTAGGTTCTCTTCTCATTAAAAATAAATCACCAAAGTTGATACCATTACTGATTATTATGACAAAGTATAGAAATAAAAGGTTTTATTGATTTTTAAAATTTACATTGTATTGCCTTGGTTCCAATCTCAGTGGTTAGAGCATGTCCCCCCTAGCCCCCTCCCCTCTCCTTCTCCTTTTACTCTCTCTAAAAGTCAGTCAATGGAAAAAATACCCTCTGGTGAAGATTAACAAAAGTAAATAATAAATAAATAAATACAAAAATTACATTGTATTAATGCTCTTTTTTCAGATGTAGTTGTGGAGAAGACAATGGTACCATTGTTATCAATCAAAGTGACAGTGAACGTAAAAGATTTGCAGATATTTTATAAGCAGATACTGATAAAATGAGAGGGGGCAGACCTCTTTGGAAGACTCTCCTAGTTAATGCCTTTCCCCAATCTCATCTTTCAGGGGGATCACTGACATATATGGATAATAGAAGTGTCCTCTGCCCAGCAAACGTGTGTGGGCATAGGTGTTCCTGGTGGAGGTAGATTTGTCTAGTGCTTTTCAGGGCTTGGGGTCCTGAGAGAACAGCATCTATGTTAGGTTGGACTCATTTATAGCCTTGGAATGGTGGACGGCTTAAGAGAAAGATAAAATGAAGTTGCCCAATCTCTTTGTTGGTTCTGATATAATAAACTTTTAAAATTTCTTTACATTACTTTCCTTTCTCAGCATTTATCTTAAAATAAGAATATGCATGACAAAAGACACATGCACTTATTGCTGTGTTACTCTAGGATTAGATGATAGTATGTTCTCACACTGCAAACTTTTATGATCTTATAATAGCATTGCTTAAAATTCAGTGAAGGAGCATTTTGGGGAAGTATATCTTCAAATCACAATGGTTTTATAAACTCATTTTATTTTTAGATTCTATACTCACAAAATTATCTTAGATTTGTATTTTTTCTTTACCTTGATAAGCACTACAGTAATGGTGGTAAAGACTTTAAAATACTTTTGTTCCTGGTTTTAATTTTTTTTAAATTACATTCACATATTGTTTAAAAAGTTAAATAGGTCTAAAAGGCTTGCTATTCCTGCTCCCTCTTCTGGTTCCTCTGCTCCTCACCACTATCTCTTTTTAAGTGTCTGAATCTCTAAATAACCTTTTTTTTTTTAAAGAATAGTTTATTGATTTTTAGAGAGAGAGGGAGGGGGAAGGGAGAGAGAAACATCAATGTGGAAGCATAACATCATTTGGCCGCCTCCTGCACGCCCCATATGGGATTCAGCCCGAAAACCAGGCATGTGCCCCGACAGGGAACTGAACCGACAACCTTTCGGTGCCAGGACGATGCCCAACCAACTGAACCACACCTGCCAGGACTCTAAATAACATTCTTGAATTAACACATCTCGGTTTTTTAATTGTAAGCAATTCCCAATATGCAAGGTATGATTAGGTCTCTTTGACCCCCATGGCACTTCCAAGTGCACCCCACCTCCTAAAACACACATTCGACATCTCTTCCTATCCTTTCAATAATCTTTAGTGTTTACATTATTATTACTATGTAAGCACTTTCACAGGTGAGCCATATTTTGTATTATGATGACATTTCCCTCTGGTAAAACTTTATTATCGGTAGATTTAGTAATTGTCTCATTTCCAATTGTTTACTTTCCCTTGTATCTCTTGCCTGATGACCTCCAAGTCATTTAAACTAATAAACAGAGCAGGTATTTTATCAATGCATTCTTCTTAGTCTCATCTATTTTGAAATACCCTGTCCTCCTTCTCAAATCAGACTGGGGGTCTCCAAGTCTGCTACCAAACTGCCATCCTGGGATATTTCTCCATCACCCTGGATATTCTAATTGCCACTCTTCTTATTCTATCCCATTTCCTTGAACTCAGATCTTTCTTACACTTGGTTTCCTTTCTGGATTTATATCTGGATATAAAACAATCAAATTAGCCAAAATAAAATTGATTCAAGTTTTGAGAGATTTTAAATGTTTAATAATAATCCAAACTGTATGTATCAAGCTAATTACAATTACAGTCAGTCTTTAGGATGATTACTGACCCACCCTACTTCGATTTGGTCAATGTGAGTGACCCCCACACACTGCAGATTCTGTTTCTTATACTTTGGTTGTTGGTTCTAGGTTAATGGAATACATTTCCCTTTTCCCCTCACATCTTTACCTTGCAGTTCAACTTACAAATGTCCTTGTCTTTTATCAGTAAGACTAGCTACAACTCATGCGATACTAAGGATGCAGAGTTCCTTTCCTTGTCTTTTAATTAAAGAGTATAAAAATAAGCCCACCCTAGACAAAAAGCCCAAGATTCTTGACATTTACATGATTTTTCGTTTTTCTTTTCATATCTTCAAGTAGCTGCCAAATCTGGTTCTTCTTTCTTGTAACATCTACAGACATTTACTCCTTCTTTGCTTTTCTTTCCTGCCCTCGGTAGGGTATACGTGAGCACATTTTAAGACAGAAACTTGTCCTGGAAATAGCCTGATTCATATTCATATAAAAGAGTAAATGTACAAAACTGACGACGATTACTGACTAATCTTCATTCTTTTCAAGTGCGGTCCCTTAGTCCATGTAGATGACCAGGCTGATCAAAGCTGGGGGATTGATTTAATTGTTCTGTGGGCCATTTGTTAAGTGTGTTTTCTCTCTCTAAACATTCAGCAAGTATAAAGGAATACGTAGTTCCTTGGCTGAGAGGAACTTGTTTTAAACACACTTTTAACCACTATTATTTTTAACAGAACCTTTATTTCACTTTCAGAGGTAGCTGCTGCCAATTAAAGGCTTAATCCGCCCACATGGTAGGAACAAAGGACCACGGGTTTCAGATCTGTGATGGAGGGAACTGAAAAAGAAAGTCAAATGTAGCCTGTGTACCTTTTATGTATCATATGGGAGAAACATTTGGTAGCATTATGGTAGAAACTTTCTTATTTCACATCTGCTATAATGTAAATTATGTGGGCAGGGATTTTGTTTTGTTAACTACTATATCTTAGGTGTTTGGGATAGTGCCTGACACAAAGTAGGCTCTGAAGGAAAGAATGGATAGATGAATAGAGCATCTTGTTTAAAATCCTGACAGTAGCCTTTTATGGGATGTTACCAAAAAGTTTAAGTAGTTTGCTATCATTCTCATAGCTAATAGTAATAATTAGGAGATGGGATTCAAATCCACACCCATAGGACTCTAAGCTTATGATTTTAAAAGTATTAAATTGGACTTGATTGAAAGCTCTTTCCTGTTTAAAATCAGTTTTTTACATGGTAATCACAAAACACAGGACAATGCTCTGTGTGTAAGAAAAAAAAGAAAGGTCCTTACATAAGCCTAAGTACTTTTATTTATTAGTTTAAGTCTTAGCACAGGACTTAACACTTATTTAAAAATTTTTTTTTAGCACAATCTACCCTATTGTCTTCTTGTGAGTCTTAAGAGAGTTGCCAAAGGGTGTGGTTTTCAGTGGTTAGATTTTCAGAAATCACTCATGTTGTTTACTTCAGCTTTCATTGTAATTAAACAATGACCTGCTTTAGACATTACCACTTGACAAAGCTCTATACAAAATACTGTATCTACATCTGATAAAATGCAGAATTCAAAAAATATCCACCGCTTTATTCCAGAAATTCCTGGTATAACTTGTTTCAGTACTCAGTGTAGCTTAAATAAGCTCAAAGGTATGGGTACAAGCAAATTTATTCCTCTTGGTATTTAATGTGATGAGAAGATCCAATTTATTGCCTTTTCCCTTAAATGGAATCCTAATTAAAATTCCATTCCTACTTTAGTTTTGTTTTTTACAATTACACACAGACATTTCACTTTTGAAGGAAGTGTAATGGTACCCTATAAAGAGCAGTGGGCTTGGTAAAGCTGATCTGCATCTGAGTCAGAGCTTGACCAATCCAATAGCTGTGAGAACACAGCAAGTCATGCAATTTCTCTGAGCCTAAATTGATCCATATGTAAAATGTGGGCCAAGATTCATGTGTTAACTGTCCCTTGGGGCTGTTGTGAGCATTAGATGAGAGAACGGATATAACAACTTTATATATTGTAAAACATTAAACAATTGCCTTTTATTAGTAATTGTACCATAATTAACATTTGGATTTATGGCAGCTTTCTTGGTGAGCTGTTCCCAAGCCTTATGAATGGTATAGTTTTCCACTTTCACTATAATCAATAGTAATCAATTCCCTTCTTTCCCTCTCTCAGATTTTCTTTCTTACCTTCTTCTGAAAACAGATTTGAGAGAGGTTGCAAGCAAAATAGGTACGTTATGATTAAAAACAGAAATGAAAAGAAGTTTGGGTAATAAAAAATGAATTCTAAATAAATACCAAGAGTTAATATGGATAATACTAAAACTGAGTTTGAGTTTTGGATTATAGAACTTGAAGTTAACAGTATGGCACCTACTGTTTGTTAGAATGATGCAGAGGAAGTGGCAGTTTCTAAGCAGAATTGTCATGCATCGAAGAAAAATGGTGTCCCTTTGTGCCTTCAATTAACATTCAATTAACATGTAATGAACACGTATGATGTGCCACACACTGTTCAAGGCACTGAGTGAACAGCGAGAAACCAAGTGGACATGCCTTGACTTCGAGCCACTTGGGGTGAGAAATACAGATATGGATAAAACACATACTTAATAATTACAATATATATTGTTATAAATTATAACACATAACTTAAGGGAGAAAAACTGGGTTACATGAAAGGGAACAACAGGGACAGACACATGCTCTCCAATGAACTATTTGGGTGTGTTTTAAACATTTATATATAAAAATTATTCATCTGCCCTTTTGTTCCTTTATTAATCCATCCATCCATTCATTCAACTGATAATAGTTGGGGATCTTTCTCTATAGGCATAGAAATAAAATAATAATAATATTGAAGGCATTGAGGGATGGGTGAAAAAAAAGGGATTATGATGTATAAACTGCTGGTTATAAAAAAAGTCACAGAGATGTAAAGTACAGCACAGGAAATACAGTCGATATTGTAATAACCATGCATGGTGTCAGATAAGCACTAGTTTATCAAGATGGTCACTGTGTAAGTCATATAAATGTCTAATCACTATGTTGTACACCTGAAACTAATATATGTCAACTGTAATTTAAAAATTTTAAAATTTAAATAAAAACTAATAATAATAGCTAACTTTTAGAGAGCATTATGTATCATACATTGTTGTAAGAACTTTATGTATATAAACTTGTTTCATTTATATCATAAATATTACATACATTAATATTTCTATGAGAAAGGAAATACTATTTTACCCATTTTACAGATGAAGAAACTGTGGAAGAATAAAGTAAATGGCTTTCTAACGTAGGCCAGCAGTTAGTGAGTGACAACGAAAGGATCCCACTCTATAGCCTGACTCCACATCTCACTCCTCTAAGTACTACCTTACTACTTTCACTGAGCTCGACAATAAAGAAACAAAAATATGGGGAAATAACAAAAAAGGGCAAAGCAGTGTTCTCAGTCCTGAAATAGAGATATGCAGATGGAACTGTGGGGATACAGGAGAAAACCTACCTCAGAACAGGTAAAAGGGTGTGTTTCTCAGGGAAGTATTTGACTTGAGTCTTGAAGTGTGAGACCAGTTAGCCTAAAATCTATCTGCTATTCTAGGCTGAATAAAAGAATACATTCTTTGAAATTTGGAAGCTGAAAAAGGTGAAAGAGGGGTGGAAATCTGCAGGCCTGGAACTGTAAAATTAGGTAGCTGCTCTGGCGAGCCGGGTTTGAGTATGGTTCTCATTATAGGAAGCGGTTAGAACTGAGGCTGGGAGATAGGCCAGGGACAGGCCACCAGGGCCTTCTGATGCAAGCTAAGCAGTTTGTGCTTTATCCTGAGTGCCATGCGGGAAGCTGCTCTAAACATAAAGCTCTTTAAAATAGTATAAAGTGAGTTTTAGAATGATCGCACCACCTGCAGCAGCACAGGGATATATTGCAAAAGGTGGGGTGACAGGTTGGGGTGAAGCTGCGGCAATAACTGAATCGCAAAGGATAAGGGCCCAGAATAAGGCTGTGGAAATTAAGAGGAAGATGTGAATTAAAAACCTATTTAGAAGAGCACATGTGAAGGATTTGGAGATCCACTTGGAAGTGAGTTTTGAATGAGAAAGCCACAGTTTAGGATAGTTTTCCATATTGCTAACCAGGGATACTGAGTGTATAATGATGCCATTTACCATATTATTGAAATAAAGGACTAGGATAGATCTGAAAGAAAAGATGATGCATTTAAATCTGAACACAAGGAGTCTGAGATCTCTATGAGATGGCAGTTGTCTGGTAGGCAGTTGAATATGATCATGAATCGCTTAATGAGGGAGACACTTTCTGAGAAATGTTAGGAGATGTTAGGAGATGTCGTCGTTGTGCGAACATCACAGGGTGCACCTACAGACCTAGATGGTACAGCCTCCGGCACACCCAGGCTGTATGGCACAGCCTACTGCTCCTTGGCTACACACTTGTACAGCATCTTACTCTACTGTAGGCAATTGTAACACAATGGGAATTATTTGTGTATCAAACATAGGAAAGGTACAGTCAAAGTACAGTATAAAAGATAAAAAATGGTACATGTGTATAGGGCACTTACCATGAATGGAGCTTGTAGGACTAGAAGTTGATGTAGGGAAGTCAGTGAGTGAGTGGTGAGTGAATGTGAAGGCCTAGGGCATCCCTGTACACTGCTATAGACTTTATACACACTTTACACCTATGTTACACTGAATTTATAAATCAAGAACGAGCCTCAAAATACAAAGGAACCCCATGGTCTGGGGAAACATATTTGCCAAGGATGAATCTGATAAGGGGCTAATTTCCAAAGTGTACAAAGAACTCATACTACTCAGCAAGAGGAAGACAAACAACCCAATTAAGAAATGGGCAAAGGACTTGAATAGACACTTCTCCAAAGAGGACAGACAGATGGCCAAGAGACACATGAGAAAATGCTCGACGTCGCTAATCATCAGAGAGATGCAAATTAAAACCACAATGAGGTATCACTTCGCACCTGTCAGAATGGCTCCATCAACAAATCAACAAATGATGTGCTGGCAAGGGTGTGGAGAAAGGGGAACCCTAGTACACTGCTGGTGGGGATGCAGACTGGGGCAGCCACTATGGAAAACAGTATGGAGGTTCCTCAAAAAATTAGAAATGGAGCTGCCTTTTGACCCAATGATTCCACTCCTAGGAATATATCCTGAGAATGCTGAAACACTAATCAGAAAGAATATATGCACCCCTATGTTCATAGCAGCGCAGTTTACAATAGTTAAGATCTGGAAACAGCCCAAGTGACCATCAGTAGATGAGTGGATAAAAAGCTGTGGGACATTTACACCATGGAATACTACGCAGCTGTAAAGAAGAAAGTTCTTGTACCCTTTGGGACAGTATGGATGGACCTGGAGAATATCATGCTAAGTGAAATAAGCCAGGCAGAGGAAGACAAATATCACATGATCTCATTTATACGTGGAATCTAAAGAACCTAATAAACTGATGAACAGAATAGATTCAATGACATGGAAGCATAGATGAGACTGATGAATGTCAGAGGGAGGGAGGAGGGCAAAGGGTGGAGGGGGAGAGAGTAACCAAAGAATTTATGTGCATATATGCACAACCCAAGGACACGGACAATGGTGGGGAGGGGTACAGGGGAGGCGGTTGGGACAGGGTGGAGTGGGTCACTGGGGAGAAAAAGGGACATCTGTAATATTTTAAACAAAAATAAAATGAAAAAAAAGAAAAAGAGAAAATGATGAAATCAAGTGATGCGTTAAACACAAGATATATGGGGCCGATGCTGCCATAACACAGCATAGCATTTTTTAGCATACTTTTTTTTTAAATAAATAGAAAGAGTACACTCTAAAATAACAATAAAAAGTATAGTATAGTAAGTACATAAATCAGTAACAAAGTCATTTATAACCATTCTTAACCATTTTATACTACACACAATTATAAGTGCAGTGGGTGTGTTTACACCAGCGTGGCCAGAACACATGCGGGTGATGCACTGTGCTATGGCACTGGGGGGGCTGCATGGCACTGGGCGACAGGAATTTTTCAGCTCCATTATAATCTTATGGGACCACCTTCATATATGCAGTCAGTAGTTGACCACAGCGTCATTATGCGGCGCATGACTGTATGTGGATCAGAAACTTAGAAACGGGCTCTGGGCTGAAACTAGGGACTTGTTATTTAAAGTCAAGAAAATGATTAAGGGAAATTGTCCATAGTAGCAAGAAAAGGAAAGCCACACATTCAGCTCTAGGGGACACTGGCATTTAGGGAGCTAACGAAGAAGAAAAGGCTTTATAGAAACAGATTGTGATCAGAGAGGAGGAAAACAGCAGAGAATGGTGTCCTAGAAGGGAGAAGAGAAATTTGTAAAAGAAGATGTGACCAATGGTGTAAGCTGTGTTTCAAGGTTAACTTAAAGGCATCGTTGAATTTGACGATATGGAGGTCACCTCTCAGCCACTCAACCGTTATTTAATGAGATTACTGTGAGTCAAGTGCAATGAAAGACCCTGAGGATACAACATTAGCTGAACAGATAACTGCTTCTGTATTCATGATGCTTGGTTTAATAGTGAGTATTTATCAAGTAATCTTTCCAGTAAACATCCAGAATCAAGGGACATCTACCTGGATAGTGGATATTGCAAGAAGAGAGGTGCTCAGTGAAGGCCATTTTTGAATTGGCCTTCAATATGAGCTGGTCCAGAGAGTACAAATGATTTATGATGGTTCAAGCTCCAATAAGACTTTTCCTGTCATCTTTCCTCTTTCCTATCAATGCCTACCTCCCTCCTTTCAGGCTCAAATAGGAAAGAAGGTCTGAAGCAGTCTGTCGTCGGGGGAGAGAATGGTCAATGCTAAAATCACATTTGGAGTTTTTATTAATATCTTGGAAAAGACATTCTAATAAATGAATAGAAACTGAATCTGAGACATAAACTTACAGCACGGCCATCTATTACTTAAATTTAAGCAGAAAGGCCATGGACTGACCAAGGTTTTCCTTAAAGTGGGGGAGATTATCCTGAATGAATTTTAAAGTTATCCATGGGAGACAAAAATAATGTTACCTTTGCTAATATGTCAGGAGTTAAGAACTAGGGAGGACTGCAGCAGATTGAAGAGTAGCAAGAGGAGAGGGGCGAAAATAGGTGGGAGGCTCCTTTTCTAAACATACTTAAAAGACAGAAAGTATAGATTGAGAGAGAGGCCATGGTGAGTTTTATCTTTTAAATATTAGATAAATCTGAGCTTATTTACAGTAGTCCTCTCTTGTCCACAAGGGATATGTTCCAGAACCTCCAGTGGATGCCTGAAACCACGGATAGCACTGAACCCTATACATGCTATGTTTTATCTATACAAGAATGCCTATGATAAAGTTTAATTTATAAACAGGTCACAGTAAGAGATTAACAACAGCAATAATAAAGTAGAACATTATAGCAATATACTGTAATAAAAGTTATGCGAATGTGGCCTCTCTCAATCAAAATATCTTTCACTGTACTCACCCTTCTTGTGATGATGTGAGATGATAAAATGTCGTGTGATGAGATGAAGTGGGGTGGCTGAGACATTAAGTAAAATAAGGGTAACTTGTACACAAGCACCGCAGTGCTGTGACAGTTGATCTGATAACCAAGAGGGCTACTAAGTGACTAATGGCCTAGTCTACACGCAACGTGGGTACACTGGTGAGAGGGGGGAGCTACGTGGAGCTGGGTGGCACGAGCGTTCATCAAGCTACCCAGATGGTGTGCAATTTAATAATTTCGAACCATGGTTGACCGCAGGTAACTGAAACCACAGAAAGTAAAACTGTGGGTAAGGGAGGGGGACTACAGTTGATGAAGGGGAAAGAGAAAAGAAATATTAATGTCGAGCGAGCGGATGATTCCTGGATGCACACTAATTCTTGAGTTACCTAGAACATGTAGTTAAACAAATCCCCTCATTTCTGGATCATGAATATTAGCAGCACAATCAAGAAACTGTGTGATTTCTTTACTTGATACATTATCTTTCTTTCCAAAGTCCTCAGGTTTGTTCTTTGTCATCTGCCAGTTAACAAAGTCACCATTTATGCTGAAATTACCCTAATTATCAATAACTTGAAATTTACTTGGAATCTTGGAGGATTGAATGAATGTGTAAGCTCCAGGATAAACTGTTTTATTCACTTTTACCGTGTAATTTTACTCACTCCTGAATTCTCAGCAGCTGTAACAGTGCCTGATGCATAGGATTTGCTAAAATGTATTTCGTGAATGAAATACTTATGAATAGTAGTAGAAACCTAAAAGATGAATGAGTGAAAAGTTCCACATAGAAAACAGACTTAGCAGGTCATAGCTTATTCGAGTCCAACAGTTTTAAAAATCAGAGATTAGTAAGCCTGAAGAAGAATTTGATTTCCAAATCAATAGTACTTATGTATTCATTCAATATACTTTTAGGTGAAGGATTACTTGCTGAATTTTAACTTATTAAAAATGAGACTGATGGGTAGGTTCATTTGTATTTCTTCTTTGCAAAAAGCTCTTTAAAATAGTTAGGGTGGATAAGAAAAGAGAATAGGAGCATGTTGTGTAGACCACTGTCATTAAATCAATGGTGGGACCAACAATAAAATACAAGTTTCCAGATTAAAAGATGTTATAGAAGATAAATTTCTAGAGCCATTACATTTCTTCAAATATTTTTTAAAGAGAAGTTTATCAACATTCCAAAAGCACCATCTTGTAGTTTAAACTAATAGCGGCTCTATTAAATAGAGGAAATGATTTAAACTCCATCATTTCAGACCTGGTCTTACCCATTTAGTCATACTGGAGTATTTTGTTGTTGTTTTAACACACACAATTTAACAAATGAGTGTTATCATGAACTATATACATATAGAATTTTGACATTAGAAATTATGGGCTGAATTCAACAAAGAAATCATGATTACAGCCTTTTTATTATATAGTTTCTCTCTCTGCATTTTTAGCATGTAAATGACATTCCTATTTATTATCATCAGCTATTTTTAAAACTTAACCACCAATTTTAACAATAATTATTGTATTTATAGAAAACTGACAAAGTAGGTGCAATTTGTTATTCTCAAAGTTACAGGTTTTCTATAAATAAAGGTGATAATTATCATAGGAAAACACTTTACATGTGAATGAACAGAGCTCAAGAGTGACACTTATTCCTTAAGATTTAGGATATGAAAAGTAGCTGGTTAGGATGTTCAGCTTCAGATTTAATGAGCCTTTTAATGAGATCACCCTAACGCTTACTGTATACTAAGCAATGATTAAACAAGAATAAAAAATGTAAATGACACATTCTAATTAATAGATGCTATTGTTAAATTATTTTCCATAGCATTATTTCCTTGGGTAAGGTTTTAAGCAGAGATCTATCCTAGGATAGCATCTCTGGAGAAGATATATATTTCTTCCTTTCAGTCATTTGATTAGTCTTTCAAAGTCTGGATCTTGTATATACTAAAGATAACTTGAAGAATATCTCAGGGTCTACAGATTATTAAAGCTCATGTGTGCTTTGGTTGACATTTTCAAGATTCCTTCTCTCTCTTCCCCCTTTTCTCTATTTCCCTTTCTCCTCCTGCTGCTTCCTGAAATCATTTTCCAAATAAACTACTTACACTAAAATTCTTGCCACTGGGTCAACGTTTAAGTAAACTAACCTACGACAGAGGTGTTCATAATTGGAACTTACATGATAATATACGTAAACAAACAGCATTCAAATCTATAGGCAACAATTGGAAAGAATAATAATGATGATAAAATCATTGCCATTTTATTGAATGTTTGTTAGGTAATTATGTGCCAATAACTAAATGTTTTTACATATTAATGTAATCTTCCCAACATCTATCTTTTTGAGGTAATTTTATTATCACCCCCATTTTATGGGTGGAGATACTAAGACTTAAAGATAATAAGTCTCTTTACTGAGGTCCCATAACTAGTAATTGTTGGGGTCAGGACTTGAAGACAATACTCTGAACTCTCACTCAATCACTCATCACAAAGTCCTCCCAAATTGCAAATTTCTTTAAAAAATTAGTTTTCCTCAGGACATATGTGTATGTATACCCTTGTAAAATATAAGTATTATTTGTATATTTTACTTGTTTTGAATCTTAATATCAGTTTATGTTGCTTAAAGTTTTGTGATAAATAAAGGTTTTGTTTTCTTTAAAAAGTCATTGAACTTTGACCATGGACAGTAGTAATTATTATAAAGAATGCTTGAGTCTTGGACAGTGGCTCGGTTGACTGGACTATCGTCCAGTGGACCGAAAGATTTTGGGTTCGATTTCTGGTCAGGGCACATACCCAGGTTGCAGGTTTGATCCCTGGTTGGGGAGCTCTGGGAGGCAATTGATAGGGGCTTCTCTCTCACTTTGATGTTTCTTTCTCTCCCTTCCTCTCCCTTCCTCTCCCTCCTCGCTCTCTACAATTAATAAAAAACATATCCTTGGGTGAGAATTTAAAAAAAAAAAAAAGAATTATTCAAAAAGACAAATGAAACTTGAGGAGGAGGGGAAAGGGTAGCACCCTGACAAGAAGCAGAGCACCCTTGCTCCCAGCCACGGACTGGATTTACAGCTAAAGTACTGCGTAGCTAACTTGGAAAATCAAGAGAAACATACTTGAGTGGAGATATTTCGAGTGAGGAGCACTGAAGAAATATCATATAGTCTGGTAAGAGAGGGGGCGTAGAAAGGAGTCATCTCCCCTGAAGCCAGTGCTTGGCTTCGAGGCCTGAGGGTTAGAGGCTGCAAAACTCCCTCCCCTTGAGAGTGTGGACTGGCGTCCAAAAGTTGGGATCTCAAACCCAGAGCAGAGGAGAAGGGAAAGAGAGCCTGTGCACGGCAGGCAGAGGGAGATTGAGGAATAGTGTGCCTGTGAGGAGGGGACAGTGCCGTCCCAGTGAAACAACGTGCCTAATGGCGGCACATGGGGCAGGAGAGATTCACCCGGTGCTGACCGCAGGAAACGCTGTCCCACAGGGTGTGGCTTCTGAATAGAAAGGGGCAAGAGAGGTGCACTCAGCAGCAACCTATAGGGACCCTCTGCTTTTCTGTAAGACATTGTGTACAACCCAGAAAGCATTTGAACTGTGTGGCACGGGGAAGGGAAAGAGAACCCTCTAGCCACCAGAGCTGCCAGTGGGGTGCATTGAGACTTTTGACCGGCTCTGAGGGGAGCCAGGATAACATGCAAGGAGCTGCCCCAGCTTTACTGAGATCAGCTGTGCAGGGGAGCTGCCTGGGGCTGACTTTGTGACCCCTCCTGCTTGGTTCAGAGGTGCAGGGGCACTGGGACCTTGCAGGGTAGGTTCTCTGCATGTTTATTGCTTTGTGCATTTTTTATTGCTGAAGGGGCTCCCACTTTCCTGCCTTGCACTGGGGAGACAGACCAGCAAAAGCTGGGGTTTGTGTCTGCATTGTGGTGAGTTTGAACAGAGCGCCCTGTGAGATGAGCCAAACAGATCTGGGAAAGGAGGGACGGAGAATGCCTACCGCCCCCCAGGCTAGGAGCACCACCCTCAACAGGAAAGGGGCTGGTTCAGCTCACTAAACCCCCACAGGGCACAATCCTGAGGGGGAAGGTAGAACAGCTTACAGGACCACAATACAAGAGTAAGACTCTCAGGGACTATTACCTGGAAACTGGAGGAAAAGCTTAAAACCCCTCCTGGGGGCTGGGCAGGCAACGTGCTCACCAGAGTCTTTTTTAATCAAACCCACTGAGCCCAGGCCACTGAAACTGCCATACAGAAAAGGCAATGGGCTGAAATCAACCTGAACCTGCAGGAGGCCATTGTGTGGGGAACTAGAGTTGGAGGACAGGGTAGGGACTGAGGAGCTGGCTTGGAAGCAGAGACTAACTTCCCCACAGTGAGTACCTGACAGCGAAACCTCTAAGTAAGGGGAGCAATATCCCAAGCTATACTAGCCAGCCTGCACCCTAAAGACTCTACAGAAGACTCTGGAGTAAGACCAGGTAACCACAGGGGGAGGCAAAATAGCTGACAGGTGGAGGTGGTCCACAGAGAGCCTCAGACCAGCTAAATATCTAAGGACACCAGAGCAAAACCTAGAGAGCTCCTGACATTGGCTGGCACACAAGCACCTTCCAGAAGACCCAAAATCAGCATACAAAACAGTAAACCTCAGACAACATAAGCTGCCCAGATGAAACTCACTGGATTGAGTTTTTTTAGAAAAAAGAGGGGGAAAAATTTTTTTTCTTGTAAAATTTTTAGTATTCTTAATTTTTTAATTAATTTTTCAAAATTTGGTTTGTCTTGCTTTGCTTGTTTTATTGCTTTGTTTTGTTTTGTTTTTTTGTACTATTATCAAGATTTTCTTGATATTCTCTGCTTTATTGTTGGGATATTATCATTATAACCAATAAGTTTATTGCTTTTCTCTATTGTTTCCCACATATCTCTTATTGGACTCCTTTCCTGGCCTTGCTTTACCTCTTTCTTCTTTTTCCCTTGGCAAAACTTTCTTTTTTTTCTTTTCTTTTTCTTCCCCTTTATTCTCTTTCTTTCTGTGTTGCTTTTTTGTTTGGGTTTTTCTCTTTATTTTATTTTTATTTTTAATTTTTCAACTATTTTCCTATTCCTACTCTCTTATTTTTTTGTTCACCTTTCTTTCCTTTCAGAATCCTTTCTCTGCCCCTTTTATCTCCCAGTGTCTTCTCTATTTTTTACTTTTTACTTCATTTTATTATTATTTATTATTATTTTTTTACTATTAGCAATAACATCCTTCTCTCTCTCTTCTTCTTCTTCTTCTTTTTTTTGCATTAGCATTTGTGTTCTTGCTTCACTCTCCCAATTCTTTCTCTTGGGTTGTTTTCATTATGATTGTCAGGATATTTTGTAAGTTACTGCTTGTTTCCTGGCAGTTTGGTTGTGTTGTGTTTTGTGGATTTATTTAAGGGATGCAAGGCTGGTATAATATTTTCAAATCAATAAATGTGATACATCACATAAACAAAATAAAGAACAAAAATTATATGATCATATCAATAGATGCAGAAAAAGCACTAAACAAAATCCAACACACATTTTTGATAAAGACTCTCAGTAAAGTGGGAATAGAGGGAACATACCTCAACATAATGAAGGCCATATATGACAAACCTACAGACACCATCATACTCAATGCTTAAAAACTAAAACCACTTCCCTTAAAAACAGGAACAATACAGTGTTGTCCATTTTCACCACTCTTATTAAGATAGTACTGGAAGTCCTTGTCACAGTCATCAGACAGGAGAAAACGTAAAAGATATCCAAATTGGAAAGGAGGAAGTAAAACTATCATTATTTGCAGATGACATGATATTGTACATAGAAAACCCTAAAGACTCCACCAAAGTACTACCAGATTTGATAAATGAATTCACCAAGGTAGCTGGTACAAAATTAACATCTGGGAATCAATGGCACTTTTATACACCAACAATGAACTCTCAGAAAGAGAAACTAAGAAAACAATCCCATTTACCTTAAATAATAAGATACCTAAGAATAAACTTAACCAAAGATAGAAAAGACCTGTACTCAAAAAACTACAGGACACTAAAAAAATAAATAGAGGAAGATATAAAAAAGTAGAAAAATGTACCGTGTTCATGGATTGGAAGGATTAATATCATTAAAATGTCCATACTATCCAAAGCAATCTATAGATTCAATGAAATTCCTATAAAAATACCAACAGCCTAATTCACAGAGCTAGAACAAATATTCCAAAAATTTATATGGAATCAAAAAAGACCCCAAATAGCCATAGCCATCTTGAGAAAGAAGAACAGAGTTGCAGAGATCACTTTACCGGATATCAAACTGTACTACAAAGCCATTGTAATCAAAACAGCTTGGTATTGGTACAACACCAGACATATAAATCAATGGAACATGACAGAGACCCCAGAAATAGATCCACATCATTATGGTCAGTTAATATTTGACAAAAGAAGCAAGAGCATACAATGGAGTAAAGACAGTCTCTTCAATAAGTGGTGCTGGGAAAATTGGACAAGTACATGCAAAAAAAAAAAAAAAATGAAACTAGATCACCAACTTACTCCATACACAAGAATAAATTCAAAATGGATAAAAGACTTAAATGTAATTCAGGAAACTATAAAAATCCTGGAAGAAAACATAGGTAGTAAAGTCACAGACATCCCATGTAGTGGAATTTTCACTGATACATCTCCTAGGGCAAGAGAAACCAAAGAAAAAATAAACAAATGGAATTACATCAAACTAAAAAGCTTCTGCACAGCAAAAGAAAACAGCCTCAAAATACAAAGGAAACCCACAATATGGGAGAACATAATTGCCAAGGATGCATCTGTTAAGGGGCTAATTTCCAAAGTGTACAAAGAACTCATACAGCTCAACAAGAGAAAGATAAACAATCCAATTAAAAAATGGGCAAAGGATCTGAATAGACACTTCTCCAAAGAGCACATACGGATGGCTAAGAGGCATATGAAAAAATGCTCAACATCGCTAATCATCAGAGAGATGCAAATTAAAACCACAATGAGGTATCACTTCACACCTGTCAGAATGGCTCCATCAACAAATCGACAAATGACATGTGCTGGCGAGGGTGTGGAGAAAGGGGAACCCTAGTACACTGCTGGTGGGAATGCAGACTGGGGCAGCCACTATGGAAAACAGTATGGAGGGTCCTCAAAAAATTAAAAATGGAGCTGCCGTTTGACCCAGTGATCCCACATCTAGGAATATATCTTAAGAATCCTGAAACACTAATCAGAAAGAATATATGCACCCCTATGTTCACAGCAACACAGTTTATAATAGCTAAGATCTGGAAATGGCCCAAGTGCCCATCAGTAGATGAGTGGATAAAAAAGCTGTGGGACATTTACACCATGGAATACTACGCAGCTGTAAAGAAGAAGGATCTCGTACTCTTTGGGACAGTATGGATGGACCTGGAGAATATTATACTAAGTGAAATAATCCAGGCAGGGAAAGACAAATATCACAAGATCTCATTTATATGTGGAATCTAAAGAACATAATAAACTGATGAACAAAATAGGTTCCATGACATGGAAGCATTGAATCTCAGAGGGAAGGTGGGGGTGGGTGGGTGAGGAGAGATTAACCAAAGAATTTACATACACATATGTATAACCCATGGACACAGACAATAGTGTGGTGAAGGCCTGGAGACGGGAGTAGGTGTGGGGTGGAAGGGGTCAATGGGGCAAAAGGGGATATCTGTAATATTTTGAACAATAAAAAATAATAATAAAAAAATAAATTAAAAAAAGAAGAAAATTGAAGCATGGTATTCACATGAATCATTCACCACTTGCAAAGTTACTTTTCCTAAGAAGTTTTGAGTCCAATAGGTTGAAGTAATAAAGTAATAAATTTTTGGAGAAAAATCTTACTTCTGGTTTGTTTTAAAAGGAGGAAGCTTTTGTTTTTTTACAAAAAGGGAGCCTATGACTTAGACTAACAAGTTCTGGGTCAAGCTTATATTTGCTGCATAGCAAAGAACCTGGCCTTCTTAGCCCTCATTGGTTTAAAATTAACTAGAGAAGATTGTGTAATCATAGGAATCCTGTTAGGATGGAAACTGATATATAAGTAAGGTTTTTGAGATTTAAAACATCCACTAGCTTTGAGGATTCAATTATACTTAGTAAATATAGAAATCTTTGGTACATACTAAAAAAATAAAAACACTGCCACTAATCACTTGTATTTATTTTGCTATCACCCTGGTGAAAAAATACCAAGTGCCATTTTGAAGATCTTAAACACTAATATCTGGCAAATATTTGAATAAAGGTCTCTTTTTTATAGCGAGGGTTCCTTTCCATGGCTCTGCAAAGAATTTTTTTTCTTTTCTTTCTCCCCTCTTTTCCTCATTATTTTGTTCTTCCCTCTTTTCCATTTCTTACTTCTTTTGGAAATAAACTACACAATATTGTTTTACTTATGGTCAGTTTAGATATCCCTGTTTCCCCAGATATGCCAAAATCTGAGAAAAATCAGAAGACAACTTTTTATTTCCTTATTATTATGATGCAAGTAGCTATTGTAAAATACAGAGTTGGTATTTTAAAATTCAAACATGTGGAGCTTATTTTCCAAGGGAAAGAATAAATATCAGGAAAATAGCATACTTAGAGTAAAAGTACTATGCAATAATCTAGATGAAACTTTGCCCAAAATATTTTATTTAGTGATTGTGATTATTTGCAAAAAATTTGATCTATAAAATGACAGAGCAAATACGTCTCTCTAGTCTTAAGAATAATAGCTCTTTTGTCATACTTTGCTTTGCTTTATAGTTAGTTAATGCCATGATAACAGTATACACATAGTAATCTAGGAGCCCAGAGAGTGAACATAGAATCTCAGTCTCACAGAAGTGAGGAGAGAGGGGGAGGGACAGAAAGGGAGCACTCCTCTGGCAAATTTTATCAGAACATAAAGTTAAGTGAGGCAAAAAATATTCAACATGATTTACCCAGTTATGCTAAAATAATATAGGGTCTTCCCCCAAAAAATGTATACACACTTTGAATGATTATAAAGTTAGTATTTATTAACACACAGTTCATCTGCAAAATTTAAAAGAATCTGCAGAAATGAATAATTTTCTTTTTGTCAGTGCCTGTTTTCAAACTGATGACTCTTCTGGTCCAGGGACTGCTGATAACGTGAAGCAATGGGATCGCAAACATCAAGAATCATTTCATTTGGTATTTGTGTGCCCTCAATTCGTCAACTGTTACCAGTTTTGTACTATAAATTTTATCTTTTATGTATCCCCATTAAAAAGTCTAGTGGATAAATTCTTTTTGTTCAAAGCTTAATCTGGCTTCACCCATGATTTCAAATCAGTTAAACCTGAAAAAGAGTGAAAAGTAAGTGAGTTATCAGCTGTTAAAATGTGTATATATTTTTGGGGGGCACCTGCACTCTGTGTCCCCCCAAAATATACACTCACTTTGAATAATTATAAAGGCAATGTTTGTACTTCAACTGCATTTTCAAACTTCCAGTAGCATTTTAGGATGAAACATCAAATGAGCTATCAGCTGTTAAAGTGTGTACACATGTTTTTGGGACACCCTGTACATTAAATCTTACATTTACATATGGTGATAGGTTTTATAGTCTTTAACTACAATTTCAAATGTGTTGAAAGTAGAGAAGTGAAATATTCAGTTGACCTATTTTCTTTAGCATTCTTATCAATATATAAGTTTGTAGGGTTTTTTTAATGCATAAGTTTTTTATTATCTGTGAAATAAATTCCGAACAGACAGGCTACAGGGAATCAGATGAACTCTCTGGCTTCACTCATGGTGCTGAATTCCTGCAGACAGTGTGTGCAAGTAATGTATTCAAGTTAAGCTCTTACCAAGAGGGGAGGTGGTTATCCATGAGGGAGAGAAGAAAGTGCATGGTCACAATCCATTTTTTGGATCTGAACTCCGTGAAGGTAGGCATCATACCTTAGGCTCCCTATGTATCTATCCCCATAGCATTTAGCACAACACTGATTATATTAACTGTCAATGACTACTCGTTGAATGATTGATCAGTATTTCACTTTATAGATTTGGCGGGTATACTTCAATTTATTTTACACCTGGTCATGTAATCTATGGTCCTTCATTTTGATATTAATGTGAATAGTAGTGATTTTAACTGTACTAGGCTACTGCCCCACATCACTTCTTTTACAGAGTTTCTTCAAGTCCTGTGATAACAGGGAGTAGAAATTGTAGAATGTCCAAATTATAAGAGATTTTGTAAATATTATCATACCTCTTGGAACTGTGGGATTATGGCTTCATATAGTACTAAAATTAGATCAAGAAAGGACATGTGACGAAGCCTTAGAACTATACATTCTTTCTCTAGTTACAGCATTCTGTGGCCTCCTGTTTGTTTCAGTAACTCTCCACCTCATCACCATGACGCCTGTGAAACAGAAGCGAGGGGAAGAGCAAAACACGATGTGACATGCACCCTTGGTTCTGGAAACAGTCGTCTTTTTATGAAATTCTTCTATTCTTATGACATAAAACACCTTTTCTTGAGCATTACTAGCGTTCCAAGTAGCTTGGGGCTTTCTTTAACCTCTTAGCACCGAAGGCTTTGTTTCATTTTCCCCTCATAAGCAGCACAATTGGATCATACAAATGCTAAGCTATGTAAACCTTAAATGTCAAGTTTAGGAGAAATTTGATGGCCATTTTAAGATAAGAGAAAATGTGGGTGATTGCTGTGTGATCAATATAATAAATAATAAAATTCAGGATGATGGACAATTGAAATGACGCCTGGTGTGACAGAAGAGAAAAGAAATAATATTGGCAAAAGCAGATTTGAAAATCCTTGCCAATTAAGTGAGGAATCCAGAATCGTTTTTGTAATGCCTACCAGCACCCCTCCCAAAATCCATTTCATTTTCTATAACATTACTTTTAACCACCCAAGTCTGACCCCCAAATATCTAATTAAATGGTCAGCTGATAAATGAGGTGGCAGCTTTATTTATAAGAAAAATACTAATAGCATTCAGTACTTCATTATAGGGCCCTCTCATTCTAATACAAACTTCAAAACCTCTTCTCCTTTCCTTCTAGCATTTGCAATATGTACCAACGGTAGGGATTTTACTAAACAGGTTTTCATTGAATGCACTAGCTTCTGTACCAAAAATACATTCTTTTGCCTCTTTCCTGGTCTTGCATCACAGCCTGCAGAGCAGATTGGAAGACTATTCTGCCGCTGAGTTCAGAGGAACAGAGAGGAAAACAAGAAGCTGGTGTCCGGCCTGCTGCTGGTGATGATAATAGCCTGGATGGAAAATTAACACACTGATATCCAGCCTTTTATGGAAGCTAGTGGGTGAGTTGCTCTGAGAGAAAGTCCTGTCTGGAGCCACCTGTTTCTAAAGATCTTTCCCCTGCTCTTCGCTTGTCAGGTTTCCTGAGGCCAGCCAGGGTTCAGGAGGTAGGAGAAGCCCATTTGTAATGCTCAGGCAACCTCCGGTCACAGGTGACAGAGAATGCAAAAAACAGGAAATACATAAAATATGGTCAATCATATTATTTTAAAGTATTTGTCAGTTCACTTGTTCACTCATTCATTCATTCTCATTTTAATGGAAAAGTGAAAAACACACAAGAAACGAAACCACAGCTTAACTACATTTAGGTTTCTATAGAATCTAGGTCCTTCATTTTCCTCAAAATAGATATGCCTCTTACATTACACATCATTTGATCTGGAAATAAAGGTAGCTGCTCATTTATTTTAGTCCCTGCCACTTTCCAGCTTGGTTTAGAAAAAAAATACCTTTGTCCCCTTTGAACTAAAGTAAGGCAGACACAAAGCTGACGTGGAATAACTTCTGCAAACGGACTGATTAAATCTCTCTTTCTTCTCAAGATGAAAAGAGTCTTTAAAAACAAACTGAGGTTTTATATCTGTAGGTATTAAATTTTCCCCTTGCATTTGCTTTAGTTCAATGTAGCATTTGTGTGGTTTATTACATCTTTCATGTAGCAGATCTGAAAACCTTTGTGAAGTGGGAGATAATGGCATAGTGTGCTATAGGTTGTAAAGATCCTGTTTTTGAAGCCGGCAAGCAGCCCTTTGCAGAGAGAAGCTCCGTGCTGATGTCAAAAGTTTCTTTTTCTGGCTGCGGTTTAATTCTCCGTTCACTTTAAGAATTGCTTCTTACAAATAAAATGTCTGATGGCCATTTTTCCCTCTTCTGTCAGTAGAAGTTGCCAAACTTAAGGGTAAGTAAGAGCCACCTGGAGTGTTTGCTGAAGTGTTGATTCCTGGGATCCTCAGCTGACATACTGATGTAGTAGACCTGGGGGTGGAACCCAGGGACCTACTTTGTAAATGAGCAGTCACTGGACTCTGTGGCAGGAAGTCATTTTGAGAAACACTGGACTAAATTTCCTCATTCTGGACAAAAGTAAACATGAGGACATTCAACAGCTTTCTTTGCAAAATATTTTCTAGTTCTGATGAGTTCTTTTTTATTCCAAAGCGTCTCAGAACCGTAAATCATTTTTAAAATGAAAACAAAAAATCCCCAAACAAACAAGATTTAAAAGAAAGTATGATTACCTTGCCTTGCAAAGGGAACTATAAATACTGTGCAAAAACATGCCATGGAAAAGCAAATTAGTCCACTGGTTTGATTACAAAGCAGTATAGAGATTTCATAAAACCTGATTCCATGTCATGAAGTCCGATTCTTAAAAAGTGTCTTGGTGAAGATAAACATATAGATTAGAGTATAGATTAGCTTAATAAGAAAGATTCTGTCGTATGTTCCAACTTGTTGGCTGTCAGGCCAGCATACACTACATGCAGAGATGGCAAACTGCCCACCATTCTAGAATAAATGTTGGCATGTTCACCAAGAAACCTAACACAGGCCTGGATACTTGTCTCTTTCAGTTCAGGGCTGATGAAGGGGAAGATGATGGTGGGCCCTTTCTGGCAACACCTGGAGGCCAGGCACACCTGGAGACTCTTTAGTGAATGGAAGGCCAGGAATGGAAATGAGAGTAGAAAATATGTCAGGTATTCTGGTGGACCACACAGCGGTGCTGCTCAAACCTGATTGACCAGCTGCCAGTAACGCTGCCAGCTTGAGGAATTGGCAGCCTGTCCACAGCACCTGGAGAAACGGTGCATGTGTGCCTGTTGTAGTTCCATGTTACACAAACAGATCCCCGGAGAAGTTCATTTGGGTGTACATATACTTAGCTGGTTCCCACTGTCGAAGTCCTCAGGAATTTTCAACCCTGTGGAATCTAACATTGCTAAAAACACTCACTCTGCATCTTTCAATCAATTAGAAGTGCAGTGTAGATATTAGAGGCAGCACAGCGAGGTGATTGGGAAAGCAGGCTGTAGATCTAGAATTATAGGCTGGACCTAGATTAATAGACCAGCTCCACCAGTTTCTACCTGTTAACCACTGAGCATATTAATGCAACATTCTGTGCATCAACTTTATTAAGGTATAAAATGAAGATAGGAGATATTATATCTACGGTATGAAGTATTAAAGAATTAATACTTCATAGGAGGGTTAAATTAATTAACATGCACGAAGCACTTACAGTGCCTGACACAAAATAGGTGCTCAATAAATGTTAGTTTTATTATTGTTGCTGTTGCGATTGGTAGGAAAAAAAAAGGTGGAAAAGTGTCATTCTTAATCTGAAAATGTTTTCAACTATATTGAAATACACTTTACATACAATAAAATGTACGCATTTCAAGTGTGCACTTCAATAAGTTTTGACAAATTTATACACTTGTGTGATCGGTATTCCAATTAATATATAAATTATTTCTATTATCCCAGCAAGTTTCCTAATGTGCAATCTTTCACCTCCCCCACCAACACCCCAGGAAACAGTCTGATTTCTAAACTACAGCTTTATTTTGTATATTTTAGAATTCCATATAAATGGAATCATACAAAATACACTCTTTTGTGTCTGGCTTTTTTCACTTTACATGATGGTTTTGAAACTAATCTTTATTGTGTATCTTAGTAGTTTGTTTCTATTGATAAGAATTTAATTTTTTTTAATATACTTAATTAGTTTGTCTAACCACTTGTTGATGAACATATAGATTATTTCATATAAATTATTCAGTTTTTTGCTACTAGAAATAAAATTGCTCAAACATTCTTGTACATGTCTTTTGTGAATATAGGTTTTCAGTTAGTTTGGGTAATTGCTTAGAAATGGGCTTGCTGGGACATAGGGTACATGCATGTCTGAATTTATAAAAAGCTCAAAGTATTTTCAAAACTGGCTATTGTGTTGATATTTCCACCAACAATGTATGAGAGATCCACTTATTCCACATCCTCAAAAATTGGTATTATTATTTTTAATTTTAGTCTTTCTAGTTAGTGTGAAATAGTATCTTATGGTTTCAATTTGCAGTTTCCTAAAATCTAATGATAAGTATCTTCTCATGTATGTTTTAGAAATTTCTATGTCTCTCTTTTTTTTAAGTATCTGTTAGAGACTTTTACATATTTTTTATTTGTTTGTATTTTTATTATTGAGTTGGAGGAGTTTCTTTCTCTTTCTTTCTTTCTTTCTTTCTTTCTTTCTTTCTTTCTTTCTTTCTTTCTTTCTTTCTTCTTTCTTTCTCTCTCTCTCTCTCTTTCTCTCTCTCTTTCTTTCTTTCTTTCTTTCTTTCTTTCTTTCTTTCTTTCTTTCTTTCTTTCTTCTTCTTCTTCTTCTTCTTCTTCTTTCTTTCTTTCTTTCTCTTTCTTTCTTTCTTTCTTTCTTTCTTTCTTTCTTTCTTTCTTTCTTTCTTTCTTTCTTTCTTTCTTTCTTTCTTTCTTTCTTTCTTTCCTCTTCTTTCTTTCTTTCTTTCTTTCTTTCTTTCTTTCTTTCTTTCTTTCTTTCTTTCTTTCTTTCTTTCTTCTTCTTCTTCTTCTTCTTCTTTCTTTCTTTCTCTTTCTTTCTTTCTTTCTTTCTTTCTTTCTTTCTTTCTTTCTTTCTTTCTTTCTTTCTTTCTTTCTTCTTCTTCTTCTTCTTCTTCTTCTTCTTTCTTTCTTTCTCTTTCTTTCTTTCTTTCTTTCTTTCTTTCTTTCTTTCTTTCTTTCTTTCTTTCTTTCTTTCTTTCTTTCTTTCTTTCTTTCTTTCTTTCTTTCTTTCTTTCTTCCTTCCTTCCTTCCTTCCTTCCTTCCTTCCTTCCTTCCTTCCTTCCTTCCTTCCTTCCTTCCTTCCTTCCTTCCTTCCTTCCTTCCTTCCTTCCTTCCTTCCTTCCTTCCTTCCTTCCTTCCTTCCTTCCTTCCTTCCTTCTTTCTTTCTTTCTTTCTTCTTTCTTACTTTATACATATGGCTTCACATTTATTAAACAATAAGTTATCACAGAAAGTTTCATTTCACCTAAGTACTCACAGAAACAAGCTCATATCTTTGTCTGTTGTCTGTACATTTTGTTAATGTTTCTTGCATTTATTTTTATACCGTATTTAAATAAGAAATACCTTTTACTCCAAATGGATTAAAGTTAATTCCTTCTCTGTAAATTTGTGTATGTTTATATTGTTGTTTTATCTTTCATTAAAAGATGCAGAATCTCGTTGCTTTTGTAACTTTTGACTTTGTGGTAAGTGACAATGAAAACGCTCGGACAGCACCAGCAAACATGGAGCTGCTATTTAAACAATCGCTCTGGAAGTTTATTTCAGGGTCTCAAGACCAGCTTGGATGGTAGGGCGACCAGGAACAGACTGAAAGTGCTTGGTTTGGGGGCCACCCCAGGACCAGGTAGATCCTTTTCTCCCATGAAAAAACAACACAAATTGGACTCCCACCTTTTCAGAGCTATTTGCAGCTCTTTCTGCCTCATTATGAATATGCATCTCTATCTTTTGTTAATGAATATTCTATTGGAATTAGGTTTGAGTATGAGGAGTTCTTTATTTAATCTGAATCTATAAAGTGAATTACTATCTCAGCTTATTTATTGTCTTAATAGCGTCTTTTTAGGAGCACAAATTTAACTGTGATAGAGTACAATTTATTATTTTTTCTTCTATAGTGAGAGCTTTTTATGTCCTAAAAAAAATCCTTACATAACTCAATATTGTAAAGATAATTTTCTATGTTTTCTTCTACAAGTTTATAGTGTTAGTTTTACATTTAGGTCAATAATACACATGTAACTAATTTTTCTGTATCATAGAAGTTGAGTTTTGTTTTTTATTTTTATATATATTCAATTGTTCTAGCCTAATTTACTGGAAAAAAATTATTCCCCCACTGAATAAACTTGCTACTTTCTATTTGGTTGACCATAAATGTATTAGTCTCTTTTGAGACTCAATTCTCCCATTTATCTGTTTGTTATACTTACACTGCTACCACATTTTCTTGACAAATATAGCTTTATAGTATACTTTGAAATAAGGTAGCATAGGTCCTTTAATTTTGTTATTTTTGAAAATAAGGACGACTTTAAGTACTTTATATTCTCCTAATCATTGTAGAATCAGCTTGCCAAAGTCTAAAAAAAACAATAAACCTACTGGAATTTAATTGATATTGCATTCTACCTATAAATTTAAGAATAATTGACATCTTAGCAGCACTGAGTCTTCCAAACCATGAACATAGTATAATGCTCCGTTTATTTAGGTTTTCTTTAAATTGTCCCAGCAATGATTTGTAGTTTCAATGTAGAGAACTTACACATCTTTTGTTTCATGAATTCTCAACTATTTTATGTTTTTGTTGCGATTGTAAAACATATTTACATTGTAGTTTCCAATGCATCTTTATATATTTTTCTATATTTTTTGTATAGTGTGACTTTGCTAAATTTACTTTGCTAATTCTAATGGATTTTTGATAGATTTCTTAGGGTTACCTACATAAATGATATCTGCATATAAAGACAGTTAAATATCTTCCTTTTCAATTTGGATGCATTTTACTTATTTTTCTAGGATCTCCAGTACAGTGTTAAATAGAAGTGGTGAGTTCAAACATCTTTGCCTTTCTCTGTCTCAGAGGAATTAATCACTATTAAGTAAAATATTAAGATATAAGGTTATAAATATGGATGCCCTTTATCAAGTGGGAGAAAGTCTCTTATCTTTCTAGTTTGCCAAGGATTCTTAACATGAATGGCTGCTATACTATATCAAATAACTTTCTGTGTTTGTTGAAATGATATGATGTTTTTCTTAAAATTCCCTGGAATGTATTCTACTTAGTCATGATATATCCTCCTATTTATATACTGGTAGATTTAATTTGTTAATAATTTATAAGGAATTTTATGTCTATGTTCGTGAGAGATATTGGTCTATAGTTTTCTTTTCTGATAATGTCTTTGCCAGGTTTTGCTGGCTTCATAAAACAAATTGGGAAGCATCTAAATTATTTTTTAAAACATCTTGCAAACATCAACATTTCTTTCTTAGGTGTTTGATAGACTTTACCAATGAAGGAGTCATCTTAGCCTAAAGTTTTATTTTTGAGAAGTTGTTTAATTACATCCATTTCTTTAATATGTATAGGGCTATTCAGATTTTTCATTTTTATTTGTGTCAGTTTAGAAAATTATATTATTCAAAGAATATATCCATTTTATCTGCGTTATTAAATGTATTGGCATAAAGATGCTCATAACATCTATTATTATTTAATGTCTTTGAGATCTATATTGATGTTGCCCTCTAGCATTCTTGTCAAGTCTTCTATATCCTTACTAATTGTTTTGACTAGTCTATCAATTATTGTGAGAGGGGTATTAAAGTTTCCACCTATCCTTGTGGATTTGTCTATTCCCCATTAGTTCTGTCCATTTTTGCCTCATTTATTTATAAATTCTATAATTAGATGAGTACACTTTCAGAATTATGTCTTCCTGATAAGTAAATGCTATTATCATTTTAAAAACCCTCTGTCCCTAGTGATACTTCATATATTGAAATAATCTCATCACACTAAACTTTTTAGTCTTAGGGATTGAATGGTATGTTTATTTCTATTAATTTACTTTTAACTTGTGTATGCCTTTATATTTAAAATGCATCTCTTTCAAACAGTATCTAACTGAGTCTTAGACTTTTAACTAGTCTGATAATTACTTAAGCAGTTACTTTATAGGATTCTATTCTAGCTCTTCTGATAGTTTTTTGTTATTGTTTTTTTTAGCTATACTTCTTGGTATTATTTTTTAGTGGTTGCTTTAGAGATTATAATATATATCTTTAATTTATGAAAGTCTATTTGAATTAATATTATTATAGCACATATAATGTAAAAACTTCAGAACAGTATAATTTCAATGACCTTTCCTCCATTCTTTTTGATATTGATGTCATATCACATTATAGGGTTTATAACATATATAGATGTCACATATTTACTTCTACATGTATTACAGACCCCATAATATATTGATATTACTTTTTACTTGAAATAATTAATGAATTTTTAAAGAATTTTTAAAAAGTTTTGCATAGTTACCCACATATTAACTATTTCCATTGTTCTCCAGGGCAGTGGTGCCCTTCAAAACTCTTAAGGTGCTGGTTTTGATCCTTAAAGGCACACCTGTTGTATGCTGCTTTGCGAGGATGAGATGTTATCTTTGGTCCAGTTCCCTCAAGGTAAAGCCTGAAACAGAGATTCCAGTTCAAGTGATTTATTAGGGGAGTATTCTCAATAGAAAGGCTGTGGTTGAAGCTGGATAGGGCAGAAGATGAAAGCTAAGCATGACTCTGGTTTCAGATGGAGACCAATATCAATCTG
Source organism: Miniopterus schreibersii (assembly GCF_964146895.1). Lineage (NCBI taxonomy): Eukaryota > Metazoa > Chordata > Mammalia > Chiroptera > Miniopteridae > Miniopterus > Miniopterus schreibersii. Next base: position 113,841,808 of record NC_138102.1, on the reverse strand, counting down.
ATCCTGTGGGGAAGATCTGGAGTACAAATTGTATCACAGAAATTGTTCCATATGGAGCAAGGGTGCTGATCTTTTGTACATTTTTTCAGTCAATTATTGGTTAAAGCCTACCCTTCCTGCTCCCAGGAATAGAGAAGTGCACAGCCTCTTGGGTCAGGTGGCTCCTGTTAGCTTAAGATTATTTTCTAGTGATAGGGTGGATGTGATTTTTTATCAGGAAAGATCTGGCTGGGGCACTAAGACATCCACTATTGGGCTACCCTTTAGGATTCAGTACACGCCTTAAACGAACAGCCACTATTTATTGACATGTCCCCAATAGGTATAATAAATAGGTTCAGAAACCAAGAGGCGAAAGTAGAAGTGGCCCTGTTTACTCTCCCTTCCAGTGAACTACTTGAGGGGATTTGTGTTTCCTATCCCACAAGTTTAGGCTCGGTGGGTCTAGAGGTCTTGGCTAGTAGTGGGGGTGAGGTGCTTCCACCAAGGGATACAGTAAGAATTTGCCTAAATTGAAAAGTACAGCTGCCATCTGGCATTATGAGTTCCCTGTTGTACAAGAGCAGGATCAGAAAGGCGATACAATGGCAGGAATAATTGACCCTGATCTTCATGAGGAGGTGTGACTGCTGTTATATAGGGGGGCTGGCTAGAATGTGTCCAGCAAAAAAGTGAAACTCTGAGGCATGTTTTGCTATCTTTGTACCCCATTTTAGTTGTATATGTGCATGTATAGCAATCACAGCCTGATAAACAGGCAGTGATAACCAGGGGTTCAGCTCCCTGGAATGGGAATCTGGGTCACCCCACTACACAAGCTATTAGACTACAGATGTGCTATCCTGTGGCAATGGAAGCTAGAAGAGCATGAGTGGATCCTGGAGATCTGCTTTGTTTTGCAGCACTGGAGCACTATTCGTTCCAATAATACTTTCCTTGTAAGTTATCCCAGGAATTAAGATCACAGTACCCTGGAGATGCTGTATCGTGGTGGAGTGAACTTAATGTGGAAGCAACTGTGTCTGAGTGATGCAGGCAGTGGGCTGTAATCATCTCTGGGGACTCAGTCACCTCCTCCCATCTCTTTCCTGGGCTGGTCTTCTATCATCACTCTGATACATGTTTGGATGCTAAAAACTTACAGCTGCCTCTCTTTTCTGAAGAATTTCCTCTTTAGGGTTTGACAGGAACCAGCTCACTCAGAGTAAACTGCACCGGCCCATAGACAATGATTGATATAGAAGTTAAAAAATTTGCTTTTTGTGCCTCATTGGGGAGCAACGCTGCAGGGAAATCTAGCTCCCAGTTCTCTTCAGACTAGACTAGACTGAGACTGTTTCCATGCATCTGAATTCCTGGCCCAGATTCTGCCTCTAGGGCATCTGAGCTAAGACAGGGTGAAAAGCCACTTAACTTTTTGGCCTCCAAAGAGTCCTTGATACTTTGCCAGCTGACTAAATACATTATGAAAGATTTTAAAAGTATTTTATTCATCAGAAGGGTTAGTGTCAGTATCATATTCTCCATACTGTCAGAAAATGAGTCAGTTTTATCTGGGTCCCTGTTTTATCCAGACCATTTTCTCAGTCATAATATTTATTGAGAACTTACTATGTTCCAGGCAGTATTCCCAGGATTTACATATATTAACCCATTTAAAACCACTCATTAACCCTATAAATTAAGTATAAATACTATATCCATTTTACAGAGAAATAAATGAAGACACAGAGAATTTAAACTTACATAAGCTCACACAGCTGGTAAGTGGTCAAACCAGGATTAAATGCTGCATTGTGTCTTCAAGACTCATAATACTCTCTTGCCTCTAAGTTGGAGTTTTCCAGCTAAATTCTTCCCTATTTGTTTTACATGGTACTTAAGTGCCTGGAGAAATATTTGGAAAGTGGTTTTCCTCTCACCCAACACATATATTTTATAATACTCAAGTTTATGTTGAGAGTACACACAGGGAGAAGATTCTGTGGCTTATATGGATTTTTTGCTATCCAAATTTTGCCCACGCAAGGGTGTTTTGTAGGCACTTTGTTACAATAAATTATGATTGCAGAAGTTTAGATCTGCAATGGGAGGAAACAATGAAAGAAGAAAATAATATTAACAAAATAATAATTGAAGAGAAAAGATTTGTGAAGTTTTCATAACATTTTGCATTATATTACCACTAATAAGTTTTCTTGAAAACCTATTATCTGCCAGTAATTTTCAAACATTATCTATAAAACTCATTACAACTCTTTAAGAAAGAATTTTTAGTCACTGAAGAATATGTTAAGTGAATGAGGAATGAAATGTTAAATAACATTTTACTAGCCAATATGCCAAAAAAAATTAACTACCACAAGTAATATACTGTAAGTCAGAGCTGTGTAAATACTACATTGGAGAAAGTTTTCTGATAAGAAAGAAAGAGCCTAAGTACTATAGAATTCAGTAACATGGAGGAAAGAAATTTCTGCAAAGAAAATTAATTATATTGCAATCAGACTTTTAATAAATGTCTCTCGTGAGACCCGTGTTGCATTATCTAATGTTCAATTTTCAGGCCCAATTTTACCCAGCAGCATTTCACGCAATTGATGATTATTTTTTCTTCCTCGAAATACTTCTTTTTTTTAACTTGGCCTCCAGAACACTGCTCTCTTGGTTCTTCTCCAACCTCCCTGGTCACTCCAGTTTCCTTCGTGAAATCTCCCTTGATTTCCCACCTACACATGTGGGAGTGCTGAGGCCTCGGCCCACACTCCCTCTCATCCCTCCTATTCATTCCCTTGGCGATCTCAGCCAGCCCACGTTCATATGCCCAGCCTGGCCCTCCTGCTTGCATTCAAGATTCATGTATCCAACTGCTGCTTAGTAGCTCCTCTTGGGTCTCATTGCTACACTCTAGTTCAAGTCTAGAGAACTGCAGCAACCTCTTGCTTCCATCTGCATGGTCTGTTCTCCATATGGAAGCTAGAGTGACCTTTAGAGTCAACTAACACCTATCCATCTCAAACTATTCCAAAAAATTTAAGAGGATGGAAGACCCTCAAGCTTATTTTATGAGACCAGCATTATCCTGATTCCAAAACCAGATAAAGGCACTACAAAGAAAGAAAATTATAGGTCAATATCCCTGATGAACATAGATATAAAAATTCTCAAAAAAAAAAAAAAATAGCAAGCTGAATTCAGCAATACATTAAAAAGTTCAGCCCAGCCGGGCGTGGCTCAGCAGTTGAGCGTCGACCTAGGATCCAGGCGATCAGGGTTCGGTTCCCGGTCAGGGCACATGCCCGGGTTGTGGGCTGCAGCCGATCAATGACTCTCTCATCATTGATGTTTCTATCTCTTTCTCCCTCTCCTTTCCTCTCTCTGAAATCAATAAAGATATATTTAAAAAAAAAAAAAAAAAGAGTTCATACACCATGATCAAGTGTGACTTATTCCTGGGATAAAAGGATGAGTCAATATCTATAAATCAATTAACATGATATATCACAGAATCAAAGAATGAAAATCACATGATCAAATCAATAGATGCAGGAAAAGCATTGGACAAAATCCATCACCCATTTATGATAAAAAGTCTCAGTGAAGTGGGTGTAAGAGGAACATATCTCAACATAATACAGGTGCTATAGTACAGAAAAAAAAAGTAAGCTAAATCAGATCAGTCCTCTGCTCAAAACCATCCAATTGTCTCACTGATCTCTCAGAATGAAAATGAAAGCTCCCTACCTTCCCATGAACAACAGGCCCTATTTGATTTGAGTGCTACTCCATCTATGCCCCCAGCTTTCTCTTCTCATCTTGCTGCTCTTCAGCTTGCTTGTTTTTCCCAGCCACTCCGGCCTCCTGTTGACCTTGGGATATGCCAAGTACACTCTTTCTTTTGGACCTTTGCCTTCATGGTTTCCTTTGCTCACATATCCACACACTTTCTTTGCTTCTGTTTGGATGCCAACTTCCGGTATCTATATAAAAATAACATTGCCTCCCCAACCCTCTCTGTCTCCCTACCTTTTTTTTTTCCTTCTTAACTTTTTCTATCACATATAGTGGTTTTTTGCTGATTGTCTCTTTCCACCTCTACTCTCTTTGAAATGTGAGCTTATTGAAATCAATAGTTTAATTTTATTCACTGCTGTATTCCCATTGCCTAGAACAGTGCTTGGTAAATAGTAGATGCTTAATAAATATTTATTGAATCAGTGGATGTATGAAAGCATTTTTATTATTAAAAATAATATAGTACTAAGATATGTTGCTTTACAATGAGCTTTCACACCAACTTTGTCTATAAAAACTGCTCAAAAATCTGTGAGCTTCTCTGTGGTTTTCCTATTGACCTTTGAAATATCTCTGTATTCCTGAGATGAAGAGAGATGAGGAGGCTTTTCTATTTCTCTCCCTTTGGCCAACATTTTACTCAGGAGATGGAAAGAATAAGTGGGAAGTATTTTCTTGTCCCCTGAGGGCAAAATGAGATTTCTATAGTGTCTAATTATTTGGCATGCAGAGGGTGGCCCCTCAAATAGGTTGGGCATCCTTAGAAACAAAGCCCAGAAAAGCTACCTTTGCTATTGCTCTGCCATTGCCTTAACTAGAGTCTGATGTTTAGTCTATAACACCCAGTGACCTCCTGCTCCAAATCCATGAAATAAGAGATAATAATACTGTTCCTACTTTACAGTGGTGGTGGGAGGCTTGAGTAATTAGTAGAAGTTTATGAAACACTTTCAGATTGTCAGATGAAAGACACAAAAGGAGTAGAGTGTTACTATATTTTTATCAGAAAACCTAATATTAATGTAATGACATTTTACACTTTTATAAGTTCAGAAGCCTTTATAGACAAATGTAATTTTATACTCATTTTATTTTTAGAGAAATTGAGGCAGAAGAAGACTTAAGCCTGTTTTCAGAGATGATCCTGCAAATTAATTGAATATTCACAAATGGATGCTATGTGAACACATGCACAGAGAAAGACCACAACATGGCAAGTAGAGGTAGCTTAGCCACCTCAACCATGAGCATAACATCATGGCATCAAGAAGACAGTTTATAGTAGGAAAGTTACTTAACCAAGAGCAGGGAGACCATGATCATTGCCCTGGCTCTCAGCCCAACACATGTGATATTAGGTAACTCACTTAAAGAACTATTTAATAGGTATCTAATAGCCTATACAAGTATAGGTATTACTTGTCCTTTTCCAGATATTGATGGCAATGGAGAAGCATGAAGCCTGGGAGGAAGACTCGGCTTTCCTGGATCTTGATAGTTCACTTCTTGTGTGCTCTCTAGAAAGAGCCCACATAAACCTGGGAATCCCCACAGCCTGGAGGTGAACTGCACTATTAGCTGAACTACTTCTGGCTCTGGGATTTGGACAGAGTTGTTGCACTGGGAGGTCACTAGAAACCAAATTGCTCCTTCGTACCTTATCAAAGTGTTAACAGCTACCATTACCTTCACTACCAGCCATCAAGTGCCAAATGTTATGCTTTCTGCCATTCTCTGGACTGTGGCTTTAATCCGGTAAAGGGCAATGAAAAAGACATCACTGCTTGAACTGTACATGCACAATGGGAACACAAATCCATAAGCAAACAAAACACAATAACAACTTAATTAAGGAGAGCCAGTTATTCAGAGGAAGACTAAGTGACTCCCTTTGTGATAGAATCAATGGAAGAGTCAGAAGACAATTTTAACAAATGAGTAGTTGCAATCAGATTACACTCTAAAAAAAACTTCCTATGCCTACAGAAATGGAGAGTCAGTGATGAGAAACAAGTTTGGTTTCTTTTTGTAAAGACCAAGTGGTACAAAATTGTAACAAAACAGAGCAAAAATGCAAAGTGATGAATATCATTAAACAGAAGGCCATATTTCAAGGCCTATTTTGGTGACTTTTCAGAATTTCAAGAATAAAAAGGAAAATTTGCCCAGCCAGCATGGCTCAGCAGTTCAGCATGGACCTATGATCCAGGAGATCGGGGTTCGATTCCCAGTCAGGGCATATGCCTGGGTTGCGGGCTCAGTCCCCAGTGGGGGGGCGTGCAGGAGGCAGTGGATCCATGATTCTCTCATCACTGATGTTTCTGTCTCTCTCCCTCTCCCTTTCTCTCTCTGAAATCAATAAAGATATATTTTTTAAAAATTCAAAAAAAAAAAAAGAAATCTTATAAATTCCAGAGAATAGATAACCTAGAAAGAAAATAGCAGCTTTCCAGTATTGAGCACATCATTTGCAACACTGAATGCTAGAAAACGGTGGGATTACTTTAATGATGACTGAGAGACTGCAATCCAAGAATCACATATCCAGCCAAGATATCATCTATTTTACCAATGTAAAGACACTTCCAAAAATTCAGGAGTTCAGAGAATATAACACTTTATACTTTATCTGAAAAATATACTGAAATCTCTGTCCCAACTAAATGAAAATCAAAGAAAAGCTCAGGATTTTATGAAGAAAAAGTGATAGGTAGTAAATTGAAGGTAACACTGTAACTATATATTTTTAAGTATTAAGTTTGAACTAGATGGTATATTTATTAGGCAATGAAAAAAAGCCAACAATTGCCTTGAGCTAAATTTTTTGGTGTTGAAGTAGGTGGAGGGAGGAAGAGAGAGAAGGAAATAGAGAGAGAATAGCTAAAGTCTACACCAAATCAAGTGCACCTCCATTGTAGATCAGCAAAACCTGGGAATTAAGGAATCAGTGTCCTAGAGACCTTCCATGTGGATGTGAGGTGGGGTAGTAAGAGGCTTCTAAAGATTTCATCTTGATGTGTTGGGATGAGACAGGGAGAGGAAATATAACACGAGATTTTGGAGATATTAGGGGAACTATAAATGAATGTTACTTGCAATTCATTGGCAATAAATTTGTAAGCCAAGGGGAAATGAATGATATTCTAGCCAAAGGGGTGATTTTTGAGGAAATTACCAAAGCTAACTTACGTAGAAACGGAAAACCTGAGTAGATAACTATAGAAGAGATTTCTAAGACAATATAAGATGTGCCGTGGAAAAAAGGCTAATGTTTAAGACAGATAAGTGCACATATTGTTATTCTAAAGAGGGTGAAAATCTGTTAGATTTACGAGGCTGGTATTTACTTGAAAATACAGCCCCCCACCAAAACACTATATAAATGAATATTAATATAGAGATTCTAAGTAATTGTTAGTTAACAGAATTGAGCAGTCCATCAACGAAGAACAAACCATGATTCAAGTCGTATTTATTCAAGCAGAGTGAGGGCAGCTCAATAGTAAGAAATCTATTCATGCAATAAATTACATTAAAAAATTAAAAGAGAAAATTATTTTATCAATGCACGTTTGAAAGGCATATGCTAATTGGTGGCAGCATACCTAATTTTTTTAATCTCTAAATAAAATAGTGATATAAACAATCCAATTAGCTATAATACTCAAATCCAATAAGACACAGAATACCACATGATGAAATTCCATCATCACTTCCCTTAAAATGAAGGATCTTTCTTTCTCTTAAAGTTTATTTTTTAACTTTTCTTTTAAATTCTTTTAAATTGTTTAAAAAATTGATGGTTAAGAAAAAACTACATAAAGTGTGCATAGAAATTATCACCTTCCCTTCTCCTAGTCACAATTATTGAAATTTTATTTTAGCCCGGCCGGGCGTGGCTCAGCGGTTGAGTGTCACCCTAGGATCCAGGCGATTGGGGTTCGATTCCTGGTCAGGGCATATGCCTGGGTTGTGGGCTCGATCAATGACTCTCTTATCATTGATGTTTCTATCTCTCTCTCTCCCTCTCTCCTTTCCTCTCTCTGAAATCAATAAAGATATATTTTTAAAAAAAGAAATTTTATTTTATTAATTACATATTGTCAAAGTTTATAACATTTGAATTCTGCCTGTAACCACAATTCCCATATTGAGTTCTACAATGAAATAGATTAGGGTTCTTTAGGAGTCTTCAGCATGACATTTCCTGTGAGGTTATCATTTTGAGTCATCTGTCAGTTGGCTGGTTTTCATTGACCAGTACTTTTATAAGTGCTCATTAGTGCAGTGTACATGTGGTGAGATCTCTTCGCTGGGCAGAATATTGGTGCATTACTTTCTTTCACCCAGCACTTCGTAGGAAGCCCTTCACTATCTTTAGTCACAGAGTGTTACTACAGAAGAGCCTGAAGCCAATCTGGGTACTTCTTGGTGTACAGCATCTTTTCCTTTCTAGAAGGTTATATTTTTTCTTTTACCCTTAATGTTTAGTAATTTTACTAAGACTGGTCTTTGTATTCATATTTCTGTGTTGATGTTTCCTGGGCCAGCAATGTTTTGTTTATTAAATAAACTTTCCTTCTATTAAAGATTTAAATTATTTTTGTACTCTACAAATTCTCTCTTATGGGAATGCCAATTATAAGAATATTTTCATCATGCCATTAATTTTTCAATAAACATACTCCATATATTGATTTTGTTTCATGTTAGTGACTACTTCTAGCCTGTCTACAATGTCTCTTAGTCCATTTTTTCATATTTATTCTTTTTGAATTCTGCTGTAGCTTTTAACTCTATAACATTTCTATTTGTCTCTTCCATTTCTCACCTGACTTCTATCTTGCTTTTCACTTCCTCCTATCTAATAATTACTTCTTTAAATATTTGTATCTATTTTTTGTAAAAATCATTTTAAACAATTGATTACGTTATTTGTGATTTCTTCAAACCTAGCAGAAGTATTTGGTCGGACTTTTAACTTTTGAGGGGGGACTGGGTGGGAGGAGAAATTATTCTATAATACAGTTTCTGGATCTTCTTTTACTTAGTTCATGGTTTCCTTTTGGGACTGTATCTTCCTAAAGATGTTGTTACTGGATCTTTTCTTACTCATGTTTGAATGAGACCAGTTACTGGTTGAAGAATTATTTATGAAAGGCAAATAGAGTTAGCTGGCATAGTCTGAGCTTCAGTTTTGTTTGCCTATCTTAAAAACTTTTCATACAATCATTTCTTTTGTTTCCTCTGAAATTAAATTGCCATCAGTTTTGGTGTTCTGGGCTTTGCAAGCCTCACAGCAGAGGACTTCACATCACAGGCTTTTTGGTTTTCCATCTAATGGTAACTATCTTCCTTTCCTGTTCTATCTTGTAGCCCATCCACAGACTACTTGCTAAGAATTAGGATGAAGACAATTCAAATGACATGTATCTAGAATATGGGCAAAGGCTCTAAATAGACATTTCTCCCAAGAAGATATACAAATGGCCAATAAACACATGAAAAGATGTTCAACATCATTAGTCAATAGGGCAAATGCAAATCAATACACATTGTGATATCATTTCTCACCGCTAGGATGTAACATGAATGTAAACTGGTGTAGTCACTTTGGAAGGCAGTTTGCTACTTCTTTAAAATGTTAAATGTAAGCCCGGCGGAGCATTGACAGTGGTTGAGCATTGACCTAGGATCCAGAAGATCGTGGTTCAGTTCCAGTCAGGGCACATGCCCCAGTGGTGGCCTTGATCCCCAGTCGGGGGCGTGCAGGAGGCAGCCGATCAATGACGACTCTCTCATCATTGATGTTTCTATCTCTCTCTCTCTCTCCCTCTCCATTCCTCTCTCTGAAATCAATAAAGATATATATATTTTTAAAAAGTTAAATGTAAAGGTACCATATGACCCAGTAGTTCGACTCTTACCTTTAATTCCAAGAGGAATGAAAGTATGTGTCCACACAAAAACTGGTACATGAACTTTCATAGCTGCCTTATTCATATACATTTTTTCAGCTTATGATAAAAAGTGGGAACCTAAAAGTCCATCGACTAATTAATGAATAAGTTAAATGTGGTCTATCTGCACAATGCAATATTATTTGACAGTAAGAAAGAATGGATCAATCTTTCAAACATTATGCTAAGTGAAGGCAGCATAAAAAGACTACACATTGTATTATTGCATGATTCATTTGTTTGAAATGTCCAAAATGGAAAAAACTACAGAAAGTTGTTTAGTGGTTGCCTAGGGCTGGATTTTTTTTTTTTTTAAGGGTGATGAAAATATCTAAAATTAGATTGCAATGATGATTGCACAATGCTGTCAATTTACTAAAAGCCATTGAATTGCACACTTTCAATAGTGAATTGTACAATATGTGAATTATATCTCTATCTTTATATTTTTATTAAGTTGTTAAACTTTTTTAAAAGACCAAAATCTCTTGAGTCAGAATATCCAGGTTCAAATCCTGGCATCTCCATGTAGTCATGTGATTTATGGGAAAGTTCTTCCACATCTTTGTTCATCTTCATGATGTTGTGATGACGATTCCTACATCAAAGCTGGGTTATGAGGACAAAGTAAATGGGTGCTCAGAAGAGTATCTGGTACATAGTAAGTGCCCAGGAAGTATCAGTTATCTTATGGGCTTACCCACTGCATTTTTATAAATGTCACGGACCATATTTTTAATTTCTAGAAGTTCTATTTTGTTATTGTCCAAATCAGCCTATTCTTTCTTAGTATTACTTTTCTTATATTTTTGACTCCTTCTTTTATATCTTTAATAATTCAAAATAATTTAAAAATTTATCAAAGATTTTGTTTAAATTAAGTAAGTTTATGTACCTGGCACTCAGAAAATATTTGTTGAATTTATGAATAAATGCCTAGTAGGTAATCCTGCCTTTCTCATTTTTCTTTTATGTTTCCTTAAAGAAATTATGTAATTCCTCTTTGTTTCAGTTTTTTCATCTGTAACACAGAACAATAATACCTACCTTCTAAAGTTGTCGTGGAGTGTTAATGAATTTTTTTTATCTCTAATATTTCATTTTATTTTTAAAATATCAAATTTGAAGTTTAAAATATTAATGATAAATTTTGCATAGTGGAAATAAGTCATTTGTTATATTACTGCCTGAGCTTTTCTATATATTTAAAAAAAATTTTTTTCAATTAGAGTTGTCATACAATATTATATTAGTTTCAGGTGTACAACCCAGTGATTAGACATTATATAACTTACAAAATGTTCACTTTGATAAATCTAGTACCCATCTGACACCATCTGCAGTTACTACAATATTATTGACAATATTCCATGACTATTCTGTAACTACCAGTTTGTACTTTTTAATCTCTTTCCCCTTTTCACCCATCTCTCCAATACCCTTTCCACCTGCAACTATCAAAATGTTCCTGTATCTATGTGTTTATTTCCATTTTGTTTATTTATTTTTTTATATTCCATCTAAGTGAAATCGTATGTCATTTGTCTTTCTCTTCTGATTTATTTCACTCAGCGCAATACCCTATAGGTCCATCCATGTTGTTGCAGATGGTAAGAATTCATTCTTCTTTTATGACTGAGTCATATTCCATTGTACATATGCACCACTTCTTTATCCATTAATCTAGTGATGGACAGTTAGGTTGCTTCCATATCTCCGCTGCTGTAAATAATGCTGCAGTGAACATAGGGATGCATATATGTTTTTGCAAATTAGTGTTAGAGGTTTCTTCAGATAAATACTTAGAAGTAGAATTGGTGGGTCCTTCTTTGTCTCCTGCTATAGCTTTTGTTTCAAAGTTTATTTTGTTTGGTATAAATATTGCTACCCCAGCTTTTGTTTGTTTACTTGTTTTGTTTCTATTTTTAAGAAATGTTTTTTCATCTCTTTACTGTCTGTCAATCTGTATGTGCCTTTCAGTCTGAAGTAAGTCTCTTACAGACATCATAGGTAAGGGTCTTATTTTCTTATCCATTCAGCCACCCTATGTCTTTTGATTCAAGCATTTAATCAACTTATATTTAAAGTAATTGTTGATAAATATGTAGTTATTACCATTTTACTATTCATATTTTAATCTGTTTTTTCTTCTTCTTAAAGAAGTCCCTTTAACATTTCTTGTAATACTAGTTTGGTGGTAATGAACTCCTTTAGCTTTTTCTTGTCTGAGAAGCTCTTTGTCTGTTCTTGGATTCTAAATAATAGGTTTTCTGGGTATTTCTGGGTAGATTAATTTTGTGTGTAGGTCTTTGCTTTTCATCACTTTGAATATTTCATGTCATTCCCTCTGGCCTGCAAACTTTCTGTTGAGTAACCAGCTGAAAATCTTATGGCAGCTAACCTTGTAGAAAAATAACTATCTTTCTTTTTCTGCATTTAAGATTCTATCTTTGTCTTTAACTCTTGGCATTTTAATTATGATGTGCCTCAGTGTGGGCCTCTGGTTTCATCTTGTTTGGGACTCTTTGCACTTCTTGGGCTTTTATGTCTCTTTCCTTCACCAGGTTAGGGAAGTTTTCCATTAATATTTTTTCAAATAGGTTTTTAATTCTTTGTTCTCTTTCTTCTCCTTCTGGTATCTCTATACATAAATGTTGTTATGCTTGTTGTTGTCCCAGAGACCCATTAAACTATCCTCCTTTCTCTGGATTCATTTGGTTGTTGTAATTGGGTGTTGTCTGCTACTTTATTTTTCAAATCATTGGTGTGATCCTCTGCTTCATCTAATCTACTGTTGATTTCCTCTAATGTATTTTTCATTTATGACTCATTCTTTCTTAATGTTTCTTTAATTTTATGTTTCCTATCTCTTTGTTGAAGTTCTCACTGAGATCATTGAGCTTCCTTATAACCTCTGTTTTGAACTCTGCATCTGGTAGGTTGCTTGTCTCCATTTTTTTTTCCAGTTCTTTTTCCAGAATTTTGTTTTATTGTTTCATTTGGTACGTGTTTATTTGTCTCTTCATTTTGGCTGCCTCCCTGTATTGTGTCTACGTATTAGGTAGAGCTGTCACATCTCTCAGTCTTGGTAGAGTGGCCTTATGTAGTAGATGTCCTGTGGGGCTCAGTGGTGCTGTCTCCCTGTTCACCTGAGCCAGGTGCTCCGGGTGTGTCTCTGTGTTGTTGTGTGTACACTCCTGTTGTGGTAAGTCTTGATTGCTGTTGGCATATCACTGGGAGGGATTGACCTTCAGGCCGATTGGTTGTGAGGACTGGCCATTACTACAGCAGAGGAGCTATTGGGTAGGGGCTGACTCTATGAGCAGAATTTGCTTTAGTGAGGCTCTGGTGTCTACTGAGTCTGCCCTTTGAGTGTGTCATTTGTGGAGATGGTTGGGTGGTGCTCTGCTGTGGTCTGAAGCTGGCCACTAGGTGTGTTGGTTCTGGGGCCTCTTAGGAGGTGCAGTCCAAGTTCAGCCTGCCTGTGCCTTGCCCAGGGATACTTGTCATGAGCTACAAAGTGATCTTTAGATGGTTGACACTTGTGTTGGGCTTGGAGGTGCCTGGGGATGCTAAACTGTGAACTGAGGCCAGCTGCCTCTCTTGCCAGGCTTGGGACAGCTTAGCAAGCAGTATGGGGCATCTGAAGCCAGATGCTACTTGTCTGGGATTTGTGAACCTTGAGGGATATTAAGAAAGTCCTCAGCATGAGCTATAGAAAAGCTACTGTAAATGACTTGAGTGGGCCCACAAGTTGGGCATGGCAAAGTCTTAGGGAATCACCAGGGAGGGAGTAAATGGTGTTAGCCAGTTTGATGGAGACTCAGATATGGTGCCTGTCTGTACCTGCAGGGAGAGGGCTCAGCAAAAGAACAGTAGCTGTCTGAGACAAAGCTACCCCTCCTGCCCTTGCCCTGAAGCCAGACAATTCAGTTCTTCCCCTATGTCCTTGGTGCCTTTTGAGCTGCTTCCCCAGCACTGGAGCTCATAGCAAGTGAGTCTGTCAGTGAGTCAGTGAGTAAGTCCATGCATGGGCCCTTTAAGAGGAATGCCTGGGACTCCAGCAGCGCTTAGTCTCATTCAGCCATAATCTCTGCTGGTTTTCACAGCAAGAAGTTATGGGGACTTCTCTTCCTGGCACTAGAATGCTTGACTGGGGCCTGGTATGGGGCTGGGCCTCCTTGCTCCACATTCCAGTGTGGGACTGGTTCACTCTTTGTCTCTGCACTTTCTAAAAGTCTCTACGTGACTTCTTCTGTATCTCCTTAGTTATAGGATTTCTTTTTTCTTTTTTTTAATCCTCACTGGAGGTTATTTTTTCCATTGCTTTTCAGAGAGAGTGGAAGGGAGGGAGAGAGAGAAATATCAATATGAGAGAGATACATTGATTGGTTGCCTCCTGCATGGGCCCCACTTGGGCCGGGGATCAAGCCTGCAACTCAAGTACATGCCCTTGATTGGAATTGAACCTGAGACCCTTCAGTCTGTGGGCCAACTGAGCCACATTGGCCAGGGCTAGTTAAGAGTCTCTTGTAGGTCAAGTACTAAACTAGACACAATATCATCATGCTTTGAGTCAAAATGGTGAAGCAAGTAAACACGGTACTTGCTTCCTCCCAAACAACATCAAAATTACAACTAAACTACAGAACAACTATCTGTGGACCTACCTAAAGTCTAGCCAAACAGAAATCCTATAATTGGTTGGGAGGCAACCAATTGATATGTCTTTCTCACATCGATGTTTCTCTCTCTCTCTCCCCCAACCTCTCTCCCTCTCACGCTTACTAAAGATCACTGGAAAAAATATTCTCTGGTGAGTTAACAAAGAGAGAGAGAGAGAGAGATGCTTAACTACATTATTTCCCTTCCCTCCCAGTCTCCTAATCATCTTTTTACATCTGTTATCAAGGACTTTAACTCCACCCTCTTAGGAGTGGCTGAGTGCTCAGTTTTTAAACTGTTATATTTCTGTTAGGGCTTCTTTGCCATCTGCAGGTTCTTATAGAATCTGTTTCTCATTTGCACGGTTCTTTCACTGTTGAGCTCGCTGGGGCCGCACATGTCCTATTGTTGTCCTGTACACTTTCTCTTTCATTATTTTACTGCTCTTCCTGCTCTGGCTACTTTAGTTGTTGAATTAATTTATACTTTCAGAATGGTAATAACTGCAAAAGAACCTTACTGTCTATAAAGTAAACACTCAGTGCATTACAACTGCCACCTCTGAGTCAGCTGCTTGTCACTCAGTTTCCTTTGGAGCTTCTTTCACTGCCCCACTGAGGGCTGCACAGTGGCTGTAGTCTGGTGGACAAATGATTGACCGGGGACCATCTTTTGCTTCATTTTTTGTTAAAAAGGGTCTGATTTTTTTTTCTTTTTTTTTAAATATACCTTTAATGATTTCAGAGAGAGAGAGGGAGAGAGAGATAGAAACATCCATGATGAGAGTCATTGATCAGCTGCAGCCCGCAACCCGGGCATGTGCCCTGACCGGGAATCGAACCCTGATCGCCTGGATCCTAGGTCGACGCTCAACCGCTGAGCCACGCCCGGCCGGGCAAAAAGGGTCTGATTTTCTAGCAAAGGGTTTATCAGAGCTACCCACTAGAAAGAAAAAACAAATAACTGAAAATTTCCAGTTGTCTGTTTATGGTACTTCTTAGTTTTTGCCTATAACTTCGGTATAAAGTAACTAGCTACTCTTAGATATAGAGATCAACAGAAAATATTTGCATTTTTAATTTTCCATTCCCTTTGGTGATAAAAGTGTTGTATATGGTGTTCATCAGATATTAAATTGTTATATAAATTGCATTATTATGAAAACATAAAATGAAATTTAGCTCAAGTTTCAGGTACCATATAAACAGAAGGATAATATCATAGCATTGTTTCATCAAAAACTATTTGTGGCCTTGATGCTATAGGTTTCAGGGTTAACAGTGGGTTGAAAAAATAATTGAAGCCAGGAATGGGGTGATACACAGGAAAAAGGTGAAATATTTTCAGGCACTGTTAAGCCCCCAAAATGTTATTTTTCCTTTTCTATAACATAGAGTTTTAAAAATTCTTTTTGCAACAGGAATCAAATATTCAGTGAAGGCATTCATAATTATTCAATGAGACTCAGAAGTCCTATGCTTTTATTATTATATAGATTTATAATACTGAACATTTATGTTTATGTTTTGTCTTTCCAAAATGTATAAAAAATATTTTATTTTTTATTTGTGGAAACCACCCCTTTACCACTCTCAACTCAAGGGGCTCAAGTTAGGTTGATTAGCACACATTATTTTTCTAGCCAGCCATTCTAACTCATTCGAAGATAAACACAACCTTATTTAAGACTAGCCATACCTAATAAGGCTTATAAACTCTATTATTACCTTGGAGATGCTGAGAAAATGGTCTATCATATTTTAATGATTCTAGGGTGCCCTATTTTCACCCACAGTTTAACATCTTTGGGCTTCAGGTGCCTTTTACAATTTATGTTATAAGAAATTATTGTTATTATTTATGGGTCAGCATCTTTCCTTTCTTACTGGTACATAAAGGTTTTTTCCCTTACAATCAGTAATGATGCAAATCCCATGAAATATGGTACACCTGGAGCTTCTGGGAGCTCCATCATGGGGGCTGAAGTGGCCTAAGGATGCAGAGGACAGGGGAGGAAAGCAGAGTTCAGAGATCCAGACAAACTGAGCACTAATGCTCTAACTTAGATCCTGATGTATCCAGTCGTGTCTGAAGGTGATGCTCAGGTTCTGCATGCCAACTAATTTCTCACTCAACAATCAGTCTTTTGTTGTTGATGTTTAAACATGTGTTAGTGGCTCATCTCTCACTTTTAACTGTGAGAGTTCTGACTAAAGAAGCCTTTGAGATATTATTAAAGACCAATAATAATGAACAAGGGGAACACACCTAACATTTGTAATCATGTTCCCTTTTTTCAAAGTTAAGTGAAGAGAAATAATAGATATGAAACAATTTGGAGCATCTAAAACATTTGACAAACATAAGTAGGTCAGTAACAAGCATTTTCTGTCAAGAAATACTGGACTGTCTTATAATTCAGTAAGCTAACAAAATCCTTAGACACACTCAAAAGCCTGTGAAACAGAACAAGATTCCTAGTTGCCCCTGGAATAGAAACGACTTGCAGTGATTGCTGTCTCCAGAAGAAAGAAATTCTCACATGCTCATCAAGATTTAGGGAATTTACATATAAGGTGCACTCCAGCCAAACTTTAATGGTAGACATACTACATAGGATTTGACAAATAGGTAACAAGGTGTGATTGTATGGAAGGGTGCAGGGAATTAAGAACTAGAACCTTAAACCATGCATATTATTATATGTCAAAATAAACAGTGGGACTACATTTAGAGGGAGTGCAAACTTTAAAGTTTCCTAGTAGCACTATCATGAAACTGTATTTTGGTTATAGCCTCCTTTCTAAGCAACAAAAATACTTTCTACCGTTTCAAGTTATTTGATAGCTATAAATCCTTAAGATGCTTATAAGATAGAACATATGTGGAGAGACTGTTCCATCTTGTTCAGATGCCTTCTTAAAAGATAGGCAGTACTTCTGTGCATAATTAGCATATTTTGGCAGTAAGCCTTGCACCTAGTAATGCTTTTCAAGTGATTAGGACTATCTGAGGAATGCTAGAATCCCCTAGAAATGAACTGTTTGGTTTTTCTAGTACTGTTATGAAAATGACTAGGAATGTGTAAACTGGAATTAAGGGACAATGTTTCCTGCCAGTTAAATGAGTAGAACAAATGTGTGTATGTTCGATCATGTTTGCTGTACTAAGGACAGATTGCGATCATGTCTTAATTAAGTTGTTTAAATAACATCATTCCAATCCCAAGTCTTTTTGTCTTTATTATAAAACTGATATTATGTAATTCACATTTGTCCTCAAACTACTTTTCTTTTAAAATTATGAAAGAGTGACAGAGGCTCACCTTTACATGATGAGGGTGTGGACAAGTCGTTAAGAAATTACTTAACACCTCAGGCAGATTCAATATGAATCAAAGCCATTCTTTTTTATTTGTTTTTATTAGATTTTTCTTCTACTTCTGCGATCACAATGAGAAATTCACATGATAATAATCTAGTTGAAATTACTATCTTTTTAATGGTAAATTGAAAAAAATATAATGAGCCAAGCCCTTGAATTAGTACTTTGGTTTGTAGTAAGAGAGCAGTGTTTGTGTAACCAGACATATCCAGATATTAAATCCATAACCCCGTCTTGCAGAAAGAAGGTAACAGCAAAACCGACTTGAGGGCCTCCATCCCTGCCTGGACACTCTCTGGTTACTGTTTTATATTCCTTAGGGACAATTGTACTCAGGAGTACTAATACAAGTAGTATTTAAGTTTTAAAAATATATATTATTTCTGATTGTGGCATATACAGCATGAATAAAGTAATACATTTATTATATAGTTGAACTCTACCCAATAAATTACAAATAGGCTGTATTTTTTGTTTTTTTAGCAAATAATGTTAATGTGAGTAATTTTAAACATCTCAAATCTTCTCTGGTCCCAAGATACCTGTAGTAGTTATTCAATCAAGAGTGACTGTTGTACCTTATTTCATCAGTGACCTTATTTTATTCTTTTGTAATGTAAATTTTTTGAGTAATTCTTTCCATGCGTTACTCATTATTACTACATGTAGGCTTTTCTGGTCCCTATGCAAATCCTTAAACGTTTATTTGCTTATTCTTCTGAACACACTTTTTCCCCTTCCCTGTACACTTTCTTTAAAAATTTTCGCTTCCCTTTGCATCCACCACTTAATCCGTTCTGTATTCCTCTCTCATATGTCGACCACTTGTTTTACTTTTGCCTGCTGTTTATATAGCCTAACTTGCTTTCTGTTTGTGTTCTTGGTGGGAAAGGCTGACAAGGTGAGTATTGCTCAGTTAGGAAATGCTCTTTTGAAGAGGAAAAAAGATGAGTATTTTAGAAAGTGTAATTTAAAAGTCCATCTACTCTAGTATACAAAATAAATAATTCTACAATGTTTCCTGCTTCTCTAAATTAAGGCAATTGAAAGGGAGACAACTTCCTCTACAAATAGCTGAACAATTGCATGACATTTTAATGGTGCTGTGTAAGAACACATTCTCTGCAGTCAGTCTTCCTGGGTTCCTCATTCCACCACACCACTTAGGGGTTGGGTCATTCATTCCTTGGAGAGTCAGTGCTACGTGCCTATTTATTGCTATGTTCTATGTCTCTACTGTCTCCTTTTTCATGCTTCTGACCCTGAGTCTCCACTCTATTTCAACCACTAAATTTCACAGTCATAAACTAGACTTTATTAACCATCTATAATCTGAATTACCAGAATTCACCTCCCTAGAGTCCTCCAACTTTATAACTTAGTCCTGAGAGTTCTGACTTCAGTATTAATTTCATAAGTTTCTATGATCCACTTTTCATTATATCACTCCCCCATGTACTTTTTACTCTCCTTCTCCAGCTTAATTCCATGGTCCATCATTATAATCACTTTTTTGTCCATCCTCAAGCCCTTTGAGCCTCTCTTGCTTCTTCATGGTCATCTGACCAATCACACTTTCAGCCCTCCCTATATCTGCATCCTCACAGCAGAATGTGACTGAAGAAAAGTCCACAGTCAGGCTGACTGGTCTTACCTCACTGTAACTGTGAAGCTGGGCCTGAACCTGTGCCCACATACTCTGCTGTTTCCCCTCATATTATAGATGAGTGATCCCTACTAAGAGATATAACCACCTCTTACTTTTGTGTTAGGCTCACTCCCTTCTCACCAACTCAGGAACTTTGTTCCAACCATTGTTCTCATCAACTTGATCATCCACATAATCTTTCATATTAATAGAAATCTCTCTGGTCTTCAAAAAATATCTCTTAAGCTCCTCTCACTCCCTCAATCTTAATTCCAATTCTTGTGTAGCAAAATTGTACCAAAGAATTGTCTATATTCACTCCCTTAAATTGCTTTACTCACATTCCCTTTTGAACACTTTCCAGTTAGGCTTTTAACCCCATAACTCAATCAAAAGTCCTTTGGTTAAGGACATCAAGGAACGTATGTTTCTAAATTCAGTGATCAATTCTGTCTGCATCCTACTGGAGGACTCAGCTGCATTTGACAGAGAGCTTTCCTATATCCTGCTTGAAGCACAGTCTTCAGTTAGCTTCCAAGATGGCATTGGTCCCTGGATTTCCTAACCCACTTCTTTTTTGTTTATCCTGTTTTCCTGAATTTTAAGTGTTGGCAGGCCTTAGGGCTCAATCCTTAGAAAAAAAATGTTTTCTAGCTAGACTTCCTTAGTGGTCTTATCCAGTATCATGACTTTCAAGACCACCTGTAACACTAATGGATCCCAGTTTAATATCTTGAATACAGCTCTCTTTCCTTATTCAAACTCTTCAATCCAATGTCTCTACTTAACTGGCACTTTAAGCTTAACCCTTCCAAAACTGAAATACCTATCTTTCCTTAAAATTTGTTCCCCCATCACTCTTCCTCACTTTAGTAAATGGTTGTTTTATTCTTCCAATTACTCATACCCAAAACCTTTGTCAAAATATAATTTTTGGCCCAGCCAGTGTGGCTCAGTGGTTGAGCATTGACCTATGAACCAGGAGGTCACAGTTCAATTCCTGGTCAGGGCACATGCGAAGGTTGTGGGTTCCATCCCCAGTAGGGGGCGTGCAGGAGGCAGCCGATCAATGACTCTCTCTCATTATTGATGTTTCTCTTTCTCTCTCTTCCTCTCCCTTCCTCTCTCTGAAATCAATAAAAAACATATTTTAAAAAATATATGTATATATAATTTTTGTGAAAGAAAGGAACATGACTCTAATACAAATATAAAGCGATCTCTGCCAAAAAATGTATTTAATGTGTCAAAAATGTATTAGTTCACATATAAGGGCACCAGCAGGGTGGTAAATCTGATTCAAAACGAATCAAAGACTCAAAGGAGGTAAAGCTGACTCAAAGCAGAAACAGATGTTATGTGGTTCGTCAGGAAAGCAAGCAAGTTTGCTAAATTAGAGAAAAAGGTGGTTAATAATCCTCAGGACAATAAATTGTTGATGTTGTGTTTCTCTGGATGGAAAATAGTTGCATCTCTACTGACAAAAGTTTATAAGTGAACGTGTAACTTTGCAATAGTGGAGTTATTCTATAATGTAAATAATAACACTGGTGCATGCCCTAGAGAATTAAGTGATTCTTGTCAGGGCCTGTGAGGCAATGGCCTAATGTGAAAGCACACACAGTTATCTCTTTGTCTTATTTCCAAGCCTTGGATAATATTTAACACCTTTAGCCATCCATAATTTCTGTCTTATTTTCATACTTATCATCAAATCTTGTTGACTCTAACTTCAAATTACAGTGAGAATCTCCTCACTTCTCACTACCTTTACTGCTATCACCCTGATCCCCACCATCATCATTGCTTGCTTAGATTGTTGAGCATTCCTCCTGACTGGTTTCCCTTATACTTTTATAATCTAGTTTCAATAAAGCAAACAGAGTGGTCCTAAAGTAAGTGCTAAAGTCAGATCATGGCACTTCTCTTGTTAAACTCTTCTAATAAGTTTACATCTTTCACTTTCCACCCCTTTCCTCAAATAGTAATAATAATAAAGTCCTTGCAATGGCCTATGAGGCCTTATACAAACTGTACCTCTCTCCAAGCTTATTTTCATTCTGAGATCTTCTCTGACAACACCGATCAATTACAATGTTTGGTTCACAGGGCCCTTCTTGCTGCTTTTTGAGCACATATAGCATATTTCTACCTCGAGACCTTTTGGATTTGTTCCTACTGCTTGGGATATTCTTCTCCGAGATACACTCCTTGCTCAGTACCCACCTCTACAGGGTCTTTCTCAAACAGCACCTTCTGAGAAAGCTCTTCCCTGACCACTCTATTAAAATTCTAGCCCATTTCCCCTACATTTCTGCCCCTGTCACTCCCTTTACCCTTTCCCTGCTTTGTTTTCCTCCATAACAGATATTATCTGACATATATATTATTTATCAAGCAAGTATTCTTGTCTGTTTTGTTCACCATGTTCCAAAAACCCAGCACATGGAAGTCATTTTAATAGTTTTGAATGAGTAAGTGAGTGGGTAGAGTACTAACTTTTCATCAATTTCTAGTACTTTTTAAAAAATTTTTCTTCTTAGATGTTTCGTGTTAACCATAATGAAATTGTTATTTCTGAATCCCATCCTAATATTATTTCCAATTATATCAAATTAAAACCAGATATTGTCTACATGCAAGACACTGGGTCCTATGGAGAACACAAGGAAAATCAGACACAGAATTTGCAATCTAGTCGGGGATATAAGACTAGCAGATAAAAAGTTAAATGCTAAGAAAAGATATAAGTAAAGTTTCAAGCCAAAATATTGATGAAATGTCAGGAGGCAGAAATACTTAACTACTAAAATAATTTGCTTTCTGATCCTCATAGTTTTATGTTGTAGAATCAAAAGTTTATAGATAGTAATATATTTTCCAAAATGAAAGAAAGGAAAATATTTAAATATATAAAATAATTAAGAAAATTGCAATAGGTTATTAAATGACATTGTTTTTTTAATTCCACCACCACCAGAGAGAAGACAAGAGAAAGAGAGAGAAAAACATTGATATGAGAGAGAAACATTGATCGATTGCCTCATGTATTGCTCCCAAACCAGGAGATCGAACTTGCAACCCAGTTATGTTCCCTGACTGGGAACTGAACCCACAACACTTTTTGGTGCTCCAACAAACTGAGCTACCTGGCCAGGTCCACATCGTTTTTGTAAAAACTATCTGAGAAACTCATTGTGAGATGCAAATGTCAAGAAAAATTTCTATATTCCTAGCTTTTGAGCAGTTCCAAGATGACCAAGTTTAGAGTGGGAGCTGACCATTTTGTTCCTGATATTTTCTTCAGTGCTCTTACCTTTATGCTGCCCAGGATTTGTCTTTGTACTGGATTCCGAATTCTGCTTTTTTCCAAGTCCTTTCCTCCCTCCTCCCCCTACACACACACACACACACACACACACACACACACACACACACACACACACACACACACACACACCCTCCTGATTGTGTTTATTAGAGTAACAGTTCTTCTGCAGCTCTGATCACAGAACTAGATACTTAGTCACTAAGACAGGTGTGTTTTAGTTTCAAACCAAGGCTTCTGCCAACAGTTGACCATTTTTGGTTTCTCAATCTTGTCACAAAAAGAAATATTTAAAATATATCTGCACTGCCCCTCTCACCATGATCTAAGCACCTCAAAATTGTATCTTGATAAGTTAGGTCCCATTATAACCAGTGCTGCTCTGAAAAGAATGTGCTTTGCTTAAGGGAAATGTTTATATTTCATTCCCTGACTTCTTCCAAAAATGGCTTTAAGCTACTTGGTAAATGGAGACAATGAAAGCAGCTTTATCAGCACGGTATGTTTAATTTCTTTTGAAAGTAACATTGCTAATCTTCCTGCAGTATTTTAGTTGATACTACAGAGAAAATGCCATTTGTACTGAGAAGCTGCCAAATATAGCCAAAGTCAAAAGATAAGTGTAAGGTACTTATCAAGGGTGTGTCCCCATCTGATTTTGAAACTTTCTCTGCCCTTAGGGCAGGCACCAAGCTGTCTACATTTGTTGCAATACTAACTTTATGAGCAATGTTAAGTGAATAGGAAATAATGAATTCTCAGACTGGCTGTGGCAGCTAAAGGATATGTTCTCTTTTTAAACTGATCATAGACAACAATTTAAGACAAACTTCCTTTATGAATGACCAAATCTTTAATATTAGTTTTTGCAAGAGACACTGATCTTTAAACATAGTCAACCAATTAAGGGTTTTTAAAAAACCTAATAATTTTCTTAATCTCTAGCAAAAACTGGATTTAAATATTGTATATTCAGTGTGCCCAACATTTCCTCATTATTTCTGTTATAGAACTTCCCTGTATAAATGTAGGTCAAATGAAAATCATGTTTCCTTTGCTTTCTCTAAAGTCATTTTTAATTTCTTTTCCTTTTTATCTGTGCTATTTCTGCTTCCCTTGATGCTTAATGTTCCAAAGTAGTTGAAGAATGTCAAAATACATTGCCCTAGATACGTATATTGCTAACAGTCATCAAAGTCCTTTCAATTCTAGGAAAAATGATAAAATCTTGAGAATATTTTATTGCTATTAGGTTCAAAGAAGTCCCAAATGTTAATAATAATGATTAATTTTTATTACTTCTGTTGTTTTCTAAAAAGTGTTAAATTTTTGTTTTAGGAAATTTATTCCTTTATAGGTTTAATGAAGTTCTTGAACCTTCTGTGCAATACTGATTCCTCAGTCATAATCACAGCTTTGTCCATACCTGTCATTAATAATAAGCATTATTAGTAATAATAATCACAGCAAACTTTTATAGGTACACTAAGGTACTTTTATAGGTACTACATCTTTTAAGTGCATATATCATTCAATCATTGGGAAGCACTAACATTAAATTCTTCATAGATAAGAAAAATAAAATTTGGGAAGTTTATTAAATTTGCTCTGGGTAATGCAGTGAAAGTAGGCTGCATTGCCAATAAAAGAGGGCAAATAGGGATATAAGCATGAATCTTTCAGGCAGTATTACTAGAGCAAAAAACTTTGCTGTATAATCTTATTTAACTTTTTTTTACAAATCCTAGGAGATAAGTATAGAGCACACCAATTTTATAGATGTGGAAACTGAGACAGTTAACCCTTTGCTGAAGATCACACAGCCTCCAAGTGACTAACTCTATATGTACCAAATGACTCAGTCAACAAGTAGTTTTTGAATGTCTACTCTGCCTGGCATTGTGCTAGGCCCTGGGTTTATGAAGATGACAAAGACACATTTATTGTCCTGTGGGGATTTACTGCCTAAGGAGAAATAAAATAAACAAGTTTAGTGTGGTGCTTACTGCACAGAGGCCTAGGGGAGTCCACTGGGCAGCAGCACTCTATTTCAGATAGCGGCATTGGAAAAAGGAACATTGCTTAAATTGAATATTGAAGAATGCATAAAAATTAGCTATGTGAAGAGAGAGGAGAGAGAAGGAATGTTCTAGAAAGAGGGACAACAAGCATGCTGAAAGTCTGGAGATGAAAGAAGGCTTGACAATATCTAGGAGTTCCAGGTGTAGCCAGCAGAATAAAATGAGAGGCAGGTAGTAAGGAGCTGTGAGTGGGGGAAATAGCAGGCTTGAGACCCTGGATCATCGGGGATATTGTCCTAATCTGTTTGGACTATTTATTCTGAAGGAAATAGGAGGCTACAAAAGGAACTTTACAAGATAAGATCAGAAGGTCTGGCAGGGGTAAGGATTGAACTGGAGATGAAAGAAGGGAGAGAAATAAAGAACGAAGCCACTGTGGTAAATGTCACAAAACGATAAATGTTAAACTGAATCACTGACTGCTAGGACTGAAGAGTGGGTAGAGAGACCAAAGATATTGAAGCAGTAGAACTGACAATATTTGGTAAATAACAGGTTAAGGAGGTTGAGAGAAAAGGAAGATTTTCAGATAGCTTCCAAGTTTCTGTGAGCTTCTTGTGGTTTATAAGTTTTGTGTAAAGAACATGTTTATGAGATTTAACTAAATCATCTGCATACACTCTTCTGACTAGCCTATTTGTCATTAATATTTTAAATGAATAGGTTAACTGTGTAGATTTTTGGGGGGTCTGAATTGTATTTACTAAAGAAGTAGAGTAGTTCAGATGTCAAATAAACTGTTCCAATGTCTAAACGAAATGAACTTGCCAAGGGATGATTCTTTAATTCTTATTACTAAAATTTTTCACTTCCTTTTAAAATTGGAAAGTTCCTGGGTCTGTATCATCTGTCCATCATTGGATACCTTAGTGACTGAGCACCATATGTTTATACTGTGAAGGTGGAAAGAAAAGTTTTTTATTTTGTTCATTTAAAGGAGCACTTTGAAAGCTACCAACTTAACTAATAGTTTTTTTTCTTTATTCAGTTGTTTCTTATGCATTCTAATGTGAAATTATATAATCTGGGAATAAAAAAAATGAGTCTATCTTTACAAATTGTGGATTTGTTTGGAGATTGAAGGTTAGAGACTTGAAATCCCATAAAAGTCCTCAATTCTTTCTTAAACACTAAGGTCTGTTGAGGTGGACTATCTCAGATCTGAGAATTCTCTGGGAACTGTAGTGTGGCTTCCAACTCCATGTCAGACACCATGATGTGTTCTGGGCTAGTGTAGAAGTTATGACCTACTTAGAGAGTTAGAGAAAGGAAACTTCAACATGCAGGTATTAGTGTTTGATGCACTGGGTTTCTGAGAATTACTCATTAGTCAGTCCCTCTGAGAGTCAAAAGCTGGTAAAACTCCAGAAGGTAAGTCCTGCTCCTTGTGTAGAACTGTGGGAGAACTTCCTTGTTGTCCATCTCAATATAAAACAGCAGTTGAGCAGAAAATACTGCAGGCCAGGCCAGGTGAGAAAAGAGACTGAATGTTGCCCCTCAAATCTATACGTAAAGAAGAAATGCAATGAGTGGAGCAAGAAAGGAGCTTAAAAATGAACGATACCTGGAACACCCATGGGTGTCCAGGGATATGCTATAAGGGGTTTCTATTTTACAAGGTGAGCAGAAGTTGGCCAAAGCTGGGTGACGATGGTAGTAATTCTCCGGCCTTGCCTGAACCAATGGAAGAATTGAGTAACGCAGCCATATCCACCAGCAGACAAGTAATCATGCCTACACCTGGTCTGTGTAAGCACCTCACTCTCACCCCAGAAGCCTCAGAGTATCATCACACTGAAAAAAATAAAGAGGGGGAAGGGAAAAGTCCTTAAGTGATTGAGTAGTTTCTCAGAAGAAATCCAGTTTGAACCAGAAATGACTGAGTTATCTTGCCTTAAACAAATTCAAGTTTGTGCTCTCAAATAGAATTAAGGCTCGAGAGCTAAATGTGGTTATAGAGAACAAGGGAGGGTGAACTGTGAGTGTCAGGGTTTAGGCTGCAGGCTGCAGGCTGGTTCGGAGCTCGTGCATTGTGCAAGGTAGTGCAAAGAGTGCGGGCTTTAAAACAGGAGGATGGGATTCCTCCACTTGGTGACGTTGGGAGAATTATTTTACTTTACGGAGCTGTAGTATTCCCCCTACTAAGATGGTTTTAAACAAACAAACAAACATAGTTTTGTAGAAGTACATGCTTTGCACAGTAAGGAATCAGACTGTTGCTATACAATGAAAGGAACAAACTCTAGGCTGAGTGAGACGTCACTGGCCTGTGCCATACAGCTCTGCCGCGTATTCAGCAGGTGGTTTAGTCTCCTTCTTGAAATACTCTGGGAAGGATTGGGTAAAATTAAAATTACCTCTTTCTTCAAAGTGTGAGAGAATTCATGACTACATTAGCATTGGCTTCAAAGTTTTCTAGTGAGTAAATCTTTTTTAGTTTTAACCCGTATGAAGCAGTGGTGTAAGCTTTATACTCCTTCATCAGCCAGTTTTGATCATTTGTATTTCTCAAGAAGAGTATCCATTTGATTCAGGTTTTAAATTTATTTGTAAGCACATGTAGAAGATTTTCTCTGAAACATTTCAAACGTTGTTTTCAGCGGTTTCCATAGTTCCTATTTTATTTAAAAAAATTTTTTTTTCTTTATTCAAGTTTTGAGAGGTTGGTCAATTATTTATTTATTTTTTTCTTTTATTTAAAAAAGACCAGCTGTGTTTATAAAGATTTCTCTCCTTTTGTTTTTTAAAAACACTCTTGTTTTTAATTACTTCCATCTTCTTGCTTTCCTTGGTCCTTTTTTGTCTTTTAAATTCATTTTTTTTGTTCTTGTTGTTGTTGTAGGGATCTTTTGTTGTGCACAGTCTGAGAAGCTTAATATATACAAAAGAAGGGAAATAGCTTAAGAGAAATAAAATGTGAGTCTATTATTAATAGACTGTATCTATCTTACCTCATGGGCTCAAAGAGCTGAAGTAATGCTTTATTCTTTCCTTTTAACAGAAATATCAGTTTGGTAAACTTTACTTATGGAATCCATGGTGTGGAAATGCATTCCAACTAAAATCATATCTATAAGAGCTTAATGATAAATTTTCCTAGATGGGGTCCAAAGGTTAAAAACACTTGAGTGAATTGACTGTTCAGTGAACATTAGTTTTATCCTGGCCCAGTATTTTCCTCCCGTTTTGTTCAAGAAAATCATGCTAGTGCCATTTTAGTTGTGTGTTTTGAGTGAAGGTCCAGATGTCTTTTGACAAAAAAAAAAAATGTTTATATGAACAATGCCCCTTAGAATCAAGCTATTGCATACTTCTGACTTCTATGACTAAAAAGATGCTCACATGACCAATAACTCTTAATTAGAAAGAATGACTGCTTGAAATGTAGAGAAAGGATTTTTTTCCCCTTACTATTGGAAAAAAAGTAAGAGGTTTGGAGCTGCTGCAGCCTCCTTGCAACAATGAGAAAAGATTGTGTAAGTATTGCATCAACTTGAAGACATACTAGAAAGACATTTTCCTTAACTAAGTTTACCACTTTTCATACTTTTGAGATTTTTCAACAGGAAGAATGTTGATGTTTGAAAAAATATTGACTACATAAAAAAATATAATTGTCTTCAACTATTCACTTCCATAACTAAAAGAAAAAAGTTACTTAACTGAACTTTTCAGGTACTAAATTTTGACTCACATTTTTCTTTGTTATTGAAACACAACACAAAGATGCATTATAATTCTAATTAGATACTGCTGAAGTTTAACAATCCTCTTGTGGTTATAGGATGTATTTGCAGTGAGGATTTTAGTTTGTTTGTTTGCTATTATTTATTTATCAATTTTTATTTATTTTTTATTTTTATTTTTATATTTTATTTTTTATTTTAATTTTATTTTTTTACTTTATCTTTATTGTTGAGACCATTACAGATGTTCCCCCTTTTAACCCTACTGATCCTCTCCGCTCCACATCCATCCCACCCCCAGGCTCTCCCAACACCAATGTCCACGTCCATGGGCCATGCCCATAAACATACAAGTTCCCTGATTAATCTCTCCTCTCCCACACCTGCCTCCTCGCCTTCCCTCTGAGATCAATCAGTTTGTTCCAAGCTTCTATGTTACTGGATCCACTTTGTTCATCAGTTTATTTTGTTTATTATATTCCACATATAAGCGAGATCATTTGGTACTTGTCCTTCTCCGACTGGCTCATTTCACTTAGCATAATACTCTCTAGTTCCCTCCACGCTCTGCCAAAGGCCAAAAGGTCCTTCCTCTTCACAGCTGCATAGTATTCCATGGTGTAAATGTGCCACAGCTTTTTTATCCACTCATCTACTGATGGGCACTTGGGCTGTTTGCAAATCTTAGCTATTGTGAATTGCGCTGCTATGAACATAGGGGTGCATAAGTTCTTTGCAACTGGTGTTTGGGGTTCCTTAGGATATATTCCTAGAAGTGGGATTACTGGGTCAAATGGCAGGCCAATTTTTAATCTTTTGAGGAAACTCCATACTGCTTTCCATAGTGGCTGCACCAGTCTGCATTCCCACCAGCAGTGTTCTAGGGTGCCCTTTTCTCTACACCCTCGCCAGCACTTGTAGTTCGTTGACTTGTTGATGGAGCCATTCTGACAGGTGTGAAGTGATACCTCATTGTGGTTTTAATTTGCATCTCTCTGATGAGCATTTTTTCATATGTCTCTTAGCCATTTGTAAGTCCTGTTTGGAGAAGTGTCTGTTTAGGTCCATTGCCCATTTTTTAATTGGATTGTTTGTCTTCCTTTTATTAAATTGTATAAGTTCCTTATACATTTTGGATATTAACCCTTTATCAGATGTGTCATTGGCAAATATGTTCTCCCATACAGTGGGCTCCCTTTTCCTTTTGTTGATGGTTTCCTTTGCTGTTCAGAAGCTTTTTATTTTTATGTAGTCCCATTTGTTTATTTTCTCCTTAGTTTCTCTTGCCCTAGGAGATGTATCAGCAAACATATTGCCATGAGAGATGTCTGAGGTTTTACTGCCTATATTTTCTTCTAGGATTTTTATGGCTTCATGCCTTACATTTAAGTCTTTTATCCATTTTGAATTTACTTTTGTGTATGGTGTAAGTTGGTGGTCCAGTTTCATTTTTTTGCATGTATCTGTCCAATTTTTCCAACACCATTTATTGAAAAGACTCTTTACTCCATTGTATTTTGTTGCCTCCTTTGTCAAATATTAATTGACCATAATGGCATGCATCAATTTCTGGGTTCTCTGTTTTCTTCCACTGATCAATGTCTGTTCTTCTTCCAGTACCAGGCTGTTTTGATTACAGTGGCTTTGTAGTATAACTTGATATCTGGTATTGTGATCCCTCCAACTTTGTTCTTCTTTCTCAAGATTGCCATGGCTATTCAGGGTGTTGTTTGGTTCCAGATAAATTTTTGAAGTGTTTTTTCTAGATCTGTGAAATATGCTGTTGGTATTTTAATAGGGATTGCATTGAATTTATAGATTGCTTTGGGTAATGTGGACATTTTAATGATGTTAATTCTTCCAATCTATGAACATGGTATATTTTCCCATTTGTTTATATCTTCCTCTATTTCTTTTTTCAGTGTCCTATAGTTTTCTGAGTAAAGGTCTTTTACATCTTTGGTTAAGTTTATTCCTAGGTATCTTAGTTTTTTAGTTGCAATGGTAAATGGGAATGTATTTTTTTAATTTCTGTTTCTGAGAGTTCATTATTGGTGTATAAAAATGCCATCAATTTCTGGGTGTAAATTTTATATCCTGCTACCCTGCTGAATTCATTTATTAAATCTAGTAGTTTTCTTGTGGAGTCTTTAGGATTCTCTACGTACAATATCATGTCATCTGCAAATAATGACAGTTTTACTCCCTCTTTTTCAATTTGGATGTCTTTTATGTTTTCTTCTTGTCTAATCGCTGTGGCTAGGACTTCCAGTACTATGTTGTTAAATTGAATATTATTTTTATTTTATTTTAAAATGATTAACATTTAAGAAAATAAATTATTCATGAAACTACTTATTCATTTACTTTCTTTATTGATAAAGTATTTAGAGCCATGAAATGAACCATAATTATATTTTATTGTATTCTTTAGATTTGATTTATGGCATTTTTGCCAATAGCAGGTGATTCCCCTGCTATTTCAGGTAACCATGTAGCACTGTACATAGTTCCTACAATATTATTGACTATATCCCCTATGCTGTACTTTACATCCCCATGACTAGTTTGTAACTGCCAATTTGTATTTCTTAATCCCTTCACCTTTTTCATCTATGAGTCTGTTTCTATTTGGTTTGTTTATTTATTTTTTCCTTTAGGTTCTTCATATAAGTGAAACTATATGGTAATTGCCTTTCCCTGCCTGACTTATTTCACTTAGCATAATACCCTCTAGGTCCATCCATGCTATTACAAATGGTAAGATTTCATTTTCTTTTTTTTTTTTATGGCTGAGTAATGCTCCACTACATACTATATGTACAACAGCTTTTTTATCCACTAATCTATTGATGGCACTTGGGTTGCTTCCATATCTTGGTTATTGTAAATAACACTGCAATGGACATAGGGGTGCATATATTTTTTTGAATTAGTGTTTTGGGTTTCTTTAGATATATACCCAGAAGTAAAATTCCTGGGTCATAAAGTATTTCTATTTTTAATTTTTTGAAGAACCTCCATACTGTTTTCCACAGTGGCTACACCAATTTGCATTCCTACTAATGGTGTTTGAGGATTCCTTTTCTTCCACATTCTCGCCAATACTTGTTTGTTGATTTACTGATGGTAGTCATTCTGATAAGTATGAGGTGATACCTCATTGTGGTTTTAATTTACATTTCTCTGATGGTTAGTGAATTGGGCATCTTTTTATATGTCTATTGGCCATCTGTATGTCCTCTTTGGAAAAGTGATAAATGACCTTATTTAAACACTTTCTACCATATGTTTGACATTGGCTAATGCTAATATTGTTATTTTGCTTTATTTGGAGAGTTTAATTCTTTTTTTTCTTTTTTTTAAATTTTTTAACTTTTAATTTATTTATTTTTAATCCTCATTTGAGGATATTTTTTTTCATTGCTTTTCAGAGAGAGTGGAAGGGAGAGAGAGAGAGAGAGACATCAATGTGAGAGGACACATCGATTGGTACATGCCCTTGGCTGGAATTAAACCCAAGATCCTTCAGTCTATGAGCTGATGCTCTAACCACTGAGCCAAACCAGCTAGGACTAGTTTAATTCTTTACTGCTATGTTTTTGCATATTTTAAATCACATTTCCAAGTTATATTAGGAGTGTTTTTCTTTTATTTTAATAAATTTTCTCCTTGAAACTCATTTTTCAATAAAGAACAAAAATGTTAGTGTGCGTGCAGGCTTATTAAATGTCTCCCCTGATTTTCACATGCTGTGTTATTAAACATGCCATATCTGAATCTACCTAGACCTTTATCTTAATTTCGGTACTTTTCCAACTGTTTTCCTTTAAATAATCTAGTTCTTTTAAATTTGGATTGATTATGAGATTAATGTTGGGGGGAAGTTGTTAAATGAAAACCACTTACTAATAGAAAGCCTTCTCAGCCTTGAAATAAAATAGGCTTAATGACAAGAATTCTTGCGGTTTTATTTTCATCCATGTATGAAAAATGATTATTTTGGAAGCTAAAGAACACTTAGTCCCTTGAAATAAAAATAACTAAGCACCCATGAAAGGAGGGAAGTGCCCTAGACAAACAAGAGAATTAGAATGGGAGTTAACTGCTCTTTCTATTCCATCTGCTTTCCAAAATGTGCATCACTCCTTGAGGTCAGCATATAATAGATAATGGGGGCAAGCAAAGGGGCTCATTTTTGGTTGAAAAACTTTTATTGTACTTGTCAACAATAGTTACAATCATACTGACCATTGAAAAATATTTTTTACTTTTCTTATTCCCAGATTGTGTTTATCTAAGGAGATTTCTTCTTTTTAAATTTGAGATCAATAGTAATATAATTTCCGAGTTTTAAATCAATAACTTTGTCTTTCCTTTTTCCAACTAAATTGAAAGAAAAATTATAGAGATCACCAATTTATTTATGGGAAATTTTCTTCTCTGTACACACAATATGCTTTGGTTTAGTTCCTAATGGGTTTCACATTCACTGTGGGAAGCTTCTTCAAGGGAGCCAGAGGTTAAAGTTCTCTAACATGAAGACAAGGAAGCATTGACTCATTCTAATATTTCATTTCTTTCTAGTTTATGGATTTTTGTTTTTGACCTTCAGTCTCTATTGCCAGACAAGTCTTATCTCACCCAGAAGACAATGAAAGAAGGATGATTTTCCTAGGCAGTCACAAAGGAAATGAGTTTTAAAGAAAATATGCACAGATTTTTAATACAGTTAGCTTTACTTATATTTGTTATACTATAACTGGTTATAAATGACCCTTTTAGATCTTTGTTTTAAGATTTATTTTGCTACCTTTTTCTTTTTTGTTTACATTTTCTTATATTTAATTTCAGTATCTTCTAATTACCTACAGTTGATTGTTTCTTAGAGATCTGTCAGAGCTGAACAGTGGATGAAGGAAAGCACTCCTATCATTAGCAAAGAGCTATGTGCACATAGGGGTCAGAAAATGGTAGAGTGAACTTCAAGAATAGACATAGGTCACACATATAATGAGATAGTGGCAAGAAAACAATTAATTTAAAACAACATTACACTGGGAATTAAAAAAAAATACACAGCTAAAAACATTCCAAAGGCCTAATACCAGTTCAGAGAAAATACTTCTGACACAAAAATATTGTGCTCCTCATATAAGTAATAAAATAGCTTATTGGCTTTATCTGCTTTGTTAACTATTAATATCCACTTGCTTCAGGTTGCTTTGTTACTAGGAATGTAGTGCTAATTAAGCCAAGGCCACAGGTAAAATTCTTATGTGAGTTGGTTAGACAGTGTGGTGTGTTGGGTCAGGGTTAGGGGTAGACATCTTTCCAAAGGCATGACATCCAGTGCCATGGCTATATCTATTAGATAGATGACTCTGAAGAAATCTGTTAAACTCTCTGAGCCTCAGGTTCCCCATCCGTAACCTAGAAGTGATAGTCTCTTGCCTTTCTATCTCAAAGAGCTGTGAAGAAACAGGGAGGCAATGTAGTTGAATGTTCTCTAAAACTGAAAACTATGCCTGACTGGCATGGCTCAGCGGTAGAGCATCAACCTATGATCCAGGAGATCATGGTTTGATTCTGGGTCAGGTCACATGCCAGGGTTGTGGGCTGATCCCCAGTAGGGAGCATGCAGGAGGCAGCAGATCAATGACTCTCCCATCACTGATGTTTCTATCTCTCTCCCTCTCTCATCCTCTCTGAAATCAATAAAGACATTTAAAATAATAATAATAATAAAATAATAAAACTGAAAACTATGACACTGTAAGTTATGATTAGTGCTGTTTTATTCATACATGGCAATCTCCATGGTCTTACAAACCATGCCTCTAATATGCAAGGATGACAAATCATCTCCATTTCCTAGGACTGTCCTGTTTGCAATAGCAAAAATCCCATGTTCTTGGGAAACCTCTCTGTTCCAAGCAAACTGGACTGTTACTCACCCTATAACATGCGGGGGGCCATTGTTCATAGAGTGTACCTAATTCTCAGGTTAGAGGTGGTCTCCTTGAACAGCATGCTCATTAATTCATTCATCATAAATTTTGGAGCATTCACAGTGTGACAGCACTTTTCGAGACAATGAATACCTAATGGTAAACAAAACAGATCAGGTTTCTGCCCTCAGAGAAAAGGCCATTCTATTGAGAGAGAGAGGAATTAAAACAAATAAACATACAAGTAAGAATACAACTGAAAGTTGGGAGAAGTATGCTGAAGAAAAAGAGCAAGCTTCTGTGAAAGAGAATAGAAGAGACCACCTTGACACTATGAAAAAGAAGGGGACTACATGAGTTAAAAGTGAGTCTTAAAGAATTATGAAGAGTCATATATGTGTGATGCTGGAGGGGACACCACCAGGTAGAGGGAAGAACATATAAATGTTGGATTATCATTTCCAGTTATGCATCCTTGATAGACCACAGCACCTGGCACAAAGTAGACAGGTACCCAAGGGATGTATCCGAGACCACAGCTCTTAACAGTTAGTAATTAATTCTCTAGTTTCATTCCCTCTCACCCTGTGGTGCACAGTCACCTTCCTCCTGTTCGTAACATCACACTGAGAAGGTGAGCCTCCTGACTCAACTATCTTTAATGCTGCATATCATCCCGGGATTGTGGATCCCTACCCAAAGCCATCTCTGTTAGCTGCTTACTCCAGAAGACCTATGCCCAATGTCTCATAGGCCTTTATGATTTCTTACCCTGATTGCAACTATAACTAGTCATAAATCTTGGGGAATTTTGCTGACTTTTATACTTTTATTTTAAGGAATGAAAAGATTTTGTACATATACACTTTAAAGCAATATGAATGATGTTACTCTCCTGGGATTATTTTTAACCCATTTTCCTTTGACACTAAAAGTTTTAGCTTTCCTGCTTACAAGTTAGGTTGGTTGTCTAAAGTGATTTTTTTTTTTTTAATTAAAGAAAATGTTGCCACTCAATGTTCTTATATACTTTAAAGTCCTTTTCCTTAATCACATCATGTTTAATCACTACATGGCCTTCAATGCCAGGCTTATTTCCATGGAGCCTCAGAGGACCTTGTTAAGAGGTTTCCATTTCTTTTCCCTCTGAATTTTCTGGATTTTTTGTGTTTGTTTCCCCTTTTGGTAATTACCACTTTGTAAAAATCTCACGATATAGCTATTTATGCATATGACTGTGCTGGTTTTTAGCACCTTAAGAACATGATCAATATTTATTTTCCTCTGTATTTAGGGCCCTCCTCTCCATATTCTCTCTTACTGCTGTTCATACCATGCATGTGGTGGTCCTAAATCAATAAATATTTGTTAAATAAAAAATGCTTTGAGATAACACAAAACAAAAATGAAAATATTTTGAGAATAATTAGAAGCAGAGATAGGTTTGGGGAAAAAAGGGGGACCCTAGATGAGTAAAAAGCAGTAGTAGACATTGTTGCAGTGTGGCCCCCAGGAAGGTAAGGGTAACTGAGGCAGAGGACACCGTTGCCATGGATCAATCGGCCCTCTCATTCATCAGAGGAGAAGGAAGCTGATGAGTCTTATGTAAGAGGAATTGTTGTAATCAAATTGTTCCATTATTTCTGGGGTATTCTCATTTGAAGTCATCTGTCTTGGAGTTAAAATTGGCAAAAGCCTATATTCCAAGAAAGGGGAAAGGTTATTGCAACCTACGTGGAGGTGTTCACCTTGAGGCTGTCCTCCCTAATGTACTTGCCCCTGAAAAAGCTGGATTACTCTGTGCTCTCAAGTGCCAGGAACAGGTAATTGGAAGAGTAGGTTAGCAGAATCATAGGCTTGGTAATCATGGATGTCAGCACATGGGTTACTCTAAGCTGACTGCTCATATAAACAAACCAATTACTATGACCCAATGGGATGACTATATCTAGTAGAATGAAAAAGTCTATTTTAATTTTGCATTTATAAATTGGATGACATAATGGATTAAATCTTTTTGTGGAATACTAACTTTGCTGATAAATGAATAGAGTAGCCTCTTTGAGAGCTTCAGGCCCACAAATTTCTCTTTTCATAGGGTTAGGACTTTCTACTGTTTTATGGAGGACTTTTCCTTTCTACAGTATATACTGCTCTAATTTATGATTTTTTAAAAAAAAGATGCATACAGTTTTATACATTTCTGGAAATATATAATTATATTTTACATGCTTTAAATGTTAGGTTAGATATTGAGCAATCAATATTCATGCATTACAATTATAAACAAAAAAGCCAGAGAGTTTTAAAGAGAGGAAATTGTATCATTAGAAAGTAATTTTTTTTTTATTAACACATAATTCTCAATTTTTTCAACCATCTAGTACAACTTCCTCCTTTTATGGACGCGAACATTAGAAAAAATCTGGACATGATCAGATATAAAGTGTTTTTCCATTTATTAAATCTACATATATGAATCAGAACACTTCCAGAAAGCATGGGATATCTACAGTTCCCATTAAACTGCCATAATTCCAGTCAACCATAAGAAAGAGTCATATGAGACATGTTATTGATTAATAAGTATTTGTTAAATTAGATATCAAGATAGAAAAGTCATAAAGTTGCTGAACATTTGTTGATAGAAATCATGTTAAAGTTTCCTAAAGTGAAGAACTATTTTATCCAAGCAGCTGTTTAAATCTAAACAACACTCTTATGGCAAGTTAGTACTATTTCAGAGTCCCCAAACTGTCAGCAGCCAGTTGCATTTTTGTAGAAACTAAAGGCACAATGTTTATTCCACTTACTTTTTCACTTAGCTACATACTATTTTGCAATAATTCATGTTTACTTATACATGTGTGTTGTCTTTTTAAGCAGATTCATTAGTTCATTTGACCATTTAGCCTTCCATCCATCCAAAAATCCTTCAGCGTGGGCCAGGCATTAGGCATAGAGAAAGTAGAAAAATACAGAGCCCTTTCCTCAAGGGATTCAGAGTTTAGAAGAGCTTATGGTCCCCATAATACAGTAAATCACCAGACAGATACCATGGAAATACAAGCATTACAGATAAGGGCTGGCATGAGGTTAACAACTTTAACATGACAACATTTCATAAATAAATAAATAAATAAATAAATATCTTTCCTTCTCAAGACTTGTTTTTATCTTAAGTTGTTAAGATAAAAATAAGATTGAACAGAAACATTGAATATCCCCTACTTGGGCCTATTGCAGACTGGCTCATTAAAAAAAGTCAGATTCTGGTGAACATTAAACGGATTTGTTTAATAAGCTACCTTGCACTTTAGTAAATAATTAACATTTCAGACTTCCAGAAAGAAAAGTCAAAATTCCTTTTTGCAGTTGTAAGAAACCAGCCTGTAGCTGGGGAAGTGCCTTTTTAAAGAAAAACATTGCTTGTAGTTGAATGAGGAGGGGGTAACGTTAAGGTGTACCTAATACGGATGGATCTAAAAGACTTGTGCTTTCAGTCCAGACTCATCAACTATACATTTGGGTCCAGAAGAATGACATGAGTGTCAGAGTTTAACTGAGGGCAAGAAAGGAATACCAAGTTCCTGGATCCTTGAAGCCATTTAAGGTATCAAGTTCTAAGGACAAATGTAATTTCAGGTCACGGTTAAAAACGCAGGAGTGGCATTCTTTCATTCAGTACTTTCCTTAATTGTCTTAACTTCTCAACTTTGTGAATTTGCTTCATTCACTGGCTCTTTTATGCCAGAGTAACTGTTGTGTTCAGGGATACACACACACACACACACACACACACACACACACATTTATATAAACATACCATTATATGTATATTTAAAATGCATTAAAAATTTCAAATGATCTCCTGTCTTTTCTATAAACAGATCATCCCAATTTTCATCAGTCTAGACTTGGAAATTAATTAATAACAGCTAAAAATAACATTTTTCAGAGTATTATGCTCTGCGTGCAACCTGAGCTTTTCTCATTTAACCATCACGGCTAACTCCTCTGTGTGGTTTGAGGCAGCACATTCTCATTTACAGATAAAGAAACTGAGACTAGCCCAAGGTTTTATATGACTGTGCTGTGGTTTGAAAACAGTTTCCATTGCTCACTTTAGATGACAACAATTGAAGGACAAACCCCTGTTTGTTTTATAAATTAAAGCTGCGCCTGATATGTTGGTACTTCGGGACTGCGTCCTTTACATATCAATGGAGTATGGGCTACCCCATCTGGCTAGAACACTGTTTCCTCCTACTCCTTCACCTGGCTATGTTTTTTACTAACTTGTCAAATCTCAGCTCAGGATTACTTCTCTGAAGAAAATATTTGTGAACCAAACGGGGCCAATTTCTTCTTTAACGCCCTGCATACAGCTCTATCTTAAGCACTTTAAACTCTGAGAATTTGAACAATGACTTGTTCACAATTGTATAGTCAGCTCCTAATGTGTACCTTCCAGAGATGAACTGTTTGATGAATGAATGCATGAATGAGTTCCCTACGTATCAAAATTTTCTGAATTAAGTTAGAATTACGTGTTGGGCATGCAAAGTGCTGCAGCAAGGGATAAAGGGATAAAAATAGCCTGAAGAAAGAAAAGGTAAAGCTGATCCAAGAGGCACATAGTTTGAGGAGAGCAAACGTACCCATAGAGAAAATGATATCTATTTAGAAAGAGGAAAGAGGACAGTAAGTGAGACAAACCGAGCTTTTAATTGCTAAGAGCATGAGGAGTAAAACTGGTAGATGAGATAAAGCTGAAGATATTTGTCACAGCAAGCTGTCAATCCCCAAATTTCTCTTTCTGATATATCTAGGTGTTTGGGAACTAAAGTCAATCATAGAATTCAGTTGTGTTCTTTAACCATGATGCACCAAGTGGATTGAATAATGTTACCTTTTTTTTAGCAGTATGTAAATGTTCTATAAATACGCTAAAACATTAGTTCTCGAACTACTTATTTTCTCACTTCATTAGAGAAGAAAATTACCCAATTCATAGACTGTTTCACTTTCTTGTCCACAGAGCTAAAGCATAGGTTTTGCTAACACACAATTTATTTCAGAACAATAAGAAGAAAGCCACGTAACACATATGCTACATTATTTAATTCTTAAAGATCAAGGTAGAGGTCAGAAGTATGGTGGAATCTTTCCTAGTTGTTTAGGAAGAAATGATATTAAGCCTTTTACACAATGATATGGTGGGAAGATGCCAGCTGGGCTCTGCCTTTCCTATCTTCCTGTCTTGGCCTCACTTGGTGATGAAAAGTTTGGGCAAAGTGATCTTGATCTCTAAAGTTACCTTTACTTCTAAAAATCTATGCACCATCCTGCTTTTGGATGTTTCTTCCTCCAAATAACTAAAGCCATGCCCTTTAGTTATTTTGTTGGTCATCCATGTACTCTCTATGATAGGCAAACACTCTGCCATTATTTAGTATGAGTTCTTGTTACCAGTTCCTGGGTGGGAATGGTTAAGCGCAGGCTTTGGAGTTGGATAAATGGCACATTCATTGGAGTTTACCCATTACCAACTATGTGAACTCAAGTGTTTCTCAACTTCTGTACGTTCCGCTAGCCTCATCTGTTAATTGGGATTAACGGCAGCACCATGCTCACAGAGAGTTGTGCTAAGTATTAAATAAGATAATGCATGTAAAGTTGTATACATTTACTAACTGACAAATACTGTTTTATTATTTTTGTTAGTTTTGTGGCTAAGATGTTCAAAGTTTCAGATATTTAAATTTTTGTGTGTGTATTTTATTTATTTACATGCTTCCCTATTACCCCAGAGTAAAACAAGAAAAATAAAGTTTAGTCAATTACTATAGGAGCCACATATGTGGGTCTAGTTGCAATATAAACCCTATAATGTTACTTTTTATGCTGAGACCCCAATTAACTTTAGTCGAATACCTCTAAAATATGAATCTCTTATAATTCTGGATAGAACAATTGGATATGTCACAAAATGTGCTGTTGAATAAATCATGTTTCCTTCCAGCTGATTCAAAGACCTGGCAGCATAGTATTATAAAAATGGGCAAGCATGTTTTTACTTTGCTTGTGAGGTGATTCCAAGATCTTGGCTATTTGTTTTGAATGGAAAACTGTAGACATGCTCATTAATTAACGTGTGGATTTTCTTGCTTTGCTAAATTATCTTTACGATAATTGATGATTTTTTCATTGTCTATAGCTTCTTTGTGCCTTCTACTGTTTTTCCCCTGGAGATGGTGCTTTTTTTTCATTAGTGATCTATTCCACAAATGAGACTCTTACAGGAGCCAATTATCTATAGTTTTGGTAAAGGCAGTTCTTTATCCTGAGATAATTTCATACACAG
This sequence comes from Miniopterus schreibersii, assembly GCF_964146895.1. Classification (NCBI taxonomy): domain Eukaryota; kingdom Metazoa; phylum Chordata; class Mammalia; order Chiroptera; family Miniopteridae; genus Miniopterus; species Miniopterus schreibersii. The sequence continues at coordinate 113,800,943 of NC_138102.1, read as the reverse complement.
CATTATTTCATGGATTTTTTATTTAGAGTGAGGATTTCCTAAATGGGCTATAAGATATGAAATCCTGCACAGAGTAGATAGCTGAAGTCACTTGGTTGCTATTTAGCATTCATATCTAAGTACGCCAGGGGTTAGAACAAATGTTATGGAAGTTTTGCACATCATATTATTTATTATTCACGGCTACACCCCTGGCTAGTTAAATTACATACATTTTGATTTCATAGATGTTTAGACTGAAGCTTAAAGAAGTTAACATAGCTTGCCCAATATCACACAAGTACATAATCAAGCAGAGTTGGACCCAGGTCAATTTTGTACCAGAATATGTGGTGTTCCCAATATATGACAATGGCAAGTCATATATAAGTAATATGTACTCATATATAGGCATCCTGCTAGATGCTAATTTTGAAAATAACTTTATAAAATAGATATTATTTTTCCTTAAAGGAAAAATGAAAGAAAATGCTGTGCAGAGGGGGGTTTTAGAGTGAATCGAATGACACTGGTTCAGGGAGGAGGCCTTTCATATATTCTCTAGATAACTGCCATTCATTCACTGGTTACTATATGATACAGCCTACTTTGTGCCAAGCACAGAGCAGGGTGCCAGGGATACCACAGTGAGCAAAAGCAAGACTGGTTCTTATGCTCTAATCGCTTTTGATCTTATTGAGGAGGGATATTAATAAAATAAATTTAAAATTATATAATTGCATCTATTTATTGTGATACGTGTTTTAATGGAAAAATATAGGAGCCTATAAAAATTATAATAAGGGGATACGGGCTCATATTTGCTATAATAGACCGAAGTTAAAATTATGGAAACCCAAAAGAATTTTACCTATTATGTACATTTGAATATTCAAGTTTGCAATAATGATGTAATGATGATATAGATAAACTCATATAATTGAACTTATAATTTTAATAATTATAGTTATACATAAATAATTTCCTAATTCCACTTATGGCTTTATTAGAATGGTGGGATTACAGAGATTTATTTTTTTGTCTTTTTTAGTTTTCCATTTAAAAATGTAGTTGGTGATACGATTTTTTTTTGTTTAAAGTGAAAGCAAAATGATTTCACATATTAAAATATTTCATAAGAATTCTTACTGAATCTTGGGAAACATTGTGGGGTGTATGTATGTGTGTGTGTGTGAATGTGTGTGTGCTATGTAGTATGATTTTTCTCCATTTTTGACTAAATGAACTTTACACTCCTGATATGCCTGATCTTCAGTTTGGGAGGTAAGGAGCCACAGCTGCAACTCAGCTGCTATGATCTTTCCTTGTTTCTGGCTCAAAGATTTAATTAAAAGGAAAATTGAAAACGTATCCAACCTTGATTTAATGCCTACAGCATTAGGGCAAAGCTATGGAACTCAAACTTCTAAGGTACTAGCTCATTTCTGCTTTTGCTAAGTAATCAGAATGAAAAATGGAAATAAAAATTATTTTGTGGGTCACGTATTTGCAATCCTATTAGCCCAGGCACAGAAGCAATTTTGTATTAGGAGACATTTTTAATGATAGATCTTTAATTATATGTGCGTGTGTATAACTTACATTTATGCATGTATGTATTTTATGTGTATATATACACATGCATAGAGCTATATATTTATACACACACATATATGTATATTTATAGTAATCATAGTATATTTTTATCTTTTTTCTTGAAGGACATTACTCTTACTTAAATATGTATTTTATAACCTTCCTTATTAGAAAAGTAACACTTGTGATATGTTTACTGTAGAAATTTTAACTGTGTAGACATGACAAAAAATAAACTAATATTGGTCCATAATCCCATCACACAAAGATATGGTGTGCCCACATCGGTGGCTGCATAAATAGGTTAAGGAGCTACATGGCTGGAAAATAAAGTGTTTCCTACTTCTACTTCCCTCCCTCTTTCCATATATGCACCCAATCCATTCTCAACCAAAACTATTTCTAAGACAGCTTAAAATAAAAGCTAAATTATTTTAAGTAATGTGTAGTGACAATGGGATCTTAATTAGAAAACATATGTAGTTATATGATTAGAAATGACTTTCTAATTTAGGGATTTATTTTCTTCTGTCTATACTACTGCAGGGCATAAGTTAAAAATACAAATAAATTAAAGGCGATTTGTTCTTGAACATTCTATGACTACCTTGAAATCAATATGAATTCATTAGAGTATTGCAAAATGAAGATAGCAAGTAAATGATAGGGCTTTTAGAATATTAGTATTACTGGAGTTGGAATTTTAAAGGCTCTCGGAATGCTAGCTTCAGTTGTCCTCCATCAAGTCTAACATTCTCTTCTGTCTCTGTCATATTTAATTGACCAGCATTATTGACTGAAAAATGATAGTTACTTTTCTGTTGTTATTTTTTGTATGACCGTGCGTATAAATCTATAGTAAATTGCTCAATCTGAAAAAGTAACATTGAGGGGAAAAAATCCAAAGTAAGTTTTTTATGTGTATGACATTAAAGAATTGGAAATTTGTTAGCAGGAACTCTGTCCCATTTTGTTTACACATCTCAGATGGGGTTAATATATAGGGCCAGTGCAAATGAGTGTTATATAGCCAAGTAATGATAGCCTGAGGCAAGAGAAACAGGGCTGACGTCCTGACATTTATTTTCAGAATAGCTGAACATTTTCCAGGCACATTTTGTCGATTCTACTGACAAAAGTTCTTCTGTTAGCCATCTACAATGAAATTCTTCTCAACATGACATAATTGAGGATCCACCTTAAGACACTTTGAAAAATAAAGACCTTTTCAAATTCAGATTGACTTTTTGTCTCTTTCAGTTTTTACTTTATGAAGACACTGAGAGAGAAATGAATGTATTTCTGAATTTTTGTGAGTATGAAAAAGTTGGAGAGCTAAAAGGCCCTTTAGTGGCTGCTGCTGCATAGATTGTTTTTAAGATATTTTAAAACTTTAAATCAAAATAACTAGGTAAAAAACTGATTATTTTATTGATTTTTTTCAGGAGTTCTACAATATTTTAATATTTTATACTGAAAAACAAAGTATCAGCTGACAGTGAGGGTTATTTTTTTTAAAAGGGTCACTAGTTTTAGGCCTAGTAACTGACCTTTCAGCTTAGCACAGCTGTTAGGTGTTTAGATAGTGAACTAGAATAAAGGTTTTTCTCAAGGAGATAACTTGGGGTGTAAGTGAGGATATCATAACAGAACCATCAGGTAAAGTATACCAGAGAAGGTCAAGGGCCTGTGCACCAGGCTGAGGGTCAAAGGGAGTCAGAGAAGGGCTCAGCATTAAAAAATCCCATGATCGGATTGTGAAGAGGGTGGGCTGAAGGTCAGTGAACTTGGGAAGAGATAAATCAAGAAGCAATTGAAGTACTCTGGTGAGAAAAGTAATCAAGAGTCTTGCAGTAGCTTAGGAAAAAAGTAGCCAAGACTGAGGGTTCTTTAGTCTAATGCTTTAAAATAAAAATAATGAGAAATATATTTGAGGGAGCTAAATAGTTTAAAAAGATTGCTATCTGACCCAAATAATTAAGTTATATTGTGTAGAATGCAGACCCAATCTACATTGTCATTTTTTAATTTTTTTTACAGATTTTTAAAAAATTGATTTTTAGAGAGAGGAGGAAGGAGAGGTAGAGAGAGAAAAACATCAGTGCAAGAGCGAACATCAATTGGCTGCCTCCTGCAGGGATGGAGCCTGCAACCTAGGCACGTGCCCTGATCGGGAATAGAACTGGCCACTCTTCGGTGCACAGGACACCATATGAGGCATACATTGTCATCAGGCTCTTTTTGACACTTTCCATTCTTTTGATTTACCTCTATAACTTCTTACATTCTTGAAATTTAGACCAGAATTTGGAAGACATACTTTCTTCAACTTGGGACAAGATATACTAATACCTTTCCTAACATACTATTTGACCATTTACTTTCAATATAATTTTAAGATATTCAATTTACATTATTTAGTGAGTCATATGTCTTCACCAGAAGAAAAAAATGCAAAATTAATATAAAGATATAATTTAACAACACCTGAATTGATTGTGGTGATTTACTATCTTAGTACATTTTACATTAAAAGATACCTATAATTGATTCCAAACATTTGTGTTCTTTTGAATTACTTTCCAAGCATAGTCTTCTCCTAAGAAAGAGCAGATGTGATCTAGATTATGTCTTTGGAGATTTCTATCTTTGGACCCCTCCTTTCTAATATTTAGCACAGTGAAGTCTCTGGGAAAGCATCATGCTTGATGACTTTCAGGGTGACATCATCCCTCTTCTAAGAATCTTTATAAGAAAAAGTCCTTGAAGACAACTCCATGTGAGCTCGGGAAAAGCTAGAGACTGAGCTGATTAAATAATGAAGCAAGGTCATTCTTTGCTTCCTTAGAAAATGTTTTTATTACTTTGAAAGGAACTTTGGAATTGAGTCAAAAAAGGAATGGCAACCCCTCCCAACCTAGAGGTTGTGTTTAGATTATTAAAAGGATTTGTCTGGTGTTAGTGAAATTAAAATGGGGAATATGTAGTGCCAGTTCAACGTAAAATCTATAAAAGTTTCCATGTGTAAGTCATACATTAATATTTATTTCCATATCTTTTAAGATCTTTTTCCATTGCATATTACCAGAGTAATAAGACATTAAAAAGTAATCTAGCCTCAATAACCATGGAAGAATCAGGTGCAGATTTTAGTATGAAACAATTTGATCATGTCTGAATTCTCAAAGACTTATTTTCAACATTCTCTCCTTATATAGTCAAAAAAAGAGAAATATCCTTTTTGAAAATTACATTATAATAGAATACTGTATAATGTATTAGAATATTGTATAACCATTCATTTCTAACTGTGCTACTTTTGACATTATTACAGTTAATTTTCATCAGACAAATGCATAGAAAAAATAGAAAGGCGCTATTCTGTCTACTATGTTTATCCAAAAAGTAGATTTATTAAAATTTTTCTAGTTAATCAGAAACTAAAATCTATATTATGGGGGCAGGGGGACTGGGAAACCCAGCGAGCACTGGCCGATGCTCAGTAGGTTGGAGTGTCATCCCGATCCGTCAAGGTTGGGGGTTTAAGCCCCAGTCAGGGCACATAACAGAATCAGCCAATGAATGCATAAATAAGTGGAACAACAAATCAATGTTCCTCTCTCTCTCTCTTCTACCCTCGCTTTCTCTAAAATCAATAAATAAAAAAATTAAAAAACAACTACTTTTAAAACTGTCTATTTTTTCTTTTTCATTCTTGTTTCCTTTTGTTTTCAAATAATTATTGCTCTCTCCTTAATTACTCTCATATTTTACTTCTGCTTTGAAAATTAGCTTTAGATAGATTCCAAAACAACTCTACACTGAATAATCATTAACAAATGTTATCCCAGCCTGACCCTTTGGTCACACAGCCACCAAGAGATAAATGTTTTATGAGGCTTCCCCTTTAAGAGATTGCCTCTGCCCGCCAGGCAACTATAAATCTGCAGCCCTTCTCTTCCTACAAATCTGTGTCTTTGCATTCCCAAATCAAATGATTTATTTTGACTTAAATGTTTTTCAAACTTTGGTATCACCATAGCCCTGATATAGTAATTCTCTATTGCTCACCACAAATCTCCTCACCATAAATGTTTCTCAACACAGCAGCAAGATGCAAAGGACATGTACTCGGAATTAATCTTATTTGCACAAATTCCCCAGGCAAGTTTTGTGAACCTCAATTATATGTGAACTGGTCTCTTCCACTAAGTTTAGCTCCTAGAGGGCACAGGTTGTGTGTTTTTAACATTTTCTTCTGTAAATCCATCCTAGTGCTTTGCACAGATTAGATGATCAACACAACGTGGCTCTCCTTGTCACTGCTGCTGACAGTTTTCTCTCAGCCTTAGTTATTTATCAGATGATTGCATGGTTGTCTAACTGGTTCCCTGGCTTCTAGGCTTTTTTTAGTCCAATTTATCTCACATAGCATTATAGTTGGAGAACTACATCGTTATTCTGCTGCTCCAGAGCCCCTCCGTTCTTGGTAAGATTTCACCTGACATTTCACTTACTATCTTAGACTTTAGTGTACTGCTTGAAATTTTTACTATGAGCATGGACTTTTACTTAAATATAAATTAGGAATAAAATCTATTTTTATTTTGAAAAGATAAAAATATTCAAAAGCATATTTCTGGTTCCAAAATGAGTATCAGTCTCTGTACTTGAATCTGTTGCTGCAAATGACCAAACTTTATAGCAGTCATTGTGAATAGAGAGATATACATGAATACATATAAAGATACATACGTAAAACCAATAGATGGGTTTTTTAATGCATCTATATGCTTCCCATTTTCTTACATTTTACACGTGAACATTTATTTTCAATACATAGTTTTATATACACATATATCTATGACAAGAGACAGGTCAAGAATAACATGTACCAAAATGATGATAGTAACTGTTTCTGTACAATAGGATGATTTGCTGTATTTGCATTTGTATATTTTTCAGAAATGAGCTTAAAGCTTTCTTCAGTGTCTCGAAGGCATAGCTGATCACCCAAATATTAAAATCTACCCTTCTTGGCTAACTTTAATTTCTAGACAATGTTTCCTGTCTTTATTTAGAAAAAATTACACTGATCCCAGCCTCCTTGCTGTTGCTGATGCCCAGTCATCTTCTTTTCAATGCTCTCTTTTCTTCTCTCAAAGGAATTCATTATTATCTGACCCTTCTTTCAAGACCCAGACCATATACCCATTTCTCCCCCTTCACAAATCACCCCTAAATCTCTTTTTCTCCCAATTCTAATAGCACTAATGATTTGGTTAGGTGTTGATCTCTTAATTCCATTTTCGTTCTATTTTTTTAATGACAATATGTGACATCTATCCATCTGGATGGTAAGCTAACCAAATATAGGAGTTATGTCTTAATCAGGTCTCTATCTCTGCTCCTTTTAGCCCAATGAGTAATATTTGATGTATAAACTGAGCTCATCTACCTGGTAAAGGGGGAAAAAGCAGGAGATATATGGAATGCTCTAAATGAGATAGGAACATTTTATTCTCAAATAATTGAAAAGAGTAAATGATAAACTCATGTTCCATTTTTTATTTTACCCAGCACCTATAAAGTTGCTGGGCAAGGGTGTATCCCTGGTAATCTGAGGCTTTTATATAAATATGCATATTTAAGCACACAATGAGATTTTAAGATAAATTGCTTTAAAGACATTTTTAAAGAACACATTTTTAAACAATGATTCAAGATAACAAAAAAGTGTAAAGATCAGGAATTTCAAATTTATTCGTTCCAAATTCAAGGGGAAAATAAGTTCTCTCTCTCTCTCTTTGTCTGATCACTACTATATCATACAAATAAACTTTTAGGTGAGAAAGCAAGTGCCTAAAATTACTGCACAACACATTATGTGCAGACAAACTAATTGGTCAATGAGCCAGTGAGTTCAACTTTACCACTGAGACCTGATCAAATTTAGTAGTTAAGAACATTGGCTGTGGTTCCAGATAATTCTGGGTTTGAATTTTGAATCAACAACTTAATAGCTCTCAACTTGAGCAAGTTAGCTATATCTCAGAACCTCATTTATAAAAGGGGCTTAAAATATTGCCTCATAGAGTAATTATAAAGATTAAAAAATGTAAAGTATAGTCCTGGCACTTATCACAGTGCCAGGAACATGGTAAGAATGCAAGGAATGCTATCTATGCTTATTAATATTACAAACCTGGTTTAAATCTGATCAACAAAGATGTCCTATTGCCTTAGGGCTGAGTGTAATCTTTGGGTAGTGCATCCTGCCCTCTAAGTTTGACCACTGTGTGTCTCTCCAGCCTCTGTCTCATCTTGTCTGAAACTTTATCCAACTACTCGTTGATTTCCAAGCTCACCAAACCATTTCAAACCCCTTTTACCATTATACCCACTATCTCCTCTGCCTGGAACACCCCTTCCCTTTGACAGTCTTACCCTTTAATTCTCACTTTATGAGATTCTCTTGTCTTCCTACCTTGATTGGGACCCTCTGTAGAGACTGCATCTATCATCTTTGTTTTCCTGGTGGCTGACACAAGTACATTTTAAATAAATGTTGATTACATTAAGCTGAAAACAAAGTCATTCTGCAAGGCACTATAGAGTTCAGAATCCCTCCTAAATTCCCCATATGCTGTAGCACCAGAAACAACCAAAGACTACATGGGTGGACCTTGAGAATATCATGCTAAGCAAAATAAGTCAGTCAGAAAAAGCTAAAAACCATATGATTTCACTCATATGTGGGATATGATACTGAAACTCAGACACAGACAAAAATATGGTGGTTACCAGAGGGAAAGGAGTGGGGGTAGTAAAGGGTAAAGGGGGCCAAATACATGGTGATGGAAGATGATTTGACTTTGGGTGGTGGGCACACAAGGCAATATACATCATGTATCATAGAAATGTACATTTGAAACCTATATAATCTTATTAACCAATGTCACTCCAATAGATTTAATTAAAAAATAAAATAAAAGAAAGAAAGAAAGAAAATAAATAAATAAGAGCAGGGACTTTTGAGTAAAATATATTTAGGTTTGCATCCTCTGCTACCTCTATAATCTTAGACAGGTTGTTTAAATCACCTGATTTCAAACTTCGGACTTTACAAATTGAGGTCACTGACAGATGGAGTTAAAGAGACAATGTAAAGTTTCAACATAAGAAATGTCCAAACCTGTAGAGAATTTTTGCAAGTTTATTTGAGCCAAACTGAGGACATATGCTTGGGAGCAAGGTCTCAAATGCTCTGGAGAGTGTTAGTTTCACAGTTTCTTTTATCCATTTGAAATGAAGAAATAAGAAAGCTTACAGGAGGCTGAGAGAAAGCAAGGAGAGATCAAATTACAGGATAATTAACAAGATTATGTACTTTCCTGAGTGTGGTTATGTTTATTTCAAAGGTGTGTTAACCTGGATGTGAAAATATGATGGGCCGGGCTTGCTTAAGGCAAAGATAAACCCTTTACTAAAAAAAGTTATATGACTGGAATGTGACATACCTGACCAGTTAGGAATTTATGATCAGATCACCCTGAGATATTAGAACCCCTTTTTGTCCAAAAAAGAAGCACAGAGCCTGGGGCATTATTAGTAGTTAACAAAAACGGTTGTTATGCTATTGAGGTCATGGTTGTTGCCATTGTTGTTATTAGGTCCTTCTTATCATTATGATCTTCAATATCTTCATCAGCAAACCCTTTCAGCATCAGGAGTCAAGAAATCCATTGTGAAAGGAGCAGAAATATTATCATAAACCATGGACTATTCCATTCTCTCTGTATAGGATTTAAGACCCAATGAGAAATGCTAAATAAAAAACACAAAGGAATTGAGAGAAGAGGTTTGCCTTGCCCCTCCAACTGTGAGAGCAATCACAAAGAGCAGGAGGTTGAAAAAATAAAGGCATGATGGAAGATTAGTTATCTCTTTTGATGGGAGTGATTGTTACTTGTAAACAACTAGTAAAAATGAGATACATTTGGAAAGATTAGATTAGAGTAACATTTTGGAAGGTCCTGTACAGCAGGTTAAAATAATCAGAATTCATTGAAATAATGAATCAATCATCTAAAAAGATTATTGCATTAGTTTTCTATTGCTGCATAACATTTGCCACTTAGTAGCTTACAGCAACACCCACTTTTTATCTTGCTATTTTGTAAGATAAACATTAGCACAGAGTGACTGAGTTCTCTGCTTCGGAGTCACAAACTTAATTGTTAAGATGACAGCTGGGTTGGGTGCTTATCTAGAAAGTCTGGGAAAGATTTTGATTCCAAGCTCATTTAGAGTGTTGACAAAATTCAATTCCTTGCAACTGTTGGAGTGAAGTCTTATTTTCTTGCTGACTCTCATCTGGGGTTTACTCCCTGCTTCTAGGAGCCACCCACATTCCTTCTCACACAGCCCCCTCCAACTTCAAGAGCAGCAACAGAGCACTGAGTCCTTCTCATGCTTCAAATCTCTCTGACATCTTATTCTGCCATCAGTCTGAGAAAAGACTCTTCTTCAAAGGGCTTGTGTAATTAGATTAGGACCAGTGGGAAAATCTCCCATGTTTCTGGTCAACTGCTGAGTTACCTTGATTACATCTGTGAGATCCCTTCTGCCTTGTAAAAAAAAAACAATCACAGGAGTATCACTAGCAGAGCTACAGTCAGGGTGGCCATCTAGAATTCTGTTTACTATGAAGATCGTGGCAATGCTGCTCAGAATAGTAAAGAAAGTTCCTAAATGCATAAAGACCACTCAGGAGCTATTTTAGCAATTTAAGCTGAAGTGTTAAAGGTCTAGTTAGTTGATAATAGCTTGCTATGCACTAGACCCTGTTTATGGTTTCAACTCATAGAATCTTCACAAAATCAATAACAATATACCTATATCATAGACAGTTGAAGAAATTGAAGCTTAACGAAGTTAGGAAATATCCTTAATTTCACACAGCTAGTAGTTTGTAGACCTGGATTTAGATCCAGACAAACTGACTCTGGAGCCCAGGATCTCAACCATAATCCCATCTATTTTCCCTTAGTTGAAAGGCTGGGGACCACACGGCCAGGGTGAAGACAATGTGATAATTGGCCCGTTGGTTCTGTTTACAAATTTCCATTTTGACTCACTTTGTGTATTGAACACAGACTATATGTGAAGTACTTTGCTGGGTACTTTAGATGAAATTTACCCTAACTCACTCAATTCTTACAATACTAAAAATGTCCCAATTTTAGAAATAAGAAAACTTAGGCCTCAGTTACATTTCTTGTTTCAAGTCTCAGGTCTATGAGTAGCAGATGTAGACTTTGAACTCTGGCTTGCCTAACTTTGAAGGCTTTTATTACACCATATGATTAATGTTAGACTCAGCATGTTCAAAGCTCTGAGAAGCAGAACATGTAGTAGCTACAAGCATGGAAGCTGATGCCTTATTGCCTGTATGTGAAGCCCAGTTCTGCTACTTACTTGTCTCTCTGGTCTCCATTTCCTAATTTGTAAAAGAGGGATCCTTCCTGTTTTATGGAGATTATAGCAAAAATTAATGAATTAACTTTTTAATTCATTGATTTCAAAAATTATGAAAACTCTTCAAACAGTGCCTGGTATATAGTAAAATCTCAAAAACTGTGAGCTATAAGAAAGGCCTGAGAGAAATGTGTATGATAGACAAGTATAAATTAGTTTTACCTGTTCTTTGTGTTATTTGCATCATTAAATCTGATGATACCAGGGAATAGGGATTGGTTAAATGATAGAGGATAACAATGTTGCTCAGTGGAGCTAGCTAATTAGGCTATTGGTGAGGAGAAACTTAATTTTGAAAAGCTGGAGGGCATATAGCAGTAGCAGAAAGTAAGGGGAAAGCTCTGTATGTAGGTCATTTGTGAAAAGAATGATAGAAGAATGATAGAATGCTTGGGACAAATTAGGTAGATTTTCCTGTTTGGGGAAGATAGTGAATTATCATAATTCAGATCAGATTGTGAAAGTAGAAGCAATGAATATATTGAAAGCAACTTATATCTTTGTATTATTTATTTATTTATCCATTGATAAACATTCACAGACGACCTCCAAAGTGCAAGGTGTTATAAAAAAACACTAAGATGAATCATAAATCTCGCTCTCATGAACTGACAAACTAATAAGGAATTAAAATATGCAAACTTACAATTTATAGTAAAAACTTGCGTGAGTCACAAGTGAGTCATGGATGAAGTTGTAATAACATTCAGAGGAGGGAGAGACTGCTTCAAACGGAGAGAAATTGGGAAAGGTTTGTGGGGATGATGGCAAATTGGAAGAAGAGAAATTGATGAGATGTTTGAAATAGGAATTAAAAGGTGGAAGGGTGTTATGCCTTGGCCTTCCAGATGTGAGAGTAAATACGGACCTTAACTAGAGAAACAGCAGTGACAATGGAGGTAAGAAAGGCATATAGGAGAGAGATGTTTGGGGATAAAATTAATAGAAATTGACAACTAAATGGATTTTGGCATAAGAAGGAAGAAGTAAAATTTTACTAGGGTTTTGGTTTCAATAACTAGAGAGCTGTTAGAACTAGCAGAAACACTGAATACAGAAGGAATACATTAGTAGGGATGGTGATGGGTTTTTATTTTGAACAAATTCTATTTTATCTGTCAGACAGGCAAAATTGTCTAGAATGTAATATGGCCTGGCTGAATTGATGCTGTTGGTGGAACACTGCAGCTACTGCCCCCAGAGCAGCGTGAGGAGAGGAAATGCCTCAAGATGAGAGATGTCACCATAGAATGTACAACACCAAGAGTGAAAACCCTAACATAAACTGTGGACTTGGGGTGATAATGTGTGTCAATATAGGTTCATCAACTGTAACAAATATACCGCTCTTTTGAGGATATTGATAATGGGGGAGGCTATGCATGTGTAGGGGCAGGAGATCTCTGTATCTTTTTCTCAATTTTGCTGTGAACTTAAAACTAATCTTTAAAAAGAATCTTTTTTAAAAAAGAAAAAAGTTATTCATGAAAAAAAATAAGAAGAGAGCAGTTCTGTCATCTGACTTCTAGAGCAGTTCTAGACCAGTGGTTTTCATCAGTGTAAAATAAAAGCTCTTCAGACAGTTCAACATATGCAAATCAATCAATGCGATAAACCGAATTAACAAAATAAAGGGTAAAAAATTATATGATCATATCAATAGATGCAGAAAAACATTTGACAAGATATAATATTCATTTGTGATTAAAACATTCAATGAAATGGGCATAGAAGGAAAGTACTTAACATAATAAAGCCATATATGACAAACCTTCTGCTAGTCTCATTCTTAATGGTGAAAAACAAAAGCTTTTCCTTTAATATCAGGAACAGAATGCCCACTCTTATCATTGTGATTCAACATACTACTGTAAGTCTTAGGCAGAGTAATCAGGTAAGAAAAAGAAATAAAAGGTATCCAGATTTGGAAATAAAGAAGTAAAATTGTCACTTCTTGCAAATGATATGATTCTATATATAGAAAACCCTGAAGACTCCACCAAATGACTACTAGGAACAATAACAAATCCAGTAAAAGTGCAGGAAAAAAAAATCAATGTATGAAAATCCATTGAGTTTTTATATACTAACAATGAAATATCAGAAAAAGAAATTTAAAAAAACCCCACAATTTCATTTACAATTACAACAAAAACGTTAAAATATCTAGGGAGAAATTAACAAAGGAAGTGAAGGACCTATACACTGAAAACTATAAAACACTGTTGAAAGAAATTGAAGGAGACACAAAGAAATGGAAACATTCTGTGATCACAGATTAGAAGAATCGACATAGTTAAAATGGTTGTTTTACCTAAAGCAAAGTACAGATATATTGCAATCCCCATCAAAATCCCAATTGCATTTTTTAAAGAAATAGAACAAAAAAGTGTCAGATTTGTATGGAACCACAAAAGACCCCAAATAGCCAAAGCAATCCTGAGAAAAAAGAACAAAGCCAGAGGTGTCACACTTCCTTACTTCAAATTATACTACAAGCTACAATAAGCAAAACAGTGTGGTATTGGCAGAAAATAGACACACACACCAATGGAACAAAATTGAGAACTCAAAAATAAACCCACATATGTATGGGCAACTAAGTTTTGACAAAGGAGCTAAGAACATACAATGGAGAAAGGAAAAGGTCTTCAATAAATGGCACTAGAAAAATTGGGAAGCCACATGTAAAATAATGAAACTAGACTTATATGACACCATACACAAAAATTAACTAAATGGATTAAAGTCTTAAATATAAGATCTGAAACAATAAAATACATATAAGAAATTGTAGGTATTAAACTTAGAGACCTTGGTCCCAGGGAGGCTTTTATGAACCTGACCCCAAAGGCAAGGGAAATAAAAGCAAAAATAAATGAATGGGACTACATCAAACTAAAACACTTCTGCACAGCAAAAAAATAAAAGTCAGCAAAACAAAAAAACAACTATCCTAAAGGAAGAAGATATTTGCAAATAATACCTCTGATAAGGGGCTAATATCCAAAATATATAAAGACCACATACAACTTAACAACAACAACAACAAAAATAAAACATCCAATTAAAAAACGGACAGAGGACCTGAACAGACACTTTGCCCAAGAAGGCATACAAATGACCAACAGGTGTATGAAAAGATGCTCAGCTTCACTACCTATAAAGAAAATGCAAATCAAAACCACAGTGAGATACCACCTGACACCTATTAGAATGGCTATTATCAATTAGACAAGAGATAACAAGCATTGGAGAGAGTGTGGAGAAAAAGGAACCCTCACATACTCCTGGTGGGAATGTAAACTGGTACAGCCACTGTGAAAAACAGTATGGAGGTTCTTCAAAAAATTAAGAATAAAGTTACCATAATACCCAGCAACCCCTTTCTGAATATCTACCAAAAACTTGAAAACATTTACTCATAAAGATATATGTACCCCTGTGTTCATCTTGGCACTCTTCACAGTAGCCAGGACATGGAAAAACACCTAAGTCTTTTTCGGTGAATGATTGGATAAAGAAGAAATGGTGCATATATACAATGGAATACTACTCAGCCATAAGAAAGGATGAGATACTGCCATTTGTGACAATAAGGATGGATCTTGAATGTATCATGCTAAGTGAAATAAGTCAGACTGAAAGGCTAAGAACATGTAAAACAGAAAGCAACAAACAAACAAAACAAACAAACCACCTTATAGATACAGAATCAAAGATGCAGAATGGTGGTTATCAAAGGGGAAGGGGTGGGGGTGGTAGAGAGCTCAAGAAGTTAAACATTTTTAGCTTTAGTTATATAGTTAATAGGCTTGGTAATTAACGCAGGAGAAAGCTATTGTTCCAGGGACCTCTGGGCCCCAGGAGGACCGCAAGCAATCAAGAAGGCATCTGAGCCTTTGTGCTCCGGGAGAGAACTTCCGCTGCCCAGGATACAGATAACAAATCACAGGTCAGCGGGTGAAGGGATGCTCCGAAAATCACAGGACTGCAGCTTTCATCTGAATAACCTTTTCCCTGAATTCCAAATCCCTTACCTACATTTTTCTTCTCCTTAAAAAAAGGGTCAGCTTGAGATGAGATGTAAGACCGTCTTTAGGGGACATAACCTGCCGTCTTTGCAGATTGCCAGCCATCCGAACAGTGCCCATAAAGATATAATCCTTGGCTCTACTTATTGATTCTGGTAGTGACAGGTAGTACAAACAGTGACTTTTTGGTTTCAGGGGCAGGATAAAGTGGGTAAGGAGACCAAATACGTCAAGATGGAAGGAGACTAGACTTTGGGTGGTAAGAACATAATGCAATATACAGATGTTGTGGCATAGAATTGTACACTTGAAACTTATATAGTGGATTAACCAATGTCACCCCAATAAACTTAATTGAAACATAAAAAGCTCTTCAGTTATACGGCAGTGCCTCAGAGGCATGGCCACTACACAGTTTATGAGAGTGAAAGGGAAAGCTACTAACAGTTATGCTGGAACGACTGGTTTAAACTGGGGCTGCCTTGAAGCAGCTGGGCAGCAAGGTCACTCTCTTCAGAGGCCAAGGGAGGAGTGTGGGGCTAGAGGAGGCTGAGGCAGCCCCACCTGCAGAGCTTCCAATCCTCCATCTCTGTCAGGCCGCTTTGCTTTCTTCTGTTTTGTGTGGGTTACTGTTCTGCAGAAAACCTAATTTGAAAGGGGTTTTAATTGTCATAAAAAAGATAGAAAACCATTGGCTTAGGCAGAAGTTAAGGTTCAAGACCAAAAAAGTTTAAATGGAGAATATATTTTTCAGCAAAAAAAAAAAAAAAAAGACTGCCTTTTTTGTTGTTCCCCTCAACCTCACAAGGGGTGTTAAAATATTATGAAAGAACATGTATATTTTAAATTGCAGCTATATTTTTAAACAAGCCATTTGCTGGTGATGCAATTGCAAAAGGCATCTCAACTTAAGATGTCTATATTTCATTTATAGAACTGCATATTATAAAGGAATGAATAGATTCTTCCAGACTATGTTTAAAATTCATTTGTAAGTTCTTAGTGACTTTGCAAAGCCAGTTTTTATCCTGGATCACATTTAAAAAAAAAAATAATGCTGTGAAAATGGATATTCTTAACAATAGCAACAAATGTGGTGTGAGAATCAGTTGCTGAAGAGCCTAACATTTCCTTTTATAACTCACTAGTGTTGAAAGGGAGAAATATCCATACAACATGCGAATGCCAGTAAAAAGAGCTTTAAAATATCCATAATATTGAATAAGAATTAAAAACTCAATGAAAATAAGCACTAGAAAACTACAAGTTATGATCCAGAAAATCATTTAATTCTGATTTACTTACTTATTTCCCAGACTTCAAGTGTTTTCCTTGTTTCAAATTTCACTGAAAATTTAAATTCACACCTGAAAAATTGTCTTTAAATTTATATAAAATTTTTTAGTTTTAGATTAATTATGTAAGTCTTAGCATGACAACTGAAGTCCTACAAATGGTTTAATTAAATACCTTGCCGTTCAATTTGTAATTTTGATTTCAGAAGAGACTCAAAATTCAAAATTTGGGAATAATATTGTGCATATTTTTTCTTCCTTCTCTTATTTCATCTTCTTCTTTTTTGAACATTTACTATGCTCAGTATGTTTTTAAGAACTAAACTTGACAAATTTTTTTCTCAAGTTTAACTTAGGTTTTCAAGGGAGGCAAAAAGACAAGTACCAGTCCCCTAAATTATGAAACTATTAATAACAGAACTTCCTATCTAGATCCATTTGGTAAAGTGACTCCTTTTTCTCATACTCCTAATCCATGAATCAGTATTCTCTCAGAAGTGTTCAACTGACTCTTCAGGCAGGAGATGCCATTCACAATGTTATATTCATTTGCAATATAAACCTTTATTATGTTGAGACACTATTTTGAGGTTTTAGTGTCTAGACTCAGTCCCCACCCTCAGGACAGTCCTGTGGGTAGACAGAGAAAGTGAAGCAGATAGGCCATGGCAAGTGTCATGATGGGAACGGGCACAAGCTTCTATGGAAAAACTAACAGGGAACTTCTGACTAGGCATTAGGAAATCAAGGAAAACTGGGAGAGGATGTCTGAGATGTGTCCTGAAAACTAGTTAAAGTTCTTCATAAAAAATCTATGTGGGGATTCAAGTATTTTAGCAAGTTCAACCTCATGTACATTCATTCCCACCTCACTGGAAAGTCCCTTGAACAGCTATCTCCATGCTAGAATCTGCCCCATTGAGACAGCTGCGCTCTAATTCAGAGTAAAGGGAAAGATGAATGGGTCCATCACACTTCAAGGAAGTCTAGGATTGGGTAAAATACCCAAGCAAGATCATGATTTTAGAATTCAAAAGTCAATATAATGAGATAGAACTCTCAATCTACACTCTCACATGTGCAAAAATTTTACGTGTTAATCTTTTTATTTAAACCAACTGAATTAGAACTCCAAACCTCAATGTATCAGAATGCTGAAAATTAGATCTTAATCATTTTTGAGGTGCTTCATTCCTTGCTGGGCAAAGTCCTTAGATCTTACATAGCTCAAGGTTGTGGGGAATCCTCTGGTTACCGGATATCAGGTCCATCTCACTTACCATGGGGACATCTGTTTTTTAAGTTCATGGTCTCCTCAGCTTGGACAACTCTGCTGCTTGGACACAAACATTTTGATCTTTGGAGAGACTTAGAGTCCTTATACCTGGATGACGTCTCTCTAAATGCATCACATTCCCTTTGAAACCTTTTCCCTGATTGGGGTGCTACAAGGTTGTAAGGCAGGGCCTATTTCTTTTCATTTTCTTTTTAATTCTCGCCCAAGGAGTAAGGATTTTTTCCATTGATTTTTTAGAGAGTGGGGGTGGGGTGGAGAAGAAAGAGAGAGGAGAGAGATAAACATCGATGTGAGAGAGACACATCCATTGGTTGCCTCTCACACAGGTTCCGAGCTGGGGTGGGGATCGAACCTGCAACCCAGGTATGTGCCCATGACCGGGAATCAAACCTGTGACCCTCCAGTGTGCAGGCTGACACTATAACCACTGAGCCATGATGGCCAGGGCAGGGCCTATTTCCTGCTGGGCCCTCAGGCTTCTCTCCCCTCTCCAGTCAATCCCAGAGCTATCATAGCTTCCCCAATGTCCTTTCCACTTTATCATCCCTTTCTGGCATAATTTTAATAGAGATCTGGTTTTAAATAAAAGTAGAGAGACCTCTTAACATTTGACTGCTTCTACTTTGGCTCTAATGAAGTCCTCGTGGCCATAATCGCAAAGCTAGCTGCCTGCTAGAAATGAGGGTGGCTGGGGAATATGTAGGCAGAACATGCACAATTTAACCTTTTAATAAATTACCCTCCCATTACAGGCATGGTCCATGGGAAGGAGTAAGAGAAGGATTCAGTCCCAGTTAGCTAGGTTGAGGATGTGCCACAATACCCTGGACACTCGTAGTCATCCTCACAATGCTTGTCATCTTGCCTGCAGCTTGTAGCAGGCCTGGTGCATGTCACCAATGCTGGCCTGCTGCTTGTTGGAAATGGTCTGTTTGGGGGCTTTTATGCTTTATGCACTTCAAGTTTTCAATGCCTTTGTCTTTTTCAAATTGTCAGCCACAGGGCTTTTGATCTGTCACGTTGGAGTTTTCCTCAAAGTTATCCCATGTGCTCTCTAGGTGCCCTACATTTTCAAAGCAGAACTGGATTCTCCATATGCCCCTGGGTCCAAAGTGCACACCTCGTGTCCCTACTGCCAAGGACAACTGACTTTTTTCCAGCAGAATTGTTGTCATTATTGACTCTCATTATTAATAGAATTTTCCACTCTATAGCAATTAAGATTTTAAAGCTTTTTCACTCATTATCTCATTTGATCCTCAGGAGAATCTTGAAAACTAGGACAAATGTTATCATCTATGCCCCCTAACTGTGGTCTTGATTACAGCCCTGAAAAGCAGTAGGCTGAGTGAGGAATTTTGATAGAAATTTAAGTTGTGAAAACATATTCCAGATAATCAGAATGAACTGTACCCAAGGCATTTATGTCTTATTTCAGCTGAGAAGAAATCACTGAACAGTATCTGAGAACATTGCAGGAATTGTCACAGGAGTTTGAAAGACATTGGTTATACTCTTTACTCTGAATCAGATTATACCCCTTTGACGCCAGTTAAAATCTTCATGGAGAAGTTGTTCTCAGTGTAACAAAAGGATCACTATGAAATTTTTTCTTTGTTCCTTTTTTTTCCTTTCCCTCCCTTCTACTTTCCCTCCCTCCCTCCCCCCCTCCCTCCCTCCCTCCCTCCCTCTCTTCTTTCTTCTCTTGTTCATTAGTTTGTTCCTTCCTTTACCTCCCTTCCTTCCTTCCTTCCTTCCTTCCTTCCTTCCTTCCTTCCTTCCTTCCTTCCTTCCTTCCTTCCTTCCTCTTAACCTCCCTCCCCTCAAGCACATGTGAAAAACATCAATTTCTACTCCCAAAGTTTTAAAAACCCAAACAATAATGATTTTGCAAGATCACAAAAGTTGACAGTAACTCAATCAAATACATAGTTATATATGTGTAGTTAAATGTATATATAATTATATTATAATTTACTAGGGTAAAATGAATTTTTATTGATTGATCACCTATTATGTGTTAGACACTCTGCTGAATTTTACATATGTTTTGTCATTTAAAAACCTCACAACCATCCTTTGAAATAGGTATTGCTGTAGCTCAAAGTGGTTGAATGAATTTGCTAAGACCTTATAATTGAAAAATGACAGAGGCAGAATTCAAAATCAGTTCTTGAGGAACTCCAGACAACATTTTTTCACTACAGGAGTATGAAAATGGTAAATTTTAATTGAAAATGATAAAACTTAAATTTGGACCAGAATCATACAACCTATGACCTCAGTCTAGAAAGTGACTTTAGATGTCTCCTTAATGCAAAATGCTGCTCCTCTAGAATTCTCTGCCAGGTGATTGCCTTGTCTCTACTAGGACAAATCTAATAAGAGGTTGGATTATTTTCTTGAGAAATTCATTCTTGTTTTGAGCCAAATTATGGCTCTCTCTTTTTCTCTATCCCATCCTTTGATCCTGGTTATCTCCTATGTCTAGGGCAACCATATGTCCTATTTTGCTCCAGACAGTCTTGGCTTATATAAATTTGTTGTCCCAGCATAATTAGTAATAGTGTCTCATTTTAAGAAATGCCCCCCCCTTTTTTTTAAAGAAAAATAATCTTGTTTATGGGAACATGGGAGGATTTGTCCCCTGTGCATATAGTAGAGAAACGTGAGGGCAGTAAACAGTTTTTCTCAAGTAGCCGCTCAATACAGAAAGATAACCAAGACGTAAATATTGATACTATGAGATACTATTCTGAGGCAATATTGTATTGAAATTATTGATGATTTGTTAAGTTGTTTGAGTATTTTAGTCTCTTCCCCCAATTCTAATATTCAATAATGTCTTCTGAATGCAAAATAGTTGAAAACCACTATTTTAAAAAGAGAACAAAAACCACCTTGAAAATTTCACAATACGCAAAGTACAGAATTTTCATTGCTTAAGTTAACATGACAGACTGTAAGGAAGAAATGTCCCATTTTGGATAACAAATTGTATGTCTACCATCTATGAGGTCACTGAAATATTTGGGGAGAGTCATCAAGTCACTCATCACTCATCTCCTCTGCAGGCTAAATATTTCTGGCTGGTTTTTACCACAAATGACAGTTGTAAATTTCCCTCAATCCCCTTATGGCCACGGTTCCCTGGACATATTCTAATTTAGATGTTCCTAACTTAGTCTTCATGAACCCTTGGGGAGTCCATGCATAGGGTTTGAAATTCTATGTGAAATACTGTATATAAGATTATTCTTTTCTTAGGGTTACTGTAAAAATTACCACAAACTAGGTAGTTAAAACAACAGAAATTTATTCTCTCACAGTGCAGAAAGCCAGAAGTCTAAAACCAAAGTGTCGGCAGAGTTGGTTCCTGCCGTAGACTCTAAAGGAGAATCCATTTTGTGCTTCTGTTACAACTTGTGGTGGCTTCCAACAATGTTTGGTATTTCTTGGCTTGTGGTAACATACTTCCAATCTCTGCCTGCATCTTTACATGATGTTCTTCCCTGTGTCTCTGTGTCTTCTTTTTTATCTCTAAATCCAGGATGACATCATCTTCATTTCGTTTATTCATTACGTCCGCCAACTCTCTATTTCCAAATTAGGTCATATTCACAGGTACAGGAAGTTACGACTTAGATATCTTTTTTCGTGGGGACAAAATTAAGCACACTATTAGCATAAACGTGTTGTTCTAAAAAATGGGCCAACAGATTTTCTCATACCACAAAAGAATCCGTGATTTCCCCCAAAGTTTAATAACCTGCTCCAGTCTTCCATCCTGAATATTATATTCCTGGCATCATTAAGGAGAGTTTTTACTGAAGTCATAATGCTTGGCAAATGGTAGGCATTTAATGAATATTTGTTTAACAAATGATTGACTGGTTTGATCATTTCAGAGTAAACAGTCCCCTCTTGGAAACTTTGCTTTTTTTACAGCAGTCAATGGAGATACTGTTTTTTGAAGGGCAAATGCTACTGATAATCAAAATTGAATCCTTGATTGATGATTATAGCTACTTGGAGTCACATACATTTCAGGTAAGATAATAGAAGAATCTTCTTATAAAAGGAATTCCTTACTTTATTTCTCTTATTTTGTGGTTGGATGGAAATTGATAAGGGCTAGGTCCTATCTACAAAACAGATCAGGTCTGATGAAAATGCCAGAGTGCCATGAGAATCCGACATCTATTTTATTTTTTCCCATCAGTCTCTGGTGCCTCTATAGGACAGAGATGTTCTGGGTTCCTCTATGCTTTTTGTTTCAGTGAGAAAAATAACTTAATGTAGCTTTCTCCACTACATGGTAGAAAACCTTGTTAAGACATCACTCCTTTTGATGGGGCCTGTACAATTGACTTCACTAATTATCCATACTCATCCCAATTTTTCCTTGGGGAAAATTCACTCTTTAAAACCTCAGCCTGCAGTCAACTTAGGTCCCCAAGGTTAGATTTTCTTCCTAAAATATAGCACCAGCCTTCCTTGCTATATTTTCGATGTATTTTACAGTTGTAACACTACCTTTCAGAATGATGGGCTAAGTCCAGCAATCTGAAGACTTCTCCCCATGATTATTTATATTTAGGTGTCAACAACCTAGGATGGAACCAGTTTTGATAGTCATTCAACTACAGTTATGCCCCAGTTAATTTTATGCTGCATTAGGCATCTGCCCTTAGGTCAGATTCCCAAAGGTTTGCTTCCAATGTCCAAGATTCCTCTCTTACAATGTTACTAAACAGGGACCTGATTTTAGTAATTCAATTTTATTGGGTTTTTCTTTAGAAATTTAACAGTTTATGCCTTTACAAAAATTAGACTCCAGAAAAATAATTTTAGTACCCCCCCACTACTGAAAATCAAGAAAGGTAGAAATAAGGGTGTATTGGATATTATAATCTCAGCTACTATCAAGAGATTCTTACTGAGCTCCTGGTATTTATGTAAACAAAATTTCTTGTCTTGATGGAACACCCAAATGAGATGAATGTAAAATTTCTTAATGTTTATATCCGCCTGCCAAGGTACCCGTTGTTTGTTTGGATGTATGGCTGCAATTCAACAATCCTGTGAATTCCATTTAATCCAAGTATCTGACAGATGAAATAAATATTGCTGTGGACTTGAATGCCAGGGTAGATGGTAGGGTTTCTAGAGTCTTACCTGAACTCATTTTCAAGTAGAAGGATTGTTTCCCCACGGGTCATTCTTTTAAGTGGAATGTTTCTGTTCAAATTGATTTTCCCCCATAGGTTAACTTTAGTAATATTGCCATTTTAGACCCCCTTTCCTCCTGTAAATGCTTAGTGTCCTTCCTACATCTTCACAATCCTAGACTTGATTATCTATTCTTGTCTTATCCTCTGAAATTAGAATGTCAATTAAATATGACTGAGTTGTTACAAAATGTTCTACCAACTTAAAAATATTCTTTTATGGTCTGAAATTTTTCTAAAGCTGCATTCTGAAATTGCCGTATTTGTCCTTCGTTAGACTCACTTTGAGCCCCAAGTTGACAAATATTAGCAGAATTTTAAAAATAATCCTAATTTAAGAAGTTATAGAAAATAGTACTAAAAAAAGCTACTTGGGAGTCTAATAAAATTTAAATATTATTTTAAACATCTTATATGTCTAAACTTAAATAGTTTTTGCAGTTATTCCTGAATGTGGCTGTTAGAAAAATAAGGACTGCCAATTTAGGAACATAACTACCCAATGAATGAGTTTGATGAGGGAGATTATAGAAATAGGATTTCCAATAAATATGTGGGAGGGGTTTATTTCTCCCAGCTGTGTAGTTTTATGAAAACAGCCTGACACTTTGTAAATGCTAGGTTCCTCCAAGGGTGGGACACAAAAACAACAGGCAAAAACCTTCATCAGAAAAATTCAAAGCCTTATAGGACTTGTGAGCTAATCTTGCTTTTCCACATTCTTCTTTCTTTCTTGTCTTTCTTCCTTCCATTTTTCCTCTCCTAAATGTTTTTCTTTAAAAGCAATTAAAAGCATTACATTATCACTGACTATATTCATTCACAATTATTAAAGAAAAATTAATTTAGTTAAAAATTTAAATCCAATTTATTTTATAAATAGTTGCATACTATTTCATGGGATACATATGCTCTAATACTTTTTGACCATCATTGTATTGGTGAACATTCATGCTTTGCTATGGCAAAAAGAAGTGCTTCAATATTTCTATATCTATGCTTATATACTAGTTCTTTTAGGTGAAGTTTTCTGGGGGGTGATTTCTTGATCTAATTGTAAGCTTATTTTAATTTTTACCAGTTACTGCCTAAATAGTCCCATACAGATTGTAGAAGACCTTATAATCTTTTCTCATAAGTAACAATTCTGACATAATATGATTTAAGAAGCATAAAAAATAGATCTAGATTAGCCAATTTCTCTCTTATTAGAGTTTCTGAAGGAGCGAATAGACAAAATATAAAAGAACAAATCATATAAGGTATAATATACATATCCTCATGATGCCAACGGAAAAAAGAGATTGCTTAAAAGTTAGGAGAACTAAGATGACATCTGATTTCTTGGCTGTGATGTAGGTTGCTAGCAAACAATGTCTCCAAGGTGCTAAAGGAAAATTATTTAAATGCTTTACACAGCCAAACTTTCATTCCAATGTAAGAGTAAATTTTTCTTGCCCTCATTTCCTTGGGTGGGTCAGTGCCTGCCCTATTTCCATGCGAGTAGGAAAACCACAAAAGGCAAAGGTAGGGATGAATAACACTGGGTGCTTGAGTATTTTTTGCTGTCCCCTTTCCTCCCATACTCCAAGGGCTAGATGATTACATCTAAAGAAAAAGGGTGAGGGAGGGAGAAAAAAGCATTCTAGGCAGAAATGCTGGATGGATTTCTAAAGAAAAAGGCAACTTGGTAGAAGGATGACAAGCTGGAAACCTGAGCACATGTTTTAATGCCAGAGGCTGTCTCTCCTAGGGCATGTTCCTCCTCAACTCAATAGGAAATAAGATCTATATTTTTGTCCTCTTACAAGATATACCTTACCTGCTCTCTTAGTTATTTTTTGCTGTGTAGTAAATTACCCCAAAACTTAGTGGCTTAAAACAATAAATTTTATCATCTCATAATTTGTGGGGGTCAAAAATTGACTGTAGCTTAGCTGGTGCCTCTGCTTCAAGGACTCTCAAAGGGATGCAATCAAGGTGTCAGCAAGAGCTGAGGTCTTATCTGTAGGCTCAAATGGGGCAAGATCTGCTTCCAAATAACTTCCTTATGTGCTTGTTGGCAGGATTTAATTTCTCATGGGCTGTTGGCCAGAGGCCTTTTGCACTTCCTCCCTATGCAGCCTCTCCATAGGGCAGCTCACCACTTGACAGGTAACTTCTATCAGAGTGAGCAAATAAGAGAGCAAGGGAGAATAGAATGCAGTTTTTTCCTAATCTATTTTTTTTAACCCTCACCTGAGGATAAGTTTTCATTGATTTTAGAGAGGAAGGGAAAGGGAGAGAAACATTAATGTGAGAGAGAAATATCCATCAGTTACCTCTGATATGCTTCCCAACTGGGGATCAAACCCACAGCCTAGGTATGTGCCCTGATGGGGAATAGAACCCTCAACATTTTGGTGGATGGGACAATGCTCCAACTGACTGAGCCATCCAGCCAGGGCTAATCTAATCTTTTAAGTGAGATTCCATGCCATATTCTCATTAGGAGGATATTTCTCAAAGGTAAGAATACTGGACACAGGGATCGCTGGCAGCCAGCTTATAAACTACCTATCACATTCCCTGTTGTAAGTTGCTCTCCCTAGGAAGTATGTGCACACAGGGAAAAGTAAGACAAATTTGCCTGGCCCGCCTGGCTCAGTGGTTGAGTGTCAACCTATGGACCAGGAGGTCATGGTTCGATTTCCGGTTGGGGCACATGTCCGGGTTTCAGGCTTGATCCCCAGTGGAAGGGGGGGCAGGAGGCAGCTGATCAATGACTCTCTCTCATCATTGATGTTTCTATCTCTCTCTCTCCCTCTCCCTTCCTCTCTCTGAAATCAATAAAAGCATATTTTTTTAAAAAAAAAGAAAGAAAGAAAAATCTGAGGAGTGCAAAAGAAAATAAAGACAACACACTAAAGAGCTTATGCCAGAAGAAAAACAATCAATTGGTCAGTGAGAACTGGGTTTAAAATAAGCTTAATATCCCCAAAGGAGTGGTAAGGGCAGATACTGGTAATATAAAGAAGGAAACAAACATTGATAAAAAGGACCAGCTGGGAATTATGTTTTTAAAAAATAGGTCAAAAAAATTCCACATGTAGGATGTATATCAAAATGTGTAAAGCTGAAAATGAATGAATAGGCTGCAAGAACTGATGGAAGAAACTATCCAAATAACATTAAGAAATGAAAAATATGAGAAAAGCCTTAAGAGTTTAAAAAAATCATACTTGAATGGCAGGAGTTACAGAAAAAGAAAAAAGTATAAATAAAAGGGAATAAATATTTAAAGAAACAATGACTGAGAACTTCCCTGAATTGTTTCTAAAACTTATCTCAAAGTATGTTTCTTCAGCTCTCCTAATGAGTTCATAAACCATTTAAAACTCTGTAATTAATGCTTCCCGGCTAAACTAGCCAAAGAGGATTTTGTTCTTTGTAACTGAATCCTGGCTAATATTATGTTAATTTACTGTAGAATACAAAATAATATATAACTTTAAAATCAGCAGATGAAAATTTATCTATCTAATAGAAGGCAGAAATGTTTAAAAGAAATAAAAAGAGTAAACAGAATTAGGTGGGAGAAATATAACAACTCTTGATATAACAGTATGTATAGTAAATATAAATGTCTGGTACCGCAATGAAGAGCTGTGTAACAGTATTAAGCGAAACTAAATATGCATACACCTTGTCATTTAGCAATCCTACTCCTTGGAATATATCCCAGAGGAATTATCATGTTGATGACAGATAAGCATGTATAAGGATATGTATTACATTATTTTATTTGGTCCTAAAGAGATGTAAGCATATGTGGTGGTTACAATTTGATGCTTGGAAGAAAAGACCTAGATTTTCAAAGAGCCACATGGATGGATCTTAAGAGAGTAGAATACAAAAAGAACTAGATCAGTAATACAATTCCTATATTGATATAAATTAAAAAGAACTCATAGATCACAGTAGACATATAAAACTAAATCTATAGCAGTCAGAAATCATAAAGTAGCAGGACTTGCAGTAGCATGTTGTTTTAGTTATCTATTACTGAACAACAAACTATACCATACTTAGTGACTTAAAACAACCACCATTTTCCTCTCACAGTTTTGTGGGTCAGGAATTCAGAAAGGACTTGACTGGATGATTCTCGTACTTTACATGACATTAACTGTCATGACCAACTGGTTTTTGATAGTAGAAGGGCTGGTCTGTAGCACACGGATGGCTTCACTCACATGCCTGGTGCCTTGGTAGAGATGGCTGGAAGGCTAGACTTAACTGGGACTGTCAAGTGGAGTGCCTACATGTGACTTCTCCAGCAAGGTGGTCTCAGGGATATGGGCTTCTTACCTGGTATCTCAGGGCTCCCAGTGGGGGCATTCTGAGGGCAGGAAGTAGAAGCTGTCAGTCTCTGTAGGCTTTGAAACTAGAACAGTGTCAATTTTGCCATGTTCTGTTAGTGAAAGCATTCATAGATCTCATTGGATTCAAAGTAAGGGACACGAACTTGTGTGGGATGGGTGGGAATAGTCAAGAATTTGCAGTCATATTTAATCTGCCACACAAAGTGAGAGGGGACTTGTGTGTACCAATGATGATGTGTGCCAGGGACTTCAGAGTGTCCTTGTTTGGCGGGGGGGGGGGGGATGTAAGAAAAAACAAAAAGGAATAATAATTTCTTCTTTAAATCAAGTTAGAGGGCTATCTCTTTGGACTGTATCACTTTAGCACTCACTAAATTGCATTTAAAATTATGTCTTTTTATGAGTTTAAGTACTTAAATTTGTTGTTATCAGACTTTTTCTTAGTACCTTTGAAGGAAATGTGCTCTAGCCTTTCATTCATATTTTTTTGGTTTCTTTTTGAAACTTTGAATCACTTTGAAGAGGGAGGAAGTATGGGGAAATGGGTGTATATGTGTATGTGTGTGTAGTGTGTGTGTGAGCTGGGCAGCATTTATTATTTCTTCCTTCTTAATTGTAGACTTGGCACAAAAAGATGCCAAGATTTTCTCAGGGTGAGGCTTTGCCTGCTTTTGAGAGGCAAGAAAACTCTTCTGTTTCCAATTTCATTTTTACAGAATGTTTTGGAATTTGGCTACTAAATTAAACTCTCCTCTGTTCCCTTGTTCTAAAGAGGTATCTCTTATACT
Organism: Miniopterus schreibersii; assembly: GCF_964146895.1. Taxonomy (NCBI): domain Eukaryota; kingdom Metazoa; phylum Chordata; class Mammalia; order Chiroptera; family Miniopteridae; genus Miniopterus; species Miniopterus schreibersii. Next base: position 113,772,819 of record NC_138102.1, on the reverse strand, counting down.
TTAAAAACAAATTTTAAGGCTCCAAATATCAAATGTGAACAAGTTTATAAAACTAAATACATTAATTTCTGTTGCTTACATATTGTTCATATCTAAGAAAGAAAATATCATAACTTAGTTTATACATTTGAACATTTTAAAGACATATCATCTTTGAATCTGAACTTAAAAATCAGTAACACTGTGAGTGCCTGACCATAATTTGTTCATCAATTATTTATCAGTTATCAGAATTGCAGACTGAATCCCTTAAGCACTTGGAGACAGGGGAATGAGATTGCCTGCTCAGAATCAAAGATACTTTAAAGAATATCTTTTCTAAAGCTTCTAAACCTGAAAAATTTGACCATAATCAGGCTAAACATATTAATATAGAGAAAAGACTATCAGTGAGCTGTGAGTTAATCAGCTGTGAAAGCATATAAAAAAGAAGCCTGCAAAGACACAACACACAGTAGAAAAGTCACCAAAAAAAGTAATGACATGAAAAAATTGTCATAAGCATGTGTACAATTAGTTAATAAAAACTATGATTATAAAGTCTAAAAATCTTAATCATGTTTCACAGTAAAAATCATAGAATCATAAATGTTTAGTTTTGAGAAGAATTTCAGGGGCATCTGGATTACTTTCTCCTCAGTAATTCTTTTTCAGAAACATCCAAGATATTTTTGAACACCGTCGGTGTTTGTTCTCTGCCTACTAAGCTGCCCACTGCCCTCTAGATCCAGGACGTCAATGTGCCCATTGATTCTATCAGTTCACTCCTGGCCCATTGTAAAAGTAGCACACATAAAACCAACATTTATTCACTAGTTAGATGAACTGTTTCCTCAAATACATGGGGAAATGGTTCATGTCAACAGATGGTGGGAAACAGGGATTATTCTCAGACTCTTAGCTGGAGTTTTGGATTTGGGTGGGCACCTGAGGGAGAAGGGAATATTCTCTGGTGCTGATCCTGGGCTCTTCATTGCTCCTTCCCCCAGGCTACTCAGTGGTGGCAAGCGAAGTGCAGGAAGGCACTGACATTGATGAAGAGTAAAGCATGCATCACACTGGAGGTTATATCAGTCTGCTCATCATTTGTTTGCCATCAACTCTGTGAGGAGCATGATGCTACTTGTTTTTCGTAATCATGTCATGTAATTTCCACAACATGCCTTCAAGGTGAGATTTATGATCAGATAGCCTTGGAAATGTTTTTTAAAAAAACGTGTCCATGATCATAGTTTAGAGCTTGTATTTGTATACACAACTACCTGGCTCCAAATATCAGGGATGCACTAGCTGCCGTGACAATGCTCTCGTACCCAGGCTCCTTTCAACAAAGCCTGGCTCCCCTCCTGCCTACCGGCATGCCTCCCACACAGTCTCCTAGTTCTTCTTGCAAAGCCCATTACAATTTATGTTAATTTTTTAAATCCATGCATTTATCACATTTCCATTGTTGAAAAATGAGAAAATACAGATCAACTGAAAAACAAATACCCAAAACAAAATAAAACAGAAATTGTTTGAACCATAATTTTATCCACGGACAGCCATTGTCAACAATTGCAATACTGATAAAACTTTAGGGTTCTCCTGTTTTTTCTGGACACATTAATAAATGGCATCATATTATATAATACTGCTTTATATCCTGCACTTTATCATCAACATCTTTCCATTTCTGTAAGTGGGCATCTTATCATTACGTGTATTTAAGTTTTTAGAAGCTGTTGCTTTGTATTTTATATCAACTGTATCTAAATTCACTACTTTTAAAAATTAATTTGTTTCTGAGTATAAAAAATTAGCTCATTACAAAAATTTAATTATTACAGTAAATATGTAACAAGTGAATGTACATACAATTCTTCATTTGATTTCTTTCTAAGTAGTTCTGTTATTGGTGGATGTTTCTCTTTGCAAATTTCTTTATATCAACAGATACTCTAGTAATTTGCGAGATTTGGATATGTATACATGCATATAAAAAATGTGGCTTGTTACTTATATATTCTAATTAAGGGAAATTTCTTACTTATTTTGTAAACAAGTAGAGATAACGGCTGATCAAAAAGTGTTTTTTTAGTATATATCTTTCCAAAGGTAAATAGGAGAATGCATTAAAAAATTTAAGGCTTGTAACCTAATGTAATTTAAAATTCTTAATTTTTATTGTCTCTTTAAAGTTGTCCATCATTCAACACTTTTATCCTCTTAAAAATTATCAATTAATAATACTGTTTAATATTTTATAAACAAAGCATTGCTCTAGAATAATGCTGATGAAATATACATCTCTAAATTTGGAAGTTCAATGTATTAAATAAATATAATGAGCCACAATGCAAGCCACATATGTACTTTACATTTTCTAATACTCTTATTAAAACAGTAAAAAGAAACAGGTGAAAATAATTAATCTTAATAGTATCATTTCTTTATGACCCAATACATCCAAAATATTATTATGTTAACATTTAATCAAGTAAAATGAATGATATATATTACATTCTTTTTTGTATTGTCTTATAAATAGAGTATATTTTACATATACAGCACATCTTACTTTGGATATAACCCATTTCAAGTGCCCAATAGCTCATGTAGCTAGTGTCTATTAGTTTCAAAGGCAAAACCCTAACCACTAACAATTGTGGTAATAATAATGATTAGTCATACAGATTTAAGACTTAAATACAGATTATTAATCTAAACTTTTAAAAATCTAGATTAAATATAATGATTTGTTCTGTATTTCTGTGGGTGTGTATTTATGAGTCAATTGGCTTTAGTTAGAAATCCAAGCTAAGGTCAAGCAGAAAGGTAACTAGTCTCAATAAAAAATTAACCGGGGTCATCAATCACTGATTACATCATGACAAGTACATAGTAATATTTTATGTTTTTCTTTGGAATTATAAAACTTTGGTCTTTTAGCATTATGCTCTGAGTCACCTACCTGCTCTTGAATAGATTTCCAAGAGAACACTGAAAAACTTTGGAAGACTAATTATTTGTGTGAGATTACCATGTTTTTGTTAGGAAACCACAGGTTAGTGGTGTCTATATAAAGATATAAGGCAAACATAAAAGAGAAAACTTGGAGGTATGCCAATATCCAGATTTCACTTAATTTCATTCCAACACAAAAGACAGAGGACTGGGGATATTTTGTTAGAGAAGAATGGGGAAGTGAACACTCCCCTTCATTAGAGGAGATCTTATAATGTCATTGATAGGATTTATAATTCTGTTACTGTTCATCTATGCGAATGATAGGACATTTCTTGGGGCAACTTGGACTGCCTTTAATTCATCATTGTATCCTCTTACATAATATATTTGAGTATTAGTGAATAACAGTCATAATATGTAGACATCTTCTTTGTTAAAAAAAGGTAATGAATAGAAATCTCACATATTTAAAAATGGCTTGACTTTCTACAATGAAAATAGAAAAAAAGAGAGACAGATGCATACATACACACTCACACTTATTCCCCAGAGAGAAGAGAAAAACTGAATTCAATTGAGAAATATTTTTATTTTTATTATTTTTTTATTGTATGATCCTAATTTTAATTTAAAAATATTTATGTTAAATATTAATAAGGACAACAAGATGTTAAGAGTAATATATCTAATTAAGACATATGGGTTATTTTAATTTTTTAATCAGGTTGTGTGAGAAGTCAGTGTTCTTATATATTAAGTTCATACATGACCCAGATTAAACTGATTGACTTAATCAGTCTTTATTATCATTAAACAGGTTTTTTTTTCTAAAGTCAGCTAAAATATTTAGTTGAAAAATATCCAAAACAAATGCTTTATTGTACCTCTTCTTAAATCTAGCAATCCTTTCAGAGCCTTGAGTTTACATAATCATATTATTAAAATGTTCTTTCATGTTTGATGAAACCAAAACAGTAAAGCACCAACATTAATGAGATCACTTTCTTTAGTAGAGAAGTTCAGGCATATTTGTTTACTATTTATCTTAAAGTTTTCCCATAACAAATATTTCTCAGCTTATTTAGCTCATTAAGTCATGATTTTTAGAATTGTGTTTTGTGGAACAACATTACTTAAAAACTCAGAAGAAGAAGATTCCTTGGTGAAATTTTCAGGAAATACTGCATATATTTATCTCTTGGAGATTTACAGTGGGCTGTTTCATATTAAGGTTCTGGTGAGCCCTGCAGTGAAGACTTTGTATAACCTAATATTTCCCAAAATTATTTCACCAGGAAGCCATTTTAAAATTTAACATCTTGTTGAGCAATTGTTTAAGGAAAAAAATATTTGGAAAAATGTTAATGTAGAGACCCATAATATTTGCACTGGTTACAGCTTCAAATCTTTGAGAATTTACAAATTCATGAAACCTAGAAATTCAGAAACTAAGAAATAGACATTTGGTGATGAACAAGACTAGCTAAGTACCTTGCTTATCAAAGACCACATCACAGCCCATGAAATTTCAATTCATATTAAATGCTTTTATTACAAGATCTTCATTTCTCCAGATTTTTATTTCTCAGAGCAGCCTTAGGGTGGTATGTCTTTATTCCTATCATAGTTAAATAAATCATGGGATTGTTTTTGTTGTCACTGATGAGTAGTTGAAACTGCACATAATAAATTTCTGATGCCAAAGATTAGAGGTGCAGCAGAGCCACTTAATAGCTGTGTGACCTGGTTATTTGACATCTCTGTGCCTCAGTTTCCACATTTATTAGTTGGAGTAATAGTAGTAGTTCCTACAGCATAGAGTTCTTATAAAAGTTAAGTGAATTAATACTGGTTAAATTCTTATTACAGTGCCCGTAGTATAGTAAGCACTATTTAAGTATTGCTAAATTAAACATAAAGTATTTTCTCCATCTGTCCTATGCCTGAATATAGATGTCATAGATTTGGATTTTGCAAACTGTGGACAGCAGATCTGTCTCCCCGTGTTTGGTAGGAAAATGGGAAGGAAGAAAAAGAGAAACAAATACCTGCCTCACCTTCCACACAAATCATCAATTGTTCCACATCCACAGATCTGAGAGGGCTCTTATATTTTTATCACTTGTTGGGTTTGTTTTGTTTGTTTATTTATGGTCTTAGAACCAGCATGAGAAAAAGTTGAAATTTCTAGATGATTGGAGCCAGAATCAGAATCCATGAGGGTGTGGCTCAGAAATGTGCATGTTTAATAAGCATTTCTGGAGATTCTCAAACATACTGAAGGTGAAGAACCTCTACCAGACACAGTTCAAGCTCTATAACTGCGCAGGGCTCATTAGGGTCAGCTTCGTCTAGCCTGCTCAGGTTCATGTCATCAGTTTGCCCAATCTGAAAATCAATGGCTTAACTAATTAAGGAATTTTTCTCCCCTCTGGTAATGAGAAGTCTTCAATAGACAGTCAACAGAGCTGTTCTATCCTGTCTAAGGGCTGCAGGCTCCTTGCATCTTTCTGCTCAGCCATCCTTAACACTTGTTTGTTACCTTGTGGTCACAGGGCGTTGCTCTTCCTCTGGGCATCATGTTTGCATGCCAGGCAGGAAGAGCAGGAAGGGAAAGGGGCAAAAGGCTTATCCCAACTGAGCCTGCTCCCCTTTTAAGGAGTTTGCCTGGAAACCTCTCTCCACAATGACCACTTTTAACTCATTAACCAGGCCTGAGCTACACTGCCATTCTTAACCCTTATTTGAAGGAAAGGCTAGGAAATGTCCTGTTTTAACTTGGCACATTTTTATGCCCAACAAAATTGCAGTTGGCTCTTTGGCATACTCTATGTTTTTTAGGCTTAAAGAAATGTTATTTTCTCAAGTCTTCATGCCTCTCTGTATATGGTTTACCTGAACAACACTGTCCTTTCCCACTTAGCTTTTACATTTTCTTCTATTTCTTCAACATCAGTTTAAGTTACCCATTCCTCTGTGAAGGGTCCTCATTCCACTGCAGGTAACCCCTCCCTCATTTCATATTCATAACACTCTATTATAGTTCTATCATGTATTCTAACTCAGTAGACGGAGATCACTTTGAAGGCCAATATAGATGGCTTATCCAGAAGCCAACTATAGCAGTTGACTCCCAGTAACTGCTTTATAAATGTTTATTGAACAAATGAATATACAAAAAATTTGAATAAACGACTGGACTTATGAATGAAGAGTGGAGCATCAATCTCTTGGGTAAAATAGTGACTTCTATTAGACTCTGTTCTTTTCAACTCATCATTCAGAGAAATGCCTGCCATGTGTTTGGGAAGCTATTGGATCTTTAGATTCAATGAGAGAATGAAGAAATATAGTAGAGAAAATGTCTGGCACACAGTAAACATACTGGCTGTTCTGGGAGAGCACCTGTGTTTGCCATCTTCATCTCTAATGCTCCTCCCCATGAAGGGCTTGGTTCAAAGTAGGTTTTTAATAAATGCTGAATGAATGAACATTGACTTAAAAGGAAAAGAGAATAACCAAGAGTTAGCAGGCTGCTTTCATCTTAAAATTCCAGCAGTATATTATTAATGTCATTGTTCTGAGTGAATAATTTTAGGATGCAATAGATTACTAATTAACAGTAGCAATAATTATCGCTCAAAAAAGACACTATATGGAAAGCTGGTATTTTTAAACTTCTCTTAAGATTTATGGGGTAACTGGATTGAACATTCAAGCTTAAATTTTGAATTTTTTATAACCATACATATGCCCTATGACATTGTAGAATTGTAAGAAATAAGTTTATAGCTACATACTACTAGGATCTAATTATGAAAATCATTGCCTTCACACAGGAGTATATTTTGGGAGTGTTTTTTTCTGTTAATAAGAAAGAAGAATTTTATCTAATTCATGTATAATCCAGATATTTATTTTTCAAACATTAAAGTACTAGACTATAATTTGCTCTGCTAAATCTGGGTTAGAGCAGGAGAAGGTTCAGACTTAGCCTCTTTGTAAGATAAGGGTAAGGAAAGTCTGGTTTTATGTGTAGGAAAAATATTTCCTCTCTCTTTTTCTCTCCCTCTCTAATCCTCACCCAAGGACATGTTTTCTTATTGATTTTCAGAGAGAGAGAGAAATATCCATGAGAGAGAGAAACATTGATAGGTTGCCTCTTGTATACACCCCGACCAGGGATTGAATATACAACCTAGGTATGTGCCCTGACTAGGAATCAAACCCACAACATTTTGGTGTAAGGGGCAATGCTCCAACCAACTGAGCCATCCATCCAAGGCAACATGCTCTCTCTTTTAATGTATCCAGGACCAAAACCTGGGGGCTCCAATTCTTAGAGTGCTCAGTCCCACTGTTAAAATCAAAGAGAAAGAGGGTAGTTGAAGAAAAATAAAGTTTACCCCTTTTTCATGCCCAGGGTACAAAAGGAAAAAGAAAATGGAAATCAGAAATAGGATATCAGTGTGCCCTCCCTTTCTGAATAGAACCAGAAGAAAAGCAGGTTCTCGAAGTTGAGGGAAAGAGCAAGGCAAGGCGCAGTCCCTGTACCCTACTTTGGATCTCTGGGAAACAGCCACCTTGGTAATGATTAGCCTCATAGTAACCTGAAATGGTGGCTCCCACTTTCCTGAGGGTTAGTGCTTCTGAGCCACCCTCATTTCTGTTTATCACAGACACTGAGTCAAGAACCACCAGCAAGAGAGGCAACAGAGCTGATGGTAAACAGCCAAGCCGGTGAGCCACATGGAGGGCGCAGCAGAGATTCAGCTGCTAGCTGTCAGATGGAAAGGTAGAGAAATATAAAAGCACAAGGAACATTGCCAGATTTAAATTTCATCAAGAATAATCCTAGTCAGGAAATTTTTGCATATGAGTCATTTATTCATAGGAAAGCAAGCTGTTTGTCTTTCTGAGAATGATTTGGCTGAATTTGGCATAGATGTTGAAGACAGAATATTAATACTTCCATGTTTTAAAATTTTTTAATTTCACTTAGCAAGGAGAGGATACCATTACTTTAGATTTATCATGTAGATAATAAAATATGAAACAGATTTTATTTTTATTTCTTTGTCTTGTTTTGCTTTCTAGAAGTGGCTAAGGGGAGATCAGGCAGGAGAGGAAAAGGAAATAATTTTAATGGGAAAGGCACATCTCTCATATATTTGAAAACACACTTTATGTGAATGATATATGACACCCTACTCTGTACTGTCAAGGAATTAACAACCTAGCCAAAAAAAAATTGTTTAAGATCACAACACTAAAAGAGAGTGTGAACACAAAAGCTTAATGGTTTATCGTTAAACCATTAAATCTAAGGTTATAAGAAGTTTGAAGGAGAGTTCCATGTCAGAGAAAGCTCTAAGAAAGGAAGTAGATTGATACAATTCTTAGAGATGATATAGCAGCTTAATTAGAAGAAAAACATAGAGCTCTGGCCAGTGTGGCTCACTTGGTTGGGCATCATCCTGGGCACTGAAAGGTTGCTGGTTCAATTCTCAGTGAAGGCACATACCCAGGTTGCAGGCTTGGTCCTGGGTAGCGGGCATGCAGGAGGCAGCTGGTCAATGTTTCCCTCTCACATCAATGTTTCTCCCTCCCTCTCTCTCTAAAAATCAATACAAAATCTTAAAACAAAAAGAAGAAAAACATAGAAAGGTGTGGTGATATAGATGTGGGCATTCTAGGCTGTCCAAGTAGCAAAAGCAAAAAGATAAAAAGTAAAAGAGGGAACAGATATGTCTGGGCAGTCCAGTGCTGTGCTTAGGAGTGGTAGGAGATATTAGCAGGTAGCTAGATAGATGCAGATCAAGCTAGCCCTTAAAAACCAGCAGTAGTTTATTCTTTTTGGGGAGAAACAAGGAGGATTCACTGTAGATTCTTGAGCAAAGCAGTGCCACCAGAAATAGAAGTGCAGGTATATTTATCAGCAGGTAGTAGACTAGAAAGAAAGTGAGGAGGGTGCTGTTGAACTCATTGTATGGATGGGGCAGAAGCAATAAAAAGGAAGGGAGAAAAACAGAGTTAAAGAATTGATAGAATGCATTGACAGAAAAATTCAGTGGAGTGACTGTTAATCCTGGCTTCCCCAGGAACATTTAGTTTATATCTGCTCTACCAATGTAGTTATTGACAGCAGTCCTTTCATGTAGGTAATGAATTGTAATGTCAAACAAAACCTTTTAATGTTTGTTGATGAGTGAATTAAAATTTTAACACTATTACTAATGCAGTTTTAGAATATTACTTCAACTTTTACTATAAACTATGTCAATGGTACCCCTTACCAAGCGTATCTGAATCATCATAATATTGAGAGATTCCAATGTTTTGAAGACAGTTGACATAAAACATGAGTACTTTCACTTGTTTCAAAGACATTTTTTTACCGGACATACAACAGTATGAGTTACACTTTAAAATTGTATTTCTTTAGCCTCTATTTAGTGTCATATAATACAATGTAATGTAGTATACAGAAAACATTCAACTAAATTTAGAGCTGTATATTTTACTAAATTAACAAGGATACAAACTGTTTCACATTTCCAAAGTGGCAATGGCCCTGAGTTCAGGGTGTGATTTTTTTTTTTTTTTTAATATTCCTTGTGAATGTATCAATGAGTTTTAATTACTTAATCACTGGGCAAACTCAAGATCTTTCTGTCTCTCCTGAGTCTACCATTGCTACAGGTGCATTTACAAGTAGCAGCCTCATAAGTTGTTAAATAGAATGATACCTCTTTAGTACACAGGAGGTGTGAAAAAGGATTGCTTCCAGTTTTACAGGCAAACTCTAAGATGAATGATTATAGTAAATTGAGGGGCATAACTTGGACCATGATATGTATGAGACAAGTGCTTGACAAAATTATTACATAGGATTCCATTGAATTTTCAAAGGTTCTTCTCCAGTTCTGAATGTAGGTGTCTCTTGCATCATCAGTTTAATATGAGCTTCAGAATATAGACTTTTCATGGGAGACAGCCAGTGTAGATTGATCAAGAATTTACTCTTCATGAGCTTCATGAGCACAACTTCTGTTAAAATGGTGTAATTTACTGAACATCCATCCATCTTTCCTCCAGAAATATGAGTAATGGTCTTATACTTTTAATTTGCACTTAGTTTATATGTTAAAAAGCCTGTGTAAGTAGCTACAAATTGAATGACTAGACATGTATGTTTGAAATTCAAATAGTGGCATGGGAAAATATTTTTACTATAGTAAGTACATCTCTGATGTCTTCAGGGGAAATTGAAGAGTATTTTATTGACTAAGATCAAACGATCTGTAATTACCACCCAGAGGCACAAAGTAAAATTGTAGCAAGTAGAGGCAGCATTAGGTTGCATCACATAGGCAGGCACTATTCGGGTATATGCCCAGGCATTTCCTTGGAGAGTTCACATAAGTTTACCAGAAAGCCCATCCCACCTGGCATTAGTTGCCCTTCTCTACCATGTCTGAGTTTGTTTATTTTTACATTTGAGGTCCTCAACAAACATCAAATAACTAGAAAGCAGAAACAAGCAGTTCTGGTTAATTCAAATGCATAGTTCTTTCTTTCCAACTTTTTATAAAATATTTGTAAAATTTGTCAATTTATTATCAATGTATCTGAATGCACATGAATCTTTTTGGCATGATTCTTATAATCTAAACATTTTATTCTCTTGCATGTAATCATCAATATGTCCCTATTCCAAGTTGAATAAAATGCACCAGTCTTACCCTGGGTAAAAAGGGACTTCCTTCAGGATCTGAGTCCAGCTTGCATTTCCTGAAACTCTCCACCTCAGACCCTAAATTCTAGCCTAAAAATCACCTTCACTTCCTAAGTGTGCCCTGTCTTTCGTACACCTGTGGTTTTGCCCATGGAGTACGAGTGATTTTTGAAATTGCAAATCTGATCATTCCACTAATCTCTCTTTTTAAATCTTGCAATGTCTTCATTGATGTTGCTCACAAGTATTTCTTGACTGGCCCCACCTATCTTTCTAGAGCCATGTCTGGTCACTCCTGTCCCTTTTGTGTATGTGCAGACCTTGCTCATCTTCATAAACAGCTGATTAGACAGGGCTGTTAGACATGGTATTGTCATTGCCTCTTAATGCTCTGCCTTCTCCATACTCCAGTTAGGGTAGTTAACTCTCTAGGTTTTAACTTCAGTGTCACCTCCTCTGAAGTATGCCTGCTCCTCTCTTCTCATCTCTATGTGCGAGTTAAATCTCCTTCAGACATTTTCATCGAACTTTTACAAATCACCAGTAGTTAACCCTTCAAATTTCCCACAATAAAAAGTGCACATGGGAAGGGACCTTATTATCTTGCTTACTTTGGTCTACAGCATGTGGCCTGGTCCACAGTGGTTATTAAATGAGCAATTGATAACTGATCTACATTGTTTCTGTTGTCTAGAATTCTACCCTTTGATGAAATGCTGTTCATTTTTCAAGACACAACTCAAATGTTACCTCTAGAGAATGGTAATGGCTTCTTCCCTCAGATTTGGGTTTATTTTTTCCCCAGAAGCACACTATGCAGGTTATCATGTGCTGGGATGGGCTTCTCATTCAGTGTGGAGGTTATATGTGCTCTTGTCTGTTTCCTTCAACACATCTAACTTAAGGACCATGACTATGACTCACTCATTTTACATCACCAGAACCTAACACAGCACCTACATGCAGTGAGCACTCAAACACTATTTCTGTTAATGAATGAATAGGTTATTGCTTTTCCCAATCATCACATTAATGTTTATTTCTCTTTGAATACATGGAGTGGAAGAAGTGAGGCAAACAAGGATACTGGGTATCCTGGATTTAGTCAGAGCTTTATCGCTAAGTGACCAGTGAAAAAATAGCTAACAGCTCTGATATTTATCTTCCTTATCTATAAAATAAGGGACACGCCAATGATGACTTCTAAACATCTCTTTTAACTATTAAAAATGTAATTAAAGTAATAAATGTAAAAGGTATAGAACATAGGACTAATTACATAACATGCATCAACTTTTGTGACTAAATTTCCAATAACATTTGGTTTATTTTTAAATATGACTTTTCTCCTAAAAGAGAATTTGGGGAAAAATTGATTACTTGAAATTTGAGGACTCATTGAACAAAACAAGTCAGATGACAAAGCTTTCTCTGTTTAGTACAATTAGTATATATTGTCCTAAACTCATAGTATATATTGTCCTCTAGAGTGAAAAGAAGACTAAGGTGGAGCCCTGCCCTTCTTACAGGAGAAGCAGACATTCAGATACAATCATCCCTGGGCCATATCTCTGGGCGATCAGTTCCAGGACCCCTACGGATATCAAAATGTATGGTGCTCAAGTCCCTTATATAAAGTGACGTATAATTTGCCTATAACCTATACACACCTTTCTGTATACTTTAAATCACCTCTAAATTATTTATAATATCTAACACAATGCAAGTGCTATGTAAATAGTTGTTATACTGAATAGTTTAGGGAAAAATGACAACAAAAAAAGTCTACCTGTTCAGTACAGATGCAGCCACTGTAGTAGTGACTGAATCTGCAGATGCAGAATCCATGGATATGGAGACCAACTGTAATCAAATCCAGAATAATAGCTAACATTTGTATAGTAATTACTATATGCCAGGCACTGTTCCAAGTAGTTTATAATGATCTTATTTATTTCTCACAACTTGCATAAGAAGTTGGCTTTATTATCCTTATTTTGAAGATCAGCAAACTAAGATTGGTCAAGTGACCATCTATAGCCAAGCAACTAGCAGAAAGTGGTAGGGCTGAAGTTGGAACCCAAGAGGTCTGGCTCCAAAGTTCATGTGTTTAAATATATTATAAAACCCTACCTTTTTGAACATCAATGTGATACCTGAAACAATAGATACAAGCAATAAAAGATCATAAAATATTACAAAGAAGTAATCTTGTTCAGAATGTAGTGGTTAGGAAAGGCTTAAGTAAGGAGGTAACATCTGAAGCTGGAGATGGGACAATGCACGGAGTACTGAATCAGGAACATGCTGTTTGTCCCACTATGTACCAGATACATTGCTGTGGTCCAGTTATTTTATGAAAACTCTGAACCAGAGTTTTCATCTTCAAAACCATGAAAATAAAACCTACATCATAGTTTTATCATAGGGACTAGAGAAGAGTTCATGAGGCCCAGTATGGCAGGTAATTAGAAAGGGCAAATACCCTGCTCCAGTCACCTCTCCTCTGTGACCACCAAATATCTGATACTGCCTTAAACTTGTTCTCTAGACTTTCTTTTTGTTCAGAATGAATTAATTCCCAGGGGGCTTTACAAATCTTTCTTGGAAATAGATGGGAGATCCTATCTCAGCATTTCAATGAAAATAACCACTTTGTCTAAATCTCAGTAATTGACATATCCTAGGTGAAAGCTGGAATTGCCTTGGTATTAATAAGTGAGAAAAAATCTTCCCACGTATTCTATGGATTCTGTGTATGTGTGTGTTTATCTCTCTGTCTGTGTATGTGTATATTTGTGTATATGTTTTTCTAAGTACAGGGATGGGTTCTAATTTCTTACAATTCTTGCTTTTCAGCTGAATTAAATGTAGTCTCATGTGCAGAAGACAAATAAATCAGTGGCAAGAAAAGATGAAAAGAGCAGTTGGCCCAAGACCACACAAAGGCATCAGAAAGTGTGAATATCTTGCCCAGAATGGTTCCTATAAAAGTCAGGAAATGATACTCAAGGTAATAAAAGTTTAGAATTAATTATTGGAGCTTGTAAGGCCTTAATATGAAGTATAGTCCCTCTACTTTAGTCAAACTTCTCTTATATTTTCTGGCCTTTGAATGAAAATGATTTCTGGTTTTATTACATTTTTAAAATTCAGCTAAAAGTAATAAAACAGTAGCACAAATTTGTTATGTGACTCTAAAATGTCAGTTTAGTGCTCAGCACATTCCATATTCATTCTCACCTTCCATTGCCATAATCCCATTCTCATTCATTCAAGTGTTCATTCAATAAATATTTACTGAGCAGCCACAGGGAACATGTAAACAAAGGAGTATGATTGTATTTTAATAAAGCTGCATTTATGGCCATTGAAATTTGAACTTAATGACATTTTCACATATCACGAAGTATTCTTCTTCTTGTGATTTTATTTCAACCTCAAAAATGTAAATACCATTTTTAGTTTATAGCTTGTACATTGACAGTCAGGGGTTGGATTTGGCTCATGGACTGTAGTTTGCTGACATCCATTTAGAATATGTGGCATTTAAGTTGCACTAAAGGATGGCAAGGAGTTTTCCAAGCAAACAAGTGCATTCTAGGTTGGGGAAATAGTATGTGGCAAAGACATAGTAGGTGAACAGACATGAGTCCTTTGAAGAGCCATACATGGCACTTAGCATTGGAGAGGGTGAAAGACATAGGGAAGGGAACTGAAGGATTCCATGTGCTATACTGGGAATCTGTCTTTCCTGAGTAGGCAATGGGAAACCATTGTGGATTTTGTTACATAGTGAGGTTTGCATTTTAGAAAGGTCACTCTAGCAGCAAGTTGAAAAACATACAAGAATAATCTAAGAGAGAAGGAAAGACAATGAGAGCAATTTTGGTAGTTCAGCTAAAGACACAGAATTGATCATCTGTTAGTTTCATATAATTCTCTGCCCTCTTCCCCTCCACACCATGTCTTTTATTGACTTAGGACCATTGCAGATCCTTCTTTCTGGAACTTTTTACTTCTTTTTAATTACTTAACCCCCTTTTTATACTTTAGGTTTCAGTTTTAATGTCACTTCTCCAGGAAAGCCGTCATTGACCCTTCACACCAGAATTCACAGCCTTGTGATGCACAAAAATAGGACCTTGTACTTCTCCATAGCAATAATCACACCCAGCATATGTGCTGAATGTCTGCCTTCTGCGCTAGACTGTCAGCCACAGGTCTACCACTCTATCCCAGTACCTACTTCACATTAGAAGCTCAGTGAATACTTGCAGTGCCCATGAGGTTGGAAGAGAGGATATTTACCAAGCAGAATTGACAAGATTTTATAAGTGAATGATTTACATGGGATAATATAGGGTTAAATATAATTTCTAGATTTGGGTGATGAAATTGTTGGTAGAATAAGGAGAGAGTACAGAGGATGGAAGTCATACTTGAAGCAGTTGTGGAAATCTTTCTCAAAATGCCAATTTAATTTTCATGTCTTCCTTGATGCCTCCTCGAGATTAAATATGTAATACTCGCCCTTCCTTGCATCGCCTTAACTCATGTGGACTGCTGCTATGATAATAATGCCTTCCCTTTTGGGGAGCCTGGTGCGGGACAGCCCTGCATGTGATCTCATTTCATCTATGCAACAGTTCTTCTGGGGTAGTTTTAATCACTTTTTTAAAATATAAAGACTGAAACTTTGAAGGTTTAATTTTAACTCCATCAAAGATTCACAGTTGGTAAATAGGGGCTCTATATCTGACTTTCTACAAAGCCAAACTGCTACTTTACTGTGTTGTAGTGGAAGAATTTTTTTTTTTTAATTTAAGCTTATGAAATGTGAGGTCTCACTATTTTTATTTATTATTTATTTATTTATTTATTTATTTATTTATTTATTTATTTATTTATTTATCAGACCCCACATTTGCCCCTTTTTGCACTGCCAATTTCTTCTTCGATTTGCATCTGCATGCTGGATGTGGGAATGAGCCCCCTCTGGGTCGTGTTCCCAGCTTTACCATAAATCACTGAATAACCCTGGTAAACATTTTCCCTGTGGTTTCCTCTTATTTCCTTTTCTGTATCATGATGGGTTTTCTCACTTGAGACGTAAAGATCTGCCTAGCTCTCAGATTCTGATTTCTCCTGGCTCTTCCCTGCCAGGCTTTAGAGACACATGGGATGAATCCCCATGCACCCTCTTTTTTCCTCCCCCTTACATTTCCCTCTGCCCATCACTACTATCAATTTCACCTTTATCTCTTGTTCCAGGGCCCCCAGGATAGTCTTTGTCCTCAGCACACTTCCTTCTATTTCCTTGGCAGAATGCAAGTGGAAAGGGCTGTCCAGACTTTGGGCTGATTGACCTACTTAGGCTGACTGGAAGACTGATTTTCTAGGGAAACCAAGGTCTAACATCTAAACTGATTAACTGGATTACATGTGGGAATAACTCTGACTGACAACTGAGCGCCTTATAGGGGGATTAACTTATTAAGGGCTGATTTAGAAGGATTCTAATTAACTGATTAACTGTTGGAGGGAATGAATTATCTGATTAACTGGTTTACAAGGGACTAACTGTTGACTCATAAGAGCACTAACCTGATCATTAATTGACAGATTGCTTGGCTGCCCTTCAGGTAGACTAGGGTCTGATTTAGTGGCAGGCTGACGAATACAGAAACAGGCTCCCGGTGAAATGACTGGCTGACAGCAGACTCTCAGGAAGCCTCACCTTCTGAATGATCCAGAATTGATCTTTGTCCAACCAGGAGGCTTGAGGGGGCCTCTTAGCCCAGAGAGCTGCCCGGTTATCTAACTGACCTTGTGACACCCAGCTGCCCAAGGTCACACTGACTGATGGACTGCCCGACTGACAGACAAGTCCTGCTTTCATGGGAGCCCAGTTTTGTCGGTCCCAACACATATCTCACACTCAAAAATTGTCAGGAAAGCCAACAGGCCAGGTGTGGCCCCAAGAGGCCACTTGTCATTTGTCTGAAGCACAAGGAAGCCTGTGTCTCACAGGGAAGTTCTCACTTTAAATACTTTCTCATAGAATAGTGTAATGTGATGGGCTTTGGGCTTGGAAGCCCAGGCTTGGCTGTCCCTTTCCCAACTGAGTGACCACAAGGAGATCATAGAGGCTTCTGTGACCTCTATCTACCCACCTGAAAAGTGAGAACCCAGGCTGTTTAAGGAAAACAAAAAAGAGCTGATTATGTGACAACACTTTGAAAACCTGTGAAGCAATAGATATTTTACAAGTATTGTGGCTGTCATCAGAGGTTTTGAGTACAATTTCAACGCACACAAAAATGTTTAAAACTCATAGATAAAATGAAGCTGAAGAGAATAAGATTTTGTCAGCTTAGGTGTTCACCAAAGAAAGTAATTTAGGCATTTACTGGGGATCAGTTATTAGGATAAGATAGATTCAGTGGATTTTTTTTTGTTTTCTTTTTGTTCATCCTCACATGAAGATATTTTTTCCATTGCTTTTTTAGCGAGAATGGAAGGGAGGGAGGAGTGCGTGCATAAGCACGTGGTGGGGAGAGAGAGAGAGAGAGATGGAAACATCAATGTGAGAGAACATATCAACTGGTTGCCTCCCAAACTCGCCCTGACCAAGGGGTGTGGGGAGCAAACCTGCAACCCTCCCGTGCATGGGCTGACACTCTAACCACTGAGCACACCAACCAGGGCTCATGGATCATTCTTTAAAAAGGTAAATAAAGCACATGATCTTTGCTCTCAAGAAATTTTCTTCCCTAAGACATATACTGTGTTGTATATCCTCATTATATATATATATATATATATATATTTATGTATTCAACATATGTAACTAGAATTTTGAATATATATACACATATATGAATGTTACATTAATATATTTAATCTGCTTAATTATCTTTACTTGAATCTCTACCGTGGCAATTTTCAACTGATTTGATTCTACTTTATAATTTTCTCCTTACACATATGTCTTCTAGGATTCGTCCAAGCATCCAATATAGAACTTTGCATCTAAGTAATTAATGTGGAAGAAAAGGGAAAAAAGGGAGGGAGGGAAAAAAGGAGGAAAGGAGAGAGAGGAACAAAGGGAGGCAGAGAGAGAGGGAGAGAGAAGGGAAGAAAGGATCTAGGTCTCTTTGGTTATGCTTGATTTTTCCCTAAAGAAAATTTTCTCAACTAATGAGAATGTTTAATTTTAGAGTCATAATGATCATCTGTTTACAGGCCTTCCTCTTCCCCTGCACATAGACTTTATTTCCAGGTCATTTTTCTTTCTTTGGCTTTTTTCTGCATTCTCTGTCCTGCCCATAGCCTTGTCAGTTTATCACTTAAAATCAACAATCTTTATTTAATCAAAAGCCAAGTAAAAAATAATACATTGAATGAATAAATCATGGAAAGCACCATGTAGTCCATGAAATTTCAACATATGTTTCCCTGACTGTGAAGACTTTTCCCCTAAGGTTTGGCAGATGCCCCCTAAACTTGTGGTCTAGTAAAAAGAGGTGAGCTGTGGCACTTGGGTCTAGGTTTGGAAAACCCCTCCCCAGCTACTGGATCATTGGCTTTAGCTGTGTCACTTGGTGCCTGTGAGTCTCAATGTCTCATTTACAAAAAGAGGGTAATAATTCCTATTCCGAAGAGATTTGGGGGAAGATTAGAAATCATGTACATAAAACAGCATAATACCTGGCTTATAGAAGGAAATTAAAAATATATAAAATGCATGAGTTTTTGCCAAATGAATATTATAGGTATTTCAGATAATACATTCCTTAGTAATTTAAAGACAGATATATAATTGGCTATGAGTAGTGCCTGAGAATGTAGTAAGGACATAATAAATATTGATCAATTAATTGAATAGTGGATATTGAATGCGTTCCCAAAACACATGAAGTGATTAATAAATAGTATTTGATAGTGATGCTCCTGTTGGCTAGGTATTCACATCTGATTCATTCCACTGATGGAGGGAGTGAATTAGTGATGCATTGTGATAGTAAACATGGCCAATCGTACCATTGCTGTTAAAAACAAACAAACAAACAAACAAACAAACAAATAAAACACTAGTCTGAGGATCTTAGAAAAATACTACGAGCAGCCAAACCTAGTGAATAATAGCAAGAGAAAGTTCTTGAGAAATAGCTCTATCATGTAGGTCTGGTTGAGTTATCATAAAATAGCATAAGTTCTGTAATGCATCACGTTGTAAAGGTTGAGAGGAACTAAGGGAGCAGTGAGCACAGGAATGATGGAAAGTAACGTAATGGATGAATGTGTAAGACAGCAGGGCTCAGCCTGTTCTCACATGAATTCAGTGTAAGCTGGAAGGCTAGAAGTAGCTTTCCTCATAGAAAATACCCCCAGCTCCCCAGAAAGGGAAACCCATGTTTTCTGTTTGCCTAGTTAGTGTGTGTACTCATTTTACTATGACTACCTGAGTGCACCCTGAAAATGAGTGACTCTCTGAACTCATAATGAATTCTAGAAATCATCTTTTATTCATAAAATTACTTTCATAAAAACACTCCAGTGAACTCCTAAAGCATATTCACTTCTCACTCAGACAATGGGTTCACCTAGTTTCTTAAATGTTGAAAATCTTCTTTATCTTCTGCGGCATTAAGAAAGATCGATGCTGTCCTGTGTAAAAGTGTGCCTGCCCGCGAAGGTTTGCCTGGTGTCCCTTCCACTTGGGCGCGTTTGTTTTCATTTGGTAAGCTTCCTGTGCTTGCTGTGACTTTCCTATCACATCACAAACTATAGGACAGCTGAGCTTAAAACCTTGTCTTTAACTGAAAACCTAAACCTTCAGGGCTCTTTCTTTTCTTTTCCTTTTTTTTTCTTCTTCTCATTCTGAACAGGGCTGAATTACAGAAAGGGAATAAAACTGATCCTGTTGCACATATTGGCTGCACTCCTTTGGTTCTGTACAAGAGCCCTCCAAATTCAGCCAGAGGATGTCAATGAACTGAGCATCCAAGCATATTTGTAGGAGCCAGGGCTTAGGCCACCTGAAAGTATCTGATATCTCTCTTTGGCGAGTTTGTACATTTTCTTACAAAACAGAGCTACTTTTAAATCCTTCTACTATACAATGAGTTCATGTGAGGACAGACATTCCTTACTCAATACCACACCTTCTCGGAGACTTTAAAGGTAGATTATGCTTACCTTGTTCATAGGACTGATGGTATCAAGTGTTGCCCTGTGATTGATTTGTATTTACGTAAGCCCTGGTATGATAACTTAAATACTTAAACCAATCTTTTGTGTGGTTTTTCCTCCTGAACTACAAAGCCTATGACCTGTTATGCCATCCTGAGGCATAACAAAATCTCTAGTCACATTACAGGCTTGGAATGTATGCTTAATAACGTGTTCCAAGAGCCTCAAAGGTTTAGTTTAGCTCTATCAGTTGGTTCACAATTTCCATCTCCTTTCCCCTCCCTTTCTTCCTTCCTCAACTCAGATGTGACACTTGCATTGGTTAATAGTCAGAAATGTTTGATTTATTAAAAAGTTCCCAGTTTTTCATTTCCTCTCCCAACAAACGTTTTATGTATGTGCCGTTCTGCTCTAATATGTCTTTTGAGGTTTATATGAGAAAATGAAGGCTAAGCAGTCCCTGAATTGTAAGAACTATGAATTTTCGGTAGGATAGCATAAACAGAAAAGTCATCTACCCCAGACAGTCAGTTGCCTGAAATTTCTCCAGGACCCTGACAACCACACACTAGAATTACACAGCAGTCTGTTGTCACTGCCATTGGTTCCGATGACTTGATGGTAAGTTATCCACAAGAAAGTCAAGTAATTGGCCCCAAGTGTATCAGCATCTGAGAAAGATGTGATTGTGAAATAGTTTATTGGGGACTGGAGCCATAACATGAAGGAAAATCATGAGAAATACTAAATTAGAAAATTGAAAACTTTTCAAGAATCCAAAGCTTTTGCTTGTAATCATGAGTCCTGTTTTCTATCTTTGGAACTAGCAAAAGGCACACTAATAACAATAATAGCACTTTTAATAATAATTGTAATTATGACACTGAGTAAAATCTTGAAAGCTTATTTTTTGTCAGTCAATGTGCTAAGTGCTTTCCATATATTATCTCTTCCCTTTTAACCCTCAGGTCAAGAGTATGATACTATCTCCATTTTACAGATAAGGAAACTGAAGAATTGAGCATCTAATAAACAGCTAATTAATAGTATTACTGAGTAGTTATGACAACAGCAATAACAATAATAAACACTATTTTAAGAAACTTACAAATATTACCCAACTTAATTTTCAATAACAAGAGAATAAAATATGTTCTAGAATTAGAAACTGTACATATGAGGAAACTGAGCTACAAAAAGGTAAAATAAATTTCCAAAGGATACTCAGCAAATAAATGGTGGAGCTGGGATTTGAACCCAGGCTTCATAATCAAGGCCACTAAGCATTATGCACTACCATCCCCCCAAAAGCAAAGTATAAGTAAATGTAGATATTGTTCATCAAAACCCAGCTCATAGCAACAGCTCCTCATTTACTCTAGTCCAGTGACAAAACTCAGGAGGTATTAAGATGAAAAAATAGTGCTCTCTTGGTTGCTGAAGTTCCGTAAGCAAGACATAAACAAGTCAGGTAAAGAGACCTGCCCTTCCCAATTTGCCCAGTACTTTCCCGATTTTATTGACAGCCACACATCCCAGGAAGTCCCTCAGCTCTAGATAAACTGGGACAGTTGGTAATGGTGGTGTGGACTGTGAATATTGCTTAATTGGCACCCTTGGCCCCTGCCCAATGTAAATTTTGACAGGATGTTACCAAGCAGAAAATTAGAGTATTCATCATAGGAAGTCTAGCAAATACAACCTTCCCCAAGGTTCCAGTTTTAACACATAGCATCTTTGTGACTTTCAGTGCCCAAACTAGGAGTAATTGAATAAAACCAGACTGAGGTGAAAGAATTCATAGCTGCTAAGAAAGGTATGTACAATATATATCATGTAATCTTTCTGATTTTTTTCTCTCTTTACCATACTACACAAAAGCCAGTCCCAGTTTGTCTGGGAAGACAGACTAGGTCCTAAAGGCTAGGATCTTTATTAAGAGTTTGGACTGAAGGAGGAGGGGGTGAAGGGGGGAGGGAATGAGGGATATCTATAATACTGTCAACCAAAAACAATTTGGGGCTGAGAATCAACAAGGACGTTCTCCCAAAGTACCCAGAGATGACCGCTTGTCCCTGGATAGTCTATGAGAAAAGCATCATCTCCAATTAAATTTTCTGTGTTTGAGAACACCAGTCCCAGAAGCAAATCTTGGAAAATACAAAGACAGTGCATATCTCCACCTGGTAAAGGTTGGCAGGAAATAAGACAGATATATTTAACAATATCAGTAATCAGTATAGTAAATAAAGTCCTACCATCATGAAAAAAATGAAACAACTTTAAAACACTGCATGAAAAATTCATATTATGTTAAAAGCAAACAACATATTCAGTTGCATCCACATATTCTCACAATAAGCATTTCTTGAGTGCTTATTATATGCCAGACATTGCTCTAAAGGCTTGGAAGGGGTAAAAATCAATAGGATAAGGTATGAAGTAAAATGTGCTAAAGTATTATGTTCAAAGTGCTATGAGGCAGAGATTAGCTCTGATATGGAAGCCTCAAAGTAGGAACTGAATGTGCTAAGGAAACTAGGCAAAGAAGAGCTTTCCAGGCAGAACAAATGTCACATGCAAAGGTAATGTCAAATGGGTTGGTGTTCTAGAGGAATCTCAAATAATTTTCTGTGGAAGGGGCACAGCACTGGAGAGAGGAGCTATAGGTAAGACCAGAGAAACACGAAGCTTTTAAAATTACTTTGAATAGTAGTTTTTCACATTTGTGTCAAGAATATAATAGATATATAGTAGCTATTTTATTAATAGTGATACTAATAAGTAATTTATTGAGCACTTACTAGGTTGCAGATACTGTGCTATAAACTATAGATTTTTTCTTGTTAGCATAATTAATCTGCTACTATGAAAAATACATTTTCCAAAATAAAAATAAAAATTAATGAGAAGAGTGGCAATGTTTTACATCCTTGCAATTCTCCCCAGCTTTATGAGATATAATTGCAATATAACATTGTGTAAATTCAAGGTATACAATATAATGATTATATATATATATATATATATATATATATATATATATATATGTATGTGCATGTGTGTATGTGTGTGTGTGTATATGAATGATTGCCACAATAAAGTTAGTTAACACATTACTGACCTCACATAGTTACCTTTTTATTATTATTTATTGTGGTAAGAACTTATAGCAACTTTCAAGTATACAACAGAGTGTTGTAAACTATAGTCACCATGCTGTACATTAGATCCCCAGAACTTATTCATCTTATAACTGGAAGTTGGTACCCTTTGACAAACATATCTCCATTTCTCCCACTCCTCCTTGCCCCTGGCAACCACCAATCTATTTTCTGTTTGATTTCATTTTAGATTCCACATATAAGTGAGATCATATGGTATTTGTCTTTCCATTTCTGATTTATTTTACTTAACATAATGCCCACAAGGTCCATCCATGTTGTCACAAATAGTAAGATTTCCTTTTTCTCATGACTCTGTATGTATGTGTGTGTACAAATTATTTTTTAACTCATTGGTCCACTGATAAACACTTATGTTGTATTAATGTCTTGGCTCTTGTAAATAACGTTGCAATAACATGGGGGTGCAGGTATATGTCTTTAAGATAGTGATTTTATTTTCTTTGGACATGTACCCAGAAGTAGAATTGCTGGTTCATATGACTATTGTATTTTTTTATTTTTTGAGAGACCTCCATTCTGTTTTCTAGTATAGTAGCTATACTGATTTATACGCCTACGAACAATAGGGAGCATGTTTTCATTGCCACCAAATGCTGATCATAGCCTTCAGTTCTGCCCCACCAGGAAGCATGGCCACAGATGCCTAGTAGCCATAGAGTACGTCCTATGGCCCACC
This sequence comes from Miniopterus schreibersii, assembly GCF_964146895.1. Taxonomy (NCBI): domain Eukaryota; kingdom Metazoa; phylum Chordata; class Mammalia; order Chiroptera; family Miniopteridae; genus Miniopterus; species Miniopterus schreibersii. The sequence goes on along the minus strand of NC_138102.1, from coordinate 113,749,070 downwards.
TGGGTAAGGAGCGGAACCAGCAACCCTGCCCACCTGTTGAGCATAATCTCTGGCCCCAAGTAACCAGGAAGCCTGAACAATGATCCTGAGCAGCCTTAGAGCCTAGCCAACAGTACCACCCAGCCACAGAACCCAGCAGCAGAGCCTGACATAGAGCTCTGCTCAACTGTTGAACACAGTCTGTGGCCTCACCAAGGCAGAGAGCCCAGCTAGTTACCCCATTCAATTAGAGAGCATAGCTTGTAGCCCCTCCCAACCAGAGAGTCCAGATAGCAATTCCACTTGAGTGCAGAACTTAGCCATAGCACCCTTCCCATTGACCTCACAGCATGGATAGTAGCCTGGCCCAACTAAATACCCAAATAGCAAGCCCTGCCTGCTCACAGACACTACAAGTTGACCTGTTCAGTACTCCAAACTGAGTTGACAGGTGAAGGTCTTCCCCTGCCAAAACAGACCTATAAAATCTGTAAGAGGAGGCTTTGTACTCAAATGCACAATTACCAATACAAGGGTGTAAGGATCACAAAGAATCAGGTAAACGTGACACTACTAAAGGAGGCAAAACTCCAATAGCTGACCCTAACAAATTGAAGATCTATGAGCTATCTGACAGAGTTCAGAATAATCCTCTTAAAGGAGTTCAGTGAACTACAAGAACACACAGATACAGACAACTACACAATTAGGAAAGCAATGCATGAACTAAATGAGAAGTTTAACAAAGAAATGAAAAACATCGAGAAATAAAAGCCAACAGAAATTCTAGAACTGAAGAATGCAATAGAGAGCTTCAACAACAGGAGAAAATCAGTGAATTCAAAGACAAATCGATCATTTGCAATTACCCAATCAGAGGAGCGAAAGGGAAAAAGAATGAGATATTAAAAGAAATAGTGTATGCATTATGGGGATTCTGGAATGAAAAGAGAGACAGGAAACCTAGCTAAAGAAATAATGGATGAAAACTTCCCAGATTTGGGGAGAGAAATTTATATCCCGGTTCATGAGGCTCAAAGAATCCCAAAGAAGTTAAACCCAAAAAGATACTATATACCAACCTTACCATTTAAGCCTCATGGAAACCAGGAAAGAAAACCTGTAGTAGATACACAGTTATAATAGCCTGGCTGGTGTGGCTTAGTGATTGAGCATTGACCTAGGATCCAGGAGATCCAGGTTCGATTGCCAGTCAGGACACATGTCCGGGTTTTGGGCTTGGTTCCCAGTCAGGGGCTGAGCAGGAGGCAGCTGATCCATGATCCTCTCATCATTGATGTTTCTCTCTTTCTCTCTCTCTCTCCCTCTCCCTTCCTCTCTCTGAAATCAATAAAGATATGTTAAAAAAAAAAAAAAAGGTTATAATAAAGAAGTCAAAGCATACCCTCACAAGGGAAGCATAAATCACAAGGGAAGAAAGCAAGAGAGGAAGCAAAGAACAAAGGATCTACAACAGCCAGTAAACAACAAAATGGCAATAGTCTTTAAGGCCCAGAAATTACTTAAAACGTAAATAGACTAAATTCTTCAGTCTTGCAAATTTCTTTCATATCTGGCTTAAATGTAGCTGATTCTAATATCTGCATCTGCATTACAAATGCGATATGTTTTTGGTTGAAGTTGACCTACTCATCACCTATCAGGCTCCACACTGAACAGCAGGAAGAAATAGGATGATGTATAAAACAAATGCAATCTCTACATTCATGGAACTTACAGCCTCATGAGAGATACAGTCCATTAACCATGATTATGCCAATAACTTAAGTGCTGCTGCAACACCGGCTATAGAGGAAAAGCAGAGGATGCTGTGAGAGTACCAGGCCAGAGGAACTAATCTAGGCTGAGGAATCCAGGATTAGGTGATTCACGGATATCACCCCATTACAACCTTCAGAAAAAGGGAAAAGCACATTTTCATGTTTTAATTTTAAATGTTCATTAAAAAAATAAAATTCATTATTAGTAAACTTACATTGAAGCAATCAGCTAGACAGATGGAAACTTTGGATTCAAAGCAGATCCATGCCTTTCTATCAGCTAGCAATGAAATATGTGAAAGCATATTCTTAAATCATAATGTGTCAAAGATTTGCAGTTTTCAAAGCAATATTGTCAGGCTGCAGAACTTACAAAATGATCCAATTTTTATTACTGCCTTTAATTTATATGTCCTCAAAAGCAAGGTTTGGAAATCTTCCCATTTTAGTAATTGCAGCCACTGGAAAAAATTGAGAAATAACATATTTTTTACTTTCTTAAAATTATATTAGAGTCTCTTGTGGGGACCAAACTTTATTAACATATTATAAATTTCTTCTTTCTTAGTAGCAATAATAACAATGAAATGAGTATTGTGAGATTCTTGAAAAGTCTACCCAACCCTCTTTCTGAATTCTGAGCCAGAAGCTAGAGATAAAGGAGCAGCCCTATAACGTTAGACTGGCAAGCACAATGCAAATTGGTAGGTTAAAATGAGCCTCTGCTACTTCATCTCTCACATCTAAAACTAAAAGCCACCTATAGACGTTCAGAGCATCACTATAACCCAACCAACCATAGGGAGATCCAAGCCTCTCTTTTTGTAGGTAAGGCAAGAAGCTCTAACCTGATGAACAGAAACACACAGAATGAGGAAGGCCTGAGGATAGACAGAGCCTCCAAAGCCAAGTGGATCTGGTCAAGTGAGCCCTGTAACCCTTTTTCTACTCTCACCAATGGGTAGCTTCTCTCCTCTCCCTCCTACCCCCCTTCTTCTCACTCCTCCTCCTTCTATGGGAAGATGTTAGTGGAATAGGAAAGTACTGAGGAAAGAATTTGGGAAAGGAGAGAAAACATTTTCTCCCTCCAAATTATGGGATTTAAAATCAGGGTCCAGTAATAAATAGTTTGTCTTCTTGGTTAGCTTTGTTGCTTCTTTCTGTTGCGGCTGACACTAGAAGGAGTGGAATACAAAGGAAGCTCTTCAAGAATCTTATCTTCTCTCCTGCCCTCCCCAGCCCCAAACAACTCATGAACTCTGACTTTAAAAAACTGAATTAGTAATATGGAATCTATACTTCCAGAGACTTCTTTGAAACCAATCCTAGTGATGATTTACTTTTAAGAGTAACAAGGTTTCAATGTGATACAGGGTCTAGAGCTTTGTAATCAGAGAACTGACCCTCCCCAAACACACTCCTCAAACTTGCATAAAATTTGGTGAGTTACTTAACTTTCTAAAAGTTTCATCTCTATAATTGGGGTGGAGGCAGTTAGAGTAATATTGGCTCAAGTTAAAGAGAAAAATCAAATGAGAATATATGCACACGCAGTAGTCAAATGAATCACAATTCTGATAAATATTCAGTTATTTCTCATTGATTACAGCTTTATTTGAAGGTAGGTAAGAGGTATAACTGTCATTGACAGTCTACAGACAGCACTTAATTGAGTATTTCAGAAATTTCAGTAAAGTTTCTAGGGATGACTACTTCTTCAAGATATTCCTAAATTCATTCCTTCCTTCCTCCCTTCCTTCCTCCCTTCCTTCCTCCCTCCCTCCCTTCCTTCCTTCCTTCCTTCCTTCCTTCCTTCCTTCCTTCCTTCCTTCCTTCCTCCCTCCCTCCCTCCCTCCCTCCCTCCCACTGTTCTTTCCTTTCTTTCTTCTTCCCTTCCTTCCTGTGAGAGGTAGGAGGTCCAGAGAGTATGCTCTTTTGTATTAAGTGATGGATACATTCTAAATCTGCTTTGGGAGCCTTGGGAATAGGACTATTTTACCATATATTTATGTGAAAAGACTTTAGTGCTTTACTTAAAAATGCCCAATTAAAACCCAATTCATCATAATTTAGCCTTAACATCAAAATTAGAAATGCATGAAGTAGTCTATGTACCTGCCATTCAAAACTTACCTAAATTCTGAAGAGCATTTTTAATTGAGGGCTTTTTATAATCTAAACCTAATTGATATTACTATAGATATCACTATAAAGAAGGAATATGTTTTACAAAGTAAACTCAAGTCAGAGGTTGTCAGATAATTACTCTGTTCAGTAACTGTCAAAGTTTCTAAACACACACACAGACAAAACTGAGTGCTTGTCATTGTTCTAGACTTTATTTTGTTGTGGTTTTTAGCCAAGATATGGAAACAATGTAAGTGTCCACTGTTAGATGAATGAATATAGAAAATATGGTACATATATACAATGGAATATTACTCAGCCATAAAAAAGAATAAAATCTGCCATCTATAACAACATGGATGGAATTAAAGGGTATTATGATAAGTGAAATAAGTCAGACAGAGAAAGAAAAATACCATATGATTTCACTTATATGTGGAGTCTACAAAACAAATGAACAAACAAAATAGAAACACTCATAGATACAGAGAACATTTTGATGGCTGCCAGATGGAAGGGGGTTTAGAGGAATGGGTGAAAAAGTAGAAGGAATTAAGATGTGTAAATTGCCAGTTATAAAAATGGTCACAAGGATATAAAGTCAGCCTAAGAAATATAGTCAACAATATTGTAATAACTATGTATGGGGTCAGATGGGTACTAGATTTATTGGGATAATCACTTTGTAAGTTATATAAATGTCTAATCTCTATGTTGCACATTTGAAACTAATATAACATTGTATGTCAACTGTAATTGAAAAATAAAAAATTATTTCAAAAATATAACCATGTTTAATACACTACGAGTTTAACAACTTTCATGAGTTCACTAGTGTACTTTAATTGCATCTTTCTCCCCTACTCCTTCCCTCTCTCCTTCCTTCTCTTCATCTTTTATTTTTTTGAATCTTAGTCTATACATATTTTTCAAATAAATTTTTGCAGTAATGTGTTAAATGTTTAAAATAATAGCAAAAAAATAAGAGTGGGCCTATAAGGATAACAAAGGTTAACGTAGGCCAAGGGATAAAAAAGAGAATGTATTTCTCTATTTTGCCTCAAGTGTATACTTCATTTTTATTTTATTTACATCAAAATCAACAAGTTTATCCATATATGATTATATAGTGAGTCCATCCTCAGCAAGGAAATAAAAATACTCAATTTTCAATTTTAATTATTGACCTATAGAGCCCAAAACACCATTTATTCATCTGCGATATATCTATATAGATTAAGTAAAACTGTTTCTAGCTGAAAAAATTTGTACTGGTTTACAATATAAAATATGTTAGGATATCTTCTGAAGCAGTGTTGGTAGGGAAATTCTGCTCTTCTTGTCTACTCATAAAATACTTGTACTTCAGTTGCTAAGGTAATTTAACTTCGGCATGTGTAGCACAGATTAGTGCATTCATATGGGCCCTTCCCATGCTCCTCCACCCCATATCAGAAAGAGGCAGATGTCCTAGATTCTTGTTGTGCATCACAGCTATACTGGGAGGGCCCAGCAAATAATTAGTCTGGGTATTTCAGCTCCATAATTTATCTTTTGCTATCATTCTTATGCTCCTAGCATAATTTGGACAATAGCTCTGCCAAATTGTTTGTTTGTTTGTTTGTTTGTTTTAATGAATTAAAAAACTTCTTAGTAATATTAAGTTTAAATCTCATATATGTTTGTGAAAAGATTGTTCATTGGTGTTAAAGGATCTAGTATACTGATGTCATCTGGTAAATATTACAGTGAAGTAGGATGGCACGTTTACGTAACTTGAATAAATTCAACTATATGCAAAGAGGGAAAAGAGAGAGAGAAATCAATTACTTTTGTCCATTGCCCACAGGATGAGTTTATGACTCTGGGTGAGCAGAAAATGGAAGGCACAAATCTGGTGTTTTCACAGTTATCTCCACTCTCAACCACCTGAGTGAGAGCACCTTGCTGAGATAAGCATAATCTTCACTTTCAAATATTCAGTAAATATTTACTCTGCAACCTGGTTCCTAAATGCCTTCCATGAAAGCCAGCTGTGACCTCATGCTTAACCAAAGAAATGGATCTCTATTCTAAAGCTGCAGGAAAAATTGTATTGGACTTAATGAGTATTGTACTTGAAGGTCATTATCAAGGTCATTATTCATTCTATTTTATTTTTGTTTTAAGCATTCACTTTAAAACTAATTCCCAGGTGAGATGCTACTGTGCTGTAAATGCATTATTACTAGTCACAACCATAATTTAGCTTAGTATCATCAACAATTTTTTGATGTACATTAGGAGACAATGATAGTGTGGGGAAAAAAGAACTTGATTATTCTTATGAATGTGCTGGTAAATATTTTGGTTGCCATTTTATAGCCAAAGTAAGATGTTGAAGACATTTACTAAAGTGAGACCAGGCTTCGGTGCAAATCTAGAATTCATTGGGACCTGAGTAAAGGACACCCTGGATGTACATGTAGTGAAAGGGCTAAAATTGAGCGAATGCTTAATAAATGTTATGGCTACTTGTAGAAATTACTTTTAAAGTTAATATAAACAATCGTATCTGATTGGACAAAGTAAATGAGCATACTCTTCCTCTTTTTCTCTTTGTATTTTGCTATTGTTGATTTATGACGACCAAATAATATGTTGAAACACAAGTATAAAAGTAGTATAAAAGTTAGTTTGCATGCCACAAATTGAGAAAAAAAATATTTACTAACCCCCTTTTTTAATGTAGCCCATTGTTACTTTTTGTTGAACAAAATTTACCAATTCTAAATTTCTAAATATACTAGTTAATGTACAGAGAAGAGGGGCTAACTTGTTTAAAAAATAATAACAGCAGTAGTAGTAAGCATCGACTGAATAATTTGTATGTGATTGGCATGGTGATATCAATATGCCTTCCTTACGCTATGGAATGCAGTCTTCAGAGCATGTTTATGTAGTGGCTATTACTATTATTACCTACCCTTTACCAATGAGAAAATTGAGGTATAGAGAACTCTGATAATTTTTCCAAGAACTACAAGTAGGAAGTATTAGAGCCAGTTTTTAATCTCTCTAATCCCAAAATCCATTTAATTAACTACTATGCCATCCTTACACACACAAGGATACTAGACCCAAACACAATTTATAAAAATTTAATGATGATCATCAAATTAGAAATGGATATGCTTCATTAAAAAAAAATCTCTGTAAGTCATTACTTTGTTATATATTCTTTGTATTCTTTCATAATTTTAAATTATCTTACATTCCTCTTCCTTGATGCCTTAGAAATTAATGCAGTAACTGTTTTGGTCTTGATTTCATCTTTTGTTTTTGTTATCATTAGGAACAGTGAGTGTCAGTCTCCTCTGATTCAAAATAAGACACCGGGCTTGCATGGTAGGGATGTGGAGGCAGTGGCAGGAGGGACAGAGGAGGTGGGGGTGGCAGTCCAGCACCATTTATTTTGACTCCATCAATGTTCAAGTTTACCTGCTCTCAGAATAATGCAGCTGCAATGGAGAACTTAACTACCATCCTGGTGCTCAGTCTTCTTCACAGTCAAGAGTTTGTACTCCCAGTCTCCACCACTTTACTAATTTCTCATTTGTGGCACTCCATTCTCTCCTCTGACTCACCACATGAACTTCTTTGCCAAGGTCCTAAGTCATCATTTTGTTGCTAAATCAAGTGAATATTTTACATTCAATTCTCAGTTGACTTAGTACCATCATTTGCCACAGCTGATCACTTCCTCCCTCTTGAATATACTCTTCTGTTGGTTTCCTGGCACTCTAATTTCCTATCACCTTCCTGGCCATTTTTCCCACGTTAATTTTATAAAATGTGTGGGTTACATCACTGCGGTGGACATTTTCATTCTTTCAATCTGGCCACAGAGGTTGAGTTAGGGAAGTCCACATGACGTAAATTAGGTCAATTAGAGCCAAGGAGATTCTTTTCTGGGTCTTACATTCAAGCTGATGAGAAAGAATTGTATTCTTTCTGCTGGATTGCCGGCTGTGAGAATGAGGTAAACACAGTGTTGTTGGAGGTCAGAAAAATGAGGCCATCCCTGTGGAAAGCAGATAAAAATGGAGTCCTGATTTGATTTTTTTAAGTCCCTGGATCCAGTGGGTCTGAAGCCTTAAGTATACTTCTGGAATTTTCATCGCTCCCCACTGGGCCATGCTCTCTATCCTGCGGCGCGCCTGCGCTCTTCCTTTTGCTTTAGAGCACTTTCCTGTGCCTGGTAGAATTCTGTGCATGCCGAGGAAGAGTTCCTCTGACACTCTCCTCACTCCTCTAAGACAACTTCAAAGTCTGGGTCAAATACCCTTATTTGTACTCCTTTAGCTTTGAATAATATTTACCCACTGTAATTGTAACAGCCTATTTGTGTCATAATCACCAATATATATAACCTAAGAGAAAAGCAGTTGAGATCAAGGGCCTCAGTGCTTACAACAGTGCTAGTCCATAACTACTTGTGTAAATGAATGAATGTAAAGTGATTGAACAATCAGTCATGCCATAGAATCAACGCAGATTGAGTTTTTTGCTTATAAAACTGTATAAGCTTCATCCAATATATTCTAAGACACTCAGGCTCAAACAAAAGTAAAAAAAAAAGAATTTTCTGATAGGGTAATTTAAGATCTTACTAGAAACTTTTTTACTTCGCCAACTCATTTGATGGATGTCGTACTTTAAGTTAGGCAAAGGCTTATAGCAGGGAAAATGAGGGCATGCCCTTAACTTTCCAAATCCATTTTCTTATCAAAACACAGACCTTTTGACCCCAGTTTACATATTCATTTTTAAGCTTAAAATAATAAAATTACACGAGAGGTAGGTTGATAGTTCATGAAGAAAATTAATTATTCTGCTCTGTGGTAATTGTCTGAGTGCTTTACACAAAACATCACAGCTGAGAGGCTTCCCTGACAAGCCCAGGTGCCTCAGGCAAGAGATCCCTGAGGGCGGGAGAACACGAAGCAAGAGAGAGAAAGAACTCTGGAGAAAACCCAGCTTCCATGCCTCTTGTCCTTCCCGATCTCTCCTCACCAAACACGCACGGCCTCTCCCTAACCTATTACTTGTTGGTTACTAAGTATGGTTTCAGATTTCAGTGATTTGGGTTCCTTGACCACTAATGAAACCATTTTTTTTTTTCTTTTTTTGTTTTGTTTGTTAATCTTCACCCCAGGATATATTTTCCATTGCTTTTCTAGAGAGAGTAGAAGTAAGGGAGAGAGGGGGAGAGAGAAAGAGAAAGAGAGAAAGAGAGAGAGAAAAAGAGAGAGAAAGAGAGAAACATCGATGTGAGACAGACACATCGATTGGCTGCATCCTGTATGCATCTCAACCAGGGCAGGGATCAAACCTGCAACCCAGGTATATGCCCTTGATTAGGAATCAAACCGAAATCCCTCAGTGCACTGGTCAATGCTCTAGCCACTCAGTCACACCAGCCAGGGCTGAAAACAACCATTTAAACCTTAACAACCAATCAAGGAAATTTCATGTTTCCTGTGCCTAATTTCCTAATGAGGAAAATAAAGCACCAAACATAAGGAATAAAAAATTCAATAAAAAATTAGCCTACAGCAAAAGTTCCCAGCTGGCTTCCTTGAATCTACTTTTCCTCTCCTCCAATCTGATCAACACAAAAAGTCAGAGAAATACTTCAAGAATTCAAAGCTCAGATTCTGCTTCAAGTGCTTCAGCATCTCCCTATTATCTCTGGGATAGAGCCCCTAGCCCACAATATCCTATTAGTCTTGAAAAACCCAACTTTGACATATCATTTTGTCTCCAGTGGGTGGCCTTTCCTCTTTATCACCACACCAGCCAATATTGATGGCTTTTCACATCTTTGAAGACACCATGCTATTATTTCCTGTTCCACAGACTTTGTACACTCTGTTCCTCCTGCATAGAACACTTTCACACCCACTCCTGTTTGCTTAATAAAATCTTACCCACCCATTAGATCTCAGCTTGAATCACACTTTATCAAAAAAGCCTTCTCTGAGTTATCAGAGTGGGTTAAGTCATTCTCACCTTTGCCAACCCCTTCCAAGACCTTGACCCTTGCCACCCCCCTTCCAATGACCTTGACACTTATTGGAATTATTTATCACCCTTATCAAATTTTCCATGAGATTATAAATTCTATAAAGACAAAGACTGTACCTGATCATTTCATTTGCAGCTCTGTTACCTAGCACTGTCTAACAATTACTGGAGGTTCATAGATATTTATTGAGTGAATGAGTGTATAATTAATGGGAAAGGGATTAGACATGCATGTTCAGTTCCGTAAGGTTTTGTTTTCAATTGCTTTGGCAGTAACCATCTCTGATCAGGGCTAATTTCTTTTTCTTTCTTTCTTTTTTTTTTTAAATATCTTTATTGATTTCAGAGAGAGGGCAGCAGAGGGAGAGCGAGATAGAAATACCAATGATGAGAGAGTCATTGATCAAGCCCACAACCCGGGCATGTGCCCTGACCGGGAATCGAACCCCCATCGCCTGGATCCTAGGTCGAGGCTCAACCGCGTGACTCTTTCTTTCTTTCTTTCTTTCTTTCTTTCTTTCTTTCTTTCTTTCTTTCTTTCTTTCTTTCTTTCTTTCTTTCTTTCCTTTTCTTTCTTTCTTTCCCTTTCTTTCTTTCTTTCTTTCTTTCTTTCTTTCTTTCTTTCTTTCTTTCTTTCTTTCTTTCTTCCTTTCTTCTTTCTCTCTCCCTCCCTCCCTCCCTCCCTCCCTCCCTCCCTCCCTCCCTCCCTCCCTCCCTCCCTCCCTTCCTTCCTTCCTTCCTTCCTTCCTTCCTTCCTTCCTTCCTTCCTTCCTTCCTTCCTTCCTTCCTTCCATCTTTATTGATTTCAGAGAAAGGAAAGGAGAGGGAGAGAGAGAGAAAGAAACATCATGATGGGAGAGTTGTCTTTGATTGGCTGCCTCCTGCATGCCCCAGGCTGGGGACTGAGCCTACAACCTGGGCATGTGCCCTTACTAGGAATCGAACCGCAATCTCCTAGATCCTAGGTCGATGCTCAACCACTGAGCCATGCCCGGCCAGCCAGGGCTAATTTCTTAAGCTGTGCTCCACAGCATCTTGTCTCATGGCTCACCAAAATAGTTGCTTACATTTTAGTAGATATATGGGGCATCTTTAAACAGCTTTCCTCCAAGTTACTAAATATTATACTGCTATCAAAATGCATTCACTGATAACTTTGAGATCAAGTATAGAATTACTAATCCTGGATGTTGAAAACCTTCTATAATTGTGGTCACAGCCCATCTTAGAGGTGTGCCAGTTCTCTTACGCTGTATTTTATAAACACAATTCAGAATATCCCTGCATATTTCCTGCCCTGTTGTTCTCTGCAATATATCTGGTTTCTGATAGGATTTCATCTCTACCAAAAGTTTCAAATCTCACCAGATCAGCCTAGAGAAAATTTTCTCTTTGCAGGTAGGTCAAATTAGTAGCCCTTCCTGACAGCTACACACCTTTTTTACTTTCAGGAAGGAGTCAGATTTCTCAAGAAGTTGCATATCTGGTTTGGTTAAGCCCCAATTTCCAGTCTAATTGTTATACTTTTAACTCTAGATTTAGAAAACTACTTACATAGTTTAAAAAGTGAAATAGTTATATAATGTTTATAAAAAATCAGATTTATCTGTTACTCCCTGTAGCCTAGTTTTTTGTTTCTTCAAATTTATCTTCCAACTTCTTTAAGATTAAAATTAAAATTTCTGCTCCTTTATATTTTAATTTTCAAGACTAGATTTCATTCTATGAATCTTTCTTATTGCCTTCTATTCTCATGTAATGCAATTTCATTTCTCAACTATAACTTTTACAAAAAATGTTCTTCTCTTCCTTTCATTATCTCTATTTCAATTATTTATTGTTTATTTTGATCTCTGCCTTTTTATGCTAGAGGATTTCCTCTCATGTTTGGTGATTGTTGGCTGCCCATTCATCTTTAAGAGATGCTGAAAAGCTGATTGGATGTTCCATGTATGAAGGTAGGTTTGTCTACAGAATGTGTCTTGCTGGGTTGTTTCATTGGAGAACCAATACTGAAAACTATCAACATCTGCAGATTTCTTGTCTTAGACTAGTCAGTTTTCTAGAGAGGAATCCTACACTGTCCTGCCTGGAGAAAAAAGAGACTGGCTATCAGCGACTCATTCATAACTAAATGAGTCAAGAGGGCCCACTGTTTATATAAAGACTTTTACTTTGCTCCTCTATATTGTGATTCCCTTGTCTTCATCTGTATCTGTTGTTCCTCCTCATTTTCTACCTTTCTAGAAAATAAACTAGTCCTCTGCTGAGGTGTAAGGGGTAATTTCCTGACTGTGAGAAACATGGGAGTGGATCTTGGGTTTGAGCTAGTATTTATATAAATTTTTTTCAATTAAAAAAAACAAAACATTTTACTGTCGAAAGTATTACAGATGGTTTCCCTTTGCTCCCCTCTACCCATCTCCTACCCCACCCCAGGCCTTCCCCTGTCTGTTGTCTGTGTCCATGGGCTGTGCATATATGCTTATAAGTTCTTTGGTTAATGTCTTCCCTCCCTCCCTCCTTCCCACCTTCTTAGATCTGTGAGTCTGTTTCATACTTCCACGTCTGTGCTCTTATCTCATTCATCAACTTATTTGTATTTATACAGATTTTCGAGCGATCATCTCTTTTCAAGACCCACCTGTGCCCTACCCTGCTTCAGTGTAACTGGTGTTTCCTGTTCCCAAGCTTTGTTAGGCTCTGCATTGTGACCAGCTTGTTTCAGAGGCCCTCACCCCTCTGGATTAAGCTTCATATTCTTTGTTCTGTTAAATCAGTCATAACTTGTCCATTTGACTTTCAGCTTCTAAAACTTATCACTTTTGTCCTGTGTACATTGTTCTTGTTGGTTTCTTACCAGTTTTGAAATCCTTTTATAGTAATTTTAGTACAGTTTTAAAAGAAAATATAGGAGTTTATAATCAACCAACCTTATTTAATCAGAATTTTGTAATTTAATTTTTTATTGAGATAGAGTTGACATTATATTAGTTTCAGGTGTACAATATAAAGATTTGATATTTGGATATGTTGCAAAATGATCATCACGGTAAGTCTAATTAACATCCATCATCATACACAGTTACAAATTTGTTCCCTTGTGATGAGAATTTTTAAGATCAGTATACTCGCTTAGCAACTTTCTAATATACATTACAGTATTAACTATAATCACCATGTTCTACATTACATCCCTATGACTTGTTTATTTTATAACCAGGAGTTTGTACCTTTTGACCACCTTCATCCAATAGTAACTTGATTTTTTATAAGATTCTTTCTTAGACTTATACCAATAAATTTATTTCATTCTGGATATACCAAATTCTATTTTAAATATCCAAATTCCAAATAGGCAGTGAAGGCCAATCTCACAATTATTTCTAGAATTTTCCTCTAAGTGATAATATTCACAAGACCATCACAGTTTGTCTGGGTCAGAATATGGTTGCCAACATCATCTCTAAACCACTTGAAAACTAAACAACACACTGATAAATAATTAATGAGCAAAAGAGGCAGACCCTAGGGAAATAAGAAATACATTACATTGAATGAAAATTAAAGTATAATATATTATATTTTGTGAGATGCTGTTAAAAAAGTGCTTAGAGGGAAATTTATAGTACTAAATTCTTACAATGGAAAAGAGAGAATATCGCAAAATTAAAAATCTAAGTTCTCATCTCAGGAAATTATAAAAAGAAAAGCAAGATGAATCCAAATTTAAGCAGATGGAAGGACATAATAAACATGAGAGCAGATATCAGTGAAATTGAAAACAGATAAACAATAGGAAGTATCAATAAAACAAACAGCTGGTTCTTTGAAAATTGACAAAACCCTAGTAAGAAAAAAAGAGCGAAGACTCAAACTACCTATATCAAGCATAAAATAGGAGCTATCATTACAAACCCTGATGACACCAAAAGGTAATAAGAAAATCTTACAAATAACTCAACCCACATATATTTGAAAATGTCACTCAAAAAGCACAAGTTATCACAATTCACCCAATATGAATTAGAGCATTTGAATATACCTATAGCTGTTAAGTCAATTATATTTGTCATTTAAAAACTCCTAAAATAGAAACCTCCAGTCTCAAATGGTTTCATGGAGAATTGTACTGAATATTAAAGAAGAAATAATACCAACTCTACACACTGTTCTAGAAAATAAAAAAAGAGGAAACACTTCCAATTGATTTAGTGAAGCCATTATTACTCTGATAACAAAACCAGAGAAAAACAGTACAGAAAGAAGAAAGAAAAAAACAAAAGAAAACTAGAGACCAATATTCCTCATGAATATAGACTAAAAAATTCTAAATAAAATGTTAGCCAACTGCATCAGACACATGAATCTATACATGAAAAAATTATACACCATGATTAATAGAATTTATTTGAGCATACAAGGCTCCTTTAACATTCAAACATCAGTCACTGTAATCCACTATGTCAATGGGCTAGAGGGGAAAAAATGACACGACTATATAAACTGATGGAAAAAAACCTTTCAGTGAAATTCAACACCAATGCATTAAAAAAATACCAAGCGAACAAAAACACACACATGCAAACAACAAAACCTGTCAGAAAAAGAGGAATAGTGGGTATATTAGTTTGCCTAGGGCTGCCATAACAAAGCGCACATCCAAAACTGAGTGGCATAAACAACAAACATTTACTGTCTTATAATTCTGGAGGCTAAAAGTCCCAGATCAGCAATTTTCAACCTTTTTCATATCATGTAACACATAAACTAATTACTAACATTCCACAGCACACCAAAAATACCTTTTTTGCTGATCTGACCAAAAAAAGATATAACTTGGATTCATTACATTGGATGGCTATTGCGTTGGCTGTTGTCATTTTTTAATTTGACAATCTAAGGGAAAAGAGGTCAGTGCCCTTGACTAAATAGCTAAGTATTGCATGTTTAAAATTTCTTGCGGCACACCTGTTGAAAATCGCTGCCCTAGATCAAGGTTTTGGCAGGGTTGGTTCCTTTTGAGGGCTGTGAGGAAGAATCTGTTCTATACCACTCCCCCAGCTTCTGGTGGTTTGCTGGCAATGTTTGGCATTCCTTGGCATATAGAAGCATCACCTGATATCTGCGCTCATTTTTATATGGCATTCTCCGTGCCAAATTTCCCCTTATAACGACACTGGTCATATTGAATTAGGGACCTACCCTACTCCAGAATGACCTCATCTTAACTTATCCAATAACATATACAAGGACTTGTTTCCAAATAAGGTCACATTCTGAGGTACTGGGGGATTAGGACTTTAACATATAAAATTTTAGAAAAATACAATTTAATCCATAACAGAAGGGAACTTTTTCAACTTGTTAAAGAACATCTACAAAAAACCCTTTAGCTATTATCATACTTAATCAGGAAAAACTATATGCTTTTCCTCTATGATTGGTCACAGAACAAGGATGTTTTCTCTCCCCGCTGATATTCAGACTATTACTGAAAATTCCATCCAGTGCCATAAACCAATAAAAATAAATAATAGGCATACAAATTAGAAATAAATAAATAAAGTTGTCCATTTATAGATGACATAATTATATTTTAAGAAATTTCAAAAACTAGTAAAAGAGGACAGCAAGGTTTGCAAGACTGACATATAGAAATGAATTGTATTTCTATATACTAACAATGAACATGTGAAAACTGAAATTAAAAGTACAATACCATTAATAGTTGTTCAAATATATAAATACTTCTGTGTAAACCTATCATGATACATATAGGACTTGAACGCTGAAAAAATACAAAATGAAAAATATTAATAATATAAATGAAAGAGGGCTGAGTGAACAGGGCCACATATAATTTTTACAGGTTGGAAGACTCGATATAATAAAGGTGTCAAGTCTCTACAATTACAATTTAATGTAATTCTTATCAAGATTCCCAGCAAGACTTTTTATAGATATACACAAAATTGTCTAAAAATTAATATGGAAAGGGAAAGGAACTATAATAGCTAAATAAATTTAGAAAAATAAAATGGGAGGATTCACTCTCCCTGAATTCAAGCTTACTTAATTATATAGCTACAGAAATAAAAATAAGGTGTTATTGAATGATGGATAGAAACATAGATCAATGGAACAGAATAGCAAATCCACACAAGTACAGCCAATTGATTTTTGACAAGATGCAAAGGAAATATGGTGGAGGAAGGACAGTCTTTTCAACAAATGGTACAAGAGAAACTGGCAAACCTGAACCTCAAAGTAAACCTCACATCTTACGCAAAATAACTCAAAATAGGTCATAGATTTAATCGCAAAAATGTAAAACTCTAAGTCTTAAAAAAAAAAACTTTGGAGAAAATCTGCGGGACTTAAGGCTTGGTAAGAGTTCTTAGATGTGACACCAAAAGCATGATACAAAAAAGAAAAAAAATGATAAATTAGACTTTGTCAAAATTTACAACTTTTCTTCTGTGAAAGGCCATGCAAAGAAGATGAGAAAAAAAGCTACAAACTGACCGAAAATATTTGCAAACCGCATTTTAGACTCATATCTAGGATATGAGTCTCAAAACTTGACAATTAAAATGCAAATAGTCCAATGAGAAATGGCTAAAGACATGAAGAGACATTTTACCAAAGAGGATATATAAATGGCAAATAAGCACACAAAAGTGTTCAACATCACTAGCCATCATAGTAATGCAAAGTAAGAACCATGAAATACCAGTACACACTTATGAAAACAGCTAATATTAAAAATAGTGAGAATACCATATGCTGGTGGGGATACAGAAAAACCTAATCTCTCACATGTTGCTGCTAGTAACACAAAATGGTACAGTCATTCTGAAACTTGGTTTGGCAGTTTCTATTTTAAAAAATCAAACATAACCTAATGATACAGTTCAGCAATCATACTGCTGAGTATTTAATCCCAGAGAAATGAAAACTTATGTTCACACAAAAATCTGTACACAATTGTTGACAGCAGCTTTTTTTGCAATAACCAAACACTGGAAACAGACAACATGACCTACAATCAACAAATGGTTAAACTAGGTACATCCATACCATTGAAATACTACTCAACAATAAAAACAACAACTAAGTCTTGATACTTGCAGAGACTTGAATGGAGCTATAGGACATTACACTGGATGATTGAAACAAATAAAAAAAGTCATATGCTGTATGATTCCATTTATATAACATTTTTGAAATTATATCATTATGGAGATGGTGATTAAATTAGTGGTTTCCAGGGCTTAGGGATGGTGGTTTGTAAGAGTGTGAGTTTGACGATAAATGGGTAATACAAGTGAGATCTTTGTGGGATGAAACAGTTCTGTATTTTGATTTTAGTGGTGCTTAAATAAGTCCAATATGTGATTACAACAAACAAACAAAATATTATACATATGTTGTACCAATGTCAATGATTTTGATAGTGTCTTATGGGTATGTAAGATGTACCCATTATGAAGGGTACACGGGTCCTCTGTGTACTCTCTTTAGAACTGCCTGTGAATCTATAATTATTTCAAAATGAAAGGTTAACAAATAATATATAATAGCTGGGGATGGGACTGTATGAGGACAGATGAAACAAGACTGGTCATAAGTTAATAATTATTAATTTAGAGTGATGGACAGGAGGAGGTTTATTACACTTTTCTGCCTAATTTTGTGTATATTGGAACTCTTCATAATGAAAAGTTAAAAAACAAAAGCTGGGGCTATGTCATATTTATTTGTGTACCCCAATGTTCAGCATAATGGTAGATGCTTAAAAATATTTGCTGAAAAACTTCAAGAACATTAACCTTTCAGTCTTAGTTTTCTCCTTTACAAAATGAATGACATAGTATTTGACCTCTCAGGGTGATTGTGAGGGTGAAAAGACAATAAACATGAGTATATTATATATATAAGTAATGAATAAAGCACCCATAGGTTGTGAGACTACTTCAAGCAGTCCAATCTATGTGTATTTGGAGACCCTGAAGGAGAGGAGAGGGAAGGATGGATAGAAAAACTATTTGAAAAAATAATGGCCAAAATTTTTAAAAAATTTGATGAAAACTATAAACCCACAGTCCAAAGAGGCTCAACAAGCCCAGAGCACAACAAACATAAAGAACACTCCACCCAGGTGCATAATAACCAAATACCTTAAAGCCAGTGATAAAGATAAAAACTTAAAAACTGCTAGAAATAAAAATGGCAGGTTACATACAGAAGAACAAAAATAAAACTGATAACGTTGTCAGAAACTGCAAGCAAGAGGCAAGAAGGAATAGATAAAATGAATCCATTTATAACCCTTAAATTTTTGCAAATATAACATAATCCAGCAATATGTAAAGAGAAAATACAACATGATCAAGAGGGATTTATCCCAGCACTGTAATAGTGTTGGTTCAACATTTAAAAATTCAATGCAGAGAGGAAGAAGATGGCGGCGTAGGTCACAGCTGCACCCACCGCTTCTGCAACCACATCAAAATCACAACTAAAATACAGAACCACCAGCACTCAGAGCCTCCTGAAATCCGGCTGCACAGAAGCCCCACAACCAGGGAGCTGAAGAAGCATCAAGACCGGGAGGAGGGGCGGATTGGGACTGAATCAGAGACGCAGCCGCGGGTCCACACCTGGTGCCGCGGTTGAAACCCGGGAGGGAATCTCGGTGGCAGGGGTTTCCCGGAGGAGCAAGGGGTCCCAGCCCCACAGCAGGCCCCCAGCACAGGGCTCCAGGGCCAGGAAGAGACGTCCCCACAACTCCCGGCTGTGAAACCAGCGGGGACTGTCCCTGAGGGTCGCGGAGGCTGCGGGAGCCCCAGCAGCTCCTCCTAAAGGGCCCGGCACCGACTCACTCGGACGCTCCCTCTGAGCCCAGCGCCGGGCAGCAGCCGGAAAGGACCTGGGACACTCGGGGAGGAACTAACCTGCCTGGGATCCGGGCGAGAGGCGGAGGGGCGGCTTCCTCCCAGGCAGAAGGGCTGGCAGAGGCCATGGCTCCTTTGGCGAGTCCTCCCAGCACAGCCGGCAGGCAGGCGCCATGTTTGAATCGCCAGCACCTGACTCACGCCTTTGGCCCCGCCCCGTGATTCCCGGAGGCCCCGCCCCTCCCCACCTGCAGCTCATCCAGGCCATTTCCAGGGGCTTTTCTGTGCAAGTGGCCTCTCGAGCCTCATGCTTAGGAATTTTCTAAAATCTCTCTAACAAGCAGCAGCAGGCCCCATACGGCTTGATAAGTGGCCCCAGGCCTGGCACTAGCGGCAGCTGCATTGGCTCATAGCTTGGCCTCTCCTGGGCACCTCCAAGCCCAGCACAAGTAGCAGCCAACTACGGTTTGCTGTGTAGCTCATGCTGGGGGGGCCCTGGGCAAGACACTGGCACAGGCTGACTGTGCACCTCCCCGGAGGCCCCAGAGACAGTGCACCTGGTGGTCAGACTCGACCACCTGGATTACATCCACGAGTGACACACTCACAGGGCACACTTGGTGAACAGCAAAGCTCCACTGAAGTAAATCCTGCTCCATAGGGGTGTCTCCAGCACAGTAGCTCTCTGGCTGTAGCTGCAGCTGTTCCTCACAGCCAATTGGCCTGGGGGGCAGTTCCTCCCAGTGATGCAAACAGCAACCAAGGCTCAGCTACAACAGGACAGTGCACACAGCCCACACAGGGGAGCACCTAGAAGGCCCAGCTCAGGTGACTGGGGAGGCCGAGCTACTGGACCCTACAGGACACCTACTACACAAAGCCACTCTACAAATTCCAGGAGACAAAGCAGCTCTACCTAGTGCATAGAAACAAACACCAGGAAGCAGCCAAAATGCGGAGGCTAAGAAACATGTCACAAAGGAAAGAACAGAAGAAATCTCTAGAAAAGAAACTAAATGAAACAGATCCAAGCAAGCTAACAGATAGAGTTCAGAATAATGGTTATAAGGATGCTCAAAGATATTAGTAAGAGTATGATGAAAATAACTGAGAAAATCCATGACATAATAAAGTACCAATTTGAAATGAAGGCTACAGGAACTGAAATGAAGAAGAATTTACAGGAACTCAACAGTAGAGTAGACGACACTGAGAATCAAATCAGCAATTTGGAACGTGAAGAAACAGAAAACACCCAACCAGAAGAGCAGAAAGAAAAAAGAATCCAGAAATATGAAGATAGCATAAGGAGCCTCTGGGACAACTTCAAGAGGCCCAACATTCATATTATTGGGGTGCCAGAAGGAGAGGAAAGAGACCAAGAAATTGAAAAACTATTTGAAGAAATAATTACAGAAATAGACTTACAAGTCCAGGAAGCACAGAGGGTCCCAAACAAGAGGAACTCAAAGAGGCTCACAACAAGACACATCATAATTAAAATGCCAAAGGTTAAAGACAAAGAGAAAATCTTAAAAGCAGCAAGAGAAAAGCAATTAATTATATACAAGGGAGCACCCATACGACTGTCAGCTGATTTCTCAACAGAAACTTTGCAGACCAGAAGGGAGTGTCAAGAAATATTCAAAGTGATGAAAAACATGGAACTACAACCAAGATTGCTCTACCCAGCAAAGCTATCATTTAGAATTGAAGGTCAAATAAAGAGCTTCTCAGACAAGGAAAAGCTAAAGGAGTTCATCACCACCAAACCAGCACTACAGGAAAAGTTGAAGGGTCTTCTTTAACAAGAAGCTAATGAACAAAAGAATCTAATGAACTAAATAGATCCAGAGACACTGATGCATTTACCAGACGACCATATTTCAGAGGGAAGGGGGGTGGATGGTGCGAAGAGATTAACCAAAGAAGTTATAGGCATATATGCATAACCCATGGACACAGACAATGACGGGGTGAAGGCCTGTGGAGGGGGTGGGAGCGAGGTGGAGGGGGTCAATTGGGGGGGGAAATGGGACATCTGTAATACTTTCAACAATAAAGATAAATTTACGAAAATTCAATGCAATTCACCTATTAACAGGTTATAAAGAAAAATTATATAATCATCTATGCAAATACAAAAAACACATTTGACAAAATTCAATATTAACTCCTGATATTCCTTGTTTAAGGAATAGAATATAAATTTCTCAATATGACAAAGGACATTTATGAGAAACCTATTACTAGTGTCATACTTAATATTTACACACTGAATATTTTCTCCCTAGATTGGGAAAGAGCCAAATATGTCCCCTCTTTTCATTTTTTTTCTATATTGTGCTGGAAAACCAAGCCAGTGGAATAAGGCAAAAAAGCAAAAAAAGCTAGGAGAATAAGAATAAAACTGTATTTATTTGACGAAGGCATGTTTGATTATGTAGACAATCCTAAGGATTCTGCAGAAAAGCAGCAAAGGTTTATAAGTGAATTTAGCAAAATTGCAGATTCAAAGTAAATATACAAAACCAACTGTATTTCCATATATTAGCAAAGCATAACTGGAGAATGACTTTTCAAAAATAATACCAGTTAGAATAAAAATATGAAATGCTTAGGGGCACATTTAACAAAACAGGTTCAAATTCTATAAACTAAAAACTAGAAAACATTGCTAAAATTAATTTTAAAAGGTCTAAATAAATGAGATAGTGAGTTTTTAAAAGGGTTAATTGTATTACTTTAAATTATTTCCAGTATGGTCTATAGAATTAATGTTATTCCAGTCAAAAACTCACCACACTTTTTTTGTAGAGTTTGACAAAATTATTCTGAAGTCCCTATGGATATGCTAAGTACCTAGAATAGCAGAGATGATTCTTGCTGAAAAAGTGATCTTTCATGAAAAAAACAAAATTAAAAGACTATTTGATTTCGTGGTTTACCATATAACACTGTGGAATCAAGATACTGATCAATGAAATAAAATAGAAAGCAAGAATTTCAGCAAAGCAGACAAAGTAATTCAATGGGCAAAATAGAGGATTTTCAACAAATAGTGCTGTAATAATTGGATATTTCTATACAAATAAAAGGAACTTTGCCCTCAAATACATAAATTATTCTAAAAGGATTATAGGCCTAAATGTAGGATTTAAAACCATAAAAATTCTGAAAGTAAAAGAGAAAATCTGTTTGATCTTTGTTTAAGCGAAGAGTTATTTAGATATGCCACAATGTGCATGAACCATGAAAGAAAAACATGGTTAAATTGGACTACATTAAAATTAAAACTTTCAGTTTTCAAATAACACTGTTAAAAATAACAAGGTAAGTCAAAGCCTAGGAGAAAACATATGCAAAATATGTAAATGGAAAATATTTATATCCAGATTATAAAAAAGAACTATTACAGCTCAGTAATTAGAAGACAAAAGTCTGATAAAAATACATAAAGATTTTAACAGATATTTCACAAAGAGAGACAAATAAATGACAAATAAGCACAGAAAAAATATTCAACATCATTATTCAGGAAAATGAAAATTAAAACCACAATGAAGTGGTTTTCATTGATGAAAAGATTTTTCATGAAACAAATAAAATTGAACCACATATACTACCTGATTTCACCCCCAAGAATGGCTAAAATTAAGAAGATTAGTAATACCACATGTTGGCAAGGATATGAAATAACCGGAATGTCCATGCATCAGTTGTGGAAATGCATAGTCCCATTGGAAAAAACAATCTTACTCATATATTTACCTAAGAGGAATGGAAACTTAAGTCCACATAAATATTTGTAGTCATGTTAGCTGAAAACTGGAAACAATTTAAATGCACAACAATTAATAATGGATAAAAAAAAAGACTGTGGTATAACGATACTTTGAAATAACTATTAAACTATAAATAGGAACAATACGTTGATATATGCAGCAAGGTGGACAAATCTCAAAGGCATTATAGTCAATGAATGAATTCAGACATAAACACTATATGATTTATGTTTCCATTTATTTGAAATTCTAGAAAAAAAATAAAACCACATTTAAAAAAATTAGATCAGTGGTGTCCAGGGTCTGGAGGTTGGGAGATGGGATATACTGCAAAGAGGCATGAGGAAACTTTTTCAGGCAATGGAAATATTCTATGCCATAATGATCATGGTGGTTACATGACTATATACAGTTTCAAAATTCATCAAATTATACACTAAATATTGATCAGTTTTAATGCATTTAAATTATAATTCAATCACATATGTAACTGAAATACATTTAAATATATATGTATATATAATTAAACTATAACAAATATATGCATATAATTCATATTTATACTTCTGGTAGCAGTATGTAGGGTGGATGAAATTGAAAAAAAAAACAGATAGAGAAGCCATTGAAGAAGTCAAGGTAATGCTGGTAACCATGAAGAAAAGCAACTGTGCAGGGAATGTGAGTAAAGAACATAAAACAGATGTTGAAGATGTTGACCATGAAACAGATGTTAGAGATCTTTCAGAACTAGGACCATTATACAGAATTCACTACTGCTCCCCTTTCTTCCTTATTTCTCCTTCCTGTGTAAATAAGAAATCACTCACCCTTGTCTCTGGCACATTTGATCACATATAGTGGTGGCAGTCACAAGGAATGGACAAAGAAGAAAGGAATTTGTATATCCATGAGCCTAACATAGCCATTCTCAGGTAAAGTAGTGGAAGATTAAGGTTGGGCACAATCACTTATAGGCTTTTTTCACTCTAGGTTCCTTTCCCCAATTTCCAACTCCGGGAAATTCTGACACAGTTTACGTGGAAAGAGGTTGGTTTGAAAACACCACACATCGTTCTGACTCAACCTCACCTCCTAACAAGCCCAAGTTATCCCTACAAAACTTGAGTTGAGAAGCATTGGTTTCAAATCTGATAAGAAATGCCCAAGGGAGGTAGTAAGATCAGTTTTCAAATATGCAAAGTTTGCAGAGGTTGCAAAAAATTCCAGTTGGTAATGTCTAACAGAAAATTGAAAGCGAAGATACGGTGTTTATGAAATTGGTCATTGGTTATGACATTAAATAGGAAATCTTCAGTAGGGGATATTTTAAGCCATAGTAGCTGCAGAGATTATCAAGGAGACCAGAACAGAGCTGAGGATTGACTCTGGTAAATTATCTACAATCAAAGGGAAAGAAGAAAAGAAGAGTCAGCAAAGGAATTTGAGTAATAGTAGTAGTAGGAGAAGTAAGGGAGACCCAGAAAAATGTGATAACAAATTTAGCCAAAGACCAGAGCTAAAATATAAGCCAAAGAGGATTAGAGTCTCTTGTATTTACATAAATTATCTGAAAAGAATTCCTCTAACTACATATCTTCTGTAGTCAAGATGAAGAGGAAAGATTTTTAGAGGGTTGTAAGGGCCACATATATTATCTGGATAGAGTGGTGTGCAATAGAGGAAAAGAATTATGGTACTTTAAAAAGGAGATTTAAACTGAGATATTTATGCACTTAGTCTATGTATGTAATTCATTTGCCAGAACATGACTGATCGCTTTGCTTTCAAAGAGAGAAAGATTAAAATCCTGTCAGTTACATTTTCAGATGTCTCAATTTGAACTTCATTATAATTGTAAAATACTGTTATGTCATTTTTAAACCAGTTTATAAAGGATTACTTTGACATAATTATGTAATGGCTTCTATCAATCATCTCTTTTACAATTGTTCAATCCCAAACTTAACTTACAGTGCATTCAGTAGTCTATGCGGCTAAATTGATTTAAATAAGTGCCATACTATCAAAAGAAATCTTTTAAATTTTGCATATATATGTAAATTCCAAATTGTTCCAATCACAATTCTTAGTCAAAGGTATCAGCCTGAATGATCTATGCAGCAATTTTGAAAGCAATAATAATTTAATTTTGTCCAAGAAATGTTTATTTAAAATCTGTACAATGCCAAGCACCATACTTGGCAAATGAATAAATAAATAAGTAAATAAATAGTCTTTTTCTTCAAGTAGCTTACAAAGTAGTGAGGGAAACAACTCTTCAACTTCATCCTTTGAAAGTTGTCTATTTGTAGTTATATTTATTTATTTTTGTAAATTTCAAACAGTAAATTTGTAATTCTACATTTTTTAGTACCTCTGATTTAATTTGGAAAACATTGAAGGAAAGAAAATAAAATTTAAAAGCATTAGTAAGATTAACAAAAATAAATAAGCATAGAGGAAATGTAAATAATTAAATTTTTACATAGTGTTTTTTATACATTGGTATCATTTATAGTTCTGAATCTATTAAAGCTTAAAACTGTACTAAGACTTTTGGGATGTCATTTTTTCCTTGAAATATTTTCCCATACCAGTTTGTATCAGTTATGTCATGGAATTAAAATCTTAGTGGCTTCACACATGAAACTTTATTTCTTGCTAATACTGTAAGTGCAACTTGGGTCATCAGGGCTCTGTGATTATTGTTACTCAAGAACCTAAGCTAATGATGCCTCCTTTTTCATTTTTATTTTTTCAGCTTTATTAAAGTATAATTGACATATCAAATTGTAAGATGTATTTAAAGTGGACATTGTGGTGATTTGGTAGATGCATACATTGTGAGAGGATTCTCACTGTCTAATTAACATCCCCATCTCCTCATATATTTATCTTTTCTTTTTCTTTTGGAGGAAGAGGTGGTGAAGACATTTAAGGTTACTCTCTTAGCAAATTTCAATTTTATCATGAGGTGTTATCAAATATAGTCACCTGCCTATGCGTGAGATCCTCAGACCTTATTTATCTCAGCTGAAAAATTTTATTGTACCCTTTTACCAACCTCTTCTGTGTTTCCTCCTTCCCCTCCATTGCCCAGTCCCTGGCAACCATTTTTCTACTCTGTTTCTGGAAGAGCTTGACTTTTTTTCCGATTCTACATTTGAGTGATATCAGGCAGCATTGAAGACTTTTTAAAATTATTATTTATCTTTATTGTTGAAAGTATTACAGATGTCCCCTTTCCCCCTCCATTAATCCCCTCCACCCTGCATCTGCCACCCCCCCAGGCCTTCACCACACTATTGTCAGTATCCAGGGCTTATGCATATATGCACGTTAAGTTCTTTCATTAATCTCTCCCCCTCAGTCCCTCCCCCGACCACCTTTCCTGTGAGAGTCCAGTCTGTTCCATGTTTCTGTGTCTCTGGATCTATTTTGTTCCTCAGTTTATTTTAGTCATTAGATTCCACATATGAGTGAGAACATGTAAAACTGAATCAGGAAGAATCAGAAAGCCTGAAGAGACTAATAACTGATGAAATTGAAACAGCAATACAAAAACTCTCAACAAACACAAGCCCTGGTCCGGAAGGCTTCACAGGGGAGCCCCACCAAGCATTCTACTTCTTATTGATACATGCTTCTACCATTGACCAAATAGGGAGAAAAGAGAGTGTAGTAAATTAAACCCTAAATCTTACAGCCTTTGCTATCTACGTTTCTTTGGCCCAACCTTGTCACATGCCCATCATAGGAAATGAGGAATTGCAATCATGTGGAGAATCAGAATCTATGTGTACAGTCCTAATGACTTCTAAACCATTGCTTTTCTCTTCAGAAACAACCATGTGTTAGATCCCCCAATTATTTTCTCTGAAATCTATCATATGCAGTTTTTTTCATTTCATTTGGTTATACCTTCTCTAACTTACTCTGAGAATATACTTATATGACTGTTTTGAACATTTCCCCCAATTCCTTTTAGATAAATCATTTTCTATAGTGCTATGTACAACTATGTGATTTAACTCTTCTTGTGTTTTCCGGTTGCCTTTTGCTCATTCCTTTTTTCTTGCTTGCTTGCTTTCAGTCTATTTTTTCTGTATTTTTTTTTTTTAGGCATAGGTCGGGTGATAATGTTCTTGTCTGAATATTACTGAGCTTTGAATGGTAATAGGAACTGCTGATGAACAGTTTGGGAGTTTATTTCAAACACTGCTCTCATCAAGTGATTTCCTTTATCCTAGGAACAAATGTCTCCTTAAATTGCTAAGTATAGCAACCTGGCATTAACCATCTTTTTAAAATTTCTTCAATCCTCCTTTCCACTGGGCTATCTTCTTTGGCAGAGAAGCTCGGTCATAAACAATAGAAATGACATGTACATCACTATGATTTTTCTTTTAAAATTCCCTATATCACAATTCTAGACTGTCAAAGTCAGTCTAACAGGGCGTTCTAATAAAAAAATATATTATTGTATATGTTCTTTAGAATGTGACAGTTGTGGGAGGATCATTTATTTCTGGCTCAAAAATCTAAAACAACATGTGTTGGTATTAAGAATGTTCTCTTCTCTCAGTCTTGGTGTGCTTTATTAAGAAAGGCTAGGAGTTACAGCAATTTCTTTGTCTTAATAATTTTCTTTTTACTTGTCATTATTTTTTGTTATTTTTTATAGCGTTTGAGGTAGAAGAGTGGAGTAAAAATGCCTTTAATCTATTGCCTCAACTACATAATTTAATTATTAAAAGAAAAAAAAAATCTTACAAGGGAGCTCCCATAAGACTGTCAGCTGATTTCTCAACAGAAACTTTACAGGCCAGAAGGGAGTAACAAGAAATATTCAAAGTGATGAAAAGCAACAAATTACAAACCAAGATTACCCAACAAAGCTATCATTTAGAAGCAAAGGACAGATAAAGAGCTTCCCACACAAGAAAAACTAAAGAAGTTCATCACCACCAAACTAGTATTATATGAAATGTTAAAGGGTTTTCTTTAAGAAGAAGAAAATAAAGATAAAATATATGAACAATAAAATGCAATAAATATATATCAACAACTGAACCTAAAAAACAAAAAAAATGGACAAGCAGAGCAGAAGTAGACTCATAGATACAGAGTACATTATGACAGATGCAAGATGGGAGGGGGTTGGAGGAATTTGGAAGGACAAATTAGTTGTTACAGAATATTCATGGAGATGTAAAGTACAGCATAGGAAATACAGTCAATAATATGCTGATAACTATCTATGGTGTCAGGTGGATACAAGATTTATCAGAATGATCAGTTAGTAAGTTATATAATGTCTAATCACTTGGGTGTACACCTGAAAATAATATAATAATGTATGTCAACTGTAATTAAAAATATTTAAAAATTTTTAAATATTAATAAAAGACTAATGGGCAAAAATTCAAAGTACAAAAGAAGCTTTGCCAGGTGTGGTTTATTTATTTTTTATAATGCTTGATCTTATTAAGAACAGACATGTCCTTTAAAATTTATTATTATTATTA
This sequence comes from Miniopterus schreibersii, assembly GCF_964146895.1. Taxonomy (NCBI): domain Eukaryota; kingdom Metazoa; phylum Chordata; class Mammalia; order Chiroptera; family Miniopteridae; genus Miniopterus; species Miniopterus schreibersii. Next base: position 113,720,901 of record NC_138102.1, on the reverse strand, counting down.
TTATTATTATTATTATTATTATTTATTATTATTCAATTACAGTTGCAGAGTATTGTGCTGTTTTTTTTTTAAGAACATGTTACCAGGTTGCTTCCTCCTGTTCTTATACCTGGTCCCCTTCTCTCTTGTCTGACTAATATAGAGGCTGCTAAAGTTCAAATGCTCATTCTCCCAACCTTTCTTACTGTTCTGTGTGAATTGGTAATGATATAAGGTTAGCCTTTAAGTCCTGCCATAAACGTTAGTGCAATGGCCTGAGATACGGAACTAATTTCAGCAGTTCAAAGATAGCAGGCCATTGTCTCTGTGATTCTCTCAGCCTTTCTCTCATACTTTTAACCTCATGGTCACAGAATAGCTGCTGCTGCTCAATAAAATGTCTCTTAATATCACCAATTATCCAATCAATTTCAAATTTTCTTGATCATTCTTTTCACAGTTGGTTTATTTGAATCAGAATCATATTACATTTGGTTATTTTTAACAATATTATAACTTTGGCTCCAATTTTTTTTATGAGATAAAAATAAATCCTTGCCCCGGCCAGTGTAGCTCAGTTGGTGGGATCGTCTCCCATTGCACCAAATGGTGGTGGGTTTGATTTCCCAGAGAACATATCCAGGTTGAGAGTTCTATCCTGGTCAGAGCATGTAAGGGAGGCAACTAATCAATATTTCTCTCTCACAATGATCTCTCTCCCTCTCTACCTTCCTCTTTCTCCAAAATCAATAAAACATATTTTAAAAAAATCCTTATGTGTTTAAAAAAAATATATCTATATGCTGTCTTCCCACTGAACAATGACCTCTTAAAGGCAGTTATTCTTTTTTTTCTTTTTTTTTTCTTTTTTTTAAATCTCCAGCACCAAATGTACTAGGCCCTCAACAAATGTTTATGAATTGAGGTGAAGTGGGTTGAATTTTTATATATTTTATTGTCTACTTTTGGTCACAACAGGGAACCAAGAAAACATGGATATGTAATGTATCTCAAGCCATCATCACTACTAGAAAACCATATCAAACACTTCGTGTTGTTTTTGGAATAAGATCATTATTTTTTACACAGACAGCCAGAAGGTTTATGTCACAATTCAGCATTCGGTGCTTATAATTGCTTTCACTTCTAGACAACTAGACAACAGAAGCATACAGAGGTATATTATTCACCCTAGGGTTAAGAGAAAGCCTATTACTTTAAGTCAGCAGCACAGAAATTCTATTCAGTATATATACCTATACCACAGTCTTCAGCATATCTTATGATGGTTAACCCACTTGCTTTTACAAGTGGTTCAGACACACTGATAGCCAGACATGGAAGCAGTTGCAGGGCTCCCCTTTGTCTGGTGTACTAGTCAATCTTCTCCAGAGAAACAGAACCAATAGGATGTGTGTGTATACAGATAGAGATAGGGAGTTGTTTGTTTGTTTAAGGAATTAGCTCATATGATTGTGGGAGTTGGCAAATATGGAATCTACAGGTAGGTCAGGAGGCTCGACACCAAAGGAAGTGTTGATGTTGCAGTGTGGAGTCCAAAGGCAATTTAGAAGCAAAATTCTCTCTTCCTCAGATGACTTCAGTCTTTTCTCTTAAGACCTTTTACTGATTAAATGAGGCCCACCATATTATGGGCAGTAATTTGCTTTAGTCAAAGTCTACTGCTTTAAATATTAATCACATCTGAGAAATACTTTCACAGCAATGTCTAGACTGATGCTTGACAAAAAAACATATTACCATAGTCTAGCCAAGTCCAACACATAAAATTAGCCACCACACATGGCATGATTAGAAGAATTACAGATAAAGCGTCAACAGACCTGACTTCTAATTCAAGTGTTATTGTGGCACATTAAGTGACCAGGAGACTGCTGTGCCATTTTACACCACACAAAGTATCTCCATGAGAGCAATGGGGAAGTCAAGTCTCAAGCAGTAGTCTTTGTTGTGGTATTTAGATTTACCCTGCCTAATAAATATGTACTGTAAAAAGTTCTTGATAATTTGAGGCATGCAGAGAGTAACACATTTACGGAATATAGCAACATCATTATGGGAGCTGAGCCTTCAACATTCTCACTCTCCCACTTCAATGATGGATAATTTGGAACTCACTCTTTTGTATGCTTTGGTTAAAATTCAAGATTTATAATATTTTATAATCAACCTGAAAAAAAAAGTCCCAATTTCACATGAGCTGAATGAGGACTGAAAACATCAAGCAACAAATATTAGGATTATCCTTCCATTACACCCCTTTTGAAAAATGACCCCTTGCTGCCATCTGAAGGATTCTCTAAGCTTTAATACTGAGCAGAGATTTAAAGGGATTAACATGAACCACCTTCCAGTAAACACACAGAATGCATTTTAACATCTAGTATTTCATCTTTATTTGAGTACTTTCAAAGTATAATGTTCTCGTTGCGTAGAAAGACTGGCTGATATTGTCCATTACTATTTCTGCTAAGTTACTCACAGGTCCCTACTGACCTTTTTTTTCAGCACGTTTTTCAGATCTTTTGCTTTGGCTGCTGTTTCGTGTCTTTCTGACATTATTCAGTCAGATTTATGGTGTTCTGTGCAGGGGTTCCCACCACCGGTATCATTATTCTAATGCTTCTCCCTTTAGCAATCTGTGTTTATAACTTAGCCATTTAGTTGCTTTGCCCAAATTCCTAGGACTTACACCTCACTGGAATAGCATTTGTTATTCCCAAGGTACTTTGTAAAACACTTGACTCTATTTTCATGCATAGTTATTTTTAGAGCCAACAGTGGAATTGAACAGACCTGTTCTTTGATTGTTTATTTTTGCCCAGACATTTATTTGGAAGATGTAAGTTCTCTTTGGGTTTCCACGGATGTTCCGATTCGTTCATTCAACATCTTTTAGTGTACCAAATATGGACACGACCAGTTTGCTTACAGGTAAAATAAAAGTTAACACTTTCTTATCATGTAAATAGCTGCAATGTTGGTCTGTTAATTTATGAGCTTCTAGTTTTAATTTTTTTCCAATTATGTAGAATATTTCTTTGTTCTTCAACAGGGTGAGAGTAATAGGCACAGGCAAATATAAATGATCTTGTCACCTTTAAAAAAAGTGATAATGACTGATGATGATCATATGTCATGGGACAGTTAGAAGAAGATGTCAGTGATATATCAAGATTTGATGGGCACTGAAAACCTACTTGCTCCAAGATGTATCCCCATTGACCTGTGTCAGTGATTAAAATACCTACATTCGTATACCATTTTGGGTGAGTTCCCATCTTAAATATACACATTTAGAAACTAGAATGGGATAATATTATCATCCATGTATGTATTAATTTTACATCATGACTTCATGAAGCATTTCATGATTCCTACAGGTGGAGTATCATTTATGCCTTAGAACTGTTTGAGTTGCCTACTTCTATCATTTTATAGAACTTATTATGTGATTCACAATTTTGTATTTTTATGTGTTATGTTTGTCTTATTCAACTTGATTGTAAGGTCCTTGAGAGTGAGGAATGTGTCTGAAGTTCTCTTTCATTGAATCCTCCACAGCAAATACAAAAGAATTGTGTATGTTGTGGGGGCTCAAAAAACTGGTCATTAAGTGAAAAAAATAAATGAGTATATTAAGATTGACTTGCTTTTCAATGTAGCTAAGGAAGATACACAATATAAGCATAATATGATGGTGAAGGTATAAGTTGCTGCTATAAAAGTTAGTTTCCAAGCAAAGTGATAAAAATAACTGCTTGAGGTAGAACTTCCAAGATGGCAGAGTGAGGACCTTGGTAAATCTCTATAAGAACAAAGAAAATACTAGTAAAAGTTGTCAACATCAACCATTGCAAAACTCTATAAATTAACCAAGGGCATACTACAAAGTAGAAAATGTTTATTTAAGAAAAGATAATTAACTTTGGTGACAAAAGTGAGTTCTGTAGCATTTTATTTTGAAGATTCTTCAAAATAAAGAAGATCCCATTTTTGTCCCCCCTTCTGGGCCAGAGTAGCTGTAGCAACGACTGGGCTCATAGCTACTGGAGGGGATTAATCTGTTTTGGAGCTTTGCAATAAATTCCATTTCAAGAGTGTTGTCACTATTTGACCAGACTAGGAACTCTCTGGAAAAGTCCCATTCCCAGGTCATCATTGCTATTTAGCCTAACTTGTATTTCAACGTGGTGGAAAAGCCTTATTTTCAGGACATTGTTAAAAATAAGTGCAATTAGCTGCAATAGTTAATGTTACAGCTGCCTAAGGCTGTGATGCCAGTTGGGACAAGTAAAAGACTGGCCAAAAATTTTAAGAGGAAGACCTAAGGAATGATGCAGCCTTAAAGGGTTTTGAAAAGACCCAACATATTCCTGGGGACCTAGAAGTTCATGTATATGTGTAGGTTGAGCACATGCCTAGAAAACTGGAGGAAGTCCCAGTTACTTATTAATATCTGGTTGACCTTGGAGATCTGCACAAGCAGGGATAAAAGCTAGAGCAGACAGATAAATTTCCTGAACTTTGAGGGTGTGCCTCAACCTGTGCACAGATACGCTTGGAAAGGGTGGAAGACTGGTTGACTCAAGAAAATCTTTTGACTAACCATTGCCTGACCTTTAAGCTGTGCTGACCTGGGGGCAAACCCCACCAATTTAAACTTAAAAATACAAATGACAAAATAGAGATGATAGATGATGATGATAGGTAGATAGATGATGATAGATAGATGATGATGATGATAGATAGATGATAGATGATAGATGATGATGATAGATAGATAGATAGATAGATAGATAGATAGATAGATGATAGATAGATAGATAATAGATAGATGATAGATAGAGATAGATAGATAGATGATAGATAGATGATAGACAGATAGATAGATAGATAGATAGATAGATAGATAGATAGATAGATGATAGATAGATAGATAGATAGATAGATAGATAGATAGATAGATATAGATAGATATAGATAGATGATAGATAGGTGATAGATAGATGATAGATGATGATAGATAGATAGATGATAGAGATAGATGATGATAGATAGAGATAGATAGATATAGATAGATAGATATAGATAGATGATAGATAGATAGATAGATGATAGATGATAGATAGATAGATAGATAGATAGATAATAGATAGATGATAGATGATAGATAGATAGATAGATGATAGATAGATGATAGATGATAGATAGATAGATATAGATAGATGATAGATAGATATAGATAGATGATAGATAGATAGATAGATAGATAGATAGATAGATAGATAGATGATAGATAGATAGATGATAGATAGATAGATAGATAGATGATACAGATGATAGATGATAGATAGATAGATAGATAGATAGATAGATAGATAGATAGATGATTAGATAGATAGATGATAGATGATAGATAGGTGATAGATAGATGATAGATAAATAGATAGATGATAGATAGATAGATAGATAGATAGATAGATAGATGATAGATAGATAGATAGATAATAGATAGATAGATAGATAGATAGATAGATAGATAGATAGATAGATAGATAGATAGATGATAGATAGATAGATAGATAGATATAGATAGATAGATGATAGATAGATAGATGATAGATAGATAGATAGATGATAGATAGATAGATGATAGATAGATGATAGATAGATAGATGATAGATAGATAGATAGATAGATGATAGATAGATGATAGATAGATAGATAGATAGATAGATAGATAGATGATAGATAGATAGATGATAGATTAAATATAGATTAGATAGATAGATGATAGGTGATAGATAGATGATAGATAGATGATAGATAGATAGATAGATAGATAGATAGATAGATAGATAGATGATAGATAGATAGATGATAGATTAAATATAGATTAGATAGATAGATGATAGGTGATAGATAGATGATAGATAGATGATAGATGATAGATAGATAGATAGATAGATAGATAGATAGATAGATAGATAGATGATAGATAGATAGATAGATAGATAGATGATAGATTAGATATAGATTAGATAGATAGATGATAGGTGATAGATAGATGATAGATAGATATAGATAGATAGATAGATAGATGATAGATGATAGATAGATAGATAGATAGATAGATAGATAGATAGATAGATAGATAGATGATAGATAGATAGATGACAGATAGATGATAAATAATAGATAAAAAGCAAAGATTTCAGTGACCTCACACTTTAGGGAATACTCCAAAGAATTAATCCTGGAAAATTACTAAAGAAACAGCAGCATCGGCAAGAACAATGAAACAATAATACCAAAATGGGGAGAGGAAGTGATTTCAGAGTTGGTACAATACATAATCAATTCTAATTATTTACAGGTTCCATATTTGTGAATTCAACTATTTGTTAAAATTTATTTTTAACACCATAATCAATACTTATGGTGCTTTCATAGTCATTCACATAAGTGTGAGTGCACAGACTGGCAAAAAGTTTGAGTCACCCAATGTGCATGTTCTCAGGTGAGGTCAAACAAGGTGACATTCTGCCTTCTTGTTTGAGCTGTCATATAGAGATGACCAAAGAATGAAGAAAGTAGTGGGGAAGCCTCAGACAAGTTACTAACCTTCTAAACCTCATTGTCTCTTTTGTAAAAAAAAGAAAAGAAAGTCTACCAGGATAAGTTGTTTTCAGGATATAATCCAAGTAAGATATGTATAGATAAGTGGATAGATAGATGATAGATAGATGATAGATAGGTAGGTAGAAATACAAATGATAAAATAGATATAGATCTATATCTATCTATCATCTATCTATCTATCTATCTATCTATCTATCTATCTATCTATCTATCTATCATCTATCTATCTATCATCTATCTATCTATCTATATCATCTATCTATATCATCTATCTAACCTATCATCTATCTATCTATCTATCTATCATCTATCTATCTATCTATCTATCTATCTATCTATCTATCTATCTATCATATATCTATATCTATCTATCTATCTATCATCTATCTATCTATCTATCATCTATCTATCTATCATCTATCTATCATCTATTATCTATTTCCTCTAGGGGCAATAGTTCAGTATTCACTAATTCAGTATTTACAGTGACTTTATTGAGCATGAATTAAGAGAATCAATGCTATTAATTAAAGTTCCCTGTTTTCAACAACAAAAAAATATGAGACATGAAAATAAACAGGAGAATATAGCCACAAACAGAAAAATAAAAGCAGTCAATTGAAGCTGTCCTTAACAGAACTCAAGTGTTGCACTAAACGAAATCATGATTAAAGAGCTAAAGAAAAGTGTGATAACTATATATTACCAAATAGAAAAAAACAAGAGATAGGAATTATGGAGAAAAAAAGAAATGGATTTTCTGAAGTTAAAAAATATAATAATTGAAATGTAAAATTAACTACAAGGGGTTAGCAACAGATTTTAGTTGTCAGAAAAAAATCAGTGAACTTGAAGTTAAAAGAAAGAATCAGTGAACTTGAAGATAAATTAATAGAGATTATCCATTTTGAGGAACAAAAAGAAAAGTGAATAAAAATAATGAACAGAGTCTCAGAGACCTATGGGACATCTTTGAATGTACCAACATACACATAATGGGAGTCTCAGTAGGTGAGGAGTGGGAATAGGAACAGAAACCTAATTGAAGAAGTAATGTTCAAAAACTTTCCAGTTGATGGAAAACATTAATCTATATATCCAACCATCTCAACAAACTCCAAGTAGGAAAAACTCAAAGAGGTCCGTATCTCAAGCGTCACAGTTACACTCTTACATTATCAGTGATATAGAGAACATCTTAAAAGCAATAAGAGGAAAATGACAACAAATATAAGGGATCCTCAAGACTAACAGCTGATTTTTTTCCAAAGCCATGGAGATCCAGAAGGTGGGATGACATATTTTGAAAGTAAAAGACTGTCAACAAGAATTCTATGTTCAACAAAAATATTCTTCAAAGGTAAAGGAGAAATAAAGACCTTCCCATATAAGTAAAAACTGAGAGCATATATTGCTAGAATACTGCCCTACAGGAGATACTAAAGGCAACCTTTTATTCTGGAAATGAAGAACACCAGACGATAACTCAAATCCACACAAAGAAATGAAGAACATTAGTAGAGGTATTTATATGAGAAAACATTAACTAATTTTTTCTCTTATTGATTTAAAAGACAGCTGCATAAAATAATAATTGTAAGACTATGTTGAAGGGCTTATTTGAAAATGTAATTTGTGTGACAACAATAGCACCAAGTAGGGGAGCAGGATGGAGCTATCTTTAATCAAAGTTTTAGTGTATTACTGGACTTAACTTAGTATAAATCTGAACTAGATTGTTTTAAGTTAATACACATATTGTAATCCCTAGAACAACCATTAAGAAATAACTTTAAAAATATAGTTTAAAAGCAACAAAGGAAATAAAATGGTACACTAGAAAATATCTGTTTAACAAAAAGAGAGAGAGAGCAATAGATAAATAAAGGAACAAAGATAGTACATATAGAAAACAAATAGCAAAATAGCAGGTGTAATTCTGTCATTAAATGTAGTTACATTAAATGTAAATGAATTAAACACTCCAAGTAAAAAGCATAGGTTATCAGATTTCATTATAATAGGATCCAAATGTATGCTGCCTATCAGAAACAGATATTAAATTCAAATAGATTAAAACAATCAAGAGCTGGAGTGATTATACAAATTTCAGACAAAAATAGACTTTAAGACAAAAAATATGTTACTAGCAACAAGGAGCTACATTTTACAATGATAAAAGGTCAATTCTTCAGGAAGATATAACAATTATAAACCTATGCAGCTAACAACAGAACCACAATGTATGAAACACAAACTAAAAAATTAAAGAGAGCAATAGACAATTCAATAGTAATAGCTGAAGAGGTTAATACTTCAGTATCAATAATTAATAAAACAGCTAGACAAAGAATGGTTCCTTGAAGGTGAAGAAAAAAATAATAGTAGCATGGCAGTGAGGCTAAGGAAGAGTTGGACCAATTTTTCCAGAACAATTCTATAGGTCTGCAATGGCATATTTAAAAATTATTTTAATTCTCTTCACTAGTTGTCAGAATTTTGTTTTACTCTTTTAAAAATCATCAAATTTCATGATTTTTTTTGGTTATTGTCTTCTTGGCTTTAAAGCTTATTGAAATAGTTAAATGGCATTGCGAGGTACTAACATTTTCCTGACATATTTTTAAAAATCTAAGATAATAGTAAATAATATAAGCATATGGCAGAAATGTGAAAAAAGAAAAGAATAATAATGCCCATAGTTCCATAAATTTTGGCTAATGTGAATAACTGCAAGACATCTCTTTGTAGCTAAATAATTACAGATATTATAATTATTTTCTTAGAATAAATTTCTAAAAATAAGGTTGTTAGAATAATGGATATGCCCATTTAAAAATTTTAAAATATATAAAGGCAATTGCCCCTCCCAGAAATAATGCATCAGTTTATACCCTACCTTCATAATATATGATTCTTTTTCCCAATAAAAGAAATCATAATAGTCAGCTGAGTCGATTATTCAATAATTTACTTTACTATGTTATATAGTTGGACTTTTCAACCATTCATTTTGTAAGCATAATACTTTTTGAGTTCTTGCTACTGTCAAGTCCATGCACAGAGTAATTCTCAAAACACACAGACTTTGCCCTTGAGAACTTTTCACCTTTGCACTTCTCTACTAATATTATGGCCACTATCTTTTTACACATTCAGATTGTTGTTAAATAAGTGCCAAAAGCGGTGCTGTATTTTCTGACACTTCTGAAAGTTCAGTGTTCCCAATGCCTCCAAACATTCTTCACTAGAAATTCTATAAACATTGGGAAGGCTCCCAAAAGCACACTTGACTACTAGGACTAAAGTTAAAAAAAAAAAAAAAAAAAAGGTTCATGCTTATTTTGAGACAATCTTCAAAAGAAAACGTAAATGAAAGTTGGTTTTATGTATATATGTGAACTAGGATAGGCACAGACTTTCAGAGCTGGATTGACTTTAGAAATCTCATTCAAATTCTGAATTTTGCATTTTCACTATATTAAGACAAATGTTATTTTTTAAAAGATGCTCTTTTATAGTCTCTGCTAAAATTTTTGGAAATGTAGTATAAGTGGTAAAGTAATAACTAGAAGAACTTGAAATCTTACTAACTTTCACTATGCCTTATGACAAATATAAGTCGTCCAATAATTTATAAAAGGAGTTTTATCCTGAATACAAAAGTCATTAGTTAGATAGATATTTTATATATATGGTCAAAAGAGGGGTGTTTTTTTTTTAACCAGTCTAATAATTAACTGATAATAAATAAGCCTGAGATAGTAAAACAATCAAATCTCTCCTTATTTGTTTCTTTTAGAGAGAATGCAGAAATTTTGAAGGAGCAATCTAAAAAGCCTTGCTCTGAGATTGTCCAACTTTTACTTTTGTTCCTCTCTGCATTGCTTTGATTTTTTAAAAAATGACAAGCTTCTATTGTCTTTTGAAAATAATAGTCCTTAATCTAAAATAATTACATGCTTGCTGTAAAAAGTCAAATAATATGAAAGTGTAGATAGGAACATGTGAAAGTTATCCTCATTCAATACAACCCAATTCTCAGGAATATCCACTGTTAATTGATATATACACTTTTATACTTTTTTCAGTTTATTTACAAGCATTTAAGTTTATAAGTATGTGTGTGTGTGTATATCTATTTTGATATATATATGTACATATACTGGCATAGATCTATATATCTATATGCATACACGTGAATGTTTATAAATATATACACATATATAGTATAACTGAAAATAAATATGATTTCCTCCACATGATATCATAATATAATATAATAATTTGCAATGTACTTTTCTCGGTTTAACAATATAGTGTAGCCATCTCTTCATGTTAGTATGTAGATATACATTTTGTTTTCTAACTTTATAAAATTATATTTGAAAACTATTATCTTTTGTTTATATTTAAACAATAGAGAAATATAGATAGAAAAATGTGCACTTTTCACTTCAGCTAATTCTTTCCCTCTTGTACCATCTTTCCCAAAGGTAACACTGTAAACAATTTATTATACAAATGTCTGGTCTTCTATACACTTAAATTTATTCAATTGTACTTACACATAATATAACTGCACATCCCCATGTGTTTACTTGTACATATATAGATTTTTCTGACACTTGATTTCATATTTAACCTTAATGCAGGGACGTTTTCCTAATTCATTGTATGTATTCTTTTAAATGGCATGCTAATATTTCTTAGCATTAATGTTCCACATATCATTTAGCTCCCTCTCTATTGATGGACTTTTAGGTCCTGTGGCAGATACCACACACTGACTGTCCTCAGTCCATTTAAGTACCTTGGAACATGCTTGACTGGATGACAGAGGCTGAAAAGTTACAGACTCCTTTTCTCAGACTCCCTTCTAGCTCAGGTTTCAAAGGGGCTTAGCTCTCAGTGAGCAGACACACTCACGTGTTGGGAACGCAGTCTGGTCCTTCTATTTCTGCAAGCGAGTGCAGTTGTTTGGTTTTACGAAACTGCACTCACTGGACTATGTGTGGTACCTAGCTTCAGAGGCAGTGTGAGGCGCCTTGCTGGTCTGAATCTTGTCTAAGTGACAGTAATCCTGAACTGGATGTGGTGGTGGCCTCAGTTTCCCTGTATCCTGGCAGAAGAGGTGTGGACGTGGGGCATGACTTCCTTAGTTCCTGGTCATGATCAAGGTAGAAGCTTGCTTGATGGAACAATTTGGTGGGGATATTCCATGGGTCATTTCTGGAAACTTAATATAAAGGTGGTTTTTCTAGTCTTCCCAATGATTTTGAAGCACCTAATTCCTGTACTAAATTCTTTTCAGCTTAAACTAGCTAGAGTAATTTTTGTTATCTATAAGTAAACATTGAGTGCAAAGAAATTTTGAACCTGAAACTGTAGGCTACATGTGACAGACGCCATATAATTTGGCACTGACTTAGCAATCAACTGAGGGACAGGGGAGACTCAGATGTTGCCTTCTAAAAATATGAGGAACTTTTGTTATTTGATGATAAAATTAATACAGTTGTTCTCTGTGGTACAATGTACTGACCACAGCTGTAGCATCAAGAGGAATTTGCCTTTCGGTTTGTCATTCAGCACCAACCTGAACCTATAAAACTTGTCCGATGTCAACAATGTCAACAAACAGAAATGTGCCTTTTCTTTGTGAAGGGATTGGTGACTTTGCCTGCATATACCCTTATAGACCATTTCTATGTGCCAGTGGCAGAAGGTTATTTCTTCAGACAGCTTTATATTGGTGTATAGAATGTACATACACAGGCTTATATTGGTATATAGAATGTCAATATACTTTAGTAGCTTTATTTTTATGGCCTTAGGCTTTAAAATAAGCCTTAAAGAAGCTGTTGCATAAAAATTCTTACTAATAGATCCAGTTATAATACTTGGGCAGAAGAGTCTGACTACGTTACTGCTTTATTTCACTATACCGAATTAGAAAACGAGATCATTGGTATAGGGTGAATAAGAGTTATTTTAGATGAAAAGAAACAACTCATCAGTATGTTCATCTCATGTAAGTACTCTAGAGACACAGATTAAGAACATTTTCTCTTATTTTAAGGAAGTATTTGTATCACAGTGAAATTCCCCTTTTCCCTCAGATACCTATGGGAGAGAGCTTCTAGATATTGCATTTATTTTGGCTCAAAGCAAAATTGTGGGTAATTTGACTCGCTCATCAGTTTCACAATTCTCTGTAGATTAGCTCTGTTTCCTCAGCAAATTTTTGTTGATCAAATTTTCTTGGAAATTTGAGCAAAAACGTGTTTATATTTTTTCACCAGTAAAATAGTGTTATGCGAAGGGCCTACTCTGGTATTCAGGACACTTTACTTATCTTTTACTATTAGTAGTTTGGCCAGAACATAAATCAGGCTGGAATATTTGGGCTTTTTCAGAGCTCGTTCTAGGGGCAGCTTGTGCAAATCACAAACCACAGTGCGACTGGATCTCTTACAAATTTTAAAAACAAACTTGCCTGAGGCAATAATTTGGTGTGGTTAAATACCAGCAAACCATCTCCCTTGCCCTAGCTAAAGATTGCCAGGGAACTATGTGGTCCATTTCTGTGGCCTAGTAATAATTATGACCATTGACAGAAATATTTCATGTTTTACATGCACAAGTTATGCCCTCTCTTCTACTCTCTTTCTCCAACCATTTTTCTTTTTTCTTTCTTTCTGCTCTTATACTTCATTATTTTTTATTTTTTTAAAAATTTTCCTCCCATAATGAATACTGATTCCTTCAATATTTTAAATGTTCAAAAATAGGCCCCTTGTAAATTATATAACATTATAGAAGGTAATGTTATTTCCTCCCAAGAGCCTATTATTCAATTATACACACACACACACACACACACACATACATATATATAATTTAAAATATATATTAGATATTTAAAAAATATATAAAACATTACATATTAAAATCCTTTGTAAATTCTGATGATTTATAAAGTAGCCTGCCATTAAGCATTCTTGTGCCAGACTCTGAGCAAAAGTTTCTTCAAAGTGTCTTAAAGAGAGAGCAAATAACACAGCAGGGGTACCAGAGTAAGAGAACAATGAAACAATATATTGCAAACATTATATGCAAATTAGAAATTTTAGAGAAATCTTGGATTCAAAAGAATGAAAACCCCCCCACAATTATTGAGTTCCTTCTATGCCTTAGGTACAAAATCACACATTCCTTACAATACTGTGTGTTAGAATCATCTCACAGATCTTAAAACTATTTCCATAAAAAAAAAAACCACAACATTTATAAGCACCCCTTCTGCTAATTGAAAAGCTACCAATTTCACCAATGAAACACCACTTCCAATATTAGTAAAGGCTCTCATGTCAGCATAAGATAAAGAAGTCCTGGAGTACAACCTTTTTAATTAAATGTTGAGTTTACTATTCCCCGTTAACACTTGAGTAAGGCAACTGATGACACATACTTCATGTCACAGTATCTATACTGAGGCATTTTAATTAAATTATGGACCTCATACCACACCATTGATTTTTCATCCTAGCTTACTAGTCACAAGTTAGCTTGGCTGATAGGTCTGGAATCAACTGTAGATGATGAGCTGCCTAGGGCTGAAGTTTAACTCCCATTTTTTTCCTCTTTATGTGACTTCAAATACTGCCCACTTGCCTATGAGTCATGAAACATCTGTCTCAGACCCTGACATTTCCCTAGAGCCCCTTAACCATGTCACCGACCTCGCCACTTGAGCAGCTGATCAGCAGTTCCAACTCTTCACAGCTGTAACAAACTTCTTGATTCCACACCCGATTCCCAATAAAGGGAGGGAGTATTGTTACATTCTGGGTTCTCTCCATCTCAATAAATGGTACCACCTTCTATCTAGTTTCTCAACTCAAAAATAATGGAGTGAGTCTTTGTTCTTTCCTTTCTCTTATCCTATGCCTCCAATCCAGAAATTCTAGTCTATTTGACTTCCAATGTTTCTCTGATTGTTCCGGTTCACTCCAGCTGCTTTTTTTGGAAAAGACCCTTCTAGTTCATGCCCTTCTTTCTTTTTTATATCAATGTCTTTTCTTTTATAAAATATTGTTAATAGGTATATATTTTTTAATGTTCTCTTTTGACAAAGTAAAAATTTGGCAACTTCAGGTCAGTCTTCTGTGGGTTTTGTTTGTTGTTTTTTTGTTTTGTTTTGTTTTTTGTTTTAAAGAGATTGAATTTGAAAACTCTGACAACCAAGCAATTCTAAGTAAATCTAGTTATTAAGAGTGATTTATCTTATAGGTCCCATCCCAACATCTCTTTCAGTCCTGTTCCACTGAGGTAACCAATAAGAAGAGCCTGGTGTATATTTCCACATCTTTCTCCATGCTCACCAAATGTGCACATACACATGTGCACGCACACACAGTTTTGATTTTTATTTAGTACAAGAGGATTATATTATCATAGTATGCACATTACTATAAATTTTCTTTTTTAACCAAGTAAGAAACCTAGAACAATGTATACAGTTGTAAATCATTCAGTCATTCTTTTACTTTTGCATAATATTGTATAGCATAGGTGTGCTATACAGACATTCCCCTACTGAACAATGTTCTCAATTTTCCAGGGTGTGTTGTTTTTTTTTGTTTTTGTTTTTTTTGTTTTTGTTTTTGTTTTGTCTGCTACAAAAAATGCTAACATAACATCTCTATATTTATGTCAATAAATTAATATAAAAATTTCTATCTTCATCTCTTTCTACATTTAAATCTCTTCTCACGTAATAGTGTAATAGTACTGTCACTTCTTTAGGATACATTTTTAATAATAGAATTGTTATATTAACGGGGTATAAATATATTTTAATTTTAGTATATTTTGGAAAGAGTTACAATATTTAACCAATGTGTCCTGTCAATGCTCTATGTTCCCTAAAACAATGTTAGCTCTTTGAAACTTCCCGCTATAGTAGTCATGGCCTTGTCTCTTAGAGCACTTCAGCTACCCCAGGACATGACCAAACAATGTACCCCTCAGCTGTCTCTGTTGCTTTCTGCTATTTGCCACTGTGCAGACAGTTCAGGAGTCTGAATTACCTGAGGAATTACTGTATGTTTAGGTGAGATGGAAATTTGTATCCAAGAAAATGCCCTCACTCTCTGCTTCTTATTTTGCACACTTGCTCCAACATGGTACCCATATCACTGACAGTAGACTTTCTTTGTCTTGGGTCAGTAGGGTGTTCTTGTGCCCTACAACCAAAGGCTCTGGTGATGACAGGGTATGCTCTTCTCTCCAAAAAGACTTTAACTGTTTTATTCATTATTTTTTCTTTTTCATATAAAGCCTGAGAATTACGTTCAATGTCTTTCTCTTAGGTAGTTTCCCAGAGACAAAATAGAAATTTAGATTTTTAGAAAACTCTGATTAGTCTGCATTTGTCACCTCTTCTCATCTAACTACTCTGCTATCCAGACGTCAAAGCATTTTATAACACTGTGATAAGCTCATTCTCTTAGCAGTCACTATAATCCAAACCAGCCCTTATAAAGTTTATACTCTGTAGAGGAACCTACTAAACAGTCCATGGCTGCTGTCTGAAAATGCAATAGGCTCCGACTCAAGGCTTTTGCTTAATTCTGGCATATGTTGCAAAATAAAGCAAAATGCTGAAGCCATCCCAAATAACGCTGCTATGAAATGCTATATCAATTTTAAAATTATGATAGGTTTGCTTATAAAAAATATAAAACCAGTCAAATCCTCACTTGCCAAATTAATAGGAAGCCCATACATAGTCCAAGGAGCATAAAGAGTGGTAAGTCTGGCTGCTAAGCCCCAGCCCTGCCTTGGGTTCCGCAGTCACAGAGATGCTGCTGATGTGCACTGGATCCAGGTCCCTGAACAGACACCTGGATTTTCTCCCAAGCCAACGTCAGCCTAGTGTTCTTTACAACTCTTCAGACTGGTGCTTCTAACAGATAACTCTTTCAGATCAATCCCTAAAAATGCCTGCTGCCTCAGGAGTGTCAGAATTGAGATGTCCCTTTGCAAACTTAAAGCCACCATGCCCTTTCCTTCACTGAGGTGTCGCACCACAAGGCTTCAGGTGGCTATTCTTCTACTCTTGAAATATAAAAGGGGTTGTTACTTACTTTTTATTTAAAGAAACACTGTTAGGGGATAACCTGCTTAACTTATGGGGTGGCAGTTCTGATCACCTCAGGGAGCCCTGTAATTTAATATTCCTCTCCCACCAGTGTGCATGCGTGTGTGCAAGGGGGCGCTCGCGCGCGCGCGCACACACACACACACACACACACAGAGTCAGAAAGGGGAGAATTATCTCCTCAAAGGTTACTTACCATCCTAAGGACAACAAGGTGACTTTCTGGTCCCACACACAAAGGGAGGGGGGAATGTACAGGGTAAATCTTCATTGAGGTATCTTGCATCGTAACAAATGGATTGAGACTTTGACAAATAAAAATGAAATTGCACTCTAAAATACTCAAAGTGTGTGCACTTTTATCAGAAATCTGCTCTTGTACCTTAGTACAGACTACAGGAGACAGTCAATAATGTTCTTTTTCTTATAAACAAATTGGAAGCTTATTCAACTCTCTAAATGAAATAGCTTCCATATCAAAGGAAGATTTAAAATGTCTGTTTACTTCTTTATTGGGAATAGTTAAGTGTTGCTTAAGAAATGCTAATTCAAGAACACAGTCACTTATAAAGGGCAATCTCAGGTTACACAGTCTGTGGTCAGTTGGTGCTGGGGGAGTTAAGATAGGAGTCTAGTGCCAATCCCGCACAGAGTACGAGAACTATACATTGGGCACTTACTAGGTGCCAGGCATTGTGCTAAGTTCTTCCTATACTCTATCACTTTATCTTCATATCAACTATACTGATAAGGGCTATTAGTATTTTAAGTTTATAGATAAGGAAAGTAAATATTCAGAAGGTAATAACTTGCCTGGAATTACACGGTGGAGGCTGTTTCCCGTCTTGGTGACATCATCACTGTCCATTCAGTTGAGCAAGCCACAAATCTGGTTCTGTTTCCTTCTGCTCCACCTCCTGCATTTAATCAGTCACTAAGTCCTGCCAACCACTAAAATGTTTCTAGAAATCATCCTTGTCTTTTCATTTCCTATCACTACCAAGCTCAAATTTTCATCATCTTTTGTCCTCAGAATAACAATAATCTAATAATCTCCTAACTGGTTTTCCTATTTCTTGTGTCCCCCACTCTTATTCCTAAGCCACCCTGACATCACTTCTGTCTTCCTTTTTCTTTTCTTTCCTTTCTTTCCTCCTTCTATGGAGCCTCCGTGAATTTGCTTCATTGTCATTCCTGTCCAAAGTTAATTATTTTCTCATTTCTGTACCAGTAGAACCTGTGCTCCATTAATGTAAAACTCATGCCATTGAAACAAAATTAGCTAGATATTTCTGTTGTTCCTACTACCAGACGATCAACTTCTTGTAGACAAGACTGTCTTATACGTCCATTTATGTATTCATTCGTTCATCCATTTATCCAGCATTTATTGATTACCTATCTTATGCCAGTAACTTTATTTTTGAATAATGATATTAACAATAATAACTAGCTTTTATTGATAATATAATTTACAATTCTATGAGGTGGCTATTGTTATCTTTATTTACATTGAGGAAACTGAGAGTAGAGAGGAAGACACTGCTCTTAAGGAAATATTTGGTTGTATGACTGTGACTATGTAAAGGTTCAACAAGTGCGTGTGAATTTAGTTGAACTTCAAGTCAAAGAGCAGGCAAGCACTTAAGAGAACCTGTCTTATCCAAGAGCCTAAGGACAGTAGGAGCAGCATAGCAGCGGTTGAAGAACTTGGACCTTCAAGTCAGGCAGATATACAAACTGCAATCCCTGCTCTGTCACTAGTGAACTACATGACCTCCAATAAATTGTTTATCCCTTCAAACCTCAATTTCAAATCTGTAAAATAGAGATATTTTGAGTACCACTTCAAAGGGCTAGCATATTGGTTAAATGTAAAAAGGCATGGAAAGTACTTAGTAAGCTATTTGGTACAAAGTAAACCCACGATAAGTATCAGCTATTATTATAATGACTGTTCAGTAACGTAATATAATATGGGGTCAATAATAAGCTATTCAATGCAGAACTATACATTTTTAGTAAGAATTTTCAATGTAATTATTTTCATTCTAAATATTTGTTTTTGTTATTGTTATTTTTGTGGAGAGCCAATAGGAAGCATAGCATGGGAGTAGCCAGTATACCTATGGGAATGTTGGCTAATGAGTTCCTCCAGGTTTTACTATAATAGTATTCAAATGAATAATGTTCAATAGTATTCAATATGAATCTGAAGGAAAAATAATACTAACTTCTTCAATCATAAATATCATTTATATGAAATAGGGCTATTTTAAATGCTTTATATTTTTTTCTTTCTTTATAGAATTGTTATACCAGTAAGAATAAATAAAAATAAAAGTAATTACCAAGTTAAGAAAATAGGTTAAATGTCATAGAAAACTATTTAAATCCTAACTTGGCCATCTCAACTGTGGTTGAAATAAAGAGCATAAATGATTTAAAACAACCCTAGGGACTGTTCTCTTGCGGAAGAGAAAAGAATTTCACACATCTCAGAATACAAAGAAGGAATTTCTGGAACTCAGAGAAGACACTTGGCTAGATAAATTAACCAGCATACTCTAGGCCTGAGATGTCAATTGACCCAACCTGCGGCTTTCATTGAGATGTTAGGAGCAAAGTGGCCCACTGCCCAGAAGTGGCTATCCTCTGTGGTGGGTAAGTGAGCACATGGCCCTTCTTTTTCTCTTCCCATCAGGTATGCTCCACTCCATACTAGTGGTCCCTCTCCCAGTGAGTAGATAAGGCCTGCTTCTTGACACTCATTCCACAGGCAAGGCAGATTTTTGGGGACAAAATGTCAAATGTACCAAAAGAAAATTATAGAAGTCTAAGCAGCCATGAGAGAGTGGGGACTGTTGGGAGGTGGTAGTGTGGGCTTTGCTTGGGCCAGTGCAAGCATTACTCAATCTTCTCTTTCTATAAACATCCTAAGGATGGAAGCATTAGATTGTGGGCCACACCAGTAGTCTCCAAGTAAATATATTGGGACTTTTGTGGTTTATAGTCTAGGACTTTATTTTGCTGTATCATCTGTGTATTTTTTAATGTTGTATTTCTTTTGGTTAATCTTCCTTCCTCTTGGGATGAAAAACGTCCTACAATAACAAACATTGTCTGTGGTAAGTCCCTAAAACTCCAGTGCAATAGATTGCAAAGCTTGCTGTCCATTCTAAATACACTTGCATCGTTTCTCTCTTAAACTGGTTGTGTTCATGTCTCCAACTTTATATTCCATGTGTCATTTTATTTGGTCACCGATCATAGATCCCTCCTTTTAAGAGCTGTTTTGCCATGTACAGCAAATGTGTCCTTCAAATGAAATTCACAAGCCTGTTTGACTTATAGAAATTATTGACATCCCAATAATATGAAAACTGTGCCATTTTTTCCTTGCTACTTTCATTATATACAATTCTGTATAAAATTTTTAAATGTAGTTTTAATTGTGAAGGATTTTGAATTTAAAGAAAACCATAGATAAAATATAGCTATTTGAATGCTGTGTGTCATCTTGGGTATACTAGTCAGAATTTATTACAGGTATTTTTTACTTAATAGGGATTCACTGACGACAAGGCTGAACCCAATAAATTAATTAACTTATTCTTTGACTTACTAGAGGGCACATGTTCTACGTAAAGAAGGGAACTTCTACTTGGCTCCGACCAAATACTGTCATGTAGGAATGAAGATCTGTGCTTTTTCAAGAGAAGCCAGATTTGGATTTTTAGTACAATCCCCCAATATTCAATGTGATCAACTCTCTTCTTTTCCTCTTTATTTACTTTATAAGGCAAAATTTATCTGACTGAGTAACCTCCCTACAGGTTACCATTTTACTTCTTTTGGCCTAGAACATCTACTGATTGGGAGCTTCAGTCCACCCATTTTCCTCTCTGCTCCTTCAGTAGGAATGTCTAGCTCCACTTACGATATTCACATCTACACTATATTTCAGGTTAAACAGGCCTTGTTTGAAAGTTTCTAAATAGGGCATCCATTACTAGTTATAAAAACTGACCAAGAGATTGGAAGCAGAGTGAGTGTATACAGGTTTAATTACCTAATTTGCTGACATATTCATTTAAACCATTTTTTATTCCTAAAAATATAATGCATTAAGCACCTACTTTGTGCCAGACACTAGTTTAAGCATATCATCTGCATTATCATGATGTTAGTCATCACAATCAAGTAGCAGTAGCATCATTATTCTAATTTTAAAGGAAATTAGATAGAGGCTCAGAAAATTTATGTGATTTGGCCAAGGTCACATGGCTAATAAATTACTGAGCCAAGATTTGTATGTAAGTCTGTCTGGCTTCAAATCTTGTGCTCCATCTACTGTGCTCATATTCTTTGCTGGGCAAAAGTTAGCAGCTTCATCACTTTGATTTTTATCTCAAGCAAATATATTACCCTAGACTATACAGTTTTTATTGGATGACAAATCTGTAAGTTAATAAATTCAAAAGATAAAGGAATCAAGTGATAGAAAAGTATCATGATGCCTACTTAACAATGTCAAGGTAGATTAATGGTTCTGGGAAACGTAGTCTGATTAGGAAAAACTTCAGCCTGTTGTCTATACACCAGGACAACTACGTAATATTGGTAACTGCTTTGGGTCAGGTTCCTGAGAAGCAGAGTATGAGATGGGGATCTTACACAAGTGATTTTTGAGGAACTGCCCATGAAAAACCTGTAAGGGTGTGAGAGGAGCAAGGTAAGTTAGAGGAGAACCTTGGCAAAGATGGGCATTTAGGAGAAGTTTAGCCTTTGGATAGTGTAGGGAATTCTGGAGCTTGGATAGCAACACAGAAGCTGTCTTGCCTAGAAGCAAGAGGGCTGGGCTGTTACACCCCTGCCTCATCAACCTGTGGCTCCAGCCTTCCAGGCATCTCCTCAGAGAGTAGGCTGCTTCCCTTCAAACAAGGGCAGGCCTCCAGAGAAAGATGCAAATACCTACACAGACAGATAGGTAAACCTGCAAGAGGGTGGAGGGAAGTGGGGAGAGGCGGTGGGGAATTGGGGTTACCAGTGACCGTATCCGCTACAGCTATCATGTGACAAAGATTCAGAAAAATTATTATCTTTACTTATAGTATTTTTATTTTGTGTCATGTTTCCTTATGGTTGACACTATTACAGATATCTCATAGTTCCCACCTCTTTGCCCACCTCCACCCAGCCCCTACCACCCCTCCCCTGGCCTTCTCCACACTGCTGTCTGTGTCCATGGGCTTTGCATATATGTTCTTTGGTTAATCTCTTCACCTTCTTTTATCCAGCCCCTCCCAAGCCCCTCCCCTCTGACATCTGTTGATCTGTTCCACATATTTATGCCTCTGGTTCTATTTTGTTGGTCAGTTTGTTTTCTTCATTAGATTCCACATATAAGTGAGATCATATGGTATTTTTCTTTCTTTGATTGGCTTATTTCACTTAGTATAATAATCTCCAGGTCCATCCATGCTGTTGTAAAGGATAAGAGTTCCTTCTTTTTAATAGATGCATAGTATTCCATGATGTACATGTACCACAGCTTTTTTATCCACTCATCTAATGATGGGTAGTTGGGCTGTCATCATTAGATTTTTCTAAAGAAACCATTAGTCAAAATTATTCTTAGTGTTTTTGAAATAAAACTCTATGCTTCCAATTGAGTATAAAAACATACCAGGAAAAATCAAAAATTAAGCCCTGGCCAGTGTTGCTCAGTGGTTAGAGTGTAGGCCAGGACACCGAGGGGTCAGGAGGCAACCAATTGATGTGTCTCTCTCACATTGATATATTTTCTCTCTCTCCCCTTCCCTCCCTCCATTCCACTCTCTCTAAAAATCAATGGAAAAAATATCCTCAGGTGAGTATTAACAAAAATAAAAAAACAAACCTATTAAGGAAGCACACAATGAAATCCCACACTGAGGAACCCTGGGGAAGATGCTCATCCTCTCTCAGGGCCACCTCACCCTGCAGCTTCCGCCCACTCCCACCCCTCCTGTCTTGAGGAGGAATGTCACATCCCACAGTGTAACTGACTCCTGTGCTGAGGAGTCTTGTCTTAATTTCTATTAGGAAGTGGGGAGCCAATTAAATCCTTTGACTGAAAGTGCTTCACTCATATCCAATTGAAACACACAACATGAGGAGACACCATATCTTCTATCTAGAATACTTTAAAATGTTGGTTAGAAGTAATAATGATAATTATTACTACTACTAAATGTTAATTCACTAAGCGCCATTCAAAATCCTTATAAAATACATATTATCTGTCTATATCTCTATTTTCCAGTTGTGGAAATTGAGGCAAGAAGGCATTAAGTCTTCTAGCCACACAGCTAATAAGTGATAGAGTCAAACAGAGACAATCTGGTACCAGAAACCGCATGCACTTCTCTGCTACTTATCAATCCAAAGCCCTTACGAGGGCAGGTATAATATTATCTCTAAGGCAAATCATGATGTATAATACCAATAAAAGCTATTGTTTTGGCTAAAGAGTAAGAAAGTCAACAGATGATTTTAAACATATAGATACCAATTTGCAAACAGTGTAAGCTACTGCCCTTGGAATTAACTGTCCACTGGAGAAAGAAAAAACAAGAAAAACAAGTAAAAGCATAAGAGCACTGACTTCTGCAATATTTTAGGTATAGTTGCCTTTGCTTTCTTTTCTTCTTCACCCAAGTATTTATTAAATGTTTATTAGAAGCATTTATGAGATTAATTGCAAGGCTACTTTAGATGGTGTTACTTTGAAGACAAAAGTTAAGGATATACCTGAGAATAATTTATCTTTCTCATCTTCACTTGTTATAGTAGGTTTTTTGTCTCTGTGTGCCTTGTTTTATAGGATGTACTTTTTAGAATGTTAGACTACCACCATCTATAAAAAGGTCATTCCGCCAGCAACAACTTTAGTGAGTCTGGATGAAATAGCAGCTGGATTTAATAAGTCCGTAAATAAGACAGGAAACAAATATACATGGAGTCACTTCTAACACTTTATGGCCCAATAAAACTGTCTTTCCAGGGAGTAAGATACTTGAATATTCAATAGGATTCTGGGTGTGCAAGCTAATATAATGCAAGGTATTTTAGCTTTTGAAATGAACAGAACTAGCATTCTTTTTTTTTTTAAATTTTATTATTGTTTAAAATATTACAGATGTCCCTTTTTCTCCCCAATGACCCATTCCACCCTGTTCCTTCCCCCTCCCCAGTCCCTCTCCCCACCATTGTCCGTGTCCTTGGGTTGTGCATATATGCACATAAATTCTTTGGTTACTCTCTCCCCCTCCACCCACCAGCCTTCCTCCTTCCCTCTGACATTCATCAGTCTCATCTATGCTTCCATGTCATTGGATCTATTCTGTTCATCAGTTTATTAAGTTCTTTAGATTCCACGTATAAATGAGATCATGTGATATTTGTCTTCCTCTGCCTGGCTTATTTCACTTAGCATAATTTTCTCCAGGACCTTCCATACTGTCCCAAAGGGTACGAGATTCTTCTTCTTTACAGCTGTGTAGTGTTCCATGGTGTGAATGTCCCACAGCTTTTTTATCCACTCATCTACTGATGGGCACTTGGGCTGTTTCCAGATCTTAGCTATTGTAAACTGTGCTGCTATGAACATAGGGGTACATATATCCTTTCTGATGAATGTTTCAGGATTCTTAGGATACATTCCTAGGAGTGGAATCACTGGATCAAACAGCAACTCCATTTCTAATTTTTTGAGGACCCTCCATACTGTTTTCCATAGTGGCTGCCCCAGTCTGCATTCCCACATCAGTGTACTAGGGTTCCCCTTTCTCCACACCCTCGCCAGCACATGTCGTTTGTTGATTTGTTGATGCAGCCATTCTGACAGGTGTGAAGTGACACCTCATTGTGGTTTTAATTTGCATCTCTCTGATGATTAGCGACGTTGAGCATTTTCTCATGTGTCTCTTGGCCATCTGTATGTCCTCTTTGGAGAAGTGTCTATTTAAGTCCTCTGCCCATTTCTTAATTGGGTTGTTTGTCTTTCTCTTGCTGAGTGCTATGAGTTCTTTGTACACTTTGGAAATTAGCCCCTTATCAGATTCATCCTTGGCAAATATGTTTTCCCAGACAGTGGGGGTTCTTTGTATTTTGAGGCTGTTTTCTTTTGCTGTACAGAAGCTTTTTAGTTTGATATAGTCCCATATGTTTATTTTTTCCTTTGTTTCTCTTGCCCTAGGAGATGGATCAGTGAAAATTCCAGTACGTGGGATGTCTGTGACTTTACTGCCTGTTTTCTTCCAGAATTTTTATGGTTTCTTGACTTACATTTAAGCCTTTTATCCATTTTGAGTTTATTTTTGTGTATGGTGAAAGTTGGTGGTCTAGTTTCATTTTTTTGCATGTATCTGTCCAATTTTCCCAGCACCACTTGTTGAAGAGACAGTCTTTACTCCATTGGATACTCTTGCCTCCTTTGTCAAATATTAACTGACCATAATGGCGTGGGTCTATTTCTGGGGTCTCTGTTCTGTTCCAGAACTAGCATTCTTGACTTCACCACCAATCACCTACCTCACCTTAGACAAATTACTAAACAGTCAACCTCATTTTCTTCAACAGAAAAATGGAGTGAATGAAAATATACCTTTAGTTTTTTAGGGAAAACTAAAAAGATATGAAACATTTATGACAAAATGGCCTTCACATTGCAGGTGTTCAATAATTTTTAGTATCCTTCCTCTTTTTGTTGATCTCCCTCTCCACCTCATTATCAACTGTTTCAATGAAAACAAAACTACTTATAGACTTTTAGGTGTAAGCTATGTATAATTGGATAACATCTTTCAGGCAAGACTTTAAAAAATAGATTAATCATAGTGTTAGTTTCAACAGGCTCCTTGGAAAAACTAAATTGACCTTACATGACCTTCTGCGGGTCTCTCTTTCTGTAAAAATTACTAAGGTTTGTATATGAAACATAAAATAAACACTTGTCCTATTCAAGAGTTATAGATTTTTTGAATTTAGACATTCAAGAAGAAAGAGATGAATGTTTATTCAAACAATAAAAAACTTGTTAGTGCTTACTGTGTGCCAAGTCAAGAGGTCCCTGAACTTGTGGAGTTTATATTCTAGTGGGTAAGGTACACAATGTTCAGTTTTACTTGGCTATTTTGCATAAGAAATGACTGATAAAGGCTGGGTGGTGAAAGAAGATATATCCAGGAAGATTTCATTCAGCAGACACTTAACCATGGGAAGGAGTCAGCTATATGGAGGGCAGGAAGAAAAATCATAAACAGGATAAAGCAAGTATAAAGATATTAGGAGGGAGCAATCTTGGCCTATTTGAGGAACACCAAGAAGGTCAGTGAAGGTCAGTCAAGAAGAGAAAGGAGAAAAATGGTAAGATATGAAGTCAGCAAGGCAAGCAGAAACAGATTGTGTAGTGTTTTTAGACCATGGTAAGTAGTTTTTTTTATTTTATGTACGATAGGAAGCCACTGGCATATTTTGAGCAGTAAAGTGACAGATCTCATTTATAAATTTAAAAGGTAACTCTGGCTGCTATGTGGAAAGTAGAGGTCAGTGGGCAAAAATGGAGGCAGGGAGGTCCCTTAGAAGGCTGCTGCTATATTAAAGAATAAATGGGACAGTGGTTTAGATTAAGGTGGTAGCAATGAAAATGAGAAGTGGTAGAGGTCGTGGGGCATGATTACGGATTGAAGTGAGGAGTCGGGGAACTCAAGAAACCGATTGTGATCTATCCGAGTTCAGAGTGCAATTCTCTTACTCTCTCAAGTGGTTGCTAAGTGTTAGACTTTTGTGTTTCATCAGCTTTCTCTGAAGGAATCCACTAGGAACTTTGATATTTTTGACACTCTTTTAAGGCTCAGCACATGTCTCTGTTCTTTCATGAATAGTAGTTACACAATAAGTAAACCACTTGAGGGGATCAGTCATTTGAGTAATGGGACTGGGGTCAGCGCAGCGTTGGTGGGGGTAATTATATGATTTCAAAGTTCAACTGACCTAGGGGGTTTGATCATGACCCATATTGCTGTCTAGACTTTAACTCCCACATTTGGCAGGCACCCTGAGAAATGGCAGGAGGCAGCTAGGGCAGTAGCATTAGGAGTTTTCAAGGTGCAATTGAGGGGAACAGAAAGCTGTATGCATGGTTTTTTCCCCTGCTTGGATTCGCCTTAGAAAATTAGTGTGGATGAGCTCTTCTGGGGATGGCGACTTCAGGCTTTCACAGTGGCCCAGCGTTTGATGTACCACCAGAGGTTGTCCTACAACACAGCCTCTAACTCCTAAAATTGGGACTTAAGCAAATGGTTGGATGTTGTTGCCATTACTGAGATGCAAAAAATTGGGGGAAAGAAAGCTTGAGGAGGTCTGAAGAACTTACTTTTTTACTTGGTAAAGTGGGAGTGATTATTAGACATTCAAGAAGAGATGTGCCCAGCTGAGCGTGGCTCGGCGGTTGAGCATCGACCTAGGATCCAAGCGATCGGGGTTCGATTCCCGGTCGGGGCACATGCCTGGGTTGTGGGCTTGATCAATGACTCTCATCATTGATGTTTCTATCTCTCTCTCCCTCTCCTTTCCTCTCTCTGAAATCAATAAAGATATATTTTTTTAAAAAAGAGGAAAAATAAAGATGTTGTGAAATAGTCAATCAGATGCATGACTCTTGAGTTTGAGGGAATTAGTCAAGGATGAAGATACAAATTGTTGGTCAGCAGCATGTAGATGGTTTTTAACTCCTTGGGCCTGGACAATTCATCTAGGACAGGAATACAGGTCCCCTCCTCACCCCTGCTTCTGCTCTTTGAAAGTAGAGCTTTGCTGTAAAACCTTTCCTAAGCCAAGACAACGTAAAGTGAAGCAGCAATTCCCATGAATGCATAAGGAAAAATTTCTGAGTGTTCCCAGACCTAAAATTCAATGCACACACAATGTATTAATTTTGTTCACCATAATCGAAATGCTTAATTACATCAGTTTTACACTAAGCGTAACACTCTTACAAATTCTCTTAGGTCTTTCTGATACCTTAGGACACATCTTGTCAACAGATGCACAAAATAAGTCGTGATAAAGCACAGATGCTCACAGACACAGCTCAAAGCTCTGCGGCGTGATGCTGAGATGTGAGTGCGGTTCCCAGGGAAGGAGCCTGGCTGTGCCGCTCTCACTGCCCCGGCGAGTTCTGCCTCTACGAATGCTTGCTGCAGAACACACCTTGACTGCTATTTTTGTCTTGGACCTTTTTTCATAAAAGTGAAAATCCTCTTTGGATTTCTTTCGGTTAAAGAAAACAGGTACTGTTGTAGGTCTTTCGTAAAAGCAAAGTGGGAAAGCGAACTTTGGAAAAGCAGAGGATAGGCCTATAGCTAGAGCCAGGATGAGAGGAAGGTCAGAGACTGAGCACACGGCGCTCTAATATTTATCAACTGCAGGAGGAAGAGCCACCAGGAAAGTGTGAGGAGTATTTGTTGAACAATCGACATAGAAGAACCAGGCAAAACTGAAAGGCTATCAGTTATAATTCAGAGATAAATCAATTGATAAAAAACTCTGAATACACTCTCATCAGAATGCCAAGAAAATGGCAGCTCATCAGTCTCGAAGGTTAATATTGTGATAGGTAGAACTAGTGCTGACCTTTTAAAGATTTTGCCAGTTTGAATGATAAAAACTACATGAACAGTAAATTGTGATGAGTATTATTTTATTTGAAAAGTTCAGGAGAAAACCTGGAATTCTGAAAAGAACTGGTAAAGGAAATGGGAGAAGTGTGAGAGAGGTGCTTTTACAGACTTTGCCTCAGATATTTCCTGTCTCATCCACACAAATTTTCTTTTTTTCACCTTTTAATTTTTTTATGACTCAAAAAACTTCATTTTCTACTTTAGCTTTTTGACTCTCTGCTTGTGCCTTCAACACTTTCACGATTTTCTGCTCCTCAATAAGGAAGGCACGCTCGAGCCTGTCAGGGACACATCTAGCGCACGTGCATCCACCACGGGCCCTCCTGACATGTTTTTTCATTTTCAACAATGTCATTAGAACTTTAGGCCTCACAGCAGAGCTCCGCAAAGCTGCCTGGGCTTACTGCACGTGCAGATTTTGGTGCTTTCCCAACCTTCTTGGTAGAAAGGTGAACAATTCTATTACCAGAGGTTCGGACAACCTAGTTTTGTTAGAGGCTTTGTTATAGGACAGCTTCCAATGGTACATCAAACGCTGGGCCACTGTGAAAGCCTGAAGTCGCCGTCCCCAAAAGAGCTCATCCACACTAATTTTCTAAGGAGAATCCAAGCAGGGGAAAAGACCATACATACAGCTTTCTGTTCCCCTCAATTGCATATGGAAAACTCCTAATGCCACTGCCCTAGCTGCCTCCTACCACTTCTCAGGGTGCCTGCCTTCATTCTGGCTCAGGTTCCAAGCCAAAATGTGGAAGTTAAGTCTAGACAGCAATATGGATCATGATCAAACCCCCTAGGTCAGTAGAACTTTGAAATCATATAATTACCCCCACCAACGTTGCGCTGACCCCAGTCCCATTACTCAAATGACTGATCCCCTCAAGTGGTTTACTTATTGTGTAACTACTATTCATGAAAGAACAGAGACGTGTGCTGAGCCTTAAAAGAGAGTCAGGAATATCAAAGTTCCCAGTGGATTCCTTCAGAGAAAGCTGATGAAACACAAAGGTCTAACACTTAGCAACCACTTGAAAGAGGAAGAGAATTGCACCCTGAACTCTGATAAGTATAATTAAGAAAATTTTAGATTGAACTAGACAACAAAGCACAAGCTTTGGAGTCAGTCGAATGTTGGTCCAGTTTCTAGCACCACACTTATTGGTAGTTTGACCTTATGCAAACTACGTGACCTTCATAAACCGCAATTTCTTGTCCTGAAATGGCATTAAGATAGCATTTGCCTAAGAGGTGGCTGTGAGAAGCAGATGACATAATGTTACTTAGTCTCTTCCAGGCATTTCTCTTCTCTGACTCTAGCAGCAAATCTGAGTAAATCCCCAACTTTCTTGCTCTCTTGTCTGCCCTCCCCATAACACCTAGAAAACACAGCTACTTTGCTAAACAATTGCATTCCTATGCGATCCAAAATCATTTTCCAAATCTTTTCACTCCTTTCTCCCTCCTACTGAGCCTGTTCTGGTCAAGTCAGTGCCATGTGATACCCCGTCTCCCGGCTCAGCCCGCTCCATACTCTCACCTGCGCTGCTCCGCAGCGGCCACGGTGTCCTGTGCTCTCCCTCCTTGCCCTTGGACACTCAGTCACTATTCATCTTCAAAACGCAGTTCAGCGAAATGCAATGTGGTGATCTGACTTGAGTCCTAGAGCAAAAGGGACACTGATGGACAGGCTGGAGAAATGTCAGCACAGCTAGGGTAGTTTTGGTTTTCACAAATGCACCCTAATGTAAGATGTTAACATTAGGGGAAACTGGGGAAGGGTATATGGAACTCTTCGAATTATCTTTTTAGCTTTTTGGTAAAACTAAAATTATTCCAAAATAAAAAGGTTATTTAAAAAAAATTGACATTTCTTGAAGACTTCCTTGCTTATAACATCTTCTTTGTCACTCCCTGCCCCCCCCCACTCCTTTGCTAACAGTGTGACTTTGTGTATACGGCTTAACTATCCTGCGCTTTAGTTTCTTCATCTGTAAAATGATGGGAATGAGCATAAACCTCAAGTAAGAGAAGGCCCAGCAGAGCTATTAGGCGTGTGTTTGTGAGGGTGTGTGCTTGTGAAGGTGGAGTGTGTGGGGGGGTCAGGGAAGTACATGGAGGAGATTCACACCCAAGCTATCCAGCTCAAAAGTCTCAGCTCGTAACCATTAAGCTGTGCTGCTCGTGGAAACACTATGGGATATTTTGTTGCAAACATTTATATAGTACACATAGAGAAAAACTAGTTTCAAACAGCAGGGGCTATCTCTGAACTATCAGAAATAATTTTTATTTTTCTTCATTTTACAAATGTTCCACAAAAAATATATATATTACTGTATTGAGGAATAAATAATTATGCACACAAGATTCAGTAGTGGTGACCTCTGGAGACAGTGATAGAAATGAGACTCAGGTAAGGCTTAAAGGAGACCCTCATTTAGTTCTTAAAATCAAAAGCAAAAACCATGTAATACTAAAAGGCATTACTTCTGACACATAGACGGCAAAATTTAGGGGACGTTTAAGCAAAAACTGGGTGGTTTGTTTTTTTTTGTGCCACCCCCTCCCTATTCAATTTTTTTTTAATAAAGTAAAAATATATTAGTCCATCCATGTGACTATTCACATAATGAATGATTTTAGTACCTGTTTGGAAATATTAAATTATTTCAAAGAAATGTTTCACAGTGCCTGTGCTGTTTTATCTGCCTGCAAGGTCATTTGGTTCCTCCATTCATGTTCCAGCAAAACAGGGTGGCTTTCTATGCAGGAATGTGTCCTTATTGAGCTTCCCAATTGTTAAAGCACATGGTCCATAATAAACCGGAAACAGGAAATAACTGCATTTTCAATATATCTTTGGGAGTAAAATCTTATATTCATAGTTGCTCAAAAACTTTATTGAAGAAAATACTGTCTATGGAAGTGGCCTAGATACTCAGTGATCTACCCTAGAACTAAACCTGCCTATACTGATTCAAGGAGAAGTGTTTTTACTCATTTGCCTTTTAGCGTGAAGCAATTAGCTATATCAAGGGATAATATAAAAAGCAACTCATCACTGTAAATATTGCCAGGATGTGTTTGAGGGTATTGATCATTGTAATCTGCATACAATCCTAGAGAACTTTTACTCTGCCCTTAGTATCAGGATATTTCCAGGACATTATTTTGCTTTTCCCTTATAAACACTATGAATTATATACTTGGTAGTGTATTCTTTTCTTGTTTGGCTACTAAAAAATTATTGAAGTCAATTTTGTGGCCTAAAAAAAATTAGAAGACTATCTGCATGGCATTAAGATTAGCAAACTTTTCTTAAACAGGGCACAAAAAGCTCAGTGACTTAAAAGATAAGATTGATAAATTGGACCTCATTAAAATTAAACTTCTTGTTCATCAAAAGATGCCATTAAGAGAATGGAAAGACAAGCCATAAATTGAGAGGAAATATTTCTAGTAGATACATCTAACAAGCAATCCAATTTACATATGGACAAGAAACTCAAGAAGACATTTCATAAAGAAATATGTCAAACTGGACACTTATCATGCGAAAACATGCTCAACATCATTAGTCATCAGAGAAATGCAAATTTAAAAAATAAGATTCTATGATCCACCCATCAAAGTGGCAAATATCAAGGTAACTGAAAACACAAAATTTTGGTTAGGATATGGAGTAATGAAAACTGTTTTCTATTGCTAGTTAGAATATAAATCTGTATAACAACTTGGGGAAAATACTTGGCAAGACCTGCTAAAGCTAAAATATGATGCAATAATCCACTCCTAGGAATATACTCAACAAAAACAAATGGTTTTATCCACCAACAGCCATGTACAAAAATATTTGTAACAATTTTATTTGTAGTAGCCCTAAACATTAATCAAATGTTTGACAATAGTAGAATGTGTAAATATATTGTAATATATTCATATAATAAAATACTACACAATAATAAAAGAAAAATCCAAATGTCTACTAAAAAAATGCCGATGAATATCACATAGTGTTGAATAAAAGCAATCATACACAAAATCATATAATGCTGTTTATATGAAGTTCAAAACCAAGCAAAACTACTTCATGATAAAGTCAGAATAGTGGTTACTTTTGGGGAAAGAATGAGGGAGCCATGGAGAATGATGGAAATGTTCTATAATTTGATCAGGGTGGTTAGACATATATACGTACATACATATGAGGACATTCATTGAGCTGTACATTTAAGATGTGTGTACTTTATAAGTAATGCTCCTCTATTTAAAAAAAGAAACAATTTATGGCTTTCTTTTGAGAAATTTGTATGTCAGTGTAGCATGTATTTGGTATAATGACCTAAAACTGTAGCTTTATTAGACACTTTTATTCTAATTTTTCCCTTTATCTTTTCTCTTATTTATTTAGAATTATTTTATCTTGTTATTATTTGCATTTTTCTGAGCCACCTGAAATTCTATTTAGGACATAGCTTATAAGTAAATACATAAATATATAAGTACTCATTTTTAAAAATTGTTTATTTATTATTTATTTATTTATTTATTTATTTATTTATTTATTTATTTTTTATATTGATTGATTTTTAAAGAAAGAGGGAGGGAGAGAGAGAGACACAGAGAAAGAAACATCAATTTTTTGTTCCACTTATTTATGCATTCATTGGTTGATTCTTGTTAATGCCCGGTAGGAGATTGAGCCTGCAGCCTTAGTGTATGGGAATGATACTCTAATGAACTGAGCTACCTGGCCAGGACCATAACTATATAAATAAAAGTCCAGGTGTTTCTAAATTGAACATCAGAAGACTTAATATCAGATTTTCATTCTGACTCTACTAACTAAGAATGCAAATACTGTAGTACAACTAGCAGAGAAATTACTTAAGATATTATCTACTTTACATGATTTTTGAAGGAATCAAATAAAATAGCATAACAAAATTTATTTTCAAATTTAAAGTGATATATAAATTACATTGAAAATCAGCCAATATTAACCTAGAAACATGATCTCTGACAGTAAACAAGAAAACCAACAAACCACCACCAACAAAAACAGTCTTACAAAGCAACAATTAGTTTTAAGTCTATAATTTCTGTCCTTTCTGAGACTGTTTAGAATTGCTTTAAAAAACACTTGGCAATCTTGTTTAAATTCTGTCCAAGTGACCACCAACATGAGTGTAGACGATTGAGAAATTCCTAGTGCTCCCAGCATCTACGTCTGTGAAGCTATCAGGGGACAGGACTGATTTGCCAATATAAAAATTATTCCAATCATGCAAAAAGATTTATTAAATCAGGACATAAATATACAACATACTAAAAATCAAGTTAATTTTTAAAGTAAATTTAGTAACATAAAATCCATTTTAACCACTGTTTAGAGAGGAACATAAAAGAGGGTGTGAAATGAATATAATAGCTGTTTTCACCTCTCATTGTTGTGCAGCTAAGCAGTTTGTGGAGAAATAATAGATGTTATGAGACCTTCCCAAAAGAATTTCCAGATATAAATATTCTGACTTTTATGTTTAAAGATGTCAGTTCTACTAGGTGATTTTCTCAAGTTACTTTCCAATTTAACATATTCCTCGACACATTTCAAATAGCTTCTGACCCCAACATTCCATTGAGATTATTCTCATCAAGATAACCTGTGATTTTCTTGTTGCCAAATTCAATATACAAATTCAATATACACTTTTTAGTCTTATCCCTTTGACCTATCAATATTTGACCTCGTGTCCTTGAAAAACTTTCTTTAACTTCTGTGACGCTACACTGTCCTGGTTTTCTTTCTGTCTCTAGCAGCTGCTTCTCAGTGTCCTTTGTGAATTCTACTTTTGTCCATTGTTTAAAATTTAGTGACACATAGGTTCTCTCCTGTGCCCCCTTTAATCTCTCTTCCTAAGCAATCTCATCTAATCATCTGGCTTCAAATATGATTCGATAGGGTGACTATCAAACTTCTAGCTTCAGTCAAGATTTCATTCCTGGACCCCAAAGTCATGTGACTACCTACTGGACACTTAGGTTTCCCTGTGGAGACTTAAAAATCAACAGGTCTTAAGTAGACTTTGTCATCTCTCCCTTCTTCCCCTCTCCCCCCCGATGCTCTCAAAGTAAGCACACTGTCACTCATCAACTTCTTCCAACATTCTCCACTTTCACACAATTAGCAAGTCCTGACAAATTTATGTGCTAACTAGCACTACAATCCACTTACTCTCTATCTCATTATTTTCAATTATAAAAATGCTTGCCTACAACCCATTCTACTTATAACAGCCAAATAGGATTATGCCTTTTTCTTGCTTACTATCTGCCCTGATTGCTGAAGATGTACTGTTAATGGTGATTTGCCATAATAGCTCATGAAGAGTTAGATTATTTTTAAGAAGACTTATTTTTAGTATAACAACTTTTATTTTTTACCTCTAAACACACTAAATAAATATACTATATGAAGTAATATTTAGACATTACAATTTCAGACAAAGACACATTTACCAATTTACTTGACACAGAAAGACAAATTTGATGTGGATGCAATTTTTGGATGAATCTAAACAAATTGTTTTGCTTTCAAAAGTTAAATGAGAGTGAGGAAGAGATATGTTCTTTTGTTTGCTGTCAGAATGCACTGTTTTCATGTTAGCCTTTACTTTAGCTTATGGCTGGTGTGTGTGTGTGTGAAATTTTTATTTTTAGTACAGTTTGAGTATGAGATAACCAATGCCCCTTCCCAAGACTTTATTCTTTACATTTTCCTCCATTACCAAAGTCCTTTCTTTAGCAAATACAACAAATCTTCAGGATATTGTGTTATATGTTATATGTACATGTTGTATTTACTATCATACTGTGATATTGTGATTTATAGCAAATATATATTTAGTCTTTGCCCAGGGTTCTTGGCTCAGAGCTTCTAAAGCCCTTGGAATTTCCTATAGCAACAGAGATAAAGATGTTTTTTGGTTATATGAATAAGGTGACTTTTGGAAAGCCCTTAGGTAACCTAGGGGTAGGGGGCTACTTGCCAGAACCAGCCACATGATTAGAAGGTTGGAATGTTCAGTCCCTGTCCCTCTCTCTAACTTTAAGAAGGGGAAGAGAAGCTGCAGATTCGGTTAAACTGCCAATGGCTAATAATTTAATCAGTCATGCCTATGTAATGAAGCATTCTTAAAAACCTAAAGGACAGGGTTCAGAGACCTTTCAGGTTGGTGAACATGTGGAGATTTGGGGGAAGAGCACATTCTGAGAGGGTTTGGAAGCTCTGAGCACTTTCTCCGTACCTTATCCTATGCTTCTCTTCCATCTGGCTGTTCCTAAGTTATATCTTTGTCAACATAAGAAAAATTCAAACCTGTAGAGCATTTTTATGGATTTGTTTGATCCTTACTGAGGACAATTGCTGGGAAGCAAAATCTCAATGAATTGAGACAATGCTCTGGAGAATGGCAGTTTTGCAGCTTATTTTATACATTACAACCAAAGGAGAAGCTGTAAGGAGGTTACATGCAATCCATTGGTGGTAGATTTAAGGGGGTAGGAGAAAGCAAAGTGGGAAATCTCTGAGATTGAATAAAAAGTAAAAAGAAGAGACACATACTTCTTTTACATTCATGGGTACAAGATAGCTAATAACGACCATTTAAGCACATAGAGATGGTATTCAGGGAACAAGATAGTAATGAGGAGTTCTGTGATCTCCTGCTCTGGTACCCAGTTGTGCCTTGAGGGGTCTGGCAAGGAAGATTACTCTGACATTTTTAAGGTATGTTATCTTAGATGCAAAAGACAATAAACAAGAAGATTTGAGGTAAAGATTGACCTTTGCTAAGGAAACTGCATTCCTAGGACGTGCCTACTCACCATGATACACTGTCAGTTAGGAATTTTTACGTTCACACCATCCTATGGGGTTACTTTTGGTCTCTGAGTTTGTAAGGCTACCACGGAGGCCTCCCCCGAGCTTGTCAGGTTCAGCATGTGGCCCCGTTTTCTCTATACCCTTTTATAGTAAACCAGTGATCTAGTAAGTAAAATGTTTCTTTGAGTTCTGTGAGCTGATCTAGCGAATTAATCAACCTAAGGAAAAAGTTATAAGAACCTCTGGCTTATAGCCAGTGGTATAGGAAACAACTTGAACTTGTGACTGGCACCTGAAACCCAAGGAGGGAGTCAGTCATTGTAAACGCCAACCTATAGCCAGTCAGTAAGAAGCTGAGGTGACAGCCTGGGTTTGTGAATGGTATCTGAAGTGAGAGGGGACACTCTTATGGAACTGAAGCTTTAACCTGTAAGATCTGATGCTCTTTCTAGGTAGGTAGTGTCGCAATTAAGTTGAATTGTAGGAAACCTTCCTGGTGTCAAAGCATTGCTTGTTAGTGTGGGGAAACCCCCCCACACATTGGAAATTAGGGTTCAGAATGTCCATTTTCATAAAAATTTTTTAGAGTTCAAGTGATATATATTTATCTATATGTGAAAATTGTTTATATATC
Organism: Miniopterus schreibersii; assembly: GCF_964146895.1. Taxonomy (NCBI): domain Eukaryota; kingdom Metazoa; phylum Chordata; class Mammalia; order Chiroptera; family Miniopteridae; genus Miniopterus; species Miniopterus schreibersii. The sequence continues at coordinate 113,683,843 of NC_138102.1, read as the reverse complement.
TTGTTTTGAGATGGAACACATAAGAACATGTCCCATTAAAAGTAATGAAATATTTCTTTTCATTTAATGGCTTTTCACTTAGCAGCAGGCTTTTCAAGAACAAATGCAAGTTGTTGAGAGTCCATCATATATTCCTTGCTTTCAGGATAAGCTCTAAATTTCTTAACATAATTTGAAACATATCCCCTGCCCCATCTGAGACCAATCCCCGTTTCAAACTTAGCTCTCAGCCATAGAGAACTACAGAAATCTTGCACCAACCCAGGAGCAGTGTTCCAAAGCACTGCGTTGGCAGAATAAGACTGGCATGGTTATGTAAGGTCTCACATGTGGTAGAGGGCTCAGGGAAAACAATAAAATGATAAAAAAAATATGTATACCACAGCAAAGAGAAATTTTAGAAAGTATCTTCTAGAACAGACTGATTCAACAAATGACTATTCTCCTAAGACATCTTACACACTTCTTGAAAAATTACGGTGCTATTGTGATCTAATGAGGCAAAATATTCTGCATATTTTGTTACATTGACTACCTCCTTTAAAGTTTGCAAATCAACCCTTATTGGTTTAAAATTTACGTGGGCTACCAACAAATGTGGATTTTATAGAGCTGTGCCAATCATCCTGCATTTTGCTGGTTTTAAAGCTTTCCTTATTTCCAATGTGTTGTGTGGTTGTTGTTTTTTCCCAATTTTACCAATTAGTCTTTAATGCATTTGAATGGATTCAGTAGCTAAAAATTTTCTTGATGGTTCTTCTTAGGTAAAATGCTATTAATCATGTGGGCTTTAATAAGAGTATTTTTCTAGCTGCTTTGTAAAGACTGGATGCTAGGGCACAAAAATGCAAGCAGAGATATAGTGTGAAGGCTATTAGAATAATCCAAGTGAGAGATGGTAGCAGCCTTCCTAGGGTGGTGGCAGGGACCTGGAGAGAAGTAGGGTTAATATGAAGATTTTTAGAATGAGAAATCCTGCCATCTGTGACAACATGCTTGACTCCAGAGCACATTATACTAAGTGAAATAAGCCAGACACAGAAAATCAAATACTATATTATACCATTTACATGAGGAATCTATAACAGTCATACTTAAAGAAGCAGAGAATGGAATGGTGATATCTAGGTTCTAGGAGAAGGGGAAAATAGGGAGGCATTAGACAAATGTATGAAGTTTCAGTTATCTAAGATTAATAAGTCCTAGAGGTCTACTGCACAGCCTAATGCCTATAGTTAATAATATTGTATTGTATACTTCAAATTTTCTAAAAGGGTAGATCTTATGTTAAGTATGGTTATTATAAAAATAATAATATACTAGGAGGAAACTTTTGGAGGTGATGGATATAATTACAGCGTAGACTGTGGTGATAGGTTCATGGATCTATATTTACCTCCAAACTCTTCAAGTTGTATATCTTAAATATGTTCAGCTTTCTGTATGTCAATCATACCTCCATAAAGTAGTTTAAGAAAAAAGAATGAGTAATTGAAATGTGCAAAGTTAGAAAAAGAAATAAGTAAGGAATCATGAGATTTGTCTTGGAAAAAGACAAGTTCAATTTGCCCATTAGACATCCGAGTGGAGATCTTAAGCAGTACTTGTTGAGTTTGGGAAAGAAAATGTAAATTTGGAAGTCATCTCTATATAGCCATGAAACTAGCTGAGATCTCAAGGGTAAAGAGTATAGACAGAGAGCCTAGAAGGCTTTCATATTTAGACCAGCACAGGAATTAAAGTGAATAGAAGTAGACCCTTGGTGAAACAAATGCCAAAAGAAAATGGCGTAAAACAAGACTCAATCCTGGGTTCCTTCTCTTCAACTTACTCATGAAGAATTTGTGCACCACTGCAAGTCTTTTTTAGAAGGAAATGGGCCTTAAATAAGCAATGTAAATTATTTGTTACAGAATGTGTTCCTTCCTGTCACCAAGTGAGAAGTTAAACATTCTTTTCTGTACTGATCATGCGATATTATCACGGCCTTCTAGGAGTGGCCTTAACTTTCACACCAACCTGAACTTATTATCAAGTTCAATATCACTTTCACTGAAACCAAAAGTGTTTGGCATATTTTGACACGCAGAGGGATAATCCTGAATAAATCCCATTTCACAGAAAATCCATTCGTTTTCTTGTAGTATATTTTGCAGTTAAGCCAAGTTAGGACGACGAAATTCTATTCTCAAAATAAAATATGCTAGAGAACTATTTAAGGAGTCTTTAGACAGTATAAGACTCTCATTTCCTTTAGACCATGTATCTCTTAATAGCCAGAGCTCCTATTCAGGATTTGCTTCAAAATCTCTTATTTTTAAGTACTTATATCCAGGTCTCATTCTTGGAGATTCAAATTTGGTGGATGTGAAGAGAGTACTTTGAAAAATTTCCCTTGTGATTTTGCTCTAGATTCCTAGTTAAAAACTACTGCTTGCCCCGAAGGATCTCTGAGACTTCACGAATTTTATATCCAGACAGATTCCTAAGGAAACTTTTTTAACCTCCCTGGTCCACCTGCCTGCCTGCAACCCACCTGTGAAAGTCACCTTTAATTTACATATGAATCAAGTCAGGTTCTTTAATTTTCAAAACGAAATAGATAACTTTGTCAAACACATGCCAATTATTTTATCTAAAGCAGATGGATCTCTTATAACTAACAACTAAGATTAACTCTGTTTTAGGCAAATAAGATCACCTCTGTCTCAAGCTGATAACTCTTCTAATTCAGGCTAAAATCTGAGTTAGTTAATAAATATCCAATCAGAACAGGACTGTACAAGTGATATTCTCACCAATCAGTCTAACCTCTCTTCCTGAATTATCAGAAAGCCAAATTCCTGGACTGTATCACTTTTGATTACTTTTGTTCCCTGTGGAAATGCCTTCAGAGAATAAAGATTTTAAACACTGAGTGCTCAGGTTTTATGGAGGTTTATAAAAAAGATAGCTTCATCTAATAAAAACTACTATTATAGACACTGTATACAAGATAAATTTCTTCTCAGAGTGGAAAGCCAAGGAAAATCCATCTAATTTAAATTGATATGCTTTATTTTATTTATAAAGAGGATTATTTAAGTGCTTTGATCTTAACTGCCAGGAACTACTGCAGTACGTTTTACATGCCACCGGAGTAACCATCCCTAACCAAGGCTTTCTGGTGGAAGCATCCTCCCACGTCACTCGGCCTTTATCTTTAATTCTTGTTTCAGCGGTGCCATGGTACCTATGCACTTTATTGTAAGTTACTTCAAATCCTTTGTTGGAAATGAGTAAATATCAATAATAAAATCTATCTTGAATTCAAGTCTTTCATAAAATCAATATTCATTTAGTTTTAGTTATTAGGAGACCACCTCCAACAAGTCTCGTTTGAAGATAATCTAAATTAAATAATCCAAAAATGGTCTGCTTTTTTTCCTTTGTAACACGTGCTGTGACAAGAGGCTTTCTCACTGGAAGATCACATTTTAGTCAAGGATTGGGAATGCTCCTTTTGGTGGCTGGAATAGAGCTTTGTGATTCTCCTTCCCTCCTCTCCTTCAGCATCATCATGACTGGCATTTAAGCACTCCTAGGAGCAGGCGCTGTGTCAGATGCTTTGCATGCAAGCACTCATCTACTCACAACAAGGTTGAAAGCGGTCCTAATAATATCCCTATTTTAGACAAGAAACCAAAAATTTCAAAAGATTTACTTTCTTACACTCAATACATTTTTAAAAATCAAATCATGAACTTATGCAGCCAGATATTCAATTATTAGATTTAGCTCTGGTTGAGATTAGGAGAAACAGAATAAGAAAATGTTCCTACTCTCCATGTCAGGATGAAATACTGCTGCTCCCAGGAGCTCCCCAGGGCTATCCTGATCTCACTGTAGATTAGAAGGATGCCCTCATTCTTGCCCTGTTGCATGGGGCAGACAGTTGAACCTGACATAACATATATAAGAGGGTTCTCTTTCTTTAAAACCTGGGTTTAGACTTTTTTCTTTGCCTGTGTTATGTTTGAAATCTAAATAAAAGGTTGAACAGTGGTAGATCCAGCTCACCAAAAGATCAGGCAGATACATTTGACAGCCCCAAGGCCCATAAAATCCAAGGGACAAGGGATCATGGCCACTTGGTTGACCATCTGACTGTACCATGGTTATTAGTCCCCAAAATGGGTCTCACAGAACTTTGCATATGGAGAGTTAGCCATTGTCTACTTAACATGAGACACACATTTTACTACAGCTTTGATGATGATAAGTGATAGACATTGACTCATACTCTCTTTGACTACAGGATTCAAAATCAATTACTGGAGGTAAGGATTTATTAATCCAATAAGCCTTCCCTGACAACACTGGGCTTGGAATCAGGAAATCTGGTACTTAGGTCTGTTTATTTTAGTGATGTGTGACTTTGGATAAATTATTTAAGTGTTATCAGCCTCAGCTCCTAAACTGTATAATGAAAAAGTCTTGTTAGATTGTCCTGAATGTCTCTCCCAACTGTGAAAAATCTATGAAGTTAATGAGCTCTGATTTACTATATCAAGTGACTCTTTACAGAGATAAAGTTTTGCTTTAATAATCTCAGTCTGGCAGAAAATAGTTCAAAATCAATAGGCAAAAGCAAGAAAAGCTTTTTACAACACAAGTATAAATTTAGGCATGATCTGTTCTCACGTGCCTCACAGAGTCATATAAGAGGATTTTCTTTCATTATTTCTCATTTCCCTAATTGACTTTAGATGTGGACATCCGATACATGGAGATATCAAAATACTCATTGATGAGTTTCCTTTAAAGTAAACGTAAAAATTGCTTCCCATTGTATCACACCCTGAATGAGGTCATTTTTTCCAAGTTACCAGATCCTAACACATTACATTTATTTATCTAAGATTTGTAATTATAGAATGCTCTTTCAACCTATAAATATTTAACAACATATTTCCTTACAGATGTTTAAGGAAAACCTTTTACAAACTCCCCAGTTAAGAAGCCTGGTCATCCCTTGGTCCCAAGCCCAGGGAAATCTTTGTCTTAAAAAAAGATTTTAAAAATCAGAGCCTCAAGTTACAATGGTTATGACCTAGTCCAAAAAAAAAATAATAATAATTTTCTACCATTATTTCTACTTTTAAAAAATTTACTATCCTTTATTTCAATCCGCTTTACACACAGCCATGCTTATTTTTTAAAGTTTTATGTTATTTTTCTAAAGCCATTTTTGCCTGAAATTCTTTTCTTATTCCAAAATGGCAATAAGCCAAACCCCACTTTCTTCTAACTTAATTTTTCCAGACTCTTAATGGCTGTGTCAATTTCCTGTCATTGTTCTCCCATAGGATTTCCTTAGTTCCCTCCTAATGCCTTTGGAGTGCACGTTTACACTGAGATTGATAAAGGTGGGGAAAAGCCATCAACACGGTGCAGAGGAGGAGGCTGATTCATGATGATATCACTGAGTTGAAAACACAGCTTAATGAATTATTTTGAGAGCATGACTTGAGACTCAGAACCTGTACTTTTTACCTGCTGGAAATAGTTACTTTTAAATGGCATTCCCAAGGTCAGGAAGGAAACATGACGACACTGAGGAGAAGCTGCCCCTGAGGCAGTGAAAAGAAATGTCAAGAAGCTACTGTGCTTTAAAGTGGATAAACTGTCACCCTCCAGTTGTCTAAAAGATAAGATAAATACTAAGATTTAGGGGCAAATTCAGAAAAACTCAAAGGAAATAAGCTTGGAATTTTGTTTTCAGATTCAGGAAACTCTTAGTCTTTATAAAATGCTTCCTAATACAATTTGTTTTTTCATTCTGTAAAGAAAATAAGCATACCATTTCCTTCTCACCTATGATGTTTTGAGAGGTTCAGTTTCTCCCCACAGAGTTCAGTGGTAAAACTCACACACTTAGTTCACTTTATCTGGTTTTGCCTCAAACCCCTTGATGATTCCGACCAAAAAGAAGAGAACTATTTTTAAACTATCTAGACATTGGGCATGAACATTTTAAAACACAATATTGTAAGATAAAATCTGTTATTATTAAAGAATATACACATGGCCTTTCAAGAATAAAAACACCTAATATTTCAATATATTTAGGAAATTATTTCTTTTCCTAATTGTTAAGGGCTTTATTCAATGGTAAAGCAGACAAAATTTTGCTATTATCAGTCTCATTTCTTATAACAACTTCATCTAGCCCTTTATTTTTACTTAGAAGCTATGTTGAGCAGCACATATATATGTTGTCAAACTTATGACTAGTGGAAGTAATGGTATCGATATACATACACACATATGACTCCATAGGTATGGAATTATCTTCTAGGGTGATCAAAATTTTGAAACTAGAGAGAGACGGTAGTTATACAACATTGAGAATGCACTAAATGCCACTGAATTGTACACTTTAAAATGGTCAAATATATATTTTATGAATTTCACTTCAATTAAGAAAAAACTCTAAGGAAATCCCAACATAACAATTCTACTCCTTAACAGTAATATAATCATTTTAACAATAGATTCTGTAGGAACCAAAGAAATAGATAAATCAATCTCAAGAAGTGCTTCCAGAATACGGGATAGGCTAATGAGCAACCACTGCTCTCATCTCAACAAATTAGCCACCTGACTGAAAAAAATCACAATGTTTCTGGGCTCATTTTCCTACTCATAAAATAAAGAGTAAATCAGATAATTTTTAATTTTAAACTTAAAAGTTCTATGATGCTCTTACACTGTTCAAAACTGAGCTAGTTTCTTTGGGAATCAAAAAGTTATTCTATTTTCTCTCCCAACTTTACATTTCAGTATAAAAACCAAACATGGCAAATGTTCTATTTATGTGAATATACAGTTGGCCTTTGAGCAACACAGGTTTGAACTGTGTAGATCTACTTGTATGCTTTTTCCCCCCAATAAATTTATCCCTGGGCTTTGCATCCACAGATTCAACCAACCAGGGACTGAAAACAGTATTTTTCAACCACCACTGGGAATCCATGGGTGCGGAGGGCCAACTGTATGAATTATTCTACAGCATCTTATATAAGGGACTGGAGCATCCACACATTTTGGTATCTGTGGGGATCCTGACACCAATCCGTGGCAGATAGCAATGGACTACTAAAGTTTGGGGGAATCAAAATAATACACACATTTTCAGCTTTACGGGGGTGACACCCTAGCCCCATGTTGCTCAAGAGTCAGGTATGGACACATTTGTCCACAATCACCAATATATTAGAAAACACACACACACAGAATGGATGTACATATACCTATCAATAATTGGTTATATCTGGATGGTGAGATTATAGCTTTTTTAAAATTTTTATCTTCTAACTCTTTAAAAAATAACATGTTATTTGTACTGTAAAAAAGATCCTGATAAATTTGTCCTTATATTTTAAGGTTGAAGTATAGCTAAATCTGTAGTTATTAGGAATTCACAGTAATCTGAATTAACACTAGTATTTTCAGAAATAATAATGAAATTCTTTTTAAAAATTACCAAAAAAAATAAAAAGTCATGAATCTGTTCAGTTATTTGACCCTAAAAAAATGATCCAACAAAAGCAAAAAAGGAAGATATTCACTGCAGCATTATCTATAATATTTCCAAATTGAAAGTTATCTCGAGATCCTCAATGAGAGGAGTGGCTTAGTAAAAAGCCCCGCACCCTGGCTCCTTCCCTTTCCTCACATACACCAAACGCATTCCCAGAACAGCCTGAGGCCTGAGACATTCTTCCACTAGCTCTTTGTATGACCCTCTTCCCTCATTCATCAGAACTCAGCTCCGATGGCAGTTCCTCAGAAAGTGCTCCTTTCATCACCCAACCTACCACCTCATAAGATTATCATGTTAATTTATTTTACTTCTTATTTTGTCTCTGTCCACTGGGATATAACTTCATGAGAAAAGGTATTTTTGCTCAGTGATCACCCCTGTATGTTTAGCGGCTAAAATAGTATCTGACAGATACAGTAAGTGGTCCATAGATATATGTTTTTTATTAAAGAAGAATGAAGAATGCCTGTACCTAAGAAATATGTTTAGTAGGGAATATACAAAAATTAAATAATGGCCTTAAGTAGATGAAAGTGTTTTACACATATTTGCTGTCATTTTTGTAACAAGTTAAAAAAACAAAACAAAACAGACAAAAGGGTATTCTCAATGATGGTTATTGTGGTCTTGGTTTACTGTATTCCCAGGTCACATTTATTCATTATTCGTTCCTCATTTCTTTTACATGAAATCTAAGTGTTATGTAAGAACAACACAGGACTTCTCATATTCTTGGAAGTACCATTTTATCAAATCTGTAATCTTGGACAAGTTTTAACTTTTCTGTGTTTCCATTTTCTTATCTTATAAGGTTGAGATCTAATAAGGTTGTTGCGAGGATTGAATGAGACAATATTTGAATAATTTAGCACAAGTTTTTGACATATTATGGCTCAATTAATGATTGCTGTTACAACCGTTGTCAGCTCCTTGTAAATCATCAAATTGATGTTGAATCCTGTTTTCTTTTCTTACAGTAAGAAGGGGAGAAACATGAAAAGAGCTGTATTAATATTCCCATTGTTTAGCTTTCCTGCTCTGCTCAAGGCCCTTTTTTCTAGCCCAAGCCTGGGTTTATCAGATTTGCGAGAACAAGGGCATCTTATTCTCTGTCACCCAGAAAGCATGGGAGTGAGCAGATTAAACTCAGTGTTCTAGTAATGCCTGTGCCACGTGATTCAAATACAGTGTCTATATCTATTCTACTACATGAAATTAGGCAACTATTACTAGGAAACAGCAAGTCTAATTTTTTAATGATTTTACCTGAATCAAAGAATGACTGATGTGATGCAAGTTTTAGAGCTGGATGGGCCCTTTTACTTCACTTTATGAAGATGAGAGACACAGAAAAGCATGTTGCCTAAGGCCACTTAGTGTCAAAACTGGTAGCATAGTCCAGCTCTAGACCCAGGCCAAGGCTCTGTTTGCCACACCACCAGAACTTAATCTTTGTCAGTTGGCATGAAAAATAGAAGAAAAAAAAAGATCAATTTGGCCAATCACAAAAAGAAATCAATGCCACCAGCTGTATGGCCTAAGTAACTGCCAAATATAGTTTTGTTACATTTGTTAAATGGCCAATCAGGTTTGTCATGAAGACACAATATTTTAAAGTTTGGGGATTGCAAAAAAAAAAGCTTCTCGATTTAATTCCAACGTTTTCTGCTGTGATCATTCTGAATTTTCAGAGATTAGAATGGTCATGTTCTTGACTCTGTTAAAATGCCTAGCAAGTCAGTTTCTATGTGCCTCCATGGGGTGTGACCATCACTGTCCGACATTTGGGGGTTGCTCCTACTCTTTCTTCATCAGTCTACAGAGAATTCTTTTGAAAAATAACCTCAAACTCATCTTCTGAGTCAGTGGTCATCCTTAGAGCAGAATATCCAGGGATTTCATATTTTTTGGCCATTCTCTGGGGCAATTATGTTCATAAGTAGATCATGAAGAGCATACAGTAAGAAAACATTAAAAAGAACATAATAGCATCATTTAGAGGAGACAACTCATTGCTCAACCAAAGTACTCTGACTCTTCCCATTAAAGAATTTGCTTGTGTGTCTCTAACTTTATATGTACTACTTGAATGTACACAGAATCTACCCAAAGGAGAAGTCTCTGGACATATCCATAATAGGATAACACTGAGCCTCTGCATGTGTCACTTCAAAACACCCAGCTGGCAAATTGAAGATTGAGCCGAACTTTCATGATTATTTTCTTTTCAATTGAGGCAAAATCAGGTTAACTCTGCTTTTGCCACTGAATCAATCTAATAAATATATTCTTAGCCTCAAGTTGGTACTTCCAGAGAATATTTCCTTGTTTGACCATGGCTTCTTGGCTCACAAGAAATTTTTACATGTACTAATATTGACAAATATAGTCTATCATTTTCTTGAGAATTATGACTCTCTTACACAATATAAGTCACTGCAGTTGAATTCATTTCTCTAAGCAAGCAAGCTACATTCTTTTCATTTTTGTCAATATTTGCACAAATGTACCATTTCATCGATTTTTCTTATTTGTTTGTCCAGATTCAAACACCTTGAAGTGTTGGTCATAATTTTTTTCCTGAAAAAAAGCATTTGTTAAAGTTTGATGACTCCTAAGAAATGGGAAAGACCTAGTTTTACCATGAAGTGTTTTAATCTAAAGCAGTTCCACATGATATAGTTCTAAAATTCTATATTTGTAGTCACTGTCTGAGAATGCCTTTTAATTCTGTGAAAGGGACTGTAGAGGTTGGGGAGGGTCTCATTAAACACATTTATATTTAATCCAGCTTTGCAACACTTCTTACTAATCCCCATTTAGCAAGATATATCTTGGAATCCTTAGGTATAAAGATTTAGAATTACTTTTATTACCCAAACCAAAAATCATTTAAAAATAAGATATAGTTTGGTTCCTATCAAACCTATTGGGTATTAGGACATTACTTAAAATTTACCTTTTGTTTAACTGACATATAAACACAGACTCACAATTTTCCAAGGAAACCACTTACAATAATGCATCTAGCCATCCATTTCTTACACAATACAAATTAAGCATTTATGACCAGTCATGGACAATGCTAGGCTTCTATGATATAATGATGAATAGAGCAGTCTTCCTGCCTTCTGGGGGATTACATTTCAGGAGGAAGGTGGCATGTAAACTGACATTCCATACTGTAAGACAAGGACTTAAGCACAATGAACTATGGGGCTACACAGAGGATTCCTCTGGAAAATGACATGGCAACTGGCACTTTAGGATAAGAAGGGATTAGCCAAGAATCAGGGGACTGGGTGGGTGCGTGCATGAATGTATGAGTACACATGAGGAAGGAAGTGTTCCTGAAAGGATAGAAGTTCAATATGCTGTGTGTAGTTCAGTGTGTGTGTGTGTGTGTGTATTTGATAGGGTAGGGGTAAGAAATAACAAGGCTGGGTCAGGAGTTGGGTAATAAAGTCCTTTTTTAAAATTCCATATCAAGGAATGTGGATGCCATTAAGGGAACAATAGGAAAGTAAAGGTTTTAAGCCCCGAGGGGAGAAAGGATGGGGGGAGAGGTGGGCAACGCTATCAGTATGAGTTTAGAAAAATCACTTTCCACTTGCTAAAAGGATGCCGATTGTGGGGAGAAATGAGATACACCACAAAGTGAATAGGTACTTAAGTCTCACTAAGAGTTAGTTCTGAAGTTACTCCTATGTACCCAACATGTATCCCTGTCTGCCACGCCTGGGACAAGAATTATTTTCAGATGATGCACAGCTGCAAGGAGCACCATTCCCGTCTGTCCCCGACAGGACTGTCCTTCCACGGGGGAAGCAGGCTGCCAATGCAGGGAGGCTTAAGGAGCCTGATAAGTTCACAGCCTGCAGCCATTTCTTTTTCAGATGCACCTGAAAAACAACCACTAATTGTTCTGTCTTTTGGCTGCTCCATCTTTTAGAAGAAAGTCACCTCAGCTTTATATCACAAGGCTACAAGGAGACACAAATAAGGATACACATGTAAACACACCTATATAAAAAAGTAAAGGGTGCTTACGAAATGCAAAATAATATTGCTAGGGGTTATACTTTCTGGAAATTAGATTGTCAGTATATTTTAAATTTTCTTTATATATATAGTGCAATTCAGGAAAAATAAAATGTATAGGGCCCCCAATTTTTTCCTTGGTAAAACAGAAGTATTTTGAGTCCCATCAGAAAGACATACCATCATTAGTGCCTCAAAATATCCCCTTGAGATAGAAATCATCTCCTTTCACATCTGCTAAAACTTGGTCGCGGTGAGCAAAGCAGGCTGTCCATGCTGTCTCAGGATGACCCCACCAATGGCAGGGGTGGACTAGACTTAGTTCAATCCACTCTCCGCTTCAGGGTTTACTCTGTGCCAGATGCTGTCAAACTTGCTGAAGATACAAAGATAAGTAAGGCATGGACTCTGTCCTTCCTCATCTTAGGTTTCCTCTCATGTTTGTAGAATTTTCTTTCTCACTTTGTCCGCAGTAGGCGGGAAGTTCTAAACTCGGAGCAGCACAATGCACCACGACACGCTACATTCCCAGACAACCAGAGGGTCCGTGATGGTTTCACTCCAGACAGAGCTCAGCGAATTCCCACACTGCTGTGGGACTCAGCATGGCACTTATTGGTTCACACGGTGATCACCTACAACCAGCTTTTGAGGAAAAAAAAATGATTTCTGGGATTTTTATTATATTGTTCTTAATCTCAATGCCTTGCATGAGATAAAAATTTGCAATTAAAATTTGCTTAGGTGAGTCTTGGGTTGCTCATCATTGATTTAGATTCCAGACTCTGAAACAAAGTATAAACTCTATTATTTTGCTTAGGATCTACTTTTCAAACACAAACAAACAAAAAGCAAAAGCTGAGTCAAAGGTTGTTTCACATATGTACTGAACAGCATGCAGTTTGGATATATGAGTATAGGAAGGATTGCTTTCCATATCCCTGCAGTAAAAGGCATTTATGGTCCCACAACTATTCCTAGGAAATGCATTCATGTGACAAAAAGTATAACATCTTTTAAAAATTCATGCATACCATTTAAAAGTGAGATATAGCTATCAATTTTAAAGCAGGTTAATTATGGGACAAAAATAGGTTAAAATTAAGACATCAAAGATTGCCATGATTTATCTCTAGCCACAATTTAAAATCAATTTTATAAAATTAACCCACTCAGCAACAATTTAAATAGCATTTTGGAATCAGCAACCTATCATATTATATGCTAGTGGCATTTTTCTGAAAATCTGATATAACTGAACAATAAAATAAAAAAGTAGTTTTCATTTAATAATCACTTAGGTTTTAGAGTCTGTGAAATAAGTACCCAAAAATCTCCCTGGGGTTTAAGGCACAAAATGTCTTAGGCTATGAGGCACTAAATTTAACAAACCACATTTTCGCATCTTCCTTTGTAGTGAGAACCTAAAGTGACACAAAATCTATTCTGTGATAATAATATCTTTCAGCTTTTTTATTACTCCCTGAAGATCCAAATATCTGTCACTCTCATACTTGCTAGAATCTTTCCACCAAAGTAAAGCCAAAAGAAAAAAAGCCTATGTCCCAGTCTCCACTTATACCATTGCTCCTGTCAATCAGACCTACCCCACTACCACAAATAAGTTAACAGTGAAATAAGTTGAGTCATTCAGGTAAGAGCCAATAAGAAATATATGTAAGTTTTTCAACACCATAGTGTCTTTAGGGCGTTCACACATGCTCCTTATCAACCTCGATGGAAAATTCTAGTCAGAATTGATAAAAGTAGCAATGTTTGCTGGTCAATTTACCCTCATTTTCAGAGCTGGCATTTGCTTTCATGCCAAATCTATTAGATTGTTTTGATTTAACACAATTGTTGGCATCTTAAAAATTACTATAAATTCCAAATTTGATTGCAACTTAAGTAATGAGGAAAAACACCTACATTGTTAGGATGATTAGAGGTTTAAAAAGTAATGTGCTAAATCTAAACTCTCCTCATAGTCGAACCAAGTAAAACAAAAGGAAGATAAGGTATCACAACATAAATTTATAACATTTTGCATTTAGAGATAAGAGTAAATGAAATAGAAAATCAACAAAAAATATATTAATGAAACCAAAAGCTGGATTTTCGCTAAGTTCAATAAAATTGATAAACTCTGGACAGAATTATCAATTGAAAAAAGAGAAGAAAGTCATAGATTAGCAATATAAAAAGTTAAAGGACATCACTTCAGATCCTACAACTATTAAAAAAATAATAAAGGGATATCATGAAAAACTTTATGCTAATAAACTTCACAACTTAAAAAAAAATGGACAAATTCCTTGAAAAATACAAACTACCTGAGCTTATTTGAGAAAAAAAGGGATAATCTGAAAAGTCTTATATTTATTAAGAAAAAAAATATTTTTTAAGATTTTTTTTTTTTTTAATCCTCACCTGAAGATATTTTTTTCCATTGCTTTTCAGAGAGAGTGGGAGAGATAGAAAGAAAGAGAAACATCAATGTGAGAGGGACACAGTGATTAGTCACCTCCCACACGTTCCCCGACCAGGGCCAGAGAATGAGTTTGCAACTGAGGTACATGCCCTTGACCGGAATTGAACCTGAAACCCTTCAGTCCCAGGGCTGATGCTCTAACCACTGAGCCAAAACGGCTAGGGCAAGAAAAAAATTTATATTATAAAATCTTTTGATTAAAAACAACAACAATAACAAAAAAACACTCCAGGCTTAGATGGTTTCAGTAGTGAATTCTGCCAAAAATTTAAGGATTAAAAAATACGCATACTCCACAAGCTCTTCCAGAAAATAGAAGAGAAGGGACAAAGTCCCAATTTACTTTGTAGGACCTGTACTATTTTGATTAACAAAACCAGATGAAGACATTAAAAAGAAAGAACACTACACCAATATGATATTTAAATGTCCTTCATAAACATAGATGCAAAAAAAATTCTTAAACACTTTTAGCAAACAAATCCAGTATATATATATAGAGTATAAGAACTAAATGCAAAAACAAAGATTATAAAACCACTAGAAGAAAATATAAGAGAAAATCTTTGTGACCTTTGGTTAGGCAAACATTTCTTAAGTAAGAAATAAAAAGCACAAACCTTAAAAAAATAAATATCCCTCAAATTAAATATTTTTTCTTCAAAGGACATTTTTAAGAAAATGAAAAGATAAGCCAGAAATAGCTCAGAAAAGACTTGCATCCAAAATATGTAAATAAATCTTATAAACCACCTTATAAAAATAGACAAAATATTTGAATATTTACATCACCAGCTCTGTATATCAATGGCAAATAAGCACATGTGATATGTTCCATATCATTAGTCATTATGAAAATGTAAAGAAAGCCACAATTAACACAGTGCACACTGGTGGATAAATTTTTTAAAAATGACAATGCCAAGTGTTGATGAGGATAGCGAGCTCTCATACATTTCTGTATGAATGCAAAAATGGTACAGCCACTTACATGTGTCATACCCAGGAATCTCACTCCTTGGTATTTATTTAAGAGAAATGAAAACATGGTCACACGAAAATGTGTACATTAAGGTTCATGACAGCTTTATTCATATGCTCTACAAACTCAGAGTGAACCAAGTGTTCATGAACTGATAAGTGGGTAAGCAAATTGTGGTCTAGCCATCCAGTGTAATGCCATTCAGCCATAAAAAGGCATAAAGTACTGATGCATGCAATGAAACAGATTAATCTCTAACATATTGTTAAGTGAAAGAAGATAGACACAAAAGTCTGTATACCATATGATACCATTTATATGAAATCTTCAAAAAGAAAAAGTTATAGTGACAGAAAACAGGTTAATAATGGGGAGAATTGGTTTGGAGAAAGGATTGATTGTAGAGGGGCAATCCGCACGTTTCTGGGTTGATGGAAATGTTCTGTATCTTGATCGGTAATTACATAGGTATATATATTTGTCAAAACTCATCAACTTATACACTTTAAATTGTTGAGTTTTGCCCAGCCAGGCGTGGCTCAGCGGTTGAGCATTGACCTAGGATCCAGACGATCGGGGTTCGATTCCCAGTCAGGGCACATGCCCGGGTTGGGGGCTCCATCCCCAATGACTCTCTCATCATTGATGTTTTTCCTCTCTCTCTCCCTCTCCTTTCCTCTCTCTGAAATCAATAAAGATATATATTTTTTAAAAATTTGTTGAATTTTATTTAATGTAAATTATGCCTAAATAAAGCTAACTTTTAGAAGAACAAATGTACTATTTAAAGGTCCCTGAGGTTGTCTAAGGTGAAATGTTAGGTTGGTGATTTGTTAATATGCCTCTGAAAAAGTTGGAGAAATCATAACGGGCAGCTCATAAACATGTGAGACAAAGGAAAATTGCACAGAATTGAAAAGTTACAACTGGAAAATTATATCAATGGGAATTTCGAAGGTAGGGGAATTAAAAGATGAGGAAGATAGGAGAGGTATACGATTGAACAATAGAAATGGGAAAAATAAAGGACAGAAAGAGAAGATGAATTGAGGGACCGCAGCATTGTCACATGTAGAGGTTTGCACAGAAGCCAAGCCCTCTTTCTTGCATATTAATTGTGCATAGATTCCAGGGACAGGATATGGGGTCCTTGATTTGGACAGTTCTTGTGCTTTCCTGAAGCAACAGGGCAAACTTCAGAGGCACCGCTTCTCTCTGATTGTGGTAAAACAATGCTTAATTGTTTTAGGAAATGTTTCCTAATTAAAGGCAAGAAATACTCATTGACGGGCAAGCTTCAAATTCCACCTGCCCATGTTGAAGGTTTGGGGAAAGGAATGCTTTGCTGAAGAGAAAAGATGCTCAAAAGTGGAAATGAGCAATTTAAAAATAGAATGTGGTGAAGAAAATTATAGAAGACCTCAAAGAGCCTAAAAAGCTAAACAGGAAAGCATTTTGTGAAGCAATTTCAAAAAAGGTCTATATTTTCAAAAGAAAAACTAATTGGTCTGAGGCTGAGCTCATTAAAAAGATCCTTAACTAGCTTCTAGAAATAGAAACCTCAAGACCAAGTAGAGAAGTCATGAGGAATGTCTCACAAACCAGGCAGTTGGTGAGAGGTAACATCTTTAGGGACAGCGGTGAACCAGGAGAAGGGAGGGGCGTGGGCAGGGCTATAGGGAGGAATGTCGGGTGTGGGGAGCAATAACATCTAATCTCCTAATGACCACAGTAGAAGGCTTTTGGAACTATTTGTCACAAATTATAGGTGACAGGTTGAGGTGGGGGAGGAGTGTGGAGGTCAACTATAGTTATAAAAACAACTATCGTTATAAAGCTATAATTATAAAAGATGAGTCCATAAATTTGAATTTTTTACTATGGCATATAAATTTGATGCTCTGCGCCACTCAGTGTTCACATGCTCACATCTTGCAGGATTCCCTCCACCTCTATGCATTCTGTGGCCAGCAACACCCAAACCCCTTTCCCTATGTCATTTTGCCCTCTGCCTGGAATATATTTTCCTTTCAACTGTCACCTTTCTGGAAAAAGTTTTTCCAGACGTACCTTCGCTCCAAACTGAATTATTTTGAGTTGCTGTAATTCTTCCAATAAATATAATAAGTAACAACACTTCTATTGAGCATGTATTATGTTCTGAAACTGTAGTTGTTGCTTTACATGTGTTATTCCTAATCTTTGTAAAAAACTGATAAGGCAGGTACAGTAATCTTTAAATCTGGGGCACGGGGAGTCTTTGTAAAGTGCCTGAGGTCACACACCTGGTAATTGTTGAGATGTGAGCACAGATCTGGCCCTAGAGAACACTTTCTTTTCCATTTCACTGGGCTACATTTTGCACTAGTCTTATATATTGTAATTATATTTTTACATGTCTATATCTCTGTGAGCTCTTCCTGGTTAGAACATGACTATACACCTTTGTCTCTCCAATACCAAATAGAATCCCTACTCAGTGTTTAATAAATGTGTGATAATATATGAATGAAAGAAAGTGAATGAGAAGTGAGTGAGAAGTTTCCATGGTAAGTATGAAAACAAAGCAGGGGATGTCAGTTAGGTAGTTAAAATATGTAACAGTATCAAGCTCTAAAAATCTAATTTAATGTTTAAATCTTTTTACAAACTAATTTAAAATAGAACACACAAATGTGTATATATCAAAATCCAACACAATGTAAATCACTTTCATATAAACCTACACTGCCAGTCTGACCTGTTTTGATTCAGACCTAAGCAGAAAATGTCTCTTGACACATCTGTGCCTTTGTTTGAACTTCACTGCAAATCTGTCATTGGTTCTGAGGAAGGTTGCTTGGTGTATTGACTTGATATTTCTACCTATATGTAAACTCCAATTGCTTACACGGTTCTGAATGACAGAGAAAGTGAAATGAGTACCTGGGGTAATGAATCAGCAATTTGGGAAAATATAGCAATGTGATTTTTCCAGATGAACTGTTACAGGCCCAAGGTTTATGTGCCTGATACTTCAAAAGAGAGGCCAATACACAATAGATAAGAGTTTGGAGAAAAAAAAGGGTTTATTGATTGAGAAGGTCTAGCTTGAGAAGATGGGAGAACTAATTCTCATATCCATTTTAAGAGAGTCTGGAACCCAGGCATCTTTTATTGTCAAGGGAAGGGAAGAAGGGATAGACAAGGGATGGGTGCTGTCCCTAGACAGGTAGGTGTGGAAAGGGATCCGAGAAAGAGTGTGAACTTTCTCAGTTCCTTAGTTCCCTGTTGGTTTCATTGAGCTCTGCTGATCCCAGTCCAGTTGTGGAGACTCCTGTGAATCTTTGAAAAACAGCAATTACTTTGTGCATATTTCCCCATCTCTTTGCTGATGAGAGGGATGCTCAAGCCTCAGCCTCGAGCAGAATTTCTCCAGTTTAATTAGCATACTGATAACAGGAGCTATTAGCCGGCAGCCCATCAGAGAGAGGAATCCGTTCATTTCTGCTACAGAGCTAGCATAGCTCTTCACTTTATCTGTATGGGGGAGGGCTAGGCTTTTTCAAGGGAGCAGCAAGAAGCAGCATGTTAGGTGGTATTATTGTTTGCAGTACTCACTTCCTCTTTACCTGAGAGAAGAGTCTATATCTCAGCCCATTGCTGTCTTCTTTGTAGTTGTTATATTTCCCTGCCGTTTTGATATCAGGCTTAGCCTTTGGACTTGCTTTGGCCAATGACATGTGAGAAGACATGCTGTTCGCCAAGTCTGAGCAGAAGCTTTAGGACACATCACTTGTCTCCACTGGCTTTTTTGCTCTTCCCGGGCTATGAGAATGGCATGTCCCATGAAGGGGTTGGAATAAGAAGCCACATGGAGCTGAGCCAAGCAGAGCCAAATGCTGACATGTAACTTGAGCCAGAAATAAATGTTTGTTTTTGTGAACCACTGAGATTTCGGGGTTGCTTGTTACAGCAGCAAATCTGACTAATAGATAGAATTTAATGAAAATAAAAGAACAGTGTGTTTTCCTATGAAAGTGGGAAGAATAGCCCTCTCCTCAATGCTGAATAGAATTTTGTTCTTTGTGTCCCAACAGAGCACTGCTTGGATCCAGAGTCTTAAGTAGATCAGCACAGCCCTTCTCTCTATCAGTACTTTATACGCCAATTCAAGGAGACATTGGCTTTTAGATCATGTCATGTTATCAAATGACAGAACTAAACAACTGATACCAAAACAATCAATAAAAAACCTCTTCCAGTTATCACTTGCCAAAAAATACCAATGTATATCAATTTATGCCAGTAGGAAACAGGAGTGGTCAGCAGCCCACTAGTCCTGCGAGTAGCCAAATTCTGAAACCCATCCAGAGATAATCTAGGGTAACCTGCTCTATCCCCCCTTTTTTGGGAATGAGCCAGAAATAAATGTTTGTTTATTTCACACTGAATTTCAGAGTGATTACCATGATAAATTTCCAGTATCACTGTAATGGGCTAAAACTGTGTCCTCTCCAAAGTCTTATGTTGAGGCCCTAACCCCTAGTACCTCAGACTATGACTGTATTTAAAGAGGTGATTATTTTAAAGTGAGGACATTAGGATGGGCCCTAGTCCAATCTGACTGGCATCATAATAGGAACCTGGATACACAAAGAGACACCATGGAAAGACCATGTGAGGACAGAGCAAGAAAATGACGATCTGCAAGTCAAGACAGAGGTCTCAGAAGAAACCAAACCTGCTGACGCCTTGATCCTGGCCTTCTAAACTCCAGAACTGTAAGAAGAAAAAAATTTTCTGCTATTTTAGCCACATAGTGTACAGTATTATGTTATGGCAGCCCTAGTAAACTAATACAGTCACAAAGTTAATGAGTAACTGAGGTATATTTTAGATTTGGCCTGCAAAACTCCAAAGCTTTGGTCTTTCATGCTAGTGATTTCCTGCCTCTTTGTAACCAATAGTAATTTATTATTTGTTTATATCTATATAGAGATAGGAGTCTACTGATAACTGTAACTCAATCAGTCCTATTGAGCACTTCCAGTGTGTTCCTATGTGAATAGCTTTGCATGCAAACAGGCTGGGTCATACTAAGAGAAGCAAATAAGCTGCTAAGTAAGGGAGGTCAACTGTTTTTTGAAGTCCTACTTACCACCTCAGACTCATTTAAACTCAATTTCCTTTTGGAAAGATACAGACCCTATTCTAATGTGGAAACCCCTCTAAAGATTTCCTATGAAGTCTTGTGCTTATTTCTGTCTTAATTCTTATCAGTTTTAAATTGCTTATATCTGTCCCCATACTAGATCCTGATTTCTTAAAAATAAAAAATAAAAACTGTTTTCATTTCTTTATTCTCACTATCCTGCATAGTATCTGGCACATCATAAGCCCTAAGTTGTTGTTTTCTTGAATTTAGGCTTTATAGCTGTTTCTATAGCTGTTGTGTTTTGTTTTGTTTTCATAGCTGTTGTCTTACCAAAGAAAACTGACTTGGTAAAAGATGATAGAATTGACCTGAAATAGTTCTTCATTCAATGTGTCATCCCAGAATGAGCAAAGTTCTCTTTCCGTGGAAGGAACAAGTCCACCTCAGTATGTACCAAACATTTCTGAGCAATTTTGGAGGAAAATTGTACAGAAATGCAAAATTTCATGAGTCAGTCAGATAGTATTGATTTTATTTTCACACATATTTGCCACCTGCATGGACTTTCCTTATACCATTTTTATTTTAATTTAAAAATCTGCTATTACCACTCCTAGTCAGGAATCAAGGAATGGTGATGGTAGATTAAAAAAAAATTTAAGAACTAAGATAACATATAATGACCCTTTGATAATGTTTGATGAATGAATTATCAGAGGTGAATATCAGATAGTCTTTGCTTCCCCTTTGGTACCATAATCCCCTCTAGAAACCACCATATTCTTTATTTCTCTTTATATAAGGTCTTCTTGAGTAAGAGGTCACTTCACTGTATCCACTTGGCCACCTACAATTTAGTCTTTTTTCCACTCCAGATATATGTCCAAATTCACCACTGCACTAATACCTCTTGAGGAGATTATCAATGACCACATGTTGCCAAATTCAATGAATACTTCTAATTTTTTTCAACCTCCAATGGCTTTTCACACAGTTAACTACTCTACCCTTCTTGAAACACCTTCTCTCATAGGCTTCTGTAGTAGTCTTGTCTCTTCTGGTTGCAAGTAATAGGAATGCAGCTCAAACCAACTTGTTTAAACACAAAAGGAATTTATTGGCTTTTTAATCCAGGAAGTTCAAGGAATGATGCTAGCTTTAAAGGCACCACTGGATCTAGAGGTTCAAACAATATTATCAGAAACTATTTCTTTTTCTCTGTCTCTCAGCTTACATTTCCGCTCTTATCTTGTTTGTTGGGCAGGTCACTTCATGTGGCAACAAAGAAAGCTCTTGGCAGTTCTAGACTTGTATCAATCATTCTTTTCTTTACTGGTCTTAATTAAGGGGAAAAAAACCATGACTCCTTCTCATGAGTTAGCAGAAATCATGGGAAAGCTTCAACTGAGCAAACCTACTGCCACATCCAACCTAGAGTTGGTGAGGAGAGACCTGTTAGGAGAGACTCAGCCCCACCTGAATTGCATGGATTGAGATGTAGGCAAAAATAGTCAACCTAAAACAAAACAAAACAAACAAAGAAGGCATGTATCATAGCGTCTATAACATTCCTCTCTCTCTTTTTTTCTTCTTATGTCCCTGCCTATTCTTTTTTAGTCTCCTTTATTGGTTTTATCTTCAAGCGTCTGACTAACTCTCTGAGCTCTGTCATAGGTTCTTTGTTATGGGTTATTTTCTCTTCCTAGCTGTTGACTAGAATTTTTCTAGGCCCACAGTTTAAATTTACTCATGAAGCTTATTACTCTCCCAAGTTATGCCTCCAGAAACAATCTCTCTTCTGAGTAACAAATATAATCTTCTAACATCTTATTTGAAATTTTCACATGCATCTCAAAAGAATGCTCTTGATTTCCACCACTCCAAGCCTTTTATTTTTTGCACTCTTTCACATCTCATTAAATGGCATCAGCATCCATCAGTCAGTTGTTCAGTTCAAAAATGTAGAAGATACCCTTATCTCCTATCTTTCCTTCAATTCCCATATCTAATTCATCAGCAAATCACAGAAATTATAGCTCCAGAATACATTCAAATCTACCCATCCCCACTGCCATCACCCTTTCTAAGCTACCCTAATTTCTCACTTAGACAATAGCGATAATCTACTAAGTTAAATTGTCTACTTGCTTCTGTTCTCCTCTCTCTGTAATACACTTTTCTACTCAACTGTTGCAGTGATTTTTTTCTAGCATCTCTTACCTCATCTCCTTAGACTTTCCATCTCTTTAACTACAGTGCTAGAGCCATGCTGGTCTCCTTTTCATGTTTCCAGTAGACTAAGCCATTACCTGCCTCAAAACTTATACTTTTAACTCTTCCCACTGCTTGGAACGCTCTTCCTCCAGCTTTTTATACTTTTCAGTTCTTAGCTTAAATAGTTTCTCTTTAGAGTGACCTTCCATTATTACTCTATCTAAATTTATTTCTTCCTTGCCTCTTTTAATTCATCACTCACCAGAAAGAATGTTAGCTCTGTGAACATATGGACCTTGTCTATTTTGTGTATCAGTAAATTGCCAGAACCTAGAACAGTGCTTAGGCATTCAAAATCTATTTGAATTAATAGAGATTACCATGTATTTCCTTCACAGACTTTATTACAGTCCCTTTCTTGCTTAGTTATTTACTTACTCAATGGTTATCTTTTCCACTAGAATGTAATATCCATAAAGGGCTGATAATCTCACTGTATTTACAGTGCCTTTTACCTCGTAGGCACTTAATATACACTTATTGAATGAATAATTGAATCAATGCTTATTAGTGGTTACTTCCTGAATTTAAGCAGAGACCATCACTAATAAAGTGTTCATCTTGGCACCCCCACCTGAAAAGTAGAAATTTTACTAATAATAATGTAAAAGGGATACCTATGTCTTTGCCAACATTTTCCATTTTTAATTAGGAATTGGATATGTTCCATCAGTAAGACTAAATTAGAATATGTTTAGGTAGAGATTCTATAAAAGGATGTACAGGACTTTTTATAACCAGATTCCTGCTTTCTTGGTCTCTATATCCCTATAGACGCCCTATGTATACCCATAATACCAATCTCTTAGTATCCCTTGGTCTTTCGTACCTCAATGCCTCTTTCATTGTCTTCCCCTATTCCCTCTCTTCCTTTCTTATTTACTAAGCATAAATGTCTAGTCTATGGAAGCCCTGCCCAAATTTTTCTTCTTCCTTCTCTGCTTTCACAATATTTTTACATATTTTTATGATAATATTTATTAAATTGTATTTACACATACATGAATGTGTGCCTGCATGTGTGTGTGTGTCTTCTTTTTAAAAAAAAATTTATTAGTTTTCTACTCTCCTAGACTCCCAGTTCTCAAGTTCTGGGCCCCTGTCTCACTCTTTAAAAACCACACAAGCCCAGCCAGATGTGGCTTAGCGGTTGAGCGTCCACCTAGGATCCAGGCGATCGGGGTTCGATTCCCTGTCAGGGCACATGCCCGGGTTGCGGGCTCGATCAATGACTCTCTCATCATTGATGTTTCTGTCTCTCTCTCTCCCTCTCCTTTCCTTTCTCTGAAATCAATAAAGATATATTTAAAAAAATAAAAATAAATAAATAAATAAATAAAAACTACACAAAAAAACTTTAATAACTGCTGTGTAATTGGCATGTAGTTGGTATCAATGTAGATGAAAATAAAATTAATGTGGCTGTCAAATTTTATGCAAACTTGGTCAGGGATATTTATTGCAGTCAATCAGTTGAAGAGGCAAAAAATATTAACTTATATTAACACTCCCACATCAATTATCTCATTTTACCCTCATTATATATATATATATATATATATATATATATATATATATATATATATATATAGGGAGAGAGAGAGAGAGAGAGAGTTTATTAATCCTAGACAGGTTAAGTCATTGGTCCTTGGTCAACAGCTAAAAATTAGCATTAAAGTAAAAAAAAAAAAACTAAAAAAAAAAACTTTCACGTTCTGACTCCTGGTCTGGAGTACTCTTCCACTACACCAGACATTTATTTTCAACTTTTGTTCAAGATAGAATCACTAGCACTTATATTTATATTATCCTGATTCTAAAAAAGACCATTGGCCCTAGATGGTTTGTCTCAGTGGTTAGAGCATCAACCCGTGGATTGAAGGGTCCTGGGTTCAATTCCAGCCAAGGGCACATACTTTGGTTGCAGACTCGAGCCCTGGGCCCCTGTCAGGGTGCATGCAGGAAGCAACCAATCAATGCATCTCTCTCATGTCGATGTTTCCTCTCTCTCTCTCTCCCTCTCCCCCCCTTCCACTCTCTAAAAAGCAATGAAAAAAATATCCTCAGGTGAGGATAAAAAATAATAATAATAAAAATAAATAAATAAATAAAACCATTGCTTACCAAACAAGAAAAATAATATTCAACTTGAATGGTAAGCAAAGAAAAAATCGTATAGTTTTTAATCATTAAATCAGTATTAAAATCTGTTGTGGAGGAAATGTGGTGAAATTAGTATTCTCTATTTTACTGGTGGTAATAAAAATTTATTTAAAAATATCCTTTGTAAAGTAATTTGGCTGTATTTTATAAGAATCTTAAACCATTTAAACACTTTATAAACCCTCTTCTTGGAATATATATTATGATAATATTAGATATAGCTTTTTGCACAATAATATTTGTTATAGGCAATACAGCATTATTTATAATGCTAGTAAAAATTGAAACAACCTAGATACACAATAATAAGGGATGATTACATAATTTGAGATAGAATGAATGTTATGATGGCAATAATCACATTTACAAATCAATTTTAGTAACAAGAAAATTCTTATGTTAATTTTAGCAAGTTACTATAACATAATGTGTTTCCCTAATCTTTTAGTTGTAGAAATAACTGTAGAATTAAAATTGAAAATAGATTAAAGAATATAAATGATATTCTTTTTTCTTTTGTTTGTGGGAAAAGGGGAACTTTTAATTATTAATTTATATAATAGAAAAAGCAAAGAAATAAATACTTTCAATGTTTTTCAATACATAACAAGCTTTAAAACACCACAGCAGCATACTCACTACAACTGACAAAAAGGTTTAAAGATAAAGAAAATTTTAATTTTCCTATTGTCTAAGAAATATGATTGCTTTTTGAAACAATTGTCATTTCCACGAACGAAAGAAGGGTCAAATGATGTAGCTAGCGAGGAAAGTCAGAGATGTTACTGGGATACAAAGAAGCATGAGGTTAGTAGACAGATAGGAGAGACTTCTAAGCTGTAGTAAATGGCAAGCACCCATCTGCCTAATAGCATCTGATGGCATTCAAAACAAAATTTTCCACCTGAATTATATAGGATTCTGTGCCTCTTTTCTTACTTACTACATTCCCCCTTCTCTTATCCTTATTGCTCTACATATTAAACCTCCTAAATTGTCTCTCTAGTGACCACAGTGTGCTCTTTGCAACTTCCTAGTAACCAGGTATTTGGTGCTTATCACCAAGGAAGCTCTTTAGAGTTTCTGGAATTGAACTAGATAAGCATTTCATAAGGTTCCAGAGTAGGGGAGACTGATAAGGAAAGCAGATTTTTAGGAATGTGGATGTGGTAGCGATGCATAAAGTAACTCAAGTTAGGAGAAGCTGGATTTAGGAAGTGTAGGTGAGCATGGCTATAGCAATTTGGGTATGAAGGGCCTTTTTAGGATGGGCTACAGGACTGATCATGAATAAATTTAACAACCTGTGCAGCATGGATACTGACCAGCTGGAGGAGAGTCTGGCTGAACATGAGTCTGGAGGGCTCGTGGAGCAGGGTCAGGTGTGAACCCTTAGGCTGCTGGATGGTGTAAGGTTGGGGGCATCCAGAAGAGAGGACAGGGTGGCCAGGTGGTGGTGAGAACTTAGGGGGCTCAGGACAGAGGTAGAGGAAAAATTTCAAAGTCAGTACAGATGTAGAAATGCACACTCCTTAAAGTCTACCTTGGATAGAAATGGTAATTGCAAAGATCATTTGGAAAGGATAAGTTAGGAAATGATGATGCGAAAAACAGAAGTATTAAAGAAGCTCCTAGCAGTTGTTAGGGAGAATATTGTTTCTTTTAACAAAAAGAGGAATGGAACCAGTTTTGATGGTAAAAAATGAAATTGATTTTTGACAGTAGGTCATCTAAGTGGGACTAGTCAAAGGAAAGTTGGAGATATAAGACTTAAGGACAGACTAGCATTTGAACATACTAAAATGGAGAGTAACTTCCATCCAGAAATGTTACCTGGGGAAGCCTGAGGAGGCTTTTTTCTTTCTGAAGCCTGCAGAAAGAAAAAAAGGGACAGATCTTAGCAGACACTGCCATGGATTGTTCAAATTAAGGGACTTTGAAGAGTTGTTAATTTTCTTCTATTTTTCTGAAGTTTCCATATTTTCTACAATCATGTCATTCCTTTTATAAATGGGAAAAATATTTGCTGTTAAATCTGTTTTATTTTTACCAAATGTATTATTTAGACCAGTATACCTCAAAGTGTGATATAATCAAAGGACTAACTAATTAAAATTATTATTATTGTTATTATTATTTGGTTTGAGGCCTCAGTGGGTGGTGCCCAGGAATCTGCATTTTGAACAGGCTTCCCAGGGGACTCTTAAGCATATTGAAGTCTGAGAACCAAAGACCCATAGTGCCCGAGCACAGCTCTGAGGGACAGTTCCTTACCTCGGGGGCACTGATTCTAATCAGTGTGCATTGCTTCCATCTGGAGCTCAGGGCCTGCTCAGCTTCACTGAGAGCAGAGCTTTCTCCAGCTCCCAAATGCTTTTCAGAATTTCTACTGTCTTTCTGCCTCAGAGAGATTACTCAGTAAACCATTTTGATTAATGTGTAGACTTAAATCAACTGGCTCATTAAAATTGTTTGTACTCTTTAGGGGATAGAGTTTTGAGGTTTTTTTCTTGATCTGTCATCATCTTTTACTTGTCTCATCTTGGTACAAAGTGTTCTTTTATTCTTTGATTTTCTCTATTAATAATGGTCATAAGAGGTGCAAAAACAAGCCTCATTTACAGAAACATGCATCATTGCAAATAATGAGACGACTTCGAAGTTGAATCAGGTCTGCCAGCCTTTGAAGAAAAAAATGAACAACCAGTGTTTAATGACTTTATTTATACACACACACACACACACTACACACAGTCTTTGTCCGGGACCTACTATCACTCATACTAAATTAAGAAATATTAAAAAGATAATAAAGATATTTCTTTCTAAAAGTTGTGATAAGTCATTAAAAGATATGTAATTCCTACTTGGGGAAAAAAGATTTAAATTCATATTTTTTGAGAGGGTCATTAAAATGTGTAAAACCATTCTTACTGGAAAAAGGCACGTTTTAAAACAGTTTCCTTTTATTCTCCATTCAAATGTAGATACTCTTGAAGATTAAAACACCTTTTGAAATTGTATAGTAGGAAACTAAAGACAGTATTGAAATCACACATTGAGGTATGCTAGCAAATAGTGGTAAAGGTTATCTTCTCACATCGATGCCCTCTAGCAAGATCAGAGGCAAGGTTATAAATTCCCAAAAGGAACCAGTTAGCTGTGGTATCCAGTGTGTGGTACTAATGAGGCTAAGGTCAGGGTTCAGTTCCCAAACAATCTGGTTAGCGTGACAAGAGCGATGGCCTCCCCAACCTGGCTGTGCAAAGCATTAGTCACCTAGGGATGTTTTTTTAATGAGTATTATAAATTTCTGGGCCTTATTCCAGACCAACCAAATCAGACTTTCTTGGAGTAGGGCAAGGAACCTATACTTTTAAAGAAATCCCCAGGTAATTCTTATGCCAGTCAGAATTTTGGAGTCAATAACCCCAGAGGAGCCATGTAACAAGTAACCCAATGGGACTGCATGGTGGTCTTTGCAACATGAAAGTGCAAATTCTAAAACTGTATCAATTGAGAAACTTCAAAATCTCCAGTGAGTTTGTCCTTCTGCACACATGGATTGGATTTCTCTGCAGAAGCCATGAATCCATAAAGATTTCAAGTCTTAATGACAGAGGGCAAGCCTAGTATCTTAAGAAAAGCCCTTCCACGTTCCTATTTTCACATACACATCACTGAGTTTTAGATGCTGACTGACAGAACTCACCCTTTCCTCATACAACATAGGACACACCGGAGAAACTGCCTCCTGTTCTGGGAAATGGACACTGATTCCAATTCAATCCTATGAGATACTTTTCTCTAAGAGGAGTGATCGGGTTCCCTGAACTTCCCAGATGGGCATCTGGAGGAATGAAAGAGAAAGGATATCTTTTTTGGCAAGTTAGAAAGGATTTCATGGCCGGAAAATTTCTAAACACAGAAATCGGTCCTGGGCCAAGACCAGAACAAACCAGGGTGGTCTTGAGGGGAATCATGCGAAATCAAACCGAATGATAAATCCATGTCTCTGTTGAGAATTTGTGTTGGGACAGAGGGGAAGGGCTCTGCAGAGGGTGAAATGAAAAGCCAGAAAAACTGGTGTATGGAGTAGAAAACAAAAAACCAGCAAAGTACATAATTTTTCACATTCTGGCCAGCAGTGCTGGGTTAAAGTATATATAATCTCACTGTATTTGTTTTATTTTTCAAGTCAAATAGGAAACAAGAAGGTCTCAGAGTTACACACAAATGCATTGAGAATGGGGAAAACCAATTTATTTTAAGGCACAAAATAAAATTCATGTCCTTTTTTCTCAGTTTTAAGGTA
The DNA here is from genome assembly GCF_964146895.1 of Miniopterus schreibersii. NCBI lineage: Eukaryota > Metazoa > Chordata > Mammalia > Chiroptera > Miniopteridae > Miniopterus > Miniopterus schreibersii. The sequence continues at coordinate 113,654,852 of NC_138102.1, read as the reverse complement.
ATTTTTAAAATAAGTTTAGGTTTGACAAAGCTCAATTGTAAAAGGTCCTTGCCACCTCTGAAGCTGGGATTAACCTCCTTTCTGTCAGAAATTGGATAGAATCTTCAGACCCAACCCAGCTGGCTCAGCAAATATTTCCTTAAACTCAAATAACACACCCATCCCACTGTCATCTAGCATGCTAAATCTAAAGCCAAGGAAATCTGCCTTTACAAATTGTGGCAGCCGTGGCTGACATTTATCCACCATCCTGTCTGTTACATATTTGGATATTTTTGAAGATACACTTTCTTGCAATGCCTCCTGTTCTAAATAAGCTGGAAGGAGCCTGGGGGAGAAGGCAGGCACAGCGCATTACACACTTTGAAAGTTGCCAGTCACCTAAACTCCTCGAGAGTCAATACTTTTAATACAGTGTCCTTCTCTAGGGAATCTTCACATTAAAGGAGTTTCCACTCTGTTATTAGAGCAAAATGCTGCATAAAATTATCCTTGAGTTCTGCAGGGTCCTTGAGCCGTCAGGCTACAAAGAGAGAAGACGCCGACTGGTGTCATCTTGAGGCAGTCAGCCAAATGGTTTTACAAAAAAGAGGAAACTGGGTAGATGAAAGTTCTGCTTATAAAGTGAATGTTACTACTACGGTGCATTGTGGTTATATTATGTGTGCCCAAAGGATAAAAAATTCAGGTGTGAAGTGGTATGGCAAGAGTTGCAAATTAAATAAGCAATGCTTTGGGAGTTTTCCATTAGTGTGCTGCAGCAACATGCCCATGGCTCCCGGGGACTTTCTGATTAAGTTGAAACGAAGCACTCATGCCTCACGTTAAATGTAGCAGAGGAGAGGTTATTAAATATTTCTTGGCAATTAATTACCAGAGATACGCCCTTTTTTCACAGCTTTGGTATCAGGTATGTGGGAGAGATGAAAATATTTAATTGCACCTAATTTGTTGCAGCTTAATTACATGTCTCAGCATTGTATTGGAGTCTGCAACCTGTGTGAAGAATTTGTAAGGGGCTTCATTCTGACACCTCCAGAGGAAGGGATTTTTCTTTTTTAACTTTTGTGCAATAATCATACCCGACCTTCGATCTTTCTTTGGAATTAAGGAAATTATGAAAACCTGCCAAATATGTAACAGGTTAAGTACAATCTGGAAGAAAACTCCCTCCCACCACTCCTGCAGTCGTCGTTTAATTAGATAAAGCCATTTTCCTCATGCCCACCAACCTACTGGCTCGGCTCCTGAGAGAAATTCCTTCCCAGATAGAAAAGGGAGTCTGAGGGTAAGCATCCAGTTGCATCTGGCCCATTTCCATGTATTCTGCTGGCCATTCTGTTACCTTCATTCACCTGAGATCTGATTACTGCTCCCAATCTCGCTGACCTCCCGTTTTCTAGACCCCTTATTCAAGCATTTTCACCTTCTGGCTTGAAGACAGCCTTCTGGTTTTCATATCCTCTCTGCTTTTCTCCACAGCACTTAATAATACCTAAAATCATATTATTCATTTTTTGTACGTCTTCTCTCACTAGAAACTCCATGAGAGAAGGAAACTTGTTAGACTTGTTCACTGTTAAATCTCAGCATCTATTGTGGGGCCTACCACAGTTTGTGTTCAATAAATATTGGATGGATGGATGGATGGATGATGGATGATATCCTGACATTTTCTAGGCTCTGTTCTGGATCATATCCCTGATCAACTCCAAGAGAGTATTCTCTATGGAACCCAGATGGCATATTTTAGACAATTGCCAATGTCTTTGACCAAAAAAAAAAAAAAGGGGGGATTCAAAAATCTACCAAGAAAGCTCAAGATGAAGCTAATGTAAGAATAACGTCTGGGGGATAGTTGCCCAGAAAGGAGAAACAACGGGACAACTGAGGACCCTGAGTTTGGGGCAGCAGACTAACCATGAGAGCTGCTGCTAGTGCCTTTGCCCTAGAGGCAATGGATAGAATGGACAGAACATGAGTAATTGTTTTCCAGATCAAACTGGATCAATATCTTCCTCTCAGAGGCACATCCAAATACAAGGACCAAGCATAAATAAGAGCAAAGTAGCAACAGTCAGCATTTTAAGCCAAACGTTTTCACTGGATATAAGCAAATGCAGAGAGATGATGAAGGGCCCTTACAGCCAGGGTAGGATTTTGCTCGTTCTTCATAGAAAACTGTAAGGAGACAATGCCCCATTTTACAGGAAACGGAAGCCCGGAGAGGCTTATTCATCTGTTTCAGGTCACACACCAATATGTGATTTAAACCCACATATGGCTCTTTATACTACACCAGGGAGGGGAAATGGGTCCCATTTAACCTTCAGTTCTGATGGATTGGTAGCAGCAGCCTCAAGACCAGTGCGGATAAGCTCTCCAAGACGGTGGTGGGATTAATGCGAGCCGGTGGGGAAGCTGGCCGCGTCTGCCCTAGAAGGAAAAGTGGCAGCACCCCGGAGATGTGCCACCTCTGCATATGTTGCCTCATGACAAGAGCTTTCAGACAGTATTTCTAAGGTGTTGGGTAATTTGGAAGAGAAAGATACTACAAGAAGGATTAGTAAGTATAGTAAACCTGATGAGGTTTTTCTTCTATCTAAACAAATTCATGCTTTATGGGGCAAGTAGTGGGGACAGGCCTCTGACAGTATAAGACTTATTCAAAACATTTATTCAGCTCGGCTGGGTGTGGCTCAGCAGTTGAGTATCGATCCAGGAGATGGTGGTTCGATTCCCTGTCAGGGTGCATGCAGGGTTGTGGGTTTGATCCCCAGTCGGGGGCATGCAGGAGGCAGCTCATCAATTTCTCTCTCATCATTGATGTTTCTCTCTCTCTCTCTCTCCCTCTCCCTTCTTCTCTCTGAAATCAATAAACATATACTAAAAAAATATTTTATTCAAAATTGAGTTTTTTATTAATTATAAGGGAGAACATACTTATAACAAGTAAAATGGTACTAAGTTCAATAAAGAGTTTAAGTAATCTCCTTCCATTACACTAATCTCTCCCATTATGACCATAGCAAACTGGTGAGTTTCCTTCACACCTTTTTCTACGTTCCTCCATGTGTGCCATGCTCCACATACATACATGTAGAGTTTATTGTTAGTTTTTGTAACTGCATCATTCTATCTATTATCTATATATCTATAGCTATCTATCTATCTATCTATGTATCTATCTATCTATCTATCTATCTATCATCTATCTATCATCTATCTATCTATCATCTATCTATCTATCATCTATCTATCATCTATCATCTATCTATCTATCTATCTATATCTATCTATCTATATCTATCTCTATCTATCTATCTATCATCATCTATCATCTATCTATCATCATCTGTCTATCATCTATCTATCTATCTATCTATCTATCTATCTATCTATCTATCTATCATCTATCATCTATCTATCTATCATCTATCTATCATCTATCTATCTATCATCTATCTATATCATCTATCTATCTATCATCTATCTATCATCTATCATCTACATTTTTCTATTTTCCTCAGTATTTGCACCTGATATCATAGACTATACCACAGTATAAATATACCATAATTTATTCTAGCGTTCCTCTATCAATGGACATTAAAGTTGTTTCCAGTGCTTTGTCATTTCACATAAAGTTGCAGAGAACATCCTTGAACACACATTTCTATAGGATACATTATCAAAAGTGGAATCACTGGGTCAAAAGTGTGTTCACTTTTAATTTAATACACATTGCCATATTACTTTCCAAAAGTCTGTAGCAGTTTATGCTTCTATCAGCAATGCATGAAAGTGACTTTCCTTGTGTCCTCTTCAGCACTTATATGTTACAACTTCTCTTTTTAATTTTTGCAATTTGAAGAGGAAAAAGTGATATTTGATCATTGCTTCACTTTGCCTTTACTTGAGTACTAGTAAATTGAGCAGCTATTCATGGTTATTGATTAGTTGGGTTTTTTTCTGTGAATTGATATCTTGCCAGTGTTTTAAAATTTCTCTCTCTCTCTTCCTCTCTCTCCCTCTCTTACGCACACACACACACACACACACACACACACACACGTGTGCACTCTGGTTTTCAAGTCTTAGACGGTAAGATTTCTTTTTTTCAAAACTATTTTCTCACAAATAGTTTCCTAATTTCTTTTCTATATCTAAAGTTTTATTTCTTACATTTTAATTTCAATTTGTCTCTAATTTTTTAGTTTAGTTTTCTTTAAATAGGGCTGCAAAGGAAACACTGTTTATTAAATAATCTAGAAAATACACACAAACATACCATTAGAAAACAATGTAGAGGGAAGTAGTAGGCATAAGGGATGTTCACAGTGGGAAGTCATTGAACTAAATCAGTTTATGAAGTATGCCCAAGGTGCATCTTTAAAGGTATTGCAAGCATGTGCCAATCATATCTATATTCTGTTTTTTTCTTGACTCAATCCATCATTGATATTTCTAATGCTATACTCTCTTGCTCAGTCCTTGCATCCAATAGTTTTACTTCTAGAAGAGGAATCTCAGTCTTGACAGCTAAAATGTCAAGCAGGTAACATACATGAGTGAATCCAGCTAATAAGAGTATGCCCTCACTAAATTAGCTTCCCATCAACTCTTTTCATTCTTTCTTTTTAAAAAAATATATTTTATTGATTTCAGAGAGAGGAAGGAGAGGGAGAGAGAGATAAAAACATCAATGATGAGAGTCATTGATCAGCTGCCTCCCGCATGCCCCCTGCTGGGGATCAAGCTCCCAACTTAGAAATGTGCCCTGACCTGGAACCGAACCAAAATCTCCTGGATCATAGGTCAATGCTTAACTGCTGAGCCATGTCAGCTGGGCAACTCTTCTCATTCTTGCCACATGGGAACACATGCTCTATTTGCCAGATTATTTAATTTTTAAAGAGAATATTTAAATATTGATTGTTATATAAACTAATTTTTAAACATCCACAACTAATTTTATTTAAACAAACACATAAAACACACACAGAACTAGCATGTGAGACAAACAAAAACCATCTGTAGGAGTTATTATTTCCAGGCACTACCACTTTGCAACCTCAGGACTTCTCCAAGCTCTGCTGACTTCAGTGTGTTCTGCACACTCTGCCAGACTTGTCATCTCACACTCTTAATCAAAATCTGTCTGTTGTACTACTCTGTTAATGAATGAAATCTCAAACTCCTAGCCTGACTTTCAACATTGTCAGTGTTTTGGCCTCCATCTCCATCTCCCACATAGCTGTGAAAGTTAGTCCCTTTAGGCATCTAACAGAATGTCTAACACATGATATGCCTAATACACATTCGTACAATGGCTGAATGAATAGCTCTTTCAGGAATAATGTGTTGACAGGATTGGGTTATGGGAGTTAGAGAGAAGATTGGCATGATAGATAGAATTTAAATTGGGCAAAGCTTGGAATAAAGATAAAAGAGTTTGGACATTATTCAACAGGCAAGATGTATAACAGAAAGCATGTAATATTAAAAATCAGAAAGACTGAATTTAAATCCTTCTCTTTCATTTTTAAATTGTGTGGTTCTAGATAAGTAACTTACTGTTAATCAGTTTAAATTTCCTCAATCATAAAATGAGGTGACTGGAGGTTTTAGTTTTAATCAGGTGAGAGGAATTTCAGAGAGGAAGGTGTTCTCTAGTGTCTTAGAAAGATGAATTTGAAACAAAAAGAGTTTTGAGATGGCAAAATCATTTTAGAGATCATTGCATTGGTCATACTATGAAGTGATGGAGTTGGGGATTACAATAGTGGCATTAAGAATAAAACAGAAATTTCCAGTCAACATGGTGGCTTAGGTAAACTTCTTACTCACATCCTCCCACAACCACATCAAAATTACAACTAAACTACAGAATAATTATCATTCAGCATCACCTGAAATCTGGCTGAGTGGAAGTCCTATAACCAGGGAGTTAAAGAAGAAGCCACATTGAGACTGGTAGGAGGGGTGGAGATGTGGAATGGGCTGGTCCCACACCCACATGTGGTGGTTTAAAATCGGGAGGGATATCTCAGCTGCAGAGGTTCCTCTGAGGTGTAATGGGTCCTAGGCCCACACCAGGCCTCCCAGCCCAGGGTTCCAGAGTCAGGAAGAGAAGTTCCCATAACTTCTGGCTGTAAAAATCAGTGGGAATTGTGGCTCAGTGAAACAGGGCTGCTGGACTCCCAGGCAGTTTCTCTTAAAGGGTCATGAATGGACTTACTCAGACTCACTTCCTCTGAGCTCCAGGGCTGCGGCAGCAATTTGAAACAAACCAGGGACATTCAGGGAGGAACTGAATTGCCTGGTATCAAGGCAAAAGCTGTGTGTGGTGGTGGGGCAGCTTTCTTCCAAACAAAAGTACTGGCAGAGGCCATTTTTCCTTTTCTGAGCCCTTTCCACACAGTGCCAGCAGGTGGGTAACATATCTGAGTCTCCATCAATCTGTCTAACACTGTCTGCCCTGCTCTGGTGATTTCCTGAGGCCCTACGCTATACAAATTTTGGGCCCAGCCAAGCCATTTCCAGTGGCTTTTTTATACAAATGGCCTCTCTTGCCTCATGCTTCTTTCAGGCTTCCCTAAAATCCCTCAAACAAGCATCTGGCCTCTGCATACCTTTCACCTCTTGATAAGTGGCTGGCCCTTAGGTCCAGCACTAGCAGCAGCCAGCCTTTGTTCACAGTTTGGCTTCTCTTGGTCACCTCCAAGACCAGCACAAGTAGAAGCCATCTGCAGATTGCTGGGTGGCCCCAGGCAGGGCAAGGATGGTGGCTGATCTTACACCTCCTGGGAGGTTCCAGAGCCAATGCATCTGGTGGACAGCTTCAGACCATGCCAGATTACAACCCTACCACCTCTCTGAGTGATGCCTGGGCATCAACCCCTCCCAGGGATGCCAACAGCAATTAAGACTCAACTACAACAGGAAAGTACACACAGCCCACGTAGGGGCACACCTGGAGCACCCATCTTGACTGAATGGGAAGACTGTGCCACTGGGCCCTACAAGGCACCTACTACACAAGGCCACTCTACCAAGTCTGGGAGACATAACAGTTCTACCTAACACATAGAAACAGCCAAAATGTGGAGACAAAGAAACATGTCTCAAAGGAAAGAACAGGAGAAATCTCCAGAAGAACTACATAAAATGAAGGCAAGCAAACTACCAGGCGCACAGTTCAAAACTATGGTTATAAGGATGCTCAAGAAACTTAGAACTTCAACAGCATGAAAAAGGACATAGAAACCACAAAGAAATGAACCAGTCATAAATAAAAAATACACTGACTGAAATAAAAAAATAATTTACAGGGAATAAATGGTAAAGTAGATGACGCTGAGAATCAAATGAGTGATTTGGAATATGAGGAAGCAAAAAATACTCAGAACAGCAGCAAGAAAAAAGAATTAAAAAATATGAAGATAGAGTAAGGAGCCTCTGCGATAACTTCAACCATACTAACATTCGCATCATGGGGATAATGGAAGGAGAAGAGAGAGAGCAAGAAACTGAAAACCTATTTGAAAAAATAATGACAGAAAGCTTTCCTAACTTGATGAAGAAAATAGAAATACAAGTCCAGGAAGTGCAGAGAGTTCTAAACAAGATGAACCCAAAGAGGTCCACCCCAGGACACATAATAATTAAAATGCAAAAAATTAAAGACAAAGAAAGAATCTTAAAAGCAACAAGAGAAAAGCATTTAGTTACCTACAAGGGTGCTCCCATAAGACTGTCAGCTGATTTCTCAACAGAAGCTTTGCAGGCCAGAAGGGACTGGCAAGAAATATTCAAAGTGATGAAAAGCATCAAACTACAAACCAAGATTACTCTACTCAGCAAAACTATCATTTAGAATAGAAGGACATATAAAGGGCTTCCCAGACAAGAAAAAGCTAAAGGAGTTCATCACCACCCAACCAAAATTACATAAAATGTTAAAGGGTCTTCTTAAAGATGAAGAAGGAAAAAAAAGATAAAAAATATGAACAATAAAATGGAAACAAATATATATCTATCAACAATTGAATCTAAAAAACAAAATAAACAAACAAGCAGAACAGAAACAGATTCATAGATACAGAGAACACTTTGATGGTTGCCAGATGGGAGGAGGTTAGGGAAATGAGTGAAAAATGCGAAAGGATAAAGAAGTACAGATTGGTTGCTACAGAATAGTCACAGGGATATAAAATACAGCATAGGGAATATAGTAAATAATATGCTAATAACTATGTATGGTGTCAGATGGATATGAGATTTATCGGAATGATCACATAGTCTAATCACTGGGGTATACACCTGAAACTAATATAATATTGTATGTAGTTGAAAAATAAAAAGTAATGTAAACAGAAAAAAATAAAACAAGAAAGAAGATGAAAGCAACTATATGAGTAAAGAATTTACAAGACGGTGTCATTGGTGAGATAAGAAGGAGAGGAGACTCAGGGAGCATTACAGTTTTGAATTTAAGAGACAGGAAATACTTTTAATACAAGGACTGGTAGGTGGTTAACTAACACCTTGCTGATGGCTATTTTGAGCCAGAACTCACCGACACAGCTGGCTACTTTGGTCAGCAAGGTGTTTAAAATTACTTAAATTAATATTAGTGCAGACACGAGTTATCTCGTAACTGGTCAGCAATGTTTAGACACTGAAACAGTGTATACTCGTGACTGGTCAGCATGTTAGGACATTTATTAATAACCATACATAGTTAAATGAAAGAAGCAGTAAACGGAAAGTGAGCAGAAAACATTTAACCTTCTTCCATCCTTCCAATCCACCCCAGAGAAGGTCTCTGAGCAAAATGGCTTTGAAATCAGAGGCTTTATTATGACTTCCTTTCCTACCTAATCAAGTTAAAAGACTTCCATTAAATAAATGTTCTTCAGATCTTAGTCTGAAGATCTGAGCCACGGAACACTTGAGTAAACACATCATTCCTGTAAATGTCACTTCTGTAAACGTTTGTCAAATACATTTGGAATTTTTCAGATCAAATCTACATCAAGACAAAAGGCTATAATCTCAGCATTAATCTCTTTTTCCTGATTGCTTTCCTCCTCAGCACTGTTGCTGACCTGCCCTCTGAAACCACCACCTGCCTGCCAATCAATTGGACTTAAATAATAAAGGTATTGATGCAAACGATAAGAGGAGACTTGGAAATTTAATGGTATTTCATAGCTATAAAATCTTTGTGAAAGAATTTCTAGAACAACATTGTTTAATATATTAGTCACTAGTCATAGGTGGCTATTATGCAGTTGACCAAATATGCTGTCAAAATTAACTTTACCTATTTCTTTACTTTTCTTAGCATGGCTATGAAAAAATGTAAAATAACTTATGTGGTTAATATCTGCGGCTTGCATTTCATATCTGTTAAGATTTATTCAGAATTGAGGGCTAATTATTATGGCATGGGAGCTGCCATGTGCCAAAACTCCCTAAAATTATGTCAGCCAGCCAGCCAGATGATCCTTGTCTTCTCTTATTTGATTGACTCCAGCACCCTAGAGTCTAAAACAACAACAAGAAAATGGGTATTGATATCATACAGAAGGAAAGGATCATCTTCAGTCAAGAGAAAGATAGAGAGTTCTATTCTAATCATGCTGACTTTGAGGAAGTACATTCAGGGAGAAAGTAAAAATGGAAATTGGGGACAGGGAACTGAAGTTCAAGAGTAATGGTGGGGCCTGAGATGTCAAATGAGGTGAACTGAAGTAAAAAAGGGAAGGACACGTGTAGGCCTGTGTTTAAATATCCACATCTCCCAGGACTCGATGTTTGGTCATAAATAAATTCATTCTCAGTTTCTCAGTGACAAAGTAGGAATAATAATCTCTACCCCTCAGTAAATATTACTGAACCCCTATTGGGTGCCAGACACTATGATGAACAAGGCCCAGCTCTGACTTCCAGAAGCTTTAGATCTAGTCAGGGAGCGATAGGAAATGGGCATAACTAACGAGCCCATGTGAGAGTTGACACAGCCTGGGTAAATACTGAGGAGCAGTGAATTCAATCTTGAGGAGTCAAACCTCTTCTCCCTGATAATTCATATTCAGACTTCTACTTTCAGCACAGCTATCCCTCTTTTGCAGAACCTTCACAGTCACCTCTCCACACCCCGGGGGTATTCACCTTTTGCCCCTGTGCATACCTCTATTAGCATCTACCATGTGTGGAGTCATTATCTTTTTTCTCTCTCTCCATTAGACTGTGAATTCCTTGAAGGAAGGATTTGTGTTTTCTATCTCTGTATCCTTAGAACAGTTTAAGCACCAAATAAATATTTTCTCTTACTCCTTTGTTCACCTTTCTTCCCAATTAGAAGTAAGAGTTAAAGCCCTAAGAGCAGACAGGGCTGAGATAGAAGGTAAAGAAGCCAAAATGTAAAGGGCTCAGTACTATTCTTTAGAAAATCTCCATGGAAAGAGAAGAGAGCTCTGCGTCATGGAACTGAAGGGAAATTCTCAAAAAGAGGGCGGCCAGCAACACCATCAGGTGCTGCAGAGATTACCAATGAGAATGAGACTGCAAAATGACTGACAGATTTGGCAGTTGTACTACATTCATTATCTGAATTTAAACCAAAATAATAGAGAATAATTTTCCCAATGACTTCTTCAGTTTTAGCAATGATAAATCTTTGTTTTGTTTTGATTTTTGTTGTTGTTGTTATGTTTGTGTGATCTGAGGAAAGGATAAGATTCTTCCGCCAAATGAAAACAAGATGTTTGAAGTCTGGCAGATGCCTACAGTGAATAAATATACAGTGAACTCCCAGCAGCAAAGGAAGTCCGCAACTCTCTTGTTAGCATGAGCCATTGCATGACTCTGAGCATTGCTAAGGAAACAGCTTCATTTTCTTCTTTCTGATATTTCTAGCAGGTGGCTGAAGCAAAGATTTAAGCATATGAGAGCCTCGATGAGTCATACATCCTCTCTTCTTCCTCATGGACACCGTTCTGACTCAAGGATTTTTACCTATCAAAATGCTGTGGTAGGAAGAGGCCTGACCTCACAGAAGCTTGATTCTGAGCCTTAGCTTTGCCACTGTCTGACCAAGAGCAGGCCATTTCTGAGGGTCTCCAGTTCCTGATCTGTAAAACATGCCTTCCTGCTGCTAGATTATAAGGTCCTCCAGAGAAAGCACCAAGTATCATTTCTTTTTGTTCTCACTCCTTAACATGTTTTACATAAAGTAGATATTGAATTAGAAGAATTTAAAAGTGAGTTTAGACTCCTGGTTTTAATGTTCAATATCTGAAGTTCTGATATTTACTTAAAATTTTAAAATGCTTTTGGACCTCAAGTAATAGCCAGGTACATTTGTTTAATGTTATTGCATTAACAAACTATGGCCTGGGAACCAAATCCAGCCCTCTTCCTGTTTTTATAATGTTTTAGTAGAACACAGTCACGCCCATTCATTTACATGTAGTCTGTAACTGTTTTTAAGATATAAAAGCAGCCCTAGCCAGTTTGGCTCAATGGTTAGAGCATCAACCCAAGGACTGAAGGGTCCCGGGTTCGATTCCAACCAAGGGCACATACCTCGGTTACAGGCTCGATCTGTGGCCCCGGCCGGGGTGCAAGCAGGAGGCAACAAGGTGATGTGTCCCTCTCACATCAATATTTCTCTCTCTCTCACTCTCTCTGAAAAGCAATGGAAAAAATATCCTCTGGTGAGGATTAAAAAAAAAAGGTACAAAAGCAGTATTGAGTATTGCAATAGAGACTGTCCAGCCTGCAAAACCTTTAATATTTACTATATGTCTCTCATGGAAAAGTTTGACAACCCCTAATATATACTATTGTTGACTTTGAATACCAAGAAAGCATGGTGGATAAAGTCCAGTGAGAACCTGAAGACAGCAGTAACCCACAGGCATCTTCTGCCTTTCAGTGGGATGAACTGTAGTGGTCAGTAAATATAACTTTACTTAAGGATTTCTTTATATAAAGGGGCTGCATGCTTAGGAAAGCTGCCAGAATGTAAAACTGAGGAGTAAAGGTCAACCTTTACTCTTAAACACTGACAATTCAGTAATGTCTAAAAGGTAGGCCAAACAGAGCACATGGCAAAAACTATTTTTGCCTGGCTAATTCCTCTTCACATTCAAGAGCAAGCTGTAGCCTCGGAAGTCTAGGAAGCACCATTAGAAGCTTCCTAGACTTAGGCATATTTAAATGGCATATTTTCATGATTGGCTCTCCTTAAGACTATGGGATCTTCAAGGGATCATCTTTCTGTTCCCAGTATGCAGCACAGTTCCTGGAAATGGCATCTGATAGATGCTCAATGAAGCTTTTTAAAAAAATATATATCTTTATTCATTTCAGAGAGAGGAAGGGAGAGGGAGCAAGAGAGATAGAAACATCAATGATGAGAGAGTCATTGATCGGCTGCCTCCTGCAGGCCCCCTATTGGGGATTGAGCCCTCAACCTGAGCAGGTGCCCTGACCAGGAATCAAACCGAGATCTCCTGGATCATAGGCCGATGCTCAGCTGCTGAGCCATGCCTGCCAGGTGCTCAATAAATGCTTTTGAACCAAATTGACCTGAACATATGGGGTTCAGGCTGAACAAAGACATCTACCTTGGTCTGAGTTGTTGCACTGATACCAACTGGATTGAAGCCTTTCTTTTCAAAATCAGTGAATATATACTAACTTTATCAGATTTTCCCCCATTACTCCTCACTACTTTCCAGTCTGATAACAAAATAATAATAAAACCATACAAAGATCAAACATTTGCTGAGCATCTACTCTGTGCAAGGCAAATGAAAGCAGACATAATTCCTTTTGGGTTCATAATATAATTCTTTTTCCTACCAGATTCCCTTGAGGTCAGTTATGATCTCCTCTAATCCTTAGGGCATACAAGTCTGCCATTATTGACATGGCCAGATGTATGTCTAGGTTGAGGACTGGCAAGGGAAAGAAGGCAACCAGAGCTTACATTGTTCAGTCCTCACCCAAGGAATCAGAGTAAAACAGCAGTTGCCGTAGGTTGGCTGGGTGAAACATGCACCAATTAATGATGGCCTTACTAGTTGAGATAAAAGTTTCTAATTAATGAATCATTAAGGCACACACTTTAGGACCGTGGAAAATCATGAACTATGCAGCATGCCCAGGAGCAATCTTCCAGTTATGTGGCTGTGCTTAAATGCAACACTAATTTCTGAGGGACTGCCATTTATATTAGCACTGAGATGAATCACGATGGATTTATGAATGTGATTCTGCATCACTCATTACACAAGCCCTCCCCAGGGAAAGTGAGCCATCTTGAGAGCAACTCCTAATAAGCAGAAATTAAATGTTACTGTCCCTTGCCACTAGGAAAAAAACACACACCAAAACAACGGAAAGCATGTCTTGGTGGAGGGGAGTGGGTGGATAATTTGGTTATACATAGTGAGGAGGGAGAGAGGTATGCATCTATTTTAAGCCTTTGTGGCCTGGAGAACCTGAGGAACAGCACTCCCTGTGCTCAAAGCCAGGAGCCCTCTTACACAATAAATAACTTAGAAACCTCACAGCAGTGCCTGGTGAGGAGGCTGCTTCCTGCAAGCTGCCTCCTTGGCTAATCTTGGAAAAGCGATGGATGACCCCGTAGATCAGACAGAATTCCTGCTTTCCACCTCGGGGCTCTGACCAAGGCCCTCAGCCAGGGGATGTCAGGAGGAAACCAACACAATACTGTCATTGTTTGTGTTATTTATAGCTTATTGTTTTAAAAAATGGAAGCAACTGGACTCTTTATGGCAAACTTAAGATCTCATACATGAACTTGGCAGGCACTTTTACTGGAGCAGATTTAAAAAACAAATTCAATATTCTGTACACTGCTCAAGGGAAAGGGCAAACCAGCAACCCCTCCTTTCCTTTATTAAGTTTTCCCTTGTCTCTCCAGTGGCTTCTGACACTCACTCAAAGTAATTTTGATAAAAGGCCAATTGATTTTTCTTTTCCAACTAACCCCCAGTTTTTCTGTGCAAAACCCAAGGAAGCAAAAGCTCAAATATCTCCTGTTTAATTGATCTCTGACTTTAGCCTGATTTCTGTAATGCTATAAGTATGTAAAACATTAATGAGACATGGTGAATGCATAATGTACAAATTACAACAGTGTGTAAACCATAAGATGCCATCCAATACCACGTTATGACTTTAGAACAAGACACCCATTCCCCAAGTCAACCAAAGCTACATTTTTCAGTGGGTGATATATTTTGTGTTTGTTTCTCAGATCTCAGGCCTCTCCAAAGTCTTATCTCCAGGATTTCTTTAATCAACAAAAGACATTGGTAACGGTGATGAGAAAGATGGGTAGACTGAGATTCCCCCAAGAACTTGAAGTCCGCACTGACATATGCATTTTAGTGTGATTCCTGCAAACTTTTAAAAACTATCCAAGGTCACTGACACACACAGTTGAATTATGAAGGTGCTATTACATTATTTGCTGTAGAATGGAAGTGAGATCAAATTCCTTCGGGCCTTGAAAATGTATGTCCCACCTGAAATGGCTCTATAAATCTGCCAAGGAGACAGCAGGTGTTCTCACCCCTTGCCCTGATTCTCCCATACAACACCTTAGAAAGAACAAGCAGGAAATATCCTTTTACACTTATATTTACTGGTTCTACCAAGTGCTTATTTGCCTCTAGGGGGCATTTCTAAAGACTTCAAAGGAAAGTATTTCAGCTGTAATGGCTGTCAAACCAGATGGTTCAAAAATAGGAATAAAAAAGAAAGGGTAGCAGAAAAAAAAAAGAGAGAGAGAGAGAGTCACTTTGATCAAGGTGGCTTTTATTGCCATGAACACAAAATAAATCAAACTGGTTTCTGAATTGAATTGGAGGATGAGAAAGATTAACTCTTTTAAGGTGTATGTAAAATTTTTTATCTAGCTAATTTTCCTGGTTCGACAGTCTCTGACATTAGACCTAGAACAACTGCCATAAAAATAACTATCATAGAAAGACACTCTCAACACCGAGAGGTAGTCCCATTAATTCACAGAAGAGTGTGGAAAAAACTTAGCCTTGATTGAAATAAATGCTCAGAAATTATTGCATATCAAAAGAGATATTCTTTAAAGAGCTCTTTAAAGTCCTAGTGTTAATATTATGATTTAGTGCTACACCATCTTTATTATCTTCTAGGGTCTGTTGCTCAATCTATTAGTTCTATTACATCCTCAGTCACTGTTAATATCTCACTTTGTTCTTCCATATTCTTTATATTTCCATAGTGCCTTTTATCTTCCAGCACATTGCAAACATCAAAACACTAAGCTACCCAACATGCATGTGTGGGTGGAGGAGTCCTATTCTCATTTTGAAGCTGAAAAAGGCAGGCTCTGTGAGGTGAAGCGGTTGCCTAGCCAGCCAGCAGCAGAGGCAGAAATGGCTTCTCAGTGTATGATGCCTGGATATCTGCCTTAATTAGCAAACATGATAGCTTCTAACTTCTAATCTCCTAAACACGGCCACATTATGTGGAGTGAGGATATCAATACTGAGGTCCATTTGAGGAACCAGTCAGATTTGTAAAATATATATCCACTTCTGCTTCCAAAACAACAAAAATTATTTTCATTGAAAAACTTTGAGAGCCCTTTCCAAATATATCAGTCTTGGCTCTTATGTCTCCATTTCCTTATTGTCTCTGAATACCCCTTTGGATGATCTTGAAAGTCTGAGCCCTTCCCCACCCCCATTTTGGTGACATTGGCAAACAAGAGGACCCACGCCTAGAATTTTTGTGCTCTTGGGATCACTCGTGCATCTGCCTGAACAACTATGGCGGGTACAAAGGCCAGTAACACAGGCATCTAAAAGTGGTTTGGTGAGAACAAAACTGATTTTACTCAAACCTGTTAACAGGTCAAAAAGACATGAATGTTTACAAAGAAAGAGCCAATGAAATTGAAAGTAATCTTTGGTGCCCTGGCCAGTGTGGCTCAGTCGGTTGGAGCTTTGTCCCATACACCAGAAGGTGGCCGGTTTGATTCCTGGTCAGGGCACATGCCCAAGTCTGGGATTTGGTCTCTGGTTAGGGCACGTGTGGGAGGCAATCAATCCATGTTTCTCACATCAATGTTTCTCTCTCTCTCTCTTTAAAATCGATTTAAAAAATTTTTTTAAAAGAAAGTAATCTTTGGTAATAATAACAAAAACTAGCATTCACTGAGCTCTTGAGCTGATGACTATGTGCATTTTCTCATTTAATGTTGAAAACTGAATGAGGGCTAACTATTCTTGTTCCCATTTGAGAGATAAGAAAATTAAAACACATAGAAAGGTTAAGGTGAATTGCACAAGGTCAGACAGCTCATAAACAAGGCAGTCCATACTCGAATGCAGGCATTCTGACTCCAGAATTTAGGTTCTTAACTATTTTGCTGTAATCCCCTTGTCTGAGTGTGATGTCACTTACCTTTTCCTCCTCATTAGACTTCGCACATTCTCTCTGACCATACAGTGAATGTTAGTGAGCGTCGTGCCTGCATTATATAGCACACCAGAAACTCTAAGGAGCCTAAGAGTAAGGCGCACCCTTTCTCCTCAATAACTACATGCCCTTTGGTAGACAAGGACTCATTTTTTTTAAAAATTATTACTCCCATATTGTAATTTTGGGAGTACAATTTCCCAAGAGAACCCCACAGTATACTAGATGGACAGTGGCTACTTTTTTTTAGCTTTGATTAGATTTGATGATTTTTTTCTCTTATTCTCTCTGAATACCCTTTCTGATGATCTTGAAATTCTGAGTGTCCAGCCCCCATTTTAGTGACATTGGCTAATAGAGGACCCACGCCTAATCTCTTCATGTTAGAATTTCTGTGCCTCCTGGGATCACTCGTGCATCTGCCTGAACAGCTATGGTGGGTACAAAGGCCAGTAACACAGGCAAGGATATCCCAGCTGAGGATGAGCAGCTGAAACCAATAGGATTCATGCACTTGATTCATAGCCTACTTCTTCCCTTTCAGCTCCCCTAATCCAATGGTCAAAATAATCACCACTTCCACTGAGTGTTTATATTGAGCTTGACACTATGCTCAAAGCTTTATCTTCATTATCTCATTTATTTCTCCTCTAAGCTCTATAACATGAGACTATTGTTCTCATTTAACTATGAGAAAAATGAGCCACAGAGACACTGAACAACTTTCCAAAGAGGACACTGCTGCTGTTAAGTGTTGGTGCAGACGTTTGACCCAGACAATCTGGCTCCAGAGCCCCAAAATATAGTCTATACATTATTGCCTCTCCATCTTTAGATTCCTGGAAAACACCCTACTATTTAAGAGATTTGTACACCAAGATATGTTTTATAACATTTTAGAATAATTGAAGGTAGTGTAGACATTTTACAACTAGTAGCTAAAGCAAACACACACACAAAAGCTTTTACAAAAAAACACCAGGTATTCTTTTGCAACAAAAGGCCATTGGGCTGCATTGTGTTCACAGCTATAGAGTGAAAGTGGCCATACAGAAATCCCCACAGTGCCTGAAAAGAAGGGGGAGGGAATTAGGTCACCTTAGCCGGCATCTCAAGAATGATCACAGGCAAGAAAAAGCTGATTTCCTATACTTGTAAAATTGATCCCAAATTCTTCATAGGTGGAACCCATGAAAAACAAGGAAAAAAAAGGGAGGGGAGCTGATTAAAAGCTCTATATCTAAGATATGTGGATTCAGATGATTAGCAACTAAAGAGATGGCCTTTAAGGCCCCAGCGGAGGTTGGGTTCACCCTTGGTTACCGTTTTCTCCTGAATAGCACATAAACTCCCGGGGAGAAAAAGAAAGCTCTGAGCAAGACAAAGGCACAGGAGCTGCTTTTCTCTATCAGATGGATGAAAAGGAACTCTAGGAACCCTTTATAGTTAACTATTAAAATTGGTTTTTCCTTTTTCCTTTTGTAACTTCTTTAACCTCCATCTCTAACAGCAATCACGCAATAAAACTTCTCCCTAGGCAGACAGGAGACACCGAGGTCCCTCACCTCACTCTTTCCTCTTCTAAAGGCAGCATCCAGAAGGATGGCTTAAAAGAAAACCAGCTCACATTTATTTGCCAAAAAGGTATCTCTGGACTGGGTTAGGCTTTCGGCTTTGGTGTTGACCCCAAAATGCAAGGAGTTTTTCAGGCTCTGCGAAAGAGGGTTCAGAGTAAAAGGAGGTATGAAGTGGATGAGCAGCTTTAATTCCTTTCCAAAGACTGTACCTCCTGCCAGATCCCTGCAGCTTAGGGGGGGATTACCTGGAGCAAAAATGGAGATCAAGGGATCAGAGAAATAGATGTGGAGGAAGAAAGGACCATAAGAAGACAGAAATATGGAGAGGGGACTAGAGAAAAAAGATTCATAAAAATCATTTCAGAGGAGTAATATGTATGGAAAAGGCAAGAGGGAGAGAAAAGAGAAATAAGATATCTTGGATAATATTTCACTTGTGTCAACCATGTATTCAGCCAATTAGCCACAAAGATCATAGCCCAGGAAATATGCTAAACATTAGGGTTCAAAAATAAGTGGGACATAGACCAATCCCTACAGAATTCACAACTTAGGCAGGAAGATAAGCATGAATAAAGAATGGCTATACATCCATTAATGTTGTTCTCACTTGCCTCTATTTATTTTTGTCCTTTAAATGCAGCCAACTTGGTGCCATGAAGGGGCTTCTGTGCTTGCTGGTCCTTGTGTTTAAAATGTTCTCCACACTTATCTTTACACGGCGGCTACTTACTATTATTCAAGTCTCATCTTCAACCAACCTCACTGAAGCAGCACACCAGTCCCTTTCTACACTAACCCATGGTATCTTCTCCAGAAGTCGGTTTTTAAAAAAAGATTTTTTATTGATTTTTAGAGAGGGAGAGAGAGAAACATCGATGTGAAAGATAAACATCAATTGGCTGCCTCCTGCATGTCAATTACTGGGGATTGAGCCCACAACCCAAGTATTGAACCAGCAACCTTTTGGTGCATCAGACAACACCCAACCCACTGAGCCACAGTGGGTTAAAATTATCAGATGATAATTTTAACATCTGAAATTATCTTAATTTTTATTTTTTCACAGGTTTAAAGCCTATCATCCTCCACTAGGATGTAAAGTCCTTGAGGAAAGGGACTCAGTGATAGGTCCTTGATTAATTTATTCATTGATTATTTAACTATTAGGTTGACGTATTTTAAGAATGTTATAAGCAATAAGCATAGGGTTTTGTGGTGCCACAGAGGAAGATGCAACAAACTCCATTATGAAGACATTAAGAAAGGCTTTTCAGAAGAGGTGATTTTGTTGTTATGGAATATTTAACAATGAATAGGTGTTCAACAAGTGGGCCAGGGATGCATAGCATTCTAGGCCATGTGGTAAAAGAGGCCTGCTCCTCCTGAGGACTGCATTTCCTTTAGTGTGTTTGGAGTACAGACACTACTGGAAGAATGTGGCAGTTACGGCAGAGCAGTTAAAAGCATAAGGTCTGAAGCTAGACTTTCTGAAAGTAAACCCTGGTTCTTCTACAAGTAACTAGGTGATGGTAGGCAAGGTATCAAGTCTTCTCTATGCCTCAGTTCCTTTACTTGTAAGTGGGGACTCATTTGATTTATGTCATGTTCCTCATGGGCTGTTTGGAAGGATTAATGTTACTGGAACTCAAGTTTGTGCGTCTGGCCCTTCAAAAGACCAAAACTCAAAACATCAGAGTTTGTAGTAAGGACATTTTGTTTATTGACTGAGAAGGCTACAACCAAGAAGATGGGAGACCTAATGGTGCCTCAGATCCATTTTGCTCACTGGATTAGGTTAAGGGTTTTCTAGAGACTAGTGAAAACAGGTATGTGGAAGCACTTGTGGGGCAGGTTTTAACTGGAGGACTTGGAACTTGGCCATTTATGGTAAAGGGGCATTAACACAAGATCTTCCTGGACAATGGACCCTCTGCTTCTGAAAGGGTTCCAGTGTTCATGTTCCTGTTAGGTACTGGTCCTTTGGTTCCTTGGTTGGGGTTGGGGTAGCAGGGGGGGTAGCAGGGAGACTTTGGATCTAGGTGCAGCTGGAGGTCAGAATTTCCTCCTCTGTGCATACTTCAGCTGCATGACTTGAGGTTTTTTGGTCTATTGTCTCCAAAAAGCAACTCAGTATCTTGTTAAACAGGATAGGGCCATTTTGAGCTGGTTCTGTGGTTACACGGAGTCAGTTAATATACGTAAAATATTTAAAAGAGAGTAAGTGTTCAAAATATGCATATTTTCATTATTGGCAGGGGTGATGGAGGAAAAGAATGATAACACTATGTGTGTGATAGCCTTATTTTATTCTAAACACTTTATGCAGATTAATTAATTTAATCCATATATACTTTTTAGAAGGCACTACTTACAGATAAGGAAACTAAGAGACAGAGAAGTCAGTAATTTGTCCAATGCCGCACAGCATTTAGTAGTAGGGCCAGAATCTAAATCTTGGAAGTTAGGCTTTTGAATCTTACCTTTCCCCCATTACACTGTGCCACCTCTTTGAACATTCAATTCATAGGGATCCTGAGAGGAAAAATGAAATAAAGTATATAAGTGGCTTCTTATGGGGCCTGGCATGTATAAAGCACTTGATACAGTATATATGTATTTAGAATATATATACAGTATATGTACAATATTTATATATAGAATATAAGTATATACAGAACAATAGGGCTATACTTAAGATAAATATACTAGAAAATACAGTTGTCTATGAATTTACTGGAAGACACAACAGAACCTGGAGAAGACAATTAGGGAGCATCTCAGCAATAACATGCTGGTTGAATTACTGGCGAACAGACTGTTGAAAGGTGGAATAGCCATAATCACTTGCTTGACCTTGATTTCTGATGGGAGTACCAAAGGCTTCTTGTGTATCAATTTCTGCCCAGCTGTACTTCTTAACTAATTAATTTTAAAAAATCTAAGCCCATTAATTATAAAGTAATGGTTGTCACTTCCAGCTGCCAATTTATTTACATTGCAAATTGTAGCTAATTAGTTAGTTTATTCTATCTCTTCCCTGGAAACGTACTGTTTGCCAATTTATGTAAATTTATGTAGGTAAGTTCTGTGAAAAACACAATATACATTATTCTGTAATAAATTATGAAACTAATCTTTTGTGGACATTTACCATAAAAATACCAGAATATCAGAGAGAAAGTACCTTTAACATACCTAATTAAAGTTAACAAAAAATCAAGCAAGCAGATTTGACAAGAATTTCATAATGGAACATGATAAATACCTTTAAGGTGCTATGCAAAACTAGCCAAAAGCCCGATGATTTGGTGCTGTCAAATCAAGACTCTCGACCTTGAGGAAGGTGGGATAAAAGCAGAAGTAAAAGTGAAATTTCATTTATTCCGTGTAAAGGGTTGAACAGCCTTAACACAAATGAGAAGAATGTATTTTCTTTTATAAAGAAGCTGTCACTTCCCTTTATCTCGATCTTCCTTTCTTTCCATTTTAGAAGAAAAGGTATTTCTCTTATCTAAAGCTAAAACCTTCATCAAAGCTCTGAATCTCATTCTTTCCCACCTCCCCTGAGATTCTGCTACATAAACAACTCCCTGCTTGCTTTTAAACTATCAATTGCCGCCTCTCTTGGCCTCTTCTCAGACTACAAACACGCTTATATCCTTCTGTTACTAAAATTGGCTTTCACAAAGCCTAGCACTGCCACCACCACACTGCCAACAACTCCCTAGCCTTACTTCTTAACTCTTATGTCCACTTCTTTATCTCCGTAAAGCCTTCCTAGGAAGATAAACTGCTATACTTTGCATGGATGTAGCATATTGCTTATAATTCACAAAAAGCCCTTTGCACAGTAAATGCCCAATGAGAATCAGCTACTGCAGCTGTTTTCACTGTCTTTCTAAGCAATGGTTTGTCATAGGGCTTCAGAATGCAGGATCCGAAATCAGACATTGTGTTAGCGTAGGCAGCTAGTTAGTTGTTGTTGATAAAGATAAAGAGAAAATGGAGCCAGACATCTAATTAAGCAGAATTAACTAGGAAGCTATAGCTTCCAGACACTCCACAGGAGAGTCGCATTGCCCCACCAAGGATATTAACATCCCTCTGCTCCCCTGGGCAGGAATAACCAAGTGGGCAGGAAGAAATGGCTTTCCAATCTGCCCTGGGGACAGCTATCCTTTCTCTCAGATTATCAGGGGGAGGGAGAACCTGTAAAGGGGAAATTCCTCTGCAGAGGCACCTGCAGTAGGAGCCAAAATGGCAACAATAGAGGGGAAAAGTCTAATCTGGGGAAAGGATTGCATAGGATAAGGGCATGAACCCCCCAAAATCTAGGAAAACAACCAGATAGGGGGAGGGCCCAGCACCAGCTCTGGAAGAGCCAGGAAAGAGATTGGTTAGTTTGGAAGAAAGCTTACCCCTTCCCAAACCCAAGATAATATAATCAAAGCTTAACGAACATGGAGGTTTCTTTCTTCCCTGGTTGGTTCACACATTCTCTCTCCATAGCAGCCATGGGGGCCCAAGTACAGTACTGGCCGAGGCCCAAGCACAGCCTTGGGGGAGACGTGCAGATGTGGAAATGAGACACAGAGAAGTTCTGAATCTCTGGGTCCTGGCCCTTCTGGGCCTGATAGGGGTAGGGGCGGGCTTGTGGCCCCAGAGGCTACACTTCTCCTACAGCAACAGGGCTGAGCCACCTGGTCGTGGATGAGACACCAGGCACCTGGGGACAGTCCTTTGTTTTCCCTCCAATAAATCTAGCCACTATGCCTCAAGTCCTCGTATGTGTGGGTCCCAGAAATGCTTTTCTTGTGACTACATGAAAGAATCTTATTTCCACAGGCAACAATTACAGCTCAAATCCTGGCTCCACTTACTTGTAACTGTGTGACCTAAGTCAAGCTACTTAATTTTTGAAACTTTGGTTTTATAAAATGTAAATCATAGTTGTAACCACCACATAAAGTTGATGTGAGAAACAAATTAAATGAGGTAAAGCATATAAGTGCTTAGGACTATGTCCAGAACACAGTAAGTACTAAAATAAGTACTTAAATATTCAGTATAACTCTGTAAGTATATATTTGTATCCATTTCTCTTTCTTCTAATAAGTACTATAAATTTCCTTTGGGCAATAACTTTCCACGATGATCAGTCCAACAGGTTGGCCTCTACCTCTAACATCAGAGGCGAAACATGTGACCCAGGCCTGACCCTTCAGAACACTGAATCGCCTTCATTGGTCTTGTGACTTAGCTTCATCAATCGACATAATCCCATTACTTCAGCCTCCCTGTTCAGTTTACAAAAGGAACTTAACCAAGTTGTTTCCATCAGAGGGAATTCCAAGATTTTTGCAGGAATTATCAATAAGGTGCCTCTTTCCCACACACGAGGATGTAATATGGAAAGCTTCTGGAGTCATCTTGCTATCCTGTTAACCTGGGAAGGAAGTTAACCCTCAGAGGGAACAGAGCTCATCATCCAATAAATCTAACATTATTTGAGTCTCTAAATCCATCCATGACTAATTCCAGC
Source organism: Miniopterus schreibersii (assembly GCF_964146895.1). Classification (NCBI taxonomy): domain Eukaryota; kingdom Metazoa; phylum Chordata; class Mammalia; order Chiroptera; family Miniopteridae; genus Miniopterus; species Miniopterus schreibersii. Next base: position 113,631,215 of record NC_138102.1, on the reverse strand, counting down.
CCTGCTCAGGTATTTTCATCCATTTATCAATACATATTTTTCAGGGGTAAGCTACTTTGCATTTTTCTGTCACTTGTAACTGAAACTGGTTTAAATACTTATCATGTTTTAGCATGGCTAGTTGTTGAAGGTAAAGTCCCCTTTCACTTATTATTCTGGGGCCTTAGTAGAGCTCAGTGGGTGCTCAATACATAGCTGTTGTTCAGAGGTGAAAATATTCTGTTGACTGTGATAGAGGGTACATTCTGCACTCAAAATATACATCTTTATCTCGCTCACCCTTTAGGCAAGGTATGGACTGTAAGACTGCACAGATTGATGTAAGGGCCAACCTAAAATGGTATTAGGCACAAAAGCCACGTGACAAAAAAGTATTCTTTCACGAGTCCTTGACTGCATTTGAAATGCCATCTCTTCTAGCTGCTATGGAAGGAAACAAATAGCTGATTTAACAAAATACTTAATTGAGCTGACTCGATGACTATATCAATAAGAATTTCCAAGCAATATAATACCTCCTGTGATAATGGAGAATTCCATGCTTCTGGTTTTAAAATGACTTCTTTCACAACTTTTTAAAAATTATCTTTCAGGCCTGGCTAGTGTTGCTCAGTGGTTGAGCATTGACCTCTGAACCAGGACATCACCGTTCGATTCTCGGTCAGGGCACTTGCATCGGTTTCTGGCTCATTCCCCAGTAGGGGGCTTGCTGGAGGTAGCTGATCAATGGTTCTCTCTCATCACTGATGTTTCTCCCTCTCCCTCTCCCTTCCATTCTCTGATATCAATTAAAAAAAGAAAAAAAGCATATAAAAAACTATCTTTTGCGCAGCCGGTGTGGTTCAGTGGTTGAGCATCGACCTATGATCTAGGAGATCGAGGTTTGATTCCCAGTCAGGACACATGCCCGGGTTGCAATCCCCAGTAAGAAGTGTGCAGGAGGCAGCGGATCAATGACTCTCATCATTGATGTTTCTCTCTCTCCCTCTCCCTTCCTCTCTCTGAAATCAATAAAGATATATTTATAATAAAAAAAATTATCTTTCAGGACTAATTATTTCATTCAAAAGCAACATTTTCCCAAGTTTATAATGGGAACCCATGGAGTGAAAGGAGTAATGAAAAACTTCACTTTTCAACCAGCTTTTCGAATTTCATAGTTCTGGAAATTTAGACAGTTGTAAGGTGATCCTGTCCAGCTAAACTATATCTAAAATGGTTCTATAATTGTAAAAAAAATTATTTCTGTAATTAGGACATCAGGATGAAGAGGAAAGGAGACCGGCACATGGGTGAGTAAAAAAAAAACAGAAGATTCAAAGAGAATATGTATTTAGCTGAAACATTTGGGGCCGCTAGGAGGAGGTTAATAAAATAGAAACATTAAATGATTTTTGTGAATTGTTTATGCGAATTGAAGGCACTCAGACTGAATGTTTAGAAAAAATGTTATTTTGATGCAGATGGCAATAGAAATAATTTCTGAGGAAAAGCTCAGCACATGCCATCCAAAGCCCTGCAGGCATAATCCCTTTCCTTCTGTTGCTTTGCAGCACAGGAACACAACAAAGAAAACGGGGACCAGTTAGAAAGTCATAGTAACCAGTAAAACCGCCGCCCATGTCTGGGACACTTTCCAGGCCTGAAGGGTTTTCATTCATGAAAGGGCTAGTGCCAGACAATAAGCCTGCTCCTCAAGGTGAGAAAGGCTGTCTTCAAATTGGCATCTGCAGCTGCTGATCCTTCGAGTCTTTGCCAGTCAGGGCCCCTTCTCTTTCTTTTGAAAGCTGGCACCATTTTAATTATTTTTTGTGAATTTTTCCCTCTATTAGCTCCACCATGCTGAGATATAAAGGGGGAGAAACTCTAATCTGAGGATTCGTGAAGCAGCTGTTGTCACTTATGTGGTGCAGTAGATGCTTGAAATGTGCTGGTTTGCTGGATTGGTATAAGAAACCATAATATCCCAGCCAGACTGGTTTTTATTTGTTTCACTCTGAGGTCAGGCCACTAGGGAGCATAGACATCCAGCCAGAGATTATGTCGATATTTGTTTCTCTTTTTAGAATGGCATTCATTCATTCATTCAACAAATATTGACTCTCTATGAGAGATCTGTTATAGCACAGTTGCCATTTCATGGAGAAAAATTTGCAGTGGAAAAAATGTGTTTTTTCCAAGATAAGTGAAAAAGGCCAGTAGCTGGTCCCTTTTAATATATATAGTTTTATTTATAATCCTCATGCATATATACATATATACATGCCATCTCTCTTCTTTTTCCTTTCCAGATTCTAGCAAGGAGAGAGGGAAAAGCAAGTCATTCTTCTGAGCTGCACAGCTGCACAGCATCCTGTCCACTCTACGTGCAGTGCAGAGAGTCAAACATGAGCAAAGAGAACTTGTGGAAAGTGTGAAATCACACATCCCTTCTCCACTACTTCACAGCTTTATGTTTAAGATGAGTACCTACGATTCTGCCATGGCCAACCTCCCCCTCACTAAAGAGCAGAAGAATTCCTCAGGCAAGAATTGCCATTAAAAAATTGTTACCATTCCACTCAACCTCTCTAAATCAAGAAATCGCTGAAAAGTAGACTCTGGTCAGTTTTAAAGAGACATATCTAAAATTTTGTTTTAAAAAAAACTAAGACTCTTTTATGACTTTTAAATATATGAAAACTATTTTCACATTTTATGACAAGCCCTAAATGTCAGCTTTCTGAAATAGGTTTGTTTGTGAAGAAGAAACAATGGCATTAGGGGGCTGCCCAGGGAAGACTGAACACCATCCAGGGCAAAACATTTTCTTCAAACATCAAGTGATCATCCCACAAAAGATGTGCTGAAATGAGGACTCAACCAGGGAGCCAAAATTGTCTCCATTGGTGAGAAATTGGCACCAGCTGCAAGCTGAAAACAGAATTCTACAGTTCCTGTCCCCAAAGGTCACTGTTGGCCACATTTTGTCTCTGAAGACAGAGAACTGAAATATTTTTTTCTCAAGAATTATTTTTTGTTCCTTTATTGGAATTCAATGGAGTAAAAATAACCGCTGCCCATTATCCCCTGCCTGTCAGCCCTACCTGGGCTGAGGTGGTGGGAAAGGACAGGAAGAGCTGTTACAGATGTTGAATAGAAGAAAGCCCCTTTTGGAATGTGTTTGCATGACTCATAAAGAACAGTTATTCTTAGCTTTCCCGTCATAAGGGAGAAAGCTCTTTGTCCTTAATACAGATTTCTACTTAAAGGGAAAACCCAGGGTCCATTCAAAGCTGCAGCCCAATAATCAGCTCTCATTATAGTACCTGCCCCAAACCCCTGGAGTTATATCACTCTTTACAAGCCTAGAATGTAATGCAAAATTTTATTGTTTGACTTTTTTCATTTGTTAGGGTTGTGTCACTTGGAATAATTGCTTAATGCAGTAATAGTGATTTTAATTCAGTTATAGGAATCATCGATTTAGCAGTATGATTTAATGTGACTTAATGTTATGCTATATAGAAAATTCATCACCTCTGTGCATCACCTCTATAGAATCAGATCTCATAATCAAATTTCAAACTAATATTGATTATGCTTTAGTTAAGCCAGTGTTGATTCCCCGAGTCAATAAACCAGTAACATTTGGAAGCAATTCCCTAAAAGAAAGCATCACTCTTGGATGGGTTATATAGTAAGAGGTCAACGGTTATATAGTAAGAGGACTTTGGAATTAAAATGTAGTGTCAATAATAAAATAAAATAAAAGAATGAGTGAGAAATGCTTATAATATGTTAAGTTTAAAAGGTATATAGGTAGGTAAATACATAGGCATAATATAATTATAATTTGGATCGCCTAGAAAAATATTAGAATTACATTAACATGTCAATGGGGTTACCACTGGATGGTGAAAGCATTTATAGGTTCTTTTGATTTTCCTTTTTAATAATTTTCTAGGCTTTCAACATTTGTAAATTTTATAAACAGAAAAAATGTAAACAATAAAGAAGTTTGTTTGGTTTACAAAAATAATATTGTCTCCCCAGTTTGCTTCTGAATTGGTGTCTTACATTCTTAGGTTTCGCTCCTTTTGGATATATTCAGCTCCAGAATGCACCTTTTCCTCTTGATCATTTTAGTCTGTTTTTATCCTTTCACCATTAATTAACATTTTTTGAACACTTTGTGCCAAGCTCTGTGATGGGCAGTATGGGCAAAGCTGTAGAAGTACTCAAGGAGCTCTTAATCTAAAAAGGAATACAAATGAGGAAAATGTTGTAATGCATAGTGATAAAAGCGATGGGGATTGTTAGCTCACAAAGCTCTATGAAACTAGAGAATAGGCTCCAAGAGCGCTCTTGGGCCAGAACATGCCTGTAGTAAAGGATTAACACTCTAATTCATAGGGAAGACACCATTCATCTATCAGTTATCCCTGGGGTCAGTGGAAGGGGAGGGGAGGGTGGCCTTTACATGTTCCCCTTCTTTTGAGTGGAAAACTTCCCTGACTCAACCCTCCTGATCTCTTAGGTCTCACTTTGTCAGCTCTCTCAGGAAAGCTTCCCTGATCACCTCTTTCTGAAGTCTGGATTGGGGACAGTTTCCTAATTAGCTGCACTATCATCTTGAACTTACCCCTGAAGTACTTCTAATGGGGTTGAAACTGAGTATACCCAGTGACTGAGAAATCTATCATCTCATTAAGTCACACAGGCTGGTGGCCCCTGAGGTGTGGCTAATTCTTCCGTGTCATGAATTCTTTATTGTTGTTTTATAATGTAGATACAAAATATTTAAATATACACAAATATAAGAAATAGAAACAACTTCGGTTTACCCATCTCTCATTTTTACAAAAGACTGGACCTTACCGGTGCCCTTGTTGTCTCTGCATATTTCATCGTGCTCCTCCCTAATAAGGGGAACAAAATGCTGAATCAATTTGATCACTCCCTTGCTTTTCTTTGTAGTTTTACTACATAAGTTAGTACCCTTAAATTTATTTTTCATTAAACATTACATTCCTGAATTTATCCAAATTGTTGTGTATAACTGCAATTTATTATTTTTTTCTCAAATACATAGTATTTTGTTATATAAAGGTATCAGAATTTATCATTTTTACTAATAATGAGCATTTGGTTAGTTTCAAGGTTTGGGGGTTTTTTGTTAGTTGGTTGGTATTTATATACAGTATCTTCTAGTGAATATGTGCAAGAATTTTTCTAGAATTCATACCAAAGAGTCAAATTGCTATATCATAGGGTATGTACATTTTCATTCTGATAGAAAATGTTAAATTTTTCCAAAGCTGTTATACCTGTCAACACTCCCACTCTCAGTGCATAAGTGTTCCAGTTGTTCCACAACTAAACCAATACTTGAGAAAGTTGATTTTTTTCCCTAGTTGGTAGACATAAAATTATATCATTTGGATTTAATTTGCATTTCCCTGATTTCTAATGAGGCTGAACATTATTTCTTAAGTCCCTAGTCATTCATGATTACTCTTCTGTAAAGTCTAGTCATTTCAAGACTTGGTCCATTTTAGTTTTTCTTTGGATTGTTTTTCGAGGTACAGGGTAGGTAAGAGTTTTAAATATTTTTGGTATACATCCATTTTGCATTTTTTAATTTTGCAAATATATTTTCAGATCTGTGTGTGTTTTTTTGTCTTTCTCATGGTAATGAGAATAACTTTTAATTATAATACAGTCAACCTTGTCTATAATTTAATAGGATAATTTTAATATCTTATTTAATGTACATTTAAGACATAGAATCTTATATAGACTTCACTAAGTTTTATTGTTTTGACTTTCACATTTAAATCTTTAATTCACCTAGTGCTAAGCGAACTCCCATTATTCACTTAATTTCGACTTGGAAGGACATGATTTTCTATAAGCAGTGGGGTTAGGAATACAATTTCTTTTTTCTGTTTGAGAACTAATGGTCCAGCTCTACTTAGTAAAAAATATCTAGTGTCCACAAGAATCTCAATACTGTCCCTGTTACATATCAATTTTCCATATTGTCAAAGGTATGTTTCTTCACACCTCTTTCTGTTCCAATGGTCCATTTGTCTGTCTGAACCAATACACACCACTTTATCAGTCTTAATAACTGATACTGGCACTTCAATCACTCATCTTTTTCTTCAGGAGAATTCTGGCTATTCTCAGGCTTTTCTTCTCAATATAAAATTTTAAATTAATTTGCCAAGTTTTATGAAAATACTCATTGGGGTTTAGAAATTAATATATTTATTATATTGAGGTTTGAATTCACAAAAGTAATACAGGATGAAGCAAAGGTAGGTTTACAGTTGTTGGTATGGAAAATAATGCAATAAATAATAAATAATGATACAAGAATAAACTGTTTCATGTACTCACAACTGTAAACCTACTTTTACAGTAAGGTGTAAGCCTCACCCTGTATATCTCTCTATGCAAGGTTATTTAATATGTTTCAATAAAATAGTATTATTTTTCTATTATAGTCTGACAAATATTATGCTTTACTTACTCTTGGGTACCTAATATTTCTTAGGCACATTGTAAGTGGCATATTATTATTACATTTTCTTCCTGCTGCCTGTGCTTAAAGAAGTAATTGATTTTTGTATTTGATTCTGCATCCAGAAACATTGCTAAAATTTATGTTCCAAATATATATATTTGTGATCCGTATGCCTTTCACCTCATTTTCTTATCTTATTGCCTTAAATACAGAATTGAATAAAAGTGGTGTTAGAAGGCAGCCTTGTCTCTTATGATCTAAAAGGGAACATCTTTAATCCTGGCCAGTGTGGCTCAGTGATCAGAGCGGTGGCCTGAGCACCGAAAGGTTGTGTGTTCCATTCCCAGTCAAGGGCATGAACCTAGGTTGCAGGTTCGATCCCCAGCCCCGAGCAACCGATGTCTCTCTCTCTTCCCCCCCCCCTCCCTTTTCCACTCTCTTTAAAAATCAATGGGAAAAAAATATCCCTGGGTAAGGGTTAACCAAAAAATAAGTAAATAAAAGAAAACATCTTTAATATTCTATTAAAATATTTTGAGTATTTTATTTAGCTCTTAAATATTAGAACTTTTTAATTCCTTACTTATAGGTGTTTTTACCAACCAATGTTGAATTTCATCAAGAACTTTTATGACTCTATTGAGATAAGAATCTAATTTTTCTCATTTAAACTATTTATATTAAAAACTAATATAACAGACTTTCTAATGTTAAACAAGACTTTCATTGCTGGGATAAACTCAAATTATTAAAGATATATTAACCTTTGGGTATATTCCCAGTATTTTTTGCTAATACTATATACAGAATTTTTACATTTGTGTTAATGAATAAGATGGTTCTATAAATTTTCTTTTTCTTTCTGTTCTTATCAGGTTTTGCTATACAAGAATAATAGTCTTCTAGAATTATTTGGCGGGGGAGATATTTTCTTTTTTTCTATTTTGTGTTCTCTACGTTATTTTCTGTAAGATCAAAGCATTTGCTCTTTGAATGTTTGATAAATCTTGCCTATAAGACTGCCTGGATCTGGTGTTTTAACTTAGTGAAGGTTTTTAATTACTGATTCAGTTTTTTAAATTTTATTTTTCAATTATAGTTTACATTCAATATTATTTTATATTAGTTTCAGGTAAACAGCATAGTGGATAGACAATCATATACTTCACACTGATTCAATTTCTTTCTGATACCATTCAGGTGTTTACATTCTGCAGAATAGTTGTGATTAGCCACATATTTCTACAAATTTGTCTGTGTTTTCTAATCTTTTTATTCAATCTCTTCATATGATTCTCTTATTTCCTTGTAATCTTTGCTACATTTCTGGCTATAGCCCCCTTTTTATTTCTTGGCCTCTTGTTTTAATTGACCAGTCTTGCCAGAGGTTTTTCAGTTTAATTTGTTTTTTTTTTAAAGAATTTGGTTTAATAATTTTTGATATGCTTGTTTTCTAGTAAACCTGTTTGGGCTTGCTTTTGTTTTTCGCTGCTCCTTTACATGTGTATGGGGTGGTTTATTCTGTTCTCTTTCATTTCCTTTAACATGAATTTTGTTACTATTTGCAATTGTTCCTATAAAAGGACTATACTTCTTAGCCTGCTGATTTTGAGCTAAACTCTATAAGTTGCTTTGGAAAATGGCATGTGAACAGAAGCGACAGGATGCCAGCTCTTTTACTTCTGGCTCTGAGTGGAAGCTTTAGAGGCATGTGAATTGCTGGCACAGGAGCAGGACTTTTAGCCACAGAATGGGAAGCAGCAGAGCAGAGTCCTGACCATTTAAAGCCTCCAGCTGAACTGTAGCTGACCCAAGATTCTGTGTAACATGAGTAAGAAATGATTTTTTATTGGTAGAAGCACTAAGCTTCTGAGCCCACTTGTTACGATAGCAAAGTTGACTGAGACAGATATTGGCATCTTAAAGTGAGGTGCTCCTGTAACAAAAACAAATCAAAGTCTGTATTGATCTTGGAGCCAAGAGAAAAGTTATAAAGAAACTGCTACTGGAGGCTGGAAAAATGATGAGCCATAGTATGAAGTGACAAAATATTTAGCAAACTTGCAATAACAGATGACTTACCTAATGAATAAGTAGCTCTGAGGGAAGAGATTTCAAAACAGAATGTTACTAGTGAGACTTGGTTATTTTTCCCCCAGAATTATCAGATGAGCCCAGAAAAGAATTGGGCTGCTTTGCAAGCAGGGAAGGAAAAATGAGAGCAACCAGGAATTGTAGGTATTGCAGAGTTGGGAATAGAAGTGTTTCTATTAGTAAAACATAAATGGAAATGCTTTGAGCAACAAAGGCATCATTTAGGCTCAGATGAACATACATACTCAAATAAAGGGCACTGTCATTCACAACCTTTGTTAAAAATGCTGAATGGTTAAAATGACCCCTAGAAAATCACATTAGTTGCATAAAATGGCTTAACAAAAAAGAGATGCCCACAGCCTCTTTAAAGCCTGGTAGCTCAAGTTTTCTGTAAGTCTAGAGAGAAAGACATATCTCAAAAGAGACTGGGGACAGGGGTTGCTATTTGCACATTTCTGATTGAAATAATAAAAAAAAATGTTTAAGCTACAATTTTGGAAGAGTTTTTGCCAAAAGTTCCAGTAGCCTGAATTACAAAAGAGATTAACCATTAAGGCATAAAACAACTTTGGGCCCCCCTGTTTTCTACAAGAACAGAACAGGATCAGCAAGCTGCTCAGCCCCCATAGTTGCATATTATGAGATGCCCTTATGAGATGTGGCCAACAGATATAACAGAAAAGAAGGCTATTCCAGAGTGAGGAACCTAGAAAACAATGGAATGAGCAAAGTAAAGACCTAATCAAGTAACATTTGTTATCCACTTTCCAAAGGGAGTGTTTGTTGCAGTTATATTTACTGTCCTGTGATTGCATATTTGAGGGAGGTGCCCTTTTATTTGGTAGATCTCCAGATCTTCACCTGATGGGAAAACTATCACGAAACCCCAGGTTTTGAGCTTTGTGGTGAGATTGCATAACATATTCAAGGTTTCTTTACTAGGGGTGCCAGTGAACATCTTTTGAATGAAGAAGGAAGAAAACCAAATATTTTTGATCAAGATAGCACACAGTATTGTATTTCCTTGTAATACACCTCAACCTGTTGACTTTCGACTTGGGCAAGGACTTGCTTTGACCGTGTGCCAGTTATACTTAAAAGCTTTGAGGTACAAATGAGTTTCAGGTTATAAAATTTTCTCTAAGTACTGCTTTTAGCTCTATTCCACAAAGTTTGATATGTAATATGCTCATAACCATTCAATTCTAAATATTTTCTAATTTCTGTTTTCGTCTTTTGTCCCTTGTCTAATTTAAAGTGATTTTCCCAGTGTTCAAATATTTGGGAGAGTTATAGTTATTATTTTTATTGATTTCTAATTTGACTGCCTTTTATTAAGAAAAGGTGACTCAGATTATAGCACTCCTTTGAAATTTCTTGAAGCGTTTAGGGCCCAGTGAGAGTCAATTTTAATAAATGCCACTAGTGCAGTAGAAAAGAATGCACTTTGGTACAGAGCCCAAAACCAAACAAGTGTGTTAAAACAACACATCATCAACAACAGAACTCACATCATTTGTATTCTCAAAGTTATTGATAAGTATGCTTCACAGTTACGTTTTCTCATGTGCACCTAGGAAAGTTTCATCTGGAACCAGAAACTAGAAAACCCTGTGCCAAGAGAGAGGTTTAATGATAATAATTAAAGGAACATGCACCCAAAAAATCACATTTATTCACTTAAACAAAGGATAGTAGGGCTGGGTGGGGGTCAGGGGCAGATCGGCGGGAATAATCACTGGCCTGGGGGAAGGGCAAGCATATACTGGAACAGAGTAGGGAATCTGAGATGTTTCCATAGCCTCTCCATCACCCATCACATCTCTTACCCCTCCCCCAGCCAGCAATTGAAATGCTTTTGGTCAGAGGCAGAAAGTGCTCATGGGCTTTTCTTTCCTCCCCTCTCTCTCTCCCTTCTTCTCTGTCCTTCTCATTTATTGACTACCTACTGTGTACCGAACACTGTGGTGGATATGAGGGTGAATGCATCTTAGCCTCTACCTTCAAGCTCTTCCACATTCATATAGACACTAATAGCAACAATGAAAGACACACTTAATGGAAGGCACAGTGTGTTAGGGAACAAATGAGAAACTAGCAGACTACCCCAAGTGGAAGAAGGATGGTAAGTATCTCTAAGTTTGAAACAAGAACCTGTTTGGGCTCTTAAGAAAATGATCACTCTGACTTCCCTGAGTGGAATGTGTATGAATCAGGAATGCAGCTAAGCCAAGTAGTGCATCAGTTTCCCAGGGGAAAGGACAGTTGAATTCTTACAGTGTTTTTACACTTGCTAATTTTATAAGGTTTCCTCTGGATAGTTACAAAAGTATTCTTTCGTTCCAGTCAAGACAACATTATGCAGGCCCTGTTAGTCAGACAATAACAGTCGCCCCAAATCATTTTCAAAGCTGTTCCCATTTCCTTAAAAACTTCTTCCAGTTCTGATGTCATTAGGAAATGAGAAATTTAACTTTTATAATCCCATAAGATTTCAGACGCTAACTTTCTGATGGTTTTTCAGGTTTCCTCCTTTATTAAGAGAAAGGCAGGATTACATTAAAGGTAAATAAAATCCAGGTATAATTCTAATATTTTAAGATACAACTTACAAACATCACTCTCTGATATTTTCATCTAACATTATGATGAGACATTTAGAACTTTCCCCTCTGTGGATCACGCTAGAGAACCTCAATCTGAATCATGCTTCCTCTAATCTGGAACAAGTGCCAAAAATCACTTCCAGAAGTGAACAGTTTACTCACATTTTTATGGAGAAATATGTGTCACTATTTTACCAGATAAAATAAATTACAATGACCACAAAAGCTCTTGAAATAATAAAAATGGCAGATGTGATAACTGTTTTATCACTTTTAAAGAGTTATTACATCCACTATGGTAGTCACCCCTTGTCCACAGAGGATATGTTCAAGATCCTCAGTGGGTGCCTGAAACAAGATGATATATATATATACAGTTTTTCCTATTGTGGTCTCTCTTTCTCTCCTTGATACCCGATCTGATAACCAGTGTAACTGCTAAGTGACTAATAGGCAGTAGTGCACACAGTGTGTATATGCTGGACGAAGGATGATTCACATCCTGGGAAAGATGGAATGGAATGGTGTGAGATTTCATCATGCTACTCAAGACCATGCACAATTTAAAACTTATGAACTGTTTATTACTGTAATTTTCCATTCAGTATTTTCAGATTGGTTGAGCATGGTAACTGATATCATGGAAAGTGAGGCCACAGATAAAAGGAGAACTTCTGTATTTATTAATTGCCTAAGAGACATTTACTGGACATCCAATAGGTAAAATCTGTCATGGAGGGGAAAAAATCACTGTATGTCTTCAAGGACTGTCTAAACTATAGACTTATTGTTTTTTGCCCTAGAAACTATTGATTGACTGGTCATTGAATGAAAGATTACTTGATTTAATTCTCTACTTCAGCTATGAAAGATCATTAATAATGGTCTGTATTATTTATAAATGTCCTTTCCAATAGAAATATAATAAGAGCCACATATTTAATTTAAAATCTTCTAGTAGTAACATTTTAAAATGTAAAATTAAACAATTGAAGTCAATGCAATGATATGATTTATTCAACTGAATATATCCCAAATATTATTATTTAAATATGTAATCAATATAAAAATTTTAATGAGCTACTTTATTTTTGTTATACTATGTCTGAAATTCAGTGAGTGTTTTACACTTACAGTACATCTCAATTCATATTAGACACATTTCAAGTATTGAGTAGCTACATAGCTAATAGCTAGCATATTTGGATAGCTGAGATCAAAAGAAATGAATTGTTAAATATTTATATTGTTTATGACACATGTAAGAAGGAAGAAAATATAGTGATCAGGACAAGTTTATTAAAGTCAGAGAGGTTTCTACATTAAACATCTAAATAAACTTGAGAACAATAGCAACAAAAGTAAAGACTATATAAAATTGAAGTTCAGGTACACAAATAAACAGAGACCCCTTTAAGAAACTGCCAGATAAATTATTGTTTCTCCTATTTATATGGGATTACATTTGTTTTTAATTTACGTCAATGTGTTTTAAATTGTCTTGTTTACAGGGTGGAGAGTTCTTAATATAATAAGTCACCACAATAGCAAATGCAATGACTTTTTGGCCTTGCAGAAAGGAAATCCTATACTATATGGGGCTGCTGGACTTCAGGGAGGGGCCCTGTTATTCTGCAGAACAAGCCAGTCAAATTAATAAAGGCTTAATTCAGAGCCAAAACAAAAATAACTCCTGCTCCAGCTGAACTTCATGTGTCCTGAGAATGGAGCATACCTTCGATCAAACTGCAGACTACATGTGTTGAGCACTTAATGTATTCAATGCACTTTGCTATTCCCTGGGATTAGTAGTTCAGTGAGTGAGGTATGCAAACCAGAATCCACCTAATCCACAACTCATCAAAGTATGTCAGGCTGGGTGGAGGTGGGCAAGGGGGGGGGGGGACATCTGTAATAATGTCAACAATTTTTAAAAAAGTATTCCAGAATCTTGTCAGCTTTTGTTTTTTGTCTAGGGAGAAGTCAAGAATAAATCAATCCTTCTGTGGCAATGAGCACATAGGCGGGGTTTCTGGGAAAGGACACAGCGGTAAAGAAACATCATTCTCTGATCTCTAAGCTGTGAATCTTTAGGCAAAGTCAGACTGTTAACAAAAGATATGAGAAAGTACTGGAATGTATGACAGAGTGGTAAGACCCAGAGACACTGATTTATGTGAGCCATATAACAGAGGAAGATTTAAATTAAGATTATTTGAGCTTTGGATCAACATTCACAGAGCACCCTTGGGCATTCATATTCACATATAAAGTCTACCCAAGCAAGTATTTTTCATGCTCAAAATAACCTCATCATTACTTGGTTGTTATTATTCTATACTTTATGCATTCCGTGTAAGATTTAATATTCAATCTTATAAAAACAACAAAACAAAAAACAGTGTCCAAACTATATCTAGGTGTTTTGAAACACAACCTAAAAATTCATTTTCCAACTATCCTTCTGGGGCTAGCTGCCTCATAGATTCAAGAATGACCCTTGGAGATCAAAGGTTCCCATTCATTTTCATTTTATAATAACAGCAAATCGTAGTCTGTGATAGAATCTTGGTACAACATTGCCAAATTCTACTTTGTTCTGAAAGGAGCTCAGTGTGAGATAATCACCAACACCACCCATATGGGCCCTGCAGAGCCCTAAATGAAAGCCAAAACACAAGTTACATGCTGAGCAGGCAGAAGATAAACACCATCATCTCATCTGTGCAGTAGCCTCCAGGCTTCTATGACACATCAGGAGTGTTTGAATTTTTGTCATTAATGATATATGAAAAGACAACAATACACACACAAATAAAACTTGGCACAGTACATGGTGTCCTTCCAAGTTCCATGCCGTACACAGTTTGCAAAATGAGCCCAGCCTCACCTGTGCCTTTCAGCCCCTCTCACTAATTATTCATTAAGCTTATTTCCCAAACGACTTCTCATTTCCATAACCTATTTTACTTTTCACCTTTCTACCTCTCTGATCTAGTTTTTAATTTTTTTTTCCTTTCCTAATCTCTAATGCAGAAGTACATTGTGTCTCTAGATAGCACATTTTTTATATTCGGGTTAATATTATTAGACTAAAACGTTTCTCTCTACCACCATTGGTCCCTGAAGAAATCCTGAAATAGCAATCCATTTAAAGCAGAACTCCGATCTAGATGCAAGCTCACATATCCCTCAGCTATAAAAGGGGTGCAGATTTTATTGTATTTCCTATTCACATTATTCACTCAGAGGCTTTGGAGCCCTTGCTTAAGCATATTTATAATGTCAGAAAATATGTAACCGAAAAAGTAAACTCTTTCTTTACATTCAGGGGAAAGTAAGTACTTGAGGAAGGTTACAGCACTGAACAGTGTCTTATTCTCAGGTATAAGCCTCCAACTTAATATTGGCTGTGGGATCATAAACAGCTTTTCCAACTTCTCTAAGCTTCTGTTTCGTCATCTGTAAAATGGGCATAATGAAGCACCTATTTACTGTCACCAGGAGAATAAATAAAATAACACTCAGTTCCTTGCACATGAGGATGACTCAATGAGCCGTGTTATTATTATTATCACCATTATTATTATCGTGAATAGTACATTAGCGTTATCATAATGAGATCTTCACCAATTGGACAACAAATTTCCATGGAGTCTATTCAATGCCCAAAGTACAGATTGAAAACGGGTAATTAGAAGGCTGGTGTCTGGGGGCTGGGAAAGAGAAGTCTGTGCTTTAGATTTTCCCAATTTGAACAGGAAACACAAGATGAATGCTTGATTCTGTCCCTTTATTTATTAGTTTATTGCATTAAATTTTATTGATGACTCTCTTAAGTCTATTTTAATTGATTGTCTCCTCCATTTTATTCTCTTGATTCTTATATGTTGGAAAAAGCTGAGTCATTTCATCTTTTAAAAAATGACTTTAGAGAAATGACTTCCCCTCAGTCTAAATTTTGCTAATTGCATTACCATGGTGTAGTTAGTAGATTCCTGGTTTCTCTATTTTTCCTGTCAAGTTGTTAGATCTAAGGCTTCATCAGATTCAGATTTGATTTTTTTCAAGATTTCTCTATGGATGACATATTGTTCCACCAGAAGGCACAGTCTCTCTTTTAGTTTTATAAGCTGCGATTGATGCTTAGTGCCTTGATCCCCAATGGAGACTGATGAGGGCAAGGAGCAGTGAAAAGATAATATTCCAGTTCTGCCTATCATTCCCTCATTTATTTCCTAAGCTATTTCTATAAAGAGAAACTTTCCTTCATCTACCTCTTCGTTACCCAATGGTATAGTATGGGAAAGGCCTAGTAAATGCTTAATCCCTTTATTCTCTATTTTTTCTTTTTTTACCAATTTTAAAAATAATAAGTTGGTTTGCTAGTATTTTGTTTTGCTTTGTTTCAATCCTCACCCAAATATATTTTTTCCATTTTTTTCAGAGAGAGTGGGAAGGAGAGAGAGAAAAAAACATTGATGTAAGAGAGACACATGGATTGGTTGCCTCCAGCAAGAGCCCCTACCAGGGCTGGAATTCAGCCTGCAACCCAGTTACATGCCCTGGCTGGAATTGAACCCAGGACCCTTCAGTTCACAGACCAATGCTCTAACCACTGAGCCAAACCAGCCAGGGCAATTCACTACTATTTTGGAACCAATACATTTTGCTAGTGATGATTTTGTTAGTGAGTATCATTAAGAACCCATTGATTTAAACACATGTGTATTAAAGTTGTTGAAATTTGCACCTTTATTGATGATCAAATTGTTTTATCTTTTTGTGATAAAGTTGATTTTATCGTAATGCATGGATACTTGCCCAGTAACTGGAAGAATAATCAGGAAAAGAAATCAGTAAATATGAAAAGCTTTTAAAATGGCTAACAGAGTTTGCATGGTTGTATATAAAAAGCACTCCTCAAACTACAGTTGGATTCGTTCCATCTTTTACTAGCAGGATCCTCTTTAGGTTGACTGCTGAATCCTTTCAACTTGACCTTAGTAGAGTTTGATAACTTCCTTGCTAACTTGTGTAGTAAAATTTTCAAACTCATCTGGAACATTACCTGTCCTAATCACTTTGGTATGTTTTACTGGGAAATGGTATTTCAAGACCAAGATCTGAGCACCAGAGTGTTTATTATTCTTTGCTTAGTCATGCCTTTTAGACCTTTTTATTAGACTAAGTAAAAGTTCTGCACCTGATTCTGCCATGGGGGTGGGTGGGGGTTCCCCCACATATCCGAGAAAAAATCAGACATCAACTGGGTCTGTTACAATTCAACTCAATTCTGATACTATCTACCCAGAGATAGTGTCACATTCCATAGATTAAGGGTTCAGTCTTACAAGACTACCCCCCCCAACACACACACACACACACACACACACACACACATGCACACAAACTGTGCTTCTGATTGACTTGCTACAGATTGGAGGTTCCAATAACCCCCTTCTTGGGTTCAATTAATTTGCTAGGGTGGTTCACACAACTCAGAGAAACATTTTACTTACTAGATCACCAGTTTCTTATAAAAGGATATAACTTAGGAATAGCCAGATGGAAGAGATGCATAAGCAAGGTATGGGGTAAGGGCATAGAGCTTCAATTCCATCTCTAAGCTTACTACTCTCCCCAAATCTCCACTTATTCACCAACCCAGAAGCTCTCTGAGCCCTGTCCTTTGGGGTTTTTATGAAGGCTTTAATGCATAAGCATGGTTTATTAAATAATTGGTAATTGATTCAACCTCCATCTCTTCCCTCCCCTGAGGTCAGGGGAATGGGACTGAAAGTTTAAACCCTCCAGTCACAAGGTTGGTTCTCCTGGTAATCAGTCCCATCATTAGGTGAGGTCTAAATGTCACCTCATTATAACATAACAAATGACACCTTTATTGCTCTCATCACTTGGAAGTGCCAAGGGTTTTAGGAGCTGTGCCAAGAACAGTGGACAAAGACCAAGTACATATTTCTAATTACAAATCACAACATCAGTAAGCTCAGATTTATTTTTAAGATGAATTACATCACAATTCCTACTGTTGTGGACTGAATGTTTGTGTCCCTCCAAATTCATTTGTTGAAACCCTAACTTCCAATGTGATAATATATGGGGTGGGGCATTTGGGGATGATTAGGTCATGAGAATGGAATTAGTTCTCCTACAAAAGGGACCCTAGAGAGCTCGCTAGTCCTTTCTCTGCCATGTGAGGATACAACTGAGAAGACAGCCATCTGCAAATCAGGAACTGGGCTCTCACCAGGCACCAGATCTGCCAGCACCTTGATCTTGGACTTCCTAGCCTCCAGCACTGTGATAAATTTCTGTTGTTTAAGCCACCCAGTCTATGGTTTTCTGTTATAGCATCCTGAACAAACGAAGATATCTACTGTACCTTCCAATTTAAACTCAAGACTACAGGGTTTTTACTTAACCTCTCCTAGCTTATATGTGTATCTCCTGTCTGCTATTCTGAGGATGACAATCCTGGCTCTCAAGAACACAGAGATAATTGAATTAAATTATCAGATAGCTACTCATTTGTGTATTTCCAGATTAACACATAACACTCAGAATAAAATACCAACATTATGATCGACAATATTATTGCTGATGACAGCTTAAGATATTTCTTCCTTCGATTAATTGATTAAATTGATTTATTACAGTTCCTTTTGTCCTTTTGATATACAACACTAGGTACATACAGTCAAACTGCTGGGTTTTAAAGTAATATAGAATGAAATGCTTCTTTACTGGATGGCTATGACACAAAGTAAATACACATATTTTATTTGTTTGTTACTTAATGAATAAAGATTTTAAAAATTGAATTGAAATTTTAAATTATGTAATATATTTTTGTGGTTCCAAATCAAGTCTACCAATAAAGTATATTTAAAGATTTCTAGCTTTCATTCCTGTCTTCTCTACCCTATTCTTTCTCCCTTCCTTGAGGTAGCCATTTTTCTAATGCTATGGTTGAAAGGATTCAGAACAGGCCTCCCCAAGATGTGCCATTTGACATGTAAATTATTTGAAGCTGAAGGCAATTGAGACCCTTCAGGATCACAAGAAACTTTTACCTCTTCCTTTAAAAAGTTTTAATCAGGAGCCTTGCCCATAATAAGAGTTACCACCAGAAGTAACTTTTTATAACTGAACTATAGGGTGCTGCAAACTTCTAGTTACTGAGCATCTGCTTTTCTTGTTATCCTGTGAATGGCCTTCCTCCCCTCTGAAGCCCCAAAGTGTCTTACCCCATTCTTAGCTCATTTTCCCTTTCTGTCTCTGAACTTTTCTTGTATGTGGGGTTCTCATATGTACATAGGTAATTAAATTTGGTTATTTTCTCTTGTTAATCTGTCTCATGTTGATTTTATTATGAGACCAGCTTGTAGAACCAAGGGAAGTGAAAGTTTCTTTCCTCCCCACATGGTTTTTTCTTCACTGTTATATTTTATATAGCATGCTATAATTAGCTAAATGTAGCATACCGTACACATTTCTTCACCTTGCTTTTTTCACTTCACAGTGTATCCCAGACATATCCATAGTAGCACATGGGAATTTTCCTCATTACTTTTTATAGCTGCACAGTGCCCCTATTGGATGGTTATGCCATAGTCTATGTAACCAGCTCCCTTACTGATGGTCATTGACGGTAGCTCTAGTATTTTAGTAGGATAAAGAGTACTTCAGTAAATAGTCTTGAACAAATCCATTTTGAATTTGTGCTAGTGTAAATTTGGGATTGATTCCTACAAGTGGAACTGCTGGGTCAAAGGGTAAATACATATGTACTCTCTAGATGTTTCCAGATTCCCTGCCATAGACATGGTGCCATTCTGTATTCACAGTGGCAGTGTATGAGGGGGCCTGTTTTCCCAAAGCCATGCAATAAAGCAGCTTGCCTAATTTTTGGATTTTGCCCATCAAATAGATGAGAAATCTCGTCCTTATGAATTTTAATTTGCATTTCTATAATTATGAGCAAGTCTGATCATCATTCCATATGTTTAAAAAAAATCATTTGAATTTCTTTTTAACTATTCATTTTCCTAGACCATTGTATTATAGAGTTTACTGGTCCTTTTCTCTTGTAGTTATTTAAATATTAGGAATGATTGTGAGATAATCTGAAAATATCTTTCTCAGTTTGTAATTTTCTTTTGTCTTAAAAAGTTTTATATAGACATATCTACACACAGACATACATATATACATACATACATATATACATATATGTGTACGAACACACACACACACCTGCCTTTATCTACCCTTATTACTTTTCTTTTTCTTTTTTTTAAATATATCTTTATTGATTTCAGACAGAGGAAAGGAGAGGGGGGGAGAGAGGTAGAAACATCAATGATGAGAGAGTCATTGATTGAGCCCGCAACCCGGGCATGTGCCCTGACCGGGAATCGAACCCTGATTGCCTGGATCCTAGGTCGACGCTCAACCGCTGAGCCACGCCCGACCGGGCTACCCTTATTACTTTCGGATTTAGAGTCACACTTAGGAAAGTTTTACGCACTTCTATTTATAGAGGAATTCACCCACCTTTCCCCTAGTACTTCTATGGTTTTGTAACTTCAAATTTAAATCTCTGTGCATGGGAAATGTATCCTTGTAAACGGTGTTAGGAATAAATCCAATTTTACCCTTTACCCTTGATATCTTTTATTTTACAAATTTATCTTTTCTAATTATTTGAGCTGCCATCTGTGGTAAACAGAAGAATGCCTCCTCCCCGCAAAGATGTGTGTGCCCTGGTCCCTGGAACCTGTGAGTATGTCTACACGGCTGGGAGGGATTAAGGTAGCAGACAGAATTGAGCTTGCTAACTAACTAAACGGAATATGATTACTCTTATCCAGCTGGGCTCAATGTCATCACAGTGGAAGGGGAAGTCAGCATCAGAGGAAGATTTGAAAATGCTATGCTGCTAGCTTTGAAGGGAAAGGAAGGAGTCATGAGCTGTGAGACACGAAAAGCACATGCTGAAGCCCTTGCCTGGTGGCTCATTTGGAAGGTGCCCTCCCTTAGGCCAAAATGTTACAGGGTAGATTGCCAGTCAGGGCACATACCTAGGATGCAGGTTTGGTCCTTGGTCAGAGCATGTAAAGGAAGGCAACTGATCAATGTTTTTTTCACATCGATGTTTCTCTCTCTTTCTCTCTCTCTTTCCCCTTCTTCTCTCTCTAAAATTCAGTAAAAACATCCTCAGGTGAGGATTAAAATATATATATAAGTTTTTTAAAAAACTAAAAAATGCATTCTGAAGCTAGAGAAAGGAAGTACATCCTCTCCTAGAGCCTATAGAAGAAATGCATCCCTACTGACTCCTTGATTTTAACCCACTGAGAACCATTTCAGACTTCTGACCTACAAAACCATAAGGTTATTACATTTGTGTTGTTTTAAGTCACTAAGTTTGTGGTAATTTGTTAATGCAGCAACAGGAAATTAGTACATCATCTTTATAAGCTAAATTTAGGAATTAACGTGGATTTATTTCTAGATTTTTCTACTCAAAGAGTCAGTCTATTTTTTCATGTGCCAATATAACAATTTTAATTATAGAGACTTTAAGTTTGAATATCTGCTAATGCCATTTTCCCTTTTTCTTTCCCAGAGTTTTCCTGGCTATTCTCACTTGTTTATTTTTCCAAATAAAGTTTACTATCGATTTGTCTAGCTACAGGAAAAATAAAAATGATGTTATTCTTAGTAGCAGTAGTCTTTTAACTTTGGGAACTCATATACTTGCTTTATGATGGAGGCTCAGTGATTCATGCAATGAACAATGAGATGGGAATAACTGGTATAATATGCCAGGAGCTATAGCTGAAAAAATAAGACAAGTTCTATCAATAATTACTTGGAAATCAGATGTATAAGCAAACAATTCCTTTATATTATCTAGGCTTTTAAAATGCCAAGTAACAGAAACCACATTCAAAATAGCTTAAAGAGAAAAGGAATTAATTGGCTCACACAATTAAAATCCCAAACAAGGTTCAGTACAGGTATTCTAAGGATATCAGAAACAGGTAGCCAGCTCTTACCTCTTTGTGAATCACTGTTGTCTTCCTGCCCAAGCACACACTCTTCATGTACTGGTTCTCTGTAGCTATAAACATGCACTTGACCAACTTAGAAACTCCTGAGGAAAAAGGGTGCCTCTTCCTCAGTACTTGCAGCAAAAATTGAAAAATTGAGTCTCATTAGTCTAGCCTGCTTTACACACTCACCCCTGATTCAATCACTATAGCAGAGGAATGACATACTCTGAATAGTTTGGGGCCACGAAGTGACTCTTGAAGATGGAGATGGAGTCAGGTCCTCCTAACCACAAATGAGAGGGATAACCCAAAGGAAAAGGCAAAGCAATGTAAGCAGAAAAAGATTTAATGGATGTAGGACAAGCAAAAAGAACATGTGACCACTTCAATGGACTTGTTCCATGTAAATACATACAGGTGTAAAGTGTCACTGGGTGGTATGGGGGTAGGGAAAAGGAATAATTAAACTAGCTTAAGAAATGATCAACTCAACGTTTAAACTATGCACAAAATCTCAGTTCCAAACTCTGAAAGACTTGCAGCCAGACTTGGCAAACTCTTAACTCCAGCCTTGCCAAGTACCAGGAGCAGAGAATCTGACCTTCCCAGAAGAGCTGTGCCTTCCCAGCTATGTGTCTGAGCTAGGATGGCTGGTGTGCTAGGCTCATTGGAAAGAATTTCAACCCAATAAAGTTAAAATACAAAATAACTTTGAAAGATTTGAACATAAAGTTTATTGAGGAGAAAAATCTGTATAACAAGGCCGTGCAGAAAGATTTCATATAGTTATACTTAAGAAGAATCCCAAAGGCTAGTAATCTTTCCAAGTAAAGGAAACAGAGAAAGCCTTTTCAGGAAAAAACCAAAAACCTGGCAAGGTAAAAGAATGTGGTATGTTTGAAGAGTTCTGGTAATTCTGTGCAGCTTCGAGCTTATGCACCAGAGATCAGAATTCAAGACTGAAGATGTGGGAGAAAGTGGCAGAAGGATCTTTCATGACAAGCTAGTTTGCACCTGATTCTGAATGTTATCAGATAGTTTTATGTTTGTTTTTTTAAATTTTATTTATTAATTTAATTTAATTTTAGAGAGAGGAAGGGAGAGAGAGAGCAACATCAATGTGAAAGAGAAACATCAATCAGTTGCCTCCCATAGGCACCCTGATGGTGGGAGGGGGAATCAAACCCACAACCTAGGTACATGCCTGGCCCATTGGATGAACTAGGATATCTACTGCATCTCAAGATGCTTAACGACATCTGCAAAGTTACTTTAGCTATGTAAGGTAACATACTCACAGGTTCTTGGGACTAGGATCTGGAAATTTTGGGTGGAGGGATGTTATTTACCACAGTCCATATTGCTTTCTATGGTCTATTGCCAGAAGTAGTCATGTACATCCCCCCCAGTTGTATGGGTTCTGGGAAGAATAGTTTTACATATTCCAGGAAGGAGAGGAGAACCAGACATTGGTGAACACTAGTAATGTCTACTCTAAGCTCCCATTATATTTATAAATCTAAACAGTTAACCTGGCTCACTAGGCTCTGCAGGATCTTCCCCACCCCCCACCCCCACACACACACCTATGCTCTATCTAGTCTGGAGTACTTATAATTTCCCAAATGCACTGTTCTCCATCACCCTAGAGTGTTCACACATGTTTCTCCTTCCTCTTGGAACACTATAAATCTCATCTAATTTTTATCTTTCCTTCAAGTTTTTGGTCTAAATTTTTACATGTTGTTATAAGTACATATTTCATTATTTTTTGCTTAATTATACATTTTTTATATTTAAAAAAATATAAATCTCCTCTAATTTTATATAGAAAAATATTGCTTAAACCAGTGTTCAAAAATTAGTATTGGATTTCAGACAAGTTTTTTCATTAATATAAATTTTGTTTCTTCATCAATAGTAATTTGAATTATCTCATGGTAAAATAGGCTGCCTGGCAACTAAAAAAAATCTCTATCCCTCTAAGTATTCAAGTAGAGACTAGATCTACAATCTGTCAAAATCAGCATTCTCTCCAGTTCCATTTCTGTTAGTCATTCTATCAAACGTCTAGTCACTGAGTTTGGAAATGTTGAATCAGCTTTGACTTTTCCCACTTCCTCGTGCCCATTTCAGTCATAAGATACAGCTTTCTATTGTCTCTTCCTTTGTAAACTGGTGGTTCCTGCTCTAGCTGAGGACTTATTACCTTTTAGTCTACTACAGTAACTTCCCAACTCCCCTTTCTACCCCTTCATTACCCCTTTCTGCCCAATTTCTTCTGCACACAAATCCCAGATAGTCATATTAAATTCAGTCAGTTCAACATTTGAGGCCATGCTTGCTCTTGCTCCAGATAAATTATCCAGATTTGGCAAAGACAAAAATAGCTTTGCAGAGCCCTTACCCATGTCTATTCATTGGCCTTTCCCTGCCCCCACCACTGCCTCTATGCCACCTCAAATTCAATATATTAAATTTAAAAAACAAACCAGAGTACTCATTATGTAAATGAAACTTCTAGATAAGTCCCTTAGCAACTCCTTCACCAGATTTCTACCTTAGATCCTTCTTCATGTAGAAATTCTGTAGCCGTCCTTTCTTTCCATTATTTTTCCTTTATATAAGATATTTTAGCTAATCTGGACCTTTCAGGGTACTCTGAGTTGAGTTCCTTTTCCTCATACCTAGAATCATTTTTTTCACATTGATTCCACATGCAGTGTTGTAGTTAAAAGTATAGGTACACTATTCACACTACCTGGGATCAAAGGCCTGCTTTGCTATTTACTTGCTTTGTGCCTTGGGCAAGTTAATTAACACCTTTACACCTCATTCCTCATTTGTCAAAAGAGGATAATAAAAAGCCTAACATATAATTTTTATAAGGATTAAATGAGAGAAATGTATGTGAAACATTAGTAGATGGGTTTTTACTAAGAATGCCTAATTCCACTGTTTATTATTATAAGAAATTTTCTTCTTTCTTCTCTGTTCTCAAACTTAACCTTATTAAAATCTTCCTTGCCTTTTAAAGTTCAATTCAGAAACCTACCATTTTGATTAAAACATAATCTTCAAATAGATCCTTTCTCCTGTATATGCACACATCTACAAGTGCATGCACACAGAATGGTCAGTGTCATACAAACAAAGGTAGCAACCCAAGAAAGTCTAGGGAGAAATAAACAGTCACAAGCCACACGATGGAGGTGACATCAAAGGTACAAGGAATGGTCTCAAGATTTTCAACTGGCCAGGACTGATCCAGTGGGAATGCAGGATGGCTACAGCAGAGACCTACTCCATAATGACTGATAAACAAGTCATATAGGGGTGCTTTTCCCATTATAATGGGCATATGAAACATCCAGGAATCCTGTTAAGGTGCAGATTCTGATTCAGCAAGTCTGGAAAGACACCTGAAATGTTGCATTTCTAACAAGTGCTCAGGTGATGCCATGCTGCTGATCTCACATCCTTTTTGAGTAGCAGGGCTCTAGGAAAGAGGGTAGGGTGCAATTCATGGAACTCAAGAAAACCTTCGCTAAAACCTATGGGTCACCAAGACAAAGAGTGGATGCATTTGAAGTGACATCAGCATTGTGACTTAATAAAATATCACTTGTTTATGTCCACCCCCCTCAACAAGAACAATTTGGCATTTATACATGGACAAAAGTGCTTCTGAGGACTCTTTAGGGTCCAACATCAGATGCTAAGGGACCCAGAAGGAATATCCCCCACCTGTGTGTCAGGTAATAGGCATATATACCTTGGTCCTGGTTGTGGACCCTGCAATGGACCATAAACTTGCACTATCTTCTCTTGGTCATGGTCCAAGGGTCCCTGAAGATACTGTCTTACATAGTCACTCATGAACTAGAGAACCATTATGGAAGTCCAGGTTTCCAGCAGAGAAGTTCCAGAATGTGTTGGAGCAAACTAATATAAGTTTGGATGTATTGAAGAGTGTAAGAGGGACAGTTTGACTTTACTTGCACTATCCCTCCCCCAAGGTGGCAAAAGTTAGGACCAAGAGAGATCTCCTCAGCTCATGATTTCTCCTGCAGGGGAAAGTGTGAGCATGTGAATGAGCACCCAGTTTCCTTAGTTATATGGGATGCTGCCAAAGAGGCTCAATTCTCCCTGGCCCCATCCAGAGGGGCCAGGGAGAATCATGAACTGTATGGCCAGGAGCTAGAAGAGGCTGGAAGAGAGATAGGTAAGACTGTTGGAGGACATTAAAGAGACTCAGGTCTTACTAACTGTTGTGAACTCATTAAGAAGCTCTCCCAGGAGCTGCTGGGCACATGTCATCTGTGGATCCCCCCAACTGGTCCACAGGCACCACCAGCACTCTGTGCATCTCACTCACATATCCCCTCATCCTGTATCCATTTCCCCGTGTGCACTCTCAATGGTGGCAGCAAAAGTAAGTTTTGGCAGATGAATAGCGAGCATGCACAGAAAGCCAGCTTGAATCTGTGGGCCAGGGAGAAACCACAGACTTGAGCTTCAGTGCCACTTTTGGGGAAACAAAAAGGAAGCTGTCAGCATTCAGTCTGATGTTTTGTGGAAACAATTGAAGGCATACATGCTTAAGAATTCTGGAACAAGAACCACAGAAGAGGTGCATTTATAAATGGTCTGAGAAAACCTCAGAATCCCTAATCGGGGTGATGGAAGGTATTTCTCCCCTGAAGGCACTGAAGACCGAAGAGGTAACTGCAACTCCAAATGTTAAGACAACAAAACAAAACAAGGAACATGAAGAATCAAGAAAACATGACACCACCAGCTGACCCCAAAGGCATGGCCACCTTGGACTTATCCAATAAAAAATTCAAAATAACTGTTTTAGGGAAACTCAATGAGATACAAGAAAACAAAGACAATTCAACAAAATCAGTAAAACAATCCATGAACAAAATAAGTTTAACAAAAGATGGAAATCATTAAAAAGAACCAAACTGAAATTCTGGAGCTGAAGAACACAAAGAATGAAACGAACAAACAAAAAATGCAATAAAAAACATCAACATCAGAATGCATCAAGCAAAAGAAAGAATTTACGAGTTTGAACACAGGAACCTTGCAGTTACCCAGTCAGGAAAACAAAGAGAAAGAAAATAAAAAGAATTAATGAAAGCCTATGTGATCTATGGGACACCATAGAAACATTTGCAGATTATTAGAGTTCCAGAAGGAGAAAAGAAGGAGAAGGGAGTAGAAAGCTTAACATCCCAAACTGGGGGAGAGATATGAATATCCAACTTTATGAAGAGATTTGAATATCTAAGTTTATTGTAAGTCACTAAACAAACTCAACTTAAAGATACATTATAATAAAACTATTAAAAATCAAAGAAAAAGAGAAAAATCTTAAAAGCAAGAGAAAACCACAATCTTGTAACTTACAAGGGAACAGCCACAAAGCTATCAATGGGTTTCTCAGCAGAAACCTTACAGGCCAGAAGAGAGTGGGATAATACAATCAAACGAAGGGAACAAAAGCTTTGCCACCCCAAAGCTGCCTTTTTGGGATATTGATCTTAAGCTGTTTATTAAGAAACAAAAGACTCAAAAGAAAAAACTTGACCCTCCCCTATTTCCTGCCCAAGAGATTCAGATGGAGAAACCTACTTCAAGAAGGAGATCTTAGGATGTTTGCCTTAACCTAATTTGAATTAAATGTGGTAAATAGAAGGCTTCAGAAGGGGCCTGATAGTTAGTATAAAGGTTAAAGGATAAGAGTATTTAAAATAACTATAGCTACAATGATTTGTTAATAACACAATATAAAAAATAGAGAAAACAACTCTAAAATTTATACACAACCCCAAATACTCAAAATACCTAAAGCAATCTTGAGAAAGAACAAAGCTAGAGGGGTAGCACTTCCTAATTTCAAACTGTACCACAAAGCTATAGTAATAAAAAAAAGTATGGTATTGGCATAAAAATAGACACTTAGATCAATGGAACAGACTTAAGAGCAAACAAATAAACCTTCATATAGAGAGTCAACTAATATTTGAAAAGGGAGCCAAGAATACTGAATAATCACACACAAAAGAATGAAATTGGACTCCTATTTTACACCACTCAGAAAAGTTAACTTGAAATGAATTAAAAACTTAAGCATAGGACCTAATGCCATAAAACTCCTAGAAGAGAACATAAAAAAGAAGCTTTTTGACATTGGTTTTAACAATAATTTTTTGGCTATAACACTGAAAGCACAAACAACATAAACAAAAATAATTAAGTGGGACTACATCAAATTAAAAAGCGTTCGCACACTGAAAGAAACAATCAACAAAATAAAAAGACAATCTACTAAATGGAAGAAAGTATTTGTAAACCATATATCTGACAAGGGGTTAACATCCAAAATATTTAAGAAACTCACACAACTCAAGAGTAAGCAAAAAAAAATGATTAAAAAATAAGTAGAGGAACTGAATAGATATTTTTCCATAGAAGATAGGCAAGTGGCCAACAGGTGCATAAATAGATGCTCGACATCACTAATCATCAGGGAAATGCACATCAAAACCACAATGAGATATCATCTCACACCTGTTATAATGGCTTTCATAAAAAAGATGAGATGACATGTGTTGGCTAAAGAGGTGGAGAAAAAGAACCCTTCTGCACTGTTGGTGGAAATTTAAATTGGTATAGCCACTATATAGAAAACAGATTTGTCAAAAAAATTAAATATAAAGCTATCATATGATATAGCAATTTTACTTCTGGGTTTACATCCAAAAGAAATGAAATCAAGATCTCAAAGAAAGATCTATACTCTCATGTTTATTGCACCATTATTTACAGTAAACAATATATGAAAATGATCTAAGTATCTGCAGATGGATGAAGATGTGATATAGATGATATAGATATAGATGATATAGATATAGGTGACATAGATATAGATATAGATGATATAGATATAGATATATAGATATAGATATACACACACAGTTTACCCTTGAACAACATGTGGGGTTAGGGGTGCAGATTTCCACACAATCAAAAATCCTTATATAACTCAGTTCAGCCCCCTGCATACTCAGATACAGAGGGCTGACTGTACAGTTATTGAAAAAATTTACATATAAGTGAACTCATGCAGTTCAAACCTGTGTTGTTTAAGGGTCAACTGTATACACACTCTCTCTCTCTCTCTCTCTCTCTCTCACACACACACACACACACACACAGAGGAAGTATTCTTCAGCCATGAGAAAGAAAAAAGTTTCTGCCATTTGCAATGAATGGATGGACCTTGATGACATTATTCTAAGTGAAATAAGTAAGACAAATAGTATATGATATAAATTATGTGTGGAATCTGAACAAACTGAACTCATAGAGACAGAGAGTAGAATAGTTGTTGCCAGGGTCTGGGGTTGGGGGTGAGGGGTTAGAGAATTGGAAGATATTGGTCAAATGATATAACTTTCCAGTTATAAAATGAATAAGTTCTGGAGAATCTTTTATAGCTAACAATGCTATATTATATACTTTAAAGTTGCTAAGAGAGTAGATCTTAAATGTTCTCATCACAAAAGAAAATGGTAATTATGTGAGGGATTGGTGTTAACTAATGCTACTATGGTAATCATTTTGTGATATATGTTATCCAAACAACACATTGTATATCTTAAACCTATGGAATGTTATTTGTCAATTATATCTCAATAAAGCTGGAAAAATTAATGAAAAATCTATATTGAATAAATGAAAAATATCTAAAACAAAACAAGACATAGAGTGAACTGAAGAATAACAGTAGTAAAAAAGAAGCATGAGCCAGGAGACCATAATCTAAATTAAGGGCAGGTACATTACACAATTTTTGAACCAATAAGTGAACTCCTGCAGTTCAAATGGCACAGAAGGTTCAGAAGTATACCTGGAGCCAAAATCTGGAACAGGGATGCAGAAGCCAGAGAACTGAGCTGAGATATATATCGGCTGCTGCGAACTCTCACAGTGGCTACACACAAAGCCTGCTTTCTTGTGGGGAACCAGTAGAGTGTGGTGGAAAGAACTCTGGACTTGAAACAAATTTCAGTGAGATAGAGCTCAGCTCTGCCACTTACTAGCTGTGTGATCTCTCTGAGGACCCATTTTCTCATCCAAGAGGGGGGTAGTAATATCTTCTTTAAAGGTTGTTGTAAAGATTGAATAATACTTTCATTGATAGGAAAAGTACCTAGATCTCTAAATTCCTTTGCAAGGATCAGATTACACATCTATGATTACCATTGCACTCCCTCTCTACCTCTAAGAAAATTCAGAAGTCTTGTCTAAGTTGCTGGGCACAAAAATTTTCCAGCAAGAACATTATTATGTGAGAGATGATAGTAATCTAAAATGAGGGGTTGCCAAGTGCAGTCAGGTAATCTTCAAGAGTGTTGTGAATCAAGCAGGAGGAGCTGGAGACTTCCAAAGGGTGCTACCCTTTCACAAGGTTATCACCAATAAAGAAATTCAGTCTGATTTCAACACAAAAAAAGGCGTTTATTTTAAAACCCTAAAGACTCCACCAAAAAACTACTAGATTTAATAAATGATTTTGACAATGTAGCAGGATACAAAATTAACACCCAGAAATCGGTGGCATTTTTATACACCAATAATGAACTCTCAGAAAGAGAAACTAAAAAAAATATCCCATTTACCATTGACACAAAAAAATTAAGATACTTAGGAATAAACTTAACCAAGGAGGTAAAAGACCTGTACTTGGAAAACTACAGGACATTGAAAAAAGAGATAGAAGAAAATATAAATAAGTAGAAGAATATACCAAGTTCATCAATTGGTAGATTCAACATCATTAAAATGTCCATACTACCCCCCAAAAATGTGTAAATTCAATGCAATTTCTGTTAGAATATTAATGGCATATTTCACAGATCTAGAACAAACACTTCAAAAATTTATATGGAACCAAAAAAGACCCCGAATAGTCACAGTAATCTTGAAAAAGAACAAAATTGGAGGGATCACAATACCGGATATTTAGCTATGTTACAAAGCCACTGTAATCAAAACAGCCAGGTACTGGCACAAGAACAGACATATAGATCAGTGGAACAGAACAGAGAACCCAGAAGTTGACCCATGCCATTATCCTCAATTAATATTGATAAAGAAGGCAAGAACAATGGAGTAAAGGCAGTCTCTTTAATAAATGGTGTTGGGAAAATTGGACAGGTACATGCAAAAAATAAAATAAAAATGAAACTAGACCACCAACTTACACCATACCCAAGAATAAACACAAAATGAATAAAAGACTTAAATGTAAGACACGAAACCATAAAAATCCTAGAAGAAAACACAGGCAGCAAAATCTCATGTAGCAGAATTTTCACTGATACAACACCTAGAGAAACAAAGGAAAAAATAAACATAAGGGACTACATCAAAATAAAAAGCTTCTGCACAGCAAAAGAAATCAGCATCAAAATGAAAAGAGAGCTCATTGTATGGGAGTACATATTTGCCAATGATACATCTGATAAGGGGTTAATTTCCAAAATATAAAAAGTACTCATACAACTCAAAAAAAGAAAGACAAAACATCCAACTAAAAAAATGGGCAGAGGACTTGAATAGACACTTTGCCAAGAGGACATACAAATAGCCAAGAAACATATGAAAAAATGCTCAAAGGGATGCAAATCATCAGAGGGATTCAAATAAAAACTACAGTGAGGTACCACCTCATACCTGCCAGAATGGCTACTATCAATAAATCAACAAACAACAAGTGCTGGTGAGGGTGTAGAGAAAAAGGAACCCTAGTCCACTACTGGTGGGAATGCAGACTGGTGCAGCCACTGTGGAAAACACTGTGGAGTTTTCTCAAAAAACTAAAAATGGAACTGCTATTTGATCCAGTGATCCCACTTCTAGGAATATATATAAGTAACCTGAAACACCAGTCAGAAAGAATAAGCCCAGCTTGGTGTGGCTCAGCAGTTGAGCGTCGGCCTAGGATCCAGGTGATTGGGGTTTGATTCCCAGTTAGGGTCACATGCCCAGGTTGTGGGTTCGATCCCCAGTTGGGTGTGTGCAGGAGGCAGCCAATGAATGACTCTCTCATCATTGATGTTTCTATCTTTCCCCCTCTTTTCCTCTCTCTGAAATCAATAAATGAAAGAAGAAAGAAAGAAAGAAAGAAAGAAAGAAAGAAAGAAAGAAAGAAAGAAAGAAGGAAGGAAGGAAGGAAGGAAGGAAGGAAGGAAGGAAGGAAGGAAGGAAGGAAGGAAGGAAGGAAGGAAGGAAGGAAGGAAGGAAGGAAGGAAGAAAGAAAGAAAGAAAGAAAGAAAGAAAGAAAGAAAGAAAGAAAGAAAGAAAGAAAGAAAGAAAGAAAGAAAGAAAGAAAGAAAGAAAGGAGGGAGGGAGGGAGGGAGGGAGGGAGGGAGGGAGGGAGGGAGGGAGGGAGGGAGGGAGGGAGGAAGGAAGAATATATGTTCTTAGCTAAGATTTGGAAACAGCCCAAGTGCCCGTCAGTAGATAAGTGGCTAAAAAAGCTGTGGGACATTTACACCATGGAATACTATGCAGCTGTGAAAAAGAAGGATCTCTTATCCTTTGGGACAGCATAGAGGGGACTGGAGAGTATTATGCTAAGTGAAATAAGCCAGTCAGAGGAAGACAAATACCACATGATGTCACTTATGTGTGGAATCTAATGAACAAAATAAACTGCCAAACAAAACAGATCCAGAGACATGGAAGCATGGAACAGACTGAGTATTCTGGGGAGGTGGGGGGGGGGGGCGGGAAGAGAATAACAAAAGAACTTGTATGCACATATGCATAACCCATGGGCACAGACAATAATGGGATGAAGGCCTGGGGAGAGGGCAGGAACAGGGAGGAGGGAGTCAATGGAGGGAAAAAGGGGGACATTTGTAATACCTTCAATAAAAATAAATTTAAAAAATAGATGTTTATTTGAAAACATCTTAATGTTTAAGTGTTGGCAATAATTCAAGTATTTAAACACTTGTTTAGGCCACATAAAGCCTAACTGCAGGCCCAAATCCTGCCTTTTCCTATCTTTGCCTTAATTCTTCTAGGAATTCATGCATTTTAAAAGAAGACAAAAAACTCTGTTGACTTTCAGACAATCCTACTGTAATGAATATGAGACATTTACAGCATAGCCTTTTCTGCACCCTGAAATCAGGTCAGGCAGACTTTCTTTTACTTTGTCTCTGTATATATGGAGGATCTATTTTAAACTGGGAGGTCAAGAAGGTCTCTCTGAGGCAGTAACATTTAAAATGCAAATGAAGGGTAAGGAGAAACCATCACGTAAAGATCTGGAGGAAGACCACTCCAGGAAGCAGAACCTTAAGGTGGAAGAGGCCGATTGTTCTAGGGAGAAGGAAGGCTGGTGTGGCTAGGACACAGTGAGTGAGAGGGAAGACAAGACTGAGCAGAAGTGTGGGGACAGACAGCAGGCCGCTCTTGGAGGGCCTGGCATGGGAGAAGCCTGGGTTTACTTGAGTGCAATGGGAAGCCAGTGAAAAGTTTAAAAAGGGAAAGAACACAGTATGATTTTATTTTTGACAGATCACTTAGGCCACTGTCTGAAAATGGGTTGGAGAGCAGCAGGGGTAGAAGCGAAGTACCCATGTTTTAAACTACTGAAGAGAGAATCATGACTTGAACTAGCGTGGAATAAACAAAGGAGAGAGGTAAATGAATTCAGTATGTATTTGGGAGAAAAAGCTAATAAAATGTAATATACATATTAACCAAAAGAGAAAAAGTTTTAAAAAAGGAGAGGGCTGCCAGGGTCAGGTAAGCTTAGGAAATACAAGGTGCAATATTGTCTGTTATGTTAATAGGGTGACTTTTGCACCTCACCTAAGGATGGGGGTTGGTTGCCAAGAGTACCAACCAGGTGACCAGAGGGTTGAGACTTCCAGTCCCATTGCCCACCTCAGGAGAGGGGGGAAGGGCTGGAGGTTGAAACAATTGTCAATGGCCAATGAGTTAATCAATCATACTTATATATTGAAGCCTCCATAAAAACCCAAGAGGACAGGATTCAGAGAGCTTCCAAGTTGGTGAACACATGGAGATATGGGAGAGCTGAGCCCCTGGGAAGAACATAGAAGCTCCATGCCCTCTCCCCACACTTCACCATATACATGTCTTCTGGCTGTTCCTGAGTTATATTCTTTTATAATAAACCAGTGATCTAGATAGTAAAATGTGTCTGAGTTTTGTGAACCACACTAGTAATGAAGGGAATTTTGGGAACCTCCAATCTGTAGCAGGTGTGTCAGAAGCACAGGCAATAATCTGGACTTGTGATTGGCATCTGAAGTATGTGTGTAGGGGGGAGTTTGGGGGGAGGGGTAGTGGGCAGTCTTGTGGGACTGAGCCCCTAACCTGTGGGATCTGGCACTAGATAATGTCAGGGTTGAGTTGAATTGTAGGTCACTGGGCTGGTGACCCAGAGAATTGCTCCTTGTTGGTGTGGGGGAAACTTCTCCCACTGGAATTTAGTCCAGAATCCAAAATAAGAGTAAAATGAAAGTAAATTGGTGTGTATGTGTGTGTAATATCTGCAGGGACTGATGGCAAGAGGGTGATTATTTCAGTAAAAAAGTAAGTCTCCCAAACTTATTTGAACATGGAATCATTTTCCCTATACAGCATATCTTGGGACTTACTACCCCAGAATACACTTTGCAAAACATCTGCCAAAATATAATTTCAAAAGTTAAAAACACAATGTTTACATATTTAGCTCAATTAGGAAAACAGCAGATGATAAAACTGGTTCAAAGAGCATTTGAAGAACTGAGTATCTAAATGCATTTGAATACAATTGTTAGTTAGATACAAAACTGATTAATGTCCTCCTGGGCAATAATTTTTGGGTTTTTCTATTTTGTGGCCCAGAAATCATTTGCATCTGTCTTTATGGGACTCCATCATCCAAGGGTAATGATTAATAGCAACCTGGTTTTGAAGACAAATTATATAGCTTTTCTATTTACTAAGTAAAAATGTGAACTCACGACATCTAAACGCTTAACCAAAAATGAATACTAAGTCCAACAAAGGTACATTCTCCTAAGTAGGTAATTGGATAGGCCTGTTACACAATGCTCCCATATAAGAAAAGACATGCTGTGTCTGTTTTATTTCCAAGTGTGGGATAACTTTTTAAAAAAACACCTTTATGATCGTAAATAATCTCCAAAGATTATTCATGATCACTCTTGAATGCGTGTGAGTGCGAGCGTGCACTCACACACACACGCAAACACACTAATGATCTTATTGCACTCTGGCCATTTCATTTACCCAAATGCAACATGGGAGATGTTAACTTCTTTGAATATGTTGAGCCATACAATGTTAGCAACTACTAAAGCTAGAGAATTACCTTTCATGTGGAAATCTGTATATGGATTCTAGGATCGTACTTTCTAAAGCCTCTGTGTTGTTTCCTCTTTGATCTAGACACTATAAAACCAAGCCCAAGAAATTTATCTCCATGAGTTTCACTTGCAGTACCTATCCACGTGGATGAATTCTTGTCGCTACAAGGTCCTCATAATTGATTGATGTTCCTGGCCTGCCTGAAAGTGACCTAGGAAAAGTGGGCTTCTTTTTTGTATGAACAGGCCTTCCCTCCTAAGACAGTTATAGTAATCATCCCAGTAAGACAATTACAGCTCTTACCACAGCGTTGAGCTATGTGGGAAATGTTGAACATACTAAACAAACCTAATCATTTCTAACTTCTCTCTTTTCATAAGGTGAAAAAAAATTTTGTGATTGCTCTTGTACTCCCTGGGAAATCTCAATAATAGTTTAGGTATAAAAGATATATTGGACTCCCCCCACCCACTAATTTAGAATTTAATTTTGGAAGTTAAAAACATAGGATTTATCAAAATATATTTGTTCATTTGATTAAGAAAGGATCAGGAATACATAAAAAGAATAAATTATGGAACCTGGCTATTCATCAATCAGAATAACAATATATTTTAAATACACAACCATAAGGAACTTTGCTCTTTTAAGTAAGGTGCTGGAATTTTCTCCTTGCTGTTGCTGTTCTTCAATATAGTGAGATAAAGAATATCTGGCCCTGTCGGCATGGCTCAGAAATTGAGCTTCAACCTAGAATCCAGGAGATCGAGGTTCAATTCCCGGTCAGGGCACATGCCCAGGTTTCGGGCTCCATCCCCAGTAGGGGGCATGCAGGAGGCAGCCGATCAATGACTCTCTCATTGATGTTTCTCTCTCTCTTTCCTCTCTCTGAAATCAATAAAAACATATTTTTTAAAAAAAGAATATTTGTTATCTGAGTAGATTGCATACAAGATTAAAAAAATATTTTACTACACCTATAAAGAATAGAATATGCCAAGACATGCTTATCATTTTCAAAGAGAGAAAATCAGATTCTAATATTGCGTCAATAAATGATGCTCAAGATCCTTCTTTCTAAATTATCTTTTAAATAACTCCCTCAAAACTGAATTAATTTTGCTATGATTTGACATAGTTACTACTACTTTTCAGGTTATTTTCAGAGATTATAAACCAAGGAAGTAAAGGTTATTTTTAAAAAGCCTTCTGCAACTTTCTTTATCCATAAAAATTTTGTCTCTTACTATCTTCTTTCTTATTCTGAACAACCTGACACTTTACTTTGAGTCAAAGCTACAGTCATTTACCCTTGATAAATCTAAGTACATCCATTACATCAATACACACTTTACTCTTCTGTCATATTTGTTCCTAATATACCCTCAATCACTGTAAAATCATGGAAAATGTATACATTGGTTTCTGCTCTGGGTTCCTGGTACAGAGCTCCTAAAACCCTTGTGATTTCCCAAGTGATAGGAACACTAGGAACATCTTTTGTTCTAATATTTGGTCTTTGACCCTGTTTCCTGACACAGGGCTCCTCAGTCTCTTGGAATTTCCTTTTTGATACATCTTAGATTCTGAGGTAACTCCTGGTGGGCTCCTGGATGGGGGTTGGTCACCAGAAAGACCAAGCCATAATTAGAAGCTTGGAGCTTTCAGCTCCACTCTCCATTCTCCAGAAAAGGGCTAGAAATTGAGTTAATGTCCATTATACCTAAGTGATGAAGCCTCCAGAAAAATCTCCAAAGTACAGGGTTCCAGAAGTTTCCCAGTTGGTGAACTCATCTATGTAGCAGGGGAGTGGCACACCGCACTCTGTGCGGACAGAAGTTGTTGAACTGAGGACACTTCCAGACTTTGTCCAATGCATCCCTTCGTCTGGCTGTGTGCTTTAGCATATCCTTTATTATACAGGGCAGGGCAAAAATAGGCTTGTAGTTGTGAGTCCTTGAAACACAAAGTTTATTCTTGTATTATTATTTATTAATTATTGTATTATTTCCTATGTGAGCAACTGTAAACCTACTTTTGCCCCACCTTGTCTAATAAACTAGAAAATGTGTTTTCCTGAGTCCTGTGAGCTGTTACAGCAAAAACTGAATCTGAGGGGGAGGTGATCATAGCAACCTCCAATTTGCATCCAGTAGAGGGTAACTTGAGGACCTAATACTGGCAACTGAGGGCAGTCTCCTGGGACGAAGTCCTTATCCTGTGGGGTCTGTCCTACTCAGATTAGTGTCAGAATTT
Organism: Miniopterus schreibersii; assembly: GCF_964146895.1. NCBI lineage: Eukaryota > Metazoa > Chordata > Mammalia > Chiroptera > Miniopteridae > Miniopterus > Miniopterus schreibersii. The sequence goes on along the minus strand of NC_138102.1, from coordinate 113,594,214 downwards.
AATTGAATTGTAGGCTACCCAACTGGTATTGCAGAGAATTGCTTGCTGTGGGCAAGAACCCCACCCCTCAGGTGTCAGAAGTACTGTGAGCGTGGGAGCAGTGGGAGAGGAAAGAGAAACACAGGAGGAAGAGTGAGGATTTCCTTCACAATTGCCCATATTAATTATAATTTTTAGCCAGATTAACTACTTTTCCACAGAGAGACTTGGGAGATAGGTCATTGATTACTGTGTGGCACTAACAAGCATTTTAGCAACAACCAAAGCTCAAAAATGGAGAAGAGTAAAAATTTCTGCTGGGATAGACCAATATCTTTCCCTATGGCCATATTAATTTCTTTTACATCTTCTTAAAGTGGCAAAAATGAGTATTTATTAATATAATCCAATGATACAGCCACCCCATAAAAGATTTTTAAAAATCAGAGGCAAAATAATGCATTTATCAAAACAGTGTTTGGTGACTAATATTTTAGTATTCTATTTTACTTAAAAATTATCTATGTATCCAAGATTATCTGTAATTACCTTGATATAATAGTACTTTAAGGAAGGATTTAAAATTAATTACAGATTTTGGAAATTTTATTTAACCTGGAAAATAGAGAACATAATTGAAATTTATATAAAAACTTTTGTGAAAAGTATAATTCAGGAGACTGAGGGAAGATGGGGGCCCTGTGAGAGCAGCAGAGGCCCCCTGCTCTCAGTCACCGACTCGATTTACACCTAAAATCCTATGTAACCAGCTTGGAAAAACCAGAGACACATACCTGAGTGGACGGAGTGCAAGTGGGGAGCACTGAAGGCACATCACGGAGTCCGGTAGGAGAGGTGGGGGTAGGAAGGGGAAGCCCCCCTGAAGCCTGCGCTGGGCTCCGAGCCTGAGGCTTGGAGGCTGCAAAGCTCCCTCCCCTCAGGAGTGCGGACGGCATCCAAAAGTGGGGACCCCACACCCGGAGCGACCAGAGGGGAAGGGGCGCCCCACGCACAGGGCGGAGGGACCCAGGGGAGCGGTGAGTCCCGGAGGAGATAGTGCCTTCCTAGGAAACAAAGCCTCTAATGGCGGACGGCGCCTTCCTAGGGAACAGAGCCTCTAATGGCGGACGGCGCCTTCCTAGGGAACAGAGCCTCTAGTGGCGGCTGCGACCAGCGTCTAGTGCTCGGGGTGCCGAGCATAGGGAAGGCTGTCCCAAGGCCTGTGGCGCCCAAGTGGTGAGGGACCAGAGGACTGCGCTGAGCAGCTGCGCACGGGGACCCTCTGCCTCCCTGTGGGGCGCTGTGTTGGGCCCCAGAAAGCACTGGATCTGCCTGGCGCACGGGAGGGGAGGAGCCCTCCCGCCCTGAGCTCCCGGTGCCGGGAGGCTGGGATCTGTGACCAGCCCTGAGGGGCGCCGTGGTGGTGCGTGAAGCCGCCCCAGCTTTGCTGAGACCAGCGGTGCTGGGAGCTGCATGGAGCTGACTTTGGGTCCCCTCCCGCTGGGGGCCTTGGAGCGAGGGCTGCGTGACCTTGCAGGGCGGACTCTCTGCCTGTGTGTTGCTTTGTGCGTTTGTGAATTTGATCATGGAACTGGTTCCCGCCTTCCCGGTGCGCACTGGGCGGACGGACCAGTGGAGCCTGGGATTGGGGTCCGCACAGTAGACGCTCTGAGGGGCGGGCCTGGTGCGACCAGCCAACCAGAGCTGCGCATGGAGGGGTGGAGCCCGCCGGCCTCTCCTGCAGCAGGAGCACCCCCCCAACAGGAAAGGGGTGGGTCCTGCTCACTGAGGCCCCAGACACACCTGCAGGGCACAGTCCTGAGGGGGAAGGGAGAGCAGCTCACAGGGGGACATCACAAGAATAAGACTCTCAGGGACTGTGCTTTGGGAACTGGAGGAAATGCTGAAAACCCCTGCTGGGGGCTGGGCAGGTGAAGGGCTCACCAGAATGTGTTTTTAATCGAACCCTCTGAGCCCAGGCTGCTGAAACTGCCCAGACAGAAGAGGGAACAGACTGAAATCAATCTGAAGCTGCAGCAGGACAGAGACTAGGGAACTAGGATCAGAGGACAGGGTAGGGACTGAGGAGCTGGCGGTGGAGCAGGGACTAACTCCCGCAGAGTGAGCGCCTGACAGCGACACCTCTAAGGGGAGTGATACCCTGGGCTACACTAGCCACCCAGCACCCTAAAGACTCTACAGAAGACTCTGGAGTAAGACCAGGCAACTACAAGGTTGCAAAATAGCTGACAAGAGGAGGTGGTCCACGGAGAACCTCAGATCAACCATCAACCTAAGGGCACCAGAGCCAAACCTAGACGGCTCCTCACATTGGCTGATACACAAGCACGTTCCGAGATAACTAAAATCAGCACACAAAACAGTGACCCGCAGACAACATAAGTTGCCCAGAAAAAACTCACCTGATTGACTACCTTTTTTCCTGCTGTTTTTTTGTTTGGTTTCGTTTTGTTTTTTTTTTGTTTTTGGGGTTTTTTTGTTTGTTTTTTGTTTGTGGGTTTGTTTATTTTTTCTCTTTTTTCCTTAGGAAGAAGAGAAAGGGGAGAAAATTTGTTTTTTCTTCTTTTTTAAATTTTATAATAATTTAAAAAAAATTTTTTTTAACATTTTTTTAACTACTTTTTTTTTCCCCTTTTTTATAAAAAAATTTTGTCTTGCTTAGCTTGTTTTTAGTTTTGTTTTGGTTATTTGCTTTGCTCTGTTTTATCCTTCTAATATCAAGACTTCCTTGATATCCATGCTTAACAACTGGGACTTTATCATTATAACCAAGTTTACTGCTTTCCTCTATAGTTTCCACCAAATCTCTTATTGGGCTCCCTCCCTGCCTGGGCTATATCTCTCTCTCTCCTCTCGATCCATTGGCATAACTTTTTTCTTCTTTTCCTTTTTTCTTTTTCTACTTTTCTTTCATTCTTTCATTATGCTCCCTTCTTTCTTCCTGTCCAATTGTTAGTTTCTCTTATTCTCTTTATTGTATTTATGTTTTCTCATTTTCAACTATTATCCTATTCCTATTCTCTCCCTTAATTTTTTGCTGTTTCTTCTTTCAGAATCTTTTCTCTACTTCTGTTATCTCCCAATAGCTTCTCCATTTTTTACATTTTAGTTTATTATTATTTTCTAAATTTTCACTAGTATTAACAACAATATACATCTCTCTCTCTAAGCATTATTTTTCTTTCTCTCTTTTTTTTAAGCATTTTTATTGTGTGTGTGTGTGTGTGTGTGTTCTCACTTCACTCTCCCAATTCTGTTTTCACATGGGTTGTTTTCATTGTGACTGTCAAGATATTTTGTAAGATACTTCCTGTTTCCTGGAATTTTAGTTGTGTATTATCCTGCATTGCCAGCACCCATACAATAGCTTACACGTCGAGGTTGGGGCTGAGACACAGTTAGCCAACCTGAGAGAAGGGTCCTCCCAAGGACTGATCAACAACAATCTAGACCCAACCACAACAGGATAACATAAAGAAACCACAAAAGGGGCACCCACAGGAGGGACACGCCTAGAGAAAAGAGCTCAGAGGTATAAGAAAAACACACCTCTGGGCTCCACTGGACTCACAAGACAAAATCCCATCCCACAAGATTGGGGGACAGCAAATATATCTAATATATAGATACAAACACTAAGACCTACCAAAATGGGGAGACAAAGACAACCCCCAAATTAAAGAAAAGGAAACATCACCAGAAAAAGACTTTGATGAGATGGAGTTAAGCAAGTTATCAGAAATGAAGTTCAGAGTATGGATGATGAAGATGTTCAAGGAACTTAAGACTGTAGATGATAAGATTGAGGGCCTTAGTGAAAACATGAAAAAAGAGATACATACCATAAATAAAACCCAGACAGAGATAAAGAATGCTGTATCTGATATCAATATTGCACTGGAAGGAATTAAAAGCAGGCTCAATGAAACAGAGGATAGAATAAGTGACTTAGAAGACAAGGTAGAAAAAAATCACACAATCAGAGCAGCAAAAAGAAAAAACACTTAAAAAGCATGAGGACAGCTAAGGGAGCTTTGGGACAACATGAAGAGAAACAACATTTGCATTATAGGAGTGCCAGAGGGGGAGGAAAGAGAGAAAGGGATAGAGAACTTGGTGGAGGAAATAATGATAGAAAACTTCTCTAGGCTGGCGAAGGAGAAAGCCACACAAGTTCAGGAAGCACAGAGGGTTCCAAACAAGAGGGACCCAAAGAGAAGCACTCCAAGACACATCATAATTAAAATGGCAAATGTCAAGGACAAAGAGAAAATATTAAGGGTGGCAAGAGAAAGACAAGCAGTGACCTACAAGGCAACCCCCATAAGGCTGACAGCTGATTTCTCAAAAGAGACTCTTCAGGCCAGAAGGTAGTGGCAGGAAGTTCTGCAAGTAATGAAAAGCAAGAACACGCAACCAAGATTGCTTTATCCAGCAAGGCTATCATTTAAATTCAAAGGTGAAATAAAAAGCTTCCCAGACAAAAAAAAAGGCTAAAGGAGTTCAGTACCACTAAACCAGCATTGCAAGAAATGCTAAAAGGATTGCTTTAAGAAAAAGAAGGAATAGTGAGAGAAAGGTACATCAGCATAAAGGGGGAAAATGGCATTAAATAAGTTGATATCAATAGTAACCTTAAATGTAAATGGAATAAATGGTCCAATCAAAAGACAAAGGGTAACTGAATGGATAAGAAAACAGGACCCAAATATATGCTGTCTACAAGAGACCCACCTGAGAGCAAAAGACCCAAACAGGCTAAAAGTGAAGGGATGAAGTAAAATATTCCATGCAAATGGAAAGGAAAAGAAAGCTGAAGCAGCAATTCTTATTTCTGACAAAACAGACTTCAAAATAAAGACCATAACAAGAGACAAAGATGGTCACTACATATTACTAAAGGAATCAATCCAACAGGAGGAAATAACCCTTATAAACATTTATGCACCCAATACAGGAGCACCTAAATATATAAAAAATTTCTTGGGGGACTTTAAAAGGGAGATTGACAGCAATACAATCATAGTGGGGGACTTTAACACCCCACTGTCAGCATTGGACAGATCATCAAGACAAAAAATCAACAGGGAAACACAGACCTTAAATGACTCACTAGACCTAATGGATTTAATTGACATTTACAGAACATTTCATTTCAAAGTAAGAGAATACACATTCTTCTCACGTACACATGGAACATTCTCAAAAATAGACCACATGTAAGGTCACAAGGCAAGTCTCTACAAATATAAGAAGATTGAAATCATATCGAGCATCTTCTCAGATCACAATGTCATGAAACTAGAAATCAACCACTATAAAAAAACTCAAAAATATTCAAATACATGGAGGCTAAATAGCATGTTATTAAACAGTGAATGGGTTACCAAGGAGATCAAGGAAGAAATCAAACACTTCATGGAAAGTAATGAAAATGAACAAACAACCCAAAACCTATGGGACATGGCGAAAGCAGTCCTGAGAGGAAAATTCATAGTATTACAGGCCTATCTCAAGAAACAAGAAAAAGATCTAATGAACCATTTAACCCAACAACTAAAAGAACTAGAATGAGAACAGCAATAAAAGCCTGAGGAAGTAGAAGGAAGGAAATAATAAAAACCAGAGCAGAGATTAATGACATAGAGACTAAAAAAAAATACAAAAAAATCAATGAAACCAAGAGCTGATTCTTTGAAAAGGTAAATAAGATTGATGCAATTTTAGCCAGACTCACTAAGAAATAAAGAGAGAGGACCCAAATAAATAAAATCAGAAATGAAAGAGGAGATATAACAACTGACCCAACAAAATACAAAGGATTGTAAGAAAATATTATGAGCAACTATATGTCAACAAATTGGATAACATGGGGGAAATGGACAAATACCTAGAAGCATACAACCTTCCAAAGCTGAATCAAGAAGAGGCAGAGAACCTGAATAGGCCAATAACAACTAATGAAATTGAAGCAGTAATCAAAAAGCTCCCAGCAAACAAAAGTCCTGGACCAGATGGATTTACAGGCGAGTTTTACCAAACACTCAAAGAATTAACACCTATTCTATTCAAACTACTCCAGAAAATTCAAGAGGAGGGAAAACTCCCAAACTCTTTTTATAAGGCCAGCATCATCCTAATCCCCAAACCAGATAAAGATACTACAAAGAAAGAAAATTACAGGCCAGTATCCCTGATGAACATAGATGCTAAAATCCTCACTAAAATACTAGCAAACCAGACCCAGCAATACATTAAAAAGATCATACATCATGACCAAGTGGGATTTATCCCAGGGATGCAAGGCTGGTACAACATCTGCAAATCAATAAATGTGATACATCACATAAACAAAATGAAGGACAAAAATCATATGATCATATCAATAGACGCAGAAAAAGCATTCGACAAAATCCAGCACCCATTTCTGATAAAACTCTCAGCAAAGTGGGAATAGAGAGATCATACCTGAACATAATAAAGGCCATAGATGACAGACCTACAGCCAACATCATACTCAATGGGCAAAAACTAAAACCATTTCCATTAAAAACTGGAACAAGACAGGGATGTCCACTTTCACCACTCTTATTCAACATAGTACTGGAAGTCCTCGCCATAGCCATCAGACAGGAAGAAAACATAAAAGGTATCCAAATTGGAAAGGAGGAAGTAAAACTGTCATTATTTGCAGATGACATGATATTGTACATAGAAAACCCTAAAGACTCCATCAATGTACTACTAGATTTGATAAACGAATTTGGCAAGGTAGCTGGATACAAAATCAACATCCAGAAATCAATGGCATTCTTATACACCAGCAATGAACTTTCAGAGAGAGAAACTAAAAAAGCAATACCATTTACCATTGCAACTAAAAAAATAAGATACCTAGGAATAAACTTAACCAAGGATGTAAAAGACCTGTACTCTGAAAACTACATGATACTGAAAAAAGAAATAGAGGAAGATTTAAACAAGTGGAAGAATATACCATGCTCATGGATTGGAAGAATTAATATCATTAAAATGTCCATACTGCCCAAAGCAATTTATAAATTTAATGCAATTCCTATTAAAATACCAACAGCATATTTCACAGACCTAGAACAAACATTTCAAAAATTTATATGGAACCAAAAAAGACCCCGAATAGCTGCAACCATCTTGAGAAAAAAGAACAGAGTGGGAGGGATCACATAACCAGACTTCAAACTGTATTACAAAGCCACTGTAATCAAAACAGCCTGGTATTGGTACAACAACAGGCATATAGATCAATGGAACAGAACAGAGACACCAGAAATAGACCCACGCCATTATGGTCAGTTAATATTTGGCAAAGGAGGCAAGGGTATCCAATGGAGTAAAGACAGTCTCTTCAATAAGTGGAGCTGGGAGAATTGGACAGATACATGCAAAAGAATGAAACTAGACCACCAACTTTCACCATACACAAAAGTAAATTCAAAATGGATAAAAGGCTTAAATGTAAGTCACGAAACCATAAAAATCCTGGAAGAAAACATAGGCAGTAAAGTCACAGACATCCCACGTAGTGGACTTTTCACTGATACATCTCATCTCCTAGGGCAAGAGAAACAAAGGAAAAAATAAACATATGGGACTACATCAAACTAAAAAGCTTCTGCACAGCAAAAGAAAACAGCCTCAAAATACAAAGAACCCCCACTGTCTGGGAAAACATATTTGCCAAGGATGAATCTGATAAGGGGCTAATTTCCAAAGTGTACAAAGAATTCATAGTACTCAGCAAGAGGAAGACAAACAACCCAATTAAGAAATGGGCAAAGGACTTGAATAGACACTTCTCCAAAGAGGACATGCAGATGGCCAAGAGACACATGAGAAAATGCTCAACGTCGCTGATCATCAGAGAGATGCAAATTAAAACCACAATGAGGTATCACTTCACACCTGTAAGAATGGCTGCCATCAACAAATCAACAAACGACATGTGCTGGCAAGGGTGTGGAGAAAGGGGAACCCTGGTACACTGCTGGTGGGAATGCAGACTGGTGCAACCACTATGGAAAACAGTATGGAGGTTCCTCAAAAATTTGAAATGGAGTTGCTGTTTGACCCAGTGATTCCACTCCTAGGAATGTATCCTAAGAATCCTGAAACACTCATCAGAAAGAATATATGTACCCCAGTGTTCATAGCAGCACAGTTTACTATCCCTAAGATCTGGAAACAGCCCAAGTGCCCATCAGTAGATGAGTGGATCAAAAAGCTGTGGGACATTTACACCATGGAATACTACACAGCTGTAAAGAAGAAGAATCTCATACCTTTTGGGACAGTATGGATGGACCTGGAGAAAATTATGCTAAGTGAAATAATCCAGGCAGCGAAAGACAAATATCACACGATCTTGCTTATACGTGGAATCTAAAGAACTTAATAAACTGATGAACAGAATAGATTCAATGACATGGAAGCATAGATGAGACTGACGAATGTCAGAGGGATGGAGGAGGGCAGGTGGGTGGAGGGGGAGAGAGTAACCAAAGAATTTATATGCATATATGCACAACCCAAGGACACGGACAATGGTGGGGAGAGGGACTGGGGAGGGGGAAGGGACAGGGTGGAAGCAGTCATTGGGGAGAAAAAGGAACATCTGTAATATTTTAAACAAAAATAAAATTTTTTAAAAAAGTATAATTCAATTTAGTTGAGCACATGATTTTACAATTTTTCTTAATTTTAAATGTTATGTGGAAGTAGTAGTAGGAACTAATGTTAGTTTATTATCTGATTGGTAAAGTAGTATAAAATGTTAAAGAACTCAGACTAACTAGTTTCTTCAATTAAAAAACTGCAAATGTTGTATAAATGAAAATATATGCTTGTATTGTACTCCACAGTGATAAAGTCAGGAAAAAGATATATAACTCTTTTTAAAACCAAAATATTTCACCAGCTTATTTTGTCCTAACATCCATCTTGTTTCTATAAATTTGGATTATTAATTGAAATATAAGATATAAGAATATAAAAATATGGAAACTTGGGCAATATTAGATTTACATAAGTATTCATTAATCTCTATTAACCAATCAGAACAGAGCTCCTTTATTTTGAGAGACTTCATGATTTAATTTATTACTATTCTCTAGAGATAGAAAAATATTTCACATTCTTATGAGGAGAAAGGTTTCAGTTACCTATTGCTGCCTAAACCTACTGCCAAACTTAGTAGCTAGCGACAACTATCAGTTATTGGGATCACAAATCTACAATTTAGGCAGAACTCAGCTGGGAAGGCTCCATGCAGTGCCAGTTGTGCTGGCTTGGCTTGGGGATGAAGGATCCACTCTCAACAGTCCTCACTCACATGGCTGGCAAGTGGGCACTCATTGTCGGCTGTGAGCTCAAGGAGCGCTGAGGGCTGGAGTCTTGGTTCCTCTTGTGTGGGTCTTTCTACATGAGTAGATTGAGTTTCCTAATAGCATGGTGTTGGGTCCCAAGTATAACCAACTGTATCACCTTTTATGGCCTAGCTTCAGGGGTCACATAGTGTCACACCATAGTGCAAAATATGCTCAAATTTAAGAGTACAGAACATAAACCGATCCTACCTCTCAATAGGAAGGGTGTTAAAGTCATATTATAATAAAACATGTTAGATTGGAGAAATTGTGCGGCCATTTCTGAAAAATGCAATCTGTCAAAAGACTTTCCTCAAGTTAAGTCACATAGAATCACAGAGAACTTATTCTACAACCTCAGCCATGGGTCCAAAGTTAAAACAGAGCACAGAAACACACTTGTCCAGATCTGTGTTTTCCTTTGTTCCAAGGGGACTGAAATATTTTCTTAAATAACTTGAGTTCATAAATAGACAGACAACCAATGAAACAAAAAAAGACTAACAAGCCAGATTATTTCTCCTCTCTGACCACCAGACTGAGATCTCTGAATGATTTGGTCATAAAACCAGATTGCCCATCATTGCTGCCACCATTGAAGAATAGCCTATCAGCCATGTGCCTCTGAGCTAATAAGAGTAGCTGTGAGCTTATATGAGAAAAACTTCCCTTAGGTGCATCCTCAGAACAATAGAGTGTGTTTGAATTTCACAATTCAGCCTGATTTTCACAAGTGATATTTTCTAACAAGAATACAGCATCAGTAAATACAATTTTTAAAATAAAACTTATAATCAATGCAAGACATTGGTCAACAAAATGATGAACAGAAATAATATTAATTCATTTTAAAATTATTCTTCCATCTTGTGACTATTGATAAACCTTTGGTATTTAGCAATAGAGTGCAATAGTTGGAGTGCAGTTATAGACTCAATTACGGACTCTACTACTTACTAGCTCTATGTACTTGGGCTCCTCTCTAGTCCTTCATTTCCTCATGGACAAAAAAGGAATAATACTTGCACCTCACAGCCTCACTTGAGTACTAAATAAATCAATTTAGGTAAAACATAGCATGGTGCTGGGCACAGAGTAATCTTAGTAAATGCTAGAGATTATTACTATAGCAGTACTACATGACAGTAATACAACTGAATATGTATGTCATATAGCATGTAGTAATAGTTACATTATTACTTCTATAACACTATAACTATTACTATAACCCCTTCTTTATGCAAGCATATAAACTATTGTGACATTGAGAAATAACTGATAATTTGACCCTATTTGGATTTGAATGATCCAAAGAATTAAAGTGATAACAATGATCCTCCACAAACCTTCAATATTTTAACCATAAAGGCGAGAGAATGACACATTGTCATCCAGAACCTTTCTTTTAATCCAAACATACATGTGGTACATTTAAGCTGTGCTTTTGTGTAAAATTGAATTGGTTTTGGTTTGAAACTACTTCAGAAAGAACAAATTATTTTTGGTGCTGAGAGTTGAGAAATCCTTACTCAGACACCTGGATACAGCCCCTTCCTACCATCCCACTCATTGGTTCTAGAAGTCATTCTGGAGGGTTGAGATTTGCAGCCACATATGTGCAAGGCTGATCTCCTGCTCCATACGTATAAGTGGAATTCTAGCTCTTTGTCCTTGAGGTTTCCTCTTCTGTTTATGCCCAGAAGCGAGGACACAGGCATTCTCAAGTAGAAGCATATTTTCCAAACTCTTCTCTTTAGAAAATGTAGCTTCCTATAAATCAAATCTTTATCCAGGATCCCATGGCCATTCAGATAGAGAATAGTGAATGCTGTTCTATGGGGAAATAGCTGAATATACTGCAACCGTATCACTAGCTTATCCCCAAATACCACTTTCTTTGTAACACAGAGCTTCAGATCTGTATACAAAAAAACTCCTAAAAGGAACCAGGCATTTTGAAGACACAATGTCTTATTTTTTTGATAAATGGCCGACCAATTAAATTAAAAGCACTTCAATCCAGCATCCTCATTTCCTGCACAAGAAGGACGACTAGTGGTCAGGACTGAACTTTCACTTAATTTCTCGTGCCTTAAATTCACAGAATCAACTATTTGAAATTAAATTTACAGATCATTTAGTTTAGATTTATCTTTGAGAAAAAAGCAAAGAAGTAAATGAATTACTGAATGTTCCCTTTCTGTTAGGTGCTGAATCCATGTCTTTTGCCACTCAGGTTGAGTTTTCTTTGCCTGTGAACAAACAGTAGAAAATAATTAGCTTGAATTCCTTTGGTGTAGTTAAAAAAAAAAAAAAAAAAAAAGTGGTTCTTTCTGCAAAGACAAGCTGTGACCAGTATGCTAAGAATGGGAACTTTGTACCTTAGTTCCTAAGGAATTTTAGTAGAGATTTGTCTCAGTTTTTGACTGGTTTTGAACCTCTTGAAAAGGAGTAGGTGTTACGTATTTATTTTAGTCTGTATGCATGCATTGAAACTTTTCCAATGGAGTTATTGTTGAACAAGTAGATGGAAACTTGGAATGCTGCACCAGGACCAAGCTCTCCACCCTTCTATCCACATACCTAAAGAGCTCAGAAACCCAGTCACCAGAGCCCTGCAGTCCTCAGGCTGGAACTGAATGTTGACACTCTTCCCTGACTGCATGTGTCGAGGAACAAATGTGTGCCAACAGGTTCATAGTTTTTAACTAACTTTCATTGTGCTCTGGAAATTTGGAAGAGCAAGGCAGTAATGAATATGTCTGGAAGTAATTGTTTTAAATTCAAAGCTTAAACAAAGATCACTGCAAATTATCTAGCTATTCGCTTTTCATCACTCAAAGTATTTTTTAAATTTTAATACAAAATTGTCCTGTGGGCAAAAGACTCCCCACACATGAGAAAAAAAAAGTCTTCTTGGAGATGATTAATATAAAAACAATGCAGAAAGAAGAAGAGATCTAAGAAATATTCTCTTGAAGATGAATTGACTGTGCTGAAGTTGTAGCCAAGAAATGTGTGGGAATGAAGTAATTCTGGCATTTCTGGTCTCCTCCTCGAGTTAAAGATGTTCCACTTTCCCATGTTTTCTTGTGTGTGTGTATGCACTCATCTCAACACATTATCTGGTATGACAAGCAAACACCGAAGCTCTGGGGGATGAAGTATACATGATGGACTTTGAAGATTGTGGGATATCACAAAGGTTTGAGTCAATAAGAAAAAAAAAGAACCTGCTCAGGAAAGACAATCATATGAGTGAAAGTTAAGGGTGGAAAACAGCATGATTCATGCTTTCTTTCCTGCAAACGTGTTTTCTTGTACACATCACTGGAAGTGCTCTTTTTCTTATTTGAATCATTAATCTCTACCAGTTCTCTACAGTATATAAAGGGTGAATGCTCTGTCTGAGGTAGTAAGTGGTAGTGCATTTTTATTCATTTATTCAACATTTATGAAACACTTACTGTGTGCCATGAACTATGGATGCTGAAGTTACTGAGTAACTAAAAGTCTAGTAAAGGAGCTAGACTTTTTAAAAAGTCTAATGCAATGATGCTCATACTCTGATAATGTATTCATACTAATCCAATAGTATGTATATATTAACCAAACATTTATTGATCATAAGTTCCAGTTTGCCCACCATAATAAATAGGGTTACTTTATTAGTTAAGCAATTCTTACTTGCTAAACACTAGAAATATGAGAAAATCTCCACCCTTAAGGGACTGAGTATCTAGTAGATGAGATAGACAATTAAATAAGCAACTTTATACGTGTAATGTGTTACATATTATAAATATATATAGAAAGATTGTCTTCAAAGTTTATTGGTAATATTCCTGGTTCAGAACCAGGGTTAGGAATACTTTTCAGACTCCAAAGGGCATACAGTAGGTAGACTTACAAGAAAAATAGGAGTTAGATAAGTGAAGAAAAAATGTCCCAAATAGAGGGAGGTGTAGTTACCAAGGCAGAGAACCAAGAGAAAACCCAGCAGTTTCCAGGAACTAAGAGTATTTGATTTGTCTGGAGCAGCTCCTGCAAGCAAGGAGAGACAGGAGGTGAGCCAGAGGAAATAATAGCCAGATCGTGAAGGAACCCGTGTAGATTTAAGGGCTGAACTGAATCTCAAGAGGTGGGATGTTATTGATACATAAAATACCAGGTTGCTTTGTCTATAGCATAGAACATAAAATAAAGTGGGGGGAAAATTCAGGGAGAAGTAAGCAAAAGTTTTCATGAGGGACTTACCTAAAATCTTAATGAAGTGAGCTTAATTTGTCATGAACCTCTTTTTTCCCCTTTCCCCCTTTCTATTGCTTTCTGCTTGAAATAATATGATGGCTGGATTCCAGCAAACATCTTGAGGAAGGAAGTGATACATAGTGAGTGAGCAAAGCAGAAATAAGGAATCTGGATTCCTACGACTGTGAATTCACTATACTAGTTATAAAGCATCTACCTGCGCACTGCTTCATCTTTTCTTCTCTATTCTTCCCCAGAGTTAACATTATCCTGAAGTTGGTGTGTATCACCTCACAGTGGAAGCTGGTATTTCTGCATTCCAGGAATCTAGAAGGGAAAGAGAGGTACTGTTGGGTGTGCAGCACACTTACACATTTAGAACGCAACCCTCAAGTTGTACACATGATTCTGCTCACATCGTCTTGGGCAGAATTTGCCTCATGTCTGCACTTAGCTTCAAGGGAAGCTGGAAAAATATCTAGCAGCATGATCATCTTTCGTATACTCTGCTGAATCTTGGGTGAGGGGCTGTGCTTTTATTGGAAGAAAGAAGAGTATCCGTTTGTCATTGACTTTTTTACATTCAGTGTTGCAATTTAGAAATTTATCCCTATTGTTACATATAAATGCATTTTAGTCATTTTAATAACTGCATAATTCCCATTATGGGTATAACTCACACTTTATTATCCCTCTGTTGATGGATGTTGAGGTATAAAAATCTAGTAAATAACACCCTCTTCTCTAACAGAGTGTTGAACCAATTGAGGATCAATTTCATCATGTGGGAAATTACCTCAATACAATGGCAGCCTCCAAGTGTATTACCAGGAAAGCGATCCCAGAGACTATGGAACAGAAAGGTTCACAGGCCAAATTAAGATGCTCAAATCATGTGATTTACCAAATCAAATAAAACACACAGTGAGAAGCAAGGAAAAAGAGACGGGCTGGGTTAATTCAGCTAGGGTGGAATGCAAGCAGGATGTAAGGACCACACAACCCAAATCCTGCCTCTTTCTGCTGCATCACCCTTCTCTGCTGCTGATGTGGCTGTGAGGGATACAGGTCAAGGGGATCCAAAGACAGAAGATGGCTGAGACAACACAATTCTTAATCCATTCAAGAGACCCGGGGCAATTAAGCAAATGAGCAAGTATAGATTTTATCTCCATTTCCTGGGCAGAGAACTTGTGGGGCCAGAATGGGTGTTATCAATGGGTAGCCAATTCAGATCCTCATGGCTATTGAGGACTGCTTCATACATATCATCAATATTAGGTGCTTCAGTGCCTTGTGTATATTTAATGAATTATTACTATGTATATCTTCTTGGTGCTTCTTTCCTTTCCACCTGTTTTTATCACTCATATGCTTTGTTTACTTTACCCACGTCTAGCATATCTTATAGGTTACTAACTTGTCTACACTTAAACGCATCTTATGAATTTTGTCCATCACATTTGAATTTTTTTTGTTCTCTACAGCAGAAGTGAATGTTCTCAAATAATACAAAAACACATAGTATAAGCTGAGGCTGGAAAGACATTTCCTGTAGGAGCAGAGCCTTTACCACTAAGTTCATGACATGGCCAAGAACAATTGGCAGGCTTACTGCAAAATGTAAGAAAAGATGAAGGCATGCCCAGTTTCTTTTTCCAAAACTTCCAATAATATACATTGCTTCACTTCTCCAAACAGGGAGTGAAGGAGATACAGAAAGGCCAAGAATGTCATACAAATGTAGATTATTCCACATGAAAGGAAATATCAGGAGTGTGGAGTATTTCTCCTCTAAAATAACACTAGAATTGGCAGTTGAAGAGCCAAAATGTCACCATTACAATATATGAAGCTTATATCTGCAGAGAAGTGGGTTTCAGAGCCAGAATTAGGCTGACTGACTCACCTACAGTCAACCACCCACAGTCAGCGCTGCACCAACTAAAGCTTTACCCCTGGGGATGAGACCTTCCCCACTGAGATGAGGCAAAACTGAGAGCAACTGGGAGCAATGCCAACTCCCAAGAAATGTGCACCTTCAGTGCCGTATCCCAAGTCACCAGTCTTCACAGTGGGAGTAAAGAGTGAGGATGGGTGGAAAGAAAGCATCTAGAGCGGAAAAAATGTTCTTCCAACCAATTTCCAGTTTTTCTCTTAACCTATTAGGTCTACCATTAAATGTATAATCAAACAGGGAGGAAAGCTTCATCCTGTCAGGGTGGTCTTTTTCCTACCCTTACAAAGCCTCTCTTCTAATATCAACCATTACTCCTATGGGTTCTTCTTAGAACCACTGTCAGTGAAAGAGGCAGAATCAAATACCACATGTAAAATATCCTCTCAAAAGGCTCTGACCATGTCAGAGCAGTAAATTAGTAACATTAACTCCAAGACCACTCCATTCCAAGGCAGAAATTCATTCTTCATTCTATTTCACATCACAAATTTTGTCCAGCATCATTGTCCAATAATGGCTTTTGGAAACTAAAGTGCAAAGATTAATCTTCTCAAATGTTCAAGGTCAATGATATCAAAGTTGAATATCAAATTGCCCCTGGCTGGTGTGGCTCAGTGGTTAGAGTGTTGGCCTGTGGATCTAAAGGTCAAGTGTTGGATTCCCAGTCAAGGGCATGTACCTGGGTTGCAGGTTCTATCCCCAGCCCCAGTCGGGATTTGTGGGGAAAGAAACCAATCAATGTGTCTCTCTCACATCAATGTTTCTCCCCTCCACCATTCTCTCTAAAAATCAATGGAAAAAGTATGTTTGTGTAAGGATTAATAACAACAAAAATCAAATTGTTTTTCCATTAGGATTTAAAGTTAAAATAAATGTAAAATTCATCCCCTCTCATTTCTCATTCTGCTCAGTCTTAGCTATAGAGGGGTTCTTAGCTGCATCCTGAGCTAAACTCACAAGAAATAGTTTTCTGCCTCCAAGAGCCAAAAATTTGGATAATTTCAGCAATGCACTTATTAAATCATCCAAAAGATTAATAGGACACATAATATTTTCCCAGCACCAGCACCACACCTATAAGACAAAGAAAAATAAAAGTAACTTCTAAAGCAGTTATCCCAGGAAAAATTAAGCTCCTAAAACTTACTAGTTACTAATGTCAAAGACAGTAGCAAAATCTCAGTATCTGAGGTAAGGAAAGTAGACAGAAAAACTTGTTTTTAAGCTTATCAGAATGCTAATAGATGCATTCCAGATGTACAGTGTTTACAGATTGTGAATTTAAATTTAAAGGGGAAAGCTCTCCCAGCAAGTGATTAATTTGGGGGTTATGCATTTACCATTTCGAGTATCTAGAGGTAGGGGACTTGGCATAGGAAATCCATTCACGCTATGGTCTTGTCTCTCTGATTGTACATTAGACATATTGGTGCCCTCTTGCAATGCTTAGAATTTTTAGTGGTGGCAGCCTATACATCTAGTTCAAAATGCCTTCCTCTCTAATCCAGAATATCCATTGTCTTAATTTCCATTTTTTTTCCTCTATGTCCCTTGTTTATTGCCTCCTAACTGCTTTCAAGTTAGACTGCCTAGTGAAAGATAAACTCACTCTTGAGACCAGGTAAATTCATTCCAGTGTCCTCATGGCATTTTCCATTGCCACTTGAATTGGCAGTTGCTTAAGCTGGTGATACTGACTTCCTAGGAAAGATGAATCTGCCCTCTGCAGGTTCTTTATTTTATTCATCTTTAAAATAAATATTGTAGGTATTTAAGGTGTACAACATGGTGATTTGGATTTTTCAATTTTTAAAATGTTTTCAGTTACAATTGACATTCAATATTATATTCGTTTTCATGTGTACAGCATAGTGGTTAGACATTTATATAACTTTTGAAGTGGTTCCCCTAACAAATCTTGCACCCACTTGACACCATATGCAGTTATTACAGTGTTATCGACTATTCCCTAAACTGTACAACCCTGTGACTATTTTGTAACTGCTGATTTGTACTTTTTAATTCTTTTACCTTTTTCACCAAGTGCCCTAATGCCCCTCCAATCTGGCAACCATAAGATTGTTCTCTGTATTTATGAATTTGTTTCTGTGTTGTCTGTTCATTTATTTTGTTTTTTAGGGTCCACATGTAAGTTAAATCATAAGGTATATGCCTTTTTGTCTTATTTCACTTAACATAATGCTCTCTAGGGGCACCATGTTGTCATAAATTATAGGATTTCATTCTTTTTTATGGACCAGTAATATTTCATTGTATATGTGTACTACTTCTTAATACATTCTTCTTTCTATTATTAATCAATTTAAATTTAAAGTAATTATTGATAGTTATGTAGTTATTACCATTTTATTCTTTACTGATTGTTTTTGCAGTTCTTCTCTGATACTTCCTTATTCCCTTGCTCTCTTCTCTTGCATGTTGATAGCTTTCTATAATGTTGTGTATGGATTCATTTCTCTTTATTTTTTATATCTCTCTTGTAGATTTTTGGTTTGTGGTTACCATGTCCTTCATATACACTAAGCTATGCTGATAGCAGTCTATTTTAAGTTGATGGTTGCTTAAGTTCAAACACATTCTATAATCACTACCATTTTTACTCACCTCCTTTATGTTTGTTTTTGTCATTATTTGTTACTCCTTCTGTATGTGTTTGTGTGTATCCCTTAGTTTACTGTTGTAATTAACACACAATCTTTCTACTTTGGGCTTTTAACATTTGTACTAGCATTAGTGTTGTTTGATCTACTGCTTTTATAAAGTGTTTGCCTTTGTCAGTGAGAATTATTTTTTCCTTTATGATATTTTCCTTCTTTTTAAAGAATTCCCTTTAACATTTTTTGTACTACTGGTTTGGTGGTGATGAACTCCTTTAGCATCTTCTTGTCTGAGAAGCTCTTTATCTGTCCTTTGATTCTAACTGATAGCCTTGCTGGGTAGAGTAGTCTTGGTTGTAGGACCTTGCTTTCAATCACTTTGAATATTTCATGTCAATCCCTTCTGGCCTGCAAAGTTTCTGATGGGAAGTAGGTAACTATCTGCTTTTCTTTTGCTGCTTTTAAGATTCTTTCTTTGTCTTTTTAACCTTTGGCATTTTAATTATGATGTTTCTTGGTGTGGGTCTCTTTGGGTTCATCTTGTTTAAACTCTGCACTACCTGGACTTGAATGTCTAATTCCATTGCCAGTTTAGGAAAGTTTTCAGTCATTATTTCTTCAAATAGGTTTTCAGTCCCTTGCGCTCTCTCTTCGCCTTCTGATACCCTTATGATGTGAATGTCATTATACTTAAGGTTGTCCCAGAGGTTCCTTAAACTATTCTCATTTAATTTTTTTTCTTTTTACTGTTCTGATTGGGTGTTTTATTATGTGTTTGCCTTTGTCAGTGAGAATTATTTTGTTTTCTGTCTTCATTTTTATGTTTCCTATCTCTTTGTTGAAGTTCTCACTAAGATCATTTATTCTTCCCCTAAGTTAATTGAGCATTCTTATAACCAGTGTTTTGAACTCTGCTTCTAGTAGATCACTCTATTTTGTTTACTTCTTTTTCTGCAGCATTGTCCTGTTTTTCATTTGGGACATGTTTCTTAGTCCCCTCATTTTAACTTCCTCCCTGTGTGTGTGTCTATGTACTAGATAGATCTGCTATGTCTCCCAGTCTTTGTAGAGTGGCCCTATGTAGTAGATTTCCAATGGGGCCTAGACTGCCTGTTCACTTGAGCCATGTGCTCCAGGGCTGTCCCCTATGTGAGCTGTGCGAATCCTCCTATTGTAGTTGAGTCTTGATTTCCACCGATGTCAGTGAATGGGATTGACTCTCAGGCTGACTGAAAACTGGCTGTGACTACAGTGAACAAGTTTTTGTGCAGAGGCTGACCACATAGAGTGGGATTAGCTTTAGTGGGTTCTGGTGCCTGGAGTCCACCCTTTGGGTATGCCATTTCTGGTGCTAACTGGGTGGTGCTCTAGTGTGGTGTGAAACCAGCCACCAGCTGTGTTGGTTCTGAGGCCTCCTGGAAGGATCTCTGATGTTGGTCAAGATTAGCTGCCCCTTATGTCCAACCTGAGCCATCTGGTAAGAGCTGCAAAGTAAACTGAACTTGGCGGCTACCTATGCTGAGCTTAGAGGCACCTGGGAGTGATTACGCTGTGAACCAAGGCCAGCTGTCACTAGTTCGATGTTTGGGGCAGCTTAGCAATTGTTACAGGGCATGATGAGACCAGCTACTATTTGTTTGGGGTTTGTGAATTTTTGAGAGATTTTTAGGAATGTCCGCAGCACAGGCCCAGATTAGTCGCTTGTGTGGCTTAGCCTCTGAAAGAGTTTCAGGCTGGGTGTGAATTAGGTGGGGCAAGGTCTCAGAGAGTAGTGTTAGCCAGATTGATAAAGACTCAGATTTGTCCTATGCCTGCACCTATTGGCTGTGTAGGGGGAGGGCTCAATAAGGAACAAGGACACTTTAACCCTAGAGAGAGCTGCTCCTCCAGTCCTTGCCCTGAAGCCAGACAATTCAGTTCCTGCCTGTATGTCCCTAGCACTTTTCAAACTGCTGTCTCCTATCTGGAGCTTAGGGTGAGTGTTTGTGAGCAAATGAGTCTGTGCTCAGGCCCTTTAAGAGACCACCTAGGTCTTCAGCAACCCTCCACCTTGCCTACATGAAATCCCTGCTGATTTTCACAGCCAGATATCCTGGGGACTCCTCTTCCTGGCACTGGTGGTCCAGGTTGGAGAGCCCAGTGTGGGGCTAGGACCCCTTGCTCTTCAGGGGAGATCTCCATAGCCAAGATAGCTCTCCTGATTTTTAACCACCATAGGTGGGTTTGGGACCAGCCTGTTTTGCATCTCCACCCCTCTACCAGTCTCAGCATGGCTTCTTCTTTATATCCTTAGTTACAGTTCTGTTCAGCTAGTCTCCAGGTTGTTCTCAAGGGTGTTTATTCTGTAATTCAGTTGTAGTTTTGATGTGGTCATGGAAGGAGGAGAGCACAGCATTTTCTTACTCTCATGACCAGAGGTTCTGACATGATGATTTGATATATATTTACATAGTAAAATGATTACTACACCAAACTAGTAACATATCTTCTCACATAGTTGCCTTTTTGGTGTGTGAGCAGAGTACTTGAGATCTACTCTCTTAGCAAATTTTCTGTACTCATTACAGTATTATTAACTATAGCTACCATGCTGAACATTATATCTCTAGACTCATTCATCCTGCATAACTGCAACCTTGTACTCTCCCACCAACATCTCTTCATTTTTTCCACTTCCCCACCCCTGATAACCACTATTTTCCTCTCTGCTTCTATGTATTCAACTATTTTAGATTCTGCATGTGCAAACATGCAGTTTTTTTCTGTCTCAGCACATTCTTGAAGTGAAGCTATAGTTGGTTTTTCTGAAATCTGTGCCCCTTGTGACATAACAAGGACCAGCAACCCATATGCTCCTCAAGGGATGGTCTACTGTTTATAAAGTTTCTATTCCTGGGTAGCATTTCTTCTCATTATGGGGGGGTGGGAGGTGGCAAAGGGAGTGTAGACAATAGTGGGATAATCCTCTAATGCTTTATTTTACTCTACTCTTCCTCTATATCTTTGAGGATGAATCCACAGGTTTTATAAATAGTTTATCCTGTTTCTTGAATGACTTCTTTTTCTTCTCTACCTCACAAAGGGCTATGATTTTGCTAGCCCTAAATATCTCCTTTCCTTAAACTTACAGACTGATTTCTGACAGATATTGTTTTCTAACATAATTCTCCATGTTTTGCTTTGAATTCCTTGTCAATAAGAGATATGAAATCAGTTTATTCTGAACCTACCAAAATTATCTACTACTCAAACCTCCTTCACTTTTGTTTTTCTTGGTTGAATAATCTCAGCCAGGATATATCTCCTTTCACTTCACCTCAAACCAGGGCTAGACTCAACCTACTATTGCACTGCCTATTTCTCTGTTAATAATTTATCTTTGCTATATCTTTCTTTACAGTTTTAATTCTCTAATTTTTTTTGACATAATTCTTGTTCCCTCTTAGAACAAGAAATTCTTATGTCCCTACATCAGAAACTGGCACCTTGAAACTTCCAATAAGTTTTTGAGAATAATGCTGATTTTCCTTATTTTCTGTGAAATCTGTCCAGATTTATCTGCCACCACTCTGGAGAACTGTTTCAATCTGTAAGGGGATCCAATCTTTAAACTTCCCAAGGCAATTTCTCAAATGCCTCTGTCTAAGGAACAAGACCATACAGCAAGTTGCTTTTCCTACCAAGTTAAAAAGTTGGCTCTTACCAGTGGCCTCAATCCTGGCCTTCCCTGGAGCAATCATTCCAGTTTGCTCCCTAAGATTCTGCTTTTCTTCAATGGTCCCCAGTCAATGTATCTGACAGGGCAACAGTGAAGGCAGTGTCTTTCTCACCCCTTCTAATGCCCTCCAAGAGACTTAGCTTGAGATGCATCTCTGTTTTCCTTTATATTTTTTATATGTTCTGCACTTAAAATTTTTATTTTCCTTTCATAAATCTTGCCTATTCTCTAGAATCTCCACTCTTTTCTTAAAGAAATTTCTCCTCTCTTAGTTCAACCTTTCTGTTTACTGTTGTGTTCTTACATTTCACTGCACTATGTTTCAAACCTCACCAGTTTATCCTTAAATTCCTAAGCAGAACAGACTTTGAGAGACAGGTTATTCTAGGCATGAAGTTCTTTCATTACCTTCCTAATTATTGGGTCTGCAACAATTCATTGAGTTCTCCACTTTAGTTCCCCTAAAACAGCATAGTTCTTTATAATTGGTGCCTTGATCCTATTTTTTTGTTTGTTTGTTTTAAAACAATAACATCTATCATATACTGGGTCTCAATTCAGGTTTGAGCTTATGTAAGTTTAAAGTTTAAAGTAAATATAAAAGAACATGATGGAAAATATTTAATGGTTGGCCAGGTCTGGGAATGGGAGAGAACCCTGATACATAGCGTTTACTAATTTCAGTAGCACAAATGCTCCTGCAATGGCCAAATTTAAGCTACCAACGTGACAGCGATTGCATCACAAACTTACTAAAAATTTAAAAATCAACCCTCATAAGTTAATACAAGCTAGCTTTAGCACATCACTGATCACCCCTTTATCTGTGAACAAACCATATGAATACAAGATATCCAACGTTAGTCCCTCTGAAGATCTTGGAAACAAAATGGAATTTGAAACAGCAGCCTAGAGCTAACTAACGAGGCCTAGTTTTAAAAGTTTAAAGCTGGAACCTCTGGATCCATGTGCAATTCAGTTCTGCCTTGCAACTTAAAATCAGCAAATGAGGTTCTGTTCAAGAATGGTGTAGATTTAATCCTGCCTCAGCATGACCTCCAACACCTGCGCCTGGTGTAATTGCATTTCCAAGTCCCCACCATTTGATTAAGATGTCACCTTGACCCGTGCCTTTGCTGAAGGTTACAGACTGCTGAGCAGTTGCTTTTGCTAAATGAAAGGCAGGGCTCAGTGATGCTTACTTAAGGCCTCATGTATTCTTACCTTTCTAAACTGAGGAATATAGTTTACATCTGTGGGCAAATGAGGTTCCTAATTCTGAACCCCAGAACCAAAGTCAGAGGCAGCAGTCAACTAGGGTTGTCCTCCTCATGCCAACGGGCTAGGACTGCAAAACCTCTGGATTGAAGCAGACATAGTGTGTACTTTGGCATGGTGGCACACCCCCAAGGGAAGAGGGACAGGAGCCAAGCCATGCAAGTTTATTTCCCATGTCAAACTCAACAGTAATTCACTACTCTTCCTGTGGAAAGAACATGAAAACTTGAGTTAATGTCCCTTTATTGAAGCAAAACATCATCCTGAGGATATAAGTGTTTTAACTTAATAATAGTGTATCGCTTCCCAGTTTTTCCACTATTAAAAATAATGCTGCAATACAGATCTTTATGCCCGTATCTTAAAACAATGCACAAGAGAATATACTTGGACTATGCTTGGGAGAGGGTTTGCTGGCTCATATTACATTATCTAACATATCATGTTAAGTTGATCTCTACAGTGGAGGTAAGCTGCTCTCCACCGTCTACATTTCCACCATTGGGATATAAAATCCAACTGATATATGTCCTTCCCAAGGCTTGATATTATTTTTTAAAAGCCAATCTGTTGGGTATAAAATGGTATCTCATCTCAATATAAAAATGGTATTTCAATATGGCTTTAATTTGTATTTCCATTTTCCTGGTGAAATTACATTTCTTTCATGTTTACTTGCCATCCATATGTCCTTTCATATGATTTGCCCATTTATATTTCTACTCATATTTCCATTATTTTGTGTGATTGATAAAGAGATTTATTTTCTTTCTTTTTAAATTCTAAACACAAATTTAAGGTTGGGTGTATGTGTTATAAATCCCTCTCTTTTTGTGTTTCCTGTTTGTTTTCCTACACTGTAATTTAGGGTTTTTTTGAGAAGGAGGCATGGCTCAATTTTTCTGTTGATCCATTTTCTCTTGTTCTGTATTGAATCTTCTGTTTAATCCAGCAATCACATTTTAAATATCAGCTGGGATAGGAAGAAAAAAAGAGAAACATTATATCAAATGCATTGCGTGGTGAACACCTTTTAAACATCCTTCATTGACTTAAGTTCTTCGACTTTCTTCCTTGGCCTCTGGGTCTACTCCTTTCTTCGACTTCTTCCCTCAGCCTCTCCTAACTGCCTTTAATTCCCCCAAGAAATTCATCTCTGCCCCTAACTCATATCTATCTATCTATCTATCTATCTATCTATCTATCTATCTATCTATCTATCTATCATCTATCTATCTATCTATCTATCATCATCTATCTATATCTATCTATATCTATCTATCTATCTATCTATCATCTATCTATCATCTATCTATCTATCTATCTATCTATCTATCATCATCTATCTATATCTATCTATCTATCTATCATCTATCTATCATCTATCTATCTATCTATCATCATCTATCTATCATCTATCTATCATCTATCATCTATCTATATCTATCATCTATCTATCTATCATCTATCTATCATCTATCTATCACCTATCTATCTATATCTGTATCTATCATCTATCTATCTATCTATCTATCTATCTATCTATCTATCTATCTATCATCCATCATCTATCATCTACCATCTATCCATCCTATCATCTATCTATATCTATCTATCTATCTATCTATCTATCTATCTATCTATCTATCTATCTCTCTATCTATCTATCTATCTATCTATCTATCTATCTATCTAATCATCTATCTATCTATCATCTATATCTACCTATCATCTATCTATATCTATCTATCTATCTATATCTATCTATCATCTATCTATATCTATCTATCTATATCTGTATCTATCTATCATCTATCTATCTATCTATCATCTATCTATCTATCTATCTATCTATCTATCTATCTATCTATCATCTACCTATCTATCTATCTACCATCTATCTATCCTATCATCTATCTATCATCTATCTATCTATCTATCATCTATCTATCTATCTATCTATCTATCTATCTATCTATCTATCATCTATCTATCTATCTATCATCTATCTATCTATCATCTATCTATCTATCATCTATCTATCTATCATCTATCTATCTATCTATCTATCATCTATCATCTATCTATCATCTATCTATCATCTATCTATCTATCATCTATCTATCTATCTATCTATCTATCTATCTATCTATCTATCTATATCATCTATATCTACCTATCATCTATCTATATCTATCTATCTATATCTATCTATCATCTATCTATATCTATCTATCTATCATCTATCTATCTATCTAATCTATCCCACAAAGGAATAAGATTAACTGAAGGGCAAAATCAGAAAAAACTAAAACTAGTGTGTATAAGTGATACATACCTTCACATTATTTGAGCATTTGATTATATATATATATAATCAAATATATAATATATATATATATTTCATATCACCATTTTTTCTTAGGCTGAAACCTTGTAGAAGGCAGGATTCCCTCAATTGCTTCAGATCACCTACTACTCAAAATTTGTCACCACTGGAGGGGCTGAAGTCAGTTGAATATTCTAACTAGGAGTTTCCTCTGATATTTTTGTCTCAACCCTTGCAGTTGGCAATAATTCTAACACACGTTACTCCCTTTCCTGTGAGGAAAAGCAGCCTTTCTGAACACAATAAAACCTTTCTTTGGTGATTCTGAAGATTGGTGCCTCAGGAACATCTTCTGAAACAACAGTTTTCTTTGCCCAAAACCATAATTGTAGAAGATGTGGGAGGTTGACCTTCTTAAACTTAATCCTTTATACCAGAGGGTTTTCTTAAGTTTACTTCTTTCTTCCAAAGAGAAGCACAAAGCACAAACTGTCTAGAGGCATTAAACCATGGCTGATTTACACTAAACATTTCATAGGACCCAAATTGTAAATGCTTCTAATCTACTCATTCTGCATTCTATTTTTCAGCCCTCATTTGGGAATTAGAGTCACAGACATCACCTTTGTTAAAGGATTAGCTCGTCTATTCTCAGCCACCAGCTTCTCTCCTAATATGGCCAGTTGCTTTGCAAAAACACGGACTAGACTCAGCTACGGGTGGATTCACGCACATCCATCTTTACTGAAAAAACTGACAGCTCAATGACCATGCACTTCTATTGCTTTTTCAACATATAAAAGATTCAACTAAATATTTTGCCATCTACCTGGCACTGAGCCATTAAATAAACAATTCAATTCAACCAGCATTTATCAAATACTAACCTACCACAGAAAGCACCTACCATTTGCTCTCAGTGAGTCTGAGGGAACTGAGAAATTAGATCACAAAACAGCTCGACACCCCTAACTAGCTGTGCACCTTGGGCAGGAGCGGGACACGGTGCTAGAGCAGCTGTGGAAGAGCAGGGACAGCCTCCCGGTGTGTTCTGAGGGATGCTCCAAGGTCTCTCCAGAGTCATCTTCTCCTGAACCTGGTATGAAATTCCTACTAACAAAGTCCACTGCCCTGGGACAATCAATAAACATGCATCTACTCAATTTATCTGTTTATCTGTCTTCCTCAAGGTAGGTTGTAAGCTGCTTAAAAGCTGCAGGAAGGATATTCATTCATGTTTGCTTAATTAATTGAATGTATTTGAATCATATCATCTCTAGAAAGTCCCTTAACATTACTTGGAGAATGAGGAAAACTTGAAGGCTCCTAATTGCTTTTTCTTTCTCCCACTACATCTCTGGAACTTTTGACACCTCTTAGCCTGTTGTTTGAATCCACACCTTCTCTGAGCCTTCAGAACATACAGATCAACTATTTTCAAAACAGAAATGGCCATAGTCAAAACTGTGTGTCTAGGGAAACAATTTTCTTCTTTCCTTCTTTATGTTCTAGACTCCCACCAAAGGTTTTCAGAATTCTTTAAAATTATGAACAGATAGGCAACCTATATGAGCAAAAATGACTGAGTGAGTAACTATTATATACAAGGCTCTGTGACAAGCATTCTATTTATTTTATCATGAATCTTAATGACAGTTTAGGAAGGAAGATATTATTAATCTCATACTGCATATGGGAAATGTGGAGGCTCAGAGAGAGGTTGACTTGCTCACCCAAGGGCACAGAGCAGACAAGCGATAGAGCCAGGCTTCGAATCTAAGACTGTCTAACTTCAATGTTCTTTGCATTTTTTGTTTGTTTTGTTTTTGGCCAATGCCAGGTTTCAGTTTCATCAGAATCTTTAGGGTTTTATATGAGATAATCTCAGATTTTCTATCTGGGTGGATCCTTTAGGATCTGTATTCCATTATCTCATTTGTTAGGATTTTAACATCTACCTGGCTCCTAATAAAATGAGACCAAGAGAGGTGAACTGATTTGCTTAAGGCCAGCAGGTGACTCACTGTAGCCCCAGGACTGGAACCCAAGTTTCTAGTATCTATCTCCAGTGTGTTTAACAATTAACTTCCTTCACCTAGCCTACTAATTGCTGATCTTCTAGCTTCTCCTCCCTTTCTCACATCATCAAATATCACTTTCCCCTCTATTCCTTACATTATGCCCATGACTAAAATTACTTGATTCTTTCCCACTTCAGTTCACGTGATATTCCCTCTGTCTATCTGACCTACTCTTGTCCTCTATTTTCTTCCACACACATTTGAACCTGGATAACACCAATTACTTTTAGGTCTAAAAGTAGCCTTCCTTAACTACTTCCTTCTCCACTCCATATATAGTGTTGCCACATAAAATATAGAAACCCAGTAAAATTTGAATTTCAGATAAACAACAAATAAGCTTTTAGTGTATCCCAGTTATGGTATGACACACACTTATACTAAAATATTCAATGTCTATCTGAAATTCAAATTTAACTAGATGTCTTGTATTTTTATTTCCTCTGTCTGGCAATAGTACATACACTTCCAGATGAGGTCTATCCATCTTGTTATACAATCTTAAGGGTACAATTGAAAAATGGGCAAAGGACTTGAATGGACATTTCTCCAGAGAAGACATACAAATGGCGAACAGGTACATGAAATGATGTTCTAATCACTAATCATGAAGAAAATGCAAATCAAAACCACAATGAGATATCTCCTCACACTGGTTAGAATGGCTCCCATCAAAAAAACAAAAGATAACAGGTGCTGTCGACAGTGTGGAGTAAAAAGAATCCTTGTACCCTATTGTTGACAATGGATTTATTTAACAGCCAAGTTTCTTCTATATGATGCCTAATTCTTTTGCTTCCTGATTCCCCCATACACTGCCTCAGGCATAAATAATGACAGGTTTGCCTGAAAAATGCAGTTACTGTTACTTTCTTACACAACCCACCAAACCAAGCTGCATCCTGAGACACTGGGCTCTGACTTACATTGGGAAAGACACATTCCAAGAGGTTGAAGCAGAAACAACAACAGCAGAGGAAGGAGCAAGCACACCAAAAACTAACAGTAATGTTTCAAATTCCAAGTTGGGCTGGCGGCTCCCTTCTGGCCGCCTGGAGACTGAGCAGTCACTTAATTCCTCAATTGTTTCCCTCAGGCCCAGCCCCGACTTGCCTTTAGACTTGAATTGGCTCTGTGGCAAACAGGAAAACAAAGCCTGAGGAAGATTTTGCAAAGCTAAACCCAAGACAAGCTGTGCCAAGCAAATACCAGATATTTGCAGAAGCATTTTGTTCTGCCCATGGTGGTTTCCTGTGTACATATTGCAGGAACAATGCCCTTTATACCTTTTCCAAATATGCTCACTGGCTCCATTACAGAAGAGCCTTAAGTCTTGTCGACTCAAAAATCTGTTCTACGGAATAATAACATCTGCAGAAAGATATTATTGTACAGTCCATGGAAAAAAGGATCCATTAGCCCGGCTGGAGTGGTTCAGTGGTTGGGCGTGGACCTATGAACCTGGAGGTCACGGTTTGATTCCAGGTCAGGGCACATGCTGGGGTTGCGGGCCCCATCCCCAGTAGGGGCCTTGCAGGAGGCGGCCGATCAATGACTCTCTCTCTCCATTGATGTTTCTATCGCTCTCCCCGTCTCCCTTCCTCTCTCTGAAATCAACACAAATAGATTTCTTTAAAAAAAAAGAAAAAAAGGATCCTCTGATAAAATATGCTGACAGATGCTACAGCATATATACACATATATATGTCTTTGAGATTCACAATACACGTTCGCCCACTAAAGGATCTCAAAAAATAAAAATAAAAAACCTTTCAGGAAATTTTTGTATAACTTTTTACAGTGTTCCTTGTACTATTAGGCCTATAGAACTCTTCAATTTCACAGAAACATATTTTGGGAAAATTTCCCACAAGATGTGTTATATTAGTCTCTTACTGCTGCTGTCACCAGTTATCACAAACTAAGTGACTTAAAAGAACAGGTAGTTAATCTCTCACTATTCCGGAGACCCGAAGTCTGAAATGAAGGTGTCAGCAGGGCCACGTCCCTTCAAGACTCTAGGGGAGAATCTGTTCTTTGCTTCTTCCAGCTTCTGAGGACTCCAGGTGCACCTGACTAAGGCAGCATCGCTCCAGCCTCTGCCTCCACGGTCACGCGGCCTCCTCCTCTTCTCTAAGTCTCCCTCCACTCATCAGGATATATGCGATTGCACTTAGGGCCCTCTCAGACAACCCTGGGCAAGCTCTTCCTCTCAAGATTCATACAAGTTAATATTAGCTTTGTCACATAAGGTAATGTTCAAAGGTCCCAAGGATTAAGACATGGACATATTTTTGGGGGGACCACCATTCAACCCACTGTAGATGCTAACTGATAAATGATGATAAATATAAAATTGTTACTTTTAACTAGATTCAATTTAATGCTACTCGACAATCATCTAATGAGCCTTTGGTACATATCAGGCATTGTCTTAGGCCCAATCATAAAAGAATTCCACTGCCTCCCTGCCGGGCATGGCTCAGTGGTTGAGCGTCGACCTGGGATCCAGGCGATCAGGGTTCGATTTCCGGTCAGGGCACATGCCCGGGTTGTGGGCTGCAGCCGATCAATGACTCTCTCATCATTGATGTTTCTATCTCTCTCTCTCCCCCTCCTTTCCTCTCTCTGAAATCAATAAAGACATATTAAAAAAAAAAAAGGAAAAAAAGAATTCAACTGCCGATCACTACCTGAACCAACTCACAGACTGGTGGAGGAGATAGACATGACAATGGAATAATACTATGCATAGTGACAGGTGCTATGTCATAGTTATAATCAGAGCAGAACTGAGGAAGTGATTAACTCTTTCTAGGGAAGTAAGGAGGACTTCTCAGAGGAGGAAATTCTTTAGCTGAAATCTGAAGAATGAGAAACAATTTTGCCAGGTAAAGCAGGAAGGGAGTTCCAGGTGAGGGAACACCATAGTCAAATACACAGAGGTATAAAATAGCATGGTGATTTGGGAAACTACTGTGAAGGCTAATTAAGAGAATGCATGTACAGCTGACCTGGTACTCAGTAATGTGACTTTTTCCCATCGTGAATAGAGTGGACGCAGGAGATGAGGCAGACAACGTAAGCAGAGACCAGCCTACACTGGACATTCTGTGTCATCTGATCAGCTTGGAATTCACCTCCAAGGTAACAGAACCACTGAAAATTTTTAATCGGGGGAGTAATGTGCTCAGATTTTTGTAAGAATTTCATGCATTATTACATACATGTAAGTGGAAAGCCTTGAAATTTGTAATCTAAAAATATATCTAAAATTTATATTATAATGGCAAGACTCAAAATTGCAAAGTGAAAGGGAGCAAGAGAAAAACAACATTGCAGAATATTCTCCATGAAGACAGACAGGCATGTGGCTGCTTAGAAGAACTATCGTGCATGTAGGCTGTCCCAGAGCATCTGTAGCT
This sequence comes from Miniopterus schreibersii, assembly GCF_964146895.1. Taxonomy (NCBI): domain Eukaryota; kingdom Metazoa; phylum Chordata; class Mammalia; order Chiroptera; family Miniopteridae; genus Miniopterus; species Miniopterus schreibersii. The sequence continues at coordinate 113,563,153 of NC_138102.1, read as the reverse complement.
CTGGTCACCACCCATCACAGGTTCTCTCCTTCAAGAACCTGAGGCCCACATTTCCTTCAGGTCTCTAAGCCTTACAGTAGTCTTGCATTTGTGTGAACACTAATGTAAGTCATCTATCTGAGAAAATACCATGTAGATACATTGAAGTTATACTGGCACTGGCATAAATTTTTCATCAAGTACTCTTCTTTTTAAGGCATGTGCATTTGTGTCTTGATGTACATTCTCATGAATACAAAACAGCGCTAGCATAGAGGAAACTAGAGAAGGCTCGGTTAGAATGGTCTTTGGGACAATATGTATACAAAGAAATGGAAATGCGCCAGTTAACTTCGGCCAAATAGGTAGTTCTTTTGGAAGAAAAAGAATGAATTTAATTAGTAGCTAGATGATTGGTTGGCTGAATTTGTTCATTAACACACGCACACAATAGTTAGTATGCAGATAATCTCATAATTATTGGGGAGATACTGCACCACTTAAATGGGCTTACGTTTTTGATCATGCCTCAGTATGTGCTTTCAAAAGCCTCTCTGAGCAGTGTTATTCCCGCTTTTGAGAGTCTGGCACTTGAAATAGCACTCTAGAATGTTTGTTTCTTCTAATAGCCTCCTCCTTGACAAATGGTTTCATTCTAATGATATTGGCATGTTGGCTGGTGCTGACCTAAGGCTTGGCCTGCCAACCCCTGTTGTCATGAAACATTTCTCACATGGTGACTTTAATTTGCAAGGGGTCAGAGTTCACAAAGCTGAATGTTGATGGAAATGATTAAGTTTTCACATGGCTCCTGGGTTTGCCCTTTAGATCTCAGGTCAAATTTCATTTCCTCATGGAGGTCTTCTCTGATCGCTCCATCTAAAATAGCCACGATCACCCCAATTCACCATTTTTATGGCACTCTGTGCCTTGCCCAAACAACACTCAACATAGTCTCTCATGTCTTGTGCATATTCTCTGAGGCTAGCACCTTCTCTGTCTTGTTTAACTTTGTATTCCCAACAGGTAAAGAGTCAACTAATAAATATTTCTTAAATGAATTAATAAAGGAAGGAAGAGTAAAGCAAGAGTAACTAGCTTTAGGGAAATGGATCAATCACTTTAGAATAAGTAACTTATCACAGGAAAATACTAGGCCTAAATGGGCTCTCATTTAGAATTTTTGAAAGAGTTCCTTCAATAACCTTTACCTTTGACATTTAACAAATGTCCACATACTGGCCACGAGAAATGTTTTGTGCAAGGAAGAGCCTTATTGGATCTGCCAAGACCTTATCTTCACATGTAAATGCACTTTTGGCACATCTTTAAAGACAAGAAAGGTCCTATTACATGCAAATGACAGATATTAAACAAAATTGCTTAACTCCCATATATCAATGTTTGTCATACTTCTTGAAACTAGAAAAATGGAAATTCTGAACTGAGAGCACTAATAAAATAATAAAACAGCACTAAGCTCTGAAAAATGTGTCCAATTTCTGACCTAGAGGAGGTAATTTTGGAGACTGACATTTTGTGAGTGACTGCTTTAGCATTGGTAATGACAATTGAGGATCACAGAGCTCACAGAGGGAGAAGGGGGAAATGGCAAACCTTGCCCTGGGAAAAGTAATTTATTCCAAGGACAATTCTAGAAAATTTAATTTGTGGATATTCCAAGTATGAAGTATTGAATAACTGATCAAAAATACAGTCATGGGAGCTGGACTTTATTTCCCTTTTTAAGAAGGCTATTGTGCCCTAGCCGGTTTTCTCAGTGGTTAGAGCATCAGCCCAGGGACTGAGGGGTCTTGGGTTTTATTCCAGTCAAGAGCATGTACCTCTGTTGTAGGTTCAATCCCCAGCCCTGGGGCATGCGCAGGAGGCAACCAATCAATGTGTCTCTCTCCCTCCCCTCTCTTTTTTTCTCTCTCCCCCTTCCACTTTCTCTGAGAGGCAATGGAAAAAATATCCTCAGGTGAGGCTTAAAAAAAAAAAAAAAAAAAGGAGGGCTACTTTTGTATATCCTGATGTTGTACTTTTAAGCCCCTGAACTTGACCCTTCCTCCTTGGCTCAGGCCATGACCAAGCAAGGAGTCCTTTTGACAATCATACCAGAAGGCCAAGCCTCTTTTCCATAGGAATTTCAGCAAAGCATTTAGCCACTGCTCATGAATAGTTTTAGGCTAAATTAAGACATGTGGACTATGGGTGCTTTTTTGGATTTATTTCTATTGAATAACTAATTCAGAAAAACATTAAGTAATGAATGCACTAGGAATCAAAATATGAAGTGATTTCTATGACAGAGCCTCAGCATTCTGAACTTGGCCTTCTTCTAGTCAATATTTTTAATGAATATATAAATGAAGACGCAGAAGGTATGCTTACCAATTTTTCAGATACAGAAAATTGGAATTATTTCTTTGGTGATAATCAGAATTCAAAAAGCAAGCAGGAGGGTAAAAACTGAAAACTTCAGTCCTCAAGGGGAAAGTTTAACTGCAGGGTTAAAGAATAGAAGAGACCTGACCAGGCAAGTTTTAAAAAGAGGGAGAGTTTTAATCACCTGTAAATTTGATATGAACTAACCTCGATGAGGTTTCCAGAAAAAATAATACACTCATGGCTACCTATATCCATAATTTCAAAGCTGACTCAGACTGACTTAATGCTTTTGAATTAATGAACAAAGAAAGGAACAGTTTGATGAATAAAACAGCTAATAAAAAATGTTGAGGCTTTACTGGGCAAAACTGGCCATTGAAAGAATTGTATAAAGTATTTCCTCCCAACTGTAGTTGCAATTATTGGATGGGTTGCTTTCTAGAGTTGTAAACTCACCAAATCTGGCCTCATTAAAGGGAATGGCAGACCCCTTACAATGCAGCCTTGACTAACAGGAGGGAATTGAGCCAAATGACTTCCAAGGCTCTCTCCCCTTTAGGATTCTCTTGCTCGAATTTTTCATAGAAGAAGAGTAGAGATGACAACTACAAGAGGGATCTTTTTCTCAGGCCAGAAGGGAAACTGGTGATCTGTCTCCTTTTCCATAGAACAAAAAGGGGGTGGGGACATATTGATCAGAGTCAAAATGATCTTCATAAAACGTCAGCTCTTCCACCAAAGAACTGTAGACGTTAGGCATGTTAGTTCATGTTAGTTTCAGTCTTCTCATCTGTAAATTGAGAATAATATATCTACTAAAGAAGTGGTATTCTAACTAAAGAAGATGAAGGGGCTGGCTTCACTAAATGTGCAGTACATTGTAGTTTGTGTTCAAAGTGGAGCATATGTGTTTGAGCATATGCCATGGCTGGGTCCCTGGGGGCAGTCACTTGTCTTAAACCCTGACCTTCCAGAAAGATACATCAATTCTATTTCATTATTCTAGGTTCTTTATAGCTTCTTGTAAATATCTTTCTTTCTCTTTAAACTAATGGTTTAGCTTTTCTCATTTGCCACGTATATTTACAACACAAATATACACATAGAGAAACACACACACATACACACACACACACACAGGTGTATTTTTATGAAACCCTGAAGTTAGTTTTGTTTTGGAAACAGGTGTGTTCACCAGGTCAAGCCAGTCACACATAAGCATTCCCCTCAACCTTTTACTACTAAAATTTCCTTAAACTGGGATTCAGACAGTATATGAAAGCTGTGACTATATGACTGTTCATGGGCACACCGATCTTGTAATACAGCAAAAATTCACAGGAATATTTGAAAGTTAAAAACATCTTGGACACAATTTTGCATTTCTTTGCATGAACATTACATTTTTAAAAACAGGGATCTGAAAATTTTATATGTATAAGACAAAATTTTGGTTTTTTCAATAGTTTCTGCCAAACATTTCATAAGAACTTATGAGGTCACCTTCAGAGGGATGGGGAACCCCCTCCTGAGGCAGAAAGTGCAGTTGTCTTTCTAAGAGGCATTAAATTCCATGAACATCACTGCAGAGCTGCAGGGGAAACGCCGCCCCTCCAGGCCACCAGGCCACCAGGCCGCTGCATGTGGCTCAGCGCCACCCAACTCCCCTCTTTATGCAGAGACTGTTTCTGTTGTGAAAAATGCACATGGCTCCTCTGAAATCCCAGGTCAACGGGCCAGCTCTCCTGACAGGACCAAAGGAGAAGAAGACTGACATTTATTGAGCACTTGACATTTGTTCCCACTGTGCAGAGCACTGTTTTCTAACTTAATCCTTCAGACAACTCCACAAGGTAAGCCGTGTTGCCCTCACAGCAGAGAGAAATTGCTAAGACTTGCTGAGCTTAACAGCTGTGCCCAAGCTATGCAGCTAGTGAGTGGTGAAGCAGTGCTTCTCAAAGTGTGGTCCCGGAACCCTCACGCCAATCACAGAGAGCTTCTTAAAAGGACAGATTCTTCCCACACCCAACCTGCCTAATCAGGATGGAGACTGGTAAAGGAGAGGAAGCTGCATCTTTAAAAAAGCACCTTGGGAGGGCTTTTAAATTCATTACTGTGATAGGTAAGGTCTCAGAAAAACAGACATAAGAAAATGTCCATTTCTAGACCTATTGAAACTTTTTTTCTTCTGTTGAAATAATTTATTTTACTTTGGATCAAGCAACAGCTTTAGCTGCACTGTCAGGTACTTCTCATCTATGTCTTCATTTTAAAAATCAGGACTAATGTAATCCATTCCCAGGTACTTACCCAAAAGAATGAAAACAGGTACTCAGACAAGTACATGTGCACTCGGGTTAACAGCAGCACAAGTCACACTTGTCAAAAGGTGGAAACAGCCCGAACGCCCATCAACAGATAAATGGATAAATTGTGGTACATACAAAGAATGGAATATTATTTAGTCCTAAAAAGAAATGAAATACTAATACATACTACAACGTGAATACATCTACAAAACATGCTAAATGAGAAAAGCCAAATAAAAAATGTCATGTCCACGTGCTCTGTGGTTCTATGCGCATGAACTATCCAGAGCTGATAAATCCAAAGAGTGCAGATTGGTGGTTTCCAAGGGCTGTGGGGAGGGGGTAACAGGGAAAACTGCCTCATGAGTAATGGTTTCACTCAGGGGTCATGGAAATGTTTTGGAACTAGATAGAGGTAGTGGTTGCGCAACATAGTGAATACACAAAATGCTACTGAATTATTCACTTTAAAATGGGTAGTTTTACATTATGTGAATTTCACTTCAATAAATTATTTATTTAAAATCAGAGATAATATCATTGGCTCCCAATTTCCCCTCACATTTGGTCCAAGATTGCTGCTAAGAGTATTTTCTTTGTGGGGGAAAGCAATAATGATAATCTCTGTAGTAATTTCCCTAGTTAAGTGCTTACAACTCTACGGCCAACAGATGGTGCTCTAGTTTCAGTTGTCACAGAAGTTCTCAGGCCGTCCCACACAAAGGATTATGTTTCTGCTAATGAAAAGAGAGTAAACGCATGCTTAAACTGTTTCGTAGTTAGAAAAGTTGACTGAAGCTTCTTAAATTATCTTAGAAATTACTTTAAATCTAACCATAAAGTGAATATAAAGCAGCAACTTTGAGTACAGGAGTCACACATGAAAATTTCATGTGTGACCAAGACAGCAAAGATGGGGAAAAAAGCAGCAGGTTGGCAAGCAGAGAGATCTGGATTCTAACTCAAACCCACCATTCGATGGTCATGTGCCCTGAGAAAGTTCCTTATTCTCTCTGAATCTCAATTCTCATATCTGCAAAATATTGATAATACCCACTTCTGAAGGTAACAGTAACAATTAGAAATAACACATATGTCAAGGGCTTTGCAAAGCATTTAGTATATAATAGATACTCAATAAAATATGCATAGTCTAATTAGTGACAGATAAAATATAAACATACAGGTAGGATTTCTCTGCCTTGGGTCATATGAATGTAAATGCAGTCCATTAATATCACTTGCATGTTAAGAACATAGATTCTGAAGAATGAAACATCTATTTGTATGTTCTCAGAGTCAGCAGAAAGTCTTAAAAGTTTATTCTTTCTCTAAATTAAACAATGAAGTGATACTATATTGATACAGCAGAGAGTTCACAATGTATTTTTAAGTAGAGGGATAAAACAGCTCACAAAACAGCAGCATTGCAGTGTTGCCCCAATTTTGTTTAAAGAACTGTATATAACTAGGAAGAGATATGCCAACATGTTAATAATGTTGGTTATCTCTGGGTCATAAAACTAGAACTGATTTCAATGTTCTTAATAGTGTTCTTCATTTTTTTATTTTCTATGATGGATATGCATTTATTTCTATTTACAAAAATTCTTTTTTATGTAATGCTACAAAGCTAAGCATGTATCAGATATGGACACTGCAAGGCTTCCTCTGTGAACCAGGAGTCTCGACAGAGGGGCCACTCTCAGAGCTCAGACACAGGGCTCTGGGCTCCTCCCTTCCTCCTATTTAGAATTCTCAATAAAGGAAAAAAGAAAAAGAAAAATACAAGCCCAGCTGTGAGTCTCTTAGCTAGTTTTTCAGGCCAGCACATAGAAACAGTATCTATGAGGTGTTCCAACAATTGTTTGAAAAGCAGAAAATTCAGTCGGCCTCATATTTGGAGTCATGTCAAAAACATGCCCTCAAAAACAAAAAAAAATATCCATTTCAACCTTTCTTACTAAGCTTATTCATAAGATATGCCTTTTTCAATCATTATACATTTAGGAATATTTACCAAAATTTTAAAAACACATGTATGTTTGACTCAACAACCCCATTTCTAGGACTCTGACCTATAGAAAGATGTACATATGCGCCAAGATTCACAGTGGAGGATTGTGCAGGGCAACATTATTTGTAAAAACAAAAAATTCCACTAATAAGGAAATAATTTGAACATTATGAGACATTCATACAATGGAATGCATGCAGCTGTTAAAGAGAATGCTATAAATTTCTAAACATGGACATAAATGACCTCCCACACACAGTAACTAGCGGAGGGGAGAGTAAGACTACTATAACAAAAATAAGACCCGATTTATGTTTTACAAAACTATACATGTGTGCATGTGTAGCTCAATTTTGCAAATGAAATGTATTTTAATAAACACTGTCTTCATGATTATTCAAAGTGTGTGTATACATTTTTTTGGGACACCCTATATATTTATGTATATTTATATATGTAAGTACATAGAAATACTTTAAAAAGTCTACAAAGATAAATACCTAATTATTAACAATGATTATGTTAAAAATCTAGAGAAGAAAAATTTTTTAACTTTTTCTGATATGTTTTAATTCTTGGATCAGACACACACACACATGCACGTTATCATTTATAATCTTGAATTCAATTAAACTCTACTGAGATAGAAACAGTTTCTATCTAATCAATTAACAATAACTGATATCTCAGGTTGGTAGAAAAAAACTATTCATTCAACAAACATTTATTGAATATTTATAAGGCGGCAAATTGATGTTATAACTGTGGGTGCAAGAATTAAAATGAGACACAGGCCCTCTCCTCAAAGAGTTTCCAGGAGGATATATGTAGGATCAAGGGGAAAAAACCTGAATTTCTTTTATCTTGTATGCTTTTGATAAAGTTATTGGAAATAAAGGGTTTTGATGGTCTTGCAGGAAACAGGTGATGGTGAATGATTAGCAATAAATCAACAGTGACTCAAGGAAACACCTTTATGATTGAATCCCTAAGATTTGAGGGGTTAATTTCATCCCCAACTACCAACATACATCAGCTACTTATTCTGCCCTAAGCCTGTAGCTGAAGTCAGAAATCTCCTCATTATGAATCACAAGGAGGCAGGAGGAGTGATGCCAGTGATGCCAAGTCTAACCCGAAATTCCCCCTGGGTAAGCCTGTGTGATCGCGGCAGCAGGAACGACCACCAGGTGGTAGCGTGGGGACGAGTCCTGGAGGCTGCAGCAGGCCGTGGGGAGCTACAGCAAACCAATCAACAGAGGCTGCTTGGGGAGGGCTTCCACAGCCCTGTGAGAGGGTGGGCTCAGAGCTAAGAATCGTTTTCGCACCAATCTTCCGCTCGTCCACATCTCTTACTTTAGTATTATATTATTCAGTAGTTTTCACATCTAAAGAAAAAAGTGTTCACCCCTTCTTCCTGCTCCAGACATGCATGCATACTTATCAAACTCAATCCTGCTTTCCTGTTTTGCTATGATTTAGTAGTAGAATTTTTTAAAGTGTAAGGAATCGCTCCAGATTTGAGGGTGGGGTGCTTCTTTGCATATGGAGGCAACAGAAGGCAGATGAACCGAGATTTGCTGGGACAAAGAAGCACCATATGTACATTGTCACCAAGCAAGGGACTGGTTTCATGGTGTAAGGGGACCAGAGTTAGGAATTATTTCCAGTACTGGTGTGTGTGTGTGTGTGTGTGTGTGTTCATTGGGGGGATGGTTTTGGAGAAACAGTTTTATGATTATGATTATAAAATAAAGGCATGCTCACTGAAAAACATTTAGGAATTATTTGAGTAAAAAAAGGCTATATAAAGCCAAACCCATTATTTCCCAGACATAGCATGTGGAAGTGTAAATTGGTGCAGCTGTTCTAGAGACAAGCCTGGCAGTACTCAAGCAGATCAAATATCTATATAATCTATGACTCAACAGTTTCATTCTTGGGTATATATCCCAAATCCTCATAAAAATATAAAGTTGATAAGTATATGTACATAAAGATGGCAGCATGGATTGCAGTCCCTGGCAGCTGGAGGTAACCTGGTGTCCATCACTGAGACAGTTGCTAAGTAAATTAGGGCAGATTTACAGGGTCAGGCACAAAAGGGAAGATGGCCCAACAGCACATGCATTTGACTTGCTGGAGCAGGGCTGATGGGGACATTCGTGGAGGCAGGAGCGGCGGGCGTCTGGGACCTCCACATGGCACAGGAATCTACAGAGCAGGGTGTCTGACTCCGGGAGAAGGGCCTTAAGCCTGGGGCTATGACTGAAGCAGCACTGCCTTTATTTTTATCTTACAAAGAGCAAACTCCCAATAGCATTTTGAGGAAATTAAGTTGCTTCTAAAATAATTTAAATTGGAGGCCAAAGGCCCAAGAACAGTCAAAATGCTCTTAAGTTTTAAAAAAAGTACTATGTGATCAACCAGACTGATGATAAAGGTAGAATAATTAACACTGTAGTATAAGCTCAGAGATAAACTTATGGGCCCACGGAACACAATACAGACCAGAAAGAGAGCACACATATAAGAGACAGCATGGAAAAACAGGTGATTGGGGAACAGAATGCTATAAATAAATGATGATGGGCAATTGCTTTGTCATATAAAAAAAATTAATTGGTTCCCTATCCCACACCCTATATAAAATCCAATTGCAGATGAATTAAATATTAAAATGCAGGAAATACAATTTTAGAAGTTTAGAAGAAAGTACAAATATATTTAGTGAAGTTTTTTTTTTAAATACAAAAAATCATGAATCATAAAGAAATATATTAATAAATTTGACTGTATTAAAATTTTAAATATCTATTCTTGAAAGTATCAGGAAAGAAGTATAAAGGAAATGTCACAAACTTGAAAAAGATATGTGCAACACACAGAATCAATCAGAGAATAGAGTACAGAATATATTTCAAAAACACTGACAAGTCAATAAGGAAAAGAACTCAAAAAGTAATAAAAAGTCATAAAGAGGTAATTCATGGATGAGAATTGCAAAAGCGGACTATACACATGAAAAGATGTTCAACTTCTTTAGTAATCACAGAAATGTAAATAAGACCACATGAAATATTATGTTATAACCACTAAATATACAAAAATATAGGTCTGACATTGCCAAACGGTGGTATGGATTTGAATCAATAGACATTCATACACTGCTAGTGGGAATGTAAGCACTTTGGAAAAGAATTTAACATCTTGATGTTAAAGTAAAATAGCCTGTACCCAAAGGCCAAACAATTCCACTTTTAGGCATAGATCCTAGAAAAATTATTGTACATGTATATTAAGAGAAATAAGCAAGGACACTTATTACATAATCATTTACTTAGCAAAAAATGAAAGAAACCTCAAATTTCCAATTACAGGAGAGTGACTAAATGAATTATGGAATAGTCACACAATGAAATATTATGGAGAAAAAAATGAATGAACTACGGGTCCCCGCAAGCGTATGAGTATATTTTAGAAACATAATATGGAATGAAATAAGCAAGCCACGGAAAACTACAGCATGAAACAGATATTATAATGCTTAAACCCAAGGTAAACAATACAATATATTGTTAGGGAAACAATAATGAAAAAATAAACTACTTTTTTAAAATGTAAGGCAGTGAATTCATGAGGAGGGAGGCGTACAGATGGATTTGAGGAGAATCAATCTGCTATAAGGACAGACCAAGTTCTTGTTCTTAAGATTAGTGGTAGATTCATAGGTATTTATTTTCTTACTATGCTATATAGCTTATATAAATGTTACTGTGATTTTTATACATCAACTTTTATATCTTTAAACAATTTTCTAACAGATTTACAAGAGAAAAATAAAATCCAAAGATAAGTACATTATGCATTCAGGAATATTTAGCAGTTTGCTTTTATCTTGTATTCAATTTTCTTTTCTTTAGTACTTTTCAATTTTTTAAAAAATTTTAATTTTAGTTAGCATTAAATATTATTTTAGCTTCAGGTATACAGTATTGTGGTTAAACATTTATATAATTTATGAAGTAATCTCCTCCATAAGTCTAGCACCCACCTGGTACCATACATAGTTATTACAATATTATTGACTATATTCCTAATGATGTACTTTACATCCCAGTGACTATTTTGTAACTCTCTTAAATATACAAATTTTAAACTGTGTGTTCTTCAGATTATGTTTTATAAGACAGCATTTTGTCAAAGATGAGCAGAAGTAGATTAGGAACAGAAGGGGACAATCTAAGGACACTTCCAGGTACCCTGAAGAGACAATCTTTGATCTGTCACTAGATGGCAAAGTAAATTTTACTTTCTCTGATTGGAAAATACCATAATTATAGGTTCTGGTTATTCAATCTAGCCTACCATTTTGAAGGTAGATTATAAAGTTCTGCCATTTCTTAAATTTTAACTTGGAACAGGCTATCTCTACTACCCTGCAGAGTAGAACATTGTGGTAGAGTTTGTGTCTGTAACCTACTACTCCAAATGATTTAACAAGACTCCCTTAAAATGCTAAAGAACTCATCAAAGAAATGTGATTGTCTATGGATAATAAAAAAGTTTAAATTCTAATTTTAATTTTGGTGCTTAATCAGTAGAGTCTTTCCTTTCTTTATGTTTGAACCTTATGCTCTTCCAATTTACCCAAAGACCTCTGTAAATTTGGACTGAAAACACTCCAGCTAACTTTATTTTGGTATGATATCCTTCTTATCAAGTCACATTTGATGAATTTCTTATATCACATTTTACTTGGAGTGCCAGACCTCTTCAGTAGATGCTAAAGAATGAGAGCATAGCAGAAAAAACACAGGATTTAGAGTGTTAAACATGCCTTCAAGTCTCATTTACTTACTAACTACGTCAAGCTACTTAACCTTTCTGGGCTTCATTTTACTCATCTGAAAAACGGAGAAATGATTATATTAGTCAGGACCTTTCTGTTTACAATTATATCCCATTTGTTTTCAAACTCAGTTCAAGATAGCTCAAAGAACAAATTCAGAAGCTTCATGTAGCTAGAAGTTGAGGCATTAACACAATGAGTTCCAGAAGGCCCAAGTCTCTTTCCCCATTCCTCTTCTCTACCTCTCTTCAAATACTCACTTTCTTATGTTAACAAGCTGTACTCATTTGGTGAAAAAAACTACTTCCAATTGACTCAGAGTTACATTCTTCCCCTCTAGCAAGCACAGGAGTTCAAAAAAAAGGAGAACTCCACTATGCAACATCTAGTGGTCTTTCCTAGGGCACATGTTGGCTCCTACCTAAGCCAACCACTGCTCCATAAGGATGGACTGTTAGAATTGGTGCACTTGAGATCACCCTCTAACCCCTGAGAACAAAGGAGAGGACAGAGATGGACAGACTCACCAGGACCACTTGTTTTGGACAACAGCAGATCTCACAGCACTTAGGGGTGGTGGCCAGACAAAAATATCAACTTTCCACTATAATAAAAATGCCTCCAGATAGGGTCTTATGAAGGCTGAAAATTTGGGACAGAGTGCTTTGTATATTATAACCTACATTAAATCTCAGATTAATAATATTTTTTATAAAATAAATTAATATGAAAAAACTGAGAGAAAGGAACATAAGATCATATTAGAATAAGGCATCTATTCAAAACAAGCAAAACAAGTCATTTCTTGTTTAAATTTGAGAAAAATGTATATTCTTTACAAAGCAAAATATCTACAAAATGAAGGAAATATTAGTTTTATGTGTAACATAGATTTTTTATTTTTTTTTGAGAAATGAAAGCCACAGTAAAATCCCCAGTGTCTTTATGTGCCTACAATCAGCTAAATGTCTCATTTTCTATCAAGAACTAAATGTGCTCAGGGGTGTGAATGTGTCACAACCGCTTAGCTTAATGGGTGTGAAATAAATGCACTCTTTTCCAGAGGGAAAATCTTTTCTAAAGTTCATTGTAACATTTACAAAACTAGGCACATTTTTATAAAATTGGACAGGTGGAAATGACCTGCAAAGTTCATCAAATCTCTGCCATGGCTTTAGAATGACAATCGAAACACTCCAGGGAAATAACTATCTTGAAATAGATTTCTTAAATGTCTTCTGGGGAGAGTCTCTCTGGGGAATCTATGTTTCACACAATAAATCAAGATCCACCTTCACTTCTTTCCTTCAAGCTGCCAGAAACAATGGGATTACACTAGCACTCCCAGGGCAGTGGTTCCCAAACCTGGTAATTCATCAGAACCGCTTGGAAACTGTAAAATACAGATTTGGGAGCCTTAATCCAGACTTACAGAATCAGGGCCCAGAAATCAGTTTTTAAAATTTTTTTTAAATATGTTTTTATTGTGTGGTGAAGGCCTGGGGGGAGGCGCTGGGGGGAGGGGGTCAACGGAGAAACAAAAGCGAGACATCTGTAATACTTTCAACAATAAAGATAAATTTTTTAAAATGAAAAAAATGTTTTTATTGATTTTTTTTTTTTTGAAAGCGAGAGAGAGGAAGGGAGAGGGAGAGATAGAAACATTGGTAGAGAATCATCAACTGGGTTCCTCCTGCACGCCCCCTACTCGGAATCGAACCTGAAACTCAGGCATGTGCACTGACTGGGAATCAAACCGGACGCCTCTTGGTGCACAGGGCGATGCTCAGCCAACTGAGCCACACCGGCAGGGCAAGAATCAATTTCTTTAAAAGCTTCTTCCAGGTATCTTCATTCAGCCCCTTTCATCCAGGCACTGGCTTTGGGGAATCACAGAGTTCGGGACTAGAGATACTTAATCATGACTCTAAGATGCCATTGCCAAGAAAAGTGTGTCTAATCTTTTATCAGGCACTGGAAAAGAAACTAGAAGGTGTTTTAACTTTGGAAGCTCTAACTATAGAAAGAAGTTTGTGACTCGCTCTCTACATTTTCTAATTATACTTTCACAATATTTATGCTAATACTCTGAATATTGAGCTTTCGATCTAGTTCTAATACCTATGCAGACAGAGGCAGCCGGTTCCCTATTACATGCTCTGGATGTTGGAAAGTGCTAGAAAAAGAGATTATGATAAGAAGGAGAAAGAATATGTAGATAAGCTTCCTTCATTTTGTATTAGAATTTTCTGAATTTATTAAGAGCAGCTCTATTCTTTTTTGAAAAGGTTATCAGTTCACATCCAAATGATGAACTCTCTCGCAGTTATTAAGGCTCGCTGGTGGAGAATTTTAATGAGATCTGACTGTATAAAGGGTTTTGAATCCTGATCTTTTCTGATTGCATTACATCATAAGCATTTTCTATGCAGTTATAATTCTTTGTATATATGTTGCTGTGCACATGGTATGCATGCATGTGTATGTGCATAATCAGTATATGAATGAGTCGAAGTATTAGCATATTATCAATGGTTGGATTACAGATCATTTTAACTTTTTTCTTTTTTGTGTTTTTAACTCTTCTAAAAATATACATATAAATTAAAGAATTTTTAAGAATATATACCCTAGAAAGTGTAACACTGTTTGCATTTTTTTCAAAGACATTGGAAGAAAGAAAGAAAGCATACAGTAGCTTATACTTAGAAAAGTAAAGAATGAACCTTCAGCTAATAGGGAAAGTTTCCAGGAGGAATTAAGAAGGACCTCCCATTTAATGATTTGTATTTGGAATTTATCTGCTTAAATTAACCTCCTCATTACTCCCTTCTAGTAATTTTCTAATATTTCTAAAAGAATCTATTACTTTTATAAACAGGGAAAACACTATTTAAACAACTTTAAAGCCCAACCCTGCACTAGAAGGAACCCTTTTATACTCTCTCTTGTTATTAGAGATGCAAAACAGAACTGCCTTTGCTCTGACTGTTCTTGTTTCTATTGCTATGGCTCTTAGGTTTTGCCTTTTCTTTATCGTGGGCCCCCTCTCTTTAGGGTCTTGGCACAAATTTACTGGGGTCCACTCCAGAATACAAATCTTTGTCCTGCATTTAATATTGTATATCCTCAACAGCCCTAACCAGACAACCTCCTAAGAGGATGAGTTGCTACTCCATCACTTTGTCTGGAAGGTTAAAGGGGTAGTTCTTGTTCATAATGACCAACGAGCAGCTTCAATATATCTGCCCTTGGCACATGCAATTAGCTAACTGCTGAGGCTTCTAGCACCAGAAAGCCCTCAACATGCCCGGGTTCACACTGAGTGCTCCGGGTAAGGCACAGTCGATGGGAAATGGGCCAGAAGTCATTTCTTCATTACCATCCTCGCCGCCACGACCATCTGTTTTGCATAGTGCTACATCCCAAGAGCCATAAGAGGAGCTCAAAAATATTTGAGTGAATGAGTGACTAAACCACTGAGAGATATGAAACCAAAAATAGAGGAACATGTTTTCTTTACAAAGTGTGTTTACATGATTTCATGCAATGATTCACCTGCCAAGTCAGATTCACTAATGAGAACCAACTCCCACCTGTTTTCATGAAAGCAATGGATACAAATTAAGGTTTGAAGAACTAGCTTTATAATATCCTTCATTTATTTTTCCAGCAAGTACTCTGGCGCTTACTAGCTAATTGAAGGGTAAAAGGGACATCAAGAAGAAGACAAGTAACCACAATGGGCAGATTGGGACGCAAGAAGAGGCCAAGCTGTAGATGTTCCAACTGTTTAGGAGAGAAAGAGATCAATTGAAGAATGAGAATACTTGGCATGGTTTTCGGCAAGAGATGAAATTTAAATGAGTCTCACACACAAAAAACGGTGGGACTCAGTTAAGAGAAGAGAAAAAGAAGAAATGTCATGTGGGGGTATGGAATAAATAAAGGTTTAAAATCAGAAATTTGTACATTCTGTTCAGGAAGCTATAAGAGGAGTGTAAGGAGAAAAGTTTGAATTTATACAGAACAGTGAGACTATACATTTTGCTTTAATTTTCATTTTGTGTGTTTTATAAATATGAAAGATTTCAAACATAAAAACGTATGGCAAGTTATATAAACAGATACCTATGTGTCCACCATAGACATTAAACAGATGCTGCAGTCCGGCGTGTGTGCTTGGTTATTGGAGGTCGTTTAGTGGCATGAGTTTGAATTTGGAGTCTATAGGCCCAGCCCGGGCTTTGCAAACTGAAGTCGGCAGCAGGCTGAAGGGGCAATGCAACACCATGGGATCAACATGAGGTGTTTTCCTGACCTTGTGAAATATTCAGGGATTGGGAGGCAGGGAAAAGGGAATGTGGTGATTTTCCCAGTAAATAATTTTAAACATTTTAACTTCCTGAATACTGATGTATTACAGAGGTAAATGAAAGACTAATGTACATTTTTAATTAAAATAAAAAAGATAAGAGAAAACTTTCACCTGCTGCATCCACCCAAGGACCCCATTCCCAGAACCCACGCCAGGTGGTGAGCTTCTCCCTCCCCACAACAATACACTTTTCTCTCTTTTGCTTTAAAAAATGCTTCTATTAAGAAACTATGAGATTCTCTCTTCCAGGCCATAAGAGTCCACTGAAGCTCACCTAATATGGGGCCTTACTTTCTAAATACTAAAATTATATTGTTTGCTACTTAAATTAACCATTATTGATTAGCCCATTAAGGAAGAGTGAGAAACCATGGGACCTTTTGGAGTTTTCATCCAGAGGCAAATAAAGATGCTTCCACCGAGTAAAATATAAAGAATGGCAGAAGATAGAAAAAGAATGTTGCATTTTTATTTTTACATGAGTCATGTGTGTTGTTTATTAGTTAAGTGAAATTTCAAGTAAGGAGTGGTGACCCCTGGTCCTCTCCTTGTAGGGATGCTCAAATTTCCAAGACGCTGTGAAGGGCAAGGAGGAAAATCTAAGCAAATAGGCTGCTCAGATTGCTCCAATTCTGAGTTAACTTTCATGTGGCATCAGACAAGTGAGCTTGAGTTTCTGACTTCACCTTGTCCACAATGTCTTCCGGGGCCTCAAGTCAATCACACAAAATAGATTATACAGTGATGAAATACAGTCACGTAGTTTATTAATGATGGTGTCCACACCAGAATCAGTGGGGAAAGAGGAACCCTAGAAGTTATCCAACTCTCATTAAAGTTATTCAACTCTCATTAAACATCACAGTGTAATGTTTATGATTATGAGATCTGGAGCCTGAGTTCAGAGACCCAGCTCTACCACTTTGTGCATTAATATCTCTTTTGTAAAATGCATGTACTTTACCCCTAGAGGATTGCTACAGGGACTTGATAACGTAATACATAGACTATATTCAGAACAGTGTTTGACATTATATGCTCAATTAGTGCTATTATTATATATTTATATAAAACCAAGAACCCTTCCTTCCAGTCTGTATTTCTTGTTTTGAATCCCCTCAGATTCCTGCCCAGTACCATTCCCATGGCAGTCTCACCACATTGTCTACTTCCATGCCCAAACTGGGTCTATAATTCCACCTCCCCATATTTTGTAACATGTTGGGGTGGTCCAATTGCCTAGGCTGTCTTCTTCAGTGCTCTTGCTGTCCTCCCTTGTGATAACTTTAATAGTAATAATTGGTTTCCTCTTGAGCATGTAAAACATATGTGGAATATTTATACCTTGAAACATTACCTATGTTCTTCTGGGCATTTTCTCTTATACTGATAACCCCTAGTCAACATTGAAACAGAAATAAAGATTCAAATGAATTGCAAACCTCAGCGCCAGATGTGGTTTCCCTTTGAAGGGACATTCTTTCAGGGCTGGCTTTTTACCTCTGGGCTGATCCAGCTGAGAGGAGAAGGTGAAGACAATCTTTAAAGAAATAAAGAAGTAGAGTGCCTTGGATGGACCAGGAAAGGAACCTGCTACCACACTGTCCCAGCAGCAGAGAGGATGCCCTGTCTTAGATGCCACTCTTTTCTTGTAGATCTCTCATCATGTAACAGTCCTGGATACTTATAGGCACCCCCACCCCCTTGATAGAGGAAACAAATGGGGAAAAATCTGCATCCTGTGAAGGTGACACTAACCTTAATTAGTAGGGAACTTTCCTGTGAAAAGAAGACACAAAGTAGCTTCTGGGATTAAATTTATATGAAAATGGAAGAGTCCTAAAGTGTGTCGTCTTCTTAAGGAAACCAGTTTGTGTTGAACAGATCTCTTTGTAAATGTTACTGTTGTGTCTATTTTCAGGTACAGCACAGTTTTCGCCAGGATTGGGTCTTGTTCAGATTTGAACATAGCAATTTCATCATGTTTCATGTGTCTTTATTTTGCTCCTCAACAGGAAGTTCCTACATGGGGTTGAAAGAACCAGAGAAAAGTCAGGCCTGATGCTGTAGGCTTTGGAATCGTCCACACACAACAAATATTTGAAGCCATGAGAATAACTGAAATCTTGGAGGAGAGGGTAAAAGGGGAGAAAAGCAGGTGATCAAGGACAAAGTCATAGGAACTGCCAACTTTAGTTGCATAAGAACAAGAAAGAGACACTGTCCTAGGAGAGGGGTAATTAACCAAAGATGCAGAGGACAAGAAAGCGCTGAAAGGAGAGATTGGCCAACCGAGTTAATTGTTTCAAGCAGGGAGGAAACTGGGGGCTGAGAAGAAAACTTCTGGATGTACCTACAAGGAATCTGCTGGTGATAGTCAAAGAAGCCGTTTTAATAAAGTGCTGGCAGGAGATGCCTAATTACGAGAAGCTGAGGAGGGTGAGCTGTTCTGGTTCCAGGGAGCAATGAGACAGCTCTGGGCATAGATCCATGGACTCTGTTCAAAAACCCTGCCGCCTTCCCCATCTACTGAGCTGCAGGTACTGAGGCCATTTGCCCAGATTTGTTCAGTCCAGTTTCTCTACTGAGCCAGCCTTCACTGGAGAAATAAGTACATTGGGATTTCCTGGAAAGGAATCTGACTTTAGCTGTGGGGCCATAAAGCCGGGTATCTGGGCCTCAGCAGTGTGTTTGCATGGAGCTACCACCTCCCCAAACTCCCACCTTTGGCTCTCACTCTGTTACTAGATTTGACTTTGGGATTGGAATTCCCATTTACCCACTCATACTGAACCTGCCCCGAATCCCAGCACCGCCTTTCTGGGATATTGGCATTCAGACTAACCTTTGGATTCTATTTCCAAGCCCTGGTGGGGATCATGGCCCAACAGGGCTGCTCATCTAAAGGAAAAATACTGCCACCCACCTGACTTTAATTTTTATTATCATTTCCTAGACTTCCTAGAATTGGTCCTACTTAGAGATAAATCATCATTTCTGCTACATACAACATATTAATAAAAAAGAATCCTCTTCTCCCCCACCCACCTCCTTCTGACTAACATGACCTGTCACCTGTGGTCCTTACCACTCGGATGGACTTCAATACCATGGCTTGTGTTCCAGATCATCATATGTTTTCTGAATCTTTTCCTGTTTTTGGAGATTGTTTGGATACTCTTCTCTGGCTTACAAATTCCTCATTACTTCCAAAGACATGAAACATGCACACACACAGGTACACACTTGTACAAACACAGCCTCTGATTTTAGATGATTCTTTCATACTTGTGGTTTCCATAGCTTGGGATCTACCAAAACTCTACCATCTGGGCTAAGTTCCAACTATAATCTCCTAACACCCAAAGTTGGGAAGAGGGAATAAGACATAGCCTTAGGTTACAATAATAGAAATCCACTGTCCAGAAGAAGGAAAGCAAGAATCTCACTGGAATGAGTACTAGGGAAAGACACAACTGAGCACTGAATTCAATTTGGAGTTCATTTAACCTTGGCATTCTCACAAAGTACTAGCAGTAATTACCAAACGAGAAATCTGACAAACTCGGTATCTGAATTAGAAATATATATTGCAACTATTTACTCTATAATACGATTATTTTTACCTATAAAATCTGATTGGGAAGGGCTGTGGCAAAACACACTAAAAGAGTGATTAGAAAAATCACACTTGAGGTCAACTGATCTCTAATATTCCTTCTAGTTCTTAAAGTTTGAGAGTTCGAAAACATTAAATTCTCCCTCAACTTCCCTTGGGTCCTAATCACTTCACATTTTTTTAAATCTCCCACATCTTCCAAATCTAGGTCTGCATCTGATATCTGGAATGGCTTCTCCATGACAGACTCTGCATCAGCTTGACAGCTGCTTATTAAATTCATTCAGATCTTACTTCTGAGAGGCCAGTCTTTCCTCAAATCATGGCTTGGTCATTTACTGGCCATGGGACTTTGGGTAAGTTATTAAACCTCTCTGAGTCTCAACTTTCTCCTTTGTAAAATAAGCACACCAATGCCTACTTCATTCATCCAACCAGTACTTTCCCTTGGCAAATGATGGAAGGAACTAAGACATATTGCTGGAATAAGAAAAGAAAAAAAAAGATATGGAGTACTCTCCCTTCCTGGTCTCTTTAATGAGTAGCAGAAGGATCAACAGGTAGAAACAGCAGGAAGACTGATTCCAGGGCAAGAAAAACTATGCACCATCTGAAACCACCTTGCAGTGAACAGGATGTCCTGTCCCAGAAAATGTTCCCAAAAAAGCCATTAGATAACAGGTAAGAATTTGTGCCAGACTCCTGCACTGGCAAGTAGGTTAGAAGGAAAGAAAGCCACCTTCCAAATCCTTCAGTAATTGCATAAAATATGAATCCATCCAAAATACGTAACTAAGATAGCCCAGCCCATTGAGAAAAGAGATTGTTCTAATACTGTAATAACTATGTATGGTGCCAGGGTACTTGAAATGTCAGGGGAACACTTTGGAAAGTATATGCGTGTGTAACCACTACGCTGTACACTTGAAACTAATACAAAATAAGATTAACTGTAAGCTATAATTGAAAAATAAAATTTAAAAAGAGAAAAATAAGAGTGTTCTAATATTTAGAAGCTTCTTATTCTGGTTTTCCTGCATTGCTCTTCTTTACTGTGGTTTATGCTTTGGCTAGTGCCCCTGGGGATCTCTTTCCTGCAGCAGAGAAATATCCTTTGAAAGTCAGTAAATGACTAAATTAGTGAAATGATGCATTAATGAGATAACCATCTCATGTAGACAATTTCTGTGGCAGATTAAATGTGATGAGTACTTAATAATATTAAACCAAATTCCAATCAGGTATCAAGTGCTTCGTAATTTAGAAAAAAAACATTTTCAGTAACTCTATAACTAGTACTTCCACTATGTTACACATGGTGGTAGGCAGAATGATGCTCCCCACCCCAAAACCATGTCCACAGAAACTGTGAGTATGTTATCTTACATAGCAAAAAGAACTTGCAGATGTGATTAAGTTTATGGTCCAGGGGTGTATCCCCCATTATCTGGATGGGCCCAATCTAATCATAAATCCTTAAAATTGAAGAACCATCCCCTGCTATGGTCAGAGAGGTGAAATGGTGCTGTCTTTGAAGACAGAAGAAAGGGACCATGAGCCAAGAAATGCAGGTGGCTTCTAGAGGTTGCAAAAGGCCCCCATCCTCCAGAAAGCACCTCAGGCCTGGTGATGCCTTGATTTTAGAAACACAATGAGACTCATGTTGGACTTCTATTCTTCTGAAACTTAAGATAATAAATTTTTTATGGTTTAAGCCACTCAATTTGTGGTAATTTGTTTGAGCAGCAATAGAAACGATAGATAGATGATGATGATAGATAGATAGATGATAGATGATAGATGATAGATAGATGATAGAAGATAGATAGATGATAGATGATAGATAGATAGATAGATAATAGATGATAGATATAGATAGATGATAGATAGATAGATGATAGATAGATAGATAGATAGATAATAGATAGATATAGATAGATGATAGATGATAGATAGATAGATAGATATAGAGATAGATAGATGATAGATAGATGATAGATAGATAGATAGATAGATAGATAGATAGATAGATAGATGATAGATAGATAGATAGATAGATAGATAGATAGATAGATGATAGATGATAGATAGATAGATAGATAGATAGATAGATAGATAGATAGATAGATGATAGATAGATATAGATAGATGATAGATGATAGATAGATAGATAGATAGATAGATAGATAGATAGATGATAGATAATAGGTAGATGATAGATGATAGATTAGATAGATATAGATAGATGATAGATAGATGATAGATAGATGATGATAGATGATAGATAGATAGATAGATAGATTGATAGATGATAGATAGATGATGATAGATGATAGATAGATAGATAGATAGATAGATTGATAGATGATAGATAGATGATGATAGATGATAGATAGATGATAGATGATAGATAGATATAGATAGATAGATAGATAGATAGATAGATAGATAGATGATAGATAGATAGATAGATAGATAGATAGATAGATAGATAGATTGATAGATGATAGATAGATGATGATAGATGATAGATAGATGATAGATGATAGATAGATATAGATAGATAGATAGATAGATAGATAGATAGATAGATAGATGATAGATAGATAGATAGATAGATAGATAGATAGATAGATGATAGATAGATGATAGATAGATAGATGATAGATAGATAGATGATAGATGATATAGATAGATAGATAGATAGATAGATGATAGATAGATAGATAGATAGATAGATGATAGATAGATAGATAGATGATAGATAGATGATAGATAGATAGATGATAGATAGATAGATGATAGATAGATAGATAGATAGATAGATAGATAGATAGATAGATAGATAGATGATAGATAGATGATAGATAGATTAGATAGATAGATAGATAGATAGATAGATAGATGATAGATGATAGATAGATAGATGATGATAGATATAGATAGATGATAGATAGATGATAGATATAGATAGATGATAGATAGATAGATAGATAGATAGATAGATAGATAGATAGATAGATGATAGATGATAGATAGATAGATGATGATAGATATAGATAGATGATAGATAGATGATAGATATAGATAGATGATAGATAGATAGATAGATAGATAGATAGATAGATGATAGATAGATATAGATAGATGATAGATAGATATAGATAGATAGATAGATAGATAGATAGAGATAGATAGATAGATAGATAGATGATGATAGATAGATAGATAGATAGATAGATAGATAGATGATCGATAGATAGATTGATAGATGATAGATAGATGATGATAGATGATAGATAGATGATAGATGATAGATAGATATAGATAGATAGATAGATAGATAGATAGATAGATAGATAGATAGATAGATAGATGATAGATAGATAGATAGATAGATGATAGATGATAGATAGATAGATAGATAGATAGATAGATAGATAGATAGATAGATAGATAGATAGATTGATAGATGATAGATAGATGATGATAGATGATAGATAGATGATAGATGATAGATAGATGATAGATAGATAGATAGATAGATGATAGATAGATAGATAGATAGATAGATAGATAGATAGATAGATAGATGATAGATAGATGATAGATAGATAGATGATAGATGATAGATGATAGATAGATAGATAGATAGATAGATAGATGATAGATAGATGATAGATAGATTAGATAGATAGATAGATAGATAGATAGATGATAGATGATAGATAGATAGATGATGATAGATATAGATAGATGATAGATAGATGATAGATAGATAGATGATAGATAGATATAGATAGATGATAGATAGATATAGATAGATAGATGATAGATAGATAGATAGATAGATAGATAGATAGATAGATAGATAGATAGATAGATAGATAGAGATAGATAGATAGATGATAGATAGATAGATAGATGATAGATAGATAGATAGATAGATAGATAGATAGATAGATAGATAGATAGATAGATAGATGATAGATAGATATAGATAGATGATAGATAGATGATAGATAGATAGATAGATAGATAGATAGATAGATAGATAGATAGATGATAGATAGATAGATAGATAGATAGATAGATAGATAGATAGATAGATAGATAGATACTTCTTATTTATGCTCTGCTCTCCAGTACAAATTCTAACCAGAGGAACAAACAAGACCTTATAAACCCTGTGTATAAATGGCTTTTCAATTTCATTAACAATTATGTGTGTAACTTGAATAGTATTTTACCATGTAAGATAGGCAATCTATGGGTCAATATTCCCTAAAATTGTATAGATATTGAAACTGAGTTTAGACTGTAAAGTGCCTTGTTCGAGGTCATGGAGGTTGATAAGCCAGTGGTTGGGCTGGAGTGTGAATTTTGTCTTCTGACTCCTCCAATCTTTTTTCCATGACACCAACATTGTCTCAAGCAGTATTGTACCGTACTCTCATACCAACTTGTTTGAGGCAAAAAAAAACAGACTCTGATGCCTTTATCTTTATTTTATGGATGCAAAAACTCTTGTTGTAAAGGAGTTAAGTGATCAATAGTAAAGCCAGGACAAGGACTTCTTACTTCTAACTTGTAATCCAGTGCTCTTTCTGATTTTTATCTCCACTTATAAGATATAGTGTGTATATCCAGGTAGAGAACATTCAGGATTTTTAAAAGAGATAAGAGCATATGGTTTAGATGAAAACAAACTTGTTTTATAACAGTAGTGACTTATAACAAGTTACTTAACTTCCTTGAATCTCGGTTTTCTCATTTGTATAATATAATAGTAATACCTACTTGACAAAATTGTTGAAAGGATTTAATGGGACTATTGGATTTAAATGAAGCCCCTGGCATATACGCATATGTAAGCACATCTTGTCAGTATATTACGTCAATATCATGACTACCGTGTGTCTTCCTCTTAAAAAACAGAACCCACATTTTCAGTCTGGTAAGTCACTGAATCTTGGCTTCAATAAAAAATCTAATAAATCCAATTTAAAAAGAGTTAAAGGGGAAACATGATGTTCCCCTTACTACCATGAATGAATAAATTTGTAGTGTTTCCTTTGCCTTCCTGAGCCCAGAAGGAAAGCTTAATAGGAATGTAAAGATTGTATTTAGTCTTCCAGACTTTCATTTACTGAGACACAAGAAAAGGTGAACATTAACCTCAATGAACTTTCCCAAGAGATATTGCAATCATGTTCAAATCTGTTCCATTTGTATGTTTCATCAAGTCACTTGAAATTGAATAGAGACTCCTCAAAATGTGGGTTAATCCATTTTCACAATCGTTAAAGACATAGTGCTTGACATCACTCTATAAGGAACTTCTGTGGCTCAGCACAAACCTACTCTCTCTAGATCAGGGGTGAGGAACATCCTGCCTGTGAAATCATTTGGTCTGGCTCTGCCAAGGCAACCACACGAGGGACTCAAAGTTCAATAAACCTAGGAGCTTTCTTCATAGCTAATTTTTTAGTTGATAATTTTGTATGCCCTCGAATGATGTTATAAATATCCAAATGGCCCTTGGCAGGAAAAAGTCTCCCTACCCCTGCTCTAGACACATACAACATGATATAAATAAAAGACATTTCTTTTAAAGAAAGTGACTTTATTTAATTGAAAATGAGATGGTAGTGTTTTTATTATAGTGTAAATATCTGGTTATTTAGGGTATCTTTTGCATTCCTATAATGAAGAATGATAATAATACATTATTTACAGCAATTTAAAAAATACATTTCACAGGGACTGAAAGAGACTTTGCTTGGGGTAATGGGTACAAGATGTGCAGACATATTTTTACTGAGTTGTACACTTGAAACCTGTACCCCAATAAATTCCATTTAAAATAAAAAAATAGAGCCCTAGCCAGTTTGGATCAGTGATAAGAGTATCGGCCCCTGGACTGAAGGATCCTGGGTTCAATTCCAATCAAGGGCATGTACCTCAGTTAATGGGTCCCACTGCCCGTGGGAGGCAGCCAGTCAATATCTCTCTCTCTCTCTCCTTCTCTCTCTCTCTCTCTCTCTCACATGCTCTCTGAAAAGCAATGGAAAAAATATCCTCAGGTGAGAATTAAAAATAAAAGTAAAAAAAAGAAAAAAATATATATATAATAAATAATATTTCTTTATCCAAACTTAGTCTTCATACAAACTGTCATTTCAGATGAGAATTAGAGAAAACATTTTATGAACAATCATCAAAAAGATGTCTTCTTACTCCATAATTTTTCTCTGTGATAGAAATTAAAGGGAAATTAGGAACACATGGGTTGATTTAGTTCCTTTGGTGTACGAGTCATAAAATGCAAGCTAGTGCTTTCCCACTGAACACTGGGAATAGTAAATTAAACTAGGCACACTGATCATATCTACCATGCAGTTCTCAAGTTCTTATATCTTTATGACACACATTCTTAGAGCATCACGAGTGAACAAGAAGTGCTCAAAAAGCTGCTTGAGTGTCTGGTTGGTGTGCTCAGTGGTTGAGCATCAACCCATGAACCAAGGGGTCATGGTTCGATTCCCTGTCAGGGCACATGCCTGAGTGCAGCTCCAACTACAGTAGGGGTGGTGGGGAACGTGCAAGAGGCAGCCTATTGGTGATTCTCTCTCATCATCGATGTTTTTGTCTTCTCTCCCTCTCCCTTCCTCTCTCTGAACTCAATAAAAACATATTAAAAGCAACAACAGAAACAGCTGCTTGAGTGAAATTAACCTGATATATAAAATCAAGGACAGAAGTTAGACAGAAGCTTTGGCCTTCATGGACTCTTCCACCTGGTCAGCCTAAAAGCTATTTTAATTCAACGTGCTCCAGATTAACTCAACATCCCCCTTCACCTCTCCCTGACCTATTTTAATTCTGAATGGTCACAGCCCCGCCCCTTCACCCTGGTTGGGAACCTGAGATTTGACATTTTCTCTTCCCCCTCTCTCTTTACAGTCGATGAATAAGTACATCCTGACAAGTCATCACTAAGTATTTCTTAACTCCAGACAGGATACCACTTCCCAAGTTCAAGCACACATCCTCTCTCAACTGGATCCTGAAAATGATTTCTCAACCCATCTCCCGCTCTGCCCTCTCTTCTTTCTTCCTTATTGACACCTAGTTTCTTAAATTTCACTCATGAGACTCAAAATCGTCCTGTTGCCCTTCACCCCTCAGAGGATGGGGGCCATATTCCTTAGCATGGTACGAAGTACCCTTCTTACTCGGATCCTCAATAGGAATCTTATCTTATGCTTTATTTGGTTATTCTGAACCCTTGAAGTTTGCCTTGGATGTGACAGGCTCCTCCACAGCCCTGTCCATTTACATTTACTGTCTTTACCAACGGAATGAACTCCCTCAACCTACCTGTTAATAAAATCCTCTTGTTTTTTAAAAAACTTTCTTCAGATATCCTTCCCTAAGGAGCCCCCTCTTTGCCCAGAGAGGCATCTTGTCTCTCCCTTTGCTGCATCCACTATACAAGCTGTAACATGACTTGTCTGTCTTCCTCATTAGAGAGATAACAAGCTTCTTAAGGGCTTCATGTTCGTTACAGGGTGTGGCATATGGTTAAATATTTGATAATTGCCTTCTGGACGTATGAATGAACCTAGACTAACGTTTTCCCTAGTCAAATGAAATAATTTAGCTCCAGAGAGGTTAAGTGACTTGCCCAAAGTCACATATCTGAATAACAGAAAGGGCACTAGAGACAGAAGGCAGATGCTTCCAGACTGCAGCCTAGTAATTACTCTGTGCAGCCAGCTGCTTTCCTATCTGACACAACCATGTTTTATGGCAACACCTTTCCCTGAGTTCCTCTCTATATTAGCAGACTTTTACTTTGGGGCTTGGCTTGCCTTTTCAGTACCAATAGCACCCCTCATACATTCCCAGTGCCATAGTTAGAAAGGCGCTGGCCCCGTAACCTGACTTCAGAAGAGCCCAGTAAGAGGGATGCGTTCCCTTAGGAATATCAGACATATGGAGCGTCGGCTCAGGGCTTGATAGAACCATTGAGCAAGAGAAGCTCTCTTTCCACCGGGTTTATGAAGCTAAATTGAGAGAAGAGGCTCTTGAGGAAAAAGTCAAAAGAAAGAAGAAACAGAGCCGAGAGATTTCTGAGGATCTTGAACTCCTCCAGCCAGCTATTCCTCATGGGGGGAAGGGAGTTATAATCTGTCAACTTGGCCAAGCTGCACTACATCTCCCAGAATCCCTTTCACATGTTTCTGGTTAGAGCAGAACACAAAAAACATTGGCCATGGGATTCAGGAGCCCGGCGTGAAGGCAGCCATGCTGTTATTAAGGTTGAAAGGGCCAGGCAGGGCCACCTACTGCAGCACAGACACATCGTCACTCATCTACAGACTTACCTTTGCTTTCGTGGGGAAGCAGCCAGCTTTACACCCGCTCCCCTTCCCTCTTACAGGTTCACCAGCTCCTGGAGCACACACACTTAGGGCACCAGCTTCCCTCTGCGGGACCCCACAGGAGTCCCACAGGGTCTGCAGGTGGTGGAAGAGTGACATGGGTTCCAGTCCCTCCTCATAGGTCCCAGCTCACCTTCACCGTGTCAGTTTGTCGTCGCTCTTTCCGACTTTACATCCAGCTTCTCTACCTGACAACTAGGCCTGCAGCAGAAATGAAGAAAACGGCCTTGTGGAAACTGGCTAGCCAGCCCCTACGGTTGCACAGGTCAAGTTATTGTGATAAATCCTGCAGTGTGTGTGTGTGTGTGTGTGTGTGTGTGTGTGTGTGTGTGCGCACTTTTGACTAATTGAACTCTTCTGTGGCTGAACACTCGCTGGTATGCAGTCCTATCCTTAGATTCTCCCATTATATAAACCACTAGGTTCTCTTTAAGGTTTAAGTCAGTGTGCATTTGGATTCCCTCATTCGCCTCTGAAAAGGGCTCAGATACAGGATTATCATATCCTGACTACACAACTTGAAACCCTGAGAGCAGGATCTGTGCTTCACTCCTCCTGAAATCCCCAGCATTCAGTGAATTGCCAGGTACATAGTAGGCACTTGACAAATATGTGCTGAGTGAACCGAGGACAAATGGCTACAGAATCAGAATGCTCTCCTGGGGGCCCAGGGTTAAAGCCTCACACAATGTGAATCATGTGAAGATGAAAGCAGGACGAGAGGGAACTCCGGGCTCGGGGTAAAGCCACTGAGATCCTGGGCCTGAGGAGCAGCTGAGCCCTCCAGCTGGCAGCGGCGGGGAAGGGGAGCACATGCCAGACATCTCACGTTCACTGCTTGCACGACAGGTGCTCCGGGGCCAGCCAGCCCTCGCAGGAAGTCAGCTTCCTGTCGCTCCGGACCAGGATTGCTGCGTGTGCATAACAGAAGTGGCGCAGGAAGATATTTTTTTAAATAGAAAATTTGAAAGCATATCGGGTTCCTGGAAAAGGAAGTTTCTAAGAAAGGTGATTTCACAGTAAGAAACCCCATGATTCATCTAAAGGATTTATATCTGAGGTAAAACATAAACGCTAACCGCTCTTCGTGCCTGCCAAGAACGCTTTAATGGATCCAAAGGAAGTAAGTGGTTTGGGGAACCACAGAGACAAATTCTGAGCAGATATTTTCTGAATGGTTTGACTGATATTCGGCATCAGTGACTCAGGCAAAGAACCACTTTATTTCCAAGTACAAACCTTCACAGGGACTAAAACATAAAGTATACATATTGAATTAAAATAGTGGGTGGTAAGGTAGGCTCATAATGGCCCCAAAGATGTCTAGGTCTTAATCCTGGAAACTGTGACTCTTACCTTATACAGAAAAAGTGGTGTTTTTAAAAAATAGTTAAAGATTTAGTTAAAGATCTTGAAATGCAAAGAGTATCCTGGTTTATCTGGGTGGGCCCTAAATGCAGTCGCAAATGTCCTTATGAGAGGGAAGCAGGAGGAGATTTGACTGCAGAGGAGAGGTGATATGATGAAGCAGAGAGAGTTGAAGATTCTGGTCTTGAAGATGAAGCAAAGGGCCAGGAGGCCAAGGACTGCAGCCAGGTACACGGTGGGAAAGTTAAGGAAAGAGATTCTTCCCTAGAGCTTCCCTGGAGGGGACCTTGGTTTCAGCCTCATAAAACCCATTTTGGACTTCTGACCTTTGGAACTGTAAGAGGATTAATGCGTGTTGTTTTGTGCCACCAAGTTTGCGGTAATTTTACCTAAGATAGTCTCTGCTTAGCCATCTTGAATACAACATTTTTTCTCTCAGCTAGGGGGCGCCCACGCTATATATCAATGACTCCTAACAGATGCGAACCTCCAATCTGGGTTTCTTGTCTGACCATCTGAGTGGATTGGGAGAGTGGACTGTGAAGTCAGATGTCCTGGTTTCAAATCCTAGCTCTGCTTTCTAGTTATTTCACCTTGGGCTCATTACTTATCCCCTCTGTGTTTCAGATTCCCTATTGTAAAATGGGAATAATAATAGCGACCGACCACCTAGTAGAAAGTTGTGGGAAACAACTGAACAGTCATTTCACAAGAGCATATCCAAACGGTAAAAAAGAAAAGAAAAGAAGCTCTACCTTACTGATCATTAGTTCAACCCACAATGAAATACTACTACATACCCAGCAGAATGGCTGAAATAAAGAGGACTATTAAGTCTAGATGAAGAGGTAGAACAAGTAGGAGTCTCATACACTGTCAGTGAATACAATACTGTCCTCAGACCCAGTCAAGAGGGGTCTTCAATGGCCTTGGCCCTGCTCTATCTACCCCATGGAGTAAGGAGTCCATGGAGCCCACTGATGTGTAATTGGCTGTGAACAGGATTGATTTCTTAGATTTTTTTTTCCATAGAAATACTCACATGTATGCACAATAATATATGAAAAGAAATATCATGGAATAATTGTTTGGAATAGTGAAAAATTAGAATCAATTTGCATGTTTATTGTTAAGAGAAAAAAATTATAATACTGCCATATTATGGACTAACAAGCAGCTGTTAGAAGAGCAGGAACTGCTCCGATGTCTTGGCATGGAAAGAAATCTGAGTTATACACGGGGAAAACTGTAGAACAATATATAATTTCCATTTACATTAAAATTTTAAGTAAAAAACATGTTTATAAAATGCATAGATCATCTGGAAGGATTCATGCCAAAAGATTAATAGTGATTACCTCAGAGGAAGGATTATGGAGAAATGAAAAAGGGAGGCGGCAGGGAGGGAAGGGTTGGCATTTTACTTTTCCTGTTTATACTCTGATTTACTTGAATCTTTCACAGTGAGCTTGTATCACTTGATAGCTTTAAAAACGTCAAGGCATTGGGCTACTTCAGAATCAGGTTTGGAGTCAGCTTCATTGCTTACCTTGGTCATTCACCCCATCTTCCCACATATCAGTTTCCCTAACTGAAAAGTAATAACCATTACTACTTCATGGCATGGTAACAGGCAATAATCTATGTAAAACTTTAAGCCCGCTGACTCATACTAATAAAATTGATTTGTGTAGGTTAACTATGCTGTGCAATAAAGCGTGACAAATATCAATGGTTTAAAATAACAGCCATTTATTATCACTGAAGCAAATATAGCTTTGCCGGAGATCAGCTGATATAAACTAGGCTTGGCTGGGTGGCTCTGCTAAGTTGACTCTGCTCAACACACCCGTCATCCTCCTTGGGCCAATGGGATGATCAGGACATGTTCTTCTCATAGTGATGGCGGAAGCACAGATAGCATAAATACGTAAAACTTATTAATGCCTTAGAATTGACATACTGCCATTTCTAATTCATTCTATTGGCCAAGCAAGTCACATCACCAAGCCCAAAGTAAAGGGGTGTAAAGTTATCCTCTGCTAAGGGTGACCAATAATTCCAGTTTGCCTGAGACTAAGGGGCTTTCCAGGATGCAGAAATTTTCATTCTAGAACCAGAAAAGTCCTGGGTAAGTCAAGATCAGTTGGTGACTCAGCATCTCACTACACCTTTAGTTGGATGAACTTCAAAGTGACCCAGCAAAGAGTATGGTATAGGGACAGGGAGAGGAATTGGGCCTAATTATGCCATTTATCACACTTTTAATAATGTTATCCTCAACCACCAGGAAAACAGTAGGTGGTCAAAATTATTTTTGGTAGATTGATTTTAGGTTGGCCAAACAAAATCAGGTCCTCCCAGTCTCCAGTAATGGAATGTTTCCCAGAATACTCTCCTCAGATAAAGTTGAAGATGCTTCGGTAGCAAAGGGTTATAGCATCAGATAGGTAATTAGGCTAGATTCACAAAAACACAATTCGTTCAATCCATTTCTAACTTCATTTAACAGGAACTAAGATGAGACTTGTAAGACCAATGAGAATCCTTAAGGTCAACCTTCTTTTTGGGGGGCAGAATGTTTTACTTATAGTAGATTCTTAGCAAGAACAGATTATTTTACTTTTAATCATGTATGATTATTATTGTTTATTCAACTCCCTCAGTTTTACTAATCCTTTTGAAATGCCAAGACCCATAGTGTGTGGCTGTCCAGAGGTTAAATCCACAGAGCCACAGGGAGCTCTGCTCTGCTGTAGTTTTCTGCTACTTGCCACTTCCTTCTTCCTGTCTAGACTGTGTATTTCTCATCTGAAGACAGGTCCTTGGTGGATAAGATCAATGCACAGGCCCAAATCACAAAGGATAATTTCTCTCTCCTCACAAACATTTTCTTTATCTGAAACAACGCCAATGAGGAAAGCCTACTAAAGCCCACAGTTGTTTGGGTTTTTAAAGCTTTAAAAAGGCACATTTTTAAAAATTAAAAATGAAGACAGGACTCTGGACATTCCAAATGGGAATGGGCTATTAAAATATCTTTGGGTTTATATTCATAAGAACTTGGAGAATAAAAGAAAGTGATATTAACATGCTAACTAAATCACATTCAACCGAGACACTCAGCTGGGAGCTGACTCTCGAGAGCTTTGGAGGGTCAACATGTCAGGTTGTTTTGCAACTTTGGGGAAAATCAATTAAAGTTGAAGTGAACTTTGAGGCAAATATCCGGCCCTAACCTCTTCACAGACTCCAATTCAGGTGCCAAGACGAGTGAATTAAACTGCTCAGAGGACTTTTCTTAAATAACATCAATAGTTTTAAAGGGACCCAATCATCATCTTTATTACATCTACCCAAATTAAGTGGGGTCAACTAGAGAGCAAAGGCCTTCCCAGCTGCCCACCCTCCCGCACAAATGGCCACCTTTCCCCCTTTGACGTTTACACAGCCTGTGGTTCTGAACAGGCCACCTGCTCTGAAAGACCTAGAAGCAATTTAGTCTAAAGATTTAAGATGCTGTTAATAATCACCTGGGCCTGACAGACACTGACAGCAGCTTTGCCTTGCCTGACACTCCAGAGCAGCTGAGCACCGTGCCATTCCTAGTTTATAAACAGCAGGGGCAAAGAGCAAGCTGATCCCTGAGATGACCTTCCTTCTAGTCCTTTTGATCTATTGGTTCCCCACCCCATCTATTTTCATTCTTGTTTTCATTTGATGAGGCAGATCCTTCTAGGAAGATGTAAAAAGGCATGGGGTAAATAATAACCCCCAGTGTTCCTACCTTCAGCTTTTCTCTAAATGACCTCATAGGGCATTATGACTGCAAAGATCAACCTGCAGACCTAGTTTATCAGTTAACCAGGACCGTCTCTGGGAGGGTGGATCAACCAACTTTTTATTAGAGCAGGCTGACTAATAAACAGGGAAGAGATAAGGCAGAGGAATACTGTTCCCTCAGCTCTCAAACCATCAAAGGCATAAAAAACAAACACAAGGCAAGCCTCTATCTTGAATTAAAAATTACTCAGGGGACAGGAAATAAGGAAATCTATTATGCCAAAGACAAGGTCTCCACAGACCTGGGGCAATTATGCTTTTTTTTTTTTTTTAATGTGAGCTGTTGATTAATGACTTGGGAAAAGGAATGTTTAGGGAGTTAGAGACTTGCAATTTTATTTCCTTCTGAGAGTAGAAAGTGCGGAAAGAGAGAAAGCCACCTGAGTAATTAGAATAGAAAGATTTAAGTTTGGGGAAGAGAAAGGAAATAAAATTAATTGAAAGAATCTTACAGAAAGAGATGGAAGTATGTAAAATAAAAAAGTCTTCACAGAGATGTGACTGAGAACCAACAGTTACTGAGGGCTTACTGGGTTCTGGGAACTTCCCATGCTAATGCTATTCTACAGGGCAGGCTCTACCACATACTCCATCGATTCCAGAACAAACACATACGCAGATAGATTTTTTATATATTTACATTTAATGCACACGTATTTAATGTATTTATAGAACATACAGATATCACATATATAAATAGGTCTCACACACACACACACACACACACACACACACACACACTCATACACACATAAAACATTTTAACACAGGATTGATGTCACCTTACATTCACCATAAACCAGAGGGCAGACATGATGTAATTCTATCATTGTCTGTGAATGTGTAAACTCATATTACTGTCACTTCAGTTGACTTATGCGCATCAGTGGCGCTGCATATGTTGGGTTTAATTGCTGTTTAAGAATGTTTTACACCATGGCCCAGTATTTAAAGATTATTTTACAAGCAAAAAGGCATAAAAACTGAGCAAGGGAGTGGATTAAATTTGGTATTCGTAAAGCGTATATTCATCACAGGAAGGAGGAGACCCTAAGTCCATATTTTCTTTCAAAGCAACAACCAAAGGCTTCACAGGACATAAAGAGATAAAGCTACCAACAAATTGAAGTTGTGCTTCATTTTATTGCTAAGATTTATGCAAAATAATCGCTTATTACATGCCAAGCAGTACAAATAACCAAATTCCCAAAATTGTTTAAAGACATTTCCAGACTTGGAGAGCCTGGTTTGACAGACTTGTGCCTGATTAGCTGTGTTGTTTTTTATTTTCTTCCTGGTACATAAAGCCATGCTACACCTATGTTTAATGGCACTTAAATTCCGTTAACTACGGTATTACCACATCTTTTCTACAGAGAAGAATACAGAAACTCAGGTAAGTTAAATTACTTGCCCAAAGCCCACAGGGGGTGAGTTCTCAGAGACATCTTTTAAAATGAGGTCAGTTGAATTCCAGAACCTAATGGTCTTAACTATTATGATAAAGTACTTCCCCAAACAGGAAGATTGGCACAATCCTTTGAAAAATTAAATCAGATAATGACACTTCTCTTTTTAATAAATTTTTATCTCACTCAGAGTAAAAACCGGAAGTCCTTACAAAGACCTACTAGACCTGATAGGATCTTGGACCCTCCCCCACTGTTACCTCTCTGTCCCATCTTCCCCTACACCCCCTCATTCACTCAGCTCCAGCTCTTTGCTTTTCCCTTACCACACTAGCAAGCTTGCTCCCACTTCAAGTATGCTCTTACCTCAGGGCCTTTGCACTTGCTGTTCTCACTACCTGAAACATGTCCCCATCACATCTCCACTTGGCTGGCTCTCTCATTCTTCATTGTCTGCTCAGATGACACCATTGTAGAGAGGCCCTCACTGACTACCCTCCCCACATAAAATAGCAGCCCTGCCTCATCTCAGGCCCTCTCTATCTCCTTTAATATGTTTTATTTTCTCCATAGCATATTACTATGTGAAATATTAAGTAAGCTTTTTTTTTATTTGCTTATTGCTTACAGTAAAGTAGGGCAGGGGTTTAGTTTTATATATTTCCATACCTGTATAGATGGTGGACACTCAATAAAAGAATGACAAATAAATGAATCTCTTTCTGACAATGTCAGTATGCTAATTTTTTCTTCTGTTCTGTCCATTCATAAAATTATCATAAGTTGCATCTGTGGATTATTTTTACTTATAAATTGGTAATTCTGTTTTCACTCTTTTTGGGGCTTAATAAAGAGTGACACTTTTACAGCAGTGTTTCCAAATGTGGATCCCAGGGCCAGGCCACCTGGATGTTAGTGCTGGCTTCTACCACTTGCCTCTGTGGCATCAT
Organism: Miniopterus schreibersii; assembly: GCF_964146895.1. Classification (NCBI taxonomy): domain Eukaryota; kingdom Metazoa; phylum Chordata; class Mammalia; order Chiroptera; family Miniopteridae; genus Miniopterus; species Miniopterus schreibersii. The sequence goes on along the minus strand of NC_138102.1, from coordinate 113,527,588 downwards.
GAAAACCACTCAGCTTCTCTTGGTTTCCTCATTTATAAAATGGGAATAATAATAGTACAAGGCTTACTTGTAAGAGTTCTTATAAGTATTAAATTAAGCAAAACAGGTACAGGACCTGGCACATGCTAAGTATTCAATAAAATATTTATTTTGATTGGCAAACTGTTTTCAACTTACCTAATAGGAAACCATTAAGATGGTTTGCAACTGGGAGAAATACACACACAAACACTCCCCTGTCCCACCCAGGACATTTGGCAAGTGCTGGAGATGTTCTGGGTTATCACAACTGGGGGTTGGGGGAAGGTTTTACTAGCATCTAGTAGGTAAAAAGCCAGGACTGCTATTGAACATCTTAAAATGAAGAGGGGGACACAGCAAAAATTATGGAGCCCAAAATGTCAATGATGTCACTACTAAGAAATCCTGACAGAGAGCATTTGTTTCAACATATAACTCCAACACCCCAGGAAAAAATAATTTCAAAGGGACTTATTTTTTTTAAAGCCTGAACCACTCTCTCTCTGTCATACCTTCAAAATCAGCCTTGGCCACACTCACACGGCCCAGCTCTAGAGGCCTGGCCTTAAATCTTTTCTTGTGTGTTCCCTTCGTAATTCATGGCCAAACATGCGGGTGCTCCTGTCCAGACCACAGGATTCTCAGACTAATAGTCCCTGGAGATTCCTACGTTGGCCATTTCAGTTCTGCACCAGACCACTAGAGGGTACAGAAACATCAATCATCCAGCAGTTGAGTGCCAGACTCATCGTTTTCAGTAATATAAATCTTAACAAAATGCTAAATTATTCCTGGCCCCTAAAATAAAAACTACCCAGAATATGTGTGTTGAACACCTCTGCAGGGACACAGTTTAAAAGGCTGATTCAAGCATTTCACTCTAATTGTCATCACCCCCAAACTGTAAAGTATGGTAGCAATTTAATTCAATGTCCCATGTTAAATGGAAACCTAATAAATGACCATTGATGATATTGTGAAAAGTATGAGAATATTATGATGATATTATAATGTTTTATGGCTATATTGATAAAACTATTTTTTATGAAGTCTTCATTATGCTGTGAGTTAAATCATATCAGATAGATATATATAAACTTACCCACCAGGACTTAAGCAAAAATTAATCAGAAGTTGGTACTTAAATACAAACTCCAAAGCGAAATACATAGCATTATTTTGCTGAACTCTAAAACAAACACAAACCAAAGTATTAATGATTATTGTCCTAACAATATTGCATTAAGAAGAACCAGAATGACTGAAAAATATAGAATCACTAAATATTTATCAATATCTCAATTTCACACACTCGGGCTTTGAATAGAGGCACTAAGGAAAAGTTATAGGGAACTTTGGAGGGAAAAGATTAAGGAATTATTTTATTATTTTAAAGAACAATGTCTGGCAGCATTTCCTTTCAACTAAAAGTTTACAAAAGTGTGGGTGCAAATGTTGCATGATTCCCAAACATGTTCTTGTGACTTCCCAAGTTGTACATGATTACCTCTAAAAAGACTGCAACATTTTGTGAAAAAAATATTTTAAATTTTCTTTAACTTACACACAAGTGCACACATAAGCGAACAAAAAGGCTGTGTATTTTGACATAGAGAGGAAGGGCTAAATGGCACTGTCAAATTCAATCCATGACAATATGGATCTATCATTCAGAAATGCTTAAGTATCACACTAGGAAACGTGAGGCTTAAATAAGTCAAAGAAAGACAAATACCATATGATTTCACTTATATGTGAAATCTAAAGAACAAAGTAGCCCTGGCAGGTTGCTCAGTGGTTAGAGCATCAGGCCAGGGACTGCAGGGTCTCAGATTCAACTCCGGCCAAGGGCACATACCTGGGTTGCAGGCTGGATCCCGGCCCTGGTGGGGGCGTGTCTGGGAAACAACCAGTCGATGTGTCTCTCTCACGTCAATATTTCTCTCTCCCCCCCTTCCACCCTCTCTGAAAAAGCAATGGAAAAAATATCCTCTGGTGAGGATTAAAAAAAATTTTTTAAATAAAAATAAATAAAGAACAAAATAAACAAACAAGCAAAATTGAAACAGACACAAATCACAGAGAGTTACTGGTGGTTGCCAGAGGGGAGGGGGGTTGAGGGGCTGGGTGAAAGAAGTGAAAAGATTAAAAAGTACAAACTGGTAGTTACAGAATAACCATGGGCAGGTAGTTTACAGTATACGGAATATAATGAATAATATAGATTAAAATGTATGGTGCCAGGTGGGTACTGGCAATATTGGGGGAACACTATAATATGGTGTCTAACTACTATGTTATACACTGGAAACCAATACCAAATAATATTGGAAGCAAATTGTAATTTAAAAATAAATAAATAAAAGTAGTTTTAAAGGAAGAGAAAAGAAAACATGAGGAGACTGCATAAAAACATGAGGAGACTAGTGGTTAACTATATAAGTCTGATATCACACTATCTGGGGTTGAAAACTGCCTCTATCGGTTAACAGTTTTGAAGCTCTGGGAAAAATATTTTACGTCTCTGTACTTCAGCTGTAAAATGGCTGTAAGTGTTCTACATAGTTTACGTCCTAGGGTTGGTGTGGGGATGACATGAGCAAATATACAAGGTGGGGCAAAAAGTAGTTTTACAGTTGTGAGCACTTGAAACAGAGTTTATTCTTGTGGTGTCATTTATTAATTATTGTATTATTTTCCATATGTACAACTGTAAGCCCACTTTTGCCCTACTCTGTAGGCATAACACTTAGACCGGTGTCTGGCATATATTAACTCTATATTAAGTGTTTCCTATTATAATTATTATTTCCTATAAAAATAGATCAACCAAGAGATAATATCCATACCTCTCCTATTTCCAACTGGAAATTCCTTCTCTGAAGTACCACTAAATCATTTTTTCTTCAAAGAAAGCAAACAGACTGAACCTATTGGACTTCAGGGACCTTGAGAAATAAGGAAAAGTTGGCTCAGTTCTGAGCTATCCCATCACCACACGGGCGGCTTCTCATTCCTTTCCTTTCTGTTCCCCATTATATGCCCACTCCACCTTTTCTTTTCCCTCCAGCACAGACGTAAGCAAAAGGTGCACATGAAGGAGAGAAGAATTTACCTTACTTTTTTATTTTTATTTTTCCATTGAACCACTAACCCTCAAGCCAGGCATAACAATAATTATAATCTATCACAGGAAAGGCCTCTTAAAACCCCGTGAGGCACCCTTTGGAAAGGTCAAGTGAATTAATGGCAACAGTACATTTTCCTTTTACCGGATTCTAGAAAGATTCGCTGGATGCTGAACATTTTTCCCCTCCTGTGACAACTGGTTATAATTAACGTGTGATGAGACCAGATGCAAGAGGGGATATATCCAGGCAGTGGGGAATCCGAGGAAGGGAAGACGCATGGCAAACCTTGAATCAAAATCTTGTCATGTCAACCCCGCAGCAGTTACTGCCCTGTCCTGTTGCCATGGAAACAAGATCTCTATGTCGGAGTAAATGAGTTCCAGGGGCACAGAGCACACTTCAGCCTGCATTTCATTCAGCTTCAGTCCATTTCATTTCATTCAGAAAAACCCTCCTTGAGGAGGTCAGTCCAAAATCCTAAAGTGCAAAACATCAGGTGTTCAACATACTGTGTAATTCTTTTAGTGTAAACTCACTAACTCATGTCATGATCGCATTATCACACTGGTAATAGTATTTCATGATAACAACACTGAGCTGCCCCAAAATAAAAAATTTAGATGTGCATAAAACTGAAAATAGTTACCGCAATGTTTATATTAATATTATTCCCTACAGATTTCCTTCTATTTATTTATTTATTTATTTATTTATTTATTTTAAATATGTTTTTATTGACTTTAGAGAGAGAGGAAAGGAGAGGGAGAGAGAGAAACATTGATGTGAGAGACAGACAACAATTGGACCAAACCTGGGCATGTGGCCTAACCAGGAATCGAACCAGTGTATGGGATGACACTTAGCTGACTGAGCCATGCTGGCCAGGGCCAGATTTCCTTCTCTTAAAATCTAGCTCAAAAAGCCTTTTTAGTTGAAAAATGACTTTAAATATTTCTTTACATCATAGAGCATAGTTGTAAAGTGACCAGACTCTAGAAATAGATAGACTGGTTTTGATCCTGGCCTTGCCACTTATTCTATAACCTTAGTCTATATCCCTAATCCTCTGTGCCTCAGTTTTTCTCATTTGTGAAATACAAACAATGATAGCCCCCACCTCACAGGATCATCATGAGAATTAAATGAGGTAATCTAGGCAAAGTATCCACTGCCTGCATGTTGCAAGCACAGGTGTTTGTCATAACAAAAATAATTATTCTATTGTAAATTATAATTATTCGATGAAAAAAATTCATATTGACTTTAGATGCTCAGTTTTTCCTTTAATTAAGCACTAAAATATTTTACATTCATTATATGCAATGGTTGAGTAAACAGAACACTAAAAGAAGCGAAAAGCAAATTCACTTGGGAGGATTTTCTATTTTCCTTCATTTCTTGTTTCTTGGGCTCTATGCAAAGCATCTTGCTACATCCAATGACAGTTCAGAACTACCCCTAATGAATGAATGAATGATGAAAGAACAGCATTCTGACCAACCTGCAGCCAGGCCCATTCATTCTAATTGTGGGACTGGATCGGAATTACTTAGCAACCACTTGAGTAAATGATGGGGAAGGCTCTGCAGAGCAGTTTCATAATTGTAATCAAGCAAACATCATTAAAGGCTTTCTCCTGACCATATTTCCTGAGCTCTGCTTATCTGCAAGTCATCAGAATAAACAGGTTCATTAAAGAAAACAGGTACACACTCCCCATATCATTGATGCTGAGAAACATGTGGTCTCAAAGGCAGAATGCTTGACAGATCCTTTGGCTCCTATGAAGACAAATGCAATATTACATAATGTAATGTTTCAGATTATAAATCTTTACCAAGACATAGGGGTTGTGTTTTGTACAAGCATGTCTAAACCCTGGTGGGACTGCTACTAGAATATTTCTTCTCATGTGCCTGGTGACATGGCTCTGGCTCAGGTCTACCATCTGCATCTAATTTTCTAAGAGCCCAGAGTCAGAAGGATCTGAGCAGTTGCATTCTGCCTCCCAGTGGTTTTTCTTATAGATGGTCATAGGCTACAACATGAACACTTAAAGTGGTAGATTCCAGCTCCCCTTGGGGCAGTTCATCTACACCATATGCATTTACAAAGCACCTATCATGTTACATATGTTGGGTTTTGTGTTAGTAATACAAAATTAAATGCCGTGAAGTCCTTGCTTTCAAAAAGCACCTTTATCTGCTTGAAGAGAGAGGTGCAAGAAAACCCATAATGATAAAACAATGAGAAATATTTCTATAGGGATAAGTACAGCATGTTATGTGAGTGTATCATAATAATTATAACAGTTAACACTTATTTCTTGTCAAGCACTGCTCTAAAATTCTACATGTATTGACTTCTGCATTATCGTGACAGTCTTAGAAGTAAGTTGAGGTGCTGAGAGATTTAATGACTTACTCAGAGTCACATAGTAAGTGTTATTGCCAGTTTAAGAGAAACATGTAACCCAGCCTGAGAGAATTAAGAAGACTTCTTGGAGGAAGGAGGTAGAATATGAGATGAGACCTAAGAGATGCAATGCAGGAGGAAGGGCACCCTACGCAGAGGGGAAAATATGTGACCATACCACCCTTCTACTCAGCAATAGGACCTCTGCTCTCATGCTTCTCCCCATGGGTGTAGTTTCTGTAGGGCCAAGGGGTCATGCCCACCCAGAGCCCATTCCCATTTCTTCCGGTCTAGACCATGCTCTGGAAACCAGAACCCCAAAAGTCCTTGACCAGTGTGGCTCTAAACCCCCTTGCCAGATCTGTGTGGCTTCTTTCATCCCAATCCTCCCAAAGGTGGGCCAAGCTCCTTGTGTGCTTGTTGCTAGGGAGCCGCCATTTGGAAGGGGTGTGGATGGTGTCTGGATGTGCAGGCTGGAATGTCTATACACCCACATGTCGTGCAGGACTGATCAAGGGGTGGGAAGAGAAGGCAGGTAGGATGGGTGCTGGGAGAGCTCCCTGTGCTGTGACACTGTGATGTGCAATTCTGAAGAGTCTGAAAACTTAAAGTCCATACTTAGCTTTTTAGGGAGTTATAAAGGTATTTTTGTCAAAAAAGGAGAATAGAACATATTTTATGTAACACTGTGAGCTTCATGTATACATTTTAAGAATTTAGAAACATGACCTGTGGCCTCCACTTGTTCAAAAGCCCTGGGCCTTGCAAATATCAGAGGTTGACCTGCTGTGTGTGAGGGATGAAGATGTGAGAGAGCACAGCTTGCTTGGGAACTAAAAGTAGCTTTGCAAAGAATATGAGGTAAGGGGTTCAGGCAAAGTGCTTGCCTCCCTAGTGATCTGAACTTAATTCTGAAGGCAGCACAGATCATTAAGGACTAAAAGCTGGAGAATAAACCAACATTGGGCTCAGAGAGTGCACATCACATTTGTCAGTCTGCTCTGTCCCCAAAAGAAACACACAGTGATATGTTTGTTCTCTCTTCTTCCCTTTGCCTCTATACAGAAGCAGGAAAGAAAAAGAATGCTGATATCTATTATAGCTGTAGGAATCCAAATAGCAAAGCTTAGTGCAGTTAGAAGAGCAAACATCTGGGATCAAAAAATAGCAACCCGATGTTCTTATCTGACCTATTCAGCTGGGGAGAGCCTGAAATCACAGACCCAGAGAAGCCAGCCAGCCAAGCCCAAGCCCAACAGCCCAGACATGAAAGACAGGACGTCTGCGAAAGAATGGGTCAAGGTAATGGGTCAGTGCTGTGTAGGTAATCAAAGAGCTAACAGAGTAATGCACAAGAAATACACACCTTTGGACTTAGGCTTGCTTCACCTCCAAGCCTTGTAACCCCTTGGGTGCAGTAGAAGATGCTCAGTTGTTGATAGACTTCTCAGAACAAGACCGGTTGGATTAGGCTATGGATCTACAGGGAGGGCATCTCATAGCATTGGCCATGCATGACTGGATCTAGCCATAATTGATGGGCACTGGACATACAGATTCCCTTTCAGTAGGTCCCTGTAGTAGATATTTATCTAATTTTGTTGTCAAGAATAACCTGGCTTCCTCATGGGGAATTATCTTTCCACTACTGTATGTGACTTGGGGGAAAACACAGCAAACTCTAGGTAAGCCACCCATCCACAGAGTGGATGTTTTGATTCCATCCCACCTTACAGCCAAGTGATAGTGATGTGACCTAAGTTCAACCTATCAAACACTTACCCCAAGACTTTAAACTGTGGTTCAGTGAAGCAAGACTGTAACAACAATTGGGGTGCCAATTATTGCAGCAGCAGCCTCCGGGGTGTCAAGAAACAGTGCTGTGATGGCAGCAGCTGCTCCAAGAGAATGCCCTTTGAGGTGAGAGAACTGCTCACTTTTTCCTCAAGTCTCCTGTGAACTCCCTTCATCCTGTCAATAAATCACCAAGTGTTCCCATAAAGTCAACCGCTTTCTTCCTGATAGGAGTGCCTCTTGCCCCCAGACCAGCAAGTTGATTTGAAACCCTGGAACTTGCTGCTCAGAATTATTTGGGAGGACACATATGTTCACATAATCTCAACTGAAACTAGCAAACCGGGGGCTTCTCCATTTTTAGCGAAGTGCATTTAATATGATGGTCCATTGTTTCTATGCACTTTCCTCCAATTCCAGGTGTGCTAAGTGTTACAGACCCACTTGACTTTGTCTTACTCTGGGTCACTGGTCCCCAAAGGGAGAGGAGTTCCTCTGTGTTTCCCTGGAGTTCCAGGACTGCTGATACTGTGGTCAAGATCGAGGGGATGCCCACAGGGAATGGGTTTGCTGAGGCAGAGGGAGAATGCTCTCTGCACAGGGAACACTCACAAGCTTGAGCCAGGAGAGCAAAGGAAGGGAGAGAAGTCAAGGCGCGGGGGCCTGGGCCTTAGTGACTGGCTCTGATCACATTTGGGCAGATAGATTTCCATTAACATTGGCGTTTTGAAAATTAGAAAAGCATACAAACACATATGCAACCAAACAGATGTTCCCATGCCTCCTCCCCTTCCTTCTGCAGCACTCACAGGAAACACATGTCTGTGTTGTCCTAAGTCCAGTTACTAATTAGCACATTTCAGTAGCACATTTCACGGAGGATAGGGAGGATTTCAAAGGGATTCCTTCCTTTTAAGTTGAGACAGCTGGTGCTAATTACCAAGCAGGAAAGGAATGTGCAAACAGATCATTGAGAAGCCACCGGTGGAACTGAAGGCTGGAGGGTCTTTTGGTCCCATTGTAGGGCTCTCCAGTGGTTGGAAGGGGCTGCTTATTATCTGCGTCTTCATCTTACCCTCAGGAAGCAGCTGGTGAGTTTCATCACCCTGCAAGTAGGTGGGAAACACAGCCCAAAAACATGAACTTAAAGGTCCTTTCACCTTATGCCTATAAATTTCACAGAGATATAGGCGGAGCACTTGTAGTAAACTAATTCTCTCTTGGTCAAAGATGCACAGCAAAATAAAAGCTAAGCATGGCCCTTTCCCTTTTAAAAAGACCCAGGGGGTTATCGATTCAAAGTTCATCTTTATAATTGATTGTTGCTATGACCTGAGGGCAATCAAGACGCCCCAGATGATGCCTGGTGAGGAAAAAAACATTGACTCTAATTCAGTTGTACCTGTAATGGAAAGAACGCTAGGCCAGAAGTCAAGAAATTTCTGATACATACTAATTACAAGGCTTTGGGAAATTGATTTAGTTTTTCTGAGCCTCAGGTTTTCATCTGTTAAGTAGGAATACTGGGACCTACCCCATAGGGCTGTTGGTGAAAGTTTTAGAATATTACAGCAGTACAATGTCTATTTAGTGTGAATTCCTGGATGAAGTTAAAATGATTAGGTGTCTTGGGAATGTGATTTCCAGGAAAGCCCCCAAAGCAGACTTAGCCTGTTGGAAGTATATGGGCACCTTGCAGAGGGAGTCGATTATCCTGGGTTCTCAGGCTACCTAGATACTATGAAAGTTTGTAGGATCTCAGGAACTAGTTTCACAGTTTACAACAATTACATAAACACAGTGCAGTGGAGTGACTTAAAAGTTTTGAAATTACTCTGCCTGTTTTCAAATTCTGCTCTACCACTTCCCACTTGTATGACCCTAAGCAAATCACTTGACCCCAACGGTAAAATAAGGGGAACAGTAATGACACCAATTCACGGATGGCTGGCTTCATTGTGAGGACTGAGTGAAATGTTATATAGGCACAATGCTTGACAGATTATAACTTTCATCTCAAAAACAAATCAGTCTTCTTATTACAAAGATAGTGTTAGTATTATCATAATTACAGAGCTGAGTAACAAGGTCATTTTACTTTATTTTTATTTTAATGATGACTAACATGTATATAGTGATTACATTACTCAGCTTTTATTTGCGTTGGTTCATTTAATTCTCATAACAACCCTCCGAGACGTGTTCATGAGTAGCGGAGTTGGGATAAACCCAGGCAAAAGCTTTGCTTTCAATCACTGCATATATAAGCGTGGGCCAGTGATTAAGGTTGAGGGAAACTTAAGCATGAACTGCTTCTGCAGTGGCAGCTAGTGCAGCTGGATTTGAATATGAAAGTGGTGCACATGCTTGCTGGGCTGAAGGTGCCCCTCACACACCATGAGGGCAGATGTATTCTGCAGCTCTGGAGTTAAAAGAAGCCATACCTTGACTTATTCAAAGCATTGCCATTGTTCTTCTCTCTCCATTATTTCCATTTCCAGGAAATTGAAAACTTGAAAGATAAAGGAAGTGTTCCTTCATTTCAAATATCTTACTTTTAAAGACAAAAATAATAACTCAGAATAATGGCAAGATACATTCGATGAATCAAATACCACTGAAAACCCACTTAGCACCTACACTCACTGCTGTCTGAAAAGTTCCAAGTTCTATCATGTTTAACAAAGTCCAGAGATTTCACTCAGTTCTTTTTATATCAAAGAAAAAGAAATTTCTGAATCACTGTGAGAGCTTTTTATAAAACACCTAATTTTTAGGAACAGGGCCCAGACCCATGCCCTGCACATCAAGGAACTCAGTGAAAGCTTGTTGATTGCTTAAGTGCTGAAAAACCATGTCTGGTTGATATACATAATATTTCCCTATCTGGGAAATGTAGCAGTCTTCACATATAGGGTCCTTTGAACCTGGGAAGGCATATCTAGAAGATGATTATTTAGTGGCTGATGATGAAGGCTATAGATTAAATATAAGCCAGAATGTCCTGTTTAAGAAGGCATACAGAAAGCCTGAGGAGTGGCTCAAAGAGAGACAGTGACAAAGAAGATCACCTAACAATGCCTGGGGTCATTTAAAGAACAGAGTACCCCTGAGCACACTGAGGTCATCATGCCAGCTTGTCCAAAAACCTGCTCTCTTCTTTTTGCTGGCTCTCCAGCACAGATTCCGGTTGTAGTCATGCCCATTGCTTGCCAACCAAGTTGCTACATCCTGCATCTGTGCTCTTATTTATGCTTGGCTTCCTCTCCAACTTTTCTTCCATCCCTAATAATCTGTATCTTATAATTTTCAGATACCTGACCAAAACTCACGTGCTAGCTCCTAGAATGCGTGTTTTTTTTTGTTGTTTTTTTTTTGCACTCAGTAGACCTTTACACATTGAACCAGTACTATATTTTTTTGAAATTAAGTTCTTACTATTTAATTATTCACCAGGTCTTTCACACTTGCAATATTTTCTCACTAAACTGTTTGAGAATAGGGCCCGTGATTCCCATGTCTTTTCTGTTTGCCAATAAATTGCTTCTTGTGCAATGCATTGCCCCCAGTATATATTCCATTACTGTTGTAAAGTGTCCATAATCCCCCTGCCTTCAATGTGTCTGTGTTATTAAGATAGCTCTATGAAAGAGGTATAATTAGTTCTTGGTATTGTGAAAAGAAGTTGCAGAACCATCAGTATCGACTCTGCCAAAATCTACAGATAACAGCTGCTCAAATTCTAGAAACAGGTGGAAAGCTGCATGACCACAGTTAATGCATGGAAGGCCAGTTACCATGGTGGTTGTGAGCATGGTTCTGGGATCCCAACGCTACTTAATAGTTGGTTGAGCTAATTAACCTCTTTAACCTCAGCTTTCTCTTCTACAAAATGAAGATAATTATAGTATTCATTTCACAGTGTTTTTATAAAGAAGATAATACAAATAGGACAGCATGTGGGACAGAGAAAAAGCCCTCAATAAATACATGCTATTAATATCATGATTTAAATTAATTAAGAACTCGAATATGGTTTAAGATGCAATGGATTATGGGTAATAATACACAATGTATCCAGTTGTCAGGTTTAACTTCTACAAATAATATATTGTGTTTAAGTGATTTATAATTAACAGTCCTTAATCTGGAAAGCAGTGTGGCGTCCAGGTGTCACATGGCTTTATGGTCGTTCACACATGGGTTAGAATTCTAACTTCCCCACCTACTGCTTAAATGGCAGAGGGCAAACTGTCTGATTTCTTGAAACTTCAGTTTCCTCATCAGACACAAGGAAAAAAGGTAATTCCTACTTTACAAGGTGGTTATAATTGCATGTGAGTCCTTTAGCAGTCATGAGTGACAGCTATCATGATTTCTGAGCCCTCTATTTTGCTGACTATCCTAAAGGATAGCAGCTGTGCAATTTTAAGATAAATCTGTAGTAGAAAGCTACATGTTAGGACACTTCACAGAGCGTTGCCTCTTTATCTCCTTAGTGGCACTCTCTCAGAACTAAGAGGTATTTCTTTGGGAACACTCTTGGGAGAGCGTGGAGTAGGTACTCTGGGGGCTCATTTCTACAGTATTGGCAGAATGTGGGTTGTCATCAGAGGCTGGGTATTGTCCTGTTTCCTGTAATTTTACAGTTGCCACACTGTGGTACGGCATTATTTTTATCTCCATGATGGGCTGATTATAAGGTAAAGCTGTACTGCCTGACCAATGTGCCAGGTTCGGCTCTAATAACTCCAAGTGTTATTACCTTTTTAAAAAGACAGACAGAGATGTGAAGGGAAAACAATGGGCCACCAAGCAGCAAGCTCTTCAAGTCCCACCACAAGGAGACCAGATGTTGCAGGCTGTATTTTGTTTGGACAAGTTCTGCTTAATCTTCCCTGGAATCAAGTGAGGAATTCAACCAATGCTGGCCTGGGCAATAAAGTTGACAATTATTTAGCGACATCTGTAATTGGGGGTAGTTCCCCTTCCTTTTCTCCACTGAGAGATCAGTGAGAAGGTAAGAGGAGATATACAAAGAGCTATAAAAAGACCAAACTAAAATTCTAAGTTATTCAATTCATTTTTTTTCTACATAAAGTATAGAATCAGAGCCATTCATTCATTACTCCAACCTGCAGCAGAAACTGAAAAATTCAGGGGATATAATTATGAGTAGGACAAATATATAAATACAAGCATAGTCCTTGACCTCAAGAGATTTATATTCTAGAGATTTAACAAACAAACAAAAGCAAAAGAGGGAGCAAAGAACATAATTACAAATTGAAATAATAACTTTGAGTTTTAAAAAACAAAAAAGATGAGAGAATCACAAGGAAAGGATACTTATTGCTGGCACAGACACCTACAGGAGTTGTCATTAAGCTGAGATCTGAAGGACCAGAGGAATGAATGTTTCAGGCTGAGGAAATAGAATGTGCATAGACCTGATGGCCAGAGGGAACTGAGTGTGGCAAAGGGCCTGAGGGAAGAAATTACTAAAGATGAGTAGAACAATGGGGAGAGTAGCTAGGTGAAGGTGGAAAAATAGTCAGGGGTCAGCCCATGCAGGGCTTTTAAAGGTCATGACTCATAAGTGTTAATCGAATAGGAAATCATTTTAGAAAGAGAAAGACGTGACATGGTTTAGACAATCTAGCATAACAATTGGAGGACAGGCTCATGAGACAGGTCACTGAGGTTCAAACCTTGGCTCAGTCATGTGTTAGCCGGGTAGCTTTGTGCAAGTTACTTTGTTTCCTCATCAGCAAAGAGCAATAATAGGAGTATTTACTCTCATTGTTTTAAGGTTTAAGTGAATTATTTCATGGGAAACCTATAGAATAGAGGCTAAGACATAGTAAGTACTCAATAAAAGTTAGTTACAAACGTAACACTATTATACACACACACACACACACACACACACAATGGATTGAATGTTTGTGTCTGCCATAATTCATATGTAAAATCCTAATCCTCATTGTGGTGTTATTAAGTAGTAGGTCCCTCGAGAAGTAATCAGGTCATTATAGTGGAGGCCTCATGAAGGGAATTAGTGCCCTTATAAAAGGGACCCCATCGAGCTCTCTTCCCCTTTATACTGTGTGAGGATTTAAATGAGAAGATAACAGCCTGCAACCCAGAAGAGGTTCTCACCAGAACCCAATTTATTTTGTTTCTAAGCCATCCAGTCTGTGGCATATTATTATAGCAGCCCAAACTAAGATGATATGGAAAAAAAATTTCATTTTTGTTGCTCTTGCTGCGTGGACCAAGAATAGAGCACGAGAAAAAGCAGAAGCAGGAGGACACATTGGGAGAGTGTACTTAGTAATAGAGACTAGAAACACTGAAGGCCTGAAATAAGAGCGCAGAGGTGAAGATGGTGAGAAGGAGATGGGTCAAGATACAATCTGAGCATGAATAAACTGGATTTCCTGATGAAACGATATTAAAGTGGGGAGAAGGTAGATAAAAAATAGATCTTAGCCTGGCCAGTGTTGCTGAGTAGTTAAGCGTCGACCCAGGCACCAAGAGGTCACCAGTTAGATTCCTGGTCAGGGCCCATGCCCAGGTTGCTAGCTCAATCCGCAGCATGGGGCGTGCAAGAGGCAGCTGATCGATGTTGATGTTTCTCTCTCATCGATGATTTTATCTCTCTCTCCTTCTCCCTTCCTCTGTCTCTAAAAATCAATAGAAACATATTTTTAAAAAATAGATCTTAGACTAGACAAAATAGCCAAAAGGTGGCAACAAACCAAATGTCCATCAATAGATGAATGGACAAGCTGCGATGTATACATACAATGGAATATTATCTAGTCATATAAAATAGTGAAATATTGAAAGAAACATCCTACAACATAGATGAACCTGAAAATATTATGTTGAGTGAAAAAAGCCAAACACAAGAGACCACACACTGTATGATTCCATTTATATAAGTTATACAGACTAAGTAAATCCATGCAAACAGAAAACATAGTGATGGTTGTCAGGAGCTCAGAGGAGGTATCAAAACTCAATACATAAAATTTAAAACAGTGGAAATGCATGATATAACTAAGGAGAGGATTGAAATAAAAGTCAAACGAAAGATGTAGGGCAAGCTCTGAGAAATGCTCTAAGTACAGAGCCCAATTTTTTTTTTTAAATCATCCTGGAAGCCAAGAGGTAAGCATGGTTCAAACAGGTAGAGGGTCAACTTTGGCAACTATTACTGAGAAGCCAAATAAGAAAAGAAGGAAAGAAGCCCATTGGATTTGGCAACCTGAAGGTTGTTGCTGACCTTACCAGGTAGAAGAGGTAGAGAACCACATCGGACTGGGCCGAACAGTGGCATAGACACAAGGAGGTAGAGGTAGCTTGTGTGGGTACTCAGGAATTTGGTTATAAAGGAGAGTGGGAAGTGGAACAGTATACACGGCTCTATGAAAAAACAAGTAATAGAAGACAGGGAATACTAGCGCATGTTTGTAAGATGATGGGGATGATTCAATGAGCAATGAGACATTCCTGCTGAGGGAAAGAATGACTGACTCGAGGACAATAGCTGTGATAGCACAAGAGGTAATGGGATCCAGAGCAAGAGTGGAGGAACCTCCCTTGTTGGAGTAGGAGGAACAGTCCCTTCTTTGTGGAGGAAGGAGAATTTGGATGCAGATGCTCCAAGCTGGCAGGTTTTGTGGTGGGAAGTTGAGCGAGTTCATTGCCAATGACGTCTGTTTCCTGGGTGAAGGACAAGCCTGGGTCATCAGTAGGAGGAGGGCGTGTGGGAGGTTTGAGGGTAAAGGAGATGATACGGTGCAGTCATTGTGTAGAGATGAAGACCATTAGTGGGATTCCTGAACAGCCCCAAGTGCTCGCTTGAGGTTTCTGGATTCTGAATTAGTCAGCTTGGTTTTGTGATTGTCCCCAGCAAAGTTGCTTCTTGGGTCTGAGGAAGGGAAAAGCGGGGAAGAGTCCTGCAACCTTAGAATAGCCTTTATGATTCACCCTGGGCCTATCCCATTTCACTTCCTGCTCACTGGCTAGCAGGCACTGGAGGAAGCTCAGTAAGCCCATCTGTTAAATATAGAAGGGGAGAAACAGCAGCATCAAGATATTTTGTGCCTCCACAGCTGCCAGGGATAGTAGCAAGGTTATGTCCAAATCCTTGGCCCCAACTAGCCGATGAATCCAGAAGCAATCTTGTAGCCACACTTGCACTGCTGACTGGAAAGTGTTGCCATGGAAATCACCATATTAAAAAGGCCAAAGGTGTTTCAGGAGCTAGAGTGCAGCCTCCCAAACTCAGTGTGAGATATATTTGAATTAAAAGATAAATAATAGCCCTCACTGTGTGGTTCAGTTGGTTCAGCATCGTCCTGTTCACGGAAAGGTCACAGGTTCAATTCCCCGTCAGGCCATATGCCCAGGCTGCAGGTTCAATCCCTGGTCCGAGTGCATATGGGAGGCAACCAATCATTGTGTCTCACTCACATCGATGTTTCTCTTTCTCTCTTCCTCCCCCTTTCTCTCTCTCTAAAATCAATAATAACATATTTTTAAAAAGATAAATGATAGAATAAATGGAAAGAATTCCAATTGTTTCTTTCCAAGTATACTGCCATCTGAGTCTAAATTGTGTCAAAATAAGTTCCAAGTAAGTAGGGTACCAATTAATTACCGGATAAAGGAAAATTAGAAAAAAATAACCTATAGATCCTTCTAAAACCACTAAAGTAAAAAGTAGGATAAGAAAGAACTGTTTTTCATGATGTCGGAAAAAGCTTTCATATAGATTAATGAAGGAAAATTCCAGCAACTGTTGCTGCCATTATGGACCAGATGAATCCTCTGCGTGCTGTCCTGTGGGAGTTTTCCTGTCTTTGTCTTTCTTCGCGTCACTCAGTGAAGCTCACATGTCCTCCCCTGCTCCTTACCATCTGTTCACACCTACTCCTCCTTCAGGGATACACTGTCTTTTCCTCTTCATGCTTCAGGTGTCGGTTTAACAAACTCTGCAGGAAGATCTTCCTATGTGCCATTCAGCCTGTTAGTGCTCTGCCTTTTATGGAGTGTGCCTTCTTGAGAAAATCTATTACTGTGATAATTATGTTTGGGGACGTCATTGTTTAGTAGCTGTCTATTTCTGCTAACCACTATATTCCTGGGTCTTGGTATATATCCCAGTGCACAGAGGCCAGTACATAATTATGGAAGGAAAGAAAGAGAGAGAAGTAGGGAGAAGGAATTTAAAAAAGGGGGGGGGGGAGAACAACAAGAAGGAACGGACATATCTTAACCTTCAAAGATTTTCTCCTTCCTTTGAATTTGTAGGAAATTGTTTCTGTGCCCTGAATTTAATACTTAAGTGTATACTGCACTGATACTTCTCTTGTATTTTCCAACGTGCAAATATTGCACATATAGTAAATGTTTAAATGTACAAGACTCATGAAGGAAAATTCTAACAACTGATACTGTCATCATGGACCAAATGAATCCTCTGTTTGCTGTGTGCTTATTTATATCTAAGAAAATAAAAAAATACTATATGCTAAGAGTGGTGTCAAACATGCTGATAATTTATCATGATTCTTTAGGGTTTTATCTGAAATATTCTTGAGCATGTCTTCCCATGGAATAATGTAATTCTTAAATATCTTAATTGCCATGGAACAGTAGCAAGGGGTTCCTACTTACTTCTCTGTCCTCATTGTTCATCACTCTCTGTTTCACATTTTAAGCTCTAACAGTTCTGAACCCATAGTTCCTCAGAGGTGTGTCCTTTCCTCTGACTGCAGTCTTTCTTCCCAGGCCCGGGTTCTATTCACTCAAGACTCACTACATCTCTCCCATTTCTCAGGAAGCCCTCCAGCGTCCCCACCACCTCCTATGCTCTACCTGAATTACTGTTTGTGCCTCCAGTTCACCACAGGACTGTGTCCTGTCATCTTTGTATCTTGGGGCTTAGTGCGTGGGTTGAAATCCAGCAGGTGCTCAATGGACATCTGTGGAACCGAGCTATTGTCCATTGTGAAGCAACACCCCTCATCCCTTCATAATTTCATAGACTTCACTCCGCCTTTCTGAATATTCTTTCCAGGTCAATCATTGTAATTTATAAGATGACCACATTATGAGAGAAGCATAATACCTACCAGAAATAGCTTTTTCACACTAAATCATCCTTCAAAAAAACATTTACCTCAGTTATACAAACCTGTCTCAGATATTTTACAAAATTGTTTATTCCTGTAAAAATTGCATTCGAGAAGAGCATACCGATTTTATTTTATCCACAGATAGTGATATTAGCTTCTACCACATAATAAGAAAAAATGGTATTAAGGGGACAACTTTCAGATAAAAATGCATGATTTTAGTACAAGGTAAGGCCGAAATGTTTTCTTGCCACTTTTCTCTTTCCCCCTCTGCCTGTCTCCTTTGTCCCACCACTTTCCCTTCTGTTGTTCTTCTCCATTTCCCCAGCATTTTCCAATTGCCAGTGACACATGGGTAATGTGTGCCGACGCCTTTTCTGGCTTGAGGACTTAGGCAGCAGAGAGTATAGACTGGGGAGGTGGGTGTGTATTTTCAGGTGCTAAATGACACCAAATCAGTAAACAATTGCATCCAGATAAATGTCACACCCATCTGACACCATGTATAGTTATTAGAAAATTATTGATTATAATATTGGAATATTGCTTGACAGTAAAAAGGAATGGATTACTGATACATGCTACACTATAGATGAAACTTAAGTACACTATGCTAAGTGCAAGAAGTCAGTCACAAAAGACCACGTATTGTGTGATTCCATTTATATGAAATGTCCAGAATAGGCAAATCTACAGAGAATAGGTTAGTGGTTGTCTAGGGCTGAGGGAGGAGGGGTCATTATGGGGAGTGATTGCTAATAGGTATGAAGTTTCTTTTTGGGGTAATGCAAATGTTCTAAAATTGACTATGGTCATGGTTGCACAATTCTGTGAAGATACTAAAAACCATTGAATTGTATGCTTTAAGTGGGAAAATTGTAGCATATGTGAACTATGTGTCAATAAAGCTGTTAAAAATATTTTAAAAATGAAGAAAATAATTGCATTTGTAAAACTGAAGAGAGGTTTGCTTCACTTTTAATTTTTAATACCCGCCCCTCCCCCATGCCATCCTTGGTGCCAAATGCAAAAAAAAAAAAAAAAGATGAAGGAAAGGGCAGGGGGAAAATAATAGCAAGCAGACTTTCTGCTGGGACATTACAAGTACCATGAAGGAAGAGTGAATTAAATTTCAGTTGACAGTGCTGAACCCACAAAGGAAAGGATGGGAAAAGGCAATAAAGACCTTTGGCAATGCCAACTGAGGATCTGGACTGAGGGCAAGGCGCCCTCTCTCTGTTTGGATAGTGCGGGCGGAGCTGTTCCTGGGGTAGGGCACATCCTCAGGGAAGCTGTCTATGACTCGGTGACTCTGCCAGCAATGATGTGTGGGCAAAGCAAAGGACGTTTTTATAGAAAGACTACCCAGTAAAGAAAATGACTACCCGGAACGCGGTGATGACAGCAGCCCTTACCGGCACCTACTGTCAGAAAAATCCATTCACCTTTTCAAGTGTTATTTATGAGGCAGCGACTCTGCATAACTCATAGTCCTTAAATAAGCATCCTCTTTCAGAGTCTCATAACCTCATATTTAAAGTGTTCCTAAATGGTCTCCTTGTTTCTGTTCTCTCCGTGTTCCAGAAGAGACCACCAAAATACCCTGAGACCATCTATCCTACACATGAAGCCCAGGAAACGCTTTCCCCTACAGAAGAATGGTTTTAAGCCCAAATTTTAGAATTAGACTCCCTGGATTCAAATTCCATCTCCACCACTTATTAGCCTTGTGACCTTAGGCAAGTTAGCTAAACTCTCTGAACCCCTGTGTATCAGTCAGCTTGGGCTAAGTGGCAGAGACGAATGTCCCCCCAGTTTTCATAGTTTTAACAATAGCATTTCTTGCTCATCTTATGTCCATCATAGGTCCAAGACTATGCTCTGCAACCTCCTCATTCTGTGACCAAAGCTAAAGGTGCAGCCTCAGTTGGGTCCTGCCAGCCAGTGGCACAAGGAAACCATGCAATGCTATCAAAGTTTTTGCAGAGTCCTCATCTGCCAAATAACTTCCTCACACTTTCCTCCTTAATACCAAACTCACTTCCATCTCAAATTCAAATGTTCAGTCCAACAAAACCAAAATACCCTGTGCTATCTTCTGCCCAATAATTGTTTGATATTTCATATGCAGTTAGTTCAATTGATACAGAGTGATGAACCCAACCAGGGAAACAGGACTTTCCACATGAAAATCTTCTGCTTATAAAATGGAACTAAGACATCAAGCTCTCACTGTTACCTTAACACTGAACAAGTTATCTCCAACAAAGGAATATGGAGGAAAATGTGGAGGGAAAGCAACATAAGAGCCCTTGTATTCTCAATGAATATGCCCACACATCTTTACAAATTCTCACATTCCCAAACGTCTTTATAGCATATCATCAGTTCCATAAAATACAGCAAGCTATAACATCATGAAAGTTATGAATTCGTGAGGATGATGAATTGAAAAAATAGCAATGCTGCATAGAAGAACGACAGCTGATAAATTAGTCAGGCTAGACTAACTGTTACAAGCAACGCAAAACTCAGTGACTTAACACAATAAATGTCTATTGCTTGTTCTCATCACAGTCCAGTGGGTCTTGGTGGTGAGGGGTAGGACAGGAGTCATCACAGTTTAATACGGATCGGTGGTGACAAGGGGGTGGGGCTAGGAGCTTTCCACATATTCATTTAGGAAGCCAAGCTCCTCCATGTTTTCACTTCACCCCCCTGAACTTCCTTGAAGTTCTCTCCACACAACTGTGAGACAGGGAACGTTTAGAGGGTGCCATTAGAGGGTTTTATGGCATAAGCCTAGAGGAGGTGTATATCACTTCCACCACTTTCATTGACCACAGCTCAGACCCAAGGCTGTGTAGAACTGCAAAGGATTCTAGGAAATATAATCTAGCAGTGTACCAAAAGGAAGGCAGTTTGGGAAAAAACTAACCAATCTGTACCACAGTGACCCAGGCTCACTTTCCAGCTAGGTGACTTGATCCAGTAAGTCAGCCTTAAAGCCAGTGATTCAAATACATGAATCTGCAAAATCACAAGTTACATGTTCTGTACATTTGGCCTCATGTGCAATATATCTTTGAAAATGATCATCTGTTTTGCTATGATATAGCACTGTTCTGACAAAAATTGCTGAATCATTGCGTGAAACTAAGGAATCCAATTGCTGCATTAGATGGCTTAGAAGCCAACAGGTAGAAGCGAAGAGTCATCCAAGAAATAAACACACAGCCACGGAATGCCATCATGTTATGCTTTGCACAGACACACAGACTCCTTCCACAGAGGTGGACATAAGGGGGAAAAAAGAAGAGAAAGGATATGTACACAAGGACTTGAACCAAATCAAATGTTTTCAGATACACTTGACTACCTACCCTGAGAAGATGAATTCATAAGAGCTGCCTGCCCTCACAGTCAATAATTGTTAAAAAATTGTCAGGCCCAAGGTGGATGACATCATGCAGGGCAAATGAAGATCATTTCCCTCTACACTGATTGGTGCTTTGCTTTTGTTTATACCCTTAGCTGCCTGGGCCTTGTACGTAACCAGATATCACAGGTTTGAAAAAGACTTTCCATTTGCATCACTGGGCAATGAGTGCAGCCAACAGGAAGCTCAGTGATACAGATAACGTGTTTCCATTGAAATCAATACCAACACAAGGAAAGCTGCCTGGAATGGCCATGCTATGCTCTGATGGACTATTTTCATGGTCCCTGCCAATGACAATTATTATCAAAAAAGGGAAGGGCATCTATAATACTTTCAACCAATAAAAATTAATTTTTAAAAAATAATTCACTATTAACTTCAAAGGTGACTCATATAATGCTTTCCAGGAGAAAAATAAATGTTTTGGACCAATGACAGTTTTTAATTAGAAAAATCAAATGAAATTTTATTTCTTTGGGTCTCTGTTAATTTTCAGTCTTGGACTCAAGTTCAATTCCAGTTTGAGCTTCCATTAAATGGAAAGAGACAATTAGCCACCCGAGTCCCTGTCCTGACCATCCTTCTCCAGCTCATCTATTCCACTCTCACCCCAGATTAAGTGTACTAAAAAAGAGAATATAAAATTAATATTTATTGAGTATCTTCCAGGTTGAGTGCCATTTTAGTCCAGGGGTCAGCAAACTTGATCTATTAAGGTCCAGATAGTAAATATTTTGGGCTTTGTGAGCCAGACCGTCTTGATTGTGACTACTCAATTCTGCTGATGTAATGCAGACAAGTGGGCAATACAGAATGAATGAGTGTCCTGTGTCCCAGTAAAAGTTCATTTAGAAAACAAGCAGCAGGCCAAATTTGGCCTACAGGTCATAGTTTATGGGCTTGGTTCTAGACTTTATATGTGTCATTTCTCTTCACTGAGGAGGGGGTTACTATTCTTATTTTATAGGTGAGGCTGACACCCCCAAAGTCCCTTCCAGTAATCAGTGAAGCTATGTCTAATGCCAAAGGCAGGTCTAACACCAAAGCAACCTAAACTTTTCCAAATTTGCCACTCTACGGTCTGACTAAAGAAAGCAGCCAGGCAGCCTAGGAACTAGCAGTAGCTACACTTCTGGGTCCAATTATTTACAAACGAAGCTGCTGGTCTGAAGAGTTGTTTAACTCCTCTCTTGGTGATCCTGACCAAATTTTTTATGTTGCAAGAAATATAAGGAGACAGATGCCATCTAAAATAAGAACTGTCAGATCACATAAACTCCTAAAATAAGTTTGCTTCCCATGGCCCTGGAGCCTCCAATCCAACATAACAGGTCAAGAATTGGGCAAATTTGCAGAGTACTTGAAAATTATTTGTTATCTCATAAATATCATATTTATAACATCCATGTGTTTAAAACCCCCATAAGAATAGGAAGTGAGAATGTCTATATCCCCAGGGCTTTGCACGGCACCAGACATATAGGAAGTCTTCGAGAAATATTTATGCCATGTCTTCATGGATTACTAATATAATAAAATTATCTATTATAAACAAATATGTAATATATTGTTATAATTATATAAATTATTATATTACATATTAGAATAATTACTATAATTTTATATTATACAGTGGTATAGTTATTTACATATAATTATAATATATAAATAAATTAAAATTAATAAAATATAAATATATATTTATAAATATAATAGACATTTAAACTATACTATAAATATAATAAAATATTGTAATATATAAATTAAAATTTATTATTAATGTAATAAAAGATATTCCTTCTCTCTGTAAGCTGACATTTTAACAGAAAAGAAAAGAAATATACACAAATGCTATAGTCTGCCCTGCATTATTGCCTAGAATTAAAAGAGAATTAAAAAGTGCTGTAGTTATTCAGAAGAGAACAGAGAGCTTAACTCTCTATTCTGCAGGCACATCTTCCTAGAAGAGATTGCACCGAAGCTGGCTCTTGCAACATGAGCAGGATTAAGAAGGTGGAGGTATTGGAAGAATGGCATCTTGGGCAAAAGGGACATGGTGAGCAAAGACAGGAATATGGAAAAAAGTAAGGCATCTTAGTGGAAGCTGCTTGGTTGGGTTAGAGAGGGCATTAAGCAAGAGGGGGAAATAATAAACGATAAGGCTAGAAAAGTAGGTTGGGAGAAAGTATGAATTGAATGATAATATAAAAGTTTTGAAATAAAAACTAATGATGGGAAATGTATTTCCAAAGAGAAAATATATCAAAGTTTTCCATTTTCTCCACAAAGTGGAGATGTTTTCCTAATTCAAAGGGAAATTGACAGAAAAAATGATGCTGAATTGTAACAAAGTAGAAAAGTTGTAGTCTTAAGGTAGAGTAAATAATGTCACTAAACAATCGTCTGTAAAGTTATTTGCTAGATGTGGGAATTTGCATCTATTCTAATTTAACTTACATTCCAGGAGGTACTATAACTTCATGAAGTAGGAACTGAATCTGTCTTTTCCCACTGTTGTATTCCTAGTCCCCAGAATGATATCTGGTATGTGGCAGATGCCCAATAAATATGTAAAAAACAAATTAATAAAGTAAAACTGTTCTTCATATTCATAAAAAATAAGCGTCTTTTTTTCTCATATGTTAGCTATGTAAAAGGCAACTAGGAAAATAATAAATAAAAGTTCTATTTAAATACACAAGAGCAATTATTACTCAAGTAAATAAAGACCCTTGCCTTGATTTTAGTGTAGATTGATAAAAGAATCAATTAAACCTGCATTCTTATAGTAAAATCAAAACCTTTTGAAATAAGCCATATGTGAGAGATCCATAAAGTTCATTATTTTCTGATGACTACAAATGATTTTAACAGAAAGAATCCTGTGTTTATGTCAAACAAATGATCACTGGCCTCCTAATTGTTCTGCACCCCACCAACATTGCCTACTCCTGTTGGACCTACTGTGCTCCAGAGTTACCTTCTTCAAGTATGACTGTGTGTTTGGCACTTGTAATCCCAGGTTAATGGGTCATTTTAAATTAAGCTATTTGCAAAATCTTACTAACAATATCCTAGCAAAAGTATTATGAAAACATAAGGTAAACTAAGGTTTGCAATCTAGAGGATTTTGATGGGAATTCCTATGTCTGTCTAGACTAGTCTTTGGGGTCTAGACGGAGGGAAATAACTCCCAACATTTCCAATTCACTGAAGCTAAAGCAGGATTTCCGTGCCAAGTAGGCAAAGCATCATCCTTAGAGACACTCCTGCCTTGGAGTAAAATGATGAAACCCCCAGATGGCTGCTTGTTATTTCCATATGGCACAGGCAAGTGTCCAATGTCGACCAGGAATGAAACCGAAGCCTGAGAAGGGTTGAGAGCAGTGCAACTTTCACAATAAATGAATAAATGTTGGGGGGAGGACAGAAAGGGGGTGTTTCTTTCTCTCCTTTTTTTTTGGCATTTACTATAGTTGTGTACTTAACAAAACATTTCTGGGTGGTAGTGGTTACGTTGGTGGTGGATGTCATCCCGCTGCAACAGCTACCTCGTGAGGTTATTACAGTGGCTCTGTCTGAGCAGACTGGCTTCCAAAAGTGGAGGTGGAAATTACATGGCATTTACGTAGCAAAGCTGTAGGGATAATTAGTAATTCGACACACAGCCGTTCAGGGCAAGGTCAACAGGAGGAGTAACATAGCATCATATGATAACCATTTAATGGGCTGTATGAAATAAGTGGGTGGTCAAGTCTCAGCCGTGGCCAGGTACTGGTTCCCACACTCCCAGGCTCAGGATCGGGTCTGGTTCAGCTGTACACAAAGAGTCACACATACAGCTCTGGCTCCATTAGACCAGGGGCTGGAACACCTTCTGGACAAATACCGTCATTCAACGAAACTACGAATGTTATGAACTTTTAAGTGCACTGACCTAACTAAATTATACCAGTTGGGATAATTTTTCAACTTGAATACTTATTCCATTTCTTTGCCACAACATTGTGGCAGAGGGACTAAGCAGAATCATGCTAGCCCTGGGGAAAATGAGATGTTTGGCTAGAGGAACGGCAGGAAAGCTTCATGTTGAAGCTTAACTAGCCGGGGAAATTAAAAATGGCCTTCCATTCATGAAAAAATGCTTCAGAATGGCCTGATACTATGGGAGTTCACAAGACTGTTGGGTGGAGCTCAGTCATCTCTAGTTATGAAGTTTTCATCCCTCCTTTCCCCCAACTGGATTCATGAAGGTGAAACCAAACCTTTCTTAAGCAAGTTAGACCACTCTTCTGTGACCAGTGCAAATAAATTAAACAAGCAGAAAAATGCAAAAAATTATGTTATGTTATGCTGGGAATTGCTAATAACTTTTTTCCAACACTAATACTTTGTCACAGGCCTAATGTGTGCTATTTTAGGAACCACTCGCCCTATGCCCAGGCTCCACCTAAAGAGAGCCCAAGCATAAGTCAATACATAGATATTTTTCAAATTCTTTACAACAACGATCAGAATACTTTTCTTGTAAAAAGCCAGATAGTAAATACTTTTGGTTTCATGGGCCATACGTTAGTCTTTATCACAGCTACTCAGTTCTGTCATTCTAGCCTAAAGCAGCCATGGACAGCATAGCAATGAAAGGGTGTGGTGGTGTGTCACAAAAAAAATTACTTTAAAAACAGGCAGCAGGCCTGTGGACTGTAACTTGCCTACCCCTGCTCTCCAACATATAAAGTCACCTGAATATCAGACTGGGAGAGAAAAGGAAAACACAATCGAAGTTCACGATTTTTTTTGAAACTACTACCTAACTTCTTCAGTCATGGCTGTGAAGGCATGAATTAATCCCCTCAACCAGATGCAAAAGCAGCTTCACTGGTGGGGTATTTCATTAATTCATGATTTATGCTTCATCTACTTTCGAAAAGAATCCAAGGTGGCTGTCACTGAGAATATATCCATACAGGCCCACCTACATGGTGTGACTGAAAAGACTTCAACTAACGAAGTTCTAGGTAGAATTATGCCAGCAATGTGAAATTCATTGGAGACAACAACATGCCTTCCTCTCACACTCAGCTAAGATGGGCTGTGCCACGCTTGGGAGACAACGCCGACGAGAAGAGAGGGCTCCCCAGGAAATGAGCAAAGCATATCACTATGCAGCAGAGAAGACACTCTTTAGAATAGGATATGAGCTAAATTTAGAGTTAGTATCAAATTGTAGCATTATCCATCATTAAAGGGGAGAGAACAGGAAAGAATAAGAACATTAACCCTTTTTGAGAAATCACTATATGCCAAGCATGGTATTAAGTACTTAAAATGGGATGTCCATTCAATCTTTTCAATGTTCCAAAGCAAGTGTGTTTACTCACTTATTACAGAAAATAAAAATTTTTAAAAAGGAAACATTTCCCCAAATTTACATAACTAGTAGCTTTTGGAGTTGAAATTTGAACCCAGCTCTCTCGGTCCAAAGTGTATGGCTTTCTTTTCCACAATATTGCCTCTTGAACACAATAGATCAACATTTTGCCCACCTCAAGTCAAAAATCCTCTTACTTCCTCCTAACTCCCTTTATCTATAATATGCTTTTATTCTCTACTCATTGTTAAACCAAATCATAATCAATATGACTTTAAACAAAACCCAGACTTACGATTGGTATATAGTTTCTCAGCTTTGGAGTCACTGGGCCACCAGTAATCTAAGAATAGGCCATATGTCAAAAACTATATCCCCCCTCCTTTCTCACTCAGTTAACGGGGGCTGGCTTCCAAATAGTCCATAACTCTCATGCATTTTGTTACAAATCAGCCTTGATAGTATAATAATAACAGAAAGAAGAACAGGTAACTAAGTATGTGCCAGTTAATGACATCGTTCAGAATCCTTGGATAATCCTATGAGGTGGATACGATTATATCTCCATTCTGTGAAAACTCTTTCTCACTGAGAGTTAGGATAATTGCTCAGAATCACTCAACTAAGAAGTAGCTGAGCTGGAATTCAAATCCACCACTTCTTAAATTATTTTCAGTTCAGGCCTTAGAGATAAGTGGCAAGAATATCCTTCCTGCATGTCAGTGACAAGACCCCCAAGGAGGGGGCTGCCTTCTTTTCTATCACTACCTGGGCACATGTGTGAGGCCCAGGAAAGGAGCTTGAGGAAGAGTGAACAGTTCTCTCATCCCAGTGTCCTCACTCTTCCTGCTCTCTCAGTAACCCCTACAGAAATTGGGGGCTGAGAGTAGTAAAAATAAATAAATAAATAAATAAATAAATAAATAAATAAATAAATAAATAAATAAATAAAATAATAAGAAGAGGACAGATACTTAGTTTTTTTAATGAGAAATAGGGATAGCTTAGTAGTAAAATCCATTTGAAATTTTTCTTTGGAGAATTTAAATTTATATACACCTTGGTCCAAAAGCAATCACAAGTGAAATTAAGATACTGTACCTGCCAGAATGTTTTATGCATAGAGATAGAATTTGTACACAACATAAAGGAAAGTAAATAAAATTTTTCTTTTGCTCTTTTTTGTTTCTCAACAGCCAGCTACCCAGAGTACCCCATGATGATTTTCCAATGTTACAAACCTAGGAATCCACAACTTTTTGTTAAATATTAGAAATCCCACATTCTATGTGCACTCACCTAAACTATGAGTCAAATGACCAACTGTGCATTTTATTACCAAGTAGAAACATTCCAGTTTCTCTGACATTGTTACACACAGATTGTCTTTTTAGTCTTTCCTTACAACAGACTATAATAATGAATCTCTTTGCCTATATGGAATCAAGATACGATTCTTAAACAACAAAGACTGTAATTGTATTAGCAGCACAATGAGTCACCCTATCACTTATATCCTGAATAAATGTGAGATGCATCTGTTGAAATAGAATCCGTGGGCTCCCTTTAATGGGCCAAATGTCTCCAAGGACAGAATAGTGGGAGGAAGTGATCCAGCTGCTCAGACTACAAATCTTTTGTCCTTGAAAGAAAAATCAGGAAAGCATCATGTAAAAAATAAATGTACGAACTTTACCTTGGGAAAAGATTAACAAAGCTTAGTTAGAACACTGATCATCTGACTGCTTACATTTCTATTTATTCCTGGCAGGAAGTCTGGCAAGGATAAATTTTCCTCCCTGGTGTGTTTCTCAAACTATAATTTTCAAACTTTTCCAAGGCCTCTTCAGGGAGGCAAAAGATCATATATTCTACCTGTTCTACCCACTTCCATTGCGACAGCAAAAGAGACCTCACCGAATGAATGGAAAGAAGAGTGTTGTTGCTGATAAAGGGAAGAGATGTACAAATTGCTCCTTGGTGGGAAAAACAAAAATATAGCATAAAATATTATATAAAGTGGAGGCATCTCAGCAACTTGAATCTGCTCAGGGCATTTCTCCATGACCTTGGGTGATCTGCAAATGCTGTTGAACCAGGGCAAGTCTATTTCATAAGAAAAAAGGATTTTCCTCATGGATGAATGTTGGCCTAGGAATTGGGGGAGAGAAAAATGGTTCATGTCCTAAAGTTAAAAGGGAGCTTGCACAGTAGTTGCTCCAAGTCTTCTGGGATTGATCACTCCTTCCTGTCCCTCTCACTGTCCCCAGTCTCACTGATGTAGGGTGACAGGGCCACCCTCTAGAATCTTGGAGAAGACCATGACATTGCTAGCCTCAGCCCTCCCATGTGTGCCCTGGAAAGGGAACTGAGAAGCTCAAACTGCTCATTAGAAAAGTTGTACCTCACAGATCATTCATCTTCTCACTCTGAGGGGGTCAGGCTCTAATTCTTTTTCCATTCTGCCAAAAGCTGTAAAGAAAAGAGAACTCCCACCTCTGTTGGGGAAAGGAAGTGGTAGGGTACCTCTGAAGATGACAGAGTAGCTCTGGTAAAGTCTGATGAATGTGCACTGAGGTGTCTACTTTGGTGTGTTAGCAACAGAACAAACACGAGGCAGGCTAAGCAGCTTGGAGCAGTAGCAGACAGCAAGAGTGGGCAGAGGGGCGAAGCCAACTTCCAATCAGCACGTGCAGGAGACATGAGCATAGATGGGGTAGGAAATGAGTAATGGATCACTTAGGGATTGTGTTGTTGAAATTTATTGGGGACATGTAGGGAGTTTTGGTTACAGGAGGAAGGTCATTATTATCAGCATCATAATGAATATTTATTGGGCATTTGCTTTGGCCCAGGCACTGTGCTAAGCCCTTTGCATGCATTATCTCTTCAATCCCCATAACAACTCTACATGGTAGATACTGCACTTCCCTAGAGAAGTACGGCTATATTAAAAATGAGGAAAGGGAGCTCCTTGGGAAGTTAAGAACCTTGTCCAAGATTACACAGCTGGCACATACAGAGTGAAGACTGGTCCTCGGTTCTATTTTACCTCAATGTTGGACTCTTTAAACAATGCTGCAGTTCCCCAGCAGCCCTGCCTTGGATCTCTATGGAGGATTTTCACGTATATTCATATTTGTACATCACCTATGCAACAAAAATTTACGAGAACCTGCTATGTACCAGGCCCAGTGCTCAGTGTGGGGAAACATTTTTTGGACAGAAATCAGCAGAGTCCCAGACCTTTTGGAGCTTTCAGTCTAGTGGAGGAGATAAGCATTCATCAAAGAGTTGTACAGGTAAATGCAAAATTACAACTGTGATAAAATTTATATAGGATTTTAAAGAAGACAACAGGGGCATTTGCTTAGTCTAAGGGTTTCCTACAAAAGGGACCAGTGAGTTGACTATGAAAGAATCAGTAGAAGATAACTAGGTGGAAGGTGGTGTTGAGAAAAGCTTTGCCTCTTGCACTAAAGCCCTGTGGGGAAAAGAACAGGACCCACTGGAGGGAATGAGAAGGGAAGAGGGTAGTGTCGTGACTACAGAAAGAAAGAGGTACAGGGTCTATGAAAGATTTTTAAAAAGGAGAATCTTGCATGTGTTTTGATGCTGATAGGAAGAATCCAGTAATAATAGTAATGGCCGACATATATCATTTTGGTCATATGCGAGACAGTATTCTAAATGCTTTACATATATTTACTCATTCAATCTTTCTTACAAGCCTCTGGGGACACAGCACTCTTATTATTCTCATTTTAAAGATAAGGAAATGGAAGCACATAGTTTAAATAACCACCCAGATAGTAAATGTCAGAGCTCCAGGGTCATTGATCTTAACCAATATGGAATCCTACCTCTATATCTTATAAAGAAAGAGATGAATATATTAGAGAAAGTTTAATATGTTAAGATGATAGTACTTAAATACCAGTGCACGTGAGAATCAATGTGTGCTCATTAAAATTCAGGTGTCAGTGCCCTATCTACCCCCTAGTTTCTGAATCAATAGGTCTGGCCTTTTTCATGCTCAGTGTCTATGATTTTGATGCAAGTGTTCCAGGGACAAAGCTTGAAGAAATACTGCTTTGCTTTAACAACTGGGAAGGATGGGTACAGATGTAGTGGGTTAGTGTGTTTCGTAGAGGAGCTTGGAGCAGTTTCCCTCCAACAGCTTCTGTTTATTCTGTGAGGGATGACATAGCATACACAAACAGTACAAGACAAACCTGGGTGTCATCTGAAAGACTCATCAACTAGGAAAGGACTGAGAATAACCCACCCCTGGCTTTGAGAACCACCATCCCAGAGGATTGCTCCATCAGTTGTCCACTCTTGTCCCAAGAGTGGCTTTAAAAGGCTTTATGTCTATTCTTCAATCAATTGCAAGAAAGAGTGTCTATCCTAAAAGAGCAATAGGAAGGCCAGGCGATGGAGGAAAGATGAGATGAAGAATGGAGATAAACTGAGTCCGCTGAGGATGCTGCAGGCCGGACGACCTAAAAGAGGGGACCAATATGATACAAAAGAAGAAAAGGTGTTTTCATGTCTTAAAGATGGTGAACAGGAGACTCGGTTTATTTGCAGTGTCCTTGTTTAAAACTTCATTTACCCCAGAATTTCCTACTGGGCTCCCAGAACATGGGGATTCACATCTGAAAAATCAACAAGGACAACCGTGCACATCTGTGGTCTTCAACTTACACAGCTAATGGCCTTTCCCCAGCTCTTACATCACCAGAGAGCACCAGCCAGCACATGCTGTAAGGATGAAACCGACTGTAGGGAAAACGTTCATTATCAGGGAGAACTACCCAACTTCTAAGCATTCAGCTATGGAGGAAAGAAAATTCTACTTAATGGAAATATCAAAAGTTGATTGTCTTAGTTCTTTCCTGGGCCCTTCTCATGGTCTATCAGTCACTCCCGAGTAACAAATTTACAACTGGAGTCCGAGATGAAGTTCTGAGAACTCTCAGCTACCTATTTGGCAATTTGTAATCCACATTTAACTCAAATGCTTCATTGAGCTCACAGTTTCCACTGCCTCCTCCTCTTCCTCCACAAATAACTTCCTCGGTGCCTTTAACTGAGGGAGAATGCCTTCCTTGAGTTTGACTTTGTCTCCCTTCAACCTGGTACGTTGAACTGAAATAGTCATTCTGTTTAGAAGTGAAGTAAGGTTTCCAGTCTCAAATGTAAGGAACTTGGAAGTCACCATTCAATCCTAAGAACAAATAAAATGCTCATCAGGTTTAAAAAAAACAATAATTCTTCTTGGAACCATAAGAAAAGGGATGACACAGGGTAAGCTGCTGCCCTAGTGGGAGAGCAGACAGGGGGATACAGGGAGTCGCCGCCTGCAGGAGCAGGCTCTGGAGCAGAAAGCATCACAGGAAGCAGTGCCAGGGCAGGAAAACCTGACCTGCAGTTGACAGACTGCTGGAGGTTCAGAATGGACAACTCTGAGAGTTAAAAACTCCAGAGGCACCCAGTCATAGGGGCTCTCCACGCTATTGTGAGAAGTGAAAGAGGCACTTCTTACCCCAGGAACATGTACTGGGTGCAAAATGTAGCATCCCCGTCTCCAACGCCTCCTGATTTCAGGGAGAGTGGGTATAATTCACTGATTAAACTGAAATGGAAACAGAACTTCCCTAGGTAATGAGGGAAAAATGTCCATGAACTCGGGCCAAGCCAAAGCTGCCATTCCTGGCCTCGTGGGCAGCCAGCCCACCCGTAGGGAAGTGCCTCAGACAGGGCTCTGTTGTGTTTCTCCAGCGAAGAAGCTCCTGTAGGTCTCAGCGACTCCTGCCCTGCCCCCACAAGAACAGCCAGAGCTCAGCCATCGGTGCCCACGTCCCGTGGAGGGAAATAGTTAGAGAATCCCTATTTAAACAACCAGTGCTGGTGGAAAAACAGGAGAAAGAGTAAAATTACAGGACAGTCCAAAGGGTTATGGAAAATCATTTAAAAAATACACA
Source organism: Miniopterus schreibersii (assembly GCF_964146895.1). Classification (NCBI taxonomy): domain Eukaryota; kingdom Metazoa; phylum Chordata; class Mammalia; order Chiroptera; family Miniopteridae; genus Miniopterus; species Miniopterus schreibersii. The sequence goes on along the minus strand of NC_138102.1, from coordinate 113,495,270 downwards.
TATATAACGTGCATACGCATGTAATACAAATATATACCTACGACATAATACACACAATGTATTATAAATATATATGCACATGTGTATTTATGTGTGCAGATATGTGTATGTGAATATTTATATATGATATGTACGTTTATATATAGACATACATATATATACATATATATGTATATGTATGTAAAATATCGCCCTCCCTTCCACCTAACCCATACTGCTTTTGATTTCACAGTGCTTCAGAGCATAACCAAAAGACTTAAGAGAATTAAAATTAAAAACACAGAGCAGGGTTTTTAGTAGGATGGATGGTTGTTGTCGAAACTTGATTTGCAAGGCCAGGCTTAGAAGCTGATCCAGCCCACGGTAGATGGTGCCTGAGGAAAGAAATGACTTGGCAATAGCTTCTAACATCCTTCCATCACCAAACACACAAGTCCAACAGCCCACGCTGTTCCCTTATTCTTCCTCCAAATAGGAAGAAACACTTCTGGTAAGACATCTGTTTTTAGCTCCCAACTGCCCTCAGAACTCACTGAAGAGCCTAGGACCTGCCTGCTGGAAGACCAGGCTGGGGAGGGACATGCTTGGGACCACTTGGGTGGCAGGCAGTTCCTTCAGTGCCCATGGGCACATCATGGCTTTTGAAGTTCAGGAAACATCATCCATGGCACAATGATTTTTCACATACTTTGATTCTCCAAGACGCTAAAAGATATGCAAAGGATACATATCCCTCCTGAAGAGAAAAGGGGGAGTCTAGGAAAGAGATACAGATGGATGTGTGCATTTTCCTGTCACCACAAGCACTCCCCTAACGATCAGACCAGTCTGGAGCAAACTACTGCCGGCCTACAGCTGGAAAGAGAAAGCTCTGCCTCCTTTATGATGATAACCTTACTAACAGAAGTGTGTTTGAGAGGTGTCAGTTTCCTTAGATGATTGAAAAGATCCTCTTTTAAACTAGAGAATGACATTGCCTGTGCCCAGAGCAAACATGACAATTGGTTGTATAACTAGGGAACAGAATTGTTTGAAAGGTCAATTAACTGTATGCAGGAGAGAGCACAATGGAAGTCAGCTGAGGGAAAATCCAGGGGTCTATAGTCTCAGGTTTGCAAGGAGCCAGGCTCTTCACACTCGTTAGAATCTCAGTGGAGAGGGTGGAGAGACGAGTCACAAAGAACCAGCGAGGCAATAAATTCATGGTGCACAGAAGCCAAGAAGCTTGATGTGACTGGAGACGAGCACCTGATGTGAAGAGATGAGTGTGGTGCCTGGAAAGGGAGATGCAGACAGGCTGCTGAGAGTGTCACATGCCCAACAGAGGCGTCTATGAACATTCCAGTAGCAAAGGTTTTTCTTCCAGCTGTTTTTGTCATTTTCTATCTCAGAGAAGCCAGACCTGACTTGTCTTTACTGGCTGGACTGTTGTCATTAAGGTTAGAACTCACTTTTTTTTTTTTTTTTTAATATATCTTTATTGATTTCAGAGAGAGGAAGGGAGAGAGAGAGAAAGACCGAAACATCAATGGTGAGAGAGTCATTGATCGCCTGCCTCCTGCACACCCCCGACTGGGGATCGAGCCCGCAACCCGGGCATGTGCACTGACCGGGAATCGAACCCCGATCGCCTGGATCCTAGGTCGATGCTCAACCGCTGAGCCACGCCCAGCCAGGCAGAACTCACATTTAACTAAGGGTAAAAATCACCACTGCAAATCGCTGGTATTTAAGCAATTCTAAATACAGGGCTTCTCCTATGGGACTGCAGGTTGGAAGCTCAGTATGACATAACTGAAGCCAGCTGAACACAGCGAACATAAAGGCCCTTTGCTACTGGAATGTTCACAGACACCTCTGTCGGGCGTGTGACACTCTCAGCAGCCTGTCTGCATCTCCCTTTCCAGGCACCACACTCATCTCTTCACATCAGGTGCTCGTCTCCAGTCACATCAAGCTTCTTGCCTTCTGTGCACCATGAATTTATTGCCTCACTGGTTCTTTGTGACCCGTCTCTCCACCCTCTCCACTGAGATTCTAACGAGTGTGAAGAGCCTGGCTCCTTGCAAACCTGAGACTAGACCACTGGATTTTCGCTCAGCTGACTTCCATTGTGCTCTCTCTTGCATACAATTAATTGACCCTTCAAACAATTCTGTTCCCTAATTATCAGTACTATACAACCAGTTGTTTCCCTAAAATACAGTATACCATACTATACAAGCAATTGCTTTCTCAAATATATGTAAACAAATATGTCAACATACAAAAAATATTATATATGATATTTTATAAAAACACGTTAATGAGTAAAGGGAAACCAGGGTGGGAGTGAAATTTTTAGATGGGTGATCAGGGAAGACATCCTCAAGCAGGATACATTTGCAATGAACAAAGGAAGCCAGCCGTACAAAGGGCTGGGGGGAGGAATGTGGAAAATTCAGATACCAAATCAAAAGGGCCCGGGAAGAAACTAGCTGGTGCTCCTGAGAGGAACAAAAAGAAAGCCAGTGCTTGATGGAGAAAGTGATGGTGATAACTTCAGAAAAGGAGGCAGTGGGAGACTTTGTGGGTCCATGTTAGTCGGATAAGGAGTTTGGGTGTCATTCTAAAAACAATGGGAAACCTCTGGAGGACTTCAATTCCAAGGAAGGGATTATAGCTGGTTTATGTTTTTAGCAGATCTCTCTGTGGTGTGGAGAATATACCGTAGGAAAGTAAGACCAGAGCCTAAAAACTGGACCGATTGAGATTCCAGGTGAATGCCCCAGGATGGTAGCCTTGAAGATGAGAAGTGGTCCCATCGGGAACATCTTCTGAAGATAAAGTTGGTAAGATTTGGTATTGGATTGAATACAGGCTATGAGGGAAATAGATCAATCAAGAATAATAATAAAAATAGTATAACAAAAAAGAATAATTGCTAGATTTGGAGCCTAAGCAACAGGACGTCATGTGGCCCTAATGGGCCAATATTTCTATTACATTTCAGTCAGGAAACATTATTATTATCTGTCAATTATTCAATACCTATTATGTGTTGTGTATGTTTTAGCCACTTTTTATAATTGCTACATAAGCTTGGAAGGTAGGTAATGTGACCAGCGTTTAACAGATAAGGAAAATTAGCCTCAAGAGGTTAACTAACTTGCCTGAAATTACACAGCTAAGGTAGGCTGCAAACAACACCTAGTGTGACTCCAAACGCTATATCCAGTTACAACTCCCTTTCCCGTCCATTGACAGCTAGATGTGCATTAGCACCGAAGTCCCTCCTTCCACTCTGTAGGCATAGAAAAGAGACTGACAGAAAGACACAGAAACAAACTTGCTTCTGTCAGATGGTGGGATTACATAAGGTTTTTTTAATTTATTTATATATTTCTGTCAAGTATTTTTGTTTTTATTGCTTGTTTTTTGTTATATTTTCTATAAGGAAAATTGAGGAATCTAAAGCCAGGTCTGGAGGCAAATTCAAATTCCAGCTCCACACCTTAATAGTCATATATCCTTCAGCAAGTTTCTTAGCTGCTAAGTGTTAATTTCCTTGTCTATAAAGTGGGTGTGATAATATTTACCCTGGAGTTGTGAAAGGATTAAGTGAGAAATGTAGGAAGCATTTAACACAATATCACGAAAACAGCAAACCCTCAATAAATAAATGGTATCTGTTTCAGTGGTCTTTTTCAAAAGTGGGCACCAGGACACAAACAAACAATTACCCAAGTCAGTATTTTATTCTCGATAATTTATTTCTACCTCAGTAGGTGAGGCAACTCTGACAAAAGAGAAAGTGACTTGCCTAATAGCCACAGGAAATTAGAGCCAGGACAAGAATTCTCACTTCCAGTTCCCTGAACACATCCACTAAATCATCAGGTGTCTTGGAAAGCATGTATGTTTTAAACTGCTACCCAGTTCATTGCTTCTGGATTCTGTAGGCATCCAAGCCATAGCTACCACAGGCTGGCCATTTAAATGCCTAGGCTACCAAGTCATGTCATCATGCTCAGGGAAGATTTCCACACCAAATTTCTACCAAGAACACATAGTGCTGAAAAATGGTCAATGTGAGCTTGAGATATTTTCATGTGGGAGATCTACAAACTAATCATTTGTGTGCCTTAAAAGAAATACATTTTCTAATTTACTTTATCAAGTCACAAGACATAAAAAAGTCTGAAATCTGCAACATAGAGATCACTTCTCCTTAAAGCTAAAAGAATTCCCTTGAGGTAATTGCTAGAATAGGAAGCAATTCTGGTTAATTATCTGAAGAATTTAGTAAAAATTATAGATTACTCCAAATCCAAATTCTCAGAAATTTTGATCTGGTAGATCTAGGGTAGAGTCTAAAGTAAACATTATTTTTTAAAACAAACCATTAGCAACCAGGGAAATGCAAATCAAAGTCATAATGAGATACTATGTCAAGTCAGGAGAGCTAGAATCAGAAAGACAAGTGTTGGTGAAGATATAGAGAAATTGGAATCCCCATACACTGCTAATACAAATGTAAAATTGTACTGCAGCTTTGGAAAACGGTCTAACAATTCCTCAGAAGTTTAAAAATAAAGTTACCATATGACCCAGTAATTCCATTCCTTGGTACATACACAAAAAATTGAAGACATGTGCCTAGACAAAAGCTTGTGTATGAATATTCATAGCAGTATTATTCATAATAGTCAAAAAGGAGAAGCAATCCAAATGTCCATCAAACAATGAATTGGTTAATAAAATGTGGTCTAGCCATACAACAGAATGTCATTTGCCCATAAAAAGTAAGGAAGTACTGAGTTATGCAGCCCCGTGGATGAATCTTGTAAACATTACGCTAAGTGAAAGAAGGGAGTCACAAAAGACCACTTATTACATGATTCCATTTATATGAAATGGCGAGGATAGGGAAATATATAGACAGAAAATCAACTAGCGGCTGCCTAAAACTGAGGGGTCAGGTAGGGGGAGTAGGAGAATGCACTTCTAATGGGCATAAAGTTTTGGGGGAAGGTAATTAAAATATTCTAAAATTACTACAGTAATGATTGCACAACTCTATGAATGTACTAAGGCCATTGAATTGTACAATTTAAATGAGTGGATTGTATGACATATGAATTATAACTCAATGAAGCTGTTATATATATTTTTTAAAGTTGCCCAGATGAGTTAGATGTATAGACAGGTTTGAACATCACTGTTGTAAGTCCTGGGTGTTCTAAGTGTGGTCCATGAACAAGCAGTGTCGACATGGCATGAAAGCTTGTTTGAAACACAGGTCCTCAGTGCTGGGGTGGAACTTGTTTTTCTGCATTTTAACATGAACGCTAGTTGCTTGAAGTGCACATTAAAGTTTGAGAAGCACCTGCTCTAATGTACTATTTAGAACCTCCTCAGAACATGTCCATTCTGTCCCAAATAATCAGACCAAAGGCTTCGACTTCCTTCATGACTAAACTGGTGAGCAGGTAACATCAAGACTTTGTTCAATTCTGGGAAAATTCACTAAACCACTCTTGGGGAATGTCCCAAAGAGAAGACCTTCATAAATATCTCCTCAGTATGTCATAGACGTTTTAAGCAGTGTTGCTAGAATCTCACTGGAGAACATAAAAGGGTTCCTAATTTTAGTGATGGGGAGAAGAGGGTTATGTTAACCTGAGAGTCAGTCAGAGCCCAGGTAGAGAGGGTTAGGCAGTGAGAGTCGGGAGGAAGGTGCATGTTTGCACAATCTGACACATAACATAAATCCTTCGCTCATTGTTTTGGTTTGTCTTATTATCTTAACGAAAAATGTGCGACTTTTTTACACTGTCACAAAAGAACTGCGACTTTTCTTTCACAATCCATGCACGCCATCTCATATGGCTTATCATAGCCCCCAACAGTTAGGGTTCCTTTAATTTATTACTTCATATCTTTTTCCAACTTTATTAAAGACATTATGCTAAGTGAAATAAGCCAGACATAGAAAGATGAAAACCACATGATCTCTAAACATGTCAAAATCATAGAACCAGAGAGCAAGGTGCATTTTTAAAAATTTTGTTCTGGCCCGGCCAGGCATGGCTCAGCTGTTGAGCATCGACCTAGGATCCAGGCGATCAGGGTTCGATTCCCGGTCAGGGCACATGCCCAGGTCGTGGGCTTGATCAATGACTCTCTCATCAATGATGTTTCTGTCTCTCTCTCTCCCTCTCCTTTCCTCTCTCTGAAATCAATAAAAGATATATTAAGTAAGTAAGTAAATAAATAAATAAATAAATAAATAAATAAAAATTTTGTTCTGCATCACTGAGCTTTTATGTTGGCCCCTGGGGGTGATGTTTTCAAGTCGACAGGCACAACACGCTCCCTTTCCCTCCAATTAACGTTGCAGGGTCAACTTAACTCAGGCTGCCATGTACCCATATGAAATTGTAAGAGCCGCAAAACATTGCAATATAGCACCAATTTTTTGTTCTCATTTTCTATTCACAGTAGCTGCATTGTACAATTGATAGAGCAACTTAGTTTGAATCTCAGGAGTACTCTTTAATGGCTTTATCGTTCTGTGCAGGATACTTAAGCATTTAGGCTCCAGTGTCCTTTTCTTTAAATTGATATAATAGCGTTATAAAATGTGAGGAAAGGATGGCATAAAGCACATAATGTACTTAATACACGTCTTAATACACTCTCGGCATTAGCTATCATCATCATCATCATCACCATCACCGTTATCAAGATTCTAAAACAGGAATATGAGCAATGTGTGACAGTATAGGTGCTTTCAAACCATGTTCTAATCTGACTATGATTTAGTTTAAAAAGACGAAATGTATTTACTGTAAAAGTTAACAATCTATAAGGTAAAATGGGCTGAAATACAGAGCTAGAGGACATGAAATGATATGTCTGAAAACCCAAGTTAAAGACACTTACCAGGAAAGAATACTTGGCCTACATCCATCTCCTATGTCAATTGGACAATAAGTTGTCAATAAATGTACCTATTATGGGCTGATGGGTTGAATTGCTTCCACTCAAAATTCATATGTTGAAGTCCTAAGCCCTGGTACCTTCAGAAAGTGAGCTTATTTGGATATACTGTCCTTGCAGGTGTAATTAGTGAAGAGGAAATCATACTGAAGTAGGACTGGCCCCTAATCAAATATAACTGGTATTCTTATAAAAAGGAAAATTTAGACAAAGATACCACACACAAAGAAAATATTATGTGAAGATGAAGGCAAAGACCTGGTGTGATGCTTCTACAAGCCAAAGAATGCCAAAGAGTGCCGGCAACCTCTAGAATCTAGGCGAGAGGCATGGAACGATTCTCTCAAGCAGCCTTCAAAAGCAGCCAACCCTGCCAACACCTGATCTTGGACTTCCAGGCTCCAGAACTGTGAGACAATAAATCTCTGTTGTGTAAGGCATCTTTTTGGTGGTGCTGTGTTATAGCTACCCTCTGAAACGAATACAGAGCCAAATTAGTGGCTTGGTAAGCAAATCATGCTGGCCAGTGGGTCTACATATTGAGCATAATTTCAGGTTACCTGGAGGGCTCCTTAAAAACATATACAGCTGGGCCTCCCCTCCAGAACTTCTAATTCAGAATACCTGGGGTGGGGTTGGAGCGTGTATGTATCTTACAGGTTGTCAGAGAAAAGAGATCCCTGAGGGTTGGAGAGTGGAGCTCAAAAACTGGCCAGAAGCTAGAGAACACAAGTTCTGGAGTCTTACCTCCTCACAAAATCTCCAAATTTTCTCCACCTTGCCCTCCTCATACCCTACTCCTGTAACAAAATGAGGAAACTAGCTTATATTTTTAATCAATGGAAAATATTGTTTTTGACCATAATAATGTATACAGCTGCATCAAATCAGTCAGGATTGGGAACTGCTACACCAGATCATTAAAAAAGAATTTGCCAGAGTATTTCCTAAACTCTTAGAAACTGTAGTATAAAACTTTAGGGAGCATCAGAATTACTTAGGAGATCTAGGACCCACACTAGATCTACTGAAGCAGAATTTCTAAGGGTGAGGCCACAGCAACTGAATTCTTAACTGGCTTGTCAGGTAATTCTGATGAACACCAAAGTTTAAAAATTATTGAGTTAGTCTTAGACTATCCCATAATCCATTCAACTTTATTCTCATATGCTAACGACTATACCAATGTATAGCTCTGAAGTGTCGTGAGGTACAGAGAAGTGGATATAAATGAGCCTTGGACTCAGTCTGACTTGGGTTAACATCCTATCTCTGCCCATAAATAGCTGAATGATTTTGGATAGTTACATAAGCTCATTGAATCATAGTTTATTCATCTATCCAATATAGCCAGCAATACCCTATCTCTAATTAGTTGAGAATTATCACCAACATGTATACATGCTTTTTAAAAAATAATAGATCTTTATTAGAAATAAAAGACATCTACAATGCTTCTGGGAACTGTATCTATGACCATTAACTCTTAAAACAGTATTAATAAATAAAAACAGAATCTCTTACTATATTTACAAAGTTTCATGGACACTAATTAGAAGGCTCTCCCAGGTGTCTAACAATGCCTAGCATATAGTAGGCACTAGAAAATATTAATTTATTGCAACAAAGTAATGCCTTATAGCGTAGGTGTTAAAAACTGGCTTTGCTACTTAACCTCTCTAAGACTAAATTTCCTTCTTTATAGCATGGTAATAATAGAAACTACAATCACAGAGATTCTCAGATGTATTCAATGAGTTAGTATATGTAATGTAATATTAAAATGGTACCTGGCACTACCTAACGGCTTGCTTTACTACTACTAGTAGTAGTAGTAGTAGTAGTAGTAGTAGTAGTAAGCATGTAACTATTAAGAGGATGCTAATAGGAGGTTGTGGTGAGAAACAGGAAAACCATTTTAGGAAATCAACTTTTCAACCGTTCTCATAAAGATAAATAAAAGCCAACCTTGTATTATCTCACACTAAAAATTTTTCAGTCATTACAGTAACCGGCCAGGAAAAGTGATTAAGAAATTAAGGCCTCTAACAAGTCTGATTTATGTTGCTGATCACTACTGGTAACTTGTGCCTCAAAATTGTATTTTAAAATAAATAAGAATAATGAGTGTCAGGGAGCACGAGAGACTAAGACTGTCTTTTTTGGCCAAGTAACCATCATGTTCTTTACTCTTCATTTGGATATGAGCTGGATCAATGTGACATATGGGTGAATATTCAAAAGTTCCCTTAGTATCCATATTTCCTCAGGCACAGCAGAGGCCAGGTTTAATACTACTCATTACAGCATGGTTTGGGAAATATCACAAGTTCTCCCAAATATTGGGGCCAACTGGGCTCTCTTGGATTAAATAAGAAAATATATGGAAAACATCTTACTGCACCAGGTACATTAAGGATATTCAATAAAAGTTAATAGATTCTGAAGACAGTCATACAGCAGGGAAAATTCCTACCTATGTTAAGAACCAAGCAATGTAATACAAATAAATGGAGCCCAGGATGCAATAATAATAATAATAATAATAATAATAATAATAATAATAATTAGAAGGGAATAGAAAGGAGGTTCATGGGTAATGCCCTAGATTTTCCAGCTTTGCCTAGAGCACCCTCTGCAGGGAATACAGGTTGTGGAGAAATCCCAGATTTTGCTCCATTTATGCCTTTTATCCAGGAAGCTACACAAGCCATGGCAGATGAGCCCTGAACCTGAGCTGAGTGAATGAGTGAGCTCAGGAAAGATGAGTGGGCTTCCTTTGCCCAGTGGCTGAAAATGAGGATCCTACTGAACCAAACTGGCCTGGGTTTGGTTCCGGGTTCTGCCATTCACTCTACGCATTCTTAGGTGAGTTCACCTCTCAAACGTTCCATCTCCCTACCACTGAAGTGGGGATAATAATAGCAGCTACTTCAAAGGGTGCTCATTCATTGAACACGTAGTTTTTCAGTGCTCACTTTGTGCTGGGGGACGTCTGTGGCCCTGGGAATACAGTGGTGGACAAGGTGGACGGAAACATATGCCCTTGTCAGAACACAGCATGGGGTGGGTGTTCTAGCTGGGGAGGCAGTGGCCGTGCACCTTGCAGGGCGGTCTGCACCTGTGGAACCTGTTCTTGTTCTGGGCCCCACTCAAAACCAGCCACTTCTCGGGTGATGGGGCACACTCGGGTCAGGCACACATTGCCCCCATTACTTCACATGCTGTCACCTTTTCAGCTGTAGAAATGGAGAGGTTAACCTTAGAAGGGATAACTGGCCATGACTCAGACCATTGCACACCTAGAAATTTCACTGGAGTGGGAGCCCCCGATTCTGTGGGATTTATTTCCTACTTCTTAGCAGGCAAATGTCTTAGCAAGGCAAGAAGAGTTACTACTTTCTCCTCACTGGATCCAGCCAGTACAATATCTTTAATATAATGGACCAGGGTGAGGTCTTGTGGAAGAAGTCAGACTCCATTGTGACCCTGGGATGAGCATTTAATGATACATGTGCAAAAAGGTGCTTAACACAGTTCGAGGCCAGAGCAAGTCCTTGACAAATGTTACCTGTTATTACTCTGCTCAAAATCATCGATCCTATAAATCAGGATGCTAGGCAGGGGCCAGCGGCAGCAGCTCCGAAAAGCTCCTCATGGAATTGGTTTCTTTTCTACAAACCGCTCTGGTTTTTCTTCTCCTTATTTACCATCAAATTGCTTCTCACAAAAGTATTGAATGAACGTTTTAAGCTACACCCCAATAAATATTTCTCAAATTAAAGCGCCACTTAATTGCATTTCAGCAATGCTCCCTTGTGACCGCACTATTAGGCTTCATGAATAATTCATCAGCTTCCTGGGGTGTGTTCCGCTGATCTTAGGAGCCAGAAGAAATAAAGTGGTGTTTGCCTTCCAGGCCCCACTTTTTCCTCAGCGCAAATGCAGGCGCGAGGCTGCCTAGCAGGGAGAGGGATGCCTTAGGCCAGGGGGCGGCAGGTGTGGGTCACCCCCCAGGCCAGGCCCGATCCCGGACCTGCCCCCACCCCAGCTTTTCCTGGCACCAGGAGGTTGGTTGGGGGCCTCTGCCAGCCCGGACTCTGGACCGTCAGCTGCCTCGCAGGCGTCGCAATTTACCCTGTGCCTGGCAGGGTGCAAAACAGACCTCGGGCTGCGGGCGAGCTGCAGGCGGCGGGGCCTTTGCTCAAGGAACCGCAGGCAGAGGGAGGGCAGCTTGGATCCACAGGCTGCAACTGCCAGGCGCCAGAGGGTCCTGTGGTCGCAGTGGCCTGGTGGCCAGAGCCTCCTTTCTCCCAGGGGAGCTGTGGGGGAGGAGGGGAGGCAATGATAAAAGCACTTCCTTTTTATCTTTCTGCAATTTTCATCTATCCCAGGGCATCACCCATTTGGCAGCAGCTCGAATCAGAGGCATATGTCCATCTGATTTATTACTTTTTAACTGTTTCCATTGAAGGCTAAGAAAACCCTTTCACTGTGACTCCCTCCCCCATTCCGGAAAGGAAGCCCTTAGAACCTGCCTATAAGACCCCAAATGTACCCCAGATGGGCCCTGTCTCCTCACACCAGACCCTGCCTGCTCCTTCCTATTAATTTCATACTAGCTGTCAGTTGTACAACTTTGTGTCTGCAAAGATTATTTTACCTAATACCCATGTGTTAAATACTATTAGTATCACCATTTTACAGATGACAACACTGAGGCTTGTAGCGAGAGGTAAACCAACTTGCCCAAAGCCACATACTACAAAGAAGGGAGGCTGTGTTTGAAACTCAGGCTATCTAATTCCAGAACCAGGATTCTCAAATTTCCATATTCTTTCCACTTCAAACACCCCTTCCTTTGGTATTTACTCTTCAATTCTTTTCTTTTAAAATTTAACCCGATGCATGGTTTGATGATCTACATGGTTGACAAACCCTATGTCTTTATTTGCTCTGGTGAAAAAAATAGTGAATGCATGGGAATCCCTAACTGTAGTTCTTTTACCCTTTTAAGTTTTTCTTGCTTTTTGAAACTTTTCTTGGAAATATTTGCCATACGACAGCACAAAAACCAACATGGTTTAGATTACCAAGAAACTTAGTAAAATTATATGCAAGAGCTGGTGCATTGGGGTGGTGTCCAGGCATACCTCAGAGATACCGTGAGCTCAGTTCCAGACCATGGCAGTTAAGGGAATTTTGCAGTACAGTGAGTGACAGGAAATGTTTTGTTTCCCAGTACATATAAAAGGTATGTTTACACCATACTGCAGTCTATTAACTGTGAAGTAGCATTGTGTCTTAAAAACCAATGTGCATGCCTTAATTTAAAAATTCTTAAAAAATAAAATAAAAATTCTTTATTGTTAAAAAAGGCTAACTATCATCTGAGCCTTCAGCAAGTCCTGATCATTTAGCCAGAGGAGGCCTGGATATGGATGGAAATACAGTATCTGTGAGGCCCAATAAAGACGGGTCTGATTGTCTTGGAAACCTCTGAACTTGAAGTCAGATACCCGGGTTTCAGTGCGGCCTCTGGTCCCTGCTACCCGGTCACCCCAGGTTTGTCACTTAACGCTCTGGGCTTAGTTTCCTTATCAAGAACGTGAGGGAAACTATAATATCTACCCCACAAGCATGATTTTGAGGATTGCACATGGTGAGGTGTGTGCCGGTGCTCCTTGCTCTCTATAGCACTCTTCCTCCCGCTGCCTCTCATTAGTGCTGTGTAACCAAGGGAGGGAGGTGTGAAGCAAGGCGTGAGGGCACTGAGACAGATAAAGCTGGTGCTGGGAAGAAAAGCAGGACAGCTTTTCTCCTTCCTTCTGGGACCCTCCTGGGAGGCACCCTCTTCTCCCCGGACCAGCTCCAGCAGCTCCCAGCTGGCCGTTCCGTCTCAGCTCCCCCAAAAGGCCAGCTTAGGGGCAGGGTCACATTTTGGTTACCGCAGTTTCAAAACTCAGACAAAATCATAACCTATCCCCCTCATTTCCTCAACACTGGCAGCCCATAAATAAGCAACAGAAAATGCCCATTGTCAGTTCATCTGTGACATGAAAAGAAAGAAATATGCTCCCTGGTTGAGCAGAAAAGCCAGATTGGGGGGTTCCCAGGCATTCCCATCAGAATCCCAGAACATAATTAGAAAGGAGGCACACAATGAAATTATGCCTTCATGGATTAGTTTGTAGTAGGTAGGATGAAAAAAAAGGAAGGAAGAGAGAAAAAAAGACAGTTAAAACTTCTGGAAATGATTATAGCCAAAGAGGATGAATGGATCTCTTCTCAGCTTGTCTCTGGGAACAACTTTGACCTTTGTTTCTTCGCACTCCCAGGCTCTGCAGAAGAGTCATTGCTTTGTCCTGAAAATCAATACTGAGCACCGGGAAGCCCATTCTGCAGACATGAACAACTTGTGTGGCAGTGCCTCAAATGCATCCGTCCCCCACCGTCTCTGTCACTCTTCTTCCTCTCTCTAAATTTCATTTTTCTCACTACTACAAATCACCTCAATGTTATGATTACACTGTTTTGGGGTCTGTTTCAAATAAAAAGACATTTCAAGACTTATTGGAACCCTCCACACCTACAGCCGGACTGTTCTCATGTCATTTTTTTTTTTTTTTAGACATGGTTATGTTTTTAAATGGAGGAATGAAGAGGAAGAAACCAGGCAATTTGTGACACTAAACACAACTAAACAGAAACCAAAGCAGGACATGGTAGGGTAGGGATGTGGGAGAGAAAGCCTAAGGCTACCTGTTTGGAATAGATTAGTGAGGTTTAAACAGAAACATCCCCAACTCTCCACTCAACATCCTGGAAAAGGTTGCATGTTCCAATTCTCTTCTCCCACACTTAGCCCTGAAAACAGAGAAAGAGAATGAGTTGAGAGCAGATGAGACAGAGAAAGATGGGGCTCATGGGGTGGCCCACACTCTCGCACAGTCAGAGAGTGGGAAAGGAATCAGCAGCTGCAGGAGCCTGCCTCCACTGAGAAACTGCCCTTGATGACCTGGACTAAAGATGTCATTTTATGGGGGTGCCCAACGTTCCCGAGACAGGACATGATCTAATCTTTTAGGACAGTAGCCATACCACAGTGGTGGGACTTCCTGAGCAAAAGCCAAAACAAATAAGCTAACCAAAAACTGCAAATTGGAAAATATAGGTATATTAATAGATTCTGTGATACATCTTAGATAAACACATTTATTGAGATTTAAAATTATTTTATTAGGAAATCATAAAATTAAGACTTTCTTAGAAATAGCTTAAACATATATATTATGTACCCATATGTGTTCCTTTAGGCATGTGCTTGCTTGCACATGCACACACACACATACACACTTATACAAAGAGGCTTGTTATGTGTGTGTTGTCCTCCTGGAGAAAACTCTAATCCCTAAGAAGGTCCTTCTTATGAACTTGTAATGCCTGGCTGATGGGGAAGATGACCACACTAGCTTAAGGTTATGTGGACCTACAGACAGATTGGTTTGGCCTCCAAATCCCACAGTGTAGACCATGGCATTGGGACTCATTGTTAGCTGAAGTCTAAATGGATACAAACTGTCCATTCCTCTGACCAGAGATTTCACTTTTAGAGTGATAATTTTTGTAATAGCACTGTTTTCAACATAAACATTGAAAACCTTGTTCATCAATAGGAAATTGGTTAAGTAATTTGTTATTCCCATAAAAAACATGATATAGATCCTTATGTATTGACATATAAAGATGTTCACAGATATAATTTAAGGGGAAACGGGGGTGACAAACAATGCATACATCATGATTGGATTTTGTTTACATAAATATGTATTTTGTATATGACCATACAAACATCCAGGTTATGCACAGGAAAAAATCTACAATAAAATATTAACAGAATTATATCTGGATAATGTGATTATACCTAATATTCTTTTTAATCTAAATACTTATCTGCATTTTCTGATTATTTTTTGCAATGAGAAAATATTATTCTCTACTCAGAAAACAAATTTTAACCAAATTACGCTAGGAGGAGCTTCCTTACTTATCCCGTGCAAAACCAGTCCTACTTCTAAGTACATGGGACTAGTCCACAAAGATGGCCAGGCCTACCCCCCAGCATAGTATGAGAACAGTGGGCTATCAATGGCTGTGAGAGATGTAGAAAAGGAAGAACCTATGGCAACTGCACAGAGGTCCTGCAAGCTTCAGTAACATGGTGAGCAGCCGAGAGCCACACAGTGTGACAGTGGGTTGCAATGGGCTACTAGAAAACCTGCAGTTGGAATAAGGAGGCATGACAGCTGCTCCCTGTGTTTCATTCAGTATTATGTTTGACTCCAAAATCTAAATGCAAACTCTAGAAGAAAATAGGAAGGAAAGTTTACTGTGAATTTACTAAGCTTACATTGACACCACTTGGGGAATTTTGTTAGAAACAAGTTCAACTGTAGGAAACTACAAAAACTGATACACAATAAAGTTTTGCCCGAGTGTTGTGTTTGATTTACATAAGCTAAGGTCGCCAACTGAGGGATTCTTCTCCAGCCAAGGAATTCTTGGCATCAGCCCAGGGCATTTCATTGCCATATCTCTCTTTCCAGCCTTGTTGGCCAGCCTTTACTATACTGTGCTGATCATCCTGGCCCTCTACACACTTATCAGTCTAGCTTCACAGCAAAATAGGCCTCAGTTTTTCTGGGCCCCTCCCAGGGTTCATGTGTCCTTGTAGAACCTCTTATCATAATTGCAAAGACCTTTACAACTGCCCTTTATTTTATACAAAAAGAAATGGTTTTGGAGTAGAATGTCACTGTTCTGAAGAGCTTTTCTATTATTTTTTTTAAAACTCTTTCCAATCCCTCCCCCCAACACACATTTTTTTCAGCATACATGTGTCTCTCCAACAACCAGAAATAAACATTTCAATCTTTGCTGTCCGCCTGAAACCAGGAAAGGCAAAAACAGAAGTCATCTTTGCATTCCAGCACAAATCTTGCAGCATTAACACCCTCTAATGCTACCATCACCTCTAGATGCACACTTTAAATAAGAAATAGGGCATTCTCCAGCCCATTCTGTAGAACGTGAGAAAGAGGGCTAGCAGAGGCCACACTGGCGATCACTTTAAAAGAGGATGTGTAGGATGGCCAGTGATTCCTTCTCAAACCTTTAAAAAACATTTGACTCTAAGCAGTTAGCTCCAACTAATTCAGTGAAAAAACATGTAGTACAGACAGCAGAAATCATTGGAAGCAGCCAAAACAGAATTTAGACAGAGGTAAATTTTAACTTATAAAAATAATGCTTTTAAAATTTTTAATTCCCTTGAGTGCCCAGAGGTTCGTATATCTTTTATATTGGATTAGCCATTTCACCCTGAAAGGAGAAACAGACATAAAGGAGTCACATTGTATGAAAAAAGCGGCATTTTTATTCTCTTTCTTACTCCAGGGGGCCCCTTGATAGTCTGCAGAAGACTTACACTAAGGCCCACTGGCCTCTGGTTTAACTACAGGGTTCTACAGTCATTCTAGAACACAAATTAAATTTCAACATCCATCCTATAGGAAATTTCCAAGCAACATGGGAATCTGGGCTGCATGTTTCATTGATGGAATACTAGTGTTTTATTAATTTGGCAGTGATATCCCAGATCACTTTGAGCCAGAAGGGACCCCTTAGGAGCCTCTAGGATAATCACTTTGCAGTGTAATTTCTTGCTTACTTGGCTGCCTGCACATTAGAACGTAATCTCCATTTGGCCAAGGGCTCTGTTGTTTTTCTATTATTTCCTCAGCCTCCAAATGTCATTAAGTATTTGATGAATAAGTAAATAATTTTCTTAGAGAGTTCGAAATCCAAGGTGATGAGAAGCTGCACTCAGGGGGCAGCAGTACAAAATATAAATATTTCCATTAGAGGCCCTCCAAGATGACAGAGCATACATGGGCATCATGGCCCTGTAAGAAGTTCTCTGATTCCAGTGCACCTGGTATAGATGAGGACCAGGATCTGCCAAATTTTTAGCCATGAAGTGTAAGGCATAAAGCTAGAGATGTTTTGTTTTAAGGAGACATGCCATAGAATGTACATCACCAAGAGCAAACCCTAATGTAAACTACAGACTTTGAATGGAAGTGATTATGATTCGTCATTGGAAGTTCATCAGTGGTAACAAATGTTCCACTCTGGTGGGGCAGGGGGAGGGTGTTGATAATAGGAGAAGCTTTGCGTTAGTGGTTACAGGGGGTATATGAGAAACCTTTCTACTTTATGCTCAATTTTACGGTGAACCTAAAACTGTTCTAGAATGCAGAAAATTCTAAACAGAGAAGGAAAAACATAAGGGAAGAAGAAAGAACATGAGAGGCCATGTGCAAATCAGGTCCTGTCATTCTACCTCAGTGACCGCAGATCACAGGCTGACAAACCTGACCTAAGGCCTTCATCATGTTCATATAAAGGCTGACAGCCCTGACCTGTTTTTACAATAGTATTATTGCTCGCACAGCAAGACTGTTAAGTGCTATTGGGTATTTTCTTCTGCACAGAGAACAGGCAATTTGGAAAAATCTAGTTAATTTAGTTATTTCCATGCCTACCATAAAGAGATTTTCTTTTTTATTGAATCATTTTTTATTTTTCAATTATAGTTGACATATGATATTATATTAGTTTCATGTGTACTCCCCAGTGATTAGTTATTATAAAACTTACTAAGTGATCATCCTGATAAGTCTGACACCATACATAGTTATTATAATGTTACTGACTATATTCCCTATGCTGTACTTTTCACCTTTCTCACCCATTCCCCCAACCCTTCTCCATCTGGAAACCTTCAGTCTGATCTCTTTATCTATGAGTCTCTTTTTGTGCTGCTTCTTCATTAATTATGTGGGGGTTTTTTAGATTCATTTGTTGATATGTATTGCCATTTATTGTTCATATTTTTATCTTTTTTTCTTCTTCTTAAAGAATACCCTTTAACATTTCATGTCAAACTGTTTTAGTGGTAATGAGCTTCTTTAGCTTTTCCTTGTCTGGGAAGCTCTTTATATGGCCTTTGAATCTAAATGATAGCTTTGCTGAGTAGAGTAATCTTGGTTGTAGGTCCTTGCTTTTCATCACTTTGTATATTTCTTACCAATCTCTTCTGGCCTGCAAAGTTTCTATTGAGAAATCAGCTGACAGTCTTATGGGAGTTCTCTTGTAGGTAACTACTTTTCTCTTGCTGCTTTTAAATTCTCTCTTTGGCCCTGGCTGGGTAGCTCAGTTGGTTGGAGTGTAGTCCCCTACACCAAAAAGACTGTGGGTTTGATTCCCAATCAGGGCACATACCTAGGTTGCTGGTTTGATCCCTGCTCATGGCACAAATGAGAGGCAAACAATTGATGTTTCTCTCTTGCATCAATGTTCCTCTCTCTCTCAAATCAGTAAAAGCGTGTCCTTGGGTGAGGATTAAAAAGAAAGACTCTCTCTTTGTCTTTAATTATTTACATTTTAGTTATAATGTGCCTTGGTGTGGGCCTCTTTGGGTTCATCATGTTTGAGACTCTTTGCACTTCCTAGACTTATATGTCTATTTCCTTCACCAGGTTAGGGAAGTTTTTGTCATTTTTTCAAATAAGTTTTTAACTTTTTGCTCTCTTTCTTCTCTTTCTGGTATCCCCATGATGTGAATGTTGGTACACTTGAACTTGTCCCAGAGTCTCCTTACACTATCCTCATTTTTTTGGATTCCTTTTTCTCTTTGCTGTTCTGATTTTGTAATTTTTGCTTCCTTATATTCCAAATCACTGATTTGATTCTTGGCTTCATCTACTCTACTGTTGATTCCCTGTAAATTATTCTTTATTTTAGTTTGTGTATCCTTCATATCTGACTGGTTCTTTTTTATTGTTTTCATATATTTTCTAATGCTGTTGAAGTTCACCCTAAGTTCAACTACTCTTCCTTTAAATTCATTGAGCATCCTTATAACCATTGTTTTGAACTCTGCATTTAGTAGATTGCTTGTCTCATTTTATTCAGTTCTTTTTCTGGAATTTTGTTCTGTTCTTTCATTTGGGACATGTTTCTTTTTCTACTTATTTTTGCAGCCTCCCTGTATTGGTTTCTATGTATTAGGTAGAGCTGCTACATTATCTGAGGTTGATAGGATAGCCTTATGTAGTAGCTGTCCTGTAGGGTCCAGTGGTACAGGATCCCAAACTGGGCACTTCATCATAGACTAGTGTAGCCTGGTTTTGAAATTTATATAAATGGAATCATGCAATATGGACTCTTATGTATTTACTTTCTTTCACTTAACATATCTGGGAGACCATATTTTTTCATACAGTAGTGGTTTGTTCTTTTTCATCGCTATATAATATTTCACTGTACAAATGAACTACAGTTTAGTATCCATTCTACTACTGTTGATGGACATTTGAGTTGATTCCAGTTTGGAGCTTTTAAAGCATTATAAATGTTCCTGTACATGTCTTTTAGTGACTATCAGATCTCATTTGTATTCCACTCATACACCCAGGAGCAAACTGCTCAGTCGTAGGTTATATGTATATTCAGCTTTATGAATATTGCTGAAAGAGCTTCCAATGTTTTATACCAGTTTACAATCCCACTAACAATGTATGAGGGTTCCAGTTAATTTTCCTTTTTTGCTAACATTAATAGAATGAAAAGTCAAGTCACAGATTGGCAGAAAATTCTATATTAACATGTAATTGACAAAAGACTTTCTGAAGAAAGAATTGCAAGTCAGTTCTACAATCAAAAACTTCAACAAAAGAAACAGACAATTCAATTAAAAATAGGCAAACAACCTGGTCAGCTTTTCCAAAAAAGAAGGAATTCAAATGACTTATAAAGAGGTGTGCACCATCATTTGTTATCAGAGAAATGCAAATTTAACCCCAATGAGACATTACTACCAAGAATGCTAAAATGAAATGGACTGACAATGCCAAGTGTTTTGTTTCTAATAAATGGCATCGTATTCTGCACATCATTCAGCAATTTAGGTCATTCACTTAACAAATAGGCTTAGAGATCTGAACACATGGCTATAAATATAACAAACTCATCCCTTTTAACTTCTTAGAATTGGATAGTATGAAAATACTACCATTCATTTCAACATTTTTATTGCAATGGAAATATTAGCTGTTTCCATTTTTTTTCCACTGTTACAAGCAGCACAACAATGAACATTCTTTATGTTCCTCTTTTGTACATGTGCAGATGTTTCTCCAGGGTAGACAGCAAGAGCAAAATGTGGGTGCCACAGGGAATGTGCATGTTTAGCTTTAATAGGTACTGAAAAATCACCTTCTTTACTAACTTTACTAACTATAACTGCAATCAATAGTGTATGAGAATATGTTGAACTACCTCCTTACCAGTATTTGACTTTATCAAATATTTTTTTCAAATTATTGTTTAAAATGGTATATCTTAATTTTTATTTCCATGAAGTCAAACATCTTTTCTTGACTTTACTGGAGCATTTGTATGTCCATTTATATGAATTAGTTTTTCATAGCTTTTGCACTTCTTTCTGTCATTTATTTTTCCTCCTAGCTTACATTTCTAATATGAATCCTCACTCTATTACATGTGTTGCAAGTATTATCTTCCAATCTACTACTTATTTTTTAATTTTTAATTGAACTTTGTTGCAGAGGTTTATAAGTTATAATTAATGAAATTTATTGGTTGTGTGTTGTTTTTTTGCTTTTATCCCTGTTTTATGAATGTCTTCTGTACACTAAAAAAAAATTTTACATAGTTCTAGTATTTATATTCTTAATTCACCTCAGCTTATGGTGTGAGATAGAAGTCTGATTTTTTCCAAATGGAGAAACAATTTATTCAATAACCCATCTTTTTAACTATGCTCTAAACACCAGAGCCATAATATACCTAATTTGTATGTAAGATAATGTATATTTTTAAGCTCTATTCTGTTTCATTGATCAACTTATTTACTTCTGCACCAACAACACAGTGTTTCAGTTAACACAACTTTATTTTGTTTTCCAGCAGGTGCTATAAGCAAGCCCTTGCTCTGTAATTCCTTTTCAAAATTGCCTTAGCTATTCTTGCACATTTACCCTCATAAAAATTTTAGAATCCTTTTTATATTTTGACTAGGATTGCACTGAATTTGTAGATTATTTGGAGAAGTGACATTTTAAAATATGAGTATTTTTCCATGTTTTCATGGTTGATCCTTCCATTTTATTTTGTGGTTTTGTTTTTGTGTGTTTTTTGTTGTTGTTGTTTTTAATATCGTTCAGTAAAGGTTTGCAGTTTTGTCCACAAAAGCCTTATGGAGAAATTGTATGTTATTTTACTCTTTTAATGAGATCCTTCTTTCTATTATATTTTCCAATGGGATATTACATGTATAAGTAAGGTTTTTTTACATAATATTTTCTAGTAAATATCCTAAGATACTTTTTCTGTTTTCCTGATATTGCCAGTACTGGTGGGAAAGATGAAGGAAATGAGCCAATTAGTAGTATTCCACAAAATTGCCCGTGAAAAATTCATGAAAATATCTTAAGTATTGCATAATGAAATCAGCATAAAATGTCTGTTAAAGCCTCGCCTGCCCCCAAACATCATATCTCAATTGCACTCTTGCCTTGCCCGTCGATTCATCATCTCTCCTCTTCTCCCCTAGATCAGTTGTCCCATTAATTCATCAAGAAACTGTTCCTTTTTTCAGAGGAGCAAAGCAAAAGGGAAAGGTTTCATTGCCCTTTCCCATCTTAACAACACTGAAGTGCTGTCTGCTTCTTTTGTGGAATTTTAAAAAGAAGGAGGGAAGAGAATGAGAGATATAGAGAAGTTTAAAGATCTACTCATCTTCAGAATAATAAAAACCAACCATGGTGACTGGTTTTGAGCACTTACTGAGTGCCAGGCCTTATGCAAAGCATTTAGTCTGCATCATATTGTAAGTCCCCCAACAGGTCTGTAAAGAAGGGACTGTTATTATTTCCACTGTAGAGAAAAGGAAACATAAGCCCCTCATAGGATAAGTAACTTTGCAAGCTACATTACTAGTAAGTTTGGCTGGGAATTAACCCCAGCAGTCTGACTCCAGCCCCTGTTCTTAGCCCCAACTCTAACCCAGTGACAATGCGGGAAGAAAGGATAGTGCAAAATAGTAGTGAATATTCTGACACATATATATCTGCATTTATGACACTAAAGCCTAAGAGATTTTACACATTTCACTGCTCAGCATAGTTATAATCACTGTGTTAGCCATAATGTATGCCCATAGTTTAAACTAACTGCAGGAAAGAAAATACAGCCTCTTAGCTACATGGAAGTACAAATTTGGGGTTAAGTTCCCCAAAAATGCTCCAGGTCCCATGGCTGCAGAAAAAGGAAAGCAATGAGACTGTGATATTCTACCACATCCATGTTCTGCAGGATTCTATGACCTTCAGGCTGTGTGACCCTGGGCATTAAATGCTCTCTATCTCAGTTACCTCAGTGGTAAAATAGTGATAATAATAGGACTGCTAGGGCTGTTGAAAGAATTAAATGAGCACATATACGGAGCTCAGAAGAGGGGCTGACACATTTTAAGTACCAGGTGAGGGTTTCCATCATCCTTAGAGCTTTCATAATTCAGTTTAACAAGCTCAAAATTACTCTTATTCCAATATCTCAAACTGGCTTCCAGTCTGGGGGAATGGTATAGGAATCCAAATATTTAGGTTTTTCTAAAGCTCTTAGAAGCTTTTGGACCTTTATAATATTCATAACTTTATGCTTTTCAAAGGCAGTGTCCCATTCGTGTTTCCGGCTCACTAAAAGATATTTCCTTTCCTTCTTTTCCCCCTCCCCTCACTGAAAGCCACTTACAATTCATCCACTGTGAATCTTTTCTGGAAAAAACATTTTTGAAAGCTTTTTCTTTGAAGTGGAACATGATGAGTTTGCCAAGTTCCTGGGACGTTGCTACCATCTCCCAACACTCAGCAACTGACTCAGGGGAGCTGGGCTCCCCTTCATGGTAGCCTGCCTCCTTTCAGCCAGTGCACTCAGCTGGTTCTCACCCGTGCAGTCCAGCCCAGCTCTGGGGTGACTGACCCCAGCCGGATCCCTGCTGAAGAAAGCCTCAGAAGCAGGGACAGGAAGCCTATTCAGGGATCCGGTTTCCCTGATACAGATCTGTCCTTCTGCTTTGCCCTGCCTGATCCCTCACCCATCTTTTATTCTCCCACTCCCTGTGGACTTATCTTGACTCTTATCCTTTGACTTTGGGTGCCCTTGAACTTATCCTCTCTCAGAGAAGTAGATTTCTCCTTTTCCAAGGCCCTGCCTGCTCTGTGACTAACCCCAGCCTGCCCCACCTGCCTGCCACCTGAGTTTACCTTTGACTTTGTACAATCGTCCTTGGCTCCAAACCCTAAGTAGTGACTTTAACTACCTGTGCCCCAGAATTAACATACCCCAAGCTTTTCTTTTATGTCCCTGTGAAACGCATTGGCATTCTAGCCTAGGAAACTCACTGAACAAGCAGGCTGGGAAAGATTTTTTCATCTCCTCCAGGTTGTGGCTGATGTGTGAGGCATCGCAAAGCCAGAGAAAACATGTTCAGAGTCATGCTTATTCTTTTTCTGCATAACCTGGGACGTTAGAGTTTCCAAAGTATGCAATTTTCTATACTATCTTGAGGAAAGAAACTCAATTGCTTGTGCCCATTAGTGACTGGTTTTATCTAGTTTCAGGGCCATCATATTTGTGGTGAAAGGACTAAAACCTGTACATGATCCAGAGGCTGGAGTTATCTCATTCTCGTAGTCCCAGCTGTGTGACTTTGAGCAAGTCCTTTAACTCCTCCAAACCTGTTTCCACCTACATAAAATTGAGACCAAAAAAATTCACTAAACTCTATTCTTTGAGATTATGAAATGTGTCTTATTTTTATGACACTCTTTCCCCATAACTGAACTAGAGAAAGAGCTCCAAAATATTGATTTCATAAGGCTGATAAAAGAATGAAATAAATTAAGTTATGCATAATCACTGACAATTGCAAGTCAGAAGAATTTGTGATTATGAATGAGTTGTACGCCAAAAGTTTTTATGGAATTCAGAACACATTTCCCCAAAATCCATGCTCTAATTCCCCTCACCCCTCAGTTCTCAAATCAGACACGACTTGAACCCCTTTACTTCCCTCATCAGGCCTGTGCTGCCCCATTCTAGTATCTCCTTGTCTGAGCTCCCACTAGACTGTAAACTCCTTGAGGGCAGAGCCATATGGCTCATGTCTAGGCCACTGTATATACTAATAATATAAAAAGCATTTAGTATAATCGAGGCTTCATTGTTACATGCTTTATATATATTAACTCATTAAATCCTCACAAAATCTTATGCGATAGAAATTACTATTGTGTCTATTTTATAAATGTGGGAACTGCAGCACAGAAAGGTTAAGTGGCCTTCCCAAGCACACAGTAAGTGGCAGAGCTGGGATTTAAACCCAGATAGACTAGTTCCAGGGTCCATGCTATTAACTACTACAATTTATTGCCTTAGTTGGATGGATACATTGGTGGGTGGATAGGTAGGTTATTATGTTTATTACTGTCCTTATTATCTCTCGTCACAGACAAGATAATAATGTAAAAAGCATGAAGTTTATAATTAAATATTCATGAGGTATCAGAGTAGAGTTCTCCACTCAATATACAAATGTTTTCAGTGAAAATCAAACCTGGATGATTATCTAACCAACACTTTCTTCCATTGCAATCAACAAAATTATTATTTAATTTTCTACATCTAAACAGCAATTATTGTCTACATTTAAGTATACTTTTTTCCTGTTTTTAAATAGTGTGTTAAATTTGCTATGGAAAATGTATTTAAAGTTATGCAACCATTTATGTGTTATACGTAGGACTGGGGAAGGGGCATGCAAAAGGATTGTATTTCTCTCTTCCCAGCTTCTCTGAGGACTATGCCCAAGGTCTTGGTCTTTTAAGACTGAGGTTTTGAACTTTACCCAAAATAAGCTACCCAGGGGATTCTGATTGAGCTTGGAAACTACCACTTTAAAGCAAAAACGACTCCTGCCAACAAAGACACATCCCCCCTCCCCCCACTGTGCACTTACAACCCCCCCTTTCCCCCTTCTCCATACACCTGTTAACTGTGCTCTGGGTACACTGTCATTCTGGTCTAGCTGGTTTGCTGTGTACTTTTCCTCATTCATTCCTATTTCAATATCCTCTTAAACATTAACCCTCATGTATTCTGTCCAGTTCAGATCTCTATATTGAACTGGCTACTCCTCAAACATTTTTACACGGACATTTTACAGGCATCTCAAAGTCAATATATCCAAGACAGAACAAATGAGCTTCCCCTTCACATGTGTTCCTTCTGAGACTAAATGGCAGCACCACCACCAGGTACTCTAAACAGAAACCTGGAAATACCATTAACCATCCTCAGCCTCACATCTTATACCTACTCAATGATTCCCAGAACCGCAGTATCTTAAAGCTCCATTCCTACTCCCTCTCACCTCTGTAACCCAAGCCACTCTGTCTCGTCTAGACAAGTTTAGGAGCCTCCTAATAGAAATCTCTCTTCCGTTCTTTCATTTCTCCAATCTAATAGCTTCTCCAATCTATTCCAACCCAGAGTCAAAAGGGAAATCCTACTATATCATTTCTCAGCTTAAATCTTTTCAAAGCCTTCTAAATGCTTTTGGGGAAAAGGGCAGAATCCCTGTTGTAGCCCATAAGACCCTAGGTGGTCCTGCTCCCACCCACTTCTGCACCTTTGTCTCATAACTCCCTTTCCCTGGCTTCCTAACCGCTCAACCACGGCTTCTCATGAATTCTTTGAATGTGCCAAGTTCTTTTCCGCAGCTTTTAGGCCTTCGCACACATATTCCCTCTGTCTGGAACTCTCTCTTCCCCATTTACTATCCAGTTAATCCCACATTCATCTTTTGAACCTTAGCTTAAATGTCACTTCGCTGGGGAAGCCGTGCTTGACCACCACTCCTGCAGGCAAGTCAGGTCCTCCCATTACACACGTTCATGACACGATGTACTTTTCCTTCACTACACTCTGTTGTACAGTGTGTTTTCCTCTGTTGTCTTTATTACAGTTTATTATTTTTAAAATTATTTGCTTTGGTCTGTCTCTTCTGATAGACTATGAGTTCCACGAGTCAAATACCAAACTTGTTCACTGTTGTGTTAACAGTGACTAGTGCACATTCTTGAATGAATGAATGAATGAACTAATGTCATTCTGTAGGGTAATAACAATAGACTTAACAGTAGACAATAGAATTACTTTTTCATTTCATCCTGATAACAATTCTGTGAGAAAATATTACTGTCACCCTTTTACAGGTGAGGAAGCTAAAGTTCAGAGGAGTAAGGTAACTCGTCCAGGCAGTACAGGGTGATTCTTCCAGGAAGAGGGACCATTGGGATCACTCCAAGTTTTAAAGAGTAAATAATTGCCTACCAAAAAATTTTTCCAGCCTGGCCAGCGTGGCTCAGCTGTCGAGCATCAACCTAGGATCCAGGAGATCGAGGTTGATTCCCAGTCAGGGCACATGCCTGGGTTGCGGGCTTGATCCCCAGCAGGAGGCATGCAGGAGGCAGCAGATCAATGACTCTCATCATTGATGTTTCTATCTCTCTCTCCCTTCCTCTCTCTGAAACCAATAAAAATACATTTAAAAAAAAATTCCAGCTGCTTTGTCCTTTGTAAAAACTTAAAACATTAATATCTTTTTGGGATTTCCAGGGATTTCTTTAGGATGAGCAAAACTAGTTACTACCAATTTCCATTTAGAGCAAAGCCCACTAAAACCTTTAGGCAAAGTCCTGATAAATGAAAAGCATTTCACATTCATTAAAATGGCAGAAACACAGAGAAAGGAGCTGGATGGATTAAAGCAAATTAGGTAAAAAAAAGTTGGTGTGATAAAGTCAGCAACAAAGAAAATGGATGAGATAAAGGAAGAAAGTGAAGGAGAGATAAGCACAAGGACACGGAGAAACAAAGAGAAAAACAGACGTCTCAAGTCCTTGGGAGACTCCATAAGAGAAAGCAGCAAGAAAGATACCGTTTGTGCTTCGAACAAAAATAGTGGTGTTTTGAGAGACCTAAGCATTTAGTAGCAAATAGCCAGAGCATCTGGTGACCACCTGGATTGTTCATGCCAAGGTTTTAGAGATTTTTGGTAAATCATGTTCAAGATAACATTTTCCATCTGCTCCTGATATATTTGTGTTTGAATATGGGTGAAAGTAAGAGGAATATTCTAGTCCAAAACATCTAATGTGTCCCCATGTCTTATGCTTTCTTACCCCTCTGGCACCACTCTAAGGTGTGCTGGGACACCTGTTAAATTAATTAGACAAAGAGGCCATTAGACTGAGGTGTCTCTAATGCAGTGGTGTCCTATGTAAGCAAACCAAATCAGCCTGTAAATGCCTAAATGTTACGAAATCCAAATCTAAGAACAACCAATCACGAACAGTCAACTAGGTTTTAAGCTATAGTTAATCAAATAATATCCTTTCTTTGTTTCCCCGGTTTCTCTATAATAGTCTTTCCATTGGCTCTTAACAATTTCTAGTTTGGTGCCACCAGACTGGAATTATTTTTTGTTCAAATAAACTCTTAGAATGTTTAATATGCCTCCATTTTTCTTGTAACACCCCCTAACTGGGTGCTGCCACAGACCAGCCATAGGAAAACCATTTTACTCTTCTGAATCTGTTTCCTTATCTGTAAAGGGCAGCTAATCATTCCTGGCTGGTTTTTCTCAGTGCATTTTGGCTCATAGGATCTCAGTGGCGGGAAGGAATAAAGGGAGAACCACTATTCCCTCAGACCGGATGCATGACTCTGCCACTTACCCACCAAACTTGATTTGCTCTTTCACTCCTCCGTCAACATCCAATACTTTAATTTTTAGACTTTTAGTATTACTCTATGACATTGTTTTACTGATATTATGTTTGTATAAATAGAAAAATTTTGTGGTCTTTCAAAATTAAGGTGATACAGTTTCTGCTTTATGCATTATACACAAGGACATATAAATTGAGGGTAAGTGGACAATAGCATCAGGTTTGGAAGATATTTTTAAAGGAAATCTAGATTTTTAATTTGTTTGGAACCCAAAGTGGGAAAGAAAAACTAAGTTTCATAATTGAGGATGTTGTCCCTCTATACCGTGGTTCCCAAACTGTGATCCTGGACCACCAGCAGCAGCAGCACCTGGATATTTGTTAGAAAGTCAGAACCGCTGGCCCAGCCCCAGACCTACTGAATCAGAGACACTGAGGTTGGAGACCAGCAAACTGTTTTCTTACAAACCCCACCCTTTGAAGTTTGAGAACAGAAGTGGGAAGCTGGGGGAGTAGATAAGGAAGTGTGTGTTGTTGTGTCATCATTAAAAATGAGGATAATATTAGGTGAAAGTATGTGTAATTGCCAGTAGTCAACCATTTTTGACCTATTTGAAATGCAAAATATTATTCAATCTAAAATGTGTATTTTTAAGTATTATGAGGATAATTAATGTGAAAACAACTTGCACAGGGACTGGATATCAATGTTAAAAAAAATTAGTTTCTCTACCTTTTTCCTAATGCTCTAAAACATACTGATTGGAGCCTCTATTCTCAGAAACACGCTCTAAAGTAATTAGCAGATGTGCCTTCCAGTGCCCAAGGACGATCAATGGCAGGCAGCTCATCCCCACACTCACCAGAAGGAGTTGTGTTGTTAGGTGAAGAGTGTGCCACCAGCTCACATTCCTTCTAAAAAAACAAGTAGTTGTCACTCTCCAATAACTGAAACATCAGAGTAACACAATGTCTAGATGTTGGCCTACACACACCTCTGGGTGAAAATAGGAACTAGCTTTACTCTCATGTCCTGCTTCTTTCAGGTATATGTATATGCCTTACCCTTCCAAAATGCTCTTTTCTTCCAGCTACTTACTTGACATTAAATTCTTATAAAATATGTGGCTTCTAGGAAGAGACAGAGATGAGCACAGGGCTTAAAAACAAAACTGAAGCAAGCAGTGAACACAAAATTAAGACTCTTGGCTAATGTCAGCGCAAACCAACGATGAGTCCCTAGTTTCTCTTATCTTCCTGGTTTGTCTGTGGTGCAATAAGTTGTGTTGTTGGAAATGGCCTAGAAAGAAAAGGAGCACATCTTCTAACCAATCTATGTTAACTAGATGAGTCACGTTGAATCCAGACGGTTAAGCCAAGAGAACCTTACAGTTTTTGATAGTTTCAAAGGGCAAAGGTGGAGATGAAGTTGAAAGAGGAGGAAGAAAAGAGAGGATGGGAACACAATTTTTTCTTGGGTGTATATACACTCTTTCCAAATTAAAGTTAAAGTGCTTAAAGGATCAGAATTCTGTCCTACGCATTTTTAAATAATGCTCTCCCCCACGTGGGTATTCATAGCAAATACTTATGAACGACTGCAGAGACCAAAAAAAAGTAAAGGATCTATAGATTTCCATTTAGTAGATGGCTGGCAGGATTTACACTTTCTTAGGCATAAATATTAGGTGGCTCAGTTAGTGAAGACTCGCTATGGACTGTTTGTGTCTCCTCTACCACCCTCCACCCAAAATTTATATGTTGAAACCCTAATTCCCAGTGTGATGGTATTTGGAGGTGAGGACTTTGAGAGGTGATTAGGTTATGAAAATGGAGCCCTTATAAATAGAATTAGTGTCTTAGGGTAACCAGAGCTCTTCCTCTCTTCTCTGCCATATAAGGATGCTATGAGAAGATGACTATCTGTAGACCAGGAAGAGGGTCTATGCCAGAACCTGACCATACTGACACCTTGGTCTTGGACTTCCAGCCTCTGAAACTGTGAGAAATAAATGCTTGTTGTTTAAGCTATCCAGTCTATGGCATCTTGTTATAGCAGCCCAGATTGACTAAGATAAGACCTTTAGCCATTCAGATCTTAAAATAATAATGCCCATCCTTACCATCTGCCCCCTGCTCCAAATTGATGTATTATTATCAAAGCACCTGTCCCTATTGGAAATTGTCCAAATGTTGAAGAAATCACATCTCACGTGGAATACTATTGCCCTGCCTTATGTTGGCTCTCACTTACTTGTTTGGGAAAATGAATCTGTCCTTCTCTGTTCATTACCAGAGTTCACAGCCAGATGGATAAAAACCTTCCAGCTCAAAGTGAGACTACAGTACACTTGGGGAGTTTGTAGTTATGTATTTTCTTCCTAATGACAATCTCTAGCTTGCCTTCTGATCCAAACCATTTGATCTCAATCTTTCAGATCCACCCCGATAGCTAAGGGCAGGGCCACTTTGCAACCATATTGGGTGTGGTATAAGCACTACAACTTATAAAGAACATGAGAATCTTGAGATAATTGGAACTAGGTAAAGGAAATATATTATGTATTCTGTTCCTTCTTAATTATTCTTGCGCACCCTCTATTGCACAGGCAATTTTGTTTCAAATGCATATGTATACCTGATTATAAGAAGTGATAAAGAGCTAGTTGTCATTTACTGTGAACCAAAGATAACTTTTTCTGCTCAGTCTTCTCTGTCACCTAAGTATTAAAATTATGTTTTACTCTAAATAAGACAAAAATATGTACTTCTTTCTATTAACTATAAAGCTTAAGAGTATTAAAAATTTTTCTTTACAACCTGGCCTTCCTGACATAATCAAATAATATGTTAAAAAATGATTAAAAGGTAATCTCTCTCTCTCTCTCTTTCACACACACACACACACACACACACACACACACACACACACACAGTCCTTATTTCTCTTAAGAGCATGCAATGGCTTTTTTCCTTCATTTCTCCTCACTCTTCTTACAGATAGGCCCCTACAAAATTGCTAGCCCAAAACACAGTTCAGGAGATCTTGTCAGGAGGTCCAAGAGAGCACCTTTTCTCCCAGCTCTCAGCAACACACCCTTCATTCTCCAGGTTTATGTCAAATTCATTAACATATAAGTGCCCTTAGCACTTTCCAAGTCTTCCTCTTGTATTAGTTTGCTAGAGCTGCCATTAAAAAGTACCATGAACTTGGTGGCTTAAACAACAGTAATTTATTTCCTCACAGTTCTGGAGTCTGGAAGTCCAAGATCAAGGTGTCAGCATGGTTTGTGTCTTCTGAAGGCATCTCTCCTTGTCTGTATCTTCACATGGTCTTCCCCTGTGTGTGTCTGTGTTAGATTTCCTCTTCTTATAAGGACATTTTGTCATACTGGATGAAGAGCCACCCTAATGACCTTATTTAATCTTAACTACCTCTTTAAAGACCCATCTCCAGATACAGTCACTTTCTGGGTTTCTGGGAGTTAGGATTGTAAGATACGAATTTAAGGGTGACACAAGAAATGAATTTAGGGGTGACATTATATCCCCTTATGGAAATGAAGAGAGTAAGTGGAAAGATGAAGAACAGATAACTGATTTCCTTCAGTAAATCTGAATGGGAAAATAGAACTATTTTCCCCACTTGCACATTTAGTAAACTAATGTTCCAGGACTTCAAACAGTACAAAGGAGAGGAGAAACAAAGTGCAGGGCCATTTACTCACTAGATACTAGAAGCACTGTATCTTGTTCCTGTGAATTTTTCAAAGGCCTATCAAATGTCTGAAAGCTGAAAAATTAATGGTTTCCAAATATGAAAAGAAAGTGGCAAAATTTTAATAAATAAACATTTAAAAGCCTATAAAACTTAACATTGTGTCAACCACTCAATTGCAACTCAACCCAACTGTCATATCATTCACTCATTCATTTACAGATCCTCCCAAGTGACAGTAACCATTCCAAGTGCTGGGGATCTAGAAATGAACACAGAAGACAGAATTTCCTGTCATCAAAGACTTCACATACTGATGCATAAGAGGGAAACAGAAAATAAAACATAGAAATTACTTAGAAGATAGCGTTATGGAGAAAAAGAATTCAGAGAAAGTGAATACAGAGAACTAGAGAAAAGGGAGTTACATTTAAATAGGCATTTAAGAAATGCCTAACTGTGTAAAGTTGTCAAGGAAGTGAGAGAATTCACCATGCAAAATTTATGGGCAAAGAGTTTCAAGGAGAAGCTAAAGCAGAAGCAATGTCCTTGAAGCAAGAGAAAGCCAGAGTGCCCAAGCACCATCTAGGAAGCCAATGTGGCTATATCAGAATGCATGAAGGCAGGAGGCCAAAGACCATGAATGCAAAAGAACATGAAATCATTATCTCAAAGAGATATCTGCACCTTTGTGCTTATTGAAGCATTATTCACAATAGTCAAGACATAGAAATAACCTGGGTAAAGAAAATGTGATATATATATAAGATACAGACACACACATGCCCATCCACACACACACACACACACACACACACACACACACACACACACACAATGGAGTATCATTCAGCCATAAAAAAAAATTTAAAATAAAAAAAAGGTAAATTCTGCCAGTTGTGACAACATGGTTGTACCTTGAGGGCATTATGTTAAGTAAAATACATCAGACAAATACAAATATTGTAGAATACCACTTATATGTGGAATCCAAAAAGCCAACCTCAGAGAACAGAAAAGATTGGTGGCTGCCAAGGTTGGGGGGTGGGGAAGATATTGGCAGAAAAGTACAAACTTCCAGTTATACGATGAGTAAGTTCTGGATAGCTATGCTAAAAGTTGTTAAGAGAGTCGATCTTAAATGTTCTCACCACACAAACACACACACACACACACACACACCGTAATTATGTGAGGTGATGAATGTGCTAACTAACCTTATCATGGTACTTATTTTGCAATAGATGTGTGTCAACTCATCATAATGTATACCTTAAGTTTAAGGTATACTTATACAATGTTATAGGTCAATTAAATTTCAATACAACTGGAGACAAAAAGTCAAGAGGCACAGGAAATGAAGTTAGAGGGTAACAAGGAACCAGACCATACAGGGCCTTTTATAAAGTCTTTGCTGTTCAGTCCATGTTGGAAAGAGAACCAACTGGAGGGTTCCAAGCACAGGAATGACACGATCTAATAGGTTTTAAAAGGACCACTCTATCAGCTCTATTGAGAACAGCTGTAAACAATTTTTAACATGGATTATGAGTAGAGTTTATTGTGTTCAATATTATGTGAGCTAAATCCTTCATAAGTAAACATGCTTAATATCTAAAAAGATCTTAAAATGGCCAAAGGATGAAGAAAGGCCAGTGTGGAGAAGCAATTTTGATTGGGGTATAAGAACAAAAGGCAGTCCAGAGTTTGTGGATGCTGTAGAAGATAAGAGAACCCAAGATCTTAATAAACTGACATAGGTTAAGATCCTGCACGATTATGCAAGTTTGAGAGCAAAATAAATAAAGGTTGACCCCGCATCAATAAGTAAAATGCTTCTTAGGTTAGATTACGATGGATCATGGCTTTGCAGATTGTTCAATTATTATATGTAATATAATCACCAAAAAAGTCAGTAGTTTAAAATAGTAACAAAATTTATTTTGCTCACAAAACTGCAGTTTGGACAGGGCTCAGCAAGAACAGTGCCAGCTGTGAAAATTTGAAGGCTAAGGGCTGGAATCATCTGCAGTCTTTCTTCCTCACATGGCTGATTGTTGATGCTGGAAGGGTCAGAGTATTGGCACCACTGGATTTGTATGATATTGTGATTTATAAATCACAGCATTTCCTTTGTTGAGAGCAACAGAAGGGTGTTTTGTTATGTTAATGAGGTGACTTTCATAAAGCTCCTAAGGAGGCGGCTGGTTGCTAAGGGCAGCAACCTTCACTAGAGGACTGGAACTTTCAGTCCTACCCAGGACATCCAGGGAGGGGAGAGGGGCTGGAGATTGAGTTCAATCACCAAAGGCCCCTGATTTAATCAGTCACACCCATGTAACAAAACATCCATAAAACCTGAAAGGACAGGTTTTGAGAGCTTCTGGTTGGTGAACACATGGAGATTCAGGAAGCCTAGAGTGCTCAGAGAACAGGAAAGCTCTGAGCTCCTTTCTACATACCTTGCCCCATGCATCTCTTCCATCTTGTTGTTTCTGAATTATATATCTTTTTGCAATAAACCATAATCTAGTAAGCAAATGTTTTCTTAAGTGATGTGAGCCACTCTAGCAAATTGAACCCGGGGGGGGGGGGTGTTGGAACCTCCAGTTTACAGCAGCTCAGTCTGAAGCACAGGTGACAACCTGGGCTTGTAATTAGCATCAAAAGTGGGGGCAATCTTGTAGAACCAAACTCTTCACTAGTGGTTTCTGATATTATCTCTGGGTAGACACTGTCAGAATTGAGTTGAATTGTAGCACACCCAGCTCTTGTCAGAGAATTGCTTAATGATGTGGAAAAACCTCCACACACTTTGGAACTGGTGATCAGAATCTTAACTTTTGTATGTCTGTTGGACTCTGTACATGGTCTCTCCAGCATGGCAGTTTCAGGGTTACTGACTTCTCACACCTTAGCTTCTCACACGGTGAATGTCCTGAGAGATAGAGGGAGCCGTAGACGATGAATCACCAATTATGACCGAGTCTCAGAAGTTAGGCAGCATCACGTTTGCCACTTTCTGTTTGCTAGAAGCTAGTCACTAAATTAGACTTCACATTTATGTATGAAAAGCTTCAAGTAATTGTGTACATGCTTTAAAATGGCTACATAAATGTTTTACTTACAGCTTTTTAGATGCCTGGAGTATACTTGCATAGGCCTCTGATGCTGATGCTGCCAGGCCCTCTCAGCGTGGCCCCTTTCAAAGGGGTGACAGCCCTGCTAACCCTCTTTGCTGGAGAAGAAGCCTAAACATTGATAAGGCATTGGGAGGGAGAACAGAGTAAGAGGTCTTCCTGTTTGTGCCCACAGAAGATAAATAAGCATAGATTTTAAGAAACCATTTGCTGTTATTTGAGATGATGTACAGGTGGTCTGATGGAGAGGATGAATACAGAGCTTGGATTGGTGATCAAGCAATATATAAAACTACTGCCTTCTGGGCATCTTCACCTAGATATCCAATCAACACCTCGAACTCAGCACATCCAAGGCTGAGCTCAACGCTATGCTTCCTCAACTCTATCCACTTGTATTTCCTAATTTTTTATTTCCCCACCCAGCACCCACTCCTATTGCTCAAATTAAAAACCTGGTAATCAAGCGACATCCTCCCCCTCTCTTCCACTATCTATGTTCAATTAGGTAGATGTTCTCCTCCTAAATATGTCCTGAATTTATCTCTTCCGCTCTATCCCCATTGCTTCTGCCTTAGTCATAGTAACTGGTTATTTTGCCACTGCTCTTATTATTTCATCTCCCAAACCATCAATTATTATCTTTCTAAAGCAAATTTAATAACAACATTGTCTTGAGTAAAACAGTATTTTTTTATTACTCTAATGGTTTCTCATTACTTACAGGATGAAGATTCTAGTTTTCTGTAAGGCATGACAGGTCATGTTTTATTTTTCATCTATATATGTACCCAATACTCCATCCACGGCACCCTTCTCACATCTGTCTAATCACACTGTGTTCTCTCTTGCCTCTGTAACTTGGGGCATGTTTTTTCTTCCATAAAAGTCCTTTACTCCTTGGATCATCAGTTCAAATCCTCCATTTTCAAATCCCAGCTTCAATGTCACCTCTGTTGTGAAATCTTCACTCTGCATGCATAGCATCTTCTACTCACTTTTTAAAAGAGTTCATACCATATTATTTCATAACTAACAACTTCCATACCACTATACCATAACCTGTAAGTTCCTTAAGCATAAAAATCATGACCTTGTCCATTTTTGCATCTCATCTGTGTCTGGCACAAAAGATACAGTCAATAAAGAATATGTATTAAACTAATGAATGAATGAATTAGAATTAGTATTTTCTTTAAGCTTGCACAAACTTTATACTTACTTGTGATTTTCACTGATCTATACTCAAATAATTACTTTCCTTATACAGGTGATGTTTATGGTGCCATTCCAGAGTTAGACCCAGCAAGGGATTTAGAGAATATTTAAGTCAACTTTCAGATAAGGAAGGCAAAGCTCAGGGAGAAGGAAAGAAACAATCTATTGATCTAGCCACAGTCACATATGTATCACATTTAGTCTTCATGTCAAACATATATCTCAGGTGATGTTCATTTTTCTATCAAGAAAATACACATCAGAGAGGTTAACGTCTTCCTCTGCCACACAGTGGACAGGGCTTCTAACCCTGGCTTATCTGTTGTGCTTTCCAGTATATCCTAATATCTTTTACTGGCTTTCCCTTCTCATTTATTACTAAGATATAATAAAGACCTCCATTACTAAAATCACATTCAATTTTCTAATCCATCCTGGTCTAATTTTTAATGTATTAGAGATAAAGATTTGAGTACAGGTATGATATCTGCAAAGAAAGGGAACATAAGGTAAATCACTAGAGACGTGATAGTAGAGAGGAGAGCTCACAGATCTTGCAATCAAGTGGATATGAAATCAATTGCTAATTCTACATTTGATTTGGTATCACCCTGACCCAATTCATAAAAGTCAAAGAATAAGTATAGCTCAGAAGACTATGATGACTATGAATTGTAACTACTTTTATAGGCACCTAGCACCTCCTATGGTGGTTACATAAACTCTAGTTTCTTCATTCTTTCTTGAAGTCTTATAATAGACAACCTTAAGATGCATCATGTCTAACAGACCCAACAAGACAGGTTAAAGCATGTTTTCTCATTACATGTATTTTAAGATGGATCCTCTGTGTAGGGTTTCTTTTTAAAAACTAATCAGAGAGAACCAAGCTTTCTCAAAGAAATTTGGCCTATACTGTATAGCGATCATTTATAATAGAAGAAAGAAGCAGCAAAGCAAACTATCCTTGTTGGGTAATTAGACAAAACAGACAAGGGCCAGATTCCTATAAGCTTAGGACATGAAAGAAACCATAGTCCTGTATGAAAATAAATGAGAGAGAAATAAGATGGGTGGATGGATGGATGGATGGATGGATGGATGGATGGATGGATGGACTGATGGATATAATACCGGATAACGTAAGCCATAACTGAATGATTCTGCCCAAGAAAAGGTAACTTCTCTCTGCCTGATACTTGCCCAGAAAAGTAAGCCTCAGGAAATGTGTAGCAGCCATCCACCCACAAAGATTCACAGAAAAGAGAAGTGGTCAATAACTTAGAAATGACCAGTACCAGTAATATGCTCATCAATTCTCTCAAAAAAAACAACCAGTTCCTTTCATGACAGAGGGATTTTAAAGCTTCCTAATTGTGGCTAACAATGGAACCACTAAAAATGTATAGAATTTCCCAGAGCTTATGTATTATAGTTTCAAATAAGTGTCTTGTCATTTTTATCACATGAAACCTTACCAGTTGCAGCGACCTTTCATGCTCCAGGCTCATGCAAGGTTAACGTCTTTAAAGTGGTAGATTGAGAAGAGTATGGATAGTGTCCTTCAGTTCCCTTCTTGTTAACCAAAAGAAGAGATGAGCATGTACGAATACCAAGATTTAGTCACCAGGAAAAAAAGTTCTTCGCTGATCTGAGCAAAGAGGCTTGGCCACTCAGACCAGAGGGTCAGACAGAACTGCACCTCCATGCGCTTCTCATTGCACACCGATGGAAGGGGCCAGCTTGTATAAAGACATTCTGCTCTATTTTTCTATTTCTTGTTTTCTTTCCCTCATTTTCCTTTACATATGTTACTTGTCTCATCTTTTTTCCTCTTCATCTTCTCTGTTGTTATTCTTTTCTCTCTCCTTTCTCTTCCCCCCTTTTTAAAATTTTTCTTACTTACCTGTCCATTTCTCCCTTTAGAAGGGGCACCCCTATCTCCATGTGATGTCACAGATTCAAAACAAACTACAGTTGTTCATATGGAAAATAATACAATAATTGATTGATAATAATACAAGAATAAACTATGTTTTGCATACTTAGAACTGTAAACCTATGTTTGACACACCCTGTATAAATGTGTCAAATAATAATTTTTAAAAAGCTGACAAGTCCTGAGTCCACCGTGGAGAGTGAATCTTCCTCAGGGGAAAAGAGGCACTCAGATGTTCCCCAGATCAACACCACCTGTGATGACCTTCAATCAATGAAAACAGTATCTTATTACCTTCCTTGGTGGTTGGCGTCTCAAAAAATTCCCAAGTGCATTAAGAGGAGAAATCTTGGGTTGAGTCTTTCCCCCCTCGAAACGATGAGTAATTAACAATCAGTGCTTTTCATTAAGTGGGTGGAAATTTTTATGTGTGAAGATGCTCAAGGAAAAGCAAGCAACCCACTAAAAAAGATGTTTTAAAGGCAATCTTACCATAGTGATTGCGATAAAATACCCCTTAAGGCTTTTCCAAGTTTGAGAGTGAATTGCTTCATGTAATCTATACCATAATGGTAGTAGAGAAGGCACCGTAACCCCCACTTAAACTGAAACATAAAGACGGTGCTTGTCCATTGATTTATGGGCCTACATTCCAGATTTCCAGATGCCCTTTCCTATGTTCTTTCTATTGCAAGAGGATAATACCTTCATGCAATACTTTCCAATTACCTCAGAACCTATAAAAGAATAATAGCAAAGAAAATGTGAACCAGAAGTGCAAACAGTAATCTCAGCTTTCCAGGCCAGTAGAGCCAAAGAATTTTACTGCAGGACCTGGTGATCATTACCCTAGTCAGGAGGAAACTGTTGGACTAAAACAAATGAAAGAGATTGAGAAATGCTCTGGTGCAATCGGTGACATTTCACCCTATCCAAAGATTAACTCAGTGAATGGTGTAACTGAGAGAACGTGATCTAAAGACATGCCTTGCAAATACTGAAACTCGGTGTTTTTCAAAGAGATTAATGTTAATAGTGTGAGGGTAAAACCTGCTTCTGATTAACAGGAAAAAGCTCATCTGGGAGATCCTCTTGATTAGATAGGCCGCTCCATGCA
Source organism: Miniopterus schreibersii (assembly GCF_964146895.1). Lineage (NCBI taxonomy): Eukaryota > Metazoa > Chordata > Mammalia > Chiroptera > Miniopteridae > Miniopterus > Miniopterus schreibersii. The sequence continues at coordinate 113,456,212 of NC_138102.1, read as the reverse complement.
AAATCTCACAACGACGATCAGAAAGGTGCCCTTGAAACGCACAATGAAGGATTTTAAAAGAAACTGGTTTACCTACAGAGACTAGGGAACAATACAATTTAGTCCTTGTGTAAAAAGGCTCAGTCAGAGGAAATGATGGGGTGTCTTTGAGGGGTCCCAGGAAACTGAACAAGAATGAGAAACAGACTACATTGTTGCTTCATTCAATTTTCATCACCTCAGTGGATACTCATACTCTTCCCCACTCCTCACAGTCATGAACAATCTGGAACCCACGACAGAAGAGGGGACAGAGGCATCACCCCAAAGACTGTACCAGTCAAGCCTGGCCTGGTGTTAATTTCAGATCAATAAAGCATGTAATGGGAGGAAGTGGATGCATTTCCCTAACATATCAAAATAAGTAGTCAACACTTAAAATAGAAATGATTTTATCAGTAAAATTAGAAAGTCCTTAATTTACATCAATGGGGGTAGATGGAAGGTCAGACAAAGGCCAAAGGAGAGGAAGATTATAAATTGAAAAGTAAAAATGCCTGATAATGAAAATATTAATAGTATATTATATTAAAGTTCAAAGAAATACACATTTTGGTTGTATTATCAATATAAATGGTGACTATGGAGGACATTTGATCAAACGTAAAGATATGATGAATGATTAAAAAAAGGTGTTTTTTTCCTGCATTGGAATTACAGGCAGTTTCCAAATTGAAACTAGATAATGTTCCAAAGGTAATTTGAAATGTGCTTATTTGGAGTGTAGAATAACGTAACCATGGAAACATTGTTGAAAAGTATGAATTAGGTTCCTTGGTTACCTGTGAATTTGATTTAAATCAAATATGTAGCAAAATAATATTTATATTTTGAACTAGTAAAAAATAAAGCTGTTGCATTAGAACAGAACTGGTTACTGAGAGGTGAAAAAAATAAGGAAATAATTTTATGGAGCTCCTGATAAAGGGCTTCTGGGAGATATCAAAGAATTTGGATGTTGATTGTACCAGATTGTTATTTAGGTCCACTTTCACTTTCTTCCCCTGCCAAACCCTTTTCCTTAGTGATCTCATCTAGTTTATGCTGAGATTTCCCAAATTTATAACTCCAGCTCAGACCTCTCTGCTAAACCCCAGTCAAGTAGACTCAACACCTTTTTGTGTGCTAGACACCTTAAACTTAACATATCCCAAACTGGATTTCTGATCTCCCCACCCACCCAACCCCACCACCAAACCTGACCCATCCTCCATCTTCTTGATCTCAGTTAATGGCAACTTTGTTCTCCCATTTCCCTTCCCTCTCCTCTTTTCTCTCATACCCTAAATCCAATCCTTTAGCAGATCCTGTCAGCAATACCTTTAACATACATCCAGAATTGTACTTCCATTTCTCATTTTCTCTAGTTCAAGACACCATCACCCCTTAGTTACATCTGAAACTTACTCCTAATTGATCACCCTGCCTTCTTCTATCCCCAAAAGTCTATTATCAGCACAGTAGCCAGAAAGATCATGTGAAATCATAAGTTAGATCACGTCTCTCCTCTCCTCAAAAACAACTCCCACTTCACTCAGTGTAAAGTCAAAACGTTTACATTGCTCTGTGCCCCATCCCTAACCTCTTCAAGCTCATCTTCTACTCTGTTTCCCTTGCTCTTGTAACTCCAGCCTTACTGGCCTATTTGCTCTTCCTTGAGCATTCCAGTTCTGATGCTCTCTTAGCATCTTTAATCCTGCGGTCCCCACTGCTTGAAATGTTCTCTACATACCACACAATGAACTCCTCACCTCACCTCTACTGGGTCTTTGCTGATAGGTCTTCCATGGCCATCATATCTTTTAAAAAAATCCCACCTCCCCTGCCACTCTTTGCATGTCCCATCTCCTTTTTTTTCCTTCTTAATTATTATTACCATTTAACAGATTATACATTTTACTTATTTCCTTCCTGACTAGCTCCTCCATTCCAGAATGTAAGCTCCTTGAGGAAAATGACTTTGTCCCCAGTACTTAGAACAACGCCAGCAGGCATAGGGAAGGCATTCAAAGATTTGCTGAATAAATTAAATAAACAAATAACTCGAATACCTTAAAGAATACATACTTATTTCGAAAGTTCTCTGTTCTTACTCTTATCATCCGTCACAGCGATACATTTATTTTTACAAATGGAAAGAAAGGAAAAAAAAAAAGTCAAAAGCATTCTGTCTGGTCTCTATCTCCAGCAGTTACAATGCTTTCCCTACAACTCAAACCTGCTGAAACTGGAACTGTGAAACTTCGCAACTTGGAAGATAAAGACCATCCTTTCAACTTGAATTATAAGTCCTGTCATTGTCTACCTCTTGCATATCTTTCCACCTTCACAGTCAGTTAACCACGCTTCTGATGGGGAGGAGCTGGGGCAATCAAGAGATACTGAACCAGGGGTTAGTCCTTTAGTCAATGGCTGTGGATGCTGGGTCCAGGAAGCTTGGTCACAGAGTTGCCCACCTGTCCCTCTTCTGTAGGAGGTGATGCCCCAGTCGTCACTCATCACTCACAGAGTGCCTATGCCTTTTAAGGTTACAGCGCAGTTGCTTTTTCTACCCCCTTTATCTTGAATTAAGTGTTAAAGAAAACCTCCGTATAAAAAATATTTTTTAAGTGAAGCTGTCCTACTTAAGATAATGGAGCTTGGAGGGGGTCAGGGTCCAGCCCTGAGCACTCATCTTCTTTATGCCTGGCAAGGCCCCTGAGGCCCCTTTGAGCAACTGCTGCCATTGAGGTTCCAAAACATAAAGAGTGTCAGACGGCCTGACAATGCCCCCACACAAGGAGAAAGCCTTTCAGAGCAGCCACTTTATTGGTTATTTACAAAAATTGCCTAAGTGACTGAAATGCATTTGCTGTCCTCTCCTCCTCTGTTTAGTGCGTGACAAACAGCGACATCTCCAAATGGCAGGAAGCAGCAAAACGAGAGTCTGTCAGCGTCTGCCTCTGCAACGTGCAGGAGACGGAACATTACACGAGGTTTCGCCTGATGACTGGCTCCCCGAGGAGCAATCAGGGCCTGGCACACTTCTTACCGGCGTTACCTCAGCTTCTCTGCCCGAGGATTCTGAGAAAAGGTTTGTTGTTTCAGTTTGAAAATGGCATTTTAGACCAGCTCCTCAAACAGAGTGCACGTAGGGACAGAGGGGGTGAATGTTTAGCCAGTGGTGTTTATATTCACAGCCTGTGTCTGTGCCTCAGGTCCACGACAGGTTTATTTTTCAGAAGTCTAATAAAAAGAGATATTAAAAATTGAAAGTGGGGTTTTTATTGCCAGAAGATATGATTTTTAGAGGCTCTGGTGGTTCTCTGTCATGCCATTTGAGAATGGGTAAGATTATTTTCAAATTGAGAAATAAAACCCTATCCAATTTTGAAGACTCAATTTGAGCCAAACAAAATCAACCTGAAGTATGAGTCCACTTTGAAGGAGGGCTATTGCCAATGCAAATCTAATAATATCTCTGACTCGCAATGGAACACGTACAAATCAATGAATAACTCTATTTTTTTCAACACTTCAGCAGTGTTCTCTCCATCCCTCACTTCCTTGCAACAAAAACTAGCTCCCAAGAGGACCAGGGGTCAAGAAGCTCAATTGGAAAGAGCTGGTTAGGCATTCTTGTCTGCAACTTATGACTTTGGAAGAACTAAGAAAAAGAAGCCAGTTATTTCAAGGATACTATTATATTTAGCTTATTTCAAGACAGAACTAATTGCAATAATTGTTTTCAATAGCCCTTCAATGACTCTGGGACTACCAAAGGGTGAATGTCTACCTGTAGCCATATCACATGCCTCCCTCTCTCACACACACAAACAACTGCAATGAAGCATGCCACCACATGCATGCATCATACATGCATCATACATGCATACACATCACACACACCACATACACACCATAGACACCGCAGATATATATACCACATGCGAACACCCCCACACACACATACCCCACACATCATATACACATACCCCACACACATGCGCACACACCACTAACATACACATGCTCCATGTAAATATACACTATAAGCATATTGTATACAAATGAATACACATACACATTATACACACATCATATATTCCACATATCTATAACACACATAATGCACATGAACACATAACACTTGTAAATGCATGCCACACACATATGTACACATTACATATAAATTCACCACACACATATATGCACCACCCCAAATGCAAATACATACCTTAAGTGTGCAAATATACGCACACACATCAAAAATATACACAATGACACACATATGCACACCCACAACATACATAGACAGATTTCCACACTACTTATCAGGGGTGAAATAATCCCAAAGCTCTCTTTTTTCCTACCCCACTACTACATTACACATTTTGAAAGCTTTTTCTCGTTGCCCTACAAAATTGTTATCCTGCCTCCTCAAGGTCAGCTACTAATACAATCAGTTCCTGACAAGATGGACTGAGTCTAGCATGGAACCATGCAGTTTCAGAGTGACCTGGGGAAAGAACCCAAAGCCATCTTGATTATGGAATTTAAGGTCCATTCTGGAGCAGGGAGCCTTGAAGACAGGTTAAAGTTCCTGAGTTGCTCCATAAAAATACACCTTCCCAAGACTGTTCTGAAATGTGGATGGAACTCAGTAAGACAACCACAGCTTTTGACTGGTGGCATGTGCAAGAGAAAGGCAAAGGAAGATCTGAGAGGAAAATGCACAGAAAGAGAGGAAGGAAAACAGAGAGGAAGGAAAAAAGAGAATGTGAAAGAGGACTCGTTTCACCTCAGAAAAACTGCAAGGGAAACACAAGACCCCACATATCTATAAACCTTGAAATGATGGGCTCAGGAAGCAGGATATGAACAAGGTTAGATACCCTGATAACAGGAGCAAAAGTGCCTTCTTCCTCCTGTGTTTCTTATCCAGCCCAGGGTGACAGAGCCTCAGGAAGTCAGGACCCTTAGGGGAGGAACCAAGAGGCCTTTTTCTAGATGTTTTAAAAGAAAAATAAGTCAAGTGCTGCCAGAGGTCATAACGCAGCATCCCTCCTTCTTTCTCCCTTGTCCAAAGCAAAAGTTTCCACTTCTTCCACAAGCCTGAGAAGTGCAGGCCAGGCAGGCCAGCAGATGAGTGGGGTGACAAGCGTCCCATCTCCCAGGAGCAGTACCCTATCAGTGGGGTTATGTGATTTGAGTGCCTTCCCCAGCTCGGCAGATCATCTGACCTTTAAATGCTTTCATAGCATAGAAGAATACTTGTTTTCAGGCCCAAAATAGCCAGTGCTCTTCATAGGTTCGTTTTCCACATTTTCATGTAAATAAGGTGAGTTTTTATTGATAGTTCCATGTTTATGCATTTTCCAGGAGCCAGGTGAAAAAAATTACCATAGAGGAAACACCATTTACAAATGATTAAAATGCGTGTACACACACATGAAGAGATACAGAGAGCAGGCTCCGTTCTGTGGTCATGGAGTCATGTCAATGAGCAAGACAGCTGAAAGCCAGGAAGGTGAACTCACCTTCGGAGCTGATAAGAGTCATTGTTGAGCTTTCCTTTATTCTTTGTTTTGATCTAAGGCCACCTCTCCTATCACTTTCTCCCTTGACACAGTCTCTCATTGTCAGCATAGAGACTAAAGAAAATTGCTCTTTCCATGTAAGAGCAATATGCTCCCCTCTTTTTGTCTTTTTTGGGAAAATTAGTAGCTCATGTTCCATTAACTGGAGTATTTCACCTTATCTTCTTCCTATAAGTGAAGTGGGAATTTCAAGGCCATAATTTAGAATTATTCTGCCCTCTTTAACCTAAATGGATTCTGTTCTCATTGCAATCTTTATCTCTAGACCTTACTAAAGATTATATTCAGACTCACCTACAGGCCCACATTTGTGCTCTCTTAGGAGCCGAGGTCTTTAGAAGCATAATGAAATGTGACAGGCTTTTGAACTGGGCTCTAGAAATTGTCTCTTTTATGGCCAAGTGAATTTCTTGCCATTTCAGGAGCCAGTCTCTACATTGTTTTATAATTTATTTTATAGAAAGACCTAGGAAACTCTGGGTTTTCTAAACAGACAATACTTTCTCATTGTTCCCGAACAGAGTTACAGAGATTTGTTGCTTATCCCAATATTTATTTGAAACTTGAAGTCTAAAAACAACACCTAGTCATCAGATGGAAGCTTCAATTTAGCCCTTTATCATACACAAGCCAAGAGTGAGGATGAACGTTAATGATGCAGGCTAATATGACGGCTCTTTACTATGTGCAATTCAGTTTCAAGAGAAAATTTACACGGCTGAAAACTGGGTGGCATTCTTCCAATACACGCCAGTTCCCCCAATCAAGTTTTTGATGATTGGCCTTTCTTTGGATTGGCCAGAACCTATGCTATACCATTGACTAAGTAGATTAGCCTTTAGTCCAATTCCTTATTTTAAAAATAACTCATATATGAGTATAAATTATTTGTTTACTCTCTCCCCCTCCACCCACTCACCCTCCTCCATCCCTCTGAGATTCGTCAGTTTGATCCATGCTTCCATGCCATTGAATCTCTTCTGTTCATCAGTTTATTAAGTCTTAAAGAACACATACACATATATGCAAAACCCAAGGACACAGACAGTGGTGTCGAGAGGGACTGCGGGGGGGGGGGGGAGGGAGAATGGAATGGGTCATTGGGGAGAAAAAGGGACATCTTTAATATTTTAAACAAAAATCAACACAAAAATAAATAAGTAAATAAGTAAATAAATAAATAAAAATAACTCAGATCTCAAAGAAGTTAAATGATATTCTCAGTCTTATAGATAGTAGCCAAGACTATATTATGTCATTTGAATTCCACTTTAATGCCCTTTTCACCAAGTTATGTGGTCATTTAAATATGCATTATAACAAACTATATTCTAACAAGACTTAACTATTTTGACAAGTGGAAGCAGACTTACAGTTCAAGAATTTAATAGTATTCTAAAAATACATGGATTGTTATAGCTTATAATATACACAAGTATCTCTTCTCTGATTATACAAAGCTCAGAAGGGTTCATCTAGAAGTAGTAGAAAATAAATTAAATTTACCAGGTTCTTTGGGTTCTAGTCCTGATTGTCACCAATAATTTTGTGACTTTAGGTAAGTCCTTAGATTTCATACATAAAAATCGGATACGAACAGCAGTGTAGTGGTTGCCAGAGGGAAGGGGGTAAGGGGTCAAAGGCATCCTAATATATGGTGACGGGAGGAAATGTGACTTGGAGTGATGGGCACACACTGTAATATACAGATCTTGTAACAGAAACCCACACCTGAAACCTGTATGTTCATATTAACCATTGTCACCCCAATAAATTTAATTGAAAAATAAATAAATAAAAACTAAGCATGTCTAAAAGGTAGGTGTTTCATTTGAGATTCTCATTTGAGTGGTTGAACTAGGTAATGATTGAGATCACTTTCAACACTGAGATTCTTTTATTTCCTAATCTGTTTACCAGAAATTAGTATAATATGCACTCCTTAATGACCCTTTCAAGAAGCTTCACTCTTAGCACAGGTGGCCACAGCAGAGTCTCCCCACAAAGCAGCTCTGATTTCAGGTACGCCATTGCAGGAAAGGCTGTTAGCCATCTGCCAATGTCCACTTCTTCTTTCTGGTTTTGAAATCCCCCACCCAGATTTTCACTGGGTTTAAGGCTGTCTAGCTATAGATGGCAATTCTTGGCCTCCCTGGAAACTAGCCTCTGTGACTAAGTTCTGACTAATAACATGTGAGCCAGAAGTGGTGTGTATAACTTCCAGATTTTACTCTTACCTAGGAGGGATGTGCCCCCCACTTCCTCTTTGCCCCGTCTCACTGTCTGGGGAGAGTTGTCATAGGCAACCCGTGTTGGACACAGAGATGGAAGTTGTGGGTTGAATATAACAGAGTTAATATACCATCTCTGCATTGCCTATTTCCAGACAGGCAGACAAGCAAAAGGTAAACTCTCACTGCACTGGGAATATCTTTGTTTTAATAGCCACCAGCAAATGCTGCCATGGAATGAAAAGAGGAATCCTAGCAGGATGCTTCAGCCTTGGATGCTGTTCTGTAATGACCAAGCTTATACATTAAGGTTCCACTTACAAAAATAAAAAACCGTTTTAATTATAAACTAATACATCTCAAGTGTCATAGTTCCTAAGAAGACCTGCTGATTACTAAGGCCAATGATGTTTTAACCTAACATATCCTGTAAATAATGATGAAATGAATCCTTAGCCTTAGCATATTGTAGTCAAATACACTTTTCAAAATTCCAACTTCAATAAATAGTCTCACACTATAGAAACACAGAATAAACTATAAACATAGTATAAAATATAAACACTACTGCCACCTGTAGAGAAGTAATTAGTATTGGGCTGGGTTGTAATAGCCACCAAATAATTTTTTACAAAATTTGCATTCTACTGATCATTTACTGCCACATCTCTACTTCTCTACTTCTACTTCTAAATCATTATGTGAGTACATAAAACCAAGGCCCAATATTTAACCAGCATCTAGCTTGAAAACAAAGAACAAGCCACACTTTGGTCATGGTAATTGTGCCACATACTGCAGACTGGTTCACTCAACACCCATTCCAATCTCCTCTTAGCATTTCTTCTTGTAGAATAAAGGTTGGGAAGTTAAATCCCACATTCCGCAGAGGGTTCTGCTTGGGAGCCAGGTTCTTCTAAGCCCACTCACACTCTGTAAACTACCTAATACCTTATATTAAATCTCTTTCTGTTTACACTGGCTAACCCCAATCTATCTCTGCAGCTAAGAATTCTGACTGCTTCAATGATATTTAATTCTCTGACTCTTTAAAGATCGAAGACATGAGAAGGTTCATAAAAAATATTTTTATGGCTATTTTCTTATCATTGGCATTTCTAACATTAATTATTTTGTTAAGGGAATGGGAAGAAAGCACCGGTCTGGAGGTTAGGCCTTGGGAGCCGTGAGTGCTAATGAGAAGTGTTAAACAGCTACCTTTTTGTTCCAGACTGACTCAACAAGCCATCAGCAAAGTTGCATAGTCATTTTCACACTGGTCTTGATGTGAATGCCAATGCTGGAAGACCACAGGGTGTAGCTGAGCTTTGGATGGGTATTTTGGTAATGCATTATACTTCTAGGGGTTAAAGGAGTAAGCAACAGGAACTACAGTCATTAGAAATGCTGTGATAGCAGAGTTATTAAATCTGCTTCATGCAGGTTTATAGTTCTCAGAGTGTGGTCCCCAAACAACAGTATCAGCATCACCTAGAAACTTCTTGGAAATGCACATTTTTGCACATGCACTCACACGCCAGACCTACTGAATCAGAAACTCAGGGGTCAACCCCAGCGTCTGTTTTAACAAAGCCTCCAGATGATTCTGATGCACACTCAGGTTTGAGGACCACTGGTGGAGGTTGTCCACCCTAGTTGAGGTTAAAGAGAGTTTAAGAAAAATAGTGTTAGGGTAAGAAAAAAACAACTGAAAAAAACGGTCTTTGGTTTAAAAGGAAGTGCATGTTAGAAACAGAATGTAAACGTAAATCTTCATCCATATAAAATGGAAAAAGCATTAGCAAAAAGAGCATTGTCCTGGAATCTAAATCGCTGGGTTTGAATTTTTAACTAGTAACTAAGTCACTTTAATCACTTAACTTTTCTGGGATTCCATTTACTTATTTGTAAAGTGAAGAAATGGGATAAGATGTTCTCCAAAAGTCATAATTCTGTTTTCTATCAGTTCTCAAAATTAACACTATTATCCTTGCTAACATCATACTGTTTCTTGAGTATCATGCCCTTTCTGTATCTACCTGATAGAAATTTCCCAACATTCAATTTCTCTACTTAAGAGCAGTAACTGGAGGAAAATTTCTAAGAGATAAGTGTCATTCTCTCCCCCGAGTCAATAGTCCAGGAGTGTACTCCAGCTTAATTCAGGACAGGTAAAATCCCCTGGATATCTGGAAGGCCAATGTAACATTTAAAATATATTGGGAATTTACCACTCTAATAGAAATATGTACAAATTACTTATATGTATCTTGTATATTATTGATGATTTTGATCACACATGAAACTTGAATGTTACAAACTAGATTTTCACACTTCTGGACACTGTGTGACTATTAATTAAACGCTTTAATCTACTTCCAAAATTTAAGAATTGTGACTCACTGGTATTCAGACAGGACCCAGACAGGTAGTAATTACACTTGGGAAAACCACAAAACTACATCCCTTAACAGTCTAGGAACGTTGCAACATTGAGAGGAGATTGTGTCCACTTTGTGAAGTTGGGAACTAGAGAGAAACAAAAAGTCACTTGTGTAATTAATGTTTGTAGGCATGAAGGAAAGGCGGGCTGGGACCACCTGTGCAGTGGTAGGGACCAAGAGCTAATCGGTTAATAAACGTGCTAATGACAGAAATGCAAACACATTGCAAAGCTATAAAATAGTAAATTAATATAGAATGTCAGAGGAAAGTACAGCAAAAATGTGTCCCTTACAGCTGAGACTATATCTTTCTTCTTGCCATCTGTCTTGGCAGATAGTAGGTACTTAGTAGATGTTTGAGATTGAGTAAATGAATAAAGATTATGAATGAGAATATTTTAACTTGTACACAATCACAAAAAAATACACAAATTTTAGCTGTGTGTTTCAAGCAGAAACAAGTTACGTTATTTTAATGACCCTAAAATATAGTATCTTCTTTCAAATTTTTGAAGAGCCAAGGGAGTGGGAATGAAAATTTCATGTAATCTTCATTGTGTTGAACCTTATGAAATTATAGTGATTCACTGGTTTTGGCCTACAAAAATGTCAAATTCAAATGGTCTAACTGAATTATTATTATTATTATTATTATCATCATTATTTTTGTCTAGAAGACATCACCTACATTTAAAAAACTGACTAGCACTGTCTTCATAAACAGTGAGTCATAAAGAGTTAATCCTGGCATTCAAAGAGATAGAGCTTTATATGTTATGAAGACTTGTGACCAGCAATTATCTATAAGGGTTATTTCAGAGTATAAATCTTCTTTTCAAAAACATAAATGAAACAGTGTTGTTCCAGAGCTCTTAGAAGAAAACCCTAGAAAAGAATCTTAAGATAGGTTTTAAAATTAGATAGGATCTGGAAACAGCCCAAGTACCCATCAGTAGATGAGTGGATAAAAAAGCTGTGGGACATTCACACCATGGAATACTATGAAACTGTAAAGAGGAAGGATCTCATACCCTTTGGGACAGTATGGATGGACCTGGAGAAAATTATGCTAAGTGAAATAAGCCAGGCAGAGAAAGAAAAATATTACATGATTTCGCTTATACCTGGAATCTAAAGAACTTAATAAACTGATGAACAGAATAGATTCAATGACATGAAAGCATAGATGAGACTGATGAAGGTCAGAGGGATGGAGGAGGGCAGGAGGGTGGAGGGGGAGAGAGTAACCAAAGAACTTATATGTATATATGCACAACCCAAGGACATGGACAATGGTGGGGAGAGGGACTGGGGGTGGGTGGGATGGGGTGGAATGGGTCATTGGGGAGAAAAAGGGACATTTGTAATATTTTAAACAAAAATAAACAAAAAAATAAATATAAAATAAAATAAAATAAAAACATCAAAAAAAATTAGATAGCAATGATGGTTGCACAACTCAGTAAATGTACTAAATACCACTAAATTGTACACTTTAAAAAGGTGAATTTTTTGGTATATCTATTATATCTCAATAAAGTTGCTTTTTAAAACTAGAAGATACTGGAGCTACAGAGAGTGGAAATACAAATGCACTATGTGGATCACTCTGCAGCTCCGAGGAGGAGGAGGAGTGCATTACTTCCAAACCCCAGACATCTGCCTGGTTGCTAGCCAACCTTCGCAGTAACATCTTTGGGAAGATTGTATTTGCAGCTCACACCCTTGCCAAGTCATGAAAGTCAATATACTTGCAGTATTAATAGCCTCAGGTATTTTCAGCATGATTCTTGAATTCTGGAAAGGGATCCCCTGAACATTCCTAAATTAAAGCATGGTGAGAACTGTCATCTTTGCAAAATGCCATTTCAGTCTTTGTGGGAAGGATCTTTCTCAAATCCACTTGTCCCGTCAAGCTCATGTGGCTGGTTCTAGGACATAGAATAAGTGTAGAGAGTTACCTATAATCCATGATTCTTGACCTGGGGGGAGAAGAGGTCAGGAATCTAGATGAAAGGCCAAACACTCAGGAAAACGTGCATATGCACAGACTCAATTTTACTAAAGCATCAAGGGCCTAAGGGCCTCGAGTTTCTTCCATGGACTCCCTATTAGGAATCCTTGGTCTATGTTCTGTAGAGCATGTCTGCAGTGCATTCTACTAGAGTATTTTAGTAAACTTTAACATTGAAAACTAAATATTAGAATCTTAGAAAAGCTCTAAAGATGGCATCCCTTTTATTTAGTATAACAAATATTTTAATTTCTTGACTAGAACCTACAGTGGCTCCAAATGGTATACAAATGTGCTGGACAATGGGAAAAAGAACCCAATAGACTGAAATCATAATTACTTTATGTTTTAATTGTCTTTTGGCTTCTCTGTTTTGTTTTGTTTTGTTTTTTCCTTCACTTGTCATCACATATAATATTATTCAATTCTCAATGTCTCTTTGGCATTGTGTTTTACCCCAATACCTAGACAGGTATATATAGTTTAAAAATTGCCTAGAAGCCCTATTTTTAATAATAATGATCTCCATCAATTATCACAAACAATTACAATCTGTAGCAAAAGACTTCTGAAGGGAACAAGAACTCAGTCATTTCTCACAACTTATAGTACTTGGCTCTGACCATGCCTAGTAAGAGTCGCAAGACAGTGTTCTGAATGTATTTTAAAAGTATCTCTTTTTTACAAAAAAGATTAAATCAAAAGGGGCAAGAATTTATTAAGCACCTATTTATTGTCAGCCCTATGTTTAAATGCCAAGAAGAACACAAAGGAAAAATAGCTTCTTCCTTCAAAGAACTCACTATCAATGGAGAAGACAAGGCTGATAAATACAAGGCAATGAGAAAATGGAAGACCAACTGGCTCTAAGTATTCACCTTCAACTCAGGACTGCATTTGAACATCAAGAAGACAAAAAATCAGCCCTGGCTGGTTTTGCTCAGTGGTTAGAGCTTCAGGCCACCGACTGAAGGGTGTCGGGTTCAATTCCCCGTCGAGGGCATGTACCTTGGTTGCAGGCTCCACTGCAGGCTGGCTCCCTGCCTGGGTTTGGGGCACATGCATCATTTCTCTCTGCCTCTTCCCCCCCCCATCCCCTCCTTACTCCACTCTCTCTAAAAAAATCAATGGGAAAAATATCCTCTGGTGGATGCAGGGTGGAGGGGATCGATGAGAGGAGGGAAGGGGGGATATCTGTAATACTTTCAATAATAAAGATAAGTTTAAAAGAAAAAAGAAAAAATATCCTCAAGGGAGAATTTAAAAAAAAAAAAGAAGACAAAAATTATGACTACAAAAGAAAAATACAACTTTAATGTAGATAATGAACACGTTAAAATTGTTAAAATTTTGCTTGCCTTGGTCCAGTTACCAATTCAAATGGGGACTGCAGCCAGGAAATCTAGAGAAGGCTGAGACTCAGAAGGGCAGCAATGGAAAAATTAGGAAAGATCGTCAATCGCAAAGATGTGTCATTAAAGACCAAGGCTGAGATCATTCACACCCTTGTATTCTCAGTTACTATGAATGGATTCAAAAGTTGGACAGAGAAGAAGATTGATAAGAAAATTTAATTCATTTGAAATACCATGTTAGAGAAAAGAGGAGAGTCTATGGATAGCCTTGGACACCAGAAAGACAAACAAGTGGGCCCTAGAGCAAATTAAGCTTGAAACATGGAGGCAAAAATGACAAAACTAAAGCTGTCCTATTTCAAGGACATGAGGAGAAGGCAGGGTTCTTTGGAAAAGATAATAATGCTGAGAAAAAGAGACAGAAGCAAGAAAACAGGAAGACCGAGCATGAGGCTCCATAAAAGAGGCCGTAGGTATGAGTCTAAGGTAGCTGAGCAGGGCTGTTGAAGACAGGCCATTGGGGACAGTACTCATTTATAAGAGTCAGAGCTGATCACACACACATTTACAGTCACAAACCATAAAGGGAAAAAGTTTCAAATAAAGAGAGAAGTGTTCTGTGCCCCACCACCTGAGTTGTCTACACTAAAAACTAAGGACTTTACTAATGCTGGCTTAAATAACAAAACTCTGGGGTTGAGTGGAAATGTCTATAATCACCAATAAGCATTTATTTCCTGGACCTCTGCACAACTCCCTGCTATATATAATATGCGCCTTAAAAATGAAGAAGCCATGGCCTTTCTACATAAGTCACTTACAATCCACCTTTATGTTTCCCAAGTGATGAGAGAGAAAAGGTTGTTTTTATTTTTCTTCTTGAAGTCCCAACAAGAAATGTCAAAGGAGAAATCTGTTCTAGCAAGATTCTCAACAGAAACAGAAACATTTCCATCAAAAACACAGCAAATAGGACTGCTCTCCTGAGATGTCTAACCTAATTACTGAGGTGAAAACATCTTTCAGATATTGCTTTGCTCGTGTGTTTGGAGATGATAAAAAAAATCATTAAATATACTTCTCCTTTGCTATCTATGGAACACAGGCTGTGCCACTTGAGGTAAAAGGAGGCTGACAAAAAATATATTTGCAGGTCATTTAGAAAGAGAGCAGGGCTGGAATGAAAATAAAGGAGCCCAGACAAATTCTCAGACTCCTAATCTATTCTTATGTTAGTTATATTAACATCTAATGGTTTTTATCTTTAAACCAAGCTGCAATAAGATTAGGTGGGTAGTTATAAGAATGAATAAAGTTAGTTGAATCAAACAGGATTTTGAGGGGTCTTTTCTATGCTAACAGCCAATCCTGGAACACAGTCCGTCAATGATGCTACATGAAGGGATGGCACCTTGAATCCAATGCACACTTTGCTCATAGCTGCCAGCTCTATACTGTCCTCCAAACAGCAAGCCCCACATTAGCATATTGGGCATTATATAGTCACATGTCAAGGGCAGTGATCTCAAAATGTGTGTGTGTGTTTTACTTTGCAGCATATAGCATGCATATAAAAAAAATACATAAAATATACATGTACTCTTTGATAATTATTTAAACAAACAGTCCAGTCTGGGTTAAGAAATAGAATATCATCAGCCTTCTATTGTTTACTTCAACCCCAGATATTACCACTATCTTTACCTACATTAATCATTTTCTTGCTTTTCTTTATATTGTTACTATGTAATATGCACTACTAAACACTAGAGTTTGGTTTTGTCTACTTTTTAATTTTACAAGAACAGAACATAATGTAGGAATTTTTATGCCATAATTCCTTTATTAACCTTAGGATCATGACAATTCCCATGTTTTCTGTAACTGTCATTTGTTCATTTACATTACTGTTTAGTATTCCACTTTATTTTTTGTTGTCTTGGGGCCCATAAGCAAGCATTTCTTTAGTGTATATTCCTGGAAGTGCTGGGTCATCTGGTGTGTGTGTGTGTGTATATATATATATATATACACACACATATACACATATATATATATATGTATATGTATATGTATATGTATATGTATATGTATATGTATATCTTCAGCTTTCCTTAATAATGCCAAACTTCCTTTCAATGTGATTTTATATCCTAAATTTAGCCAATCTGGTCAGTGTGTCATTGTCATTTTAACTTTTATTTTTCTAATTGCTAATGAGGTTGAGCACCTATTTCTGTCTACTGACCTCCATAATCAACATCTCACCAACTGGAATTTTTTTTTGTATGTCATATCCCTATGGAGCAAGAAGCCTGATCATTTTTTAGTCAATTTGGAATAATTTCATTGATGTGATTAGAAACTATATATCAGCTGTGCTTCAGTTCTCTTTAGTCATTGAAACAGCCTGCAAAGAATAGAATGCTTTTCTGTTACATCTACTGCTTTATGTTATAACGACAGTTTTTTAAAACCCAGACTATATCTAGCCCTTAAGCTAATCATGGTGAAGTGGAACCAGGATAAAAGATGAAACTTGAACTCTTTCTGCCATAAAAAGAAGCCTTGTAGTACAAAAACTGAGGCCTTAAGATCTATCAATGCAGAGCATTATGGTGGTGGCTGATTGAATTGGTTTCTATTTTCTGAGTGGTGTTACAGACATTGATATTTAGGGTAACACTAGGATTCTCTCTTCTTTTAACTGAAAGAGCCCTATAATTTCAGAGTAAGAAAGATGTAATATGCTATTGTGTTTCTTATTGAGGCATTCATTAACTATTTACCTCACGTGCCCCTGTGGTCAGGGGCAAGCTGTGCTCACAGCGATAAAGGGCATTTTCTGAAAGAGTCTCTATTTTGCAGGAATGTAGCCCCCTCTGCATAACCTTGGGAGTGCTGAACAGAAAGCCCCACTGTGCCTGGTGTTAATCCTTTAATCCTCTTAAAGCATTGGGTTTATTGTCCTAATCTACCTGTTTTCATTGTCTTTGTATTAATAAATCCAAAAGAAAATCTTTTCAGCAAGTGCTAGAAAACATTTTAATAAAGGAAATTTTAAACTGCTAATTTTAGAGAATGTAAACTTAAATGAAATTTTGTTTTCATTTCTTTCTCAAATTACATAACTATACATCCATTTTCTACTTTTTTTCTCTTTTATGAAAAAAATTTTCCAAGGCCTATTTACAACATAAGTATGCTTCTAAAGTACATAATTACATATAAATGTAAACCTATTAAAAATGAATAATTGCACAAAGAGCTAAGAAACTCTTCAAAGACACTCATCTTCCTGGGCTTTTTGTTTATTTGGCCTTTTTCCTGTCTTTTCAGAGTGAACACAAGACTTACAAAGAAGTACTAAATTCAGAACATGAAGGAAAAGTAGCTTGTGTGAATGCGATGGAAAAACAGCTAACCAACTGTCACGCAGATGAAAATAAAACCATCGCTTACCCAAACTGATAAAATCAGTGAGAAGAGTTGCTTCACCCGGCCATTGCCCTGAGATCTGCTAGAGACACATTAGAGAAGTAGAGTGGCTTCAAGTGCGTTAACATTGCTCTGTCCGAGGGGACTACGCAGGGCAATTGTCCTAAATGGTAACTGCTCTGAAATTTCTTGCAAAGATTTCTGACAAGGAAAGTTTTACTCCATTTTACATCACAATATATTAAAATATTTTCTTTCTATGGAAAAGCATTTTACAATTATGTGAGACATTGTATTTCATATACCATCCCTAGTATCTAGCACAGTGGTAAGTACTTAGTAAACACTCACATGTTGGTTGAGTAAATCAACGAAACCTTTTTGTGGCCTAAAATTTACTTCATTTTGAAGGTTTAACTTGAAAAGTATGGTATACTAATTGTTTTTAAATAAAAGCATATAAAATTTCCAGTTCAGTCAGGCTAAAGCTTTGCACCCACAATGAGTCTGAAAGCAGAACAAGAGGATCCCGCCTGTTCCTTCTGTCCAACAGCCAGCCTAAGCTTCAATAAGCCAATCAGTACACTTTAACTTATGAAAACAAATGACTAAAACCTTGTCACTCTGATCTATGTAAGAGCAAAAAATGTATTTATAATAGCATTAATGGGAAATTTAGCCCCCTGCTCCACACCCAGCTTGGCTTAATGGAAGGAACATGCACTCCACTCATATTCATTCAGATAATACCTACTGAGAACCTAAGGCGGGCGTGCAGTCAGAAATGGACCAAATAAAACAAACCAACAAAAAACAGCCCTTGCCAATCTTGCATGTGTTTGAGGGTACTCTATTCAGCCCTTTGTTTAAAGCTCAATTTTACCACTTAGATGACTCATTATTTAAGGTTCTAAGGCCTCCACGTTCTCAGCTGTAAAAGCTCAGGGACTTTTTAGCCTACTTCGCAGTAGGTTGCTAAAGGGTTGAAATGTGGCAGTGCATTTACAGTAGACCCCTAACATAAGGTAGCTCCTCTCAGCAGCTGCCCTTTCTCCTGCGAACAACCAGCCATCTTAAGAAAGGTCCAGCTATGTATATAGTCATGACTTAATTTATTCTTTGGAGATCCCTCTAAATTAGGGAACAAGTATCATAATCTACTCTTTAGCAGAGGAACTGAATTTACAATATCAGCTCCATTACCTGTGTGTTCAGATTTCTCCTTCTATGTTTTGTTTACTAAACTGCCCATAATTACTCCTTTACCACTAAATGTCACCTTGGGAGTGACATAAAAATGCCCACAGAGTCCTCTGGATGTACAAGGAAAAAAGAAAAAAGTTGGGTAAGGATGGCTGACCCAGAAAGGGGAGAAGAGACAAAAACGCCATACCTCACACCAACCTTGCATTACTTATTTGACAGGACAAAAGAATTGATCTTTTTTTTTAATTGACCTGTCTCATTTGGTGCTACTTTTATGGTTTTTATTATTTATTTAACACAAATTTTAGTGAAAACAAGTTCATCTCTATAGCCTGTCATAATCAAAAGAAAGCATATACAGACATTTAGGGAATGATAAAGTGTACTGACAAGTAATACAAGGACAAATTGGAAAAAATATTTATCAAATGTAGAAAATATTAACATTCATAATATATAAAGGGTTAAAGAAGTAAAAAGGAAACAACCCAAAAGAAAACAAACAGATGAAAAACTCAAATAGGCAATTCACAGCAGAACTATATATGATCGAACTATTTAGTCTCACTAATAATTAATAATTTAAAACATTAAGATAATATTAATCCCTATCAGGTTAATTATGTCCACTTTTGCCAAGGGTGTTTAAAAATACAAATTCTCTTAGGGTATATTTGAGAATGTAAATTCATGTAAAATTTATGGACTGCAAGTTGAGAAAGTCTTTAAGTATTTAAAATGTACATACTCTGGCCAAGCAATTCCAGGTCTGAGAATTTATACTATGGATATACATATGCAAATATATAGACTGCAAATAACTGTTTCTGGTAGCATTTTTTATAACAGTGAAAAGTTGGAAACGTTTTAAGTTTTCTTAGATAGGGAAATAGTTTTTAAATTATGATTAACATAAAATGAAATACAATATGATGTAAGAATTTCTTAAAATAATGTGGATACATTTGTATGACAAGGAAACATACCACAAAATATTTTATGAATAAAAAGTAAATTATAGAACAAAATGTACATTTTATTTCAATTTGTGCAAATGAATTATATATGTGTGTTGATATCTTTGCCATATGTCCAGAAAGAAAGCTTCGAAGATATTAGCCAACCTATTGATCATAATTTATTGTAAGGAACAATTGGTTTTGAGCATTTGTGGTTGAAGAAGGAAAGAGCATGTTTTAGGTTATATTGCTTGAATTGTTATATTATATGAGCATTATTTTATATGTGACTTACAATTTCCATTCAAAGAAAAGTAAGACTTAGGCAGAAAAAAAATTATTTGGATGATGTAAAAATTAAATATAATTTTTTCCTGTTTTCAGAGATTGCACAATTAGTGTGATCTCTGCCCTTTTAGCCTTTCCCATGATGGCTAAATTTGCTGAAATGCAGGCTCAAGTCAATTCATTCAAGCTGACATAATGTGGAAGAAATTATCTTCAATAGTTTTTTTCTACTATTGCGAAAGAATCTGTCATTCCCTGCCACTGCCCCTTAGGTAGAATAACCATGTGATAAAATATTTGCTTTATCAAACCATTTTATGCTTGTGTGTCTTGCCTTCTCATCTGTATTTTTCATCTACCAAAAATCAGCTTCTGGGTCATCTATTCTCTCGAAGTGCATAGAACCAGGCAAAGGAATTAACCTGGTGAAACCTCAGTTCATGGACACTGTGGATGTCTTACATAATAGTGAGCTGTATACCGATACTGATGATCGCTATTCCAAAGCAATGAGGTGACTCACCAAGTCTTGTCAAAAATCTCAGGTTTTGGTCCTGAAGAGCTTGGACTGAGTTTCCTTAATCTAATTTCACAGCTTTAATTTAATTTAAAAATAATAAGGCTCTAGATCTAGAACGTGATCCAACTGTCAAGAAAAAAATCCTAAACAAGAATTCACAATTATATACTGCTTAATAAATCTTCAGTAAACAAATCATTCTCTCTCTAAAAATGGTAACATGGGGATGAAGGAAACTGGTAATTCAGTCTTCTCAATGCCAAGATCAGTAGTGGCATCTGAGAAAGTAACCATAGTTCTGTTTCATGTCTTTCACAGATCAGTCTGAACTTGAATCTTGCCGAGGAATGGGCCAACTCCCACACCTACCCTCACCATGACCCACCTGCCCTCCTCCCTACCCAACATATGCACAGATATACACACAGGCATGCACACACACAACCAAAAATTAGAAAATCAGAGCCCAGAGCCCAGAAGCAGAGTCCTCTGTGGTAGTGGGCAGAGAATGACCAGAGTGAAGATGGAAACATGCACGCAGAGTCAGGGAGCACCATATAGAGGGCTCCTTAAGAAGAGAAAGAGTAAAAGGACAAAGCCTAGTACCTGCGACATCACTGTTATCTTTTGATGATAAAGTTCAATGCCACAAAACAGGTACCTGAAATGAATCTTGTTCATCAGCAAAAGTATTACTTTACATTATCCTCAAATTCCTAAGGGAGACATGCAAGTACATTAAGTCGAGGTAGAACAGACAGGTAACATTACTTAGGGGAACCAGACACATTCCCATTAAAACTAACATTTAAGGATATCTTTGTATCTGTAAATAGCATGCTCACACCTTCTTATTGAAAATATACTTCTTGATCTGTTACTTGCCTCGTTTTGAAAACAATACAAGTTTTTTAAAAATATGGCAATTTTATTCTAACTTAACTGTATGAAAACCAAAGGCCTAAACTTGATCATAAATGGCAACTCACTGCCAACGTCAAGGAGAAATTAGAGTGGTGGGAACTTTGTTATTGCTCTTAGAAATGGGATAGAAGGGCCAGTACTCAGCTCCAGTCTCCTGGAGTCACGTGGATATTAATAGGTTCAGCAATACCAAATCTCTCCATTTTTCAAGAAAGACCAGAAAATTAAATTTATGCTTTAGTGTTGAAGATAAATTAAAAAAAAAAAAAAATTTAACATTCTGAAGAGGTACACAAAACACATCTTATGGTCTTGCTTGGAACTCCATTGAACATCTACTCTGAAATAATTCTGTCTGTGTGTAGGGGTGGTGAGCAAATCAATGACATAATGTCATGTGGGGTGAAGAAGTAGAAAAGAACGTGAAATTTTAGTAGAACTAAAATTACACACTTCCTTGTCTCTTTTTATGAACTGGAAGAAGTTTTAACCTCTAATTAAAAATTAATTGAGATCATTTAGAACTTTTATAGTAACTTCCTCTCTTTATGAAATCTACCATTGTGAGCTTTATTAATTTATTACATTATATATAACATGGTTTTGGTTGATCTAAACTTCTTAAAACTACCAGGAGGACATTTCAAAAACCCCTTCCATTACTATAATTCTGGTGTCAAGCTTAATTGCTTAGATGGTAGAAGGGCTCTGATGCCGGTTAATTTTATGTGTCAGTTTGACTGGACTCAGGAATTCCCAGGCAGCTGGTAAAACAATTCCTGCGTGTGTCTGTGAAAATGTCTATGGGAGAGGTTAGCATGTGAATAGTGGACTGAGTAAAGAGGATGGCCCTCACCAGTTTGGGTGGACAATCCTGTGAGCTAATTCCAAATAAATAAATGAATAAGTAAATAAATAAATCCCTATTGGTTCTATTTCTCTGAAGAGCCCTAATTTAGATTTGGTGTTTTGATGAGATTAGCATTTGAAATGGTGGACTCAGTGAAGTAGATGGCTCTCCCCAATATGGGTGGGCGTCACCTAATCCATTAAAGGCCTGAGAAGAACAAAAAGAAGAGGGTGGAGGAACTTGTCCCTTTTTTTTTTTTTCCTTTCCTCACTGATTGAGCCAGGACATGTCCTCTAAGCTTCTGCCCTTGGACATCAGCTCCCCTGGTTCTCAGGCCTTCAGATGGGACTGAATTACATCATCATCTTTCCTGGGTCTCTAGCTGACAGAGGGCAGATCATGGGGCTTTTCAACCTTCATAATTGTGTGAGCCTGTTTTTCATGATGAATCTCCATATAATACATCTCTTACTGCTTCTCTTTCTCCGGAGGACACCAATTAATGCCGGTCCTGTTTTGAACTAAAGTAAAAAATGGATCCAGGGACATAGAAACATAGAACAGACTGAGGGATCTCAGAGGGAAGGTGGGAGTGGGGGTGGGGTTGGGGAGAGATTAATCAAAGAACTTACATGTTTACAGCATAACCCATGGACACAGACATTGGTGTGGGGAAGGCCTGAGGGTGGGATGGATGTGGAGTGGGGGGCATCAGTGGGGATAAAGAGGGGACATCTGTAATATTCTCAACAATAAAGATAAAGAAACTTAAAAAAAAGAGAAAAAAAAGAAGATAAAATAACCTAGTAACAAAGATATAGGAGAACCTTTTAGAAAGACATTACAGTGTTCAACTATAAGAGAATAAATTAGAAGGTATAGATGAAAGATGATCTAGAAAAAATAAATGACCAAAACAAGGTAATTAATGATGCTAAGCCAACAAGTTAAAATAAATTGTAAAGCTTGTCAAAATTTAAGACACTCAAATAGGGCCGTTGGTGAGGTTGGAGTATAAATTGTTGGTCATGTACAAAGAGGTGAGGAAGAATTTTCTGTATAATGTTTTAGCTCATCAACCTGAGCTATGAAAGCAAGACCTTTTCCTGAGTATTGAGCATAATCCATATCTTGAGGCCCTGTCTACAAAACCTTTAGTCAAAGATATGAAGGTGAGTGATATCAAATCTTTAATATAGAGATAATTTTAACATGTCCCAACTGTTTTAGAACATAGAAGATGAGTTCCAATTTAATTTATAAATATAACACTGATTCAAAAAAACTACAGTGAAATATTAATGCCAATATTTCTCATAAAAAAAAAAGTTGCAGATCAGACTGACTGTTTGGCCACCCCAGGGAGTTTGCAGCTTTTCTGTCTCCCAGCTTGCCTTGCTACATAGAAGCTATCCAAATCTCATCTTCATCAGTGTTTCAATCCTACCATTATATTCTTCAAAATCCGTAATTAATTTTTGGTCTAAAAGGAGCATGTTTACAATTCTTCTTTATACAAATATATTTAAGTGAAACTTTATTCTTCCTCTAAGATAAGAAAACATCCTTTTAAACTTCAGTTGGTCCAGTAGTTCCCTACACTTGACTACTGAAAGAACAGCTCTA
The DNA here is from genome assembly GCF_964146895.1 of Miniopterus schreibersii. NCBI lineage: Eukaryota > Metazoa > Chordata > Mammalia > Chiroptera > Miniopteridae > Miniopterus > Miniopterus schreibersii. Next base: position 113,432,739 of record NC_138102.1, on the reverse strand, counting down.
GCAAGAATAGCCATTTCTAATCACTGGCCAACTGTTTAAAAAAAAATTTCAGAGTACTTCAAATCAGTAACCTGTAATGAGGCATAATAACTAGAATTTCTGACAGACTACAAAGAATAAAAAGGTTTCTTTTCCTGATGATTACGCCATGTCTGTACAATGGTGAAATGGGAAAGGTTTCAATGACTCAGTTTTATAGAAAAAAAAAAGACAAGTGAGCACAAGAACACTAAGAAAGACTACAAACTTCCCTATTTCAAAGAAGCAGAAGTACTGAGAAAAGGAAGCTAACGAAGGTCCATACTACCCAGAGAGGGCTTTCAACATTCTGATCTTCTAAGCCTGTGTTAGCTTTTTTCATATTGATAAAATTATTTATTAATTTCCAGTATAGCAAACAAACTCTCATTCATATGCCCTAAAATGGAAAGATGAAGGTGACATGGATAAATCAAATGACAAATCAGTAGAATACTTTTTAAAGTTCATGTCTGGCTTTGGCAGGAACTTCATGTTTTCATGTAGTAGCATTATATTTCCTTTTCTAATCAAGTTTGGATTAGTTGAAATCAAAATTAGTTTCTATTTCCTGAGCCACTGAAAGCAGGGAGTTGGGGTGGGAGGATGGCTTAGAACATTCTTCTGACTCAAGTAATTGCAGCTAAACCCAGGGCAAGCCACAAGCAAAATCTCACACTCACATAATCTTGAGCTCAATTTAGCACACACTCTGCATAGAAAAAAATCCAACATTCATGACTAAGAAAACACAGCTCAAAAGCAATAGCAACATCCTCCTTCACTCCCACCAAGCGAAAACAAACTGGAGAATGGCTAAGCTCCAGAACAGTGAATTGATAATCATCATGGTTTTCATGCCTCTTGGATAGGAAATGAGATGTCATCCAATGCCTGCAGATGCCTTTTCAGGAAATTGCTCATCTGTCTAATTAAGCTCTTCTTTCTTCACAGGTCTGCCAATACATTAGGCTTTGTACATACATGCACTGGCTTCCAGGAAACCTTCTTGCCCTTTTTTTGTGGGTCATTGGAAATTTCTGATGTGATGGAATCTCCTCAAAATGGAGACTTTTGGGAATTAAAATCTCCATTTTAAAGAGATTTCATCATCTTGCACTAATCAGTGGCTAAACTTCAGTGACACCTTCTTAGAGTGTATCATTTCCTATTGGGAAGTACTTTTGAAAGAGCACAAATTAAAAGACCTAAGAGGCTATAAAAATGGCTTTATGCCTTGTCACTAGCACAGAGCATCTAACTGATCACAGACTCCAAGTTTATATGTTCTCAGGCAACCATGTTCCAGCTTGTTTGTTTTTCCAGTGGAATAGTCATGTACTTTGACCTCTGCCCCTTTCATAATACACCACAGAGAACCTGCCCTGTCCTACTTTCCACTGATTAACCTTGCTTTATTTCCTTCCTTGCAGAGTTAGTACAACCCACTTAACTTCCACTCCAAAACTGATCGTTTCCTTCCTTCTGAACTAAGTTCTTCATTTCCACTTCAACTGAAGAACAATGTAACAGACATTTATGAAATCCTATGCCAGGTGCTGGGAGTGTGAAACAAAACAAGACACAGTTTTTTCCCTCAAGGAGCTTGCAATCCAGCAGAAAGGAAATACAGAATTAACCAAAAACCCTACACCCAACTACAACAGGAGCAAAAAAATAAAATAATTCATATATAAACAGCATGTTAAAGAAGTAGCGAGAAAAAAGCAAACCATCATTATTCTACCTATGGAAAAAAATTATTACTGTGAAATGCTTTTATACTTTGCAAATAATATTATTCAAATATGTGGTCATACATATGCAGTTAGAGGACGGTGGTTAGCAAGCATGTTCCTCCTCTGCCACTGACATGTTATATCTAAGATTCTTAATGAAATGAAAACTGATATTTATTAAGTTATGTACACACAGAATATAATGATAAATGAGGTTAAAAGAAATAATGCCATAGTGTTGAAGTCTATGGAAGCTATGGTCTCCCCTTCCCTCGAAGCATAATATAGCAGTAACAGAAGAGGCCTGAAACCTGAGCCTTACCATGTCCAAAGCCCACCTTAAGTCAAAACTATACACTTCTTAGATCTGTTGAAAGGCATCACAATAGACGTAATTATGGGCCTTCAAGCATATCTCTGAATTTGAGATTTAACATTCCAGTAGTTCTAGAATGCTTTCAGCTCTATTTATGCACACCAAACTGGCTGGAAGACAATTTTGGTTCATCTTTGTGCAACCCAAGCCTGGAGACTCCTAACTGCTGCACTTATAGATTGAGAGCAGATCCATTTCATTCGACAATTATTTGACCCCAGGAAGTCCTTTTTATTTGAACATGCATTATGTCTCATCCCACAATTATGTTGTTGCTTAGGGAAGCAAAAAGGGGCTGACTGATCTCTTGTAATACTCGTCACTGCACATACCACCCTACATAACCCTAGCTTGTATCTCCACCCACTACATCAATACCAGCTCTAGCTGATAGAGCAGATGTTGTAGACATTTAATCAAACAATGCAGATGCAATGCAAGAGATTGCCAAGCAAAATAGCAAACATTGCAAAAGTTGTAAGATTTCATAAGATTGATGAAAGTGACATCAGAAAACTTCTTGGATCACACACACACACACACACAAAGAGTTGGCAGAGACGGACCTATTAAAAATTAATGAGTAGGAAGTCAACAAGGATGCGGATGTAACGAGCATGGCAAGGTAACTATCTGAATAAAAAGGAAAATTGACAAGATCCTCACTTAAGACCAAAATAACCTTTAGCGTGATAACATTGCAAAAGTTATGCATACATTAGGTGAAGATTTTAGTATTGCTAGCATACAATTTTATTGTAAAATTTAGACTGAAAAAGAATAATCAGTATTTATCTTTGTTTTCTCAAAGTGCTAAGTATAATTCAACTTAAATATATTTAAATGTAAGAATGAGCAAAGACTCAATCACAGTTCTTTTAATTATGTTTTTAGATATTTCAAGTGGATTCATTTTCAGGTGCTTTTAAATCTATGTGTATTTACCAATTTTCCTTGAATAATGAGGACCTGATCCACCATTCCAGCCATGGCGCTTGCTTTGAAGAAGCTTTCAAAATCCTGCCAGGCTATATCACCCATCAAGTCATAGGTGAGCATTTAAGACATCCACCTGTGCAAAGAGATTCATCTGAATATTGCACATACATACCCATGGTCAATTAACTTGGTGCTGCTGAGAGGATTTTGCTCCTTATTTTAACCTAGGTATTTCCTTCGATTAAAAAGAAAGGCCCAGCTCAATGAATTCATTTTCTCAGGACTAATAAAAGAACATTCACCAAAGAAAAACATCACTAGATGCTGAAATATAGATTATGAAACTCAGGTGGCTAAGAACACTTAGTTGGAGAGTCAGGTATAATGCCACAAGGCACATGCAGGGAAGAGAGGACCCTGCCCCAAGTGATAAAATATAGCTTCCTCCACCCCAAATGCCCTGGCCCTCTGACCGTGGCAAATCTGCTGGGGCCCTATTGGAAATGCACTACTCTCTCTACCATACACTATGAAACCCTCAATGGGAAACAATTTTATATCCGTTTTCTTCTTCGGAGGTAACCTTGTATAATCAGGAGCCCAGATGTTTTGAGCTCAGGCAGGCTGAACTTCAAATTCAGCTTTTGTATTCATAAACTGTGTGATTTGAAAAAGTTTCTTATCCTTCCAAGCCTCAGTTTATCCTTCAACCTCTGTGATACAGAAATAACAAAATCTACCCCATGGAGTTGCTAAGAGACTGCAAATGAAGCAATGACTCTGAATGCCCAATAACATACAAGCTGCATAGCAGTCACACTTTAAAAAAGACTGTTAGTTCCCACCACTTCCCCCATGTCAAGAAAGATTATGGGGAAGCATAACCCCTCTGGCACCTGGTGGGAAAGGAGGAACTGAAAGGCGATAAAGGGAGTGCAAGAGGAAATGGGGAGGGTGACACAGACTAACTTCCCCAGCACTACCCCCACTCTCCCAGGACTGGTCCTAATCGCACATGAAAATGAGGGAGAAGATATCTGTGTTTTAGACAGAAAGTATAAACTCAGTGCATCTGACTCAGAAACTGCACAGAGCTGCCCAGAGGAGATAATAAATATAATCACCTGATCTAATTCAGAGGCCTCAGGGTTTGGTCACTCCCAGCTGAGAGGTTCTCTTATCATTGGTTTTCAATGGAAGAAAACCCATTCTGGCTTACATGTGACAGTTGCTGATAGTTTTCTAATCATAGCTTTAAATGTAATTTTTTCATGAATGAGGTTTTTCATTTGTTTGTTTGTTTAATGATATATGAAAGGAGTTCTCTTCCAGCACTTGGAAAAACAGAGATATTCGATAAAAACTGATCGATGTTCATGTTAGTCTTTATCTTCAAGGTCTGAGCCCTTTCATTGACAAACAGTCCACAAATGTTTATTGAGCACTGAGAATATTTGCTGTGCCAGGGACTGTGAGTAACTGAGAAGAAGTGGAGGTTGTAGATTCCACTCCCAAGGAATTTGCAACCAGCTAAGGCACACAAGACCTCCCCCCATGTGAAATAACTGGCCAAGAGGACAAAAAAAAAACACCTATACTCAAGTGATTGTGCGCATGAATGCTTCCTGGCTCCAAATGTTGCCATGAAGCTCAAGTACAATGATGCACGGAAAGCTCCTCTCTGTAACGTGTGTTTAACAAATTAATTTCTTCTCTCCCTAGGAGAAAACCTGAGGAGCAATGTCAAAGCCAATGCAGCAGGGAGTCACAAGGAGGAGATTATCAACAGCAAAAGCTGCTGAGAGACTTTGACAAAAAGGAATTAATTCACTGACCTTTTAGAATACTGTTTCTGGAGTATGATGAAGATCAGAGTCAGTTAATTATAAAGATTAGGAAAGAAGGGCATATCTAGGAAGTGTAGCCAATAGGTGTAAACTACACATTTTGAGAGACTTGGGAGGGATAAAGAAGAGAGAAAACCATAGGATCTAGTGGTAGTAGTTCTGTTTCTTTTCTAGGAAATGGAGCTCTATTTAAATTCTCTACATAGGGAGAAAGAACTAATATATTCTAGAACCATACCAGTTCTAGTCAGATACCAACTAGTCAATCACATGGCCTTGTGTCTCCAAGAAACTCAAAGGTAGGTGGAATTAATTCCCTTTGTTCTATTTAATAAAAATATTCTAAAATAAAATAGCTTCTCTGGGTTTGTTTTTTTTAAGTAGCCTTGTTTATTTCATCAGAATTCTACAAGATAAGGCACAAGATAGAGGTTAATTACTTTTATCTGCAAGAAAATTAAGGGACTTTTGACTAGTTTCTTGCTAATCTCTGTCAAAATTATTAAGAGTTAGTTTATACTTTGTCAACAAACACTGACTTATTATATTGGCTTTTTATATCCCTTATATCACTGCATAAATATTATAGGAAATACAAGGATGTTCATGACAAGCCGTTTGACCTCCAGTGGCGTCAACTCAATAGAGACAACAGAAAATGTATAAATAACGTGTGTATAAAGAATATTGTGACCAATTTAATAAAGAGCTACAAATATTAAAGGAGAAAAGAGGAAGAGGTTAATTCTGAACTGGGAGAGCTGACTTTTCTTGGAGGAAAGATCAATTTAAGTTGAGTTTTGAAGAAAGCGTAAGAGTTTCCAAGGCAGATATGGCAGGGCCCAAGAGGGACTGAGGGGAGGTTCAGTTCCATTGGAATCCAGGCAGGACGAAAGAATGAACAAAACCAAGGGTAACGAGGACAGTCATAAGCAAGAGACCATATGTAACAGCCTAAAAAGACAGTTCAAATATCCACTGTACCAAAATGGACTTCACTAAGTCCAAGCCCTCTAGATGGAAGATCCATACCTCTAGGCCCTTTGCTGTAATTCATTACTGTGTTTTTACTCATGCCATTGTTTCCTAACTTCAATATTTCAGCTCTAGGGTCTATTTTTTTTTCCCATTGTACTCATACTGCAGAAAGAGGAAATAACTCATCCAGCAGTGGGGATTTCTTAGTAAGGTTTTGAAGAGAGATGCTGGGGTGGCTGACTCGGCCAAACTGTTTCCCTTTTCTCTTGCTGTTTGTCAGATATTGCTGTTGAGCAACCCTGGTGTCATCAACATGCAATCTCATCTGATTTATCTTCCTTTACTCACTCGAACTCAGCCCTTTGCCTCTCTTTTTTTTTTTTTTTTTTCTGGCTCATTTAGAGTTTCACAACCTCCTACCTTTAATTGCTGAGTAAGTGCAAAACACTGTGGATCTGGCATCAGATATCAGATTCTCGAAGAAAAAGGGCTCACAGTCACAGAGATGGCAGTACCTACCTATCATGTCTTAATATTTTGCTTTGCCATTATTTCATTTGAAACTTACATTTTTATTTTTCTCACAGATTCAGATTCAAAACAATAAATTTTGTGGCTGTCTTTTCCTCCAAGTCCCTCCTTTTTGAAATACAGATGGCTGAAATAAACATTCACAGAGCTCCTAGTGTCATTCTCTCCAGAGACCCATAAAAATATTCCACCCCAATAAACCATTAATGCAAGTATGGGCAATGGAATATGTGGGTCTAATGGGATCCTAAAATTGACTTTTAATCACACAGATAGAGGAAATTAACTTCATTTGTAGGTAAAAAGCTTTTACAGTGTCCTAGAGGCAGGGCCACCATGGTTACTTACTCTCCACCCAACTAGCACAGACACTGCATCTTTATAATTGATCCTGACTTTATAAATCAACCTGACTCCCCTTGGATCAGCCAAGGAAACTTTCCTTTCTCCCCCAATATCTCCTCTCTTCATCCATCTCAATAGGAAGAAAAATGGTCTGGATTTTGATAGAGATTTCCAAAGCAGAATTCCAGATCTGATTGTTAAATAAATATATATAGTTTGAGCTTAGTGAAGGATATGACTGTGCAAAAATGGCTAAATAAATCAGGTAAAAGAAAACAAGGCAGTGTGTCAATACTTTCAATAGCCTATAGTTTTTATAGACCCTGCCACTCCATGCCTATGTCCGGACTCACAAATTTTGGGGCAACAAGCATTTTTCAAGCTTTCAGTTAAACTAGGAACGACTATAAATGCACTAAAAAGTTTCTAGGACTTGCTTCCACATGCCTGGATCCCCTCTACCTATTATCTTTTTATATAAATATCTTCTTCCCACAAATCCTGAAAAGGTCAAATTCTGGGAAATGACTTGTTGTCTCTGTCAACATACAAAGGAAGCACCTGCTGTAGGATGTTTCCTGCCTGAGGCCATCTTTGCTTCCAAGTTTGCTGCTGTGTCCACAAAGCCTGCAATAGCACCTGAAGCTTAGTAGGAGTTCTGTAAATGTTTGTTAAATATTGCATGCATTAACAAATAAAAAGTTCACATTGTTGGTGAAGTGTTCTCTTAACTGACCACCTTATCAAAAATCAGCCTTATTGTAACCACCAATCTCTAGTCTCTTTTAGGCTCCCAAGTATTTCCAACATTTTGGGTTTTAGCCTGGATTTGGACCACAGGCAGCAACCAGACTAGCAACTCCTATGGCTATTTTGAAATTAGACTACTTGGCTCTTCTTGGTTCTCATAGTCCCAAATTCCAAAGCTACACTGATAGAAACCCACTACAGCATAATGTATAAAAGAGTTAAAATGTGGGGGGTTACTAAATGTGATAGCCTCCAAGATGTCCCTCATTGACCCCTGCCTCCCAGTCTCCATGAGCTTATCTGATCCCTTCTCCTTGAGGGTGGGCTGAACTTAGTACTTGCTTCTAACAGATTGAACACATCTGTAGATGTGATACTATTTTACTTCCGAGATGTAGTTATAAAAGACTGCTGATTCCATCCTATTCCATCCTATCTATCTATCATCTATCTATCTATCTATCATCTATCTATCTATCTATCTATCTATCTATCTATCTATCTATCTATCATCTATCTATCTATCATCTATCTATCTATATCTATCTATCATCTATCTATCTATCATCTATCTATCATCTATCTATCTATCATCTATCTATCTATATCTATCTATCATCTATCTATCTATCTATCTATATCTATCTATCTATCTATCATCTATCTATCTATCTATCATCTATCTATCTATCATCTATCTATATCTATCTATCTATCTATCTATCATCTATCTATCTATCATCTATCTATCTATCATCTATCTATATCTATCTATCTATCATCTATCATCTATCTATCTATCTATCTATCTATCTATCTATCTATCTATCATCATCTATCTATCATCTATCATCTATCATCATCTTTCCCTATCTCTATCTTCCCCATCACTTGCTCTATGGGAAGCCAGTTACCATGTTGAGCAGCCCCACGGAGAAGCCCATGTGGCAAAGAATTGAGGCCTCTGAGCCAACACCCAGTGAGGAACTGAGGTCTGCCTACAGCCACCTATGTGAGCCTAGAATGGATGCTTCAGCCCATCAATCCTTGAGATGACTGCAGTTCTGGCCAACAGTCTGACTGCAGCCTCATGAGAGGCCCTGAGCCAGAATCACTCAGCTAAGGCAGCCTGGATCTCCAACCCACAGAAACTCTGATTTAATAAGTGTTTGTTGTTTAAAGATACCAGATTTTAAGGTTGTCACATAGCAATAGATTGCTAATACATTAAATTAGTCATCAGCAAACACTTCCTTAATGGGGCCAGATAGTAAATATTTGAGGATTTACAGGCTATACAGTGTCTATTGTACTCCCCAGTTCTGCCATTGTAGCCCCAAAGCAGTCAGAGGCCACGTGTAACTGAATGTACATGGCTGTATTCCTATAAAATTTAATTTACAAAAACATCCAGCCAGCTTATGGTCTATATTGTGCCAAACCCTGCACTAAACCAATGTATTTTCAGTCTTTATCATTTCTAATGTCTCATTGTCCTACAGCTACCCTATCCAGGGACACACATGTTAAATTCAGATCACCGAGTTTGTTGTATAGTGGGAAGGGCACACCCTTACTCATTATTAGTTTTTAATTACTATTTAAAAAGTTAGGTCAGAGTTCTGAGGGAAGGAAAGTAAGATGCAGGGAAGGTCCCTTCCAGAGTTGGAGAAGAAATAAAAATCCAGGCCTTTTTTTTTTAAAATCCCAGGAGAGTGTAGAAGAAGAATAAAGAGAGACAGTGTGAGGAGATCAGATATTCAGGTTTTACAAACCCTAGCCAAACACTGGGCACAGGGGTGGGAAAATGCCTTAGACACATCTAGATAGGCACAAGAACCCTAAAAGCTCCAGAAGTGGTCACCCAATTCCCTGGGGAGTTGAAGGTTCAGAGCCTCTAGGAGAAGCGCTGAGTCCTTTGGACCAAAATGGCACAAGATTGATAGCACAACATTGGCTAAAGGAGTCTGAAGTAAGGTTTATAGCTTCCCATGGATTGGGCACAGCATACAGAAGACACAAAAGTTCTAACATGGGCCCCCCAGAAGTGGCAGGAGTACTAGGAAAATCATGTAGTCAGCAGAGTCCAGAGCTGCCTAAGGATGGGATCTCAGCGACCAGAGGCAATAGCAGGGTCTAGGGTAGGCAGCAAAGGAAGAGACTACATTTACACTCCTTTTTCCTCTCTGGAAAGGATACTCTCTGCATCTCTAATGTTTCTTTTCCCCAAAACACCATTCTATAGGACATCCCAAAGGTTGGGAGGACCAGCTTTAACACCAGGATATTTAGCAGAGGTCAATAAGCAAAGATCAGTGGAAACAGATCCATAACTAGAGGCCGCTCGTGGACTAGCCACCTCTCCCCATTACTAAGAAGATATTTGAGCCCCTCCACCCTAGTGGCCTTAGGGACACCTTGGGAAGACCAGAGAAAGGGAGAGGAAATCTGGGAGAGCAAGCCTTAACCCAAAAGAAACTGAGTGACCTTAACACATAACTGTTTAAATCAGAAGGGGTGGAAATATTTTAACTTGATAAGTTTACACTGTTTTCCCAGTTAGACAGGATAGGGGCTCATGAGAAAATTTATCTCACCCACCATACTAGTTTTCTATTGCTGCCACAACATATTGCCACAACATATTACCACAAACATGGTAGTATAACACAACACAAGTTTGTTACCTTAAGTTCTGTGGCTCAGGACATGGGTTTACTGGGCTATAACCATGGTGGAAAAGGCTATTTCCTTTCTGAAGGTTCTAAGGGAGAATCTCTTTCCTTTCATTTTCCAGCTTCTAGAAATGGCTTGTGTTCCTGAGCTCCTGGCTCCCTCTCCCATCTTCAGAGACAGCAATGCAGCATCTCTCTGACCATATAATCATTGTCATGTCTCTGTCTCACACCCAGGCTAGAAAACTTCCCCACTTTTGAGGATTCACATGATTAAACTGGATGCAATGACCATGTAATGTAACATACATAGGTTACATCTGGACATTTTTGGGAGCAAGGGTGCAATATTCTGTCTACCACAACTGTGGAAAATAAAGGAGTTATAGTCCATTTCAATTTGTGCTGTCAGTAAATTTGGGACCCTGATGATAATAATACCCAATATTTAAGTATAATTTATATTCTGCACATATTATAATTTATTAACCTGCCAAATATAATGCTTTCTAATAAAGTAGAAAGTAGCTAATTCCTTAAACTTTTCAAGTAACGTTGAATTTTTAAAAACTTTTTTTTTTTACATCAACTATGTCTATGGGAGGCAGCAATCTCACTCAAAAAAATTGTTAAGGGCTCTTGCAAACATTCACCTAATCAAAAGCACATTTCCATTTAGAATTATAAACAGACAAGTAAGAAATAGACAAGACTCTTCAGTGCAAGAGTTTTTAAAACTCCCTGAATACCTGGTTTGCTTCAATTCAAACCTAACAAACCAGTACACTGTCATTAAATCAGGCAGCCTAATTAATTACTAAATGGCACCAATCAAGTAAATCATACAGGAGACTCCTGCAAGAATAACACTTAGTGTTCAGAGTAGCACTTGCTATAAAGGATGTGCATTCTAAATGAACTAATATTACCATTATTATAAACATTAATGCATGCATACTGCTTGAGAGTTTTCGGTTACCTTCGTTTTGTTAGAGTGCTTGTTTCTTGTTTGGGGTGGCTTTTCTTTTAGTTTTCAAATGAAGACTATTTAAATTGAAGCTATATTTAAGAACTATTATAATTATTCTTTCCAGCCATCTCTTATTACTAGAATTTTTAGAAAAAATTTTCAATAATCAGTTCTTGATTCAAAGAAAACACATCTAGGCTGTATATGACTGCCTTGTCTCAAATAAGTTTTTCAATGTAGGATTTACCATAAGTTAGACCACTTGCACAAAAGGAAACAATATATCTGGCAATGAACAAGTTTAGAAATTCCTTTGGAGAAATTAAATGTTTGGGGGCTTACAGTGGTTATGGCTATCACTGATATCATAGATCATATACATCGATAAAGTTGCATTTTTCTGAGATTTTGCAGCCACTGAAAACAAGCTCATTTTCACTATAAAATAGTCACCTTAATGCAGTGGTATGAAGACCTAGGTTTAATGTCTTCTTGAGTATTAAGGGGACTTCTCTTCAGTTTTTTTCTAAAGCTTTCATTCTAGGCAAACTTTTATCCATACTACAGAAACTACTCATTCTACAGAAACTTCCCTCAGAAGATCAAAAGCACTAAAACATTATACTTCATGATTACCCACATTTCTGCAATTTTTCATCTTCTCCTTTGTCTGGAACCTGAAGACATACAGACAACAACACAACCAGGTCATTTGAAAAAAAAACTAGTCACCTATAATCAATGAGGCAGCACTGAGTGGACATTTATTGTACCTAAGACAACTTTAAGTAGCTAACCCAAACATGAACACAGAAGAAGAGGATTATAAAGGACCATAAAAAATATAAAATTAAATGTTGTGCAAATGTCAAGGAAGGAAAGATGGTTCGACTGAGTCAGTAAAGGAAAGTTCAGTGTAAGGATGTGTGTCTGAACTGAGTCATGGACGGTCAGAAGGCTGTAATGACCAAGGGGAAGGGTTACAGTCATCAGGGTTACAGCAACATAAACTCCTAATTTTGCAAAGAATCAGAAACAACATACTTGTCCCTATCCTTAGCAAAATGTAGTAGATACAGATATTAATGACCATGTGGAATAGTGGAAAGAGCAGAAGGTTTAGATATATAAGATGTGCGGACTGAGAAGTAAGGTCCGGTCACTATGTTGTCATAATTTTATTGCCTTAGAGAAATTACTTAACCTTTCTAAGCCTCAGTTTAACACTCTGTAAACATCTAGAGTAATAAAAAGTTGGCAATGTTGTTTGCATTTTTGAGCAAGAAGCATAGCTCTTAGTACAATGTTATGTTTGAAATAAATGTTAATTATTTTATTATTATAAAGTTTCTCTGTAGTGAAGATACCACAGGCCTAAGTACTTCCTTATATGTAGATAAATTTCTTCTTTTAAGATTACTCTTCATCTAACTTCTAAATTCTCTTTCTAAAATTAACTCTGGGATCTGGAGACTAGAATAATAGAAATCTCACATGACATTTTTCCAGGAGCAAGCTACTGAAAAACTGCTAAATATAGAATATGCAAAGAAAAGGAATATGGAAAATTGTGGACATATAGGAAAATTATGGTTATAAAATTTCAAAGTCACATTGCAAAATGCAAAATGCTGGAATTTCCTATAAACTTTAATTATATTTATTTCAAGGAGAAATGGTTTGGAAAGCTGGGCTTCAGAATTTCCTCACATTTTGGCCTATGACTTCCAATTATGCTAGACCTTCATTATCAGTACTGACACTGGAAATGTATCATTATCTAAACAATCATTTCCATTTCACAGAAATCTCAGGACTGTTTTTCTAACAATTGAGCCATAACAGTGCTGTTCCCATGGTTACCAAGAGTTCTAATTTCAGTTCCTCAATAAGCATTTTATCATGTAAGAATGTACAGTGCTTCTGAATAAGCCACTCTTAGTTCCACATGCTCTTTCTATTATTTTTCTCCAAGTTTCTCACACCCAGTCCCTATTTAAGCTTCCTGTTTTGCTCATTTTTTGACTAGGTAAAGTTTGCTTACCCAACCTATAGTTATCATGTTTCTAGCCAATAAATTCAAGGTATGAGAACAAAGTTAAGGGACAGGACTTGAGCAAAGATTAAAAGAATCAGCCCCTCATCACTCTCCATGGCCCTAGATTTAGCACTGTAGTCACAGTGATTAAGGGGAAGAGCAACATAAATCCTGACTCTGGAATATCCAGTGATTCAGTAAGTCCATTTTATTTGAATTTCTCAACAACAAAGGAATTTGGTGCTCAAAGCTCTGAAAGACTGGGGACTTAACCAGAGTCCATAGAATGAGCTTCCGAGGGTCTCATCAAGTAAAATTACAACAAAATATATAAACATTTGAATAATAATTTTAACAATAGCTGTACTAATGTAATAAGACTTTGTGTGATTGTGTTAGTTTAAAATTTCCCCCACATTTTGAATTGAAAATAAAGCAGAGACTTCTGTTTAAACATAATACTTTGAACATATGTTTTGACCTTCATTCCTTTCCAACACTTCACTAAAATGACACAGGAGATATGAGAAAAAAAAAAAAAAAAAAAAAAAAGACATAATGAGGACAAAGAAGAAAATAACAGTATTGAAAGTTTGGAATCTATAAAGCCAACAAATGAGGATGACTAACTTATTAAAAAGGGGGAGAGTTAAATATACACCAACAATATAGTAAGATCAGGCATAAGCTTATTTATATCAAAGAACCCTGGAACACTTCAAAATCAAAGACATCTTTTACCTCTAAAAAGAGGTAAAGCTGTGACTGAAATAGATACATATTTGAAAACAAGTTCTATATTAGAGACCAAAACAATTAGACCTACTTCCTGCCCAGATTCACCTGTCCCAACCTACTCAGCCTGAGAACTTCCCTTCCCCACGCAGCAAAAAACTACTCTTTGGAGGGACTGAAGCAGAGGTATCTTAAACTGAGGTCACAGTGAAAATAAAGCACTTGAGTGAAAATAGACATTTTGAACAGTGAGATCCCTCCCCCTTTTCTCACTCAGCTCTCAGAATGCACCAGCAGCCTGGTTCAACCAGTGGACAGGCAATCTTAGGATAACCAGCATGTGAGAAAAGATCTACAGATACTGATGGTTGCGGATCCCCCAGTGAAACATCTCAGTTCAATCATGCTGGCAAGATTACCTGTCAGAGCTCTCAGATAGCTTTTTTAGTGCATCTAACTGAAGTATGAGTGGACACCCAGAAGACACGTACATTTGAGGAAAACCTCAAATAGGAAGGTCAGCAATCAAAATAAATAGAAAAAGAAACTGGGAAGGAGGGATAAGACAGGGTAGAGATGGAAAAATTCTTCCTCAAATAAATCAGTATTCCCAGAGAGATAAGAAAAAGTATTGCAGCTACAGAACAAAAGGCAAGATGTTATTTTCAACAGAACATTAAGAATACCATAAAGAGCTCTTAAAATTAAAACTCTGATATCAGAAATTTAAAATGCAATTGCAGGTTTGGAGAGTAAAATGAAAACAGCAATCTAGAAAATTAAAAAAAAAACAAACCAGACTAAGAGTTAGAAAGCAAGAAAAACAAGCCAGAGTGTCCAACATTTAACCAACAGAAGTTCCAGATTAAAAAAAAATAATAATAGAGAAAACAAAGGGAAAGACTTCATCGAAGAAATAATCCAAGAAAAGTTTCTAAGAACTGAGCTTGGAAATGCCCTTCAGATTCTAAATACAATGAATATATAAAAAAATACATCAAGGTGTAAAATCATACATTTTCAAATACCAAGAATGAAAATATCCTAGATCCTCCAAAATCAGAAAGAAAAGATCAGAAGCCAAGAATGAAACTGTTATTATATTTGATTTTCCAATGGCAATCCTGGTAGTGAAGTAATGCTTTGAAAATTCTAAGAGAAAATTATATCCAATATTGAAGTCTATACCCAGACAAATTATCCATCAAGGGTGGGACTAGACTGGAAATATTTCAGACCTGAAAGTTTTCAAAACATGTACTTCCCACGACCCTTTTCTCTGGGACTATAGGACAAGGTAAACCAAGAAAGAAGAACCAGAAGACCGAAACCAAGGAAAAGTCCCCAACACAAGAGACAGCTGGGAATTTCTGAGACGATGATTATGGGAGACTCCAAAGTAGCAACAGTACAGCTGGACTAAAGAGCATCAAATCTATCTCTCCAGGAGTGATAACTCCAATGCTTGTAAATGAATTTAAGAGATTATTTGATATGCTTGAATGCATCAAGAAAAGATTTATAAATCTGGCCAAAATGTTTGGAGTTGAACTGTGATAAGTACTCAGAAAATTAAACAAAAGAAAAAAGTTAGCCAATGATAACTACAGGAAAAAGAAAACTTATACAAGGAAGGAAATAAAATTAGAATACACTATACAGTACATCTGTAAGTAAAGTCTACATAGTTATAAAAATATAAACACTGAATGTTGATTTGATTAAAAAGAGTGATAAGATTATATCTGGAAAATAGAAAAGGAAAAGTGTTTCAGTGGAGATGACCCAGAGGCATGTATTGCAAAATTAAATTCTTGGGTTTTTTTTGTTTGTTTTGTTTTTTAAATATATCTTTATTGATTTCAGAGAGAGAAAAGAAGAGGGAGAGAGAGAGAGATAGAAACATCAATGATAAGAGAGTCATTGATCGAGCCCGCAACCTGGGCATGTGCCCTGACCAGGAATCGAACCCTGATCGCCTGGATCCTAGGTTGACGCTCAACCGCTGAGCCACACCCAGCTGGGCAAATTCTTGGTTTTAGAGTAAGAAATTAATAGGTAGTATCTAAATTAGAAAAAAATCAGTGTAAGCTTATTATTTAGAAATGTGGAAGCAAATAGTAGAAGAAACAAGCAGAAGAATTTAAAGTAGAAATAAAAATTGAGGATAGAGAGGAGTTGGGAAGGTGACTCCTGTCTCAAAAAGTTTTATTAACTGTTTGTTTTTAAATCTATTTATATGTATAATTTGCACAAATCGAAGAGTCAGAAGAAGAAAACAAACAATTATAAACCAGATAAAATAGAATGAAAAAGTAAATCTGAATGCTTTTCTAGATTTAATTTTATAAAAGTTAAATATTCAGATGACATTCAAAATTGCAACTTCCAATAATACTATGAAGTGAAACCAGAAAAAAGAGAAGCTAAAATGATTTTTTATTTGTTTTTATTGATTCAGAGAGAGGAAGGGAGAGGGAGAGAGAGAGATAGAAACATCAATGATGAGAGAGTCATTGATCGGCTGCCTCCTGCACGTCCCCCACCGAGGATCTAGCCTGCAACCCGGGCATGTGCCCTGACTGGGAATTGAACAGTGACCTCCTTGTTCATAGGTCGACACTCAACCACTAAGCCATGCTGGCTGGGCTAAAATGATTTTTTTAAGGATTTTTGAGGGCTAAAAAACATGTATATTCTGATGAGAAGTTTCCTCTAAGTGCCTCAAACAATGAAAGAGAAACACTCCAACTTAGACACATCATTATAAAATTTTAGAACAAAGGATAAAGAACCTTTCTCTCAGTTTCTAGCTAAAGAAAAACACAAATTGGAGTAAGAGTGGTATCAGATTTCACATGAGCAATGCTGACTTTATTTTTTTCATTCATTCTCTTTGCATTTGCTTTGATTTTCCTCTTAACACTGTTATTAATGATTATTTTAATTTTCCTTTTTAAATATCAAAAATATTGCAGTTATACAAGTAAATATATTAAAAAGCTAACAGTTAGTAAAACAAGATACTTTAAAAATAGCAGTCACCATGAAAGAAATGGCTTTAACATTAAGGGAAATAATTTTAAGCCTATAGTTCTATATCTAGCCAAATTAGCAGTCAAATATAATGTAGAATAAAAGCAGGTCAGATGTGCACACTCAAAATGTTACTTCCCACAGATCCTATCTTAGGAGCTTACTTAAAGATGATTTCCAGGAAAACAAGGGAGGAAACTATGAAAGGACAACCTCAAGCCAAGAAATGGGACCCAAGGCGAAAAAATTATCAGTTCCTGGATGGAAACTGCAAAAAGTTCAAAAAGGCAACCAGTGCAGATGGAGCAGAGAGGAAAAATAAGGACTTCTTAAAGTTAGCACTTTCCTTAGTAAGTTGAAAGACCTTAAGGATTTAATTAGACAAAATATAATTAAAGACTAAGAAAGCAAATATATATATTTAAGAAAGGAAATCAGCATACCATTTGTTGTGCTATGAACAGTTCTTGAACTATAAAATGTAAATTGCATTTATTTGTTTACAAACTTTAGACACAGCCTGTACACTGGAAGTCACAAATTGGTAGTCCAATGGGCTACATCCAACTAACACAAGTGTTTTATTTGACCTGCTCTGTGTGTGTGTGTGCATGAGTGCTTTAATGAATGAGCTTCCAGAATGTTTAAAAATTTTATTAAATTTATTGGGTGAAATTGGTTAATAAAATTATATATGTCACAAGTGAGTATTTCTATGATACATCATCTGTATATTGCATTGTGCGCTCACACCCAAAGTCAAAGTTTCTTCCATCACCATATACTTGATCCCCTTTACACTTTACTATTCCCTTTACCCTCCCAACCCCTTTTCCCTCTGGTAACCACTATACTATTGTCTGTGTCTATGAAGTTTTCTTTGTTTGTTCCTTTGTTGCTTTCAGTTTTATATCCCACATATGAGTGAAATCATATGGTTCTTGACTTTTTCCACCTGACTTATTTCACTTAGCATGATACTCTCAAGATCCATCGATGTTGTTGCAAATGGCAGTATTTTATCTTTTCTTATGGCTGAGTAATATTCTATTGTATATATGTACTGCATTCTTTTTATCCAATCATCTATAGAAGGTCACTTCAGTTGTTTTCATGTCTTGGCCACCATGAGTAATGCTGCATTAAATATAGACATACATATATCTTTATAAATAAATGTTTTCAAATTTTGGGGGTAGGTACCAGAAGAGGGATTGCTGGGTCATATGATAACTCTATTCTTAATTTTTGAAGAATCTCCTTACTGCTTCCAGCATTTTTCTATCAGGAGATTTAACATGAAAATCTGGATTACTCTTAAAACACTAGAATATTTTGCATTAATGGGTCTACATTTAGGAAGGCAGCATTCAGTATGCACTTGCCAATTTACCAAAAGGATGTGTCAATCTCTTTAACTCATGCCTGTCTGGTTGCTGTAGCTTTTGAAGTTTCAACGCCTTCTATATACATGACACTAAAGATTCAATTATGATTGCAAAATAATAAAAAATATTATAAATACTTCTTGACAATATTGTCAATTACCTTGACAATACAAAATTATCCATGACTGAAGCTAGGTATTGAAGGGTGAGGTGAAATGAAGGCAAAAGTAGAAATGCTAATATCTTCATCTTTCAAATTTGAAAATCATAAATTGATAGAATAAGTGTTAAAATACATTATTTAAATTTATAAAAGTCACAAGTAGAGAAATTAAAATAATAATATAGCTATATTGGAGTGGGGGAAAGGAAAGTGAGAGATTGATTTAAGTGTCATAGCAGGTTGGGCAATAGAGGTCAAAAATTTGTAAACCAAAAACTAGCCATATAACAATTTTAATCATTGATATTCTTCTAACCCCTAAAAAATTAAAAACTAGGTAGTTTAAGAGTTTACAATAATTCTCTAAGAATGAGACTATGTATGTACAGTGGGTGTGGCAGAGATTATTGCTTTTAATTAGAAGCCATTTTTTCTCCTACCAGTTGTTTGGAGTCATAAGTGAAGATGTCATAAGATTTTGACCATCAAATAATTAATATGTTTCTTTTATTCTTTAGTATGTATGTTTTTATTTCAGTTTTTAACATGTACATGTAATACTTTGATAATGGGTGAAACACACAGTTAGGTTAAAGTACACATAGAATACACAGAAGAGTTAGAAATCTTAGAAAAACTACATTTACAACAATTAAAATAATGCAGTTGTGCAATAGTGATGCAATAGTCAACATACAAATTAATGAAACAGAAGACACTAGCTTTCATACAAAACATAATATTAAAGTATAGTTTTTCATGTTCCAGTTTCAACTAAGAGTACAATGATACAATTCAGTTACAGCAATTCTAGTGACCACCACAACTACACGTGCTACAGGATTTCCAAAGGTTGTGGTCCCAAACCAGTTTGCCCATCATTACTATGTAAGAGGTAACTAAGGAATCTGCTGAGATTAGAGAGGAAGAATTTGGAAAAAAGCTATAAAGGTGCTCCCGTGCTATGGCACTGAGCCTGGCAGGAGTGAGTATGTGTGTCTTTTTCCTATTAGATGGTGACGCTTATTTTGTTAAATAAGTATATTTTTATATGATAAATCTGATTATAGTAGAAACTGGAAAAGATATTTAAAGCTCGGTCCAGAGTTATATCAAAGATCCAAACTTTTACCCCAAATAAATGTGTTTCTTCTTCTCAGCTTGGACCTGAAAAAGGCTGTGACACCTGGAGAGGAAACCTGGGTCCTGGTCAGTTTCTTCTCTCTCCCTCACTCCCCTTCCGACACTATTTTTTACCTAATATCTTTGACCTGCTCTAGGATCAGGCTTAGCACAAAGATTTAAGAGGAAAAAGTCTCAACCTTGGTGGCTTGGACCGTCTCCTGGGGAAAGAGATAAAAAAAAAAAGGAAAAAAAGGTTAGCTACAATGACCTGTTTGGTAATAGAAAAAGAGAAGCACTGTGGCGGGGCACAGATGTGGACCCTATGAAGGCAAAATGGCCACCAGCACCCCCACAAAAGGGTGTCTGAGTGAGTGGATCCACCCAGTAGGGTGGGGACCTGCAAGAAGCTGCAGCCCTGAGGGGAAGTCAAAAGCAGCCGGCTGAAGGGCTTTGCCTAAATCAACAGAGATGGAGGTGATTTTCCCAGCAGGAAGAGCTCTGAAGAAACCAATAAAGTGGCCCACAAGAAAAGTAGTTTATAGATAATATTTTTCTTAGCATTTTTATGTGCCAACCACTATTCTGAACATATTACATATATGCATTAATTTAATCTTCATATCAACCCAATATGGTAGATTCTATTGTTATTCCCAAACTAAAGCACAGAGGGATTAAATAACTTGGCCAAGGACACACAGATAGCAACTAGGTAGAGCTTCGACTTGAACCCATGGACTCTGGCTCCAGGGTCTTGGTTTTTAATGATTACACTAAAAAATCCCCTTAAAAAACAGACATTGTTTATCAACCACATAAAGACCTCAGTGCCAATTTACAACTATCTCAGCCACCAAAATCTGGTGAAGTTCTACTTACTTTCTATACATTTTTCATACAATGAAAACAGACCTAAAAGAGCCTTCTAGAGAATGAAAGTGGCTCAGTTGCCCAATCACCCGACCTAATAGCTAACCAACTGCCACATGCAAGCAAGTTTAACAGAGACCAGAATAACCATTCATATTAAATCACTGGCCCACAAATGCATGAGTTAAATAAATGGTTATTGTTTTAAGCCACTGAGTTTTTGGATAATTCATAGCAATAGATAATCGATACTCTCTGAAGTCAAGATTTTCTTCCGTGGTCACCAAGGAAATAATCAAGGATGTGTTAATGAATGGAACTAATGGCAGAGAGGAGCTGTCCGGAGAGTTGCCACCAGTGGTACTCAGAAACCAGGGATCTGCCTACATCTTCGATAAAGGATCCACAGGCTGCTTGAAAAGCCTCATGTGCAGGGAAGACCACTCCAAGGAAGGAGTGGTCTATTGTGGGTTTTAGATGGGATCATCCATAGGATATTTAGCATGTGCTTTTATCCAGACTTAGCAGATAGCCAGTTAAATAATCAGTCTCCCATTCAATGCTTACAGGCAAAAATTTAAATTGCGTTTTAAATATCAAACATTCTGGCAAAATATGCCTTAGATGATGCTCATGGAGGGTTAAGTAAATTGGTACAGATAGTCTATGTCGGAACAATGTGGTGATATATCATGAACCACAAACATAATCACAGTCATTGACCTAGAAATCCCCATTTTGTTCATTTAATCTGAGATAGAAAATTTAAAGGCATTTTAACTTTTAACCATAATCATGTCCAAACTATCTACTACACACTGCAGTGTCTGGATAGCCATGCAAGTATAGTCTCTTACCAGAAAGGGGACACTCTCATTCTCTGTTAGCTGATCATAAACACATCTGCAGTGAGAGAACTGGGCAACTTCTAATGTCAACTTTTAATGTTGTATCATCCTTCATTCAATGGTCTGCTTCAGAGGAATGAGTGGGAGCCCCATTTCCCACAGTCCACCTCCCTCTTTCTTATTTTATCCTTAAACCACCCTGCAAACCCCCCATATTCATCCCACAGCCCCCACTCCATTCTGCTGGCGTTCCAGGTGGTCAAGGCCATGAAGCCCTTTGCCTCAAGCTCCATCAGGGAGAAAAGAAGAAAACCTTATGTAGTCCTCTAAAGAAACAGGCATAGGGCTTCAGAGCGAAGCATCTGCAAGCAAACCAAACTGGCTCCATGCTGTAATTATTCCACATGACATAATGATGATTTATTAAAAGATATATTTCCCATTTTAGGTAAGAACAAAGAGGGTGAGGGATATATATAATTGGATTTTTTGTAATATTTTGATAATAAAATTTTGTGAGTAACTTAGTTTGTCAATCATAAGGGAATTTTAAATAAATTCTAAATACTAATTGCTATTTCCTTCTAGGTTTCCACATGGTTGGCTCTTCCTCAACACTCTAGAAAGACTTTTAAAGACCACCCACCACAATCCTCCAACAGTTTCTCATTATCTCATTTTTATGTTTTATTTTTATTATAGCTCTTACCACCACTTAAATACATGTTTTTAAGAATTTGTCTCTATGTTTATTGTCTGTCTTTGCCAATCAGGATGTAGCCTCCATGAGATCAAGGACTTTATATATTCTGTTAATGATAGTATCATCTGTATATGGACAGAATATGGCACATAATAGGTGCTCAATAAATATTTGCGAAAATAAATAAATTTCAGGCATTAAAATTATAAATATAAAAATGAATAGTTTGATGAAAAAAATCTATGTTATAATTGCTTAAACAGTAACAACACAAACTATGATTTTAATAGTGTTAAAACATTTTGTACACCAATTAAAGGAACAATTACTAGAGCTTAATTTACAAAGGCAGAATAATTATGAATAACATTATCTTACTTTTATTATTAGTTACATGAGTGCCATTAGAATAGTATTTATGAATTTTAATCACTCAGCCTAATCTTGTTCATACGTACTAAATAACAAGAAAGGACATTGTGGCTTTCCTGGTGAAAAAAGTTAGTGAACTGTAATACAAGCCTAAATCCTTGAAATGATTAGAGACTAATTAGATATAAGGCTTAAACTGGTGGCCTTAACTATTATACAATAAATCTTGGTTAAAATTAATAGGTATTTCTAAAATGTAAATCATAAAGTCTAAATTAATCATAGAAGAGATTTGAACTTGTACATAGAGGCGACATAGCATCATCATGCTGACATGTCTTCAAGCTTTTCCATAGGAAGTAATCACTATCCACGAAAGATCTGCTTCTGCATCATTGTCCTCACCATGCCAATGAAGAAGATTATGCAACAGCACCATTTCTTTAAAAATTCAGGCTCCAAGCTGCACGGTGTATGTACCTCCTTTATGACAATTACCTTGTAGCTTTGTCATTACTTGTTACATGCCTGTCTCCCCCATCAGACTATAAACTCCTTAGGGGCAGGAGTTAATATTTCTAAATTATTAATTGAATTTTAAAAGTATAATGGATTATGTCTGAGATTAAAGCACGTTAGATATGGAAAGTTTACAGAAAATTGGATTTTCAGATATAAAAATATATCACCTACTTACTTTGTGTGTTTAATCTAAAACACGATACCAAAGAAGTTGAGACAGTTTACAATTTTTTTAAAAATCGCAAAAGAGAATAGTGATTATAATTCAAAATTTTTTAAGTCAGAGAAGATTTAATTTGAATGTATAGTCAAAGCAAGGACAATTATAAGAAAGAAGGAAATCTCGCCTCTACAGAATGTAAATGGCAAAACAGTTACTATAGTTGAAGGTCAGATTAGGTGTGGCTATTTCTGGTAGCAAGAGCAAAAACACACAAAAAAGGAAACAGTCATTTATAGCTTTTAATGTCATAAAATCGATTAGGCAGGGCGAGAAACAAATCATCACTTAGATCTTAGCTCTAGAAGATATACTTTAGGTAGAATACTAATTAATCATATGACTAATGTTCCCAGGTAGCATCCCCAGAGCAAATATAATAAAAAATTTCTTAAGATTGTTTCTCAATTTCTTCCTCCATGAAAGCCCAGCACTAAACACACACCACAAGGTAACTTTTGCAAAGGGAATTTGTTGCCAATCCATACCAAGACAACAAGGTCCAAAAATATATTTCTCTGTCCTTTAAGCCAGATGAGAGTAAACTATGGACCCCTGCCAAATCCAACTCATTGCTTACTCTTATAAATAAAGTTTTGTTGGAACACAGCCATTCATTTACTTAGTGTCTATGGCTGCTTTTAATGAGAGTTAGATAGCAAAAACTTGTTGATTTGAGTTGGATTCATACACTAGGCAGAACCATATGAAATTGCTAACTTTTCTTTTTTTTTAATCTACAAAATATCAACTTTATATAGATTCAATCCAACACTTTAGAAAAAATAAGATTGAACTCTTGCTATGAAAAACCAAAGTGCTAAACAAGTATTTTCCTTGGATGGATAAAAACCCTCCCATAGAGGAGTAGGACATAAAATATTATCCATCAAAGCCAGGATATTTCTGAAGAAGGAATTTTAATCTCCCAACAACATAAAGCCAGACCTAGCCATATTTTAGTTTTAGAATGTTATCATTCAAGTGAAAGAAGGGGAAGATACTGACCATCCAATTAAAAGCCCAGTTTCATAAGAAACTCAGTAGTGAAAGCCACCCATTTCAACATGATGGCTTCTATTGAATAACTGCTTGGATTCACAGTGTGGAATAATTGCACAAAAGACACCACTGCACCCATGAAATTATAGCAGTGCTGGAGACAAAATGGGTATTCAACACATACCAGTTTAATTAATAGCACATAAAATCATTTCATGACATTCTAAACAAAAATGCAGATAGATCCATCCATGCACTGAAAATGGTGCAGTTGGAAGCATCAGCAGAACACTTCACAGATAATAAATGTTTATACGAGAATAAATTCATGCATTTCTTAAATGCATAATCAGCATGTTAATATCCTACATGCACACTGTGCTAGTGGCTGTACAAAAATATAAGGCTCTGTTCCTTTAGGCAAGGAACTTTAAATCTAGCTGGTGAAAGACATTAAAAAGAGCAAGAGTCCACAAGACAAATCCCAGTAAAGTGCTAAATGAATAAAACTGAGGATAAGTAAATCATTACCATATAATATTGAAATCATTCTCCATGAAAATCAAACAGGAAAGAGGACAAGAGGCCCAGAGTCCGGTCCTGAGTGTCACATTTCTTAACTAGAATCTACACTGTTTTATTTCACAGTGTTGACTTTGTTTATTTGGTTGGATTGCACACTCTTCAGTAATTGAGAGACTTCAAATAATTATTAAACCACCACTCATGACTAGTAGTATTCTTTTGAGCCCTATGTTTCTATAGAAGAGCTTCTGTGGAAGATGTTTAACATATATTGGACTCAATTTGCATTTTAAGTGTTTGGAAACACTTGAAATATCTACATATTTTTAAAAAACACCAAGGAGTTATGTGCCAGATGTTAGCACATTGGAAGCCACCAATGCATTAATTAGCCTGTTTCCGGTTTGACTCATTTTTTAATGGGCCTCAGAATAAAGGATTTTCCCACAAGAGTATCCTGAGATCACAAGGCGATCTGCTAAAAACCTCCCATTTGCAATTAATTTTCTGTGTAAATCAGGATTTTTTTATAGCATGCAAACACATAAAAATACTAAAATAAATGAGATGCTAAGTGTTACATAAAATCACACAGTAGCCCTGCTTCCAAGTTTTTGTATTAATCAAAACAACTCCATTAGTTTCATTTATTTACTATTCTCTAAAGGGAAAATATGTTTAACTTATAAAATTATTTTTACTGATAAAATACCATCTGCTTTATATCATAGAGTTCCATTTAAGGTTTTATTTGAAAGGAGTCATTTCTGTTTAAAAAAAAAAATCCTCTAGAAGAGATAATCTGAAAAGCCTTCTCAATAAAATAGTGTATGATTCTTTGAACCAAACTCTGTTTCGCAACAGAAATATAAAATAATTACCTTGTGCCCTAAGATTTATAATATCACACACTCTACAGACCATAGATAAGGCAACTGCCAGAACTGCTTACTAGTTGTAAAATATTTGCTCTCCCATTCGGTTTTGCACAACACCTGCAATTTAATCAGGATGTTTTGGGGTGTGCCCGCACTTCCCTGTCAACATTACAGTTTTGGGCAAATGCCAGCCTGTAAGAGATTTTCATCTTGAGACTGTTTCCCTTCTTGCAACACCGGTTGTATTGTTGCCAAAAACATCAACCTCCTGAGGGAACATACCCTTTACCCACTCCCGTCATTTTCTAAACTCAAATAATAAATACTTGGTACTTACATCTGAATCAAGCAGCTTTTCTGTCTTTATTCTTAGCAACTCGCCTAAAGCAGCCCTCACCAAACTCATGGGTCAATCTCTCTTCATATGTTCTTAATACCCTAAGTACTAAGCTATTACCTATTTTTAATTTTTGCTTTTTATTTTTCTGTCAAAGAAGGTCGTTATAAGATTTGAGACTTCTAAAGTATCTACTTCATCATCCTGAGAGAACTCAACTACCTGATTCTACACAAGAATAGAAAAGTCATTTCTGTTTCTGCCCACTGAGGTGTTTGAGAATGTTAGCTTCCTCAGTACCAACCAAGAGCTTTGTCCTTGCTTATGTGGTGGACATTGCTTGGTAAGTGTGATCAGACCTGGGAGCCAATTTCCTAATGAGATAAAACTCTAAAGGAGAGAGTTCTAATCACCAAACAATGACTCAGTGTGTTAAAAGAACAAACCTAAACTGAAACAATACTTTTGAAGATAGGCATGGTTTCCTGAGAAAGAAGTTTATGGACAAGAAAGCTATATCTTTCTAGATCTGGGTCTGTATTCTGTTAGACATTTTTTCCATCACTATTGCACTTTTAATATCAGAGCAAACTGTGATTGCTCAAGTTGCTGAAATATGTTAAATATTTATACTTTCTCAGAAGTCTTAATAGGAAAATGCACCTCATAGAAACAATCTGCTGGGGTGGTCAATAGGCCCAGCTCAGACTACGGTGGACAATATTATCTAATCTGGTGAATTATTTAGACTTGGGTATTTTAAAGAGTAGAGATATTTGATAGTTAAATTCTGTCACACAATAATTATCTGTACAATACTGAGGATAAAATACTACTGTATGAATTTGGGGGGAAAGTTATCTTATGTCTGTTCTCCTGGTATGGTCAGGTTTATTACAAAGAGTCCAAATTAGGAGTGAGTTTACCTTCAGATGGTGAGTATATAATAGTAGCTAATGAGATAACAAGTCTTAAGACTAAAGAATAAAATTTAAACTCTCTACTGTGGCCTCCAACATACTTCCCACATGCATACATAACCTTTTCTCCCTGGCGCATTCCACGCAATCACTCTGGACTTCCCATTCCTCAACACACCTGATTTTGTGCATGCTTAGAGACTTTCTACCTGCCATTCCTTTTTCTGAAAT
Organism: Miniopterus schreibersii; assembly: GCF_964146895.1. Taxonomy (NCBI): domain Eukaryota; kingdom Metazoa; phylum Chordata; class Mammalia; order Chiroptera; family Miniopteridae; genus Miniopterus; species Miniopterus schreibersii. The sequence goes on along the minus strand of NC_138102.1, from coordinate 113,405,658 downwards.
GATTTTCCCCAATTTTTCATAAAACTTAACCACAAAAGCTGGGACTCTTTTTTCCACTATGCTTTTATTGATTTTAGAGAGAGAAAGGGAGAGGGAGAGAAACATCTATCTGCTGCCTCCTGCATGCCCCCTACGGGGGATCAAGCCTGCAACCCGGGCATGTGCCCTGACCAGGAGTCAAACCAGAGACCTCTTGGTGCATGGGACAATGCTAACCAACTGAGCCACAATGGCCAGGGCTAGAGCTGGGACTTTTTTTTTTCTTTTTTTTTGTTGTTGAGAGTATTACAGATGTCCCCCATTCCCCCCCCCTTACCCTCCTCCACCCATCTCCCACCTCTCCCCAGGCCCCTGCCTGTCATTGTTGGGAGTGTAAATCCCAGGACACAATGAATTAATGTATGTAAGTGACTAGAACATGATTAAATGCTCGACAATTATAGATCATGATTGTTTGGGTGTCATTATTAACCTTTAGTTCTCAGCTCTTATATTACTTCCCCACTTAGACAGGCTTCCTCTGAACATTGAATGAAGAGTTTCTCCCGCTTCCCTTTTCCCCATCACATCACCCATTTATTTTCCTCCCTGCAAATAAGGGTTGCCTAAGGAGTAGCACTTTATGGAAAAGTTAAGCTTTGGATGGATGGCTATATTTTAAGTGGTAAAAAATGCTTTTTCTACCTTCCACAGGCAAAATACATGTTAAATCTGTCACAGTGATAGTGATGAAAAGTTGGTACTATTTTTAAATGAGTGGAATGGCAGTGGAAGTGGCATTACAGGACAGGTTTGTTGTTTATGGGAAAAGGAGCCAGCTTAAAGAAATCTGTGTATAAGATGCTCTCTTGCCTTCTGTATAAGTCAAGGCAGTAATATCTCAGGGAGACAGTGACTAGGAAGAGCCTTTATTTTCATTTTCAAAGCTTAGATACTTACATTGAATAATTTATATTAAATCTGTGTGGAGAAGATGGGCTGAGAAGAAGAGAGTCTTGGGAGTGATATTTTAGCCTCATTTTAGAGACTATAATTCTCCATTATTCCTTATGGAAAAATTATAAGTTACTACTTTATGAAAATCATCACCCAAAAATATATTAGCTGAAGACATAAATCCATTCCAGGAGACATTAGATAAACTCTTGCACAATAGATCTAGTGAATCATTAAATGTAGTGTTTACATTCAAGCACCATTTATCCCTTAACTTCAGGAAATTGTCCTTCTTAAGGACAAAACAGGAAGGTAATGTCCTTTGGTGTCCGTATGGGAAAAGTCCTGGAGTTGAATTGACCACTCCATTCCCAGCCCCGGTATTCTGATGTTCATTCTTCCCATCCCTTTCTCGGGTAATCCTTTTATTACCCCCATCTTCAGACCAAAGGAGAAAGAGAGAAAACGTTGCCAGTATGAGATGAATTTTGGTCGGGATATTTTGGGAAGATCAGTTCTTTCCTTTTCTTCTCACATTTTAATTTCCAATCTAAAACCATTCTATTAGAGATAGTTCAGATCTCTTAACTGCTCTGGCAGTGCTCTTTCCACCAAACATTTCCTGGTGCAGCTCACCAAAACACAGCAAGCGTCATCAGAGGAGGCCCAGCCTCCTCATTTCACAATCATCTGTTTTACAAACAAGAAAGCTGAAGCCAAGAAACAGTGAACAATGTATCAGGTTTATTTTAAATCAGTAAAGGAGGTGATGTCAAAACTCACACCTAGGAATTTCTTAACTTGTGGATGAAGTGAAAGACAAGTTGTCTCATTTCATGCTTTGAAACAACCAAGCATTTATTTTCAGGTTTCCTCATGTAAGTATATATTCTCAAGAACAACCTGACTCTTGCATAATCATTTAGGGCAGAAGAAAGGGAAAGTCCTGTAAGGGCGGGTGGGAGGCAATTAAGAGGGAAAGGGATGGGCAGAGTGGGCAGGAGAATAAACCGTGGAAGGGTGCTGCTTGGGCTGTGAAGAAACCGTGGATCCTTGGGCCAACTGGTCTGACTCAGACCCATGAAATAGATAATTATGGTCAACTTTGTCTTGTTGGAGCCACAAATGAATATCCAGCATATGTGTGTGTGTGTGTGTGTGTGTGTGTGTGTGATTTATCAAGTACTCACCATATATATAATACATATGATAGGAGCTTTGAATATATTATCTCATTTTACTCTTTCAACAACCCTAAAATGAAGGTATCACTAACTTCATTTTAGGACTGATATAAATAAGGCCTGGAGAAATTAAGTATCTTGCCCAAGATCATAGAGCTACAACATGGAGAAGTCAAGCTGCCAATTCAGGCCTCCCAGATTCTAAAGACTTAACCGTCAGTAGGTAAGCCCCACCCTTATAGAAAAAACACAAAACAAAACTCTATTTCCATAGTGAAAAGTTGCCACTGCATGCTCCTTGAGATCACAGACTTGTGGGTTTGTTTTCATATCTATGTCTTCAAAGTAGCCTAGCCCAAATCCTGCCATATGTTAGGTGTTCAGTAAATATGTCTTTTATTTCTATGTAAATGTTCACATTAGCAAGAGAGTTAACTATGATGAATAATTGTAGCAGGCGTGGATAGATAGGTGACTGTCATGATCTCCAACCCTACTCTCACCGAAATGTCTCCAGGATTGTGGACAAAGGAAGCTGTAAGAGGCTGCATCCAGGGAAGTCCAAAATGAAGACACAGTCAGAGAAGTTCACCGAAAAGCCAGAGGGAGCGTCAGCATGCTCTGTCCTACTTTCACCATCAACCATGTGGCATGAAAGATAGTGGGCAGTACCATTATGGATATCATTTTAGAGAGCTTTTTTGGGCTGCTGAAGTCACAGCACTTTTCATATATTGCACAGACTGCATTGTGTGTGTATTTTAGTAAATTCTCTCTCAGCCCCCACCTCCCATTCCCACCATCACCATGTTCTTCCAAAAGTAACTAGTATCCCTAATTCATAAGAGGAACAAGGAATTTAGAGACTTGAAAACAAACACTGAATTCCCTCAGTCTCTCTTTATTAACCTTATATTCTTAATATATAATAAATTATAGCCACTATAAATTATTCTATAGTTCTTTACAGGATGTCCTCAAGATGACATTTCAAAAATTAGATTACACACATGATCTATTTTTTCTCCATGAACAGAATATGGGAGAAGAGGTCACTAACAACAATATGTCCCTTTCAAACTTTCTTTCAAATGATAATATTTCCACTTATTAAGTAGTTGAGAAATTTTAATTAAGAACTTACTGTGTACAGACCACGCTAAATGATTTTAGGAATTCAAGGAGTATGAGGAAATGTTCCCTGGCAGTGAATTTAAAACCTACGTGTAGCGAGAAGCAGCATCACATATCAAGATAAGCAGAAGGAACAGCATGTGCAGATGAGTAACAAGTGCTACAGAAGATGAGACAGAGCCAACTGATTTTTGCCTCAGGTAGTAAAAGAGGTTTTCATGAAGACAAGACATGATCCAAAACCTGAAGGACAGGTAAACAGGGAAAAAAGTAATTATTTATTTACGCTCTTAATGATTATACTATGCTGTGTTTCTTCCCTGACACTAGATTATTTACCTTTTCCTCTCACTCGACCCTTGAAATCTACAAGTCATCTATGACAACCCTTCTCCCTCACCTCTCACATCTAATTGGTCAAGGAATCCAGTTGATTTCCCTCATAGATGAATCTCAAATGCAATCACCTTTCTCCATTTCCACTGTTAACACCCTAGCCTGCAAGACCACCACATTAGCCCCCAACCTGTTCTCAAGAGTTCACTCTTATCTCTCACAGTAGCCAATGTAATCTTTTATTAAACCTAAATAGAATTATTGCTTAGCTAAGATCATTCAATGTCTTCTCATCATCCTTAGAATAACGTAAAGTGTCCTTAATATGCTTTTCACAGGCTATGCATGTTTCTGGTCCTCATTGGCTTCTGCAGTCCCATACTCTACCATTCTCTCCTGATTGCAAACACCCAACAGGACTCTATAGCTGCCAAACTGACCAAGTATTTTCTGCCCAAAGTGTTCTGGAATGTTTTTCCTCTCAATGTTCACATGGATGATTTCTATTTAGCTATTATATCTCAGCTCAACTCTGCTTTCATAAGAAAAGTCTTCACATACTTCATAAATTACCAACCCCCTCCTAATTCCTGATGACATCGCTCAAATGCCCTATACTTGGCAATTATATGTTTAGAGTTTTACTTAAAAACTGTTTTCCCATTAGTCTCTAGGCTAAATGATAATAGGAACCATGTGTACTTTATTCACGACTACATTCCTAGTTTCTAAACAAACAAAAAACTAAACAAAAACAAATAATTAGCCCAATTTCAACACTTAAGTTAGTTTCCATTCTTTTTCCACCAATACTGCTCCATAGTATACTGTGTCAAAGCAAATGTCATGCTTAAAAAGTTCTACAAGTTTACGCCAGGCCAGGAGTGGCTCAGCGGTTGAGCATCGACCTAGGACCCAGGCAATTGGGGTTCGATTCCTGGTCAGGACAGATGCCCAGGTTGTGGGCTCCATCAATGACTCTCTCATCATTGATGTTTCAGCTCAAGATGCACTTTATTCCACACCTTAACTTACTCAGTGTCTTTTTTTTAATTTATCATTATTCTGGTTTTACTTCTCAATTTTTTCCCCAAACAAGCAGAGCCAAATAACAAACCAGGAAATAGTTGACCTTTTAAGACTAATCTCTAGGAGAAAGGAAAGTGAAACCACCCAGCCTCAGACAGGAGAATTCATCTCTTGATCTGGGGAGAATGGAGCATGAGCAACTCACTCTGCAGGCCAGCCCCAGCCCCAGCCCCAGCCCCAGCCCCAGGCCAGTCTCCTCTCCCCAGGGCTTCACACATAGGCCCTTCTCTCCCCTGGCCTAACTCTAAATATTTCATCAAAAACATTCATAGGTTAAAGCAATTCCATGGGGGGGGGGGGGCGGGGGAGAGACAAGGAAAACCTGTACTTTCTTTTACAATGCACCCAAAAATTATTTTTAATAAAGTAATAACAGTAAATTAATTGCTTATAATGAGCCAGCCACTTTGCTAAGCGCTTTACTTAAAATTAGTTAAAGCACTCCATGCTTCCCCATTAAACCCTGTGCAGCAGGCACCACTACTATCATTCTGAGAAAACAAGACCCAAAGAGGGTAAATAACTTGCTTAGCCTCACAGAGCTATTAAACAGGAAAGCCATTTTTCTGTGATAAATTTTTTCTTACTCACTCTTGTTCCCTTGTGCCTGTTGCCCTTGTAACCCACAGAAGATATCTGCAAGAAGACTAACTGGGTTGATTTTGTAGGTCTCCATTCATTTAACACTATGCTAGGCTTTGGAAATTCAAGGGTGGATGGATCGTTGTTCTTACCCTCCAAGCGCTTGTAATTCAATAAAAAGATGAAGTGACGGATATCATAGGAGACACCCTGAGTGGTGTCAGAGCGCCAGGGGGAAATTGGCTTTTTTAATCTGGGGATGTCTTTTCAGGGAAAATCACATCTGATTGACAAGTAACGTAATGATGAAGTGACATCTCGGGTAAATATGAAGCAATGAACATACGGACTTACTGCTAAGTAACCCCTTTAAAATTACATAAAATATTTGACCCCCACATTTAAAACCAGTACAACAAAGAGAATTGGTGAGGAAGTGAGAGATGGACAGAAGCTGCGCAGGTGACGGCCGAGCAGAGGGCAGAGGCTGAACCCTGTCGCCCGCACTGGGAGAATACCAGGATGCCCTGAGTGGATCTGCTGCATACGACACAGAAAAGGCTGACAATGGAACCACGAGGCACCTGTAGAGGTCAATGTACAGATTGGAGCTGAGAGGAAGACTGGTTAAAAACCACATGGAGCTTTTCAGTGCTTCCACCCCTTCTACCAGTCTGTGCGACTCTGGACAGAAGCCAAAGGTTTACTTCCCCAAAAAGCTGAACCTGAGATGATACTCTTTTTTTTTTTTTAATATATCTTTACTGATTTCAGAGAGAGAAGAAAGGGAGAGGGAGAGGGAGAGGGAGAGGGAGAGGGAGAGGGAGAGGGAGAGGGAGAGGGAGAGGGAGAGGGAGAGGGAGAGGGAGAGGGAGAGGGAGAGGGAGAGGGAGAGGGAGAGGGAGAGGGAGAGGGAAACATCAATGATGAGAGAGAGTCATTGATCGGCTGCCTCCTGCACACCCCTTACTGGGGATCAAGCCTGCAACCCGGGCATGTGCCCTGACTGGGAATTGAGCCAAGATCTCCTGGATCCTAGGTCGATGCTCAACCACTGAGCCACGCCGACCAGGCTGAGATGATACGCTTGACTCTCAAACCCAAGCACAGCTGAGGTCAGGAGCAAGGTGTCATCTAGGAAAAACTGGAGATTAAATGAAAGACCTATGTACTACAAAATGAGGCTTCCCGAGCCCCTTTCCCAAGTCTGGAGTTAGGCCATGTAGGCAGGAAACTGCACGATTCTCCTCTGGGAAAACAGAATGATCCAAGAGAAGACTTACAGATATTGACATTTGGATGTCTGCGGGGAAAGAGGTGGGTTCCAGCTCTATTGAAGGCTGGCAGCCAGCCAGTGCTGCCCTGTCACACAAAGCATCTAATAAGCTTTTCAGGGTCCCACTCTTAACTACACATGGATGGGCAAGAAGCTCCAGATATTTGAGGAAGCTCTCTCATATAAAAGACAGGCCAAAGCAAACAGAAAAAAAAAACAGGAGAATAGAATTAGAGATCAATGTAGTGAGCAGAAAAAAGCTTTAGAGGCGGAAATAACTTTAATAGATAATTTTAGAAAGAGGCGTTGAGACTATATGTATTTATAAAACAAAATTGGGAAACTGAAAATAATGTTATATTTTAAGCCCAAGGATTTTGTGTATTATCCTTTATACCATTTTGTATGTCCTAAATATTCTTTAATAATTTTTTGAAAGACAGAAGGAAAAGCTAACTAGTCCAAAATTGAAAACTTTATTACTAGTAAAAAATATATATTAATTTTCATAAACTTCAGCAGAACCTATGCTAAATGAAGAACATGGACAAAGAGTGCTTACAATTCATATGATAAATGAACAAACAGAAAATAAAGACGGGCTCATGAAATTAAAATGATAGCAAAAAAAAAAGTCAACAGAAGGGTTTTAAGATAAAAATCAAAGACTCTCCCAGAAAGAAAAACATGATAAAGAATTACAAAATTTAAAAAAAGAGAATCAATCCAGAATACTCAAAATCCAAATAATCCAGCTACAATCTTACTTTTTTCTTCTTTTTTAGCAAAGCTCCTTAAGAAAGTTGCCTACATCCACTATTTCCAACTCCTCCCCCCACCCCGTCTTAAGCCACTCCAATCCGATTTTCATCCCCACTACTCCCCTAAAGCTGTTCCTATCAAAATTGCCAAGAAGAAGGTCATTGCTGAGTCCTAATCTCACTTCGCTCGTCAGCAGCACCGAATAGATGAGATCATTCCTTCCTTGGAAAACGCTCTTTTCTTGGCCTGCTTCCCTCCTACCTTTCTGGCCACTTCCTCTCAGTCTCTTCTGCTGTTTCTCGATCACCTGCCTGATCTCTAAATGTGGGCAGTGCCTCTGGACTCACCCCTCATACCTCTTCTCTTTATGGCCCACACTCACCTCCTAGGCTCTCTTGTCCAGTCTCATGGTCGTAGGGACCACCTACATGCTGATGGCTCCCACATCTTTATCTTCAGCCCACGTGCCTCACCTCAACATGCAGACCTAAATGTATGTCACATGAACAATCTACATCTCAATTCGGATGTGTAACAGGCATTTCATATTTTCAATGCCCAATTATAAGCTGCCCCCCCCCCAAAAAAAAGAGATAAAAACAACCTTCTCCTTCTGTACTTTTCCTCTTTTCAGTTTCTCGTAACCATTTTCAGGCTCATGCCAAAACCTTGAGCGATCTTCCTGTCCTTTTATCTAACCCTCAGATAAGGTCTGCCAGAAAATCATGACACCTCCACCTTCAAAACACGTGAAGAACTCATACCTGTCTCACAATACTCACTGCCACTCCACCTATATAAGCCACCATCAGTTCTCTCCCGATTTGTTGCAACAGCCTCCTAAATGGAAGCCTTGCTTCTACCTTTGTCCAGCTTCAGGCTGTCTCAACACAGCAGCCAAAGTGATCCCATTAAAGACACGTGAGATTGTGTGACGCCTCCGCTCAAAACCCTCCAACAGCACCCTCTGCCTACCATAAGGCCTTGACATAATTTGAGCCCCAATTGCTTTTAAAGTATCATCCCCTTCCACTCTCCCATTGGCTTCCTTCACTGTCGTCACCCTGGCTTCCTTCCTGTTTCTTAAATGCAGCTGTACTTTGAACTTGATATTTCTTATAGCTGGAAGTCTTTCTCCCCCAGAGATCTCCCTGGTTAACTGTCTTACTTTCTATAGACTTTACTCAAACCTCACTCTGTCAGTGAAGCCTTTCCTGGTGACCAGATCTAAAATTGCAAATCACACACACACACACACGCACACTACAAATTATAACTCCATTCCTGCCCTTATTTATTTTCCTAAGGAAAATTTATCATTGCCTAGCATGCTTTTATTTGACTTATCTATCTCTACCATTAGAAGGTATACTCCACAGGGATGGGCTTTTTAGTCTTCATGTTCGCTGCTATATCTCAAGAATTCAGAAGAATTCACAAATATAACAAAGACTTATATTGGTAAATTAAATAATCAAATTAGGGAGCATAAACTATCAAAAAATAATTAAATAGCCCAGCTGGTGTGGCTCAGCCATTGATCAATGACCTAGGATCCAGAAGATCGCGGTTCAATTCCCAGTCCAGGCACATGCCTGGGTTGTGAGCTAGATCCCCAGCAGTGGGTGTGCAGGAGGCAGCTGATCAATGACTCTCTCATCATTGATGTTTCTATCTCTCTCTCCCTCTCCCTTCCTCTTTCTGAAATCAATAAACATATATTTTTAGAAAATGATAATAATAATTAAAGAAAATTTCTTGGAACTTAAGATGCTGATGGAATAACCACATAGAAAGATACAAGATCTGAATTAAGTATAGTAGAAGCAGGGAGAAGATAGACCCATCAGCTCTTTAGGACCCATAGACCAGTTGGGACCAGTCTCCCTAATGAGCCATCAAGGAAAAGTTAAAGATGAGAGGAGCAGAAAGAAGCCAATCGTCCTACACAGAAATCAAGCACATGGCATTACCCTTGGGTACATCTCCTAACTCCCCTTTCTATGTAATCTAGTGTGAAACTCTCCAAAAGAGGCTTCTACTCCCTTGACAAATCTACCATGCAGTCTACCAACTATAGTCACAATGATTTCTTGACTAATTTAAGTGAACATTTATGATAATTGCAGTCCGTCATTTCTAAATTACTAAGTGGGAGTAAGTTCCTATGAACAGTAACTTCTTAAAGGAAGAGATATTTTAAAATTCTAACTCTTCCTAATGTGATTTCTTCCCTAGAAAGAAAGTCTTTCACTTACCCACACAGAGAGTGTTGTTTATGGCCTACTCATCTCATTCTGTATGTCAGTGTTTCTCCCTCTTCCACACTCAGTGGTTACAGTTTCTTTTCCTTTCATTCCAACTTGCACACTGCCTACAAGTTTCTCTCTAAAATACCATTTTAATCACTTTATTCAAAAATCAAAACTCTTCAGGTTTTATTTCTTCTCTGTAGAATAAATATATGCATGCTGTACGGTGCACTTTCTAGATCACTATCACTGCTAATCATCTCAGCAATCTAGAAAGTATGATCATCGTTCTTATTCTTGTAGATTTAAAAAAGTCAAAGGGGAAAAAGCAATTCTTAAATCAATATTGAGTACCTTTCTACATTTCCCCGTTACTTCTATTTAGTCAGTTATCTAAAGCCATTTAAAATCTACACACATCACCTCTCTCTTCTCATTAATCTCTTTTCAAATGTGGTTCTTAAATGGAGGGATTTATGAACCCTGCCGAAATTCCTTCTGCTATCAATGAGTAGGTCACATGTACATAAACCCCTAAAAATGTATATAAAGTTTTGCATTCTATCTTTTTTTTTCTCACCTGAGAATATGTTTTGATTTTTTTTTTTTTTTAGAGAGAGAGAGAGAAACATCAATGTGAAAGAGAAATATCGATCGGTTGCCTCCTGTATGTGCCCTCATGGGGATTGAACCTGTAGCCTAGTTATGTGCCCTGACTGAGAATCAAACCCACAGCCTTTTGGTGTACAGGACAACGCTCCAACCAACTGAGCCACCCTACCGGGACGGCATTTATGGTCATACTATGTATGGCCATTTTTGGGAGGGGAACTCATAGTCATTTAACAAGTACTTAGAAGTATTCATTACCTTTAAATAGTGAAGAACACTACTTTAAGGAAAACTCTGCTCTAGGAGGTCGGACTCCTTCCCACTCTGCTCTGCTCCCTCTCTTCGCCTTGGATAATCTCCACTCACACAAAGCTGACCTTCTCTTTAATGCCAGGCTCATATCTCTCTTCCTCTGTGTAGGCTTTTCAGATTGCTGCAGGTCACCATGGTCAGTTTCTACTCTGAACTGTTAGCACTCATGTTCTTTATAACAAATCCAACGATTAATGATAGACCGCCTTGTGACATGGCTTGAATTTTTGCGTATGTGGTTATTAGGCAACTCTATTTTATTGTTACTTGTTTCATCATGTAGATTTTAAGCATCTAGCATCTTAGACCTCCTCATACTCTCCATAGAATCTTCCCCAGAGCTCCAAAAAGCATGAATATGCAAAAAATACTTGATTTGATTTGAGAGCAGCATCTTACTTTTCATAAAAGTGCAAACATATTTAGGTGTTTATTATATGTTTACAATGTGCAAGGACCTACCTTGGAGGTGGACAGATAGGAATTCTCTCCATCTTTCCAAGGCAGTGAGAGAACCACTTGAACAAGGCCCTATGTTCACAATGGGCCTCACAGTGAATTAAGGGTAGAGGTCATCCGAGAAGGGCCATACCCCACGAGATGTTTAAGTGTTCAAAATGCAGGACTTAGTGACCCATTGGTTGAAGACAGTAGAGGAAGAAGAGTTAAAGATGCTAGGAAAAGATAGAAGCTGATTGCCTCATAAAAGTGTTAATCACATGGGGGAAGTGAAGCCAGTCTTCCCTTTATGACATAAGACAAATCTCAAAGCTCATGTTGGTGAACTCAACAAATGGACTTCTGAGAGCTCCATTTTAATATCTGTGAGGGCCATGTCAACTTGTTAGTACACCCATGTTAGGATACCAAACACCCTTTACCTTCAAGTATTTCAAACCTAGTTGGTGAAACAAAGACGCAAAATCATGGGCCAACAAGACAGTAGGTACCACAATGTTAGACACAAAATATACAAAGACGGCCTGGTGTGATGGATTTAATAGTTGCCATGGTATACCATTGGGCAGCATGTTAAAATACAAGGCAATGATTAGAAAGAGAGGAAAGGGGGAATTGATTCAGTAAAGGAATGAAATGTAAAAGTGCACAATAGGTCAAAAGATTTAAGAGTATGCAACATTGCATAATTTGAAGATCATGGGTGCAGGAATTTCTACTAATAATAACAATTAGTTGTTACTATTGTTAATAATAGCTGTTACTATTAGTTACTATTGTTACTATTATTTCCACTAATAGTTGCAATTAAATGGTTTATTCTACAGACAGGTTTTCAATGGTAATAAAACTGGGTTATTTAGGAAATGAGTTCCACATTCCATTCAAAGAAGGAAAATGTACAAGGATATAATAATTTCAAAGATGGGATTATAGATGAACATTATAAAGACAATGTTAACCTAATACCTTTGAAAACTCAAAGGCTCTTGGAGAAATCTTGAAGTTGATAACATTATATAAAATCATAAAGTAAGGATGATAATGGAAATATTTAATGATTACATGAGAAACAAGCTATCACCATCAGAGCATACACAAAGAAGAAAAATCTTGCAAGAAGACTATTATCAAAATAGACTCTAATGTGTTAAGGTGGATTCATCTATTGTAATGAATGTACCACTCTGGTGGGAATGTCGATAATGGGGTTGGTTAAGCATGTATGGGGACAAGGGGTCTATGAGGAATCTTTGTACCTTCTCTTTAATTTTTCTATGAATCCAAAACTGCTCTAAAAAGATAAAATCTTAACTTAAAAATAAACATTAAAAATATAAATGTATAAATATAAAAATCATGTGATTTGGATAATGAAGGATGCCCGTGTATGAATATATGACTCATATACAGGGTGTCCCCCCAAAAAATGTATACACACTTTAACAGCTAATAGCTCAATTGATGTTTCTTTTCAGATTTAACCCATTGGAATTAATAATTATTCAAAGAGTGTATACATTTTTTAGGATAACTTGCATATGCATTTATATATTTGTATTTATATGCATGCATATGTAAGTTATACACACTTATGTTTGCACATGTAAATATATATATTATTTGTATATGTGTATATGTACACATCTCTTTTCAGCATCCTGGAGTGGAAAGGATCAGAGTCTTGGAGGCAGGTAGACTTAAGACTAAATTCTAGCTCTCCCTATTCACTGGTCCTCCTCAAGCTCTTAAGTGATAAAATGGCTACTCAATGTAATATCTACCTCATAACTTTTCCGTAGGGATTAAACGTAATAAAGTGTGTAAATGCCCTAGCAAAAGGTCTAGCAGATGGTTTACTGGTCCATAAATTTTAGCTCCCTCCTTGTATAACCTTGTAACTGGCTCTCACTGAGCTGCGAAATCCCTGAACCGAGGATCCGGACACAGGCATCCCTGTGTTCTTGGCACCTACCACATGCTAAGCTCTCAGCAAATGTGTGTTGAGTAACGATGGAACTATGATGAGAGTTATTTAGAACTAAAATACCAGTTAGTAAGAGATTTTGAAGTTTTATGATTTCCTTCCCATTACACCTACAGTCAGCACAGAAGCCTTATTTTAAGTCTGTCTAGAATCATTTCAAGAAGACATTACAGACAAAAGTTTTCCTTTTCAAATTTATTTTCTACTTGATAATTTTCTAAGTAAAAGTTATTGCTTTTTTTGTGGCCATTTGCAATGGCAATTTCTGTAATATCCCTTGAGAAAAAAATGTTTTATATCGCTATAGGAATAGAGTAAATGAAATTTAAACAGACTAGGTCTTGGAAGAAAATACAATTTTTCTGATTCTGTCTTTTACCATTCTGGCTTACTCATAAGGAAATTTTTTTCTTATTATCACTCAAAATTTTGTTATCAATTTTCATCATTATTATTTGCTTTTAACAAATAAGACCGTGCATGCTTTTCCTGTTCACTACTCTGGTGCATCCGGCTTCCCACTTATTAAGAAAATGGGCAGAAGATGTCATTGAACTATCATGTGGTTCCCAAACATAAGCCTTAATTTCAATTATACGCATGCAAAGACAAAATATAACCCCAGTAAATGTGAAACATCTGATCATTATGGCTTTGAGATGGGCCAGATCACAATCAACTGGAACTTCCTTTTACCTAATTTTAATTCCACTTGAGCATTACCCAAGATAATTTGACCCAGGTCTCTCACAAAGTAGCATTAGCTTAGAGTTTACAATTTCGTTAGCCTCTTGTGATTAGAAAGGGGAGTATTACCAACCTTCCACTTGATTACTCTGAGCTGTGATGGTTTCCTTTGCATGAGTTATGCTTGTCTTACTTGCATTTAACTTGGCAAGTTCAGTATGACCAGTGCAACCTGATGGAATGCATTCATAGAAAAAAAAAATATCAGGAAGAAGTCTCATTGAAATCATGCTCTGCAGCAGACTCTGAGAATGATGATTTTTAAAATCAAAGCTACTAACTGAGAGACTATTTTGAATAAATTCAAATCAAAAGTGGAATTAATCAAGAATCATTTAAAACCTACATGATATCAACTTACCTGGTTGAATAATCTTAACAGCTTACTCTCATATAATCAAAGAATAAAAATTATTAAAATTAAATCTGGTAATAACTTTTACAATTTGAGTTAAGCTCAGAGTAATGAAATGGGAAGTTTGAAATACCTTTTCTAATCAACAGAGGTTAACAAAATTGCAAACTCTAAGATAATGTTGCTTTGTGAAGAAACCTACACCAATTATCATGAAATTAAAATTATGTAGACGTTTGAGCAACATTTTGGTAAGTCATTATGCATTGTAGGGTATCTAAAAGTTATTACACGTGATTTTAAAATTTTATTTATCTTTATTGTTCAAAGTATTGCAAATGTTCCCCTTTTTCCCCCTTTTGACCCCCTCCACCCCAGGCCTACTGAACTATTGTCTGTGTCCATGGGTTATGTACATACGCATGTAAATCTCTTCCTGTCTCCATACCCCCTTCCCTCTGATATTCATCAGTCTGTTCCATGCTTCCGTGTCTCTGTATCTATTTTGTTCGACAGTTTATTTTGTTCATTAGATTCCACATATAAATGAGATCATGTGATACTTATCTTTCTCTGACTGGCTTATTTCATTTAGCATAATACTCTCCAAGTCTCTCTATGCTGTCTCAAAAGGTAAGAGGTGCTTTCTTTTTTGCAGCTGCATAGTATTCCATTGTGTAAATATACCACAGGCTATGTTTATCCATTCATAGCTAAGATCTGGAAACAGCCCAAGTTCCCATCAGTAGATTACATGCGAATTTAAATGTGATGCTTATTTGATTATTAGGGTGAGAAAAAATATTTAAGGCCTGAAGTCCAATCACCAGGAGGATGTTTAATCTCAGTTCTTCGATAGGTTTAAAAAAAGTTAAAATACAATTTTCTAATTCTACCTTAAATACTTTTTGAAAATAATAGTGGTAAATAAATAAAATATATTTTTAAACTTTTAGAATATAATGTTTAGAGATTCTGAAAACTTCAAATAAAGTTGATATTGAAGTATTATAGTGAAAAAAAATCTTTCACCTTTTCACAATTAGAAATATCTACTCAGTGCAATTCTTGTAGCTCTAAGACCACAAACTCCAAGAGGGCAGGACCGTGTCTGTTTTGTTTACAGCTCTACCTCCAACAACTAGTGTAATGCGAGTGAGCATTATGTGCTTAACCAATATTTGTTGAATAGATGAATAATCATGTACATGTATTTATACTGAGGAATCCTACTAATTCACTAATAATGGCTTAGTTCTTCAAAACTACCTGTACAAATATTCGTTGATGGCTCCCATGTGCCAGCCTCTGTTCACAACTGTGAACAAAGCCAACAAAAAGAAATCCTTGTCTCTCTGGAGCTTACCTTGTATCAGGGGGAGACAAGGCAAGTGAAAGTCAAAAGGAGAGGAGAGGGAGGTGAGATTGAACACCTGCTGGCCACTGTATGTGGCTTTTACTCTGAGTGAAACTAGGGGCAATTGGGGGGTTTCAAGCAGAGAAGTGACACCTTGCAATTTACCTTATTACAGGATCATTCTGGCTTCTGTGTTGAGAACAGACTGAGGCAGAGCTGGAGCAGAAGCATGGAGACCAGTAAGGAGTCTATTTCAACTCCCTAGGCGAGAAATGATGCTGCTTAAATGTATTGTTCACCATGTGCCAGGCAGCATGAGAGCTGCTTTCTATATTTAATATTTACATATTCTACTACCTAATCCCCACAGATTTCTGAGGTAAATATCATATTGCCATTTTCTGGATCAGGAAACTGAGGCCAACAATGTTTAACTGGCCCAGAGTCCCTCAGCTAGCAGGTGGCAGGTTTAGGATTCACAAATAACTGTGAACTTCCCCACTGCTGTGCCGCTTTAAGCTTTCATACATAGTTTTAAATGTTTTGTAATAATTAGCGTCAATGTACCAGAGATTGCGGTGTACCCCACTTAGGGATGGCATAGTAATGAGAGACCCACCCACCCTTCCAGCTCTGTCCTCAGTTTCTCCCTGCCATGAACACTCTGCTCTAGCTGAACCAGCTGACGTATCTCTTAAATATCTCCTGAATTTTCCCAAGAATCTTACAGTTTTAGAATTTAAAGAAAACTTGGCCAACCTGACACTTGAAACGGGGGTCCTGTCTACAGCAAGCCTGATGTTCGTTCATTCGGTCTCTGACTATTTCCAAGTGACAGATAAGGTTGCTGCAGGCACCTGTTCATGAGCTCAAGTGAAACACCACTGGGGAATCCTAGAGATTCCTGCAATAAATCTTGCAAAGAGTTGGCCGCATTAAAAGTTTGGCTATAAAACAGTAGCGTTCACATTATAGAACATTTCCCACAGGCTAGGCCTCTTATTATAAAGAAATTTGGTGCTAATGAAAACTGGGACTTAGAGTAAGAAAAACAAAACCCTGTTTCTGTTGATGCTAGAATGCTAAGATTTCTTGGTGTGAGATTCCAAATTTAATATTTTTTATATTGCAGTTAACTTTTATTTTTGTCTGTCACTCATACAGGAAGTCACTGTTTGAGGGACAGAAAATAGAGCCATGAGTTATAATATTAGAATCTCAGCCCTGCATTGACTACCACCCAGATCTGGGTTTCAGGAGCTGGCTGACAACCAAATCATATTACCACTGTGGACAATTTGTCTTATCTGTGGTCTGACACTAAATTCAACCCCAGGCAATGGGCTAAGGTAAAGGAGAGAGGAAAAATCACAGTAGATGGGACACTTTGCAAGTTCTGCCTACTGGCCTGGCACTGTGGGACTTAGTTAGGGGCCCCTGGATGGAGATACACAAGCCCTCAGCTATCAAAACTATTACCCCAGAGTTTGGTAGAAATACAACACAGAAAGCAAGAGACAGGAGATGTGAAGAGATTGTTTTCGGCTCTTCCACCTTTTATAGTGCTTCAGACAGTGACAATGGAATGAATTATGGTTATAAAAGACACCTCATTTCTTTACGGTTTCACCTTCCTATATATTCCCTGGCTCCAACGTCTGGATCCCAAAAGCTTAGAAAGAGCAGTATCAGCTCATAATTACCAGGCGACGTTTAACCTAACAACTCAGCACAGTCGTCTCTATCTGAGCCTCACGAAGTGACCTTAGGAAAAGCAAGCCAACTACAGGCTGCCCTAATCCCCTAACACAGAAGATTAAAATTAAAAGCATTTCGTCCTGGCCAGTGTGGCTCAGTAGTTAGAATGTTGCCTCCCCTCCACCCTGCCCCACACAGAAGGGTAGCAGGTTCGACTCCCAGTCAAGGGCACGTACCTGGGTTGCAGGTTCGATCTCTGGTCAGGGTGCTTTTGGGAGACAACAGATCAATGTTTCTCACATTGATGTTTCTCTCTCTCTCTCTCTCAAATTAATAAATATATTCTTGCGTGAGGATTTTTTAAAAAGCGTATCTGCTTACATGTAATGATTTTTTAAACATCTTTTTTGCACGTGTCCCGTGCAGTAGCATAAAAGTTTTAGGCACGCTGAGCAGAAATGAGGGTCCTGACTAGAAGTCTACGTTACCAACATAGAGTTTTGTACGGTGGCGTCTCACATTGTTGTTACAACAATGGCGTGTAACAGCTCTCTCTGTAAAACTTCATCCCAGGCAACTGTCTGAGTCATAAGTAAAAACACCGGGGTACGCTCCTCAGCCTGCTCTGAGGCAAGGGCTTTAGAACAGGATGTGCTTCTTCCTCGAGGTGACAGGTTACATTCTGTGAGTTTTTTTCCCCCTATTGAAAACATCTCAGTTGCTGCCAAACTATATGTAAGGAAAAGAAGCAGGGTCTGCCCTCACAGGCTCCTCGGAGACTGAAGCCAGAGAATAGCCGGACGTACACACAGTATGAAAAGCCTAAGTTAAACAATGGCTTTACAAGAGCACCTTCCCATGTGACTTTGAATCAGAGTAAAGGGAAGTTCACAAAAATCAAAGCCGTAAGAGGGATCCTTATTAGGAAAGTACTCATTAACTCGGCAAAGCCAAGGTTTTAAAAAAAAAATAGATCAGAGAGGAAAATCCTCCTGTCAGTGAAACCAGGACTTGAGCTCTTCTGGCTCATAAAGTAAATAATAATCCCCACTTATATTTCCATATCACCTTTCAGGTTGCAAAGCGCTTCCTCGTACATTATTTCCTTCTCACCTTCACCCCATTCATGTGAGGTATCGAGGCATGGTTTTTCCCTCTCATGGGTTGGAAATGGAGCCTGGTGAGCAGACAGGATTTCCTCAAGGTCATGAAGTTATTGAGAAGCAGGGCCCCAACTGAAATTTTGCTCTCCAAACTCCCACTTAGGACCTCTTTCCTCTGTGTATCTCTAAGGTTAGTGACCCATAATTCCTGGCTATCATATCTAGTTATATGCTAATTGGAGAAATTCTAAAAGTCCCCTCATTGCTCAAAAGATAGGCCAGACTTGGGGAAAACTAGCAGACTTTTGAGCTGTTCTATATCTATTCCTTGTGACAATGGCAAAAATCCAGGTTATACTCTGAGGACAAATAAAATTAAAATGAACTTTATTTTTGAATTTCATGATAGTAATATCAAAGGCTAAGACGACTACATATATTAGAAGCTCTGTCAAAGAAAAAGAAAAGGTTCTCTGATTAATTTATATACTTGAAACTCTTTTTCTAAGGCCTCTCTAAACTGAATTAAATACTATGATTTGACATATTGAAACTTAGTACCTGGAGTTGGGTAAGTGTGGGACTGCATAAAGCACAGAACTATGGTGAAAGGGCAATGGTTTGGTGGCTGGAGGCTTGGCTTTGAACCCTGGCTCCAGCGGAGTGACCTGAACAGTCTTTTTGACTTAGTGGGGTTTTCTATAAAATGGAAGCAAACTATGGGTGCTTGGTTCCTTAGTCGACTCTGACTATGCTATGACAAAATACCACAGACTGGTGGCTTAAACAGCAGACATTTATTTTCTCACAATTCTGGAGTCCAGGGACCCCAGGTGAAGGTGGCAGCAAGGTTAGCTCTTGGTGAGGCACCTCTTCCTTGTGTGTAGGCGATCACCTCTTCACTGTGTGCTCACAGGGCCCTTCCCCTGTGCGCGTGCACAGAGAGGGAAACAAACTCTCCCATGACCCTTCTTACAAGGACATTGATCTTCATATCATGGGGACTCCACCTTCATGACCTCATCTAAATCTAATTACCTCCTAGTACCATCACATTGGAGTTAGGGCTTCAACGTATGGATTTGGGGGGAACAATCATTCAGTCCATAGCACTTGGTTCCCACCCTAGTATCAAAGCAGACTGGAAAAATAAGGCATTTAGGCTAACAAGAAAGAACTATTCATTAAGTTGGACCACTAAATAGTGAAAATCACTGAAGCCCAGACATCATGAGTCACCAGCACCAGTCAGATCTGTCAGGTAGTCCTTCTGAAACAATCGAGAACACTGGCTAGGACTCGCTGAGAGAATGTTCTACTTTAGTTAAGCTGCCCACAGCCCATTTTCAAAGAATCCATCCTGTTTGCCCCAAAGGACACCCATCCCCCCACCTCATGTGTAAACAGCTGCCCTGAGGAGAAACCATCCACAATTCTCTGATTTAGTTAAGCAAATCAGATTCTCTCACTTAAGAATGTAACATTAGTCTTAACAATTGAGACAGGGAGATGACAGTTGGTTGGGGTGGGGGCAGAGAGACATACAGACAGGTCTAGGACCAAAGTCAGGCCTGGCTTTGTTTAAGCAAAAGCTATGTCCAAGCAGAAGTTAAGGAGGAACAGAACAGTCACAAAGAAGGTGGCAAATAAAGAAGAACTGAGCAGAAAGGCAGAAAACGGCAGAATCAGGAGGCCAGTCGATCTGTGAGGGAAGAGAGTAGACTCAGGTACTGATTTTGTAATCCCAGGGCCTTCTGCCTCCAAATATTTCTAATGCTCTAGCTACCTTTCAATTTACTCTCTTTTTACTCTCAATTTGCTCTCTGAATGGCTTTTCTCTTGCAACCAAAAAGCCTTGAACATAATAAATATCAAAAAAAGGAAATAGAGAAGGGGGCAGGAGATTAATATGATTAATACAAACCCAAGTGAAAATGCCAAAGAACAATCTAAAAGCAACTCTGTGAGGACTGGGAGAAACAGGGTGAGCATGCAACCCCCGTGGGGAGGGGAGGTCAACCAGAGAACCCAACAGAAAGACTGAGCTGAATCAAGTTTGGAAAGAGGGATGATACTGTTTTTGCTGTGAGAAAGGTGCTTATCCAGAAAAATATAAGCAAGGAGACATAGAAAGCAAACCACTGAAAGTGAGCTCCAAAGCGAGCTAACAAAATAGCCTAAACTGTCAAAGAAATAATAGTTTTTTAAATTAATATCATTTTGAATGTGACATCTTCTAACCTAATGAAAAATTTTTAATGATTAGATTGCTTTGAAACTCACATTTTCTTCAATTCAGTAAAAGTAATTTTCTATTGTTTTTGCTGTTTTCAAGTCCAAAATCAAGTCTGTCTTAATTCCTGGTTAGTGAACCAAGTTTTTACATGTGTAAGTTCTGCAATCATTTAAGCAAAAGCTAGGTCCAAGTAGGAGCTTACCCAGATTTTCTAGTTCATGGTTTAATTATGAAAGGAAAGAACTTTACTTGGGATAAACTTTCAACCAGTTTTAATGCTGACTTAACAAACAATTCAATTGGATATTCATCATCAATTCTAATATTTGTGTTAAAATACTTTGACATAAAAAATTACATTATTTGCTTTAAATTTCAGTGTCAGCATTAGCCCCCCCCCCCCCCAAATATTGTAACCTCCGCTTATTAGGAATATGTCATAAAGGATTATCTGAAAGAGCATGTGAGAGCTTTAGAGCCCTGGCTGTGTTTGACACAAATGTTATGTGTCACCAGCATAACCAGAGAGTTGTGAAATCAGTCAGTAATTACTGGCAAAGTCAGAACAGGTGACTCCAGCGGGAATGACAGAAAATGGATGAGAACAGCTGTCACAGGGCAGAGTCTTTCCCTTTAGGGAAACCACACAAAAAATTATAAAATTGGTATCTGGGTGTAGATTGCTGAATAAAGAGTTTCTTGCTGTGGCACTTAAGATCTAGAGAGGTATGGGGCCTCCTACATTCAATTGCTTCAGTGTGTCGCTCTCATTCACGCTCCTGTGCCTCCGAATATGCTGTCACTCCTCCACAGAGCGTGTTTCTACACACACATCGTACATGTGCATGCGTGAGGTCACACGCACATGCACAGATTCTTCGTGTTGCTATTTCTATCCCTCCAACTTCGATCCAAATGTCACCAGCACGGGAAAGTTTGTTCTCATTGCCTTTCCTCTGATTTAAATGTCCCACTCCCCTGTGCTCTCACCTGTCCTGTTCATCCTTCTCTCAGAGCATTTCTCACAATGTGTAATCTGCTCTCATTGTTGGTTTACAATGGGCCTCCCCTGCAAAGACAGGAGAGGGGTCCAGCACAATACTTGACACACCGAAGGTGCCCTATACTGCAAATGTTTCTTTTTTTTTTTTTTTTTAATATATCTTTATTGATTTCAGAGAGAGGAAAGGAGAGGGAGAGAGAGAGAGATGGAAACATCAATGATGAGAGAGTCATTGATCAAGCCCGCAACCTGGGCATGTGCCCTGACCGGGAATCGAACCCCAATCACCTGGATCCTAGGTTGACGCTCAACCGCTAAGCCAAGCCCGGCCGGGTGCAAATGTTTCTTAAATGAACAAATACATGAACTACTAAAAAGCAGTGGTGGCAGATAGGCTAAGAAAAAAAAAAATTAGATGTTGAAAACAGTGGGTTTAGTAAAAAGCAAGATTTTGATATGTGAGCAGGAAGGAAAGACGATGCATTTTAGGCTATCTTAAGAGCTTGACACAGATTCTACTTAGTACCTGAGTCTTAAAAATGTTACAGCCTGCCCTTCAATTCAGCACTTAGATTTAACAAAAGTCAGGCTCTACAGTTTATATACTTTGATACTGATTGATCTAATACACATGGCAAGCGCAGACACACACACACACACACACACAGCACACGCCTTCTGAAGGTGAACTGTATGCATCAGCTTGCTATTTGGGGCACAACACACACAAGGTATCACATAACAGATGCACTAATGGAAGTTAAAAAATAAATCCTTTAATTTAAGGAAAAGAAGTCCATTTTAATAGTGCCACAAGTGTGAAATTTTAGCAGATGGTGCTAAATGACTTATCACATCTCTGGAACCTGGCTTATGTCACATCATGTTGGACCACAGCTGAACAGCCTGGCCTCCTGATTTAAATGCAACCCAGAGATATATTTGACATTTCTGTGACATTGAGGGAAAGGCTTTAATAGATGCTCAGGTTGCTTTTACACAACCTGAACTATAAGTGAGCTAGCAAAGACGTGTAACATTCTGTCTCTGTCATTAGAAAGAAGTCTTAGTGGAGCAACTGGGAGAAGAAAGCCCTGCTTCTCCATCTTAACTGGTCTTATGCACACCTGGAGGATTTTGGATTTGGATCATGGGTCGTTACTGTGAAAGGGGCAGAGGAGATTGGGAAACTGTCTCTATACAATTGAAAGCATGCAGGGAAGAGTCCAAAGGTTACATGGCCTCCAGCAGAGATTAGGAGGCAGGGAAAGTTGATGGGCTCTTTAAACCTGGGCTTCTTAGTCTAAGTACCAATCAGCAGGACATGCCTAGGACACAGCTCTTGTGTCCACCACCTGAGTTCAACAACATCCAACGAAACTGATTTATGTTCGATAGACAAGTACACTGATCACACACTCAGAGGTCAGGGCAACGTCAAATTGCTATAAAATTTTTTGAATGCTTCTTCTCAGTTTCCAACCTGTTTTATTGCAGATAAATAACAAATAATCCGACACCAGCCCAGTGCCAGTCTGGCAGCCACACTTGGAGTAGCACTGCTCTGAAACTCTTGGAGGTTTTCTCTCTGTTTTCTAGCTTTACTACAGGACCAAGCAAGGTGCTTGGTGACGATGTGTTGATAGTTTGCTGGCAATGATCGGTTTATGATATTTAGTCTGATGCTCAGAGCAAAAGGTAGTTCAACAAGGGACTGACTTTAAAAGTGGACTGCTTAGAACCCCTGAATGAGCAGGAAAGCAGCTCACATGTTTGCAGCAGTTGTGGCCTTTTTAAAAAATATTACATAGAGAGTTTTTAAGAAGGGCAAAATAAAAAATACAAGTCCAGCCTGGCTGGGCGCAGCTCAGCGGTTGAGCATCGACCTAGGATCCAGGAGATCACGGTTCGATTCCCGGTCAGGGCACATGCCTGGGTTGTGGGCTCAATCCCCAGTCAGGGATGTGCAGGAGGCAGCTGATCAATGACTCTCTCATCATTGATGTTTCTATCTCTCTCTCTCTCCTTTCCCTTCCTTTCTCTGAAATCAATAAAGATATATTTTTAAAAAATTTAAAAATACAAGTCCGGTTGAGAAAGCATCCTCACCAGGATCTGTGCAAGCTGAAGGGATTGTCAAAGGTAGCTTATTCATTGTTTACCCTCTCTCTCTGAGCCTTCAGGTTCCTGAATACAAGTGCTAAAGGTAATAAACACTAATTCATAGTACTTGAATTAATATTCATGGAGAAAATAGATTTCCAATGGGTTTCTCAGTCTATCTTAACTCCCCATTAAAATATGTAGAATGACACAGAAAATGACCAAAGACAAACCTATCGTATATCCAAAAACTAATACTGATAGCCTATCACAAGAATCCATTGGAAGTTTCCATGAAGTCTAACAATGGGGCTGTATTTTAAGAAATTCAAAAGCCCACCCCTTGCTTCATTTGTTGAAAGAAAAGACATTAGCCACCTAAAAATATAATGGAAAAATATAGTAGGAGTCCCTAGCAGCCCTCTTTGTTCTTCCTTTAATCCCTTCACTTTCACTTAACCATCAGTAGACTATAATCCCACTACCGCAGGGCATTTTAATGCAACTAAAATCCTTCAGCTCTCATCTCCTACCTTCCTAGAACCATTTGGAGACTAATTCCAAGAGGAAAATAGCTGAACACTCTAGAAATGAATGGGTACGGAAAACGTTCTAGACACTTGTTCTTGCTATTGTAGACTTCCAAGGACTCTCTTCTATCCCAAAGGAGTTCCCAAAACAAGGTTCACAGAAGAGCAGCACCAAGAAATGGCTTTCCAGAAGGTTCTGTGAACGAAGAACTGGAGGAAAGAACGCGCAGCACCTCCATGGGTGTTCACAGCAGAAGTAGCAATTTTGAGATTTTCTGCATGAGGTAATTATGCTGAAGTGTGTACCCATCATTGCCTAAATCCTTCTGCCTAGATAAAAAATTTCTCCCATGACTTTTAACATCTTACATAACAAGTATTTTTCAGAAAGTTCATGGAGGAAAGCTTGTTCAGAGAAAAGGGGAAAAAAGGGGAAAAAGAAAGTAAGGGTAAGACCAGATCCCCTTTCTGTAAGTGGAGCTGCCCTAGACAAATGCCTAGTTGACTATGAGAGAGGGGTAAGAAGACTTGCCTGTCAATTACCTAATATAATTAAATTAGATCTGAGGAGAGAATTCATCTAGCACCAGATGTGTGAGTGAGGAAAACCAAACACCATCCACAAACCCTGTCTGATCACAGACACTGAGTTAAAAAAGAGACTTCTCTCTATTACTGGGTGAAAAAAGAAAAAAAAAAAACAATTAGTTAAGTCTATAACTTAGTACAAAAATAGGAAAAAAGCAACATCATCTGGAAGACTCCAAAGGAGAGCATTCTCTAGAAATAATTCTATGTGCCATTCAATGTTTTAAATTTTAAAATGTCAGTGAAATACACAATTTCAAATGGTAATGTAAAATTTACAGACCACCTAAGTAGATTTAATAGACCTGAAATAAATTGAAATATTTATCAAAAATAGTCCAAAAATATCTCGAGTTAACCTATTGCATGACTGTGTTCTTTTAAGACATAGATACTTGCCACTATATAAACAATTTCAGGATATATTTTAAAAAACACAACTCCTTCTCATTTACTTTACAAAGCTAACATAATCCTGATACTAAAACCACACAAACCACATACACACACACACACACACACAAGCTACTACTGCTACTGACAAATATCAGTAATAAGCATGAATGCAAAACTCCTAAATTCAACTATATATTAAAAGCATAATCCATCACGAAAACATAAGATTTCCCTCAGGCACACATGGATTGTCATAGTGCTAATACTCAGTGATTAGCAAAGAGCAGTAAAATTAAAACTCAAGTACTCCATGTGAAGACTGAGATAATAGCCCCCTCCCTGCTCTGTTTCAAAGCAATACAGTTAGAGTCTCTGTGGCTCTCTCATTCCAAAGTTTTCATCAGAAAAAAAGAAAGAAGCTGCTTGAAAATAAAGCTGCTTCTTGCTGTTTGGATAAGCCTAAGTTCACTGAAGAGAAGATGACAGACTTTTCAGAGAGAGGAGTATCCTTGAGGTCAGAGAGAGGGGGACACTGATTGCTTTCCATTGGAAAGAGGCAGACGTCAACAGGCCAGAGGTAGTAGGGACCAGTGTACTCCTTGGTGTGGTTCCCCAGGGAGACCGCCAGACTTCAGGGTTGCAGTGAACATGCAGGGAGGCTGGGCCTTCAGCAAGGGGCTCTGACCACACCCAGGACTCCTGTACATGAAAATGAAGCAAAAGCAGCAGAGCCATGAAGAAACCAGGCCAACTGGGACACTCAGAAGTTCCAGGGTAGGTTGATGACCCCAAAAATGCACCATCATTGCATGAAGACTTGTTGCAATTCTTCAGTGGGGAAGCAAGACCCATGAGAGACCCTCATTCCATTAAGGGCCAAATTCATTCATTTGCTTATAAATATTTATTATGTACCAGGTGCTTGAAATAAACAAATATCTAGTCCTCAGAAGCTTATATTCTAGACTGATGAGATAGCAGTAAACAATTAATAAAGAAAGAAAGTTATATAGTACATTAGAAAGTGCAAAATGCTATGGAATAAAAAATAAAGATGCGAAAAACTAGGAGAAACAAGATGGCGGCGTAGGTAACAGCTGCACCCGCCGCCTCCCGCAACCACATCAAAATTACAACTAAAATACAGAATCACCATCATTCAGAGCCTCCTGAAACCTGGCTGAACAGAAGCCCCACAACCAGGGAACTGAAGCAGCACAGAGACCGGGAGGAGGGGCACAGATGTGGGCGGATCGGGGCTGAATCGCAGAGACGCGGCCGCGGGCCCACACCCAGTGCTGCAGTTAAACCCGGGAGGGAATCTCGGTGGCAGAGTTTTCCCGGAGGAGTGAGGGGTCCCAGCCCCACAGCAGGCCCCCAGCCCAGGGCTCCAGGGCCGGGAAGAGACGTCCCCACAACTCCGGGCCGTGAAGCCAGCTGGGACTGTGGCTCAGGGTCGGGGAGGCTGCGGGAGCCCCAGCAGCTCCTCCTAAAGGGCCCGGCACGGACTCACTCGGACGCTCCCTCTGAGCCCAGCGCCGGGCAGCAGCCTGAAAGGACCTGGGACACTCGGGGAGGAACTAACCTGCCTGAGATCCGGGCAAGAGGTGGAGGGGTGGCTTCCTCCCAGGCAGAGGGGCTGGCAGAGGCCATTGTTCCTTTGGCGAATCCTCCCAGCACAGCCGGCAGGCAGACGCCATATTTGAATGACAGCACCTGACTCTCACCTTTGGCCCCGCCCCGTATTTCCCGGAGGCCCCGCCCCTCCCACCTGCAGCTCATCCGGGCCATTTCCAGGGGCTTTTCTGTGCAAGTGGCCTCTCGAGCCTCATGCTTAGGAATTTCCTAAAATTTCTCAAACAAGCAGCAGCAGGCCCCATACGGCTTGATAAGTGGCCCCAGGCCTGGCACTAGTGGCAGCTGCATTGGCTCATAGCTTGGCCTCTCCTGACACCTCCAAGCCCAGCACAAGTAGCAGCCAACTACGGTTTGCTGTGTAGCTCATGCTGGGGGGCCCTGGGCAAGGCACTGGCAGAGGCTGACTTTGCACCTCCAGGGAGGCCCCAGAGACAGTGCACCTGGTGGTCAGACTCGACCACGCTTGATTACAACCCTACCACAGCCACGAGTGACACACTCAAGGGGTGCACTTGGTGAACCAAAGCTCCACTGAAGTAAATCCTGCTTCATAGGGGTGTCTCCAGCACAGCAGCTCTTTGGCTATAGTTGCAGCTGGTCCTCACAGCTGATTGGCCTGGGGGTGAGTTCCTCCCAGGGACACCAACAGCAACCAAGGCTCAACTACAACAGGACAGTGCACACAGCCCACACAGGGGAGCACCTAGAAGGCCCAGCTCAGGTGACTGGGGAGGCTGAGCCACTGGAACCTACAAGACACCTACTACACAAAGCCACTCTACATATTCCAGGAGACATAGCAACTCTACCTAATACATAGAAACAAACACCTGGAAGCAGCCAAAATGTGGAGGCAAAGAAACAAGTCACAAAGGAAAGAACAGAAGAAATCTCTAGAAGAGGAACTTAATGAAATAGATCCAAGCAAGCTAACAGATACAGAGTTCAGAATTTTGGTTATAAGAATGTTTAAGCAGATGGTTAGGGAAATAACTGAGAAAATTGATAACATAATAAAGTACCAATTTGGAATGAAGGCTACAGGAACTGAAATGAAGAATAATTTACATGGAATCAACAGTAGAGTAGAGGACGCTGAGAATCAAATCAGCAATTTGGAACATGAGGAAACAAAAAACACCCAACCAGAAGAGCAAAAAGAAAAAAGAATCCAGAAATATGAAAATAGTATAAGGAGCCTCTGGGACAACTTCAAGAGGCCCAACATTCATATTATTGGGGTGCCAGAACAGGAAGAAAGAGACCAAGGAATTGAAACCTATTTGAAAAAATAATTACAGAAAACTTCCCCTACCTGGGGAAAGAAATCGACTTTCGAGTCCAGGAAGCACAGAGGGTCCCAAACAAGAGCAACCCAAAGAGGCCCACAGCAAGACACATCATAATTAAAATGCCAAAGGTTAAAGACAAAGAGAGAATCTTAAAAGCAGCAAGAGAAAAGCAGTTAGTTACCTACAAGGGAGCACCCATACGACTGTCAGCTGATTTCTCAACAGAAACTTTGCAGGCCAGAAGGGAGAGGCAAGAAATATTCAAAGTGATGAAAAATATGGAACTACAACCAAGACTGCTCTACCCAGCAAAGCTATCATTTAGAATTGAAGGTCAAATAAAGAGCTTCACAGATAAGAAAAAGCTAAAGGAGTTCATCACCACCAGACCAGCACTACAGGAAAAGTTGAAGGGTCTTCTTTAAGAAGAAGCTAATGAACAAAAGAATATGATGAACTAAATAGATCCAGAGACATTGACACATGCAACAGATGATCATATTTCAGAGGAAAGAGGGAAGAGGGGTGGAGGATGGGAAGAGATTAACCAAAGAAGTTATATGCATATATGCATAACCCAGGGTAAAGGCCTGGGGAGGGGGTGGGAGTGAAGTGGAGGGGGTCAGTTGCGGGGGGAAATGGTATACCTGTAATACTCTCAACAATAAAGATAAATTTAAAAGGGAAAAAAAATTAAAAAATAAAATAAAATAAAAATAAAGATGTGTTAGAGGCTATAATAATATCTTCAAGAAAACATGATGGTAGCAGTACATGGGAAAGGAGAGGGGGAAAGGGAAGGAGAGGGGAGAAAGAAATAATTGTGCTTTCTGCACAATATATTTTTGAACCAAAATTCCATTTGGCTACATTATTCTCAATAGCACATAGCATGATGTTCTAAAGTTAGTACAGAATTTAGCGGGAGGGATGTTGGGAGCCATTGAGGTGATTTCACAGAGAACACAACAATTAAACTGGGCTTAGAGAGATATAGATAAATGCACCAGGCTGGCAAGAAATGCAAAGCTAAGAAGAGCAGGAATGTACATATGAAACCTCAAAGTGTGATGATATGGAACCCAGGGTGACTAGAATCTTCAACGGATGGAGTGGAACTACTGACTGCAAATGAAGCTGGATCCGTTTATGGAGATTCATCTATAATATGCTAACAAATTCAACTCATTTTGCATAAATTTGTATAATAGCAACTGAGAACAGAATAGAAAAGGTCATGGTATTGGAAATGTAGTTGTTGAGTTTTTAGTAGGTGGAGTAGAATAATGCTTTGCTTTAAAGCCTGAGTAATTGCAGACAGACTAAGCTGTTACTGCAAAATATTGCATATTTACTATGAAACTGAACAGTCCAGATCTAGTGTTATCGAAGGAAAAGCATTCGCAGGACAGAAAAGAGACATTACTCTAGGCAAACCTGACTAATGATTTAACTCTTGTCCTAGGGAAAAGCAATGGGGAGGTTACCCACAGTCCTGCTTCAGTCTATCTGCATTTGCTGTGTGTGTCTATGCTCAAGTTAACTGATGAGAAACAGTTTGTGTTCATTCTCTTAGTGCGCATTTAGGATTTCCTCAACTAATTCTTTTTTATTACTAGTTTCTCATTAAAACCCTATTGGATTATTAAAGGTGCTTAAACCAGAAAAACTCAACTGAGGCCTGTATTAAAAGTACACAGTTCAACAGACCAGTTAAACAAGCTCCTAGTAAAAGAGACAATTCACATCTAAGATACTCATGACTTTTATGGATCGTTCCCCTTTAAACCCACAGGTCCTGTGACTCTAAGGAACACCTCCCAGTTTGCCAACTTTTTGTCCTAAATTTGAGAAGGCTCAGGCGACCAGGCCCATTTTCCCTTATGCTACCAGAATGGGATTAGGATTAACTTGCCCTTCAGCATAGACCACAGGCTTCTCAGTTGCACATTTCACATGGAGCCACTGTCAGGCCATGAAGCCGCTTTCAGGCCTGATTCGAGGTTCACGTACACACAGGCTGGCTCCGGTGAGGAGCGTGAACACACATCACCTGGACTCTGCGGTGCTCTCTGGGCTGTGGCTGGACTGGTGCACATTGAACATTGGCATGCTCTGCATCCCACTTTTTAATCCAAACCCAGAAACTTTCCCAAGTGGCCTCAAGATTGCTTTTAATCTTGAACCTGGATATTTTCAATAATCAGTTTCATGCTTCAAATTATCTTCCCCTGTCCTTTGACTTAACCTTCTTTCTACTCCCATTTAAAAACCTGGACATGACAACACCTTTTTTCCTTAATGGGGCTAATTAGGGGGTATACTTTTAGGCAAAACCTAATCATTAAAATACATAAAGATTGTAGAGATGGCAAACAGTAAACACTTAGAGAAAACAATGAAATGAAATACTAGGTTCCCCGTTTGTAGATATAGTTTTAGGCACCCAAAAAGTGATTACATTTGTTAGTTTTATAGAAGTCCTAAGTGATTGGCATGTCTAGGAGTAAAACCACCTTCATAAAACCCAGAACCAGGAAGAAGCTGAAAGATTCTCCTTTTCTGGGCATTAGACACCTTTGGATTTAACCCAAAATTTGCACTGAGTCATCAGAGATACGCACTTTCTTTTAAAAGAAATCAGCCAAATTATCTTGACTTTGGGACTCTGGTGTGGGGCATGAATGTGAACGAGAGGAGCTTTCCTTTTGCTTTTCATCTCATCATGAACTGAACATTCAGAGTTACATATCCCCTCCCACCATAAAGGCTAAAAGTTTAAAGAGATCTAATCATAAATGTATACCATTTTTATTAGTTAATTAATGTTTAATTATGTAAATTTATAAATTTTCCAGACTCAGCCTCAATTATAATTTCTCTTTTGACATCTTAGAGTCAGTTTTATGTCCTGTAATGAGGACACATTCTTTAATTTCCCAGCACCTTTCTCTTTCTTGAAAAGCCCCACCCTCACCCCTATTTCCACATTCTTTTGGGAAATACTCCTCCCTACATGGTCCAGGTGAGAGCTACCAATCACAGCAATCCAATCCACTGGTCAAAAAGGGCGGTTTGCTACCTGAACTGGCCCATCTCTACCCTTCTACGTCTTGGGACTTACAGGAAAGGGACAAGCCCTCTCTGGTGTCAGGGCCTAGGATCTGAGTCTGAGAGCATGGTGACCTTGTGGAAGAGGCCCATGGGAAAACGTGCTGAAAGGTGTAGACATGAAAGCTTGAAGAGAGATCTGAAAGTATCTGAATCCCTGTTTCTAGTGATCCTGGAGACCCAGTTATATCCTTTCGCCTAAGTTCGTTCAGGTTTTATTTCTGTTATTTGTAGGTAAAGGGTCTTAATTAATACAGACCATCTCATAATCTCTCCATTAAGGATAGAATGAAGAAATAAAATCTCAGCCTAGTATATTTTCATTTAATCAACAAATCTAGCAAAAAGTTATCTGAACCATTGGCCAACTGAAATTGGGAGTGAGAGGTGGGAAGGGAAAGCATCTACATGCTACCACGGCACCATCTCAAAGGCAACGTGGCCTCCAGTGTCCAGCGTTGTGGGCACCCACAGGCTAAAGCTCTTCTTTGTTCCTTTGGCTCCTGAACCCAGATGAGTTCACCAGTGTGATCTCAGTTTAGAGAGCATTCAGATGAAAGGAAGTGTGGTGTAGGTGAGTCAAGGACAGAAGGGAAACTCCCTCCTCTCAAGTCAAGTTTTCAGGCAAACAAAGGCAAAGAGCGGAAAAGATTCCAAAACCAGTTTTCTCTTTAGACTGGTAACCGGTGACTTTGCCCCCTGTCGAAGTTTAGCCTTGAGGCCCTGAAGCCTACTCCACAAACAGCTCAGCCACTCCCACACAGTGCTCATATTTTCATGCTGCAATAACAGCCACTCCTTGCTCTGGTTTGGGTCCAAAAACAATCCCTCCCTTCTCCTCTAATACCAGCCTCTCTGTAGTGAGCTCATCTCCTCCCTCTCTCCTCTCCCTCTGACTCACGGTGCTCGAAGCTTTAAGAAATCAAAACCTGTTGGAGCAGCCAGACTAGAATCATCAATTTCGAATGGGCCAGCCCTTCCGTGAAAGGGAATCTCACTTTCATTGTTAGCACCCAGGCTCCAAGTTACTTAACTTGGTCATGAAAACCCCAGGACCCAACTCATTCTTTCATCAGCAAAAACAATAGTGTTATATGTCTTTTAAAGGGAAAGAAAATATGCCTTTAGTAAAACAAAATAACTCTGCCATTTGCACATCTCAGAAGAGACGTCATCCATGTAGTTTTCAATTGGACAGTATGTGATGCCTTCACCTTGATCTCTCTTTTTGAGCATAATTTTTTTTGGCTCAGATATGGAGTGCTTTAAGGAAGTAAAATTTCAAAAAGTAAGATTCAGCAACAGAGGACTTGAATGTGACATTCATCTTTATACATGAAGCACCAAGCATTGTAGCTGAATAATTTGTACATAAAGTTATAGAATTTATCATAAAGTGGTTTTCCAGTAGAGAACTAGAATCAGAAATAAACATTAGCAAATATTTGGGAGTAAGGGAGTAACTACTGTCCAAATCAGAAAACAACTTGTTAGATTTCAAATTTCTCAGAATTTGTTATGAAAACCTGGAATTTTAATCACCTTTGCAGGATAAAAAAGGTTTTTTTCTTAGATATCAGAGCAAATCAAACATTTTATGGGGAGGCCTGTCTCCCTTGACTCTGAGCAGTGTCCCTAAAATCAAACTGGTATTTTCTTACCTGCCTCTTCCAGACCAGAGTTGATGGACTCAAGCAATTCCTGACAAAGACCAAGGTCAAGCTTATTTTGTGCCCAGTTTAATGATGCCTCCTTTTGAAGCCTTGGTACATACTACTCATGATAAATGTTCTTGGATTTGTGCAAGGGAGCAGAGGAAAATAATTTGTTGGGGAAAAAATAAATCCTGGATTTGAACCTGCACTAATCATCAGGCAGTCTATAAAACAAGGTATAATCAAATAAATTAAGCATAGCAATATTTTTTAGCATTATTTTCCTTACTGGTCAGTGAGTTTTGTGGATGGTTTTAAGCGGTTTGGCTGGGTTTTTTTCTGGAGAGTAGTTATCCATGAAAAGATGATTAGCTTTCAGTTACATGTAATGAATACTCACTTGGGTTTCTTTGCCTCCACCCCTTTTTCTCTTTGGGGAAAAACATACTCAACCTCTCAGACAATTAACTCTCTATGAACTATCCGAGTACTCTACCAAAGAATAATAATTAGGAAACCCAGTCATGTGGCTAGCTCTGTTGGTATTTTGCTGAGTTTTTGGGGAAAATCACCCCCACTAAGTATGATAGACCTTCTTTATTAAAAAAAAAAAAGCCCTGTCAACTGCCAGCCGAAAAAGATCCAGAGAACGTTCATGATTCACAACATACCTTAGCCCCTAAATAAAGATGCTGTAGAAACATGCTCTATTGGCCAGTTTTATGAGTGCTGGGCCTTCTTGTAGTATGAAACGAAAGACTCTTTAATCATCTTTAGCTCTTACTTTAAAACTCACGGGCATGGTCCTTTCTGTGATGGCTCACTTATGGCAATGTTGCTTGTGAAGAAAAAACACAAGCAAAATCAAATGTACTTAATGTACTTAACTATAATTGCACAGCTAGTCAATGACAGAGATAGAATTTTTATTTTTTGAAAAGAACTTTAAATTTTATTTTTAATTGAAGTTTACATTAAATGTTATTTTGTATTCACTTCAGGTGTTCAACATAGTGGTTAGATAATCATATACTTTACAAAGTGTTCCCCTAATATTTCCAGTAGCTACCTGGCACCATACACAGTTATTGCAATATTATTAACTATATTTTCTGTGCTGGACTTTATATCCCCATGACTATTTCGTAACTCCCAATTTGGACTTCTTAATCCCTTCACCTTTTTGACCCAGTTCCTCAACTCCCCTCCCCTCTGGCACCCATCAGTCTGTTCTCTGTATCTATGAATCTGTTTCAATTTTGTTTGTTTACTTTGTTTTTTAGATTCTACGTGTAAGTGAAATCATATGGTATTTGTCTTTTTCTGACTGACTTATATCAGTTAGCATAATACCATCATTCTTTTTATGGCCAAGTAATATTCCATTGTATATATGTATCATAGCTTTTTTAATCCACTCATCTGTTGATGGATGCTTGGGCTGCTTCCATATCATGGCTTTTATAAATAATACTGCAATGAACATAGGGGTGCATGTATTATTTCAAATTTGTGTTTTGGGTTTCTTTGGAAATATACCCAAAAGTGGAATTGCTGAATCATAAGGTAGTTCTATTTTTAATTTTTTGAGTACTCTTCATACAGTTTTTCATAGTGGTTGCACCAGTCTGCCTTCCCACCAACAGTGCATGAGGGTTCCCTTTTCTCCACATGCTCGATAACACTTGTTTTGTTGATTTGTTGATGATAGCCATTCTGACAGGTGGGAGGTGATATCAGAGATAGGATTTTAAACCCAAGTCTCACTGATCTCAAAACTCACAGGTTATTTTGCTATTTTTGCATTTCATGAGATAGTGTGGGTGAAATGTATATATAAGACCTCTAAATGTTTTTCAGCTCCTCTGATATATCTTTTTAAGAGTAGTGGGCATTTCTGTAGCTGGTACTCAGTGTTTTAGTCAGGAACACAGTGCAACCCTTTAAGAGAACCCAAGAAAACAAGTTTCCAACTTGTCTTGGGTCATTCAGCTCTCAATTCTTCATATCAATCTAAAGTGGCAAAAGCCTGACAATTCTATTTGCTTCTGGAATGTGTTTTTGTGTTTTGAGAACAAGTGCCTCTCATATTCCAGTAATTCACACCAACTCAAATGTTTTAAATGAAGCCAGGCTATGGAGGAACTCAAGAGGAAGTTAAACCGCCCAGGAGTGCTCCCCACTCTTCCCTGCTCACTCCATTCCACAAACAGCTGCCCTGAACATAAAGCACCATCCCAAATTTAGCATAAAATTCATTTTGAATAGTTTTTCATGTCTTATAATCTAGCTTTATAACAGTATGGGCTTTCAGTTTCCTAAAGTTTTGCACTATCCAGAAATTAAATAAAATGGTTTGGTTTTTTTTTATGAAGCCAGCAGCTTACGCCCCCTCACCAAAGCGGCAAAAACAAGATCGGAAATTAACCTAACCACTATTTGTACACACCATCACAATATGAGCTGTGTTGTCTCAATCAGCTGAAAGGTGTGCCATCTTGGTCTGCACTAAAAATGCCTGCTGCTTTCAAATTTCCCAGTTAAGGTTTTCTGTATGTGATTGTCTTTTGAAGAAAATGAGATAGATAGCACCTCAGTCCCAAGAAAGCATTAACTTAAAATATTTACCTATGACATCGTAAGAAGTTATAAAAGTTAACAGAAATAGTATACAACAATAAAAAGGGATAAACTATTGATGAAACAATAACACGGAAGCATCTCCCAAACATTTTGTTAAGTGAAAGAAGCCATAGACAAAAGGATAATATTACGTGATTCCATTTACATTAACTCATGCATAGAACTCAAAACAGTGGTTATCATGGTGTGGGGACTAGGAGGAGCATTGACTGGGAAGTGAGGGGAGGAAGCTTCTAGGTGCCAGAAGTGTATTCAATCTTGGTGATGGTTTTATGGATATATATATACACACACACACACACACACACACACACACACACATATATATATATATATATATATATATATATATATATATATATATATATATATACATATATCACATTGCATTGGGCTGTGTGCTTAAGATCAGTGTTCTTTAAGTTCTTGTTCAATGTGTATTTATACTTCAATAAAAAAGGTTTTTTTTAAAGTTTAGCCCAGCTATATATCTGAAAGAAAGGTTATATAATTCGTGCCTTGAACACTACTGGCAACTCTGGGTTTTTTGTGGTACACAGACTTTTTTTAAGTGGTACTTACAGATCCACAACTCCTTATCTGCAGTTATAAAATCTAAAAAGCTATGAAAGCCAAAGTTTCCAGCTGCCCTCAACTGACAGGAACTATTTAATGCCTTCATTTATTCCACATTCTACCTGGTGCAAATATTCATACGCCTCACTGTGGAAATGTCGTTCAGTTAGAGGATGTTACTTATACCCCCATAGTGGTACTACATAATATAGAGAACATGCACCTTATTACCTTTGCAAAATCCAAAAATGTTCTAAATTTCTAAATATTTCTGGACCTAATGGTTTCAGATAGGATATTGTTAAGCTTTATTTACATGAAGGTGCATTTCAAAAGATTTAACTAGCACATCAGACCTGTGATTTCACAGATATTATTGCTTATGATGAAACTGAATTTATGTAAATAAACTGTGGGCTAAATAAGAGAGATAGATGATAGAGATATAGATAGATAGATGATAGATAGATAGATAGATAGATAGATAGATAGATAGATAGATAGATGATAGATGATGATATAGATAGATAGATAGATAGATAGATAGATAGATAGATAGATAGATAGATAGATAATAGATAGATAGATGATAGATGATAGATAGATAGATGATAGATAGATAGATGATAGATAGATGATAGATAGATAGATAGATAGATAGATAGATAGATAGATGATAGATAGATAGATAGATAGATAGATAGATAGATAGATAGATAGATAGATGATAGATAGATAGATGATAGATAGATAGATAGATAGATAGATAGATAGATAGATAGATAGATAGATAGATGATAGATAGATGATAGATGATAGATAGATAGATAGATATAGATAGATAGATAGATAGATAGATAGATAGATAGATGATAGATGATAGATAGATGATAGATGATAGATAGATGATAGATAGATAGATAGATAGATAGATAGATAGATAGATAGATAGATAGATGATAGATAGATAGATAGATAGATAGATAGATAGATAGATAGATAGATGATAGATAGATGATAGATGATAGATCACAGCCAAACTGAAAAAGTGGCATGGGATGACTAAAATTTAGAAAACGTTTTCCAGCACTTTCAAAGAGATTTCAACATGCCCACACAGAAGGTCAAGCTGTCTGTCTAAGACAATAGGTGAGGGCAGTGGCTTTCTTTGCATCTCTCCGGGCACCAGGCAGAAACTTGCATGTAGTAACACTCAACAAAGGTTTGCTGGGTTGAATTGAAGCTCCAACATTCCCCATCCTTTGACTTCTGTTATACACCATCCCTGAAGAGGAAAAAAAAATCAACATTTTAAAAAAATAAAGTTTAAGACCTTTGGGAAAGAGGTCCAGCTTTGGTTCCCTTTAGTTGATTGTCAGAAAAGATAAAACCACATCTTGGTTTTTACCTTTTAACTTTAGGTCATGTCTCTATTTGAAGCCCTCAAAGACTCAAATAAATCACTAAGTCCCTACTATTTACCAAGAACAAAAATCTCATGAACAAACCACAAGAAATTTGTCACTGACTCTAGGAAAGGATTTACTTTTTTGTGGGCAGCCTCTACTTTGCTTCATAACTTCTGAACTGCTGGTTTCCTACTTCTTCCCTTTATTCCTTTATATTGCCCCCAAGGAAAAGAACTCATTGTGTGTATTCTGCCCAAATATATTCCGGAAGCACTGTAAGTGTTTGCCTCATGCTTCTGTATCAGTTTCAGGACCATCGTAAATCAGCAGTCTGTGGACCGAGGTGCTCAGACCAAAATCCTGCCTTTGAAAAACACGTAGCATCACAATCCTCGAACAGCTGCAGTCTTTTATTGATGGCTCAGGAGTCTTTCACACCTCCTTTTAAATCCAGTGCATGTGAAGTAATAAAACAGGGAGCAGTTTATAGGCAGGAAATATTAAAATATTTAGTTGCTTTTTCTCTTGGCACAAGGCAGACAGCCTCAAGCCTTCTGTAACACATGAAAAAAGGACACCTGCCCATGCTTGAATGAACATGAAACAGGGACTTACTAAATTGGATACATCTGTGACCAAACTTCCTTCAAACCCACATCAAGCCCATTTTTTTCTATTAGTTCTAACCATTTCCCTCCAACTACTTTTGATTTTCTTCCTTCTTTTTGTCTAATTAAAAACACAAAAGAGAGTAAATTGAGATCATGCACAAGATGATTCCCTAATCTATCTCAAACAGAAACAATGAACCTGAAAAACGTTCCCATTGTCCAGTCCCATAGTTTATAATCTGCCCATCAAACCCTCCTCAGAGAAAGTGGGATTTCAAAGTTAGAGACCATTGGTACTAATGGGATCACTAAACCTTTAGACAAGTCTATCCATAGGCTGGAATAAGGCAGCCAGAGATCAAGTTCCAGCTCTCCCAATTGCTAGTTGAGTGACTTCACTTCCCTGAGCTTCAGTTTTCTGATCTATAAAATGGGGATAGTCAATAATTCCTCTCACGTGAGGCAGTTGTGGACATTAAATGAGGTATCAATTGACAAGTGTTCAGAATGGTGTTTAGTACTCTGTGAGGCCTTGGTGTTAACTATGCTTTTATTACAATTCAGTTTTTAAATTATTTTTAAGGCACAAAAAGATATAGCTAAAACTCTTCAATGAACAACTGATAGTATCTTGCTAAAATTTGTATTGGTTTCCTACTTCTACATAACAAAATTCCACAAACTTAACTGCTTAAGACAACACCCATTTATTAGCTCGCAGTTATACAGTGGGAAGTCCAGCATGGTATGGATGAGTTCTCCTCTCCAGGTATCACGAGGCTGTGTGCCCAGTGGAGCTCTTGTCTAAAGACTCTAAGGAATAATACACTTCCTTACTCACGTGGTCGCTGGCTGAATTCATTTCCTTGTAGTAGAACGGAGAACCCCTTTCTCTGCTGGTTCTCAACAAGAGGCCTCTCTTAGCTCTTAGAGATCACTCCCAGTTCCTTCCCTTGAAAGTCCTCTATCTTTAAAGTCAACAACAGAGAATTTCCTTCATGTCAAATCTCTCTAATGCTTCAATTCTCTCTCTGCAACCAGTGAGAAAAAAAGCCTGCTTTTAAAGAGGCCGTGTGATCAGGTGAGTCCAACCCAGACAATCACCCTATTTTAAGGTAAACTAAAGAATAACCTTAATTTCATCTGCAAAAATTCCTTCTG
The DNA here is from genome assembly GCF_964146895.1 of Miniopterus schreibersii. NCBI lineage: Eukaryota > Metazoa > Chordata > Mammalia > Chiroptera > Miniopteridae > Miniopterus > Miniopterus schreibersii. The sequence continues at coordinate 113,366,525 of NC_138102.1, read as the reverse complement.
CCGTGTGATGGAACATAATCACAAAGTAGCACCAGGGAACAGAGATCATGGGCCATCTCAGAATTCTGACAACCATAACATTTTAACATTAGGAGTTAGGATGAAGAACCATATATCATATTTCAAGTCAGAGCCAGGAAGGAATGTAGCTGCCTTATATTCAGTCTTCCTGGAGCTGCCCGTATTAACCATCTAAAAGCAAACCTGGTGAGCTCCTCACCACCTACAAGGTCAAGTTTAAACTTGTTAACCTGATGCCGAGTGGGTACTTGAAACATCTGGAGAATCGCTTTGTAAAATATGATTGTCTAAACATCATGCTGTACACCTGAAACTAAGAAAAAAAAATTGTGAATGCCAACTGTAACTGAAAAATAAAATTTAAAAATAAATAGCCCTCGCAGGTGTGGCTCAGTTGGTTAGAGCATCATCCTATACATCAAAAAGGTTGCAGGTTTGATTCCCTATCAGGGCACATACCTAGGTTTCAGGTTCCATCCTGGTCAGGGCACTTATAGGAGGCAGCTGACCAGTGTATCTCTCTCACATTCTCTCTCTCTGTTTCTCTTTCTCTCTGTCTCCCTTCTTCCCTCTCTGGAATCAATCAATCAATAAAAAGAAAATTCAACTGCTTATCACATCATGAGAAAAACTGGAAGGAGCTATAATTTCATCTCCAGAGCAACATTTTGTGGGCATTGTTTTTCATCTTGTGTTCATTTCTTAGGAAGAATTATAGAAGGACACAAAGGACCTGCGACAACTGGCAGGCTGACCACATCCTCAACTCTGCTAGTCATACTTTTCTCACCGAATGGCCCTAGAAATAAAAACCCATATTGTCCCTCGTGATGTAAAATCAAAGTAAAAGGGAAAACACACACACCCAAAAAAAGCCCACGTCTTAATCAGATCGACAAACCTCCATGATTTGGCCGATCTCTCAGAACTACCTCTCAAGCCTCTAGCTAATTCCATATTCATGCTTTATGACTCAAAAACATCAAACTGCTTATAGTTTCCCTCATTCACCATGATGTTTCTCACCTCCGTTTCTTTATTCCATCTGTGCTCTCAGCTGGAACACCTTCTGCGTTTTCACCACCCCTTTGTCTAGTTGAGACCTAGTCATCCTTGAGTTTTGCTCATGTCACTTCATTTACTAATTTATTCATCCAGTAAATAAGTATTGAACAAAGACCAAACTATTATGATAAAATAGACTCACACACTCCCTGCTTTCATAGAGCGTACACTATGGTTGGGGGATAGGCAATTAAACAAATGATTAAAATCCACTGGTAAGTGCCACGATTGGAGGGTTGGTGCACTTACAAGAGGCAACTTAGCCAAAGTCAGAAGTTTTCTGGAGGAAGTGGCATCCAAGTCAAGATGCAAAGTATAAGTTGGAGTTAGCCCCGTAAACGGGAGTGTGGGAGAGGGGGAGGCTCCAGACCAAAGGAATAGCATGATAACATACAAACACATGTATTTTAGAAAGAACATGGTTACTATGAAGGGCTGAAAATAGCTCAGTCTGGCTGGGGTGTGGAATGCTCAAGGCAGCATAGGATCTTTCCCTGGGATAGTAAAGAGCCATTGAAATTGAAGCTTAGATTTCTGTTTTAGAGGCATGTCCCCAGCTAGCCTGTGGATAATAAATTACAGGAGGGACTAACAAGAGGACAGAAAACCAGCAGGAGTCCAGGGCAGTAATCCAGATCAGCAATGGCAATGACCGCTTTTATGCAGAGGCAATAGAGACGGAGGGAAATGGACAGATTGAGAGAAGGTGCCACTTACACGATCTCAATGATGAATCAGTCATTGGGGATGAAGGAAGGTGATGCCCATGTTTCTGACTTGGGCAACAGGGTGGATGCCAGTGCCTGTCACTTTCAGTGAGAACATGGGTGGAGGAGTGGTTTTGTGGGGGAAGATAATTGTTGCCAAATGACTTCTGGGATAGTAATTTACAGACAACTTCGGTTCCTCCTAGCCCACTTGTATGATTTGGCTGAATTAAGCAAGAAAAGAAGCCTTTTTGTTGAGTATCATGATAAGAATGGAAAATATAGAAATGGCACCAGTCACTAGTTCCCCCAATTATCTCCCTCTGGTCCCAGGGTAGAAGATTCTCATCATCTGGGATTTCTTACCCAATCTAGGCAGGGATGATGGAGAATGGTGGTAATGAATATTTCCTTTTGCTGTTTCCTCTGACAATTGAACCCTTCTTCCAGATATTTGCATGGCTCACCCCTGCCCTCTTTTCATTTAGGCCTCTACTTAAATATCATCTGATTAGAGGTGACATCCTGCTCACCCTTATTAAAAAGAAAAATCTCCCACCCATATACTCCAGCACTCCCTAGTTTGTTTTATCTTCCCCAGTAGCACTTTTTGACAGACTGTGTGTCTGTTATTGTCTTTTTTAGTAGAATATAAATACAAAGACAAGGACTTTGTCAGTTTATATATATATGTATATCTCTATATAACAGTGTTTGGCACATAGTGGGCACCAGTAAATATTTATTGAGTAGATGAATGAGTGAAGAAAGGATGGTCTGTTGCTCAGAAGACTGATCCTGGCTGGAGAAAATAATGTGGAAATCATCAAATTAAAATAGTATTAGAATTATAAGAGTAGATAATTCTCAGGAAGAATATACAGAGTTGGAAAGGTCCCTGAGGAATTCCAAGATTGATCAACCTTTAAGTGATGCTCTATAGGAGAAGGGTCTGCAACAGGGAGAGAAAAGACAGTCAGGGAAGCAGAAGGAAAACCAGAAGAGTAGAGAATTCAGAGGAACCAAGACAGGAGGGTGGTCATGGGGGAGATGTGAGCAGTGGCAAATGTAACCAAGAAGACAAATAAGAAAAGTTCTAGAAAGTCTCCATTGGATTTAACAACCAAGATGCCATTTGTGGCTTTTATTGAGAACAATTTGTGGAAGAGATGTAAGTGAGGGCCAGATTTCAGTGGACTTGAGAGTGAAAAGCAAGAGAGAAGAAATAAGAAAAAGGTAGTCGATGCCCTGGCCTGTGTGTCTCAGTGGTTAGAGTGTCAGCCTGCGCACTGAAGGGTGGCAGGTTTGATTCCCCATCAAGGGCATGTACCTGGATTGCAGGTTCATACTGGCCTGGTCTGGGTGCCTTCAGGAGGCAACCAATTGATGTATCTCTATCACACATCAATGTTTCTCTCTCCCTCCCTCCTTCTCTCCCTTCCACTCTCTCTAAAAATCAATGGGAAAAAAATATCCTCACTGAGGATTAACAACAAAAAAAGAAAAAGTAGTCGAAGGAAGTAACTAGAGGGATGCAGGATCCAGGAGAGTTGTTTTACTTAATATGGTGAAGGCTTAAAAAAATTAAAAGTTGGTCAGAAAGACACAGTAGAAAGGAAGAGGTTCAAGATAAGAGAGAGCAAAGAAAAAAATAATCAATACCAGGAAATCTTTGAAGTACAGGAAGGGAGGCTTCCTTCTTCTAGAGCCTCCTCTGACCTTGCCTCCGAGGCCCCGCCTCCTCTCCCTCCTCCCCCCACAGCCTGTGTCAAGTGTGGGATGGTCTATTACTGTGCATATCCAGTTGGACTGCACCTCTGTTTATGTCACTATTGTGTCACTGGATTATGAGCTTCGTTAGGAAAGGGGCAACTTATGTTTCATCTTTTTATCCCCAAGAACTAGCACAGGATCTGGTACATAATGAATGTTCAATAGATATCTGCTAAGAGAATAAGTGAATGAATTGATGGAGAAGTAGAGTCATGGACGATGGACTCAACAAATATATGTTAAGTACCTACTATGGGCTAGGCTCTGCTCTGGGCTCTGGTAATTGAGCAATGTACAAAACAAATCCCATGAACAAGTGAATTCAGGAAAGGATATGAAAATGTGGAGGAAAAAAATAAAAGCAGGCTTCGGGCAAGTGAAATATCATGAACCAACACTTGACAAATTCAACAATGTTGGATTCAAGGGACACCATGCCTCTTCACAGGAAAGGGGGGGATTTACTTATCATTTATAAGGATTGATTATAATCTTGCCTCATTTTCTGTTTTTCATGATACTTATAATATATGAATCACTTGCTTGAGTTTGCTTTTCTCCATGAGCTCTCAAAAGTGGATTGCATTGGTTTTACAGCTCTTTACCAAAAGAAAGACAAAGATTCAAGCTCTCAGGGTAGAGTAGGGTGAAAGCCTTGGCCATGGCTTATTCCAAAGTATCTTTCCACTCAGGACCCCCATCATCATAATGCTCTTTTACAGGAATTAGATGGGAATAGAGGTTGGGAAACACCCATATGGACATTCCCCTACAGGCCGACAACCACTAAAGGCAGGGCTTTAAAAGATATTGCTCAAACATTCCCAAACAGAATGCCTATGTTTGAGTCATTAGTGCACATTCAGGAACACCCCGAGCCTCACAGATGGGAGGAATTGAGGCATCGACACACAACAACACCACTGTGATGCCAAGAAGCCATTCAAGGTCACTTATGCAACTAACACAAGAGTTATCCAAACAAACATATAAGAGAACCTGGCAGTCACTGTGAAGCATTTAAGAATCCACATCCTAAAGGCTGTTGAATATCAGGTGTTAAACACTTGTTTTCTCTTTATTTATTTCCCTTACTGTGGTCAGTTTTTCAAAAATAAGAATTGAAATATCCTTTGTTGGCTCTTTTTACTCTGAAAGTTAGTTTCTAATCTTGGTTTGGCTCTTTATTCTTGTCCAATTATTTCATCTCCCCCAACGATATTATCCAATTGAACAATTATTTCCACATGGATTGCTCCCAATTCTTTGACCAGGAGCTCAGACCTACATTGTAATCTTCCATCCAGATATCTGGATGTCCCTCCAATGCTACAAAGCAAAGATGATCGAAACCAAATTCACCCTTTTCTACGAAACCAGTTCTTCCATCCAACTCCCAGCTTCTATTAATGGTGCCACTGTTCTACTAGGTAAAAACCTCAATCGTCATTGACTACTTCCTCCCTTTTATCTCTCCCTCCCAACCATTCTTAAATACCATTGAGAGTTTCTCTAAGACCCATTTCCAGCACATCATTCGCCCTTCTTAACAATCAACTCTTTCTTTTATTCTCACAGCCTCCACCCTTGTTTCCTCACCTGGACGATTATTGCAACTACTCATACTAGGGAAAGAAAATTTCACAACCGGATAGCTCTGTATTCAAATCCTAGTTTCATCTCTTTCTAGCTGTGTGATCTTGAGCAATTTTCCAAAAACCTTCTAATCTTCAATTTTCTCCATAAGATGACGGTTTATTTCAGAAGTATATAAAATAATGTTAAAGTGTTTAGCACATATTGCTGAAAGGATTAGTGACCTTTCCCCCCAGTAAAGTGTACTGATCATGCCTTTTTTGTACTCATAAATTTCTAATAGCTTCGCTTTTTCTAAAAAACAAAACAAACAAAAAACAGCTACTTATTTGTCTTCCACAGTGTCACCCAAGGTACTTTCCTAGCTTTTATCTGCAAACTGCCTTCTCAGTCTTCCCCAAACAAACCCATATTTTTACCATGCTTGTCTTTTCACTTCATATGACTTTTCCATTAATGTCCACCAGTCAAAATTCTACCTATCCTTTACAATACAGCTCAAATGCTACCCCTTCCATGTGGGCTCATTTTGATATCCAAATATGTGTTCTGCTTTTGAATTTTACTTCACTTTCTTTCTTAATATCTATATAATGGAGTTTATCATGTTCTGCTTTATACTATGCTCATAAGCATCCTGTGTTATCCTAATTATAGGCCTGTGAACCCTCTTATTGTTCACCTCTCAAACATAGTGCTTTTCACTTATTCGATACTCAGGAAATGAGCTGAACTGATTTTAAGGACATGTCCCTAGAAGAATAATCTGTTAGAATTTATCTGTTAAAATACAGATTTGTTGCCCGGCCGGGCATGGCTCAGCTGTTGAACATCAACCTAGGATCCAGGCGATCGGGGTTCGATTCCTGGTCAGGGCACATGCCCAGGTTGTGGGCTCGATCAATGACTCTCTCATCGTTGATGTTTCTATCTCTCTCTCTCCCTCTCCTTTCCTCTCTCTGAAATCAATAAAGATATATTTAAAAAATAAATAAATACAGATTTGTTGAGGGCAATCATTTTTGTCTATTTTAATCAATAATATATTCAGAGTACCTAAAAGTGTGCTTAAAATATAGTGAGTGCTCCAAAACTTTATAACCCAAGGTTATCCTTCCAGGTTAAAAAAAAAAAAAAAAAAAAAAAAAGCCCATATAATCCATTTTTTAAGTTATGCCAATTAGGAACACCTAAATTCTGCACAATCTCATTTTCTCCTATCAGGAACATCATGTGGTATATAATTGAAAGTAAATGGGCACCAGGTGCCTACCCAGGGAGAGCACTCAAAGAAAGAGAGTCCAGTCCACATGCCCTCAGGTGCCCTTCACCAAACAGGCTCTGCTACAGCTGCCTGATAGCCTCCAATTGTCTGCTATTCACCTTTCTATCTCGCATAGACACCAGGTCTGCAGTTTGGCAGGAGCATAAATTAAAACCCAAGAGAACAATCACAGGAACGCTGGCCTCAGAAGTCAAGGCCGGCCAGCAGTATGATTCAGACACTTAACGTTGCCTCTCTCTGCTTTAGTCAGAATCCTGAGAGGAATCACTTGCCAGCCCAGCCAAAGTCAGAAAAACACTGCTAAGTTGCTGGCCAGGATCCCCAAGCAGGCCACAGACACCATTTTGCTAACTCTGACAGAGCTGTAAGCTGTGCCCATAGATCAAGCTGTTCATTCCCTGCTGTGGTAGGCTGGGAGGAAAGAGGGAGCGGGGAGAGCAAAACCTTTCAAGCCACACGGGCCCCGGTCTGAATGCTGGCTCCACCACTGACTAGCAGTGAAGCTGTGGTGTATTATTAGCCTCCCGGGCTGCAGATTCCTTATCTCTAAAATAATACCTACCTTACAGCATTGTTGTAGGAATGAATGGTAATATATGTAAAGCACAGGCTCCTAGCTATTGCTGTTGGTGTTATTACTATTATTAGATTACAGAATTAAAGAAAGTAACCACAGAGATTAAGCCAGCATTCCTAACGGAATCCAAAGAATTCATCTTTACTAATTCTCTAGACTATGGCTCATTTTGTCCTTCTGAAACATAATGACAGATTTCTAAGAAAAATAATCGAGTGTCAATACTAAGCATTCTAAAACCCAGCTGACAATGAAACCTTTCAAATGAAGTTTTGGAACTTACCCTAAAGGAAGTACCCTGGCTTGTCCCAATTTTCCCTCATTGCCTGAACCTCAAGACTCAACAGTGTCCTTGAGGTGCCTTTGCTCCAGGTCACTGCCACCTACAAGGATTTTCAGCACTTTGCTTTTCTCCATATACATTCATAACCCCCCTCAGACACACACACACACACACACACACACACACACAAAAAAACATCCCAGACTCAGTCATCCTGACCTGTCCTCAGCATTTACTCAAACCCACTGTAACCCTCACTCACATGACTACCAGGCCCTAGAGAGGGAAAGAATAGAAAAAGGGACTTTTTCGTCACTGCCACCTACAAGGATTTTCAGCACTTTGCTTTTCTCCATATACATTCATAACCCCCCTCAGACACACACACACACACACACACACACACACACAAAAACATCCCAGACTCAGTCATCCTGACCTGTCCTCAGCATTTACTCAAACCCACTGTAACCCTCACTCACATGACTACCAGGCCCTAGAGAGGGAAAGAATAGAAAAAGGGACTTTTTCACAGCAGCTGCAACCTGACAAAGTGCCAACAAACTAACTTGGCAATCACAGCAGCCACACAGTTACCAAACTGTCACCCACTGTTCTCACTCATTAGATAAGTCCCCAGTCTGATTGCATCTGAAATTCATGCTTTCTAAAGTTTATCTTTTATCTTATATCTTATACAGATCCTAAGTACAAAATCACACAGGTGACTAAATGCTGTATTTCCCCCTTGTGGGCCATCCTGGATGATGTACTTACAAGTCATTTGCTGAATTGTTTGATTTTCTTTAGAGTTCCTTATCTGATTCTATTACATCAAAACTGACACGAATTCTGGAACGTTTTCCTCTGTGACTCTAGAAGACAACATCTTAGTATTTCAACTCTGTGAACTGAAGTTTGGTGGAGCAGGCCTCTGGAACTTAAACTGAAATGCAAGAGCTGTTGACAATGATCTTATCCACCATGTCCTATAGCATCTGTCTTACTGTCATCTGTCATTCCCAAGGTGCATGGATTCCTCAAAATTGCCTAGTTTCATTCAGCCATCTCTTCTCCCCTTAGCCACAGCTCACCAAGGCCCACATCATTTCTCATTTCTTTATTGCGGCCATCTCTTAATTCTTGTATCTCCTCGCAGGCCGACCTCACTCCAGTCTATTCTCCTCTACTCTGCTTAGCACAGTCATTCTTCTGGACATCATCTCCTCCTAAATTACTACATCACTCACAAGCGCTTAATGGCTCCCATTGCCACACACAGTCCAAACCCCTGTGAGTGGCACACGAAGCCCTCTGTGATGGCGCCTTCACCACCCTCGTTTGCCGCAGGCTCCCTGTGCTCCTTGCTACCAAACACGTCATGCTGCTTTAGGTCTTTACACCTCTTATCATGCGGTTCTCTCTGCCTGGAAGTCACAAATCCTTCTTCACCTACCTCCCAAGCCTGGAGTGCTCCGAGTCCTCCAAGAATCTGTGTATGCCTGACCTCACCTCACCACTAGAGATGCCACCTTCCTTCTTTCCGCCCCACTCCTCCTCATTCTCGTATTTGTGCTGTTATATCTATCACACTGAATGGGCTTTTATTTGTTTGTGTCTGCCTCAACTAATATGAGCTGTTCAATAGTAGGAACCATGTCTCTTTTACCTATGGCTGCTGAGTGCCACACAAAGTGCCTGGCACATAGAAGGCGCTCTACAAACACTTGTTACATCGACCTTCCTCAATTCTTTTAAAGAATCTTTTAATAAGAATCTGTCCTAAAATGACATCAGGTTGAAAAGATAAATGTTGAAAGGGTTCTTCCTATATTAATTCCTTGGAGTATCATTTTATATTCCAAGAACACCTGAAATATCTTTTATATATTTTCTTGGAAAGCCATCTCATTTTGCCTGTTTGAACAAGCCTGGAAACTTTGGTGTTTGTTTTGAAACTGAGAAGTGCCTTAAGAGGCACTTTGTGCACTTGGTGGAGATTGAGAAAAGACCCACAGAGATGATTAAAGGCGGGAAAACAGACTAAGAGAACTGGAGGGAAAGGCTAAAGGCAGGTGAGTAATCAACATCAAGAATGTGAAGGGCTGTTATTACCAAGGAGGGTGATGAGTCCGTCGTGTCTATACCCTCTGAGGGGACAGCAGCAGGAAATGAGGGGACCGGCAGCAGGGAAGACGGGTTAGATAGAGAGGAACTCTCCTGGCAGAAAACATTGCCAAACACTGAAAGATCCAACAGAAATGATACCTTAGCCTTTCCTTTTCCTGAGGTACAGAAACACTGGGAATGCTCCCGACTGTGTGGAATCATCCTTGTGCAATGCTACCTAAAAGCCCGGATGGAATTATACAGTTTTAAGGGACAATTTCCGGATGGCACTTAGATTTGGGGCACCCAGGGCACACATGGCCTGACTAAGTCCTTCTGACTCTAAAATTTTGGAGAAAGTATCTCAGAGGAACTGAATTCAACTGTCACTTTTCCCCACTAAACAATGACAGACCCATTCTCCAGGCCAACCCCTTTGTTAGATGCTATCACAATGACTAAGGCATAACTTATTCTAATAGAGGAAAGAGATGACTGTCAAACATCCCTTACAGGAGTGTCAAGCCTCAGCTCTCAACATTTGGTCTGTCTCACACACACGTGTGCAACATACTCACTCACAGCAGCCCTCAAAGCTACTTGCATTTCCTCTGCGGAGCACCTGCCCCCAGCTACTCTAATCTGCAAGCCTTGCATATGCTATGTCCTCTACCTGTCATGCGGCCCCCACTTCCTTACTTAGGAAAGCCCTTCTCATCCTTAAAGACATAACTCAGTCATCACCCCCTCCAAGCTGCCATTTGATCAAAACTACTGCTCCTTTCACCCGCACTCTAGATTATGGCACTGGTTCATGACTCCTGACTGCAAGTATTAGAAACTGACTCAAAGTAACTCTAATTTAAAAAAAAAACTTACTGGAAGTATATTAGAGGCTTAATAGCAGAAAGAAAAGGCTTGAAAATGTACACGATCAAAGAGAATTAAAGGTAAGAAGCAGAGGGCACATAGCCAAAAGAATATCTCATAGCCAAAAGAATGAGCGAACTATTCCCTCCATTCCAGTATCCAAGTCCAAGAAGAGGGTCTAGTTGGGCAACCCTGGGTGTCATGACTGGCCTGACCAGCCTGTGGCTGCACTGGGGAGGGGGAGGAGGGCCATTCCCTTCCAGGTTCCCAGGATGAGAATTGGTCATGAGAAAATATCCTCCCACTAACACTTATAAAATGGAAGAAAGGCAATTCTTCCCAAAAGAAATTGGAACACAATGGAAGAAGAAATGCATGTTAGACAGTACTCTCTCACACTCATCTCGTTGTGGTGAAATACTTAGTTTTCCTATCTGTGTTCTTAGCAAATCTGTATGCTCTGAGGACAGGAATTGTATCATAGACTGTTGGGTACAGAGTCAGTGATCTGTGACCTCTTATAGACCAGACTCCTGATCAATATTTGTTTACGATGCATGAATTTCAAGATACTACTCATCCCTGTGCCTGCCAATTCCAAGCTCAGTGCTTTTTCTACTATATTATAATATTAGCAGGAATCATGTGATCAGCTTTAACCCAGTCATCAGTTTTTTAACCCAAGGAGCATGTTGTTGGTTTTGTTAATAAATTAAAATTGCTCTGGTAAGTCTTGGTTATGGCTGGCAAAAAAATAAATAAATAAGTCTCAAAATATTCACAGAACTGAAACCCATGATGTGCAAATGTATTTTTTAGGCATCCATTTATCTTCAAGTAAAATTATGACATCCATAAAACTTTTCAGATAAAGCAACCCACAGACTTGGCTTTTTCCATTAGTTAATGGTCACGATAGAAAAAATAATACCACAAGGTTGGAAATAAATTCTAAACATAATAAATAACTATAATAAAATAGTGTATGAGTGTTTCCATGATCACCAAATGGCAGGTAAGAGTGACTGGCTTTGTAAATCCATTCAGGACCACCAGTGTTCATTGGCAGTGTCTATAGCCATTCGAGCCTGTGACTTTGCATGGCTTGTTTAATCCAATTTCAATTTCATTCTGCATCATACTTGGCCCTGAACTGAATATGGCTTTCACTGAGATGAATAAAATGCATACCTTGTTCAAAAGAGAAAAGTCTTTGGGAATTCATTGGCAAGACTTCAAAAGCTCAGGATTTAGAACTTACAGATGACTAAGAGGTAAGTTGATCTCTCCTTGGAGATGCATTGTCATGGACATTGAGAATAATAGTCAGATGGTCAGCCATTAATTAACAATGCATTTTGGCCTTATGTGAAGTCTATTATCTTAGGTATTAAACCATCAAGGTTATATCAAAGAAAGAAATTAGCTTATATACCTATATAGAAATTTCTTAGGAATCAGGCTCTGTGTCTTTTTCAGTACATATTTCACATGCAGCTTGAATATTATCCACATTTTTCTGTATCACTAAAAAATACAAGTTATATAACAAGAGTTCTGCATGTTCGATTGACTGGATTATATTAGGTGTCTGGGAAAATAGTGTTTGCTAATATTAAGCAGTAAAATATTAGTTTTACACAGAGTGTTACACAGAGTCCTATTTTGAAGGGCTTGTGAATTCAGATACATTTTAAATTCAAAGTTAAGATCAGACTAGTATATGGTAGTAATGTGTGCATGATTATACCATGATTGCCCCCTTTTCATCCCATAAAATTCCACTTTAAATTTGTTAAAAAGGCAAGAGAGCTAGGACTCATTGGTCCAAATCTGGATTTACAGGTTAGCTGCCCTCTAGGTATGAAGGACTTAAAAGAAAATATCAGCTACCCTAAAAGTATTTTGAAACTGCTGTTGCTGATGGGAATCTATGATGGTGGACGAGTCTGGCAACCCTGAATTGTTTTTAACTGCAGCTGTGGGTTACCTGTGGTTTCAATGGACTACTGTGTATGCTTTGTTTATTTTATCTCTTCTTCCTGTTGGAAAAACAGCTGGAGAACAGACATCCTGCTGTTGGGAGCCTGGGGCCTTAGAATATTAACAGGAAGCTACATAAGCATCTTCATTACTTCACCTGTGGCATAAATGGCAGAAAGAATGGAGCCCATCAGGAGGAATTGATTTAAAACAGAATGAAACAGTTTGTGGACCATATGTCTGAACATCCAAGTAACTGCCACTGGCCTAATAAATTGGCTTTCTTCATGTGGAGTTCAACCAGAGGGAAGAAAGAAAGCCAGTTTCCTATAGAAAGGAATAAAGGCAGGCCTCGGTAGCCTGCGGCAATAAATGAAATAAAGTATTTGGCGCATTAGACCAAGAAGTTGTATCACATAATTTATATCAGTTGCTTTTAGCTTTCAACAAAAGATGTGGGAGTGGATGGTAGGAATATGTGGATGGGAAAGGAGGAAGCTAACAGCCCTACAAGATATTTTCATGTGTTTTCCATCATGTATAATTACTCATCCTAAGGCAAGAGCAATGCTGCATAAGCGTCATTCCAAATGCCTTCCCAGTGTGTGTGTGTGTGTGTGTGTTCAGAGGGAGGGGCAGGTGCTCAGAGAGGAGAAGAAATGAGTATAAAGCACCAATGTCCCCAGTTCTCCAAACGAACAGAGCAGAGAGATTGAAAGGTGAAAGTCGGTGGTGCTGGCTAAATAGCCATCTCAGACCGTGAATAAAGAAAAACTGAATTTATTCAAGGAAAAGAGGATGGGGGGTGGGGATATCTAAGGGGGATATCGAAAGGGAAGTGCTACATAGCACTGAGTCAAAGGGTGCTGGGTCCATGATGGCAGCAAAAATATATTGAGGATAGTGAAACAAGGAAGGGCATAGAACAGGAGAACCTAGGCTGGGCTGCTTTGGCTCCCTGAGGAGTCAGAGAGAGAAGGGGGCCTTGGAGACAGGTTCAGGGGGTAAGCCAGGGACAAGCACCGCTGCCCATTGCTCCCCTGGTTGCAAGTCTCATGGGGTCCTCTCAGATGGAAGAAGGAGGAAGATGATGGCACTGGCCTGCTCCCCTGGGGGAGAGGGCGAGCTGGGTCTTTTGTCCTGAGCGAATTTCTCTCTTTCTTGCAGGTGGGAATCTTAGGGGAGGTCTCAGGCGAGGGTCTCAATAGAATATTCGCCAGCTTCCCAGGGGTGCTCTTTCAGTGTGTGGTCTCCACTGATTGGTTGGTCCCAGGGCAGGAGTCATTAGTCAATGTAGCTGGTCCTGAGGCAGCCACTGCGTCGCTTGTCTGGTTTTGCTGCTTTTCTGGGCCTGGAGCTGAAATACAACTGAGGCCTAGATGTTATCTTTAGGGAGGAAACGCTCAGGGGGTCTAAACCGCATGACCAGCGATATGCTGATAGGTTCCCCTGGGGACAAGCTTCTTGTTTTTCCAGTTTGGACCCTTGCTAGGCATCTGGGGCTTTCTGCCCTGGTCGGTTTTTGCACCTGGCCCGTCGTCCTTGCTCTGCTTATGTCTAACAGAGATTATTATAGATCTAAGACTCTTTATGTAATGTTGCATCATAATAGGTCAGAAATACTTCTGAAAGCAGAATTCCCTGGTACAGAGCCATCTTCCCCTCTGCATGATGAGGATACCAAAAACAATTCTGGGAAAGAAAAAAAACATTTCCCCTTTAAACATGAAAATGAGCTACTGAACAGAAGGACAGAAAAGGGGATAATAGTCTTAACATACTGAGCACACACTGGTCTCCTCATTCTAGTGGACCTAGTGAACACCTAGGTAACCTATGGCAAATTAATTCCTTAGAGCCTTCATACACTCAGTCTAACCTTGCTAAAATACACTCAAGAAAGAGAATAGAGCAGCCCAAATATGGACGACAGGCCTCAGAGCCAGGGTTCTAGAAACTCACCACGCCATGGTGTAATCACTGTGAGTCCATGGACCAGACCCAGGAGCAAATCCCAGCTACCCCACTTTCAGTTACATGAATTTGGATTCGTTACTCTGTGTTCCTGAATATTAGGAATTGCTCTGTTTTCCCAAGGAGAAGGTTGAAAACTTTTCCTACCAAATGGAATTATATAAACTTTCAGGAATATAGATAAAATAACCAAATGTCTATACTATTTTATTAATTTAGTCATATAAATACTTAAAATCATAGAAACATCAATTCAAAAATAGCTTTTTCACTCTCACATTTTATGAAGCAGTTTTTCTCAAGTTCTTCTTTTTTTAAATTTATTGTTGACACTATTACAGATGTCTCCCACTTTCCTCTCCTTTGCCCCCTCCACCCAGCCCCTACCCCCACACACACACTACTGTCTGTGTTCGTAGGCTATGCCTATATACATATATGTCCTTTGACTAACTTTTCCCTTCCCATCCACACGCTCCCCTCTGAGAATCCTCAATCTGTTCCATGCATTCACGTCTCTGGATCTATTTATTCATCAGTTTGTTTTGTTCATTAGATTCCACATATAAGTGAGATCAGGTAACATTTATCTTTCTCTAACTGGTTTATTTTGATTAGTATAATGATCTCCAGGTCCATTCTTGCTGTTGCAAAGGGTAGGAGCTTCTTTTTTTACAGCTGCATAGTATTCCATTGTGTAGAGTACCACAGCTGTTTCACCCACTCATCTACTGATGGGCACTTGGGCTGTTTCTAGATCTTGGTTGTTGTAAATAATGCTGCTATGAACATAGGGGTGCATATATTCTTTCTGATTGGTGTTTCAGAATTCTTAGGATATATTCCCAGAAGTGGGATCACTGGGTCATAGGCAGCTCCATTTTTAATTTTTTGAGGAACCTCCATACTGCTTTCCACAGTGGCTGCACCAGTCTGCATTCCCACAAGCAGTGTACCAGGGTTCCCTTTTCTGAATATGCAGCATTTGGCATCTGTCTCCTGACATCATCTTCAAGGTGCATCATCTTCATTTCCGAATGGGTTGTTTGATGCTGTCATTTTATCCCAAACCATACTCACCCATTCACATAACATTAAAACATTTGCTTTGTTCATTCATCCTGTAGGTGAATATTTGTTCTATTGTGTTCATTTACTATAATAACTGAAACCTTGCTTTTGAAAGGCCTCTTTTTAAGAGCTGTTTATTATTACCTCCAACCCTTGCCATGAAGATACCACTCCATCCCTACCCATCACAAGAATAATAAATAAATCTCAGTCACCTTAGCCAGTTTTGCTCAGTGGTTTATAGCATCAGCCCTTGGACTGAAGGGCCCCAGGTTCAGTTCCCTCTAAAGCACCTACCTCAGTTGCAGGCTCAATCCCCAGCCCCCATCAGGGCATGTGCAGGAGGCAATCAATTGATGTGTCTCTCTCACATTGATGTTTCTCTCTCTCTCTCCCCCTTCCACTCTCTATGAAAGGCAACGGAAAAAATATCCTTAGGTAAGGATTTAAAAATAAATTAGGCCCAGCTGGGCATGGCTCAGCGGTTGAGTGTCCACCTGGGATCCAGGCGATCTGGGTTCGATTCCCGGTCAGGGCACATGCCCGGGTCGTGGGCTTGATCCCCAGTCGGGGGTGTGCAGGAGGCAGCCGATCAATGACTTACTCACCATTGATGTTTCTTTCTCTCTCTCCCTCTCCTTTCCTCTCTCTGAAATCAATAAAGATATTTTTTTTTTAAAAAAAGATAAGAATAAATTAATAAAATAACTAAATCTGTCTAATTCCTTTGCCCCCCTTTTTTAGGGATTCTGCAGCTGACTTCTTATAAGATTTGGAGATCAGAATTTCTGAGGTCACCTCAGGTACATGTTGTTTTAGAAGTTGAAGAAGTACCACATAATTCGAGAGACTTTATAAAGATTGAACTAAAGGTAATCCCTTCCTTTCTGAGAAGTAGGTTTGGAAACTATCTCATCTTATATTTTAGCATGTATAGTACTTAATCTCTCTAAGCATATTTTCTCTATCACAGGACCAATCTAAGAACAGTTCTTTGCTCACAAATGGTAGTGAGGGTTAAATAACCACAATAACACCTAGCACAGTGCTGTGTGCCTAGAAAGTAACAGAAATTATCAATTGCTACTGCCCCAGTCTGGGGTTCCACAAATAAACAATGCAAAACGTAAACATCTATGTCCAAAACCAAAAAATCCACAAAGATCTAAGATAAAGCAGATGAGGACAGGTTAAAAGAACTGGGATTATTATTCTGAAGGGGAAAGAAGAGTCATGTAACAAATAAATTTCTAAAACAGAAAGAACTTTTAAACAAAGAATAATAAGTATTTCTGGTTTCTTCCTTGCTCAGTAAGATGGTCGTGGTATGCACCCAAATTCCAGCATAAAGGACTTACTTCATAAAGAAGGAAGAATTTCTGTTCAGTGAAGATGGTGAGAAAACTGAATCACTTTCTGCTAGAGGCTGTGAAGGACCATAAAACCAGGATCATTTTGGTATAAATTCTGTGTAAAGACAGGGTTATTGAAGGAATCCTATGTCAAGGCCTAAATTAGCCCTGTGTTTCGGCCCCTCCATATGAGCTGCTGACTGACAGGAAAGCATAGGGATGTAACAGCAGTAACAGAGCATGTAAGCCAGGGCAGCGGTGGAGACTAAGGTGATGGCATTATTTGCTGAGCATCTTGGGTATAATGCAAATTTATTTTTTAGTGTTCCTAATCAAGGGATTTCTTCCCTTCTCTAGGCTGCCACCACTAATAGAAAAAAGCATAAACCTTGGAACTTCAATGACCTGAGTTCAAGTCCCAGCTTTTCTTCTTATTATGATTTGAATAAGCTTCTTAAGACCTCTGATGGTATGTGATGGTATGTTCCCTCATTTGCAAACAGTGCATGAAAACATCAGTGTCCCAGGACTGGCTGTAGCAGGGACTCGGTGAAATGTTTATGAGGTGGCTAGGTGCCTGGCACACTGTGGATACTTCAAATGTTGAGTCTCTTCTCCCTGAGTTATGCTTCTGAATGTACTCCAGCTTTCAGAAGCTGAAGTCATCCCAAGTGGAGGAGCCTCTCTCCTCAATACATAGCAAAGCTACATCGTGACTTGTTTTAGTTTTAGATAACAAACTCCTCAAAGACAGAACTGAACAGAGGTGAATATACTTCTGCTGAGTGTGTGGAGTTGTTGGGAAGTTTCTCGCTCAGCAGTTGTGCTGAGAATGGTTCTGCTATTTAGACTGTTCTTGAAGGGAACCTCATTCTTGGTCACAGGACTTTCTTTCAGTTGCAACTAATGCCTCCACAGCCTCTTTTTGACCCAGAGATGAATGATTTGGAATGGTGTTAAACACTCTAGCAAGGCATCTTAACTGGGGCAAGACTTAGCTGACAACAAAAATACCCAAAACACAGTAACAAGTCAGAAATTACTTATTTTGCCTGTAACAGTTCAGAGGGAAGTGGTACAGGGCTGGTAGGACACCTTGGCCATCCTCAGTACATGGATGGCTTCCATCCCTGGGTTCTAGGCAACTCCCATGCAGTAAAAGAGCAGGTCAGGGAGCACACCACATACCTTTGTAGGTGAACAACCTGTAAGTCATACGTACTTCAAATTATAAGTCATTGGCCAAAATTTATTTATATGGCCACACCAGCTACAAGCTGAGACTGGGGACCACTTATTAAGAAGCCACGTGCCCAGTAAAAGCTCAGGAAGAAAGAGGTAATGAGTGTAGAAGCAGGACCACTAATGATATGTACTTCATAAAATCAAGGAGAGAAAGTTGTCTGGATGGTTTAACTCTTTATTAGACCATCTAGATTTTGGAAAGTACAGACAATATACCTTTTAACCTGAAACTTGATGTGGTAATTATGGATAAAATGAGATAAATAAAGACCCTAGCAACATAAACCGAGTCAATAAGTACAAACCTCCCTGTTTATATAACAGAAACTTGAGTCATTGAGTCTTACAGAGGCCAAACTACATCTGGGAAAATCTGAATATGCTGACCCAGAAAAGAGCTGCATTGGAACAATGACAGCACTTCGCCTCAATCTTCTAAAAATTCAAAAGTTACGGGGAGGGCCCCTTGGACAAGCCTGGGCTAGCCTAGAGAACTCCAAAAGAAGAAATAGCCCCACTCTGACACAGACTTTGTGGTTTATGAAACACCAGGTCAGATGAAGTGACAACGCCCCCATTTGATTGGGAAAAAGTCTCTCTCTTGCCAGAGAATAGTAATCCCTATTTGTAGTCATGAATGGGTTTACCAGATGCCATTTACAAAGTCTGATGGAAATCTTTCCCAATCTACTTGAGAAACTATAATATGCTACTTTATGTCATTGTCTGAGCTCATATTTATTTTACTTCGGCAGGAAATACAGAATAATTTATTATTAAGTGCTTGTTCATTAACTTAAAAGAGTTTGTCCTAATCTCATAAATGTTTTTATTAACAACTGGTTCTTTTCTCTGTTCATCTGGGAAGAACCTCCACACTTTGCAAAGCAGAGATTTTTTCTCCATTTTTTTTTTTTCTAACAAGAACAACAGAATACACAGGAATTTTTAGATCTTTAAAGAATTAAAAGAAAACCACCAAAGCACAAGCAAACCAGAGATGAGTCCCAATCATCGTTTAAAATCGATACAACTAAGAGGAAGTGTATCCCTCGAACTGCTTGACATAGAAATAGAGGAAAATTTGCTATGAAATTAAAATAAACAATCACTACCAGTTTTGAACATTTTTAGGTTAAAAAAAAAATTTCATTTTCTGATGGAGAAAATCCTGGACCAAGAAGCCAGAAAATTCTATTTGGGTCCCAGATCAGCCAGTAACTAACTGGATTTGAGCAAATCCCATATGTCTTTGAACTTCACATTTCTCATTTGTAAAATCAGGAAGTCAAAAGATATTTCTAAGACCTTTTCTAATTTTCATAGTTACGAGTTTATGAAACTGCTAGTTAATGAATTTTTAAAAAATTCCAACATCACAAATGTCACAGAACCATATTGATTTTTTTTCCTACTTCACACATAAATTTAGTGAATGATAAATTTCCCCCAACAATTAGGGGGAATCCAGATTCAGAAGACATCTTGTTTAGCTAAAATCTAGAAAGGAAGCACTAAACTGCCTTCTAAAGAAATCCCCAGCCTTTGGAGATGTGTGTGTCACTACATGGATTCTTTGTGCCAAAAGGGCATTTGGATAAGGTCTGTTTCTTACAAACTTGGATTATTTATAATCTTGCTGCCAGTATAATATATACAGTAGGTGATCTTCCCCATTACTGTTAGTTTCAAAGAATTAAAGTTAATTATGGCATTGGACTTGACGACACTTGTGATAACTTAAATTCACCTGAGAATGTCCTTAGAGTGAACCCTGACTGCAGCCTCGCCTCCTCCAGCTTCAGTCCATCCATCGTACACACAGCCACCTGAAGCACAGGTGATAGCGCTTTGGCAACTCCACAGTTTCCATCGCCAGCTCTACAAGCTGTGCCATCATCTCTCACTCCTCCATGGCTTTGCAAGTGCCGCACCCAATACCTGCAGCATCAATCTTAGGGCGTCTTCATGGCTATAAGAAAATGTTAGTGCTAATTCTAAAACAAAAAAACAAACAAAATCCTCCCCTGTAGGAAGATATAGCCCCAGAGGCCAGATCCGAGGAAATTTTGTGCAGAGAAAAAGATGCCACCTGCTCTGGGGGGAGACAGACCTGCCTCAGAGTATGTGCAAAATTTCAGGGCAAAAACTACACAGGTGTACCAGGTGGTCATGACTTTTCCTGCCTTGTCCTCTTATTGCTTGCCTTGCAAATCCTGATTATCTTTAAGAACTGACTAAAATCTCACCTTTTGAGGGAAGCCTTCACTGTCTTCACCTCCTTCAAAGAAATGGAAGTTTTCTCCTCTGTGAGCTCATAGCACCCCATGCCTATCTCTACTGTACCCCGTTGAATCCCCATTGTGCCACTTTCTCCCATCCTATTAGGACTATTGGGATGCTTGCTGTTTCTCCCCACTAAACCATAATCTCTTTATGGGTAAAAATGTCATAGTTGTCCCTACCTGGATTACCTAGGACAAGCACTGTTCACCTTAAATAGTTAGTAAATGGCTGTTTAAAGGAAAGTTTGTCTTGTTGGTGTTAAGGCAGTTACAGCATTTAAAACCCGTGCAACCAAACAGTCTCAGAGTAGCATTGAATGTGGGCTCATGGTCCAAATATATCTATTATGCACAGCATTTTGCTTTTCAAAGAAAGATAATGGATTAGTAATTTACATCATTTCTGTTTGAATTAAAATGAAAGTTTCATTTTTTATTAAAAATTTCAGAAGTACAATGTATAAAATAATTTTCAATTGTTGCTTTGTATTGTCTCTCTCTGAATTTCCCTGCTCTCACACCTTCAAAAAACTCAGTCCCCCCTCCCAAAAAATGTAAATCAGCTAAATTTTTAAATGAGGAATTGATCCCTATGGACTACAAAATATTTAGTCTTTTACACAGAAATTTTGGAATTTCCATATTTCCAGAGATTAGTCAATCATCTGCTATAATTTAATAAGAACCAAGGCATACACCAAGCCTGTTAGGCAGCGAGGCTTAATTCAGGGTTTTCAATCATGACACCAATGACACTTTGGACCAGATAATTCTTTCTTTGGGGGTTCATCCTGTGCAAGGTAAGCTGTTTAGCAGTATCCCTGACCTCTACCCACTAGATTCGAGTGGCAATCTCCCAGTTGTAACAACTAAAAATGTCCCTAGTCATGGCCAAATGCCCCCTAGAAAGCAAAATTGCCTCCAGTTGAGACCTACTGCCCTTAATATACTCAGTTGGTAGATACACCAGGCTTTAGAGCTAATCATACAAGTAGCAAATACCAGCTCAGCATTTAGGAGCCGCATGACTTTGAGCACGTTACTGAATCCCTCTAAGTTTTAGTTTCTTCATGTGTAAAATGGTGCCAGTACAACCCATTTTCACAGTCCTTGTGAAGACTAAATGGAGGAAAGTACATGAAATGCTTAGCACAGTACCTGCTAACATCACAAGCTCTTTATAGCTAATATTTATTATTGTTAGTTATTACCATATGTTAAGAATCCGTTTTGCTGGAATTAAAACACCGCAAAGCAGTCCTAGTATAAGCCTGAATGCAATCTGATTTTTAGAGTTCTCTTACTGTTCCTTAGTGGCTTCACTGGCAACATCAATCGCTACTGTCCTGTAGTTGAGAAAAGGATGAAAAAGTTTCAGGCAGTAGAATTAAGAGGAAGCAAATTTTTCTAGCTACAGGAGAGACCCTGGTTGTCCTCCAATGTGTATTCTGCCTTCTTCTCCAATAAGAATTTCAAAAATTTAGCAACCCCCAATATAATCATATTTCCCAGACTTCTTCCCAGGTAGCAGGAACCATGTGACAAAGTTCTGATCCATGGAATATAAGCAGGACTTCTAAGCACAACTTCTGAACTGTGTCTTTAGAGGAAGAGATTCTGCTCCTTTTTTATTCCTTCTGCTGCTTGGAATATAAATGTGATGCCTGGAGCACCAGTTAAGACCATGTCAGTAAAAACAACACCCAAGAGACCATGAAGGGGAAAGCTGGAAGCAGCCTGGGCCCAGATATCTGTAGTGTGACCCTGCCAAATCAGCTCCCAACTGCCTACCTCTTGACTTTAAAGAGAATGAGAAAGCTTCTATGTCATTTAAACCACTGTTATTTTGAATCTCTGTTAGTCATAGCCAAATAGATTTAATGTTTAGGACCAGCTTAAAAGTGTGATATGAAGGAGCAAACATATAGACACTAGAGGCCAGCAAGCTGGTGTCCACATTATATATAATGTGGCTCAATATCTGATAAAATTGTCTCTTATAATACCCAGCCCTGGGCCACATGGCTGAAAATTCAAAATGTTGTGCCTTTTAGTAAAGAATTAGGAAAGAGATCAGCTCCAGCTAGGACTAACCAGTTGCAGAAATAGGAGTGAGTACAGTTCTGCCTATGGTTTGCAATTGAAGTGATTGGAAAAGCCTGTTAAATTTGGAGGGTTTTAACAATGAAAAAGCTAACTGCTTCTGTACCTAAATTGAACCCACTTTAAAGGAAATTGTAGACTTAGCAGGAGCTAAATCCAGTTTTTAGCCTCCATCATATGAGAGTTTTCTGCCAGATAATGGGAGCCAGCCTAGCAGCCTTCCCAGACAAACTGTGTTCCCCAAAATTCATGTGTTCAAGTCCAATCCCTGATACTTCAGCATGTGACTGAATTTGGAGACAGGATCTTTGAAGAGGTAATTAAGTTAAAATAAAGTCATTAGGCCTTAATCCAGCATGACAGGTGTCTCTTTAAGAAGAGACAACTAGCTTACAGACAACACAGAGGGAAGGCCATGTGAAGACACAGGGAGAAGATGGCCATCTACAAGCCAAAAGGAGAAGCCTCAGAAGAAACGAACCCTGCTGATGCCTCGATCTTGGACTTCCAGCCTCCAGAAATAAGTTTCTGTTGTTTGAGCCACCCCGTCTGTGGTACTCTGTTACGGCAGCGCTGGCCAACCGATACAGGCAGACGGAGTGGTAAGCAGAACACGGCAGTCGATAAGTAAAAGACAGGGCCTGTCGTCTTAAAAACCATGTGTAAATGAGTCCTTTGGCTCAGCTTACTCAAAGAGGTACTAACCAGAAACAAATAGATCAGACACTTAATCTGGGGAGGAAACTGCGTTGCCAAAGAAACCACAGCCTGGCCTGACAAAGCAACCCCCTGCGGCTCAAATCCTCCCCCAGCAGGAAGGAGGCTGAGAAGGGGCACTGACTGTCCCAGGTCTGCTCCAGATGTGGAGGGGGGGTAACGCAGAAGACAGCTCCTCCCAGAGAGTGGACCAAGAGCTGCCAGATGCACTGAGCGTGAGCCTCACTCCCCTTTTCTCCTCCCCTGCTCCCGTCCACCAGGGCTTGATGCTGAGCTACAGCCCAGTGGCTGAGAGCACCATCATGCCCTCCACTTCCAGATGATTCACGACAGAGCCTCAAGCCCAACTGATGGGCTGACCTTATGCTTCGCCTTTCATCTGTAGACCTGAAAAAAATGCAAAGAGTAAGAATAAAGGCAGAAAACTCTCATGCGATTCTTATTTCTAACTCTCCTGACCCCTGGAGGAAATGCGTCACTCACATTCTGCCGATGTGTAGAGCAAATGCGTCTGAGAAAAGCGAAGGAGACAGAATAGGAAGCTGAATCAAAAGTGGAAGAATCGCGCAGAGGCTGGTGAGTGGTTTAGAAGCAGACCAGCGTGACTCACCTCCCTGGATGCTGTCCTCATAGTGAGTCAAAAGGAAAGAGGCTGAGAAAGATGGGCAAGAAATTCAGATATGCATCCTAAAATGGGCTATGCTAATTTTCCCAATTATCAAGGTCCATCTTTATCCATAAATGCATTCCAAGTGAAATGATGACTTCCATCAATTTTAATTTGGTTCCGGGGTAAGGGAAAAGGAAATGGCATCTTGTTTGAAAAGTGCTCCTTGGTGTACACACAATTGCCCAAGAGAGCTATGGTTCTCACCCACACGAATCCCATTTCTATTAATGAGAATTGTGTTGATGAAGCTCCAGCCATCACATTCCATCTTTTAGTGATCCCCCTAGCCTGCACAAGGCTTAGAAACCGTCCAGGGTGTACCCCAGCGATTGTTACAGAAAATAACATGTGCCCTCATCCATAATAGACTTTCATAATCATTACATAGACCCATTAGCCAAAGCATTTGGGGAGACATATTGCTTAAGCCCAGCAAATTGGTAATGGCAACCACATAAATCATTGAGTGTTTGGGTATGAAGTTTTGGAGTTATAGGTAGAGGGGAGAGAAGCATGAGTTCTTTTGAGAAGAAATTACCTGAATTCAACCAGAAGTCATTGCAATGACCCAAATGAACATACTTTTTATTCCAGTCCGCTGTACTAACTACATTCCTTTTTGCCCCTAGCAAGTCTGGTTACAGCCTAATTTAAATCCCGTACACATTATAATTCTCTGCTAAGTGGGGTAAAGAGCACATGGTCTCAGTCACCTGCTAAACACATGACATGGGGTGTAAATTCATTTATTTGAACCTGAATATTAAAGGGCTTTCTTGAATTTAAGTCACCTGATACCAAGTTATGACTTCAATGCAAAACAGACATATCCTGGAGAGTTAAGAGACCTTTCGGAAGACAAAGAAGGCTTCTAACCTGCTCACAGTTAGCCATTACAGGCTACTAGGGGTTGGTTAATTGGGACTGCCACTTTCAATTAACCTGGGACAAGTGAATAGAAGAGTAAATAAACAAAGCTGAGTACACGTGGTACCCATTATTTCCATTAGGGGTTATAATGAAATTGTGCTTTGCTTTGACTTTCCTTTCTTCTCTAGCTCTGAGTTATATAAATTAAAGTAGTGGGAGAACAGAGCTTCAACCTAACTCTTTCCTGCTAAGTGGAAAAGAACCATGTGGATCAGAGCTCCTGCAGTTCTTCAGCTCTACTCTAGTCTGCCCTCAGCATTCGCTCTGCAGTGGGGCTGGTCAGAAGTTCATCTAAGGGCCTCAGAAATAACCAGGTGGTGCTCTTTGCCATTCAGACTTCAGGCTAATTCCTCTCTTCTTCACTGACCAATAACAGAGATCATTTAGCCAAGAGACAAAACAGCAAAACTCACTAAAAAGCAAAATTCACTTTCTCTATTGTGATTCACTAGGTTCCTAATCAGTAGTATTTTACTGGGAAGACGGAAGGAGAAAGAAAGGGAAGCCACAATGATGATGCTAAAAAGATCTTCAGCTCAATTCTGAATCTGAAGCTGTTTAAAATAGCCAACCACCAGAATTGCACTTTAAATTTGAATTTCCTGGACCTGGCAGCTTTAACATTTCTATTTTTATATGTGTGTAGATTTAAAGAGGCACATTTAAATGTACACACACATTTAAATATATATTATTTTTAAATGTTGGGGTTGTACCAAGCACTTGATGTAAGTTGAGCATGAATGAAAGGTGGACTTTAAAGAAAATGTGCACTGGAGTGTGACTCGATTATCTATCTTGTTTCATATTTTTATTGGTAATAAAAAAAATAAAGAACTACAAGAATCTAGGTATATTTGTAAATTGTCATTTTTACCCTATAAACATCATACA
Organism: Miniopterus schreibersii; assembly: GCF_964146895.1. Lineage (NCBI taxonomy): Eukaryota > Metazoa > Chordata > Mammalia > Chiroptera > Miniopteridae > Miniopterus > Miniopterus schreibersii. The sequence goes on along the minus strand of NC_138102.1, from coordinate 113,341,015 downwards.
GATCTCTATAGATTTTATTGAAACAATTGTCTTCCTGTGGTTGTGTTCCTGGTGGTTCAACAGATTATAAGACACTAAGGGAATTCTATGACTGAACTGTTCCACAGAGCATGGAGATACATAATGTGTAGCTGATCCAAAAGTTAAGTAACTTTCCATGACTGGCCCTTCTTATACTTAGCAAGAGTGTTGAGAAATTCGGTCTTCCGATTGTGGACAGGGCCAAATCAAGAGCTCATGCGTTTTTCAAGCACAGAGACAATCATGTGGATCAGCAATCCACAAACTTTTACTGTTCAGGGCCAGAGAGTAAATATTTTAGGCTTTGCAGATCATAAGGTCACTGTTGCAACTACTCAACTCTTCCTTCGAGGTAAAAGCAGCCATAGACAATATGTAAACTATTCGGTGTGGCTGTGTTCCAATAAAACGTTATTTATTTATTTATTTATTTATTTATTTAATATATCTTTATTGATTTCAGAGAGAGGAAAGGAGAGGGAGAGATAGAAACATCAATGATGAGAGAGTCATTGATCGAGCCCACAACCTGGGCATGTACCCTGACCGGGAATCGAACCCCGATCGCCTGGATCCCAGATCGATGCTCAACCGCTGAGCCACACCCGGCCGGGCCCAATAAAACTTCATTTACGAAAACACGGCAGGCTGGATTTGGCCCTTGGGGTCTATAGTTTGACATCTCTGTCTTAGCTCTAAAATTTCTGATTCTTTTCAATCATTTTTAATCTTCTATCTCATTACCCCACAAAATAATGAGCCTTTGATGTTGAGGAGACTTGAAGGGAATGATCTAGAATGATTTGGGGAGCTTGATGAAAATATTGGTTCACATGCCCCTCCCCTAAATTTTTATTTAGTAAATCTTATATGCGTCCCAGGAATATGAATTTTTTTTAAAGCTCCCCCAGTTGATTCTGATTCAAAGTCAGATTTGTGATTTCTTGATCTACAGTAATGGCCTCAGCTCCTCTAATAACTCTCTAACATTAGTAGTGTCACCTACTATATTAGGCAGGGTAAGAAATCTCAGTGGCTTAACCCAGTAAAAAAATTATTTCTGTCTTATACCATTCTCCTCTATTTTATAACTATGCCACCTGGAACTCTTGGGCAGGGCAGGGGGAGGAGGTAAACCAACTCTTAGATGTCTTAGCATAAGCATGATACACATGTCACTTCTGCTCATATTTCATTGGTCAAAACTATTCATATGCCCGGCCGGGTGTGGCTCAGCAGTTGAGCGTTGACCTAGGATCCAGGCAATGGGGGTTCGATTCCCGGTCGGGGCACATGCCCAGGTTGCGGGCTCGACCAATGACTCTCTCATCATTGATGTTTCTGTCTCTCTCTCTCCCTCTCCTGTTCTCTCTCTGAAATCAATAAAGATATATTAAAAAGACACAAAAAAACAACAAAACACCTATTCATATGACTCCAACCTCATTGCCAGGGAGACTGGGAAAAAGAAAGGAGTACGTTCATATTTGGTGAGCTTTAACCTGCCATATTTTATCTGACTCACCATCTGTAATTCTGGGATAACACCTCCCTCCTCCAGACCACACAGAAAAAGCAGATGCTCCGAAAGCTCTTGGCCATCAGTGAAACTCTGAACAACTCTGAAATAGACAGATTAACATAATAAACTATTACACCTAGCTTTTGCAAAGGTTAGATTATTGAAATTCTTGGAATGCAGTTGATTTTTATAAGTCAATTTAGGTTTGGGTTTGTCTGTTTTTATTAGTTAGAAGTTTACTATGTGAAACTAGGGTTGTTGTGATCTGTGGCCTCTGAATTGGATACACACAGATTGGTGTCATGGCAAAAGAAAATAGCAATTAGCAGATTCATGAATTATCTTTGTGTTTGCAGTTTCAAAGGTTGGATGTTGGTTTGTTTAAGTAATACTATGTGTATCCATGAAGATTAAGAGAGAGAGAGAGAGAAATATGGCTGGCTCCAAGGCAATAGCCAGAGAAGCTGATTCCCAGTTTTCAAAGGTGGAAAAAAATATCTAAATCAGAGTTATCTGCTTGAATATATAGAAGCAAAAATATTATTTCAAAAGTTATAGCCTTTTTATTAAAAAGAAAAAAAACAGGTCTCTCCCACCCAAAAGAAAAGATTAAAAAATGTTATAAATCTTTAAGTTCTTAAAAGAGAAAGTAGGAATTTCTACTAAAGTAATATAGATTTCAGGTAGATGTTTGAAAAAGTCCCTAAATATTTAGAAAGGTTTGTGGCCTTCCCCTCATAGAAACTGAGATAGCATGTGAAACTATTGACTGAGGAAGGTTTAGGGTTCTAGGAAGAAGAACTAATGAAATATTCATGAAAAATGACAATTTCATTTGCCAATGATGACTTATGGTTTATAATTGTTCACACACAGGACCTGCTTATTCAAAGTAAAAAGAAATGTTAATTGCTGAAAGATATTGTCCTTCAGTGCACAGCCCTTGCTCAGTATAAACTGTGATCTTAAGTATTGCTCAGAATGGTTTTCTTCAACAGACCTGTGAGTGATCACTAAATGAAGTTGCTATTTAAGTCCTGCCTCTTAACCTTTCATCTCAGGACCTATATCTGAATTCCTTGTTTATTGACCTGATAATTCCCTCTCCACAGCTTATCTTTCAGTTGCTACAGCAGTCACATTCTTTCTGAATAACCAGCTACCTTGGAGAAAGCACAGAGCATTTGCTCAGCCAGCGTGGCAGCATTTGGCTGCTCCACCATCCCCCAGGGATCTTGGCTTATATACAACTGTAGATATGACAAGGCTGTCTATAATCATTTCAACTGTTGGATTCATTATCTAAATGCTGAAAACTCCTGCACAATCATACAAACACAAAAAACCTGGAAAATCACACTGCCTTCTTAAATATAATGGAGTTATCTCTGATCCACTCGCCAAGGAACTCTGCTCCAAATAACTGTTATAACACCATGGCTTATATAGCCTGTGTCTCCTTCAAAATCTTCAATCCAACACCTTTTTAAAGAAAATAACACAAGATTTCTAAAGTATTAAGCTGGGAAAGATGCTTATTTGTATGGGAAAAGTGGAGTTTGTTGGGTTGTGGGGTGTGTGTTTTTTTAGTTTTTTGTACCTCCTTTAGCATATTTATATGCCTATAGACCCTGTATCTCACAATTATGGGAAGCTTACATGTTAGGCTCTTTTCCAATAGGAAACAGGTCAATGACCCTTCCATAGATAAGGATATGAAACTGTGAGGAATTATCTAATAAAAGTATTCAAATTAAATTGCTAATTAAGAATGATTTAATATGCTAAAATCAGGAGCTTATCATTTACATATCACAAAGCCTAGGTACTTTATAATTACACAGTTTAGAGATATAATTTGTTGATTTAAGTGTATTATTAAAAAAATGCCCTTTCCCTTGACTTCAAGATCAATAGAAACAGTCTGAGATTTTACTAGTTACTTAAGGCCATTGGGTTCATAAGTCCAGATATTTAGAGCAGACATGACCTTGAGGGATTATCTAAAAACAGCTTACTTTACAGACAAAGAAAGGGCCTTGTAAAAAGAACAAACCCCAGGCCAGACTTCTCCAGCTTGGTTCTATCTGGCTATACCCCCGCATGCCCCAGCTCCTAGCTGCAGAGAGTGTGGTTTTCCATGCATCCTTTGGGGAACGAGGAACTAGAAAGATGTTTGAGTGACAGGCATTCATAAGCACTCCAAAAGGAAGTAGGGATTGTTGGCTTCAAAATAACTCATCTACTATTCACAAATGCTGAATGACAACTTTTTGCTCATCCATTGAAATGTAGCTGCCTTAAAAATAACAAACATTTTCCACTGTCCCTAACTCATTCTTGGTAACAGTGACAAATGACTCATTGAGAAATGACTTTTGAAAGCTTCCAATTGCTGGGTGGATTTTTATTACTGCCTTTTACTGGGTCAAGGAGTAGCCATGTGTAAGCCTTTGGGGCCACTGTGGGATATAAACTCTGTGTCAACTGCACTTGCTACATCACTCATTCAGTTGGTTCAAGCCAGGGAGACCAAAGTTAACATGCTCACAGACACGATGCCTCGTCACAAGCAGGAAGAGAAATACCTGCCCCTTGCTCCAAGGAGAACTACCGAAGATGACGGCAGGCAGATGGAAACAAACCCATTACTGATATTGCAACACAATCCCAAGAGTATGACCTACTGACAAGCTCCCCACCCCCCCCCACACACACACTTTTATTTCTATACACAAAAGCCTTCATATATATGAAGGCTACAGAATAATACACAAACAAAATCCTTTGCATCATAAGATTTTGGAGCTCTAATGCCTTATTTCACAGGTGAGGAAAGAGATCCAGGAAGACTAAAGTATTTACTCAAGATGGACTAGTTACCAGCAGAACCCACTTCTGACAGCTTCTAACAGGTCTGTGTGTTGAAATGAGCTTACGTGATGGCCACATTTAGATTCCCAATTGTATTCTAACCGAATTCGTCATTCCTGAAGATTGTCTTCTATTCGAAAAGCACTGTTGTGGCTTATTGCTATAACTCCTCTTTTTCTGTCACTAAAAAACTAGTTTAAAGCAACAAATGTATTACTATGCCCAAATGTGTCAATAATGCCTGAACTGAAAAAAAAGTTGCTTTGTCAGGGTGGAAGAGAAATATTTTTAATTTTTTTTATCATGTTTAAAAGTTGATCTCATAATGATTACCTATTGAAATATTCTTAATGCTCTTTCTTCCAAAATTATTAGGGAGTTTTTCTAAGGAAAACGAAGGACCTGAATTTAAGATTCACTTTGAGTTAAAAAGGAAAAGCAAAGAGATAAGATCAAATGCAAAATCGCCACTAAGGGCTTCAGGGCCTTTGAGGAAAAGTGTTCCCTTCCCCAAAATCTCATCAGTTAAAATAAAGCAAATGTACAGTTATTTACTCAGCCAGATACAATCAAAGCATTACATTCCGTAGCAAGGCAACAGGAATTTCCACAAGTTTATAAGGACAGCATGTTTGGATAGAAGGTCAAAGGAGTCCTTTTTAAGTTTGTTAGAACTTTTGTTAATGCAGTGTTCTCTCTCTCTCTTTTTTCTTAATTTCCAGAAAATAAGTGATTACGTGTTAAAGAAAAACATGTCCTACTGAGTCACAAAGCTGAGAACATTTGTAGTCACTGTCCTAACATCAGTTTTTTTCTGGAGATTTTTGTTGTGCTGATTCACAGCTTCCCACACAGACAGGGGGTGAAGAGGAAGGAGTGTCCTTCGGTTAACTATAGCACGAAACCAAAAAAAAAAAATCAAAAAAATTGTATGGTCACTTCAGAGCAGTTGGTCTCTTCATATTTACAAAACTTAAGATTCTCCCACTTAAATATATTTTACAATGATTCATTTTAGGTGGGGGAAGATAGCATTGTGGAGAGAAGAGAATGCTCCCTCTGGTTTTATATTTTTTAAAATCACAAAACAAATGCAGCCTAAATTGCACAATTAAAGATTATCCCAATGGATGGCTAAACTTATAAATTGTGAGCCAAAAGAAATGAATTGGCCTGGCACAGAGACATAGCTGTGATGAACATTTAGACACACGGGCTAGTTACATAAATACTATGCTCTTTCCTTTACAAACAGCAGTTTCTCTCAAGAGTAAGGAAAGGGAAACTAGCCTTTATTTAGGCCTTTTTACATGCTGTACCAGAGGCGTTCACATACAGGATGTCTTAAAACCTCAGTGCCCGTCTATGATATGTTTCCCTCCACTGAAAGGCCCAGACAGGGAAAGGGGAACCAGCACATACTAACTACATCATGACAATTCACTCAGTAAATATTAATTGATTGATTGATTGATGATTGATTGATTGAGTTCATCTGGAGTCAGGAGAATTAAAAGTATTCTGAGTTTGCTCGAAACTAAAGCAACAAATCTAATACACATGACAGTGATATGGAGACTAAGGGGCATATAGAACACCCATTTCAGTGCGCCAGCTACGACACCAAGGATTATTCCTCATGCAGAGAATATATTAAAATGAACTAGACCAGGATCCATATTTGTGTGTTATGTACTGTGCATTAGAGCAACCATTAACAATATAAAGCAATATAACTTAAACTTAAATTAGTTAAAAGTTAATAAAATGTAAAATTCAGTTCTTCAGTCACAGTAGCCGCATATCAATGGCCCGTTGCCACACGAGTGGCGGCTGAACAGGGCAGCCCAGACACAGCACCTCCATTATCGCAGAAGGTTCGGTTGGACAACACTGTTGGATTCTAGACGCTCTAAATTAGGGAAGTAATTTAAAGTATAATCTCATTTCAGGGTTTTTGGGAAAATACCACTTTACACTGGTATTGCACTTCATGATTTTCCAAAGACTGGAAAAGACTCTTTATCTGATCCATGTGAGAATTACCCCAGACTGTAGCAAAGGAATGTGACATCTAGAGAAGCTGACTGACAAGGTCACATGTTAGTGCCTGAGGGCAGGGAGGACAATCCCAGTCGGCTAGTCCAGCTTGTTCAGGACATGTTCAGGACTTGGAAGGCAGATGTGGCTTTGAACCCCAGCTCCAACACACACTCGTTGTGTGATACGGAACAAGTATTTCACTTTTCGTAGTTTCAGTTTCTTCATCCAAAAACCTGGGGTGATCATGACAACCTCACAGAAAGTCGTGTCAATCGCCAGGTGTCCAAGTTGGCAGACTACCCAGTGTGACAGCGCTCCTCCACCTAAACATAGAGCGGGATTTTTCTTTTGCTTCTTTAATCCTAATTCAAATTTTTTTTCAATGTTATAGTCTACAAATGGAACCAACAGAAGTGGTTTACAAGTTAGGAAGCTGACTTGGAGTATATTGTCATTTCCATCTGTTATATATACTTTCTTCCCAGCTGCTGTATTTGTGTCACCTCAGAACGGTTGACAAGATTAAATGAGGGTTTAAACAGCACATAAATCTGACATGTAGATGTTCATTTGATGCAAGTCTCCTCTTCCCCTTTTCCTCTATCCTGACTCCCTTTAAGGCTCCCTGGAGTCTACCTGTGGCACCACAGATTCATGCCATCCTGAATGAATAAATGGCCCAGCTACCTTATTTACAATCAGATACTGTAACATATAGTTTCCATAAGAATATATATTATGTATTATAGTAGAAATCTGTAGTAAAATAAGATTAAATATTCAGAAATTCCTTTTACAGGAAGTTTTAAGAATGCACGTGTCTATTCCACATATCGATTACCCAGCTAATGGAGAGGTAGATTCTAAAATGTTTCTTCCTTTTGACGTAGGAAACCATCACAGGATGACCCTGAAGTGCACTTACCTTCTTAATTATGTTGGGCTCAAGATATTAAACTTAATCTACATACCTTAGGTCAATGGTTTCTAATTCTAGGTCAGCTTTGAATTCCTTAGGTAACTTTATTTTAATTCCCTTTCACTTTTCAAAAACATATTTGTACTGTATTGCTCCTCCAAGGAGTCCTGAAATAAAGAAACAATGAGGGAGTAGTCGACGTCAAGGAGGTGGATGCTTTAAGCATCTTCTGGCTGGCACTGGGACCAGCTGGCCTAGGAATAGGCTGACCGATGTTAATCTTCGAATGCCTGCCGATGGTCTGCCATGGATAGCTACCATTTGCCTCTATAGAGGATCCGCATAGACATTTCACTGGAATCTGACACCAACTCTGTAAAGCCTGAAGTAGGGCAGGTATTATCCCATTTTTCCAGGTGAGAAACTTGAGAATCCAAGAGCTAACATGACACAGATCATTATAAAACCAGGACTAGAATCCAAGGCATTTGACTCCTTGTCTGATGTTTTTTCTATTATCAAAACCACCAAATGAAGTGGAGCTCTCATTAGAATAGGCCTGAACACAGTACATGTGTTTCATCTATTAAATGGCGTGGGTCTGGGGATATTCAAGCTAGTATCTTCCCTTCCTTGAGGATTTTAAATAAATTTAATTTAAAGTTTAAAAAAAAATAACAGCGCAGAGAATGGCCGCATGGGCCAAACCATAGACAGCCAGGCAATGGAGACCAGAGAAACAAGGGTCAGACAAGAAACAAGAGGGCATCAAATTGAATGAAGTTGTCTGGCTCCATCCCTCCAACCCTGTGATCACTTCTGTTTTCTTCAGCATTTTTACTAATCAGTGGAAAGACATATAGGCAGAATGCATATGGAGTATACAGATGGCACACATTAGGAAGGAATGGTGAAAACACTGGTGAACAAAATCAGCATTCAAAAAATTCTCAATGGACAGTAAGTCAATTCTAACAAAAACAGACTTTCAGTGAGATAAATATGAGACACTGCTATTACGAGCTGAATTGTGTGCCCCAAAAATCCATAAGTTGAAACCCTGACCCCAGCACCTCAGAATGTGACTGTATTTAGAAATTGGGCCTTTAAAGGGGTGGCTGCATTTAAATGAGGCCATGAAGATGGGTCCCAACCCAGTCTGACTGGCGTCCTTATGAGAAGAGAAGATTAGAATACAGGTAACCCACAGACTGGAGGGTGACCATGGAAGGACACAGCTAGAAGGTGGCACAGCCATCTGCAAGCCAAGAACAGAGGCCTCAGAAAAAACCTGTTGACACCTTGGTATTGGACTTGAGAATATAAATTTCTGTTGTTTAAGCCACCTGGTACCCACATTTGGGCAACAAACCAAAAAAGTTCCTATCGAGTATAAGATAGACGGTATCTTGCTTAGCAAAATGTGGCAGCAGGGGGAAGAGAGGTTTCCATTAATGGTAAATAAACTCTATGTAAGTCCATCGTGCATTTGACTGCCAAACAAAAAATGTGTGACACAGCATGAATTAGTAGCGGTCTAATATTTGAGGCAGCAGGATCTCTGGTGTCAGACACGAAGGTTTGTTCCAACCCTGTCTTTTCCTAGTTCTGTGACTTGGGGCAGGTCATCTCTCTCTGTGCTTTGTTCCTCATCTATGAATTAGAAATAATGCCAACCTCACAGGATGGTTGCGAGGAGTTCAAGAGATAATAAATATCATGTGCTTAGCACAAAGCCAGGCATGGAGAAAAGAATAAATGAGAGCCACTGGTTTTTGTATTAGTATCACTCTTACCATCACCCTTGGAGGATAAGAGTCTGCCTCTGCTTGGGGATGATCAGATCACATCTCAGTATCGGTTTTGGCTCTTCAAACCCCACTTATAAAAACATGAGGATGATTAAAACAACAGCAAGAACCATTTATTTGAGTGTCTGCTCTGTGTCAAGTGTTGCATGTTACCTCTTTGTTTTTATCTCCACAACCCTCCTTTATACTAAGTGTCATTATCAACATTTTACAAAGGAAGAAACAAAACTGAAACACATACAGCCAGCAAGTGGTGGAGGCAGGATTCCAAGCTGAGTGGGTCTGACCCCAAAGGATTTTTTCTCTTCCCTTTCTTGTAGGCTAAGAGCACGGCAACCTGAAAGAGTATCTAATAAGAAAACTGGCATGGGGGTGGATATCTACAACCCTCATGAAAACATAGCATTGCTATTAAATAGTATAAAGTATGTTACTGAGAAGATGGATTAGACTTTGTATAATTAGTAGAAAACTAGGAATAAAAGTTATGTGGACAAGAGTAAACCTCAACATAGAATTTTCTAGTAGAATAATCAAAAGATAAGATAGATTTCTTTAAGAACATCCACATAATCACTTAGCAGGAATCTTGCAAAAGTTGTAGTTAAGTATCAGCAAATATTTGTAGTCATGACTTCTGGGTTCTTCCCAGTCCTAAAACAATCTTGGAACTTACAGTTACTAAGCATCTTAGAAAACAGTGACTGGTAAGAAAATGTACTAGATGCTCAACCAAGGGCTAAGATGAGGGACCCAGTTGCAGTAGAAATGGAGTGCCAGACAGGGAAAGGACAGCCACACATGAGGGAGCACGGGCCAGGGTCCTAGCTACTGAGATACAAATCGTGGGCAGAGGAAAGCAAGCAAGGTCCTATCTGAAGCAGGATGGTCAGTGACTCAGAGCAGTGAGATGTGTAGTTTCAAAATCCTATCTCACCACTGAAAAGCTGCGTCTCTGGCCAAGTTACAAGTGTGTGTTCACTGAATGTTGGTTCACATCGTTATTATTCCTGTGAATAGATTTTGTCCTAGGATATAGGGCAGAGCCAAAGCTAATCATAAATTTCCCTTTCTCAGATGATTATAGCAAAACAGAAGTAAGGACTTCATTATACCATGGAACCTTCTAGTTTTAAACAAGAAACTGTGAAAAAGCTCTACTTCTGAGAATTGACACCTGCTCATGGAAGTTTCTGAACTTAAGAAAGGATTAAGTTCAAATTGTGTTTACAGTTTCCTGTCACAGTTCTTCCCTTATGTAAAGTAGTTTATATGCATAGTTCAATTCAAAATGCATTCATGGGTAGGGCACAGGGATGAAGCACGTGGGCTCCATAACCATGTTTTCTGTGTTCAAATTCCATCTGGATCATTATTGGCTGGATGATCTTGCCAAGTTACTTAAGATCATTGAGCCTCCCTTTGTCTATAAAATGGAGATGATCATAGTACCTACTTCAGAGGATCAGTATAAGGATTTGTAAAGCACTTATAACGGTGCCTGCCTAAATAGCATGAGTTACCTATTATTACAGTTGTGGTTAATTTCCAAGCTTCACGATAGGCATAAAAGACACAGTGATATACAAAACAAGGTTTCTGATCCTGGAGGAGTTTCTGGGCTAGTGAAGAAGAGATTCAAAAGCAAAATTCCAATAAAATGTGACAAGTGCAATAATGGCTTAACCTACAACTGGATATGGAGTCGACAGGTAGCTAATTTGCCTGGGAAAACTTCCTGCAGGAAGGAATACCTGAACTAAATCTTCAAGGATGAATAGATGGCAAAGTTCTGGTAGAATCTTTGGAATATTTTGGCCAAAAAGAAAAAAAAATACTGTACCCACAATGTTAGCAAATAAAATACTTTCCAAATGTTCTGATTTTAAAATTAATAATAATAATAATAGCAAGTTATCATATTAAGAGCATTAGATCATATCAGTTAAAGCATGACAATCTTTTTTGTCTAATTTATAGCTAGCTTTTTCCCAGTGATTCATATGGATAGGTTTCAGTTAAAAAAAATACTGCCTGGTAACTGAAAGAGAAAACAGGTACAGAAACTCACATCTTAGAGTACTTGAAAAAGAAAATAATATACCAAAAAAGCTAATTTACATGTGGATAAAAATTAAATAACTAATGAAATGTGACTAGTGACCATGTCAGTGAACTGGATTCTCTTTTAAGGGCAGAGAATATTTTTTAACTTCTTTGTAGTCCCACTTTCTAATGCAGTACTTGGCAATAAATCTTTGATTCATTAACATATGAACAAATAGAGTTGAATTATTGGCTTAAAAAAATGAAAGTGATAAATCATCCTTGAAATGAACATCACAATAATTACCAACTTATATTGAGCACTTCTTATATGCCAGGCTTTATATTAAGACTGCACATGGGTTGCCACAATTTAATCTTGTATAGTAAGGTTATTTTTATTCCCAAGTTGCAAATTTATTCACTAATTTAACAAATATTTATTGGAAGACTAATAACTTCCAGACACTGTCTTGGGAGCTGTGGCTAGAGCAGTGAACAAAAGAGACAAAGTACTTCCTCTCATAGAGATTGTATTCCAATGAGGGAGACAAATGGTAATATAGTATAACATTATAAGGTAAGGTAATGTAATTTACACAATACAACATGACATAACATAATATGATATAATGAAATATCATTTTAGGTTGGGTTCCTCAGGAAACAGACTCTGAGGCTAGGAGGGAAGTGAAAGAAGCAGGACTGGGCAAAGGGAGAAGTTGGACCATGTGACTCAGGCTGAATGAACTCAGCCAACCCCACAGGGAGCTCTCAAGCTGGGATGGCCCTGAGTCTAAGCATCTGGGCCTTTTAATCTCTGTAGTCTTCAGATGCAGGCTGCACTGGGGAGAGTCCATGACCTTGGGTGAGGTAGCTCTCTTCAGCCAAGGGCAAGTCCCAGAGAGGGCTGACAGCTGGCAACACTCCAAGCAGCTGGAGACAATCCTCCAGTCTTAATGATGATGCTCTTGACTCAGTGTCAGAGTCTTGCCCACTAGAGTGTGAGCTCCATTAGGACAAAGATGTGTTTTTGTCTCTGATGCGTCCCAAGTGCCTACAATAGAGTACCTGCCCGTGATAGGCACTTCGCAGTGTTTGTTAAATTAATGAACTTGTGGTAGTAAATTATTATATCATAAAATATAAACCCAAACCAAAAATTTTTTGAAAGATGAGGTCAAGTTGGAATACAGCATATTCTTAAACAATTTGTACTTATAAAATAATAATAATAATTTGAAAAATATGCTTCTGTTTAAACCTTGGTTTAAAACTAGTATCTGTGATTTGAAAATCTGTTTATAAGTTGTTTATTTTATTTTATTTTTTTTAATATACCTTTATTGATTTCAGAGAGAGGACAGGAGAGGGAGAGAGAGATAGAAACATCAATGATGAGAGAGTCATTGATCAAGCCCACAACCCGGGCATGTGCCCTGACCGGGAATTGAACCCCGATTGCCTGGATCCTAGGTCGATGCTCAACCGCTGAGCTACGCCCGGCCGGGCTATAAGTTGTTTATTTTAATACTTGAATTTAATGGCAATTGTTATGGGCTGAATTGTATTCCCTCACACTTCATATGTTAAAAATTCCAAACCCCAGTAATTCAGAATGAAATGTATTTGGAGATAAGGTCTTTAAAGAGGTGATTAAGTTAAAATGAGGTATTTAGGTTGGGCCCTAATCTAATATGACTGGCGTTCTTATATGAGAAGGAAACTTGAACAAAGGTATGCATACACACAGGAAAGGACCATGTAAAGACAGAGGGAGAGAACATCCACCTACAAGCCAAGGAGAGAGGCCTCAGAAGAAGTTAACCTTACAGACACCTTGATCTTGAACATCTAGCCTCCAGAACTATGAGGAAATAAATGTCTGTTGTTTAAGCCACCTAGACTGTGGTACTTTGGTATGACAGTCACAGAACACTGAAATAGCTCTCATGGCAGAACAAGGTACCCTGAAAAGGCCCAGAACACCCAATATCCAATATAAGCTTGGAGTGAGGACCATCATTAACAAAAGACAAGAGATAACAAACGCTGGCAAGGGTGGAGAGAAAAGGAAACCCTTGCTGGTAGGAATGATAATTTATGTAGCCACTCCAGAAAACAGCATGGAAGTTCCTCAAGAAATTAGAAATAGAACTACTATATGAACCTATTATTGGTCCAAATTCCATGTGTCAGTCACTTCAAAATGCTAAAACTCAGAACATCAGCATTTGGAGTAAGAAAAGGTTTATTGATCAAGAAGTAGCCAAGTTTAGGGTAAGAGAATAGATAAAGGGCATGCAATGAGGGAGAGAGAGACAGTGAGGCTCACGGTGAGTGGTATGGACACAAGAGCATCAAAAAGACGTGGATGGAAAAAGTCAACTCGGAGGTCCAAGGTGGTGGCAGGTTGAGTGGAAGCTACACTGACACTCTACCAGGACCAAACTGGAATTACAACTAAAATATAGAAAAACCACCCTGAATAATCAACTGTAACTGAAGATGAGCTGGAGAGCACCCTCATGACCAAGGACATAAAGTGGAGACCATATAGACAGCGGTAGGAAGTGCAGACACGAGAGGGCTGGCTGGGCTCCCACAGGCAGCAACTGAAGGTCCAGAGGGATATCTCAACTGTGGGGGGTTCCCACTAAGAACTCTGGAGTCAAAACCCCAAGCTGGGCTCCCCAGCCTGGAGCACCAGAACTGAGAAAGGTACCCACAAAACTTCTGGCTGTGAAAAGCAATCAGATTTCTGTCTGCCAAGGATAGAAGGATGGAAATGCAGGCACCCTCTTAAAGGGCCAACACACAAAGTTTCATGTGCAGCCACTCACCTTGGGCTCCTGCAGAGGGAAGGCAGAGTGGACTAGAGCAGTGTGAGAATCCAGGGGTCCTGGCTGGGGGAATAAATTTTAGAGAGCACCCATCTGGACCCCCAAGCTGAATCATTCCCCCAAAAGACAGAGGATATCTTTCTCAGGCAGATATTTACCTTCCAAGCAGCTTTTGCCTGGGGGGGGAAGCAATTGCCCCACCTTGCTGGAAAACCTCTGGCCCCACCCCCTGGAGTTTCTATATCTGAGTCTCCTTAAAAGACTGATAACAATCAGCTGTCCCACCCTGTGGAGTTTCTACATCCTGAGGCTCCTTAAGAGACTGAATAACAGCCTCTGGGTGCCTTGAGTCTTTGACTGATTTGCTTCTGGACCCAGGACTTGGAAAAGCAGAACTTGGTACACATCTTGGTCCTGTCCAAACACTCCCAGCCCCAGCAGAGGAAACCAGAAGCTGTGGAGTGTGGAAAACTTCAGGCAGGGTGCTCAAGGCCAGTCACAAACAGCATCTGACATTGGCCTGCACCAGAGACCACCCAAAAGACTGAAAGTACTAGTAGATCTACCCAATACATAGAAACAAATCCAAACAGGCAGCCAAAATGGGGAGACAAAAAAAAAAAAAAAAGCCCCAAATGAAAGAACAAATGAATTCTCCAGAAGAACAGCTAAATAAAATGGAGATAAGCAATCTATCAGATATAGAGTTCAGAATACTGATCATAAAGATGTTCAGCAGCATGAAAAAAGATATAGAAACTATGAGGGAAATTAAAAATGACATAGTAGAAGTAAAAAAACATTGGAAGGAATGAACAGCAGATTAGGGGAATCTGAGGATCAGAGCAATGAGTTAGAAGACAGGGTAGAAAAAAATCACTCAATCAGAGATCCAAAAAGAAAAAAACAATAAAAAACAGGAGGACAGTTTAAGGGAGCTGTGGGACAACATGAAATGCAACAATATTTGCATCATAGAAGTGCCAAAAGATGTAGAAAACAAGCAAGAGTTAGAGAACCTATTTGAAGAAATAATGGCAGAAAACTTCCCTAACCTGGTCAAGGAAAAAGCCATACAAGTTCAGGAGGCACAGAGAGCCCCAAGCAAGAAGAATCCAAAGAGGCCCATGCCCAGACACATCATAACTAGAATGCCAAAAATTCAAGACAAAGAGAATCTTAAAGGCAGCAAGAGAAAAGCAGGCTGTTACCTACAAAGGAGCTCCCATAAGGCTATCTGATTTCTCATCAGAACCTCTGCAGGCCAAAAAGGAATGGCAGGAAGTATTCAAGGTAATGCAAAACAAGAATCTAAAACCAAGACTACTCTATCCAGCAAAGCTATCATTCAAAATAGATGGTGAAATAAAGAGCTTCCCAGATCAAAAAAAAAAAAAAAGGTAAAGGAATTTATCACTGCCAAACCAGCATTGCAAAAAATGTTAGAGAGACTACTGTAATAAGAAGTTGAAATAGAGAAAATGTGGAACATAGGCATAAAAAAATAAAATAAGTACCTATCAAAAATAACCTTAAATATAAATAGATTAAATGTCCCAATCAAAAGATAGGTTAGCTGAATGGATAAGAAAACAAGACCCAAAGATATACTCTCGACAAGAGACCCACCGCAGAACAAAAGACTCACACAGGCTAGGAAAAAACACACACAAAAAAATAACTTCTGGAGGAATTTAAAGGAGAGATCAACAGTAACACAGTCATAGAAGGGGACTTTAATACCCCACTGACTTTACTGGATAGATCTTCCAGGCAAAAAATCAACAAGGAAACAGTGACTCTAAATGACACACTAAATCAGATGGATTTAATTGACATTTACAGAACATTCCACTCCAAAGCTGCAGAAGAGGCATTCTCCTCAAGGGCACATGAAACATTCTCAACCACATGTTAGGACACAAAACAGATCTACAAGTTCAAAAAGACTGAAATCATATCAAGCATCTTCTCAGACATTTATGCCACAGAATACTATGCAGCTGTAAAAAAGAAGTATTCCTTACCCTATGAGGCAGCGTGGTGGGACCTGGAGAGTGTTATGCTAAGTGAAATAAGCCAGTCAGAGAAAGACAAGTGTCACATGATCTTACTCATATGTGGAATCTAATGAACAAAATAAACTGATGAACAAAATAGATCCAGAGACATAGAACCATGGAACAGACTGATGAACCTCAGAAGGAAGGTGGGGGTGGGTGGGTGGGCAAAGAGAGATTAACATAAGAATTTATATGCATATATGCATAATCCATGGACACAGGCAATAGTATGGTGAAGGCCTGGGGGGAGGGGTACTGGGGAGAGGGGATCAATAGGGGAAAGGGAGGGACATTTGGAATACTTTCAACAGTAAAGATAAATTAAAAAAAAAAAAAGTAGTCAGGCTTATTGGTCAAGAAGGAGCCAACACAGAAGATGGGAGACCTAATCCTCAGCTGGGCCTAAGGAAGAGTTTGCACAAGGTTGCTGCAAATCTTTGATAAACAGTCATTATTTCTTTTATCTCCTTGGGAAAGGCACCTTCTGGTAAGGGACTATTTTTGTAAAGCTCAGGCTGGAAGCAGAATTCCTCTAATGATTAGCATGTCTATATGTAAGACTAAGCAGAAGCTATGAGGCTGAAGGCCATGGGAACAAAGGAGGCCGGACAAGAGGGAGGCAGAAAGGACAAGCATTTCACTTGGTTACAATCCCCCTTCAGGGTATCCATCCAACAGAAATGAAATCACTGTCTCAAAGAGGTGTTTGTACTCATATGTTCATAGCAGCATTATTCACAATAGCTGGAAACAACCTAAGTATCTGTCAATCAATGATTTAATAAAGGAAGGAATATTGCATTGTGTACATATATTTTGAGTAGACAAATGCTATATGGTAACCCTTCTATATGAACTTTTTGTTAGGTTGAACTCATAGAAACAGAGAGTAGAAAAGTGGTTGCCGGTTGCCAGGGACTGAGGGGGTGGAGGAAATGGAGAAAGGCTGGTTAAAGGTTACAAGCTTTCAGTTATAAGATAAATAAGGTCTGAGGATCAAACGTATAACATGGTGACTATAGTTGATAACACTGTATTGTGTAATTGAAATTGGCTAAGAGAGTAGAACTCAAATGTTCTCACACACACAAAAAAGTAAGTATGTGATGTGACGAATGTGTTAGTTAACTTGATGGAGGGAGTCCTTGCACACTGTATACATGTCGAATCATCACATTGCACAATTTAAATATCTTACAATTTATTTGTCTAGTTTATCTCAATAAAGCTGAAAAATAGTGGATGTGAATGCACACTTGAATAATATTCTTGATAAATGAAAAAAGTTACCTTAATTTTTAATAGCTCTGATTTATTCCCTTTTCTTTGTTATTCGGTTCATATTAGGAGTAGGTAAAGAGCCACCTCTACATGTCATTGTTGTGTACATGTGCTTTCACTGATAGTATTTTTTAATCTGCAATTTCTCTGTGTGCGATGCTTTCAAGCTACTTATCTATTTGGTGAGCATTCCTTTAGTTAAAACAAGATAATATAATCTGAAAAGCTACTTAATAGACCCTCCTTGAAATATTCTGAACACAAAAAAAGTGCGAATAACAGCCCCTCCCCATGTCTGCTTTGTGGAACTCGATCCCACTCAGGAAAACTTCCACACTGTTCAAGACGCAAGGCTGTCCTACATAGGACCAAGGAAGGGTTCCAGCACCAAGCACTCCAAACATGCTAGTGAGCTGAATCCCTTTCGTATATTTTTAGGCAAAATAAGTAATAGTCCTTGTATGTTTTCCCCAGACCCCAGATAATGTCTTTAACCAACTTCTGGGATGCATAAACCCCCACTGTGGAGACCAGTCTACTGGAGTAAACAAAGAGAACAGCTGTTTTTTTAATCACTTCTCAGACAAAAGCCGTATCTGCCCTTGTTCTATTATGTGTAGAATTATCGAGGCCCAGGGTGACCTGTCGCTCCCTGAAACGCCTCTCAAACAACAAATGCCAGCCCTCCAACTCCTTTTTCAAGGGCGTTCTCTCCCCTGTGGGCCCTGCCACCTCATTGCCCCGAAGTGTGTTCTTCTCTAGCAGAGACAAAATTGGGAAATCACTCGGCATTCCCTAAAGAAAATCTAGGGCTGAGTGTTATTCTTTGGTATTTGAATCACTGAGTTCAACCCAGAGGATGCACAATTTAGAAGCAATGTAATTCAATTTCCTTTCACCAGCCTGCCCAGGCTTGCTGTCTGTCACTCATCAAAGCCAATGTCTTTGTAAAGGGCTTTAGGAACCACATCTTAATGTCACTGAGCAGATAACATATTAACTGTTAATTGACACAGGAAAATGCTCCAGGATTGTGTTTCTGTCTTTGTTAGGGGATGATAACTGAGTTCTTATTTGCCCCCTCCACTTTTCCTTACAGTTTTCAGCGAGGTTATAATCTGAATTCCCCTTGCCCGCTAAGTGTTGGTTTTAGTCCCAGTGCCTCTGTTTTTGTGGCAAGATTGGGTTTATTATTAAATTATACTAATATCTTTCAGAGTTTAAATTATTTTAAACTAATTTTCCCCTGGGGTAATGTGTTTTGTTTTGTTTTTAATCATAACAATAAAATTTCTCTTGAGGGTATCATTTTGTCTTAGAATTTTAAAAAGAGATCATGATTTTTTTTTAAGTGTAAGTATTTAGATAAAAATCATTTCTATTTCTTCAAATTTTCTTTCATTCTTTACTAAGGTCTTCATATACATTTACATGTAATGTTATTTAAAGTGCACATACACTATCCTGTTTTCAGCATTTTTAGAGTAAATATTATATTGTTATATAAATATCAGCCAACTAAATGAGCTTGGGCACCCTTCTGTTCAAGCCTAGTGTTTAAAACAGGAAAAATAACGTCTACCTCTCAAGGTTGCTTTGTGATTAAATTCTGCTAACATAGGTAAAAATCACCCAACACATGAGGGAGACATGGCTGAATCTGAGATCAATGTGAATGTATTGATAAAGTTCACAAATTATAATTCGTAATAATAAGTAATTCCCTCATATTGTTTTGAGACAGTTTATGTAGCCAATTCGCTGTCAGTGACTGAAAGTGAAACTGCTAAACACATTTAGCATATTCATAAATTGTATCTCACTTGTTTCTGAAATATCTCATCTTACTTAAACTGTTAATAAAAACATGGAAAAAAAATCTTATCTTTATACAATGATTTATCATTTGAAAATTTCTTCCAATCCCTTATTTGAACCTTATAAACCTTATAAAGTTGATAGTTATTCTTACTCACACTTTACTGATGAAAAAAAATTTGAGCTTCAGAGAGGTAAAGAACTTGCCTGTGGTTTCGGTTAGATTTAAGTCTTCGCACTCCAAGTGCACCATGCTTTCCACCATGGCATACAGCCTGGACACACTGCTCACCAGAGAGAACTGAATTTTAGGGTTTTCTTATTGTTTATTTTTGCGAGTTGAATCGGTTTTCAAATATGCTATAACTTCTTTTAATTTGCATTTTGGTATTTGCAAACAAGGCTAATTTGCCACATGTGAGCCTTCCAAATTTTCTGTTATGTAAATGGTCTAGTCATGGTCTTTGAATAGACAAGAAGTAGAATCTTTTTTATATATAGTTTATTGATTTTTAGAAAGAGAGGAAGGGAGAGGGAGAGAGACAGAAACATCACTGTGAGAGCAAAACATTTATTGGCTGCCTCCTACAAGCCCCCCACCTGGGGATCAAGCCCACAACCGGGTCATGTGCCCTGACCAGAACCAAACTGGCAACCTTTGGGTGCACGAACAGGACAATGGCCAACCAACTGAGCCACACCGGCCAGGATGGGAAGTAGAATCTTTCACCACACCCTCCTTCGCCTGCACCTTTGGCTTTATAGTAAACAAAATTACTTTGCATTTCCCATTATGTTCAGTTACCTGGCAATAATCCTCCAGTGAAATCAACTTGTTCAGAAAAGAGCTTTTTCATTAACCAAAGATGTGCAACAAAAGTTAGGGGAACCAGTAGCCTTCCCTGTGCCTGAATCCTACAGACCAGCGACTCTTGGGGTCTCCTGAGGTCTGGCTCCTTGGAAAGCAGAATGCTTCTGTCTGTACAGGCCTGGCCAAAGTCCATCAATTTGTCCCATTTCTGACCATTTTGGCACTGCTCAGGATACCCAAACCAGTCTTCCCCGTGTCTTTCAGAGAGGGAATTTCCTAGACGGGCAGCTGATCCCTGTGCCCCAGACTGCCCACACTCCCAGGGTTTGTCTGGAGGCCATCTGGCCCCTGAGATTGGGAGGGAGGACCAGCTCCCCGGGGCATTCATTCCATACTGTTTGTCTCCCGGAGGGACTTTTCTTTGTTTGCTCCCAACCTGTGAGCCCTGCCAACTTCAGCATTAAAGCACTTAGGCAAAGTGATGTTTCCCCAAAGGAAAAAGAAGGAAAGACTCTATCAAGAAAATCTCTATTTTTAAACTCCTGACCTTATTATTAAACATTTGGGAAAACAAAAACTGTTGACAGTCTTAATAGGTTGAGCACAATAGGCCAAAATTAATTCTCAGAGCTAACTTTTGGTTGTCTAACTTAAATGAGTTGATCATTACCTTTTGGAAAAACCAACATGAACAGTAGAGTCTCAGTCGTTCACTGAGGCCTGGAAAGAAACAAAGAATTGTTTTAGCAATAGCAGCTAGCGTTGTAGACCAACTCGTTTCTGCCTAGCATTGTAAATTTCTAGCACAATAATGATAATAATAGTGATAAATTGTTCCTTAACTGATATTGATGTATTGCTGATACATTTACCATGTGCTGACCTGCATCCTCTTAACCTAACTCTCATAGGATGCATTGGCGGAAACATAATGATTCATCTCCATCTTTTAAGTGAAGAAATAGAGGTTCAGAAAGTTAAGGTAGTTTCCCCACTGTGACAAACTAGGCAGGTACAAGACTAGAAACCAATGATATTGCTCTTATGTTGGTAATGTACTTTATCTTCTACCTACCAAAGGGAAAAATGTGACATAAATGAGTAAATGTGTCCTTAAATCTATAAAACCTCCGACCTAGCAGTAGCTTACCTCTGTATAGATAGTTTTCTGGCTAACTCAGCGCTTTGTTTTTGCTCTTCTCATTAGGCACTTTTAAAAAACATTTTTGGTTTCACCAGGCCTCTTAACGCCACTTTGCAATGCTAATAGCACCCAGTGAAAATCAGTCATATTAGTCAAATAAACAATTTGATTCTAAGTCCAAGAGCACAGCCAGAAATGATGAATATGTTGTCACATACGGGTCTTAGGTGGTCACTGCACACTAAGCAAACACTCGTCACTGCCATTTGAATTAAGCATGACTTATGAAGTATAAAATTTCAGGAATCGTTTTCCCCTTTCAGGGTCATGGCTCTATTTTTCAGTTTCCTTTGTTTTGCTTTAAATGTAGTCTTTTTAGCTACACTTTGCTGCTGCTTTTTCCATTTCTATATGAAAACTTCAAGAAAAATACAAAGCCACCTGAGTCTTTCCACCCTGGAAATTAGAACAATTTTGTTCCATTCTCTAGCATTCAAATGTTGTTCCTTCCTGTTTAAGTTGGATGACTTCTCACGATGCTGCTGAGCTCTTCCCCTCACATTATCCACCATGTGTGGTCAATTAAATCCCAGCAGCAGGGAGGAGGTTTCATTTAAATGCACTTCCTGGGGAACTTAGGGTTTACAGCTACTTTCTAAATATTGTTGGATCTCGGCAGGAACAATTTCTTCTCCACAGCCTCAGCACAGAACAGGTGGGGTTAGACATGACCCCACCTCCCTCTAGCGTGGCGGCAAACCACTCTTACCAAACTACACTGTTTTCATCCAAGATCTCGGTCTTCCTGCTTGTCATAAGATTGTATTTATTTTCTGTAAATGCTTTCATGCAAATATGCACCTGGATTTTAACGTGGATGCTTCGTTCAGAAAGGCCTACATAAAATTATCTCTAGCAAAATAAAATTGGAACCAAAAGCAGGTGCCTGGAAGACAATCATGAAAAAAATGATGAATCAAGTGGTGAAAAGATACTTGGCAGTTATTTCAGCTGAGGTTTTGGGGCTGATGGTGGTGGTGGTCGTCGTGTAAAAACGTCGGAATCAATTTTTTAAATACAATAAAGTAATGAAATACTTTCTGATTCTTTGGGGGAAGCATTCCTTAAATCTGATCATAGAAAGCAGTTTTCTTTTGGTTTTAGACATCTATTTAAATGTGCTTGACATAAACTAACCATTGTTAGATTACACACAGAGGAAGAAGGTATATAATTTATATTGGGGAAGGATTTTTTTTAATGTTTTATGATAAAGTTACATTAATATGGATTTCTTTCTTGGACTATATCTACCCATTCATCCTGGAAACATTAGCAATTAACAGTTGCTAACAAATTTAAGTATCAATCAGGTTTTAGAGGGATATTTTCCCTACTTAAAAAAGCAAATTGTGTTCTAGACTTTGGAGTATTTTTTAATATTTACATTTACTTATATTTAATTGTATTTGTTACTTTTTACTTTTTGTCCTTATGCAGAAGGGTATCGCTCAATACGGTGGAAGCTGCAACCCAACCATCACACTTATTAACACTTTATCTCATATGTGTGCAGTTTTGAGCAAAATTATGTTTCTGTTAAAATCACATAACCTCAATAATCCTTTACCCTAAAGGGTTTTGATTAAAGAAGGTATGTTGTACTTGGTTTAAAATGACAAGATGTGAAAGAAGAATAAAGCCAAAATAGGAGAAACATTATCTTGTTACACAATTCAAAAAACAAAAAGCCAAATTATTCAGCTCAATTACAATTGCTTGTGCTCCCAACACTTAGGTTAAAAACCCAGCAAATTTAAAGGTCAAATGTGGACCGATTTTCCCAAGCAGTGGCAGAGCCTATGGGAGCCTGTGCTCCCTCAAACAATGACTGAAACACGCAGGCAATGCCTTCAATATAGCTGATCTGGAAAAAGTTCTTCCAGAATAAACATTTGCAAGGAACTAAAAGAATCAGGTTTTTAGAAAAAAACAACAACACATTATTGCCAGCAGCATCAGCCCTCCACCTGCTCCTCAGGCAGGCCCAGCTCTCTCCCTCCCAGGCATTCACAAATTCCGCTCTTCCTTCCTAGGATCCTCCTGTGCCCTCTGCTCACCCACCTGGGTCCTTCTCCTTCTTCAGGAGTAAACATCACCTTCTCCAGAGGTCCCACCCCAGCCAATCCAAAATCAGTTCACAGTTAGTCTCTCGAACCACTTTTTCTTCATAGCACTTGCATGAATATATGTATGGCCAATATTTCATCGACTTTAGGGTGCCAGCAATTGGTAGACACACTACTATATTATATATCACAAAGAAAAAAAGGTGTTCATCAAGCTATGATACATTCAATTTTAGGATGTTTCCTGATGTTGGATATATTAAAATATAGGGGGAAATGGGTGCTTTAGAACTGATGGGACATCAGCTATAGAGGTCTATATATGGATCTGTGTCCCCCATTGACCAAAAGTGTCACACTCAGAGGCAAGGACCACATCCATATTGTTTACCCTCCAAGCCTAGATGTTTATTGAATAAGTAAGTGGCCAGATGGCCATGAAGAGATGTCATTGTGAAATAATATGATATATGAGAAGGTCTGTGTTCTCATTCACAGCTCCATATTTTTTGCATGCAGAAAAGTGGCCTTAATTCATTACAGTAAAAGATGTGAAATATGAAATAAAAGGACTTCCTGAAACCACTCTCAATAAGTAGTATCCTTTTATATAACATTTACCTAATAGCTGTCAATATCTGTTCATCTTTAGTTCAACTTATTTCATAAACATATCGAATCTGACGATTGAAAGAGATCAGAGAGATGGTGGGGTTAGACCTCAATTAACTTCTTTAACCGCATATTACCTCACCTGTACAAAGAACAAATTAAACTACACAATCTCTACTGTCTCTTTTAGCTATTACACTGCAGGGGTGCAGAAGGTAACATGTTGTAGAGAATGGGTTCACTGACATATTCCAGTTTGTCTGCGTTGTCTTAGAAAAGTAGAAAGGAGAGGAAGAAGCGATTATTCAGCCAACATTTAAAGCCACTCTGGGCTGTGGACCTGTTTTTTCATAGATTAGATACATTTTCTTAATTACTGGGACGTGAATATTGGATACTACTCAAAAGAATTCTCCATGGGAGCCAAAAAGAAATATAAATACCCATTTAGCTTATAACATTATTGCTTTTGCAAAGTAAAAATGCTCTTGGTGAAAATCCAGCTCTCACTAAAACCGTTGCTAGTGTTTTATAGCCTTCACCACCATGTAGCTATAAAAATACATATAAACAGGAGATTAAGGAAGTCATAGCAACTGGGAAAGGTGTGCGTTCTGGCAATCTCTTCAATAATGTATGCATGGCTTTGTGGCAGTATGTCTCTCTTTCCCCTGATTTTCAGTCCACAAACCATGACTTCAGCCGATTTAGGATAGTAACAGAGGCGATGCCTTGCTAACATAATGAGGACAGCACCAGTAAAGTTGCCTGGGAATAATTCCAGGTCACTGGACTGGTTCAGCTTAATGCCAATTTAGGCCTAGAATTATGTTCAAGTCCTTCAGTACCCCCAGCTGGAAGGAAAAGATGTCCAGTACAGCAATTCCCGTGTCACTGCTCCACTGCCTTTTTGCCAGCTGTGAGACAGTGCTTTGCCCTGTTCAATCAAAGTGAGTAATGTTACCAAGTCATTTCCAGATTTGCAGCTCAGCTCAGAAGGTTGATGCTTCCTGGGAAGTCTCCAGAATGGGATCAAATTTTCAATTCAAATGAATAGAGCAACTATGTGTCCTATGCCTCATAAATCTCCAAATTTAACTTGAAATCTGTTCCCTTCCTCCAGACGGCTAGGAGCAGGGAGGAGCAGATTTAGCAAGAAACCCAGACACGAGTCAGTTCCCGAGACCCCTCTGTTCAATGGTCTTTCTCAATCAGTTTTTACTGAAGCTAGAATTACTAAGCAGAATTACTCAGGTAAATAATAAATTTTAAGTATGTAGAAGGTTTTAATCCTTTAGGGATTTCCTTTATAAAACCGTCAAACTAGAATTTTTTTTTCTTCAAAACTAAAAGTTTAGGAGGACAGAATCAACAACAAAAAGTCATTTCCCCAGAAGCTATCGAGTGTCGCCTCTCCTCCATTATAAGCCAGTGGTACTCATCTGCCTAGGGATGGCTTGTGTCACCTCATCTGAGGGACTCTGAGATTCTTTGGGATGGTAAGCCACTTCTGTCATCCTTATTTTATGCCCCAGGGTCAAGATGTGTTAGGTAAGGCTGAGGGAAGTAGGAAGGGAAAGAGCAAAAGAAAGAAGAGAAAGGAATCAGGTACCACCTTTCTTCTCTCCCATCTCCAATTTTTTAATATCAATAGTATTTCATAAAGATGTTGGGTATACGCAGTAGATGGAAGCAGCAGACAGTGAAGACATGCAAGAACACAGACTACAAAATATTTTACAACTTACTACTTGCCTTCTAGACTCTTTCAGTGATGTTGAGTCCGAATTTGGAGAAAATCTATTATTTCTCTTCTATATTAGCTTACTGTTTTTATTTTACTTACCTTTCCCCCATCATCATCATAATTTTATAACCCAAGAAATCAGAACTCCAAACCAGTGGAAGAAATTTTCATCTGAAGAAATTGAATTTTACTTTGTTTTTTTCAGAGGTGATCAAAATGCATCAGAATTCTCTTCGTAGTTCACTCGCATAATCACCCTCCCTTCGTTTCTTTCATGTCTTATCTTCTTATCTTCATAACCTTTTTAATATTTCTTCTCTATTTTTTCTATTTCCAAATCTTTGTTGATCTCAGAAGACTGTGTTTAATGAATATGACAGGTGATTTAAAAAAAAAGGTATGTATTAGAACAGAGTGAAAGCATCACAAGCTTACAAGCAAAGGCGCAAACGGAATGCCATACGCTTCTGGTTGTCATGCAAGCTGGTACAACTGCTTTGGAAAATTATTAAAGCTGAACATATGTGTACTTTATGAATTTTACTTATGTACCTATACATCACTCAATAGAAATGTGAATATATGTGCACCAAAAGACATGTAGAAGGATGTTAAGAATGTTAATAGCAGCATTGTTTATAGTACCTGAAAGCCGGCAACAGCTCAATTGTTTCTCATCAATACAATGAGTAAATCACACAACGGAACCTCATATAAATACTGAAAGTATTGCTGCACATAACATGGACGAACATCACAACTCTAATGTTGAATTAAAGCAGCCAGAAGCCCAGCCGGAGTGGCTCAGTGGTTGAGCACCGACCTAAGATCCAGGAGATTACCGTTCAACTCCCTGGGTCAGGGCACAGGCCCGGGTTGAGGGTTCGATCCTCAGTCTGGGGCATGCAGAAGGCAGCCGATCAATGACTCTCTCATCATTGATGTTTCTCTCTCTCTCCCTCTCCCTTCCTCTCTCTGAAATCAATAAAGATACATTTTAAAATAAATAAAACAGCCAGAAAATAAAAAAGAGTAAGACTATAGAGAAGTTTCAAAATCTGGCAAAAAGAGTCTGTGATGATAAAAAGTCAGAGTAGTGGTATTTTGGGGGATGGCTTAATGCCACTGTCAGGGCATAAAGGAAATTTCTGGATTATTAGTAATGCAGTGTATCTTAAACTGGATGTTGGTTACCTGGATATGTTCACTCTCTAAATATTTATGGAATTTAAGATCTGTACATTATACTGTACGTAAATGATATCTTGATTTTTTTTTAAGCCATATTAGCTGGCATTCTGGTTTCTCTAATACAACAACAAAAAAATGCACTTTATGTCCCTTTCTTACAGATCTTCAAAGTCTGGGATTTGAATAAGCTTTGTTTCTCTCCTAAACAGCTCCTATATTCTCCCTCAATTCTACAGCTTAGAATTTGACCTATCATCTGAATGCCCTGACTAGCTCAGAATCTAACTAATACAAATCATTATATAATACCAGTAGACTTGCCTGGCCGGGTTGGCTTAGCAATTGAGCATTGACCTATGATCCAGGAGACTGAGGTTCGATTCCCAGTCAGGGCACATGTCCGGGTTTCAGGTTTGACCACCAGCAGGGGTTGTGTGACGACTCTCCCATCATTGATGTTTCTATCTCTCTCTCCCTCTCTGAAATCAATAAAAAATATATATTACATATATATATGTATATATTCAATAAACTTCCTAAGTCAAGCTTGGAACTCTGTTTGATGATAAAAAGTCAAGATTTTATATAGTAATGAAGTAATCGACCTAGGATCCAGGTGATCGGGGTTCGATTCCCGGTCAGGGCACATGCCCGGGTTGCGGGCTCGATCAGTGACTCTCTCATCATTGATGTTTCTGTCTCTCTCTCTCCCTCTCCTTTCCTCTCTCTGAAATCAATAAAGATATATTTAAAAATAAAATAAATAAATAAATAAAAGTAAATAAATAAATAAATAAATAAAATGGAGATCTGATAGAAAAAGCAACCATCACAGCTATACTATGTTTAATAAGTATTAGAGGGACAACAGTAATAACTGTAAATGGAGTCTGACTGTCTGCTGGCTAATTGACTAAAATTCCCTGAATTATGTTCCCCTAAGAAAAGGTTGAAAGGATAACGGTTGATAGATAAAAGTGAGAATGGTGAAATAAAAATGATTGCTAACATTAATTAACGCCAGATCCCTGTGTTTGACATTATTATTCCGCCTTCCTGTTGTATAGCATTATAGTGTTTTCTATCCATGCAGGGTTCCACACATGTTTATATATCCCAATGTCATTGTGACCTTTTTGAACAAAACTGCATTGTTGACTGATGCTCAACTTAGTGTCTGCTCTCTAACCCCTGGTCCTTTTCTGACAGAAAGTTGCTTTTCACAACAAATAATATAAAATGTCAGTCATCAAAGTAAAATACAAAATTCTGCACAAGAAAAATTAATTTGTAATGTATTTTTATGACTGTTAAATGTACTTTATTATTATTCACTTACGAATTTCAGTCTGAGATTGGGTTAAGATGACACAGACCACTTTGCCTTATATAAAAAGCCTATAAGGATACAATGGTTCTGCTGGTGCCAACACATTCTTGAATAATAACTATCATGAGGCTTATATTGTGAAAGATCCACAAGAAATTTTAATCTCTTCCCACTGCTGTTATGCGTCCTAAAATTTAGGATATATGACAACTAATGTTAGTATTGACCTAAGAAAAATGTGTAAAAAGAAAGTCTGCTATGAAATATTTTCTACATTTGCACAATATATGCCTCTATAGTCAATGCCAAATGGAATTGATTTCTTAAAATTACCATGAGCCGGCTATATCCACACCACTCTTACATAAGTCACTATAAGTCACTAACACGGATAATCAAAACATGGTCAAAATTGCTTTGATGGCAAGAAAATTTTATTTTCCCAGTATCTTCTGGGCTCCCTATGTCATTAGTTATTGTTCGAAACTGTAAAACAATAATAATTTTATTGATATGTTCCCAGTTTCCATTAGCCAATATACTTTATTCTTGGAGCCAAATATGTGACCCATATATAATATTCATTCTGTAAATTAACCCCCTTTGGGCTCCATTCGGCTTTCTTAACTTTGTTTTCCCTTTTCCTTATTGTCTATACCTATTTTAAATCTCTTGTTATACTGCTTGTGTCTGTGTAAAATATCTCATATTCTTTTCTGCAAAAAAACAGTTGTGCCAGCTGGAGTCCTCTAGAAAGCAGACACCGTGATGTGATTATACATGCAAGAAATTGGGGGCGAACTGGTGAAAGATAAAGGGGAGGGAGCAGAAGAGGCCAGGGAGACAAGGGCAGGTGAGACCCTTTGGACAGAAAGGAGCCACGGAGAGGAAGAGGCTCATCCTGCCGGGCAGTCCTAGGAAGGTCTCAGCCGGATGAATGGGGAGTTGCTGAGCCAAAACTGGTCTTTGGAAAGGTCCCAGACTGCATTGCCATGCGGTCATTGGCTGGGGGCAGCCGTCAGAAGTGTGGCCACTGCGGTGGACTCTCAGAGAGGGTGGCTGAGGCTGTCCATCAGCTATGTTCTCCACAGAAGGTTCTCTTGACGGAGATGTCGATTTCCACAGTCATCGCAGCAAGATATAAATAAATAAACAAGAAAGTATTCACAGATAAATGTTCATCATTTCAAAGCTGTCACAGGAATTCTATCCAAATATTCATTAAAAAGTAACCTTCTAATGTTTTCAGGTTATAATGGATTAGCATCACATGAAGGTTGATAGTGGCTGAACCATGTCTGAGCGCACCCCCTTAGTAATAGACGAAAAGACGTAGGTTGTGGAGCAGCGCCTTCCCGACACCTGGGATATTGGATTTGCTGCAACATGTAATTGTTCTCAGCTATTTCCACTGTGGTTATTTTTCATTGTGCCACACGGCAAGAAATAAAGGAAGGGAATCTCAGGTTTTGCTTTCTGTTTCCATGGACACAGGTTTATAATTTTATATGAGAAGTCAAAATCTGTCACTCTCATTAAGTCTCTTCTTGGAGCTACTTTGCTAACAGCTTTGACTAATGTAGTAAAATAATTAGGAACCAGAAAAGAAACATACACAAAATGAAGGGAAATGAGCCCCTTCTTAAAGATGACCAACTGAGGTGGGATGGAGGGGTGGGGGCAGGAGGGGTTGGCTTGGGAAGGGATGAATAGAAGGCAATAAAGTATTTCATGAACTCGGGTGTTCCAGGGCATTGGATGGAATCTCAGTACGCAATGTGGAGATAGTTTGTTTTTAAACAAGAAACAATAGAATTAATTTCCTTTTAAGTATAACACATCCTAATGGTTAGCACTATATCCACCTCTTGCTATCTCCTACACAAAAATGTGAATATATCAGCTGAACAGTTTCAAGAATCTTGCCATCAAAACATTTGCCATTCCAAAAAAATTCATAATTATCTTCATAATTATCTAATTGATTTTGGCCTAGTGTACTACTTTGCAGGCCCTGGGTCTCTGGAGCCGTGCCATCCTGTTCTTATCACATAAGGTTTATCGAGGCCTTACTGTGTGGAGGACACTGGCGGACATCAATTGATATAACCTGAGGGAACTTCGCTTTTGGGTCATATCATATTTAAAAATGTGAATTTTAAAAAGCAAAATTAGATGACCCGGCCCGCATGGCTCAGAGGTTGAGCATCAACCTATGATCCAGGAGATCGCTGTTCGATTCCCGGTCAGGCATGTGCCTGGGTTATGGGATCTCCAGTAGGAAGCGTGCAGGAGGCAGCCGATCAATGACTCTCTCATCATTGATGTTTCTGTCTCTCTCTCTCCTTCTCCCTTCCTCTCTCTGAAATCAATAAAGATATACTTAAAAAGAAAAAAAGAAAAAAATTAGAAAGGAATTATTAAATTATAAAGAATTCTTCACTTAGCTGGAAGGATTTATTTTACTGATACCATGAAATTAAGATGATTCATTTTGTGTAATCCCTCATTCCTGAAGCATTTGGTGTGGAACTGGGTGAGGTTCCTGCGGTGGGCACCTGCATTCAGAGCCAGCCATCTGATTAGGCCTGACCCACCCAAGATAATCTCTTTTTTGAGTAACTCAAAGTCAACTAATGTGGACCCTTCACTCCACTTGCAGATTCTTTCACTTTTGCTATATAACACAACATAATCACAAGGGTGAAATCCATCATATTCACAGTCCCACAGGCAACAGTTAGGGGTTATAGAGCATGTACATCAAGAGGCGGGAATCTTAGAGGCCATCTAGAATTCTGCCTGCCATCGGTGAAAACTTAATCTTCACTTGATAGATAGTGGTAAATTTTTATTGTAATAATGAAACCATAACTGGATTTAATTATTAGTCTAAATACTATGTCTGATGAACATCATTACACATCTTTAGCTAGATTTAGAAACTCCCATACATACAGACTTTGATTAAAGGTAGCCATGGTAACTGGAAATTTCATTACAGTCTTCGTACCAGTAATTTTTTCCTCTGAGTGTTATCCCAATCCTTAGAGAGTATGCTCGTGTGTGTGCAGTTTGGGGGTGAGGATTAGAGGATACATTTGGCCTGTTTGAGTAGAAAGGCTGTTATTTAAATTAATCAGAAATATACCACCAAGTGCTTGAGAGAGGGCAAATGCTGTTCAGAATAATATTTTTAAGGTAGGAATCACTTCGATTTTCTTCTTCAGAGAATATGAATAATCTCACTCTCTGTATGAACATGACTATATACCTTCTATATACCACATACATATATTTTATGTAACATATCTCTTCTAGCAAGTTTGAACACTGTTTGAGGGATGGTTTTTATTTTAAGTTAGACATTTAACAAGCTTTAGTCAAGAATCTTCATATCCATTCTAACTAATTATTCAAACAAATTATTCTCACTCCAACAAATTATCCTCTGATGGAAAATTTTCCGATCTAGGCAATTAAATTCTCTATTAAAATAGCAACATATTTTGCAACAAACTTTCAAATCTCTTGTCTGAAAGTTCACCAAGAATTGTTTTCATGGCTTATTGTGTGAAAGGCAGTACTCTGCGCTCTGGAAAAGAGACAAATCCCTATTTTCTAAAAAGGAGAGAATAAAGCAAGTAAGAAAATAAATAGGGTATTTGCGGGTGATGATACATTATGTGAAGAAAATGATACAAGCCGATGACTGGGATTGAACTAGGGGCAATAGAGATGAAGGGAGGTTAATTTAGACTGTTTATGAAATAAATTCTCATTGAGGAGTTTTAGCTGCAACTTGAAAGACAAAAACAAAGCCAGCAAAGAAAAAAGCTGAAGATAAGAGCTTCTGGGTAAAGGGATCAACAATGCAAAGACTTAGGGCAGAGACAAATTTTGGTGTGTTTGAGGAATACAAAGGAAGTCAGGCTGCACTGGAGCCCAATGAGGGGGGAAGGCAGAGTGGAAGTCACACCATGAAGGTTATGTCGGTTTTATAAGTCATGCATAATTCATTTTTTGTTTCTAGTTGCAATTGGCAGCCATTGTAGGACTGATTTGAATTGTACTATTTTTTTTTTTTTAAATCACTGACTGCTGTATTGTAATGGTACTTGATAGCACCTCATCTATAGTCATTGATTATAACTGAAAACAAAAAATGTATTACTAGCCCCAGGGAAGCAGCCAGTCAATTGTTATTTTTACTATTTAGTATTTATTTTTGTTTTGAACACATTTTTCAATTAATAAGATATCTTTTTATTTGGTATAAATCTTGTCCATAGTTATTGCTGACAAAAACCATAAAAGGGAACTGTCAAAGAAATGTTATCAGTATTTTTACTGCACTGGCTGTTACTTTTAAAAATCCAAGGAAATGTAAAGCCCAAACTTGTCCCCTAATCTCTTTTTCCTCTATTGATATGCTATGATTTGTTTTTTTAGAGTTGCTAAGGAGTACAAATATTATGATATTATATTTCTTTTTTTAAATTTATCTTTATTGTTGAAAGTATTACAGATGTTCTCTTTTTTTCCCCATTGATCCCCTCCACCCAGCATCCACCCCTGCCCACCCCCAGCCTTCTCCACACTATTGTCTGTGTCCATAGTTCATGCATATATGTATATAAATTCTTGGATTAATCTCTCCCTCCCCCACTCCCCACCCCTGCCTTCCCTCTGAGATTCATCAGTCTGTTCTATGCTTCTATGTCTCTGTATCTATTTTGTTCATCAGTTTATTTTGTTTATTATATTCCACATATGAGTAAGATCACATGATATTTGTTTTTCTCTAACTGGCTTATTTTGCTTAGCATAATACTCTCCAGTTCCATCCATGCTGTCCCAAAGGGTAAGAGAGCCTTCTTTTTTACAGCTGTGTAGTATTCCATGGTGTACATGTACCACAGCTTTTTTATCCACTCATCCACTGATGGGCACTTGGGCTGTTTCCAGATCTTAGCTACTGTAAATTTCACTGCTGATATTATGACTTTTTTAAAGTAAAAACACCAACATCTATATATGTATTTTGCAATAAAAAGTAATCAAATTTCATGATACAGAAAAGTCAAATTTGACAGAATTCTTTTCTTTTCAATAGCCTACTTTCAATACTCATCTTATTACTAAGATTTTTTCCCCCAGCTATATTTGCTTTGCATGAACATGTTGTGTCCATGTCTCCAACAAACCTCCATCATTTTGCTCATTTTAAGTAGCTAGGATTTAAACTATCCAAGCCATTCACTTTGCAGAGCTATTTTTAAAAAGCAAGAATGTGGGTACATTTCAAAATATTCTCTCCTTCAAACACTATAGAGAATGGAGCACAAGAAATGTAAACTCAAAACTCAGAAGCCTGGCAGAACCAATGTCAATCCTCTTTAGAGGAAACATTATCCTACACCTCAAATTATTTCTATAAACAATTGGGCACAACACAAGAGAAATAAAATAACATAAATTTATTAATAACAGCAGAAAATTTGACAATAGAAATCAAGCAACAGTTACTTCAAGGTATTAGACTTATCAGATAAAGACTTTAAAATGCAACATTTATAATTTATGATGTTGAAGGAGATAAAAACCAAGACAGAATTTTGGCAAAGAACTGGAAACTGTTAACAAAAACCAT
The DNA here is from genome assembly GCF_964146895.1 of Miniopterus schreibersii. Lineage (NCBI taxonomy): Eukaryota > Metazoa > Chordata > Mammalia > Chiroptera > Miniopteridae > Miniopterus > Miniopterus schreibersii. Next base: position 113,307,157 of record NC_138102.1, on the reverse strand, counting down.
TTAGAAGTTCCATAAAATTCACTGAAAAACAAAGTTGTACTTAAGAATGCAATGGACTCAGGCTGGACGTGGCTCAGTGGTTAAGCATCGACCTAGGATCCAGGAGATCCTGGTTCGATTCCCGGTCAGGCACATGCCGGGGTTGCAGGTGATCCCCAGCTTGCAGGAGGCAGCCGCTCAATGACTCTCTCGTTACTGCTGTTTCTATCTGTGTCTCTTCCTCTCTCTGAAATCAATAAAGATATATTTTTTTAAAAAGAAAAAAAAAGGTATCCTGTTTAAAAGAAAAAAGAATGTAATGGATGAATTTAACAACAGATTGGATGAGACAAAACATTAATATAAAATAGGAGTTAGAACAAGAAAAATTCAGAATAAAATGAGACAAAAAATGGAAAAAGACATAGCTGATGCAGTGAGAAACTCTAACATGTAATAGGATTCATGAAAAAGATAAAGACAGTTGTGACATAAGCGATATTTGAGGGATAATGGCTGAAAACGGCAAACCAATGTTTCAAGAATTCTCACCTGTGCGATATAAAAGCTTTCCCTGAGACGAGGCACAAGATGATGATGCCCCCTAACACCACTTCTAGTCAAAGTTGAATTAAATATCCTACACAGTAAAATATGGCAATAAAAATTGATAGACAGAATAAAAAGGAAAAAGACATAGATGTCATTTTTTTCAGATAATATAAATATGCAAATAGAAAATCAAAAAAATGATAGAGTTAATCATGAAAATTACTATCTAAGGTTAGAATAGTTGCTGAATACAAAAAGACAAAGGTTAACTGTATTTACACACCAACAACAAGCAGTTAAAATAAAAAGATTCAAAGGTTCAATTTTAAATAGTGATTCACTCAAAACAATACCTTAATAAGTATTCTTATCAACTGTAATTTAAATTTTTTTTAATTTATAAATAAATATTCTTAACAAGCAAAGAGAAAATAAGAATAAATCAGAAAATAAGGGCACCTAATAAAAGGGAGGTAGGTTTTATTCCATGTCTTGTCCACTGTCGATGTGGGCCCAGGTGAGCCCCAAGTTCAGGCACTGGCTGCGGGTCCAGCTGCTTCTGACTGTATCAGGCACTCTGGGCCTGGGCAGATGGTCAGAGGTGACCCTTCTTTACCAAGAATGTATAGTCTATTTACAGAGATAAGACTACTGCAGGTGCCATCAGTTGCAAAACAGTGTCTTATTTATTCACTTGGGTATTTACTTATTTAACAAAGAAATATCAACTTCCCATCCCGGCCAGTGTGGCTCAGTTGGTTGGAGCATCAAAGGTGGAGACTCAGCTCGGGGTCAGGGCACATGCCCAGGCTGAGGGTCAAGGTTTCTTTCTCACATCACTGTTTCTCTGTCTCTCCCCCTCTCCTTTCCTCTCTCTCTAAAATCAATAAAAACATATCCTCGGGTGAGCATCAAAAAAAAAGAAATATCAACTTCCTGCGTACCACGAATCAAGCATTTTTTTTGAGACATTAAGAAATATAAAGATGAATCCTTGCTTAATACTAGACCAAAAAAAAATCCATAGAAGAGAGACAGGCAATAAGACTTGAAGGATGCAGGGATGTTTCATGGAAGATAAACTAAGCTAGGCTTTCAGTGGTGGAGAGAATTTGGATACAGTAAAAATAAATAAATAAATAAAAATGAGAATGGACATGGTGTGGCCATGCATTCAAAAGTTCATTTAAAAGCCAAGCAGAGGAGTCTAGAATCCTAGCAATACAGGAATAGGAGTAAATTGTGGGCTTTTGACACATGCGAAATGTCAAGGCATACCCATAATTACCTCTACTCTCCGTTTCCTGGAGTTGACAAGTATTCATTGCATCTATTTTAGGTGGATGAGCATAGAGGTTAGAAGCATAAATTCCAGAGCCAGACTGCCCAGGTTCAAACTTGCCTCCACCACTTTACTAACCCTAAGTGGCCTAGACACTATCCTCATACGGAAAATGGGATAGTAATAGTATTGTTTCATAGATCTTTTTAAAAAGCTAAATGAACTAGCCCTGGCCAGTGTTGCTCAGTGGTTAGAGAGTCCTATTCCTGGCCAAGGGCAGGTACCTTGGTCTCAGATCCTGCCCTGGTTGGGGCACATGCAGGAGGCAACCAATCAATAATGTGTGTGTCTTTCTCCCTTCTTCCCTCCCTAAAAATTCTCTCTCTAAAAAAAAAAAAAAAAAACAATGGAAAAAATACCCTGGATGAAGATTAACAAAAAATAAGCTAAATGAATTAATTCACATTATGATTAGACCAATGCCTGGAACAAAATGAACACTATATAATTTAGCTGTAATAATTATTATTATCTATTTTATGTTCAATATTACCCTTAATGCTGTGGTCAATGTATTTTTTTAAGTCTCTGCTCTAAAAGTCCTTATAATTTACTTGGGGTTCAGGAGGTGGGAGGAGTTGCCACTAATGTAAATGGTGAAGGACACTTAATATGAAAAAATGTTCAAGTACATTGGAAAGAAAAAAAGAAAGAAAAAGGAAACTACAATGCAGAAGAGGAAGGATAATCCCAAATATCTTTCTTTTAATGTACAGATAGAGTTTCCAAAATTTTAGAAGATACCAGGTACTATCTCTGGGTATTGTGATTGCAAGCGATTTTAAGGATTATTGGATTGTAAACTTGAAAGAGGCAGTGATGGGATGGAGTTCACAGGCTTTGGGATCATAGCGTGGGTAGGTCTCTCAGCTAAGCCTCTTGCCTGCATAACTTTGAAGAAGTTTTTGTTCTTTGCATTTGTTCATTTGTAACTTGCTCGGCCTCTGTTTCTTCATCTACAAAACAGGAGTGTGCCTGGCACAATAGATGGTTTACACACTGGTTTTCTCATCAGCATAAACTAATTCCTCATAACGTTCATTGCCAGTCACACCATGTCACCATAAGCCCATGTCCATAATATTGGCTACTCCGTGTAACTAGTGTTACAATGTGATCCCGCTGGTCTCAGGCATTTGTAAATATTAGGTGATGTTCAAAACAGCAAAAGAATGTGTTTCTTCATTCATCTGGCAAGAATTCATGCTGAACACCTGAACTTGCATTGCAAGGTGCTGGGTGGCAGACATCGTAGACATCTAACTTTTCTCATAGTATGAAATTAATAATCCTTTTCAATTATTTATTTATTCATTGACTATTCGCAAATTGTGTTAGCTATGTTAAGCAATGAGTATGAAATTAGTTTATCCCCAACTTATTTCTTCTAGCATCTTACAAAAACTACATTTAGTTCTGCTTGTGGTTTCAAAAGGAGACCTAAAATTATATTTACCTTTGGCTATAAATAGTACTGGAGTGAGCACAAGTCAAATGAATTCCCACTGATCAAACCCTAGCAGCTCTCATATGACATTTCAATCTTTTCATGCTGTTTCTAAGCTATTTGAGTTGAGGTATTTGGGGTTTGCTTATTTTAAAAGCCAAGATCAAATACTGTCTCAGATTTTGTCACAGTTTTAGGCAACACTGGAAGTTTAAAAAAAAAAAAGCCTTCATTTAGTCCAAAAGACTTATTTCATAAATATAGTCTTAATGCCAGATAACCAAAACTTGAATGAAGTAAAAAGAAATACAGAGTCTCTTTTTTCTTCACAGCAGTTTTTCAGACAATATCTATTTCTGAAAGCCATACAGAACTATAAAGATTCAAGAAATGTTCCTCCTGTGAAAAGCCTGCCACACATCTATGAAGGCATTGTTCACAGAGCTGTACGAACAAGAAACTTAAAACAATCTAAATCCATAATAATAAAAAACTATTTAAATAAAATATTGAATCTGTACAAAATAAAATATGTAGCCATTGAAATAGTAAAGACATATTTAATGATATGGAAAGTTCTACAAGGTAAATTGTTATATAAAAATCGAATTGCAAAATAATATTTACAGGACATTTCAACCTCACCATTTTAACACAGCTATTTTTGCCTTTGAGAAAATTTTGACCTTGAGGATGTTTAAAATACAAACATTTTCATCAGATTAAGCCAGTATTGATAAAATTCTTATCAAGAAATTAGTTCCCAGAGCAAATACCACTAAGCCAAATTATTTCCTTGATCGAAATAGTGTCATAAACATTTTCAATATGTTTTAAGTTTTATTCTTTATTTAACTGAGATTATTTCATTGGCTTTAGTTATTTTCCATTTAAATTATAAAATTATAATTCATTAATCAATAAGGATTTTGTCATATCAACTTTTATTGACCCTTTTCTATCCTTATGAGTTTTCTTTCGTGGCCTATTTCTACCAAGTTCAGTATTCCTGGGTGAATACTGAATGTTTGCAGTTCTCCACATTGTCAAGAAGATGTTATTCTTCTATTAACTTTTAGTCAATAACAAATTTTACCATGTTCAATCTAAAACCTTGTCAGTTTTATTCTGTGGAGATTATTTGTGTCAGTAAAGTTTAATGCAAGTATATTTATTTCTCAATTAATCCATGTGAAAATTATGAGCAATTTAACAAAGAGAAAGAAAAAGGAAGAAGTAAAAGAAGGGAGAGAGGGTGGGTCAGTGGAGAAAGCAAGAGGGGATGAGAAAAACAGAGACCCCCCCCAAAGAAAACAAGCAAGATAAGGCAACACATACAAATGATCCAAACAGTGGGATCAAATGGAGGGGCAGGATATTACTAAAATAAAATTTAGTAATGCTCTCTCTTCAAGCTTAATCATGCTAATGCTTTCCTTTGACAAGACTCCTGGCAGAGCATTCCTGTATTTCCTACTTTCAACCTCCCTACATACTGATTTGCATCAGAGAAGCAAGGAATTCACCACATCAGTGAAGGATCTTTCTACTTGACCGTGTAGCGATCAGTTAAATGTATAACATCTAATAGTGTTCGTTCTACACGCTGGACAGCTAGCCTGAGGTTGTTTAGCAAAATGACTGGGTGTTTTGACATTAGCCTGTTTGGGGTACACAGAGGCTCTATTGGATACCCGACATCCCACCTCCCAAAATAAAATAGAGTGAGCTCTGTGACATCAAAGACAAGGCTAAGATCAAGAAAATGAATAAACCGAATGCTGGGTGTTGATCTGCAAGTTAAGGGCCAAGGGCAGGGAAGGGAATGGGGGGGGGGAGGAAAGCGCAATGCGGTGCCGCAGGTGAGAGCAGGGTAGTGCTTCCCCCACGACACAGCTGCTTCGCTGGGCCACTCAGAGCCAAGAGGGCTCTTGGTTTCTGCTATTCTTTGTCCCCAGTCCCCATGCATTTATCTTTACTGCTCCAAAGTATAACTTAGACCAATAGTTTTCAAACCTCTCACCCCCCCTTTTTAAGGCATAAACTCTTAAAATCTTATGTAAAAGCCTCATTTTTTTTTTAATCTGGAAAACTTGTTGTTCTGGAGCTGTAATGGCCAATGGGTGGAGCAGGTTGGGGGGATGGCCAATCCCCACACTCAGGTTCCCTGCTCCTCCCCACTCCAAACACACCACAGTGACCTCAGAAGGAGCCCCACAGAACCCAGTTGGAACGCCACGGGCTTGGACTTTTGTGCTGTATACTAGAGTCTCTAAAGATAAATTTTACAAGTAGGCTTACAAGGCTAAAGATACCACTGCTTTGACAGAGCCTTGAAAGCTCAACCAGCTTAATAGTTTTTAGGGTTTGTTTATTGGTTTTGAAGGGGTTTTTGCTACAAACTTAAATTTTAAACATTCGCCATTGATGTTTAATCTAGATTATTAAAAATAAGATAATGACATGATGATAGCAAACAGCTATGTAGCACCCTCTTCTTCCTGACGGTTCTAAGTGCTTACATATAGTAACATATTTAATCCCCATAAGTCCTAGAGGGCAATACTATTATTATCCCCTACTTAGGAACAAACAAACTAAGACACAGAGTAGTCAGCTAACTTGTTCAAGTCCATATACCTTGCAAGTGAAGTGGAAATAGATTAAAATCAAAATCTGGTGCAATTCTCCTTTGCAGGAGTTAGAAATTATGCTTGAATCCAATTATGTTTAACAAATCATCTGGGATCTTTTTAATACTTCATCCCAAGCAATTTCCGAAGAGTCATGGAAAATAATTCTCCAGGCTTAAGTCATAGAAGGTTATGAAAATTTGGCCTGAGTGACTCAAAATCTTCGTAAGAGTCTTTGGATGTTGGTAAATTCATTTTAGATATGAGTAATCTATGGCACTAATACTTGCCTAACACAGTCATCTTATGAAATCTACTTATAGAATAAAATTTACCCCAAAATATATTTTTCCAAACTTTTTCTAAATGTCACAGGGGGGATTAAAGTAAAAGATACTGCCATCATCAGGAGCATAACATAAGTCAATAGGGAATAATATGGAAAGATATTGTGACTAGATTACAAAATATTAAGTATAATGAAAGATTAGTAGTATGGGCGGAAATTATCAAATGGAAGATGAGATTTTATCTAGATTTTGAAGAACCTCTAGAAATTCATTAATTTATTTAATAATTCATAAATAACAACAATAAAAGCTTTAACCTTGATTTTGAAGAACTATCATAATTTTATTAATTCAAAAATTGTTATTTATTGACTACCTAATAATAATAAAATGTAGCACTGTCTTCAGTAATACAGAAGTAAGTAGGACAGAAGGGTTCTGCTCTCTTGAGGCTTATATTCTAATGAAGAGAGACAAATGAAAAACAAATGAATAAATAAGAAAAGTACTGGATAGCGGTAAGGTGTATGCAGAGATAGTGTGATATGACAGCCAGAGTCTGGGCTACTTTAGAGTGAGCGGTCCAAAAAGGTATCTCTAAGTGAGTGATATTTCAGTTGAGACCTAAATGACAAAAAAGGATGGTGCTCTGAAGACGAGAGAAGACAGGCAGCAGGATGGATAGTGGAAGGCACTAAGGTGTGGTCAAATTGGGCTTATTCATAGACTGGAAAGATGGCTAGTGTGGCTGGAGCGTCATAATCAAAGGAGGAGAGAGAGACGAAATGAGGCTACAGTTGTGGGCCTCCCAGAGCAGTCGTGAATTATATTTATTTTTCAGTAGAAAACTGATAAACAAATAATAATACTTCCATGGGAAAAATGTTATGGTAGAGATAAATATGGACAGCCTACTATTAGAGCATAGAGGCACTTACCCAAAACTAGGAAAAGTGGTATTGATTTCAAACCCTAATGGATAAGAGGATAGCCAGACAAGGCAAGACTAATAGGCAGGTTCTAGAATAACAAATAGTTCATTGCAGCCAGAGCTTCAAGTCAGAGGAGTATGGTGAGAGATGAGCCAGGAACTCCAATACTGTAAAGTTAACATTTTAACTCAGCAAGTCAAACAAGCATAAGGGATATGAATATAACAGAGAACACCTATGTAAGTACATTATTTCTAGCCTCCCAGAAAAAATAAAAAGGAAAAGGAAGATATTAGTGCCAAGCTCAGTCACAAAACTCAGTCCTTGTCTGTAAGTATTTTACTTTATGTTGACATATTGTCACTGAATCCCCACTGTAGTAGTTTGTTCACCAAATATTCTAGTCCGTCCTTCCCTGAGAGAACATATATCACTGCTCTGCTGAACTCAGAAGTGACCAGGTGACTTGCTTTAGCCAATAACATGTTGACAGAAATGATGTGTGTTGCCTCCATAAAGAAGCTTCCAGATCTGGTAAGTGGTTCTCCATGTTTCTTACCCCTCTGTTCTGATGACCAAGTGTTCTAGACAGAGGCTGCTCCATCGGGAGATAGGAAGTAGAGCAACAGCAATATGGAAAGAACGTGGTACAGAAGATGACTCAGCCAAGAAATCACTGAGATTGGGGGTGGGGTGCTTGTTATTGCAGCACAAACTAGCCTATCCTGACTAAGATACTCACAAACACAGATTTCATAGAATGCTGAGTACACACCATATACCTGGAACCCTTTTGCCAGGTGAGTACCTGGGGCTTACCCCACGCAGGAGTTTCCACCACAGATTTCACACCAGAACCACACAAATGCAGCATATTGGAATTTTATATTTTCACTCTCTCCCTGCTCATGACCAAACAATTCAGTACTAATGACTACTCCAACCAAAAAAAAAAAAAAAGTGTGACATGGGATGTAGGCAGCCTGTCTGTGCTCTATTTTCACAGCCCATAGCTATAAATAATACCATTAGGAAAGCACACATTGCCTTACATGGAAGCACAAAGAAAAGCACTTTCTCTGATAGTTTAGCAACACATTCAGATTTCATGTCTCAAGGTAAAAATAGGCCTAACAAAGAATTAAATTTGGAAGCCGAGCTGAAGTGAAGAGAATAGCAGTATGAAACATGCTGTAGGAGGAAAGAGAGACTTATAAGGGGCTGTATTCTCTCTGCTGGTGAACAGTATAGAAGAGAGGAAAAAGGGATTTTCCTGAGAAATAAAAATAATCATCTAGAATTTAAGTTTAAAATATCATCCTTATTAAATTGGTAACCAAAAGGAGCTCTGAAAATGGTGCAGTCTTCATCAAAGCATAAAATGAGTCTCAACTAATAGGATTTTTTCCTGTGTACTTTCAACATTAAGAAACAAAAAAAATAAACTCCAAAGAAAATAGATGCCAAAGAATGTTAAAAATACATAAACTTTCAATTCAGTAACGCACATGTTTTTGTTGTTTAGGGGTTTTTTTGTTTCAGTAACCCCTCAGCCCCCAATTTCTATTTTGCAATTTTCAGTGCTATTTTTAATAGCTCTGGTACTTGAACAATAACAAAAAAACAGAGATGCTATACCTTCCAAAAAACAAACAAACAAAAAGGGTTATCAATCATCAACCTTTCTTAACGCTGCAGTCTGTGGCAGTCTCTATCCTATACCATATGCAAACAAAAATAATAAAGCGTCTTTCTATATCAAATATATGATATTTATTTTATTTTATTTTTCAATTAAAGTTTACATTTAATATTATTTTGTATTAGTTTTCAGGTGTACAGCATAGTGATTAAACAATCATGTACTTTACAAAGTGACCCCCCCAATATTTCAAGTGCCAACCTGGCACCATACATAGTTATTACAATATTAATGACTATATTCCCTATGCTGTGTTTTACATACTTATGACTATTTTATAACTACCAATTTGTCCTTCTTAATCCCTTAACCTTTTACCAAGCTCCCCCAAACCCTCTTCCCTCTGGCAACCATCAATCTGTTCTCTGTATCCACGAGTCTGTTTCTATTTTGCCTGTTTGTTTATTTTGCTCTTTAGATTCCACATATAAGTGAAATCATATGGCATTTGTCTTTCTCTGACTGACTGACTTCACTTAGCATAATACCTTCTAGTATATCCATGCTAGAGTGAATTTTATCCGTTGGCCCTTCTTTGCTCTAAGTGGCCTATTATCAATGAATGATATACTATGTTGATGGAAAATTAGTTAACCTTAATGCCAGTAAAATATCAACAGACAATAACAGCACATGATAACTTTATGTCTAAACCTGTGGGCCTAAAATGTTCCCTAGACTGTACCAGTGGCACAATCAGTGAATTAGGATAATTCAATTTAATCACTTCCCTGAAGAGCTGAAGAACAGTCCTGTGGCCTTGGTGACTTGGCCAGGTCTCAGTTCTCCAAGCACAGGCCCTGAACACAGGTGAGGCCTTTCCAAGAGATCCAAATAAATGGCTTGGGAACTCAGCTGAGATGACTCATAGCCATGATCATGAAAATGCAGAGGGCTCTTGTGTTTCTTGTAGAAACAGGCCTGGTACAACCTATTCCTGGGTATCGGCATGATTCCTGTGGTCAGCCCCTCCAAACTTTAGAGATCTAAGTAATTGGCCATCCCATGCTATCAGCAAAGGTTGTGCAAATCAACTGCCATAAGAATGCAAGGGCTTCTTGGCTAATTTGTGAATAGTTCTGTTCTGCTGCTTTAAGACTGGCTAGCATATAAGGACAAAGCACAGTTTTAATATCATAAACTGAAGTATCAATGATAAGGAACTTTATATTTTATATTTATTAAATTACTAGTAGAGATTTGTGCAGGCTAGAAACCCCAATTCCAGAAGTGCCTGTCTCTGACTGCAAAGTGGTTCAACAGGACCTAAATTAAGACAAAATAAAGCAGTCTAGGGTTGGCATCTTGTTTGTTTTTTCAGATCTGAATTGTTGTATCTGGGGTAGTATCTTCAGGATCATTCATACAGAGACTTAAAGCAAAATTAGAAGTTTCAAACTCACACTTCATCCTGAATCAATTCAACAAACACTAATGAATGTTTATTATATGTCACAGAGTGGGATTGGACACCAAGATATAGTGCACAATTGAGTAGGGCATTATTAAAAGTATGTAGCACTGGTTGAATGTTGCATACACTTGTCTTCCATTGATTTCACAACTAAGATACCCCTTCTCCAAACCCGGAAAACAGGCTCTCCATGAACTAATGAAACTTTCAGCCTCAAAAAACATTTTGAAATACACAACTAAGAGTTCACCTCAGTAAATATGATTGCTTAGGCATCTACATATCATTGATAATCAGCCATCGTTGGTAAGCCTATGCATGGTCAAAATCAGCAGAAACCTTGTACCTAGAAGGAAGAGCAAAAAGCCAGTTGACTGAAAAATCTGGATATGAATTCATTCAGTTAACCATTTATTTATAAATTTGTTTATATTCAACATATATTTATTGAGTCCCTAATAGAAATGTATCCTGTCCGAGGTATTAGACTGCCATACTGAATGAAACAGCTAAAGTCTTCCTCTCTTTAACCTTATATTTGTAGTGGGAAAGACAACATAAACATGCAAGCAAATAAAAATATATAATTTCACCAAGACTATGTGCTAAAAAGATAGATGGAGTGGGAGGCAAAAAAGATGGTGAACATCTCAGCAGGCTATATTTTGGCAGAAAGAGAACACACACACGCAATACATGGTTACATTTAGTTTTTATTTTAATTAGCAAAATACACACAAAATATATAGCTGAAGGAAGGGGGCCACCAAAAGAAGGAATGGATCCAACATGTCTCAGTTCAACTCCCCAAGATTCTCCCAAATCCCCAAAGAGATACCCCATCAGCCTGTGACACTGTTCATGCAAGATAGAGACTGATATTTTATGAAGAGCAAATTAAGATATAGTAAAGTAATAATTAGTTTCTGAGATGCAAAATAGAATAATATGCTAAGACAACAGTCTTGCCAGATCCAGTGCTTCATTGAGAGATTTTCCAAATCACTTTGTTCCTTCCTCTTGTATATCAAGAATTGAATCTGGGTGATCGTAGATCATAGAGTTCTACCATGGAGTAGAAGAGATGCCTACCCTCCTCTCACAGTTCAGCCATCTCTATGTGTCATCAAGGAAGTAAAAGAAAGTTTATCATTTTCTGGACACAAGATTGGTGAAAAAGAGAGAGGAGAGAGGAGACAAAAACACAAGTGAACATGTGCCTCCAAATCTTTTCCAATTTGGCTCCCACTAGGAAAGGAAGGTGATATATTATACAAGCATAGTACCAATGAGATCAGCTACTCCCAAATGAGATTCTGAAAGGGAACTGTTTAGCAGAGTATCCAATCTGAGACACAGTCACAGTTTGTAACTTTAGCAGTACAATGTGGCTTGGTAAAGAAGACTTGAGATTTAATGGTCACAAGCCACCCACATTTACCTGTTGTTTGGATTCAGCAGCCCCCCCCCCCCATGGAGTCCACTATGTCAAAGCATAAGGATTCCCCAGCAGAAGCTAAGGACTCCCCAGAACAGCATGCCAGATGAGGACCTATCAGAGACTCAGTGGTTGACATCAAAGCAGCCAGAGCCCACTCTGACAGCATTGCCTGAACCAGAAAAACAGCCCATAGGTACATATGCTGCAGACCTCAGCTCTGAAAGCCAGGAGAGAATTCAACAATCAAGACCCCACTGGCCATGACCTTGGAGCCCAGAAGACATCACACCTGAAGACCCCCAAACCTTCTCCTTGCCTGAGGATGGTGCAAGCTTAAGCAATACTCACCTCCTAGCTCACAAGAACTCAGTGTAAAACAGGAGCAAGAGGAAATAGAAACTGAGACACTAAATAATTTTTATTCTTATAAGAGACTGAGTATAATTTAAAGGAGTTATTTAAGTTGTCAAATTGGACCAATTTAAAAACATACTTTTAATTTAAGTTTTCCCACAAACCAGCAGCTGGAAGGTCCTGGAGGAGACAGTCTACAGACACAATAAGAAGCTATGTTTCTCTGCACATCTAAACTGTTGTGTGATTTAAATCCTGCACCCTGCCACCTAAGCCACGTTTCACCCAACCTCTCTCTCTCTCTCTCTCTCTCTGCCTGTGGGGTCAATGTACTAGGGTTAGAGAAAGAGCTGTTGCCAGAGACTTGAGTCCAAAATATGCAAAACTGACATAATTCTTTTCTGGGTGGTCAATCATTCTATTCAGAATTAAATTAAGAAATTTTTTCTAAATAGATAAGGCAGGAACTACTTTCTGAGGCCTATTTGTTTAATGGGTGTTGAAAACTTTCCAGAGATCAGAAAGCCAGAACCTTGCCAATGCAAAGCACATCATCGAAGAGACAGTGCCTTCTAGAATACAACAGATTCAGAGGTGTTTATTTATGAGAAAAACAGATGGAAATAATCAAAGCTCCCATAAGAAATATCTTTTTCCATAAGTTTGTACCTCCAGTTATTTTGGTTTCTTAGTTTTAAAAGATCACAAATGAGTTCAACACATGAATGAGAAATATGTTCTAAAATCAAACCCTGGTGTGTTTTTTTTTAAGAGAAATTTAAATGTAATAATGAAGAGGAGATACTGATGTAGTTGTGGTTTTAAGAAATCTCCTGACTTTATAAAAGTTCAAATTCTAAGATAAAATAAGATGAATGTACCTATTTTAAAGCAAAATATGAAAATAATATAAAATAAAGATTTTTTTAAGACTAAGAGACCCCTCCTCAGAAGAAAAAAAAAACAAACCCAGATTCATTGAAAAACATTTACAAATATTTATTTCTATTTATACTTTTTTCAAATTTCTGTAAAATAAGTCTCTGCTAAAATAAGTGAAAATTAGCTTGCTGACAAAAATGCAGTTTAGAAAGAAAACAGGCATAACCATTGTTCCTTTACTATTTCTACCTAGTTTGTTTTTTTTAAGTTCTGTCTGCAGTGTTCTAACATCTTTTTATAGCCAGTTTTAATGTGATATTATATTACACTTTCTTAAATGAAATACTATAGTTAGCTTTATTCCACAAATCAATCAGGTATAACATGTCCTTTACATACTTTAACAAACTAAAGTTTTCCTTTTGGAGATACCCAGTGAATTCCTAAGAAGCCCATGGAGAGTGAGAAAGCACGATTTGTTATTAGTAAGTCACTTGAAAAAGCTTCCAGCTTAAGTTTTTAAAACGCCCTCTCACCCAGCAAAACTTTCCACACTTGTTAAATCTTATAACCTCCGGGAACCTTTAATACTTACAGGTGACTGATCACTTGCACTTTCCCAGCAGAGCCCCCTGCTTCTACTTCCCTGTAATAACATTTTAATATTGAATTTAATTTTCTTGCTCACAATTTACAAGCCTATAACCATTAGCTCAAGAGTGGCACCAGGAAACAAGAGTACATTATTACTGCACCATCATCCGTTAATGTTTCCAATTTACTCCTCTCGTGCCAGGCCTCTGCAAGAGGCTTCATTTGTTCTTAAATTCCAGGAACACAGGAGCTAAGAAAAGCTTTGTTGTGTGGCGGAGAGCTCCAGATCTGGCATTCATGGGGAAGGGGAAATCGAGTGGGGCCATCCATTAACAGGTCAGTCCAGAATCTTTATGCCCGATGAGCTTCTCGTCCTTTCTTGGGCCTGGGCCTCTCAGACTGCAGGCTGTTTGCATTCAGTCAACACTTCAATTTTATAGGCCTGTGGAGCCAAAGATTACAAGACTTTTGAACTCCAGGCTGCCTTCTGTCTGGCTACACCCTCTGTTTCTGGAGCCCAAATCTTTTTTAACAACTCTACAAAAACAAGCAATTAGGGTAAGGTCTGTTAATCTTCTCCTTTGGACCTAGCGGTAATTGCGTATTTTCAATCAACCAGCAAGGAAGCAGAATGACCACTAGCAAAGCTTGGAGCTACTTAGGAAGGCATCAAACTGTGCATCCAAGGGAATGATCAGGGCTGACTTGAGTCCCTTAGAAGTGTCCGACTGTGGTTTCACAGGAAGTCATGTACAATGCTAAGCTAGATTTTTAAGGAAAAGAAGACATACATAAATTAAAATGAATGAAAAATGAAGAAACAAAGTCAGAGAGACATTTTAAAAAGGCTCAAAGTATATGAGAGCCTCGACTGGTCTGTCTTCCTCTTGGTAACTGCACATCCAATTTCTCTATACATCACAGCAGGCATCTCCTTTTTTCTTAATTCACACTATTGATGAACTTCTGTCTAGTAACAGCTTTGAACTTTTGTCTAGGTGATTTGTATTATATTAATAACATGATGGTCTTTTTAGTTACACAAAATAAAATAATAATACAGTAAAACTCGTAGCATTCCTTTCAAAATCTGACTTTTAAAATTGTATTTTATTTCTAATCTAAATTATTTATAATAATAGACAATAAGCAAAGGGTCCTTAGAGAAAACTTTTTTTATTCCTGTGAACAAATATTTTGTTATAAAATATGTCATGAGTCAATTCTGCACTAACCTGGTATCCCTTTGGACAAACCTGTTGTTTTTTCATAAAGATTCTGCATGGATGTGTCAGCTAAACACTTCTTGGAACATTAACATCATCAAATTGTAGTAGGACTACCACTATCACCAAGAGAACAGGGAGTTCCCAATTTACTAATGGGTTGGATATTTCAAGCTTCATTTTTTAAGTATTTGGAACACAGAATGCATTTTTCTGTACAAACATTGTTGTGACTATTTCATCCAAATGGGTCTAACAGCTCTTCACTCTCACTCCTCCGTATCTGCCCCTCTGACTGGACTCACACAGCTCCCGCCTCCTAAAGTGCCCTTCACCCCTCCTCTCCCTCACATCCAAAGCCAACTCATGTCCCTGACTACCAGCTCAAATGCTACTCTACCAAGATTCTCAACAGATGGAACTGCTCACTAGATACCCAGAACTAAAGGACTCATCATGACCCTTGACCCTTCTGTGGTGGATATTGTGGTTATTTCCTCCAACATCTATTCTGTGCATCCCAGCCTGTGGTGGTAAGATGGACTCCACCCCATTTCCTGGGGCATGATCTATGCCAATGAGAGTAACCCCATCCTTTTTTTTTTTTTTTTTTTTAATCTTTATTGATTTCAGAGAAAGGAAGGGAGAGAGAGAGAAAGAGAAATATCAATGAAGAGAGACCATTGATCAGCTGCCTCCTGCATGCCCCCCACTGGGGGTCAAGCCTGCAACCCAGGCACCTGCCCTGGCCGGGAATCGAACCGCAATCTCCTGGATCCTAGGTCGATGCTCAACTGCTGAGCCACGCCGGCCGGGCTAACACCATCTCTTGACCTAGGCATTGCTCCAGGTAATTCAGACCTAAACCCATAGGTATTTCCCTGGCCACATGGACTGATTCAGGGAAGATCCAATCAGCACAAACTTTAGGACTTTTGACCAATGGTTGAGAAAGGGAACATTCTCTCCCTAGATCAGAAAGTTAAGGATTATATGTGCAGGTATTTTGTTCTCCTAAAGGAAGCCAGCATGAAGTTGAGACTCAGAGGAAGGAAGAATAGAGGGATTCATAGAGCCAGATCCTGATAGAGCAAAGTCCCAAAGCCTGACCAACCTCTGAACTTTACAATTGCATAAGCCAATCAATCATTCCCTCTTATCATTCAAGCCACTATGAGTTGGGTTTTGTTACTTCCAATGAAGGCTTCCTACTTTATATAATATTTGTGTGTACCAGGTTTATGTTCCCTATTGTACCTACTAACTTTCTGAGACCAATACTGTATCTAGCATAGCACTGTATCTGCCCAAGGTGCCTAGCCTATACATGTGTGTACATATACATAACTGCTGGTTGATTGAGGCAATTAACTCAGTACTTCTCAAGTGAATGCCAGTTATGTGGGATGTTGAAACATTTTATGAAGGGAAATTCTATCTTTCATTAAGATTAGCAAGCACTGGATTTTTAAAACAAGGAATAATATTTTTACTACAATATTTCTTAGAGTCCTCAATATATTGTCCTAATATGCATTTGACATAAATTGGGATTTAATATATAACAGTTTTCAAACTTATTTGGCTGCTTATCTCTTTCATATTGAGCATCTTGAGGAACTAATGTCACAAAGAACGTATTTGGGGGAATGCTATTCTATGTCATAATGTATTTAAACTATGCTAAGAACTCCAACTTGATGGGCTTTGAAGAATAGGAAAGAAGAGGGACATGAAGTTGAAGTTTTCTCAATTCCTGAAGTCAAGACCAGCCCAGAGAACTTGCCTTGGCACCCTCACAGCTCCTGGAGGTGCCCCACGAACTCATCACCTTTACACTGACCCACACCCCTTAGCTGCACTCACTAAGTCCCGATCTTGCAATCAAAGTGCTCCCTTCCTTTGCTCCTACCTACAATAAAAATTCCCTTTTCCTCCAAACAGTTGAGATGTCCAGAGGAAAGCAATCTGACTAAACTGTGTCACTTCGTGTGTGAAAAGTCAGCCAGTCCTCCAAATCTCCAAATCCTACAGATGTTATACTTTTTAATATTTCTATTAACACTGTCCCCTCAAATTATTTCTAAGTAGCATAGAATGGATGTCAGTATTACAAATGGAAGTGTAGGGCAAACATTCTTTAACAGAATATTCATATTTAAGTGAGATCATTCTATGGAAGGCCTTTGATCTTTGCTGTAGAAATAAGGGACATTTCAATTGTCAGGATCTTGGTCACCATTGTTAGTCTTAATAACAGTAATTTTTAATAACCTCTGGTCTTTACTAGAGGTAGAAGGTGAGAGGTGGTGAAATGGGTGAAGGTGGTCAAAAGGCACATGCTTCCAGTTATGAGATGAAGAAGTCCTAGGGATCTAATGTGCAGCACGGTGACTATAGTAACAATACTGCACTTTGAAAGTTGCTAAAAGAGCAGATTTTAAAAGTTCTTATGATTAGAAAACAAAAATTGTATCTATGTGTGGAGATGGATGTTACCTAAGCATTCTGCTAATCATTTGGCAATATGTCATATATTTATTTTTTATTTTATTTTTTTAATATAGCTTTATTAATTTCAGAGAGAGGAAAGGAGAGGGAGAGAGAGAGACAGAAACATCAATGATGAGAGAGCCATTGATCAAGCCAGCAACCCAGGCATGTGCCCCGACCGGGAATCGAACCCTGATCGCCTGGATCCTAGGTCGACGCTCAACCGCTGAGCCACGCCCAGCTGGGCAATATGTCATATACTTAATCATTATTTTGTACACCTAAAACTAACACAATTGTGTATGTTGATTATATCTCAATTAAAAATCATAATAGTAATTTTGCTATTCTCATCTGATAGGCTTTGTTTTTCATAATTACCTCCATCATCATTAATAATATTTTCCTAAGTTTATTCTGTCCCAAACAGCCTCCTAAGGTTGCTCTATTTCTATATTGGTTAGTTTTTGTTGTGAGACAAACCACTTCAAAATTAAGTGGCTTAAGCTTTTCACGATCCAGGAGGCTTCTGACCCGTCAATTCCAGCACTGTCCCTGCAGTCCTTGTAATCCTTATGGTCCCTGGCCCGCAAGCCCAACCCTCCTGTGTCCCGGGAGCTGCCGCAGTCCCAAGCCATGGGTGGTGCGCCCAGGCCTGCCTCGATTAGTGCTGTCTTTGACCCCAAGCCACCGGAGACTGCGTAGTTACGATGGACATGGGAGAAACAGGGAGGAGCCAGAAAAGTCTGAGCAAAATGAGCGCTTTCTGGTTTGATCTCCATCCATAGTCAACGGCACAATAGCAGAGTGTTTCTTTGTAGTTTTAGGCACCAGCAGCATCTGTTGAAAGTAAAATGGAATGTTTTTCTCAAGACATTGATGTGATTATACCTAATATTGTAAAACATCTACTAACCTAGGAATTCAAAGGGTATGAGTGGGTTTTCCCAGTTTCACTTGAAGAAAAATATATCCCAAGAGGAAGTGAAAAGATTCACCAGATTGCATCTTTGTGTTTAAATCTTTTACTCATAAGCACTATTAATCTAGTTTACAACCTTTATCCATGTAGAAATGTGTTGCAGGTGCTATTTGGTTTTTTGAAGGTATTTTTAGCTTTTAAGGTGAAACAGTTTGCTTAGAGCTGCTCTATAAATCCATGGTACCCGTGTATCACTCTTGACTTCCCTTTCCATCAATTACATTTCTTTGCCAGCAAAGACTTTTTGTCTTGCAACAACAGTTTCACAAACTTTATGTTAGGCAACAGTATCAATAACACCATTTTCTGGAACAAGATTTATTTAAATTGCCTTAGATTGCTAGCTAGTCATTCAGACTGTGCATGCAAGAATAGATTTTTTTAAAAACACTGTAGTATATACATGACTTTCAATCTGGGCGGTAAATGTGATATTTTAAACAAACAAAGAAGAGAGTGAATATTAAGTGGCTTATAGGGCCATGATTTATTATTTCTCTGAATTGTTCTGGTCTGGGTCAATTTCATGTGAACTGAAAGGTGGAAGTTGGCCTCACTCACCTGTCTGAGGCCTCAGCCAGATCAACTGGGAGGCTTGGCCTCTCTCTGAGCAGTTTCTCCCTCTTCAGGAAGTTAGGCTTCTTCAACAGGGGTTCTCCAGGTTCTCAGCAGCCAGAGAGCACAAGTCCCAGTGTGCAAGGACTTTTCAAGTTGCTGCTGGGTGGTGTTTACTAATGTCCCACAGGGCAAAATAAGCCACGTGGTTAAATTCAGTAACAAGGGGTAGGGAACCAAATGCCCCTGTTTCACAAGAGGGGTGGCAAAGTCACACTGTAAAGAGACTTTGTGTAGAGATGGAAAGAATTGCCCCACCATCTTTGCAAACCAACTATTTTGTCCCCAGTCCGGCCACAGGGACAGCTCAGATGAGCAGTCTCAGCTGAGCCCTGCACAAATTGCTGACCCCCAACAGTTGTGAGAAAATAAATGCTTGCCATTTAGGCCTCTAAATTTGGGGAACATTGGTTGTACTGCAAAAGCTAAATAAAACAACTCCTGAATCCATATGGTGGCTAAAAGTTCCAAAATTACTTCAGATTCCTTTTTAAAATGTGTCTTATTTTTTTATGCTAAAGAATTTTATTTTTTTGTATGCTAAAAAAACTCATCTTATTTTTTCATGCTTATTTTTTTTATGCTGACTCTGGCTTCTTCCCTGACTCACCAAAGAACTTCCCAGCCTCAGTTCCCAGAGTTGAGACTGCCTTCCAGCCACAGCATGTGACTTTTCCCCACAATTTCTATTAAGCAAGATGTACAACAAAGGGTTGTTCACACATGAAAGTCAAGTGTAAAGTAGGTACTTGAAAACTTGGACACGCCTCTCTTGTCCTTCTGCTCCAACTCACCAAGGACAAGAAGGAGGAAGGTTTAAAGAAACAACCACAGAAACAAAACACATGTTTGATTAAGAAACACTGCAGGAGAAACCACCATGCGCTTTCATCCTCAATATGGCCTACTAGGGCCAAACCATAAGCAACGCGTTTCCTTATGAAAGCTCTCAGAATTCACAGGACGGATTCCAAGGCAAAGAAAAGGCAGGAAAATAGGAGAGCCTGGCAAGTCTGTTCCACGTTTGAAATATGAAAGGAAACACTTCCACTTTCCCCACCCACCACTATTCAAACTGCATTTCCAAACCAGTCCTCCAGCAGAATGTGGCAGGATATAGGCTGACAGAGAACTTAGGACTCCTAAATTCGTTTTGCCACTAACCAGCTCTTTGACCTCAAATAAATCAGTTGACCCACCTGGGCCTGTGCTTTCATGACTATTAATTGAAAGTGTCAGAGGAGGTGATCTACCTAAACGTTGCTCTTCTAGAAATTAAATAACTGGCCCAACCTCATGCCTCATATTGGAAAACCAGTGCATGTAGCATTGTGGTCAAAAGCATGAGCTTCGTTATCAAAAAGAACCAGTTTCGGGTCCAGCTCAGTCACTGACTAGCTGTAGAATCTCCGACAAGTATCTTAAATTCTGTTTCCTCGTTTGTAAAATGAGAACAATAATTGTATTGGAATCTGGTAATTATGAGATAATGCGTCTCGCATGTTCAGCACCTGTCTGGCACATCAGGAAGTGATCGGGAAATACGTCTTCATGCTGTTGACAAGAACCTAAACCATGTCTGTTAATCCTGGCCATACCGTCATCAAATGCAGAGGTCAGGTCGTATGATCCACACAGGAATCCCAAAGTTGCCCCCATTGCAATTGCCTGCACCTCACCTCTGCTCACCAGTCCCAGGGACAAAGCGGAAGTAGAACATCCAAAATCAACAGAACGTTCTAGATCTGTTGCTCTCCCTGCCCAAGCTGTTTCACTTCCCTTTTAAACACAAACAAACAAAAAAAACCTTCTAATTTCAAGTCTGAGAAAGAAAAGGAGATTCAGGATCTGAGTGTAAGGGAGAGGAAGACATCATGCTGTGCAGACTGACTCTGGCTCCTTCCCTGACTCACGGAGGAACTTCCCAGCCCCAGTTCCCAGAGTTAAGAATGTCTCCCAGTCATCTGCTTGAAACGGGATACTCGGCTTAACCAGTAATTCTGGTCTCTCCCTTTTTTCCCCTTGCGTACAAGGTATCAAAAGAACAGATGATGCCTAAAACATCAAAGTATCTTTATTCTTCAACCAAAAACAAGTATATCCAATCACAGAGTGAAAAGTAATAGAGAGTTAAACAGCAGGAAGAATCTGCTACCCTGTCTTTAAGGATCTCTATTATAACTGCTAGGATAATAATGAAACAATAGCAACGTGAGGACGGGGAACCTCAACACACTTCACCTTTGTCCAAGCCAGGAAATCCAAGACAGAATTCATACGCAAGCAGGGCCAGGGCAGGACGACCAGTGAATGCTCAGGTACCAACAAATAAATAATTTAAAGTTATAAAAATAAGAGAATAAATGAGTAAAGAAAATATATGTTATCCTCCTCCTTTGACAACTCTGTCTTCTTAATAACAAAGGAGACCAGGTTCAGGTTCAGTATTCTTGGACTCCTCAGTTCCACACTGACACATGGTGAATGGGGAGAGCCCTCCCTTGACCCCTGCCCACGCCTTCTCTATCCAGCACCATAGCAGCCTCAAAGGCACAGATAGTTGAGGATAATCCAGCTCATACATCCAAGCAGTTCAAACCCTGCCTGTCAGCTGGTGCTTGGCAACCCCACAGGCCTAGAAATGCACAATAGTCTGCAGTCAGGACAAACTCATGGCAGATGCCCACATGGGCACTGGAATCAGGCCCAGGGAGTTCATGGGGCCTAGGCATCCAGACATGGTCTGGACAGAGAACATGGACTTCAGATGGGTATGTTCTCTTGGCCTCCCAGACTCCTTGCGCTGTGGCGAGGAAGAAACCAGAACAGGATCCCTTTGAGCTTGGAACCCAGGACGGGATGCCTCTTGCCTTGGCCTAAGGGAACACCAACTGTAGCCTCTCCTCAGAATCTTCTCAATCCTTAGCCCCAGGGGTTGTCCCATGAGGGAGATTCCTCCTCACAACTTCTCCCACAGACAAAAGGCCTCTATACAAGTTCCTTACCCTTCAGCTTCTTTTCAGTGACACCTCCACTCTCACAACCTTCGCCATAAATCCCAAACAAATGTCAGGCAACCAGCTTCTTTCTAATGTCTCATTCCTGACATTATTCTTTAGTCTGAAACAGCAGTACAAGTTCCTGGTTTTCTCCAAATTCAGAAAGTGTGTTTTTTCTTGACATTTTATCTTTCCCCAAGGCGTCCCAAAAAATGTATACACACCATGTCTATAGATTCTATTATGTTCTGAAAATGAAATGTATTTTAATTAACAGTTCCTTTATAATTATTCAAAGCGTGTATACATTTTTGGGGACGCCCTGTTTATTAGACAATGACCATCTTACAGTCATTGCTTCTCCCTCACTTCCCATAAGAGACTAGGGCTCAGTTCCTTTTTTACAATTCATAATTACTCATATTAACCTTGTGTCTTTATCCCTGGGCCCTGATTGTTTCCTAATTTTATTAGAATTCCCTTTCTTTGAGGTTATCCCTACAATAGTTCTAAAGCTGAAATCAATTCAACCCAAACCTCCAGAGTTATCCTGGCAGCCCTTTCTGGAGGCCCAGCAGGTGGTCCACATTCCTCCGCACAAAAGATGATCAGAGAGCCCTCGCTAGCAGCTGCCGGTAGCATCAGTCATTTTCCCTTCCTCATACACACCCCGCTCCCCACCTGCTTTCTCTCTTTCACTCACGCTAAGCTGTCCTTCCTTTGTCCGTTTCTCTCATACTTCTCTGTGCTTTCTAGTATAACTCTCTCTGTTCTCAGCAAGCACCATCTTCTCAACAGGATTTGTTAAAAGCCCTCCTCGTGGGCAGTGTGAGCTGTCACCAAGCCAAGGCCTAGGAAAGACATTCAGAGGGCAGGCTTGTTCTTTCAACCAGCCCTTTAAGGTCTCCTGCACGAAGACACAGTGGGGTGAAAAACAGGGCCAGGCTTCTTTTGGTTTAACGTTCTGTCATTTTCCTAAAATTCTTAAAAGTTTTCTCTTTGACCCTTTTTCTGTATGAAATCCAACAGGCCGATTGGGCATGCAGGTGAGCAGAAGAGAGCCACACACTCTGCCTGCCTACTGCTCATGGCCCCTCTGCTCCCATAAAGCATTCACAGCGCCCCGTGAGCACTGACTTCCTCTGGGTCTAAGTGTTGGGGTGTGCAGCAAGGCCGAAAGCAAGGACAAGGCCAGTTACACCTATGGCTGCGTAAGTGGAGGCACTGACCACACCTAGAGCCACAGCTCCCACTCTACCCAGGACTCGCTCCAAATGCAACAAGAAGGCAGTGGCATGCTAAGCACCCGAGCAACCGAGGAATCCTACCATGTCTTTTGTTGCTCCTGGTACTTCCCTGTATTAGCCAACCACTTACCCTGAAAATTTTGACATAAGAAAAGGGTAAGATAGTAGTTCCTTTTCATTTCCGTCCCTTATTACTCATCAATAAGTAAAAGGTAGAGTGTTGGTAGATACTGCAAATTAAGAAATATAAACAGTTGAGTTAGTTTTATGCAGCATTTCCTCTGTTCTGTCGCCTGAACTACCAAACATGAAATGTACAATTTTGGTGATTCCACAAATAGGATTTAATCCTGGCATTACACGATGTAGAGATGAATGGTAAAGTCACTGCTATACGTTTAAATGTCAATGCCTCTTTACTCACAGTCGCATTAAATGGCAACTTTAAAACATTACGAAAGATCCTGCAAAAGGAAGGAAAAAGCTTTATATTTTAGTATTTTTAACTGTATCTTTTTTCCTCTATTTGAGCAAGAGGCCCCATATTTTCTTTTTGGGCTGAGTCATGCAAGTTATGTAGCCATCTTTGGTGAACAATGAGAAGAGATTGAGTGGGACAGAGGCTGGGCTGGAAGAGGTCAGAGCTGGACCACAGGCCAGCAGGATGCACACATTTGTCTAAATGGTCTCTCTCTCTGACACCAGAATCCCATTCTGAAACACTTCCAGTATGTCCCATCTCATTCAGAGTTAAAAACCAAAATTTTCACTATACTTTATCTCACTAACACCTCCCTGCCTACCTCTCTGAGCTCATCTCCCACCACTCACCGGCCTTTTCAGCTCCAGCAAAGCTATCCTACTCACATTCTTCCACCCCAGGGCCTTTGCACTTACCATCACTTTTCCTAGAACTCTTTGCCCCCAGGATATCTGGAGCACCCATTTTTCTCATATCCACAGGCATCTCATCAAATGTCACTGTACCAGAGAAGCCTTCCCTGACCACCTCATATAAATGAACAATGCTTTATTTTCTTTCTTACCACTTCTCATCACCAGACCTCTCACATATGTTTTTACTCATTCATTTATTTACTTATTTATTTAAAATTCGGGTCTCCACCGGAATGTAAAAGTCGTGAGGGTAGGGTCAGTTTTATTCACTGCTATATATTCAAACTTAAACAATATAAATATGTTGAATGAATGAAGCTAATAGACTTCCTAACGTCCGAAGTCATTTAGATCGAAATAAGGAAAGCTTATTGAATATAGAAACATAAAGCTGCCTGAGCTTTTGTATTACAAAATAATCTCTAACTTGAATCCACAAATGGTGCCTGAAGTCCAAGGACAGGAAGCATTCTGTTTAGGGAAAACCACCCAACTGAGGCGCCAAGGAGCCTGGGCCTGAGAAAGGGGAAATGGACTCTGCCTTTAATGAGCTGTGCAATCATAAGAAATAACTAGAACCCACTACAGCCTGCAGTCTCTTAGCTATAAAATGAACATGATTTAACAGTACCTGCCCTCCTTATCTCCCAGGTTTTTTTATGTAATAAATGAGATAATAAATGTAAACAGACTGAAATGAAGAAATACTAAGGAATTGTATTTGCCTGCTAATTAAGGAAACTGGGAGGGGAGGGGGCCTGGTGGGAGGGATAAGAGGGCTGTTGGGCCATTTAGCTACGACTGGTATTTAGAGAGACTGGAAAGAAAGAAAGAAGCGATGCAAAGCAGCAGATGCTGGGTCCTTGTTGATCTTTCACAGGGTGACCCCCATACGTCTCTTACTTGACACAAATGTCACTGAGCCCAATTAGAATTAGCCTTTCACATAACATTCAAATTCCTGGACTTCCGAGAACAGCCATATAAGGGAAGACAGGACAGTGCAGATAAGAGGAGAGGAATGGAGAGGCAAAAGGTTACAGGAAAAAATGGAGATTTTTACATTCCCCACACAAAGGACAAGATGTTTTGACAAATCCGATCATTCTGGAAAAGATTTAACTAGAGAATATTTATTTATTCAAGTTGTCGGGATATTCTTTTTCCCAGCATTTCTGTGTGGGGTGGGGTTTTTAAAAATTTATTTTTATTTCCGGACCTTATTTTTGCTTTGTTGTTATTTGTTTCAACTTATATTTAGTTGTTTAATTTTTCATTTCCTTTTGCTGAACTCACTATGCAAGCTGGTCTGTGTCTTCCCCACCAAAGTCACTTCAGGTCTCCCAATGTAATCGGCTTCGACACAGCACAGAGCTCCCCAGGTCAGAGTGCTCGCCTCCAAGAGACTATATTTTTAACACTCCTTTTCAGGCTGACAGTGCCCCTGCAAAGGCGGCGAGGCAGAGAGAATCAAACTGTGTGTGATTTTTAATCAGGAATCTGAAGCATTTTTTAGCACTCTGAGATGCTTCAAATAAGCCTTCTTGCATAATTACAGGCTCCAGATAAATTAAGCAGAACGTGTTTAAAATAAAAATAAAAATGCTTTGACACATACCAAAGAAGGGAGGTAGAAGTGGCTGTCAAAGTGGGCAGCCCGACAGCACTCGGAAAGAGGGAAACCCTGCGCTCTATTTTTAAGCCGACCTGTGTCATTTAGGAGAGAAGTCACCCCATCTCCTGATAAAGCTTTTGGGGGCTGCTGGAGGGTAAATTTGCAGAGCTAGAAATGGCATTGCCACCCACACTGAGGAAAACGAGCCTGGGGATTCTGCCTGTTCCCCCCCCCAAAAAAATTAAAAAAATAAAATTGTGCATTTCCTGAGTAAGGGAAGGAGCCTCAAAGAGAAAACCCAGAAGCCCCCAGGCCTTTGAAAATCGGTATGAACACCACCTCTCTGGTGTTGATAACAAGCCAGAGAAGTGAGTGATGCTGAGGTTGAGCAACATGGAGGAAAATCAGTAGTGGCTCATAAATAAATGTGCTTGTTTAAGTAATTCCAATGAGAAACACAAATATGATAGAGTTTCAACAGTAGGGCCTCCGACACTCAATGTTGGGTTCTCGGGAAATGGTGAGGACGGAGATTCATCTTACAGGGAGGAATGCAAAAGGATTCAGCAGAGAGACTATGGACTCCCACCTCCCAGCTTTCTAGTTGATTGTGTAATCTTAGCTATTTACCATCTCTGAGCCTTAGTTTTCCTCATCTATAAAATGGGCCTGATGACATTGTACCTAACAGCAGAGTTGCTGTTAGGATTAAATAACAATAACAACACAGGGAAGGGGCAGCGGGGGGGGGGGGGGGTAATATATGGTGGAAAGAGGTGGTTTGACTTTGGGTTGTGGGCACACAGTGCAATAAACAGATCTTGTATCACAGAAATGTACACTTGAAACCTATATGATCCTATTAACTAATGTCACCCCAACAAATTTAATAATAAAAAGATAACAACACAGAGTAAATGGCACTTAATACCACAGTGAAGGGTGCATCCTAAGCATCTGCAGGACCTTGAATTTGTCAGAAGGGCACGTAGTATGAGAAACCAGAAGGGGTTTTCTCAAGGCATGCTCATGTTCTTCTCAGCAGTCAAATAAATGGCTAAGCTGCTCCTCCAGCTTCCAGTTGACCAATGCCTGGTCCTGACTTAGATCCGACTAAAAGGTCAGTACCCTATCCCCCAGTCCTTTCCTCCCACTCCCCCACCTCCTATGCCAATACCCACTCACCCCCCCACACACATGTTCACATTCCCCAGACCACAGCCAAGAGCACACATTGTGCCAGTCCCCAGCCCTGGGTGATCCTGACATGAGTCCCCCAAGGGCAGTTGTTTGACTGAATGGAACTTCTTATTAAAAATTAATTTCTGTCAAACCCGATTACATATGAACACAGCCTCATTGTGACTGCCACTGTGATTTCTGGAAACAAACATAGGCCCTACTGTTGCCAAAAGCAAGGGGCAGTTTAGGACAATTCTAAGTCTTGATCTATGAACAAGGAGACAGCCAGCAGATTCCCTGAAGCTCACAAAGGCATTTGTCCCCTAGAGACTTCATTGGCCTCCCCCTCCCCCTGCAGTTTCCCTCCACACACACACACACACACACACACACACACACACACACACACACTCGCCCATTCCCTGGCCATGTGTAGAGATGGAAGAGCCTGCTCCTTAAAGCAGACGGACCTGGCACTTAATCTAGATTCCACACAAGTGTGCTTGCCCATTGAAAGTTTAGCTTCCCGCTCTGTAAATACAGAATAATTCTGATAACACCACTACCCAGCTCATACAGTTGTGGAAGGATTAAATGAGACAGTATACAGGGGGTGGGCAAAAGTGGGTTTACAGTTAGTTGTTCATATGGAAAATAATACAATAATTGATAAATAATAATACAGGAGGAAACTGTGCTTCGTGTACTCACACCTGTAAACCTACTTTTGCCCACCCCATAGGTAAAGCACCTAGAATACAGAGAGCAGGCTCTCAGTAAACACCCAGCCCAGCCCCACCAGCACCCTGCCCTGTGCCCTCCTGTACTGGAATATTGTCTTCTGCAATGCGTCTTATAAATTTAGGGCACAAAATCGGGGGTTCTCTCTTTCTTGATAGCCATGGGTTGAAGAGAAAAGAGATCTGAGGTTAAAATGCTCCCGACCAGGTTTATATACCCCACATATCTCTAATAAAATTTGATTTTTCTTCTCTGCATGGTTTCTTCTGCTTTTACCTCATGAGATCAAGAAGTAAGAGCTAGAGGTAGAAAATTCATTGTGTCCTCTTCTCCCTACTTTACATGTCTTCAGTATTTTTGCCATCAACCCCTTTGACCTGGCATTGTATGATCTTCCAATGTGGAGAGAACCCAACTTCTAAGGGTGCTTCCCTGCTGCCTGGGAAATAATAAAAAAGCAACAATGTCCAGTGAAATGACGGTGGCAAATCTGAAAGAAGGCAAACGTGCAATAAGAATCAGATATAAAATGTGAGGTCACCGACCC
The DNA here is from genome assembly GCF_964146895.1 of Miniopterus schreibersii. Classification (NCBI taxonomy): domain Eukaryota; kingdom Metazoa; phylum Chordata; class Mammalia; order Chiroptera; family Miniopteridae; genus Miniopterus; species Miniopterus schreibersii. The sequence continues at coordinate 113,279,051 of NC_138102.1, read as the reverse complement.
AGTCATTCCACTTCCGTGAATTTATCCAAAGGAAATAATTAAACAAGTATAAACCAATGAATTTTATGATAGTAGTGCTGATTACAGTGAAAACTTATAAACTAGCTAATGTTCCTCAATAGGAAGTTGATCATATAAATTATTTTATATTCATACAATTGAATACATTTGTAATCATTTTTTTAAGAAAAAATAAAGTTATGTTTCGTGAAATGGAAAGTTCTCTATGAATTATTAAAGTTGAAAAAAGTTGGTTGCAGAAATATGTGAATATAATTCTGTTTTTGTAAAAATATCTTATGTCTATTTATATAAGCATTTTTAAAACCCAAAGTACACTTTGTCAAACTTTGGAGTCATTATCTCTGGTGGGAGGATTATAACAGTACTTTTAAAATATATTTTATAAACTTAAGCAGGATATGAATTTAGTAATTTGAGCCTATGTACATTTAGAATCACCCAAACAAAATAGCAACTTTTCTTCATTTTGTTAAGGGTGCTATAAGGTTTAACTCTTCCAGTCTGGCAAATAAAAGAACTGAGAGTATGACCTAATCACAGAGTTTAAAAATACACAGAGCAAAAATGGACAGAATTAATGGAAGACATAAACAACTTAATAATCAAATCACAGATCTGAACATTCCCCACAGCAATTAATAGACTAACTGGACAAAATATCTATAAAAATACAGAAGCTCCACAGACCATCAACTACCTTGAACCAGTTATTTATGAACATTTTACCCAACAACTACAGGATACGTATTCTCTTTAAGTGCATGTGATATGTTCACCAAGATAAACCATGTGTTAGGTCATAAAATAAGCGTAGTCACTTAAAAAGTTGAAATTACACAAAGTATATTCTCTGACCACACTGGAGGTAAATTAGAAATCAATTTTAAAATATCTAGAAAAATCCCAAGTGTTTGGAAATAAGTAACACACTTCTAAATTATCCATAGGTCCAAGAAGAATTTACAAAGGATATAGAAAATAGCTTGGACAGCGTGGCTCAGCAGTTGAGTACTGATCATAATCCAGGAGATTGAGGTTCAATTCCCAGTCAGGGCACATGCCCCCTTTGGGGGCCATGCAGGAGGCAGCCGATCAATTACTCTCTCATCATTGATGTTTCTGTGTGTCTCTCCCTCTCCCTTTCTCTCTCTGAAATTAATAAAGACATATTTAAAAAAAGAAAAGAAAATATTTTGAGCTAAATAATAATGAAAATACAACTTATTAAATTTTGTGGGATGCAACTAAAGCAGTGCTCAGAGGGAAAATTGTAGCTTTGAATGTTTATATAGAAAAAAGAAAGGTCTAGGATCATTTATTTAAATTTCTTACATTAGAAGCTGGAAACAAAAAGAACAATGCATATCTAAAGTAAGTAGAAGGAAGGAAATAATTCAAATACCAGCAGAAATCAAGGAAATGGTAAACAAACAGCAGAGAAAATTAACACAATAAAAAGGCTGGATATAGATCTTTAAGGCAACGTTTCTCCAAATAGTTTTATAATTCTAAGTGCTTTTAGGATATCAGATTCCCAAAGACTTTCTTCCTATTTCTGTTTGGGTAACACATGGTTCTGTTTAGCAAACACTTATCAATTTGCATGTTTCTGCTAGGCAAAACCTTATGTAAGATTTATACTACTTGTACACCTAGAACATAAGCAAGTATATATTACCTAGATAATGAAATTCAGTGGCATAGACCCTTACAAACATTCACATAATAAATATTTATCAAGGATCTACAAAGTGTATGACACTGTGTTTTACACAGACATATTAATATGCACAATACTTCCATTTGTTCATGCCTTCTCTAATATTTATTGAACATTTAGCATATACCAGGCACTATTCTAGGTGATGGGTTAACAAGAGTACTTATAAGCTAGTTATTATTACTCCCATTGTACAGCTGAGGAAACTGAGTTACACAGAAGTAGGTAGCTCAGGATCAGAGAGTATTGGCTGAGCAAAGATTTTCTGCCCGACTCAAAGCCTAGTTTGAAACAACTGTACTACATGAAAAGACACTAAGACACAAAGTTGAAGGGACACAGTTGAGCCCTCTGTTATAAACCAACCATTTATAATAGAATATGAGACATTATAAATACAAATGGCCATGGGACCATGTTAAAATCAACTCCAAAACCTGCTTAAGAAATTCAGAAAGCTTCCCAGAGGATGTGGCATATGAGCTGAGACTTGAAGGACCCGGGAAAGTTTGCCAAGAAGTCTGGCACACACATCATCACATTTAAGTTGCACAATAACCCTGGAAGTGTTACCATTATGCCTCTTTCATAGATAAGAAGGCTAAGGTCAAGATTGATAAAAGGACTTACTCAGGATCAGACAGTTACTATGCTACATGCCAGGGTCTATGCCAAGCATTTCACAGCCAATGGTCTCACGCAGTCCTGAGGTTTAGATCTCCCAACCATTAACATTATAGTCACTGAACCTTGCCTGGGCCTTGGCAACATCATGTTTATTAGTAGTGAAGCTGGGATATACTCCCAACTCATCCTGACTCCCAAGTCCAAGAAGTAGGTCCCGTAAAAGTTTTCCGGATTATGAGTCCAAAGTCTTGGGTGCTAAAGACAAGAGCTACTTTAGGGGAAAAGGGAAAAATTCATTTGTTTAGGCTCATATCAAGAACTTCATTCTTCTCACCAAAATAGATCCCAGATGTATCTAAGATGTAATTTTTTAAATCCTAAAAAATAAAAAATAAAAAATGTTGACCTTCACTCCAAATTAAGGAATAGGGTCCAAAATATATTTTTAAAAATCTCTGGCCTTGAACCTCACTTCTTCTCATCTCCTCCCTACAGGATGACTTACACGCCTCACCTAAGCCAAAAGATTGGTCTAACTCTAGTTTCCCTTGGAAGGCATGACTTGAGGCTGCCTGAGCTTCCTAGGTCTTTTTGTGACCATGACCTGGGAGTTACACCCACTTTTGTTAGGGCCGCTCTACTACTCAATCTACACATCAGTGGAATTCAGTTTTCCTTTTGCTTAAATGACTCCTCAGAGCCCTCCTCATTTAGCAGTCCACCCACTGCTTTTCCTGTCTCTCTGGCCCTTATGAGCAACAGCCCACCTCTCCTCAGCAGGCAGGCTCTTCCAGGGTTGACGGTGATGGATTTATTTAGTTCTTACCATGTTTTGTTTGGTTGTTTTGATTGTTTTGTTTTGGTTTTCCTTCTCCTGTGGAGTAAAAAGCCAAATTGTGTTTTCCTTTCACTATCTTAAGACTTTGGGTGTCAGCTAGTAATCCTTCGACTTCTCTTCCTACATTAGCCTTTGTTTTTTAGTATAAATTATAGGCCTCATTACTTCGGACAATCAGACTTTAATTGGCCTATCCTTAGCCTGAAGAAATCATCCTGAAAAGGTCAAAACAATGCAAGAATTGTGCTACAAAATTAACATCACTAGGGCCCAACATCTGGAAAAAAAAAATATTAAGAAAGAAAATGTTTTTTTTAAAGAGAAAAAAAAGAATTGGAAAATGTTTGACTCAGCTGGCTCAAGGGTATAGACCTCTTATCTATCCACAGAGGGGCAAGGAAAAGGCCTTTGGTGAGAATAATGACCACCAGCAGCAAAACCCTTTAGTTCTGAAATAGAACTACATAAAATACGAAGTGTATTTAGCATAAAGAATGTAAACTGCACAGAAAATGTGATTGCACAAAGAATTCTACAATTTTAACAAATTTCAGAGTATGCATTTAACAAATTTTGTAACCAGCTTTCAAAAGCCTCTCGCATCTCTCAGTGGTCTCCAAAGTAAACACATTGGTAGCATCTGTTTCTATAGAATTAAGTTTCTGCTCTGAAATGATGTAATCTTCCATCTGGGGCAGTTTACAAATACCTTTCCCAAAAGATGTAACAACAAAAGTCAACCTCATTTCTTCCATTCCTCGAAGAACGTGCCATGCCGGGCTGCACGTTAGTATCCGTCAACCAGGAAATATTTCATAAACAGAATTTGTATTCCATTTATTCTGAGTTTACTTTAAGAAGCCACTTATCTCTTTTGGAATGACTTCCCTTGCCAATCACCTTGTGGAAAAGGCCTGGGAGAGACACTCCCTGAGGACGTGCAGAATCCTAGGTCAACAGTTTGTGTGGTAGAAATAAACAACTAAACTATCTACAACTTAAGATCTTCCCTTTTCCTTCCAAAGACAATCGCTCTTTTTAGAGCCACTGAAACACGTACGCAGGTATACACGCTTGGACGAGAGCATGCGAGCTCACACCCATGCACACACATTGCAATGAGTCCTCTGTGCATTCTCAGAAACATGACCATAATTTTTTCTCCAGTGATGGTTTATGCTAAAGTACCAAAAATAAATAATTATTTTGGAGGTAAAAGACTCTTAAAAATCATATTGTTCAACACTTCATTTAGCAAAGAATGGCACTGAGGCCCCAGGTATAAACTCATTCCAAAGAATTTATGTTCTCTGAAATTTTTGAGACAAGATTAGAGTGTCTCCTTATCTGATCTCTCACAGTGGAAAGATCAAAGGCTCTGAGGTCAGATCACCCTGGGTTCAAATTCCAGTTCTGCCATTTACTATCTTGCTGATCTTAGGTAAATTAATCTCTCTAAGCCTCTGTTTTTCCATCTGCAAAATGGAAATGATAAGAATTGAAAGGATTCAGAATGTACCACTATGAAGTTTTGTTTGTTGTTGTTTTTCCTGAACTCCCCCATCTGCCTAAAAGCTGAGCCTCCCAAAAGAATTTAACTGTCATAAATGCCTTCCCAGGGAATTTCACAACCATGGAAGTATGAGTCCTATAACTGGAGAGAAGTCAGCACTATAATAAGAAATCACCTAAACAGACATTGTCACAGAACTATCATATCTCCTAAGGGCCCATTGATCTTTCCTAAAAGTCATTGTTTCCTATAAATGCCCTTCTCTCTCCCCCCTCCTCCTATTAAGATGGTATATAAGCCTTAAGTTCTAACTACCTCCTTGAGTCATATTTTCCTGTTCATTTCAGCAAACGTTTGTGAATAAAAGTTTGTCCTTTCTCTTGCCAATCTGTCTTCTGTCAGTTTAATCCACAGGCTTCCAATCACTGAATCTAAGTCGAAGGGAAAGTTTTTCCTCCCCAACAGAGCAAACATATATTAGTCACTTACAATGAACAAAACACTGTTCTCAGAACATTAAGTGTATTAATTAATTTGTTTCCCACCACATCCCCTATATTATTTCCATTTTAGAGATAAGGAAACTGGAGCACAGAGAGGTTAACCAACTTGCTTAAAGTCAGATAGCTAGTAAGTGGTGGTGTCAGAATTTGAACCTAGCAATCTAATTCCAGAGTTCTTGCGTCTATGAGAGTAATCTCTACATCACCAGAGGGTACCAGAAATTAGAGGAGGTAATCTGCATACAGTATCTAGCCTGGCACAAAGGAGGGGCTCCAATAGTGTCGCTTGCATGTCTTCTGTTAGAAAAATGTGTCAACGTGCTGTTGATGAAACTGGAGTGTTTCCCATCTCTCGTCAAGGGTCAGGGTAGAACAAGGAATCTAATCTGTGCTAACTGTCTGTGTTAGAGTTCCTAAAAACTGACAGAGAAGAAAAATTTGCCAGAATTATGTAGCACCATCCAATGGACCTCAAGAGTCCACTGACTAAAAAGTGTGGGCTTTGTTTGGTTTTGTTTGTCTGATCACAGAGCAGGAACATTGTCTCAGCTCTGATATAAAATGGATGAGGGATTCCACAAACCCCCACATTTGCATGCTCATCAGCGACCTAGCCGTGAGGCATTCAGCTCTCCCGGTTCCCTCAGTCTCAGCCTGGAAGGGAGTGGCTGAAGGACTGAGCTAAACCCAAGTCACTGTAGGGAGCAGAAAACAGATGTGAAGAACCTGGGCTTTAGGATCACACAGGCCTGTGAACAAATACCAGCTTTACCAGAACTTACCTGGGAAACCTTCAGCAACCTTAACTGAAACTCTATGGATTTCTGTTTTCTCATCTGAGAGATGGAGACTTAATATCCTTATAAAACCCACCTCACAGCATAGTTGGGCCAGCTTCACAGTGATAGCTCAATATGTATTCTTGAGTAAATTTATAAATTGGCTTTGTGACTTATCAGCCACTTGCAGAAAGTCTCCCACGATTCTTTCCTTCCCCAAATAGAAAAAACATTCCCCTGCCCCCTCTGAAGTCCTGCAGCACTTCTTCTGGATCTCTAATGTGGACATGTGTAACATTACCTGCCATGTGCCAGCCAAGGTGCTAAGCACTTTACATGCATTTTTCTCATGTAAACCTGATAACAACACTATGAGGTAATATAACATTACCTGGTGGTAATATAATTATCTCCATTTTTTCCACAGATAAGAAGAAGAAAATTTTAATGAGGCTAAGTAACTGGTCTAAGGATACACAGGTAGCTAGTGAAGAAGCTAATACAAGAGTCTAAATCCAGAGCCTCTGTCTTTAACTTCATGCTGTTTGTCTCTCTCTACCTTATAATGATTTATGTTCATGATCAATTTCATTTCAAGATTAAAAGGTCAAGATGTGTATGTCAGTTATACTTTTATGTCCCCCAGAACATTCTTTGAACACACAGGTTGTCTATTATTGAATGAATGAATAAATGAACGAATGAATAATTATATACCACAATTCCCCTCCTCAGAGCCTTATCAATCATAATTTATTTGTACTAAGTGTTTTATATAAATTGTCTTGTTCTGTGCTCACAATTCCTCCAGCTAAGTGTTGTTATTTCCACTGTACAGATGAGGAAACCAAGGCTCAGCCTAAGGTCACATGACTAATGAGTTACAGATCTGGATTCCCATCTGGGAGGACTGAACCCTCTGGCTGCCAGCTGAGAACCAGATCTGAACTGAGATGGCCTCATCAAACCACAGGCGCATTCTATGGGCCACTCAGCCAGCATCTTTCTTTTTAAAATGTTTTAACTCTTAATGGCTTTTTTTCCAAAGAGTTAGAAGGGTCTTTAAAATAAAATGTGAAACTGCATAGAAATTAGTGGCAATTCCAAAATTTCTTATAAGAAGGATTTGGAAATAACAGTTTCATTGGAATTGAGGTGGGGGGAAGATGGACACAAGGATTTTTTTTTTTTTTTGAAATTATCTATAAATTATATTTTCATAGGTGGCTCAGTAATTTTTAATCAGATTCTATTATTATTTGCAGATTGCTGATGAATATTACAGGGGCACTTTAAAGGGATAATAATGCTTATGTTTGAGAACATATTAGAAATTGTGTGTTTCATGCCCGGCTGGAGTGGCTCAGTTGGTTGAGCACCGAAAGGTTGCAGGTTGAATTCCCAGTCAGGGCACAGGCCTTGGTTTGTCCTGGCCGGGTCCCCAGTGGGGGCACGTATGGAGGGCAGCCAATCAATGTTTTTCTCTCTCTCTCTCTCCTTTCCTCTCTCTAAACAAGCCGTCTGATGAGAATAAAAAAATTGTGTTTCATGATTCTGTACGTGAACCAGTCTTGCTTACCATTTTGCCAAAGTTATTTAAACATCAATAAAGTGGAGTCTCAAATTTATAAATGACATCAAGATTTTCTGGCAATTGAAATATTAACCTGACAAGAATAAACGTGGAGATCTCATAGCGCCATGTGAGTGAGCGGGGAGCGTGTCCTCGGTGGAGACAGCTATACATCATGCCCGCAGGAAACAGCCCACCTCATTCTCAAGGGGCCGTGGCCTCCGAGTGCAGACGTGATCCAGGAAAAGGGTGATGGCATCACTGGAGACATTGCCTGAAGAAGCCGGTCCAAAGCATTGTGGCAGTCACAAAAGCAAGCATCATCAGGAAGGATGTTAAAAAACAAAATAGAAAGCCCGATCTCGTGAGTGCTCGCACACACGCACACATGCACACAGGGACACGAGTATTCATCTTCTTCACAAATGCTGGGTGGAGTTCCAGTCATTAAACCTCAAAAATGTCATAATGGAACTGGAACGTATCCAGAGAAGGTCCCTTAAAATTATTAGGGTTTGTGAAGAAACCAGAAACTTTAAAACACTTCAGTCTGGAAGGACAAAATAGGAAAGTTGGTGGGCCGGGGTCTATAAAATCACAGAGAGTACTGATTAAGTGAACACAGATCTTGACACCAAATTCCAGCAAAGCAGACCTAGAAGCCCTGGCGAAATTAAAGTATTTTTAGGACAATGTATGTTTTCAAGTGCTAGTTTATAGGGCATATAAGAGAGAAAAATCATAACTCTAAGAGAGTCCATAGCAGTGAGCTCATGATAGCTTATGGTGCAGTTACAGCTAAACTACATGCTCAGTCTTCTGATGTCCCATGTTATTCAAGACCTGTAGTGAGCTTCCTCCACACTGTTGAAGACCCTGAAAAAGGAGATGCTACATTAAATTAACTGCTGGTTTAATACATATGGTATATCTGGTAATTCCCAAACTGGCCAATCAAAAGAATCACCTGGGATCTTTTCTAAAAAAACAGATTCTCATATCCAGTCATTCTGATTCAGTTCATCTGGGACTTAGTCACACAGAGACGATCTTTTCCATAGAAAAATGCAGAGTGTAATCTGATTGGCTGGACTCAAATCATGCCTTGTCCTTGAACCAATCACTAACATGGTGAGGGTAGGGTTTCCCCCAGGAAAGAAAGTGGGTGACTAATATTCAGTCTCCCCTTCTTCCCAAGTAACAGAACCTTAATTATATTAGGTGATGCGTGTACCCAACAGCAAGTCTACATCCCCAGGCTCTCTAGCTTTGGCTACATGGTTAATGCTGAACAGTGAGAAGAGTACAGGTCTGGTGTAGGAGTTCCAAGGAGTTTCTTTAAGGGAACTGATTCTGCAGGGAAATGCGCCCTTTTTCCTTCCTTCCTTTCCCCTTCCTACTGCCTGGAATGTGAGTATGATGACCAGTGATGGAGTCACCTTTTTATGACCGTGGGAATAAAAGCTAGAATAAGCCCAAGTTTCAGATGATTCTGCGAAGTTGCCCAGTAAGGCCAGGATTTCTCATCTCCTCGCTTTTACAGAATAGAATAAGCCCTTATGAGTTTTAATGATTTTTAGTTTGTGTTCTCTATGCCAGGCTTCTGAACCTAATCCTTCCTGATACAGTAGGATTCTGTAACCAGATGTAACTGGAAAGTGAGACTAAGCAGAAGTTATTTTTATGTTCTGCAAATTCTCTTTAAGTATCATCCACCATATCTCTGGGCATCCTGATTTGTGTTCTCTGTTCTACAGCTTGAAAAATACTCTTGTCATGTCTTACAAAGAATTTGTCTTTTACTACTTCCAAAGCTGGGCATAGTTCATCACCTATACCTATAACATTCTTTTCATACATCTGTGAAAAAGCACCCTCTTCAAAACTTGGTCCAAGATGCAGAATGCCCCAAAACGCTTCTAGACCAGCTCCACTAAAGCCTAGATAATCAAAAGCAGTTGTTCTTTTAACTCAATCTCTCAGACTCTGTTTCCACATTTATTAAACAGATTCAATCAGTGGTTTCCAGACATTTTTAGCCACAAGTCCCTTCATCTGAATAAAACAAAAAACAAGAGTCTCTAAGGCCTACAAGGATGGTTATGCAGGTTGGGCACTGCCATTTTTGTCACTGTCTTTCTGATTGACACCTTTTAGAATTGTACTGTGTACAACCTGCCCCAAAATACACCTAAGAGGTACATTCTCTGAGGAGGACCAGAGGCTTGAGGCATTGAAAAGCATTGTGCTGATACTTTCAATGCATATAATCAATAAAAGCCTAGTATTTAGAATATCAAAGCACTCCTTATATTAATACAAATAACAGAAGTAACCCAATTGAAAACCTGGCAAGGGACTTGACGAGGCACTTTGCAAAATAAAATAGCTTATGGTCAGTCAACACAAGACAAGAGCTCAGTCTCATTAGAAATCAAAATGATGAAAATTAAAATCATGATAAACAACCATTTTATCCACCAGATAAGCAAAAACTAAGACCATTTTATCCACCAGATAAGCAAAAACTAAGAAGTCTGGCAATATCAAGTGTTGCCCAAAACATGGAAATATATGAAACCTCAAATACGGTGGGTGGGAATTAAATTGGTACAGCCACTTTGAAAACAATTTGTCATTATCTGAGGTTATGGGGGTCTACAGAGCCTGTACCTATTCCTCTCCTTTGTCTACCCCAGGGAAATGCATGTACATGTGTATCAGGGTACATGCCCAAAGTGCTCTTAGCAGCATTGTTCAGAATAGCTAAAACCGAAAGAAAAAAACAATTGTCTATCAATATAAGATGGCCTAGTATAATGAATACAATGAAATACTATTTTGCATGAAAATAATAAACTATCACTACACTCAATGTTTTCATTTCTCTGCCAAAAGGAAAACATTCATATTCTTTGGTAAAAACAAGTTTATATTTTACTTTATGGGTGAATCTTATTTTTTCATTTTTTAAAAAAAATTTTGATTCAATTATGACTTAATTAACATAAAGAAAATTTAATATTTAGAATTCTATTGCCATTGGAAATTTAATTTCAAATTACATATACATATTTAGTTTGCAGAAAATTATAAAACAGCAACCAATGAAAGACTCCCACATATAAAAGTACATTAGCTGCCCTGCCAGGCGTGGCTCAGCTGTTGAGCGTCAACCTAGGATCCAGGCGATCAGGGTTCGATTCCCGGTCAGGGCACATGCCCGGGTTGCGGGCTCGACCCTCAGTCAGGGGTGTGCAGGAGGCAGCCAATCAATGACTCTCATCATTGATGATTCTCTCTCTCTCTCTCTCTCTCCCTCTCCTTTCCTCTCTCTGAAATCAATAAGGATATATATATTTTAAAAAAGTACATTAGCTGAGGAAGAAAAACTGTGGAAGAAATATGATGGAGTACAAGTTCAAAAGGAAGAGAAATGATGAAAAACTTTTGACTATTGAAGTGAAAATATTACTGTTCATATACTTTTTCAATCATGATGTATCAATGTTAATATATTTAAATTTCTTAGCTACACTTAAACATTCAATGGCTACATGTAAATTTTATTTGAATTGTCAATATTTACAATATTTTAAAAATTATTGGCACCTACGTAAAATTGATAAAAAATTTAGATGTCAACCTAAAACCGTATGCGAGAATGCATAGTTTTATGTTTGTTTTTGAATTATTTTAGGATGTAAGCTAGCAAAGAGTTTCAAAGACCATAGAAACAAAGTGCTTATGTGATTACGCACAGGGGGCGGCTCTCTTCTCCCTTTCCAGTTTCATATCCCTCACCTCCCCACCTCCCAGGAGACCTTATTTCCTTTTCTGCTCCAATTTTTCCAGTTCTCATTTTGATTTTTAAATAATCTCGAATTTTGCCTGCCTGCCTTCCTTTTTCTCCATGAGTCTATTCAGTGAGTGAAATCTGTCATCTCCTCAGGGTCACCTACGTTCTTGGAGTCTCCTCTCGCATGGAAGCTTTGGCCCTTGCTGTTGGTAACTTTGCGACTCTATTTTATGGGTCCATCTCAGTGATTGTTTTGATGTCATGCTCTCTGGTGAACATTAGGGACAGATGAAAAAATAGTTGGATTAAAAGAATGATGACAGCAGTTGCTGACTGTCGTGTTTTCAAGATAGCTACGTGAGATTAATACGGGGCTCGATAGCATTCTGTCCTCCACTCAAACGGCTTCTGTGTTAAGATGTGGAGGGCTGTTTTTTCCAAAAGTGGCAGCAACAATGTTTTCTTTCCCGTGTGCTCTTTCAGAATCTTGCCCCTCCTTCATCTCTTCTCCTTGAACCACGATGGGCCTCCGTGTACAGCAGAAGTGACTCCTGGGCCTAGGACCTGAAAGTCAGTAGTGTCCACCTGGCTCTCTCACTTGGGGTTTCACCCAGAGGACCCAGACACCATGCTGTGAGGAAATCTAGGCCACGTGGAGAATTCTGAGCCTAAGTGGCTGGCCCTGACACCGGTGAGCTCCCAGCTGAGAGCCAGCACCAGCTTGCCAGGCCTGAGGGGGCGCCATCCTGGGAAGGCAGCTACCCTGCACAAGCAGCCTTCCCTGCTGGCATCTGCCCAAAGGAGGCTTGTGAACGAAAGTTGTTGTTTGAAGCCGCTACATTTGGGGGCGGTTTGTTATACAGCGGTAATAACCAGCACATAAGATAAAGGGACATTCCCACGACAACGGTCCTGGCCTGGGAGCTGTGTGTTTCCAAAGATCCATTCCCTTTTGCTCCTTTCCCTCTTTCTTCCTTTTTCTCCTGATAGTATTTGCAGGAGGAATTAACCAGACCTAGTTAAAAAAAAAAAAAAAAATGCTCAATATAATTACTAGTTAGGTTGTCTCTAACAGCAGAAAACAGGGAATTCCAGCTTAGAGGAAGCAACTTTTTTCACACTTGCTTAGTGCTTTTTAGGATGTCATTACCAAATCATATAGGATATTTCTTCCCTTTTTCCTTGTGTGTCTGAGAGTTCATTTTTGGAGACATGGGGATCCAAAACGACTCATCGCTAAAACGCAATCGGTACACACATATTATCTAATGGTATTTTCTGTGACTAAACAAAATTTGGCCTTTGGGCCAAATTGTTTGCATGTGGGCTATATAAAAAAATCAAATATAGGGTCTAAAATGTTAGTTTAACTGTTGCAGCATACAGAGACATGCAAGGGCTTGCTTAATGGTTCCACTTTGATTTGGAGCACACACAGAAAGATTACACTTAGAAACACAACGTTGTCTTCAGTCTTGGGGAGCTTAAGTCTTCGGTTGCCTTTTACTTTAACTTTGTTTCATCAAACCATGGCAATACAGATAGAAGCCCGGATAAATATTTGTGAATTGTTTGAACTTTGTTCTATGCCCTTAAATGCTCTTAGGAAATCAATTTCGGACTAAAGAAGTTTGAAGATTCTGTCACTAAAACTGGACTCATTCGGGGCCAGTTGTGATGAAAACACAACAGGAGTAAAGGTATTTTGAATTTTCAGTCTACAGGATCTTTTGGAAAATGATTATTACTGCTTGAGAAACTGCATATAAATTTATACTCAAAGTAATTGTAATTCTTTTGAAGCAGTTTTGGGTCTAAACACTGACTTTTTTTAGGTGACTTTTCAAGAATATTTACTTACAGCCAGCTATCACATGATCTGCCCTCACTGTGTCCACCCCCCACTACCTCCCCACCTGAACCCCCCCACCCCCAACCACCTTTTCTCCAGGGGAATCAGATTGAGGGGGTGAATTTCTCTGGCGCCTTTTCACTAGCGTGATCCTGAAAGGGGAGTGTGGGCAAGGGTCAGGGCCACTCTGGAGATCCTTAGGAAAATCAGTTTTGTAATTTATGTGTTCATGAGCCCAAGAAAGGGCAACTTCTCTGTGGAAAGGGAGAATGGAAGTTTCCAGGCAGATATGACATCTCTCTGGCAACATATCCACTGGGGCCCTCTGGCTTTCTCGTGATTTGGCTGTCGAATTTGGGTTTGATTTGGCAGGTCACTTAACCTCTGTTTCCTCCGCTTCCTCAGCTGTAAAATGGGGTCACCACTTCCTATTCAACATCACGGGACTTTATAAAGACAGGCAAATATTGATGGCAAGCAATTTGCAACAGGAAGAGCTAATGCTGCAAAGCTCAGTTCAGCCACTTCCCAGTAGGTGATTTCAGGTGTTATTGGCCTCTCTCTGCCTCAGTTTCCTCATTGAAACGTAAGGCTAATAAGAGGATCTATCTCACAGAGCTGTCTGGGGATTAAATGATATAATACTCTACGTGAAGTACAGCATCTGAGAGTCTTAACAAACCTTGACTGTTTCACCTGCTCTGCACCTTATTTTATCTAATATGTGTCACAGATCCATGACCAGAGGGTTGGGATTATAAAAGAACCCTAGAATGAAAGGTAAAGACTCTCTCACTTGACAGACAAGAAAAAAGAAACTCAGTGAGGCCGGGTAACTCGCCCAGGGCTATCCGATTCATTAGTGAGAGAGCAAGAGTTAGAGTTCAGGTCTCCTAATTGTCCGGTTGGGCCAAGTCTCATTTTCACTCCTTTGAAGGCTGTGCTGGTATTTCTATCCCCAGATAATTCTTTCTCAGTCTGATTTTAACCCTAAAACCAGTTTATACCATCAACCGGTGCATTCTCTACGTCTCCCACAGCCCCCTCCAAACCTGCAGATCACCTCCTCTCCGGAAAGGCCCCCCTAACCCCCCCGCAGGAAGCCAGGAAAGGTAACACTTTCTCGGAGACCTGAGGAAGCCACTAATGGGGACAGCAGGTGAGGAGGGAGGCGGGCGCGCTGCAGCTGCTGGCAAAGGTTGCCCTAGTAACCGTGTGGGGCTCCACTCAGGAAGCGAGCCCAACTCCAAGATGCAAAATGATCGCTTCCCGCGGCTCCTGCAAGCACAAAGGAGCCAAAGGAACAGAGGGATGGCCAGGAAGGGAGGCGCAAGGCAAGGTGGGGGCCCATGCTGTCGGTTACAACCTTCCTCCTCCCACAGAAGAAAGAGAGAACAGCTCTTTGAATCTTCTGGTTTGTATGAACCGTGAAAACCACCCATTAAACATGAGTCCTTTTGTGGCAAGAGAGGGAAGCAGGACCCCCTCTGTTCACCAGCCTTATGAAACAATATACCAGGACAGGGGGGCAGAGATCCCAAACATTGCAACTTTATGGGGGCCCTAAACTCTTCTTGCTCCCTCTTTTATTCAGACTGATGACAAAGACCATTTGCTACCAATTTATTGGAAACTTTTTTTTTTTTTTTTTCACAGCTTGAGCTGTTTAAATGCAGGGAGCTCCCTCTCCCCAAATCGATGTCAGACACTTGCTGAATGGGCCAGGCTCAATTATGTTCCCTCCGCAGGTTCAGCTCACACTGTGACCCTGCATGGCTTCCTGCTATTCATATGTGTTACTTCCCCTTTGTGGTAATGGCTTGTGGCACTTGGCCAGAAAACATTATTAATTTCAGAAGTGGACTGACAAACAACAAACCCACAGTGAACCGAGAGGAAGTGCTGGGGAGGCCAGCTGTCGGCTTGAGCGGAGCAGTAGGAACTCAATGTATGCAAGTTTGAGGAGGAAAGATGATAATCCACAGAGAGGAAATGCACTAAAATTATCCACAGCCCATGTTAAAGAAAAAAGAAAGAAAAAAGAAAAAGAAAACCAGAACAAAGGAGGGGGGAGGTGAGCACACAGCTACTTGAGCTGCAGCTGGACAGGAAATTGCTAACGCTGCTTGCAAATCCCCACTTTGAACAGCCAGTTTAGGGAATGCCAGGAGCGGAAACCGTTCAGAACTGGATTAACACGGGCCAAGTGGAACTGCAACCCACTTCTCCTTTCTGAGCTCCGGCTGACTGGGGGAAGCCAAATGGGAGACTGACTTGGTAGTTTTCTGCACGTTTGCCTTTCACACATGCTGTTGCTGAAAGCCACACTGGACAGTTTGATGCGATTGCCATAAAATCAGGGCCACATGCCTATCATGTAGATTACCAAACCATCCAACTGGCACCTCACATGTGCCATGTGGGTGGAAAGCTCATCTTTCTCTCCACTGCAGATAAAGGGCCTAAACTTATTTGAAAGGAGCACAAAATGTAGTTATGTTCTAGTTCATTTGATTTCACACACCTGCCCTTTACTTTTATTTTGGCTTGTGTACTGTTACACTTGGGACAAGAGGGGGTGTCCCAAAGAAAATGACAAGATAGTAAGCCTTTACCTTGAAAGAAACTGTTCAAAATAACCTCCATCAGGTTCAATTGTGGTTTCTGACCTACATCCTAAACCAGTTAAGCACAAAGTACATTACAGCAGGTGTGACAAAGCTCCAACTAAAATGTCAATGTTAAACTTAAAAGCCAAATCCAGGCTCCAGTGAGAAAGCTTAGATATACTTTGCCATGTGCATGAGGAAAGGGAGACACCACTCCTGATCTGTTACTCCAACTTCAGGATAATTGGCAAGTAGAACTGCCAGACAGTAAACTAAGTGGAAAAATAATTACCCCTGCTTTCTCCTTGGCATGTGTATGACTGAGTAGAAGATCCTGATGGAGAAGGAAGGAGAGGTTAACACTGTGACTGTCATCTTGTCATTCTGGCACCCCCTCTCTGACTACTCATTAATATCCTTATTTCCTCAGCGGCAAGGTGTATTCCTATGGCTTACTCTTTTTTCAAGAGCATTAGGATTACTAAATAAGCCAGAACTATATTCATAGAAAGTGCTATCCATACACAAGGTAAAGTCAGTCTATTCTATGATGTCACCCTATTTGAAGCAAAAGATTAATTTCATAAGCTGCACCTGAAAACCATTCTTGAAATAGCTTAAAAGATGAGAACTTTGCCTCGCTGTGCCTATATGTATTTTATAAGCCAGTGTCATTCCCAACTGAAAAATAGCTAAAATGTGTCACTTCACATTCAGGTACAATTAAAAAAAAAAAAAAAATACACACCCCTTCAATAGCCAAAATAGTTATTTATTAATAATTTAAGGTTTTACATTCTTATAATAAATTTCATCTCAAAACTTTACACCATGAACATAATGAAGCAACTTAACTCTCCCCGCTTCACAATCATATGCACTCCCCCTATCAAATGGGTACCCATGCTCACACACACACTTCCAGTTTTATACAAAATTTTTAAGAGGAAAGAAACCAACCCAAAGTATTGCATTAGAGGTGTCGCTCCCTGAAGAATTTTGTACAGAGGTAATATACTGTTTAGCACAGCTGAAGTTTAAAAAAAAAAAAAAAGAGTGAGCCCATGATTTTGGTGCCTTTCCAAGGTATCCCCTTTAAGACAACACAAGCCAAAATATTTACAAAGGTAAGGCATAGTCAAACTACATTAAAGGGGGGGATCACAAGGAAGTTATATGAAAGAGACTGAGGACTGCACCATAACAAGGTCTCAGCGATTATAGTGTCCATGAAAATGTCATTCAGAACTGGTAAAGTTGAGCATGCTGCAAATATATCCTTTGGATTAGAAAAGAGCAAAAGTTTCCATTTTTTGTTTTAAGAAGTGGTATACTGCTCTTTCTCCCTTTGGATGATTTCTTTTAAACCCATCAAAGAAAAAACAAACACAATTCAAACAATGCCAAGTGATTTACGATCAAATATTTACAATAATCAAATGGAGTATCAGATTTATTTTATCTATTATTAATGTGTGTTTTTTGCAAACTGATACTACAGAGCTGAAACCTGTCTTTGGCTCCTCTATATGCAAAATTGAATCAGTCTTCACTGAAGACAATATAGTCAGTTCCAGATGCAAAAGGAAACAGTCATACAAGGCCCTAAAGAATACACGCTCCTATCCTACCATTTGGTCCTACCCTATTTATCTGGAAGTCCTCAAGTTCCAGTCCCTGCATGGGTAGGCTGTACACACCGGTGTGGAGCAAACCTACGGTCTGTATCTATACAGCAAGTCCTGTTGTTCCAACGAGAATGGAGCAAATCTCTCTCTTGCAATAACCAATTCCACATGTGATAACCTTGTCTAATAGACAGCTGGTGTCATTTGGACACCGGGGGCCACATACAAAGAAAGCAGCCCAGCTGATGCTGTCAAGAGAAACTGCTAAAGGAAAGGACACATCCCAGCATGAAGGAATGTGGGGCCTTTCACGTGGATTGCAGGGAGTCCACCTGGTAGACATTCTGGTTGGAGGGGGTGGTGAAGTAGAGCTGTTGCGAAGGGACCCGGTTGTCACAGGGGCTGCTGAGTCCCAGCGTTCTCTCGAAGTCCAGCAGCTGGCCCATGAAGTTGAAGTTGGGGGAGATGTTGGATTTCTTCATCTTGACAATGTCATAAGCATCGTTCATTGAAAGATTGAGCTTCTGCATAAGATAAGCCACAGTCACAGTGACTGAGCGGCTGATGCCAGCCAAGCAATGCACCAATACGCCACAGTTTTTGCCCCGGGCTTCATCTGTAAACACAGAAAGGCAAGATTTCAGCAGACCGAAAAACCACCCTTTGTGAATGATCAGTCTAAAAGATGAATTTTTTAAAAAGATCCAAAGAGTAATCATGTCTGGCTGTTTAGCCCTGCAGGCAGCAGAAAATGTGTCATTGCGATAAAACATGTACACTGGGCACAATTACATATTTCAGATATTTTCTGAAAAGGGAGCTTTTGTATTAATTTTCTGCCAACAAAAAACTCCTTAATGTGTGCATTCTTTGCCTCAGCATGTGAATACCAGAAACCCTGCAATATGGTAGTGAATGCCTTTTATACAGACAAGCAGACTGCAAGGGTCTATTAAATTATTCTCCAACTGTTGTGCAGCTAACAATGGAGGTATTCAGGCATTTTAAAAGAGAGAGGGAAGTCACAGGGGACAGCCCATTAGGAGGAACAGGATGTCGACATGGCCTGAAAATGAGTTCCTTTGTAATAGGAAATGCATTACAATGCCTGGAGATTCGCTTCTCCAGGCTTCCAGCCCACAGTCCTTCCTGCTGGGCTCAGGTTACCCTCACTGTCTCACTGTTCACCGGTATCACAGTAACATTCAACTGGATTACAACATCTAGCATTCACAGGGTTTTCCAGCAACTAACTTGATGTCCTAAAATAACTTCACGTCTTCTAAAATTATAAAGCAGTGCTAAAATTCCTGCCTATATCTAGCCCTACCCCAGTCTGCAGATTGTGGGAAAATTCTGTTGTTTGATTATGAACACCCCCCCCTTCCAATAACTGAATTCAAAGAGTCAAAAAACAGACTGCATTTCAAATGCACCTGTGGTCAACAACCTTATCAAAAGGTGTTTTTTCTTTCCTTAGCAAGACGGTAAACTAGAATTAAGAAGGTCCTAGGAACATTAGAGACCTGTAGGCTAACAAGTTAGCAGGCAACAAGAAAGATTAAAAGCTTAAATTCTGTGAATGGCTAAGAATTTTTCATTTGAGAGTCGAGGAGCGAGTACTGTTAATTAGTCTCACCTATGAAAGAAATGGCCTCAGGGAAAAACTGGGACAGGTTTTGGCTCCAGTGATCCGAGATGGGGATCTGCTTGTATTTAAACTCGCCTGCGTTCTCAAAGAGATTCGGCAAATTGGGGGTGACGTTCAAGATGTACTTGATGCCGAACTCCTCCAACACGTCCAGGTTGGTGGAGTCCTTGGCACAGCCCAAGTAAAGGAAGGGCAAGATCTCCACGGGGAAAGAAGGCTGGCTGTTGGACAGCGGGCTGCCATCCGAGTCCGTTGCGCTGTTGGGGTCTCGGTCAAGGTCAGACTCAATGTCCGAGGAGTCGGAGCTGATCCGCAGGCCCCCGAGTCCCAGCACTGGCAACGGCGGCGAGCTGCTGCTACACGAGCCGTCTAGATTGGTCTCGCAGTGCAGGGCGAACTCGGCTTGGAACTTACTGAAGCCACCTGCCAGGACGAGAAAAGCAATCGTGTAACCCGAGACCCCGTAGTAGTTTTCACAGCTTTGAAAGCCGCAGCCGGGCGTAGGAAACACCACGGCACCTGACGAACCCCCTACGCACAGAGCCAGGGGCAGTAAAGACACTTCGGTGCGCACCCTTGGAAAGGCAATGAACAGGCCCGCCTCCCCCGAGAGCCCTTATTCTCTTGAATCCGGAAACGCACAAAATGGCAACTTTTCTGAGCATTTTGAGGAGCTAGGAAATGCCCATATGCAACCCCCACGACCTGTCCCGCCCTGCAAATCTTAATTCAAACCCGAACGATATAGGAAAGCAAGGGAAGCTGGAGGCTATTCCGAATGCGAAGAACTCATTAGAATCGGCGGGTGCTGCAGCCCCGAAGCCGGCGGATTCGGCGCCGGCCCGGCTCGCCCGTGCGGGACGCGCACGGTTGGCAGCCCGCAGCCCGCAGCCCGCCCCCCGCAGGGCAGCGCGGCTCCGAAGCTCCAGCCAAGCGCAGCCCAGGGCACTTCCAGGCGGCGTGCCCCGCCGCACCCCCCAGCACGTACCTTCCAGGTAGAAGGCCCGGCAGCCCTCGTCCTTGAGCTTCTTGAGCAGCAGTCCGAGCACCGACTCGCCGCCCGTGTTCTCGTTCCAGTCGCTGCTGCTCTCGTCGTAGAGCACCACGGTATCGGTGCCGCAGCGCCGGGTGAAGCGGTCCCGGTCCTCGCCGCGCGTGAAGAGCGCGCGCACGGGCAGGTTGCCCTTCTGCAGGCGCCGCAACATGATGCCCGGGATGGCCACGTTGATGGCTGACTCGATGTGTGACGACTCGTACAGCTCCTGCGGCCGGCAGTCCATCAGCAGCAGCCGCTCGTTGCCCAGCTCCAGCTGCTCGTTGAGCCACGCCACCGTCTTGCTGATCGCCATTTCCGACGCGAAGGGCACGGGTCTGAGCGTATCTATCATGGGGGTCGAACTGCGAGAGAGGGTGGGGTGCCTAGCAGTCGCCCCTCGGGGCAGGCATAGGCCGAGCGCGCCGCGCGAAGCCCCCGAGCGGGGTCGGATTCCACCGCGCTCTTCCCGAGCCGGGTTAGAGGTTGGGGAAGACGAGACAGAAGGGAGGCCGGCGGTTCCCTCCGCGCCCAGCCGCAGCCGCTCGCTCTCGGCGTCAATGAATCGCTCTGAATGAAGCCGCCTAGACAGTTTTGTTCCTCCCCAGTGAATGAAATCCAATTAATTTGGACTCCGGGCTACTGAGAGGGGAGGTGAGGGGAAAAAGTCCAGCGGCTCCTAATCCCTCCCTCCAAGGCTGCGCCTCAAATCCACCGGAGCGTCTTTCTCCTCGGGTTATTCAAGCCTCGCTCTCTGTCTTTCGGACTCAGCCCTCGCACACCCCCTGCGCGAGGCAGCTCCTCAATGGATACAAACAGCAAGCGTCTCAATGGATACATTCTCCCGGCCAGCCAATGAGCGAGCTGCGGAAGGGGCTGTTGCCGTGGAGACGGGCCGGCTGGAACAGGTTGTGTTGATGAATTGTTAATGAGTTTGTCATTCACAAAAACGGAAAGGAATTTCCGCTCCGGATAAGCCCCAGTGCAAACAAGCTGCAACCACCGGCTCGGCGGGAGGAAGGAGAAAGAAGAGGAGGCGGCGGCGGCGGAGGAGCGGGGCACATAAACCAGGGCACTTCAGTTGTCTCATGTTTCCTTCTGTTGAGAGTTCACACTTCGCGTCGGAACTTTTGCGCACAAACGGTGCAATTAGCAGGCACAAAAGCCCTTGTTCGTGACGCCTGTACTCGCAAGCTAGCTTTAGGAAAACTTGGGCTGACTTTTTTTCCTTTTTATTCCCTTTAAACTCATTTGGACCGGAGTTCGCCTTAACCTTCCCCCTCCCCCCCCCCGCGCTCCCGCCCGCCCTCCTTTAGGCGGTGTGACATTTGTTTGCCAGTTTTAAAAGCCCAATTCTGTTTGCTCTGATGTTCTTTTAGCCGAGGCTGTGTTGGGGCTGCTGGACTGCCTGGGCTTTAGTGACCGATGAGGTGTTAAATGTTAATCCAACATCTTTGGAAACAAACCAGGATGACATTGAAACATTTTTAAAGCAAACAAATACCTGTTGTTAAGATAATAGGAATAAAGCTTTTTTAAAATAGCGTTTTAATTATTTTTTTCTTTAAACGGTGGAGACCGCAGAAACAAACTTAATGGGCCAGTCCGATGCTTTTATTCCCCTCCAGCGGCGTGGGGAATTAGGAGTCTTTGTTCCGAGGAACTAAGCCCCCACGCCCGTCACCCACCGTGCGCTGTGGGGGTCGGGGGTCACGCTCGTTAATCTTTTCTGCCAGCGAGCTTGGCTTCCGAAAAAGCTGGTCTGGCGGGGCTACCTGCGCGAAGTGCACCAGGGCGCGCGAAGCCTGGGGGCTGCCCCACCATCGTCGAGGCTCGGGGAAGTCCTCCCGCTAGGCCTGCAGGTTGCAGGGATAGATTGGGCTCGGTAACTGGTTACTGTAGACAGAGATGCAGGTCAAAGGGGAGCCTGCGCCCCCCCTCCCCCCGGCACTCCCCTCCCTGCGAGAGCCGCAGCCCCCTCCTCTGCCTCAAGGGGCACTAGCGGAGCACCGGTCGCGCCAGCACGTTGCCCTCCTTGTCAGCACCCCCATCACCCCAGCCCCCTAGCTAAGTGGGAGAGGGACGTCGGGCGACCCCGCTGACGAGTGCGGGGCTGAGTGCGGGTCTGTGGGCTCCGTCGCGGCCCACGGAGGCTGAGGGGAGCATGTGCCGGGACCCCCTGGCTCTTAAGGAGGGCTGGGAGTCCGAGGGAATGCTTCTGCATCTCTGCAGAGCCAGCAGGTAATCGGGTGCTGCTGGCCCGGCCAAAGAGCTGCGCCTGGCCGAGGCGCCGGGGTGCAGGGCGGGCCGCTAGGGGCCGGATGGAGGCGTGGCCCCGCCGGGGCCTCGGCGACTGGGCGGCGCGGTCCGGGCGCCCCGAGCTCCATTGTTATATAAAAGTGCCGGGGCCGGCCTCTCCTGAGCGGAAAACCACCTGTGCGCGGCGGGCGCGGCGCCGCCGCGGGTGGGGGGCCGGGGGGGGGGGGGGGTCGGCTGAGGCCGGAAGGCCCGGGCCCTAATCCGGCCTCCCCTCCCTAACCCGCGGCGGAAAAGAGGCCGCTCTTTGTGCGCCTGCAGCCAGGCAGGCGGGAGCGGGGGCTGCGGCTTGGCCCCGAGCGGCTGTTCCGAGCGCCCCTCCCGGCGCTCGGTGCCCGGCGCAGATGGAACCGAGGGCACCTGAGGTCGCGGGGTCTCCCTTAAGCCAGACTCCCCGCACCCACGGGCCAGCATGCTGACGCCCCGCTCCGATTTGCATTTTTAGTCGCCCGCCTCTTCCCTGGTTTGGGGAATGTAGGCTAAAAAAAGCCGACCGTGAAGCCCAGGTTGCCAATTTTGGAGCTCTGCAGCACGCAGGCCGCCCCTGGAGCGGCGTGTGCGACGAAGGTGGGGGCGGCCGCGCTCCTCGCCCCGCTCCTTTTTTGGGCATGCCTTGGAACAAAATTCCCATATTTTACTGAATATCACCCAGTTCCAGCTGGAGGAGGCCTGCGCTGGAGTTGACGCCTCCGATCCGCCCCCACCTGTTACCGACGTTCCGGGCACCCGGCGTTTCAGTAACTGGAGGCGAGGAGGGGAGACGCAGTCGCCCCGCTGCAGAACTGAGAGCGGCAGACTCTCAGCCCTGGACCTCCCACAGAAGACGCTGGGAGGAACAGGGGTTTCTATTTAGCTGTTTTAGAAAGTGCAGTTACCCGAGCCTGCGCCTAAATTGGGGAGGATAATCGCAACACTTTGCAGACCTGTAGATGGAAACATTGCGTTTGACCCAGGCTTCTGAACTTTGTAGCAACGCAATGTCGGTCCTACTCAGCACGTTTTATAAAATGGCATTCTGACCGCTCGGTCCTAAAACAAACGGCGTGAAGAGCCTCTGAAGTGGGGCGGCTCGGGTTTAAATTACTCCTCAATCGCTTCCTAAACACTCGAACGTGGTTAAATCTTCTAAGTGTTCTAAGCCGCGGTCTTCCTCGGTGGCATCATGAGGATGGTCAAAATGCCTGCGATGATTGGATGGGTGAAATGAAATGCCCTAAAGTGGTGTGCTACTAGCTGTTAATATTATTTTTGTCGCTCTGAATTCCAAACCTGCACAATGGCCTGAGCCCTTTCCATCCCAAAGACTCCCTAACAGTTCGCCTGAAATTGGCTGGGGTACAGAGAAGCCCTGTGAGGAACTGCCCTAAGAAGTTTAATCCATCCCAATTCTGCTGTCAAGCAAAGCAGGTGCTGTTACAGACCAGTCAAAATCCGTTAACTCAGTTAACAGACAGAAAGTGCCCAGTTACTTTTCTAACTTCTAACCAGTCCTTTTAAAAAACACTCTTGTTTGTTCTCCAATCACACCAAACTGATTCAATAGAAATAATAGAAATAATACATATTGGGCCTTTACTACATGGCAGGCATGTACCCATTTCTCTATTTAAATTCATAATTTTGGTCAGTCTTCAGAAAACCCATGTAAATTGTCTCCATTCACAGAGATTAAGGAATTTGCTTGAGGTCACAGGTTAGAAACCAGTGGACACGGGATTTGAGGCCAGGCCTTTAAGGATTAACCACATACAAGTAAGTGTTACAGGATGTCATAGAGATCATGCCACGCTGTGCCGTTCCCTGCTGGGATGTGCAGGATTAAGATCTGCACTTTGAATTTTGACCACCAGAGTCCCATATTCTGTTGTAGCCTCCCCACACATGTTAGGATCAAAAGTTAGGCTTGTTTTCCTGTTCCTTCTACATCTAGTGGTTTTCTTTGATTGTATGCATCTCTTCATTTAGTCAACCACTCAGAGTGTGTCTTGGATCTTCACAACTACCATTACTTATCCAGTTGCCTGTGTAGCACACGGGCCTGGGTTCAGATCTTAGCTGGATCACTCACTTGTCTGACAGACCACAGTTACCGGCCTCCCTGTGCCTCCATTCGTGCATTCATCCACTCATTTATTCTGGGTTCCAGGAAAGCAGCGGTGGATAAAAACAGAGAGAATACCTGCCTTCCCAGAGCTTACATCCTAGTGAAGACAGGCAATAAATAACAGAAATAATTGTACAGTATATTAGAAAGTGAACGTGCTATGGAGAAAAAGAAAGCAAGGAAAGGAATTCAGTAGTGTGCAGAACTGGGATTAGTCATAATCCTCAAAGGACTGTGAGGATTGGAGACACACTAGACGACATACAAAAGTATTGGGCATGATATGGGGACTCAAAAAATGATGTTTTTAAAACTCACCGCAGCTTTATTCCTGCACAAAGCTGACACACTGTTGCTGATGACCCTGTCTTGAATCTTCACATCTTGGCCCTGTCACCCAGCCTCCCAGGAAACACTCTCAGAAGAGTTCTAGCAACTGGAAGACTCACAGGCCTCCTTACTTCCAGAGGCCTCCATTCCCTGCTTAAGGTGTCACTCACATGTAGAGGGCTGTGTCTAAGAGCAGGGAGGCAGTTTCAGAGATCCTAATTCCTGTGTGCATGTGCGTGCACTGAGAACCCATTTTTCCTGATGGATCGCCCTAGGAAGCTGCTTAAAAGTAAGCCTTTCAGTTGTGAATGTTTGCCTGACTACTGGAGAAGCATCCCAGCTTTGCAGGAAGTTTCCTGCATTGAGGACACTTGGGCTTTAAGAGACCCAAAAGAATCAGCATGACCTTTAATCTTCTTGGAGTAATTGCTATGAATACAATGACATTTATTAACACATCATGTGAAAATAGTTAAACAGGTTTTCAGCTAATAGGGAGACCATGTTTTGGAAGGTCTGACTTAAAATGTAGTCATGTGGCATATTCAAGATTCACTTTTAGAGGTCCAAGGGAGCCCTCAAAGTGACAGTGGCTTTCGGAACAGCTAAACCTCAGAATTAGTGGAATTTAACTGGATTTGAGAAATACTTTTGAAATAGTCTGACCTGAAATAAAGAGCATATGGGGTTCACAAAACTCATGCTGAGGTCTCTTCACAGATGCCTGAAAAAGAGAGTGAGCTATGTCTGATCAGCAGGAACCCAAGGGGCCCAAAGGACTGACAGACAATAGGATAGGCTGTGGATAGGCTGTGCACAGAGAAAACCAAAAGGAGTTTCAAATATGTGCCCCAAATTAAAACCACAACTGCAGGTCCTGGTTTGCAATCAAACTGCTTCTTATGCGGCAGCTGTACTTAGCTCGCCGCCCCAGGGTGAGGGACTGCAGGGTTAATGATTTTCCCAAATAATTCAGGAAGGGGGGGGGAGGGGAGGCAGGCTAGGTTAGATGGCTGCTAGCAGGTAGTTGGTCATTAGCCGTGCCAGAATCACCCATCTATAGTCACATCCAGGGAGCAGTGGTTGGAGCTGTCCTATAAACGACACCACTTTAACATCTTGCCAGAATGATAACAACTGGAAGAAAAATGTGAACAGGTGTGAAATTCAGACCTTGGCCCCAATCTGACTAAGCTTTCAAAAATTATGGTCTTCATCAGCTTTCTTGTCTTTCTGTTTTCTATCACCTGATGGAATGCACATAATTTGCATTCAGGATCCCATAGACTTTATCTAGAATATTCTTTTGAAGTCTTCAGCAAGAAAATTCATTTAAAGATAACAATGTTGATTTCTTCTTTCAAAAGCTTTTAGTCTCTTTCCTTCCAGCCGGAAAACATTGATTCTTCCCTCTTATCCTTTATTTTCACAAAGTAGGAGATGTAAAAGCACATGGCCATGTATATGTAAGAAGGCATCTGGAAGATGCCTCTGCAGTACAGCCAAGCTCACTCATTTGGGGGGGGGGGGGCGAAAGCAGGACCATGGCACCTTGCTTCACTTTGTACTATTTCCAAAGCCCCAGGGATGATCCTTAGTGGGAAATTAGGCTTATAGTGCCTTCCGGGGAGGCAAGAGACTATATTTGTTCATCTTTCCAGAACCTTCCTGGGCATTAGCCATGGTGCATCTACACGCAGAATATTTGTCTTGTGCCTCCGTGTGTGAGCCATGTTTCCTCTGGTGACTTTTCTCTTGTGTTCCTTTATTTTCTCAGATGTGAGCAGTACAAATAGCTGTTGTGCAAGAGAACTAATTGTTTTTCTAAGTAGGGGCTATTTCCTGCCAGCCCATTTTGCCTCAGTAATCAGTAGAAATGACTATGTGTGTCCACACCAAGGAATGCTTCGCTCAGTTTATCAAACTTAAGAACTCACAGATCCCCCAAGAATGTTTTGCTGGAAACCCAAGGGCCTCCACACTCCAGTCTAAGCAATACTGCTTTAGGCCATTTGATAGGTTAATTATAAAAGTTATATTTGGATATATCATCAAAATAGCAACATAATGGCTACACTCTAGTCTACACCAGACTTTGCACGTGGTAACTGTAACTGCTGTGATAACTCTGCCAAGCAGGTCTACCAGTTCCACAGTTTTATAGTGGGAAAAGCTGGGCTCAAATGTCAGGTAATTACACTGGAATCCAAACTCACTTTTCAGACCCTTTGAAGCCTCTCTAGTATATTCTGCTCTCTCCTCAGTAAGAGTGGCTCTAAAGTATGACTTCATGCAGCCTGTTATGAATTTGTTAAAATGGCACCTTCTACATAATTTGTTGACTTCTGTATTGCTGGTCAAGACTGTTCTGGAATTAGACCAACCTGGATTCTAATGCTTTCCAGTCGTGTGACTGCAGGAAATCCCATAATCTCCGTATGCCTCAGTTTTCTCATGCTTTCCAGTCGTGTGACTGCAGGAAATCCCATAATCTCCGTATGCCTCAGTTTTCTCACCTGTAAAATGGAGATAACATATCACAGGACTATTGTAATAAATGACTTCTATTTGTCAAAGTGTAGGAACAGTCCTGAAACAATAATAATGAACATTTACCTATTTTTATTGTTAACACACACATGCAAACAGGTCAAAATAAATGTTTATTGACCTCGCCGAAAAGGGATTATATAATGGAAAACACTACAGTGTCAGTTTTGTTCTCAGGAATAGAAAAACAATCCATACAAAATTTTGAAAAATAGTATCAGTAGATTGCTTTCCCACCCCTCTTAGTTGCTGATATAAGCAGCCCAGAAATCACAAGTGCTCAGTGTGCCAAGAGACAGGGATAAATTGGGGACGGTGGGAATGCTGATAGCCTAGGAGGGATGTCCCAGCCGTCTGGGACTCGCAGGCTGAAGCAGCAGGCACTTTCTCCCCTCCATCGCTCCGGGCTTGAGGCCATTCCTGTTTACTGCATATTTTGCAAAAAGGGAATTGGAAGTCTACTGGCACTGGCAATGTTCCATTCTCTCTCAGTGACCTAGGCTCGCAGTCGCTGATGGGAGCACCCACTTATATATCCAAGCATTTGAGGCCTTCTGCATCTCAGAAGCCTCATCCTCTGGGAAATTCCTTCCCTCCTCTGACTTCCAGCAGAGCAGGAGCTTTTCAGATGGTGGGGGAGAAGGAGGGAGTGCCTGAGCCACTGGGTATGAGAACCATGCTCCAGTGGCTGGAAGGAATCTTCCATCCTTGGGTGAAGGGTGCTGTGCTGGAGGCCACATTGCAACCTTGAGTAAATGGGCCACCTGCTAACACAGTTTCTATAGTAATTCTGCACATGTATGAGTTCAAGGTTATTTTTATTAAATGTCTGACAAGTATGCATGTTTTGTAGTATTCCCATCAGGTTTTTCTGGATCCACCAGAAGTTTTTAGATTTTTTTACCCAAAACCCAAAAGTCTAAACCCTTGCCAGATCATGCTCCCCTTCTCCTCTGGCTCGCCCTCCCCCTTACCCTCACCGAACCAGTTTCCCTGGGGAAAGGCCTTTGTGGTGCAATTTCTCTGCCCGTTTCTTATATTGTCTGTATGGTAATTTACTTTTAAGTAATTGAGTATAACCTAGTATTCTAATGCTTTAGGGATGGATAATTAGCTGTGACGTTCTTCATGTTGAAACAATAACTTAGACTGGGTGACCTACAGGTTTGTTGTTGTTTTTTTAATTTAGCACAAAGGATGTTAAAAAAATATTTTTATTGCTGAAATTGGTGGCATTTCTGATATGTGATTGTTAGAGGAGGGGCAGCAGGACCTGTAGACCTTGCAGGACCAAGATATCAGAAGGCAGCCAGCCCACCTGGGTAAGTAACCGCAGCCTCTAAGCGCAGGAGCCTCCCACCCTTCACTTCAGCTGGGATCCTGTCCCCAGTGAGACTCTAAACTCTGGTTTTGATTTTGGAACATTGTTGCCTTTCCTTTCTCTGGCCCTTTCCTACAAGATGCTGTCAATCAAAGTATTGGGGTAGACAGAAGGACAGCTTGTACAACTGTACCGACTTGCTAAAACATCTCTTTTTCATCTAGTTAACTTTGGTATGGGATTTATTTTTATAGTGAAAGGGAGGTAGGGTATAGTGGGGCACGTAACCCAAATCTGGGGCCTCCAACCACTAGAGGCCTCTGATTTTCATCAAAAGAATCTGACGTTTATCCAACAGCCAACTTGGCTCAGAAGCAGAGCTTTTGAAAAATATAGATGCCCAAGTCCCATCTCCAGTACCTCTAATTTAAATGGTGTAAGGTGGGTCCCAGACACTAGCAAGAGCTCCCCAGGTAATTCTAATAGGGAACCTCAGCTGAGAACAACTGGCCTGGAAGGATTTGCAACATGCATCCCCCATCAGTCCCACTAGTTGTCTCAACGTGAAATGTTTAGAAATGTTTGGAAATAGTTGCTCATAGTCCGTACCCTGCCTCCGGCTCAGGGACACTGACTCAGAAGGTCTAGAGAGGGACCCAGGCAACTGTTGTTCAGTCTGGCAGCCAGCAGTGACTCACACTTTGAGAAGCTCCTAATATCCCAGACCGCCAGGTTTCTCACCAATCAGCTCTGGTCAGCAAGTACAGGTGTTTTTCTATAAGGTAACCTAAAAGGATGAATCAAATAGTACACATGACCCACAAATATAACTTCGTAACCAAAAAATGCGACATTAGAATGAAGCATCGGCTTGTCCCTGTAAGCTCTACTCTTGAGCCGGCACGCACCCTGATTTCTCCTCAGGAGGCCTGAAACTGTTCCCAGGTCTGCCTGTGCGTTTGCCTAAAAGAAAGTTTCTCTTGATAACACCATCGTGTTTGAGCACCCGTGGTGGGCCTAGAACTAAAATGACTGTGGGACATACGGGAATGAGTAAGATTCAGACCCTCTGTTACAAAACAATAAGTCTTATTGGGGAAGTTAGACACGTGCCCAGGTAGCTAGAATGTAAGAAAACAAATGTAGTACAGTAATTGCAATAGAAAAGAAATGCAGTGGAGCCAAGAGGAGGAAATGGTTCATCAACCTTGGGTGTTGGGGGGTGTCCGGAGTTAGATCCTTATGGCTAAGCAGACTCCTCCCTCTCCCCCAGCCCAGAGCGACAGGAGAAGAAAGGCAAGGCGCTCCAGGCCGGAGAGGCTGCCGGCAGGAGCAGAGGTTTGGAGGCATGGACACACATGACAGTGGGTTCCGTTCAGCAGCACAGAGGGTGTGGAGAGGCAAAGAGCACAGGAAAGGTGGTTTAAAGATGCTTTAAAGGTGCTCGGGATGTCATGCTAAGGAGTCTGGGATTTTTCTTTAGGCAGCGATAAGTCATCAGAGACATTTTTACGGGGGTGTGGCATGATTTCAGAATATGATTCTGGTAACAAAGGGGTGAGTAGCCTGGAAGGGAAAGAGAAACTGGAGGCAGAGAATCCAATCAGGAAGCAATTGCAATTGTCTAGAAAAATGATGCCAAACCTCCACAATTGTCCTGTTCCTGAAATAATCGTCCTCTTATTTCTGGGGCTAGGAAAACCTCTTAGTCCTTCTGTGAGTCAGAGTCCCTCCCTATTAATAGAAGATGACAAAATACCTATCTTACCTCACACAAGGAGGCACTGAGAGAGCCTGGTAATTGTAGCCAGGAAAGAGGGGGAAATGCTATTCTAAATGCCAGTGGTGTAATCTGTTTCCGGGGAGAGAAAGTGCCTTTTGCTTCTAAGTTTTTATTATAAAAATTTCAAACCTACAGAAGAGTTGAAGTTGAGTAAAAGCATCTATAAATACTCTTTGGAGGGAAGCTTCTGCTTAAGCAGCCAGTACTCAGGACCCCATAAGTAGCATCTCTAATATAAGGGCCCATCGCTTTAGGATGAAAGTGCCATTGCAATACGTTTGGTTACAAACACTGTTCCATAAAGTGAGGTTTTGTAAAGAAAGGCCTGCCTCCCCACTGTTTCTTATTACAAACAAAAGCGTAAGGGATGTTACTCCTATTACTCCTACTGCTGAAGCGGGGAGGGGGCATCACATAATAAATAGACATTTAAATGAAGAGTTGGGCAAAGTGTTTTCAGGTTGAACTTGAGTGTTGGGTGTTGGTGATCTTGGCCTTGTAGCCAGGGCCACCTGGTTGTGTCTTTTGCCATCTGCTGCCTGGCCTTTTCTGAAAAATAGGTCTCCATTGCATTGCCCAGGACCACATCAGAAGCCTCTCCTCTTTTTGAAAAAATACCATTGGTGTCTATCACGGAATGCACTGTAGACTGAAACAAAAACCTATGCTTGATATAGCTGCTGAGTTGGCGCAAGATATTCTGAGGGATAAAAAGATAAATCACATGGGGACACACCCCTCAAGAAATCAACAGGCGGGGTCGGTGATCTAAGAAAGAATGTGACAAGGGTGGCATTCGGTATCAAAGTTCAAGATCCAAAGGACAGTCGTGTTAGGTAATTGAAAACCCTTCCATCCAGGATGGGACTATTTGGACATACAATGAGGAACCCTACGTGAAAACTATAGAGTGATATGTAAT
This sequence comes from Miniopterus schreibersii, assembly GCF_964146895.1. Lineage (NCBI taxonomy): Eukaryota > Metazoa > Chordata > Mammalia > Chiroptera > Miniopteridae > Miniopterus > Miniopterus schreibersii. The sequence goes on along the minus strand of NC_138102.1, from coordinate 113,247,576 downwards.
AAGCAGATATGTCAGGAACACATAAAAGAAAAAACATATGCTACTTTCTGCAGCACATTTATGTAATGATTAGTTCTTTCAAAGAGAAATGGTGCTCTGGTACAGTAAATTATTGTGATTCATTTGTTCTCTCTTAACGTACATTTCTTGGGACACTTAACTGGTGAAATTTGTCACAAAGCAACCGGGAGATTACAGAAGAATAAGCCTTTTTAATCTTTAAACAAATTAGATTTTATCTTAAGGACAGTTTATATGTCACATCACAGTCTGCGTTTGCATGTACTCATCCATTACTTGTTACGTCCCTTCACTGCAAAGAGCTCAAGAAAAGCAACTAGACTCACAGCTGTGCTGACGACAAAGTATCAGTTATAAAGGGAATTAGTAAAGATGTATCCATTTATTAATAAAGTAAAGTGGCCCTCTGATAATTCTGATTTCTAATTCAATATTTATAAGTAACTCGCCTGGCTGGGCGTAGCTCAGCAGTTAAGCCTCGACCCAGGATCCAGGAGATAGTGATTGGAGTCCGGGTCAGGGCACGTGCCCGGGTTGCGGGCTCAATCCTTAGGGGCGTGCAGGAGGCGGCTGATCAATGACAACTCTCATTGATGTTTCTCTCTCTCTCCCTCTCCTTTCCTCTCTCTGAAATCAATAACGATATATTAAAATAAATAAATAAATGTGACTTCTTTTTAAAAATTGTGTAATCCACAAACTGGGAGAAAATATTTTGCAAAAGACAAATCTGATAAAGGACTTGTTACCCAACATATAGAAAGAACTCTTAAAACTCACGAATGAAAAAATGAACAACCTGATTTAAAAATGGACCAGAGACCTTAATGGATACCTCACCCAAGAAGACATACAGATGGCAAGTGAGCATATGAAAAGAAGCTCCAGCCCGGCTGGCGTGGCTCAGCGGTTGAGCATCGACCTAGCATCCAGGAGATCGAGGTTCGATTCCCAGTCAGGGCACATGCCCGGGTTGCGGGCTCGATCCCCAGCGGGGGCCGGGGGAGGGGTGGTGCAGGAGGCAGCCGATCAGTGACTCTCTCTCATCGTTGATGTTTCTATCTCGCTCTCCCTCTCCTTTCCTCTCTTTGAAATCAATAAAAACATTAAAAAAGAAAAGAAGTTCCACATCCTGTGTCATCAGAGAAGTGCAAATCAAAACAACAATGAGGAACCACTGCACACCTATTAGACTGGCCAAACTCTGAGACACTGACAAGTGCAAAATTGTACGGCCACTTTGGAAGAAAGACAGTTTGGCAACTTCTTGTAAAACTAAACGTAAGTATACGATCCAGCAATCATGCTCCTTGGTATTTGCCCAAAGGAGTTGAAAACCTGCACATGGATATTTATAACAACTTTATTCATAACTGCCAAAACTTGGAAGCAGCTAAGATGTTCTTCAGTAGGTGAATGGATAAATAAACTGTGTTACCTCCAGGCAATGGAATATTATTCAGCACCAAAAAGATATAAGCTCTCAGGCCATGAAAGACATGGAGGAAGCTTAGATGCGCATTGCTGAGTGAACGAGGGTAATCTGAAAAGTCTAGTTAGTGTATGACTCTAGCTGTGTGACATCTGGAAAAGACAAAACTCTGGAGACAGGAAAAAGATCAGTGATTGCCAGGGGTTGAAGGAAGGGAGGAATGAATTGATGGGGCACAGAGGATTTTTAGGGCAGTGAAACAATTCTGTATATTATAACAGCGCATACATGTAATCCCATGTGCTAAAATCCATAGAAGGTGCACCACCGAGAGTGAGCGTTTATGTAAACTATGCACTTGAGGAGCTAATACTGTGTCAGTGTAGGTTCATCGATTGTGTACTGCTCTGGCTTGGGAGGTTGAAGGTGGCGGAGGCGGTGCATGTGTGAAGACGGGAAATATGGAAATCTCTGTATTTTCTGCTCAGTTTTGCTGTAAATCTAAAACTGCTCTAAAAAATAAAGTCTTAATTATTAAAAACAAATGAAAATGTGTATGCTGCTGCCCAGTGACTTGAAACTATAGAATATTGTTTTTCCATGAATTAGATGAAAGGCCTTTCTCAAATGTCTACATATATTATTCAATTTTTGCTTCTCTTAAAAAATAAAGCATTATTGAGTTATGTTTATATAGGTGATACTTGTACATGAAATAACATTGAAAAGGAAAGAAGTGGTACAGCCCAGCTGGCATGGCTCAATGGTTGAGCATTGACCTAAGATCCAGGAGATCTCAGCTAGATTCCTGGTCAGGGCTCGATCCCCAGCAGGGGTCGTGTAGGAGGCTGCCGATCAATGACTATCTCATCATTGATGTCTCTATCTCTCTCTCCCTCTCTCTCTAAAATCAATAAAAATATGTTTTAAAAAAAAGAAGTAATATAGAGTAAAAGTCTCCCCTAGCCACCCAGAAGCAACCACTGTAAACTAGTTTTTGTGGATCTTTCCAAAGAGAGAGTCTATGAGTACACAAGCATGTACATTTAATATTATTGAATATTAATTGTTAGTACACAGTAGCAGCAGACTAAAATACATAGTGCAGTTTGATTTTTCATGGAACAAATTTTGGAGATCTGCTCATATCAGAAAACATAAAGCTTCTCATTCTTTTTAATGGCTACATAGTATTCCACTGCATGGGCACAGCACAATTTACTTATCTAATCTTCCTATGGATGGACATTGTGGTTGTTCATAATCATTTTTTGCTATTGCAAGAAATGACTGTAGTGAATACACCTATTACATGTTCATCCACTTTGTATGTGAGTGTTTTTAGGATAAATTTTTAAATGTGGACTTGCTTAGTCAGGGTATGTAAATTTATAATTTTGATAAGATATTACTCAAATGCCCCCCTTCAGAGACTGTACTAGTTTGCATTCCCACCCTAATACCTCAGCTGTCATAGGGTGCTCTCTAACCTTTTGCCAGTCTAATAGATGAATACCGATATCTCATGGTAACTAATTTGCACTTCTCTTATTAAGAGTCAGCTTGAGCATCTTTTCATATGGTTAAAGGCTACTTGAATTCTTTTCCAGTAAATAAATAATTTTTTGATTGGTAAATAAAATAAAAATCCTATTTTCTTTTTATACCTTCTTTTTCAACAATAATATTAAGTTCATTGTAGCCACTGAACTTTAATACCATTAATCAATCATTAGTTTCAAATGGAAAAAATGGAGAGGTACCTGACAATGCTAAAGCACATTTTGATACATAACTCACTGGTGTCTGACTTTTTCCTCTCAACTCCTTCTAAATCCCACATGGTAATGCAAACTGCTCTCACTCCCTAGGCTGGCTCAAGGTCAAAAAGCCCTGGTTTTTGTTTGTTTTGCTTTAATCCCAGAAGAGCTGTTTGTTTTAAGCTCGGTCTAGGCCATTATTACCTATGCAAACCTTCTGAGGAATTTTAACTTATTAAAATAACAGCCTTCCTAATATTCTTCTGGCTTTCACAGTCCCTGCCTTCCACATGAGCAGCAGGGACACTGACACCACTGAATGTCCAAAAGCCTTCATCCCCACTCCAGCCCCTCCGTAAGAGGGTCTTATCTGGCCCGTTAACCAGAGAAGGAAAAAGTCCCTTCCCCTCTCCTTCTCAGCCTGGGAAAGACCTGCGTGACTAAAGTTATCTTGTTTACAATTCCAAGTATCCCCTCACTTTTAGCAGCTGATTCTCTGTAGCTGCTGATTAAAAAATACAATCGCCTTGGCAGTGGCTCAGTTGGTTCGAGCGCCGCCCAACGCACCAAAAGGTCACAGGGTCCATCCCCCGCATGGGTGTTTCTCTCTCTTTCTCCTTTCCTCTCTCTCTCAAATCAGTGGGAAAATACCCTGGGTGAGGGTTTTTTAAAAATACATGTTTTACGCAAAACAAAATATCCTGAATCAAAAGGATTTTGAACATTACTTTGAACTGGCTTTATCACAAGCACATATCAGGAATCTTCGGAATGTGAAATGGGAGCTAAGGGCAAAGGATGGTAGAAGGTGGCATTAAAGATAAGAAGACGGAGATCAGAGAGTAGATTTGTCAATACCAGGTGGTGTGTAGGAAAAGTTCCTCTCTGTTGTCTTGGTTCACCACACCAAACCGGGCCGAAGCAACCACTCGAGAAAAGACATGCCAGCATCCAAGCCAATTGCGTTGATATAAAACTCACTGGGAAGGCACATGAGATTAAGAAACATGCTCTTAACCCAGAGACACTTCACTGGAGCAACTCTAGTTAACCTTAATGGGGATTATAGATCTCCGCTCATCTTTCTTATTAAGAAGAAAATAGACTGTAGGCAGGAGGCCCGATTGAAGATATAACATGTAATTTTATTTTTAATTATTGTCTTAGCCAAATCCCCTAGATGATAAAAATTGAGGCAAAGATTACTTGCTAAGGCTGGCTATGTTGAAAGGTGCAATCCCAGGGCTGCAAAAGTGAGGGAGAAAGAAAGACAAGGCAGGAAAGAAAGGAATGTGGATGCCAAGTGGTGTGTTAAGGAACTGGCCGTAACTTCACAAGGAAATAAATACAAGCCAGTCGCTCATCCTGCACGTCACTTTGAAGCAATCCAACAGGGTGGGGAGGTGGAGTGGGGGGGGCGGGGGAAGAATTTATCTTCTTGGCCTCTAATCTCTTGATTCAAAGTTTAACTCTCCAGCACTTCTGAGTTGTTACTCAGCCACTTCAGGAAGCCATTAGGAAAGCCAATTCCACATGTGACCTGGCTGCTTGGAAGAGATGGGAGGAGAGCAGCCATCCATCAGGTGCATGAGTCTCTGCAGGTCACACCCGGACCCTGGGGACTCTGAGGCTGCTGCTGCAGCAGGTGAGCCCTGGTCTCACCCAAGCCCGGCCCCCCAGGAGGCTGTCCATTCAGGAAGAGGCTGGAGGCTTAGGCTCAGGTGGGGCTAAGGAACCTTGAGAAGCACAAAAATTAATACAGTCATGTTTTTAAATTATGAATAATGACTTTCAAGCTTTTTAGAATCCCAGAAATGGTGCTTTTGTGGAGATCAGCAGGAATGACTTTCAGATAAATGAGTCATCAAATCATAATGAGCATGCGGTAGATATCCTGTTCTTCACGAGATTTACGGTTGCTGGAATATTTTTATGTTTATTCAGACTGGTTTCTGGACTAAGTTTACTCATTCTTAATCTGATGGCTTTTTACTAAAGTTGATTTTTAAAGGAGTGGTTCATTGATAAAAAATGTTCTTAACCGCAATGCTTTGTTTCCAAGTGATATGTAATAATTTGTGCTAAGAAACATATCTCAACTTCTAGATTAACATTTTACCAAACTCTTATTGCACTAAGGAAAATAATAATAATAATAACAAGCCCTTTCTGCACATTTGTGTGTACCCAGCAGGGTCCTGCGGTGTGTATGGGCCTAGGGGACGGATGGCAGATGGTGGTGATGGGAGTAGAAAACAAATCAGTGAAAGAGAGTCTGCTGAAGAAATGAGTTTCTTGCATCTGAAAACAAACAGCAGCAATTACTTATTCTAGCATATACATCCCGATGACATTTGGAAATTTACATGAGGTGACAGGAGGGCCTACCTGAAGCCTTCTGAAAAAAGGCATAGTTTTCAAAATGTGTGTTCTCTTGGATTCTTGGGATTCTAGAAACCTATCTCAGTTACCCAAGTGAAACCACTAACGGTTGGCATCACCTCCATACATACAGCAAGAAGCTAACTTTGAGAACTCACACCTGGGCACTTGTCTCTGTGGGGGTTTAAAAAATAATTTCCCTCTACCTTCTAAGTTCTTCGACCTGGGCTAATAACCAAGTCAACAGAGACAGATTAACAGGAAAAAATGTCCAAAGTTCATTACATGAGTGTGCATTCTGGGGTGCCATAGGAGATCCAAAGAAGTATTGAGCAGCTGAGGCTTATACGGCATTCTGGAGCTAAAGACGGGTGGGGGTGGGGGTGGGGTGGGGGTGGTCTGGGACTTCAAAGGTCAGAAAGGCAATTCACATGGAGATAGAAAAGCAAATGTTTGGTAAATAAATGGTTTTGGGACCATCTTTAACAATGGGGCACAGAGAGGACTTTGAACAAATGGGCCTCACCAGGTTCTCCTCTGTCTATCACACATTAGTTTATATTAAACTGTAGTTATCTATGATGCTATCTCCCTTCCTGGAGCAGATCCTTTATTTAAATTCCTTTAGGCAGGTAAAGGAGGAGGGTTAAAGGCTCTTTCTGAGTCTTTTGTTCCTTAATAACCAAATAACCAAGCTTAGAATCAATATGGGGAGTGGAAAAACTTTGGTCCCTTCATCAGGAGTTCTTAGTATTTTTATATTGCTTCCATGCCACTGCCACCAAAATGTATATTTTTATCTGAATGTCGTGTCCCTCCGCTAGCTTCCCTGTAGGCATCTGCCAATCCCTTCTGAGGTCACTCTGGCAGAGGAAGACTATTCATGCACTTAATTCATATCCTGCAGGAGAAAAAAGATAGCATGAGAAATTCTGTTGCCACTAATTAAAAGTAGTTTATTGCCTTATGTTTAGAAGGTTTAACGTCAAAACTCAAGGAGAGGGTAAATAGTCCAGTCTTGGCCTAGACTGAGTTTATCACTTTCCCTGGAGTTTAGCTGTCTGAGAAGAATCGGAGCGGATGTGGGGTTACATGTTAGTACCTGAACGCTGGCCCAGCTCCCCACCCCACCGCCACCACCCCTGGAATGAATGTACACACTTCCAGAGAGGGTGGTGGAAGGAACAACAGACAGCGATGTGCCCACGGGCTCAGCCATCTGCTGTTCCAACCACACGTCTCTCTCCCCGTTTCCTGCCAGTGATTCATCTATTCTTTTTCTCATTCAAAGATAACTATGTAGTCATTTAAGGAGGGGAATGTCATTAAGAAAAGTGGAATCTGGGTTTCTTAGGATGAGGTAGAGCAGATTCAGCAGTCTGGAATTTCACAAAGCCAACAGCGCAGGTGTGGACTGCGGGCTCTCCTCTCTCCCCCGGTGAACCATGTCATAGCAGGCTGTCATCAGCCAGCAGGACAGGTCAACCAAAAAGACTGCGTGTGAACCACGAGCGCCTGAGCTGCTAAAGGGCAGAACAGGAGGGAACAGAAGCGGGAAAGGGATGCTGGGTTTTCTAGCTGGAGACACCATCATAGATGGCTCCTGTCTCTAATTTTACACCAATGAATGAGATCTTTGTGACTTTTTTTAATAAGCAGACCAAAAAGCTGCCCTCAAGTCTGCTTTAAAGGAGACCCTAACCAATAGCCAGTTCAAACCCTGGCTCTGCTTCCAGCTTCTGGGTATATTAGGCAAGTTGCTAAACCTCTGGGACACTCAGGTGCCTCGTGTGTAAATTGGAAGGTAACAACTACCTTACAGGGTGGAGTGAGGACTGAATTGGATAAAATACGTAAAGTACTTCATGTGGTCCTTGGAACTGGGCAGATATGCAAATATCAGGTGAAAAACAATTCCTGCCACATCCTGTGCCCTTAGGCTAGCAAGGTCAGGAACTCAAAGGAAAGCTGGGGCTCTGGCTTATCCAAGTATGGCCTCACCCTACGGGAGAGGAAGGGCAGATATCATGTGGAACCTGGCAATAGAATTGCATGGGACATATCCTCCTTGTTCATGCAAGACACAGGGAAGAAGGAAGTAGGCAGAGTGACAAGCAGAGCCTGATGACACCTTCTCCCCCAACCCCCAACAGCCACCATGACCCCTGTGGCAAGTGAAGTGAGCGAGCCTATTGCTGAGTAGAATATACAGAACCCAGATCAGACTGAGTTCTTAAGGACTCTAGCATCATTCCTCTATTTTTTCATCTGTAAAATGGGTGTTATAATAGCACTTACATCTTGAGTTGTTGTGAAGATGAAATAAGATAATCTATATGAAGGACTGAGTCCAGGACAGTCAGCAAGCAGTACATAAATGTTAGTAATGGTTATTATTTTATATCCCTTGTCAATATATGGAATTAACAATTACTTTGTTTACTAACCTGTTTATTGATTGTTGGATTTTCATTTAATAAACACTTGTTTACTCCATTCAGGGAACTGAATTGTTAGTCACTTCATTCATTTATTTATCTTCAAATATTTATTGAAATCTTATGCTGGGCTGGTACGAGGCGGGCCTCAGGAGATGCCAAGGCTCATTTGGCAAGAAGCTTGAAGGCTAGTTGGGGAGAGAGATGTGTAAAGAAAAGCAGGATAAGACCAGGGTTGGTTAAGTGTCAGGAGCCAGGAAGGGCTTCCCAGACAAGATGTTTTTTGAATGGGAAACTGAAGAATGAGCAGCCAGAGAAGTTTGGGCTTGGAAATTTCAGGTAACAGACACAACTTGCAAAAAAGAATAAAGTTGGGAGGGATGGGGGACAGAACAGGACTAGTGTCCAGCCACACAGACTGATGACCTCTTATTGAAAGTCTCTGATGAGAACCATTTGGCTGAACTGTCCTGTTACTACCTAAACAAAAACTCCCATTGCAACTTCTAGGGAGAACTGCCCCCAGAATCCTCAGCTCAGCAAACCCCATTTGACTCACCACTGATCGAGTTCCTAAACTCCATTCTGTCTATTGCTAATGAAAAATGCACTGCCTTGGGATTGAAAGTGGCACCAAACATATGCTTTTGGGGATATGGTTCATGCTATATCCTTTAGTAAATATCCCACAATCATTGGACTTATAGAAGACGTCCAGTACAAACTATCAAAGTACATGCTACCAACGAGCCGTGGTGTTGTGGGTCCAGGCCTGCCCCACTGATTGGCATTTTCCTTAATATTGCTCAGGAGATTAGGACACCAGTCATATGCTACCAGCCACAACTTTCAAAAAACAAACTTGGGGAAAAAGTCACAAGAGGAAATAAGGGCCATTTGGAAATTTGAGAACCCACACGTTCTCTGTGGTTTGTTGTGTTTTTTTTTCCAGGAAGGATTTCAAAGTTTCAACCTGTTTTAATGCTAGCCCATCTGGCGGCTTTATTAATGAAAACAGCAGCGTCTTCTAATGTTCTCATGTGAGGCAATACTTTCCAAAAAATTACAGAAAGAACTTTTGGATTAGATGTACTATATTTTGTCTTTTTTTTTTTTTTTGAAGGAATAAATTCCAACTGGAGAGCATTTTAGAGAGAGTCTGTGCATAGAAGCATTCGGTGAGTCATGCCTGCTGTTGTAGGTCTATTCCGGTGCGTGGGGTTTCCAGAACAATTACATAAGTGTTAGCAGAGCCAGGAACTTTTGACATTTGTGGCAGCTTAATGGCGTTCTTTTCATCATTGAAAATATCCTAAATGTTGTTTCCTTAAATTTAAAATGCATAAAACTGGTGAAGCAGTATAAATAGATTTTGAGGCCTTCCTATCAAGTGTGCTTTGTTGGCAAAGAAACTGAAAAAAAAAATTACTTGAAATGAAATACAGGTGATCATGCTGTAACAAAAACAATGATATAGTCATCCAGAGAAAACTGCCTAGGAGCATAAGTTGTAAATGAGGTATTTTTGTTCCTTTTCCTTCTATTGCCCGTCAAAATTTTCTTCACAATCTGAGTGTCTGTAGCATATTGTTTACTTGGACAACCTTAAGTATGATTTTGAAAATGCTGGAATTCCAAAAGCCACTAGGACATACCAATACCTTGCTTTTATTTCTCAGAAGCTCTCCCAAGAAATAATATGATATTTCAAGCACCACTAATATGTTTGTTCAAATGTTAGTTATCTTTATTTTTTAAATATACTCAGGTTCCAAGGTATCTTGAAATAAGAGAAACTAGAAAAAGACCCAACTGGAGCTATATCAACTCATCTTTTCCATCTCAAAAGTGAGCCCCTCCAAATCTAGGGTTTAGGGGCTTTCTAGGCAGGGTGGAGACCTTGCTTCTCCTAGATGTTTGTTCAGCATCTTGCACAACTTTTCTACTGGCTTATTTTTCTGCAGATAAGAGGTTGTAGATATGGGTGATACTATATCTATTGGTTCAAAAGACTGGTGCAAAGGACAGGCAGGCAGAGTGGGCACTGACTCATAGAGGTCATTTTCTGCTTGTGCCCCGAGTGCCCCTTTTGAGGGGAAGAGCACAGTTCATCAGGTCCAGCTCTGCACGCCCAGGCACTGCTGGATTCTTTCCACATGACCGCAAGTAGCTGAACCCCTTCCCTGTGCTGATAGCACAGAGCAACCTTGGCATCCCCACAGGGAAGGAGGGGTGAGGCTGTGTGAACTACGTGGGCTGTGGTCACAGGTGAGAATGTACATAGCATCACAAACGTAGTTAGTATCCTGTGACACACAGTCATTACTAGCATTGCTTGTTGATGCTGGAGTGCTACGTGTTGTCCAGGACTATTTCCAAGAATCTACTGAACATGTTTCCCTGGGGCTTAGGAGACATGGTGAAAAGAGGAATTTGGTATCCCTGCCAAGTTTCCTAAATAATGGAGATAATTTTTTAGGAGGAAGTGATGTGTTCATCCCAGGGCTGGGAGAGGGGAGTAGGAAGAAGGCAGCTTTAGCAAGGCCAGGTTAGAGCACACCCAAGAGGTGAGGGGAGCTGCCCTACTTTGTTTTACTGAAAAACTCATCTTACTCTTCATATTTCTGGTTTTCTGCATCCAGTAGTCACCAAATCGAACTAGCTCTATCTCTTCTGATTCTGGTATCCGTTTGATCTTCTCCATCTCACCAGCCACCAGTCTCTTACCATCTCTCACCCGGATTACCATGAGAGCCTCCTAACTGTTCAGCCTTGCCCCCACCTCCGCCCGCCTTGAAACACATATCTGAGCAAGGGGAACTTTCAGGTCTTTGTGTTGATGGATAATGGGAATTTATTGGGCAGGTCTTCTGTTAGTTCTCAGGATGGACCAGAAGACTTGGAAACTGATAGGAATTGGTGGGGACAGGGATCTGATGGGTCTAGGAGCCATGTGCCTTGCCCCAGAATGAATGATCTGCCCTCCTTTGGGGGGAATTTTTTCTATCTTTCTGTCCTCCAGTTACAGGGAGTGAGCATTGTTCCAGCTTGGGTTGGGTTGGGCAGTTTGATGGTGAGAAGAGGGATGTGGGCACCCATATTTGAGAGTCTCACTAGACTTCCCTTGGGAGAGAAATAATCCTTCAAAAGGAAATCAAAGCAAAGTGGACAAAGAGTGGTCAAAAATCAGTATGTGTTCATAATACGTTGACTATGGAAGGGGCATCGAAGGGCAGCAGACAACATACATTATCCCATTGTTCTCAGATAGCTTGTTAGCTTATCCCTCTCCCCCAATAGACATTGAAGTCTTTGATAGAAGAACCATGTCTTATTTTTGTATGCCTGGCCTCTCACAGACACCCATATACACATAAATATTTGTTATATGAAACAATAAATCATTATCCATTTAAATGGAAGCTTCCTTTGGTCTACCCTACAAGATTTCAGAAGTACTTTATGGATCCCAGCCCCAGCCTTCGATGATCCTCTCTGATCCAAAAATACTCAACACAACTCAGTAGTACTCAGTCCACTCACCCTCTGGGTGCTCCTGAAAGGAAAGAGGGAGACAGAGAGAGAAAACCAAGAGACTGTGTTCCAGATACAAGGTTCATTCTGCTTCCACTCATCCATCTCTTCTAGCACCGTTTTGGTCTTTGGGATCTCCTAACATGCATTTGTTCCTGGGATGCTTAGTTGTTCTTGATAGGCTAATATCTAACTATCTTATTTGACGTAATACAATAAAAAGAATGTGCTTTGAAATCAGGTATAGGTTTCAGTACAAACCCACCAGTTCCTAGCTTTGTGACCCTGGATACTTTCTAAACCCTCTCTGGGTCTCAGGTTACACATATGTTCACTGATATACTACAAGAGTAAATGAAAAAATATACACAATGACCAACAGTTGTCACAAGGCTTGTCATGTGACAGGTGGCCAGTGAACATCAATTCCATTCTGCTTTTGTGGCTTATAGATAGAGGCATGAGGGAAATTTGTAGTGCTAAGGTAGGTAACTTGAACTGAAAGGAAAAAGAAAAGAAGCAGAATGAACATACCAGTTTGCTCCAACATGAATCAGTCAATTATTGACTTTTTTTTTTTTTACCAAACTATATAAAACACATCAAGGTTTAAAAAAGTGTAACAGCCTGTCGGATGTGGATTAGCAGTTGAGCATCGACCTAGGATCCAGGAGATCGCGGTTCAATTCCTGGTCAGGGCACATGCCCAGGTTGCGGGTTCGATCCCCAGTAGGGAGCATGCAGGAGGCAGCCAGTCGATGACTCTCTCATCATTGATGTTTCTACCTCTCTCTCTCCCTTCCTCTCTCTGAAATCAATAAAGATATATTTTTAAAAAGTAACAAATGGGTTTGAGGTTATTTCTAAAACAGCAACAGAATTAGATATTCCCCAAACTAGAACCTACACAGGCATGACATTGAAATGGAAAAGATTTCTTCTTTAGAGTGTGTTGTACTCTGCTCCACTCAAGGATGCATTGGGATGAAATCCTGGGTGCATTACAGATTGTTGGCTTGTATCGCCTGAGAGTTGACTTATAGGAAACCCGGAGACAGAATAGATTAGGGATTGGAGCGTCAGCAAGCACTCAAATGAGCAAGTTATTTAGGGGGTGCTGGGCGCAGGTTTCTGCCCAATAACTTTTCTCCACTTCTCTGGCACTCTCTTTCTTTTGAGGGGACAGGGTTATTTATTTTTTAAATAAAAACAATATTTAAAATTAATTATACATGTTATAATTATATACTAAAACATTTTTAGAAAGGCCAGTCCTAGAAAAAGGAATTAAAGAAACACTTCTGGCTATCACTGTGTCTTTGTTTTCTCCTCACATTAAAAAATATCACAAGTAGCAAATTCAAGGTACTGCAGCAGATATATTATTTGAGTTTCTCTCAAATTAAATAAAAATGTATTGACCTGAAGAGAACTGAAACCAACTTAGCAGCTCAAAGGGAGGGCATGATGCCCTCTCCTCCTCTCTCCAATGTCATGACTTTTACCCCTTTCCCCCTTCTCCAAACTTCTAAGCTGCTCATGCATCCCAGGTAGTTCCAGGGAGGAGCTCCTGCTGTCCTGGTGTGGGACTGCCCCGTGTGCTCATCCATGGTTTGGGGGAGACAGGAGCTCTGAGGAAGGACTGGAGGACAGTGAGCTAAAAGTAGTCTACACTACCTGGGTCTCTGAAGGCAGGGCCCTTCAGAGCTGCGCCACTTCTCCCCCAGCCAAAGGGAAGCCACGATGCCCCAATAGCCTGAGGAGAGAGAGCCTTGGTTTTTCTTTGGAAAACTACTTTTCCTCTCTGGAAGAAATGACTATCATTCATGGTGCTTTCCCCTAGCTGGGCCAAGGCGAGGTTGGCTACATAACTGAAGCTGGTAGGTCTATCAGATGCCCTTGACCTGGAATTTTGATGTTGAGAGAAATGACACAAGAACTGAAAATTCTTCTAAATCATTTACTCTGGTGGCAATGGCCTTAAAAAAAAATAACTGAGTTATTCCTAACACCTGAATTCCTAAAGCTTCTCTTGTAATTTTCTAAAGCAGATTCTCAGCTTCTCCTTCTGTGCTGTGAGCACCTCTATGCCCTTCCAATAGATTCGGTCATTTGCCCGAGTTGTTCAGACTCAGCTTCTGTTATTTCCTTCACAGAATTTAGCTTCTCAGGTGCTACAGGTCCCAACAGGCAATGCTAAAGGTCGAAATTTGGCAGGTGAGGAGAGGCATTTGGGGTCCAAGATTTACTAAGGCACCAAACTCAATTTTTCTTAAGCCACTCAAATCCCAAATGTTGGCTTTAGGGCATCCAGCACAAGCCGGGGAAGGCAAAGGAGCCCTAGTCCACTTTCCCGGGGGGTTAATCTGGTTAAAACACCGGATTCTCTACTTCTGCCCCACAGATTCTAGAAAAAGGTCAGCGGTGCTGGTCCAGGTGGGTGAATTAAACGGGTCTGGTAAGAGGCCGTGCCGGAGCTGCATTATATAATTAACAGATGATGGTGGAAAAGCTGCCACTGCAGTTAGGTCAATCGGCATTTAAAAAATCACTGCGTGGGAACCCTTTCAAACCACAACCCTCCATTAGGAGCCTGCATTTCCCAGAAAATCCTCATTCCTCCATTTAGGCAGCAATTTTAAAGTCAGCTGGAACCGCTCATTCAACACGACAGCAACTGAAAAAGAATCAGCCTGGATTTTACTTTCCTGTAAGCAGCAGCTCCTGCGCATGGCATTTTGTAACCCTGAGATGTCACACTCTTTTGAAGTTATTTTCAGCGTTGGCTTGAAAAGCAACCAAAATCAGCAATAACCAGCCTTCCCGTGGAGTTAAGGGAGCTGGGGGGAGCCGGGGACAGGGTGCATCGTTCCTTAAACACTTACGTTTACCTCAACCCGTTGAAATGTCTTCTTTTTTTATTGTTTCTGCTGTGCGTGCCATTCAGCATATCCATGGGAAAGAACCCCGATGAATTCTTTTATTCAACAAGCCTCTGTTGGCTGAGTACCTATGAGGTGCCAGGCACTACACCTCATACCAGGCACTGGTAAACTAGGCAGGCAGGCAGGGTGCTTGCCTTCGAGGGGCTCTGCTGTCCTAACCGGGGAGACAGACACAAACACCATGATTTCGCATCTGCGCGCGTGGCCTCAAGTGGGCCCTGGGCCTAACTAATGGGAGAAGGGGACTCTGATGTCCTTACTTCCCAGGTGGAAATGGCTGTGTGAAGTAGCAGTTAGTTAGACAAACACTTCAGACAAGGAAATTCAAAGCAGGAAATTGTTGATTTCAAATCAATCCAAAGAAGGGAAAATCTTTCAGGAAAGCTTGACCTTCAATGACTTGTTTCAGTGTTTCTTTGTTCTCATTTGGAATCTTTTAACGCTCACCTCCGTTGGAAAGCTGCATGATTCTGCAGAGCTGTTTCTGCGTGTGCTCTCGTGTGGTCAAGGACTCAGCAGGTACTCCTGTGATTTCACAGATGAGAAAGCTGAGGCTCCCGGGACTTTGCTAGTGTTCTCAGCTAGCTTACGTGCGACTAGATGCCAGGCTTTCCCCTTTCCTGGTCAGCACCATGGTCTTCACTTCTCTCCTTCCAACACTCTTATCACCATCATTTTCTGCTATCACAAAGTGCCCCACTGCTGTGGGTTTGATTGAAATTAGCTGTAATATTTGTATTGGGAACCAGACCATTTCCCCTTACACACACACACTCAAGCACAAACTCCTAGAAAATACATACCCCTGTAGTTTGCTACCATCATTTGTCCAAAATTATTATTTTAAAAACTCCCCCCCCCCCCCGCCCCATTAAGAGGCCAGTTGGGAAAAGAAACAGATTTCCAGTGGAGCATTTGTGTTCCTGGCAGGGAAGGTCATAGGAAGCAATCCAGAGAGTGCAGCACACCTAATGATTGCGTAGCATCACAAACACTAAAAGCAGGAATACTGATGCCATAATAACAGCAGCCTCTGAAATTATAACAATAAGAAACTAATTTATCCATGACCCACTTGCCTAATTCATTCCTCCCCATAAAAAAACTGATCAGTTCAGCAAGAAGAAGATGGAAACCACACACAAATAAGCCGTTTGTTATAATAATACAGCCTGTACTAATGAAAGTTAATTTAAAAAAAAAACAAAACAATTACAAGACAGGCCTTATACTAAGGGTTTCATGTAATTATCTAATTTAAATTTACCCCACCTTTTAGGTAGGGGCTATTTTTTGAGGGATTGTTAGAATTTATTATTTAGTTGGATATTTTAGAACAACAAAATTTATAAGGTATTGGTTATAAACTATTGTGAGTCTTGGTTCTTGCTCTTTGATTTATATAAATTATGGTTTATGAAAGTACATACTGTTTGCTTATTTCATTTTTTTAAATCTTGCAGTTGCAGTTGACATTCAATATCATGTCAGCTTCAGTACACAGCACAGTGGTTAGACATTTATATAACTTACAAAGAATCCCTCCCAGTAAGTCTAGTGCCCATCTGACACCATATATAGCTATTACTATATTATTGACTATATTCCCTAAACTGTACACCCTGTGACTATTTTGTAGCTGCCAGTTTGAACTTCCTAATCCTTTCACCTTTTGCACCCAGTCCTCCAACACCCCTCCCATCTGGCAACCATCAGTTCGTTCTCTGTATCTATGAGTTTGTTTCTGTGTTGCCTGTTTGTTTATTGGTTTTTAGATTTCACTTATAAGTGAAATCACATGGTATTTGTTTTTCTCTGTCTGACTTATGTCACTTAGCATCATGCCCTATAGGTCCATTCATGTTGTTGCAGATTGTAAGATTTTATTATTTTTTATAGCTGAGTAATATTCTATTGTTTATATGTACCAGTTCTTTATCCAATCATTTATCAATGGACACTCAGGTAGCATCCACATCTTAGCTATTGTAAATAAAGCTGCAATGAAGATAGGGAGGGATGCATAAATCTTTTCGAATTAGTGTTTTTTATTTCTTCGGATAAATAACCAGAAGTGGGCTTCCTCGGTCATATGGTAATTCTATTTTTAATTTTTTGAGGAACCTTCATACTGTTTTCCATAGTAACTGCACCAATTTGCAATCTCATCAACAGTGAATGTGGGTTCCCTTTTCCCCACATTCTCACCAGCCACTTGTTTGTTGATTTAGTGGTGATAGCGATTCTGACAGGCGTAAGGTGACATCTCATTGTGGTTTTAATTTGCATTTATCAAATGATTAGTGGCCCTGAGCTTTTTATATGTCTATTCATCATCTGTATGTCTCTTTGGGAGAAAGGGCCTCTGCCCATTTTTTAATCAAATTGTTTGTCTTTTTGGTGTTAAGTTGTATGAGTTCCATATATATTATGAATACTAACCCCTTATTGGATGTATCATTGGAGAAAATCTACCATTCAGTAGGTTTTTGTTTCATTTTGTTGATAGTTACCTTTGCTGTGCAAAAACATTTTAGTTTGATGTAGTCCCATTTGTCTATTTTTTTCTTTTGTTTCCTTTGTCCAAGGAGACATAACCCCCCCAAATATTATTAAGAGCAATGTCAGAGAGTTCACTGCCTATGTTTTCTTCCAGCAGTTTTATGGTTTTGGGTCTTACATTTAAGTTTGTAATCCATTATCAGTTCATTCTTGTATATAGAGTAAGAAAGTGGTTCAGTTTAATTTTTTGCATAGATCTGTCTGATTTTCCCAACACCCTTTATTGAAGAGATTGTGTTTACCCCAATGTATATTCAATCTCTTTTGTCAGAGAAGATGCTTGATATGATTTCAACTTCTTAAATGTACTGAGACTTGTTTTGTGTTCTAACAAGTGATCTATCCTGGAAAATGTTCACTTGAAATGTGCACTTGAAGAAAATGTATATTCTGCTGCTTTGGGGTGAAATGTTCTAAAAATGTAAATTAAATCGATCTGGTCAAGTGTGTTATTTAAGGTCACTGTTCCCTTGTTAATTTTCTGTCTGGAAGATCTATCCATTGATATTAATGGAATGCTAAAGTCCCCAACAAGTACTGTATTATTTTGATCTCTCCCTTTATGTTCATCAATATTTGTTTTATATATTTAGGTGTTCTTACATTGGGTGCATAAATGTTTACAAGGGTTATGTCCTCTTATTGGATTGATCACTTTATCATTATGAAATGGCCTTCTTTTTCTCTTGTTATAGATTTTATTTTAAAGTTTATTTTGTCTGATGTAGGTATTAGTCCTGCAGCTTTTTGTTTGCTTGTTTGTTTGCATTTGCATAAAATATCTTTTCCCCTCCCTTTACTTTCAGTCTGTACACATCTTTCAATCTGAAGTAGGTCCCTTGTAGATTGCATGTGTATAGGTCTTGTTTTCTAATCCATTCAGCCACCCAGTGTCTTTGTATTGGAGCATTTAATTCATTTACATTCAAAGTGATTATTGCTAGGTAGTTATTGCCATTTTATTATTCATATTTAAGATTTCTTCCCCTTCTTCTTCTTAAAGAAGTCCCTTTAATATTTTTGTAATACTGGTTTGCTGGTAATGAACTCCTTTAGCTTTTTCTTGTTTGGGAAGCAATTTATCTCTCTTTTAATTCTAAATGATAGCCTTGCTGGGTAGAGTAATCTTGGTTGTAGATTTTTCCTTTTCATCACTTTGAATATTTCTTGCCACTCCCTTCTCACCTGCAAAGTTTATGTTGAGAAATCAGCTGACAGTCGTATGGGGGCTCTCTTGTAGGTAACTAATTGCTTTTCTCTTGCTGCTTTTAAGTTCTCTCTGTCTTTAACCTTTGGCATTTTAATGATGATGTGTCTTGGTGTGGGGCTCTTTGGGTTCATCTTGTTTGGGATTCTCTGCACTTCTGGACTTGTATGTCTATTTCCCTCACCAGGTTAGGGAAGTTTTCTGTCATTATTTCTTCAAGTAGATTTTGAATTTTTTGCTGTTTCTCTTCTTCTTCCAGCACCCTTATGATGCGACTGTTGTTATGCTTAATGTTGTCCCAGGGGTTCCTTAAACTATCCTCATTTTTGCTGTTTCAAGTGGGTGTTTTCTGCTACCTTGTCTTTTATGTTACTGATTGGATCCTCTGCTTCACCCAATCTGTTGTTGATTCCACCTAATGAATTATTAATTTCTGACTGGTTCTTTTTTATAGTTTCTGTTTTGTTTTTCATGTTTACTATCTCTTTGTTGAAGTTCTCACTGAGTTGATCTATTTTTCCCCTATGTTCATTGAGCATCCTTGTAACCAGTGTTTTGAACTCTGTATCTGCTAGATTGCTTGCCTCTATTTTATTTATTTATTTTATTTTTTCTGGAGTTTTTTGCTCTTCTTTCATTTGGGACATGTTTCTTTGTCTCTTTATTTTTGGCTGCCTCCCTGTATTTGTTTATATGTAGTAGACAAATCTGCTACATCTCACAGTATTGGCAGGATAGCCTTATGAAGTAAGTATCCTTTGGGGCCCAGTGGTGCAGTCTTCCTGGTCACCTGACACCAGGTGCTCCAGGGGTGTCTCTTGTATATGCCTCCCTCTTATTGTTGAGCCTTGTTTGCTGCTGGCGTATCAGTGGGCAGGACTGATGCTCAGTTTGACTGGCTGTGAAGTCTGGCCTTGTCTACAGCAGATGAACTGTGTGCAGGGGCTGGCCCCAAGGAGCAGGATTTGCTTTAGCAGGGATCTGGTGCCTACGGAGTCCACACTTTGGGTGTGTCATTTGTGGAGCTAACTGGGTGGTTTCTGTTGTGGTCTAAAGCCAGCCTCTGGGTGTGTTGGTTCTGGGGCCTCTTGGGGGGAGCTCAAGTGCTGGTCAAGGTCAGCTGCTGCCTGTGCTCAGCTGTGAGACCCAATTGGTAAGAGCCACAAAGTGATCTACAGCTGGTAGCTACCAGGGCTGGGCTTGGAGGTGCCTGAGAGAGGCTATGCTGCAAACTGAGGCCAGCTGCCACTAGTGCCAGGCTTGGAACTGCATAGCAAGTGCTACAGGACACGTCGAGTCCAGCCACTGCTTGTTTGGGGTTTGTGGACCTTTGAGAAATTTTTAGGAACATTCAAAGCACAGGCTGAGGCCAGCCACTTGTGAAGAACAGCCACTCAAAGAGGTTCAGACTGTGCATAAGTGGGAAAGGGCAGGTTCTCAGGGAATCACTATGGTGGGGTGAACGGTATTAACCAGGTTGATGGATACTCATAATTGGTGCCTGCCTGTGCCTGCAGCCTGGGAGAGGGGAGGGCTCAACAAAAGAACAATGGTACTTTCCAGCCCTTCTGTCCTGGACAGACCTGCCCCTCCAGCCCTCACCATGAAGCCAGGAAATTCAGTTCTTCCTGCATGTCCCTGCCACTTTTAGAGCTACCGTCCCTTTGCTGGAGCTTAGGGTAAGTGTTCGTGAGTGAGTGAATCTGTGCTCGGGCCCTTTTAGAGGACACCTGGGTCTAAAGCAGCCCTCACTCTAACCCAGACTGATTTTCACAGCCAGGTATTATGGGGACTCCTCTTCCTGGCACTGGAACCCTGGGCTGTGCAGCCAGGTGTGGGGCTGGAACCCCTCACTCCTCAGGGGGACCTCCATAGCCAAGACATTTCTCCTGATTCTCAACCACCAGACATGAGTGTGGGACCAGCTTGTTTTGTGTTTCCACCCCTCCCACTAGTCTTGATGTGGCTTCTTCTTTACATCCTTAGTTATAGTTCTGTTCAGCTAGTCTTTAGGTGATTCTCAAGGGTGGTTGTCCTATAATTTAGTTGTAATTTCGATGTAGTTGTGGGGGAGACTAGCACCACATTACTTCACCATCTTGACCGGAAGTGGGTAGGTGCTATTATTATAACCATTTTACAGATGAGGAAATTGAGGTCCCAATAGATTAGCTGTTTTGCCCAACAAATACACAACTACTTAGGGGTGGAACCAGTGCTTGAAACCAGGGCTATCTGACTGCAGAACCCTCTTTTCCAATCACTGTTCTAATTAGAAGGACAGATTATTAGAGCTAGATCTTAGTCCACTCCCTATGTTATACAAGAGGGAGCAGAGGCCCTAACAGATTAAGGATCTGCCTTAAAGTCACACAGTATGTCCTTACCAACAGAATGCGAATTGCTCCTTCATTGCCTCTACCAACTGGAGAAAAGCTAGATTGTGTCTGGGTATTTGCCTACCAATTTACGGAGGAATATCTTTTGAGAGTTTGAGTTGAGAGTACCCATGCTGTGTAAAGTGTAATCTTGACAAACTCATACTCAAGAACCCAATTACGAGGCTATCTATTAAATTATAAGAAACATTTCTAAACAATTATAAACTGGCATATTCCAGTAGGAGTCTTCTATTCCACCTGGATCTGTTCTGATAAGAGCAAACCTGGAAGACAATTATCTGTTTCATAATAGTGTGTTTATCTCAAGCTTCCAGGGGAGTCATCTTTGAAAAACTCATAAGCAGAAAGTTAACTTGTAATAAACTGATGGTGAGGCTGTGTGATTTTATTACTTTTATTGTTTTAGCTGTTTTTCTTCTTTTTTTTTTTCTTTTAAGAGCTCAATAAAACACGCTGAATGTTAACAATCCATTAGCTCTAAAAGAAACATTTTTAGCTCCCAAAAAATTCATTTTACCTCCCAAATTTTAACATGTAAACACAAATGCCTTGTCTTAGAAAAAGATTTAGCAGTAGTTGTTTCCACAAGATTAGCCCCATTGATCTGCAGTACCTGTGCTTCTAGAAAATGTAGGACATTATCAATTTTTTACCATTTGTCCAGGAAGCTATACTTGGACTAATGTTATTTATCCAGCTCTGTATGCGGACGAGAACAGAGAAGATCAAAGCAACTGCAGATTGCATAACATCTAAGATCTGTCCTGATAATCGATCAAGCCTGAAGCAATGAACCTGATTACTAAATGCCTGCTTATACATCCTTTTAGGATTCTGATAAGGTGGAAGGCAGTGCTATCTGCACTGGCCATAACCCACTTCAAGGATTCCTATGACCTCCTTTGACGTCATTCTGTAGTTCTACTTAGTTTTCCACATGGTGAACACATAATAAACACAAGATAAAAACCCTAACATGGGATTTGCAACAATAGGATCCTTAGGGTTGTTAAAAAAAAAAGGGTGGGGTGGGGTGGGAGGAGGCCTAAGATACTGTGCATGCCACCCCCAGATGGGACTGCATTAGCCTTCTCTGCAGGGAAGAAGGCTGGGCAACTGCACCCCACTTCTGTCCCTCCACCTGCACTCACCCTGACAGCAGCAAGGCAGCGGAGGCACAGGAAAAGCCACTCTGAGGGGAAACAGCCCCTGCCGTCTCAGTGTTTAACCTTGAGGGCTGGGGACGGGAGGGACAAAACAGGAAGAGGGAAAATACGAGATGGCTTGGCAAGAAAAAAAACGGAAAGAAAAGAAACACACAAATGAAAGAGCCAAAACCACAGGCTGCATTTTTACCTGAGCAGCAAGAAACAAACGGAAGCAACGTCAACCAGAATGATGCAAAACTGGCGGGCGGGGGGGGGGCCCTCTCCTCGCCACCAACCCCGCGGGGCTGAAGAGTGGGAGGAGGCAGGGCAGGCCAGCCCGCGCCCGCACCCGCACCCGCGCCCGCACGCCCCGAGGCTGGCTCTCAGCGGCCCCCGCACTCGCGCCCGCACGCCCCGAGGCTGGCTCTCAGCGGCACCCGCACCCGCGCCCGCGCCCGCACGCCCCGAGGCTGGCTCTCAGCGGCCCCCGCGCCCGCGCCCGCACGCCCCGAGGCTGGCTCTCAGCGGCCCCCGCACTCGCGCCCGCACGCCCCGAGGCTGGCTCTCAGCGGCCCCCGCACTCGCGCCCGCACGCCCCGAGGCTGGCTCTCAGCGCACCGGCCTCGCCCCGCTCTCTGGGAAGGAGCTTGCACGAGGAAGGTGGGAGGGGAGGCGCAGAGAGCCTGCCGCCGCGCCTCTTCTCTCTGCGAGTGTGAGAGCTTCTCGGGGAACTCTGAAGGCGGACAGCTAACTCCAATCAGGGTCACGTCGGTGAAGTGAAGATGATGTTCTTACGCAACGCTAAGAGGAGTGCCGCTGCCAGCTTTCCCTGCGAGGCAACGGGGCGGACTCCTCGGGGCAGCCCGCGGCGTGGACACGTGAGGGACGCGGGGCAGGCAGGACGTGCGAGAGGCTGGGGCCGGCCGGGCTGCCTCCTGGGCCCTCGAGGCCCGCAGGTGAGCAGGCCGCCCCGCCGCTGGCATCCGTGCTGACCGCGCCGCTCTCGGGTCAGCGAGCCCTTCCCGCGTGGGCCCCTGACCATCCTGCACGTAGGAACTCCAGACGCTTTCTGCGGCCGAGCGTGCGGGGCCTGACGCCCAGGGACTTGGGCTGAAGGACACAGTCCTTTCTTTCAGACGGTTTGGCAATCTGATTCGGTGCCAGTTTACTTATTTTAGACAACGTACAGGTCCGGTTCTGGTTCGGATGGACTTATCACATGATTTCTTTTCTTTAAAGATCAATGTGACTCTGGCCGGTTTGGCTCAGTGGTTAGATCGTCGGCCGGTGAACTGAAGGGTCTTGGGTTCAATTCCCGTCGAGGGCACGTACCTCGGTTGCAGGCTCAATCCCGTCCCCTGTTGGGATGAGGGCCGAAGGCAACCGACTGATGTGTCTCTCTCACATCGATGTTTCTCTCTCTCTGTCTCTCTCTCTCACACCCCCTTCCACTCTCTTTGTAAAGCAATGGAAAAAATATCCTCAAGTGAGGATTAAAAAAAAAAATTAAAAAATCAATGTCACGCCCGCTTGATGTGATGTGATGAGAGGGGCGGTCTACCTGTGTAGTTGTCGTTCCCCAAAACCCATCATCCCTGTAAAAACACAAGAAGAAACATCAGATAAACCCAAATTCAAAAACATTCTATGAATTATCTGACCAGTATTTCTTAAACTGGCAAGGTCATCAAAACCAAGGAAAGTGTAGACAGTCTGAAGGAACCTAAGGAGACATGGCATCCCGGATGGGACCCTGGAACAGAAAAGAACATGAGGTCGAAACTCAGAAAGTCTGAGTAAAGGATGGGCTTAGGTGAATAGCAATGTGTCATTTTGGTTTACTCAGTCAGAACATATGTGCCACGCTGATGTAGATATCACCAACGGTACTATTTTCACAACTTAAAAACCTAAAGCTATTCTAAAATTAGGTGTTTATTATAAAATAAATGTTAAAAGTTAGTTTGGTTCATGGTTCTGCAAAAACCAATCATTTGAGTTTATTTCAGGTTTCTATTTATGATTTCTATCCTGCCAGGATGCTGGGAAATAAAGGAGTTTCAAGTATCACCTTTTAAAGAGTCTATGCATTTCAGTAGGACATTTTGGAGAGGGGAAAGCAGCTCCTAAGCAGTGGTTTTACAGTAGTGGAATATCCAAAAAAAAGATGCAGTTGGTTAGGGATAGAGAATGGCTCCACTGGTCCTCAAGCCGTTTCCATCGTTGGACCAGCCCCCACTTAAATGACACAGGGTCAGCCAGTCAGTATTAGCTCAGTGGTCTTAAATCCTGATTCCTAAGGCCATGACTCCCCGGAGTCCACCCAGGATAACGTGACTTCTCATCTCAGGTACAAGCAATACATTCAGTGTGGGAGTGAGTCCTGGAGTCCATGACAATAGGAGACTGCAGACAGCCTCAAAGAGATGCCCTGTTCCTTGCTTTTTGGTCTTTAATAACCCGAGACATTTCTGCCAGCTATTTAACCAAGCTCTGCAGCTGCTATAATGAGAACGTGATGGGCTTTGGACTCACAAAGACCTGAGTTCAAGTCCTCACTTCTAAGTTTGCCCTTTCTTAGCTGTGTGGCCCGGGTCAGGCTACTACTCAATCTTGCTGATCTTCAGGGGGTTTTTTCATCAGGAACAATAAGGCTGAGCATAATCCTGCTTTGAAGGATTGCCGTGAGGATTAACTATGTGGAGGCTGTGAGAGCCCCTCACCCAGTGTCTGGCGTGTAGCAGGTGCTGAACAGATACTCTTCCCCTTCCCTTCTCCTTCCTTTCTCACAGAACCAGGACGGTGGGGACAGGCACAGTCTGGACCGCTCAGCCCCTTTCACAAAGAGTTCTCTCTGTTCTCACGAGATTAGCATTTCTAATAGGATCAGGAACTCTGCTAATTCATAGATCATTAATCCTGATGTGTGCAAATAACCTCTTCAGATTTGTGCAGGATCAGAAGCACTTAATGCTCTTTTAGGGTATACACTTATTATGTTGTTATTCAGCAGGGAAGTCCAATTTTATCCCACCAGAAATTGTCCGAGCAGCTCTCATGCTGGACGGTGAAGGTTAATGGGAGTCAGGAGCTGTGCAAAGTGAACACTAAAGAGGGTCGTTTAAAATAAGACAGGAGCCCTCTGCTAGGACAATGCCTTGCAAAAGATGCCGCTGTGTCTTTGGTAGAATTGTGGGAACAAATACTTAAGCAGCAAGGCACCTACGGAGGCTACGAGGGGTGAGGGAAAGGAAGCGAAAAGTAAAATAAAACGAAAAGGAAGTGCCCAGGCTGGATGAACAAGGGGAGAGCCCGCAATACAGACGCAACCTGAAGAAAGACAATCTGCGGAAAGTTCCGATCTGAAACCCCGATGGGGGATCCACCTATGTTTCTGAACGCAGCACCTTCCCAGCAAATGTGCTTCCCTTAGGCTAAGTGCATGGGGTGTGTGTGTGTGTGTGTGTGTGTGTGTGTGTGTGTGTGTGTGGACAGCAGGCTTGTCCCAGCAGCGAGGCCGGCTGGACTGCACAGTTTACTTCTAACTGATATAAGAAAGCTTCTGCCTCCCTAAACCAAATGAGCATTCAAGTGAAACAGCCAAATGTTTAGTATTGTGAATACTCTTCACAGTCTGTGTTATAACATGAAAGCAGTAGTCAAGCAAGTCGTCATTTAGATACGATATGATTTTGAGGAATTCCACAGAGATGTTTACATGTTTGACCCAAATGGGTCTTCTGAACCATTGAATAGGTGGGGGGGAGGGGGGGGACATAGATTTTAATGGTTATACTGCTATCATTTTGCTGCATTATTTTAGAAAACATTTTAATCAAACATATTCATGTGTATGGTGAAAAATTTTGACAGGGAGGACCAGCTAAATAAATAAATATTACCCATTATGTCATTAACCAATGATAATGCTATCTTTGCTGTTTTCTTTTTCTTTTAAATTTTATCTACATTTTTTTTCAATATGAAAGTTTAATAAAAAATGTGAAAAAGAAGAAAAAAGCATCCATAATTATTTCACCTTAACTACTATCAGATCTTTGGTATATATTTTTTCAGGCACTTTTTCCATCTCCATGGTTGCAACCAAACTGTATATACAATTAAGTATCATGACATTTTTATCTGACATTGCCAACAAAGTTTCTCTTCAAAAATCTTTACTTCTAAGGGTACCCTGCTATCACAGTGTAGTTATACTGTTGTTATATTTAACTATCCCCCTATAGTTGGGATTTAGTTTGTTTCCAAATTTTGGTTATTAGATATACCATGATATCAAAGTAGTACTGCCATAAAAAATGTTTTAAAGATCTTTGAAATGGTGTGATTTTGTTACCTCAAGTTGTTTCTATTTATGTAGCAGACGTTTCCTGAGCGCCTGACATCTGCAGGGGGCTGGGATACCAAAATGGGTGAGACCTGGGTCCTATACTTAGGAGACTGCAGTAGAGACAGAACACAGAGGAGACAGATGCTTATACACATCTTTTAATTCACCTTGAGAAGTAAAACAATAGAGGTAATTGCCAGGTTCTATGAGCTCATGTATAAAAATCATTTCCACTGTACCTGGCACAGAGTAAGTGCTCAGGAACCAAATGACGATGACAGTGATGATTGCAGCCATTGTGTTTCTGACAGAATCATTTAACTGCCCGTTCCCATGACTCACATTTATAGAAAAATAAATAAAATCAAGAGAGCAACAAAAAGCACTCCTTGAGTTATAAAAATCAATGATAGCTCTGACTACGACAACAAAGAGCCAAGATTATCAAGTTCCTTCTAATTGCTAAAATAAAGTTCTTCACGGACAAAAACTTCTTCCACAGAGATGCTCTAATGTCATGATGTCATCCTCTCTTAAATGCTGTCAGATGGGATGACTCGGCTCTTCTGAATGACGTGGGTCAGATGGAGCTATTTTCAGATAAGAGGTAGGCCAATTTTGTGGTAATTCTATTTCTTTAAAACAATTATGTATATATTAATATAATATAAAACTTTGGTGAATCAAGGCAGATATGGGAACTCTAAAATTTTCCATAGGTGCGTTTTTTTTGCCTGTCATTCCCGATTCCCGTCATTGCCTCTAGCAGCCAGGTCTGCAGGCCTGAACAATGGTTAATGTTTAAACGGGTCCAGCATGTTCTGGTTAACAACCCCGCTCAGTTCCTCTTCCTGACGGTGCTGCTGTGCCCGCAGGACGCAAGGAAGGCCTTTCACGACATGCGAATAAGAAATGATGCTCAAGTCATAATAAATGTGAGGCTTAAGTTGCTTGAAGATAAAGATCCTGCAACCTTACGGAAACACTTGAACTGGCTGGGACCACTATGGGGACAGTTTTAGTGCAGTACATGGGACTAACTCACGGCCACCACGGAAATGCACACACGGATTTCAGAGAGAAAATGAGAGAAATGCTGCACTAAACCGGGTTTAAATAAGCTGAATGTAGATTCTCTGGTGAGAATCTGATCAGGGCACTGCTGGCACTGGCTCTCCCTCTTGACAGTAGTGGAAAGAATTATGTGGCCTGCCCATCAAATCCAGAGTACAGAGTGCTTTCCAGCCCCCCAGCTACCCTCCTCCTCTTGGTAGTTTCATTCTCGTTAACTCCCCTGCAGCGTTGCAGGGGAGCAGCGGTGCAGCTGCTGGCATTTCCCGTAAAT
The DNA here is from genome assembly GCF_964146895.1 of Miniopterus schreibersii. Classification (NCBI taxonomy): domain Eukaryota; kingdom Metazoa; phylum Chordata; class Mammalia; order Chiroptera; family Miniopteridae; genus Miniopterus; species Miniopterus schreibersii. The sequence continues at coordinate 113,220,049 of NC_138102.1, read as the reverse complement.
AATGTGCCCACCTTGCTCTGCCCCATCCAATCCAATCAGCCCTGCTCGCTTCGCACTTTCCTCGGCTTCTCTCGGAGAAGCTTCCCCTGGTGGCCCCGCAGTCCTTCGGCATCATCACAAATCCTCAGCAGCTCTTTCTCGGTAGGTTTGCCCTCTAACTATTGCTGGGTGATTTACTCATGCTCGGTGTTGGCCTGGTGAGTAAACCCCAGGCACTGCCCTCATGGTCACAGTCCACACACACACACACACACGTCTCATAAATGTGATGATAAGGGCAGTGATTGAGACAGGCACGCGGAAGCACGAGGACACCCGTCCCCTGGGAGTCAGAGGCTTCCTGGAAGGGCTGACGCAGAGCCGAGTGTCTGGGATGGGAGCTGTGCAGGTGAGCGAGGCGGGGACACAGGTGGCACGTGCAGTGGGTGGTGGAGGCCGGGACCGATGGACGGCCCCTGTGCCATGCTGTGCTCGGGTACATTAGGAATTCTCCACTTGCTGATGAGAAGTTCTCTGAATTCAGATTCTTTTCCTACAGTTGAATTACAAGCTCTTCCAGGGAATCATATTTTCCACTTACCTTGCCTTCTTCCTTGTTGGCCTGTTACAGTCCCTAGTGTTTTCCTGGGAGACACCGCCATCTCACCGGCCCCTCCTGGGCACTCTGTCCGGCAGCGTAACAGGGACTCTGGGTGGCCGTGGAAAGACAGGCCACGCTCTCAGATGCGAGCCAGACCCAGGGAGACTTGCATGGCTTTGGCCCCAAGCAGGTCTGTGCTGCCTCAATGGAGGAGCCATTTAACCCGCTTACCGGGAAACTCCACGGCCCCATCAAATACTATCTCTCTGCTGTTTCCTAGTCTTAGCCTTTGTGATGATGACTTACATCGTACATTCAAAAAGTTCTGCACCAATATTTCTATTAAGATTTCATTGGATAAAAAAAAAAAATGCCACTGAGCAAGTATGGAATGCAAGTTTTAACCATCCTCCAGAAACAGGAAATAATCATTTTAAAAAATTAAGCCCTTTTTGCCCCGGCTGGTGTGGCTCAGTTGGCTGGGCACTGTCCCATGCACGAGAAAGTTGCTGGTTCGATTCCCAATCAGGGCGCAGGCCCAGGCTGTGGGCTCGATCCCCAGTAGGGGGTTGCAGAAGGCAGCTGATAGACGGTCCGCTTTCCCATCGGTGTTTCTCTTTCCCCCTCTCCCTTCTTCTCTCTCTAAAATCAATAAAAAAATATATTTTTAAATTAAACCCTTTTTTTAATTGATGTTGTTGCTACCTTAAAAGATGCAAATGCCGAATCTTTGATTCATATTTTATTTAAAAGTAGAAATACTTAATGTGCAAACCGGCCAGGGTCTTACAAAACTGTGAGAGCTTTGTTGGGTCTCTTGCACCAAGATGGAGACGAGGGATGTGTGCACCGTTTCTGGCCTCACGTTTGGCCCCTGGGTAAACAGACCTCCACATTCCAAGGCTGCCAAATTGCCATCTTTCATGGGTGATTAAATCCCAACCCCTTCCACTGCCTGGGGTTAGGGGTGGAGGGAGGAGAGGCAGAACATCAACAACAGGGTAAACTCATTCCAAAAAAAAAGAAAGGATAGTAAAAAAAAGTCCTAAGCGAGTTTTGCAGGCTCTCCTGCTTCAAAGCTGTCATTTCAAGGTTATGGCTTTAGAATAACGAGAGGCAGCTGTCCACCTGAGCCCTCCTTAATGAAGACAGCAGGATCTAGCTTGCCTCTGGAAAGAAGAGAAACCCTGGAGCATGGAGCCAGGTGGGGAATTGTGATCACTGAACCCAGAGCTTTTGGAACTGGGCCAAATAGTCCACAGGCACCTCTGTTTCTGATGGCCCAGCAGCAGGGCCGAAATCATATTTAGTGTGAAATGAAACTAACAGCCCGTTTGACATTCCCCAACTAGAGTTTCCAAACCCTGGTGGTATCTCAAGAGTCAAACACTCCGTGGATGAGATGGTTACAGAAAAGCCACTTCCATACCCAAGGCCTGTGTCACCGAGGGAGAGGAAAGGTGAGCAATTTCCTAATCCGTTTCAAGGCCGCAGTTCCCAGATCAAGTGGTCCAGTTCAAACACATTAGAACTTGTGCATGAACACTTTGGGAAAGCAAACAATACTTCCAAATTCGCTTTTGCTCCGAGCCTCAGTGTCCTTACTAGTATATTGGAGACAGTGATGTCTCACTCAGGACAGTCATAAGAATGCCACAGGATGCGATTTTCCAAGTCCCTGCAGAGTAGGCACCTAAAGCTGATTCGCTTCCGCCTTTTCTCCCACTATTCTGACTCCCATTGCTCTTCCCATCTTGGAAGTTGATTATATAACCAACTTGGGTGCTTCTTTATTTATATGTTCTCCTGGAAGGGTCTGAAAACCCGCTGTGGACAGGAACTTTGTCTGATGTGCTCCCTAGAGGACCACACATAGTAGGTGGACAGTGGGTGCTCCATGGACACGTTTCTACACCTGCAGCGAACTGCTTCACTGTTGTCTGACTGTTACTCCCTCTCAATCACATACAAAAGATGTACAAGTTCTATGTGTTTGATGCAGAAAATGCTTTTCGATACTTCTATGGCCTTTCCTCACCTTTAAAGATAACAGGCCAACAGGAATGAAATCAGAAGGAGAAAAGCATTTATTAACAAATGTCTCTCTAATTAGAGGGCAATGCCTGTTTTTCCCAACAGGGACAGCATTTACTGGAGAAATGACCTTCTACCTTCCAGCCAGGCAAGGAGAGTGAGGCACTCACTTTGGGCTCAAAGTTTAAAGCTTTTTACGTACAGTCCCAGCAAAATGTAAGATCAAAGCAATGATCTGGCCAAGAGGGCATTTTACAGATAACTTCATCGCTTTACTGAATCCAGCTCTCGGACCTATTGCAAAACACCAGCACCCTTGCAGCTGCCTCACTGATATCATCAACCACCAGGCAGGGAATGTTAGGGGAGGCTTGGGCTTCTAACCGTAGATGATATCTGTAGGCAGCTACAGAGGTCACTCAAGATTACCAGGTCTTCCATTTCCCAGACGAGTGTGCTGAAACCAGAGATCACAGGGCTAGTTAGAGGTGGAGCCAGATGGAAAAACCCACGAGCAATGAGTTCTAGACCACTTCGTTTATTCAGAAAAGGTTTATTAAATGCCTACTGTGTGTTTATTCTGTTGGAGGTGCAAAGATGAACATGACACTGTCCTAATACTCAAAGGTCGTATAGTCTAAGAGAGGGTGAGAGATAAGAGATCTTCAGTTCTAGCCAATGTGGAGTAGTGGGTGTAAAGGGGACTGGGAGCGCCAGGCAAGGAGAGTGAGGCACTCACTTTGGGTTCAGAATTTAAAGAGACACCAAAAAGTCAGCAATGGAGATCAAGAAGGTATTGGTATGACTGCTTTTTAACTTTTGGCTCAGGCTCCAATATGGCTCTGCAGGCCCTACTGTCAATCCTGTCTTCTTTTAGCATGTTAACATTTTGTTCATCCTGGATTTTTTTGCATTAATTTTGATTGTTTAAAATATGATATGAAAATACTCTTTACCTTAATTCCTGAGTCTTTTTGGTGCTCCCCTCTGAAATTTTGCACCTTGGCAGGGGACTCACTGCAGTCTCCAGGGGAATCTCAGAGGTCGTGTGGGAATGGGAGGAAGAGGAGGATCCTTTGTGTGGATTCCAGTAGAGGCACGAGGTTTTCAGATTCTGCCTCCAGAAGGCTTACAGGTACTAAAGAGCTGCACAGGGAGGGTTAGGACCTTTGCAATTCCAGCCGCTCTGCCTCAATCTGCTTTCCCTTCCCTGTTTGGTAGAAAGGGATCCTCAGGTCCAAACACTGTTTGAAAAACTCTTGCAGCAATGAAAAGAGATTAGGTTGAAATGCATAAGGCCCACCACAGGGCTCAAGGTTAGGGGCTGAGGGACAGAGTAAATAGATGAAGCAGACAAGGCATCCGGGCCCAAAGAGGGGCTGGACTGCGTGTGAACATTCCAGGCACCGGTTGGCCCACCAGAGAGGAAATGGGTGTCAGAGCTCAGCTGCTTGCTTTCCTTCCGAACCCCTGCTCTAGAGCTCTATTAGCAAACTCATTCAATAGACATATCTGCTCATTTTACTGGGCCAGATGGCTTGCACCCCCTTCTTTGTCCACCAGAGAGAGGGTTTAAAAGAATATTTTTTTACAGTTTGACTTATCACGACTGAAAGTCTTCTTTCCTTAGACAAACTGTCAATAGATGCTGAGGGAGAAGGGAGGAAAACATCTTAGAAACGATTCCTAAAACTGAACTAAGTGTAATGCAGTCACATCTTGCTGGGGGAGGCCACGTTGCACACTCCAGGGGGCGATTTCGCATTGTAGTCTAGGTAAGTGGCAGCCCCTGGGGTCAGCAATGCGCAAGCAGCTGACTACACAGGAGAACAACTGTTATGACAGTCAGCTAAATACCCGCTAGGAAATAACAGCCTGTCTCACATTTGGCTAATTCACGCATCCTAATTCAAACTATCAGGCTCTCTCAGTTTTAACAATCTGGTTTCTCAAATTCTAAAAATTTTCTCTAGCGAGAGCATTCAATATTTTTTTTGAGAAGGAACAATTTTCATTCTCTTGAATCTCTATAGTTATTAAGAAAGAAGGAGGTGCGTGTGTGCATAGTGACAAGCGATCAAGGTGACCGGGATTTGGGGATGACGCTGAAAGTAAACCTAAGAAAGATTTCAAGATTGGAGACAACTTTACTGTATTGGTTGGATTATTTACAAAAACAAATCTGATACGACCAAGTTTGGGGGAAGATACCAATTGGACTTTTAAATACTCCCAGTAAGATGTAACTTGGTATTTCTGAAAGGCTTTGTGGAGGGGGGAGGGAGGTATATGTTTAAAGTCTAAATTATATGTATATCAAAAATTTTAAAGCAGGTTTTAAAACTACGTCTAGAGCGATCCCACCAAAAATATATATATACATATATGACTATAGGAAAAAGAAGGTGAGATTATACATATGTAAACGGTGGTTCTCTGGATAGTATGGTTATGGGTAGTATTTTCCCAGCTTTACTGAGATATAATTAACATTCAACATTGTGTAGGTTTAAGGTGTGCAATGTTTAGATTTGATACACATATATATTGCAAAATGATTACCAGCATAGCATGAACTAACATCTCTATCACATCACATAATTACCACTTTTTTTGTGTGGTGAGAACATTTAAGATTTACTCTCTGAGCAACTTTCAAGTATATAATACAGTATTATGACCAATAATCACCATGCTGTACATTAGATCCCCAGAACTTATAACTGGAAGTTTGTGCTCTTTGACCAACATCTCCCCGTTTCTCCCAGACCCCACTCTCCAGCCCCTAGTAACCACCAATGCACTCCTTTTTCTATCAGCTTTTTTAGATTCCACATATAAGTGATGTCATGCAGTATTTGTCTTCCTTTATCTGACTTATGCCACTTAGCACTATGCCCTCAAGGCCCACCCATGTCCTCACAAATGGCAGGATTTCCTTCTTTATGGCTGAATAATATTTCATTTAAAAATATATGAATAATTTTTTTCTAATTCTCTCATTTTATGTGTCTAATTTTTTTGAAAAAATTTATTGACACAATAAACATTTATTGAGCACCTGCCACGGCTGGGTGGAGATTGTTCCAAGTGCTGGGGCCACAGCAGTAAATCTCAGGGCGCTTAGATACTAATGTGGGGATGTAGGCCATAAAGGAAAGAAATACAATGTGTGGGGATATGGAGAAAAATAAAGTGGAAAGGATATAAAGAATGCTAGGGATGGAAAGGGAGGAGTGGTTTTTAAATGTGTCAAAAAAAAAGGCCTCAGAGAAGGGTGTTATTAAGCAGACTGAAAGGAGGTGAGAGAGTGAGTCTCTCAGGTGCTCGTGGAGAAAGAGTTCCATATCAACTATAACATGTGCAAAGGTCCTGAGGCAGAGCAAATGAAAGGGGGAGTAACAAGATCTAAGGTTAGAAAGGCAGGGGACTGATTATGTGAGACCTGAAGGTCTTTACAGGAGCTTTGCTGTTACTCTGAGTGAGATGGAAAACCATTTTGGATTCTGAGCAGAAAAGTTATAGTATCTGGCACATCTGTCAATGGATTACTCCGGCTGCACTGGGAATAGTCTCCATGGGAACAAGGGCAGAGCAAGAAGACCAGTCATAAGGCTACTTCAATAATCCAGGCAAGACGTTCAGAGTGACCATGACAGTCATTTGGCACTAGATATATTCTGAAAGTGTGGCCAACAGGATTGGCTCAAGGTTTGGAGGGGTAGTGTGAGAGACCAAGAGACGTCAAGAAAGATTCCAAGGTTTGTGACCTAGTTGGAACTCCATGGAGTGAGGTAGGGACATTTGTAGGAGGGGGAGGTTGGGGACGGGGGAGACGGGGGGTTCAGTTTGGGACATGTTATTTTTGCAGTGTGAAAGAGCAGTTGGGCCTGGAGTTCAGGGGCAGGTGGGAGAAGGAGGCTGGGGCTGAAGAGCTATATTTGGAAGTCTGTAATCATATCTATGATATTAAGGCGTCTCAGAGACTGGGTGAGATCGCCAGGAGCCTGAGATTAAACAGTGAAGAGGTATCCAAACCCTGCCTCCCGGAGCACTCTAGAGTCAAGGCCACAGAGATGAAGAGGAGCCGGCAAGAGATGCTGAGAAGGAAGCAGTGAACCATCAGCTCATGAGGTTCTGCAGCCCAGTGAAAAAAACCTTTCAAGGAAGAGGGATTGATAATCTGTCCCAGCTGCTGCTGATTGATTAGGTAAGATGAGGCTGAAACATGCCCTACAGCAACCTGGAGGTCATTGGTGACATTGAATCGGATGGACTTGGCCTGTGCAGATGAAAGCCTGACTGGAGTGGGTTTAAGGAAAAAATGGAAATCATTAGAAACAGTGAATGAAGACAACTTTTTCAGTTCCGCTGCAAAGGGGAGAGAAATAAACCTGTAATTAAAAGTGGAAATAGGGCCAAGAGAAGGGTTTTGTTTATTTAGTTTTAAAGTGGGAAAGTAAGATTTGTTTGTATTCAGAGGAAAGAGAGAGAGGAATGATGGTGCAGGGAAAAAAGCGGGGAGGGGACTTGCTGGAGCAGTGTCCGTGGGTGGGAGAGAGGGGCTGGCATCCAGGGCCCAGAGGGAGGCCAGTCCTCTGGCAAGAGGAGGGGAAGCATCTCACCTAATCAATCTATTAATCAGTGCAGCTGTTCGAATATATACTCTGATCCTGAAAGCTATATTCAGAAGAAAAAGAAAGTTCCCTCGTTTGTAGAAAAGTATCCTTATTTGTATATCTCTGTTTGAATCTATCTATATGTATCTCTGTGTTTAAAATTGATAATCCTTGCCAAACTGGACTATTGATTGACAATTCTTTTTGTTGACTATATTTTCTGATTTTCCTATAATAAGCGGAATGAGACATTTGTAGTGACAAAACAACATATGGCTCAGAAAGTTGGAGCGTCGCCTCACACACTAAAAAGTTTCGGGTTCAACCCCCAGTTGGCATGTGTACGGGAGGTGACCTATCAATGTTTTTCTCTCACATCTATGTTTCTCTCTCTAATTTTTTTTCTCTCTCTCTTCCTCTCGTTAAAAATCAGTAAACATATCCTCAGATAAAGATTAAAAAAGAACCTGCTCATGTTTCTGTACCGTGTGGCACCTTTAGGTTTGTATTGTGATTTTCAAGGTGTTCTATAGCCTGCTTTCTGTGCCGCCTCGGCCTCCTCTGAATTTCCTTAAATTTAAAGCAAACCTGGTAAGAGCCCAGTGTGGCTACATCGCTACCTAAAATCTCCGTCAGCCACACCATTACCACTAAAACTACCCCGACTAAAGTGATAATTTATTTTAAAATATTGTAGTGAGCCTGGCCGGGCCTGGTTCAGTGGCTGAGCATCGACCTAGGATCCAGGAGATCTCAGTTCGATTCCCGGTCAGGGCACATGCTGAGGTTGCGAGATCGATCCCCAGCTGGGGGCGTGCAGGAGGCAGCCGATCAATGACTCTCATCCCTGATGTTTCTCTCTCTCTCTTCCTCTCCCTTCCTCTCTCTGAAATCAATAAAGATATATTTTTTAAAAAGTCTTAAAATACTGTAGTGTAGGGTAGTTTGTGTGTGTTAGTGTGAACTCGAATCAACAACACAAGGGGTGATTAATTAACATATGAAAATGTATGAATGGAATCTACACCTTTCAGTAGATTACTTGGCATGGGGAGTAAACTTACAGGAGTCGACGCTTGCGAGTAGTTAATCAGCACAAAAAGTTAGAAACAACATTTATGCTGCAATTGCGAGTTAGCAGTGGGCAGACAGGAGCCACTGACCTTCCGTGGGAGAGCTCGTCGGCAATCCTCCTCAGACCATGCCTTTCCTGGAAGGTGCCAGGTGCCAGCACAGGGCAGAGGGGCTGTGCAAAGCCAGGAGCACCCTGCCTGCCTGCTTGCCAAAATGTGTGCGTATGTTTGGCCAGTTTGTACTCACACTTGCTTGGATTGTGACACAGCAACTGGTTTGGATCAAATAACACCTGCTGGCCAGTTAGAAGAAACTACCACAATTTACTGGGAAGAACCTCACAATCATCTGTTGACCAGCTTGGTTCAGGCCATTTGCTACAAATAAAAGTGATCACATACTTTGGTAGATATAATAGACATGGTCTCAGTAGGATACTAGGTGATTGTAAAAAACATATTTAGAGAATTTGACTACTTTTATTGACCTGATGTCTATATTTTAAGTTTAAAAACAGTGCTACTTATAACACAGCTTTAAAACACCCTCAGCCACCCCTCTTTTAACCAAATTGCTGCCCCAAGCTCCTGCTATACAGGGATCCTGGCGCCTGCCCCCCGCCCTCCACCACCCTGGGGCCCAGGGGATCCTGAATATTCTTTAAAAGACCATCTACCTTACTTCCACCATGTGCCACTTAACTTGAAACCGGCTGCTCCAGAATTTGAATTTCCAGCCCCAAGTTGGCGTTTCTCTGATCCATTTGCAACTTATACACTATTCACGTGTGTATTACACTGGATCACTCCGGAGGCGAAAATCGATTCATGCACATGAATGAACAAGCAAGCAGCAGAGGCGAGGCCCAGAACCTTCTCCCGGCTTGACGGTGCCTGAACGCGTCTTATAATCTGTGTCACGGCAAACTCGAGGCTTCCTGACCGTGTCACCCATAACACACACATTTCTGTGGGAAGGGACAAAATGGAAAACCATGCTTTCCTTGTTATTCATAATCAAAGAAAGTGTTGCACGGAGAAAATCTGATTGCCCTCAGAAATAAACGTTGTCCAGCTTTGCTTTTCGCCCTGTGGTCCTTTTTGTCTTCCTGAGCAGGCCTGAAGCACAGGGAGCTCTCATCCCCGCAGTGGTGGCGTTGAGCCTCAAGGCTATGACCTTTAATACGCCCGCCTGACCCTGACCGGAGGCAAAAATGAACATCACATTGAGGGGATAGGTTGGCGGTATGTGACCTTTGATATGACACACTGAGGGGAACACAGCACCACTGCCGTGATATTCCCGACCAAACACATACACTAATCACAGGGAAACATCACACGAACCCAGAATGAGGGAGACTCTACAAAAGAGCTGGTGTGAAATCTTCAAAAATATTGAGGTCATGAAAGACAGGAGAGCTTGAAGAATCTTTCCAGAACTAAAGAGACATCAAAAGGAAATGAGACACTTGATCCTGGATTGGATCCAGAAACAGAAGGAAAAAAAAGTTTTCTTCTGTGCAATAGGTGAAATTACATGGTGATACTGTATAAATGTCAGCTGCCTGCTTTTGATGCCTGAAACTGTGGTTTCTGTAGGAGAATGCCCTTGTCTTTTAGGAAATGTACATTGATATTCCTAGCGGGACTGGGCATTATGTCTGCAGCTTTCAATGGTTTCAGAAAATAGACGAGAGACAGAAATAGAAAGATAGATATGTCTATATATATATAGCTGTACCAAAAGTGGCAAAATGTTAACAATTAGGGGACCTGGGTAAAAGGTATATGGCAGTTCTTTGTATTTTTCTTTCAACTTTCTGTGAGTTTTGAAATTCGTTCAAAAGAAAAGTAAAAAATAAAGAAATATTGAGTACCTTAAAGCAAGTCATTAAAATAAGAATGTTCACTGTCACCCTAAAACACATTATAGATATCTGTATGTATTTTTATATATGATATGTAGTCTCTCTGTTACATATGTACATGTATCTAATTTGCCTGGGATCCTGCAGATCTGCTGAATTAGAAGGCGGGGGGGAGGGGAAAGGGCTCCTAGAAGCTCCGGAGGTGACTGTAGTGCAGGCACAGGTCCCTCTAACAGATCCTCTCAGTTCCAGGAGATCTGAGTAGGTCTGAGAAGGGAGCAACTCCGCTTCCTGCCCTTGTTTCTCTCACATTCCAAATCCAGCGCCCACTGTCTTCTCTCTACAGCTACTTCACACACTAAGGTTTCAATGCCACATAAGGACTCAGCATAGCTGTGTTCCTCCAAACCCTAATGTGACTTCAGAAAATAAATGAAAAGAAAAATAAAAACCCTATCTGGTTCTTGGGTTGAGTAAGCCTATTAATGCTTCACATAGGAACCCTGTTCTGGACATTTATAATATGCCTTAGTTTACAAATGGCTTACAGGTGACTGCATTTTGTGTAATTCAGTATTTCACAAATATTTTTGGCCATGGGGTGCTTTCCCATCCCGTAACATCCACTGACACTGTTTCCCAGGTCACTTACTCTCCAAGGCTGTGGTGTGAGTCGTTTAGGATACCGAAGGGAGACACCTAAAGGTAGGTGGCCCGCAAGGACTTTGCTATCCTCGCAGCTCGGCCTTCTTGCCTGTCTCAGCTTCATCTGCAGAGCGGCTTCCCTCTGAGATTTCAAGGTGCTTTGAGCGGCAGCAGGGTCTCTGCTCCTCCCTTCATAGCCAGGCAGACAACGGCTGTACCCACCCGGCTCAGGCTCCCTAAACCAGTCACCAGACCTAGGGATGTTGCCCTGTGCGCTTGGGCAGCTGGAAGGGGTCCCATTCATACATGGCGGCTACACAATGGGGAGCGGATGTTGGGGACAATGTCCTCCGCAGTGTGGAGCTGAAGTCAGCAGAGACTTAAGGGCATCGCACTGGCTGAGGTAGGCCTTTCCCCACACCGGGCCTCCCAGATGGTCACTGGCTCCTCAGGCAGCCCTACCCCTGGGGCTAGTCTGTCCTTAGAGCAAGGAAGGGGCCTCCTGAGTCCAGGGTGGAGAGCAGAGGGGGGCAGGGGCACGGGCAGGAACTGAGGGCCAGATAAGAAAACCAGTGTGCTGAGTTGCCCTTTTCATTTGTTTCTTTTCTTTATTCCACGACTGGGTTTTTCTTTCCCTTTAGCTCCACCCCGATTTCCCGCAAGTCCTGGTCTCCAGGAGCAAACCTACGCGCAAGACGCTCTGAAAAAAGTATTGATTGTCTCCAGTTCTTCCACTGGATGTTGAATTCCAAAGGTTATTTATTTTCTTTAACCTTAATCTCGACCTTCCACCTCATAATTTTGAAGTAAAATCCTTCTCAAGACAGGCCTTCGCCAAGTGCTAAGAACTGAACAATGTGTCATTATTACACTTGTAGCAATTTCCAAATAGCACCGGGGACTTCAGGTATTTGTAGCGACTTTGCCTGGGTCAGCCAGGGCACACTCCCAACACTCCAGCGCTGGCTTAATGCCGGAGCTTTAGCTTCCCACACTGAGCACAAATCAATACAGGTTGAGTTTTCCCTCCAACCCTGTGAAATGGTCAATGTCACGAGCCCAGGGCTCTCCTATGACTACAGCCGGCTTTAAAGGTGGGCCACACCCATTTCTCACCCCAAGTGGATGAGAGACGGATCCTGGGGCTCAGGCCTGCTCACCATCGGACGCCTGGGAAAGCGCTTGGCACCTGTCCCAGGCAGGTGTCCAATTAGGTGTCACCTCTCTCCTTGCCTCTCTTCCCCTAAACACTGCCCCAGAGGGAAAAATCCAAGAAATTCCCGAAAATTAAAGTAACAAGTTACCCTCTACAGCTACTCTCCTATTGTCCTGCTGAAACCAGCAGCCATTAGGTTACTGCCTAATTCATTTGATAAATTACTGTGTGATAACATGTATCACCCACAAACACACACACAGTGACAAGAGCTGAGAATCTCAGGCTTTCTCCTCACTATCAAGTGCTACTCTCTTAAATCAACCCGAGAGGAGAAATGAGTTTGTCATTTTTTAGGGTCACTTCGGTGCACAAGTGACCCTATAAGGCCTACCTACTGCCTCTCAAGTATCTGCCTCATGGAAGAATCAGAGCCTGACAATTCTGAGAGTTTCTTGAGGCTCAAAATTCTTCTCAAGGCCATCTTAGACTGAGTCTCCTCGGGTCCCAGGGCAACTTCTACCCATTTACTCATTCAGCAGGTATAAATCACAGGCTCATGGAGGCCTAGAGTAGGGGATGATCTTAAATGTTCTAGCCTCTATTCTAAGCTACAAACTCCTGCCAAGAGGTAATCCGGGCTCCCCTAAAACATCTGCAGGAACGAGCTAGCCTCTACTTCTAAAGGAGGACTGTTTTTGCTCTCAGATAGTACTAATTGCTTGAGAGTTTTCATTAGGTCTGGTTCTAGTCTACCTTTCTATAGTTTCTACCTCCTTCCAGAGCTGCTGTGTGGCAGACTTTTAAATACCCAGAGTCAGCTATTTCCTAAAAAGGAATCTTTTGGCTGAGGAGCTGGACAGGCCACACCCACCATCTCGAACTGAGGGAAGCAACGTTCTTCCCTGTGCTTAAGTGGCCTTGTGACTCCACCGTCCTGGTCAACCTGTGGGCTGATCTGTGGCCTGTGAGCGGGCCTAGTACAAATGTTTGTCTCGCAAGGGATGATGATAAATAAATTCATCCATGAGATTCTTTCAATCAATATTTGAACTAGAAAAATGGGGCCAGGTCAGTTAGTAAGACTGGCAAAGCAGAGACAAAGCAAAAATAGCCAAGTCACGTTAAGGATGAAGCACCAGGATCAGAGTCCTGCTGCCGGGGCTACGAGTTAACAACCAGGTCACCTATAATATGATGGGCTCTCTCAATAATTTTAATGATTTCCTGCTCTAGATCTAAGTTCTAGACTCAGGTAGTCCAGCTGGACCATGATTCCTCTCTTTTCCAACAAATTTAACTGTGAGCTCTTCCTGGGTTGTCATAATACCTGACATTGTAATTGAGATTCTTGCCTTTTTTTTTAAAAAAAAAAGTCCTTACCCAAGGACATGTTTAGAGAGAGAAAGGGGGAGAGAGAGAGAAAGAGAGAGAGAGAAACCTCAATTGGTTGCCTTCCATACGTGCCTCAACCGGGGCTTGAACCTGCAGCCCGGTATGTACCCTGACCGGGAATCGAACAGGCAACCTTTCAGTGTACAGGACGACTCTCAACCAACTGAGCCACTCTGGCCCGGCAAGATTTTTGCCTTTTTTATTTTCATATACATTCTTCTAAAAATTCCTGCATTGCTTGAAATAAGCCAAATGAATCTCTAATTATTGAACCCACAAAAATTTAACTAAGAGTTCTCACATTTTCCAAGTCTTTTTTCTCCAGGCTAAAGATCTCCAAACATTTAAATCATTATTATGAAATGGTTTCCATTCTCTTCGGCTTCTCTGCCTCCCTCTCTTGCCCACCTCCTCTCTCTAAATCTCTCAGTCCTACCTGCTCACCCCCAATACCTAGCCCAACAAGTGAAGGAGATCAAATGGCAGCCCATGCTAAGCATGTGCTCTGCATCTTCAGGGCAAGTAGGACACTTTTATAAAATCAAACATGCACTTCTTTCCATTTTTTGAATGACCAGAGTAAAGATTTCCCTGCCTGATCAGCCTCATGCAACCCAAGAATTATTAGAACAAATGTGTGAAAAGGAACCAAAGTGGATCACTGTCTGGATGCTCTTGAATGTAGAAGTGTGAAGTCTTCTATTGATCTGACTACCCCCTTTGTTGGGTGAAATAATCAAAAGTATTGGCTCTCATTTCAATTTACTTGATAACATTGGGAAAAGACCTCCCCCCCCCCACTAAACTCAGATAATCAAGTTGATTATCTGAAAGAACATGTAAATATTCTGAAGTTGATTATCTGAAAGAACATGTAAATGCTTTTATATGTAGCCATTTTGGGGGGGCAAGTAAGAGAAAGCCTAATGGTGTATAAAACCATAAGATATTATTTAATGAGGTATCTAAATCTGGGTGCAAGGTCTATGTTTTTTATGGAAGTTTTTTCCACTCAAGGTTAGAATCTGTAAGGCTGCCTCCAGAATTTTTTTTGGCATTTTCATACAACTGTGTTCAAGACTGAAAGTCTAATATCTTGAGCGACCAGAAGACTTCCCCTTCCGTCTCATTAGTCAGGATGGAGGCCCATGGCCAAGCTGAGCTTTGAAGGAAGTGAGGAAGTGAGTTTCTGGCAAAGGGAAGTGGGATTGTCATGACCAAGCAAAGTGTCTGCTTCCATGTGTTTAGTGTGTTTAAAAATAGGTTTTTATTTTGCTACAAAAGTTAATACACTGTTATTCAAGTAAGTTTGGAACATAGGAGAAAAAAATTCCCTAGTGCCACTACCCAAAGTCTTTTCTCAATGCACTATTTTAACACTGTTTTAATCATTTTCTACACAGTGTGAATTTTCTTCACTTAACATATGACTAAGGCCCTATGGTTTTTGAAATAGATTTACCATTTTGAGATATAATGTAAACTAAAGGAGGCTGACTCATGCGTGACGAGGCGGCTTGTGGCCTGGGTTCTGGCACTAACCTATCACTCTATTTCCTTTTCCTCAAAATAAAGAGGGGCCCTGGCCCCTGTGGTTCAGCTGGTTGAAGCATCAACCTGTATACACCAGGGGCGGTTCAAGTCACAGTCAGGACACACACATGGGCTGCGGGTTCAGTCCTGGTCAGGGCACCTGCGGGAGGCAGGAGATCAATGTCTCTCTCTCTCTCTCTCTCTCTCTGTCTCTAAAATAAATAAAATAAAGAGGCGTGTTTTCCTTAGTTCTACCATTGCCAAGACCACAAAATTCTGAGAGCGGTGCCTTGGAGACACGGCCGCAGCGATCAGATAAGGGTTCAGCCTAGCGGGTGGGCCGCAGCCACCAGGGCGAGCAGACGGGCGAGCTGTAAGTCGCTGCCCCGCGAAACTGACGCCCAGTGTACAAAAAGTAACACACAATGTATCATGTGTAATGGATGGCGATCATATATAGCAGCTCTTCCAATTTTCCAGCGGGAGCCAAGAATCTGATATTTTGGGGGGTGGTGGTGAAATTGTTTGATTTTTCAATACGCACACCTCAGTTGAGACGCCAAAGCCCGCAGAGGCCCGCAGCTGAGCGCGCGTCCCTCTCCGCCGGCCCAGCCGCCGCCGCTCGGGAGGCTGTCCGGCTGCAGCCCCCGGGTGACGACGGTCGGAACCATCGGCTGCTTGTATTAACGACGAACAGACACAGCCCGGGGTTTATGCGCTCTGGTTTTTTACATCGACCGTATACTTAGTACCCCGATGGTCCCCAGACGGCCCGGGTCTGAGCCGAGCTTTGCGGCGCTCTGGCGAATAAGCCTGTGCTGGGTCAGAAACAACTCAGCCCCCACCCTCTGACACCACAGCTCCTCTCATAGGTTTTTGTGGGTTTTTTTCCATCGTCCCATCTGGTTCCAAATCAAGCCCCGCGCCTTTCGCCTGCATCGCTCCGTGTAAGGGGAGCGCGAGGGAAGCCTCGGGCCCGCGCTGCCTCCAGGGCGCGCCCGCCGAGAGCGCGCCCCCTGCTGCGGGCCCTGGAGGCCGCGTCCTCGCCGCGCCGCGCCTCGCGGGGTGACAGTCGCCCGTCACCCCCGCCTGTGCTCTTGGCAGGGCTGACCCTCGCTCGCTGAGGGCGGCGCAGCAGGAGGATTTAAGAACTTTGCGCTTCGGTGTGATTTTGCCTCTGGCACGGTGGCTGGTGAGAGCTCCGACGGAGCAGCCGCCCCCCGGGAACACCGGGTCCGGGCGGCCCGTCTCTCGCAGACCCTGACACCCGGTCCCGGCGCAAGGCGACCCGCCGGCCCCGGGTGCCTCCCTGCGCGCCCGGGCGGGCTTCAGGGAAATCCGATAGCCAGGGCCCCGCGCGTCCCCCACTTTCTCTTTGTTCTGCTCACTTTCTGTCTCCGAGGAGCGAAGGGATTTCCTTTGGGGATTAAGCGGGGGAAACGGGCGAAGGAAGGGAGCGTCGCGTGTCATCAGCACCAGCGCCCCGAGGTCGGCCCCGGGAGCAGCGTGTTCCGCCGCGCGCTCCCGGGCCTGCCCGCCAGGGGGCTCCCGCTCCCGCCCGGGACCTGCGCAGACGGCGGCGGCTCCTTGAGCGGGCAGAGCGGGGTCCGAAAGGGATACATGCTGACTTTTTTTTTTTTTTCTTCCTTTCACTTTGTAGTTTTCGAAAATGTTTCCAAGTACTCTTTTGTCAACACTAAATCGTTTTTGAAATAAATGTTTCAAATTTCTACAGGAGCCATGCTCAGCCCGCCGAGCCGCGGCCCCGAGCGCTGAAGTGAGCAGGCCGAGGGCGGCACGGAGGACACGTTTTCTTAAGGACGGATGTGAGCAAGGAAAGGTGAAAGTGAGGGTTTCTAGTGCACGGAAGGCCGACGTGCTCCTTCCCCTGCAGATCGCCCCGGCCACGCGTTTCTTGCACGCGGGGCTGCAGAGGGGCGGGGCGGGGCGGGCAGGGGTTCGTGCCAACGCGGCGCCCGCTGCCGCCTGGCCTGCCCGACTCCTGCCCCCACGGGGTAGACAGAAAGTACTACCTCGGAGCTGTTTAAGAGTCACTAAAACCTTGAAATAAACCAGAACACAAATCACATTCCTATTAGAGTTGTTTCTCAAATGTTTACATTGTGTTTGGGGCTGAGATTGACATTAAAAATGTTCCCTGGGAACCCGAATGACTGACTTCTAAGTCAACCCTGTTTTTATTAATTACTGTTGAAGTAAAACAAGCGTTTGTGTTTTCCTTTTGGTTAAATTTTAACTTTAACATTTTCAAAGAGAAATTATGTTTCGTATTTCTAACTTTGTCATATTTTGCTTCTACTTATTATGACCACACTTTACATTTTTAGGAAGATGCTTGGTTCCTACTTTCCTTGTTTGGGCCATATCCTATCCCATTTAATTTGACATGTTGCATTTCTATTTCTATTTTTAAATGCTCTTCACTGCATTTGGGGGGTTTGTCTCTGGCCCAGATATTGTTTAGTGGATTTTAAGTTTTCTTTTCCATGTTTTCTATCGTATTGAGCATCTCATTTTGTTATCTCTAATTTTATGATTTCCTCTCTGGATCTATGGAGTATAGACTCATGACTGACTTACATCGTGTGGTCCAGAACATGGTAAATCTGGGGGAGAAAAAGTATATTTGCTCATATTACCACGTAGTGTGTGTTTAATTCTCACCCTAGGATATATATTTTTTAAATTGATTTTAGAGAGAGAAGGAAAGAGAGAAACACCAATCAGTTGCCTCCTGTACACGCCCTGACCAGGACTGAACCCGTAACCTAGGTACGTGCCCTACCTGGGAATCGAACCCGCAACCTCTTGGTGTACAGGATGATGCTCCACCCGACTGAGCCACCTGGCCAGCACACCATGTAGTTCTTTATACATATATTAAATCTGTCTTATTTTGTGTAATTTTATGTCGCATAGATCAACAAAATTCTACTTATAAACTGTTGATATTCCCAATCATGCCTTGCATTTCTGTCAGTTTTTCCTACGCATGTACTTTTGCTTTATAAATTTAGAAGTTTTAGGTGAATAAGTTATTTCTCCTACTTCTTTTGTTGTGAGATTTTTTTTTAACGAGAAAAATCTCAAATAAGTTTGAGATTTGAGCCAAAAGGAAATACACTGCAAAGAAAGAAATAGTTGTGCACACCCTCCCTACCCCCATTCACCTCTGCCTCTTGGCAAGCCGTTGACCTATTTTAGTAGCAAGCCCAGGCTGCCACTGTGTCACCTGGCTGAGTCACAGGTAGGGCTTATAGAGGACAGGCCAGCAATTACACTGTGTTCCTAGAGTCAATGTACACTCATAAGTCCTCTGGTGCATAACGTTAAAGCCTTGTGACTTGCTAAGGCAAAACATTGTATAAGCCATCGGAGAAATGAAGCATATAGTCTGCTGATGGTATAATTCCACTTGAATACTGTAGACAGACCCATCTGTTTTTATAATTAAATCTGCTACCGAGTTGAGCATGACTATTTGTCAATACTTCCAAATATTAGAATCTTTTTTTCTCTCTCAGCTACCCAGGGGCAGATGGTTTATCTCCCAATTCTTTTAGATGAACAGAATTTATACTGGGAATAATAAATTCCCAAGGTTGTTCTCAATATGAATGAAAAGTTCAGTGAGGATCCGGACTGCCTTACCTTTAGAGAAAAGGCAATAAGCAAATAATACCTGTTCTCCAAGTGGTCAAAGGGCAAGGGTAAGGTGAGATCTAGGTTGGTTCGCAGTCTAGGCGCTTCTGCTTCCTATTTTTGTCTCATCTTTGTTTAGGATAGTCATGGCAATTTTATTCCCAGGCCGAGTTCCTCTGGACTTGCTCAACCGCCAGCCTTTGGCCTGAACCTTGAGGTGTTTATGAAAGTCTAATCTCCTAAATATATTTATTATTGTTGTTGAATGTTTAAAAATAAAACATTAACTTTGGACTAAGTATCTTGCTTTCATTTGTTACCACTGTCGATGTAAGAGCTTCCAAACCTGTAGAGACGTTTTATGAGTCAAAACTGACGACACACAAGGGAGCAAGGTCCCAAATGCTCTGGAGAATGGCAGTTCTGTGGGTTCTTTTCTGCATCTGAAATTAAGGAGGAGACGTAAGGAGGATTACGGGAGGGTGCGAGGAGCTAGACCGGGACTGGGTTACAAGAGTGTTAAGCTCTGGAGGGTGGATACTATCACAAGGAGGGGTCTGAAGGGGGCATTTCAGGTGTGTTAACCTAGATGCACGGAAACAATGGATAGGGCTTGCTTAAGGCAAACAAGCTTTTTAGCAAAGAATTTGCATGCCTGGGGTGTGACTTCTCACGGAGGCCTGCCCATTTAGGAATTTATGATCAGGTCTCCCTATGAGGTTACTTTCCATAGAACCACCCCCTTTTTTTTTTTGTTCACACCACTTAATATTAGTCACGGTATGTTTTCCAGTTATAGTTGATATCATATTATTCAGAAATGCAGTCCAGAAAAGCAAGACGATCAATAGCAATAATAACTACATTTATGGAGTAGTTAACTCTGTTACAGAAATTGTGCTAATCACGTCACAAACACAATTCCCATTCTTGTTTTACCTGTTGTAGCTAAGGAAGCTTCAGTGTTCTGCGTACCTTTCCTGAAAGTCACACTAGACGAAAACAAAGCCAGAATTTGCACCCAAGTCTTCTGGCTTTAAAGACTGTACATATAACTACTGATCTAGACAACAAATAGCAGGTCGGAGCAATGTCCATTCAGCCCAAATATCAAGTATCTAAAATTTACATCTAAATTTAGATCTAAAGCATCTAAAATAAAAATGTTGTTTCTTATAGTCTCCTCAGTCTTGTTTTTACTGCTTTGGGCTCTAAGTGAAGTGAAGAGCGATGTTTTAAAGCCCCGTGAATAACTGAAAATCCTCATTTATTCAACAACTGCTCAGCTTCTCCTATGAATGAGGCAAGGTGCTGGGTGGGGAATCTGACGATGACAGTTCTTGCTCTTTGAGGTCAGGTCGCAGTGGAAGAGGCAGAACTGCACCTACTGCAATCTGGGCTGTCGCCAGCATGCAGGGGGTGAGCCGAGGGCTACGCTTTCCCACAGGGCTGTTGGGGGGCCGGGAAAAGAAAGCCCGTGAGCAGGGCGGGGGTGTCAGGAGGGATACCCGGGGACAGAGGAAACGACAAGTACAAATGCCCTCGGGTGGGAGCCTGATTGCTTCTCGGGGAAGCAAAGAGGCCACTATGGCCAGAGGCGAGTGGGGGTGACGCCAGGGGCAGGGGTACCAGGTCCAAGAGGAGAGGGAAGGGGAGCACAGCCCGTCCTGTCAAGTCTTGGGCTTTTACTAAGATGGGAAGACCTGAAGGGTTTTGAGGCGAAGCCACATGTTTTAACTCGGGCTTTCCAGGAACCTCCCTGGCCTGCTCTATAGGGGTGACGGGGGGAGACCAGTTAGAACGTAAGTGTCGTCAGCCTGCTAAGAGATGAGGGTGGCCTGGCCACCGTGGTGATGCAGGTGGTGAGAAGCGATCGGGTTTTCGTATGTTCTGACAAGATTTGCAATGTGGGGTGTGAGAGAAGAATCAGGGCGACGTCCAGGTCTCCAGCCTCAGCACCTGGAAGGGGAGTCGCCGGGCACTGCGAGGGGAGACGGGAGGAACCGGCTGGTGGGGGGCTGTGGGCAGCAGAGCTCAGCTTTGGACAGATGCCGAGGTGCCTACTAGTCTTCCACGTGGAGATGCGGATCAGGCAGTTGAATATCCAAGTTAGGAAAGATGAGAGGCTGGAATCCGGCGAACACCAAGGAGAATCTGCAAAAGCTTAAAAAAATGGTGGCGGGGTGGGGGGGGTGCGATTGAATGACTCTCTTGAAAAAGGTTCGAGGCATTTTAATTTATATCCTCACTGTTTCTGTATCACTTACAAAGCTCTGTGATGACTGTAAAACTCGTGGCCGCATCAGGCTGTGAGCGGCGGCTATAGCCAGGTCAGTGGTTTCTAAACTGTGGGCTTCAGGCCCCAAACGTCAGCTCACCTGGGAGCTGCTTCGAGCTGCAATTCTCGAGCCCGGGACCTGCTGCGTCGTAAACTCTGGGGAGGAGGCCCAGGGAGCCCCTCGGACGTGTTCTCCGGGAGGCCGTTATGCGCCTTAAAATGGAATCAGCTCGATAATAACAAGTTTAGTATTTCCAGGTTTCAATCATTGAAAAAAAAAAGGAACAACTTTTTTTTTTTTTAATGGGTAAAATGTTTTTATTGTTTAAAGCATAAAAAAAGAGTAAACAAAACCAGTATGACATTTCATTCTCACTCAGCCTTCTCAATGAGGTTATAGAAGTACGGTGCCACTTAGTCTGCATAAACTCTGGAAAATGTCTAGAAGTTCACACTAATAAAAACGCACTTAAAACGTGGATAATAAAAAACCACCTCCCTGATACAATTAAATTTGCTTTGAGAAAAATTTCTAAATATAGACTCCTACATAAAGAGGACCTCACATTTTCTTGTTTGCCGAGGCAGACAGCATTTTCCCCATGTTACCCACAGACGTCCTAGCTGCAGGCCGCCTTCTCACACCTCCTTTTCCTTGATATAGGTAACAGAAAAGCAAGCTAAAATTCATGCTTTGCTTCAATTTAATCTCTTATTTTGCTTATGATAAAACAAGATTCTTAACTTGTAACCAAGATCTTTTAATAGGACTGGTTCATTTTCTTTTCATTTCAAATCACAATTCATTAAAAAAAAAATGAAGATGATGATGTCAATGTATGTTTTTTAAGTGCCTATTATTCAGCTGCTAAAATCACCCTAAGCAACGCGTCTGAAGCACGTGGACACACACGTGTGTCTATCTCTAAGTACTGCTCCCGCATCACCCTGGCTTTTGAGCTGAATGAAATCATACTAATATGATCTTAGTAAACTGGGATCACAGGTTAGAATCCAACTCAATCATTCAGTGCACGCATCTGTGGAAGGAAAGATGCGTGTGCTTCACATAGTTTCAACTTCATTTTCTTTCAGATTGGTCAAAGATAAACAATGTCCACCATTCGTTAAATAAAAGCCTCCTGACCTATGTCATACATGTACTGTTGCTCATTAAAATAAGTGCATTCTTGCTGTGGAAATTCTGTTTTGGAAATTTTTATAAGGTCACCTTTTCAAGGCATCGGCAAGAAAGGATCAATGTTTTCTTTGAACTGAAAGAAACACACGACAGGTCACTAGCTCATTCTCTGCATATAGGATGCTATGATAGAGGTGAGTAATTTCACCCCAAGGGTGTTCACTAAAAAAAAATACATTAATTGCTTTAAGGAACTGCGTGAACATGGTTAATCTGAAATAATTTAACAGTGACATCCAGAGAGCTGGTTACTTTCCTGGTTGGAGCTACACATGAAAGCTGATGTAAAATAACATGGGGGAAATACAGAGCCACTTGAGCGCTTATCACTTTATTTCTGCAATCATAAATGGCAATGATTTGAATGAGTCCTGGGCATTGATCTGAGTGTTTAAGTTCATCCCTAATTATCCTTTTCTTCTGTTGCTCCCTTTTAAGAAACGCCACGCCAGCCGGCGCACGGGTGTGTTCCACGGAGCCTCGTGCACTGACGTCCTGTGCGCACCTGGGCTCGGCGGTCGTGCCTCTGCTCACACTCGGCTGGTTAGCTTCTCTGCTGCATGGCGTTGCAAAGCTTTTGCTGATTTTCAAGGCAGTCTTTCAGCTTATCCTCTGTCAAAGTCAGTCGCTGCTCCAAGATCGAAACAGTCTGCAAAAAGGAAGACAAAATAATCCACGGCTGGTGGCCTGGTGGTGGGACAATGATGATAATCTCTGCAGAGCAGGTGCTTCTCAGAGCTGGACCCGCGGCCCTTTCGCCAGGAAGTTGGCTCAAAAATGGGCCCCAGAACTTGCTCTGTTTCTGTGCCCTACCCCAGGGCAAAGCCTGTCAAGCAGTTTGAAGAAAAGAAAAAGAAAAAAGGAAAAAACCCACACCCTGATGCATCCGAGGAAAAATAGAATAAAAGAACAGGCCTCTGTAGACAGTTCTGATGTCTGCTCTTCCAGAGCTCCAATGCCAGGGAAGAGGCCACCTGCGGCAATCTGGGTGGTGCCACGAGCCACGTGGGCGTGTGGGGAGCGGGGATGGGAGCAGTGTCACATGCCCATCCCAGGTGCCACTTTAATGTCATCGTTTGTCATTCTATTGCACCCAATCTATGACAGATCATACCTATATCACCCTATACGGCTGGACACCTAATTTATTTTGAAAATATCAAAATGATTTCTACCAGTTCTCACGCCCAAGAGATGATTATAGCACTTCAAAGGGTTCTTAGGAAGGCTGAGTGAAATGACGCATGGAAAATGCTTCAGAGAGCGCCTGGCACACAGGATAGGATGAATCTTAGCTAGTCTAACGCCTTCAGCTAATAAATACGTACATGACTACACACATGCACAGACACACGACTACTCTTAAATTTGGAGAAACTAATTTTTTGTTGATACCAACTTCATCTTCAGTCTTTTACATCTTAAAAAAAATACTTTTATTATAAAATAAAACAGATTCAGGAAGCTGCATAAAACACGTTACAATTAATTCTCATGAGAAAAACACTCCTAATCGGCACCCAGGTCAAGGCCTAGAACTCTGCCAGCCTTTCCCTGTATCCGTCAGAATCACCACTCCCGCCCGCCCCTAACAGTGACTATTCTGACCATGACAGGAGTCACTTCCTGAATTTCTTTATCATTTAACCTTTCACATGTACATCCCTACACAGTAGAATTTTGTCTTACCCATTTTCAAGGGCTGATGTGCCATTTAAAGTCTTTTTTAACCAATAGGCTCCTATTCCTTCCCTTCCTTTTTTTATATGTTGTCTGTGGCCAGGCTCGGGCCATTTGAATGCAGAGTTCCCACTAGCCTGGACTCTGGGAAGGGCGCACTCAGGTATGGTGCAGTCTGCTCTTCCACCCTCCTTATGTTCTGTCAGTTGGCAGCCGGATTCAAAGTCTGAAAAGACTTAGATTAGATCCCTAGGTAAGATGATAAATAGTGGTCTATTCCTTCACTGGAAGCCACATTAATAAGGTTTGGTCATTTCTCTTTTCATGATGTTAGTAACTACTCAATGCCAAGATCTATTAATTCCTAGGGATTGTTAGTGGTGATATTCTAATTCCATCATTAAAACTATATTAGAATAATTTCTAAATAGGAGACATTTCCCTCATCTACTACTTGGTTACCCAGTGGTAGAGTTCCTAGGGGAAAGGCAGAACAAATACTTGGTTATTTTAGTCAGCAAGTTTCAAGACAATGAATTAATGTCCTAACATCCTCCAAGGGTAACCAATTTTTTAAAATGTCATTATTTAATCACTTTTGCTTTCATATTTGATACTACTAATAATGACAAATTAAAAATAACTGACGCTGGTAATATATTCTGCCATTTCTTGAGTGCCTACAATGGGTCGAGCATTTTGCCAGATATTTTACAAACAGTATCACAATCCCGCATGCTAAAGCTGTTAAGAATATTATCAACACTTTTAACACTGGTTGGCTCCATTATCTCCCATCTAAAACATAATTTCATTTAATTTATTTCTAATTACAGTTCAGTAACGACAGTTATTAACACTGCAGCCGAGTCAGAGGCCCAGTCATCTGTGACGAGGGTGAATCAGAAGGCGTCCGTGTTACTGGGCGCCGGCCCAAGGGTTCGCTGTTCCCATTCTGAAAGTGCGCTGTGCCTGCTTTTAACCACTTTCATATGTAAAAGCCAGCCAGCTATTAAAAATTAAAGATAAAAAATCACAGAGACATTCAATAAAGCTTAAAGTGATTCATTTATCTGTGAATCAGGTAAAAAGGAAGGAGAAATGGGTCATGAAGCTGAAAGAGTGGAGAAAGATTCACGTGGGAGACGTCACGAGGGCCCAACCTCGCACGCGAGCGCGCAGCTGAGGGAGCCGCGGCAACATGGGAAACAAGCCAACGAAAACTAAATCTCGCATGGAGTTGAATGTTTTTACCCTGTACTTAGTGGCTCTAACACAAAAGCATATGGGGTGACTGACAGACCGATGCCAGCGCCTTATCCCAGGCCAAAATAAATGAATTCTCTGGAGATGAGAACGGGACATCTGAATGCTTCCGAACTGCCCAGGTGATTATAATGTACAGCCAGGGCTGAGAACAGTATTAGGTTACTTCTATGCAAGAGCTATTTCAACTTGAAATATTTTTCTGGAAAAATAATTGACGTCTCTCTAGATTACATTATAGTCTCTCTCTCTCTGTATAACTGTGACAATGTCACTCTGACGAATATTGGTGTTCTCAGTCCATATATCAAAGAGGAACAACAGAAAACTTCTTCAAAGGAAACACTGACCCTGCAAAGCTGGAAGAGAAACCTTTGGTGTATCCATTTCAACACACCACTTCCCTGAAATGACACCTATACCTCCTGACCAAGAGTTGGAAGACCTTTGGTGTATTAACATCCATGGTATTCCTTCTTTGCAAAGGAAAACTGACATCAAAGGGCTAGGTAAGATTCTGAAACAGGAATGCAAAACCCACCGCCTCCAGAAGAACACAGCATCAGTGTACGGAGCTTTGGAATGAGGGAAAGCATGTACTGGATAGCAAGAATATCTTCAGAGTGAAGAACTGTAAACCAAACACTGCCAATATTTCATTCTAACCAGAAACGGTTAATCTCAATACATTTGTCTTATGGCCCTAAACGTGTCGTTGAAACTGTCCTAATCTGAACACATCAGAAATTCTTAGGGTAAAACATCACTGCCCAGATCAAGTACATTTTTTGCATGGAGTGCTGCCACCACTATTTTTCAGTCTCTACTGCTCCCTTCTGGCCCCTGGATGCAAGATATAGCACCGAGTGAGTGAGTGTGCGTGTGCGTGTGTGGCAGGGCAGGGCTCTGACTTTATCTCCACAAGATCTTGCAGAGCATGCCTTGCTATACTCTAAGAAAGAAAAATTTCCCCCAGCTCTGCCAGTTCTGCAACCTGCTGTAGCCAGGATTGTTCTGCATATCCTACCCCCAGAGCAAAGCACGCCAACTCACCTGTGTCAGAACGTTGAGCTGATCCATAATGTGCTCCAAAGCTTCAGTCACAGCGAGTGGTATGCTTCTTTGACTCTCAGAAGGGAGGTCACTCACGTCTTCTGTTTTCTTTTTCAAGGTTGTTGATGCATACTCCGATGGCATTAAAGAAGGATTCAAGAAATACCTGCACAGCTCTTCACCCTTGTCTGGTACAGTTCTAACAATAGTTTCCGTTGCCTTTGAAATCACAGAAAGGACAGAAAGTGTTCATTATATTTTCCAAACTTTAAAATGATATATATATATATATAAAATATTTCAATATTTTCTTTCTAAAAGCCCAGCTTTCCTTTAGTTGTTTATTCTCAACTATGACAAAGTATGGGAATTACAATTCTAACATGGAAAAAAGCTAACAATAAACAGAGAAATTTTTCCTTGATTTTTTTTTTTTAATGAACTGCACTTTGCATGTATCTGTCTGAAGGATTAGCTGTTCTACCATTAAAATATTGTTAGATGTACTCTAGTTCTTAATTGAAAAACAAATATCACATACATTAAGGTGATTATTATAAAAAAAAGTGGAAGGTAAGTGTTGGTGAGGAAGTGGAGAACTTGGAACCCTTGTGCATTGCTGGTGGGAATATAAAATGCAGTGGCTGCTGAAAAACAAATTCACTGTTCCTCAAAAAGTTAAAGGTAGAATCACCATATGATCTAGTTATTCCATTCCAAAGTATATATCTAAAATAACTGAAAGTAGGGACTTGGACAGATACTTGTACAGCAACATTAATAGTAACATTATTCAAAATAGCCAAAAGAAACAACCCAATATCCATCAACAGATAAATGTATAAACAATGGAGTTAGCCACAAATATAAATGGAATTCTGATACCTGCTGCAACATGGATGAACCTTAAAAACATTACACTAAGTAAACCAGACACAAAGGAAAATACTGTATAATTCTACATACATGTGGTACCTAGAATTGGCAAATTCAGAGACAGAAAATAGAGTAGAGGTTACTATGAGCTGGGAGGAGGGAAATGTGGAGTTATGTACCTGTTGTTTAATGGGTACATAGTTTCTGTTTGGAATGATGAAAAAGTTCTTAAAATAGATACTGGGAATGGTTACTGCGAATACTTAGTTAATGCCAGTGAACTACTCTTAGAAATGGTTAAAGTGAAATGGTTAAAGTGGTAAGTTTTATGTAATGTATATTTTACCACAATAAAATAAAAACACATCATAAAAAACCCCTCAAAATATATAGCAGTGAAAAATCTAAAAATAAAATTAGGAAAACAATTCCACTTACAATAGCATCAAAAAGAATAAAATACTTAGAAATAAATTTAATAAACGATGTGCAAGACTTATATACCAAAAACTGCAAACCATCACCGAAAGATAATGAAGATCCAGATAAATGGAAAGGCATCCATATCCCATGTTCATGAACCGTAAGACTTGGTCTTAAGATGGCAATACTTCCCAGTCAATATATAGAGACTCAATCCAATTCCTATCAGAATCCCAGCTGCCTTTTTTAAAGAAGTTGACAAGCTGATCTTAAAATTCCTACAGAAAAGCAAGGAACTTAGAATAGCCAAAAGAGTACTGAAAACTAAGTTGGAGAACTCATACTTCCTAATTTCAAAACTTACTACAAAACTCCAGTAGTCAAGACAATGTGGCACTGGGGTAAAGATAGACATACAGATCAACGGAACAGAATTCAGAGTCTAGAAATAAACCCTTCCATTTACGGTCATTTGATTTTTGACAAAGTTGCCAAGACAATTTAATGGGAAAAGCACTGTCTTTTTAACAAATGGTGCTGGGAAAACTGGATATCTTAATTCAAAAGAATGAATCTGGGCCCCTATCTCACATCACATACAAAATTAACTCAAAATGATCATAGACTTATATATATTTTTAAAAAACCTATTTAAAAAAAGAAAACAAGAAGTACATTTTCCTGATCTTGGATTAGACAGAGACTTCTTATATATAACACCAAAAGTACACATGTCAAGATAAATAAATAAATAAATTTGACTTTATCAAAATTAAAAACTTTTGTGCTTGAAAGATACCAACAAGAAAATGGGGAAAAACCCACAGAATGGGAGAAAATATTTGCAAATCACGTATTTGATAAGAGAGTTGCATGAAGAACATATAAAGAACTCTTATAACTCAAAGATTAAAGGACAAATAACCCAATTTAAAAATGCTCAAAGGATTTGAATAGATACTTTTCTAAAGAAATTACACAAATGGCCAATAAGCACATTAAAAGATGGTCATCATCATTAGGGAAATGCAAACCAAAATCACAATGAGACACCACCTAATATTCACCAGGATGACTATAACAAAGAGGACAGGATATAAGTGTTGGTAAAGATGGAGAGAAGTTGGAACCCTAACACAATGCTGGTTAGACTACAAAATGGTGCAGTTTGGTAGTTCCTCAGAATGTTAAACATAGATTTACCAGATGATCCAGCAATTCCACTCCTCGGAATATGCCCAAGAGATAAGAAAACATACACCCACGCAAAACTTGCATGTACATGAATGTCATAGCAGCATTACTCATAATGGCCGAGGAAATGGAAACAATCCATATGCAACCCAATGCTGTGAGAATGAATGGATGAGCCAAATGTGGCACATCCATCTAGCTGGTCTTGCTCAGTGGTTAGAGCATCGGCCTGCACACTGAAGGGTCCCAGGCTCAGTTCCAGCCAAGGGCACGTACCTCAGTTGTAGGCTCGATTCCTGGCCCCAGTTCTGGGGGCGTGCAGGAAGCAACCAGTCGATGTGTCTCTCTCACATTGATGTTTTTCTCTCTTTCCCTTCCACTCTCTCTGAAGAGCAATGGAGAAAATATCCTAAAAGCGACAGGGGAAAATATTCTTGGGCAAGGATTATAAAAAAAAGAAAAAAAGTGGTATATCCTTGCAATGGATATTGGTTACTCACAGAAAGGAATGAAGTACTGATACGTGCTACAATGTGAATGAATCTTGAAAACATTAGGCTAAGCTACAGAAGCCATACGCAAAGGTCACGTATTGCATGACTCTGTGCATATGAAACAGTCAGAATAGATAAATATAGGAAGACAGACTGAGACTATAGGAACTGGGAAGAGGGGAGAAGGAGGAGTGATCGGTAATGGGTACATGAGTAATAAAAACGTTCTAAAATTCCTTTTGGAGTGATGAAACATCCTAAAATTAGATAGTGGGGATGATTACACAACTTTGTGAATATACTAAAAACCACTGAATTGTACACTTTAAAAGGGTGAATTTTATAGTATGTGAATTATATCTCATTAAAGCTATTAAGAAAACAAATAAAACTCCAAATATATGCATCACAGAAGTTTGTGTCTTTTAAATTTTTAATCAGTTTTTCATTTCTGGTTATCACTTGGGATGTGAGAGTTCCTAACAGAAATTGCCTCAAACATGGAAAGTACACTTCTAATGATAATGGTAATGATTGGGGGGGCGCAATGAAAATTAGCACTACAGAGCTTACTGTGTGTGCGCTCGGCACTGTTTCCAGTCTTTACACGTCTTAACTGGTTTAATCCTCACAATAATCCTATCAGGCAGGTTCTACTCTTATTCCCGCTTTACAAGTGAGAAAACAGAGGTACAGACTAAGCCACTTGTTCAAGGCCACATGGGTAGGGAAGACGCAGGAAACCAGCCATGAATCTAAGAGGTGCCAGGACTCGGGCACTGTAACTTTGGGATCAGAGCCACTGTTTCCCACCATCCTTCCAACCATTTTTTTAGGAAAATAAAGATGGTCAAGCTTCTGTCTGTCATAATCTTACTAATTCACCATTTGCTGAAAATAATAAAAACAAAGTCAAAATCCACCATTCAGAATTCACGCTTATTTTAAAAATATGTATAAAGCACACCTTAGTACTCCTGCGCAGCCACGTGTTACCTACTCAGGGGCTTCTCGCTTGTGGACTCGGCAGGTATTTCTGGAGCCCGGCTCTGCGCCAGGCACTGTTCTAAGCCGCGGGGACCTAACAGCGGGAGGCACAACCCTAGACGTTCAGGTGCCTTCAGTCATTTGATAACTTATCTTTTCTTCTTTTCTTCCTCAGAAATTTATTAACTTACATTTTTGTTTTACTGTCTAGCAGGCTATATTTATCTCTAAACACCACCTTGCTCTCTGAGCAGTTACGCTCTGTTCCCTCAAATTTCTCACATTTGTGATATGTTAGAGTGTGAAGCTAAACTATCTGAGGGAGAACGCCTTTTTAGGGGCTGATGTACTCATTAAAATCCAGCTCCCACAACAATTCCATTACTATCACTTTGAATTACTCAACTCCATGTGAGAAAGAAAAGCTAAAATTGTCCTTCAAATGTCCAGAAGCAGAATTTCATCAATCACAGATCATGAAAAAACACGTCACCATAAAGGATTTCAGACGCTTCTCATTAGACATGCCCAGAAGCATCTGGGACCTCTCTTCACTGTCTGAGCTACAGGAACCGGGAAAATAACATACAGCACTTACCTATCTAGGTGGGTCCCCAGCTACGGGCTGGTGGCAAAAACTAAGATGACAGCACATTTAGGTAGCACGTGGAATATGCAAAGGGTTTGCCAGGAAGTCCTGCCTCACAACCACAGTCTGCATTCTTGATTCCGGCGGCCACCTCAGGGGCTGCAGACCATGCCTGGACGGATAGCCATGCACAATCATCCCCCCGAAACAAATAATTCCTGCTCAAAGGACAGGCTTATTTATTTATTTAACATGGCTTCTTCTGGGCCTGCAATGGCCTTCTCTGCCTTCCTCGCATGATGGGATCCTTTTTGATCTCTAAATTCAGCATAATTGTCACATCTCCAGAATAGCAGTCTCTGCCCATCCTCCTAAAGCAGGACTTCCTCCTCTAGCATGACATCCTGATGTTTTCTGCCATAACTGATTAGAGCCTGTGTTTATACATTTGTTCCATGTCTTACTGCCTGTCTCCTTCACTAGACTGTGCTATGTCCACTCTTCTCACCACTGTATCCCCTAGACTTAGGAGGAACTTGAATATTTTTAATATGTTAACCACTTATATGCAGATTTTATTACGGTTCTCACATATGAAAACCAAATTCTCTATAACCAAGACAGCCTTTCTTTACACGAATCACAACCTACCTAAGTGTGTGCACACATGGCTGCAGATATCACTAGTGATCTGTAGTAGTAGCTCCAGCAGTTCCTGGGGAAAGGCCTGAACCTAATAACAAGTTAGTAGTTGAACTCCAGGGGTTTGCAGTCAGGGTAGTTAGTGAAGAAAGGGCAATAGGGCAAGGAAAAGACTTAGGATCATAGCCTATTTTCAATACACCTTAATAGCATTTTCTTGTGACCAGCAGCAAATACATTAATACTTTATGACACATGGAGACAACAGAGGAGAAAGGGTGAAGGCAGAGAGGAAAAGTACTAGATCTCCATCCCACAACATTAGCCAGCTGACATTCCTGTCTTTCTGTCTCTCAAAGGTTTTGGGATCTAGATATTAGGAGACCCTTTCTCACCAATCAACCCTGTCTTTGCATCCTGTTTATACAGGGAAAGAGAGATGTAGAACTTGGGGAGGTTTCAATGCACTCATTCATAAAGAACAACAACAACATAAAACAACTGAGAAGGGGGAAAAATGTTTAAGATTCTGAGCTATTACTAGGAATCCAACAAAAGAGGCTTCGCTACCTGCCGCTCCCAATACAGCGAGGCCCCCTCCTACTTCAAAGTTGCTAATATTCATTTTTGGGTGAAGGCTTACTGAGTACCGACATCACCCAAAGCCTTTATCAGTGTTCAGTGTGAATGTGATGCCTGCTCCGGAGGAGCAGGAGTCTGTTGTGGTGAGGGGATTAGGACGGAGCAAGGCAGAGACTCCTGGCAGTGCCTGGCACACTGAATGAACTGCTGGGTGAACAAGAAACACCAGCAGACAAATGACTGAAAGACTGTGAAAAAGAACAAATGCTTCAGTGGTCAGAACTCACACCATGTTCCCTCATCTCTTACTTTTACTGCTGACACTTGGAATACAGTAGGGTAACAACTCATTCACTGATTCATGCAACAAAGGCCTCCGAAGGCAGGCGTCAAAGCCACCTCAGAGAACAAGTCAGATGTGGTGCCTTCCTCCACGAAACCAGCGGTTCTCCAGGGACCCACTTCATGCCCAAGGATGGCAGGGCAATCACCACACTTGGTGCTCCTTGGATGAGCCCCTGGTTGCCATTTCAAAGATGGGAAACGCAGCCTCACCAAATGCAGGAATGAACCTAGGTGGCTGAGAAATCGTTATCTCTATGGGTTAAAATGCTTCACTTTCCATCTGAATGTATTAAATAGTGTAAAAAATACAGAGCTGGCTGATGCAAACAACTTTGAGAATCCTGAGAGCTGAATAGAAAACCTGTCATCTTCTGTGGACAAATGACTCCTCACAGGTTGTTAAATGCCACGGTTAATTTCAATGCATAATTTTTCATATGTCATATACATTAGAGAATGAATTCTTTTAATGTTTGGTAGAAAGTGAAAACTGTGGCATTTGAAAGCAAATTTTTATTAGGAAGTTCACCATTCAGCAATGGAATTGAGGTCCACACACCTAAACTATTAGTATTAATACCATAAACAATGGGCCATTCAAGGTACTGTGCTGCTCAGTTACATGCGAGTTCCCGCACTGCGTTTACCTGCTTTCTCCCTCCCCTCCGGCTGCCCTCGCAGGCGCGTGGGAACGAATCCCGGCTGCGCTTCACTCCCAGGAGCCTCTGTTCATGCCGCCAGCAGAGCATCTATAAGTCCTTGTTATATCTGTGCTTCCACGTCTACATTCCCTACTAGATTCTAAGGGACACCCTCTTACCCCGTCTCATAGGCGTGACCCAGAACGTGATCGTCCTTTTCTTCGCATTGCATAGTGCATGAAACACACAGCTCAACTTTTGTTGAACTGAACTCAGTGCACTGTCCTGTATCAGCTGAGCCATTCACAAAATAGAAATGTTAATAATTTGACAGTATTTGGAGAGAAGCATAAACCAAGGTGAAACCAATATCATTTTCTACTAAAAATTACTGTCTGAAAAGCCCCCGCAGAGGCGCAACCAGGGAGCAATGCAAGCGGTTATCACTGAGCTGCAGATCGCCTCTTGGCTCTTACCCCTTAAAAGTGTATGTGATGGCTTCTTACAAACAGCGTGAGGATTTTCTCTCAAGTGTGAATGCAAAAGTAGGCATTTCACGTGTAAAGACAATCAGTGACTTAAATCTCAGATATATCTTTAATAAATGGGTTTAAATAAGTCAGTGTTGGCTTATAGCTAATATTTCTAGTCTTGGTTTAATTCTGTAAGTGGGAAACAAAACAGACAAAAGTCAGAAAAGTTCATCCAGAAGTGGTCTTGGCCCCTCAGCTGAAGCATGTTTCCCAGCACTGAAGGTTCTAAAATAGATCTGGGATGGTCACTTGTCAGGGATATTGTGAGAAACACACAAACATTAGATCAGGAAATTCAACGGAATGCCCTTTAAAGTCCTTTCCATTCCTGACATTCTGAGATTTCTAAGTCACCACACACACACACACACACACACACACACACACACACACACAGACTTACTAAATGCCTGCCTGAAATAGACTAGGATAACAAAAAAATATATTTTGCCTGGACAAAAATAAAAGCAAATATTATTGTTCAAAGAAAGAATGGATCATTTATTTTTAATGATAACATTTAAAATAGGGATTAGAAAATGCAATAATCTCCATATGGAATCTAAAATAATGAAGACATACCATTCATTCAAACAAAATCATTTTAGTTAGCGTCTACATGCCAGGAAAATTCTAGGAGCCAGAAGCATAGAAGCGTATTAGTTTCCTACTGCTGCTATAACAAATTATAAGTCTAGAGGCTTCAAACAACACAAATTTATTATCTTCAAGTTCTGAAGGTCAGAAGTCCAGAATAGGTTTTACGGGGCTAAAATTAAGGTGCCGGCAGAGCTGCGTTCCTTCAGGAGGCTTCAGGAGGCTCTAGGAGAGAATTTGTTCCTCCCTTTTCTGGCTTTTAGCGGCTGTCCACACTCCCGGCTCATGGACGCATCACTCCAATCTGCTTCCGTCGTATCTCCTCTAATTCCCATGCCTCCCTATTTCTCTTACAGGACCCTTGTGATAGCACTGAGTCCACCTGGATAATCCAGGATTATCTCTCCGGCTCAAGATCCTTAACTTGATCACATTTGCAAAGTCCCTTTTGCCACATAAGGAAACCTATTCAGAGGTTCTGGGGAATGAGGGCAAGGGCATCCCGATGGGACCGTTACCCCGCCTACTGTAAGGAATGAACAAACACAAGAGACCCTGCTGACATAAGGTTATACCCAGTGGGTGAGGTAGAAAAATACAAATATGTGATGTAATATCAGGTAGCGGCAATGGTTACAAAGAAAAATAAAGCTGGGTAAGGGGTTACATTAAGACGTAGCGCCGCTGGTGAGGCGTGTTTCAATGGGAAGGTGGAGCACCACTCTGGGGCATGTTAAATTCAAAATGCCTGTTAGACTTGCAAGGGGCGAAGTCATGAAGGCATTTGGAAATACATGATCTGAGGCTTCTGCGTTGAGGTTGTAGAGTTACTAGAATATATACAATGGTTTTTATAAAAGATACAAATGACTAGCCAGATGCAAAGGTACACAGGACAAGGTCCGGAAGGATCCCGAGTACAGGAGTTTGTGTTCTGTTGGAGTTGGGGTGCTCGGCATATAAACATTTACAGCCATGGGTCTGTGATCACTCCTTGTGGAGTCAAACATGAGAAGAGTCGCAAAGACTTTAGAAAGCAGGGAGAGGAGAAGGAAAGTGACTCGTGGCATGGAAGGTAGGAGGGGTAGCGGCCCACAAGCCGCGTGAGAGGAGCTTCAAGGAGAAGGGAGTGATCCCCATGCGCAAGTGCGACAGAGAGGCTCATTCAGATGGGTCACTGGGTCCTTGGCATGAGCAGGAGGGTGGGGACAAAGCTTAACTGAAGCTAATTCAGAAAAGTGGAAACTGAAGAAACAAAAACCTGAATACAGGCAATCTTTCGGGGAATTTGGCTATAAAAGGGAGCAGAGCAATAGAGGAGCTGGGAGGTATGAGGGGTCAAGTGAAGTTTTCCTTTTTGATGATGGGAAATGCATTACAGAAGTGTGCCGATGGGAAAGACAGAGAGGAGGAGCACCGATGTCACAAGATCACGAGGCGGTAACTCCTAGGTAGCCGGGGTGGCCAGGCAGTCCTGAGGGCCCTGCAGCCCCGTGCAAATGGATTTAAAGTGAGATCAGTCAGCACGGACGCCTAGGCAAATTCAGTTGCTGGAGTGTAGGCATGGACTAGGCAGAGAAATAGAGTCAACCAGCTTGAAAGTTTTCTTGATGAGACAACAGCAGAAGAAAGAGGCAAGACCGTGCCTGCACGACGAGATACAGAACCTAAGCCACATAAAGGACGGCACAGACACGGAGGTGGGCGGGGAAAAGGCAGGAAGCTCAGTGAGCTGCAAGCGTTTCTGGGCTCATGAATTATCAAAGTTGGCGGACTAGAGAAGTGGTGGCCAAAGAGTGGGAGGCTTTACGCGGAGTTTACCATCAGCACAAAGGACTCAGACAGTCACCGAGTTCATCGGAGAATCCCGACAGAGAATGTCTGTCTGCCAGCGGCGACTCAGTGCTGCTCTGTCTCTGGTTCCCTCCTTGCGATCAAAAGCCAGTGCTCACCAAGAAGCGGATGGACCAATCAGGGAAACAGAAAAAAGAGCCATAAAGTCACCCATATGGGGATGTCACAGGCCCACCACAAAGCATTCATTTTCAGTCTCTAAAATCTTTAGGAACAAAAGGCTGTGGATCCTGAAGGAGCGAATCACATCTCCTCCACCTTGTACACGGTCGCACCCTGTGAGTCCTTGTAAGAACATATCCACCTGATCAAGTCTGATAGATTTAATAGTTTTTGGGATAAAATCAGAGAATGTCATGTAAAGTTTGTGTCTCCCAAACTAAATTTGCTGAACTGAGAAAGCCTCTGTTTGTCCCGTGGGAGAAATCATGCATCTTTTTTCTCAAAGAGAGAGCCTTCAGGCTTTAGGGGTAAGGTTTCACGGAGAGCTTTGAGTTTTCTCCTTCAGACCAAACTGGAAATTTTAGTTTTGTCAGAGACTTGAAAAACACACTCCTATGCAGCTATCAACTAGAATATCTGAATGATTCATTCACTCCCCTTGGAAAAGACACCTGAAGTCACAAATCCACTGTCTGTCTTTGTCTTTAATCTTTATTCTTTTCTCTATAGAAGCTTATTAATTTTGAAGACACAAATGGGTAGGATACAACAAGGTCAAATAAGATCTGTACAAAACTGTCTATGTTTCACTTCTTACAGAATTAGGCAAACACAAACAATAACTTCCTTAAGAGAGGCTCTGTCTCCTGACGCCCGGGGCTGAGTCTACAATAGGGTACTGCACCAGGCAAATCTTAGTGAGTAAGTTCTGAGCAGAAAGGTAATCAGTGCTCTCTCTTTTGCGTTAATATTAAACTAAAAATGCTACAAGTATATGTTATTCCCCATGGTCCAGTAGACAAATATAACAACAAAACTTCCTGTAAATTCAAAAAGGGGGAACGCGTAGCCTTACTGCTTCTGTGAATCCTGTTGTTTATACCTCAAAGGGCTACAGAGTATGGGGTTCCTATGATCTCTTTCTTACAGAATTCAACAAGAATAGTTTATGCAGCGTTCTGAAATGACCAGGGTGGAAATAAACCACTATTTATAGTTATACTTCACTCCTTGCTCAAAAAAGGTGTGTGTGTGAGAGAGAGAGAGAGAGAGAATCTAAATTCTGAGGCATGTAATAGCTTATGTTTCAAAATGATATATTTTTAATTTGATATTTCATATTCAATTAAGTATTACATCGTGGGGAAAAATGGAAGCTAAACTTTGAAAGCCATATTTGGTTTAGTTTCACCCACATTATGTCTCAAAAAAGCCATCTGCGCGCCTCTCAGGAAGCTGCCGTTTCTTTGCATGAACAGCAATCAAGTGAAATTAATAATATGAGTAAGAAAAACAGCCTCACTG
Source organism: Miniopterus schreibersii (assembly GCF_964146895.1). Taxonomy (NCBI): domain Eukaryota; kingdom Metazoa; phylum Chordata; class Mammalia; order Chiroptera; family Miniopteridae; genus Miniopterus; species Miniopterus schreibersii. Next base: position 113,182,778 of record NC_138102.1, on the reverse strand, counting down.
CAACACTAGCGATTCTGAATGAATCAGTAATCCTTCTTTTCTTAAATCTAATAACAACTGATTCATTTGTTTCAACTATACTTTAAAAATTCAATGAAAAGGTTTACAGAGTAATAAAGCAACCATCCCACCCACCTTAAGATATAAAGTGTACCCTTTTCTGACTGATCGCCCACCGTTTCCCTTGTAAAGCATGCCACCACCTCAGACACGGAGCTGTCATCACAGCCAACGTCCCTTTACTTTTATCGCACGCACAGACACCCCTAAACAGTAGCCTTGCTTTTACATGTTTTAGAACTTCACATAAAATAGAATTATATTAGATCCTTTTGGTATTTTCTATTAATCAACATTTTTAGGCCTGTCCACGGTGATGCAGGTAAGTCTAATTCATTTATTTTCACTGCCAAATAGCATTCCATTGATTGACTATTCCACAATTTATGTCCCTTCTCCTGTTAACAAGTATTGAACGCTACAGTGCGCATTCCTGTGAATGTCTCCTGTATACAGGTACGAGAGTTTCCCTAGGGTGGAATCCTTAAGTCATAGTTTTACCAGCTATTGTTCAAAATGGTAAAATCAAGTTGTTCTTCTATGAGCTGAAGAAAATCTCCCTTTTTCTACCAAGTCAACAATTTTTGGTTGTTAGACATTTTAAATTTTAACAAGATTATGAACAGAAAATAGTATCTCATGGCTTTAATTTCATTGTGCATTTCCTTGATTTCTGGTAGCTTGAGCATACTTTACGTGTATATTGATAATTCTACAAAGCACCTGTTTAAATCTTTTGTCTACTTTTAATTGGTCTACTCTTCTTTCTAATTTATATTAAAAGTTCTTTACATATTCTGGATACCATTATCTTGTAACACATCTCCTACTCTATGGTTTGCTTTATTTTATTTTTATTTACACAAGTTTCTGTTTTAAATGTAGTCCAATTTTTAAAAATTCTTTATGATTTGTATATTTCACATTTTATTTAAGCAATTCTTGCCTACCCAGAAGGCATAAATATATTCTTCTGTTTTCTTTTAGAACTTTTTAAATATTGTTTTTCTTATTTAAGTTTTTAACCTGTCTGGTATTGATATTGTTTGTGGTTAAAAGTAAGAACATAATTTTATTTTTTTCAACATACCCAGTTGTCCCAGCAACAATTACTGAACAGCCCATTTAGTGAGCAACACATCTTCATGGGTCTGCAAAGCCAGGCCTTTCATATACCAACCACCTATATTTGTGTGGGTCTGTTTATGTGCTCTCCTCTACGAACTCTTTCTGTCTATCCCTATAACACCATCACACTTAGAGTTTAACAAGCCCCTAACCTTCAAATACTTAGAAATTCTCCTGGCTATTTTTGGCCCTTTGTCCTTCCATATAAGCTTTAAAATTAACTCTTTGGGTTTGACTAAAATTCTTACTGGAATGTTATTGTAATTGCCTTGAATTTGTAGATTTATTTGGGGGGAATAAGCATCTTAATGACATTGTGTTTCCCTACCTACAAATACAGAATTCCAAAAAATAGTAACTATTTTATAAATTTCATGTTTTCCTCACATGGCGGCCCCTCTAGTATTCTCTGTATCATTTCAGTTTTAGTATATGCACTTCCAAAGCAAATACACCACCACTACTTTATTATCACAACAATGCATATGTACAGAAAAAGCCAACCAAATCCACAAGTCAAATTACATCCTCAGATAACTATCCTTGTTATTTTTGTGAAGCATAAAATTATCACAGCCTGGCCGGGATGGCTCAGTGGTTGAGTGTCAACCTATGAACCAGGAGGTCAGGGTTCGATTCCCGGTCAGGGCACATGCTGGGGTTGCAGGCTCCATCCCCAGTACAGGGTGAGCAGGAGGCAGCCGATCAATGACTCTCATCATTGATGTTTCTATCTTTCTCTCCCTTGCCCTTCCTCTCTCTGAAATCAATAAAAACAAGTTTATTTGTTTTTAAAAGAAGAACTAGGAGCAAGGTATGCAAATATGCATTTTAAAAAAAACACATAAGATGATCACAGAATCAGAAGCATTACATTGAACATTTCTGAAAAATAACTTCCCGGGCTTGCTTAGTCTCTGAGATAAATAATGCCATTCTTTGGCCTTTCTTACAGACCCTATTTTCTGTTACTCAAAACTCTTCAAATGCCAAATTCAAATGAAGCAAGCTGCATGTTAAAAGTCATGAGATAATTCTTTTAAATTACACACATGAAGTAAATCATCCTTTGCTCACTTGAATACTTTACTGTATTTGTTTCAATGCTATGAAGAAGCAATTTTAAGGCAAAGATTCAACCAATCCTTTAACAAAGCCACATTCAGAATACTGGCATGCTTTATAGAACATCTTTTAGAGGACAAATATTATATTTATTGTTTAGTCGCCATCTAGAATAATGTGAGTATTCTAGTATGATTAATGATAACTGTGATTATAACAGTAATGCATATTCATAGCTGGGGATTGAGAATCACCCTTCTATCTATTTAGGATTCATTAAATCATTCATGAAACAGAGTGAAAGCTTTCTATGTGGACTCAGGATACCAGTGTACATTATATTAGTTGACTTTAATTTGCATTTGCAAAATAATAGTCCTTTCTCTTCTTCCCCAAGTAGATGCAATCTGCCACTCATTTAAATCTCTATTATATGATATGGTGGCTACATGAGTGGCACATCAAGTCACATGACTTGGGTTTAATCTTATCTCTTCCTTGTGTTAACTGTGTGACCTTGGACAAATTACTTGACCTCTCTAAGTTCAATTTCTTCATCTATAAAATGGAGAAAATAATTCTGAGCTACATTATAAGGTTGTTGAGCTACATTATAAGAGTTTAATTATGGTTTATATTCAATTACCTATCATCATCAATATCATCATACTGTGTCCTGCTCCCATGCCACTAAAATCTAAATTGCATCTTTCCAGGAGGCAGAAGCCAAAACTTACCCTCTTTCAGACACTTGACAACATGCTGACTAACTCCTATGTGCAAAGCACTCAAAGTAATTAATAAAAATTTTTGAATTAAAGATGTTTCTCTATCCATTATATTCCAAATTTTTAAAAAATTCTCCCCATCTATGTCTGATTTCTCAAATTAAATAATAAGTTATTTAAGGGTAGGTGGCAGTTCAATAAATAAGTAAATCAGCTATACTAAATGTTAACTAGTAAGTGAATACATATATGCTGACTATACATTTAAAATAAAAATTACTGTTTAACAAATCCAAGACAACATGTTAAGACACTTTCAGATGTAGTTTTCAAAAGGAAAACAGGTTTGTTTTCAGGCAACTGCCTGAAAAATGTATACAATACTTTTGAAAAGTACTTAGTAGACAAAGACCCAACATCTGGTTGAAAATTCTGGTCTTATCATTTTCATGGATAAAAAAGTTTTCTAATAATCATGTAGGATGCCAATCAAATATCAAGTATTTAAATCTATGAATCTCATCTAAAATATTTAACCTCTTGATAAAGATAATGTAACTGGACATAGTCGAAAAATTACGGCATAAAATCTCCTGGAAAGAATAGCTTATGGGTAGAAAATCAATAACAAATACTTAGTTATAAGTAACTAAAAATAAGATGCTATGATAACAGTATACTGTTTGATAGTGATACTGTATTTTTCTTTCCTACATTTTTGTGTGCAGAAAGGTGTAGGTTTTTTCCTCTTTATTTTGCTGGTGAAAGAAACTCAGACACCAAAGGCAATAAAAATGACTGTGTTTATAAAGATTGGTGTTGGTTTTTTTTAACCAATTACCATGGGGAATAATGGTCTTGGAGAAATAATATTCAAATACTACCATAAAATTCAAAAATATTTATCACAGATGCCATGAGTCTAAGAGAATGAGAACCAGATTCATAGCTTTGTAATAAGAGTGGTTAAGGATCATGATACTTTATCTGCACACGCACACGTGCGCACGCACACACACACACACACACACACACACACACGGAGGAGAAAGCAGGAAGATCTTAAAGCAGCAGCAGGACACTCTGTCTGCTATGGATAAGCCATTAAATGTAACCACTTTTATCTGCTTCATATTTCAGTCACAGTATTTACCAAATACCCAGCATTATTCAAACAAACAGTCTTCTACTGATCCCTCCAGATGAATGAGGGATCACCTGTTTATGGTAATTTCTACATGTACGATGGAGCTGCAGAACAGGGGTCATCCTGTGGGACCTCATGGCTTGGCTGATCAATGAAAGATTTTCAGATCTCTACTTCTGGAATGGATGCCCCATACCCAAGCCTTACCTCTTTCCAACCCTGGTAAGCAGCGCCATTATCTACTCAGCAGCCCCAAATTTGGGAGATACTCTGGAGTCATGCCCCTCCTCCCATGTCTCTTCAGGATCTCACGAGCAGTTTCTTCCCCCTGCCCTATGGCGCTGCTTTAGGTCAGGCGCCCTCACTTCCGTCTGGATCACTCCTGGAGCTGCCTCCTAATTTTCCTTGCCTCCAGTCTCACCCTCCTCCAACTTCTTTATCACACCTCCAGAGGAACTGCTCTCAAACTCTTCCTCCTGTCACTCTCCTGCTTAAAAAAAATCCTTCACTGGTCCTCCTAAAATTCTTAAGGTGAATCCAAATACCTTCAAGCGGCCCTCAAAGTCATTCATGATCCAGCCTCACCCCTTGCTGTCCCCCTCAATCCCACCCAGTGCTGCAGCCACCCATAAATGTCCACGGCCCCCTGAATTTACCCTCCGCTCCCAAGCCTCCTTGCCTTTGCCTGAGCCCTGTCCTTGATTCACATATTATCAGGCATATTCTTTTTTTTTAATAATTTTTTTTTAAAAAACATATCTTTATTGATCTCAGAGAGAGGAAAGGAGAAGGAGAGAGAGAGATAGAAACATCAATGATGAGAGAGTCATTGATCGAGACCACAACCCGGACATGTGCCCTGACCGGGAATCGAACCCTGATCGCCTGGATCTCAGGTCTACGCTCAACCGCTGAGCCATGCCCGGCAGGGCAATCAGGCACATTCTTAAAGAGTCGCTTTAAGTATCCACCCCTTCTGGGCAGCGAGCTGTCTCTGGTAAAACTTTCTGTACCCTGCCCTAATTTTCTTGTACACACACACACACACACACACACACACACACACTCTCCTTATTTAACCACGCCACTGATGTACTCCCATAGCAACTTACGCATATATCACTATTCCTGGGCATAAAAAGATACTCAGCAAATACACTGAATAAAAGAATAATCTATTTTAGCTGTCTCTTTTACTCACCCCTCTCCTTCCACTCACTGTTCAATTCGCTTTATACTGGCCTGCGCCTGCATTACGCCATCAAAAAATTCTTCAGCAGATAACCAAAAATCTCTGCTAAATTCACCAAACATTTTCAACCTTTCTCTTGGTTCTCAGCAACGTTGACTACTCCCATCCTCTTGAAACACGCCTCTCTTGGCTGCCATGACACCACCTTTTCCCCTGCATCCCTGGGCTCCAGGCCTCTCCTGGCCCCACAGCGCACCTAGCGCCCCTGTAAGACAGTCCTTGCACACACAGTTCCCTCCGCCTAGGACACCGCAGGACTCCTCCGCCCTCTCACCTCACGCCTACTGAAACTTTAGATCAATGCTTCCCAAGCTTCAGAGTACACATGAAACGCCTGGTGACCTTATTAAACGCAGGGTCTGATCCAGCAGGTCTGCGCTGGCACCTGAGAATCCGTGTCTCTAACAAGCTCTCAGGCGATGCCCAGACAAATCATCCACGGACCACATTTTGAAAGGCAAGGTTTTAGAACTCAGCTCATATGTCTGTTTCAGGGAAACTGTCTCTGAAAACCTCCCCCACACTCCTGGTTTAGTCAAACGCCCCAAATTCACTCTTACTGTCCCATTTAAATCTCCACAATGGCTTCTGCTTACCATTACTACCCAAAGCATCCTGCACCGCCCCCAGGCCCCTGCTTCCACCTAGTGCCCGACATGTTCATTTCTGAGAAATGAATGAACAGTGTCTGTGGAGCAGCCCCTGGCTCAAGCCCAGTCACTGCCTCTCATGATGGCAGCACAGGGTTCACTCCCTGAGCTCGGCTCGTGCGGAAGCCGGGCTCATCCGTGGATAGCACTTGAGGGATCTTCCATTCCTGCCAAGATTCACTCATTTGGAGGCTGTAGAGCTACGGTCAGAGAAAAACTGATTCCATATGTGCTGGCCTTTCTACGCTAGCAGGCTGGCTGGCCCAGTCTCCAGGGACGGCCCCAGTACTCTAGATCCTCTTGTGCCAGGTACACAAGAAGCAGCGGGGGAAGCAAATGCTAGTTATTGGGGCCATATCCAAATCCCCCACCCTGGTGTGAGAGATGGCACCAGGAGGAGGAGAGGCGGGAGGAAAAGGCAGACTTTTAGTATATTCTGATACTTTTCTATTCAAAATTCATTGCCAAAATTCTCGTAAAATATATACCTTGTGTTTAGGAAAAGAACTTTGACTAAAATATTGTAGGAAAAAAATATATAAGTTAAGGGCTGGATACAACAGCTAGAACATTTGCAAGAAATAAGTTGTGATGGGGAATAGAATGAAAGATACTAATTGCAAAGAACATGCGGCGGGCAGGCGCGGCACCCCTGTTGCCAAGAGGACCGCCTAGAAAGAGTGCCAAAGCAAAAACTAAAACTAAACAGACATAAACTCCATGAATGCCACTCTCCTTGACTAATAAATACATGAAAATGGTTATGACACATACTAGCAGAAGTAAAAAGATCTTAACGCTTGATTAAAATGCTAATAATATAATATCTTGGAGAAAACTGTGCTCTCTAAACAAAGTTTTAAATACACTTAAGGGGACAGGGAATTTATTTTGAAGTTTAAAATTTTTTTCTCAATTGTGTTTGCTAAACCTATCTGTATACTCAAAAAATGGTGACTTTTTTTTTTTTTACACATAATCTTATTTGCTTGAAAATTTTAAAATTTTTATGTCATTTAATGGTGTATAAGAAAGAGATTGTTTTTCCCCAGAGGTGGGAGGAAGAGGGTATGGACCCTGATACTTTAGTCCCAAAATGTAAAACAGCCAGAGTTTTATGGCATTTACAATTCATAGAACACTTACGTTATATAAATGATTTCTTTAAAGAAGGACAACATAACTTTTTAAATGTCATGGATTTTTTCAGTAATTTTATTATGCACTTAAATTGTACAAAATGTACACAGAATCTTCTAAAAGTACAAACCTGGGAGAGAACATTTCTTAGTTAAATTGAACTTTTTGACTGATTTTCCAAAGCACGCAATAGTCTTCACTTTATCTTAATCATATATTTCCAGTTCTATTTAAAATATGTAATCATTTAAATTACTTGTATCCTGAAATTTCATTAAATTATTATTATCCCCAACATGCATATTTCTGAATCTAGAATAACATTTACTCAGCATGGTACTTTGCCTGATGCTAGATGTCATTTGAAATGAACTTATTTTATATAATGTCAACTTAGAGAATGAGGGCACAGATTCATTTTATTAAACATGAAGCTTCAGACAGAACTGTCCAAGAGAACTATGAAAATTCTGTGAGAGATCCACCGATGGGGACAAGGTGTGACACTGTAACATAGCTCTGCGACATAACTGCGCTCAAAGAAGAGATGGGAATGGAGTCTGAGGGGTCATGCACATGGAAGGCCTGGATCCCCCGGGACTGTGGGTACGTGTGGCTTGCGGAATAATATCAAGAGAGAAAGAAAGGTTGGAGGAGACGGTCAGTATTTTGTAAATAGGTGCATAGCCATAAAATTGCTTCAAATCACCAGAAAAACACACACCAAAAAAACTAAATATTATGGATTTGGATATGTTTCTAAACCTTGCCCACAAGATTTCCAACACAATAAGTTGAGGGTATTTACCAAAACAACAACAACACAGAAAAACCCCATAGCTCTGTTTAAAAATAAAAGCCAATGGAAAATAGAACTCACCTTATAAAAATTACACTGTAACCAAATCTGATGGAAACTGATGTTATCATCTGTTCACAAAGGAAATAATGCCTGCACACACCAGAACTAACAGCATAAGAACAACAAAGGAAAAAAAAATAACACCAAAGAAAAGTTAAGCACAGGCAATTCTTGCCATAAAGAATATCCTTCCTTAAAAACAACAAACGGCCTGGCCGGGGCTCAGCTGGCTGGAGCATCACCCCGTACACCAAAAGGCTGGGGGTTTGATTCCCAGTCGGGGCACATACTTAGGTTTCAGGCTTAATCCCCAGCCGGGGCGCATACGGGATGCAACCGATCGATGTTTCTCGTATCGACACGTCTCTCTCTCCCCCCCTCCCCCATCCCTCTCTCTCTCCAATCAATGGAAACTTATCCTTGGGTCAGGATTAAAAAAGAAACAACAACAAACAAACAAAAAATGAAAATTAGAGAGAGGGTGAGGTTGGGGGTCAGGGGGAAGCAGTAAAAGAAAAGTAACAAAGCCCTGCCAAGGTGGTAAAGCCATTGTATCACTATGAAACAGACTGACAGACAGGAGAGATCACGCAACTATTCATACCAGGAAGCCACAGCCTCACAATCAGGCTTGAACAACCTATGATGAGCACACCATATGGCGCACCTTCTGCATAATCAGTAAGAGGCAAGTGTTTCTTAAACACAACTCTTTGAGGATCATAATAATAAGTGACTTGGGGTGGTGAACACACAATATAACCATAGATGGTGTATTGTAGAATTGTACACCTGAAACCTATATAATTTTATTAACCAATGTCACCTCAATAAATTCAATTTAAAAAAAGGAATTAAAAGAAAAAGAATTTGTTCTTGCAAAAGTCTGGTACATGCCAAAGATTTGAGTACTTGGCCAGTGGGAATAGGCAATGTATAAAATACCAAAGTAGCCTCTGTAACCGATTTCAAGCCATGACTGTAGGGCTATTTCCCATACTGGAACTGGAGGTCCTCAATATTTCTCTCTCCTTTTTTTTGTTTTAAGCAGAGAAACTGATCACGCCTTTTTGGTTACTATACTATATTACAGTGAAGAAATATTCACAAGGCATGTGATCTGGGTATCTTAGACATTTGGGGGAGCAGTAGGGTGCAGGGACTCACAGTTTGGGCTCTGAACTTAGTCCAATCTGGGCCTTAGCTTGCCTCTGTCACTTCCGAGATGCTGTGATGCTGGGCAAGTTACCTCACACCTCTTTAAGGCTAACTTGTGGAGAGAATCTGTGTGCATCCTTGTTAAGGAGGTAAAATGCTTAGTAGCAAGAAAAAAATGGTGGCTATTTTATGGGAAACAAAGGCATGTAACAAGAATGCTCCTAAATTTGATCAGTGAAACTCTAAAAGCAAACACAAGATGGTAAAGTTGGTAATTCTCGAATTATTTTATAAATCTAATGCAATGTCAATCAATATTCCAATGGGACATTTTTATAAAAGTAAAAAAATAATTCTAAAGTTCATGTGGATAAGTAATAGGCTGAAATATCCAATATAAATATACTTTTGAAGGAAAAATTATGTACTATATTTTAAAAAAATATTTTAAAGCTACAATAGTTAACAAGGTATGGTAATGGATCAAGAACAAACAGATCAACAGAACAGAAGAGGAAGTCCCCAAACACATACAAGAACATAAGAACCTAATGTTTTTCAAAGGTAAATCACATAAGTAAAGAAAAAAACCACAAACTGAAGACACTTTGTTAACCATATATTTGTACTTTATAACTAAAATTAATTCATCTAAAGTTTAAGATTTAATTGTCAAAAATAAAACCTTAGGAAGAGTAGCTGGAGATATATTTGAGGAGTAGGGAGGGACTTTCTTTGCATTGACTCCAATGAAGTCATAAAATTAAAATAATTATACTTTTCAAGAAATGAATGCAACTAAATTGATCAACAAACAGAAAGAAAATTCAAGGGGGCATGACAAGAAAAATATATTTGCAGTATATGGCAAAGGGTGTCAACCTTCTAAATTATAATGACAATTAAAAATTCAATTTTAAAATAAAATAGAAAAATAAGCAGAGAATATAAATAGGCAATTTTCAAAAACAAAAATGAACAGTAATCATGAGAAAAAGTCGAAGCTCACAAGTCACTATAATCATAGGTAATAAATATGTTAATTAGTTGGACTGTGGTATATATACATACATTACTTTGTATACTTTAAATCCAATTTTTATTTGTCAAAAAATGTTTAAAGCTCAGAAGTCACTAAAAAGATAAATTAACTTACTATTTCTTGATTATTACATTTTAAAGGCTATTTTAAAATTTAAAAGTTAGTAACTAAATAAATATAACACTTAGTATATATGTTGTAATGTAGAAAATAGGCATACTTATATATTCTGGAGAGAATTTGCTTTATAAAGCTTTTTTTTAAAAAAGTTCCTGTCCTTTAATTCAATAATTCCTCTTATGGAATATATCTCTTGATTCCATATCCACCCTTCAAAAGTCTGTTTTGTGATAATGAGACCAGGACTCTCCAATCTACAGTGACCTCTTGCCAGTTGGTTCCATTAGGCTCTGTCAACAGAAGGCACAGAGAGGCAGACCAGAGACCAGAGGTGCAGAATAGACTTGCTCCAAGTTTGCTTGCTGCTCCTGTCAGCTGCTTCCCAGTGACAGCTTTTACCCTCCTCAGATATACTAGAACCGGCTGGCTGATGCCCCTCAGCGGGTAAGGTCCAGCTCCAGGAGGTCTGTCCTCTGAGCTCCAGTGGACGGAGGACAGGGCCTCTTCTCTTAGAGCATAGGTTCTAATACCCCCAACCTCGGCCGAGGAGACTATGCTTCAACATGTTAACAATGGCTTTCTCCTTACCAATTTTTCCACTGACCCAGGATCAAATCCATAATCTCACACACTGCATTTAATCGTTGTTCAACATGGAACGCTACATAATATTCCATTTATTCATATACTACACTTTTATTTAACGGATACTGTTACTATTGTAACTAGCTAGCTAATATTAATAATAGGAAAGGAGCAAAGGAGAGGCCAGATATTATAAGCATGGTTGTCTAGGTAGCTTCACCAGGAAGCTACAAATTCATGCTCCCCGGGGAACCACCGATCCATTCCCAGCAAATCACTGGGGGAAGGGGTCCAACAAAGGGGAAGATGGAGACATGAGCAGTGAAGTCGGGGTGATGTAGGAAAGGTGCTTGCCTGTCAGTCTAACCTGGAAAAAGGTAACTGGCTATAGAGGGTGGAGCCATGGCAAGCACATAAAATCCTGAAGGATTCACTGGATAAGCTGCTAGTTAAAATTCCCAGAGACAAAGGAATTCTCTCTCTCGTTCGCTTGTGCTCCTGTTTTTCGCTGGCTCTCTGACCCGCACTCACTATGCACCTCCACAGTGATGTGGCCCTAGAAGCCACGTGGTCATCCACACGCAATGGGCTGCAATTACGAACATGAGCTAACCTAGCCAGCTGCTGGCCTGGACTGTGCAAATATGGAGCGGAAACTCTGGGCAATGGCTTTGATCCTAGCCCTGCTGAAGACAAAATGGGACTTATCCATGGCAGGAAGGAGGGAGATGGGACCTTGGAAAGGAACTCCCTTAATGTTACCTCATCAATAAAGCTTTCCACAATCCTCATCCTCCTGTGGGCACCTCAGGGAATTCTTATTCCCACGGCACCCCAAGAGCTCCGCTTCCACCAGCAACAGGTGGGGACAAAGGGGACACCCCACCAATAACAATACTGTCTTTAAGGTCATTTGATTTGTGTCCATTTTTTTTGTTATTATAAATAATGCTAGAATAAACATCCTTGAGAAAAAGGTTCTGTCCATGTAACTTATTATTTCTTTAGGATAATGTAGGATCTTTAGGATGATCATCCAGGATCCAGCCAGAAAACGGAAACCACAACAGTTATTTTAACAGAGAAAATTTAATGTAGGGAACCAGTTAAACAGGTTTGGAGGTTTGTAAAGGCTAAAAGGGAGCCGGGGTAAGAATCGTAAAAGCATGAAGCAACTGCCTCTCTAGGTCCGGGGAACAAAGAGTTAGGATTATTAGAAACCAGACACTTAGGGGCTCCTCAGTGGGTTGAGATGGTTTGTCCCTGGGAGGGAAGAGGAATGTTCATTAAGAAGACATTCTGAAAAGGAACAGGAGATGTCTGGCATTCCTTCTCCATCTTCCCTCCAACTAAAACAAACAAGTAACTCTTATGTGCTGTGGTGAAACAAAAAGAATTTTGTCCCCATAAACACTGAAACCTACCAAGGTTCTGTAGAATCTGAAAAACAATTTAAAAAGAACATACGATATAAAAAGTGGGCTTTGTAGTGGCCATCACTATCTCAAGCCAAGGAGAAAGAAAACACTGTAGAAATTAGGGGGGAAAAATAGGTCAAATTATACCAGACTGTTTTTTAATTGTAAAAGTCAATTAAAGTCAGTTTGAATTTTTAAATGACAGGGGTTGGTGGATTTAAAGCAACAGAGCTTTATGCATTCTCGAGCATGTATGATTGCGCACAGCGTGGTATCTTCTACTGATGCCTGACTATCTTAGAAAGTAAAGGCAAAGAAATTGAAAACTACAGAAAGGCAAGGACCAGCACTGGGCCTTAACAGCCAGTTCACTCAGGTTACGAGGGTTTTAATCTTTCTAAAAGCTCTAATGTATTTTACATAACCTAACTTCATAAGGCACTAAAAACTGACTGAAAAATGCACTTTAGCAGACTTGCAGACTAACTTCCACCAAATCCTTAGCTGTGGAGGGGCTAAATAAAGAAAATATAGGCAAGTGTGCTTCACGGTGTGAGCAGAGCCAGAGAACCCCAAGCCAGATGGGTACAGATGCACAGAACAGCTGAAAGCCAAGTCCCACTCTTTTCCACAAAACACCAACAGAAATAACCACAAATGGCGTTTAGCTCCGCAGTTACGCGTCCTGCAGGTCAGCAGGAAGCTCGCTGGGCCGACAGGCCAGGAGGGGCACTTTCAGAGCACCACCGTCCTTCCTGTGCGGACGCCCGCTGCAGTCCCCGCATTCCTCAGGGTGCATTTCTTATCGTCGCAGAGGATGTCGTCCTTCCCCAGGAAGAGGAAGGAGCCAGCTGTTGCTGGATGTGTGGGCTGCGAGCTGTCTGGCATTTTCGGCATGCCTCAGCCTCAGCTGTGGGAACGGGGGACGCGGCTTGGATTCCCAGCCCGGGGACAGTGAGTCGATATCACTGCAGCAGTTGGGGGGCACGGTTGAGAAATACAGGATCTCAGGAAGTTGGAAGGCAGAAATCATACCTGGAACTTCAACACCTCGGGTTTCCAGAAATGTGCTAGTTTTCCAAAGGAAATTCTAAGAAGTATTTATTCTGTTCTCCCAAATAGCATGTTTTATAAAATCCTTTTGTAGAGTCTCTCTCTCTTTATGTCTGTCACACACACACACACACACACACACGTTTCACATAGAAAAGTTTGAGTGGAGGGTGACAAAAGTTTTGCAGCCCCAAAATATGCCTTTTGGGATATTGATTTTAAGCTGATTATTAAGAAACAAAAAGACTCAGAACCTTTGACCTCTCCCCCTTACCTGCCTGAGGGAATTCAGATAGAAAACCTGCTTATGGGAAGAGAGCATCACCCCTTAGCATCATAATATAAACCCAATGTGGCCGACCGGGAGAAATCCAGCAAAGCCTGTTTGTCCCATTGTCTCTGGGTGGCCCAGCAAGAATTTGTTTACCACATGTTTGTTCTTTCTCTCCTACCTATGAATAACCTGCTTTCTCTTTAGAATCCCAGACCCCTGCCTCCCTCTCCTTTTCCCAGCCCGGCATGTAAACCGCAACTGCCCAATTCGTCCCTGGGTCTCAGCGTCCCACGGTACCCCTGCATGTACACCTGTAATAAATTCTGGACATTTTCTCCTGTTAATCTGATCATTAGCCCAGGTGGAAGAACTTAGAAGGTGCGAGGAAAATTATTTTTTGCGCCCCCACAAATCACTTTCCTCAACAAGTATAAGGACCACTCTTGTTGGTGGGAAACAGGCTCTTCCGAGAGAGCCTGAGAAAAGCCTTTCATGGACCCACGCGCAGGAGACGGTGGTGTGGCAAGGTTAATTTGTGATGCAAAATCAAAGGAGTTCCCCTCCTGGGTTTTCGATGTCCTATTTCCATCCATCCTCCATGAAAAGAGTGCAACTGTGTCTTCAGCAAGATCAAGACAAAGGCCGGTGTCCAGCGTCCCTGCTTCATATTAAAGCTCAGCCCCTTTGGAGCCCATGTGGCCTGCGCGCCTGGGCAGGTGCTAGACCCGCAGGGTCGCATGTTCCTGGGCTAGAGGGAATGCGAAGGAATGAAGCCAGGGGGGTCATGGGGGGGGGGTCTTTATCTCCTAGGATAATAACCAGGAGCTTTTTCAAAATAACCAAACATCTTCCCAAGCTTTCCCGGGGTTGCACTGGGTCTACCCCGCAGCCAAGGATCTATTCCCCAGGCTAGGCTGACAGTCCTCTAGGGTCAAGTACCTCCCCTTGGGCCATTTTGACTTCTACTGCACATGTGCTTACCCCCCTTTTTTCCTACACCCCCCCTCCCCCCGCAGTGATCTATGGGGAATGAGCAGCGTGTGAAGCTATAACTTCCCGGTGAAGCAAAGACGCCTCTGCTCCCCAGCTGACCTTGCTCAACAATATTGGCTTCTCTTGCTCTCTTCCAATTAATATCTAACTACAGTAACAGTTTTACTGCATAAAGTATTATTTCACTAGGGTTTTTTAAAAACTTTAATTAGTAAAAAAAAATTTTAGTAGACGAAAACACTCATTAATGTAAGCTTTCTTTCCCTGTGACCTTGAAACTTAAGGGAATGAAGCACAAATTAGTAAAATTTTCAGTGTGGCTACATCAAACAAGGAACTTAATGATTATTATGATTTTTATTAAAACGTGTATTTTATTTGGAGAAAATAAGAAAGCCTCTGACCCACACTATTAATCTCTTATTACAATGGTACTATCTAAGTACATTTTATAGATTTCCAGATCTCTATCTTCTAAAAAACAAAAGAAACAAACAAAAACCATGTTCCTTTAACAAACTAAAAAGTTTTAGGTTTGTTTTTTTTTTTTTAAAACTTACAATCCTAAGACACTTTGTTAAAGGTCAGCTATCACATTCACAACTGCTGGTACTTTTTATAACATATGGGGCCTGATGTACTTCAAAGGCAAGGATACAGCTCAGTTGGAAATGGTAAGAAATTTGTGGAAATGTTGGATTTTTCATCTTTTACTTCTGCTAATTATCAATGTATGTCTTATTTTTAAAATGCCTTTGACAATTTAATTACCTCATTTCTTAAAATTTCAAAGGGCAAGGCTATGTTAAACACAAAAACTTAACTTCCAAGGCTGAAAGCCTTTTGGAAGGATTTGCTGAGCCAGAAAGGATCAGGTCCTGGGGCGTGAAGTCTAAGCCGCCACCAGCAGCAGCACTGGGTGGAAAAGGCAGCACGTCCACTATCCTGGAGCTGAGGAGCCCTTTCATACATTATGTTTTGGGGAAGGAAGATGTAGGCTGTTTTGAAAGAATTTCCATGGGCTACAGATAAGGCGATAAGGTGAGGTGGGGCTCGCTGGGGATAGGTGCAGCGTCCTAAGGAAGAACCAGCCTCTTCGGGCTGGCTGTAGGCAACGGGCTGGGAAGTTCTGTGTAGGAAGCTCAGGCTTCTGGGTTTGGTGGCGCCTGGCTATTCTCTTTTAGATAACTGTGCAAATAACCACCTGGAAGTTAATTCAAAATTCCGACATAAACTCAGGAATGTGAGCAGTCTTTTGTCAGCTGGCCCCTGCTATTAACAGGCAAACCACCTAAACGCTCTGTCTTTCTTTCATGCTCTGGGCTCCATAATTTAACCTAAATATCTCAGATTTTTTTTTTTTTCTTGCCAGTTTTTAAATGATTTCTCCACTCTGAAAAGAATTCCTCTTTTACTCCTACTAAGCATTTTAGAAGTAGACTTTTTGAATAGCTAGATAAAAAAAATTACTGTATCTGCTCACTTCACGTACTCAGTATGGTTTGAAATTACAACTAAAAGTCTTTTAATAAAAGGAGGGTAAATTGTGGAAGGCAGCAGCTAGTGAGTCCAGGGATGGATTCCACAAATGCCTATGTTTATCTCGTTCCAAATGCTTAGAGCAGGAGCAGGAGGCAGCTACTGCAGGGCCACTGAATCAATGCCTGAGGATACCACAAAAATGCTTCCTAAAGCTCAGTAAGCAGCAACAAAGTTACAAACAAACATGCCACAGGAATCACGTGCACTAAACTCACAAATTAAATGCCACCTTATAAACCCTTACAAAGTTTAGCAATTTAAAAAAGAACCTCACCCACCCCCCAGTTTAGAGGCTGTTTCTACGCAAACCCAGGAACGTCAGCACACGGAATAGCAGTGAAAGCAGAAGGTTTGTGCAACATGACTTTTACTGATTTCCCTGGAAAAGAAAATGGCAATCTGGGGACAATAAATTGCGTATTGCCATCTTACACTTTCAAAGTTATAAATTTTAGTTTTAGAACATTTAGGTTTGCATACACTGTGTTCTTTCAAGTAAGTCTTTCCAAATCTTTGCTTACATAAGCAGTTGGGAACTGGAATAACTGAACTAGTTATGCAATGTTGTTTAGCAACCAGGACAAACGGTTGCCACAACATCCGTGGAGATAGTCCCTCTTTATCTGCAAGTTTACTCTTTATGTGTCCGTGTATTTTGTCAATATGTTAATATTTTTCAGAAAGCATATTCTATATGACAACCTCCATGAAAGTGTATAACCTTTTTCTTCCAAAAAATAGGCTCATAAAAAAAAACTTTCCAAAAGGGAAACCAATACACTTTGCTGAAAACTGCAAATCTAAATGACATCTAGGAAGGAGTGTGTTTGCTACTTCACTTCCCAAAGTCACAGAAACAGCAGAGCACCTCTTGTGTGGATTCAGCTGATCCCTTTCCTGATCCTAGAAAAGAAGATGGGAACACCACAGTTCTTTTCCTCTCAGCAACCCCACTGGCAAAACAATGCCAAGCCAGGAGATTATCTGGGCCTTCCTGAGATTACTCAGGGCTGCACCTAACTGTCCCCGGGGAAAGGACACAGGGAATCCCACAGCTGACATCCAATCTGTCAGGAAATCCTCTTGGCTCTGCCTTCAAAATACACCCAGAATCCATCGCTTAGAATCACCTCCCCTGCTAGCACCCCGGGTCAGGCAGCCACTGCCCCCTGTCTGATCATTTCAGGAGCTTTCTACTTTGTCGCCTCCCCGCCCCCCTCCCCCATCTAATTCTCAACACAGCAGCTGAAGTGAAGCTGTTAAAACATGTCAGATCACGTCCCTCCTGAAGGTGACCCTCAGTGACTCCTATCTCACTCTCCATCTGGCCAGCTAGCACTGCTCCTTGCCTGCTCTTTCCGGATCTTCACATGACTCGTTCCCTTCATTCCTTTAGTTCTGTACTCAAATGTCACCACGACTGTGATTCCTGTCCTGGCCACCCTATCTAAAACACCCTCCTCCTGCCTGCCTGCAGGGCTTTCTTTACCTTCGCATTTTTTGGCCTACTACACCATGTAGTCTGTTTTTTAAATTTGTGAATTGCTTGCCTCCCCCACTAGAGGAGGCTTCTCCTAGGCAGGTGCTTTTGCTTTGTTTACCTTTTCTAAAGTCAAGAACAGTAAGTGGCATAGAATAGTTACTCAAGAAATACTGACTGAGAGCCAAAAATGTGTGTGAGAGGCTGTGCCCCCTGCGTTCTACCACGTCTGCTATCCACTGAGTTAAGAGCCTTAAAGTCCCCAAACTAGACTGATGTGCTTTTATTACCCTGGTATGTATTGCTTTTTCAATTACTTTTGAGGCATCTACTTCTACCTTGCTGTCCCCACTTGGAACGTCCTAATCAAAAGTCTACCCATCTCTGGTCCAGTCCAGAACTGGCCAAAGGTTTTCTTCTAGAGAAGTCCTCTAGTTTCCTCTAGCCCATTAATGATCTTTTCTGAGTACCCCCAGTAACAACCCTTCACTCGACAACCATGTACATGTGGCAATCCAGTATACTGAAACTGCCGCTTACTTCTTATACTGCGATTTCTGCCTGGCAAAGGTGTGCGTCTCTTGAGGTGAGTAGCCGGCCTGACGTCCCCTCCCCGTCTCATGGAATGCCTTCAAGCAGTGTGGCTTAAGTATTCTGACTGATGAGCAGCAAGAAACTGTAGACATTGAAATTTTTCTATGACGTAGTAGCAAATTCTCTGTTTATTGTAAAGAATTCATTTGACCTGAAATACTGTCCCTAAGTCTAAGGAAAGGTGTGCACGTCACATGCATATTCCCTGCGCAGCTGCCGGAATGACAGTGAGAACAGTTTCAGTTCCCCAAGGAGAGTTCAGTGTTGATAATCAGAGCAACACTGGCAAGATTATCAATTTCATTGTGTTCATTTATAGGACAAATAGCAAAGTTAATAGTTTAAAACTTAGGAATATTGCTTATCTACATATAAAAACATTTTAATAATCCCAAAATATTATAAATAAATTTTGTTCACAGTCAGTATTTTTTTAAAAAACACTGTATATTAGGATACAGAAGAGAAATTCCTATCTTGCTGCTTGCCTTCTGGGTGGGGTGGGGGACGGTACTGAAACATCTTATGCAGCTAGCCATAGCTCGTCAATGAGAATGTTAAAGGCCCTCATACAATTTTGATGACAAAACTATTCTCATTGTAACTGAATAAATGAAAACATTAAAGTTAGATTCAATGGATTCTTCAACTAAATAATCTTTAGGAAATCAATATATAATAGGCAACAACATAATCACAATAAAGATTCAAAAATTTGAGATCCATATTATTAAACTATGCCTATATGACAGTCAGTATATGCCTTTACAGAAACACTATTTTACAACAAAGCTTTAAAAATGCAGATTGGTAACAGCTTATTTTGATCTCCAAATACTGTGTCAAATTTCCTGCCTGGCATTTGAGACACAAAGATACTGTTACACTGTACTAACTGTTACACCGTACTAACTGTTACACTGTACTAACTGTTACACGGTACTAACTGTTACACGGTACTGACTGTTACACGGTACTGACTGTTACACTGTATGCCATAATTTCTTCTGTGAGTAAGAAGGAATCAGAGTATATGTGAGATATCAGTACACTTAGATGTACAAACCATCCTGCACATCATATTAACTAAAGCCAAAGCAGGAATAGAAGCCAACAATTTCTTACACCATAACACACCTGCTTTTATCCAAAAAATTTGACGAATTAAGGTTTAAAGAGTAATCTTTTTATGCCCCATCTTGATGAAATGAATTTCTAAGGAAACTTTCTTCCAGTTTACAAAATTCAAACAAACAAATCCCAAAATAAACAGTAACCATGATAACAAAAACCAAGCCCACCTTTAAACACTGCTGTTTATGAATTCCAATAGTTCTCAGGGTTTTTAAATTATAATCACAGGCAAAATTCACACCACAGATATTTAATGCAATTGTGCTTCATGCCAGAGCAGAAAACGCTAATTCAAAAAGATACATGCACCCCTATGTTCACTGCAACATTACTAGTAACGCTAAGATATGGAAACATCCTAGATGTCCATCAGTAGGCGAATGGATACATAAAATGCAGTACACGCGCGCGCACACACACACAGAGGAATATTACTCAGCAATGAAAAAGAAACGAAATCCTGCCATTTGCAACAACATGGATAAGCCTAGAGGGTATTATGCTAAGTAAAATAAATCAGACAGAGAAAGACAAATACTCTCTACATGGTATCACTTGTATGTGGAATCTAAGAGAAACAAAACAAATGAATAAACTAAATTAAACAGAAACAGATCCACAGAAATAGAGAATGAGCTGATGGCTGCCAAAGGGGAGGAGGTGGGAGGGATGGGAATGAAAAAAAAAACACCTTTAAAAAGTAAAAAATAAAAGGGGAAAAATTTTAAAGAAAAGTATTTTAGAGATATTCTTTATAAAAATCTAAAGGCTTTATAAGCATCTATTCCTTCAGAAAATGCCCTAGTGAAATATATAAAATCAGGAGTCTCTATACCTTGCCTGGAGGTAAGCAGTAATCTTCCAGATTATAAAAGAATCTGCCTAGATGGGAACTTATAAACCTAATATAGCAACAAGTTTTTTCTCTGAGTTTTCTTATTTGTTTGTTTTATTTTTATGTAGCATCAAGCACACAACTCAAAGTAACAGTGGAGTCTTCTTCCTTTCAATGCTTACGTATTAGTTTGAGCCATGCAAAATCACTTATTTAGACCATTTTGCCTAAAAAATGGCAATTTCAAATAATTTAACCTTAATATTATCCTTACGTAGATAATAGTTACACTCTTCAGTCTTATTAGTCTGTTTTGTATCACAGCTGCAGACTTGTCATGTGCTGATTACACAGAATTGTCCTCTACAAGTCCCATATACACTATTCCGAGTCAGGGTCCTAAAACATAGACTTGCTGATTTTGGCATCTGTGGATTACCATCCAAGGACGGACACCCTGCTATCAATTTCCAGGTGGCAGTTATGCCCACCTCCATAGCATGCACTCTGCCGAGAACGTCTGGACTCCTCAGGTCATGAAGCTCTGCAAAGCTTCAGGTACTGGCAGGGAGAGTGAGTCTCAAAGTGTGGACCAAAGATTTTTGATGATGTGTGATATCTGCCAGGTTGGGAACACCCAATTTTAGTATATTGTCTATCTCATAAGAAGGCAGCACATCTCAAAACCACTTAGTGTTTGCTCCTCTCGCTACAGGGACCAAACCCAATTCACCAGAATTTGTGAATTTTAGCAGCATGCCTTTCAGTAGTGACACCATCACAGGAGTGTCGCCAGAGACCATGCCATTCCTTTAATCTCTTCTTATGATTAGTTGCACTGACTAGCAGAATTGACGACAGCAATGATTGGCCTTGCAAAGATTAACAGACTCAAATTGAAAGGCTGAAACTCCATTTTTGAGTAAATAAATTATCTGTATGGAATTTTTACAAACAAAATTGCAAGTGTTAGAAATACTTCTGAATGTCTGCATAATCCACCAGGAGGGATTAACAAAGGGGGATGACTGCTTTTAAGGAGAAGACTACAAGTAAGATTAACACCTCTGAAAGGCAATTAACAGAGAAGATAATCTATTCTGTGACAGCAAATGAAATGTCATCTGGATGGCACCTTAACAGGAGATGAAACAGCGAGTATGAATTAGACTGAGTTGGAGCCTCAAAGTGAAGGCCTTTCAGGAAATTGTGCTGCTCCCCCTTGTGGCTATTTAGACACATTGTGAATATAACTTTTTGTACAAGGTTTTTTCTTCTATGCTAAAATGTTAGGCTATTTAGCCCACTTTTTATGTTCTCTCCCACACGCTTAAGAAAAAGGGAGGCACATCTTGGTTCTTTCCAAATGCACCCAGCTCCAGCAGAGAGAACTACAAGCTGTGGAGTGCAGAAAGCTCAAATAGGGAACTCAAGGCCAGTCACAGACAGCATCTGACATTGGCTTGCACCGGAGACCATCCAAAAGACAGGGAGTCCTAGCAGATCTACCTAATACATAGAAACAAATCCAAACAGGCAGCTAAAGTGAGGAGACAAAAAAACAAGCCCCAAATGAAAGAACAAGAAAATTCTCCAAATGAAGAGCTAAATAAAATGGAGATAAGCAATGTATCAGATATAGAGCTAAGAATACTGATCATAAGGATGCTCAATAGCATGAGAAAAGATATGGAAACTATGAAGGAAATTAAGAGTGACACAGTAAAAAAAAAAAAAAAATGGAAGGACTAAACAGCAGATTAGGGGAAGCTGAGGGTCAGATCAGTGAATTAGAAGACAGGGTAGAAAAAAATCACTCAGAGAACCACAAAGGAAAAAAAACATTAAAAACAGGAGGACAGTTTAAGGGAGTTGTGGGACAACATGAAATATAACAATATTTACATTGTGAGAGTACCAGAAGATGTAGAAAGTAAGGGTTAGAGAACCTGTTTGAAGAAATAATGGCAGAAAACTTCCCTCATCTGGTGAAGGAAAATGTCACACAAGTTCAGGAGGCACAGAGAGTCCCAAGCAAGAAGAACCCAAAGAGGCCCATGCCCAGACACATTATAATTCAAATGCCAAAAATTCAAGACAAAGAATCTTAAAGGCAGCAAGAGAAAAGCAATCTGTTACCTACAAAGGAGCTCCCAGAAGTCTGTCAGCTGATTTCTCATCAGAAACTCAACAGGTCAGAAGGGAATGGCATGAAGTATTCAAGGTAATGCAAAACAAGGATCTAAAGCCAAGACTACTCTATCCAGCAAGGCTATCATTCAAGATAGATGGTAAAATAAAGAGCTTCCCAGACAAAAAAAAAAAAAAAGGCTAAAGGAGTTTATCACCATCAAACCAGCATTGCAGGAAATGTTAAAGGGACTGCTGTAATAAGAAGTTGAAATAGAAATAAAGAAATAAAATGGCAATAGATAAGTACTTATCAATAATACCCTTAAATATAAATGGATTAAATGCTCCAATCAAAAGGCATAGGATAGTTGACTGGATAAGAAAACATGACCCAGCCCAGCTGGGCGTGGGCATCGACCTAGGATCCAGGCGATCGGGGTTCGATTCCTGGTCAGGGCACATGCCCGGGTTGCGGGCTCGATCCCCAGTTGGGGGCGTGCAGGAGGCAGCTGATCAATGACTCTCATCATTGATGTTTCTGTCTCTCTCTCTCCCTTTCCTTTCCTCTCTCTGAAATCAATAAAGATATATTAAAAAAAAAAAAAGAAAACATGACCCAAATATATGCTGTCTACAAGAGACCCACCTCAGAACAAAATATTGACACAGGGTGAAGAAAAAAAATATATTCTGGAGGACTTTAAGGGAGAGATCCACAGCAATACACTCATAGTGGGGGCTTTAACACCCCACTGTCTTCATTAGATAGATCTTCCAAATAAAAAATCAACAAGGAAACAGTGACTAAATGACACTCTAGCTCAGATGGATTTAATTGACATTTACAGAACATTTCACCCCAAAGCTGAAGAATATACAATCTCCCCAAGTGCACATGTAACATTCTCAAAGATAGAGCACATGCTAGGACACAAAATAAGTCTCTACAAGTTCAGGAAGATCGAAATCATATCAAGCCTCTTCTTGGACACTTACACCATGGAATACTATGCAGCTGTAAAAAAGGACCCCTTACCCTATAAGACAGCATGGTGGGACCTGAAGAGTATTATGCTAAGTGAAATAAGCCAATCAGAGAGACGGTATCACATGATCTCACTCATATGTGGAATCTAATGAACAAAATAAACCGATGAACAAAATAGATCCAGAGACAGAAGCATGGAACAGACTGATGAACCTCAGAGGGAAGGAAAGTGTGTGCAGGGGGGTGAGCAGGCAGGGGAGGACAGGGGGGAGGAGAAGAGAAAAAAAAGAAAAATGGATTGTGCCAAATAATTAAATGCATTTAAAAGTCAAAGAAAACTTACTGTGGTAGAATCAAAAGAAAGGATGTCCACAATAGGGGGAGTAGAGGTCTGCAAGTCGATTACTTCAAGCTTTGGATTAATCTGTATACACACATAACAAAATTTAATATTAGAAATTTATATCACAAGAAACTGGATGCCATTTGTAAAACTTAGAGGGCATTTCCTAATATATTCTAAAATTAAAATATATTGGTATATTCATTAACATAAATGCAAAAATTTTTAACAAAATATTAGCCTATCAAATATATCAATGTATAACAAAAGATCATCATGACCAAACTGAATTTATTCCAGAAACAAACAGTTAATTTTACATTAGAAAATCAATATAATTCCCCTAATAAGGGGACTTTAAAAACAAAACAAAATGACCCACCTCAAAAGACGCAGAAAAAATCCTATCCAGTTCATTAACACAAGAAAAGGAAATAAAAGGTGTTAAGATGTAAGAATTAGAACAGAAGAAACAAAATTGTCATTATATATAATTGTCTAGGGCGAAATCCCCAAAGAATCTACTGCTACATTATTAAAACTAAAAGCAAGTTTACTAAATTGAAAATCAAAATACAAAATCAATTGTATGTCTAACTTCAAGATAGTTAGAAATGTAAATTTTAAAAAGATATCACGTACAATACCATAAAAAATTTAAATACATCATAATAAACATATAAAGATGGGTATGACCTATATGAAAAAAACCACACAAAACTCATGACAATACACAAAATAAAAGGCTCTCAAATAAGAAGCTCGGATGCAAAGCCCTGTATATGTGAAAAATAAATGTAAAGGGAAGATGGTGCCTCAAATCAATAGAGGAAAGATGACTTATAGTTGAGAAAACTGGCTCACTACATGGACCCCTTACTAATACACTACATACAAAGGTAGAGACCAGGCAAACTGGAAACCTAAGTGTTATGTAAAATTATAAAGTTAATAAGGTAAATGTATAAGAATATCTGTGGCCCACAGTCAAGAAGGACTACTTAAACAAATGCTGCAAAAGCAAAACCATAAGGAAAAAGAGAGAGAAAAAAAAGCATGTGATTATATCAAAAGTAAGGATTTCTGTTTAACAATGAACACCACAAAGTTAACAATCAGATAACGACACAGAAGGAGGTAGTGTGATGTCTAACACTAAAAAGGGCAAATATCTAAAATACGTAAGAAAAACCTACAAATCAATGTGAAAAAGGCAGAAATCCCCCCAAAAAATTATAGGAAAGAAAATCGTACAGATAACCAGCATACGAAGAGATTTTCAGAAACATCAATTATTAGAAAAGATTAAAGCAAAATAGCACTTGGCACCTATTAAACTGCAAAAACTAGAAAGTTCAATGACGCCAACATCGGTTATACCAGTATTGTTTGTAATGGCAAAAAAGAAAAAATAACCCATGACCAGAAATCCCCAATGTTTACCAACAGTAGGGTAGATACATAATCGTGGGGATGACTGCTGTGATAAATTCACTGGAACCCCGTGCAGCAGTGAAAGGAATGAAATACAACTACAGGCAACAACATATGAATGTCTGAGTTCAGAGTGCATACATACATAGGAATCTCAGGATTTTAATGTTAAATAAAAAAGCAGGCTACAGAAAAATATACTCAGTATATTTCATTTGTGTAGTTTAAAACCATCAAAAATGAAATAATACCTAATTATAGATTCAAACATATATAGTAAATTTAAAAAAGCAAAGGAATAATTAACCAGAGCGGTGACTGCTTCTTAGGGAGGTTATTTCCGAATCTGAGAAAATAAAATTAAACCACATCGTCACCAAATATTTATTAAACAGTATAAATACAAAGAAGTGAACAAAGGTCAGACAGAGAGGCAGCAGAACTTCCTCCGAAATGAATGACACCAACAGTAAGCGCGCGGAGAACCACAAGGAAGAAACTACTGACTGAGCACCGCGTGCGAAGGCTTCCTACGGAGGAAACAGAGCTTAAGGCGGCCCTTTTAAAGGTTTCAAAAACAAACAAAAAGCAGAGACATAGCGATGAGGCAAAAGGCATTTCCAAGCAGAGGTGGATGCTGACCTGGCTTTTGCGCAGGGTAGCGATGAGAGAGGTCGGCAAGGTCAAACTGCGAAGGGTGAAGGGATTTGGGAAGGCACAGAAAAACTTTCTAAAACATGCCTTAGAAAAATTAATTGGACAGAGACGTGCAGAGTATCAAGAATGAAGAAGGGGCGACAGTGAGGACACTACTGGAACAGCCCTGACTGTGGGGTAAGGGCTGAGCCAGAGGCTAGAGGAGCAGAATGATTTGAAAAGCACTTATCCTGTTTGAAGGGTGTAGCTGTAGTTTGGGAAATATTAAGAAGCTTCTATAATTATCTAGCCAACTGCGTTAGAGGCAGAGGTGTACATGCCCAGTAATCCCCTCGCTACAGTAAAGAAGAGATTAGAATTTGCAGGGTGCGGGGGGCACTGCGTGCTCAGCCTGTCAACGCCGGTGTGCCCTCCTGGCTGTTCCACAGAGCGGAACACACAGCCCCATCCTAGGAGCTCTGAGGCCAGAGTTTCCGCAAAGACAAGAAACCTGAGGACAACGCTCCTTTCCCTCCTAGGCGAGCTGTCCTAACAGACTGCTCACAAACATTTATTCTCTTCTATCTACTGCCACCTAGTGTAGATATGAAATTGTGTGCCTATGAAAAATACAATCTGGTTTTACCATCAGATTGGAACTGCTCTAAAAAATCTAAATCACATGGAAATAAATGGTCAGCATCCCTCACTGAGAAATCCTTGAGCTTCTACAAGTTGGGAAACTGTTGATGTAACAGTATTTTATTGTATTGTGGCACAAGCTGATGTCACATACATTAAATAGAGCGAAAAATTCTTACTAAGTAAAAGTTTACAGTCTTCTCCATAAAGAAAACATGCTGGGGATGGGGGTGGGGGTGTTTGACACTCACAGTTAAGTTCTTTGCTAGCTAACCTCCAGGAATACCAACAGTATTCCTGCCTTCTAGCTTTCTGTTTTTATTAAAGGGAAGAAACCTTTACTAATTAGTTGCCTTGAAATGAAGTGGGCTGCCTTATGAGGGGCTGAATTCTCTATCACTGAACATGGCATATAACTGAGGGATTCACACATGAGAGAGAGTTAGTCTATCTGACCTCACAGGAACCACCCCACTCCGAGGTTCTCTGTATCCAGCATACTTAGGAGTCCATGAACACAAACACTGCTACTAACAAATTCTGAAGGGCAAGGAACCTGCCCATTTTGTTCCCAGTTGCATACCCTAAAGCCACCACAATGTCCAGCACATAGGTCATACTTAATATGTTAAATCTGATTATACTGAAGCATTACATCAAAATGGTTAAAGTACAGAATGGGACCCAAATGCTTGGGTTGAAATTCTAGTGCTCCCACTGACTAGTTTTATGATTTAACTGCATGTGCCTCAGTTTCTCATGGAATAAAAATGGTGCTACTTCACAGGGTTTTTAGGAAGATTTAATGACTTAATTTATATAAAGGAATTAAAATAATGTATGTGTTAGATATTATTATTACTACTATTAGTATCATGTAATCTCTAAAGAACAATTATTGAGGCCCAAAATAATATAGCCATATACAACATCTAGAACAAAAATACAAAACTGGTAAAGAAGTTGTCATTATTTATCATAAATTATAATGTTTTCAACCTTTATAGAAGATTGAGATAAAACCCAATCTCAGACTTGAAGACTTAAATTGATCACTTACAGTTTTCAACAATGAATCATGGCCAGATTGCTATATAAATATTTGGTTTAGTTAAAAGAAGTTTTCCTTCCTACTAAAGGTCACACAGAATTTCCAGTGCAATTTATAGAGTAAGATCATCTTAAACAGCCATTATAAAATTAAAAGCCATTACAGCAATTCTTTTATTAATAAATTCTCTTTAATTAACCATAACCCCTTCCTACAATATTCTGCAGTTCTCCCAGAATAAATATTTTGAGGTCTAACTGTCACCAAGATCTATCACCACCCCTTAGAGTGACTCTGTTGTCTTCCTATCAAAATATGCACAAGAGTAGGGGACTGCTCAGGACAAAGTGTAATCACTCACAGTAAGTTCCCCCTCCAAGATGGAAAGTTTGCGTTTGTTTGGGGGCAGGGCTGGGCAATGAGCTCATGACAGTCCGAAGAAGAGAAAGTCAGCACGACCCAGTGATGTGCCATAGGCACATTGTGGGTGGGGTTAAGGCACATTATCTAGAAATCAGGCATCTTTCCCACCAAAAAAAGTAAGAAGTTGTTCTCCTGTTTTTAATTAAGATGTGGTGCCTAGGCCAGGAGCACTACAAAGGACGTGCAGCGAGATAGTAGAGAGGACGCACGAGGGGTCTGTTTTCCACAGCTGGGGTAAGGGCTTCATGCTTCACGCTCTTCCATGTGACCTTCCTCTCTCATGTATTCTGAAAGCTCACTGCTATCTCCCTCTCCACCCATGTAGAAATTACTAATTTATATGTTTAGTCAGCTGGTACCCAAGGCCTAAGACTGCAGGATCCCCCACCTTCAAACGAGTGGAGCATCGAAGGCTGGCAAATGGGTGGCCTTTGCCAAAGCCCAAACAATCTCACTCAGAAGATTGAAATTATGCAATTCAAATGAAAACACAATAAAATGCAAGTCACAGAAAGGCTATGTTGCTTCAAACTCAGATATGAAACACTTATGGTGACTGCAAAGAAAGTTAGTGAAATTAAGTAGATCATAGATGCCATTTATTCCACATCCTCTCATAATGCATTTTTTGTTCTTTATTTTTTTTAATCCCCACCTGCGGAGGGAGAGGAGAAAGGGAAACATCCATGGGAGAGAGGCACATGGATCGGTCGCCTCCCACACGCAGCCCAGCAGGGGGTGGGGATCAGACCTGCAACCCAGGTAGGTGCCCCTGACCAGAATCGAACCCGAGGCCCTCTGGTGCGCAGGCTGACGCTCTAACCACTGAGCATGCCGGCCAGGGCCATTTCTGTTCTTTTAATCATGAATTCCAACCTCAAAAAAAGTTTTTTGCTAAGTTTCAAACATTTTCTAAGTAACATGTAAGGTGATTTTGCCTAAAGATTTGAAAAATAATTCAATCCACAAAATTTAGTATTTCAAAGTAAAATTTACCTAATCTAAGTGAACACACAGCATAATATCTAGTCTGAGT
Organism: Miniopterus schreibersii; assembly: GCF_964146895.1. NCBI lineage: Eukaryota > Metazoa > Chordata > Mammalia > Chiroptera > Miniopteridae > Miniopterus > Miniopterus schreibersii. Next base: position 113,153,832 of record NC_138102.1, on the reverse strand, counting down.
CATATTATTCTACTCCAGGTGACAGTTACAGTTTTTAAAAAGTAATGTGATATTTAATAATTATTATTAATATTAAATGTTTTCTGTCTAGAAAACTTAATTTATTATAAGAGATTTAAAAAAATAAACAATTGGTTGTTCATATGCAGAATCCTATCACTTCTCTGGAATTTATATTACAGGATATAAAGGTAATTTACAAATGTTCATTGTGTACTTAATTTAAGCAACCATGATTGCTTAGAGATAATTTAAACTAAGTGCACTCAGGCCAACTTTCTTAAGGCCACAAATATAATTCAGTGACAAGACTCAGCATTCTGTAACTGAACTCTAAGTCCAAGAAGAAAAGTCCGTTTTTAATAGGTTTTTTAAGAGTGTATGTGAAAAATACTGTTGAGACTGTACTTTGCTTGGCCTGGGTCATGCTGACCTAGCCATACAAAGCAACCCAGCCAGTTCACTGCTTTCTGGCTGCAGTCCGAGCAGAGCTACTCAGACAACTTGATGTTTTGAAGAAAGTGGGGAACTCTTAAATGGGCTGGGGCTGGCAGTAAATCACAGGGAGAATGGCTTGAACTGCCAGCGCCAAGGTAGTGTGGAGTCATGGAAATGTCACTGAATCAGGAGTAAGGAAAGCAGGGCTCGGCCTGCAGCCAGCCACCCATCACCGTGGAAAGGTGGCGGAGTGACAGGGCAGCAGGAACACGGACGGTTAAGCTCAGCAACGCCACAGCAGTTACGCTCACAACTTAAAACACAGAGAGAGTTAGTAAAACCGGCTGGGGTTAAACAAGGAAAGGAAACGCAAATTAAAATTTTTTTACATATATTTTATGTGAATACATGTAATCACGGGGATCAAAAAATACATCTATCATTGTAGAAACTGAAACACAAACAAATTATATTCTTTCTTTCAAAAAAATAAGAGTAGTAAAGCATAATGGTAAAGATTTTATTTAGAAAAACTGGAAAGGAGGTCAAAGTTGGAAAGGACCAAAATTATAGCAAAGAACTGAAAATAAACATTACCAAGAAAAAACTAGAATAGAAATCCCAAAATGTGGCTAGATTAAGCAAAATACAGGAAACAGTACAAAAAACTTAAGTTTTAAAAACTTAAACTTACATACTCACACACACACACACCCTGAGACTAACAGAAATACCTGAGATAACAGAGAGACCAAGACGAAGGAAACCAAAATTAAAGAAATGATTGGGGGCTGGGGACAGAGACCATGGAGAGAGATGGAAGCACAGCATGAACACTGCATGGGCCCCTGTGCATGGCCACTCGGGAGTAAGTCTTAGGAACTCAAAATACCTACTCTAAACGCAAAAAGAGGCCCTGTCAATGATAAAAAGAAATTCAGATGAACAGGAAATAATGATTTAATATTAACTCTTGGAAGAGAAAAGGGCTTAAAGAGAATCATGGAAAATGGAAAGTATCCAGCAAAGATGATTTTTATTTTCAAAAGAGAGATCATTTAAATCTATAGGACCTAAAGGAACTTGTCAACAGAAACCTACAACTAAACAGATAATTACATACTTGAAAATATATGTAACAAATAGTAAAATGGTCTCAATTACTAGGTTTAATGCCCAAATCTCTTTTTTATTGTCCATAAGGCAATATGAAAGGACTTCAAGATACTTATTTCAATCACTGTCATAAAAATGATGACGCTTCGGCGCCGTTCTCATGACAGTCATCACATGAGCTCCCTAAACACATTCAAAATATGAAGCTTTCTCAGCTTTCACGGTTACCAAGGGCCTTAGATTTTTCATTTCCTACTACTATTAACACAGTTTTTAAGTTTTATTTCTAAGCCTTCAAGAAGCAAATATGAGAGGCTTTAGAATTTATTACATGCTACCATATTTAAAGTGTTATTAATAAAAGTAATTGTTTCTTGAAGTTCTGCTGTTTTAAGGCAGAACTAGGTTTTATATAATTAATTTCAAGCATCTAGTTGACCAGTAGCCCCAAAATGTACACTTATAAATAGCAGGACAAATATGTACAAAGTACTCACTTCAACACTGTCAATTTTCCCCTCATGGCAATGTGGTGTTCTTGGATAGATGTCAAAAAGATGTGGTGGTGAATCTGTATGTAATCTTTTGATATTTCTTTTAATAATATCTTTACAATTCAGTTCATCAAAGTTAGTTCTCCATAATAAAACCTGTTGAAAAATTAATCACATTGGCAATTATTGACTTGCATATACAAGCAATAGAACTGATTGATTTTTTAAAAAATGAATATACAGAATTGTCCCTCAAAATAGGAAGACTAGATGTATATTTCAACAATATTGTTACTTCTCAATACTTTTTTAAGAGTGGGAGTGAGAGAAAGATTTAACCTTTTGAATTGTCTTTACGTCCAGTTTAAAATTCTTATTAAGAAAATAACTTATTACCTCAAAATCCTCTTTATTTTCCCAAACCCCAAAACCATGCTGTCCACCTTATTCAATAAATCTGGCTATGAATGACTTTTGGCTATTTCAAGTAAATGCAAAATTGCCCCATAAACAATTTATATTTACTATCCTCAAGAACCTTATCATTTGAAACATAAGACATACAGACAAAATACTAGGCAACAATTCAAGTGAAAGTGCCACACCAATACCGGGCGTACATTAAGTGTCAGTTATATGTATAATTAAGTGCAAAGACAAGCAAAGAAAGTTAACTGCTGTTTCAGTTCCAAGAATTAACAGAACTGGCACGATTTCAGCTATGAAATAGCAAACTTCCTGGCATTAAGTTAAAATATAAGCTCATTAATACTCATTTTAACATATACAAACTAGCTGGTTGTAAAAATCTGCGCTGGAGTCTTGGATTCCTTGCCTTAACCTAATCAAAGAGGGAGCAGGAAGACGTACAAACCTGTGCATCCGCACCTCCTGTTGAAAACTGCTCTCCACCTTTTGAAAATGAAACAGTAAAGACAGGTCCCTAAGAAATGAATGGAGGAAAAAGAAAACGTACTTGGTGAAGTTTTCTCATGGCTAAGAGTACTGGGAACATTCATTTTCTTTCTGTCTAATTTATGTAGACAATTGATGCAGTTGGTCTGAGAGAACATCCTGTCGCTAGCAACTAATGCAGGCAGAGTGAAGGTAATCAAAGAACCAGCCCAATTATATGAAAACACATATAAATGATATTAAATGAAAAATAAATTCTAATAAAAATTTTAAAGTACACTTTTTTTTTTCCTTTAAAGAAAAGCTTGTACATGGATAAGCTAATAAGAATTTCTGTTAAGATTTTCTGGCTTTGGACTCTATTCAACAACTCACTAGCAGAAACTGAATGATAGCTCTGAGTGATGAGACTAAGGCTACATGAAAAAAGGCCATTTTCCCATTTTCTGACTACAGTGGGCTTCACTGAGCTCGCCCGTCATGTGGGTAACAGTGAGCCACTATTAATTTTAAAAGCAGAAGATAAATAGGAGAAGAGAGGTGATGAAAACTGATGTCATAAACACTTTATCTAACCACTATGCTGTGCACCTGAAACTAATACACAATAACATTGAATGAAGATTGATGTCGCAATTGTGAGAGGATGAAGTAGGAATGAATGGTTGGAGGCCAGTTAGGAAGTTACTGCAATCATCTGGGTGAGAGGTTGTGAGAACTTGAAATTGAGCAATGACTGTGAAGTTGGACAAGACTACACTTGGCACAGTCACAACGTGCACAGCCTCTAGGTCAATTTTTCAACCCAGATAAGAGTAATGATTTCTCCTTTCAAAAATATCAGCATATTCTGTTTTGTTAATGTGTCCTTAATCTAGAAAAGAAAGCTTTTTGTAAAAAACACTTTATATTTTTTTAAGTAGACCATCCCACATATTTAGGTTATTGTAGCCTCATAAACATCATCTCCTCCAGACCATGAAAAATTACATCTTTGTGTACAAATTTTTCTCCTAAATATTGTTTATTTTTTCTATTAATCTATTTCCATGGATATTTTAATCCTTGGCTACTTTTATTGGCTATTTACTCAGCTTAAACCTGTGAATATGTACATATGAGCTGGCTAGTGTCTATTTCTGCTTCACGCTAACACAGCTGCAGAGCAAGTGACAAAGCAAAGCAGGAAGCCAGGCAGGATATAGGAAGGCAGAAAAAAACCCTTCTCCCCTAGACCACAAAGCCCATTCTATTTCTGGATATAAGCTGCTTAGACTTGGTTAAAAGGAAGTATCTAGTACTTTAAAAAAGAGAGAGGATGCATTCTAAAAATTCAGAGAAGTTTGAATATTTACCCAGAAAGGAGGAATAGTTTACATACTTAAAAAAGTTTTTCTTTAGTGTGTTATATGCCAGGGTGTGTGTGTGTGTGTGTGTGTGTGTGTGATTGAACGGACTCAATAAATAGGACCTCTCTTTCTCACTGAGTTCTAAACCAATTGAGAAATAAGAAAAAGAAATAAGGCATAGGAGAGCCAAAATATCATCTTTCTTACTGATAACGGTTTGCAAAGAAAGAATGTAGCTTTATCTGTGGGCTATCGGGCTTCCTAGAACTGAATCCTTGAATGAGTCATATTTGAGTGTCCAGCCCCAGGCAAGACTGGACAACAGCAGGCCTCCCACAAGAAGTATCAAAGATGAAAAGCGAGGGCAGGCTTACTTCTAAGAGTAGAAGGCATTGGACTCTACTTGATAAATGTATCCTTTTAATCTCACCAGATTAGTGAAAGAAGTGACTGAGGGGGTGTGAGAGGCTAAGTGTGTCAGAGCTAGTGGGACAGCCTCCACAGGACAAGAAAGATCAGAAGTAGGGGGAAAATTTTATCTATTACCACTTAACCAGTTAAACCTAAACTACACCCTGATGAAGACAGCAGTGAAAGGTTAATTTAATGGCCATAAAAGTTACACACTAGTTTTGACAAGAATTACAATAAATAGTATTTCTAGTTGTTTCCACAGGATAAAAACATGACCTTGGAAGCAAAACTATTTTTTATGACAGCAGCAATATGTGCTATATTTTGAAAAATAATAAAAGCATATAATAAAATGGATCAAAACTTTAAATATATATGATTTAAAAAATAGAAGTCTCAGTGTTAGTACCGTATGTCCTTGAAGTGTATATATGAGCCTTCCTTCTAATAGATCCAGGATCTTAAGTGTACCATCTGAAGAAGCACTGATGAGATAGTTACCCGAAGGATGGAATGATAAACAATTAACTCCGCAGCTGTGAACTGATTTGTAGAAAATAAAGCAAAAATTTTAGAGAACAATTCTTAATTCTAAAGATGCCCCTTTACTCTATTAGCAATATCAGGTGGAAAACAAAAATCAATTATAGGCAACGTTTCCAAAACACCAAAATTCCATATAGCTCACTAAAACAAGTACGTGATTTGGCAATATACACTTAAGTATCCAGCTAATGAGACAGAATAGCTTTCTAAATAAGAACGTGTTATAGAAAGATGATCTTGTTAACCACATAACTAAAAAGTCTTCAGATATATTACCAATATAAGCATCAGATGATTATTACCAGTTCACATAAGGTATACAACCTAGCTTTAAACTAGGTTCAGTAATCATTAGTAGGCTGGTACTAAGGGGTGAAGAGTGTGCAGGTATATCTGGAGAAGGACAGTCTTGCCAGCTTGAGGATTCATTTCTGGACACCATCCTTCCAATAGGAGGCAGCATAACACAGCAATGGAAAGTTAGTAAACAAAAGACCCACGTCAGTTTTCTCAATTCTTTTAGAAAGTTACTTACCCTCTTTAAGTCTCAATTTCCTTATCTTTAAAATGGGGGCAATAATAATACCTCCTCAGGGCTGCTGTGAGGATTTATCAGTGTCAGCTACATGGTAAAATATTACACTTATTAAGTCTGAAAATTTTAATATAAAACCAATATAAACCAAGACATGGATTCATTTCTCTTTTAACTTCAATACATAGGCACAGTAAGATGTTGTTTTCTACCAGTTATAACAAGTATTTGTGCCAGTTTCTATCTCTGACTTCTCATATAATGTGAACAACTAGAGTTTGAAAGTCTCACAGTAATTTCTTTCTTTATTCTTTTATAGTCCTGGCATCATTTTAAAGGTCCTGCCACCTCCCTTTCCACTCTGGCATCTACCCCAGCTTCTCAGACCATGTTGCTGATGGGGCTCAGTGTTCTTTAGTCAGTTCAAAGGCAGCCCATGACTCTTATTAAGAGGGCCAGACCACACTGAGAAGGACAGTCTGTCGGCTTGAGTTTCCCAGGAGTCCACTCAACGACTGAATTCTTTTGTTATGGAAATTGTACCTTGATAATGCTGGAGTAATTTGTTCAATCTTATATCCCAGATTTTCACAGTATGATCAGAACCTGCTGAAGCTATGCATGTACCATTAGGGCTAAAATCCACAAAATTTGCAAACCTAGGAGGAAAGGATAAGATGGTCTCATATTTTGATTTCTTTATTCTCATTTCTTTATTCGAACTGTAATAATGAAATGTCTCCTTAGCAAACTACGCCACATAAATGCACAAATACAATGGACTTACCCTGCAGAATCTGAGAAGTTACTGATACACTGCTTACTGGTGGTATCCCAAATTTTAATAGTTTTATCCTCACTACATGATACAATTAGTCTTCCATCAGGTGAAAATCTGGAAAGCACAAGAAAGAAGGCTGTTTTTGGGAAAGGCTCCTGATGATAACAATCACAGCCCCCCCACCCCCACCACACACAAGTCAGGCTGTACATACTAAATACCAGAGACCACTGTCACCACACCGTGCAGCCAGGTCGGCTTCTGCAACCGACATCTTTTCAACTGAAAATAAGCACGACAGACGACACTGACAGGCCATTAAAAGATCAAAATATACTATGTAGATCAACCAAGGTTCTTCTCCTTTTATTCTTTTATTTAAATAGCTGAGTTTGATGGCATCTGTTCTAGGTCTTTGATTCATCTCTCCATGCCTTCCAAGCCAAGTGCCTTGCCTTTTGAAAGCACTCTCTTTCTTTCTTCTACATCTGTCATTTTCCGGTGCTATCCATATGACCCAAGAGAGCCTTTATAATTCATCCTCCCACTGTAGTTAAGCTTTTTGTAACAAAAGGCCTTGTGTGTTTAGAATTAAAATTAAATTATACCATTAACAAAAGAACCAACTCTCCAAACCTGTAAGTTCCTGGACGTGGGGAGGCCAGAGGGCTCCAACGGACTGAAAGTAGGACAACTCATTTACAGGGAATGGAAGTTCCCACATGGACACACCTATCATCCACGTGCCCCATTGAAAAACAAATGGCAAAATTCTCAGATGGTTTATCTACTGTTTTTATGCTCTCCTTTCATTTTAAGATCCTTTCCAAGGTTGCCCCACCCCCAAGTGCCTTTTTTGGACAGAGAAGAGCAGAAGACCAAAACCAATTTTTTTAGACTACAAGGAAATCATGAATAGTATTTTTGTTATTAATATTTTAGCAATAACAAAAACCAAAGAAGACAAATTCAGGTGACAGATTAATTATGTTTCAATTTTACTTACATTTCCCTCTATGCCCAGATTACTATAAATCATCAATTACGGGTGTGGATTATAATTATAGGCTTTTCTTTGTACGCTCTCTCACTCCACCCTCTCCTCCCTCCCTGTTCTTAAGGCTGACCTAAGAATAATTCTTCCTGACAGAAACTTTGAATCTGGCAGTTATGGATTCACCATATTTAAAAAAGGGACATAGAAGCACAATTAAGTTCTACGTAAAATAATCTTTAAAAATTCAAGAAAATAACCTTGCAAGAAAATATCTTCCATGCTGGGTAGTTCAGCATGATTTTATAATAATGTGATATATTATTAATCTTTCCACCAGAAAATATGTGATGAAGATTCAAATGTGAAGGACAGTGTTGTAGAAATGCTCCAAGAGATGAAATTTATTTTACACAGGCCCTGGGGATGAAAAACCTACTCAGTATCCCCATGAATATAAACTTTACATGACAATGTAAACAACTAATCCAAGTAATCAAACTGCCTCTTGTAACAAGCTATCTTTTTAAAACATTCCTTAATGTGCATATTTCAAGTAGTAGGACTATTTCTGAGACGACTTGGTGCTCACATTTTAAGAAAGCAATGATGAAAAAAATTAATAAAATGGAATGATCAGATTAAAAACAAAGTACAAAAATCCTCACCCAACAACATTATTGGCCAAATCCTACCATCTCCACCATCATCAGTATCCTGCTAACCCTACAGCAACTCTTTTAATCCCCAATCAACCCTATGAAACAGGTGCCACCGCTCACCTCAGTTTACAGATGCATAAAACTGGGGCACATAAAGAATCAGTAAATGCCAGTCACACAACCAGGAAGACTAGAACCAGACAACCTGGCTCCATGGCTAAACCTCTCGATCACTCTGCTAAGTTCCTGACAGACAGGGAAGTATCTTCTCCTGGGCACAGGATGTGGAGCACAGAAAGCTCTGTGCAGCCCCTATGGAACCACAGAAGGTTCTAGAGTGGAGAACCACGAGGCAGTGCTCCTCAGGCGCTGCGTGATGGGCTCTGACAGGTTAACCACTGGACTACCCTTTAATAAAAATCTGCGTGCGCTAGCATCTGCTGTGAGCGCTCTAGGGGAGTTTATGTGGAGGACATTCATTCATTCATTCAAACATTCACTGACCACCTGCCTGAACCAGGCACTGGGCACTGTCCCAGGTAACAGGAATACACATAGTGGTGAATGAAACTGAGATCCCTGTCCTCATGATAAGAAAACAAAAAGGTGCCAATTTATCATTAGAAGCTCCATAGAAGAAATATGATTTTAAAGAAACATGTAAGAAAAAGGAGGTATACTGGCCAGAATGAATTCATCCTGAGCAGAAGGGGCTATAGAATAAGAGAAAATTTTCAAGCTAGAAATTTATCGTGAGCAGGAGGGTACAGCCTGAAAGAAATTTCCTGTGCTAAAGAAAGGCAGAGAATGCAAACATTAGATAAATACAGAATGGAGGAGGTGACTGGGAAGAAGCTGGCACCAGAGTTAGAGGTTTCTACCTCCAACTCCACATGACCAAAGGGCTAAGGCCCTGCCCCTCCTCTGGACACTATATCATAATCCCTGCATATGCTTTCTGTATTTTTTTTTTGCCTTTGGAGGGGTTGAAAGTAAAGATGGTGGCTTGTATCTTCTCTTCTCCCTTTTATTTTTAATTAGATACCTCAAAAATAAGTTAGCAACAACCCAGCTAGCATGGCTCAGCAGATGAGCATCGACCTGTGGTCTAGGAGACTGGTTTGATTCCCAGTCAGGGCACATGCCCAGGTTACGGGCTCATTCCCCAGTGTGGGGCTTCCAATGACTCTTTCATCACTGTTTCTATCTCTCCCTCTCCTTCCTCTCCCTGAAATCAATAAAGAAATATTAAAAAAAAAAAAAAGTTAGAACCAAAAGAGCATGCTTAGCTTTGCCCTGACTTTGATCAGGAAAGAAAAGTCATTTCTTTGTCAGGGCTCTGAGACATTAACAGATTTCTAATTCTCTAATTCAGTACCACCAAACCACCTTTAAAAACTTCCAGAGACTGTCACCAAGATGGATACTACGTTAGTCAGTAGTGACTAATGGATCAGCAGACGTGGACTGTCTATAAGGCATTTGTTCTAGAAGTTAACTGAACTATTTACTGTTCAATCCTTTAAAATGTATTGGTAGTCATTCGAGTGAATGAGAAAATTCTTGAACACTTTCCATAAAAACTGGTTCACGTGTCCTTGATCGTAGCCCAAGAGTTATATAATAGATCTTTAACTTGGAATCTATGGAGTTCCCAAAACTGTACATAAAACTGCATTCTATATGCACAGAAAGTTATTCATTCATTAGAAAGCCAAACAGATCCATGAACCATGAGGTTTTAAAGCGCCTTCATAAGAAATAAAAATTTTCATTTGAATATTTCTTATCATTAGAATAAATATTCTATAAAAACAAATTTGTAGCCCTCAGGGCTCTGAGACCAGCATGAGCATCGTCCGTGTCCTTTAAGAAACAAATCATTAGTAAGAGGTACTCTGAAGTCAGCAGTATTCATGGCAGGGGCGGGGGAGAGCAGTGAAAAGCGGTGGAAATAAGACTGCCTAGTCACTACGGAGTCCTGAATTGTAGGGTCAATTTTGCAACTGCCCGGCTCTGTAACCTTGTGAAACTCATACCCCCCTGGCTACCACTTTCTATTTGGATAATGTGAGAGTCTGGATTGCATTCAGACCTAAAACTTTCATAGACTCATTAAAAAAAAAAAAAAAGGCAGTCTCAGAGCTTACTTTGATGGGATTGTGTTTACATACTGAAGTTGAAGTTCAAGAAAATAAGCAAAATATTTATGTTTTTTTTAAGTGTTAGTCAGCATTAGAAGAGAAACCATCTGTTGATTGCAGTAACAAGATTCACTCCTGCAACTGCTGAGAGACAGAGAGCAGATGAAAGAGGTATAAAAAATTTAAGCATGCCAGTTATTTGTTGGGCCATCTACAATTTATATGCCCAGACTCCTCTCCTCGGATCTCCACCCTTAAGTACAATTGCTTACTGGGTGTCTCTTCTTGGATACCTGTAGGCACCTCTGACTCCGAATTTGTCCAAATCTGAACTCATCTCTTTCCTCAGACAGCTCCTTCTCCAGGGTTCCTTTTCTGAGTAAACGTTTTCTGAAGTCAGAAACCTAGGAGTCATGCTTGATTCCTCTTTCTCTCCCACCCCCCCATATTCCAATCCATGATTAGCCCCCGTATGCTAAGTGGAATAAGTCAGTCAGAAAAAGCTAAGAACCATATGATTTCACTCATATGTGGGATATAAAACTGAAACTCGTGAAACAAACAGCTATGTGGTGGTTGCCAGAGGGAAGGGGATGGGGGGTGAAGGGGGTCCTAATATATGGTGACGGGAGAAGATCTGACTTTGGGTGGTGGGCACACAGTGCAATATACAGATCTTGTAACATAGAAACCCACACCTGAAACCTATATGATCATATTAACCAATGTTACCTCAATAAATTTAATAAATAAATTAATTAAAAAAACATACAATGCTATCTTCTGTTCTCCACAGGGAACAAAAGTGACCTTTTTTTTTGCCTGCAACCAAGGTAAGCGCCCTTCACCAGAATCAAACCTGGGACCCTTCAGTCCGCGGATCAGTGCTCTAACCACTGAACCAAACTGGCCATGGCTCAACAAAAGTGATCTTTAAATTCTAAGTCAAATCTTTCAGATTAAGACCCTTTGGGGGGGGGGGGGTTTCACATTTCCCTTGGGAAAAAGTCTGACATCCGCACCACTGCTTGCCAGGTCCTCTGCCCTCCTGTCCATTCATCTTCATCACAGTCCTTTCTCTGACACCACACCCCTCTTCTCTCAGGTCCTTGCTCCTAAATCAGCTGTTTCCTCACATGCTATTTGTTCCCTGGGCCTCAAACACCACCCCCTACTCTCTATCTAGTTTAAATTACCTAAAAGGATCTTACTTGTCCTTCAAGTCTCTGCTCCCCTCATTTCCTCAAGAAAAGCCTTCCTGAACTCCCACCACCCCCACGTTAGCTCCCCGGGTCGTGTAACTAACATAGGTCACATTCACACACCACCCTTACAGCCATGTGTTCTGTTTGCTTCCCTAACAAAATGTAAGCTCCGAGAAGAGAGAAACCACATCCATCGTAGTCATGTGCATGGTAATGAGTAGGTCCTCAGTAAACATTTAGGGCATAAGAAAAAAAACTTTTTAAGGGATTTGGGACTAACTTAGTATTACAGCCAATGAGATCTTATGTTTAAAATCTTTGCAATTTGTCACACAACATGAACGTACTTAATGCCACTGAACTGTATACATAAAATGGTAAATTTTATATTACATATATTTTAGCACATTAACAAAAAATATTTGCAATTTAGATGGTTAAAGATTGCGTGCAACACTGACAACAACTGAAAATTAAAGGCAGATTTTCCCCCTAAAAAAATAATGCTGTAAAAGCAATAATGTTGGAACAGTTGTCTCATTAGGTTCTACTTATTTTTGACTAAGAACATCATAAAGAAATATAGTTATCTCACAGTATACATTATTTTTAAGAACACAGGGCTATAATAATTCTAACTTTTAGAAGAATTCTTTTGTCTGTAAAATAGATATTTCTTGCCTACATATATATATATTTCAAATGATAAATATTTTTTTCATTACTTATTAAAGAAAAATTACTTATTTAAAAAATTAAGAAATATCTAAGTAAAAAAGTTCATAGTCCCATCACCCAAACAAAACTACCCTTAATATTTTGTAACAGGTACTTTGTCTTTTGTTCGTTTATAGGCCTTTTATATTATAATCGTGAGTTCTGAATTTTGCCCTCTCTCCCCCCAACATAAACATGTTTTCATGTAATTACTTGCTTATAGTCCCCTTTTAATAGCTACATAATAATCTAAATTTATTTAACTGGTTTTCGTTATTCAGAAAAAATGCTTATTTTCAATTTTTCACCATTATAAATTATACTGAAAGCAATATCTTTGAATATAAAGTTATTTCCTTTGAATACAAAGGGGCATTTTAGAATAAATTTCCAGTTGTGGAATCTCTGTAACAAAGATTCCTGAAATATTTTGCACACTGATTTCTAAAAAGACTATACTAACTTATATTTTAAAAGCATGAATATATTTCCCAATAGCTGGCATATCTTAAAAATATTTCTGTAAATTAAGATGCATGGTCATAAACAATGGTTAGTCCAGAGAACATAACTGTTCATCTTTTTTTACACTAATGAACACCATCTCTGTGCCCCATGGAGTAAGTCTGGGCTTCAGGAAAAAGTTCATAAGTACTGAGCACAGAGACAGATACAGAATTTTAATTACTTAAGTCCATGGCTTATCATGGTCAAATCACTAAAAACAAAAGATTAAGAAAAAAAAATCTTGCCCAGCCGGGCGTGGCTCAGCGGTTGAGTATTGACCTAGGATCCAGGCGATCGGGGTTCAATTCCTGGTCAGGGCACATGCCCGGGTTGAGGGCTCGATCAATGACTCTCTCATCATTGATGTTTCTATCTCTGTCTCTCCCTCTCCTTTCCTCTGAAATCAATAAAGATATATTTTAAATAAATAAATAAATAAATAAATAAATAAATAAAATTAAAAAAAAGAAAAAGAAAAAAAATCAGAGCAGCAGGGGGAAAAGGGAACATTATATGTAGGGGAATAACAATAAATGATTGCCACCTTCATATTAAAAAATGCAAACCAGAAGACAATGGGATGACATCTTTAAAGTGCTAAAAGAAAAATTACCCATTGAACTAGAATTCAACATCTCAGCAAAAATATCCTTTAAAAAGGATAAACAAAAAGTTGAGAGGATTTATTACCAGGAGACCTGCAGTACAAGAATAGTAAATGACATTTTCTAGGATAAAGGGAAATGATAACAGATGGAAACCTGGACCTATACTAAGGAATAAAGAATGCTAGCAAAGGTAAGTAGGGGGCAAATACTATGATAGACATTTTTTTTTCTTATTTTCTTTAAAAGAAAATGGTTGCTTCATGTGTTGTGGGCTATTATCATATGTAGATATAAGCGGTGGGTAAATGAAGATGTAGTTTTGTAAGTTCTAACATTAGAACTTTTAGAAGTTCTGACATTATATATAAAATTAATTCAAGAGTAGATGGTGATATGTTAAGGATGTACAATGCAACCGGTAGAGGTTACCAATAAACAGAAATACAGATGAAGAGCAAAGCTAAAAAGCCTACAAAGGAAGTAAAATGGGATACTAAGAAATACTCGATGGATCCAAAAGAAAAGGAGGAAAATGAAGTAAACAAATGGGACAAATAGAAAACAAAAATCAAGAGGGTAGACTTAAACCTAATCGTAGGACTAGTTACATAAATTTAAACAGACTAAACACTCCGATTAAAAGACAGATTTTCAGAGCCAAGTACTTGAATATAAAGTCATCCTCTGCTAGTTAAATACATAAAATGAACTCGAAGGAGGAGAGCAGTTGCCCATATACAGCAGCAACCTCAAGCACTATGAGCAGATATGTGAAATGGCTTTTGGATACAACCTAAAGGTGACTCCAGTACAATCCTGAAGAGAAAAAAAACTGGAATGTGAGGGTAATTAATAGCTGACATTACTCATTCATTAGCCTGTTCATTCATGATGACTCGATGAGAAAGGCACCTTTTGTACCCATTCTCAGCTCTGGGTGAGACAAAAGCCCAGAGAGGTTATGCCATGCTCCCGGGACCGCATGCTGGTGAGCCCATGCTCTCCACTACCCTATGCTGTCTCTCTGCTGAAACTAACGCACAAACTGCACTACCCGGAAGAGGCTGTGCCAGCCGAGCGCCCAGCAACCGCGGAGGCAAGAGCAACACGGTCAGCACGTGTCCCGCCGGCCCCGGGAGAGGGTGCCTGACCAGCAGGCTGATGATGCGGACTCCTCGGCAGGTGTGTATGCGTGGCAAAGACAGGGCCATCTCATTATCCCGGCCTGAAAAACCATCCATCAAGGTTTTTTCCAGCAAACTCTCTTGCTTTGGTTCCAGGGCCCACTGAGGTCTGTGACTTTCTTAACAAGGAAGAGGCCCTGGCTGAGGCACACAGATCTTCCAGGGAACTGAAAGCTAGTGTTGTCACTGTACATGAATGAACTGGTATCCACTTTATGTTTCAGACTCTCCTAACTGTATTAAGTACGATTCAGTTTCCTCTGAGCATTCTCACCTCTGGGTAAAGAGTGGAAACAGGACGTCTAGTCTGCCAGACTTTGGAAGTAAGGCCTGGACTAGGATGACCCCATCAGGAAGTTGCACAAACACTCTGAGAGCTCAGCCTGAGTGGTCAATTGGACCCTCTCAGTTGTCTTAGTCTCTAACTGCAGTACGTTGAGCCAAGAAAAAAAGATCATAATAAATGCCGGAGGAGAATCTCTAAGCATGTTGTAGAGCACACATATGGAAATGTGCCGAGAAGGTGAAGTCTTTATTCATTAAATTTAACTCAATTACTTATCTGAGAACATTCTTCCAGAGTGGCCTCTGCAGAACTTTGTATGAATCACTCCCTCCAAATAGTAAGAAAGCAAATGATTAAAAAACCAACCAAACAAAAAATAATAACTCAGAACCACAAGGTACCAGCAAGATAAAGGCATTCCATTAAGGTGTGATGAGTATAAAAATTATCAATCCGAACAGAGGAAGACCAAACGGGAAAAAGAAAGTAGTGAAGCCCTGTAAACATTCTCCATGCAACATGCATGTACAGTACTCCTGAATTTGATGTAAAGAATCCACAAAAATGACTCCTGCCTGAAGGGGCCTGTGAAAACTCCCTCCAAAGCTACCTGCACATTAGATAGAGGTCACCCTTTCACTGATTCATTCAATCCACATTTTTGTACAACTCTGGGTCTTCCCCACACTATGACTAACACTCTACAGTGCTTCTCACACCGTACTTGACTCTACTTCGAACACCCTTCCTGACACCTGCCGTACTAGCTCCCTCACCTCAGTCAAGTCCCTTAGAAGAGATGCTTCCCTGACCGCCATACGGAGCTTGTTTCCTTACAGCATTTTTCTGCAGAGCACATATCACTAGTATATTTGTTCACTGTCTGTCTCCCTTTAGTAAGAGCAGCTCCATGAGCATAGGAATTTTTTCTGTTTTGCTTCCTGTGGTATCTGTAAGATTTAGAAGACTGCCTGACAAGAGAATACAACATGAATAAAATACCTGTAATTCAAAGTGTAATAGGGAAGAAAGGCCTAAACTGACAGACCTCACAAACAGAGCAATGTGACACACAAGGGATCAACAAGCTCAGCCTGGCAGAGGCCAAACATCTCTCGGAGAACAGATGCAAAGCAGGACCCTGAAGGGGCGGTGGGATCTGGGTTCCTCCAGGCGTGACAGGCAGCATGTGGAGGTACAGATAACAGAGCCTCACACACTTGGGCAGCTGTAACACGGTGAATGGGCAAGGGACAAAAGACGGGGCAGTAACGGGAAGGCAGAGCAGACGCCAGGGAGAGGAGTCACTCAGGGCTTTTAAACTGAGGAGCAGGTGATGGGATTTGCATTTCAGAAGGTCTCTTTGGAGCCAGTAGAGCAGTAGGCAGAAAGGTTGAATGAAGGCAAATCTGTAATCAGAGAGAACATGTAGGAGGCAAATTGCAGAGGCCTCTACAAGGGCCAGTGGTGCTAAAAATTAAGGCAGTGGTGCTGGGATGGAGATAAAGCAGGCCTCTTGAGCGCACATGACCGGATGCAAGGGTAACTCCCACTTTTACAAAACTCTGCTCCACTATCACTTCCTGTGGAAAGTAACTTTAAAAAAAAAGCAAAAGGGAATTTTTTTCAGGCTCGTATTCCCCCAACCCCCACACATATGCTAATAATTCCAGGTACAGCTGCATCCAGAAACTACCCCATGTAATCAGACAGCCATTCATTCTGTCTTTATCTCACAGCTCTGCTCTCCTTGGAATCAGCATCATTCTCAGGTCAGTTCTTTGCCCACAGTATCCCTCAGCAACTGCAGGCTTAAATGAGCCGAAAGAGAGCAATCCCAGAGAAAGTCCTGTGGTTCCAATGAGGCCCACTAACTCCTACAGGAGGGAGATGCTCTGCTCTGCATGGCAAGCCTGACCTGAATGCCCATGGCTGGCACTGGTGACAGGGCCACTGCAGCAGCTGGGTAACACACGGAAGGGCTGTGGGGGCGGACCGGTTCCTCAGGGAAACTCGGGCACCATTACCATGACCTGGGGAATGGATGTAGGGCAGACAGGCATGCAGAGCCCCATTATCACTCTCTTCTCGTGAACTGACAAGGGAGGAGAACATTTGCAGGGGCCCCTCCCCATTCCCGAGTTTTCCCCTAAAGAACGGTGCCCAGCTGGAGGAATGGCAGTCCTATGGCATCACTCAGTCCCCAACACAGTCAACTTGTACTTCCCATCCACACAACAGTCGACCTGGAGAAGCCGCACTCCCCACAGAGGCTGAGAGCCATAGCCTAACTTGCCCAGTGGTAACCAGGTGGTGCAGGTGGGCAGGCGCATCTTGGCATGGACCATCTCCTGCCAACCCTCAAACCGCAAAGTCATGCTGGTAAATAGCCCGATAAGTAAAGAAGAGCTCAGAAATGACAGTGTTTCTTCCCCATTCCATGCCCTCCAGTGTCTTTGATTACCTGTAGGATGAAGTCTAAAATTTTCACAATCCAGTGACCCCGAGCCTTCCCGCCTCCTCCCTGACCTCGTCCCACTTGGCTTCCTGTGTCTGGCTATGGCTGAACTAATAATAAATGGTCCCAGAGCGTACTCTGCACTCCCAGGCTACAGTGCTTACTCCTGCAGATTCCCTCCATGGAACAGTTGACCAGCTCTTCCCACCTGATAATATGCTGCCGACTCCCCTTCCTTTTCCTCAGTCCTGGGCCAGGAATGTCCTCCTTGACTTTTCCTCACACAACTCTGGTTCAGTGCCCACTCACAGGCTCCCTTATCGCCCTGTGTATCGTCTTCTCATAGGACACGCCACTTTATAATTATCTGGTATCTTGTTCCCCCCCTTTGAACTATAAGAGCTCCTTGAGGCTAATACGGCACCTTTCAGCTCTACACTAGCACAGATATGTGGTACAGACTGGGGACTATGCTTACTAAAGGAATATTTTAAAAACTAAAATTTCACTTCACGGGTGATCTTTCAACTTTTCATAAATTCTTCTGGTTTATATTGTTACTTTTTTATTTCAACATTTGTATTATACACAGTTGATTCAACACGAGAGCAAGGAAGAAAGTACCTCCTAAAATTTACTCCAGGAAAAATTTTCTTTTAACTGAACAACTTAGGATTCCTTCTTGTTAGAAAATGAAAACATGTCAGCTACCATTATTCCATTAATACCACAGCTGCAGGAAACAGGCTAAGCATATGCCCAATTTTGCTAAGCAAAGTGACATGGCTCTAGGTAGAAGTGTCTTCTCATTCTCTCCCATGACTGATATATACACAGGTATGAAAATTATTATAAACCACCTTAAATTCTTCCTGGAAGGATATAGAGGCATGTAAGACAAACTGGATAAATAACAGCTATTTATTTATTAGTCAGAGTATACATGAAACAATCTATCTTGATCAGTTAAGCCAATATTCAATGCTTTTGCTTATGTAGAGCTTTCTGATGAAGATAATAAAAGTGAGTCCTTTGCCAAACATATCCAGAATTGACACACAATGGGAGTTAAATAATTCTTCCCAGTACCTAGCCCAGTTGCCTATCCGTTCTCTGGGCCTGATGTACTAGATGCTACATCTCTGCCTCCTCTTCTTACTATAGCATCACTGACACATAAATAATAATGTATTTATTATTATAAATCAAATCAGTGATTTGACCAGCCACTTGGGACCTTCTTAGATGGAAAAAAATTATCAACTCGAATAACAAAGTATCTTTCAAAATTAAATAAAAATATGTCCAATGGTGATGATGAGGATGGTGGCTTAGATTTATCTAGTGATTAGTGGGCACACGCTCTTATATATTTGCTCACTTAATTAAATACCATGACAACTTATGTGGCAGTTAACTATTATCACCATCCTAATTTTACAGGTAAGAACACTGAAGCTCTGAGAAGTTAGGTAACTTTCCCAAAGGTCACACAGCTGTTAAGTGGTGGGATTGGGATTTTTACCTATATATTTAGGTTCCAGGTCCATGTTCTCAACCACACAGATATTTGGCATATATAGAAAAAATACTGAGGTAGCCAGAGCCAAAAGTAGCTGAAATCTTTAGAAGAAAAAAACTGCTGACTAAAAGTATGGCCTTCTGGTTTTTTTGGTGTTTTTTTTTCCTTAGATTCATTACCATAGATTATAATCAACACCTCCCAAGCAATAATGTCCCATTGAGGGCATAGTAAGTGTTAAGAGTATGGGCTATAAGGCCAGCCAGACAGAGCAGTCTCATACTCCGGTCCCACCACATCCCAGCTGGATCCACCGGGCATGCTGTTTCATACAGCGGGCACAAAGCCGAGGGGCGGCAGGGTCCAGGTTCAGATTTTCCCCAGTGACCATGTCTGTACCAGTGCTTCTTGTGAGCACTGTCCTCTCTCTTCACCCCCAGAACCTATGGTTGGTATGACCCCTCCTCCCTGGCCAGGTTAACTGGTCTCAGTCAGGTGTCTGGCTAAATGGAGACACAGTATCTCACTGCCTGGCAGAGATGGGCATAGGGCCTGAGCTGAGATCACCCCTTGGTACCTTTTTCTCTAACTGGAGCTAGGGAAAGTTAAGAGAAATCTGGTCACGAAGCTGTGAGGAATTCAGTGTAGAGCTGACAGTGGCCTCAATACCAGGGTGCTTGAGAGAATGGAGCCAGCGTGTAGAGAGGCCTAGGGAGAGACCTGAGGGCACTGGAGCCCCTGGTTCTAGTCTTTTCCCTCCCCACTCCAAGGCTATCAAACATCAAACACACCAGCCAAGCAACCACCTTGAGGAGAAAAAGCACAAATTCAACCCTAGCTCTGAATCTCAGCCTCCTCACCTGCACAGTGGGGAAATAAAGAGCAGCCCCCCCTCCCCGCCCTGGGAAATGAGGTGCGCATTTTAAGTGGGTTAGCGGTGTGTCTTTAGGAACAGAAAGGGTTCCATGGCTGTCAGCTGACAGTTAACACCGCCAACAGCACTTCTCCCAACAGAATGTTGCCATGATTATGGAGTCACTCTTGGTTCCTCTTTTTCTCTATCACATCCAACGTGATAGCAAGTACTGCTTGGTTGTAACTTCAAACTACTATTGTAGAATCAGCCACCTCTCAAGCTCTCCAGTGCCACCACCAGGATGGTCCAAGCCAGGGTGGGGACTACTGCAAGGGCCTCCCAGTGCTTCCTTGCTTCAGCCGGGACTTTTGAGAGTCTCTTCTGCATACAGCACTCCACGTGATCTCATTAAAGTGTAACTCAGAAAATGAACACGGCCCAGTGGCACCCCATCTCACTCAGAGCGTACATCAGAGCCGTTCCTGACTTGGGCCCCACCTCCCTCCGGGTCTCTCCTGCTCCCTCCCCGGGTCTGCCCAACCAGGCTCCTTACTTGTCTTCAATCAGCCACCAGGCTCCAGCCCCAGGGCTTCCGCATTTGCTTCTCTATCCAAGACACTCCTTTCCCAAGTATCTTCAAGCCCCCCTCCCTCCCTTCCTTTAGGTCTCTGCTCCAAGGCCTTTGTGAGGATTGCCTAACACCCTGTTTAAAGCTGCAGCCCTCCTTCTAATCCAGCTGTTTTGTTCCCTAAAACTCACCACCATCTGACCTACCCTACCCATTTACCTATTTGTTTATTGCCTGGCTCCCCTCTGTAGAATGAATGCTTAATGAGCACAGGGGTTTGTGACTGTTTTGTTTACCATTGTTCTCATCACTGTTGTGTTCCCAGACACACAATAAGTGTTTGCTGAATAAATGAATATATGAACAAAAGAGAGGAAGGGAGGGAGGGAGGTTGGAAGGCAGGCAGGCAGGAAGGCAAACAAACTCCTCTTCTGAGAGTTGGAGAGAAAACATAGACTATGGCAGGCAAAGCGTGGAAATCCTATCATGAAGCTTTTTGCACTTACTTGGCACAGCGTACCCAGTGTGTATGCCGGTACAAGGAATATAAGAAGCGCTGGCGATACATGCTCCATACTTTGATGGATTTGTCTTCAGAAGCCGTAGCTAGAAACTGGCCATCAGAGGAAAAGTCCACACTTCGAACTGGAGCTGTATGGGCTTTAAACTCAGAGGATTTCCCTCTCCTGGAAACAAACAGTTCAATATTTGTATCACTTGATTTAATTATAATCAACATCTAATCAGCATACAGACTCTGAAACATATAAAACAGCTTAACTCTTGTAAAACCCACAGGAGTGTGAAAAGGCTGCTTACCATGCTCTTCATCAACACTGTTTCAAGCTGGTTTTGTCAATTAAAGTCACAACTGATACTTAATAAGAAAGACTGGTGGTCCCCACCCTGAAAGGCATTTGTTCTTTATGTTTTAATTAGAAGGTAGGGTAATAATACTCTGAACAAATCTCTACCACGCATTTAAGTTCCTTCTGTTTCTCTAGAAATAGCAATATGTAATTTAAAGAACCTGAAACCTAGAAAAGCTAAGATTGATTAAAAGAATAGCTCCAGGGCAATGCTTCCAAACTGGGGTCGACCCACGCTGTTGGACTGGCAGTCTGGGCTGGGAAGGAGATGCCCCTGAGTGATCTGCCTCTGACTCCTGTTTCCAACACCCGGGTTGGATGTAGGGCCTTGCTCGCCCCTAGGCCCCGTCTTACCCTCAGAAGCAAAACAAAGGATAAATGGTAACAACACAGCTCTCAACACCTTGAAATTTCAGATGTTGGTGTTTTTCTTGGCTAGGGTGGGAAAAAAGAATAGGAAAAACAGATGGAGAAAATAATATGTGGCATTTAAGGAGAAGCGGCAGGGGGGAAAATGTTAAAATAGTTAGGAGCAGTCTGGTAGATAGCGCTGGGGTTAAAAGGTGACATCTGGGAAATACTACTTTGTGTCTCGTCCTCAAGTTCCCAAGGCACTTCCCCTCTATCCTACATCCAGGCAGCAAGTCTTCCATTCAGAACATCGCATCTACACAGGTGAGTCCTTATGAGGGAAATCTCCAGAACTGTGTGAAAAAGATCAGGCAACAGAATTCGCAGAAGCCTGGAAGTCACACTCAACTCCTCCCCGCCTCTCCTCCCACACCCAATAGGTCAACACACCTCTTGAGTGATAGTGATATCCTGTTGCTGCCTAAATATCTCTGAATCTCTCTTCTTTCTGTCCCAGCTATGCCTGCTTTAAGGTAGATACACCCTCGATATCCTTCCCCTAGATTATCGCAAACCCTCTTAGCTGGCCCCTGCTCTAATCTTTTATCTCCCTCCAGTCACCTACATGCTGTGCGTAATACCCTGCTAACAGTGTAATTCCAAGCATGTAGATTCCCAGTGTCAACGTGTCACTGGCTGCTCTCCAAAAAAAAAAAAAAAAAGGCACAACACCTAAGCTCTTTGCTGGGGCAACCTGTCACCGCACTGAACTTTGCATTTTGAGAACAGTCACAGCACTCAGACACACATCTCTGGTTTTTTGTACTTACTGCTTTCTCAGCCTGAACTAACTCCCCAGCCCCGGACCTCCCTGACCAGCCCAGACAGGCTGAATTGCTCTCAGTGCTGGATCCATTTGGCTTATTACATCATGCAGCACTTTTTCGTTTTTTAAAATACGTCTGTTTCTCTCCTATTAAGCAGTAGGTTTTTTGAAGACAGGAATGATGATTTATTTATCTCGGTAAGACCAGAATCTAGCACAGTGTCAGGCATACAAAAAGAGCTCAATGCATTTTGTTGAATTCCACTGGGAAGAGGCAATACTTAAAGGTTCTTAGATCCTCTGGTGGCCTATAGGAGGCAAAGGTGACTCATGAATCCCCATCACCTGATATACGATACTATACCAGGGATAACTAAAATGAGTATTTAATAAAATAGGAGGGAGCATTCAGGGACTAGTTCAGGGTTCAGGGAAAGTTTTATGAGTGGAGGTCAGAGTAGTTTGGCTTGGACTCAGGTATAAGGCCCGGAGGAAACAGAAGCCTTGGTATCTTCTGTGACCAGGAAGCAAAGAGACAGTATCATCCAAGTCGGCCCTGCTCTTTAGTTCTACACGGTGCACCCGCACAGGCCGGCCTGCCTGCCATCCTTCTAAACGGCCTAGCCACTGGATCCTGTCTCAACAGGCAGCATGTAAAAAAAATCAAAAAAAAAAAATCTGAATGCCTTGTGCCAGTGCTTACCTGGTTTCCAGTTCCTCACCTGGCCTTAATGTAGGTGCTCTGCCTCCCACACCTTTACCTGTCCTTTCTGCCCAAATTCTCTTGACTGTCTACCATGACAAATGCCAGGCTGGACCTGCTTCCACTATTCTTTCTTAGTCATCTATTGGGGTGTCTGTCTGGAAATACGGCTGCACAATTCCTCTCCTCCCTCACACCCATGCCACTCCTCCCCACAGGAGGCGGAATCTGCTGATTTTTTTCTTCCCTCTGAATGTGGGCTGGCGTTGTGAATTACTTTGACCAACAGAATAGGGAAGAAGTGACACTTCTTCAAGTTTCAGGCCTGGCCCTCAAAAAGCCTAGCAGCTTCTGCTTTTACCATCCTAGAATCCGGCTGCCCTGCTATACAGAGGCCCCTATCCTGCCAGGGAGAGGGCAGATCAAGGACCAATAGCCAGCACCAAGGCCCTTGGCATATGAGTGAGGATATGACTGTTTCCTTCCCTTTGCCATGATTTGTATTGCCCTGGCCTACTGTATGATTTAAAAAGAGCAACGAGAATCTACACAAGCTTAATTGTTGTATTCAGATTAGCCAGTGCAGATTAATGGTGCAATATGCTTTTAGCTCATGTACCTCTGTAGAGTTTGTTCACTAGGCTTCCTTGAATTAGCAATGAGTGACTGAGCCTGTGTTGTGCTGGTCTTACATTCCCAAAATTAAGTTTAGAAAATACTTTCCCTGTTAAACCACAAACCAGTCTCTCTCCCTTAAAATTCCCTTCTATGTTGTCATCCACAGTGTCATTATAACATGTCATTTCTCTTCAACAGTTTTTGCTGTCATCAAGATAATATTCAGATTTCTGAGCATGGGGTTTCCCTTGGTGGTGGCAGGGAAATGCCCTGTGAACTTTCTTTCACTGGGCGTGCCTGCTCACACACCACCAATCAAATCCTGCCACAACAGTCATAGAACATGCCTGAATGCTTATTCTCTGAAGTAGTTACAGGGGGAATGATGTGATGTGTGGGATTTGTTCTAAAAAGGGGGGATAGATGAAACAAGATTGACAAAATACTGATAACCACTATATCTGATCAATGGGTATGGGGTGGGGGAGTCTTTGTGCCATTCTTTCTCTTTTCAAGTATGTTTGAAAAATTGCATAATTAAGAGTTTAAAAGCTTTGAAAAAATTCATGGCTCAATAATTGTTTAAAATAGGTGGGCAATCAACTAGGGTTTGAAAAGTGTCTTACAGAGAGGTTTGTTATAACGTAATAGGACCTTACAATAAATGCAATGATTTACACTTTGTCAGAAATTTTCTTTAACAGGAACATTCTGGAGCCTAATAATGAATGATATGCATCAAAGGATAATTCTGGCACAGGGGGTTTTAATGGGGACCCAAAGATCCCTAAAGATCCATGGAAGGGCTTTAGGAGGTTAAAAACCACAATTTTTGTTTGTACATGCCAATGAGGATTTCTCTGGGGAGACAATCTAAAGCTCACATCAGATTTACTAAGGGATTGATAACTATCACCTCCCCCGCAATAACTTAACACATACTAAGCATATTTCCACGGTTAAAAATAGTTTTCAAATAGAAGACATAATTATGAGGTAAAGATGAGAAGAAAGTGCTTTGAAGCAGTCTGACTTGACACCTGGAGTGTGACTCAGACTGAGTCACAGGTAACAGCGCAGGTAACTGGGCGTCTGGGCCGCCCGAGACATGCATCAGGAGCAGCAGGCTCCAGCGTTCTCTCACATTTTTAAATCCACAGCACACCAGTTGTTTCTCTTACTTATCAGGAATCCAGAGTCTAACAGTTCTGTCTCGTGAAGCAGATGCCAGTAAGTTTCCAAGTGGAGAAAACTGCACGCTCGTTACAACGTCCTTGTGACCCACGTATCTGAAAGCTCTAGCTTGTGGCCTGAAACTCCATAGCATGAGAAACGTATCCCAAGAAGCAGTTGCTATCAAGAAACAGAAGAAAAAGCACTGGTTGTTAAAACGTAACATGTAGGCATGTCTTGTTACAATGGGCAGTATATCTAATAGCGAGATGTCCAGGTAATAGAGGGGCTGAAGGTTGTAAGGCTGACTGGTAACGGCAAAAAGATTTTTAACAGAAACCCAGAGCTACATGATGAATATGCAAGCTTGGCCGTGTCCTGTGTAAACCACACAGCAGGATCCCTGGCCCCTGTGTTGGGTTAGACTCAGTGACTATAACAGAACACAGGACTAGGAGCCAGTGCTGTCTCTAACTCTCTGGGTGACTGAGCAAAGTTACTTAACTTTTCTGTCATAAGGACTGAATGATCTTCCAGAGAGGGCTGGATGAGATGAATTTTTTCAAACCATTTTTGTGGAAGTAATTTCACATTTATAAAAAAGTTACAAGAGCCCTGGCCATTGTTGCTCAGTGGTTAGAGCATCCGCCCATGCACCAGAGGGTCTTGGGTTTGATTCCCGGTAAAGGGCACATACCTGGGTTACAGGTTTGATCCCCAGACTTGGTCCGGGCTTGTGCGGGAAGTAACCAATCGATGTGTCTCTCTCACATCAATGTTTCTCTCTCTCTCTCTCTCTAAAAATCAATAAAAACATATCCTTGGATATGGAAAAAAAAGAAAGAACAAATAAACAGATTAAAGCTGGGTCTAACTCTTGTCCCCAAACCAAATTTTATGTATGCATGTAGCCCCCAAAATTGCCCCAATAATAGGAACCAGGTCAATGAGAGTCACTAAGTCTAGACTGTAGAATGCTTAGGGAAAAAATGCAACTTTATAAAATTTAAATGCAATTAATATTACTGTTAGATGTGATATATTAAGTCACTGAAAACCTTCTAAATTCTTTAGCCACAGATAAAATTCATTTGGGCTATGCATTGTTTCCATGTAAAAGAGTTAAAGTGAGTTTATAAGTTTCAAACTGTAATGCTGTCCACTACTCCCTTTTTAAAAAGTACAAAGAGTTGATTTTCCACCACAGCTCATTAAATTATAAAATTTTTATATCAGGGTCTGAATTATCTGAGGCAAATATAGACAAAATAGGGACAACAATGAATTATAATATGCTTTATATTCAGGGCCCTATTTGAGTTCTAATGTATTATGTTGCAAATGAGATCCCAAAACGAAGACAGGACACGATCCCTTACTTCAAGGAATCACAGCTGTAGGGGAGAAAGTTCATTAGTAACATCATACATGTTCAGAGGACTTTTATACATTACTGATTCTTAATGTCATATGGGGTGGGTAGTGGTTCTGTTCAAGGAAAGGACATTTGAGCAGGAATCTGAGTTAAATGAGGAGTGATCCAGGCTAAGATATGGGGAAAGAGCACTCTGGACAGAAGACAACTGCAAGGGCCTGATACAATAACGCACTTGAAGGCCAAGGAACAGTAAGGAGGCCTGAGTGTCCACAGTGGAGGGGAGAGAAAGTGAACCCTGAAAGGGAAGCAGAGAAGCAAGCAGATGCCAGCCAAGGAGCCATGGTAACAGGTGCATATTTGTTCTAAGTGCAATGGGAGACCACTGAAGGATTTTGAGCAGGGAGATCTCATGAACTGATTTAAGAAAATTGCCTCTCTGACAATGAGAAAAAGGTGGTCAACTGGATATTCATTAAAAAAAAATAAAGTAACTTGACTCCTACATTTTTTGTTATATACACACACAAATTCCCTATGGATTGTAGATCTAAATGTGATAGGTAAAACAGTAAGCTTTTATTTTTTTTAAGTCCTTAATTTTTTTACTGGTAAAGCAACAGGTGCTACTTATGAGAATAAGTTATATGAGAATCACTTACATAACATTTAAAAATAATTCAGGTGTAAAATATTAACTGCATAGGGATTTTAACATAAACAATAAGCTTTTAGATGAGAACTTAGAATATCTGCATGGCCACTGGGATAGGCAAAGATTTCTTTTTTGTTTTTTTAAATATATCTTTATTGATTTCAGAGAGACGAAGAGAGAGGGAGAGAGAGAAACATCAGTGATGGAGAGGCATTGATCGGCTGCCTCCTGCACGACCCTACTGGGGATCGATCCAGAAACCCAGCATGTGCCCTGACCAGGAATTGAACCCAAATCTCCTGGGTCATAAGTTGATGCTCAACCGCTAAGTCACGCCGGCTAGGTGGCAAAGATTTCTTAACAGGACATGAAAACTGCTAAATTACTAAAGGAAAAGAAGAATTTACTACACAATATTAAGAAATTTTTTTTAAAAAGAAAGAATTTTTGCTCATTGAAAGGATACCACTAAGTAACTGAAAAGGAAGGCCACAGAGAGGAAGGAGATATTTACAATACATACATCCAACATACAACAAAGAATCTATAAAGATTCCTACAAATCAATTAGAAAAGGCAGGAAAATAAAGGACTTAAATAGGCATTCATTAAGGAGGAAATCCAAATGGTCAGTAAACATGAAAAGGTACTCAATTCTATTAGTCACCAGGAAAAGGCAAATTAAAACCACAATGAGGTATTACTACACTCTCATCAGAATGGCTATAATGAAAAAACAAAACAAAAACCCAATACCACATCTTGGTGAGGATATGAACAACGAGAACTCTCATATAAAGCTGCTGGTTATAACCACTTAGAAAAATTGTTTTTGAAATACTGTATCTACTAAAGCTGAATATACACTTACCATCTGATTCAGCAATTCCACTCCTAGGTACATACCTAACAGAAATTCTTATATGTGTTTAGCAAAAATCATAGTACAATAACGTCTGTGGCAATACTATTAAAAATAGACCAAAACTAGAAACCCAAATATGCATCAAAGAAAAGTGGATATATAAATTGTGGTATACTGATATTATATAACTATTGTGTAATTAAAGTTCATTTATATGAAGTTCAAGAAGTAGTAAACCAATCTATGGAGTCAGAAGTCAGCACAGAGATTGAGCGGCAGGGAAGGAGAACAGCAGCTGGAAGGCAGTGCAAACGGGGCCCTGAGGGTACTGGTAATACTGTTTCTCTTCTCTGGGTGCTGGTTAAATGCACAGGTCACACTGTGAAGATTCATCAGGTTGTATAATTTTGATACATACCTTATACTTCAAGGTATAAGGCTGTTGTGTGGAGAATATATAGGGGGGCAGACTTGAAGAAGGAACCCAGTTAAGAGGCTATTGCAACTATCTGGTCAGGGGAAGGGCAGTGGTCTGGATTAGAGACTGTGGATGGGGAAGATGCACGGTGAAGGTGGAGCCTGCGAGGCTTGCTGATGGATTAGACATGAGGGAGAGAAAAGGAAAGCAGCAAAGATGCCAGGCTTTTGGCCTGGACACCCGGGTGAATTTCTGAGCCATTTAATGAGACTGGAAAGACCAGAAGAGGAGGTTGAGAGTGAGGCAGGATGCGGTGGGAAATCAAGAGTTCCTTTTAGAATATAAAGTTTAAGATGCCCATTTGACATACAAGTTGAAATGCCAAGTAGGGTGTTGGACATACTCACCTGCAGCTTCAATTGTCCAGGGTGGTTTAAAAAGCAAAGCATAGAATTCAACCTCCTGACTGAAATCCAGGCTCACCAGCTGTGCACCCTTGGGGAGGTGACCCAACCCCTATGAATGGGACACTTCATCTACAGAACGAGGTATTTAAAGTATTAAGTGAAGTAATACTTATAATTCATCCTGGCACACAGAAAACAGTCCAATGTGGCCATTATTACAGGAGTTTTTGTGACTGTTACTAGTAGCCGTCTAGATAGCATATGAAAGGCTGGGAGCTGAATGGGCT
Organism: Miniopterus schreibersii; assembly: GCF_964146895.1. Lineage (NCBI taxonomy): Eukaryota > Metazoa > Chordata > Mammalia > Chiroptera > Miniopteridae > Miniopterus > Miniopterus schreibersii. The sequence goes on along the minus strand of NC_138102.1, from coordinate 113,124,986 downwards.
CTCTCAGGAGGCGAGTATGCAGATAAGAAGAGGTGAAGGCACTCACCCTTGAGAGAAGGAAGGGCACGGGAAGGAACCACAATGAAGTAGGAGGGGGCAAGGAGGCTGTGGTGTGCAGAAGTTCAGGAAGCACTCCAAGAGGGTGATGAGCTGTGGGAAATGCTTTGAGAGATTTAGAAGAGGGAAGAGGCACCTGACCTAGAGTAGACGCTCAAAATGTAACTTTAGGCTTGTTGGCTACATACCCACATTAAAGTAATATTTGCTATTATTAGCATGAGGCCTGCTAAAGAGAAGTGACAGGGAGCAGGATGAACAAATGGTTTGAAGGACAGGGAAAGCCTAACCTTAGGGTAAGGGGGCATTTCAGAGGCCCACTAATTATAAAACACCAGAAGCAAAGATGCTCCAACTACAACGGTGTGGCCCAGGGTACACTTTACATTTTCTTGCGAATTTCAGGAAAACAGAAAAAAAAGACCAACAATCTATAAAAAAAACCCATAAGTGCATTTTTATTAAAAACTGTGAAAACTAACACTGAATTTTCCTCCTTACTTCCTTAACCTCCCCCACTGAACTCTAATGAGATGATAATGAAAGGTGTTTTATCAATGTCAATGATGGACAGTGCCAACCTGGAATTTGCTTTCATACATTTCCATTGAGCAACACCCTATATAAACATTACCACATAAGTGTAAATGTCAAAGCCATACCATTCGTCATCTGACTGGTCTATTTTGAGATAAAATGTCAAAGGTGGACATTAAGAAAAAAGGTTAACTGGTAAATCTACACATTAAAAAACTATTTAATTTCTGTAACAATAATTCATTGTTTCAAGAAATCCACCTCAGGACAAAAGAAAGAACAAAATCCATGCTCACCTAGCCAGTGCTTTGCCTCTGGCGGTAACACAAGGAACATACTAATGGAGAGAGAACACGTTTGCTCTCCATAATGTCCAAAAAGCCAACAGTTACTGTGTTGGCCTAAGTAGCAATAACGTTCTTTAGTCAACCCAAGCTCTCTCATTCGTTAATGTAGACAAAATCAACTACTTAGAGGTCTGCTCTGTCAGGAATACCATTTTCTGGAAGGGAATGGTACTGCCTCCAGTTTTTGCATTTGTTGTTAAATTATCTTTTCAATTGTTAGTACATGTACCTGATACGGAATTCCAGTATTACGAAAGAGCATTTACCAGAAGCTCCTTCCAGCCCCTTGGCCCCTGATTCCTTTCCTAGGGACAGCCAGTGTTAACCATGTTCTTGAGTATCCTCCTGTGTGCTTCAACAAATGTGTCTATTCACATGTATTCTTTACACAAATAGCAGCATGCCACTCCGGCCAGTCTGCATTTTGCCTCTCCGCGCTCCTCTTGCCCAGCCCACCTAGTGTATAATGCATTGGAGATCATGTTTTATTAGTACACAGAGCTGCGCACCCTCCCCACCCCATTTGTGGTACACTTTTATTTTGACAATTTCAAGCTTACAGTAAATTACAATGTAGCACAAGAAATTTACATGTTATTAACTGATGTACCCCAATAAATTTAACAATAAAAAAAGCCCTTATATTCTCTACTTTAGATTTTGCTCTCGTTGACATTTTGTCCACTTGTTTTAGCATTCTCTCTATATAAACACTTTTATATAGGCATATTTTTCCTTAGCTAATTGAAACAAGGTTAGAAGCATGTCTTTTTACTACCACATACTTCAGTATGTATTTCCTAATAACAAGGACATTCACTAGTATAAACCACAGTACAATTAGCAAAGTCAGGAAATTAAGTAATATTTAATATGTTTTCATTAGCCACAGTCCATATATGGAATTTGCTGATTATAGCTGTTTTCCCCAGACCATGATGTAAGCCAGGATGTGTGTTGTATTAACTGCCATATATGTTTAGTCCCCTGTGAGCTAGAAAGATTTCCTAGGTCTTCTTGGTCTTTATTAACCTTGATATTCTTGAAGATTGCAGGCCTGTTATTCTTGTAGTATGTTTAACAATATGTTTTCCCCTGATGTTACCTTGTGTGTCAGATTCAGGATATATTTTTTGATAAGAAATCCACAAAATTTATGTTCTCTTATCAGTGCATCATCATATTAGGATGCACGTGATGTTTATCTGTCCCACTACTGGTGAGGTTCACTTTGATCACTTGGTTTAGGTGGGTTTTGTCTTGTAAAGTTAGTATCTGTCCCCTTTGTAATTAATAAGTAGTTTGTGGGGAGACATTTTAAGACTATATAAAAATCTTCTTCCTCAACAAACTATCACACACTAATTTTAGTATTCTTTAATGACTTTCCAACCCATCATTATTTCTATAATCTACTAATTAGTAATTATATTAATTAGTAATTAAGTAAATTATTTAATGAACTAATATTTAATTTATTATTGTAAGGTAAAACTTCTCCTTTTCCTCTATTTATCTATTTATTCAAGGTTGGGTCCATACTGAATCCTGGATCTTGAATAAACAGGTTCATAACCTATGGACCTATTCAAGGTCGGATTCAGTATGGATTCAAGGTTATTCTACTCGGGTGGTAATCCATCACTATAATTTATTTTGACTCTTATATAGTTCCATACTTGGCTAGAAGAGCCCTTAAAGCTGACCTTCTGATACGTGTTCATCATTCTTTGAGAACTTCCTTACTACTAGAGATACAAAATGTTCCAAATGTACTTTCCCTGCCCCCGCCCTGGAACTGGCCTTCCCTGCAAATGCTCTGGTCCCTGTTAGTGGAGAATGACATTTAGAAACCAAGACCTGGGGGCTGTGTTTGTACACTGCTGTCAGTATGTCAGAGCAGAGCTAGGAAATGAGATACAAAGAGAAATTTCAGTGGGCAGATTAAAGAAATTAAATATAAACAGAAGGCTGAATATCTTTATTTATCACCTATCAATCTATCTATATACATAGATAAAAAAATATCAAAAGCCACGAATGCATACTGATAACTCCAATTCCAGCCCACCTCTAAAGAATACACTCTAGCCTTAGCCTGGCCTAGTTCATATTTCTAACTCTTCCCCCACAGTAAAAACTTGGCTCCCATTATGCTCAATATATTTTTGTTCAAGCCTAGAATACACAAATAGTAGGGTGATCATCAATAACTAACCCACACCTCTGCAAACAGCAATCCCACCAACCAGAACTCAGGATTCAGTTTTTTTCCTTCTTGGTCTTGTTGGACTTGGTTTCATTATTTGTTAGAGTGGACCTAGTTCAGTTTTGAACTTAGGTTTAGGGCGGGCCTTTTATATCAGGTGCAGTCCTGATTCCTAAGGCTTAGCCTCCCTGGTATCTCAACCACATGTCCGAGGTGCTCGTGAGATTTCCCCACTTTGTTTCAGAGATACAGGGATACCCAGCCCTGCACCCAGGCCACCATTCCGCTTCCAGCCCAGCATTAAGCGACCTCTGCTAGACTTGAGATTCTCAACTTGCACATATTGCTGGGCCCTCAACCAAAACTATGACAACCCCCTACAGACTTCTGTGGCTGCTTACCCTACTCAGTAAGAACTTCTCAGGAATCCTGCCACACAACCGTCAGCCCCCTCACAGCCACAGCGATGACCTCTGCTGCCTCCAGCAGCCAGGCTGTCACTACGCTGAGTCTCCACCTCTCTGCTGTGCAGCAGGTAGAGTGCCCCTAGGAAGAAAGCCCAGGTGATGGGGGGCTCACAGTTTTGTACTCTGTTGCTCTGTAAACAGTTGTCTCATATGTTTTACAGTTGTTTCCAGCTGGAGGGTGAGTTTAGTTATCAACTACTGCGTCATGACTGGAGGCAGGTCTGCCTTCTTTTTAATAGCTGCATAGTATTCTACCTTAATCTATTTAACCAGTCTGCCCTATTTAGGTGGTTCCCAGTGCTTTTACAAACGACGCTGTGATGTGCATGTGTCATTTCTGACACGTGCACATGTTATATTTGTGGTAAATTCCCAAAAGAATTATTGATAGGTCAAAGAATACACATTTTAGAATTTACTAAAAAGGTCTGTGTTCACACTATAGTATCCTTCACAACTTTATAAATTAGGATTATATCCCTCTCAAGCCTTTTTGTCCCATATTCAAGAGAGTCCTAATAATTCAATCACATTCATGTGGAATTCTTGAATTTTTCAGTTCTTTCAGAAGTCCCTCTCTCTGTTTTCCACCCTCATTATGTCCTGCCTTAAAAGTCACCTGCCAGAACTAGTGTCAGCTTTCTGGTTTGAAAGCACCACGATTCTGTACTTTCTGTTCCATTTCCAGGCTCATGCTAGCCTTTGGGTCACAAAAGAAACACTGGACTACCTTCTTCAGGGAAAAATAAACAAGGAAATCTTCTAAGGAAATCTATGAGAAGGAGTTCTCTATAAATATTTTTAAGAAAAGAAAAATAAAATGGAACCCCCAGGCATACACAGCTACGCACCTGGACAGAAGACATTTGCACAATGAAAAGAGAACATTCTAATCTTAACTAGATAAGCTTTATTACCCTATCTAATACTTTCAGAACTAGTTTTTACTACCCTAGCACTGTATAATAGTATAGTTAAGTGAGGGCATGAACTTACAATTTCTCTGCCCCGAATGAGGGTATAATTAAGCGTTTTCCTACTAGCTGCCACTAAGTAATTAGTTTGCTGGCTAAACCATGGTCTAAAAGAAGCTGCGGGGGATTTGAAAATTAGCTTTAGTAATAATCAATCTGAGAAATTTAATTTAACTTACTCAAACTCCACATCTCTGTGAGGGCTGATAATCCTAGCAGCGTAAGCCTTTACTGAGTTGTTATGATGGGCCAAGTACCTTAAAAGGCTTCACAAGCCTTCTTTCATTTACTCCTCACAACAGGGCAGGCAGATACGATGGTCCCTCTCCCTCAGATGAGGGAATGAGTCTTAGTGAGGGTAGGGAACTTGTCCAAGGTTACACAGAAGGAAAGTAGTAGAGCACCATTTAAAAAAATTTTGTTGTCAATCCTCACTGGAGGGTATTTTTTCCCCATTGATTTTTTTAGAGTGGGCGGGAGGGGGAGACAGAGAGAGAGAGAGAAACATTGATGTGAGAGTGACACATCGATCGGTTGCCTCCGGCATGTGCCCCACAACCCAGGTACATTCCCTTGAAATGGGAAATCGAAGCCGGGACCCTTCAGTGCACGGGGGAGACTCTAATCACTGAGTCACATGGGCCAAGGCTACAGCTCCATTTTTAAACCCAGTTTTATCAGACTCCAAATCCTGGGCACTTATCAATAGCCCAAAGCGCTGGGGATGTATGAATTGTCTCCATTAGAATTACTGGGGACCTTTAAATGCATACTTCTAGGAGGTTACATTCTTTGGGGGTAGATATTATCAGAATTTGAGAAATACTGCACCCTGCTACTACTGCTCAGGGAGTACACTAGATTACTTTAGCACGCGGGAGTAATTTTTAAAACTGTAACAGTAGGAGAAGCTTCAACAGAGCTACTACACAGGCTGCCATCATGAATCATATTAGAAGAAGAATTTCTGGAAAACTTTTATTATGGTTTCACTGTGAGGAAATAACTTAAAAATTCCAAATTTAATCCTGCTTCTAATCAGTCAGAAAACAAGACGTTAACTTGTTCTTTACAATCATTTATTCTACAAACAACCTAAGCATGTTAAACAGGGACTGAGTTAACAGGGTGACCTTGAAGGAAAAAAGGGGAAAAACTGTGAACTTCAATATTAAAATTTTATAATTTTAAATGGAAACTTCTAAAGTGCAGCTTGGATTCTGCAAACTATGTGAAAATACTTCTAAGCTCTTCTAATGTTTGTATAAACTTGAGCATTGCCCTCTGGGAAAGAGCCTGACTGATCTAATGGAAAAGAGCGTGTCTCCAGAGTCCGACTCCAAACCAGGCGTGGCCAGGCTCTGCAGCTCGTTTGCTAGATAGCTTCAGGAAACTTAACTGAACTCTCAGTTTCTGCATCCAAAAAAGGGATGGCAACACTTCACAGGTTATTGTTTTCTCCCATCCCTCTCCTCTCACTCCTCTGATCACCTCGCAACCTGTCCTGTGAAACCCAAGAAAGGCTATCAAGAAGGATTCCTCATGTAAAATATTGTATAGGGAATACAGTCATTAATATTATAATACTATGTATGGTGCCAGATGGGTACTAGATTTATGAGATCACTTTGTAAGGTATGTAACCGTCTAATCACTATGTTGTACACCTGAAATTAATATAATATTGTATGTCAACTCTAATGGGAAAAAAAAAGTTAAAAATAAATAAATCCATCATGCTTCATGTTCTGTTTTCTCCGATCAAGACCAGAAGTTTAAGCCTTGGGCTCCTCTGGTCATCAATCATCGGGTGCTCTCACTCCCATAACGCTCTAGGTATCCCAAGCTGAACCTGACACCCATGCCTTCTCTCCTTCCCAAAAGTGACCACTGGACCAGAGCAGCTCCCATTAGATGATCACCCTCATATCCACATCTTCCTATGAAAGTCCCTGCTTGTCCTTAACTACTTAACCCTTAGCCATGCTTGGGGACACCAAGTTTGCTGAAACCCTTTCAAGCAACAACCACTTTCCCTCCCACACTTCACCCCTCCAGGACAGCCTCCCTCTCCATCGCAAGTCTTGGCATTGCCAGTTCATTCAAGGGCTCTCACCCCTATGGCATGCAAGGCATTGTGAGTAGGGCAGGGGAAACGCTAGGTAACAGAATAGGCCAAAAATCTCTCGGGGAGCTTGTATTCAGGTGGAGAAGAGGGAAACAAACACGGAAGACATGGAAGATAAAGCAGGAAGTCATGAGGAGAATTTTGTGTGGGACAGAACATTTACTTCAAATGGAGTGACCCGTAGAATTTTTAAGTGGAGGCATGAAGGCCAAGGAGGAGCCAGCCAAGCCAGGAGTGAGGTGCTGAGGGACGTTTCAGACCAAGGGGACACTGGGGGCTCTCCACACACTTTCCTTGCGTGCTTCCTCAGCAACCGGTTCCTCCGGGTCATGCCCTGGATCTTGTCGCCAGCAGGACCCGAACAGTTCCCACATCGCTAACTGAGACTTGCTGTCCTCTGACAACTTGCTTTCCTTAGAGCTCACGTGTTCAGGAGCTTCCGCCTCATCCCGAAGCCTAATCCATTGTCCTATGATCTCCGTTAAGGCCCTGTTTTACCATCTTCATTTAACTATCCTATTTATAATTCCCGTCTTACACATCTATTCAATCCCTTGGCTCTCCCTCCTTCCTTCAGGTTAGCCTGGCAAAATCCCAATCCCTCTGCCTTTTCTGAGACTCTGTGCCAGTGAGAAAGAACTGCTGGACACAACCTCAGACAGACTGGGAACACTGTAAACTCACGATCACTAATTGCACAGGGATCTTCCACGCTGCCCACCAGGGCTCAAGTCTGTGACAGCCCCTCCCCCACTCTCTCTCTCAGGACTACCTGAGGTCGTCTCTCCTTCAACATTCTACCCTCCTCTACACCTTGGCGTCCCTGACACCCCCCTATACTGGCTTCCCCTCCTAGCTTTCGGATTCTTCCTTCTTAGTTTCGTTATTTCCTCCCCTGATCTACAGGTTGGAGATCTTCCGGACTCAGACATGGGCCATTTGCCCTCAATGTCCTAGGTTCTTCCTAGGTGATTTTATCTAGTCCCATGACTTTAAATGCCATCTGTATGCTATAACTCCCAGACCACCTCTTTACTTTGAACACTGCCACTCTAGTTTGAACCATCATCACCTGCTGATATTACTATAATAGCTCTTGATTTCTCTACTAATAGTTCAGTCTCCCAGTGATAGCCGCAGTGATCTTTTTGAGGTATAAATTGGATCACATCATTCCCTTCCTTAAAACCCTTCAGCAACCTTTCACAGCTCTCAGATCAAAATCCCAAAACATGGCCTCTTAGTTTCGGGGGGTTGACATAGCACATTACCAAAATCTTAAAGACTTAAAACAACAGAAATTTATTCTCTCAGCTGTAGCGACTGAAAGTATAATATCAAGGTGCTGGCACTACCACACTCCCTCTAAAGACTGACTGTAGAGATTTCATTCCTTGCCCCTTCCAGCTTCTGGTACCTTCTAGAGCTCCTTGGCTTGTGGCTCAGTCGCTCCAATTCTCTGCCTCTGGCTTCATGTGGCTTTCTCTTATCTTCTTTGTGTGTGTCTTATAAGAACACTAGTCATTGGATTTAGGGCCCACCCAGATCATTCTAGATTATTTCTTCTCAAGATCCTTAACTTGATTACATTTGCAAAGACCTTTATTACAAGTACTGTCACATTTACAGGTTCTGGGAATTAGGACATGGGCATATCTCTTGGAGGGCCACCATTTAACCCACCACAGCCTCCTAGCCTCCAAGGCCTTACGCAAGCTTACTCTGCCTCCCCCTGCAACTTCATCTCCCAAAGTTCTCCTTCTTGGTGTACAGGCTCTACCCATGCTGGCTGCCATTTATTATTTATTTATTTATTTATTTTTGTTTTAATTTATCTTTATTGTTGAAAGTATTACAAATGTCCCCCTTTTCTCCCCATTGTTCCTCTCCCCCTGGGCCTGCACCACACTATTGTCTGTGTCCATGGGTTATGCACATATGCATAGAAGTTCTTAGTTTATCCCCCCCCCCCCCCCCCCCCGCCCACCTTCCCTCTGAGATTCATCTGCCTTTTGTTTTCTTGAGGACAAGCTCTTTCCCATCCTTTTCACATATGCTGTTCTATACACAATACTTGTCTTTGCCTAGCTAACTTCTCCTTCGGGTCTTGAATTAAATCTAACTTCCACAGAGAAGTGTCCTTTGACCCATAAACTTTAGTATGTTGACACAGTTATCATCCCTCAAAGCACCCTGTCCCTTTTCTTGACAGCATTCAATGATTTTCCTGTTTCAAGTTGTATACCTGCATATAATTTGTGTGTGCACTTGTTACTCTTTGTCTCTATCTCTGGACTGTGAATTCTTCATGCCACTCCTAGCACACCTGCTTTGTTAACTTCCTCTTGTATACTCAAGCGTAGGACAGCATCTGGCACACAGTAGCAGTAACTAAATAAAGGATTACTGAAAAAAACACAGTACCTCCCATTCCCCGTTGAACAGGATTAGGTAAGTGCAAATAAATGGGTTAGAAGGCTGACCAGATAGCTGAGGAAACTGGGGCCTGCAGAAGACCTCTCTCCCAAGCCAGCCCGAGAAAGGGGTCAGGTTGGGCATGAAAGGGAAAGTAGTTACCTGATTATTAGCAAGTTGTAGGGACTTCTTTACTCTTCGGTTCTGCCATGAACAACCTATACACCTCAGGAACTCATTCACCTTTTAAAACAATCTCCACATCCTGTTAAAAAGCATTAATTGAGGTTTTCCTGAATTTTAGGAAAAACTTCAATACCAACTGATTTCCTCCAGCAGCCTAATAATAAGCTGGGAGATTCACATTATATCTAAGTTTCTTAATTCTACTAAATTCCAAAATGACTCAAGTATTAATAATAAATCAGGCTGGCCTGTTATAAAGTCTAGTACGCACAGAGGGACACAGAAAAGAGAAATATTTTCTAGGACACATGAAATTCTCCAGCCTCTTTTTTACCCTGAGGTTTTTTTTTTTCAATTGAGATACAATTCACATAATGTAAATTCCCCCTTTTAAAGTGTACAATTCAGTGTTTTGCCCAGAGTTGCACCACCATTGTCACTATCTAGTTCCAGAATATTCTCATCACCACGACTCCCTCTGCCCCCCCCAAACCCATCCTCATTAGCAATCATTTGCTATTCCTCCCTCCCCAGTCTCTGGCAACCACTAATGTACTGTCTCTATGGATTTTCCAGTTTGCTTTTCATATTCAAGAAACAAACACAGAGACATGCAATGATTTGCTCAGGGTTGCAGTCACCTAGTAAAAGAGCAAGATTATAACACATGTATTTATAGCAACTTTTTAAATAGTATAAAAAAACAAGAGATCAGTGAAAATATATTTAGCTCAACTATGCATATCTTCAGTGTGGCTATAAGACACCTAATATATAAAGCAGAGTCCTTAGGCTAGTAATTCCCAGGCTGCGGGGAGGCAGGAGTGCAGGGCGTTAGGAGTCACTGAAGAGGAAGAGAGATGGTACTGACGGGACAGGGTGATGCAGAGGGAAGGCTGAGAAAGTGTGAGGCTATAGGACAGACTTTTTTTTTCCAGCCCAGGGTTGTGAGATGAGTGCTAATGTGCCCAGGTGTTCACTTGCCTTCTTTTATAGTGCTCTCAGTGGGTCCCAGAGATCCCTGATTATTCCTAGCCATAAATAGCACTACCACCACTTCAGAACACTTGCTGGTTTATGACACCTGGCAAAATAATACAGAAAACTTGACTTCTTTATATTGTACTGTCTGCATTCTCAATGAAGTAAAAGGATTACAAGCTTCACTTACTTTTGTACCATCAATAAATGTGCACCCAGGAACAGTGACCCCACAGACTAAAATAATCAGAATCCATTTGCAAAAATAATTAGGCACACATTTTATTTTATGCCTTAATCAACATGGCAAATACCATTAACAAAAGGAAAAAAGGGTGGAAACCACTCATCACACAGAAAAAAATTCATCGTTCAAAACAGATTAATCTGAACCTCAACATTCTTTGTGCTCATTTAAAAATATTATTAAAACAGCAACTCAAAGAGACAAGTCAAAGCTAAGTATTTTATCAACTCAAATTGAGATCCTAGATCAACTACAACTACATAACTTAAAAAATAACCTTGTCTTCCACCTAGGAAAGTTTGATTTGCCAACATCTAATGAATACAAATTTTCTTTTACAAACAATGTTATTTTGAGTTATAGATCCTGCTTATCATTTTTTTTTTTTTAATGACTTGGATACCAAATGACACAGTGACTGGCCAGTTAAAGTTGGAACTTTGTGTCTAGCAAATATTTTACTAAAACTGTTATTAAGCATGTAAGTTAACTTAAAAGGTCAACTCTTAATTGTCCACAACAAAAGAGAGCTTTGGTACCAATGAATTAGAAGTAGGGCAACAAAACATATTTTGTTTGCAGTTTTATGGTGTGGTTTTGGAATTAAATTGGAAATGCCTATGTATGAAAAGTGAGTCTCATTCTTCTGTTACCTACAGTATTGTAAGGAATGAACAGCCTAACTGTTCCAAATTATTCATATAAATAAAGCACTACCCTAAAATTTCTTACAAAAAGATGAATAGGTCACACCCTGAAATTCAGACCAAAAGTGGAGAACTAAGTACAGTACTCCTTCACTTTTCAATGCTCCCTTTCCCTCTTGACATGAGCAGCAAGATACTGGAATAAAAATAATTCCAGTAAGTACTTCCAGAACATATCTATTTTAGTTCTCCCACTTGATGAGGGGCTACCAAGAACAACAAAAATAAGTTTAAAAGAAAAGGTAATTTAATCATTAAAAAAGACAGACTGAGCAAGGGAAGAGGGTGGGTTTAGGAGAATATCTGTTGTCAGTCAAGCCTTCTGTAAAATTCAGAGCACTACTCTAAGTCCTCCTTAAGTTACACCCGGGCCATGCACACTGCACAGGGAATCTGGGCAATTCTTTGTTCATCTTTAAGGTTGCCAGATAACTTACAGAAAGCTAATAACACATTTTCATTTTAAGAAGCAAAAAAAGAAACAAAATATTCAAGACACTGAGCAATTTTACTTTTTGAAATGGCTAGCCTCAACATTTTTCTCTTAATTTCAGATTTTGCAAAGTTGCTACCCTCTAGGTCATTAAGTAGACACCGAAAAGAGCTAAATCTTTACGGAGCATACATTTTTCAAAAATGTAGACCAAAGTGAACTAACTAAAATTTAATTCTAAATTTAGCCAGTGATTTCTAGATATAACAATGGAATAAAATCAGTAAAAAATAGTGTGCTTACTTCTCAAATTATTTAGTTTGGGAAATATTTACATTTAGCCCAAAAGATTACTTACAGTTTGAAAGATTAAAAGATAAAAACAAAAACTGGTTCAACAATTGTCAAAATGAAATGAATGCAAACACTGACCACAATAGCTTTCCACTCAATGCAAAATAAACCAGGTCCAGGTGAGCTCAGCTCACTTAAGTGTTACAGTCATTTCTCTTTTCCAGCTTCCTAACTGGACTGAATTGCTCAACAATATTACCTGTGTTAAAATGAAGAGATAAAAAGTGTTGTAAAGATTACACAATGATTCAATCTGAGACTGATATAATGCATCATCGTAACACTGCAGAGCTGGAAGGGATCTTCAAGATCTAGTCCAGCACCCACATTTTACAGATGAGAAAACTTGAGGCCCAAACTGAGTCATTTGGTCAAACGACTTGACCGGAGTCACACTCCTGGGCTGAGCTATTCATTCGCTCAGTCCTTCTCCCACTGCCCGAAGCTGCCTAAGTGCCAGGTTCGGTGGTAGCAGCTAAAAACGTGCTGGAAGGCGGCATTCACCACTGTCAAGACAGGCTTTTTTCCCTAGTCTTCTTAAGATAAGTCCTGAAATGCCCTCATCAGCAAGAACTCACAGGCGAGTTCCACAGCCTCTGCACAGAGGGGCCCACTTTCGGTTTCACACATTTCAGTAAACACAGTTGGGTTTTGAGCTCAGAGAGGCCTCAACTGTATTTACTTTAAGTGATTAAGCATTAACAAAGGTAAGGAAGTACAGTATTCTGAGTGAGTCCCTCCCTAGTACATTCATAACTTAAGGAAGTGCAATCGGAAAATGCCCTAACACACAAACAAGTTCACAGACAGGACAGGCTACAAAACCAGAGCTATCTGAGGTATCAAAATAGATCAGTGAAGTCCAACAGCTCAAGTTTACAAAGTGTGGAATGTAAAGATCTCCCCATTTCATTCAGGTGTGGGTATATTTTTCTGAGATGTCTGTACGTTAAAAAGACCTCCAACCTCACATTCAAACTAATGCCCTCTTCTAATGACACATATATCTAAACCAGGCCTTTCTCCTTAAAATCAACTTTCTCTGATTTCCATTTGATTAAAAAAAAAACAAAAAAAAAAACCTAGAATAAAAAAATAAAACCTAAAACTTAATGTGCTGGCTAAAGAAATTAAACTTCTATGTACAGTCAAAACAGCTGTAGCTCAAACTGCACTTTTATGCGTGTTATTTAAAAACGGGACGTGCAGTGAACTTACCCATCAACATAAATCGTCTCTTATTTTACTTGAACTTTTACATTCTTTAGTATCGTCTGACACTTCCATGTTGTGTGTATCCTGATTCACAGTCACCCTCTCTAAGGAGAGGAGCCGCCCGACAGAGCTCTGAAATAACCCCCCAAAAGCCAGGCGCCGCCCCGCGCAGGCCCGCAGGCCTCGGGCGCCGCCACCGCGGACACCCCGGGGCCGCTTCGGATCAAACGCAATCGTGGCTGAGGCGCCTCTGACTTCCCTGAACACGCCACCCGCCCCGGGCAAAGCGCTGCTGTGCTCCTTCAGTTCTCAAACTTCCAGATCTGACTCTTATCCGGGGCGTCACAAGTTCTCATCTGCACGTCGGGCCGGCCCTCGGGGGTCCGATAGGCGGTGAGGCACAGTCCCGAGTGCGGGTGGAAAATCGTCCCATCGTCTTTAAAATACCAAACGATGCTGGCCGGCGCGGGGAGCCCGTCTTTCGGACAGTTCTGCATCCCCACGTGGGTCCTCCGCTCGGGCACCTCGGCGCACAGCTCCGTCACGGAGTTGAACCTGATCTCCTTGTTGGACGTGTACTCGAAGAACTGGTTGCCTCCTTGGCCGTGGCAGCCGAACAGCGACAGGTTCGCGCCCGTGGGGTTGCTCTCGGGCGCGTTGTAATCTAGACACTCGGAGGAGATGCCCAGGCTGCGGATGGCGCCGTGCCAGCCCGGCCTGTCCTCCGGCACGTGCAGGCTCGGAAACACGTTTTTCAGATACCAGTCGAAGCTCTTGCACCGCAGCTGCTCCCGCAGCGACTTCCTCTCGGAAATGTCGCCGTAGGCCTCCTTCCTGGCGGGCGGGTTGCGGTTGTAGAAGTGCTCCTTGTAGCCGTCCATCCAGACCTCGGCGGCGCGCGCCGTGTTCTGCAGGAAGTTGGGGCGCGCGTAGGGCGCGCGCTTGGGGAACACGTGGCCCACGTGCGAGCAGGGGTGGATCTCCAGGCGCCCGCCGCACTGCCACACCCGGAAGGACAGCTCCAGGTTCTCGCCGCCCCACACCTCCATGCCCGTGTCGTAGGTCCCCAGGTACTCGAAGTACTTCTTGCTGACGGCGAACAGGCCCCCGGCCATGGTGGGCGACCGGATGGGCTCGGTTCTCGACCTGCGCCGCTCCCGCTCCTGCTTGGGGACCGACTGCCACTGGAAGGTCAGGCGCCAGTCGAAGCCGCCGATCATGGGCTCGCCCGTCTGCATGTAGAACTCGAAAGTGTTCCAGTCGATGGTGTCGATCACCGGGCACACCACGGCCGTCTCGTCCTGGCCGATCCTCTCCAAGAGCGGCTCCAGCCAGCCCGCGTTACACTCGCAGTGGCAGTCCAGGAAGGTGAGGACGTCCCCCGTGGCGAAGCTGGCGCCCAGCAGCCGCGCGCGGACCAGCCCCTCGCGCTTCTGGGTGCGGACGAGGCGCACGCGCGCCAGGGTGCTCACGTAGGCCTCCAGCTGCGCCTTGAGGTGCGCGCGGTCGCTCAGGTCGTCCACCAGGATGACCTCCTTCAGCAGCGCGGCCGGCGAGGTCTCCAGGACGCTGTGCACCGTGCGCAGCAGCGTGGACCAGGCCTCGTTGTAGAAGGCCACGATGACCGAGGTGGTGGGCAGCCGCCCGTAGTCGAAGGTCTTGGACCGGCACTCGGGCATCCTGTTGTCCTGTATGTGGCGGTGCAGGGAGATGCGGTCACTGAGGTAGATGTTGATGGCGTACCGCTCCAGCAGCTCCTCCTGCTGCTTCTGCTCGGCCGGGCTGAGCTGCAGTCGGCTGGCTCTGCCCCACTCCCCCAGGGCCAGGGCGTCCGCGGGGGGCTTCTCGTAAAGCGGCCGCGACCCGTCCTCCGCCCTCCGCCCGGGGCCCCGCGGCTGCCCGGGGCCCCGCTCCCCGGCCGGGCCGGCTCCCGGGGAGGCGTGGAAGGTGGACACGGACAGCTCGGCCAGGACGTAGGCCACGGCCGCCAGCGCCAGCAGCAGGCAGCTCCTGCCCGCCCAGGTGCCCCGCGCGGCCGCCCGGAGCCTCATGGCCGGGCGCGGGCGCGGGCGCGGCCGCGGGTCTCCGCGCAGGGGGCTGCGGGCCGCCGCTGGGCTCGCGGCTCAGGTGGGCGCGCGCTTCCCACCGGGACCCTCCTCTCGCGCGGGCCCTCGGCTCCCCTCCCGCCGCCGGGCTTCCCGGGGCCACCGAGCACCGCGGGCCACCGCCTCCGCCCGGCTCCGGCCGCGCCGCACTTCCTCCCGCGCCTCACAACTTTTCACAAACTCTCGGGCCGCCGGCGCCCCGCCCTCCGGCGCCGACCAGCCCGCCCTCCCCTCTCGCTCCTCCTGGCGGCTCGGGCGCGAAAAGCCTCGGGCCGGGCGCAGCCCGCCGCCCGCTCGGCGCCCACGGGCTCCCCGCCGCCCCGCCCGCCCGCCCGCCTCGGCGGCTCTCCCGGGGCCCAGCCTGGGCGGCGGGCGAGGCTCCGACAGCCGAGCGCTTGCCCGTCACAAAAAGAAAACAGAGAATAAAACTCACCGAGTTGTTTGCCGTTGGGACTGAAGTGCACGGAGGTGACCGGAGCTTTGTGGCCCTTAAAATAACGCTCCAGAACCGGGTCCTCCTGGGAAGGAAAGCGGTCCTGTTTGGAAAGCAGGCGCAGGCCTGGGCCTCGGGCGTCGGCGAGGCAGGCTGCCCCTCGGGGGTCCGCTAGCGCGCAGGGCGCGCGGGGAGCCCCCCGGGACACGCGGGCGCCACCTGCCCCCGCAGAGCGGGCAGAATCCCGGGTTCCCGCGTCTCAGAGCCCAGCGCACCTGCGGGCCCCGCCCCCGCCCCCCCCCCCCCCGCAGTTCGTGGGAAATGCAGGTGCCCAGGCCCGGCCGCGCAGCCGCGGTGCCAGGCGGGCCCGGCTCGGGCGCTTTTTAGAAACCTCCCGGCGATTCTGACGCAGGCGCTCCACGGAACCCCCCCGAGGGTTCTGGGGGCCATGAGACTGCAGCCCCCGAGCCCCGGCCGGAGCGCCCCGGGCCCGGCCAAGCTGGGCGCTCCCGACGCCCCAGCAGCGCCGGGTGAGACGCGGGCGCCCGGGGCCAGGGGCGAGGAGCCAGAGGTTCTGGACCCCGCAGCCGACACCTGCCTCCACCTCCCGCCAGGTGCGGGCGCGGCCCCGGCCTGGCCCCGCCGCCCGCGGGACCGGCTCCGGGCAGTCGCTCCCCAGCCCGTCCTTACCGGGACAGAGGCCATAGGGGAAGCGGTGGGCCACCGGTTCCTGCCGGTGGGGGGAACCGGGGAGAAGAAGGGGCGGGATGGGATGGGGGACCGTGCGGCGCCCGGAACCGTCTGCCTGGAGCGCTGGCGCCTCCCGGTCACTACAACAACGGCGGCCCAATCACGCCCCGCGCTCCAGGCCTGGGTAGCCGAGCGCCGAGGCTCTGCCGAGCGCCGAGGCTCCGCGGCGGGGGGACAGCCCTGCGACCTCAAGCTGGCAGGCGAGACGCCCTACGGTCAGGTGCGAACACGCACCAAAGCCAAAGTTTATTAACACTCGTTTTCCACCGGGCTTGACACCCAGAAGGAGAGGAGTCACCGGGACAGAAATGAGACTGATGGGAGCTGGAGGGTAAAGACTCTGATCGATGCGATCGGAGCTCTATTACTCGTTAAAGAGACAGCGCGTGCGAATTCAGGAGGTCCCGTAGCCTGTGAGGACGGCCGACGGAGATTCGATCTGACGCGGGAAGCTTGTGAGTTACTAACGTACGCGAAGGAACTAAACCTTTGGAGAACAGATTTGAGTTTATTTAATTACCATGTTTCACACAATGCCCTGCGTGATGTAAATATAGATTCTGGATAAATGGAATGAATGAATGAATGAATGAATGAATGAATGTTGTGCATCCGCTTAATGTTTTCCTATGTTTCTATTCCAGTCTGCTCTTTTGTGTGTTTTAGAGCAGCCAGTTTATACAGCAGCATATGTAAAGTCTTTAGGAAGACTTAGAAATGAGCTTTTGTTTGTTTGAATTATTAGGCCACATAGTAACTACAGCCATTTCCACACCAGGCTTCCTCACGCATAATATCGCTTGAGTTTCAGCAACGCTGCCGAGGTGACAGTGTTACGAAATGTTACCAACGTTTACAAATTATAAACTTCATTCTTACATATTTTATATATACTTGTCAAAGACCACACAGAGACAGCTCTTCCAATTCCCAGTCCCTATTTTTTTGCACCTTGCCTCAAAGCATGGAGGGTTCAACTGAAAATTACACACAGAATTCTTGGCAGCATAAGATGGCATAATAGACCACAGCTGGAAAAATACACGTTCTGTGCAGATGAAAGGTATACTGCACACCTTAATTACAGTTTCTCTAACTGCTGTCTGGTGATAAAATTTAGTTTTAATGAATACTGCACTTAGCAGGCAGATAGGAATAACTTTAGATTGCAGTATTTAATTTGAGTATATGTTTGCTGAATGTCTGCTCTATGGCTCTGAGGGACACAAAGGTGACTGAGATAGCTTCCCTGCCCTCCAGAACTCAACAATCTAGGTTTCTGAGCCTCATATTTTAGCACACATAATGATGATTCAGCAGACTCCATTCCCAGAGATGCTGATTCAGCGTATGTGGGATGGGACCCAGGGCCCTACACATGGAACAAGCCCCTTCAGGGGTTGCTATGGGAGTCTCAGCTGTGTACAGTGAAAAGCGTTGCTGTAGACCAGGAGGTGATGCATGAAGGATGCTGATACCGGCAACTTGTCAGCAAAGTGCCAGGACTCTAAGCTTTGCTATTTATTCCCAATCTAGGTATGACTTTTTTTTTAAGCCTTACATACTTAAAAATAATGCTGAATCCTGGTGGGAATAGAATGGCACAGCACTGTGGAAAGCAGTTTGGCGGTTCCTTAAAAAGTTAACTCCTAGGTATGTACCCGAAAGTACTGAAAGCAGGGACTTGGAACAGATGCCTGTACACAGTGTTTATAGCAGCATTATTCACAATAGCCAAAAAGTGGAGACAACTCACATGCTTAACAGAAAAATTGATAAATAAATGTCATGCATACTTATTATGGACTGCTATTCAGTCATAAAAAGGAATGAAGTTCTGACACATGTTACAACATAGGTGAACCTTTAAAACATCATGCCAAGTGAACAAGCCAGACACAAGGGAACATGCGTTGTGTGATTCTACTTACATGAGGTGCCTGGAATAGGTGGATTCACACAGACGAAACGTGCAGTGGGAGTTACCAGGGACTGGGGATAGCGAGAATGGGGAGTTATTGTTTAATGGGTGCAGAGTTTCTATTTGAGGTGATGAAGTTCTGGAAATAGATAACGGAGATGACTGCAAAACACTGTGAATGTATTTAATGCCAATGAACTGTACACTTAAATGTAGTCAGCATGATAAAATTTATGTTATGTATATTTGACTACAATAAAACAATAATTCTGCAAACTCTGAGAAATAACCCAAACCCCAGGATTTCTTACAGCCAAGAAGACGTCTAATATTGGATACAGTAGAGTAAGGGAAAAAGAAACAGCTGGAGATGTAGAAACTAGCTCAAAAGAAAACAAAATTTTAAGCACAGATTTTTCTCTAAGTCTTAGTAAAAAAATTGTTAACTTTTTTCCCAATTATCAAAAAGTACATGTTTTTAATTGAATAAAAAAAAATCACCTGCTGCCCCATCACCTAAAAGGTGACTTTTTAAAAATGTATCATCTGTCCATTGTATGCTCACTATGTGCCAGGTACTCTTCCAAGTACCTTACACGTTCTGACATTTAATTCTTATAAGAGTCTTTTTAGAGGGGTGATGTTATAGCCATTTCCATTTTACAGAAGAGGAAATTGATGTGCAGAGACATTAGGTTGCTTGCCCCATACACAGCGGGGAAGTGGCAGAGCTTTAGACTTTAGCGGGTGCCTCCAGACTCCACTCTCTTAATCACTAAGTCATCATGCCTTTGCACGATTGCAAGCATATTGTAAATGTGTAAAATTCTGTATCCTAGCCTAACAGTAAGTTTTACAAAAAGAAAAAAATGTAACATCTGCCTTGTTTCCATTCCACTGCCCCCACCTATTACTCCAAACCGCCCTGCCTAAGCTTCTTTTCCATGTTTAATTTTATTCCTTTTTGCTTTTCCTCACCTTTGCAAACAGTAAAAAGTCAGATGGACATTTGGAAATACGGCCAAGTTGGGGATAGTTTTTCTAACCTCAAGCATGCTTGAGTTCATGTAATTCTCTTTGCTGCAGTAATTATTTGGGACCTTCTCAAACTGCAAACTTATTAGCCTGGATGGGCGCCACAATATTTCACAATATTTGAAAATCTACAAGGTATCATTGAAAGCCAAGTACTAGGTAGGTCAAACTAATCCTTTCATTAGCCCTCCTTTTATAGATCCCCCTCAAATCAGAAACTGAATTTATCTACTCGAGTACTATAAAGGGTTGTTTTCATTCTAGCTCCAGTCACTCCAAGGTTAATTCATTTCAAAAGCTGAAAATCCAGGCAGAGCACAAAGGTGCCATCTACTGTGCACATGAGGACTTGGCACTTGGAGTGAAAATACTTTGTAGCCTGTTTCCAGGCAGTGTAAACTCTCCTTTGGACACAGTTCCTCCAAAGTATAAGAGAGTACATAGAAAGGAAAGTTTCAGATATCCTTTTTTAAAATACATTTTTATTGATTTCAGAGAGAGAGAAGGAAGGAGAGAGAGAGAGAAAGGAGAGGGAGACAGAGAAATAGCGATATGACCACACTCAACCAACTGAGCCACACCAGCTAGGGCAGTTCCAAATGTTGGACTCATTAAAGCATTAACTTTTAAAATATATATATATATATATAAAATCTTTTTAATTCTCACCAGCAGATATTTTTCTTTACTGATTTTTAGAGAAAGAAGAAAGGAAACATCAATGTTAGAGAGAAACATCTGTTGGTTGCCTCCCATATGTGCCCCGACTGGGTATGAAACCTGCATCCTAGGTCTGTGCCCTGACTTGGAATTGAACCCCCCACCTTTTGATGTGTGGGGTGATGTTCTAACTGTGCCACCCGGCCAGGGCTAAAGCATTAACCTTTTGTGTGTTTTTTTATGACTGTCAATGATTTATTTCAATCAATATTCATTCTCTAGATCTTATCAACTATATCCTCACAATTGATTTTCTCTTCCCATCTTTCTGTCCTTGTGGCTCCTGGCTCTTTACAGGCCCTCTTCTTCCACCTCCTAGAGTATTTCTGTAATCCCTAATTTACTTTCTGATTTAAGACTAACTCCTATCTGTCTGTCGTGCATACTGCCAACAAATACACCAGAGTGGCTTGCTAGAAGTAGTGATTATTGGGCCCCGCCCCAGAGCTTTGATTTAGAAGGTCTGGTGTGAATACCAGAAATCTGTGTCCTCAAACAAGGTCTCCAGGTGATTATAATGTGCATCAATATTTGGAAGCCATTGGGCAAATCATACCACAAGCCTTCTTTAAAATGTGCTTTGTCATTTTACAGTCTGAACCTTAAAACAAATTCCTATTTCTTGTTCAACCACACATCTCCCCCAGGCCAATTCTTAAGCCATTACAGGCAACTAAATGCATTCACATTTTGGAGCCTTTTCTAGAACTATTCTCTCTCTCTCTCTATGTATATATATACATATATCTTTATTCATTTCGGAGAGAGAGGGAGAGAGAGAGACAGAAACACCAATGATGAGAGAGTCATTGATCGAGCCCGCAACCCGGGCCTGTGCCCTGACCGGTAATTGAACCCCGATCGCCTGGATCCTAGGTCGATGCTCAACCGCTGAGCCACGCCGGCCGGGCTAGAACTATTTTTATAGTTGTGAACGCCTGTATGAGTCCCAGCTCCAACTTCTACACAACGAAACCTATCTCAGGACCTGGGAAGATACCATAATTTTGAGAAATTGCCTTTCTTGGAACCTATGCCCTACGCCTTTATAAAAATAGGACATTTCTTCTGTTGGTCCCTCATCGCATGCTTAGAGTTCTCAGCAATGTTTTGTGTTGCCACGTTATATCTACGTGTGTGTCTCTAACAGTTCTCACTGTAGTGAAAGGTCAGTAAAGACAAGGACTGTGTTGTACTCATCCCGGTATCTCTGCAGCCACCGCGATCCCTGACACGTCGCAGAGGCTCAGTAAGTGTTTTCTGTATTGATTGTGGCCTACAGTCTGGTTGGCCAGCTCTGTATTCACTTAAAAGCCCTGCAAAAGAAATACACATTCTCATTGCCCTCAACAGTTTAAAATCTAATTGTGTAGACAAGATTTCCCACATGAAACCAGTCAACATGGAAACTAAGTTATGTGAAGCAGCAAGTCCAGACTGACCATAAGAATGTTACAAAATATTTGTATCGTGCCCATACAATTGTGTTTTTATAGTGTCAAATACTCTTTAAGACGTGAGAGGTCCTTGGAGGTAATGTTCTTGTATTAGGAAAGGTTATGGGAGAAGATGGCCATTGGGGGTCGGGGGGGATTGAGCAAAAATGAAAAAAGAGAGAAAAAACTCAGGGACACAGCAGTGTGGTAATTGCGGGGGGGCGGGTGGAGGAAGGAGGAGGGTGGTGTAGGGGATAAATGGTGATGGGTGAGGAGTTGATTTGGGGTGGTGAACACATAATACAACATACACATGATAGGCTGTAGAATTGTGCACCTGAAATGTGTATAATTTTGTTAACCAGTGTCACCCTAATAAATTCAGTAAAAAGGGGGGGGAAGAAAGGTACTTTTTAAAATTGAAAAATAAAATGGTCAGATTAGACTTGATCAGTGGTTTTCAGTTTTGTGTTTTTTTAATCCTTACCTGAGAATATATATATTTTTAATTGATTTTAGAGAGAGAGGAACGGAGAGAGAGAAACATCGATGTGAGAGAGAAACATCCATCGGCTGCCCCCTTACCCACCCGGGCTGGGGATCGAACCCCAAACCCGGGTGTGCACCCTGAACGGGAATTGAACCCACAACCTCTGGTGTGAGCCACCCGGCCAGGACGATGGTTTTTAGGTTTTAGTGGGCGTTAAACTCACCTGAGACCTGTTAAAATGAAGAAAGCTGGGTCTGTCCCCAAGTTTCTGTTTCAGTAGGTCTGGGGCCCAGGAATTTGCATTTTTAAGAAGCTCCCAGGGGTAATGCTTAGGCTCCCAATGAGCCATTCAGGGGCAGTCATCAGGTTAATAAAGAGCAGGAGGGAGAGAGACAGGGTGTAGAACGTGTCTGTCAGGGCCCAGGGGGGGCAGAAATGGGGAGATGCTGGCCAGAGGGCGCAAACATTCAGTGGTAAGCTCTGGAGATCTGATGGAGATGTGAGGACTGTAGTTAACAACACTGTATTGTAGACTTGAAAGTTGCTAGGAAAATAAAGCTTCAGTGTTACCACCACCACAAAGTGGTAACTATGTAAGAAAAAGCCTGTGTTAACCTTATTGTGGTGAACAGCCTGCAATATATCCATGAGTCAGTCATCACAGCGTACACCTCACACGGTGTTATATGTCAATTATACGTCAATAAAGCTGAACAACAACAAAAAAAGATGGCTATTACATGTTGGTGAGAATGTAGAGGAACTGCTGCTCCCCTAAGTGGTGGTGACGATGTAAATGGTGCGGCTCCTTTACACCCAGGAGTGGATTCTCCTCAAAAAGTAAAACAGAGTTAACACATCACCCAGAAATTCCACTCAGCTACCCTGTACCCACGATAACCAAGCGCGAACGCCCGCAGAACTCGAACACGGAGCTCCCGGCAGCATTGCAACAGCCAGCATGACAGACCACCCGATGCCCAGCGGTCGGCGAGCCGGCAAACAGGTGCGGTCCACTCGGACGATGGGATGTCACCTGCTAACAAAAAGGGAGGAAGTGCTAATCCGGGCTACAGCATGGAGGAAACTTGAGAATATGATGCAAAGGCAAAGAAGCCAGACACTTTATTCCATTCATACAAAGTGTTCAGAACAGGCAAATCCGTAGAGACAGAACGTGGATTGGGGGTTGCCGGGGCCGGGGGGCCGGGGGGGGGGGGCTGGGGAGGAATGAAGGAATGAAGAGTGACTATTAATGAGAAAGGGGTTTCTTTTGGGGACGATGGAAATGTCCTGGTATTAAATAATGATGATCGTTTCACAACTTAAAGAATATACTAAAAACCACTGCATTTTATACTTAAAAATTAAGTAACTTCTTGTTTAAGCAAATGCAAATAACCACTTACCTCTCACCAGAGTGTAAACCCTTGGTCAGTCATCCTCACGGGATCAGAGCGAAAACATGACAGACGTGATCAGTAACGGACTCAGCAGCGTTTACGCTCGTGAAAGGTAAGTACCGGTGCGTTTTAAAGTCAAGATGAGCAAGTAATTGGGAAAAGAAGAGCTCGGAAAGCGGCCTGGAAATTTCCATTTGTTTCCATGAAATAAACGAGTCATTCGTTTTAGAATTTAGCACCAAAGCGGTAATACAGGCATTAGCACCACCTGCCGCCTGCAGACTCCGTCCCTCCATCCCGGGCCTCCTGAGGCTCGCGGCTGCACTCCCTGATCCGGGAGGGGAGCCGGGCCGTCGGTCAGAGGACAGTGTGCGGTCTAGCTCCCCTGGTCCAGGGGCCAGCCTGAGCCTCAGAGGGGGGACCCGGGGAGAAGCAGAAGCAGCCGACTGGTGACTGAGTCTGGGGGAGGCCCTGGCACAGACTGCACTGCGGGTACCCTGGAGGCTAAGCGGAGACCGAGTGGCGAAGGGGAGGCTCTGGGCGCACAGACCACAGCCTGGGCTTGGCACAGCCTAGACGGAAGACAGGTTACCTTGCCGGGTGGTTGTGAACGGTGAGATTCGCTTAGATAATTTAAATCCGTGGTGCTTCACTAGGACGTCGCCCCCCCGGGGACGTTTGGCAATGTCTACAGGCATCTATGATCGTCACAGCTGGGGGTGTGGGTGCTACGGGCATCTGGCGGATAGAGATCAGATGATGCTGAGCACCCTACCACGCAGAGGACAGCCCCTCGCAACGCCTGTCCGGCCCCCCAGGGGCAACAGTGCCAAGATCAAAACCTTGATTTAAGCGAGAGCACTCAGCACAGCTCCGGGCGTCACAACATTTCAGACGCTTGGCAGTCCTCAGAACTCCACACACTTATAAAAGTTTTTTCATTATAAGACATCTTTTTAAAAAAACCCGCTGTTTTTTAAATTGCATGAGGTATTATAATTTATATGTATCCTCCTCTGCGTAGCTGTTATTAAATCGCGGTGGGTGTCCGTCAGCGGCATCCTAAACTTCGGAAAAAGTGCACTGTATAGACCTCTAAGGTTTTTGGCTTCCGGTGCCTGTATTAGATTCGGAGTTCTCTAAGTGGTGCCTGGGGACATAAAAGGTAACGTGTTCATAGGCTACCCGATTTTTATCACCAATTACATAGTCATTAATGGGCTTTTCTCCTGCTGCTGCTGACACATAACGCTGCCAAATTCTGCAGGTTCTAATCTTTTCCTACCACGATTATGCAGAGCAACTAAGAACCTGAAAGCGTCAGTTTTAGCAGAGGCCCTGGAGAGCAAGTTTTTCAATCCCAGCCTTTCAGAGATGGGGGCCCTGGGGTCCAGGGAGGCTCACTGACTGGCCCAAGTCCGTTCAGCTGGACGCTGACCAACTAGAGCCTACAAGCCGATGGGCCCGATTCCAGCCCAGGGCTGCCCTTCAAATAATCGAAAATGTATACTTTACTCCAAATGAGCTCAGCAAAAGGTTACTACTTTTTATTCACTTTTGTGTGACTCTGTGGCATCCTCTAAGGAACACAATTTTGGTCCTCGGGCTGCATGGATGGATCCATTCCACAGACACTGAGCACACTACTAGGGGCCAGGCGGTATATTAGGGATTAGACCTTTGAAGATCAGTGAAAATGGGCACGAGGGTAGCAAACTCACCTGTCAGGCCCCAGCAGGTACCAAAAACGAGTGAGGGAGTGCAAAGAAAATGAAAACACCAGTTTGAAAGGATATGTGCGCCCAGGCTCACTGCGATAGCCGAGATACAGACGCGACCCAGGAGCCCATCGCCAAATGAACGGATAAAGATGTGATACGTGTACACAATGGAATATGACTCAGCCACAAAAAGAAGGAAGCCTTACCATTCGCGACAGCAGGGATGGCCCAGAAGGTGTTACGCTCAGCGAAACAGGACAGAGAAAGGCGAATACAATACGATTTAACTTACATGCGGAACCTGAAAAACAGAACAAACAAAACAGAAACAGACTTAGATACAGATGACAGACTGGTGGCTGCCGGGGGGGGGGGGACACTGTGGGACTGGGCGCAAAGGGGAAGGGGAGCGGCATGTGCCAACTTCCATCTACACGACAAGTAGGCACGGGGACGTAGAGAGCGGCTCAGGGAACATAGTCAATAATATTATGACTGTGTACAGCAACAGGTGGTTACTGAACTTACTGTCATCACGTCGTAAACTATGTAAATGTCAAATCACTACGTTGCACACAGGAAAGTGATACAATATTGCACGTCCTCTATGCTTCAATAAAAGAGACGAGCGAGGCAGGCTAGATGGTAAGGTGGTCGTACACAAAAACGGGGGCCCTAACTGAACTGTGTGACTTGCGTGGAGCATACCCTAAAAGCGATCAGATCAGATCAAATCAAATCAAATCAAATCACTGTTTATCTGAACTTCAACTTCAAGCTAGACGGCTGGCAGTTGTATTTGCTAAATCCAGCAACTCTAGCGGGATTGGCAGTGGGGAGCACTGGATGGTGCCCGCCTCACCTAAGGGGCAGCTGCCGCTCAGTCTCATGAGGAATGAGCCCAGTGTTTCCAAGTCGCTGACATTGTCATGATGAGCTGGAAATCCACGATTTTAATTACACACACACACACACACACAAGCCTATTTTTAAAGTTCTAGACTGATTTGGAAAATGTTAAAGCCTGTGTAGGCCATAAAACAAAGATCACGTCTGTGATTCTCATGGGGTCAGAGGAAGCCCTGGAGTAGGACCCCTCTTTCCCACCCAAGTGGAGACGGGGTTGAGCTCTACAGGTTTCAGGCAGGCCAAGGTGAGTGTCAGCTTCGATGTTAATGATATAACTAAAGGATTTGGCTCAAGCGTACAACCAGGTAGGCTTGCTAGTGGGCTCCTGAATTGAACTCATCCCCCCCCGAACCCAGCCCTTCACCCCAGCAAAGCAGAGACTACCCCACAGCCGAGAGAGCAACCAGAAGATTCCCTCTGCAGACAGAGCATGTGAAGAGAGAGGAGAGGGGCAGAGGCTGAATGGTGGGTGCCCACCCTTTCTTCCCAACTCCTGCGCCCCCCCCCACACACAACCTCCCCACCCCCCCAGGGCGGAGGGAAGCAAAAGGGGAGAGGCCAGCCGGTTCCTCCAGGGCACATCCCATAGAGACACGAGCTGCAGCCTAAGTCCCCCAGCCCCCAACCAGTTGGATTTGGCCCAAGAGTCTCCGGTTTTGCTTACCTGACTTGGTCTCTGACTTTTCGAAGTTTATCCAGTTCAGTATGAGTTGATGCAATTAAGTGCATCAGTGGGCCACCAGTACTTTAATACAGGACCCATCCCCACCGCGGTGAATCCTACCTGGGGTGAGGTACGTATACAGGCTAGGATGTTAGAGGGACCCTTCCTGCCCTTCCTGCCTCAGTTTCTGCTGAGGTCTCGGGACAATGGGCTGTGAGCGCCCCACATTCTAACGGGAAGGCCTGGAGCAACTGTGCCAGGAGGGGGCAGAGACCAGACTGTGACTCTCAGCAAATATTCATCTCAAGGTTGAATATGGAAATAAGAATTTTTTTTTGGAGAGTGTGTCAGCATGTTTGTGTCTCAGCCCTCCACCCACGCCCATGGGGGAACGGTAGGGGCTATTGGGCTCCTTCCCCCTCCCCTCAAGCCAGCTGAGAGATTAGACTTTCTTTCAGGCATGTACCTCTGGGTGTTTGCTGAGCACAGTGACTGTGACGTGACACATGCCCATGAAATCAAGAGGAAGTGGCTGGCTTGCTGCTCTGAGAGCAGAGAGAGCAGAAACCAGGCTGCCCTGGGAGCAGACTGTTTCCCACTGAATGATGCGTGAGTGTCTCTCCAGGACCAGATGCGAGCTGCAGGCGACAGAGGGAGAGCAGGCCTGCGGCCCGAGAGAGCCCGAAGAGATGCCATAAACCCAATGGGGACAGGAACGAAAGTGACAGGCAAAGACGGATGCATTGTCCACCTCCCATCCCTAATGCTGGTGACATCCATTGGTGAAAACAAACGAAGTCAGAGGGCAAGGGAACTCAAGAAGGCGGTCTCTACAGGTCAGTGTGCTGAGGCCCAGAGCAGAGTGGGAAGGAGTGGAGAGCAGATCCAGGGGGACACACGGAAAACACCCGGCACAGGAGGAGGGACAAACATCTGGAGGAACAGACAGAAAAGAACAGAAAACATCCTGTGGGTCCTGAGATGGCACTGAAGCTCTCGGAGTTAGGACACCGCTGGCCTCTAGAGAGAGCTCAAGGATTTCTTTCCTTTCACTCGCTCACTCCGAGGAGAACACCCGTAGAAGACGCGGATCACACAGAGCCGGGGAAAGAGCCCTCTGCTAGGAGGTGGGAAGGGATTGTTCCCAGGATGACAAACGGCTCCTTTGTACTTAGATTCGCTACATTTGGATCGATTTGCAACACTAGCATTTAATCTAATCAAAGGCAACACTAAGTGTTCACTGCCTGTCAGGTTCTTCACTCTCTCGTGGTACAGCTCTCTGAGGCACAGACCATCGCAATTCCCAGCTTACGGACTGCGACTGATAGGGCCTCGCTTTCAACCCACATCACACTAGACCACTCTCTGCTCTTTTTTTCTCCTTGGGTTAGTTAACTGGGGCAAAGGCTGCCTTTGCTTAGAAGGCACAAGGAAGACCAGGCGGGGCCCTGGCTGGGCGGCCAGTTGGTTGGAGCATCGTCCTGGGAACCAGAAGGCCGTGGGTTTGATCCCTGGTTGGGGGGCATACAGCAGGCAAGCAGGCAACGGATCAACGTTTTTCTCTTACATTGACATTTCTCTCTCTCTTTCTCTCTCTGAAAATCAATAAAAAAGCATATCCTTGTGTGAGGATTTAAAAAAAAAAAAGGCAGGGTCTAGGGAAAAGGAGACCTTGGAATTATCTTCTTTGAAAAATTTTAAGCACATATTTAATTATTCAGTACTGGCCACCTGCCAGACTCAGCCAGGTGCCAGGAGTGCCCTGGTGAACAAGGTGAGCAACACCAGGACACAGCGCCTAAAGGGTTTCAGCCCCCGTCTGCTGCCTGCTGCCAGTGTGACCCAGGGCCAGTCCCTTAAGTCACTTAACTCTCTGTTTCCTCGCCTCTAAAATACAGGTAATAGATCATTATAAAGCGCTTAGAACAATGACCAGCATGTTGATAATGTTACAAAGGAATGAGACGCCACTCGCATAACACAGCCAGCCTTTGAAACGCCTACCGTAGATGGCCAGACGTGGAGAGAGAGAAGATCAGGTTCTTGGCCAACGGCCAAGGAGCCAAAGAGGCCACACTGTCTGCTACTTTGGCAAAGCCCAAGGTTATAAGGGCAAAAGGAGTTCCAGAGGCTCTATTTGGCCCACCTCAGCTTTTGTATTCGGGGTCAAAGCTCTAATCCTGGGGCTCTTGTCTGGCATTCTGGTCAGTGGCACCGGCTGCCTGAACCACTGTACTAAGGGAGAGTCCCAGGCTGCATGTAGAATTACTGAGAAAGAACGCCAGGAGAGCTAAGGGATGCCTGCCGTTCACGGGATGGAGAGGAGTCATGCATGGCTCTAGAACAGTGTTCTTTTGCCTGGAAAGTTCGCTTCAGCAGTGGCATCTGGGCAGGACTCAGAGGTGTCCTGATTATAGTCACGGATTATGATAATCATTAGCACTGAAGTCCTGCATGCCAGGAAACCCCTCGGTCTTGAGCACAACCCAATTAGCTTCACAAGGTTTTTCTACCTGACACCTTTTCAGAAAAAAAATATATAAACCATGAACTCTGAGCGGTAGAGGCTACTGTTTTTATCGTACCCAATTTCAGCCTGTGAAAATGCCTTGTATTCTTGCCCGTTGTAATGTGCCAGCCTTCTATCCTTAAACCTCCCCCCACCTCACAAGAGCGGACACGATGCTCTCTCCTTTCTCAGCGTTTCCCTGCTATAGCCACTGGAGTCTTAGCAGGAAACAGATGGCAGCCTCAAAAGGATTTAACTGAAAAGCATTCCATGCAGGGATTATTTACAGAGGCGTGGGCAGGGTTAACTGAACCAACAAGGTCTGGGGAGACGCCCAGGGATTAACCTTCCCCCGGAGGGAGGCCAGAGGGCCGAGGAGAGGGAAGGCTCTTCCCAGCCTGGCAGGAGCTGGAGCCTCTGCTGCGGAGAGGCAGGAGAAAGGCCGAAGCCCTGACCTCTCCCCCTGCACTCTGGCCTCTTGCCAAGTGGCAAGGACAAGCAGTTGAAACGACAGATTTAGTGAAACGACAGGTTTAGTGGTGGTCAGGGCCCCTGGCCACAGAGCGTGGCAAGAAAAGGCAGGGCTGAGATCTAAGAATAGCCAGCCTAGGCCACCCTGCGGTCGCTCAGCCGCCATTCTACTTCCTTACCTAGCCGAAGAAACTCAGGTCCCCAACACAGGGAAGACACAGCGTCTCATCCCTGAGGGGTGACAGGGTTGTCATACTCCTTCCTGGAACCTCAACTGTCCTGGCAGCCACCATCAGGCTGCGAGGCAGCAAGGAAACAAAGAAAGAGAGACCTAGCCAATTCGGCTCAGTGGTTAGAGCCCATTCTCTCGGACTGAAAGGCCCCAGCTTTGATTCCAGCCAAGGGCATGTACTTTGGTTGCAGGCTGGATCCACCGCCCTGCAGGAGGCAACCAATTGATGTGTCTCTCTCACATCGGTGTTTCTCGCTCGCTCGCTCGCTCTCTCCCTTCCACTCTCTCTAAAAGAAAAAGAAAGAAAGAAAGAAAGAAAGAAAGAAAGAAAGAAAGAAAGAAAGAAAGAAAGAAAGAAAGAAAGAAAGGAAGAAAGAAGGGAAGGAAGGAAGGAAGGAAGGAAGGAAGGAAGGAAGGAAGGAAGGAAGGAAGGAAGGAAGGAAGGGGGAAAGAAAGAAGAAAGAGAAAGAAAGAAAGAAGAAAGAAAGAAAGAAAGAAAGAAAGAAAGAAAGAAAGAAAGAAAGAAAGAAAGAAGAGAGAAGAAAGAGAGAAAAGGAAGGAAGGAAGGAAGGAAGGAAGGAAGGAAGGAAGGAAGGAAGGAAGGAAGGAAGGAGGAAAGAAAGAAAGAAAGAAAGAAAGAAAGAAAGAAAGAAAGAAAGAAAGAAAGAAAGAAAGAAAGAAAGAAAGAAAAAGAAAGAAAGAAAGAAGAAAGAAGAAAGAAAGAGAGGGAAGACAAAGAAACAAGTACAATAACATGTCGCTGCTACATACAGTCCCCCATCTGGGCAAATCAAATCTGATAATCTTGGCTCCGTTCTTGCACCACTCACTCGATGATGCCCTTACTCTCAACTAGCACCTCAGCAGTGAAGACGTTCTTACCAAACCTTCATTCCCACAGGACCCAGGTGCTTAGTGGCTCTGTCTTTATTGAACTGCTGCTATTT
Organism: Miniopterus schreibersii; assembly: GCF_964146895.1. Taxonomy (NCBI): domain Eukaryota; kingdom Metazoa; phylum Chordata; class Mammalia; order Chiroptera; family Miniopteridae; genus Miniopterus; species Miniopterus schreibersii. The sequence goes on along the minus strand of NC_138102.1, from coordinate 113,093,980 downwards.
CCCATTGACTATGACTATAGGACATGGGAGTGTAATCAATCCCACGGGCTCCAGGCTTACTGCAGCAACAATCCACTTCCTCCTCGACAAGCAGAATCAATCACACTGGCTCATGCAGGCACCCAATCCTCCGTCCTCAGTGAGCGGCACGAGCAGCCTGAAATGACCGGGGGCATTCTCAGTGTTTCCTGGTGAAAATATTCCTCTCTCTTTGACAGGAGGATCCATTCACTAGATACGTTTCAGAGACAGGAAGGAAATACTCTTGAACTGGGTTATCAAGTGTAATAGTGAGATAAGCCACTCTGCCTCCACTCCTGTGTTCCCGAAGCCATGTATTCAACATCCTGTGCTGACCACTGATCTGACCACTTGAATAGCAGCACCCCAGCCTCACAAGATGTTGTCTCTATGCTGGCTCCAAAACTGAGCCTTCAACAAGTCATTCCATCATTTCATTAAACCAAGAGCTTCTAAGTGATGTAAGAATAATGCATTCCCATGATAGATCCCCAACCACAGTTGTTTCACTGCAAATGAGTCCCTCAGTCAACGGTAATGATGTGTGTGATGCCACAGGGGTGACTAAGGCAATCTACCAACCACAAATAGTAGTGCTAGCAGAAGCTTCCTGGGCAAGAAAGGAAAACCACTTTCCACAATAGGCAGCTATTCTTATGAAGGCAAATTACTGCCCCTTCCATAATGAAGCGGTCTAAGATGATCAGCCTGGATGGCTGGTGCCCTCAGGAAACAGTGCCACATAAGGGCTCAGTGTTGGCTTCTGTTTTAGAAAGTTGGACACTCAGCAACAGTGACCAGATCAAGGATGGTGACAAGAAGTCCATGTTTTTGTCCCCATATATTACCTCTATTCTTGTCCCCACAGCCACTTGGTGTATGGGCCATTTGTTCAGCATGGAGACGGCCAGGGAAGGGGGATCACAGACAATCAAGGCTTAGGCCATCTTGGCCACCTCCTTAGTTGGCTTTCCATACAGTGGATGTCCTCTACTCATTAGGAGGTGGCCAAGATGACCTAAGCCTTGATTGTTTTAGGAGGTGGCCAAGATGTTAGGAGGTGATAAGAGCTACTCACAAAAGTACGCAACTAAGGAGGTGCATACTTTTTAAAACAGCTTCTAATACTGTAGCAATTCTCATAGGTCCATCATATAATTTCCCTTCAGGTGATCTTGGCACCAATCTTCCAATCATGTTTAAAAATTAGCAAGTCCCTGATTAGTTGACCCACCCATTAGCTACCGTCCGTGAATCAGCATATTCCAGGAAAATTCAGGTTATCTCTTATTTCATGTAAACTGACCAACTGGACGTAGCGCCCGAAGTTCTGTCCACTGGGAGATTTTCCTCAGACTTGCAGAGCCACCCCATGCAAATATTTCCTTAAACCAGGCCAGTGTCCCCCTGTCTTCTCATCAATTGGTCACAAGGAATTCCCCATGAGACCAGAGGTACAGTTTGAGGGAAAGGTGGGAAGTCATAGAAAGTCTGAGTCATCTGCTTTTGCAGGGAAGAGAAGTGCTGAGAATAGGACTGGAGGTGTGAGGGGGTAACGAATAACAGCTCACCCACGTATGTGCAAGTTCTTTACCCTTAAGTTTAAATGGAACGATTCTTCAGCAAACTTCCTCTTACTTTATGTGAGAAAAATCCTTATAGATATAACAGCATCAATATCACAAACTAATAAGGCAATAAAGGAATATCTTAGCACTCAACATGTATTTCTGACAACGTATTTCACAGTTCTTCTTAAATGTACGTGAAGTAAAGAAAAAGCTTCCAATAACTATGCTTATTTGACTTTTGCCAGGAAGTCTACCTTGACATGTGCACTTCTGGTAAGTTCCTTAGGTGCGTGCTTTTTAAAACAACTTCTATTTTTTATGCTTTGTTTGTCAGCAAAGGGTAATATCAGATCAATTTTATAAAATCAGTTTTATACAAGCATTACTGAAACTGTTAAAATCCTAAGATGGAGTCTTTAAATAAAATGTGCTTAAACCAACCTATGATATTAGAAGTCAGGAAGGGAAGCTCAAGGGGACATCTAACAGCTGCTAATGTTGAGTTTCCTCCTCTGGGTATTGGTTACATGGGAGACTCCATTTTCTGAAATTACCATAAGCTGTACACTTGTAATAGATGTACTATTCTATATGTATGTATGTTATACTGCAATGAGGGGGGAAAATGCAATGTATTTTACAAATGATAAAATTCTTGCAAATGTTTCCATGAACTGGAAACTAGATTAGAAAATCTTGTGAAATGCTGCACAACTAGTGCATTGTTCCAGCTAAACAGTCGGCCCATCAAAATAGTTTATTGAAGGCCTAGAATGCAAGGAATTACATTACATATAAACTATAGTCTGGTGCAGAGGGGAACGTATCTACATATCTATACAAAACAAATATTTATTGAGCAGCTACTACATACCATACACTAGTCTAGGCACCTGTTTTGTTGACATGAGTGAGCAAAACAGGCAGAACTCTTGTCCTCATGGAACTGATGCCCACTGAGAGGAGACAGCCTTCCAATTAACAACAAACAACAGGTAAACCGCATGATGTGTTGGAAGGTGATAAGAGCTACTCACAAAAATAGAGCAGGGAAGGGAGCTAGGAAGTGCTGTGGGGGGGGAAGTTTGCAATTTTAAATAGCGTGCTTAGATCAGCATCACTAAGAAAGTGATACTTAACTACTTAAGTAAAGCTATGAAGGAGAAGGTATTAGCCATGTGTGTAGCTGGGGGAGAAGAATCCAGCAGAGGGAACTGTGAGGCAGGAGAGGACCTAACAAAGTCAAGGCAAAGAAGCCAATGTGATTAGGATGAAGTGAGCAAGAGGGAAAGGAGCAGATGTGCGCTCAGGGAGTTACTGAGGGGAAAGATAATTGACTGTTGCAAGATTTGGGGTTTTACTATCAATAAAATGGGGCACCGTTGCAGGAACTTGAGGGAGGGAGTGGTGTCCATGGACTCACATTTTCAAAGCATCTGCCCACAGTTCTGAGCAAGACCATTGAGGAGGAAGAGTCATAGCAGGGAGACCAATCACGAGGTTACTGCAATAATCCAGATGAAAAGTGATGGTGTCTGGGACCAGGCTGGTAGCAGGAGATGTGTAACTAACTGTCAGAGTTCAGATACACCTTGAAGGTAGAGCCAACAGGGTTTGTTCAAGAATTGAATATGACATTCAAGAAAAAAGAAGAGTAAAGCATGATTTCGAGGTTTGGGGCCTGAACAAAGATGAGAAAGGCTGTGCCTCGAGTGGGATCAGGGAGGAAGTGTAATGTGCAAGGGTAAAGATTATGTTTATAAGACTGGGTGAAATAACAAGAAGAGAGCATAAAATAGTGGTGAGACCCAAGGACTGAGGCCTGGAGCACTCCAAGAGAGAGAAGGAACAGCCAGTTCTGTCCTAGGGTAGCCCAGGCTTGCAACGGGACTAGCTACCTTAACACTGTAATAATTACCTCCCAGGAAAATAAGTTTAAGGACATTTTCCAGTTTCTGTGCCAAGCCATGATCATGAGTACCTGGCATACAGTAAGAGCTTCCTAATTATTGCAAATTGTTGAATGAATTATTTCAGGGTTCTGGGGACAGGCCAAAATCTCCTGAGGCTTGGGCCCTTATTAGAGAGACCTGGTATCATAAATACCTTTAGACTTTCTCCCGTTTATAGCCTCCAGGCATATTGGGGGGCAGCCGGGTCAAGGTAGTACCTACATGACACTAAGTGGGAAGCTTGTAGGCTACTCCCTCCCTCCCCCAAAGCATCTGTTCTTCCACCCTGATCAATTCTATCTGGATCAATTCTTTGTGGTCCTTAAATATCTATTCTGTTGTAATCAAGCATTTTTCTGCCTCAGAGCCTCTGTCTTGCTGGTGCCTCAGTCTGGACCATCTTCCCTTTGAACAGTTTACTGCCTCCCTTCACTAAAGCCTCTGCTTAAAGTCAGCTCTTTGGAGAAGCCTACGACCGCCATTTGGACACAAATGGCACTAGTCTTCCACTTACCATTTCCCTTATACTCCTCACCCCTACCTGCCTTTATAGTGTCTTATTTGGTTGGTTGGTGCTATGGACTGAATTGTATCCCCCTAAAATTTGTATGTTGAAGCCCTACCCTTCAACATGCTCTACTTAGATTGAGGGAGCAGTTATGGCTAAATGAGGTTATAAGAGTGGAGCCCTGGTCCAATAGGATTCGTGTCCTTAAAAGAACAGACACCAGAAAGCCAGTTCTCTCTCTGCCATGTGAGCTCACTGCAAAAATGTAGCTACGTGCAAGCCAGAAAGAAAGCTCTCACTAGAAACCAAATCAGCTGACACCTTGATTTTGCAGTTATCCAGAACTGCAAGAAATAAATTTTCTTTATTTCCATCTCCAGAACATTTTTTTTGGGTAAGCAGCCCAGTGGATGATATTTTGTTGTGGCAGCCCCAGTTGACTAATACAGTTGGTTACCCTTTGCCTCTGCTACTAAAACAGTCTCTACAAAGCAGGGAATTTCTTTCATTCTTTATCTCCAGTTTATAGATCTAGAACAGAGCCTCACCCATTGCAGGCAACTCATTAAATGCCAATGAATAAATCACCTCTCTCAGATCTGGTGAAGAGACCACTTAATTAAATAATTATATGGGTTACCCACCATATGAAAGGATCTATGCTCAGCATGAGTCAAAGTTAAAACACGTGGTCCCCAGTCCGCAAAAAGCCTGCAATCTGGTTGCTCTGAGTCAGGCTGCTCTGTGAGGCTGCTTGCAGTTCACTTCCCAAAGCTCTAAATCCTGTTTCCCGCCAGGCTCCTGAGAGAGGACAGAGCTCTGGGTAAAAACAACCCTCATTTTAGCAGAGGTTCCAGGGTGTTTTCAGTGAGAGTCATCTCCGGGCAAACAGAGCAGATTCTTAAAGTAAATTTAGCTTCTCATCTGGGATGAATAGTCTGTATTTTGTTTTATAAGCCATACCCAGCGATCCTTTCCTCAACTTTGGTAGAGGAAATGGGATTTCTGACCAAACCAGTTATAGGGGCGGGAGTTTATTTAAAAGACACTTGCAGGAAAGGGTCTGGAGAGAAACCCTCATTCCCTTGTCAGAAGAATCCCAATTCAGGATCTTATATCCTTGGTTAAACCCTGACTTTGAAAAGTCCCCAAAGTACACACACACACCAGAATTAATACATTCAGACTGAAACCAGCTAACACAGTGGCACATTGTGCAGAGGTTGATCTTTATTGTGACCTAACTCCATGGACTATGGACATGAGAGCCAAAACCAGCTATTTGTGTGGGAAAAGGTAATGATATTATGGGTACACAAGGCTATAAAGGAACAAAAAATAAGAAGATAAGCAATAAAAAAGCATTCAGAGTCTCACAGCCCAGTCGCTCATTAGGAGATAAAAGGGTTTTATTTCTGTCTCAAGCGTAGGCCCAGGCAAACCCAAGTCTTGCTCTTTGTGGTGGGCTCATGAGCAGGGTAAATGGAAAAAGGAGAATTCCTGGCAAGCCCTGGCTTGGAGATGGGACAGAACAACCTCAGTAAGTATAATGTATTTCCTTCTTTCCTGAATCCATACTAACTTGCCCAGTAAAACTTTCTTTAGTCTTTTACTGATTCCAAAACTTATTTTAATTCTTGCCTTTCACTTCTTATTTCCTTTCTCACAGATGGTGCTGAGTAAAACATAAGCCTGTAAAAGTAAAGCTTAAAAGACTCTCTTTTCTTTTTTTGGCTTTAAAATGTTCCCCATGACTACATGATAGGCCCACCTCATGCACTCACACTTATATTCCCCCTCTTCCCAGCACTGATAGGTCTAAACATTCGGTCAGGCAGAAAGTTTAGACAACGGAACTTCATCTATCATTTCGTTGCTTCTTAAAGGGCTTTTTAAAGTATTGAAGGGGCTCAGTTTTAGGTGCAATGGAGAAAGCGTATTCGTTTCACCATTTACCTTCCACTGAATGCAGCTGGAAAGCCTGGCCAGAATTTGTGGAGCATCTGGGGACCTGGAAAGTCAATGGTAGCAGGTAGGCTGGAGAAGATGACCACATCGGCGAGTTTATCCCCTTTTCCCCTCTGGTATCCCCTGAAATGAGCTCAAGGCTGCCTGAAACCCACAGTGGGCTCTGATGAAGAGAACGCCAGGAGAAGTCCTCCAATTCTGGCTCAAAAAGCGGAGGAGGGAATTCCCAACACTGGAGAGACTAGAGGGACCGTTCATTCTAATAATTTTTTTTCTTTTCTTAATTCTCTCATTCACTTTTAGCCCCCAAGGAGTACTCAGTGGTGGCAGTAACAGGAGCATGCAGGAGTCAGCACTCTGAGAAAGGGGAACAGTTCTCTCCACTCGGGGTTGCTGTGGTCCCAGGGGGATGAGGCAAATGACTGTGGCTTTGTCTGTCTCTTGTGTTCTCTCATCACAGTATTCAAAATGTCTAGAATATACTCCCAAAGTATGAAGAATATAAAGAACCAGGAAGATCACAACTCATCTGGGGAAAGACAATGGAGAGATGCCAACACCAAGATGACATAGATGTTGGAATTATCTCACAAGGCTTAGTGAAGCCATTGTAAAAATGCTCCACCGCCTCTTATATAAATGGGATGATAGAAGGCCTCAACCAAGAAATAGAATCTATAAAAAAGAACCATTTGAAAATATCTGAACTGAAAAATAAAACAACTTAACAATAAACACTCACTGGATAGGCCCAATAGCAAAAGAGGTTAACAAAGAAAAAAGTGAACTTGAAAATAATTTAATAGAAATTATGCAATTTGAATAACAAAGGAAGAAGATTTTAAAAAAATAAACAGAGATGCAGGGGCCTATAGAACAATATCAAAAAGTCTAACATTTGAGACATCAAGGTCTCGGAAGGAGAGGACGAAAAGCGTAGTGCAGAAAAAATATTGGAAGAAACAGCAGCTAGAAACTTCCCAAATTTGACAAGAGAAATAAAATTACAGAATCAAGAAGCCCAGCAACCCCCCCCCCCCAAAGATAATAACTTAGGAATCCACTCCTAGATGCATTATAATCAAACTTCTAGAAATTAAAGACAGAAAAATATTGAAAGGAACCAGAGAGAAACAATACCTTACTCATAGGTAAACAATGATTTGAACGACTACAGATTTCTCACCAGAAACCATGGAAAAGAAAATGAAGTAACATTTTTAAAGTGCTGAAGGAAAAGAACTGTCAATTCAGAGTTCTATAACTACTGAAAATATTCTTTGGGGATTAAGGGGTGAGAGAGACATTCTCAGAGGAAAAACTGAGAGAATTTACTGAGAGCAGGCTTCTTCTAAAAGAACTAAAGGGAGTTCTTCAGACAAGTGAAATTATACCGAAGGAAACTTGTAACATCAGTAATGAAGGAAAAGGAACAGATATGATAAATATCTTTAAATATACACTACTCTTCTTTTATTGAATACTTTAAAATATACTTGATGGTTGAACGTAAAAATTATAACATTTTTTGATGGAGTTTCCTATGTATATAGGACAACTAACTACGACACAAAGCAGGGAGGAAAGGTGTTCTATATTCCATTTTAAGTAGAAAATTATTGATTCTAAGTAAATTTTAAAAAGTTTAATACATGTTTTTAAGTTGATGAGATTCAGCAAAGCAGTGCTTAGAGGGAAATGTATAGCACTAAATCCTTACATTAGAAAAAAATGGTTTCATATCAGTCTTCTAAGTTTCCAATTCATGAAACTAGAGAAGAGAAAAATAAACCCAAAGCAATTAGAAGTAAAAAATAATAATAAAGAGGGCATATCAATCAAATTGAAAACAGAAAAATAATTGAAAAAAATCAATGAAACTTAAAGCTAGTTCTTTAAAATTAGACACACACACACACACTTCTAGCAAAACTAAAAAAAGAAACATTACTATTATCAAATATGAAAAGAGTTATCACTACAGACTCTGAAGACAATAAAAGGATAACAAAGGAATACTATGAGCAACTCCACATACACAAATAATTATAAAAGTGGACCAATTCATAGAAAAAAAAATAAAAAACTACCAACACCAACCCAAGAAAAACTAGATCACCTAAATAGTCCTATAACTATTAAAGAACATAATTTCCATCTAAAAACTTTCCAAAAGGAAAATTCCCAGGTGCTGATGTTTTCACTGGTGAATTCTACCAAACATTTATAGAAGAAATAACACTAATTATACAAAATCTCTTCCAGAAAACAGAAGAGGAAGTAATACTTTCTGACTGATTTTATGAGGTCTTCATTGCTCTGATACAAAAACCAATGATAGTACAAGAAAAGAAAACTAGAGATCAATATTCCTCATGAAAATAAATGCAAAAATCCTCAACAAAATCAAATCTAATAATATGTAAAAAGAGTAAAATATACCACGCCAAGTGGAATTTATCCTGAGAAGTCAAGACTAGTTCAGTGTTGAATATCAGTCAATGCAAGTCATCACATTAACAGTCTAAAGAGTGGAAAAACCCATGACACCAAGAGCCTGATCCATAAAAGAAAAAATTAATAAATTAGACTTCATCAAAACAAAAAACTCTTGATCTGCAAAAGACATTAAGAGCCTGAAAAGACAAGCTACAAATTGCAAAAAAATACTTGCAAATCATATTTCCAGCACAGAACTTTCCATAATATATAAAGAGCCCTCATATGTCAACAATAAGAAAATAATCTAATTTTTAAATGGGCAAGACTTGAATAGATACTTTATCAAAAAGAATGTATGGATGGCAAATAAGCCCATAAAAAAAGTTCAGCATCATTAGTTATTAAAGGAAGTGTTCATTTCAACCACAATTATACATCTATCAGAATGACTAAAATAAAAACTACTGAAACACCAAGTGGTGACCAGGATGCAGAGCAACCGCAACTCTCATATTTTGCCGGTGGGAATGAAAAATGATGCAAGCACTCTGGAAAAATGTTTGGAACTTTTTAATCAAGCTAAACATATTTACACCCATCATATCCAGCAATTCTAGTCCTGAGTATTTACCATAGAGAAATAAATATGTTTACCAAAAAAAACAAACCCAACAACCCTTGCACATAATTATTTATATAGTGACTCAAGCCATAATTAAAAAAAAAATTGAAAGCAACCCAAATGTCCTTTAGCTGGTGAATATATAAACAAATTGTGGTACATCTAAATAGTGGAATACTACTCAACTACTCAACAATATAGTGAAATAACTATTGAATCATGCAACAACTTGGATGAATCTCAGAGACATTAAGCTGAGTGAAATGATTCTATTTATATGAAATACTCTAATGGACAAAACCATAGTGATAGAAAACAGATAAATGATCACTGATCTTTTAGGGATTAGAGTTGGGGGGACAGTGTGATGGCAAAGGGCTAACCTGAGTGAGTTTTGGGGGTGATAGAACAGTTTGCATGTCGATCCTGGTGGCGGTTATATGGATTTATACACGTGCTGAAATATATAGAACTGTAAGTGCAGAAAAGGTCAATTTTACTCTATGTTAATTAAAAAAAGAAGACTAGAAAAAGCCCTGAAGATTGCACAGGGCTTTGCAATCTTCATCATTTTACCCAATTTTCCTTTTCCACATATCTGGGATAGAAAACAGCGCAGGCAATGTGCTTTCAGATTTAATACTCGGCATGTTTGTCCGGCCCCAAGGTCCGTCAAAGCATCCATGCAGCTCGAGGCCTCAGGTGCAGATCTGGAGCAGATAGCTTGGGGAAAGGACAGGCTATCAGAAAGTAATGACTTGGACCAATGCCATTGTGTCAAGGAACAAGAAGGACATTCAGACCTTAATGAAAGTATTCAGTCCACGAGACAAGGAGACATGCTTTAGCTTTAATCCGCTTTTCCTGCAACATGTTCCAAGAGTTTGCTGGGTCTGCAAATGACCAACTCCAAGCTCTTAAGCACATAAGAAAGAGAGCCATTACCTTTCCATGTCCCTCAGAACAAAACCCTACACACAACACAACTGCGCTAAAAAAGCCAAAGTAAGACTACAGTTTCCTGATTTGTTGGTTTTTTTTTGTGTTGTTTTTTTTTTTTGTAGACTGATGCTCCCAGAGATCTTGTCTGACTTATGCACAGTTGTTCCTAATATGAACACATTCTAGATGTTCACTTAGTGTTTACTGGATTGAATTGGATGTTAGAAAGTGGCTTTAACTTGCTGGGATGATTTTAGGATCTCTAATCACAGACTAGGGTAGCAGTCATGGTAAAACATAAGAGTCAGATACGAAGGTCTTGGCCAAATGTTCCTCATGGTGAGAACATCATGTTCCAGATGAGAAAAGGGAGGCATTATCTAGAATTCCTCCCATAGGAGTCAGGAGGATTGGCCTGGACGCCAGCCTGGGTGTGCATAGAGCAGAGGCCATCCCCTGTGCCGTGTGGAGCACAAGGCCATATCTCTTGAAAACATCAAGAGTGACCTGAGAACTTGCTTAACCTTGGTTCAGTTAGTTTTCAGGTTGCCTCAGGAAAAGCAGGGGCTGGTGCAGGAATGCACATGCCTTACTCTAGAAACAGCTCAGGGACAGGGGCAACTCCAGCCTAGACCGGCACTGTCTCAGCACATGTCCGCTGCGCTCAGCTATTTGTTCCACTTTTCTGTCTCTGCCCATAGCGTCCTCTGCGTATGCATTAGTTTCTGGGGGCAATAGGGATACTTAACAGGGATCTCTCAGAATTTTCTAGTTCCGATAGGTCACAGAATTTTACTGGGCCAAAGCAATATGTCACAGCTGAGCCAATGGTTGGACTGCCCTTGGGTCATAAATGCCTGTACCTGGGAACCACAAGATACAAATGTGCCCCAGAAAGATGGAGGCGGGGGGCGGGGCAGTTCCCTTCACAAGGGTGTGTGGGGGCAGAGGCTGTCTTTCCAGCACAGAGTTTCCACTGGAGTTGGGGGCTGGGGCTGAGAGTGCTTCAGTGACTCTCTTCTTTTTTATATTTCACAGCAGATGGAGGGGTGGACAGGGCAGTGGCTCTCTTTAGTCTGGAAGGACAAACTCACAAAGAGAGACTGCAGCACATAGCCCTTGTTGCTGGCGGGGCCCCTGCAGGTCCCACACAGATGGGAAGCTGCTCTCCACAATGGGAGGTGCCCTATGCTGGCAGGCGTCTTTTAGGAGACAGTGTGTGTGTTGGCTAAAAACATGGGTGCAGGGTGTCTTGGGTTCCAGTCCCAGTATGGCCATATGCTTTGTGATTTTGAATAAATAACTCTACCCTTTGAACTTCACTTTTCTTAGTTATAAAGTGGGGATAATTCTCTCTTAGGTTGTTTAAAACAAAACCAAGACCATGTTATTCTACTACCTAAATTCCTGCACGGCTTCCCATTGTTCAAAGTTACATCTCAAGTCGTTACAAAAGCTGACAACTCCCCAAACAAAGTCTATACCCTCCACATGTCCAGGGCCTCTCCCCTGTCCTGCTCTGTTGCAGCCACACTGCCTCATAACTATTCCCGGTAAACTCCAGGCGTCCTGCTACTTCAGGCCCCTTGCACTAGCTGTATTTTCTGCCTGGGAAAATCTTCACCCGGACAGCTTCAAGATTCATTCTGCGATCAACTTCCAGTCTACGCCGAAACACTACTGTCTTAGTAGTTCCCCCTGACTCCTCAGTTTAAAATTGTAAACACTCCCCTTCTTCCCAGCATTCTAGGTTCCCTTTGCCCTGCTCTGCTTTTCCATTCTAACTCTGTACGTAATTAATTATTGATCTTGCTACTTTCTCTCTCCCGCAGTAGAATATAAACCCCAGAGAACGGGGAGTTTGTCTGCTTTCTTCATTGATCTGGCCTCAGCACCTTCAGAGGAGTAGGCATGAAATAAGTGCCCAAGAAATTGGTTTGGATGAATAAGCAAGTGTGTGTCAGCTGCCCTCTGGCTTCATTTCTTTCTGCGGCAACCTTGCTTTCTGCTGATTGCCTGAATTACCCTCTCACCTTCATTCATTCATTTATTCATTTGCCAGGTCAACAAGTATTTATGTCTATTCTGTACCAGATAGAGCTTTGAATGAAACTAAGCCACTACCTCCTTACTTGCCAGGAAGGTGGGCAATGAATACATACACAAATAAAGATGTGCTCTGATGTTTGGTGCTGTAGGGTACCAGAAGGCGCCATCCCAAAATGACTGTAGGAGACCAGAATACCCCCCAAAACATGCCTCTTTGACATAGAGATTATTCTGAGCCGATTATTTTGAGAAACAGCAGACTCAGGAGAAGCTCTGAGAAGTAAAAGATATACTTCAGTAAGGGAAGCTTACATTGTAAAGGAAATCTCCGCTGGGTGTCTCCTCTCGGTACCAGGGAGGGAAGAATGACAAAACCGAAGGGGACTCTTTCCACAGAGAAGGCACCTCCTTAAATCTGCATAACAAACCTTACCCTTGTTTACCCAACTTTTCCAGGCCACTCTCCCAGGCTTGCTTCCCACACTCTTCTTCCTTTGTTTTAGCTGAAGATGGTGTTTAAGCCCAAGTTCTAAAGCACCTCTTTGCGTTACTTGTCCCCGAGTTTCTCCCATGCATGTATGAGATATACATGTTAATAAACTTCTGGGGTTTTATTGTTGTTGTTAATCTGTGTTTTGTTACAGTGGCATGACTGGCACACTGCTGCACTCACCCAACCAAACATCAGGCATCACAACCTGCCATCGCCACACCAACACCTGATCAGACGAACTCTGTAGGAGGTGCTCCTGTCAATGGGCAGATCTATTGCTTCAGCTCTTGGGTATGTTCTCAGCACTGTTGCTATTGTTCTTTATTTTCTTTTTTTAAATATGTCTTTATTGATTTCAGAGAGAGGAAGGAAGAGGGAGAGAGAGAGACAGAAACATCAATGATGAGAGAGTCCTGCACGCCCCCTAAGAGGTCGAGCCCCACAACCTGGGCATGTGCCCTGATAGTGAATTGAAGCATGATCTCCTGGGTCCTAGGTCCATGCTCAACCACTGAGCCACGCCAGCTGGGCTGCTATTGTTCTTAACTCTTCCCACTGGCCTGGCAGCTGTTCCAAACACTTCATTGAACCAATAGCAATAAGAGCAACAGCAACAACTTACTCTTATTCACACTTCCTATGGCCCAGGCACCGTGCTAAGTGTTTTTTCACACATCCATCTCATTTAGTTCTTACCTAAAACATATAGGTCAGATACTGTTATTTTATAGATGAGAAAACTGAAGCTTAGGGAGGCCAAGCAACTTGGCCAAAGACCCCACTAGTAACCAGGGGAGCTAAGAGTCAATCCAGAACCAGGCTGTACTCACCTAATCCAAATTCCAGCCCCATCCATACTGGCAAACTACCTCACCTTAGCCCCTGCTTCATTTGCTCAGAAAACCAAGAGCATGGAGAGGGTCCAACATGAAAGCCCTCAGATTACTGACATAGTTTCCAGCTAAATTTCATCAAATCTAAAAGACTATTGCTTATAAGAAGCACCATTATTCCATACAATCGTAAAAAAAAGTTACAATTAAATTATGAAACAATAGTAAGACAGTTCCTGTACGAGATGTTTTAAGGGAAACATAAACTGTGTTGAAAAATTAATAATTATTTTTACCATTTTAAAAAATTATTTTTAATTACAGTTTACATCCAATATTATTTTTATTAGTTTCAGGTGTACAGCATAGTGGTTAGATAATCATATACTTTACAAAGTGGTCCCCCTGATATTTCATGTACCCACCTGGCACCATACATAGTTATTACAATATTACTGACTATACTTCCTATGCTGTACTAATGATTTTTAAAATATGGCACATACACGCTCATCAAAACCTCTTCCCTTCCTGTGTCAAAAGATGAGGTATCCTTCCTCAAGACTAAAACCTTCTTTATATGTTTTTTATTTTCTTCTTCACCTTTTCCCATTGATTTTTTTTCTTTCTCTCCAGTGTTTTCCACTTGACCTCTCTCAGGCTAAAAACAGCCTCAGGTCTCTTTCACCCTGAAAAGCATCTGCTTGACTTTTGCTATGTCATCCTCTAGCTATTAGTTCATTTTTCTAATTCCCTTCTTATTTCTTCTTCCTGTCTGTCTTATATTTACATTGAGACCTATAAAGGCTATCAGGGAGACATCAGATACTTGGGTCCTAAATATAAAGCCTAACATTTTTTTGCAACATCTTTGTTATGTTCACGTGCTGTTGTGGTTGTTCTCTGCCCAACAACCTTCTATGGGAGAACCAATTTCCCCCACACCATCCCATCAAAACACTGTTCAGTGTACATGTTTCAGGAGCACAGACTCCCCAATGCCTTCCTCCAAGATGGGCACATAACCCAGGCCTGGCCAGGATACTACATCAAGGTTCTCACTGGCCTCAGGTTGAAACAAGTTTGGGCATATCGCCTAAGTCAGGCCAATCAGAATTTTGCCCTGAATTTTCTCTTGGAGCTCTCACAAAAGATGGACTCTTCTTGCCAAGATTGTTCTGGAACTGCTGGTGGCCATTTGTTCACCATGTGGAAGTAGTCTATGCAAGAAATGGAGAAAGATATGGATCCCGGATATCATTACATGATCTCCTAGTTCCTAAGACACCTAAAACCAGGCTACTCCTAGACTTTCCAGGTACATGAGCTAATGAATTTCCTTTTTGTTCATGCTGGTCAACTTGTGTTTCTGTCATTTGCAATCAAAAGTTCTAATGCATTGTTCTGTGTCTTTTATGTGATGGTCAATCAAGTGTGACTACAAGAGGAGACATAGGGGAGGCACAAGAAAATCCAGTGTATTATACTTACAGGTCTAGAGAGGGGCTCACCACTTGCCACACAGGGTCACGGGGGAAGCTCCAGGATTTGTTTAGGTGACAGAAGACAGGAGCAAGGGGAAAGCTGAGGGTAGAGCCTTTTTGAGTTTGGGTAGGAAAGGCAGGGCAGTGCAGGGTAAACTGTCCAGGACTGGCTAGTTTGATTAATTTCTGTGGGCTCTAAGCTATACAGGTGGTCTCTTACTGCCTGACACCTGACCTAGAATAATTAAGCAAAGGAATGCTATCCCTGGGGTATAGGGCCTGAGAGAAGAGTTTCAACTCTGGATGGGTTAGTTTGCACATCAAGGGCATGCTCCCAGCTGGGTCCTCTGCTATCACTAAGAATTTGTTAGCCTCAGGAGGGGCAGTGTCTTCCCAGCCAGAAATGTTATTTTTTAAAAAAGATATCAAAACATCATAATATACAGAAAATAAAAGCTACATACAAAACGTAAAGCTTTCATATGCACTATTTGACTTGATCCTATAGTGTTAGTGGGTGGGGTATATGTTTTGCTCACAGGTAAATTTCTGGGAATTAGCACATGCTAGGCATATAACAGGTGCTCAAAATTATTTGTTGAGCCTGCTGGTGTGGCTTGGTGATTGAGTGTCGACCCATGCCCCAAGAGGTCTCTGGTTTGATTCCTGGTCAGGGAACATGCCTGGGTTATGGGCTAAGTCCCCAGTAAGGGGCATGCAGGAGGCAGCCAATCCATGTTTCTATCTCTCTCTCCCTCTTTTTACCTCTCTTTCCAAAAATCAATAAAAACACATTTTTTAAAAAATTTGTTGAATGAAATGAGCATCATGTATGTTATTACATACCCCGTTGTATAAAACAGGGTACAGAGTTCAGAGAGCTAGTAGCTGGAGGCTTGTTTCATATTTGTTGGGCTTGGGTGGACTAAGTTGAGAGGATGTGGTGAAAGCCTAAACCGGAAAGGGGCAGACCTATTACCCATCTGCTGTAGGATGGGTTGGGTTACAATACCAGGGTCAAATCCATTCTAGTCTGTTTTCCTGGAGGTCTACAGCAGGTCTTAACTGTCTCTCTCTCTCAACTTTTTAAAAAATTTCTTCCTCAGGCTAGTTCTTCTTATTTATTTATCTTTATTGTTAAAAGTATTACATATATCTCCCTTTTTTTCCCATTGACCCCCTCCATCCCACAGCCCTGCCCCCCCACCAGGCCTTCCCCACACTATTTTCTGTGCCCATGGGTTATGCATATATGCATATAAGTTCTTTGGTTAATCTCTCCCCACCCCCACCCCCACCGTCCCTCTGAGATGGGTCAGTCTGTTCCATGCTTTCTCTCAACTTTTGCTCCTTTACAATCCACTATCTACTCAACAGCCACAGTGATCTTGCTGCAGTGTCAAATCAGATCCTATTACTCGTATGCTTTAAACCCTTCAATGGTTTCCTTTTACTTTCAGGGATATAAGCCCAAATTCTCAACACATCACATAAGGTCCTTATGATCTGGCTGGCCTCTGCCTATCCTTAGCTTCATGTCTTCCTGTCCTTTTCTGTATTCTTTCTGCTCCAACCAAATAGCCTCCTTTCCATTCTAGAAAAATACAGCTCTCTCCTAACTCAAAGCCTCAAATACTCTACCTCCTTCACTCCTTATGGAGTTGTTTCCTCCTCATTAGTAAGTTCCCAGTTTCAACGTCATTTCATCCAGAGCCTTCCCTGCCTTCTCCTTCCCTGCTCTCACTCTAGATCGGCCCCCCTGTCTCCCACTCTTGTCCCTGTGTTTTGATTTCATACCACCTATCAGTTTGTAATGATTATTAAGTGTGGACTCTCCAGAAGACCACCAGCATAAGCTGTTGATCACATAAAACTCAGAAATTCCTCAGAAGGGAAAAGTCAGGAGCTGATATTCATAGAGGTCTAGGCCCAAGTGATTTTAAGGGGATCTAACTGGTATCGGGCAAAGTTCTTTAATTTAGGGTTGGTGAATTTAGAATGAGGTCAGAGTCTTGAAGCAAATCTTCAAAATTTTTCATTTTCTAATGACAGATGACATTCAATATTATATTATTTTCAGGTGGACAGTATAGAGGTGGGATATTTATATAACTTACAAAATGACATCCCTGATAAGTCTAGTACTCACTTGGAACAATACAAATGTGTTACAATATTATTGACTATATTCCCATGCTGTATGTTACATACTTGTGATTATTTGTAACTGCCAATTTGTATTTCTTAATCCCTTTACCCTTTTCTCCCAGTCCCTGAACCCTCCTCCCATCTGGTAACCATCAGTTTCTTCTCTGTATCTATGAGTTTGTTTCTGTTTTGATTGTTTTTTAGATTTCTCATATAAGTGAAATCGTGTGGTACTTTCCCTTCTCTGTCTGACTTATTTCACTTAGCATAATACCCTCTAGGTTCATTCATGTTGCTACAAATGGTAAAATTTCATTCTTTTTTTATGGCCAAGTCATATCCCACTGTATATATGTACCACATCTTCTTTATCCAAATGTTTATTGATGGGCACTTAGGTTGTTTCCATATTGTACATGAAATGTTCTTAGTAAGTTCCTCTACTCTTCCCTAAGTTCATTGGGCATTCTTTTTTTTTTTTTTTTTACTTTTCAAATTTATCTTTATTGTTGAGAGTATTACAGATGTCCCATTTTTTCCCCCAATTGATCCCCTCAACTTCCCTCCCATCCCCTTCCCAGGCCTTCACCCCGTTATTAACTGTGTCCATGGGTTATGCATATAACTTCTTTGGTTAATCTCTTCCCACCCTCCACCCCCCTTCCCTCTTTCCTCTGAAATATGATCGTCTGTTGCATGCGTCAATGTCTCTGGATCTATATAGTTCGTCATATTCTTTTGTTCATTAGCTTCTTCTTAACGAAGACCCTTCAACTTTTCCTGTAGTGCTGGTCTGGTGGTGATGAACTCTTTTAGCTTTTCCTTGTCCGAGAAGCTCTTTATCTGATCTTCAGTTCTAAAGGATAGCTTTGCTGGGTAGAGCAATCTTGGTTGTAGTTCCATGTTTTTCATCACTTTGAATATTTCTTGCCACTCCCCTCTGGCCTGCAAAGTTTCTGTTGAGAAATCAGCTGACAGTCGAATGGGTGCTCCCTTGTAGGTAACTAACTGCTTTTCTCTTGCTGCTTTTAAGATTTTCTCTTTGTCTTTAACCTTTGGCATTTTAATTATGATGTGTCTTGCTGTGGGCCTCTTTGGGTTCCTCTTGTTTGGGACCCTCTGTGCTTCCTGGACTTGTAAGTCTATTTCTTTCCCCAGGTAGGGGAAGTTTTCTGTAATTATTATTTCAAATAGGTTTTCAATTCCTTGGTCTCTTTCTTCCCCTTCTGGCACCCACCCCAATAATATGAATGTTGGGCCTCTTGAAGTTGTCCCAGAGGCTCCTTATACTATTTTCATATTTCTGGATTCTTTTTTCTTTTTGCTCTTCTGGTTGGGTGTTTTTTGTTTCCTCATGTTCCAAATTGCTGATTTGATTCTCAGCATCCTCTACTCTACTGTTGATTTCATGTAAATTATTCTTCATTTCAGTTTGTGTAGCCTTCATTTCAAATTGGTACTTTATTATGTTATCGATTTTCTCAGTTATTTCCCTAACAATCTGCTTAAACATCCTTATAACTATTATTCCGAACTCTGTATCTGTTAGCTTGCTTGGATCTATTTCATATAGTTCCTCTTCTAGAGATTTCTTCTGTTCTTTCCTTTGTGACATGTTTCTTTGCCTCCACATTTTGGCTGTTTCCAGGTGTTTGTTTCTACATATTAGGTAGAGCTGCTATGTCTCCTGGAATTTGTAGAGTGGCTTTGTGTAGTAGGTGTCCTGTAGTGTCCAGTAGCTCAGCCTCCCCAGTCACCTGAGCTGGGCCTTCTAGGTGCTCCCCTGTGTGGGCTGTGTGCACTGTCCTGCTGTAGTTGAGCCTTGGTTGCTGTTGGCGTCCCTGGGAGGAACTGACCCCCAGGCCAATCAGCTGTGAGGACCTGCTGCCACTATAGCCAAAGAGGGGCTGTGCTGGAGACACCCTTATGGATCAGGATTTACTTCAGTGGAGCTTTGATGTTCACCAAGTGCGCCCCTTGAGTGTCACTCGTGGATGTGGTAGGGTTGTAATCCAGCGTGGTCAAGTCTGACCACCAGGTGCAATGTCTCTGGGGTCTCCGGGGAGGTGCAAAGTCAGCCTGTGCCAGTGCCTTGCTCAGGGCCACCCAGCATGAGCTACACAGCAAACCGTAGTTGGCTGCTACTTGTGCTGGGCTTGGAGGTGCCCAGGAGAGGCCAAGCTATGAGCCAATGCAGCTGACGCTAGTGCCAGGCCTGGGGCCACTTATCAAGCCGTATGGGGCCCGCTCTGCTTGTTTGAGAGATTTTAGGAAAGTCCTAAGCATGAGGCTTGAGAGGCCTCTTGCACAGAAAAGCCCCTGGAAATGGCCTGGATGAGCTGCAGGTGGGGAGGGGCGGGGCCTCCGGGAATCACGGGGCGGGGCCAAAGGCGTGAGTCAGGTGCTGGCGACTCAAACATGGCGCCTGCCTGCCGGCTGTGTGCGGGGAGGACTCGCCAAAGGAGCGACGGCCTCTGCCAGCCCTTCTGCCTGGGAGGAAGCCGCCCTCCACCTCTCGCCCGGATCTCAGGCAGGTTAGTTCCCCCCGAGTGTCCCAGGTCCTTTCAGGCTGCTGCCCGGCGCTGGGCTCCGAGGGAGCGTCCGAGTGAATCCATGCCGGGCCCTTTAGGAGGAGCTGCTGGGGCTCCCGCAGCCTCCGGGACCCTCAGGGACAGTCCCCGCTGGCTTCACAGCCCGGGGTTGTGGGGACATCTCTTCCCGGCCCTGGAGCCCTGGGCTGGGGGCCTGCTGTGGGGCTGGGACCCCTCCCTCCTCCGGGAAACCCCCACGGCCGATTCCCTCCCGGTTTGACCCGCGGCGCCGGGTGTGGGCCTGCAGACGTCTCCAATTCATCCCTGACCCGCCCGCGTCTCCGCCCCTCCTCCCGGTCTCGATGCTCCTTCAGTTCCCTGGTTGTGGGGCTTCTGTTCAGCCAGATCTCAGGAGGCTCTGAGTGACGGTGGTTCTGTATTTTAGTTGTAATTTTGACGTGGTTGCGGGAGGCGGCGGGTGCAGCTGTTACCTACACGCCATCTTGTTTCTCCATCTCCATCATTTTCCATTGGGCATTCTTATAGCCAGTGTTTTGAACTTTGCATCTGGTAGATTGCTTGCCTCCATTTCATTTAGTTATTTTTCCTGTTCTTTCATTTGGGATGCGTTTCCTTGTCTCCTCATTTTGGCTGCCTCCCTGGGTGAGTTTCTGTGTATTAGGTAGATCGGCTCTGTATCCCAGTCTTGGCAAGGTGGCCTTATGTAGTAGGTGTCCTGTGGGGCCCAGTGGTGCAATCTCCCTGGCCCCCTGAGCTGAGTGCTCCAGGGATGTCCTTTGTGTGGGTATGTGTGTGCCTTACTGTTGTAGTTGAGCTTTGTTTGTTGTTAGCATGTCAGTGGGTAGGATTTACTCTCAGGCTGATTGGCTGTGTGGGGCAGCTGTGACTACAGTGTTGTGCTGGGACTGATCCCATCTCCTGGGATTCACTTTAGCAAGGCTCTGGTGCTTGCTGAGTCCATTCTTTGGGTGTTTTGTTTGTAGAGCTAACTGGGTGGTGCTCCGCTGTGATCTGAAGGTGGCCACTGAGTTTGTTAGTTCTGGGGCCTCTTGGGAGGGACGTCTGTGCGGGCCAAGGTTAACCACTGTTTGTGCCCAGTCTAGGGCCACCTAGTAGGAGCCACAAAGTGAACTGTGGTTGGTGGCTGTCTGTGCTGTGCTTGGAGGCACCTGGGAGAGTCTATGCTGTGAACTGAGGCTGATTTCCACTCATGCTGGGGGTCCACTTAGCAAGAGTACAGGCATGCCAAGGCCAGATTCTTCTTGTTTGGGGTTTTGAAACTTTGAGACATTTTAGGAAAGTTCACAGCATGGACCAAGGCTGGAAGCATCTGAGGAATAGCTGCTGGTGCTCAGATTGGGTAGGGTGGGTTCTTAGAGAATCAACAGGGTGGAGCGAGTTTGATGGAGACTCAGATTTGGTTCCTGTCTGCACCTGCAAGTTGGGTGAGGAGAGGGTTCAACAAAGGAACAACGGTCCCTGCCAGTACTTCTCCCTGCACCTGCTGGCTGAGTGGGGTATCGGGATTAACAAAGGAACAATGGTGCCTACTAGCACTTAGTCCTGGAG
This sequence comes from Miniopterus schreibersii, assembly GCF_964146895.1. Classification (NCBI taxonomy): domain Eukaryota; kingdom Metazoa; phylum Chordata; class Mammalia; order Chiroptera; family Miniopteridae; genus Miniopterus; species Miniopterus schreibersii. The sequence goes on along the minus strand of NC_138102.1, from coordinate 113,072,826 downwards.
AGAGCTGCTCCTCCAGCCCTCACTCTGAAACCAGACAATTCAGTTCCTCCCTATATGTCCCTGGTGCTTTTTCAGCTGCTGCCCCAGTGCTGGAGCTCATATTGAGTGAGTCTGTCAGTGAGTAAGTTCGTGTGTGGACCCTTTAAGAGGAACACCTGGACTCCAGAAGCCCTCCATCTCACTTGGATGTTATCTCCAATGATTTTCACAGCCAGATGTTGTGGGGACTCCTTTTCCTGGCACTGGTGTAGTAAACTGGGGAGCCTGGTATGAGCCTGGGCCTCCTTGCTCTGGAGAGGTCAAGAGAGGACCTTTGCAGCCAACAAATCCCTCCCGATTTTTAACTGCCACACTTGGGTGTGGACCAACCTGATTTGCATCCCTGCCCCTCCTACCAGTCTCAGAGTGGCTTCTTCTTTATATCCTTAGTTATAGGAGTTCTGTTCTTAGTTATGAGCCATCAGGTGGTCCTCAAGGGTGGTTGTTCTATAATTTAGTTGCAATTTTGATGTGGGAGGAAGTGAGCACAGCGTTACGTACTCTGCCATCTTGATTGGAAGTCTTGAAGCAAACTTGATAAATAAACAATTGTTTGATGAGTGAGCAGTTTGCCAGTTAAGTGATCTATTTTCCTGAGAAATTGACTGTTTGAGTAGCTAGAGTTCAGATAAATTGACTTTTGTAAGCTTCTTAAACAAACAGTAAAAGTATTTATTGGTATAGAGCTTTAGCTCCCTGAGCAAGAATTACTGGACCAAATAATGAAGCCATGTTATGCCAGTGGCCCTATTCCCCAGTTAAAGAATATAGATAAGAACAGTCTCGGTTTTCAGGATATACCTGTGTTTGTATCACCCCTTCCCCAACAGCATTTGTGGCCATTGCCACTTTAAATGTGATTAATGTCCATCTCCACCAGTAGGCTGTTTGCTCTGTGAGCGTAGGCTCCATGCTGGTTTTGTTCACCATTTTATCCCCTATACTGGTCACAGCACCTGGAACATAAAAGGTATTCAACTACTGCTTGTTAATGTTGAATGAGACCTTGGACAATAGCCTGGATGGAGGGACGAAGAAGGAATCAGAGATTACTTTGTCTGCAGTCCTATGTTAAAGTGGCTCCCACAATGCTGAGAGGGCACATTTAGGAGGGAAAAGTAAGAAGTTCCACTTTGGGAAATTGAGTTTCATTACCAACAGGAAATACACATCTGGAATTCAAGAAAGAAAAAAAACTAGGGCAATATATGCAAATTTTATAAATTTTTTATATTTAGAATGCATTAAAAAGCAAAGTTACATGGAGTTGTCAAGTGACTATCATTGCTATAAACCTGACTTTATCAGGGAAAAATCCTCCTGAAAAATCCATTTAGATTAAAAGTTTTCTTCAGTGTATCAAGGGCAAGACTAATGAAAATGTACTAGGTTTAAAGATGATAATAAATACAGACATAGCACCTTCTGTGTGCCAGGCACTCTTCTAAGTGCTTTGCCTCCATTAACTCAGTAAACCTCATAATAACTCTATGAGGTAAGTGCTATAATCATCTCCATGTACTAACAAGAGACAAAGAATTGAGCAAAAGCTGCTTGCAACTACATGAAAAAGCTACATTAACATAACTTTCTATTCTGGGAATGTCTTACCCAAGAAGATAAAGGTACAAAATATCTGTTTCAAAAACATCCTGAAAAGTCCTTTATCTGAAGAAAAGATAATGCAATGGAAAATCAGATTGTTCATTAAGGGGTTGTTTACTCATGGAGAGTCACTTTAAATGCCTTGCTGAGTTCACTAATCTTAAACTATTATATCACAACTTGGCCCCGTCACAAGCAGGTCTTCACACTGAAAGATCTTACCTTAAATTAGATTTCCTAAACCTTATAAATATCCATCCATGAAGTCCCTCTCTGAGACACAATGAGATTATGTCATGATGGTGCTTTCCTTACTGCACTAAGCAACAAATTTGGCTTTGCTTGACCAATAGGTTACCTTAGTGGTCCTTTTAGGGAGTCAGCAGTTAATAGAACCAAAAGATTAATGCCTTGTGCCCAGTGCTGTGCTAATGTGTTCCCTAATTTTGTGTGGAGAAGGAAGACCAGGATTTACTATCCAAATGGACATCCACCTCACTTGGGTAAAGAAAATTAAGTTTTAAGAAAATTAGGGCAGAATTCTTTGTACCTGTTTCAGAGTTCAGCATAATATTAAACTGATTTAGATTTGAACCTACACTAAAAAGACAGAAGCAAGACATTTAAACAAGTATCGCCCAAAACACTGGCCAGGTGAGAATGAAGGTTAGAGTGGGGAAGGTCCCAGGTACTGTCAGGCACAGCCATTAAAAGTAGTGGCTTTGGCCTGGCCGGCGTGGCTCAGCGGTTGAGTATTGACCTATGATCCAGGAGACTGCAGTTTGATTCCCGGTCAGGGCACGTGCCTGGTTTGCAGGCTCGATCCCCAGTAGGAGGTGTGCAGGAGGCAGCTGATCAATGACTCTCTCATCATTGATGTTTCTCTCTCTGTCTCTCCCTTCCTCTCTCTGAAATCAATAAAGGCATATTTTAAAATGTATGTATTTTAAAAAATAATGGCTTTCTATTCAGAAATAGATTTGAATTCTGGCTTTACCATTTATTAGTGATTTGACTTTAGGCAATTAATATCCCGGACCTTAGAAGTTCATCTGTAAAATAGGAACAGTGTTAGTACCTGCATCATAGAGTTGATATGAGGACTGAATGGGACAGTGTGTGCCAAGAGTTTATCATGGTGTCATTGGTGATATTTACTGCTATTATTATAATTCACTATAGGATTTTAGGGCTTGAGGAAAGTAAAGGTAAGATCAGAGCTATACTTGAAGAATTCAGAGAGAGGAAACAAAAGATCTTACCAAGTGGAAATTCAGGATTGGATTTTTCTGTAGTCCTCTAGTATTTTTCCAGGTAGACTGGTAACCAAGGCCAGAGGGGTAATTCCCCAGCTAAACTCTCTCTCCACTTAACATTAAAGCACTGTATACTTCCCAAGAGGGTTACCTAGGCAGAGTTTGGGACTATAGTAGAAAGTTGACTTCAAAGTTTAAGAATTTAGGACCCTGAGAGAGATGAAACCTGTCATCAGAAACATCTCAGTGCTTTGGTGGGGATATCTGAGAGGTGAGTACTGTTGTTTTCTAGATGCTTTTGCTAGTGGTGCGAAAGAACACGAGCTCACTGAGCCCAAGGTTGTTATTTTCTAAACTTGCTTACTCACCAGCCAAGCAAGTCTTTCCCAGAAGTATGGAAAGAAGGAATTAAGTGAGGCCAGTCCCTGTTGCAAACCACAGCAGTTTTATGTCTGGCCTTCAAAGATGAATAATCTTGGAGAGGAAGGCCATTTTTCTCATTACTTATAGAACTACAGAGCTAAAGTCTATTTTATATTTACCGTGTGCCTCCAGGGGCTGCTGCTTTGCATGCATTACCTCATATAATCCTTCTCACAAAACTTCAGGTATTATAACCCCATCAGTGAACTCCTACTTGATTTTTTTGTGTTTGCCTACTAAGTACTCACCAATTTGTGAAAGAATCTGGAGGTCAAGAAAATTCCATGCATTATAAGCAGACAGGAGAGATGTGGTGTGGGGTCTGACTCCATTTGCAAACAGAGAAGAGTATAGAGAATCAACAATAACACGTTCAAAGTAGAAGCAACAGGACAGATGGCTGGCAAGCCAAACACGAAGGGCTAACGACCTCTGTTTCAACTGTGGCCTTAAGTAGCAACTACACACTCAGAGAAGGGTCTCTAAGTATAAAGACAGAGCCTTGAGGGTGATCTTGAGATTATGAGACTGGAAAAGATCAACTATTTTTGATTCTAATGTCCCACTTGGAAAAATTGGGCAGTTATCCAGATCACAAATGAATATTCAGGATGAGGTTAAAAGTTGTAAAACAATATTGTGTGTATATTTTCACACCACCTCCAATTTTATTTTGCATGACTTGATTTTTAAGTTAACATGATCTCAAGATGCAATCCACATGGATTCCATAATTCTAATTCCATCTCTTATCTCATTGTAAGAGATAGGAGAGTGATTTATTTCTGTGCTAGTTCATATCAACACTTTCTCAGAAACAGTCAAAATATAAATAAGAGTTCTTTAAAAGTAACCCCAGGGCAACAAGTGAACCACACCAGTGTTGTGAGGTAAACATAAATCCTTTCACAGATGTTCTAACTTGCTGAACTGTGAATTTCTAAGTTTCAAACTTAAAGAAATCATTAAGCAATTTTTTAAAAAGGAACACCGCCCTAGGAAAAAGGCAATTTTCCCAGCTCACGTCGTATCTTCTTCAACACAACTTCACAAATATTGCTGAGCTCCAGTACACAGTTTAAGGAAATCAGAAAAGGAAGAGATTGTTAGATGGAAGGTATTAAGAAGTAGGTGGGATTTGAATGTGGTCTTGGATGTACAAGTGGGGTGAAGTGGAGGGAAAGGAATGGGGGTTTGGAGTAGGTAGAATGGTTAATAGGCGATTTTGATCCAAGTGGGAATCATAGTTACTGGGCCCTGGACAATAGGTGGGATGCTATAACTTGCTGAGTTGCTCTCTAAAGAGGGCCACTAAAAATTGGGTAGAGGAGTGATTTCCTTTGCTGTTACCTCTGCCCTCTAGACACACTCTTTACCTTTCTCCTTCTGCTTTCCTCCCTGGCAGACAGGCCAGTAGAAGCTTCAGTATCAAGGGTCTTCCTTACCTTCGGTTTGGTCAACGAGGTGACTTGCAAGAGATCCAAGGGAGGGAGGTGGGTGATATGAGGGAACTTATTTTCCACACTCTCTTCTTGCAGGGTCAGCTTGGGTTGCTACAGCCCACACAAGAATTCACAACTTCTCAGGGACTTTGGGTTCTGATAACACTTCATCTCCCTTCTGGTTGGGTCTAGGGGTAGAGAGAACCCAGCTTGGTACTACCTTATTCCTATTCCCTACACCTTTGCAAGGAGTCTTTTTATTCATTTTCTCAAGTTATTGTAAGGTAAGTGTACTCTATCCCCTGCTGACTCTTCTATCAGACCTAAGATAGAGAAGGTGGTCATCTGCTCACCTTGATCTCAGGAGGAGCACTATGTGTATGCTCGGGTCCCACACTTTAGGTCAAGGTTTACTGGAAGAATGTTTGAACCCCTGACCCAAATTAGGCCCATCAGATAGTCTTTTGGGGAGTCTGCACTGAGAAACTCTCCCTGTAGACTAGAGAGATGAACTCAGGAGTTGCCATTTTTGTCCACTAAGTGGACTGATGAGCAGAGGAAGTGGTCTTTAGAGAAATTCACCAGATAACTCTGGTTTCTTCAGTAAAAACCACATTCACACACTCACAAACACACTTTTTTTGTTCAGTTTAAAAACTTTTGAGTTATTTTTGGTTACTTTCAGCAAAGAGATGTAACTAATAGAAGTACTTAGTGTGTGTATGCCAGACTTCACATGACTTATCTTGTTTAATCCTCTCAGCCACCCTGAGAAGTAGTTTTCTTGTGACTCAGATCTTTCTTGGCTTTAAAGTTTCTTCCTTCTAAGCATCCTTTAATTTTTTCTGGGTGTCCCCAAAGGACTGCCTCATACTTTCTCATAACCAGTCTGTTGGCCTCAGTCACCACACAGTCTGTTCTGTTCTGTTCTTTTTTTTTTTTTTTTCACAGATGTCACAGTAAACTGTGAAAATGACAATATCTACATTCAAGATCTCACTTGTGGATGCTACTCAAGTGTTCTGGTCCTTGGGGTGCTTAAACATCTCTGAGTTTGGTGAAGAGTCAGGAAGGATGTCTCTTCTCCTCTGTGTCAACTCAGCCCTTTAGCAGCTCTTCATGTGGCCAGAGGCTCATCAAGTCTCCTGATGAGATCTATGAACTAATGGCAGAGCTTTCCAACTGTGCATTATGGCACAGTAGTACACCACAAAGGTTACAGGGGCTATTGATCCTCTTGGCCCTTGGGGCAGCCTGGTGGGGACTAGGTGACTGGGGCCCTAGCACAGTCATCTAATCTTGAGCAGTATTATTTTATCAACCCCACTGTATTATCGTCTGTAAATACCATGTATGAATCTAGCCATCCACGTGAACCCCCTTCCCTATGCCAACCACAGGAGATACAAATCCAATTTGGACCAGATCACCAAGACATTGTGCATTACTTGCATACTTGCCTTTCCTGTTTTCTGGTCTCTCTTTTTTGTTAGAAAACAAAACTTCCAAGCAAAGCAAGAAGTAGAGTTGGGGGGTTGGTATTTGTGTGTGTGAGTGAGTGGATGTGTATGGATGTATTATTAGAGAATAAGAAAGATATTGTCTATATTCTTACTGACCAGCCCCAAATGCCCTATTATATCCCACTCTGACCAATGAGGACACAGTCTTTTAGAGTTAGGTCACCTACTTGAGGTCACATACTAAAGGACAGAGCTGAGATTCCAATCCAGGCCTCTCTGGCTCCAGAGACACATGCCAGATTCTGCACTATTGTCATATGCCTTCTTCCCAATGTTCCCCCAGTGAGGATTGAGACCCTCCAACCTCCATTTAGAGAACAAGTTCTGACCAGCCATGGAGGTGTACTTCTCAGAACTTTCTTCAAGAGGGAACTGCCACAAGAAGTGCAGTCAGGCCTGGCCAGGCATGGCTCAGTGGTTGGGCATTGACCTAGGATCCAGGAGATTGTGGTTTGATTCCTGGTCAGGGCATATGCCTGGGTTGCAGGCTCAGTCCCCAGTCGGGGTGTGCAGGAAGCTGCTGGTTGATGACTCTCTCATCATTGATTTCCTGTCTCTCTCTCTTCCTCTCCCTTCCTCTCTCTGAGATCAGTGAAGATATATTTAAAAAAAAAAAAAAAAAGGGGCAGTCAGGCAACAGCCTCCGGCTGCAACAACTTTGGAATCTGAAGCAATGTTTGAGGCAAGGACAAGCTCTCTCCAGGTAGCTCCAGCCAGTGACTGAGCATGGCATGAGTACTAGCGCCTGGCCATCTCTGCTCAACCTGGGCCTTCTCTATAGAAAATATATGAGCTGGAGCTCCCCATTGGGCTGGCCAGGATAGTCTCAGAGCTGCACCTCAGGCTGAGGCTCTTCCGACCCCAATCCTCTGTTCTTCCTTCTCTCATAACGTCAGACACGCACACTCACAGGTGTGGTCCAAAGGCTCACCCTGCTTGCTCCTGCTCACTCATCTTTTTATCATTCAGAGGCATGACCCCTAATAGATCTACTGCACTCCTAACTCTCTCTGGTTACCTGTTTCCTGACATAAGATCCCTGAGAGTATTGCCATACATACCACACAATTCTGTTTATTCTCCACAGCACTCAGTACAGTGTTCTGTGCATAATGACTTTCCTGACTTCTCCCTCTTTTTTTTTTTTTTTTCATATGATGGCAAATAAATAGTACCAATGTCTTCTTATACTAGTTCTGGAAAAGCTCCACGCCCAAAGGCCCAGTATGATACAAGTTAAGGATGGCTTTAGAGCATGACACTCACCCATAGATTTTGTTTCAATGAGGATTCCTGGGTCCTCTGCTCAAAAGTTCTGACTCTGAGGCATATAAGAACTTTATTCTTAGTGAGCACCCCCAGTGAGTTCAGAGCCAGGGGTCCTCAGACCATACTTGAGAAGCGTAACCTTGAGAATGACTATTCAGCTCCAGGTTCTCCCCTTTCCCCACCACTACCACATTGGGTGGTGTAGCTGGTTGTCTCTGTGGATTTGGAAGACTCTTGGCATATTTTTAGAGTCAGGATTTTTCTATCTCCTGGATATACTCCAGTCTGCCTTTGAAAATGAATAGTGCTGTAAGGGTAGAGGGTAAAGATTGCCTTGAACCTGGAAGAAGCATAAATTGGGGGTATTACCAGCTGATATCTGGATGTGGATGGGATTATAAAAGGTAAACAGTTAGCCTCATTTTACAATGTGGATCACTAGCATGCAAATCGTTGTGGTTATAGTAGTTCAGTTTAGTCCAATCCTGTCCGTTTGCTATCCCAGCAGAAGGCCTTCTGTTCATCTCTTAACCTCCTTCAAGGGTAATATCAAACATCACTTTCTGACTCCTCCAAGTGCACATCTTCTTCCAACATCCTATTATCCCTGGTACTTCATTCATGGGTACACATTATCTTTAAATTGCTTACTTTGTGTATCTTTTCCCCTCATTTGCCTGAAAATTCTTTGGGAGCAAAGCCAACTTCTTTTCATTTCTTGATTCCATTGCCTACCCCTAGAATATGGTAGGAGCTCAATGAATGGGCTGAAGGAAGTAGATGGATGGATAGATGGAAACAAGGAAGAATGGAAGGGTGGAAGTAGGAATAAACTAAAGGTGACCAGGTACATTTGTTTCAGGGCTTTATTTCACCTGAATCCCCACACCCTGTCCAATATCACTTTAGCTTAAAAAGAAAACATTAGACAGGAGATTCCAAGATGGTGGTGGATTGAGTGGAAGCTACACTGACACTCTCCCAGAACCAAACTGGAATTACAACTAAAATATAGAAAAACCATCCTGAATAATCAACTTCAACTGAAGACGAGCTGGAGAGCACCCTTATAACCAAGGACCTAAAGTGGAGACCACATAGAGGCTGGTAGGAATTGTGGAGGCTTGAATGGCTGGCTGGGCTCCCACAGGCAGCAGCTGTAGGTCCGGAGGGATATCTCAGCTGTGGGGGGTTCCCACTGAGAACTCTGGGGCTTAAACCCCAAGCTAGGCTTCCTGAGAAAGGTGTTCACATAACATCTGGCTGAGAAAAGCAGCAGGGTTTCTGTTTACCAGGGAGAGACAGCTGGAAAGGCAAGCACTCTCTTAAAGGATCAACACACAAAGTTTTGTGTGCACCCACTCACCTTGGGCTCCAGCAGAGGGAGGGCAGAGTGGACTAGACTGGTGTGAGAAGAATCTGGGGTTTTGGGCTCAGAGGACAACCATCTGGATTCCTGTGCTGAGTCATTCCCCAATACTACAGAGGACATCTTTCTCAGGCAGACCTTTGCCAGCCAGGTAGCTTTTGCCTGGAGAGGAAGCAATTGCTCCGCCCCACTGGAAAACCTTTTGCCATGCCCTGTGGAATTTACACCTTGCTGTGGTCTACAGCCTGAGGCTCAGTAAGAGACTAAGATCAATCAGCCTGGAGGCAGAGGCGGACCTCTGGGAGCTTTGCCTGATCTGCTTCTGGACACAGGCCTTGGAAAAGCAGACTTTGGTGTGCATCTTGGACCTGTCCAAATGCACCCAGCCCCAGCAGAGGGAACCACAAGCTGTGGGTTATTGATATCTCCAAACAGGGTACTCAAGGCCAGCTACAAGGAGCGTCTGACATTGGTCTGCACCAGAGACTCTCCAAAAAGACAGAGTCCTAGCAGATCTACCTAATACATAGAAACAAACCCAAAAAGGCAGTCAAAATGGGGAGACATAAAAACAAGCTCCAAATGAAAGAACAAGAGACGTCTCTAGAAAAAGAGCTAAATGAAATGGAGGTAAGCAATCTATCAGATATAGAGTTCAGAATACTGATTGTAAGGATGTTCAACAGCATGAGAAAAAATATAGAAACTATGAAAAATTACCAATCAGAAATGAAGAATGACATAGCAGAAATAAAAAATACATTGGAAGGAATAAACAGCAGATTAGAGGAAGCTGAGGATCAGATCAGTGAGTTAGAAGACAGGGTAGAAAAAAATCACTCAATCAGAGATCCAAAAAGAAAAAATAATTAAAAAACAAGAAGACAGTTTGAGGGAGCTGTGGGACAACATGAAAATAACAATATCTGCATATAGGAGTGCCAGAAGGAGAAAAGAATAAGCAAGGGATAGAAAATTTGTTTGAAGAAATAATGGCAGAAAACTTCCCTAATCTGGTTGAGGAAAAGGTCACACAAGTTCACGAGGCAGAGAGAGTCCCAAGCAAGAAGAACTCAAAGAGGCCCACACCCAGACACATCATAATTAAAATGCCAGAAATTCAAGACAAAGAGAGAATCTTAAAAGCAGCTAGAGAAAAGCAAGCTGTTACCTACAAAGAGCTCCCATAAGGCTGTCAGCTGATTTCTCATCAGAAACTCTACAGGCCAGAAGGGAATGGCATGAAGTATTCAAGGTAATGCAAAACAAGGATCTGAAACGAAGATCACTCTATCCAACAAGGCTAGCATTCAAAATAGATGGTGAAATAAAGAGTTTCTCAGACAAAAATAGTTTAAAGGAGTTTATCACCACCAAACCAGCATTGCAAGAAATGTTAAAGGGACTGCTGTAATAATTAGAAGAAAGAGAGAGAGAAACATAAGCATAAAGAATTAAAATAGCAATAAATAAGGACCTATCAATAATAACCTTAAGAACTTTAAGGGAGAAATCAACAGCAATACAGTCATAGTTGTGGACTTTAACACCCTACTGACTTCACTGGATAGATCTTCCAGACAAAAAGTCAACACAGAAACAGTCACTCTAAATAGCACACTAGATCAGATGGGTGTAATTGACATTAGAGAACATTTCACCCTAAAGCTGCAGAATATACATTCCTCTTAAGTGCACATGGGTCATTCTCAAAGATGGACCACATGTTAGGGCACAAAATAAGTCTATACAAGTTCAAGAAGATCAAAATCATATCAAGCATCTTGGATCACAATGGCATGAAATTAGAAATCGACTACAGTAAAAACATTCAAAAACATTCAAACACATGGAGGCTAAATAGCATGATCTTGAACAATGAATGGGTTACCAATAAGATCAAGAAAGAAATAAAAAATGTCCTAGAACAAAATGAAAATGAACACACAACAACCCCAAATCTATGGGACATAGCAAAAGCAGTCTTAAGAGGGAAATTCATAGCACTACAGGCCTACCTCAAAAAGCAAGAAAAACTTTTTAATAAATTAACGCTACAGCTTAAAGAATTAGAAAGCTCCCCGTGAAGCTGTCTGGACCAGGGCTTTTGTTTGCTGGGAGTTGTTTTTTATTACTGCTTCGATTTCGTCAGTTATTAGCCTATTCAGGTTTTCTGATTCTTCCTGATTCAGTTTTACATGATCTCACTCATATGTGGAATTTAATAAACAAAATAGACTGAGGAATAAAACAGATCCAGAGACACAGAAGCATGGAACAGACTGATGAATCTCAGTGGGAAGGCAGGAGCGGGGTAGTGGGTCGGGAGAGATTAATGAAACAACTTACATGCATATATGCATAACCCATGGACACAGACAACGATGTGATGAACGCCTGGGTGGGGTGGATGTGGGGTGGAGGGGATCAATGGGGGGAAAAAGGGAGGATATCTGTAATACTTTCAACAATAAAGATAAATTGGAAAAAAAAGATTATGTCACAGAAATATGTATTTATTTTCTTTATAGTTTCAACTGATTTAAATCTATTTCAAGTGAATTAAAATATGAGAAAAAAATTTTAAAAGTAAAATGAAAAAATTTTTTTAGTCAAGATGAAAATTTAGAGTGTAGGAGGAAGTGTCAGGTAATGGGCATTGGAATCAATTAGTCGGAGGTTAAAAATCCCATTTTGTTACTTACTAGTTATATATTTTCAGTATCTTAGGTAAAACAGGATCTGTAATACTTATATCATAACAGCTGTATAAACTCTAGCCAAGTGCCTGACACATAGTAAGGGCTCAGCAAATATTAATTATCTCTTTCCTCTTTTGCCAAAACTTAATAGAATCCTTGTACTTTGAGACCAAACCCATGTCGTCATTTTTAAAAAAAATTCTAAATGCATATATATACAGTAAGTACATGTTAGATGAGCGAGAAAATTGTTTCCTGGCTTCTGGCTTATCTCAAATTCTAATTTTAGTTGACTTCAGTGTTAGGAAGCAAATTTAAAAGCATAGCAACATGATTCAAAAGATTATGATTTTTCTATCCAGAAATCTTGATCTAAATCTTCAGTGGTTGACTTTTGAGAGGAGTGCAAATGTTGGCATTATCTTCTTTATTAGCAATTTGTAAAGTACTCGGATCTCACACAGCTGTGTGCAGCTCAAAGATGTACCAGGCAAAGAATAAATTTCCTGCCCACGCAAACTCGAGGCAAAAACCCACAAGCTGTCTTATATTATTCTGACAGCCGAGGAAGGTTTCTTATTTTTCTCATAAAGTAACTTGACAAAATTATAAGAATTTTCCACTGTGTAGAACTTTTACTTTGTGGGGTTGTTAAAGCTGATAATATATTTGTCTTAGGAGAGACTAAAGACTCAGAGTTGCAGAAATGTACATACCTCCCTGTACCAATTCAGCCAGTGGAAATTCCTTTTTTAAGCCTTCAAGTGACTAGTGATACAATCTGGACTGGGCCCACTCACGCCCCTCTCCAAGATGCATTTCACAGGATACAAATACTTTGGCCTCACAACTATTGTGTACTCAAAACTGTGGTCCAGGTCAAAATGGGCCAGTCCTCTTCCAAACCCAGCTAGAGCCCACCTCTTATTTAAAATAGATTGCAATGGGTGAAAGGGATTCAGTAGAGGTCATTCTGCTCCCACCTCCCTTTATTTGGAATCCATCAGCACAGAACAGAGAGGGCTGCAGAAATCTAATATTCTCAGGAAAGCTAAGTACTAGGCAAAGACCAAGGAAACCCATCTATGGAACATTAATTCTGTGAGAGGCACTTACTATGTATTTGTATATCTATTTTATTTATACCCTCTTTCCAAAAGGAATATGAAGCTGTTTATGAGAAAACACAGAGGTTAAGTGGGGATACTATACAATAGGAAATAAAGATGAAGCCAGAAGAAGGGGGTATACAGAATCCACGAGTTGCGGTCCACTTGCTAGCAGTGGGCTGCAAACCCAGTTTGGAAATTCCTACCAGCCGATGGGTGATCACTACCCTGGTTCTCAGTGTCCAAAAGGCAAAAGCAAACCTACTGCTCTGAAACACATAGTGATTCCTGGTATTGAGACTCCAGGGAGATATTCCCCTCTCCCCCCAAATTTGTAAAGGGGTAAGGAGTTCTATTGTATTATACAACAACCCAGAAATGCTTGAATGTGACCCTGTCAATACTGCCTCAGAGCTCATTCTTCGGGACCCTATATACACAAAGAAAAATAGCAGAATCAAGTTATTACCTGATTAAAGATGCTCACTCACCACTCAAAGCTATCTGGTAAAAAACCCCACTTTTGGCTTGAAGTTAAGTCTTGAAGCAGAGGTCAGGTCTCCCATCTTCTCCTAGAAATGCACATGTAGGTGTGACTATAAAAGGGAGTCAGGTCTCCGAAATTTTCTGAGCCTGCTTGCCTCCTCTCCTGCATGGAGTGGGAGAAAGAACAGGGCATAGCTAACCCTGGAAGTGGGATGAGGCTAGCTGCATAATAAATCACCTCAAACGTGGTGGCATAAAACGGTAACAGTCTCTTATTACTGTTGTCTCTCGGAATTCGGAGGGTTGGCTGGGGTCAGCTAGACAGTTACCACTCAGAGCTTCCCACACTGTTGCAGTCGGATGGTGGCTGGGGCTGGAATCATCTCAGGGGCTTCCTCACACACTTGTCTGGTGGTTGATGTTGCCATTGGGACTGTGGGTGGACTGTCAGCTGGAACACCTACACCAGGCTCCTCCGTGTGCACCGGATGTCTTACAGCATGACAGCTGGGTCCAAGAAGAGCAAGTGGCCCAAGAGATAGATAGATAAAGATGGAGAGATAGAGATGTGACAGAGATAGAGACAGATAGACAGAGATAGAGATAAAGATAGAGAGAGAGAGGTACCAGGCAGAAGGTGCATTGCCTTTTAATTTTTAAATAAACTATATTTTTGTGTTTTTTTGTTGTTCTTTTTGTTTGTTTGTTTTTTTAAATATATCTTTATTGATTTCAGAGAGAGGAAAGGAGAGGGAGAGAGAGAGACAGAAACATCAATGATGAGAGAGTCATTGATCCAGCCTGCAGCCCAGGCATGTGCCCTGACCTGGAATTGAACCCCGATCGCCTGGATCCCAGGTCGATGCTCAACCGCTGAGCCACGCCCGGCTGGGCTAAATAAACTATATTTTTGAATAATTTTAGGTTTATAGTAAAGATACAAAGAAACTACAGAGTTTCTGTGCATCCCTCATCTAGTTTCCGTTTTCTCGAATGTTACCATCTTTCCTTCCTGTGGTACAATCTGTTAACATTAAGAAGCTAACTGGTTCATAACTATACATCAAACTCTAAATTTTATTTCACTAGTTTTTCCATTAATGTCTTTTTTTTTTTTTTTCTGTTCCAGGATTCAATCCAGGATCCCACAGTGCATTTATTTTTATGTCTCCTTGGTCTCCTCCGGTTATGATAGCTTCTCAGTCTTATTGATCATGACCTTGGCAGTTTTGAGGGGTACTAGTCAGCTTTTTGCAAAATGTGCCTCAAATTGGATTTTTCTGATATTTTTTCTCATGAGTAGACTGAGGGGATGGGTTTTTGGAAAGCATACCACAGAGTTGAAGTACCCTTCTCAACACATCACACCTGGGGGGGCATGGCATCCATTTTGCCATCACTGGTAATGATGGTAGCTTGGATCACCTGGTTAAGGTCGTGTTTGCAATATTTCTCCACAAATTGCCATTTTTTCCCTTTTCATATTCTACTCTTTGGAAACAAGTCATTCATCTAACTGATGCTCAAAAGTGAGACTGTAGTATCTACATGTATTATTTTGAATTTCCTGTATGGAAGATCTGTCTCTCCTCCCTCATTTATGTATTTATGCCAGCAAGGACTCATGTATATTTATTTTATACTCATTTTCTCCCAGATTTGGGCATTGGGGGGGTCCTTTAGTTTAGTTCCTGTGTCCCTTTAACATTACCCCATCTTTTAGGTTTGTTATTTTTAGCACTTCCTTACATTCTGGTTTTATAACATGTTTCCAGGATCAGTTGTATGTCCCCTACCTTGTACCCTAAAGTCAGTCATTTCTACAAAGAGCCCTGGTTCCTTTTATTGTCGAATGGTATTGTATCACCCTTTATGACCTCGCCTCAGGTCACATAGTGTCTCTTCATGGTTGAGAGAGTCACAAAGATCCAGCCAGGTGCAAAGGGGAAGGACAAACACTCCATGTTTTAATGGAGGAGTGAAAAGGAGATGTTGTAAGGAGAGTGTCCAGATGATATATTGTTATGGCCATATTTGGAAATCACAAGCTATCGCAGGTGGTCAGGGTATCTTAATGAGAAGGCAAAATCTGAGCAAAGACTTAGAGGAGGCGAGGGAGTCAGCCATGTGGTATTTGCAGGAGAAATGTCCATTGTGAGGATTTGAGCGAACAGACATTGCAGGGTATGGAGTGATCACACCATCTGACTTATATTTAAAAATTACAATGGCTACTCTGTTGAGAAATCACTTCAGGGGGCAAGGGTGGAAGGAGGGGAACCAGTCAGGATGCTATTCCAGTAATGCGCACAAGCGATGGTGGCTTGGAGCATGGTCACAGCGGTGAAGGTTGTATGGAGTGGCTGGATTCCAAACATCTCCTGAAGCTAAAGCTAACAGAATTTCCCGCTGGACTGGACACAGATATAAGAGAGGAAAATTAAGGATGACTTCAAAGTTTGGCCTGAGAAACTTCAGAGATGATTTTGGCATCAGAGATGACCTTGGATGGGGGAAAGATTGGGAGCTTATTTTTGGAAATGTTGACTTCCAGATGTCTATTAGACATGAAAGTAGAGGTGTCAAGTAAGCCTTGGGGGTACAAATCTGAAGTCCAAGAAAGAAGTCTGGGTGGGAAATATCCATTTGTGTGGGGTTTTTTTGTTGTTGTTTTTAATATATCTTTATTGATTTCAGAGAGAGGAAGGGAGAGGGACAGAGAGAGATAGAAACATCAATGATGAGTCATTGATTGGCTGCCTCCTGCACGCTCCATACTGGGGATCGAGCCCGAAACCCAGGCGTTTGTCCTGACTGGGAATCAAACCGCAATCTCCTGGATCCTAGGTCGGAGCCACAGCCGCCCCGGAAAGATCCTTCTTCTTTACAGCTGCATAGTATTCCATGGTGTAAATGTCCCACAGCTTTTTTATCCACTCATCTACTGATGGGCACCTGGGCTGTTTCCAGATCTTAGCTATTGTAAATTGCATTGCTATGAACATAGGGGTGCATATATTCTTTCTGATTAGTGCTTCGGGATTCTTAGGATATGTTCCTAGAAATGGGATCACTGGGTCAAAAGGCAGCTCCATTTTTAATTTTTTGAGGAACCTCCATACTCTTTTCCACAGTGGCTGCTCCAGTCTGCATTCCCACCAGCAGTGTACTAGGGTTCCCCTTTCTCCACACCCTCGCCAGCAGGAGTCGTTTGTTGATTTGTTGATGGGAGCCATTCTGACAGGTGTGAAGTGATACCTCATTGTGGTTTTAATTTGCATCTCTCTGATGATTATCAATGTTGAGCATTTTCCCATGTGTCTCTTGGCCATCTGTATGTCCTCTTTGGAGAAGTGTTCTATTCAAGTCCTTTGCCCTTTTCTTTTATTATTATTATTTTTTAAATTTATTTTTATTGTTGAGAATATTACAGGTGTCCCATTTCCCCCCCCCAATTGACCCCCTCCATTTCACTCCCACCCCTTCCCCAGGCCTTCACCCCATTATTGACTGTGTCCATGGGTTATGCATATATGCATATAACTTCTTTGGTTAATCTCTTCCCACCCTCCACTCCCCTTCCCTCTTTCCTCTGAAATATGATCGTCTGTTGCATGCTTCAGGGTCTTTGGATCTATTTAGTTCATCAGGTTCTTTTGTTCATTAGCTTCTTCTTAAAGAAGACCCTTCAACTTTTCCTGTAGTGCTGGTCTGGTGGTGATGAACTCCTTTAGCTTTTTCTTATCTATGAAGCTCTTTATTTGACCTTCAATTCTAAATGATAGCTTTGCTGGGTAGAGCAATCTTGGTTGTAGTTCCATGTTTTTCATCACTTTGAATGTTTCTTGCCACTCCCTTCTGGCCTGCAAAGTTTCTGTTGAGAAATCAGCTGACAGTCGAATGGGTACTCCCTTGTAGGTAACTAATTGCTTTTCTCTTGCTGCTTTTAAGATTCTCTCTTTGTCTTTAACCTTTGGCATTTTAATTATGATGTGTCTTGCTGTGGGCCTCTTTGGGTTCCTCTTGTTTGGGACCCTCTGTGCTTCTTGGACTTGTAAGTCTATTTCTTTCCCCAGGTAGGGGAAGTTTTCTGTAATTATTTTTTCAAATAGGTTTTCAATTTCTTGGTCTCTTTCTTCCCCTTCTGGCACCCACCCCGATAATACGAATGTATGAATGTTGGGCCTCTTGAAGTTGCCCCAGAGGCTCCTTATACTATTTTCATATTTCTGGATTCTTTTTTCTTTTTGCTCTTCTGGTTGGGTGCTTTTTGTTTCCTCATGTTCCAAATTGCTGATTTGATTCTCAGCGTCCTCTACTCTACTGTTGATTCCATGTAGATTATTCTTCGTTTCAGTTTGTGTAGCCTTCATTTCAAATTGGTACTTTATTATGTTATCGACTTTCTCAGTTATTTCCCTAAGTCTGCTTAAACATCCTTATAAACAAAATTCTGAACTCTGTATCTGTTAGCTTGCTTGGATCTATTTCATTTAGTTCCTCTTCTAGAGATTTCTTCTGTTCTTTCCTTTGTGACATATTTCTTTGCCTCCACATTTTGGCTGTTTCCAGGTGTTTGTTTCTATGTATTAGGTAGAGCTGCTATGTCTTCTGGAATTTGTAGAGTGACTTTGTGTAGTAGGTGTCCTGTAGTGTCCAGTAGCTCAGCCTCCCCAGTCACCTGAGCTGGGCCTTCTAGGTGCTCCCCTCTGTGGGCTGTGTGCTCTGACCTGTTGTAGTTGAGCCTTGGTTGCTG
The DNA here is from genome assembly GCF_964146895.1 of Miniopterus schreibersii. Lineage (NCBI taxonomy): Eukaryota > Metazoa > Chordata > Mammalia > Chiroptera > Miniopteridae > Miniopterus > Miniopterus schreibersii. The sequence goes on along the minus strand of NC_138102.1, from coordinate 113,054,847 downwards.
TTGGCATCCCTGGGAGGAACTGACCCCCAGGCCAATCAGCTGTGAGGACCAGCTGCAACGACAGTCAGAGAGCTGCTGTACTGGAGACACCCCTATGGATCAGAATTTACTTCAGTGGAGCTTTGGTGGTCACCAAGTGCACCCCCTGAGTGTGTCACTCGTGGCTGTGGTAGGGTTGTAATCCAGGGTGGTCAAGTCTGACCACCAGGTGCACTGTCTCTGGGGCCTCCCAGGAGGTGCAAAGTCAGCCTCTGGCAGTGCCTTGCCCAGGGCCACCCAGCCTGAGCTACACAGCAAACCGTAGTTGGCTGCTACTTGTGCTGGGCTTGGAGGTGCCCAGGAGAGGCCAAGCTATGAGCCAATGCAGCTGCTGCTAGTGCCAGGCCTGGGGCTGCTTATCAAGCTGTATGGGGGCTGCTCTGCTTGTCTGAGAGATTTTAGGAAAGTCCTAAGCATGAGGCTTGAGAGGCCACTTGCACAGAAAAGCCCCTGGAAATGGCCTGGATGAGCTGCAGGTGTGGAGGGCGGGGCCTCCGGGAATCACGGGGCGGGGCCAAAGGTGAGAGTCAGGTGCTGGCGATTCAAACATGGCGCCTGCCTGCCCGCTGTGTGCGGGGAGGACTCGCCAAAGGAACAATGGCCTCCGCCAGCCCTTCTCCCTGGGAGGAAGCCGCCCCTCCAGCTCTCGCCCGGATCTCAGGCAGGTTAGTTCCCCCCGAGTGTCCCGGGTCCTTTCAGGCTGCTGCCCGGCGCTGGGCTCAGAGGGAGCGTCCGAGTGAGTCCGTGCCGGGCCCTTTAGGAGGAGCTGCTGGGGCTCCTGCAGCCTCCGCGACCCTCAGGGACAGTCCCCGCTGTTTCCACAGCCCGGAGTTGTGGGGACATCTCTTCCCGGCCCTGGAGCCTGGGCTGGGGGCCTGCTGTGGGGCTGGGACCCCTCGCTCCTCTGGGAAACCCCCACCGCCGAGATTCCCTCCCGGGTTTAAACAGTGGCACCGGGTGTGGGCCCGTGGCCGCGTCTCCGGGATTCAGCCCCGACCCGCCCGCGTCTCCGCCCCTCCTCCTGGTCTTGGTGCTTCTTCAGCTCCCTGGCTGTGGGGCTTCTGTGCAGCCAGGTTTCAGGAGGCTCTGGGTGACGGTGGTTCTGTATGTTAGTTGTGATTTTGATGTGGTTGCGGAGGCGGCGGGTGGGGCGTTACCTACGCGCCGTCTCGTTTTCTTCTCGGGAAAGAGCCATTTGGATGTGATTGTGTAGAGATTTGCATTTCAGCTCGTAATGAGACCACTGAGAAAACGAGTACAAATATAGAAGCGAATCAGGAGCTAGGGCACCCCAACATTAAGAAGAAACCAAAGAGGCTGAAAGGGGGTGACAAAGTGCAGTAAACCCCAAGCGCGGGTGGTGTCTGGAAAGCAAGTGAAGAAAGAGTGTCATGGGGGAGAGTCATCAACTGTCTAACGAGGCCACTCAGCTCAGTAAGGTGAGGATCCAGGACCTGACCCCCGGATTGCGCATCGTGGGGGGCGTTCATTTTTCTTGACAAGAGCCGTTTGGGCGGAATCGCAGGCCCGAAAGGCTGAGGGGGTGCCTTTGAGCGAGCCTGGGAGGAGGGGACTGCAGAGAGCACAGCCCTCTCTTTGAGGAGTTTTGCTGCAAAGTAGTAAAAGAATGGTGGTGTAGCCAGTGCGTTCAGGGGAAAGTTTACATTCCCATCGGAATAAGACAGTTTAAAAAAGAAAAAGGCTGGTGGTTTAAGAGAGGGGTGGCGAGGCAGTTTCCTTGCACAGGTGAGGGGCCCTGGGCCTGGTGCGCAGGGTGTGGGCACGTGTAGTTCCCTGGCAGGGAGGCAGAGCGGTGGGCTCGGGTACCGGCAAGCTCACGCGGTGTTGAGGGGTCCGTTAAAATTCTCTACTATTAATTCCATTTTTCCAGTGAAGTACAAAGCCAGGTCATCAGCTGAGAGTGAGAACGTGGGAGGATGTGTTAGAGACGTGAGGAAAGAGAAGAGCTGTAGAATGGGCACGTTACAGCGTGGGAGAGGAGTGCACCCCGAGGCGCTGTTGGCACCGTGGGGCCACCTGAGGGCGGCTGTCTTCAGTGCAAAGTGAGGTCGGTCAGAACGGCTGTTATCTCCATGCACTTCTAGGGCAGGTGCCAGTAGGCAGAGGTAGGTCGAACCCGGGTATTGTGAGACAGGAGGTGGGGATATAAGCAAAGGAGTGACTGTAACGACTGACTACGGAATTTAGCTGAAAAGGGAGGAGAGTGAGACGCGTCGAGGGGTGAAAGACAATGTACAGCCTGTAGGGTCACTGAACTGAATGTCTCAGCGGGCAAAGAACAGAAAAGCGTCATATTCGAGGGCTAACTTTTATACCGGTTACCCTGCCCTTGTAAAAATTTAATTTTATGAATATAAAATATATTCATAAATCAATATATTCAGATAATCAATTCTTACTCCCCTGAGTTGGACATTTTCTAGGGAAAAACATAGGTAAGCTTGGAGTGAGGAGGAAGGAAAAAGTACCACCCCTGCCAGTAACATTCACAGAAATTAGGCACGGCAATAAATAAAGTTCTTTGTGCAATAAATGCAGTGATGAGTTTCATAGTTTGTTTTTTTTTCTTATAATGGCCTTCAAAGAAGGTTTCTGGCTTCCTATGACAAGGCACCGTGCTGACACTGAATATTGTCTTGTGGTTGTTCCATGGAGGGCGGGATCAACACCCCCGCCCCCAAAGTATCTGGATGTTAATAGATGTGCCACACGAACCCCGAGAGAATGTGAAGAGATGGTGACTCACACACTGAGGCTTTCGAGGTCACCCAGCTGGGCTGGAAATGGCTGGAGAGAAGGGAGCCCTGAGTGGCTTTTGCGCGTGTACCGTTAGGACGTGGGGTTGGAAGGAGGTGAGCCTCCCTACCGGCACCAAGGGGAGGAAGGTCCTGGCTTCCACACAGGCTTGCTCGGGGTGCGGAGTGAAAAGGAGAAGGGGCAGGGGCGGGACCTAAAAGCTGTCAGCTGTCAAACATCAAAAATGGAGCCAGAGTCTTTGTTACAAATATATGCCACAAATCTGTCAGGCCACAAGTAGAGCATGGTGCTTAAAACCTTAAGTTTTGTGGAGTTTAAACCCTAGGTCTTTAGCTATGTGATTCTTGTTAGCTCTTTGACCTTAGGCAAATTACTTAGTTTCTCTGCTGTGCCTCAGTTTCCTCAGCTGGAAAGGGGCCTCAAAAGTAGGTGCCTCCTGGGTTGCTGCCAGGCTTAATAATGCTGGTAAATGCTTCGCACAGCTTTGCAGTTCAGCAGGCCACATGCTAACTTCTGAAAATTCTGTGACTGACGTTCCTATTTCAGATATGCGTGATATTCATGGGTGAAGCATGCTGCCAATGGCTCTGAATATGTTATTTTTCAGATAATTTATTTCCTTTAATTTTGAAAGCATTACATAAAACTAGAAACTAACTTTTACCTTTGTGCTCTGTTCTGTTTAAGCTTCTCTAATAATTCATAGTTAGAAAACCAAGCTTAACAAAACCCAGGGATGAAATTTTGGGTGAATCAGTTTGTGAAGTCAAGTATTACTTTTAATTTAAGTATTATTATTAATTTTTCTTTGACGTTGAGAAAGTAAAAGCATGGCTTTTGACACTGTTTATTGGCATCTCCTATGTGCTCAACACTCATTCATTCAATATATTGAGAACCAACCTTGTTTGAAACAATGGGACAGGCCCCAGGGATCTCGAGATGTGAACCAGCAGATGCTGACTCTCCTCTCATGGGACTTGGTAGTCTAGGGGGTTTGATGGACAATCAAATAACCCGCCCTAACAATCATGGTTATATTTGCAAAACACAGAAACCAACCCTGGTTACCACAGGAGGAAGGGGCAGCTTGGGAATGATGCTGTGTGACCCACAGATGCCGTGGGAAAGCGGAAAACAGTCACACTTAGAAAATGGAGTGTTGCTAAGGGAGCCTGGGCCCTGAATCAGGTCAAAGCCCGGTCAGGGCATTCCTGCTGTCCCCACTGAATCCTGCAACGGACATCACGGCCACCACGAGGCCTCAGTGCAGCCACTGCAGCCGCCTTGCCGTCCAGGCTCCTTCTCGACCGTGGAGGAGCCGAGCATCCGTGGCAGAGCCCGGCCTGTGCTCGCGGCCTTGCTGCCAGGCTGAGGCGGTGGGAGGGGATCTTGCTGGTTCCTGGGCTGGGCTGGGAGGCAGGGAGTGCTGGGCAGCCGAGCCAGCGGTCAGACAGCACCGATGTCCATCACACGCACGGAGAAAAGAGCAGGAGCGAGTGTGAAGCGCTGTCAAGGGGCACCAGCAACCAGGGTGCACAGTATGTTGGTGCCTCACAGAGTCCCCGGGGCTTGGGCTGCTGTTGGCGCTGCCCCTTGGGAGGCAGCTTCGCCCTGCTCAGCGGTTCTCACCCCGTGTGGCCACCTCACTCCTGGACTCACACTTACCACCAGTCCCTCTTCCTTAAACGCTTCTACTTTATGTCTCACAGCTGCAAACGGAAAGCCGGCAGCATCTGGCTTACATACATAGAAGGTAAAAGCAGGAAAAAATACAATGTAACGAAGCAAAGCTCTGAAGACCTAGCTGGCGACTTGGCTGAAGGGGCTGGGGCTGGGGCTCGATTTTAGCAGGCGTTAGCTGTTGAAAACATAATAGCATCAACCAGAGACTTCGTACTCAACCTTATTAGGAAAATCAAAAGAGAATGGAAGAGGGACACATTTTCAAACTTTGTATTTAATGCTTTTTAAAATGCTCTCTGAGCACAATTTAAAATTAACTTTTATAGCATTAGTAGTACATGTTCATGCTTTGAGTGATAAATATTAGAAAGTGTGTGGGTTTACAAAGGGGCAGGATTTGAGTTTGGATTTCACCTCCCACACTTGAGCTCTAATGTTAGGCACATTATATAACCTCTCTGAGCCTCAATATACCCATCTGTAAAACGAGTGAATAATACCAATTTTTTCCTGGTGTGTTAAATAGATCACTGTGTCCCAAACTATCTTGTGTGTGTGAATGACCTGGGGATCTTCTTAAAATGTACATTCTGGTTCAGTAGATCTGGGTGGGGCCTGAGATTCTGCATTTTTAATAAAACCCCAGGTGATGCTGATGCTGTCATTTTGTGGACCATGCTTTAAGTAGCAAGGTTACAATTCTGTGCTGTCAACACGGTAGTCACCAGCCACGTGGCTATGAAGCCCTTGAAATGGGGGCTAGCATGCCTAAAAAATAGGACTTCAATTTAATTTTAATAAATTTAAAAAAATGGATACTTGGTTCAGTTATTCAAACACAATTTTTTAGTATACTTGGAACACCTTGTAAATCTATCTTTTCAGTTGTTAATTTTATGAAACCTAAATAACCGAAAACCTATTTCCAATGAAAATTTAATGCCTGCATCGAGATATGTTCCAAGTGTGAAATAAACAACAGATTTTGAAGACATAGTTTAAAAAAGAATGTAAAATAGCTTGTTCATAAGAAACAAGATATCTTGTTTCTACTGATTGCATAATGATAATACTTTGGGTATGTTGGGAAATATACTATTAAAATGATTTCATTAGTTTCTTTTTCCTTTTTTTATGTGGCTACTAGAAAATGTAAAGTTGCCTATGTGTCACTGGCATGTCCCCACTGGGCAGGGCAGGCACAGGCCAGGGAGCACAGGGCCGGCTGTCAGGTCCCTTCCTCCTGTCTGTAGCGGGTCGGGCACCTCTGGCTGGAAAGAGGAAGTGAGGTGGTGACAAGAGACGAGCTTTCTTGCCTCCCGGCAGGAGGCCAGCAAAAGCCACCAGGAGCAGCAAGCTCTTGAGCTCACAAACTATTTCTTCTTGGTGGGTTATTTCTACTATATTCCAAGGCAGGCTCTGCTTTTTGGAGAGGTAAGAAGGAACATGTCAGCCGTCTAAAGTAAGTTGCTCAAAGTAAGTTGCTGGGTCTTAAGAAGATGTTCACGTTTCAAGAGTTAAAGGCAAAGGCCCAGTCGACCCACCCTCCCCTGTAACATGAAGGGGAGTTCATTAAAACAGCGTGGGCTCCTGCAAACGTGCTGCATCATTTCTTGGTTGACTCAGCAGTTCCAAAGGAGACGAAGGTCAAAGGGAGAGCGGCAATGAAGACATCGGCAAATCTGACAACGTCCAAGAAGAGGTCTACAGAAATGAAAGTTTGTCTTCTCATATCATAAATTATATTACAGTAACCTCTCTCCCCCCACTCTTGTGAAAATAAATTTCTTTTAACCAACTCAGGCAAATATTTACATGTAGAATCAGACCTGGCAGCAAATTCAAAGAAAACTATTAAGGCCAGCAAAAGCTGCTTCTGTATCAGAGGCTTGGAGAAAAGTCTCAATTAACCTTTCTAAATAGGAACTGACAGCCTTGGATGGAAAACATGGGGGGAGACGAAAATGTTTCTGAAGAGTGTTTTACTACAAAGTAAACAGCCTGGATAGAAAATATTAAATCAGATGCTGCCTCCACATTCCATAGAACTGAGTACACGGTAAAATGTACTGTACAGTTAGAAGGCTTAGATCAAAGAAGCCATGGAACTATTTTAGTTTTGTGATGATTCAACTTCACGGTATTAGTTCTGTTGGCATAAGAAAGAGAATTTATTTTTTCTAATTCTGTTAGATCTGGACATGAAACTGTACAGTTGGCAGTGAAGATATAACTTTAAAAATATTTATCTTTAAACTGTCTTATCCTTTCCGTCACCAAATCAAACCACGAGAAAATATTTACTAGGTATATCACTTACTAAAGAGGAGACTCATTTCGGTAACTAAAAAAATTTTTTTTGCACAAAACAGTGCATAAATATTCAATTCAGGACTTATTCTGCTTTAGATGGAAGCAAAAGGAAGATGAGTTTAGCAAATTCATAGCATAATCGCGATTGTAACGGGAAAGGTTTAAATACTAGGACAGAGCATGCTAGAAGCACACATTGATAAGCCAGTGTTTCATTGTCAGTTTCCAATAATAACCTACCCAACGGCTATTCTCATCTGAATGCCTTTGCGTATTTAAAAGCAATACAATCCCACATCTCAAAGAATCTAGTTAGTTAAGACAATCCTGTTCTAGAGAGATTTTAATATATTTTAAACATCTATAATTCAATTAACCTTAGAGAGTGGTGAATTCAGAACTCTTACTTACCGGATGAGCTTTAGGTCACGGAGATAACCTGCATCTCTCCTCTCTGTGCCAGCTGTTTTCTCCGTAGGGACTGTCTCCGTCTCTCTGAGCTCGCAGGGCCCTGTCCATCTCCCAGTTTCTTGATGGGGGATTTCTCTGTTAAGCGTCTTTAACCCGGGTTCCCATGCTGTTGGAGTTAATCCTTCAACACTCCATGTTTGAGGTCATTGGTGCACTCATCACATTATTAGAATCGTTCCCATATCAGCCTCAGCTCCTCCCTCTGACAGATGGAGACGCTGCTTCTCTGAAATGTCCTTGTCTCAACTTAAGAGGGTTCCAGGGAAGAGCGGCCTGGGCCACCGGTGCTCCACGCCAAGTCCTCTTTGGGAAACAGCCTTTACCTAATAGCAGCCGGGGCCTTTAATCACAAAGCTCTGTTCACATTCACTTTCTCTCTCAGCTCCTCTGCTGTCTTCCCTTCAGCTGGCCTGGTCACTGAGATTGATGGGCCATGCCTTACATCTTCATACCTGGGGAGTTTTTTCTTTTCAGGTGTGTCCCCTCTATAGTTTGGATTGCATCAGGCTGTTCTTAAATCCATCAAACTTTTTTTTTTTTTATTTTTATATCTAGCACCCTAATTATGGACAGTTCTGAAGACATGAGCAGTGATATTAACTTATAGAATAAAAATTCTAAATATTTTAAGTCTGGGTGATGGAGTTAAGGGTAGTTTTCTTTGTCATTAGATATTTTTCTTTTTTAATAATGAGCATGGAGTATTCTTATAACCTGAAATAAAAACCAAAGCTATTTATATTTGGGAATGTTTCATAACAAATATAATCTGAAATCTCCCATATCTAATCCAATGATAAAAGGTAATGTTTCAAAAGGGAAAAGTGTAAAAAAGCTGTTTTCTTCCTAAATCTACTAGCTATATTCTTTTGTTCTATCTTCAAATCAACTCAATTAGTCACATGATAAATCTCAAAAGAGTTTTATGTTTTGGGGGGTTTTTTAATCCTCACTGGAGGATATTTTTCCATTGCTTTTCAGAGAAAGGAGAAGGGAGAGAGGGAGAAACACTGATGTGAGAGACACACATTGGTTGCCTCCACCAGGGTCAGGACCGAGCCTGCAACCGGGGTCTGTGCCCTTGGCCTGGATCAAACCCAGGACACCTTCAGCCTGCAGGCTGACACTCTAACCACTGAGTGAACCGGCTAAGACAGGAGCTTTATGTCTTTACACAAACTAATAATGCCTCATTTATTTAGTAAAGATCCAGTTGTGAATCACCCCTGTCATCTGCTTTCCAACTCTGTTGAGCTGTTTCCCTTTCCAGAAACTGGAGAGGGGAAAGGGAAGAGCACAAAAATACAGTGATTTAATTCAGTCATTTGTTATTTGTATTAAGTAATGTTTTGGTGAGGAAACTTGAGATTAATAGTTAAAAGAATCTTATCTAGTATTTATTTATTCATTCTTTCATTTCATGCACCTTCGGGTTCCACAGGTGATCAAGGGGCACTGCACAATTGTTTCCTGATATGCCAGACTAAAGCTACACCCTACAACATAAAACTGCCTCCCTAGGCATGTTTAAAGGCTGTAGGGCTTTCAAAGGACACATTGTATCAGATTCTCTGTTCTGGAAAAAAATGCAAAATACAATACCTTTCAGATGGTCTCTTTAAATTTGCTACAAACAGTACAGCCAAATGAAAGCTAATTTCTTGAAATTATCTGAAAATGCTAGAAATTTACATTTCGAAAGACATGAATTACATATGTTTTGTAGAGGCAAAAGGTGTTGGAGGGCTTGTTTAAACTAAAGAGAATTGACACTGATTTCCATTATTTAAAAATTAAAACAAAAGTCATGAAGCTTTTAAAAGCCTAATGAGTACAGAGAGACAATACCCTACCTCTAGATTTAGCCTCAACTCTGTTTCTAACAAGAACCTTGGGCAAGTCATAATCTTCAGGGTTCCTAACTCACTCATCTACAAAATGAAGAAAATATATGACTAGCTAGTCCAAGGTGCTATTCCTTTTATCTCTAGAATTTTAGGAGAGGCTGTGGGTTCCACACAAATGCCTATGAAGTTAGTCAGGTAACATATAAGAGAGAAAAAGACCAGAGTGAGAAGAATTTTTCTTGAAAGTGATTCCTTATTAGTCAATCTTACATTACCCCACATTTAATAGCAATAAAAAGATTTCACTTCCCTTAGTTTTACTCTGAGAGAAGCAGTAAGAAATGGTCACCAACACTAGTAAATGAGAGTGGTGTGGAGCCATACGGAATGGTGGGGACTGTGGCAAAGTGGAGAGGGCAGGTAAAGCACTAAGCTATTGTTACAACATGAGAATAAGGGTGTAATGTTGCTAGATGCCAACAATTTGGATATTTTTAATGAAACCTAATCGTCAATGCAGGCAATCAATTAAAAACATAACATCATATGAGCCACTATTATGTGGCCAAACGACACTTATCAACGGATCAAATTAGGGCTCACAGGCTACCAGTTTACAACACCTGATCTATTTTGTCTCCCTCATTATACTCAGATCAGCACATATTAAACAATTTGCTAATAATTCCCCTTTAGTAAAAGTTCTTGCTATCATAACCCACAGAGTATTCACTGAGTTCATTTCATAGGCTGTGTTCTGTGCTAGAACTTTCTGATTTTTTGCCTCATTTGATCATCACAGTAACCCTGAGCGGTAGGTAAATACGCCATTATCCCAATTTTACAGGATGAAGTAAGGCTCATAGGTATCAAATAATATGTCTTAGCCACACAACAAAATCTCTATAGAATTAAGTCTAAAATATTGACATGAAAACATTTACAGTATTGTACTGCATTAAAAAAGCAGGCTAGCCGGGCTGGGCATGGCTCAGCGGTTGAGCGTCAACCTGGGATCCAGGTGACCGGGGTTCGATTCCCGGTCAGGGCACATGCCCAGGTTGCGGGCTCGATCAATGACTCTCTCAGCATTGATGTTTCTCTCTCTCTCTCTCACCTTTCCTCTCTCTGAGATCAATAAAGATATATTTAAAAATAAATAAATAAAATAAAAATAAAAAAGGCTATAAAAATATGTATGATTTTTAAACTCTTTGCAAAAAACATTCTTAATGATTATTATTCTATCATGAAGATATGCTATAATTATATGTAAACAAGCTTCTATTATTAAACACTTGAATTGCTATTAAAATCACGTAGGAGAAGAGAGTATTATGCTAAGTGAAATGTCAGTCAAGACAAATACCATATGATTTCACTTATATGTAGAATCTAAAGAACAAAATAAACGAACAAACAAAACTGAAGCCGACTCATAGATACGGAGAGCAGACTGGTGGTTGCCAGGGGGAGGGGGTTGGGGAACTGGGTGAGACAGGTGAAGGGACTGAGAAGTACGGACGGGTAGTTACACAATAGTCATGGGGATGTTAAGTACAGCATAGGGAAGATAGTCAATAATATTGTAACAACTGTGTATGGTGCCAGGTGATACTGGAAATATTGGGGGATCACTTTGTGAAGTACATGACTTGTCTAACCACTATGCTGCACACCTGAAACTAAAATAATATTGAATATAAACTGTAATAGAAAACATTTAAAAAAAATCATGTAGGGAAGCATTTAGAACTCTGATTTCATTCATTTAAAATCATTAATTGATGGCCTATGTGTTGTTTTATTGGATGCTTCCCTCAAAGGGAAGTCTCACTCAGAATGTGCATCTGGTAGGCAAAGCCCCAGGGCTCCTTTGAGCCTTAAGTGGGCACTCAGATCAGCTACATAGATTTAAGATATTTAAGCAATCACCTCTGAATCAGTGGCCAGGTCCCGATCTCTTGGGTGGAAAGAAGTTAGGGTTCCCTGAGACAGCTCAGTTTGCAAAACTGCACAACAGATTACAGCTCTCTTCTCAGCTAGAAACCTGAGGAGACTGAGATGGACAAACTGAACGTTGAGAGCTACCTCTATTATCAGGGTACACTTTGGGGTCCCTTTGTCATCTATCATATGACAAAATATAGATCTATATCTTTTTCCCCCTTTTTCTCAACTTTCCACTTGTCATAGCAGTGGAACCCCAAATACCACAATTTCAAAACAACAGCTGTAGGCTGCAGACACAGGGGGATCTAAACACATTTGAGGAAAGAGCCCAGGATGCTGGTGCAAGTTGAAATGTACCATTTCTATCATTCAGTTTAGAACACTTTTGAGGTATAGCAGGTTTGTACACAGATTATCCCAGGCAACCTGGGACGTATGGTCACCCTACTATGAAGAACAGTTGTAGAAACGAGATGATAAGCATGGAAAAGATGGGGAGGGAGTTTGGGGTTGTGGAGGACATGCCAGCTGCCTTGAGGTATCTGAAAACCTCCATAAACTGGGCTGATCTGATCGCAATTCATGCACTTGGAACGACTGAACCAAGCTGATGGAATGGTCACGAGTGGGTTGTTGACCAGTAGTTCTGGATTTGAATCCAGATCATACTAACTAGCTGTGGGGTCATAGGAAAGTTTCCTCTTTATTATAAAAGGGGGTTAAAGAACTTATGCACCCCTATGTTCACAGAAGCGTAATTTACAACAGCTAAGATCTGGAAACAGCGCAAGTCCCATCAGTAGATGAGTGGATAGAAAAGCTGTGGTACATGTATACCATGGAATACTATGCAGCTGTAAAGAAGAAGGATCTCTTATCCTTTGGGACAGCATGGAGGGAACTGGAGAGTATTACGCTAAGTGAAATAAGCCAGACAGAGAAAGACAAACATCACATGATCTCACTTATATGTGGAATCTAAAGAACTTTATAAACTGATGAACAAAATGGACCCAGAGACATAGAAGCATGGAACAGATTGAGGGATCTCAGAGGGAAGGTGAGGATGGGGGGAGTGGGTGGGGAGAGATTAATCAAAGAACTTATATGCTTATATGCATAACCCATGGACACAGTCATTGGTATGGAGAAGGCCTGGGGGTGGGGCTCATGCAGTCTGGAGGGATCAATGGGGGAAAAAAGGGGACATCTGTAATACTTTCAACAATAAAGACAAAGGAAAAAGGAGGGAGGTAGAGTTGTAATGATTTACTGAGGTAGTTTAGGATAGAGAGTGACCCAGAATAGAGGCTCAGTAAATGTTAGTATGTGCATTGTAACTATTGCTGGAAATATTCAAGCATACGGATAGACCACCAATCGGGTAACGTTACGGGATCTTTTAGGAATTAACTAAATGGGTGACTGGAGCCAACTTTTTTGCCTAATTTAACTTAGAAATTTTGTTAGAAATAGAACAAAAATTCAATTAGTAATTTTTTCTGGATATGAGATAAGGTAATTTTATGTAAAATGTTAAAGAATTATACTCTTAAATATTGTATTATAAATATTTGGATATATTTTAATGTCATCATCCAATATGACATTTACCTGTCAACTATTTGCTGTTTACTTTCAACTATGAAAAAAGCATAATATGCTAAGACTCCATTTTGAAATCGCATGTTGCTAGATTTTGAGACTGTACCTGTAAATATAGAATAGAATTTCAAAAGCAAGTAAACTTTAGTGACCTGATATCTGAAATCCTCTTTTTGCTTTCACAAAATCAGCTAGCTTATTTTAAAATTGGTTGTAATTTGTTTTTCAAACAATGCGATAAAGCCATTTTCATCTATTAGTAAGCACATTTACACAAAAATGTATTTCAGAATAACTTTTAACCACAGTGAAATTTTAAAACCCTCTGAATTTAATATAATCACCTGCATACTTTTTAAAACATTGACTTTTAAAGTATTAAAGACAACCTGATTTTTTAAAAGCATTTTGTCCAAGTAAACAGAACTTCTAGTACTGGACATCATCTTGATGGACAAATCTACAAAATTATTACTTTTTACTCATTAGTGTCTTGCACTTTAGCATTGTAGTTTTCAACGCTTCCCTGTTTCCCAAACTTTGGCTGCATATTAGAATCATCTGTGAAGTTTTCAAAGTCCCGATGCCCAGGCCACAGCCCAGCCGCAGTGCCTGGGGGGGTCTGGAGCTGGCGTTTCCCTCTGGCACACCCTATCTTGCTTGTTTCAGGTGCACATCATGGTGACTCGATATCCATACAGCAGCATGTTTTAAAGCTTCCCAGGTGACTCCAATGTGCAGTCAAGTTTAGAAAATACTGATTTATCCCATGGTCTGTTACGGGAACACTGATATGACCAGGAACAAAAAAAGCAATTAAAACTAGGTAACAGTCCCAAGCCATTAGTGGTAATCAACTAAATAACAGTAAAAAACCCTGAGCGACCGAGTCACTCATCTGATCACCTCACAGATGTGCGAGAGGCAAGCCAGCCACCTACTTTCTAAAAGCGAAAATGTTTATTGCCCAAATACACAGAAAAAAAAAAAGAACCGGAAGCAAACTATTATTTCTAATGAGGTAAGTCCCCAGGGTAATCGTCATAAAGCCCTGGGTGTTTGAGTGAGCTGGGCCCTAAGGGCCTTTTCAACTCTGAAGTGTTCTGTTTAGACGCATTTCCTGGGGCGGGGCAGGAGCAGCTCGGCGCAGGATTGCTTCTGGTGCCGCAGCGCCGCCTTCACTGCCCTGTGTCGCTGTTAAAGAGCCTTCCCTTTCCGCGTTCACCCCAACGTCCACCCGGGCAGAACCTGTACCCACAGGCCTGCTGAGGCGAAGGCGGCCTCAAGGCACAGAGCTGGCGCAAGGCCGGCGGGAGCCAGCCCGGGCCCTGGCTCGCAGGCACATGCCCTCCGACAGGACGCTGCCTCCCCGAGCCGAACCCGCTCCTGGAGCCTCGGCCCTCTCCCCCCAGAGGCGATTCTCCTCCGAAAAAAGGGCCCTTCACCACGGGGCTGAGGGTGCAGGGAGGCCACGCGGTGCGCGCCCCGGAGAGGTCGCGGGCGCAGGGAGGCCTTCCACCAGGCCCCCGGGGAGGGCGCGGGCGCAGGGAGGCCTTCCACCAGGCCCCCGGGGAGGGCGCGGGCGCAGGGAGGCCTTCCACCAGGCCCCCGGGGAGGGCGCGCGCAGGGAGGCCTTCCACCAGACTCCCGGGGAGGGCGCGGGCGCAGGGAGGCCTTCCACCAGGCTCCCGGGGAGGGCGCGGGCGCAGGGAGGCCTTCCACCAGGCCCCCGGGGAGGGCGCGGGCGCAGGGAGGCCTTCCATCAGGCTCCCGGGGAGGGCGCGCGCAGGGAGGCCTTCCACCAGACCCCCGGGGAGGGCGCGCGCGCAGGGAGGCCTTCCACCAGGCTCCCGGGGAGGGCGCGGGCGCAGGGAGGCCTTCCACCAGGCCCCCGGGGAGGGCGCGGGCGCAGGGAGGCCTTCCACCAGGCCCCCGGGGAGGGCGCGGGCGCAGGGAGGCCTTCCACCAGGCCCCCGGGGAGGGCGCGGGCGCAGGGAGGCCTTCCACCAGGCCCCCGGGGAGGGCGCGGGCGCAGGGAGGCCTTCCACCAGGCCCCCGGGGAGGGCGCGCGCAGGGAGGCCTTCCACCAGACTCCCGGGGAGGGCGCGGGCGCAGGGAGGCCTTCCACCAGGCTCCCGGGGAGGGCGCGGGCGCAGGGAGGCCTTCCACCAGGCCCCCGGGGAGGGCGCGGGCGCAGGGAGGCCTTCCACCAGGCTCCCGGGGAGGGTGCGCGCAGAGCCTCTGCGTGCTGGCGGCCCTGCCGTGGGCCGGCGACAGCGACGTGTGGCCAAGGGCTAAGAAGCAGAGAGCCATTCAGCGGTTTGGGGCTTTCTGTTTGTTTGCTACTTATTCACTCATCTGTTGTTCTCTGAAGAGGGACGGCGCGGGCATAGTGGTGATTGCGGAACCTTGTGTTGGGCAGATGGTGGTGCGATGCGGAGAGAACAGCTAAGGGCCTGCGATAGAGGGAACAGGCTGCAGACCTACCAGTGCGAACGAGATCCACGAGGGGCCCTGAGACCGAGGCAAGGTCTGCAGCGGAACAGGAGCTGGCGGGCAGCGTTCCAACGCCACGGCCTCTGCTTCGCCGTCGGACGGCCGTCGAGTGCAGGACGACGACGCGCTTCCTTAGGCGATCCCTAGCCAGCTGCACGACTGGGCCAACCAGGCGTCAGGGCCACGGGCGGCAGTGAGGAGGAAGGCTGGGTGTGGCGGGCCGCCTGTCTGGCTTCAAGCCCCCCCCCGTTGCTGTGAACTGTTTCCACAGAGGCGGCAAGCGCACCGGGCCCGGGCCGCATCCAGCCCAGAGGGGCGGAGAGTAAACTAGACGGAAGGTTAGGGGTCGGAGCCATGAGCTGACGGGAACAGTTCAACACAGATAAAGGCAAAATCCTGTTCTTTGGGACGCAGAACCAATACCTGGAGAGAGATGTCGGCTAAAATGTGTGAAAGGGAATACCGCTTTGGCTGACTGCGAGAGGCAGAATGGAAAAGGCGTGTTCTAGAGTCAATGGACATCTTGAATCCTGGCTCTGACAAAAATGTAGATTTGGAATAAACGCAGGAAGGAAGGACCCCGAAAAGAAAGAGATGAATTAAAGGTCGGTGTGAGCATCAGTGAGAAGCGTCAGTAAATGAGCTTGAATTTTGGTCACCAGCAGGCTCTGAAGCTGAGGACAGGTACGTAGTTGAAGGGAGTTTGGGTTTAGGCACCAAAGGAGTGAAACATCAAGGAGGCAAAGCCAGCTAGGTAAATGGCAGAGCAGGAGTGAGGCAGCCAACTGGGTGCCTTGGTTAACATGGAGTCGGCAAAGGTAGGCTAAAAAAGACTCAGGGATCCCGAGGAATAGAGACTAGCGGTCACACTTGGTATAAACAGTAAGGTTAGCCCGGCCAGTGTGGTTCAGTGGTTGAGCATCGACCTAGGATCCAGGAGATTGTGGTTTGATTCCCGGTCAGGGCATATGCCAGGGTTACGGGCTCGATCTCCAAGGGGGGGGGGGTGCAGGAGGCAGTGGATCAATGACTCTCATCACTGATGTTTCTCTCTCTACCCCTTTCCCTTCCTTTCTCTGAAATCAATAGGTGTATTAAAAATAATAATAATAATATTAGGAGGTGTAAAGAGCTTCTACAAAGCAAGAAAAAAGATAGTTTGGAGGAGATGCCAAACTGTAATCTTAAGAGGCTGACCAGCTAAGAAATGGCCATCTTCTATTTGTGACTATGTCGCTGAGTAACAGTAAAAATGAATGCTGCGACCCACATGGGAAACTGCATATAGGCTAAAGCAAATAAAATAATATGCAGGTTCTTGAGTTTGGCTGTAAAAATATCGCCAGCCTTGTGTTATCTGGAACAGGACAAGCATAAAATTAAAACAGATAAAGGAAATAAGGGGTCCACAAGCTTCCTAACTGGCTCCCTAATTTCCAGTTTTCTCGCTCAGTAGAGTAGCCAATGATCTTTTCAAAGGTCCGATGATGTGGCTGCTCTGCTCAAAATCCCCCATTGGCTTCCCATCACGAGCCAAAGTTGTCGCCAAGGCCTATAACTTTAAGGCCAGGCCAGGCCTCCCAGTCTGTCTCCCAGCTTATTTCCTACTACTCTCCCCCTGGTTCACTCCGCTCCAGCTACGTGGCCTCCTTGCTGTTCCTAACCTGCCGTATCTACTGCGAGACTCTTTCAGACAACTGAGCAGTTGGCTTCTTCAGGTTTCTGCTTAATGTCACCGTATCTGAGGCTTCCCTGACCACACCATGTAACATAGCATCGCCTCCTACCACCTGAAATAGGCCCGTCTCTCCCACCTACCAGCACAAACTCCTTGAGAGGAGGGGCCTTTCTTGGTTCTCCTGAGTCTAGATGAATCCCCATGACAGGTACCAAGTACTTGTTGAATGAGTAAGTGGAGAGTAGGAGATGCAGATAAAGAACATAAAAGCAGTTAAGCCTGGCCGGGCGTGGCTCAGCGGTTGAACATTGACCTAGGATCCAGGAGATCGAGGTTCGATTCCCAGTCAGGCACATGCCCGGGTTGTGGGCTCGATCTCCTGCAGGAGGTGTGCACGAGGCAGCCGATCAATGACTCTCTCTCATCATTGATGTTTCTATCTCTCTCTCTCCCTCTCCCCTCCTCTCTCTGAAATCAATGAAGAAAATAAAAAAATAAAGGCAGTTAATTTGGGGGACAGAAAAAGGGGGAATAGACACTAGGGCAGTGTTCTTAGGAGTCCCAGACTCCAGAAACTTTGTGTGGCTTCACTGCTATAATTCACACTTTTCCACCACACTTCAGATGTCAAGACCTACTACTCATTCTAAGTCCTTAACAGTGAGAAAGTGAAAGATAAATGATTTTAGATGCTACAGACTTATCCTTCTCAGAGAGTTTGAAGCTAACTGAAAGAGTGGGCTTATGGTTAAAAATTTTAGAATACTAGATAAATTAAAAGCATCCTAATTTGAATTCCTAACCTTGGATACCACTGGTCTCCCTGAGGTCTTGTTCCTGTTTTTCTGCACATTCTCAAGCTACTCATTAAGGTATGTCTTAGATTAAATAGTATTTCAAGAGCAGCCTTACAGAGAGATAATGTTTTTGTTGTTGTTAATCCTCATGTGAAGATTTTCCCCCCATTGATTTTTAGAGAGAGTAGAAGTGGGAAGGGAGGGAGGGAGAGAGAGGCAGAGAGACAGAGGCATCGATGTGAGACACACTGGTCGGGTGCCTTCTGCATGTGCCCCAACTAGGGCAGGGATTGAACCTGCAACCCAGGTACGTGCCCTTGACTGGGAGATGAGCCTGCCATTCTCTGGGCTGCGGGCTGATGCTCTAATCACCGAGTCACGCTGGCCACGGCAGAAAAACAATGTTTTAAAACATTTTATCTTCACTAAGATAAATGTTATCATCAAGATTATAAAAATCAGCAAGTATCTCATTTTTATAGACTGTAAGGGAGGCCGACTATTCACAAACCATAAACATTAATATAAAATGTTATTAAAACAGTAGTGAAATAACGACTGCAATTGGATTTTAAAAATTGTTAATTTAAAACCCAGTGTGCAATAGAGTCACTCCCTTAGGCTAAATATTACAGCAGTAAAAATTTTCATCAAGTTAAATACTGCTGGCAAAGTAATTCCTCAAAATATGTAAAGCATCCCATTCTTTAGTTTCACAAATTTTAAGAATAAAAAATGCAGAATATCTCATTAATGTGGTAAGTTTATTTTCATTCCAAATTACTTAGGATATAAAGCAATGATCTATTAAAGTAATAGATTATCTTAAAAGTATTAAATCACAAAAGTCTCTAACCAAAGTATGCCATTTAAAAACGCCATTCTACTGAGCTTATCTTGGACTCTTCAGCTAGAGGAGGTCTCATCGTAAGAAAACCTTGGGTTATACATCTTAGTCGGTGACTCTTTACCTCAATCTCTTGAGCTGTCCTGCAGGAAGCTTATGAAAATTTTTAAGATCATCTCTGAAGCATTTGGTATCAGAAAAGAGAAACGGCAAAGGAGCTCTTAAAAGTTAAGCACAATTTTTAGGCATTGAGACCTCACTCAGGTTAACAAGGCCGTAGTACTGCAATAAAGACCAATAGCCACCAGCTTGGGCTCTCGAGGTCTTTGTAAGTGTGAATCCCAGTTCACCACATGAGCTAGAGCAAGTTGCTTAAGCTCTTTAAGCCTCAGTTTCCCCATATGTAAAGCGGCATCATCAGTACACAGGGTTATTATTTACATAATCCATGTAAAATGCTTAGCATATAGCAGGTACTCCATAAATACTATGTCCTGACAATATTCATTTTAGTAGCTAAGGGAAGGACCAGTACTTATATTTAATAATCCGAAAAGTAATTTGGAAACTGTGTGGTCCTTGGAACTCTGATTTAAATTAAGAGAATTTTAGGGGACCTCACACCTGGATGTGTGTTACCGATTTGGGAACTCGCTTTTCTAGGATATGGTGCTGGTTTTAAGGAAATTGTGCCAAAGACTGATACTGTAAAAGCACATGTGCACGTTTCTTACTTTAATTCCCTACTTTGGAATCATTAATATTATATTGTTCAATGACAACAACGAATTCAGAGAGTATAGATTAAACATGCTTACATTTAGTATATTCATGTGTCAGCTGAAGTGTTTTTCTAACAAACAGAGAAAATGTTAATAGTAGTAGTTCTTAACACAAAAAGCATAAAAGTAAACTCTCAATTGAGAATTTAAGGGATAAAACTATTAATCTGTTGAAAAGGAAATTATATTATAAGGATAAAAATAATTTCCTTTTGTCACACTCTATGGGAAATACAGAACCAACCACAACCTCCCTTACTGCATGGGACATTATTTAAATCTTTAGAATGCTTATTCTAAAAGATTACTTTCAAGGATCTTTCAAAAATTATTTTAGTTAGATGGCATAATTATGCTAATGAAAGTATGTTTTGGGGGTCCACAAACAAGTGTAACACTAGAACTAAAAGAGAAAGGTTGCTATGAGGTGTGGGCATCAGTCTGGAAGGCAGCTGCAATGTGACATGCCTGCTCTAAAAACACAGGGAAGGACAAATGTCAACAAGCAAAGACTTAAACTCCCCTTTCTTGTTCAGTTAACTTTACAAAGGGAACTTAATTTAAAACTCAACTGTAATACAGGATACATATATAAAACCTAATTTGATAAAATGAAAAACATGTCAATAAATATGGTATTTACATATACTCAATTTACTAATAATTTTTACTAATAGAAAAATATGGTATTCATAATCATTTAAAGTTCACTCAGTGTTTCAACAAAGTTGCTAATTTATGTTAACAATTTATTACAAAAACCAAGTAAGGGCAATATAATTAATTCTGTTACCAGAGTCCAGATAATTGCTATTGACAAGTGTGCATTATTTAAGGAAAACTTACACTCGTATGGTTAATGTGGAAAGCTCAACTTTTATAAACCAAACAGTACACTCCCATGGACTGCAGAAATGATCTGTGTACAAGGATTAAAAATGGCAGGTAGGAGAGTAAGAACAATATGCCCACTTTCATTCTGGGGGCCGAGATCATGCATATTGGGACACTGATTCACTGTAACACAACCATCACATTTCAAGTACATTATAGAATTTTCATCAATTAAATTTCTAAAATTTCAAGTAGAAAAAAATAATTCTACAATATGTTCTGATTAATTTAAATATTCAAAAAGTTCAGTCCCCATTCAGAAACAGATAAACAGTATATTTATTAAATGAGTTAAGACAAATAAACTTTACAAATAGACAAATAATAAAAGGCTCAGTGGCTAAAATAGATGGTAAGCATCATCGAAAGAAATCAACACCGCCACGGTATCTCAGTTGGCTTACATGTGTAAAAAGAAATTTTCAAAGAGCAATTTCACAGAAATGAAGCCAGTTTTTTTTTTTTTTTCTTCTTATAAACAAATCACCATGTCTTGGTTCAAAACTGACATCTGTTATGAAAATTACCATATCACATATTTGTAAGATGACAAGGAGTAACTCATCTTCAAAGTGCAAGTAAGTCTATTTACAACCACAAAAAAGGCAATGAGGAGGAGAAAGGATTTTTTAAAAATATACAAAGATTAAAAACATTTGGGATGCAAAATTAAACAACTTTTTGGTTAGAGGGTAAAAGAGAAAACGTGACTGAATTACAGATGCTGACTTCAGCTATACATACTATATAATGGGATCCAAGATCTTTAACAGCTTGCTTGCATTTTTTCCCCTACTTACATAATGCTCTGGGAATTTCTGGTTGAAATTACAGTGTCTCAAAGAGAGAAATACACACTAAGCATGTCTTGCTACTACTTCATGGATGTCGTAAGACCCGTGTATGGATTAGAGTTGGTGTAAAAAGCCATTGCCTTGAGTTGAAAAATGAATACTGTAAAAGCTCAATACAAATCCTCCGAAGCACATGCACGTCTAAATCTTTTGGTAATTACATTCATATTTAAGCATAACCAAAATAAAAAAGAAAACTGAAAGTATTTCCCTTTTCTCTATTCCCTATGCCTTGCAGGCTTCTCCAGTTGATAGGGTCAATTTTTAGAGTTGAAAGGGTTCTTCGAGAGAGTCTAGTCCACCACCCTCATTTAGGGTTAATGACTTTCCCAAGGTCATGCAGCACGTTAATGGCAAAACCGACACTAGAAACCAGGTCTTGACTCCTAGTCCGGTAGGCTTTCCAGCAGATCATGCTACCTCTTTTTACAGTATGATTCGCTGTAAATACCTGATGAAAAAATGTACATATGCTGACAGAGCCAATGCGTTTCTAAGACTTGCAGAGGATTACTGCAAAGGACTGATGGAGAGAAAGATTTTCCCCCACCCACCAAAAATATCAAGCACCATCATCTAAATGTTTCTTTGCTGGGTCAGATGTTGTAGTCGTCCTCAGAAACTTTATGTCAGCCTGAGGGTTGTATATGTGGTGAAATCTGGGCCCTAACACAATGTCAGTTCCTAAAAGGTAAAGACAGAGGCAAAAAAGGGAAGGTAGAACAAAGAAAGAAAAGACTTAAAGAATCCAATTGGCTTAGAAATGGGCATTCCAGCATGTGGTTAATTATTATATCTGAATATATGGAACTTTTTCACCTTTTCATATAATCTCATTTACCTCATCTGTTATTTGGCCACTTAAGAATGAAAATAAATGTATCAAAGACAATGATGATCATTGTTTTTTTAAAATTGTGAGACTATTTTAGACAAACTGAATTCAATGAATATGTTGAATGGTGAAATTGTGATCATTTTCTTAATCTGGTTCTAATAGATTATCACCAAGGAACTGAAGCAGTACCTCATGAGGCTGTTACCATCTTGAAACTTACTCGAATCGTGTTAAAGAGAACAGAGTGATGCACCATATATGCAGAATTGAGTCAAGAAGCTGAAATGCCTTTTAAAAAAACATTGCCGTGAATTTATTTAATAAAAGGGCAGATTTATTTATGCTTACAAACAAGTTTCAAAAACAAAAGGAAAACATGTATGCTTCTACTTATTAACCTTTTTCAAAATGCCAACAGCCCTCATGCTGTATGAAGGTTTCTAAGGATTTATTAGAAAAATCAATACAGTTCACTCACAGTTCACCAAGACATCACTGAACTAACATGGTTAGACAGAAACAAAATGGGCTAAGGTTCTCTTGTAGTTTGATAGCTTGATTTAATTGGACCTGCCTGAAACAACAAAAGCATTTCAAGCATCTTTCATTATGCACTTGATGTCCCACATTAAACAATCTACTAAATTCTGAACAAAAGGTTATTAGCAAGTTTTCAAAAATTTTAAAAATTAAACAGTTGTTTCAAAACCATTAAGTAGTAAATGTATTTAAGAAACTAATTAGGACAGATGTCATAACTTTATTAGAACACCACTGCTCATGTTTTTTTGTTTTGTTTTGTTTTTGTTTGTTTTTTTAAACAAAGCATTAGTGTTATCTATTTGGCTATTAGTATTAGCAATTTATCTACAATATTTAACAAGGTAAATTGTAGGCAAAAATTTAGTACAGTTTCAATAGAAACACCCTTTTTTTTTTTTCCTGAAAATAGAGCAGTATTTGAAGGACTAATTTTTCTCTGCATCAGTTATAAGGAAGCTTCCCATCTATGAACAGGAACAAAAAAAGTATCTACAAACCTTGTAAACAGATCTGTATCATTTATAAACATAAATAATCCAAATTATTAACAGCCAACAGCAGAAATTAAAGTATCGATTCTATGATCCAGGGCTCTTTGCTTGCCCAGCTTTACTCCTCCCTCTCTCCCATCCAGGATTGAGATAAACTAAAGCTCTGCTAATACACTGTTCAGGACCATTCTCAGGTACTACTGATGATCCACAGGTCAACTTATGACGAGTTACTGTTTATCTGTCAGTTCATTTCTCCCACCCCCCAAAAAGCACCCTCAGTCTGGCAGAAAGCTTTGCGTTTTTTTAAAAAAATAAATCTACATTCGTACAAGTGTGTCTTCTGTTGAAGTCCAAAGACAAGAATACGATCTTGTCCGTCACAATATGTGAAAAGACCCAGTTTCAATTTGTTTCTTTACAATGCAGCTAGTGTGTTAACATTCCGCTTACAATCAGAGTGATGTTTCCAAACTATGTAGTGGGCTTCCTGGGGATGAAGAGGTAGCAGACTTGTTCATTTCTATTGTAAGGTAAATCCCGCTGTCAACAGCATTGTTATTTTTGTTGGGAGAGGGTGGAGGACTGGAGTTACGTTTTGTAGGAGCATCGTCTTCAGCATCAGTGTCATCGATAAGGGGGATATGAGGCTCTGAATCTTCTATCCTAAACTCAGGATGTGTCATAAAGTTGTGAATCGAACTTCTTGATTCCGGTTTTTCTAACCCTTCATATAAAGAACTACGAAATGCATTCACCACTCGAATCTGTAAATATCAGAAAACAGAAAAATGTCAGTAGGCTATTAGCTTAGCTGAAAGGTGGTGCATTTATGAGTTTGAATCCACAAACAGCTAGGTATGAGTGAATCATATTTGCATGTAATGCAGTGGAACTTGCAATACACTGTAAAAAAATGAATTTTAGTAGGACACTACAGAACAACAAAACCGCATACTCTAAGAATTAAGAGATATAGAATTTGAAGTAATACTAAGAAAGTATCATTGTCACTGGCTAAAATTTAATAGCCATTTTATAGGATTTTTCCCCCTAAGAAAACAAAATCAAACAAGAAACAAACAACAAAAACTTAACCATACACAAGCTTCAGCTGATTTAAAAAAAAAAAAAAAAAAGTGATTTTGAAAACAATTCAAATAAGTTAAACAAAGTCAAGCACAGAGGGTTATTATTTATCATGCTAGGAATTAGGGTGTCATCAACTATGAAAAAGCCAAGCAAATATTAGCCGAATGCAACAATGAACTCACATCTACCCCACTATTCCCATGGGGCATAACATAAAATAAAGACAAAGCCCAAATAAATATCTATAAAATGCCATTAAACAGCTATAAATATTTGAGTATATGCCATTTGTCTATAAAGTGTTATAGTGTTTTTCTCTATAATAGGTTAAAACTTAAAATCAATTTAAATACTATAATTCACTGGAAAAACTGACTTAAAAAACACACACCAAAAAACCCTATGGGATTCATATGTGAAATAGTTTCCAAGTAGAAGACACAAAGTTTTCTAATATTTTTGCCTCTCAACATATTTCTCAGAAATCTGCTGCATGGATAAAAAAAAATGGGCAAATTAAAAAAATATCACCACACAACACTGACATTAGGTCTCATTAACTCAGTGTCATACAGACTTTCAAAAACAGGTGGACGAAATCTAAACAGTTGAACAGCTAGTACACATCAGTTTAAATAGTGTTGCTTTTGCTTTGATTCTAATGAATCCTGTTTAATGAAGACGTCACCATAAGAGAAGTAACTGACGACGACATTCCAGATAAAAAACATAGTCACTAACGTCATCTCATAAAACAATAAAAAATTAATAAATTTTTTCAAAAAGATGTTTGAAGGTATTTATTTTTTGTGTGACTCCTCACCCAAGGATATTTTACCACTGATTTTTAGAGAGTGGAAGGGAGGGGGGGGATAGGAAGGGGAAGGAGAAAGAGAGAGAGACGTCTATGTGAGAGAGACACATCGACTGGTCGCCTCTGCACGCACCCAGACTAGGGCTGGGGATCGAACCTGCAACCCAGGTCCGCGCCCTTGACCTGAAATCGAACCAGAGACCTTTGGTGCACAGGTCGACACTAATCACTGAGCCACACTGGCCAGGGCTGAACGCATCTTCTCATTTAGATGTCTTAGCATGTCCATCACCTCAGTCACCATCTGTGTGCGGTGAGAACAGTCAGGATTCCGCCCTCTCGGCAAGGGTCAGTGATACAGTCCAGCAGTCACCATGCTGTGCATTAGGTCTCCAGAACTTACTCATCTTGCATAGCTGAAACTTTGGACCCCTTGGCCAACATCTCCCCATTTCCCCCTACCCTCTGGTAACCACCATTCTACTCTCTGCTTCTATGAATCTCACTATTTTAGATCTCACTTCTGAGAACTTATCCAAAGAAACAAAAATCAGAATCTTGAAGAGATACCTGTACTCCTGTGTTCCTTGCACAGCATTGCCCACAATCGTCAAGACATGGAAATAACTTCAAATGCCCACTGACAGGTGAGTGCATAAGGAAAATGCGGTATATTTACACAGTGGAAGATTATGCAGCCATAAAGAGAAGGGGATCCTCACGTGTGCGACGACAAATGCTCAGTTCTGATTAAAGCCTCACCTCTCCTCCGAGTTCTCCTGCTTTACTAGGTGCTGTGCGCGCTGCTTTACAACTTGTTCGCTCAGCCCTTCACAGAGGAGTACAGCACAGCCGACCGAGGCAGCCAGGCGTAAAAGGCCACCTGGGGTGTGGGTTCCAGCTCTGCCACCGACTAGCCACGGAACCCTAGGCAAGCAGATTTCCTCAACTATAAAATGGGAAATAACAGTGGCACCAAACGTATGGGGTTGTTATGGAGATTAAATGAGTCCGTACATATACACACTCAGAACAGGGTTATCTCCCAAGTATCAATGTCAGGACGTCTCAAAATTCAGTGTGCACAGGAGCACCTGGGATTTGTTAAAATGCAGATTCTTGGGCCCCTCAGTAGGGGTCCAAGGTCCTGAGTTTTTAACAAGCTCCCAGTCCGTAATTCACACTTTGAACTGCAAGTATCTACTCTACTTGTGGTGCTACTTTATCATGTGCTAGTTTATAAGTCTGTTCTATTCATGTGTTTATAACTTCAGTCCCTTCATTCGACAGACTATTAGCAGCAACTACATTTTAATTTCCTTTATTGCTCTTGTTCCCCATTTACTAAGGTGTAAAATGACCCTGAAGTTACTTACTTGACTTGGTTGCGGACAATGCTGCTAATAAGAGCTAGAGAAACAGTTAAGTTGTGTTTTGTTTTGACCGGTGTGGGTAGAGGGGAATAGTAAAAAATCAAGGGGGAAATAAATCAATATTTGGAAGATGTTAAATTTGTGGAGCTGCAGAACATCCAAGTGAAAAAAGCCAGCGCTCAGGAGAAAGGTATGAGCTTAAGTTAGAGATGTAGGAGTCGGCAAAGCTCTACGATGGGCGAGTGTGAAGAGCAGTCAGTTGTATGTACACATTTTCTCTGAACCACTCTACAAATGGTGAAAATGAGCAACTAGGAGAATGGGTGGCCGACTTCTCACATCACCCTGAGCAGTATCAAAATGTCTTGGAATCAAGTTTCCTGAACTCCCAATTCCAGGTTCTTTGAAAGTGAGTAAGAGAACATGTGGACATTAACTTTGTAGTTAACTTCACTAGAATAAAATACTTCCTAAGCTTGAGGTCAATGCTGTCTTTCTCTGACTTCGCTACTTAGCCACACGATGACAGGACATGTAAAAGGACAGCTCAGAATCGCTCCAAAGCAATGCAATTTCAAGGAACAGTTCCCCTATTAGATACACACAATGAAATCTAGATTAACCAGGGGTCACTGAGCCAGACTTGCTTTACTTTCTACTCATGAAGAACATACATAAAAAAGCACTCTCGAAGGAAGGCAGTTCAGCTAACCCACACTTGCTGTGATCTCTATTACCTTCTAAATGTACAATTCTCACAGTACAATAGTAATTCTGAGTAACTAAAAAGCACAGCTGTGTACACAATACTTTAGGTAGGTAGGGAATTATTTTAATACTATAAAGAATTCAATTTAAACAAAAGAGAAGTAACCTTAACTACCATTCTTGACAATCCAAGCCTTACTGTTTAACAATTCCTTTAATATTTACTGAGACCTACAATACAAATCAAAATTATAACTCCTAAAATTATTTAAATTAAGAAAAATTCAATAATCCTTGTGTCAAAAATTTTTTTTAGAGTAAATTCATGATATACAAGGTTAGGTCTAAAACATGAGACTATTTTAGTCACTACCTGACATATCTTACCTTCTACAACAGATTGCCCAGTTCTGAAATTTATATTCATTATCATGTATACTAACAAAGAATTGTAATGGTAAAAGAAAAGATACTATGCAACAAGAAATTCTAGGTTGTTTTCCAAAGTTGGGTATTTGCACATCAAATTTTCTCTAAGTAAGACCCACTTGTGTAACGTTTCATTTATCTGGAATGGAGGTTGGCAAACATTTTCTGTAAAAAACCAGAGGGTAAATATAGTTTTTGTGAGCCATATGGTCTCTGATGCAACTACTTAACTCTGCCAGTGTACTGCAAAACTACCCCAGACGATATTTAAATGACTGAGCACAACTCTGTTCCAATAAAAATTTATTTTCAAAACAGGCCACAGGCCACATTTGGCCCCCAGGCTACAGTTTATCAACCCTTCACCTAGCAGACCAAATTTCCTCTCAATTTCTCCTTTCCAGGAGTTTAACTATTGATTCAGCCAAGGAACTTACTAATTGTGAACACTGACATTAGAATGATATAATTTAGAAAGAAAGATAAACTATAAATGTTTTCTTTAGAGATCTTTAGGAGTAAACCTCTGATTAATAACTGAGGGGGAAAGATCTCTCCAGAGATGTTTCAAGTCAAAGTCAAAATGGACCATTATTTTTTCCATTCAGCAAAGCAAAGGTTCCAAGGAACAGTCAAAGAAGTCTGATGTCCACAGACATTTCTAAGACTATTCTATATTAGGGCAGGAACACAGTGAGGAAATTGAACCTTTCCTTACATATATTAACACTAATAAGTAATTCTATGTATTGGCTGGTGCTCTGTACAACCACCTAACACAAAGCTTCCCCAGCAAGGTTAAAAGAAATTCATGGTGACAGCAATATAATGGCCGCAACGGTTAGTGTACAATGATAACATCATGAACAAGAATATACACCAGCCCTCAACACCTCCATATGTTCCAAGAACACAGAACACAGAATAAAGAAATAAACATCTCAAACCTTGATGAAGCAATAACTACAAACCTGCCCTCGTCACCCTGAAGTACACCTTTATCACCGGGCCACACGGGCCCAGCAACTCAGAGGCCTCACTCATATTTGTGCATCAGAAAAGAGCCTGGTAAAGAGGCAGGTATAGGTCAGTACGTCTTAAAATAAAGTTGGTGACTGATCTGATATTTAACATAAGGCCTGGAATACAATTATACAGAAAAATATAGTAAATATCGTATACCTAAAGTCATGTGACACCCCTCCAAATAAAAAGTCAATAATTTAAAATTTTGTTGAAATAAAAATAAAGGTACATGCCACCCTGGCATGTAAACTTGTCAGAAAAGTTTAACATGAAGCTACTCATGAGGAAACAAAGAAATTCAGAATGTTGTACACTTTATAAGACAATTGGCCTGGATTCTTCAAAAAAGTCAATGTCCTGAAAAATAAAGGTAGAAAAAATAGACCTAGATGAAAGGAGACTAGAGATAATCCTTTCTTGAATCCTGGCTCAATAAAAGTTATAAAGGACATTTAGGGGGTAACTGGAGAAATCTGAATATGGACTGTATACTAGATAAAATGGTATTACTGTTAAATTTCTTGATGTGGTAATACAGAATGATTATGCAGGAGACTTATTTTTAGGAGGTACATGCTGAAGAATTCAGAGATGAAATGTCATCGTATCTTGCCACTTTCAAATGGCTCAAGTATATATTAATATATAGATAAATAAAGCAGATGCCATGAAATATTAAGAAGTGGTAAATCCAGATAAAAAGTATTATTCATGTATTAATCTTTCAACTTGTCTTTTTGTTGGAAATTTTTCAAATTTAAAATTTTGAGTGCAGGGAAGTCTTTCAGGATCAAAGTCTCATTTTGGATGCTTCTTACAGGATATAAACAGATCCTTACCATTCATTCCAGCTCCATAAATCCTTACATTTTATTAATCTTTTAGTACCAAGCTATGTCACTGAGGCCTGCTTTCCCCAACTGAGTGAATTCTATCAGGAATCAGCTCAGGAGTCATTTCCTTCAGGTAATTTTCCCTGGCTTCCCAGGGTATGTTAAGGACCCTATTATAATATTTCTGTGTTCTATTTCCATGTAGTAATTCCCAAGTACTTGTTTGTTTTCCTTACTAGACTGCAATGTCTCAAGGTTCTAGTACAGCCCTGGCATATGGTAGGCTTTTTACACGTGGAACACTTAACGGCAGATGAAGAGATGAGTTGTAATCAGTTCTCAAGAGCCAGAAATAATGTGAAATCCACAGATACAGGGAGGGAGGGATGCAACTGACATTAGCTATTGTCCTAGGCATAAGGCCGGGCCATTACACATACCATTTCTTTCAGGTAGGTAGTATCAGGGCTAGGTGTGTTTTTATTTATTTATTTATTTTTTAAAATAGTTTATTGAACCCTGGCGGGTATATCTCAGTGGTTAGAGCACTGGCCCTCGCAATGAAAGATTGTGGGTTCGATTCTCAGTCAAGTGTACGAAGCTGGGATGCAGGTCCGATCCCTGGCCCCAGTCCAGGCTAGTGGGGGAGGCAATCAATTGGTGTGTCTCTCTCACATCGATGTCTCTCTCTTTCCCCCATTCTCCCTTCTACTCTCTCTCACACGCAAAAATCAATGGAAAAAATATCCTCGGGTGAGAACACACACACACATTCATATATATACACATATACATGAGTAGTTTATTGATTTTTGGAGAGAGGGGAAGGGAGAAGAGAGAAACATATTTGTGAGAGTGCAACATCGACTGGCTGCCTCCTGCACACCCCCTACTGGGATGAAATCAGCACCCTTTCGGTGCATGGGATGACGCCCACCCAACTGAGCCACATGGGCCAGGGCTCAGGGTATTTTTTAAAATATTTTTTTTTATTGTTTTTTAGAAGAGAGGAAGGGAGAGGGAGAAGGGATAGAGAAATAGAAACAGCAATAGAAGAGAAACATGGATACATGGATGGGCTGGCTTCTGTACGCCCCCTACTGGGGATGAAGCCCGCAAACCTGTCTCGTGCCCCGACCGGGACGGGAATGGGAGACCTCTTGGTGCATGGGGCGGCGCGCAACCACTGAGCCACACCGGCCGGCCTCAGGGTAGTTTTTAAAAGAAAGATTCCTATCTGTCCACATGTGTAAATGTAATGCCCTGGCTAACATCCCTGGGTCAGTCTGGCCTTAGAGCACCTGTCTGCTCTTTGCTCTACATCACGCTGCCTCTGCGTATTAGCCACGAACAAGTCATTTAAGCGCCAGGTCAGTTCTCAAAGTAAAACGGGGAATAGTTCCTGTTCTGCCTGTTTTACAACCCTGTCAAGATTAACAAATGAAAATTACTTCAGCAAACAGTGAACAAAAAGGCACTGAATAAAGAGTCCTCTGTGAAACATCATTGTTTTCTCCCTCAACTATCCTCTCTCCAGCTCCCCAAGGTTCCTTCAGTCCTTAACTGGCTAAAGGCCAAATAGTAAAGACAGGTCTCTCCCCAAAAGAAGATTAACCTCGGGTATCTCAGCTGACTCTGGGGGTGGGTGGACGTATATCTTTAGTGCCTCCAACATACTGAGAATCCACCACAAAATCAAGACTCTATCACAGTAAGGATGGTACAGGTTATAAAGCTTTTGGGCAGTTTGCCATTTACTAAAAACCTGTAAGGAAATTTGTTATTCTCGTCAGTTAATGGAAAGCATGACATGAAATGGCTCAATAATTAATCAATAATACACTTTCCCTACTTCTTTGGAAAACTTAAAATAACAGATTATTTCTTATCTAGTATACAATTTTAAATTAAATTGATTATACAAATGAAAAACACACCCATAAATACCATGGAGCTCTGAAGCTTATACAAACACACACACACCCCAAAAGAAAAAAAAAGTCCAAAACAAGGCCACAATGTCTATCTAGGCTAAGAAGGCAAACAACTGGCTGTATATTGAGAACTTTCCTTCTAACTTACTTTCCAGCCTCAACAAGGTGAAAGTCAAAATGCTCAATTCATTTTTAGCTTTAAAAACACAATCAGATCACTTTAAAATAACATGCTTCTGGGCACCATGCAATATGAACATGTTTAAAGGCATATACTCAAAAATTTATAGTAGTTTCACAAATTCTAAGCTACAATTTTATTCCCCATATTAAAGACAAGCTCACAGATTTCATATCTAATCTTTGGTTGCAATTGTTCCACCTGTTATCTAGCCCTCTAAGAAATAAAACAACAACAATGACAACACTTTGAGGTCTCAATCCACTTTACGAAAAGAAAGCTTTATGAAAAGCCTGAACAATGAATTTAAACATTAAGGAGAAAATGAGAAACGTTAGGTGTGTGAAGTAGGAAATGTTAATTTCATGCACTTAGGAACACACACTCACACCCCACAGTAGTAGAAGCAGTAGAAGAGGAAAACACTACATGTGTAGGGGTAGAAATATTTGTTACATCATGATGCTGGCTGGCGATGGAGGGTTGCCGCCTTAGAGCCCCCTGAATGGTACTTCCACTCTGGAAAGCATTCACTACATCCATCTGCAAGGAATCAGAGATTGTGACAGCTTGCTCAGCAAGAGAGAGAGAGAACAAGAGAAAGGACCATTCCATCTATCAACATACAAAAAGTAAAGAAAAAAGGCACTTTTTACAGAGCAGATAAATAGGCAAGAGTAGTATTTTGTGATGAAGGGGGGGGGGGGGGGAAGCTAGGAAAAAAGAAGCTTAGGGGCATATAGACACATTCTTTCATGATCAGTTAAAACTTTCACTCATTCCAGGTACCACAATTATTTTTCAAAAGAAATAAGTTTTGTGGGTTGGGAAGGCTAGGAAGGAAGTTAAGGAGTGTGCTCACACCTCCTCCCCAGGTCCAAAAGCCCTTGGCTGGCTCCCATTCCCATCCCCTCTCCTACCTCTCTCCAGGCCCATACCTGCGTCTGGATTCTGTTCAGACCTCTAAACCACAAGATCTGGCCACGCCGCAACTCCCTTTCGGCGTGATCGATCTCTTCCACGTCTTCTGCTAACTCTTCCTCAGGTATTTCTTCCTTTTGTGTTCCATGACCAGCTTCTTTTAGGAATTTTAAACGGCTAGTTGGAATTGTTGAAATAAGCTACAACACAGGGGAAAGAACTTGAAATAAATCCTATCAAGTACAATTAAACTGATCAGCTTTACTACAAAGGGTATGAAAAGGTGCGAGTGTAACCAACTAACTTCACCAAGAAGCAATGAGATCCTGTCCCTCAGAGGCTTTCTTTCTAAAGACAAAAAATATTCTTCTTGGCTGCACAAAAGACTTAAGTTTGAAGAGTAAAAAAGTTTTCCCGAATGGAAATAACCTGATTACATTTTTTGCACTTTAGGACATTCATGACAGTAAATTTTAAAACCATACTACGACATATATACATTTACTTGAACTCATATTAGTTATATTTATTTCAAATAAAATAAAATGGCAGGTAGTCTTACTGGATGTAAGACAAATTTGTATTTCATCAGTGCTGTAAGAATTCAATGAGAAAAAAACATACCCAAATTCCAAAAATCTTCAAGGTTAAACTAAAAATAGTGTTCTGTAAACTAATAGTTTTTGCTTATTAAATGTATTTAGTTTTATAAAACAAACTACTTAAAAAATTGGGTTAACACGGATTGATAATGACACCAAACAGAAACAGATGCCCCAGAAAACAAAGGATACAAAACCACAAACAAATGCTTATGAACTTATAGATGTTAACAGCCATTCCTCAAGGAAGATGGGCTTATCAGGGGGGAAAAAGCCTGTGGTCAGAATCAGAACTGCTTAGAGAATTCCTAGTCCAACCACCTCACTTCACAGAGGTGACACGGGCTCAGAGACCCGAGAAGAGGAGAAGAGACTTGCTCATGGAGTGACTAAGACCCTAGGTCCCCTGACCACCCGAATCAGTGCTTTCTACCATCGCACACTTAAATTCAATAGACAGTGTCAACCAGAGACGGTAACTGATGCCGGTTGGGTATGTATGCTATACTGAATTTCCTCTTCCTAAATCAGCCAGATTTGGGGGGGAGATTGTGGGGTCCTGTTCTCCCCATGAGAGAACATTGTAAAATAATTAGAATGGTAGTCAAAAAGAAAGGTGGACCAAATATGGATCATGCTTAAAAGAAAATCTCTATTAATCAGGTGTTCAAAATGAGTAAGAGAAACCTCAGAACTTAGAAACACAATGTAAAAAAACGGAGAGATAAAAGATTAACTTCAAGAAAAACCTGGATGTTTGGTTTTGATTGACTTGCAGAAGAACAATAAATTAGTTCACACAAGTTACACACCTTAACATTATGTTAACCTTCGTTTATGAAAACGTTAGTATAGATTATTTATCGGTTAGTTTTACAGTAATGGTAATGGGCTTAAAATGAACAACATACACACCATTATCACTTATCTTTTAAAAATAATGACATGCACCTGCAAGTCAGCTGCCTACAATAAAAATGGGGTATATCTCATTTTCAGGCACTGTATTTTATGTATATATGCTGTTAGAGCCATTCGATCCAAATAATCTAAAATGTCATTTTATGGCCTGTTTTTCCCAATACCATTATTTTTATGGAAACATTCTCTATGCAAACTGAAATTCAAGATTTTTCCTATGCTACATTCTGGATTACATTACATGAAAAATGATATAATCTAAGGCACATAATGTTTTATATTTTTGTAAAAGTATTCTAAACATGCAAAAACAGGCCATAGAGCAAAAGATACAGATATTAGAATCCTAACCAGTTATAAATGCATAATTAAAGCACCGTTGTAAAACTTGCTCTAAAAAACAAGTTAAAAAAATATGTAAGAAATTTAAAGTGTTTTATTATATAGGCATAATCATAATAAACAGCAAGAGACATATTAAAGCAAATATTACATTTTAAAAAACCATATCCCTAAATGCCCTTTTTGCCCTAAAATGGTAACTACTTAGAATCAAGTAGAGAACTGCTTTAAGAAAATACACACTAGAAATTTCTTTTAAAAATCATTTAAGGTTTAAACAAAAGATGATGATGTTTTTACCTGGCCCCAGAGTAACGTTCCCATTCCTAGGAATACTGACCATAGCCACTGTTCTACCGAAAGTTCTGAACAACTGAAAGGCTTTCCACCAAATTGCACAATTATTATCTGGAGGAATAATCAAGAGTAAGTTTATTTAAATCTTTTACATTTTACAATTCATATACTTCAAAAAATTACCCAAATTTATGTCCTCTAAAT
This sequence comes from Miniopterus schreibersii, assembly GCF_964146895.1. Taxonomy (NCBI): domain Eukaryota; kingdom Metazoa; phylum Chordata; class Mammalia; order Chiroptera; family Miniopteridae; genus Miniopterus; species Miniopterus schreibersii. The sequence continues at coordinate 113,020,258 of NC_138102.1, read as the reverse complement.
TTTAAGCTAAACATCCATTATTCTGATGGTGATCTGTATAATATTCACAGCTGAAAATAAGACAAATGAAATAAAGTAAAATCCCTCTGTCCAAAAATGTAAATGCAGGTATTATTTCATGTTTAAATTATGCTTACTAGAAATTAAAAAAAAAAAAAAAAAGACAGTTCCCATGATCAAGGAGATAATATCCTCATACTGTTTCCGACCACACTTTCAGTAGCACTGGAGTGTTCATAAGGCATTGAAGAATGACACCTTACATTAACTGTTTTAAGTATATCAACCTTTGTCGGGAACTAAGTTACCAGAATTGCTTGATACAGAGATAGCAGTTAAATTTTTGTAATCCCCATATTTTAATAACAGATCACATAAACCTCAATTCTGTAGCAAGAAAAAGCTAAAACTTGAGCATGTCATGAACAATGATTTTTGTAAAATCTAAATAAAACACTTTCAGAAACTACATAGCAAGTAAGCAATATTTCTCCTAAAATTTATAGAAATGCAAAGCTAACAGAAATAGTTTTTACAGAAATAAGTAAGTCAAGGGTTTTGGTTTCGGTATCTACAGTATACAAGGTATAGGTTGAATAAACTGTTAAAAAAAAGCTCACTTTTTAATTTGAAATTTTATCCTGTTTACTGACTTCCTAGTGTGATCATGTATCATTCATTTACCTGTTTTGATTTCGGATCCTACTACACAATCATTTTTACAGAAGTGTACCACGGAATACAAGATGATATAAAAACATAGCTATAATACAGTTATATAAAATCACCACGTGCACAGTGATCATTAGTTTTGTTTTAAGACTGACTTCTATAATAATGGGAACATTTTCAGTCCTTCAATTCGTTCCCAACCCCACTCCTCATACCCCATTCTCCACTCTCTTCTGCCTCGTTTTGACAATATTACAAAATGAAAAACTGACATGTCCAACTCAGAATGCAGCCATTCAGAATCATATGGAATCTAAAACATTCATTTCAAAACCTTTTATTATTTTAGCATATAAACTCAACTGTAGAAACACACCTGCTATTACTTGCTAGAAGCAATTAAGCAAGCCTAGAAGGTAAACTGTAAAAGTTACCTTGAACAGCGTCAGAATGGTAACAGTTTTGAAATGATGCAGAATGAAACGATCAGAATCTGAGTGATTGTGAGGTAGCCACAATCACAGAACCCAGAGGGCAATTAAAGTAGTATTAGCTTAACATCTTCTTCTCACATGTAGAATTTCAGGACAGGGCAGTTTTTTGCTCGAGTTATGATATTTAGAACTCTTTTTAAATGTCATCAAAGCAATACACAGAAGCCCCACACATGGCAGTCACGTAATTTCTGGAAAAAGCCACCTGTTCACCTGCAATCTCCCACAGAATAATCAGATTTGAAACTATCTTTTCCAATTACCCACCTGTACCACAAAAGTGCCTAAAACAATTGAGCAGAAGATGATATTATTAAAGATTCCTTCAAACACATTTCTTTCACCATGAATTTTCCGGGCATTTATTTCGTTGAAAAGTTGCATCAGCACAAATGTATTAAAAACAATAGTGTAATGTTCCGAAGGAGGAGCATGCAGAGGAGCGTTTCTTCCACTATCAATATCAAAAAACTTTTCTCCTGAAAGAATGAAAAATTATTATTTTGTAATGATCATATAAAATCACTTAACACTTTCAAGGAGGTATGCAGTAATAAAACCTAGCCAGACTTTCATTTGATCCCAAATGACAGCACAGAACGAGTTGGAAGGGACCTGGGATTATCTGGTTTTCTCTTGTTTTAGAGATGAGCAAACTGAGGGCCCCATAACTACTGTGACATACTCTAGATCACCTGTCTAAATTAGGGGCACAGCCAGGACAAGCAATCAGGGCTCTTTTTACTTCCCCGTACTAGCTCTCATACTGCCTTCCAAAATTTACTAAGCATCCACTGATGAGGAGGAGAAATTAAAGGTAAATGAGAAGTCAAAGAGAATGACGTATGTTCTTGAAAACTTTGTAACATTCAACGATCATCTGAAATATTAGCTTGGAATAGAATCAACTGAAGCTTTATCAGGCACTGAATTCTTACCAGCAAACAAGAGCGTAAAGACTACTACAAGTTGATAGAATGCATGACCCAAAATGTTCTTCATCATCGTGCGTGAGATGAGAGGTTTATTTCTACCATAAGGTTTCCGAAGCAGGAGGGACTCCGTGGGGGGCTCGGTTGCCAGAGCCAGGGAGGCGAGCGTGTCCATGATGAGGTTAACCCACAGCATCTGCACAGCCTTAAGCGGCGAGTCCTAGAAAAGACACGTTTCTTAATATACACATTCACAACTATTCAGGGACTCAGTAATTCTCAGGAAGCCTTTTGTATTTAAAAACTTAAAGAATAGAACTGGATTGCACTTTTATATTAATTAACCTAAAATATTAAGCTTTAGCTTATTTAATTATTTAAGTGCTTTTACAAGGCACATTACACACATATTTGCTTTAAAATAAGCAAGTTTTAATGAACAAACTGTCCACCTACTTGAGTAATACAGGCGCCTGTGAAAGCAACAATCACTGCTACGACATTAACAGTGAGCTGGAACTGAAGGAATTTTGAGATGCTGTCATAGACATTTCGTCCCCACATAACTGCTTTAACAATGCTTGTAAAGTTGTCATCTGTGAGAATGATATCAGACGCTTCTTTAGCCACATCAGTTCCAGCGATGCCCTATTAAAAAATTATGTAAATTAGACTAAAGATTTAAAATATATAACTTTTAAATATTCAGAAGGGTAATATTCAATTGATCAACAAAAAACTCACCATTATACTTAATAATTATTGACTTAAATTTATTGTAACCCATCAGTAGATGAGTGGAAAAAAAAGCTGTGGGACACTTACACCATGGAATACTATGCAGCTGTAAAGAAGAAGGGTCTCGTACTGTTTGGGACAGTATGGATGGACCTGGAGAATATTATGCTAAGCGAAATAAGCCAGGAAGAGAAAGACAAACATCACATGTTCTCACTTATATGTGGAATCTAAGGAACTTAAGAAAATGATGAACAGAACTGATTCAATGACACAGAAGCATGGATCAGACTGACGAATCTCAGAGGGATGAAGGGGGGCAGGTGAGTGGAGGGGGAGAGATTAACCAAAGAATTTATATGCATATATGCACAGCCCAAGGACATGGACAATGGTGTAGAGAGGGACTGGGGAGAAGGGTAGGCAGGGTGGAATGGATCACTGGGGAGAAAAAGGGACATCTGTAATATTTTGAACAAAAAACAAAAAAAATATTGTAAGAGTAGGTAATATAGTTATTCTAAGATATCTCTCAGAAATTCTATCTTAAGAGAAGTCAAAAATAAAAAAAAGGGGTTGAAAATAAAGTTTAAATTGGGTTAAAAAAAAGAGGAATGGACAGAGGGATTACCCCACTTCCTTCCAAAAGTCACACAAAAAGATATATTAAAAAAATAAAAACTCACAAAGACTAAGTTAGTGGAAAGAAGATACTGCAAGGAAATCTTAAGAGGCTGATAAGCAGATAGCCAAAATTAAGTAACATTAGCAGACCCCCAGAAAACAGAATCCAAAGCCAACAGTAGGGGAAGCAGAGACATAGCCTTTTTTTTGCACCACAGACCTCTCCTGCATAAGCTCAGGACCTGGCAGCACCAGGGAGAACTGGCAGCAGGGGTGAAGGAGTGAAAAAAATAGGAGGATTTCTCGAAAGTCTATGGAAGACACTGAAGAAGTACTTAGAAGGTCCAAACTAAGAACAACAGTGTCCGTCAACAGTAGAATGGAATGGGTTAATGTCACGATTAATTAAAAAAGAGTGAACTATACTAGTTACAACAACACAGATGAACCTCGCAAGCATAATAATAAATAACGGAAGCTGGACTCAAATGATTCCTATGCACAAAGTTCAAAAACAGACTAAAGTAATCTTCAGAATACTGGTTATCTTTGCAGAGAGGCAGGGCAGTAACTAGAAGTGAGTGTGATTGAGGTGCCTGCCTGGGGTATAGGTAATATTCTATTTCTTGCCCTGCATAGACCAGGTCTGTTCCCTGTGATAATCCAGCAGTTGTGTACTTACGACTCAGGTACTTTTCTGTATGTGTGCTATATGTTAGTAACAAAGTGAAAAGAAAGCTAGATACTTAAAGCCCCTTCTCACATTCACGCAACCAGGCAATCTGCCACTCCCTCTGACACGGCAAAAGACTGCCTGCTAATTTACTAGAGGGAGTATGACAGAGAATGTCTGGACTGAAGGGTACTAGGCACTGTTGAGTACAGGGTGCGACACTGAAAAAAAGGGGAACGTGGCTGGTGTGGCTCAGTTGGTTGAGCGTAATCCCGTGTACCAGGAGGTCAGAGGTATGATTCTGGTCAGGGCAATTCACTGGATTGCAGGCTCGATCCCTAGTACAGAGTAAGCAAGAGGCAGTGGACAGATATTTCTCTCTTTCCCTCTAGCTTCTTCTCTCTGAAATCTATAAAAACATATTTAAAAAGGGGGGGGGAGCCCTCGCCGGTTTGGGTCAATGGTTAGAGCATCGGTCCTTGGACTGAAGGGTTGCAGGTTCGATTCCAGCCAAGGGCATGTACCTCGGTTGCAGGCTTGATCCCCAGCCCCGGTTGGGGTGAGTGTGGGAGGCAACCAATCGATGTTTGTTTCTCTCTCTCCCTTCCACTCTCTCTGAAAAGCAATGGAAAAAAATACCCTTGGATGAGAATTAAAAAAAAAAGGGGATGGGGGGAGTGTTCAGAGTAACTCTGTTTAATGAATGTTAAGACTATCTTCTTTCCTTCTCTACCTGTTTCCCAGGATACCAGTATTCAGGATTGCTCTCTAGGTAGCAGATTTAAAGATTCTTTTCTGGGAAATCTGATCATCTTAAGAGAAAGACCTAAAAATACTGCAATTCAAGGTACCCTAAGAAGTGAAATGGCTAAGCCAGACACCTTTACAGAGAAGCTCCTGGTTGCCAAATCCCACCTATAGGCCCAAGACTTTCCAGCTTTTCAACTTTACTAGCAAACAGGACATCTTAGGAAAGTACTAACATGAAAGACAGAGACTAAACCAAAAGGAAAGTGGAGATAGACTCTGCAGAAACAAAAGCTCATTAAAAAAAAAAATCAAATCTTTAGAAAGGTAAAAGGCACATCAGTGAAATAAGAACAGGATGTTAAAACAAGAACAAAAACTCAGAGATCTAAAACAACGCTTGGAAATTAAATATGACTCACATAAATGAAAAAACAAGTTGAGGAAATAGCCCTGGAAATAAGGCAGGACAACAAAGGTATGGTAAACAGGAAAAAGACAAGATAATACGTCCAAGAAGTCCAAAATCAGGGGGAATATTCCACAAAGAAGAAACTGTGTAGAGGAAACAGGAGTATAAGTGCCAGATGTCAAGAAGAATTTGATGATGCATTATTGTTAAGTACAAAGAAAAACTAAGCAAAAATAAAACGAAGAAAGAGAATGAAAAAGACAATTTACAGGAAATACAAAAAGTTGTGCAAAGAAATAAAAATAACTATATTGATCAATCCAAAATAGTAATATAACTCTGACGGCAGAATAACAGGGCAGGTAGTGTGCATGGATGAGCACTGGGGTGGACGTAGTGTGTGTGCCTGTGTATGTATACACGTGAAAGTGCTAATCCTTCTGTTCCCTAATAAAAAGTCAACAGCAAATGCTTTTTATTAAAAAGTAAATAAAATGCATTATAATCATGTCATTGAGATATATGGAGGTAAACAGTTAAAGTAGCTGGTTTTCTTTAGTCAAAAAATGAGCTAGAAGACATGATATGTGGAAGGGGACCTAGGTACTAAGTCTTACAGAACTATCTGACTTTTTAAATGCTAGGCATATATTGTTTTAGGAAACACAAAAGCACAGTTCAAATCAAGCTTTACTACTTGAAATATTCAATGAAGGAACAATTTCAATTTAAAATTTTAGTCTCTAGCTCGAATCTGAGTATTTTACTTTTAATGTGCAACATATTGAACACATCTAAGCCCAAGAAGTGTCCATGCCTCTAATCACTCTCCTGTCTTTTACAAATGCAAATCTCATCACTCCTTTGTTCAAAATCCTTCAAGATTTCCAGTTATTAAAATAGTCATGGGGATATAAATGGCAGCATAGGGAATAGTCAATAACACTGTAATGACTAGGTACAAGTTATATGGGTACGAGACTTACCAGGGGAATCACTTTGTAAAGGTCTAGTCACTATGTTGTACACCTGAAACTAATATTGTATATCAACTATAATTGAAAAATAAACTAAGAAAAACTAGTTCCACAATCAAAAATTTGGGGAAACTTTTCATTAAAAAAGAAAAAAAAGGTAAATAGCTTTTTTATGAGCTTCTCCAAGCTGTATGCTAACATGCAATGTGTCTCCAAACTAATTTTACTCCATCAGATGTCAGCTTGGAAAGAAAACATTCCAGGCCTTTATCAGGTGGGGTCCCCAGTTAATCCTGTTCATATCCCATTATCCCATCATCAAACCCTCTTCTGTGTATGTTAAAACTAGAGTCATAAGCTGTATAAAAATGTTTTGGTTAACGAACGAATATATGACTGTGGTCCCCTAAAATTATAACGGAGCTGAAAAAATTTCTATTGCCTAGTGACACTGCAGCGGTTGTAACGTCATATGCACACATTACTCATATGCTGGTTGTGATGCTGCTGCAAACAAACCTGTGGGGCCAGTTGCTTAGAAGTACAGCACATACAGTTATGTACCATACAGAATACTTGATGATAATAAATGACTATTTACTGGTTTATGTACTTACTACTCCAGATTTTTTATCATTATTTTAGAGTGTACTGTTTCTACTTATAAAAACAAGTTTGCTACAAAACTGTATGTCACGTTACTCCAGCAGCAGCCTCATACATCTGGTGTTTACGACGTCTCTCGACTACATCATTTTTTCTTGTCCTTGATTTACTCTCATGTTGTTTTGTACAGTAACATGCTGTATGGGCTCGGAGCTTAGGAGCAACAGGTAATGCCACAGAGCCTAGGTGTGCAGCAAGCTATACCACCTCGGTTTGTGGAAGTGCACCCCACGATGTTGGCACAAGGACAGAATGGCCGAACGACGCATTCTCAGACCGCATCCCCGTCTTCAAGCGGCGCGTGACCGTAGCTGTAATTCACTGAGGGTCTCCTCACTGTCCTTTTCTACATGCTCTTCTCCCTCCCTCAGCTCAAATGGCACCTCTTTCAGAGAACCTTTCCCAGTCTTACTGCCAGAATTGAGGACGTCTTCCTCGAGGCACTCAGTGTGCTGTGTTTACTCCTTCACTGGCTGCCACTATGCTGATTACTTCGTGTGCTGAACCTTTAGAAGGCAGCAACGACTCACCGCTAATGTTTCTGGACCGGAATACTGAAAACAGCTTCTTAATATTTGGAAAATAAATAAATGGATCCTTTATTAATCCAAAATTTAAAAAGACAACATTTTAACTACCTTTGGGGAAATCTTACTATTACCATAGATGTATCTGGTCATAGAAAAACAGCACTGCATTTAGTCTTTTACATCAGAAATATCTGTATACATCATTAACTGGATTTTGGTAAGAAAAATATATACAGTAGCACCCCCCACCCCCCATCCACGGGGGATCTGTTCCAAACCCCCAGTGGAAGCCTGAAACTTTGGATAGTACCAACCTCTGTACATACTATGTTTTTTCTATACATACATACTTACCTATAATAAAGTTTAATTTATAAATTAGACACAGTAAGAGATTAACAATAACTAATAAAATAGAATAATTATAGCAATATACTATAATAGAAGTCATATCAATGTGGTCTCCCTCTCTCAAAATATCTTCTTGTACTATATTAACCCTTCTTCTTGTGATGCTATGAGCTGACAGAATGCCTACACGATGAGATCAAATGATGTGTGTGATGTCCGCATACAATGTTTTCTCCTTATTGTGTCAGGAACTTCCACATTCTCACTTAAAGGAGCAATTTACGGCTTCTCTTCGGCATATCCTAGTTGCCAGCATCACTACTCTTGCACTTTAGAGCCATTACTAAGTAAAATAAGGGTGACTTGAACACAAGCACTGTGATACCAGGACAGTGGATCTGACAACCCAGACAGCTACTAAGTGACTGACGGGCTGGTAGCACATACAGGGTAGAGACACTGGAAAAAAAGGATGATTCATGTCCTGGGCAGGACAGAACAGACAGGTGCAAGATTTTAACACCCAGAAAATCGCACAATTAAAACTTATGAATTGTTTATTTCGGGAATTTTCCTTTTAAAATTTCAGGTCTGAGGTTGACCATGGGTAACTGAAACTAAGGAAAACAAAATTACAAATAAGGGTGGACTACTGTATAATAATAAAAATAATGCAATCATATTTTGATTGTACTGTGGAGGCTTGCTATCTAAAGGAATTCAAAGGGGAATAGTTAAATAGGGGAAAATGTCAGACTTTTTTGCAAGCCAATAATGTACTCACATTAGAGTCCTTTCAGAAATTTTTTTTTATCATCGTAAAGTTTATTTTAAGGTTAAATTTGACAACTATATACAGTGTGTATATGCATAGTGTGTGTATGTATGTATGTATACATATATGTACATATATATAGCTATAGGTATATCTAGATATATCTAGAGAGAATAGGTAGATAGGGTTCTAAAATGCTATTTTCTACCTGAAAAATAAGAGACAAGTTTAGAAAGGACCAATCAATAGCAATTTCTTGTTGGTATCTAATAAAAGCCTAAGATATATAATTTTGTCTTTCAGTTTTAAAATATAAAATTGAAGAACTGAACAAATACACAATCAAAGTTAAATTCAAGCTTGAGCAAAAGTGCTTTCAAATCCCACCACTAAGCAATTATTCTTTCTCTGTATTTTAAAAATAAATTTAGACCTTTTTGTTGTGCTACCTTTTTGAAAAAAAAGGTTGACACAATGGGCATGAAATTTTCAGGGCTTAAAAAAATCAAACAAAGCAGCGGTTGTACTGTGTTTTTGTTTATATCACTAAATCCACCTGTATTATTTTAAAGCTCTTAGTATCTGCCTTAAATACTTAAGTCCTGGGAAGAAAATTAAAAAAAAATTTTTAAATGCATTGTACATAAATGCCTTCCTGGTCAGCTGGCCAGGTGAATCCTGCTCAGTTCTCAAGAGCAGCAGTGAGTGATCCTATATCCCTAAAGTGAATGATCCTGTTTGCCTACAGCCAACAAGCCTGTTGGAACAGCACTTAAGTAAATATTTAAATATTCCTTATGCCTTCAGCTACTCTTCTTCTGAAGTTCATACCAATGTCCTATCCACCACAGTAAGTTTGAGATGGGTAGGGTAGGGTAGGGTAGGGTAGGGATCTTTGGGTTCACATCCAATGGCTGAGAGCACTTTATCCATATACCTTCCTTTTTCCACCTTGCTCACTCCTGTTGGAAGACTGCCACCATGGGGGTAGTTCTGCTAAAACCCTATTCTAGCCTCAAAATACCAGGACAAATTATGCAAATAAACACTGGTACACATAAATATCCTCTTATCTGAAACCTTTGGGGCCAGACCGTGTTTCAGAATTCAGCCTCTTGTATTTTAAAAAGAGAATGAGGCACAAAACTTCTATCGCAAATTCCCCCAGAGGGTGTCAGCACCCCACAAAACACATTAATAGCTCTACAACGGCTATGAATGTTCATATTAAGTTGGACAAATAACATTCTCACATCAGGTCAGGAAAGTTTTGCAGTCAAATCAGTCTGCTATAAATTTAGAAAAGAAATTTCAGTTTTCAATTTTTTTTGGATTTGAGAATTATTATGAAGTTGTATTATCCAAAAAGAAAATAAAACTAAATTAAAATTAAATAAAATGCTTAAATTTTCTATGGCACTGAGGGTACAAAGATTCATTTCAACACTGAAAAACCGGAAGAAATAGATTCAAAGATGTAACAACCTAATTTCAATCATTAAACATTTATGTAGCATATGTATTTCATGATATCCACGTTATAGTAAATGCTTCACCAGGACTATAGCTACAGAATGGAAGCATCAGTACAATATAATAATGAACAATTTAATTTTCTAGTGCTTTAAACAGTCAAATGTAAACTGAGAACTTGGGGAAAGAGGAAGCAGATTTTTTCCTATAAAAAAAGATTACATTTATTTATTTATTTATTTATTTATTTATTTATTTATTTATTTATTTATTTATTTATTTTTAAAATATATCTTTATTGATTTCAGAGAGAGGAAGGGAGAGAGTGAGCTAGAAACATCAATGATGAGAGTCATTGATCGGCTGCCTCCTGCACACCCCCAACTGGGGATCGAGCCCGCAACCCGGGCCTGTGCCCTGACCGGGAATTGAACCCTGATCGCCTGGATCCTAGGTCGGCGGTCAACTGCTGAGCCACGCCCGGCTGGGTAAGATTACATATATTAAATATAAAATGACACTCAGGTATTCTTAGGAGACATCTTCAGTTTTGTGGAAGATGCTCAATTATTCTTTTAATTTTAATATATGTAACTGTTCTGAGCTTGTCTCATACTGAAGGGAACTGTTGCAAGGTTCAGATGAGATGACCAACACTCATATACAGAGCACAAGGTAAATGTATGAGCTTATTATAATTGTTCAAAAGAACTCATCTTCCAGCCAGATTTCACTGCATCAAATAAAGTTAGTGTATAAACTAATTAGACTTATAAATCAATTTAGGCTTATATATTATTCCTCCAACTAATCTTGAGACAGTATCTAAAATCAATTGAAATTTAGTAAAAAACAACAACAAAAAACCAACCAACCAAACAAAAAGCCCAGCCAGTAAATTACACCTGAATAGGTAAGTTCCTACCATTGCAAATCCAACATCCGCTTTCTTCAGTGCTGGACCATCATTTGTACCATCACCAGTTACTGCTACAACCTGACGTTGTTCTGAGACAGTGCTGTCGATTATACCTGAAATAAAAGTAAATATTTGGGCTGTAAAAACATTCTCTTTAATTAATAAGGTGATTTTGCAGAATGTCAGGACAAGCGAGTTTTACAGACTCAAGGTTAAAAATAAATAATTAAGCAAACACAGAGCAATGGAAACTGCTGAGATACAGGCAAGGAGCAACTCCAGAAACAAAGGTTACAGTAGGAGCAATATCCTGTTTTAATCACTGAAGATTAACACATTGCTCTCAAGGATCAAAAGGAAATGTATTTAGATTTTATTGGAAAAGATGGTATCCATGATTCGACCTAATATTCATCATCTATTACTATTTCAGGAAGCAAAGCCTATTTCTATATTAAGATATTGTGAAATAACAATAAAATCTACTCACCTTTAACCAGTGTATGTTTGTCAGTAGGAGATGATCTTGCAAGTACTCGAAGCTTTGGCCAAATCTTGTCTATCCGCTCTTGCTCAATCTATAAATTTTTGTCAAAGTTAATATGTGCCCAAACCTAGTTTCATAATTCCAAATTAGTTATCTAGAATATGTATCAGTGGTTCTCAGAGTTGTGGTTAACAGCCTAGCAGCACCAGCTATTCCTGGGAACTAGTTAGAAATGCAAATTATTGAGGAAGGCTCCAGTTTTATCTAATTAAATACTCTGGGTGGGGCGTACCTATCAGTGTGTTTTAAAAAGGTTTCCAGGTAACTCTGATGCACACTCAAGTTTGAGAAGCATGCTATATATATCATTATAAGATCAAATTTTAAAAATCTCCCCACTGCCTATGAAAATGGAAGCTCCTTAACTCAGCATGAAAAGCTCAGAGTTTGGGGTCTCCTAAAATATGTCCCATACTGACCTTTCCAAAGTCATCTCCTATTACTCCCTTATACATTTTATTTCTGACACGTGGCTAAACTTAAGAAAAATGAGCGCTCATGAATTTGTACCCTTTATTTCCTAAAATGCTCATGTTCTGCTTGCTGAGGTGCCAGCTGCATTTACTCATATGTAATGCCTCCTACACAGTGCATATTCAGTATGCATTTGTCAAATGGAATGTCTAATACATTAAAAATATGTAAAAAATAAAAACCCATACCTCTCCTTTTTCATTTCGTATTCTTCTGTTGAAATCTTTACCTTCTATACATAGGAAATCTTCCCCAGGATGTAAAATACCACATTTGCTGGCAATAGCCCGAGCTGTATTAATATTATCACCAGTGACCATCCGCACAGTAATTCCAGCTCTCTGACATTTCTTTATTGCATCTGGTACCTAGTTTAAATGGAAAAAAAAATTTCTCTTACAAAAGAAAATTAGTATTTCCAGAAGAAAAAAAATCCCAGTAAACAAATATGCATTACCTCATAGTCCCATAAATGACAACTTTAATTACACCTCAATATTCAATATTTCTCTTCTACTGCCAGAGCCCTAGTTCAGGCTTCATTTTCAGTTGTCATCCAACTTAATCTGTTTGCATTATTTATTTACTAAAGGCTTTTAAAGCACCTTTCTCCCTGGCAACTATCGGGTAGTTCTCTGGATGGCTTCCTACCTTTCTAGTCTTACTGCCCATCCATAAAAAAGCAGAGTAAATGTTGGGGTTCTTTAGGTTATGGGTAGCTCACCTACTCTATCTTCAACAACCACCTACATGCTAGCAACTTTCAAATCTATTATCTTTCCCCTACCTTGTTGTGAGAGCTAGATTCAGTTTCACGAGAAAAGTGGGTATCCAAAATTTGGGTGTCCAAATTTTGTTTTCTAAACCTATTATCTAACAGAAACCTAAGGGTCACCTGACTTCTTCCACCTCCCTTACCCTATACACCCTGAAGGGCAATAGATTTTACCTTTTTCCCAGTGCTTGATGCCAGAGCTATTGCAATAGCTTTTTAATTCATATCCGTCTATTTGTTCCTTCTTTAAAACATGACATACTCGACAGTTTTTTTTCTAATATACTTAATATACTTAGAAATATATGATGACTCCCCTACTGTTATGTTATAAACCATAAAGTTCTCAGTATAACAGAGTATCACACTTGAGCCTCAGAATGCTCTTCTCAATTTATCTAAAACTTTTCTCTATTATATATAACTTGACAGATGAATGATCTCCGTATTATTTCTGTGCCTGTTTCTGCAATTCTCTTTGCTTAGAAAACCTTTCCTGCTCTTCTCTAACCAGAAAATCCACACTGATCCCACCAGAGCAGAGGTTGAAAATGCAAATGCAGGTACATAAAACAGGGCTACAAGAGGTAACATAGAGCAAAACATGCTGAAAGTGACAAACTCTGAGAGGAATGCCTAATAAAAGCTACTCAGACCTAGCCTATTTTTACCATGGGGAAATGAGCTCCCACTGATGACAGAACCCACAATTTTAAAGGACAGCGATAACCCAGGTTTGTGTGTGCTCCCTCAATGTTTAATGTTTTAAACACACACATGTGACTGAAGGCTTAATTTGGCCTGTAAGCTGTTTATGACTTCTATTGTAAATGCAGTTTAAGTGTAACGTCTCTGGGAGCTTTCATGGCCTACCTAGACAGAACTGTATTATACATACCTCTATTACAGCGCATTACATCTTATTATAGTTATTTGTTTACCTAAATTTTCAGCAAGTCAATGAGCTTCTTGAGGATAGAACCCTTGCCTTCTTATGCTTGCATCACCAATGCCTAGCACAATGCCCTTCATTCATTTAACAAATAAGTCCCTGGCATATAACAGGAGCTTAGTATTTGTTGAACTACTGAATTAAATATCTCTGGGAAATAGTCATCCTTAGGTATTTTCCAGGGAGGAGCATATTCTAGCCAGGGTACTATGGGACCATTGTGTTTTAAAACATGTATGTAATTGAATTACAACGTAAGTAAATATGTATCTATAAGTTTTAGGATTTACAATATAAAAGTATATCCCTCCATTCAGTCAACTCTTAGTCATTCAAATCATTCGCGAGAAACACCTTTTGCATTCACTTTAATACTGACCGAATGCCAGGCAGTATGTTAGGTGCTGGTGGCACAGAGGTGAGTGAAAGGACAGAGCCTGCCCAGATTATTAAAAAATAAATCAATAAATCAGTGTTTGATCTTGAAAATGCTGGTCTGCTGTATAAATGTAATGTATATCTTGATATCTTATTTGAGATAAAATGTAACCCAAATTTGTACATCTAAGGCCTCGGTGATCAGGTGGAATCCTGAGATCACTTGGAAGAGGGGGGCAATGAGTAAGAGGAAGAAGCTGGTCTCAGGTTAAAACTATGTGGCAAATAATATTTAAGAATGGCAAACTAGCATTTATTAATTGCCCACTAACCACCAAACACTTCCACTTAAAACTCACAAACTACCTCCACTTTTACAGATAAGAAACTGAAGAGAAGCTAAGTACCTTGTTCAAGTACCCATGTATATGCAATTAAGCTGGATTTGTCCCAGATAATCTAATTAATCAAGATTCTCTACATCAGAGCTGCACAGTGCAGAATACTTGGAGAAAGCTGTTTCATATTACACTGTCTCATTTTAATACAAAAGTATCCCTCTGATTTTGTGATACTGGAAAAAGTAAGCACCACTTACATGTTTTAAAAAGATAAAACTCTCCATCAACCTCAATGCCAAGAACAAAATAATAGTAACACATTTTCCAAGGGACAAAAGTTGCAGAAGCCCTGATTTAATGTTACCTTTTAGATAAGATTTAAGCCATAAGTCAACGCCTAAAACACTGAGTGGTTTTCCTCTGACCAAGTTGGCAATAAATGATCCACTTTGATGTTTCATAAGCATTTGAAACTCCAAAACCCCAAACTGAATGTATCTTGATCTCTAAATATGCTGCTTACTATCTCCACCCACCCAGTCAAGCAAGTTAGAGACGGACTCCCCCTTCTAGAAGGTGTCTAACTGTGGAGACACAGCAGTCTTAAAGCCTCTTTACCTACATCCTTTCCTCAGGAGACCTCCTTTAACCTCAAATGTGAATGCTTCAGGCTAGACCACTTTCAGGCTCCTAGGTCCAAATGCCTACTTGACATATATTTGGAAGTTGCAGACACGTCAACAATGTTAAAAACAGTATACCCCTGTACTCTGAAATCACCCCTTCTTTCCCTCTCTCTGGCCACAACCGTAGCTCTAAGCCACAATCATCTCTCGCCTGGAATTACTGCAATGACTTACTGGCTTCCCTGCTTCTACCCGTCTTTCTTTCTAGTTCATGCCTTACCCAGTACCCGAAAGAGTATTTTAACAATATGAATCCTGTCACTTCCCAGCCTGAATTTCTTTTAGTTCTGGAATAAAATTCAGAACCCTTATTGCCCAGGAAGGCCAGAGGTAATCTCATCGGCCCTTCTTGTCCACAGTTGGCCACACTGGCCTCCTTTCCATCTTTGAAATAAATACTTTCTCATCTTGAGGCCTCTACATATTTTGTTCCATTTGCCCGGAATTCTCTTCTTGCCACTATCCATGTGCTGGTTCACGTTCAGCCATCAGATCTCAGCTCAGATGTCACATCCTCAGAGATTCTTCAGGTGGCCTCCCTGTGACCTTATTTCACCACCCTGTGCTGTCATCCTTTACAGCTCTGACACGTGTATTTGTCCTACGAATGCCCTCCCCCCCACGCCACCCAGAATGGCAGGCCTACGCGGGCAGGGACCAAGTCTCGCAGAATGTATTTTCACTTGGCACATCTATAATTTCGTCTGGCTATAGTACTTCTCTAGAATGTACGCTTCATGGCAATCCTGTTTACTGTAGTATTTCCAGTTCTAAAAGAGCGCCTGCGACTACGCACTGGGGGTTTCTTCGCTCAGAACGTGCTTACTGCTCTCTCTCTCTTGGTTTAGCTTAATACCGCCTCATCCTCTAAGACTCAGAACAGGTAATTAACCTCTAGGAAGTTTCACTTGACCACTCCCGTGCTTAATATAGCACAGTGGTCTTTTAAGCATATGTGTTTTAGACTGAGCCAGGATTTAAACACAATTAAGCTCTAGGGTCTAAAGTTTGCCTCGACATATCTTAACTCCTTTTCAACCTGTCACATGAGAGTAATAATAATTCAGAGAGGTGAACATTAAAAGAAATAATACATGTAAAACACTTGGCCTAGTATCTGGCCCACAGAACTCAAAAGATGCTATTACTTTAGACTAGGTTGAGGGATCATGCTCCGTGCTCATATAACATGCTCTCTGTATATCTAACAACATACTAACACTTGGATGATAATTATCCTATGTTTGTCCATCCCCACTCAGAAGAGTGACTTCTTGAAGGCCAGAGATCAGATCTCAAAAATCTTTATGTCTCCAGTATCCTAGTACTGGACACAGAAGTTGCTCGATGAACTTAAGAAAAAAAAAAAATGTAGAGAAGAAAAGCTAAGTCTAGAGCTGCATGCTGTCCAATATGGTAGTGAAATGTTTAAATTTACATCAAATAAAATTAAAAAAACTCAGTTTTTCAGTTGTATTAGCCACACATCAAGAACTCAGTAGTCACAGGTGGCCAGTGGCTACTGTACTGAACAACATATAGTACATTCCTATCATCACAGAGTTCAGCTGGACAATGCTGGTCTAGAGCCTGAAAACAAAGAACTTAATGGTATCTGTTATTTAACTTAATATAAACTGGAAAACCTACTCCGCTGAAGGGACTACGCTAGGTTATGGTGTTACAAACATAGCATCTCAAATAGAAGCTGTCGAAACTATAAAGGGTAAAACAAAAACAAAAAAAGGGAAGATAAACTATAAATAGTATTGCATCACAAACACTATTATTTCACTTATCTTGGGATCACATAACAAAAAGTAAAATTGTAAACACTAAGAATTTTACTAGGAGAGTGATCACAGTCAGTGCCTAGGGCCACTATAGTCAGATATTCTGCACATGCAGAGCACAGGACGCTTCACCACCTCGGGTCTCACTGGGTCTTCAATCCCCACGACAGCAATGCACGTGAGCCCGGTGACAATATCGTTCTCATTATCCCACTCTGGTTCTGCTTCTCCGGCTGGGAAATCTCTGAACGCAAGACATATGGTTCTCAAGCCTTCTGACGCCATCGGCTCAATCACGGTTTTTATAATATCATCACGGTCCCTTGGTCGGAACACTTTTGCCTCACCATTAGCACTCAAGATTTTGAAACACCTAAAAGGAAATGGTGAATCCAAACATCAGTAATGAACAGAAATAATGGTTAATGCCATTTAAGGGAGCTGGAAAGGCTAGAAATCGTGGGGTGTGGTATCTAGAATTTAGGGCATTACATGTGTTGTATTTTTACGTAAATCATCCTCACTTTCACTCTCCCCTTTACAAAACAGACAGTTCTAATTTTTATGGTTCTCCTTTGATAGTGCTCCACTTCATCAGTTACTCTAATTATCTAAACCGTCTCTTTTGGAAATGCAGAGCTTTTACATTTTCACAAAGAACCCTATTGACAGAGGGGAATAAACTATATGTGCCTATCCATTTGGGTACAGACTTAGACAATAATAATGATTAATAAAAATTTCACAAATATTTTATTATTTTGAAGTAAAGAGCCAAGTTCAATCAATCCCTTACCTGAGACACAGTATCATCACCTATACTGTTTTAACCATGAAAGAAAAAAAAAAAATAGCTTATTTTAAAATAAGCATTCTATTAGAATGAGAGATAATGTCAAAATAGTTTTATTGTCAGTAGCACTAACCACAACCTTTTGATGATGTGGTAAATAAGGTCACACTGTAGACTTCCCTTTTCAAAGTTTATTTTCACACAGCCTCTCTCTGCTCCTCCCCCTTGATGATGCCACCTCCTCCAGCTTCTAGGCAGGTGATTTCCAAATCTACATTTTCCGTTTCGTTTTCCAAAGCTCTCCATCGTCCCACTCAGGAGCGGTATCAGTTTCTTAATCTTACTGCCTGGAAGCCTAAAAGCTGCCTCCTCACTGCCCATCGAACAGACGTCAACAGCACCCCAATAATTTCAACATACAGTAAGTCCTCACTTGAACATCGAAGGCAGGTTCTGTGACTTTAAGTGAAATGATGTATAAGGAAACAAATCTTACCACAGGCTAATGATACAAATAAAGATTAAGTTCCTACGGTATCTCACCAACTTTGTAACAAATGATGGTGGATGAAACTATGTTATTCGAAGGCCTGCTATAAATCTAAAATCTCACCTGAGTCCTTTTTTCTCATCTGTATAATATTCCTTCATTAAGTCCTATATATTTGTTCTCTGAACAGTGTTTAGGATGTGCCTCTCCTTTCTCTTCCCGCTGCTAGTGGCTTCCGCCTCACTCTTTGCGCTAGAACTAAGTATTGCAACAGCCTTTTGACATCTGTCTCCAGCCCATCCTGTCCCCCCCAACCCACCTTATTTCCTGATGCAAGAATTATCTTCAACGACAGCTTTGATCATTCCACTATCTGATGAAAAACACACTTCAGTCACATTATCTGGCTCACTTAACTAAGTTTTAATTGCTCAGCCTAAGGTTTAAGAGCCTCTACAACAAAATGTAAGCATCGCTTTGGAAACAGTTACTATACACATACTATATATCAGACTCCATGCTATGTTTTATATGCATTGTTTCATTTCACTGTTACAGAGTTGGTAGTTATCACCCTCTTTTTCAGTGGGGAAAAATGAAAGCTAAGGAAAGAATTTGCCTAAAATCCCAAAGCTAGTGAGTTGTGGAGAGGCATCAAAGCCTGACTGGTTCTTGATTTAAAAAATCTCCCCTGTATTCCATCTGCTACCCAGCAAAATGTAACCTTCCACGCTGAAATCAGACAACCAAGCCTCCTGCGAAGGGCGAAGGAAGCGCTAGGCGGCCTGTGTGCCGCAATGGCCCATGCCCTCAGCCGAGCCACACCACCAGCTATCCCCTGCCACGGGCCTGCTACCCGCCTCCTTTCCTCGGACACGGCTTCCTTTCACCCCGATGCTCTCATTTCACACCAAAACCTATCTTTCGTAGTAGAATCTTTCATCCTAAAACTTTCCCGCTTGTCATATGCTGCCTTAGCATTAATTTTATACTTGTCTCTTAAGCCTATTAGACCACAATCCGTCCAGTATTCATTAAGATAACAGCTTATATATAGTCCATGTGAAAGCAAATTAAAAGTGGAAATACTGTAAATGTTATAATTTCAAGTGCATTCTATATTTCCAAAATTGCTCTTAATTTTTTTAAAGTTCTTACTGCAATTAAAGAAACAAATAATTTTAATACCTATAATAGCACATAAACATTAGAGAAATTATAAACATTTAATATTAAAATTGAAGCTACTTATCTGTATAAGGACAGTAAAAAAGAAAGATTACCATTCAAAATGAAAGGAGATATTTAAATGTGACACCACTGCAGCATAGGTATGATAAAACCTCATCCTGATATAAAAGGAGAATTCTCAAGATCTAGTTGTAATGCTTTGCTATTTAAAAAACAAACGTATCATTCATTTATCACATATTGAGTCTGCTGTCTTCAATGCAGTGCTGAATATAAAAACTTCAGTTTTTCTTTATAGGAGGCTGATTTTTCATGATCCTATATAACAATGAAATCAACATGTCTAAAAACAAATATCAAGTTTACTTTATTAAACCTACCAGACTGAATGTAATGGGCTTATTTCCCTGTAGCAAAATACTAAGAAATAAAAGAAACTGGAATATAAAAATGGAAGAATACCATGGGCAAATATTTGGATACCATTAAAATTTACTAAAAAGCTCTGAGGTGTCATCAAATGCCTCATATTCACAAAAAGGAACATAGCAACAATAACAACATAGTAGGTATTCCATAAAGAAACTGTAGTTAGCAATTTATTCATCTAAGCATTTCACTCTTACTTTTTCAGAATTATCTCAGATGCACCCTTGCTGAATATTCGATAACTTCCATCTGAATTTTTTAGGACAGTACTCATGGACTTCCTAACAGAATTGAAGGTGTAGACTTTGTACAGTGCTTCTTCTGGTATTTCATTTCTAACATCCTGATAATCCCGTTTTAAATCCAAAAGAAATCCCAACAAGGCACATTCAGTTTTATTACCAACATGACGAGGTAATCCACCCTCTTTCTCTGGTGGCTGTAAGAGAAAAAGGTTTAGAAGCTAGCTAGTATCATCTTGTTTCTCTATGACAGTTTAATTTATTACATAAAACAGAATGCAACATTGTAAAACAAATGACACAGGAAACTTCTATTAATATAAGCATTTCAGAAAGGAGCACAGCAAGATGAAGTAGAAAGGAGCTCTGGGATGAGAATGACATGGATTCCAATCTCAGCCCTGCCCGTTACTAGCTGTGGGAACTTTCGGCAAGTTACCCACTAGCTGTGGTCCTTGGTTTCAGCATCTGAAAAACAGGAGCACTTATGACCTAATAATTAAATAAGACATGTGAAATTTAAAGTTGGTTCCTGACATGTAGTGGGACTTAACTTTTATTTCTCTCATTTTCTCTTCCTGTTTTCACTCAATATTTATATTAAATAATTCAAAATTAGATCTACTTTACAAATTTTTATGGCTTGAAATAAAAGTTGATGTATTAAAATAAAGCCCTGTTGCCTTAAATATATATAAAGGCTTTATTTTTTCATAGTATTTTTCACAATTTTCACCTCATATAATCATCATGACAGTATTAAGGGCAGATGTGACTGTCTTTACTTAACAATTAAAGAAAGTAAAGCTCAGGCTTGAAGCTAGTAAAAGGCAAAGCTAGATCTAGAACCAAGATCCCCATTACTTCCCAGTCCAATAATCCAATTCATGCACATTTTCACTAAATGACTTGCAATATTAATGTTGTTCATGGTCTTCATCCATAAATCACTAGAACAATATCAAGTGAAATAATTTCATGCTTTATGTTATAAATAAGACTTTTAAATCTTGCAAAGTTGAAAATATTTTACTCTAAGATAGTTTAAGTCTAGAATTACTTTACTGAGCTAGTTCCAAAAGATCTAAGCATCACTTTACAGGTAGGATCTACTGAGAAACCAAAAAGAACATATAGCAAGCATATGGAAAACATTACTTTAAGTTGCATCTGGCCTCAAAATTTTCTCTAGAAAATTGAAAGTTGACTTTCTGCAAAAGTCTTATTAGTTTTGTCTATAAAAGTAAGATAGCCTGGTCTTTCACAAAATGAGCTTAATAAGAATTTAAAATTAAGAACTTGTTCTGGTTATTAGGCTTGAGAGTTTCTAAATACAGGAAATTAAAAATATAGGAGGAGAAAATTACAAGTAAACAAAATGTATCTGTTGGCCAACAGATCTTACTTGCAACACAAATTGTATCAAAGAAACATATACATTATATGGATATAAGCCTTTTAAAAACAACACAATTCAGTTCTTCAATTTTTATATAGTAAAGGTAGGTCTAACGAGTTACATACAATCTAATTCCAAATTTAAAAAATCAATTTTCATGTATAATTTATTAAAGAAACCTACCAGTATTTTTGATGTATAAGCACAATTCACAGAAATTCCTGTTACAAGATAGGACAAGATATTTGGTGGAATAGCTTCTGGTTCAGGGACCTTTTTATAATGTTTTTCATTTATGTAAGCTTGAACAACTGTCATTCTGTTCATTGTCAATGTTCCTGTTTTATCTGAGCAAATGGCTGTGGCATTTCCCATGGTTTCACAAGCATCCAGATGCCTTACTAAGTTATTATCTTTCATCATTTTCTACAGTGACAAAAAAAATCTAGTTAAGCTACATATAAAACCAATAGCCTTGTTACATTAAAATTATAACT
This sequence comes from Miniopterus schreibersii, assembly GCF_964146895.1. Lineage (NCBI taxonomy): Eukaryota > Metazoa > Chordata > Mammalia > Chiroptera > Miniopteridae > Miniopterus > Miniopterus schreibersii. The sequence continues at coordinate 112,998,288 of NC_138102.1, read as the reverse complement.
GCTTTAAAATCAGAACAAAAACTCCAGCTAAATACAGATTATAGAGTAAGAGCCAACAATTTAATACTGGAAGAATTTTAGTATATGTGACCTATTCAAATAAGCGTTCTGAGGTTTCAATAATTTGACGACTGCATAACAATCTAGTAAATGAAAACAGACACCTGCACGCATCTGCAAATCACACTGAGTCTACGCCGCCTCAGACAGCTTCTGCGAAGTGTTCTCGCATTACAAGCATTACAAGAGCAATGACAATCTGTTCTCTAAGTACAGAGGTACTTAGAGCACTGTGATAGTATATTATGTTTAAGGATTAAGTCACTTTATAAAGTAGAAAACAAAAGGTTCTTATCGATCACCAAGGAAAAAGTAGCTTGTATCAATTAAAATATACAGGTTGTGGGCATGTAGTTGCTTGATTTTTTTTGGACTGATAGACTGAGTTAGTATCCCAAAACCAGAATGGGTCATTTTTATCTTTCCCATACGCTGTTGCACTTGGTATTCTTGCCCTTCAGGTCATCTCTCTCTTATTTACAAGAACAAAAAAGACAGTTTCTAAAAAAATTAAGAAACATAAATAGCCCCCAAAAGGTAATTAAGTTAAAATACAGTGCTTGATAATTAATTCTCAAAACATATGTGGAATGGATTAAAAGTAAGTTTTTTCACTACTACTATGCAACATACTGCCAAAAAAAACCCTGGTTCCTTGAAGAAATAAATATGGGAAAGATGTGTACCTCCCAAATTACTTGTGATTTGAATATTATAGATTAAAAGAATGAAGCTCTTCCTACAGTAAAGAAAATGTGTTCAATTTTGCAAAGCACTAGCAGAGGATCTATAAAGGCTACACCTCAGTGAAAGAAACAATAGTTGGTAACATTTAAGCTAAATGTTTAATAAAAGCTTAAGGAACAGTAGTTAACCCTTTGTGGTCGTTTGTCTACTCTCAGCCACCAAAGCTTTTTTACCGTTCCGGTCGTATGTCTGCTCTCAGCCACCACAGCAAGGAACAGTACGAATCTTAACTCTATTCACTCATGTATCAGTTCATAATTTCTCTTGTTTATCCTTCATAATCTTGCATGTTATGTATCACTGCTCTTTCAATGGAAATTAATTCCGACCAGTACGACACCCATGTCCAAATTTAATACGACCGCAAAGGGTTAAAATGTCCTCATTCTCTACTGAGGGAACACAAATCAATCCTGCTTGTATCTTTTTTATCAACTGAAAATTTGGTATCATTAACGACTATTCAAAATGAACTAATGATAGTAACGGTAAAATGACTGATCAATGTGTCTAAATTGTTTATCCCAATTATTTATAATTATCTTAAAACATCAAAAAAGGACAAATAGATAATTATGTTGTATTTCATCATCACCGATACATTTACCAACCATCTTACTTTTTGAAACAAAAAAAAAATGTTAAATATCTGAAAAAAACACCTCAAACAGTAATAGAAAATATTCTTATCATGACAGGTCTATTGTAAAGTACTTGGGAATACTGGGGACAGGCGTGCTAGAGCAGAAGCTATGACTAATTACTTCATATCGCTCAATGTCATCAATGCTACTTAAGGAGAACTGCTAATTAACAACAGAAATTGACAAGGGCAGCATTCTTCCAGTAAGTATAATTTTACTTACAAAGCCATTTTGAAAGACCAAAATTGTCCAAGCTAAACCTTTTTAAATCACCTTTTCCATATAAAGTATAAAATTGATCAAAATTAATCAATAATCTTCAAAGAGATTATTACTTTAGCTAAACAGCAGTTAGGAAAACCAAAGCGCATTTTATAGCATTCTACTTGGAAAACAAGAAGGACTGAGCTACTGTAAGTCGAGTAGTCAGAGAAGGTGACATCTGAAGAGACCTGAGTCGAGTAAGAGAGCAGATGATTCGCAGGAAGGAACAAGTGGGCTCTGAGGGGGGAACATGGTTGGGATATTTAAAAACAGCAGGAAGACTGGTGAAGTAGATCAGGAGGAGGAAGAGGTAGGAGATTAACACCTCTGGCTATGGGAAGGAGCTGGGATTTTATTCTTAGTGTCATAAAAAGCCACTGAAGTTTTATGCAAGGAAATAATATGGTTTGAATTACCTTTTTAGAAACATGAGTCTGCCTACCCTGTGAAGGCTGGACTGTGAGATAACGGGAGTAAGAGTGGCAACAAGGAGGCTTTAGATAGAAGGTTGGAATGGAGGGAACCTTCCTTTGCTCTTATATCACAGGTAAATGACATTCTTAACCTTACAATTGAGAAAAAGGAGGGGACATGACTTGATAACTACTATACAATGACAATTAATCCAGAAGCTTGTCTAGCAGAGTTGTACTTAGTTTTGTGGCAACGCTGTCCTCCAAGAAATGCACAGGTCTCTATGTGCAGGGGTCTTTAACAGAGAGGGAATCAATGACAGCATTTCTAAAGCAAACAAGTATAAACTTATGAAATTCTCTTCCTTTCAGAATCAGAAACAAGAGGAACCAGACGTGCATTCCCTACACCAGTGGGGGCTTTAAACTCAGTGTGTCTCCTTACCCACGTCTACTTACCTTGACCGAGTAAGCCAGTGAGATAGTCACCGCAAGTGGAAGACCTTCTGGCACGGCAACCACTAAAACCGTAACTCCAATAATGAAGAACTTCACAAAATATTGTATGTAAATCGGTGTGCACTCAGCAAGCCACGGTCTCTTCTGAACCCAGAATGTATCAATTACAAAATATAATACTAGAATGATAACTGTGATGGCAGACATCAACAAACCTTTCAGTATACAAAGAAAAGAAAAATGTAATTATTTAAATATTCCAGACACACTACCCGCTGTCAGTTACAAATTGGCCACTGGAAGAATTATAACTGATTTGGTAATACTTATTTTAACTTCTCTGGGAAACTGTTAACCTTTTTTGCACTTGACATTGTCATATATGTTCCAAGTATAGCCCTGTCCCCAGGAGAACTGGGAGAAAAGTGTTTCTGATTCTTTCCTAGACTTAACTGTATCTTCAGTCTTCTACCAAAGACAAAATAATAGGGAGTAACAAGAAAATACCAAAAGCCCAGCATAAACTTCACATGCTGGAAACTTACCTGTTGCTGAAAGAGAATCCAGTAAGAATCTGATGAATGAGGAGACTTGAAATGAAATATTCAAACCCTACCCTTTTTATTAAAAGAAATTATATGAATTATTTTTTAGTCTATCCTTACTCTTCATTAACTTACACAAACAAGAGTTAGTTGTGTATTATGTACGAATCATTTGCCTCTCTATTTTGTGGGTTAATTAGCCTCTTATCAATAAGTATTAAAAAATAAGGCAAGTCCACATACCTGGGTCTAATAACCCAATTGAATGCTTACTAAACACCCACCATCACTATCTTAAACTCACCCTTCTCCCCAACACTATAGAGTCAGTGATACCATTTGCCTTATTTATTACAAAAAAGCAAATATTTGCTATTAGATGATAAGCTTCCTGAGGACAGAGCAGAAACTTAACTTTTTCCAACATAATCCTAAGAAGTAATAGGATCACGCAATTTTAGTGATTTTAATAATATATGCTGATTCAGAAAGGTGCTACTGCTGGAGGGCATGCTCTGTTTCTAAGTTTTTTTTTTTTTTTTTTTTTTTCAAGTAGAGTGGCTTGCTCAACATGTGTTTCCTAGTAATGGCAACAATTTAGTAATTTCAGCCTTACGAGGATGTTGCTCTAATCCGTTTAATTTACTAAACTATAACTTTTAGAAAAATGCATACGCAAATTTTTCATAAACAGTAAAAAGATGAACAAAATGTGTGGTAAAATTTCTTTTTATTAAAATATCGTTGGGTAATCTGCATGGAGTCACCTCACTGCTAGTCCTCTCTCTTGGTCCAAAAAATTCGGAGATAAGAGCATGGGCTTGCGGACTGGGCAGACTTGGGCGTTAATCCTACCTCGACCACGTATCAGCTAGTTGACAGAAGGCACTGCCCTCTAAGCTGCAATGATGAGGATCTACAGTAACTCAAAAGGCCTGGTACACTGTGGATAAATCTGAAAATATTTTTAACTCCATTTCCACTCACAAAGCAACAATTTTCCAGCCTTAAGTACGTCAAAAGGTGATTTTTAAGAAGGCAGTTAATGTATTTTAAAACAAAACACCTCTTTTCCTTTATATATCATACCTGCTTTGCCAATCTGAACAGCCAGCTTTGTAAGTTTTCCTTGTAAAACAGATTTTTCCTTTTTTGGCAAATTTGCTTTCTTTTTGTCTTTTTCATCACCATCGCCACCATCTTCACTCTTCAAGGGCTGCATTTCCATGGCTGCACCATCCTGGGCTTTTGCTACATTTAAGAGCAAATGTAATTTCACTACATTTTAAAGGCACACCCAACTTGACGTGGCGAAGCAAGTTTTGATAAAAATCAGTTTTCTTTTGGAAACTAGAAAAGATTTAAACATCCAGCTTTGTGTGTGCACGTGTGTGTATGTCTACCCAGAGAAAATAAGACAACAGTGAGACTTGGTTGTGAAACTCCGTAGCAGACTTGGGAACGGTGTGCTACGTAGTACGGATGGGGTACAGGAAGGAAAACGAGGGTCCTTAAACTAAGAACTAAATACCAAATCATTTCTCTTCCCCTGTGTTGTGTTAGACCATGAGACTTAACTCCAAACAGCACAAGTCCCTTCCATATAATTTATGACCATAATGCAGAACATTATGTATCACCTTACACACAGAGAAATACCTATGTGCACAGCCTCTTCAATGGATGTAAAAATATTTATGTTATGTATTTTATTTCTTATGCATTTTTGCTAGTAATGATACAGTAACCAATGTTATAATACCCAAAATGTTTAAGGTGAAAGTTACCGACATCTGGATTTTCCTACACTTCCTATCACAAATCACAACTGAAATCCCACTAACGCTGTAAAGGCAGCCTGACTAAGGCACTAACAGGGAGAGAGTTTGACCCAAGTTAATATATACTGCTGATTTTCCTGCTATGTGTGTCTCCCACTTTTGGATGACTACAGCACACAGTAGATATGTTTTTGGATATAATGAAAAGAAGCTAACTGTACTTTCATTCTCCTGAATTTACCTTTGTTGCGATTCTCAATAGCTCCATCTTGTTTCTTATCTGTAGGAACAAAATGGGAATTAAAGCTTTCCAAGAGAAATTAATACAGCCATGCTAAATTATGCAAAGGTAGTTCACATTTCCACAACAGCACCGCTATACAACGGTATGTGTGTTTGTGTGCGTGTACAGATTACAAAGGGTCTGGCTTGTAATGACCGACTGGGTCAATCACTCCTTGAATCTTAACCATAGGGGATACTCCAAAATAATTTTGGCATAGTCTATACTTGTTTGGTATTTCCAGAAGACTTGACTCTTTTACGCTGAAATAAACCCAAATATAATACAAGAGGTTTTCAAACTAAATAGATATAATCCTAAGAAAGCAGAAAGGACAAGGGTAGAGAAAGAGGGAGAAATGTCGTAGAAACACAGTAAGCAGGAGCGCTTTGATAGGCATGGGAACAAAAACAGTGTGCATAAAAGACAGCGGAGGCAACTAAGTAAAACTAGAAGGTGAGTGTACGATCAGTTGAGATAATTACAATAACTGGCTTAGATTTGGAGAAAAGAGAAAGATGAGAATGTCTGTAGCAACAGTCATCAAGGAGGGAATGGGTTTATTGTTTGGAAGGAGGCAGGAGGATATTAGAAATGACAAAGAGAAAGCAGAATCATTCAGTCTATTTTTATTCCAACTTCCGCTCTATCAATGAGAACTATCTTTAAATTGGAAAATGAGGAACAAATATGGTCAAGGTGGAACAGAGGCTCAAGATAAATGAGGAGATAGTAAGGGAACACCTAGCTACTTTCAGTGACCTCAAGCCTGGAGAGAGACCAGAGAGCGAGCCACATTCCAGACTACCAAGGGAACGGAGACAGACCGCCCTGGCCTAGACTGCTTCTGACTGGGAGGAGGGCTGGAAGTCCACAGGCGAAAACATGGTGTCTGGTTCTATTAAAAAAACACACACAACAATAACAAGAACAACAACAAAAACCATCCAAGGATCAAAAATGGTAGACCATGAGTTAGATATTAAATCCTGGGAATTCCCTTGACTGGATTAAGAAAAACAAGGCTATAAGGTATAAAAAAGCGTGCTTACTGGAAAAGACACTGTGGAGTCAGTAAGAACAAAGTCCTGACGCAAACTTCCCTTTCTCTTTTAACAGGGCCTCTGACTACATTCCTTTATATCAGGATGCAGCACAGTGTATGGTTAAAAGCACAGACTCCTGAGCGAGACAAATGGGTTTGATCTGCAACTTACTAGATCTTTGACCTACAGCAAGTTACATGACTCTATTCGCCTCTGTTTACTCATCAGGAAAAAGATGAATAGTCTTTACATCTTATGAAGTTGAGGATTAATGAGATAATGCATATAAAGCATTCAATAAATGGTTATCATTACTACTGGTTTTTAAATTGCCCTCCAGTCTTCCATAAGAAACCTAAGGAGGCACATGGGAGGTCTGTGGCGAGGGACAGGAAAAACCTAGAATGTGGAGCCTGCTATCCTCACTCGAAGCACAGAACTTGCAAACACATTTTTGTTTGAAATTAAGGTTTTACAGCTAAACACAAAACCCAAAGAAAACACCTAAATATTTAAAACACTACTGTAGTTAGAACCAAGATTTTAGTACGACATGTTAGAAGATCTCGAAATACTTATGTGTGTGAGAGAAATATGTTCTTTCTTACTACTATAAGTAAAATTAAATAAATCTAAGTGGTTAAACCACAGTAAACTGCTGTCAACTTAAAGGGGGGAAAAACTTGGGAGTGATCCTGAGTAGAAGAAAAGTGTGATACAGCAGATACAGAAGCAGGGTGAGGGGAGGACTTTTTTTTTTCAAAAAAGTACCATGCTGCCCATCTAAGTGATTCCGAGTTGTCTCCCTATGTACAATGGAGTTTCCTATAAGATCCTTGTAGAGGAACTACGGTTATCAAGTTTGTTGACGATAGATCACTTGGAGAGACAGCACATACAATGGGTCAAAATAAAGGTCTTCATAACTAGTGATGAGCTGAATATAATACGGCAAACACAATAGGTGTCAAAGTCAAGTCTTGGCCTTATGTCCCAAAAACAACTACATAAACACAGACTGAAAAATCTGCATAGTAGAAAACTTGAAAAATATTCAAAGCTCAATGAGACCAAGTGAATGAGGCTGGCGGAGAAAGCTACTACTAAAGGAGCAGAAAAAACAAGCAAATAGGAAGCGAGAGACTAAATCATTTTTCCGGTATGATGCCAAGGAGACTACACAGAATAAAGTCAACAGAAGTGTCCGAGGAGGTGATAAATTTACCCATGGCAAAGGGGACTGAGGCATTCGCTTACTAAAAGCCCTCCATGGACTATTTAATCTAAAAGAGAAACTTTCCCTCCAGCAACTCTACCACTTGAAAGGACAGTATTAGGTAACTGTGTAACTTGTAGAATTTTTCGTATCAACCTCAAGGAAGAAGTGTATGCTCTGTACCAGTTCTTACAATTCAGCTGCGTGTTTCCAAATACCAACTCCTATAGCACATGGCCATTCTTACTTTTCTTTTCCTTTTTCTTCTCATCTTTCTTCTCTTCTTCTTCGCCTCCAGCTCCAAGTAAGGTAAAGATAATTCCAGTTTGAGAATTGATACCTACGGCAGTAACTACCATTCTTCCAGAGCCTTCCATTACATGAGTACCTACAACAGAAAACTTGTTTTTTAAAATTTCAAACTTCAGTAACATTGTCTTTCAATATCCTTAAGGGTCAATAAAATAAACTCAATAAATAAGACATTAAATAAAACCTAAATTCTTATGCGTAGGGTTTTAACTCTGTAATCACTCATATCTGATGTTAATGCTCAACTTGGCCACTCATTTATCATGTGATATTAGGCAAATTATAACATCTTAATTCCTCGGCTATAAAATGGGTGTAAGTGATCTACAATGAGACTCAAGCCTGTAAACTCAAAGTGCTTAGCACAGTGCCTGGAATTTGTAGGGGTTCAATAAATGCTCAATTTTTAAAAATTACCACATCATCATCAGGACATTTTTCTGAGAAATACATTGCTTATAAAAGAAATATGCTTATCACCAAAGGGATTCCACAGCAACAGATGTCACATTTCCCACACCCAACCCCATAGCCGCTGCCTAACCCCGACCCCAATCCCAGCCTGCCGAGGTTAGTGCAATAGCCTTTTATCTAATCTATCTTTACAGTTCATCCCAAAGTCAGTTTTAATCTTCCTAAAATGCGATTTTTGTCCTAAGCTTCTCATGGCTCAAAAACTTCTGATGCCACACTGCCCACTGGACTAAGTGCAACACCTTCATCTTGAGAGCAACCAACTGCTCAAACCTTTCGCCCGCTACTTCAGTATAAAATTCTAGTACAGAAAGCTGGGGGGCAGACAGGGGAATACTGACTGTCCCTTACAACACTGTCCAGAGATGGCAGGCATTTTTATTCTTATTTTCTAGAAAACTTGCCCAAGGTTACACAAGTATTAGGTGGCAAGGGAAACAATCAACCCAGCTCTGTCAGAGGACATAATCTTTTTACAATGTAATGCCGATAAATTTGCTTACAGTTCTCCAGCTTGTACAGCCACATCTCTGCACCTTTTATCGTTCGTTAAAAGGCTTCCCATCTCTCTACTCAAATATTTTGGTGAATTTTAAGTAGCTCCCAAAACTTCACTTGTTTGTGTGGTTTTTTTAAACACTCAAATCTTGACAGTCATCATGTATTTATTTGAATTCCTAGTTCATGGCCACCTGGAGGACAGGGTCTATGGCACCTACCCCCATCTTATGTAACAAGTCAATGCTCAAAGGGTATTTGCTAAGTAAGATCATAAAGCATATGTACTCACTTCAGTACTTAAGAATTCATACTTGGCTATTAATTAGGGAGTAACTTACCCAATATGAATTTTTAGGCCTTTGATTTTCTTGCTTTAAAAATCTATATTCTGAATATTTCACTAATTAGTTTCTTTGCCCATGAAAATGCAAGGGAAACAATAAATGAAATTCAGGACAGTTAAACAATATTTACTGGGTTAGCATTATATGTAAAAGACAGTTTGTTTCTTTTAATAACACTGGCTTTCGGCAGATTTCAATTTTTTATGTTCTGTTCTTCCTTACCACAGGTAGTCATACATTTGTTGGCAGTTAATATGCTCAAAATAACCAGTTTTTGTTCTGGTAATATCTCCACTGCTAACAAAAAAACTGCTTTTAAAGATCTAAATTTAAGAAGCCAAGAACAGCAGTGAGAGATGGCATCATGAGAATAAATTTAAAAATAAATGCATTTCATGTTTTTTGGTACATTTTTGGACTAAGGAAATAAATGCAGAAAAACTTTCCCACCCATACTGCGATAAGGGACTCTACAAAGTTATTTCTATATTTTCTTAAGCATGGAAAATTTATAGAGTTCTCTTGGTATATTTGGTGTGTTAGGAACCTGAGTCTACATAAACTTACCAGCCATTTCTGTGAAAACAGGAAAGGACCAAAGTTCAGTTAAAGGATGTCAACCTGAAGAGCTAAGCACCAGGTAAATAAGCTAGATGTACATAAAAGTCTATGAAGTATAAATGGCAAAAAGGCAAGAGGAGGCTATTTTAGTTCACCAAATATCATGGCCCATTTAGTCTATGGAGGTAAGGTAGGATTACATGGCTTCCCTTTCCTTTGGAAAGATTATAGAATTTATTTGGTTGACATTAAATACCATTTCTTAGAAGCACAGCAAAGAAAAAGTAAAGTAAGTATACATTACACATAAGTATACTATCCTTATACATCCAAAATATTTCTGTCTATTTGGAATAAATCACAAGCACATCAATATAAAGAAAAACTCAAAGTACGAATGTTCTTAGTGGTATAGGATACTGAAGGCACACAAATCTCAAGATTTTTTCAAAGAAACATTGCCTATATTACAATAGAAACTTTTACCCTATTTATAATGGTGTTTATAAATGTACATACATGTTAATTACTCTGATTTTTTGGATAGTTTATTGATTTTTAGAGAGAGGAAGGGAGAGGGAGAGAGAGACACATCAATGTGAGAGTGAAACACCCCCAGGATCGAGCCTGAAACCCTGGAAAGTGTCCCTGACTGGGAAACAAACCAGCAACCTCCTTGTGCACAGGCCAATGCCCAACCAACTGAGCCACACCAGCCAGGGGTAATTACTCTGATTTTTAGTGGTGTGATATTCTGCAATATGCTTTTTTGGCATATATTTCCATATCTTAAAAAGGTATCAGTTAAACTTAGGTATGTGCCCCAAAATTGTGATTCTAACTTTACTGACCTCTGTCAGAGGTTTGACTTTGGTTTCAGTAAAACCATGTTAATCCAACTGAAATATAAAATTCACAGAGAACTGAAAAATTATAGCTGCCAAGTTATCAAATAGTTAAATCAGCAGGAATCTCCTCACAATGTATATAAAGTGTTAGCATTTCATTAACATCTGAAAATGGTAACAGAAGACAAAGAAAAAACAACTTGCTTCCTCCAAACTCTAGTATAATTCAATCTTCTGTATTTCAGAAGTCAGCTTCTAATTTTTCCCATCATTCCCTTCCATTTCATTTCCAATTAACCTTGGGTCAAGCTATCACAGTCAGGCTGTTATAAGAACCTCCCAAGTAGACAACCACCTCCTCCCCTTTTCAGAGTACTCTAACCCATATAAATCCTTCCTTCTTCCATTCTCAGAACACGTCTTAACCATGTGCAAATTTAATCCCGCCTAGTAGATGTGATGCTGCTCCTAGACTTACTGTTAATTACTCATATCATCTTTGAGCAACGGTTTATGTTTCAGACTCCATCCTCAGTAATCTAATGCGGGAATGGGATGGATTAGGTAAAGTTTAAAGATTTTTATCAGTTCTTTAAAAAACAAAACAAAAATATGTCAGCAAAAACAGGCCAGCAAAGAGAATTCATTAATTTGCTTTAAACACATCCTTCAATTTTATACTTCAACAGGCCATATTTTAGTTTTATAGTTACATTAACATTAGCTAACACTGACCTGCAAATCTCTTGATTTTTTTGGACTCAGTTTCCTCATTTGTAAAATAAAGCTCTGGATTCAAAGATCTCTAATGTTTTGACAACTTAAAAAAAAAAAAATCACTAATGATTATAGAGATTAGGCCAGTATAAAACCTATAATCCTCTTCACATTACTGGCCCTTAGGGAAACTGTTTGCTGACAACGGTATACAGTTTGTAAGGGAAAAAAAAGTTAATTAGAAAAGAAATTCATACCTGATAGAAGTAAGGGATCCTTATCTAAAGATTTCCTAACATGATCAGATTCCCCAGTCAAAGAGCTTTCATCAATTTTAAGATCATTGCCTTGAATAAGTATGCCATCAGCTGGAAGGAGATCCCCTAAAACAAAACACAATAATATGCTAAACTGTGAACAAGATTAATTTTACATCTAGTGTCAGATCTAATTTTTTTTTTTTTTTACTTACCATATTTTACTTGAGCGATATCTCCAACAATAATGTCGGCTACAGGTATCTGAATGACCTGACCACCCCTGATGACTGTGAACTTCTGTTCTTGTTCAATTCGACTCTGCAAGCCTCTGAACTGTTTCTCCTTACTCCAGTCATTGAAAGCTGTCACTAATACCACACATACTACTGACAAGAGGATTGCAGCTCCTTCAATCCAACCAGTTTCACCTTCACCTTCTTCCTCTCCAACAGAAACTTCTCCACAAACTATTTGGAAACAAAGAAAATGCTCATCAAAAAGGATTCTGAATTGACGGTAATAGCACATAGTAAGTTAATTACGATCTTTATATACCTAGTTAATTTTATGTGTAACTCTAAACACCTCACTGAACTCAAAGCACTCCATAATGACAAAAATGCTTACTATGTCCATTTCAAGTTCCCTGCCTCCGAAGATTCTCAACCTCAGGACAGGGAGGCACTCTTTAGATCCCGACCCTACAGCAAGTTACTTATTTCAGAGACTTGGTTTCTTCATATGTCCCATTAGGATAACACCACCTAGCCCAGTGTTGTCATGAGAATTCAACGAGAGGACATTGGTAAAGTAGGCAGAGCAGTGGCTGAGACACCCTGTGCACTCAGCCAATGTAAATGCTAATGAATAATTACACATGGTGGGCGAGACACCCATGAAAAGTATTATGTGCTGCCCATGAATCATGCTTATTTACTACATTAATTTTACTGGAGTATGATATCAAATGTTGGCTTTTGTAACATGAAAGTTAAGTCAAGTGCCCTGGCCGGTGTGGCTCAGTTGGGTGGAGCGCACAGTCCCATATAATACGGGAAGGTCGCAGGTTCAATTCCCGGTCAGGGCACATACCCAAATGACAGGTTCAATCACGGGTCAGGGTGTGTACAGAAGGCAACTGACTGATGTTTCTCACATCGATGTGTATGTCTCTCTCCCCCTTCCTCTCTCAAAGATCAATAAAAACATATCCTTGGGTGGGGATAAAAAAAGTAAAAAAAAAAAAAAGTTAAGTGCTACTCATTAATTCAGCTATTTGAGGAGCCCCTACTCTAGGTGCCAGACACTATTTTGGGAGCTAGGGATATAGCAGTAAGACATACAAGCTCTCTTTCCTCACAGAACCCAGACTTAGACTGGCAGGTGAGAAGGAAGTCTTAAGAAGCCAGATAATAAAACACAAATAATTTCTATCAGACATCCTAAGTGCCACGAAGAAAATAAAACAGGGTGACGTGCTTCCACATGAAGAGGGCTAACTGTGGTTCGATGAACAGAGAAGGCCCCTCTGAAGTGTCCGTGACATTTGAGCTAGGAGCCTAATGATCAACACGAACAGCACTCCAGGGACAGATTTAAGTCAGTACAAAGGCTCTATGGCAGAAAAGAGTTTGAAAAGAGATAGAGAACGAAAAAAATAAAACAAAAACCTCAACACTGTAGAGTCAGTAATGGTGAAGAGCGAGGAATGGAACAGAAAAAGTCAAGTCCGATGCTTCTCGGATCTTGGGCTGTAATTTATCATGAGTCTAAAATCAATTTAGTGGCTCATGACCAACATTTTGAAAAAATGAAACAGAACACGAAATAGAAAGGTAGTAAAGGTCTGTCGTGTTTCTTGAAAGCTTACTTCGGTTATTTATAAATTCACATGAAGGCATAGGTTCTCCTGCCTTCCTATGTAAGTTCTTTCTTAACTGAGGGTTGAGCTGAAATCTCTGAAAAATCAATAGTTCTCTTAGGACAGGCAAACAGGAAAAAGATGATTCAGAAGGACAGAGCGAGTAAATGAACAATACTAGAAATGATTAAAGTGTATTCTGGGATAGTGAGCATGAACACCAAGGAGGTGCTGACTAAAGATTAATCTGGGAGAGTTACGTGGGACAGACAAGGGGGAGAAGACAGAGGTGAGAGTATGACCAACTAGGAATGAAATAGAAAGGACCATGTGAATATTCACAGAAAATTTGCTGTGTATTTCATGAATGGGCAGTGGGATTTCCCAAAGATTGCATTCCATGTGCTAATATGATTCAATGACTAAAGCAGCAGAGGAGAATTCAGTTACCTTCAATTAAGCAGACATTAAGGAGATAAAATAAAACAAAAATACACCACTACTCTTTTTAGTACTTCATTTAAAACTTATTAAAAACAATTAAACATAGTAATTATAATTATTTATTATATTACTTAGTTATTTTAAAATGCACTGATAAATATTTTTAAATTTCTCAGTTGTAATTCAGAATACCGTAAATATCTACAGATGTAATGCACAAAATCGAAGCACTTGGAATCCTCAACACTTTAGGAGTGTAAAGGGACCCTGTGACCAAAGAGTTTGAGAACCACTAGTAGTACACACACTGGTGACTAAAGATTTATTTATGATGTGGTTTCAGTGCTTCTTTTTACACCAAACTGTATCAGTAAGAAGATTTGATCATTTAGATTTCTATAACTGTAGATTTATAATTAACGGATTTCCTTTTAAGCAAAGTGCTACGACTTAGCGTTAAAACACAATATGATAAAAGATACATGAAGTACATTAATAAATGTTAAAAAGAATAAAGTACAAACACTGAAGAGCTTCTCACCATGGAGCAAACATATCTTTATCCGTTTTATTAACACCTTCTAGTAGATTCTGAGTCTCTTTAAAGGGCCTTCTGACACTGACAACTCGACTATCTCCGCAGTTGGATCTATACCGGTACCTCCTCAAGCAGATCTGGGAAAGGGCCTGCCCACTACAGCCTACGAATGAAGCAGTCCCACTTCCACGAAGATTTGTCCTGACCTTATTTGTAACAAAATCCAGGCCTGTTGAAAATATTTTTCTTTAATTTTCCTATAGTCTTGGAAAACAAATGTTAAAAGTAAAAAGTTTTAAATAATCTGCTAACTCAGTTCTAGAATACCAACTCCTAGTACTCTATAATGAGAGCTGGGTAAAGGGAACAACTACTGACTTTATAGCTATATGTTGCTAAACATGGTATGACCTTCCTTTTCAGATAAAAAGACATACATTTACACATCCTCACGTCTACCCACTCATAGACACAGACACATCTACACAGAAACATTTTTAAAATATGGAAGGCCCTATGGTTTGGCTCGGTGGTCAGAGCATCGGCCCTCAGACAGAAGGGTCCTGGGTTCAATTCCAGCCAAGGGTGCGTACCTCGTGGTTGCAGGTTTGATCCCCGGCCTGCTAGGGGCATGTGTGGGAGGCAACCAATCAATGTGTCTCTTTCACATTGATGTTTCTCTCTCTCTCTCGCTCGCTCTCTCTTCCCTTTCCACTCTTTCTGAAAAGCAATGGAAAATAAATCCTCGGGTGGGGATTAAAAAAAATTATATATGGAAGGATATCTTTCAAAATGGCATAGCAGTAATCTCTAAAAAGTGGGATTTTCACTGAGCATTATTTCCTCTGAGTTGTCATTTTCTCCCTAATACTTCCATAGCAAAATATGTCCTATTTTATTATATTATTTAATAAAAATAAACAAAAGTTTTTTAAATTAAAAAAAAGTTTTAAAAATAATTTGGCTTAATACTACAAGAACAATGTCTAAATCCTTTCTTAGCTATATCAGTTATTCTCAACCACAGGCAGTTTTGCCCCCTATGGGATACAGGGCAATGTCTGGACACCTTTCTGATTGTGTGATCTTGGGAGGTGCTATAATGAACATGGCAAAAAGAATGTTTCAGTGTAAATATCAACAGTGTTGCTGCTGAGAAACCCTGATCTGCACTGAGCTCAGATAAACTGGCTCATTCTGTGAGCAACTTTCTTCAAAGGAAAAAAACAAGGTTTCACATGAGCTCTAAGCACACCTTTGAAATAATTATTTAAATGATTACCTAAGACAACTTTTAGAGTTAGCAAAAATATATATTCAAATCTTCATAACTTGAAAAGCATAAAATGAAGCTTTCACAAACAAAAATATTTTGGTGAATAACTCTTCTCATATATAAAATATCATTGGTTCACTTTATAGCTACTTAAATATACTGACCAAAACCCAAGCAAGGATTCCTAGCAATAGTAGAATGTATTGTCAGAAATACCCATTTTTAAAATACATTTTTTAAATGGAGGAGGAGGAATTTAACACATTGTTTGTGGGTAGTTTTTATGGAGCGCTCTACTACCAGTCAACGTAAAACGTACAAATACGTTTCCCGCATACAATGTGTTAAAAGAGAAATGAAGGCCATAGAAAGGTGGGAGAAAAAAACCATGTATAGCTACAAGTTAACCTAGGTCCACCATTCTATAATGTGCTTTTCCACTGGCCAGGATACTTTGTAGTAGAAACATTTCTAGAATGGCAAGTAAATTACCCAAATCACGAACGTAACAACACATTTTAAGAACTTCAAAGGTAATGGATTGGGGAAGAGAATATAATTGTGTGTTCATAATGACTTTCCAAAAACCTCCTAAATGAAAAATTATTCCACAATAGGGTTCTAAAAAAACTTAAAAACCATGATGGCACAGACCACATCATATATATGGCTTAGCTCCTTGCCAGACACACAGTATGCACATATGGGCAGGTTATTCAGCCTGTGTCTCACTGTAAAATGGAGGTGAAACTATCTATGTCATAGGGTTACTGTGAAAATTATCCGAGGTAATATATTTAAAGAACTACTAAAGGCACTAATAGAATGGTGTCTAGAACATAGCAAACAGTCAATAAATGCTGGTCTGCCATTATTATTATGTATTAGGTAAGCTAATGAGCTCAACTTAAAATCACACATAAAAGTCTTCTTTTTCCTCCCCAATTTACTTACGTGCATTATCCCCTTCTGGAGGTTGATAAAAAGAAAGGCCCAGTGATACTATGGCTGCAATTTCTAATATAATTAAAGTGACATCTTGTAATGCTTCCCATACTAACTGAAGAAAGGTTTTTGGCTTTTTAGGAGGTATAAAATTCCTTCCAAACACTGCTTCTCTTCTTTCTATATCTGCAGGGTTTCCACTTAAACCTGATAAAAAGAAACAAAATTTCAGTGAACAATTTTACTACTTACAAATGAAAATATCTACTTTATTAAAAACACATTTTTTTAAACTCTAGATTCCAATTCATAAGACCCTGTCAAAGTGGCTTTATTTTTTGTTCATTAGTGATGTTCAGGTTTTAAATCAATGCAAACACGTGCAGCGCTTTAAAAGAACAGTTTAAGTAGATAACTCAAAATTAGATTGGGAATTTTCACTTTTCCAAAATGCTTATTTTTTACCATGCTATCTTACTGCACCTTATAGACTGCTAGAGACCAGAACTGAGATGACACTTTGATCACTTTTTTGTTGGAATTAAACATTTCCATGACCTTTACTTACAATGATTTCCCCTCCAAAAATGAGGAACTATATAAAGATATTTATTTTGCTTTACTTATTGCATCCTGGTTAACTTAACCAGCGAACGTCTTTGATATTTCACTTATATTTACTGAAGAACAATGGCAAGTTAATCTATCACACACTCTTAACATTTCTCACCAAAATGTCTGTTATGCTTGGATTGATAAAAGATTTGCAAGTCACAAAAAACAGGAGACTTAGGATGACCTTTATTTCAAGTTTTACTTTCAGGATTTATTTCCAATGAAAGAAATATTGACTGCACCTACTGTCACTGTAAGAGAAATAATACTATGCCTACGGTGTGGAATTAGAAAGCTACGGGGGAAGAGGTTAAGAGAGAGTTGGGTGAACATCGGTTTTGCCTTTCCTTCACCCGATCAAACAAGTCCTCCTCTGATTTAACCTGCTGATCCCGTCAAACCTAGATATATCCAAATTTGCTCATGCAAAGTATGTACACACGTACATTACTGTGGGGAAAACAACATTTTCCCTTCGTTTGTTTAAGAATACCAAAGAAGGGGGTGGAGATAACAGGGTGATATGGCTTTTAAAGGATCACCACAAATTTAAATTTATAACTAATTTGATTAACTTCAACTCTTTTTTGGGGGGCAAGAGCTCATTCTAAGAGAACATCAAAGTCGGACAGGAAAACAGCTGATTACTGGGAGGCTCTGGGCTCTGAGTGGCTTAGCTACTCATCCCAACGCAGAGGCAGGCGGAAAGGAGCAGAGAGAACAAAAAGTACGCTGCTAGAACACACAATGAGAAATAAACACGTAGATTTTAAAGGAATTATTTGTTAAAGGTACCAAAAATATTCCAGAGCATGTTTTCACAAGCAGCTCTAACAAAGCTGGTCCACACAGGGCAGCTCAGAAAGCCTAGGTTTCTGATGACAAAAGTCATCTACTGAAAGCTGCCAAGGAGCTCTAGGCAAAGAAAGGCAGTGAAGGGCCGCAGCAACTGCTATTAGGGGGAAAGGCGTTATGAGAGAAGACGCTCGCAAACTATACTTCGGAAGCCACACTTCCGTCAGGCTAGAGCAGTGCTGCCCAATCACACGGGGCTGCGACAATGTTAACCATGTCTGTGGTTTAATTGGAGAGGAAAATCAATGCAGTGAGGTTTTCCACAAAACAAAAGTTATTTTTTTTAAAGAACTATACATTGAGATACTATTCTGAGATGATGTGCTTACTGCTTTTCAAATTAATGTCCTTTCTTTTATGAAAGGATGACATCAGATAGTGGGTTGTTTGCCTTATATTTTAACGCCCTTACTAGCAAATAAAAGACTGCTAGTTCTCCTCCTGCCAGTCTTCAATGGTTCCTAAGAAATTTGTTTGAAGATACTGCAATGTTCTATCAGTTTAGCTCACACTTAACAGAGCTCACGATTAATTACATACACACCACCAGGTAGTTTTAAATATCACCACTGTAACTATAAAAATAATTCATCGAAAACTTATATTGGTTATAATAGGGGCCAATATTTTATGTTCATGCTGAAAAGAACAGCCGTAGAGCTAAAGATAGCTTAAAAATGTATCCTGGAGGGAATCTGGGAAGGAAAAAAGCAGCTGGTCCTAAAGATTATTATAATCCTTCCATAATACCACCACACACACAAGTACCTAGGTCACTGTACCAATCAAGTTGTATGGCTAAGGAATTAGAAGACCTAGGATCCAGTTCACCTACTGAAATCTTGTGCAAGTCACTTACCTCTTTGGGGGTTGAGGGGGAGCATTAATAGTTGTTGGTATAATTTACAAGGTTGTTTTGAAGGACCAAAGGACAGGCATGCAGTATGTAAATCATAAATGACAGGGTAATAGAGTTAAGAAAAGGGGAAGACAAGTTACAAAGTTAACACCTCAGATTTTAACTCCATTTGGGGGCAATTAATTTCTATTAATATAAAATAATCTTACATAATCTAAATATAATGAAGTTAAGAATCCTGTAACCATGGTCTGTTACCAACAGACAGTGGGTGAACATCTACTACTTCCAAGGACTGTTCTCCACGCTCAAGAGTCAGTGTGAACAGCACAAGTCCTACGTTCAGCAAGCTTATATTATACTAGAGGGAGACAAAGACAAAGTAATATGGAGAGAGGACTGGCATTTATTCTAAGTACAACGGAAGTCACAAAAATCTCATTTAAATAGCTGTGTGAAGGATACACTGAAGAGTGCAAGAGTGGGGGGAAAAGACCATGTGGGAGGCTGTCGCAGTAGAAAGAGATGATGGCTTGCATCTGGGTTTTAGAAGCAGACGCAGAGTGACTGGATCTGCCACCAATCTTGCAAGATCAGATCAGACAAAACTTGTAGAAGGGTAGGGTGTGGAGGAGAGAGAGAGAATAAAGAATCTCATCTAGAATTTTTTGTTTTGGTCCACGTAGTTAACCGGATAGATTGGAGAGACGTTTACTAAGAAAGAGCAGGCTTTGGGAACTGCAGAACTGGTTGGGAAAAGGGGGGGGGGAAAGGAGTTAATGGTTCTGTTTTACAGGTTTACACATGAGATGCCCATTAAACACAGAGGCAAAAATGTCTAGTAGACAGCTGACTATTCATATTTGGAACTCAGGGAGAGATCTAAGCCAGAGGCACCAATATAGAGATGATTCTGGAGTCACGGCCCAATGAGAGCTCCTGGAAAGCTAGAGTAAGTAGACAAGAAGAGAACAGGGCTGAGGCAAGAGCCTTGGAACAAGGCAGCATCTGACGGTCAGACAGAGAAAGAGAAGCTAAAACCAACTAAGAAGAAACAGAAGGGTAGGGAAGGGTGCATGACGCAGAGACAGGTTCCTGCAACAGTAGGGAAGTCCAGAAAATAGTCTTCTAAAAGCAGAAGGTAACGGAGCTGACTAGACAAAGGCTGAGTAAGATGAACACAGGCTGGGCAACTGGCTCTCACTGGACAGAGGCTGGTGACCTTGATAAGGAATATTCCAGTGGAGTGGTACGTAAAGAAAGTCTGATAAGACCTGAACAGAGCATGAAAATGCGCACGTGGAAACAATGAGTATCGATAACTTTTTCCAGGAGTAGGACGCAATGGGGAGAAGAAATAAAGCAGTAAAGGTGAATTAAAATGAGTCAATACAACCCTGTTTTGCTTTTTCAAAGATGAGTGATGGATATTAAAGCAAATTATTTACCCAGGGAAATGATAAAGTAGAGACACTGGTGATACAAGAGACACAGACTAGTGCTCAAGTAAAGCCTTTAAAGAGGCAAGAGGGAGCAGGAGCCAGGGCATGGGTGTCAGTCTGCGACAGGTGCAGGAGAGGCTGCCACGGTGAGGGGAGAGAAAGCAACGTTCGCGGGGAAGAGATATAGCTAAGCTGGTGGGGCTGGTAATGAGACTACGTGGTCTGAGTTATAAAAATAGAGTACATATGATATAAAATTATTTAGAACAAGTTATGAATAAACATAACGAGAAATCTTCTGCCTAGTCCTGTTGGCTCAACCGATTGCGGTGTTAGCGGCAATGAGGCCAAGGGCAGGCGTTGCATTGATCTCTTTATGGTCCAGTGAGCTTCGCTAAAAAAATCCACCATCAAAAGCAGTCTCAGAGTTATATGCTTTTGGGTTCTGGATACACCATTGTGGGATTAAAAAAAAAAAAAAAAAGCCTGTATTTATTTATAAATACATAATGGCTTAACAGTATTGTTATATATTTGAGAAGGGCATAATATGGAATAAAATGAAAATTATATCAATAGCTTAATGTTTTATAACAAAATGTAGCATCCCAACTGCTGGGACTAATAAAATGATGTCTCAATTTAGGAAATGAAGGGGGGAGAGTGCTGGAATGCAGTAAACACGTAGGCTGAACTGAAAACCATGGCTAATACACTGCACACACTGCAGTCTCATCGCATCCTGTACTTGAAATTATGTCCTGTTTGTATGTATGCGCTGCTCTGACTTGAGGGCCACAGGAAAACATAAACATGTGAAAATTTATTTTTATGTGCATTCTTCTTGGGAAACAGACTAATATTCCCAATTTCAAAAGTAAAGGAGACCCCTCTCAAAATTTCAGAACCAGACGGCCAGTTTGCTCAATGGTTAGAGCATGGGCCTGTGTACCGAAGGGTCCCTGGTTTGATACCCAGTCAAGGGCACGTAACTGGGTTGCAGGTTCGATCCCCAGCTCCGGTTGGGGTGCATGTGGAAACAACCAATGTGTCTCTCTCACACAGATGATTCTCTCTCTCTCCCCACGTCCCCTCCTTTTCCCTCTCTCTAAAATCAATGGAAAAAATACCCTCGGGTGATGATTAACAAAACAAAACAAAAATTTCAGAATCACTGGTCTAAAGTCAAACTTACACATTTGTTCCCGAATGCCCATCTACCACAAGCCAGGCACTAAGCACACAAAGGGAACTGAGCCAAATAGCCTTTCTCTGGGCCCCTGCCCTCAAGGAACTCACATTTTGGTGGGGCAGACTGACAAGTAACCAGTTAATCACAACCCGGTGTGATGAGTTTTAGGATGGAAGTGGTGAGGATGTTATAGGAGTTCACAAAGGGAACTGGAATCCAAAATTCAGGGGCTTGGGGTGAATAAGGGAATTCTAAGATATCTAACTTGAGACCTTAAGAACGATTAAGAGCTAAATAGTCATAGGAAGGATGAGGTAAAGCATTTCAGATGAAGAGACTAGGATAGTATGTAAGAGGCCCAGAAACAAGAGTGACCTTGGCACAATGGTAGTTAAGAAAACTGAAAACTTTGCTATGCCCAAACACTGAGGAGAAGAGGAACAGATTTGCAAAGAGGTAAGGTCAGAGAGGTAAGCAGGAGTCAGATCCCAATGAGACTTGTTAACCTAAGAGAGAAGGCTGAGCTTCATTCTGAGGGCAACGTGAAGCCACTGCCAGCTTTCAGCAGGAAAGTGACAGGCAGCATGAAGGAGACAGAAAAGACACCAGTGGGGATGCTGTTACCTGAATTACCACAAGAGAAGACGGGCCTCGAACAGGGTAGTGGGCTGTAGAGAAGCAGACACCTTTGAGTTAAGACAACGTGAGGAGTTAGAATTTTCAAGTCTTGTTAACTACATGAGTTAAGAGTGGGTGAAAGATACCTGTCAAGGTCCAGGGGCCGCCTCACAAGGTGGATAATGGTTTCACTGGAAGGGGGAAAAAGAAAAGCATGCTTTCAGAAGGAAAAGGTTGAGAAAATAAAGGTGTCTAAAAAGAACCGAGCTTTCAGCCTCGAAGCTTGGGAGAAAAACTTAAATAGTAGCTACAGATGTGAGAATCACCAGCATCCAGATGACATGTGAAGACTTAGGAGTGGGTGGCATCACCCAGGGAGTGTGTAGATGAAGAAAAGCATGTCAGGTGAACAGAACCTGAGGCCTGCCAACATCTAAAGAAAAGCATAGGAGCTGATGAGATTTGGCCAGATGTGAAGAAAGAGAACCCTAAGAGCATAATGCTATAAAAGCCAGAACAGAATATTCTGAGAAGGAAATTGGTCCATTATACTCAGAAAACTAAACTTAAAAAAACTCTAAAACTATGCTGCTTCAGGCCCTTTGAGTACAACTTTATAAAATAATATGTATGCTACAAAGTTAGAGGAGTAGTCAGTATTAAAACTATCTTCAAGAGAGTCATAAGCAATGAAAATTAGTGACCTGAGCAGGTAGTAACTATGTAATTCTCTACTTCTACTACAGCAGCAATACATTTCTAGGACAAGGTCATGCAGAATCATCAACATAAAACCCTTGTTAGTAACTCTATACATGTATGAAAGCATCCATGGCTGACATACACAGCCATGCAAATCCTTGCTGAATGCCTGCAAGGGCTGTGCCAACCTGCATAACCAAGCACATACATCAGGGCTTCAGAGCATTCTTGTAGCTGCCAATAGGTCAATAACGACTTATTCTGGGCAAAGGGCTGACTTTTTTAGAGTTACAATAGATTTTCATGTGTGAATGTTAGTTTTACTACATTACACAGCATAACTAACAGCGTTACTTCTATGAGTGCAAACATAAACTGCCATCTGAAACATGGAAACATTAGTCAGCAATGGACAATTGCTGCTGACTCGACTCTGGTTCCTACCACATACCTTCTGTTTCTTTCTGTTTCCTTTTCTTATTTACTTTGCTTCTTTCTCTTCTACCTAATTTTAGCAGCCACCATTAAAAAGCTTAGAGTCTCATTTGCTTTCTTGCTCTTCACAACTCCACGAAGCCATGCCTCTTACAGAATACCACTCAGTACCTGTCTAATTTTTATAAATTCATTTTTACCCTTTGTTTACTGCAGTATAACTGAATGATAAACATGATAGCAGGGCCAGGATATGAATTCTAGAAATCTTATCATTTAAGAGTCTCTAGTCTATCACTCAATATAAAATATAATATGGATAACAGGAACACATTAAAATGGAAAAAATACCAAAAGCTAGTGTAAAAATAAAAAGATCAAGAAATACAGTTTAGAATAGGAGTAATAAAGTAATGTAGGAAAACAATAAAGTGACAGAACAAAAAACTGTAATGGTAATTTCATGCAATTGGGATGTTATTAGCAGGTTATTTTGGCATAAAACTCTTGGATTCTAAGGACAAGATAGGTCCTTGCTCTCATAGAAAAAGCTAAAAATATGAAGTTACAAGTCTCAATCCCTGTTAATCTTGAAATTTATAGTTCTAATTCTTTTAAGGGTAAAGATGGTTAATCAGAACCACTGGGAAGTTTTGAATTTGAAAATTACATCTGGCTCTATGTGCTGTCTTTTCTTGTCTCCAGACACAAGACTTTAGGTTTATTAAAGATTTGAAAAAATATTGCAAAGACCTTCCCATGCAGTGTGCGGTGCTGGGTTGTAGTCTACGCCCTCCACCTGCCCTCCAGTCAAGTCCCACCCTTCTCTACCTGGAAGCTGACTTGTACAGGCTGCATAAATAGAGCTCCCCTGCTTTCAGTTGGTCCAGTCAATGAGGAGCACTAGCAGCAGATAAGAGGGAGAGAAAAGAGTGAAAAAGAAAAGAAAATCACTTCTGGCCCAAAACACTTCCTACTGATCAGGGCACGTAGAGTAGGCTTCAAATCAAGCTAAAGGACCACTCTGCTAGAAAACAAGCAATAAATTAATAGGCCAAATGAGGGAGTACACAAATACAACTTTCTGAACAGGACGTAGGTATTTTAATGACTGAGTGATAAACAGGAACTTAAAATCAACCTTTTTCCATCATGTAATTCCTGCTATCAGAAAATGCTTGTTGGGAGGAAAGAGCAAAGGTACTTTCTCAATATTCTTAAGATGAGCTGAACTTTTAAAACAGGAAATAAAACAGAGCAGTTAAAAGCATGTTCTCTGTAGACAGAATGTCAAGGTATGAATCCCTGCGCTGGGCTTATGAAATGCTGAGACGTGAGGTCAAGTCATGTAACCTTTTCGTGTTGTGGGTTCTTTGGCTGAGAAGATGAGTTAATATTTGTAAATGCTAACAACCAATCAGGCACAAAATGTGATACGTGTTACCTATCATTTTTGTTGTTCCTAAAAAATGTCTTAAAGTGTTCCTCCAGACTTTACAGCAATCTAATATTGACGACCTCAATATTTCCAATTTTCCTTCGCTCATTTTTCTCTAAAGCACGTATCACTATCACACTACACATTTCATTTAGTTGTCTTGTGATTTTTGTCTCCCCCATGCAAAAGTAAGACATGAATTTTTGTTTTATTAATGAATATATGCTCAGAGCCTAAAAAATGTACCTGCCACATAACAGATATCTGATGAATACAGTATCCCAGCAATTTGAAGATGCACATATTCTTATAATTTATTAACATCTCTGAAATTGAGATGTGATTTAATTATACAGTTAAATTACCTTACTATTAAAACTGCCAACACTAAATCTTTTTTTAGGGAATATATAAAATATATGACAATTAACAATCTAGTTCTGATGAACGAATGTGTCGAAAAATGAATTAATGAATGAAAGAACTAAAGCGAAAGATAAACTTACCTAACCAAAATTCATGTACTTTGAAGAACTGTTTTAATCTTACTTTCCCTGACTATAAGTATTTGGTGTCTAGACCATTTTCTTGGGCAGATAAACTCCTAGCAGATTATCCCTGATGATTCCTTTATTTTCATTTGTCCAGTTGATCAGTGATAAAATGTTCATTAGCTTTCTGAGTAAAATATTTCTAAGTTAAACTAAAACTATTACTTTGGAAATAATACTCTTATTAGGCTGCTGCTATTCTTATTCCTACAAATGTAAATACAAATATAATGCTTAAAATGGCCTTTTTCACGTTCTCTAAAAGAAATTTAAAATAACACACTATATATAAACAGTGAAGACAACAGTTTGCACAAACTTTAACAAAAATTAAATTCACAATACTAGGAAGAGGAGCAAGAATTTTCTAAGAATAAAAGAAGGAAAAATATTGCATACATTTATTTAAGAGCATAAAGCAGCAACAATGCACACAAAATGTTGAGGGTTAAGTGACAATTTCTAGAGATTACTCACAGCTTCCATAATGTTGTCAAAAGGGTACTAGACCATCCCTTCCTCAAATTTTAAAAAAGTACTAGATCCAACATTTTCAGTTAACTTAATAAACTTCACTAATTAAATCAAAATTGATGTAAGGAGTACTGCCCAAAATAATGGCACAAAAGAAACTCCAATGCAATCTAATGAAAATCATGCCTATAAAAATAAGAACACATCATGGAGGAGTAGTTATTATTAGAAGACAGGATTTTAATTAATATCAGAGGAATACAAAGACATGTTTGGGGGAAGTGCAGTTAAATACAGATTTGAAACTGAAGTTCGATATCATTTTTATAAACAAACCATGTTGTTATGTTGAGGGCTTTTTAATGTTAATGCCTCCTATCAATTTGGTGATCATGAAACATCCAATAATTAGGTTTTAGATTAAATTCAAAGTCACTGTTGGCATTTTTAGCACTTATGGTTCACATGCTCAAAAACATTTCTACTTACTGAAATATTTAACATATTTTGGAATGAAATATGTATAACACATATATTTGTTTTAATTAAAATGTTAACTAAATATTTTTAAAATGTAATAAGTACACATGGTTGAATTAATGAATGAGAACAGCGTATTAATGTGCAAATCTCCAAGGTGATCTAAAGCTAGGTAACATTTTAAAGTGGGTTTGCATAATGAACTCCAAATTTTGCCAAATTACTATCTGTTAATATTTATCTAAGGCTCTGTTCCTGATACCCTGAATTTACATCAACAACAGGGATCCCAGCTACCTTAAGATGCTAGAGCATACTGAAGATATAACTAAAAGAGTTCATGTTTTTAGTGGTTCTCCAAGTGATGGAGAAAGCCCTTTTAGGATAAGATGCATACTGATGCTGTCTTCCTCAAGACCATGCTACTTCAGAGAAAGCAAAGGAACGACCCACCAGTGGGCAATGAGCAATTCACATAAAATTATATAAACATTAAAAAAATTATTTTAATGTGATTTAAAATTCTTTAACGATTTTGGAAATAACTTTTTGCTGTTATTTTAAATTTTATCACAAGTAGTAGGATGGCATTAGATGTTTCATAAAAAAAGTTAAGAAAAACACCTCTGGCATAATTTCTTTAGAATTGGCTTTGTAATAAAATATATATACTAACATGCTTTAGGTTTCAGCATTAATAATTTCCCATCCTTACTAAAATACATTGTAGTCTCCATCAAACATTCATCTTCATGTATTCTCCCTCGTCCTTTGCAACTTGAAACTACCTGACATTAATTTTATGTTCAACATGATCTATGAATAAAAGGCCATCCTCCTCAAACCATTTCAAAGACCATAATGCAATGAAACTTACTACAAATCAAGAATAATGAAAAACCAAAGGCTTCTGTGAACATAGGGAAACTAAACATAATTCCAAGATTGAAAACTATTTTTAATCAAAGGAAATGCCTGCCTGGTCAAAAACTGCTATCTAATCTACTCCATTTGCTTTAGGACCATCTGAACTAATTATTAAAGTTTAGGTTAAAAACAACTCAGTTAGCTATTGGCAGAGACAACTATTTTAAGTCACCTCGCAAAATGAAGAATAGTGAGCAGGGCTTATTTCCACTGAATGCCCTGAGGGTTACCAAGCCTGGTTCCATGCTATTAGCTCAAGGGGAAAAGCAATCTTGCTCTCATAAACAAGCAGCAATAATATGTACAACAATATAAACGATTTCCTCCTGTCAACCAAAAATATAGTAAATAATTTGCAACATTATTTTTTGATCTAAAGTTACTTTAACTGTGCCAATTTAAGTTAATTCACCCTTAATGTCACTAAAATGATGGTATAATCGTACAAATAGCCAAGACAATATAAGCATGTTCATTTATGAGCCAAGTATACGGTATTCTCGGCACAAGGAACTAAAATCAAATGCAATGAAACTCACCTTCATTGGGAGATGTTTTCAACCTGGTACAAATTCCATAGACATCTCCATAGCTTTCCTGTATTTTTCGTAAAGCATCTGTAGACCTGAGCTCCATGAGAGACCGCAGTTCTGAGAGCGTAGTTCCAAAGTCTCCATCATAATTAGCTTCCTTCAAAGAGTTTTTTACTCCAGTATATGAAACAGAGTTGTTTGCCATGTCGCCCATTACAAGTACAATTGTTTAGGAGGAAAATGTTTCCCAAAAGATTCTAATTTTCACTTGATATATTTCCAAGATGAAAATCTTTTAAATGTGAAAATCCTTATTAAACACTCATTGTATGACTTTGTAAAGCAGCATCAGCATTTCCCAGAGAAGTATCTTGACCTTTGGCCCATGACTAGTTTCTTCACATCAATCACGAGATGTACACATCTGTAAAAAGAAAATATAAGTTATTAAAATCCATCTTAGAATACTGTGTATGTAAGCGAATGTCATCAGGTAAGCTAATCAAAGCACATCATTTAATTATAAAAATATTTTTTTATCTGTAATCTCATGCCTTTAAAATGCTTTGCATAATAAAAGATCAAAGTATAACTTCTAAAAAAAATTGTATATCATGTTACTAAACAAAACTGAATTTCATATTACTGAATTTTATGTTTCGTTCAGCATTACTGTTATTAACAGTTACCATTAAGTACTTATGTTCCAAGCACTATGGCTAGTAGCTTTAAATTCATTCTCATTTAATCATCACAATTTAATCCCACAATTCATTACTCATTACTCTTTTAAGAAGAGCAAGCCTCAAAGAAATTGAGGAGTTTTTACACAGCTCACAAATGCCTGAAATGGATGAACTGGGATGTCTCTAGTCTATGTTCCTTCTAATACACAGACCTCCTCTCCAAACATTTCATATAGGATAGGCCCTGAAAGGGCAAAAAGCTCAACAAACCCCCTAATATCCTTTCCTACAATTCTCTTGGCCACTTTACGACACCACCATCTTTTGGCTTCCTAAAATTATCTTCCACCATGATTTTTGCCACATGTACCTCTGGTCTTCCCTTGACCAGCTATCTACAGAAATTTTCAATTCCTTAGTCACTCTTTACTGACTGTTACTTTATTTTCTTTGCTGGCCCATAGTATTATCTGATATTACCTTGTTCATTTATTGTTTTTTACTTTTTTTGTCTTCTTCCATCTATGGTCTTAGTTCTGTAGGCAGGGTTTGTCTATTACTATATCCTGAGAACCTAGAACTGTGCCAGGGCACATGGCAGACATTGAATAAGCATTTGAGGAAAGAATGGAGGCATTACTTTAATTGTCTTCAAAACATTTTCAAGTTCTCCTCTTACTCTATACTACTTAAAGATGAGCTCTCAACTCTTTTTTTTCCATCTATATCCTTTAAACAATCACTTCAAAGTTAACATGTCTGACCATGGATTCACTTTATTCCCACATTAGAGAGCTCCCTCCCTCAATCACCATTATCCTAATTACCTGGGGTTGAGATTTTAAATCCTCTTTGATTCCATCCACTCCAGCTTTAGTCAGTTACTGAGTTGGGTTAACCTTTCCCTTGAAAAGACTCTTCCCTCTACATAAATTATAATCACTACCCCCCAGGTTCTCTCTCATTCTAATATCTGCTACATCCAATTCATTTTGCTGCTACATTTTATTTTTCAAGTAGGCATCATGCCACTATATCTAAACCCATAGGATGAAAATATCGTCCTATTGCTCATGCCTGTTTGGCATTCAAGCCTAACCTCTATTTTAATCTATCCAACTTCACGCCCCGTTAAATAAATGTTTCATGATTAGGAACCTGAAAAGATTACTGGCCAGTGTGATTAATCTTCAGCTGTTGTTATTGGGGATGTTTGTAGTACTCATCAACATCACCTAGAGAGCTTGTTAAAATATAGATCCCTGGGCCCCACCTCCAGAGCTTTAGTTTCAGGATTAGAGCAGGCTCCATAATTTGCTTTTCTAACAAAGTCCCAGGTGATACTGACACTACTGGTCCAGGAAGCACACTGTGAGAACCACTGGATTGGAGATTGGGCTAAAAACTGTAAATTCATACCAGCTGGTTGAGGACGGCTGGTGGAGAAAAATTCTGCCTGCCTTGGGTTTAATTTGCAGGCATATGATAGTTATGGATTCTGTAAGACATTCTTTCATTGCCTGCTTCCTCCCACTTCACAAACCCTTATCCTTGCCCAATTATTACCAATTTTACTGGTCTCCTAGGCAAAATGGGTTTCCTCCTACGCACACATCAATTATTATAATAATCCAATTTTAAAAACTGGAGGGGGTGGTTATTTGATAATCTCCCTGAGTTTTCACACCCAAAATTCATTGGCATCAGACCATCACACCAATCCTATAAATTATTTAGAGACAAAATAATTAAGATTCATAAATCTGTGTGTTGGGGATATGTATGTGATATTCCTCTGGTTTCCACAAAGGGAAATTTTCCTCAACATTTTCTGGCCTCTGACCCCACCAGTTACTACTGAGGTGACATGAGCTTCCTGATAGATTTTCTGAGAGCAACTGGACATATGTTAACTCCATCTCTCGGCCTCCTCTTGGGAGATAGATGTCCGCAGGACTCATGCATTCTGGTCTGAGTTATTAGGGGAAGATACCTAGGTTTAAAAAAAAACCTATTGTTTAAAGTGCCTGGGGTGGGGGTGAATAACTAACTGTTTAGTTCTAGGTTCAATATTAGAACCTCACTGCTGTGACACAAAAACCAAGTCCTTCATTTCGGCTTTTGTCTACAATAAAACTAATATTTTTATTCCAATGTGCCAATCTTCGTCTTTTCTCTTGAGAGAATTTAAGCAGGAGAAAGGGGTTTTATTTATTGGGTGCCCTGAAATTTCTCAACAATAAGGATACATAATAGAGCTAATACTTAATAGAGCTAGGATCTGAATCTCTATCTGTGACTCAAAAGCCATGCCCCTTCCACTCTACTGTCTCCACTTTAAGTCTCCACGTAGGTTGAAATGGAAGTTTTTGTTGGTCAAGAAATGGTCAAATAAATAATACCAAATGTGCCACTTTATATAATAAAATCAGAATTCAAGAGACACTGTAGTTGATTCCTATGTCCCACCTCAGTGTTCTTTCCCATTTTTTCAGCAATAGCCCCACTTCTTGCTTAGAGATCTGCCCTTCCCAACTCTGAAGGTAGTCCATGCCCATATCCAGACATCCCCTGGTTCAGGAATGACTCAAGGGCCAATAGATGGCAATGTGAGCTCTGCTGTGACTCTAGGGCAAGCCGCTGGTTTCTTCCTACTAAAAAGTTAGGTCTGAGATGTAAAAGGCCTCCACAAGGGAAGGAGCAGAATGGATGAGAGGGCAGAAGTGTACCTGTAGGTGCTGGTTCACCTGAGCCCTTGGAAAATCAATGCCTAAAATCTGACCTATTCCCGATCTTCTCAGTAATTTGTCAATAAATTCCTTTTTGGAGCTGGGTTTTCTATCACTTTCCAACCCATAGAGCTTTAATAAGTACACGATTACCAATCAAGTTCAGTTCCCCCACTGTTTAAAGAAAGGGAAATCCAGGGCAAAGCACCAAATGCAAATGAACCACTTGCCAAAAGTGACTATTTGAATTACAGATGACCTACCAATTATATATCAGGGTGTTGTCTATTTCTAGATTGTCTATAGCCCCTTCCATCCACTATTTTCCTCTCTACCTACTTTTCACTCTTCCATTCACCTAAGTAGTGGACTGACAAAAATGCTAAGAACAACAAAAAAGTTTTGCCTTTCCCGTGCTAGCTACAACATGACAATCAGAAAGAGACACACTATTTGGGACTGAGATACAACACAAAGTAGAACATCTTTTCTGCTTCTCTTTGTCCTCTGAAAGATTCTGACCTTTCATTTGAAAAGTTTAAGAAGAAATGTTAAGTGGAAACCGAGGCCCCGAAAGAGGGGGATGTTAAATAAAACACACAGCTACTCCGCACAGGCCTGTTGGCCTACATACCTTATCCCAGAATCCCTAGATGACTTCTCTGATCAAACCACTGCTGGGAGTCTTGAGGGATTATGGCAAAAGACAGAGGTGATTTAAGACTAGAGTTAGGCAAA
This sequence comes from Miniopterus schreibersii, assembly GCF_964146895.1. Lineage (NCBI taxonomy): Eukaryota > Metazoa > Chordata > Mammalia > Chiroptera > Miniopteridae > Miniopterus > Miniopterus schreibersii. The sequence goes on along the minus strand of NC_138102.1, from coordinate 112,966,475 downwards.
GATAGTTACCGTCTTCAACAAAGACGACTAAGATAGATTCCAACGGACACATAAGCTTTACAGTGCATAGGCAAGGCCACAAAAGACAACGAGAGGATGATTATGAGGTCCTAGTGATGAGTGGGGCTCATAAAAAGACAGCTTTGTTAAATAATACAATTTCAATTCCTTCTCGAATTCAAAAGGTCACTTGACTTATAGATCAATAACAGGATGGAGGGGCTAGCTCAACAATGATAGAACAACAAAATCACATATTAATCCCAAAATGAATAGAAATAGTTAAAAATTACGAGGTGAAACATGGAACTCTCAAAATGATTATTAATATTATATAGATTATTAATATTATATTATATATATAGCATCTGCAGGCAAGGTAGAAAATATATACTAATATAACTAAGTGTGTTTGAACAAGAGAAACAACCTAGACGGTGGTTTTTAATGCATCACTGGATTCCAAATTCCTGACTGTTCTAAACTTTAGTGACTTGAAAACACAGAAGTTGTATTTCTCCAATCTGTAGATGACATGAAGCTGGGTGAGTCAGCGAATATGTTAGATGACAGAATTGGGATCCAGAAAGAAAGGTGGCAATAAGAGGCTAAACTTAATTGGTACAAAGTATTGTTTCTCCATTTAATTACAAAAACTTAACAGTAGAAATACGACATATAAGAAATGAACAGTATATATTCAAAGACAAAGGTTCATTTTGCTCAAAGCCCAGTATGCATTACTTCAATGTTACTTAACTGGATGTAAGTGCTTTCCCCACCCATCCCCAAAGCTGTCTGAGGCAGTAATGACAAGAGTCTAACATTTAACAAAGGGAGGTAACAGACGTATTCTACTTTGCCTTGGACAGAGACACCTAATATAATGTTACAGGTTCATCTACAAAATAAAGACACAACAGTAAATACACACCTCATTAAATGTGTTTATAGGGTGCCCCCCAAAAATGTATACACACACTTTGAATAATTATAAAGTGTTTACTAAAATACATTTCATTTTCAAACAGTATTAGTTGTTCAAGTGTGTATAAATTTTTTTGTGACACCCTGTAAAACTATTTGAACTTCGCCTAGCACACAGTAAATGGTAAATACATGTTATCTATTTTTTTGTTTTGCTATTTGAGAATATTTACAGGTACATTCTACAGAGAATATCCCTCCATAAGGGGGGGTCTCCCAAGCCATTTCAGATGAAAAATGTTCACAGAAATATTTCTAAACCTAGAGGAAAAGATAATCCTGATGACAGTCTGATATAAATTAAGCTCTGCTAAACAGATAAAGCATATGATGACTGAATATATCAACAAGACTAATGAAGGAGAGACACCAACTTTTATTTGTATTCCAGATAACAGGCCCACTAAACTTTGCATTGGTCAGGTCTGAATTACCATGAAATAACTAATAATAAAGAATATGTTGAAGAACCAGGAAACCATTCCACTGAAGAACTGGAAGGAATGAGGCTATGGGAGGAATGACTTACGGGAGATACAGTCAAATATTTGAAATTTTATAATATATAAAAGTGAACAGAAGGAAATGAAAGTTACAGAGAGGCAGATTTTGGGTAAGGAAGAACTCTGGAACAAGTTATCCAAAACTGAAATGGGTTTATAACAGTTAACTTTATGTCAATATGGCTGGATTATGGGATAACCAGATATTTGGCTATACAGGGTGTCCCAAAAAAATGTATACACCCTTTAACAGCTGATAGCTCAATTTTGAAAATGAAATGTATTTTAATAAACACTGCCTTTATAATTATTCAAAGTGTGTGTGTACATTTTTTGGGACACCCTGTATATTACTTCATGTCGTGCCTGAGAGGATATTTCTGTATGAGATCAGCAAGTGAATAGGTGGACTAAGTAAAGCAGGTTGCTCACACTCCAGTGCGGGCTGGCATCATTCCATCCATTTAGGGCCTGAACAGAACAAGAAAGGGGAATTCACACTCATTCTCTGCCTGAAGGCTGGAACTGAGACATCCATCTCCTGCCCTCAGGCTGGGAATTACACCATTGGTTTCCAGGCCTTCAGACTTGGACTGAACTGAACCATTGGTTTTTCTGGATCCTTAGTCTGCAGATGGCAGGCAGACAGATAATGGGAATTCTCAGCCTCTATAACTGCCTGAGTCAATTCCTCATAATAAATCATCAGTATATGTAAATATTTCCTATTGGTTTTGTTTCTCTGGAGACCCCTGACTCATAGAGGATCCTTCAATCAGTGAGAACTCCCTATCCCTGGAGCTGATCAAGATACTAAATGAATGTATGAAGAGTGTGTGATACCGGAAGACAGCCCATGCCCTTTTTGTGACAATTTTTAAAAATCCATTCCTATTTTAAAAGGTAACACCATTGGTCCTAATCTGCAGTAAGCATGCTTTATACATGTATACAGCTGACTTACTGTTCAGCACCCCCTTCCATTGACCCTGTTTAGCCTTTAGGTAAGGTTACTTCAGAGACAAAATACCCCAGAGAAGAAAAGTTACTTTCCTGTATCTAAGATTGAAATATACCATCTAATTTGAAGATGCAGTAATTGTGGTCATAAGCTTAGGAAAGTCATTTGATTAATTTCAACCCTAAATTTAAACAAACTGGTTATAAATCAAAAGTAATTTACTTGTAAGAAACCAATCCTTTCGCTTAAACTTTCATTAGTCCCTTAAAATGTCCTCTGAGTCAACAAAAGATTTCTAAGTAATACTGATTTTTTTCAAATCACTCCCAATTCAGAATGAAAATTCATAACTAACATAAAAAGTTGCAGACCCAAATCTTACTCAATGTTCTAATGTTTATAGATTTTGTAACTACTTTACTGTATGAAGTTACTTCTGACTTCACATCTTCTCTCCCAAGAAAATTCAAACAGTTCTTTTAAGACATGCAAACTGTAACAGCTCAATAAAAGGTCTTTGGATTTTCATTTGATGTACTGAAATAATGGTGTTAAGCCAAATTTCTATTTACTAGCTCTATTACATGCCTCAGTAAAATAAAATAAAAAATTAGTATTTACAAAATTTCTTAATCCATGGCTGATTCTATAGGAGCACAAAGTATGGATCTGAGTTGTTTTTTAAATCCCCTAAAGACAGCTTTTTTTTAATTCACTTAAGAAAATACCTGTTTAAAAGTTTCTAAATCAAAATATTAAACATAAACAAATTTTAAAAAGGCATCATTCTGTTAAAAAATGGTTACATAGGAAAGAATCACAGAATTTGACAGCTAAAGGGGACATTGGAGATAATATTCAGTTGCTCATTTTATAGCCACTGAAACCAAACACTCATAATCATCTGCTTCCAAAAGAATAAAAATGCTTATAATAAAAGAAAGCAAGCATTAAATACTCACAAATCATTAAAAAGAAGAGCAAAAGATGAACATTTAAATCATGGGATAAGTTGTAACAATGTATAGGTTTCAAGGCCCTTTACAATCAGGGAAATAGCTGGCACTGTACTTCAAATGGACACCAACACCCTAGCTGATAGATGTATGATTTGATGGACCAAAAGCTACAAATTAGTTTTGACTGCAGCTTTTAAAAGAGAATACCCAAGAAATCTCCATTTTATTAGTTTCTTTCTTTTTCCTTTTAACATTAAAATTAAGTCAACTTCCTTTGCAGACAAGCAGTTGTGAGAAGAGGAAAATTCGTCTTCATAGCTGTGTCACGGTGGCTGCTACTGGTATTTTATTGAGAAAGCACTCTCTCATAAATTAAGAAATCCAGCTCACCTCACTGGACTAGGTGCTAGCAGTGACAGTAAGTGTGGACAACCTGAAACTCGTCACCTTAAATGACCCCTGTGGAGGTTGGACAGTACAACTATTACATAACTAAGCCTAGATTTAGACCCATTATATTGAAAATTTATTTAAAGGCAAAACTACGCCTTATCCACCTTTTATCTCTACATCTTAGCAGGAGATACTATTATATTTCAATGTTCTTATATAGTGACTTTCTGCAGATTAAAAAAAAAAGACCTTATACCTGGATTCACATCTTATAATTTTTAAATCTTTGAATATTAAAATAATTTTTAATAAAAATGTACTATAAGCCACTAAATATGAGTACTGGAGTGTAAAACCAGACACTAATGGCAGAAAAAGCAGATGATCTAATATTATGTATATCAATGAATGGTAGGAAATTTATCAAGTTTTGTTAAACATAAACAAATTATTTCATTAAAACATTTCAAAGAACCAATAAATAACTCAATTTTAATATTACTCTGAACTCACATCTTTCACTTTTTAAGTAGGGCTTTAAAAAAAAGCGCACATGCCATATGAAAAAGTATAAGCACTATAAAGCTTGTTTAGAAAAGTAATTTTTATCAGGTGAATAAGAATGATACATAGAAAGAAGATTAAATTCACCAAACAGGATTTCAGTTTTATAGAACTATTAAAGCAGAAAAATAAGCACTGTCTACAATGCCTGACTAGTCTCAGAGGATCATGAATACTATTTGCTGGGCCTGGGTGGACGAAAATTAGTCCCACTCCCCTCAGTAAGCTACCTTTATCACATACTAGACGCTTTCAGAGGCAGAAACTAAATACAATACTTCGAAGGGCAAGTTAAGTTACAGAGGCTGTCAGTAATAAATTCAGATGACCACTTCAGCAAATCTCTCAGGGTGGGAAAAAAGCAGAATAGTGGAGGCACCAATTTGTTCCTCTACTGTAGCGATTCTCATGCAGTGTTACCACAAGTTTTAAAACATGTAATACCAGACTCTTCAGTCAGGGGCACTGACCTCTCTTCCCTTAAACTGTCAAATTAAAAAAATCACAACAGCCAACAAAACAATAGCCATCCAGTGTGAATGAATTAAAATTATACCTATTTTTTTTGGTCAGATCAGCATAAAAATGCATTTTTTGGTGTGTGACAGACTTGTAGTAATTAGTTTATGTGTGCTGTGAGATGAAAAAGATTGAAAATTGCTGCCCGGCCAGGCGTGGCTCAGTGGTTGAGCATCGACCTAGGATCCAGGCGATCAGGGTTCGATTCCCAGTCAGGGCACATGCCCAGGTTGCGGGCTCGATCCCCAGTCGGGGGTGTGCAGGAGGCAGCCGATCAATGACTCTCTCATCATTGATATTTCTCTCTCTCCCTCCCTCCCTCTCCTTTCCTCTCTCTGAAATCAATAAAGATATATTTAAAAAAAAAAAAAAAGGAAAATTGCTGATCTACTGTATAGCTTTTATCACACAGTTGCAATGACTTGTTTACCTCTCTGTCTTCCCCCATTGAACTGTGATCTCAAGGTAGGATTTGTGTCATTTATTTTTAACCCACAGCACTGTCTGGAATATAGTAGGTTTAATGTTTATTGAATAGAAATGTTCCTTTTTGAAGCTTACACCAAAAACCAATATGAAAGACAGGTTTACAATAGTAAACAATGACAACAGAAACAACAGAGCAAACCCAAACCTCATAATCCTATGTTTAAAATAATATGCTAGGAGCATAGTGAGTTAAGAGAATGTCATAGCATTCAAGGAGTTTTCAAACAACCTTGTTGTGCAAGATACATAAACTTAACTTTCCTTTAAATCCCTTTAGAAAATAGAAGTTAAAAGATATTTCAGACTTTCAAATGAATTATATGACAATGGTTTTTAACCAGGGTCCTAGATTCTTGAGGCTATACAAAGTAACAATGCTGAGTTTCATAAACTCTGGAGGAAATGATACATTTACTTGAGAGATAATTTGTTAGGCTTACCCATCCTAAATTAAAATGATACCACATCAATCATAATAAAGTGAGCAATTAGGTCTAAATAATAAATAAAAATCTTACCCAGTTAAGGCAGTTATCATCCTCTCTGAAATTTGCTATTTCTACTTTATCTCCAACTCACAGATAAACCCATTTCAACTTAGCTTCTTCTCTCCTGTGCTGCACTGAAACTAGTCTTCAGACTGACCCCTCTTGTTTCTGTATCAAATGGACATATTCAGGCCCTCTTACCTGACCTGCAGGCAACCTTTGCTACTGCTAACCACTCCCTCACTCTTGAGACGTTCTGCCGCCTTAATTTCTCTGATGCTTGACTCTTGTTCCCAGCACACTGCCATCTCTGGCTGCTTGTTCTCATTTTCCACTGCTTGTTCCTCTTCTTGAATAATTGTCAAGGGAGTCAGTGGGGAGGGGTTGGGTGGCACTATAATCGTGACCACAATTGTTTTCATCTGTTTTTAGTCAGCCAGCATGAGATCAGTTTACAGATGATAGCGAAAATTTATTTGCATGTGCCTCTACAAGGCTCATTTTTTTCCTGATTCTCTAATATTTTAGAATGTCACAATTTAATTGAAATGAAGAAACCACACTATAGCAGCCTGGCTTAGTGAAAGTGTGAATTAAACCACGCGGTTTCTTTATCCTAGCTCCCCACACACAGCTCCTATTCCCCAGAACCTTTAGTTTATAAAGAAATATGTCAGCCCAAAGCAGAACAGGTTCTAGAAGTTGGTGACTCCGACTCCTCCCTAGGGCTGTAAGACAATTACTCTTGCTTTTGATAACTGTCATTTCCAGCATAGATATTTGTGTATGCCAACAAAGTACTTAAGTAAGCAGAGTATGTGATAAAATTTTAAGGTAAATGATCCCAAACACAGATTACCTTGAAGTTCACCACAGACATTTTATTTTTGCTTTACGGTAAAGTTGGTCAGAATCATCTTATTTCAAACATTGGTGTTACCTGTATCTCTTGAAAGGTTGTCCTAACTTTGCAAGGTTGTAGTTACAGAGTCAAAAAGCACAATCCCTCTGAATTTACCACAACCACGATAAATTTAGAAGTGCTGGGGCCCATACTAGATTTATGTACAAAGTCTACCTACTACACAGATTAGTGGTTCTCCAACTTCAGCTTGCATCAGAATCACCTGAAGGGCTTCTCAAAACACAGACTGTTTGGGCACCACCCCCAGAGTTTCAACTCAGTAGGTCCGGAGAACACCTATTGTAGATAAAAAGTGTGCCCTGAACTCTAAGGAACAGACTGTTGGATTATCACCTTAATCCAAAATTTCCTGACAACATTAGCAAATTACTCATGGTTACTATGCTGTTCCTAATCTTCGTGAATAATTGAAAGCAGATCACATTCTCAAAATAGAGATGTTACTTTAATTTGTTTTGATTTTTAATATCAAGTACATTAATATTTTTGTACTTAAAAACCTTATATTATACAGATACTGCAAATTATTTCCTTCTTTTAAAGTAAGAAATGTGGAGGCTCATATGACTACATTTTAAACATATGGAAAATGAATTTTGATGCCTGAAAGTATTCAATTTTAACACATTTAACTGAAAACAATTTAGATGCCCTCCTTCTGCTCTCCCCCCCAAATAAACTACCCTTTGTTTTCCTTCTATTATATTATTCTATTTAGGCATTTTAGAAACTTTCATCCTAATAACAACAGCCTCCCAGTAAAAGAAAAGCCTTTAAAAAGCTCAAAAATAAAGAAAATTAATTTTATATAATCCTTGTGCAGCTTAACACCAAATATAAGAACGTATTACGAAATGTTCTATCATTTCCTAGGCTCACTGGTTTTGAGAATGTCAGCTATAGTCAAGGAAGAGATTTCTAAATTAAAACAGTGTTGTTTTTCCCCCTTCTGTTCAGGAGCTAGAAGGCAACACGAACACTTGAGTATCACACCAGCTGCTCTGTCAGCCTACTCAGTTCTTAAGAGCTTCTATCCTGTCAGTTCACAAGAACCTGCACTTCAATGCTTAAGGAAACAGGATGCTCATTATGTCACTGAACGAACTCACAAAAGTAAAGCTGGTGATATTTACGGAGGCGTAACTCTTACCGATAACTCTAACATGAGTTTTCTGTCTTCTTAGTTAAAAACTCTAGATTTCAGGGGTTATTTCTTTTGATACTTAAACAACTGAATGCAGAGCTTGTTTCTCTCCTTTTTCTTTCTTTATACCGTTTGAGAGAAAATAAGGTAAGCTGTGCTTTAAGAGGCTACCGAGGCAAGACTCTGATTTATAGTGAACTCACCAAAGTGCAAAGAACAGGGGCACCAGGGGAGGTGCTGAGGCGTAACCACTTCATCCCACCGTGCTGACGATCCTTCGAACACTCTGCTGTCCCACAGTTCCTGACCTTCATTCCAAGATTTTGATTTTGTACCCTGTGACAGCTCTTCCAGGGTAGAGCCACACATAACTGTTCTTTTGTCAAGATTTCCTTTCTGGCACCCCCCTTATTTCCCTTTGTTTCTCTTCACTTACACGGATTCCTGGGCATACATTCTGACCTGCAGGTTCAAAGGCAGTCAAGGCCCCTCCGATTCCACTTGCCTCCCTAAAAAAAAGCTAACTTCCCAATGGTCAGCAACTCGTTTTGCTCTCCTGTCTCACCCGCTCTTTCATCTTCCTACTAAGCCCACCTGGTTAATCTGCCACCCCTGAAGAGAGACATCATCTGGTTGAACCATGATGATCGAATGTTTAAAACTGAGTTCTTAGTTCCATTAGAAATTTTTCCGTCATAAACGATCCACTAACACATCTCTCACTTACTAGTGTGTTCCTTTCACTGTTCCAAGTTTCCTAAATTACCCTCATCTTTACCCAGCTACTCAAGTACACCTCGAGGCCTCAATTTCCCTGACTACCATACAAGCTACCGGCACTTCATACTGGTTCCTTTACTTCACTTAAACAATATTCAGATACATTCTACCACTTAGAGACTGTTCCCTCCACCCCACAAAAAATAAGCCTCTCCTGGATTTTGTTAACTAGTTATCCTTTCCCACCTCCTTTACCCACACCTTTTTATAAAATCTATCCTCAAAGCTTCTTACCGCCCATTCTCACCTTGACCCCTGGTTGACTGGACCCATCCTCACACTCCTGAAGAGTCCCTCTGGTGATCCTATACACTACTGGTCATCTGACAGTATTCTTTCCTCTTACCCATTATATCACTTACTTAGTTCTCAGAGGTATTGAACCAATCCTTGTCAGCCCACATTCCTTGGCTTTTTTAAATCTCTCCACACCCTAAATGAGGTTATCAATCTCTTCCCTGCAGCCTCTGTCTTGGCAGCTCATACCACATTGTGACCTACATCTAATGCCTTGATCAAGCTCCAGGCCCATGTTTTCAACTGTTAACAGACATCTCCACTGGAATATCTTGCAGCACAGCAAACTCAATATTAAACGTATCAATGTCCCTCCCAAACCTGTTGTTCTTCTCTGAAATTTCTATCATATAGGGTGCCCCCCAAAAATGAAGACACACTTCGAATAATTATAAAGTCAATGTTTATTAGCATACAGTTCATTTTCAAAATTTAAAAAAATTTACAGAAATGAGTAATTTTTTTTGGTCAATGCCCATTTTCAAACTGATGACTGTTCTGGTCCACGCACTGCTGATTAACACGAAGCAATGGGATTGCAAACACCAAGAGTCATTTCGTTCAGTATTTGTGCGTCCTCAATTCGTCAACTGCTGCTGGTTCTGTACCATAAACTTTATCTTTTATGTATCCCCATAAAAAAGTCTAATGGATAAATTTTCTTTGTTCAAAGTTTAGTCTGGCTTCACCTATTATTTCAAATCAGTTAAACCTGAATGGGGTGAAAATTAAGTGAGTTATCAGCTGTTAAAGTGTGTATACATGTTTGGGGGATACCCTGTATGAGTAAGCCTTGAGTCCACAGCTCTTTCTTCAAGGAGCTCACAGCTTAAATGAGGGAGAGGACAAGTATACAAACAAATACAATTAAGTATTATAGAGATCATCACCAAAGGTTTAGTGAAGAAAGGATAGACTGTTAAATGGGTATGTGGCTTTGAGAAAGGCTTCACTGCCTAGGACACACCTAAACTGAAGTGGAGGAGGGCACAGGTGGGAAGAGGCGGAAAACAAGAAGGTAGCACAGGAAACATCAATTTGTCTCTGTAGAAGCTTTCTTAAAAGCTTGTGTTCTCTCCTCAAATACAACTTAAGCTTCCTGAGGGCAGTACCTACAATTGTGTTGCTTTTATAGCTCTTGCAGAGGCTGAGATTGCTCAACTGTTCACTAGAATAAAAATGGGTAACAGTCAAGTTTAAACTGTGAAAGCTTAATGTATTTGAAAGCCTCGAACTCCCCTAACAGAAAAATAAACAGGCATACACATAAATAAAACTCCAGAACATAGGACTGAGAGGGAGAAAACACGCAGTTTTCAAAAGCCCTTGACATCTCAATTCTTTCTGATAATTTTTTTAATACAGATGATTTAAATCATCTTATAAAACTAATGAGAGACTTATACCATCATTTGAGAAAGACAGAACATGTCGAATTTCTTTTTGTAGCAACTGCAGAAAGTAAAATGAAGGAATGAGGAAGGTGATTAGAAGGAAGGATTACTTTCAAAACGATGAAAGACACCGGGCAGCACCTAGCCTGTAAGCATCTCCCCTCTGCAGAGGTCTTGAATAGAAGACAGTTTCAGCACGGGTGCCAGGCAACAAATTGCATCCCTCCTCTCATCCATTTGTTTCAGTATTGCTCTCAGGCTCCCCATCTCCTTTTTCTTTGGACTAGTTTCAAATAAGTCTCCTAATGTCATTTCCCCTAATGAAAGTTGGTTTATTACACCTTTCCTACTCACTTCTCCTTAAAGGAACAGTTAAAATGCCCCCTCCACTCTGACCCCATGACATGGAATTAGTCTATTTCTCTGGGCTTCTATAGTCTGTTTGAGCCACTGCTGCATTACAGTACTTGTACACCTAGCTCTCTTCCTGATTAAACTGTAAGCTCTGAGAGCAGGATGGTCTTGCTCATTTCTTTATGTCCTGATGGCCACTAAAGCAACAGCACTTGCCCACAGGAACTGCTCAATAAAGGGTAGCCGAACTGAACTGAAGACAGTGTCCTTTAGCAAGTCCCATCTCAGGTGCCAGCAAAAGAGACTGTCAATTCTAGAGAAGCAGAGATTCTTTCAGCACTCGAGAGGATGCCTGGCTCACCACCTAATCATAACTCTGATGATGGAAGGTCCATAACTTCTTAGATTTCATTCCAGCACTTTGCAGTACCAGCTCAGTGACCTTACAGTGTTTCAGCTTCCTCACTTGTAAAATAGGAATAACATCATTTACCTCATAACTTTTTACATAAATTAATATATGAAATGTCTTAATATCATCCCAATATTTTAGTAACTGGCACTTAAAAGCAAGCACTCAATAAACTTTAGTCATTTACTTGTTACAATTAGCAGTAACATTTTTAATTAGTTTCCAGTAAACTGTCATATTTAGCATACACTATATTAATACTTGTTAGCCTATTAATATGCAAAGCTCAGAATACATTTATGTTAAATAAACAAAGACTTTTAATTCAATATTTGAATGTGATGTTCCTTATATATGACACCTAATAGTATTTAAGAATGGAAAAGCAAGAAGACTGTACCACACATTCAGAACTTTGTAACAACTGATCTATAACTAGATTGGTCTACTTAAAATTTGGACGATTGCCCTGACTAGTGTGGCTGAGTTGGTTGGAGCATCGTCCTGTACGCCAGAAGGTTGCAGGCTTGATTCCTGGTCAGGGCACACGCCAAGGTTGTGGGGTTCCATCCCTGGTCAGGGCACATATGGGAGGCAACCAATTGGTGTTTCTCTCTCCCCCTTCCCTTCTCACTAAAATCAATAAAATATATAGATTAACTGTTGAAGATTCTTAGAGACTTACAAATAATAAGAAAACTAAAGCTCAACCTGCAAAACTCTTTGTGACACAATGTGCAGGGTGAAAACACAGAAATATAATCTATCCAATTGTTATAACCACACAGAATTCACATACCATAAATGGACAAGAACCAGAAAAAAAGTGGGAGAAAAGAGCTAATTTGTTAGAGTAGCCTACAGATTTTCTTTTTTCCTAAATACCTTGGGTGTCATTCGCACAAATTAAAACTGAAGTATTTCTCTTCAACTGTTAGGCATTCTGACCTTTGACTTATCAGCATTACAATGAAATTCTAGTGCAATGAAAGAATTTGTCAACTCTGGTACTGACCCACAATACCCTTACCAAAACTGCAAACATTTTAAAGTTAATGCCTATGATCCAGGCTATCACAGGCAAAATGTATACTAAGCAGCAAACACTGGCTTAATCATCTTAATTTTTTATTTTTTATTTTTTAAATATATCTTTATTGATCTCAGAGAGAGGAAAGGAGAGGGAGAGAGATAGAAACATCAATGATGAGAGAGTCATTGATCGAACCCGCAACCCAGGCATGTGCCCTGACCGGGAATCGAACCCTGATTGCTTGGATCCTAGGTCGATGCTCAACTGCTGAGCCACGCCTGGCCGGGCTCATCTTAATTTTTAAAATGCACCATGCAAATTACTGACCAAGGAAGTACAAATAATCATTTGTATGTTCAATAGTGGCCTGAGCAAACAGGAGTTTAAATGTAAACAGAAGAGAAAAAAATGCCAAACCACATCAGCGATTTTCAACGTTTTTAATCTCATGGCACACATAAACCAATTACTAAAATCCTGCGGCACACCAGAAAATATATATTTTTTAACCTGACAAAAATTGGTATAATTTTGATTCAATCATACCAGATGGCTATTGTTGTTTTGGCTGCTGTTATTTTTTTATTTGGCAATCTAAGGGAAAAGAGAGTCAGGTATTGAATGTATTAAAAATTCGTGTGGCACATGAGTTGAAAATCACTGTACTACAGGAAAGATACAAGTACACATACAACAGCAGAACCTTCTCAGAACCTGATCACAGGGAAAGTATAATGGAGCAGCCCTTTGCATTTAAAGGAAAAGCTTCAGAACTCACCAACAGACTTAGTCTCTCATAACAGAAAATGCTGGGACCATCTGGGAGAAATTAAATTTTAAAATCAGTATATTAAGAGTAAACCATATGACACCGTTATTCTTGTAGATAAAAACCAGTAGAATATCAGCAATTTCATATGGTTCAACCTGCTATAATTGATTGAGCAGAACATCCACAACGGACATCCTAAAAAAAAAAAAAATGGTACCCAGGACTCAAGATCTGACATAGGCTTGATGGAGAACTTACCCACTTAACAGTAAAAAACGGGCTGATCAAGCACAGCCAAAGGACAAGTAAAACAGGAAAAAAAAAAAAAAAAAAATCTGTTTTTTCTCATTCATGAAATGTTTAAGGGTAAGGGAGTGTATCAAGCTACGGTGAAGTGCTAGGTATCCTAACTGTGAAGAATTATAACACTGAGAGTAGTTATCAGACTAGGACACTTCTGTCAGATAATGTGCTGAGCAATTTATAATACACTGTACACAGGTCATTCCACCTAATCCTCCAACACCCTATGAACAAGGTGCCTCCAAATGCCAGATGAAGTAATTGGTCTTTGAGAGGTTAAGAGAAGCCTGACTCCATTACACATTCCAAACATATTATACCACTTGTTCTGCCTACATACTCGCTAAGCAACCTTCTAATTATAATGTGGTTCCCCATGTGGCAAATCCATGGGGAAGAGAATGTGCTAGCCAGGACTTAAGAGTCTGTTCCCCAAGGTAGTTTCCCCCCACCCTGTAAATTAATAAATTGACAATTCTGATTCTTACATCAATCTCACAAGCTTTGACAACACAAGCCTGACCCCAAAAACATTATGAGAGTGCAGATGAACCGGGTTTCGGAGCCTGCAAGTCTCAGACTCTACCATGGTAAATCTACGGAGGCATGCAGTCCCTATCCTGCGAGGGGGGGACAGCCAATCCTCTTTCCCCCACGAGAGGACGTGCCTCACCATCGTCATGAGCAGTCTCTTCTTTTTTGAAATCTCTAGAGTACAAAGAGGCAACAAGGAGGGAGACGCTAATCCTGACTCTGCTGTGCTAACATTTTTCATCCTGAGCACAGGACTCTCTCGTCTTCCTCAGTCTCATTTTCCTTATGTACAAAATAGAGAAGTGGAGCCCAATGATCTTATATTCATTTATCTAACACCGGTGGCTGCCTATTTGGTGAAACACTCCTCCCTTGTGCAATTTCTAGTTTTATCTCTCTTTCTCTCTCAGCATTCCTTCCTGTGTCTCTAACTGCCCCCTGTAACCCCCCCCCCCCCCACACACACACTTTCTGCCTCTACATCTAATCAGTGAAGTCCGGAGTCCTCTACTCTTATCTCACCAGCACTCACAGTTATGGCTCTAGATTTGTATTTATAAACACTACCTGTACTTCTCATTATCTGACTGCTGTGGCTCATATAGAGACTAGTATGATTTTTGCATACACTTGAGGTTTTGAAAAGCTGTGCGCTTTTATCTGAAAGACCCACAAGCAGTTCAATAGTCCTGGGTTCAGGATTATAACTGGGTATTGGTATTTTCTTTTCCAAGTTTTGTCTCTTGCTTCCACTTAGCTTACCTACAAAACTATACTTCCAAGCCTCATTTCTCTCTCATCTCCAAAACCTTGATGGCAATTTAATTTTTAGTTCTAACCTCAAGCTCAAACCCCAAAACTCTATTCCTGTAACCAATCCCCAAATTCCTCTAGACCAGCCTTTTTCAAACTGGTGTCCTCGAGAAGGCCTCACAGTATGTTGGTAGTTATGGTATTAAAAAGGTCAGCACAGTAAACAGGTTTCTTCGGTCAGAGACTTTTCATAGCCTTGCACATTTGTGAATCTACAAGAGGGAAATATTATATGTAGCATTTCCTGAACTTATTTTTAACTACTCTTTTTTTTTCCATGGGGCACCTATTAATATCTCCTGGAACCAGTGTTTCACAGAATACTTTAGTAAACACTGCTCTATTCTTCCTTATTTTAGTGAAAGTAACAACCAGTTAAACTCAAAAACCACCTCTGATTCCTCACTCTGCCCCCAATATCAATCTGTACCTAAGTTCCTTGTCCTTTCCAATCCTAACATATTCATCCTTTCTATTCTCTCTGAAACACCAAATGTCAGACCCTGTCATACATAAGAGTCATAAATCATGTCACATAATAAATATGAGATGTGTTGCCATCAACCCTCAAGGCTGTCATGAGGATTAAAAGAGAATGAATGTGACATCTTGAATAATGTGTCTTTCATAAGCATCCAGCACTTCTCCCTGAGTTACTTGAAATTTGTTCTTTATTATGGCAAATTTTAATTCAAAGCTTAAGGATATCCATCTCTTTCATAACACCAGCAATGGTCTCATAAATATCGGCCATGACTGGGGACTTTTAAATGAATCAGAAATGTGGGTAGTGCAAATACGGTGTAAGTAACAACAGTGGCACAGTGGGTGTAATGCCCAACACTGGGTCACCACCCTCTTTAAAATATAATCAGGAGGTACAGAGCAGGTAACAAACAGCTTATAGCTAGGTCCTCATTTATTCAAGCATTAAAGTTTGCTTGTTTTTTGACTCTATATCTGTAAATTGTGCACCTCTGTCAATGAGCCAAGGTTTCAGAAGAGGTGAAGACCATCATCCCTGTACACTTACTTGTAATCCCTGACTGATGTTGGCATGAAAAGAACAGGTGTCTGAAACATTACTGCCTCATTCAAGTTGTATCTGAGTGCTAGGTGTTGGAGAGACAGAATCATCCCTGTCTTCCAAGAACTTAGATGCTCCTGGAGGAGATATATACATATATGGAACTACTAATTATACAACTATTTAATTACAATTGAGGTAAGTATACATCAGCTCATTCTTTTTTAACCTTTGGTTATTAATCATAGTTCAGTAAGAAGGAAAGAAAAGGTGGGGGCATCAAGCCCACACAGGGTTCAAAACGGTATGTCTCATTAGAGCCTTTTGGAATTGGCCAGAAAATGCAAAATGAACAGAGGATATTTGGGGGAAGACAGGGATAGGTCAGCGGGGAACCTTTGACCACATGGTAGTGTTAAAAGCAAATTCTTTGAAATTGTGCCTATGATGGCAAACACACCACAGAATACTACCTCTTTGGCTTATTGCCAAATGTAAAAGAAAAACCTCTCAACTATGAATGTTTACTGCATAGACTGCACTGTGTGTCAATTTTACATAAAGTTGAATGATTATGATAATGATGGTAACAATATTAACTAACATTTCCAAGGTGTTTTAGTTCACTGTGGCCCTATGAGATTGGAACTATTGATCTCCATTTTACAGTTGAGGAAACCAAAGTAAAGCAGGTTAAGTAATTTGTCCAAGATCACAAAAGCTATTAGGACGGAGCTGGGATTCACACACAGGCACTGTGGTTTGCTTCTCACCACTCTGGCCTAACAGCTTTTGCACATATGTACAGGAAGGCGTGGTACCTGACCTGGGGTGTTCATCTCCTTGAAAATTCAAAACATACAACTAAAATTCTCTGGGAATTTTAATTCTGAAGGATCCTGTGTTTAACACATCAGGAATTTTCATTACCATCAATATTTACTAAAACTCATTATGTGAAATTTGTACCCTCCCCAATACTGCTGTTACATAACTTACAATAGAGCAATGAAGTGCTTTTACTATCCAGAAAAGTGGCGCCCACAACCAAGTTCATGATCTTCAAAACATTTCACATGATTCAACTATTAGTTACCACTATAATAAACAGAGCGTAAGAAAAGGGTCCTTTCCAGGCTGCTCCAGAATCCATCACAATTCTGGCAGTATATGTGCTGTATATCTTTTGGGGGGAGATGCTGCTTTTTTCTAACTTAAAGCCCTAATTTATCAGGATTTATTTTTAGGTATAATTATTTCAGAACAAACAATGAAAGGTTCTTGAAAAATAAAGTTACTTAAAGAATACTTAACACATCTATTTAAGGCAGAGAAGTATTTTGACAACCTCAGAGATTTATTGTCATCCAAATGTTTCCTCATGATGGGGAAGGGGTTAATTAGTAGAAAGGTGTTAACTTTTAAGGCAGTTCCAAGCTGGGGTGGGCACTGAAGTGCATAGGAAAAGAAGTGCAGCAATGAAGGAAAGCCCCTCAGTCTCCTCTATCCAACTGCAGGAGCTCTTAGGACTACAAATCAAAAGGGCTAAAACCAATTTTTTCAATTTACTCTCAACAATAAATATTTCCTGAATTCACTTGGATGCCCAGAATCATATAAAAGCATTGCAAAAGAATGACAGACACCATTTATACTGCTGATGGTTGGCAGATTTACTGGTGTTATGTTTTGTTGGACTTCGTGTGGCAGCAGCAGATATAACTGCACATGACTTGGAATACTCATTTAAAACTTATAATGTTCTCCTAGAAAAGGCCCCCAAAATAAGCATTTACTATGTTTCAATTTTTAAATGAGAAGAGTGTTTCTACTGTTGCTATTTTTGTTGTGGGTGTTATTCACATTAAAAAGATAACAGAGTGGCATGCAAAGCTGGGGAATACAACCTTCTCTAAGTGAAGACACCACTTTTACTTAACTAAGGGTATAAGAATTGCAAATAGATGCAGCTTATTTTTGTTTCATAGCTATTGCCACATTCGTATAAAGCAAAACAAAACTTTCTGGCTCCCACAATCTTACAAGATAATTACCCTTCTAAATTCACGTTTTTAAAACAATTGTAGTAATTCCCAGATTTATAAAGCAGCCGTTTATTATTATTACAGAACAAAAACAAAATAAAAAGTGAGCTTTTTTTTTTCTTTTTTTTTTTTTACAGTTTCAAATCAAAGAAGAAAGCTCTTTAGGAACCAGTATCCACTAGGAATAAAAAAAAAAATTCCAGAAGTCATTCTCTCAGAAACAAAACCACGGCAAAAAATAAACCAATCATAGTGCTAGTCTGACTAATGAACATTTTAAGGGATAGTTTCCAGCTGAGATTAATCTGTCCTTCAAATATCTTCCTAACTCACTAATGGCAATATCTGATTCACCATAATTTTTCCATAGAACACAGGACTGAGCTCAAGAATGAAACTTATGCTTTACCCATTTTAAGACTGAAAATGCCATGGAACAAATGTACTCTCTGTGCATCCTGCTCCACTACCTTCAAAGGAAAACTGTACTGGAAGTAATGCTACTTACACTTCCTGACCCGGTTTTTTCAACTCTTTCTGCACTTGCTTTCTGCTCCTAGTACCAAACCACACTAGTGTTCATTTTTCCTCCTCTACGGTATCAGAAAGTCAGGCATGGCTCGTCATTCATCACGAGTGGACTACCAATCAAATTATAGCCCAACCTGTTCATTGTTCTTCTCTCAAAAACCTAAATGAAAATATAAAAGACACAATTTTCAAATGCCACAACTAAGGAGAGATCGCATATACCAGATAGGGGAGATGACATGTCCAATCAGTGGGACCAAAAACAAGCAAACAAAAAAACACGATGAAGTTTTATACATACTAAACCCTCCATTTAGATTTCTTAAGGGGGTTAACCAAAATAAGTACAAAATGGAGAAATCTTCCAAAAAATAAAAATCTAGGGCTTTTAGTTCACTGCAAACTTAACGTAAGCCTGCCTGCATTAACATTGCGTTAAATAAGCAAGGAAGGAAGAAGGCAGCAGTGGGTCTTCAAAGTTTCCCGAAGAAACTAATTAAGGAAAAGCATTATTTGTTAGATCTTTGATATTGAGGAAACCTGGCCAGTTTTAGAACGTCTTGATTACATAGTCATTCCGAATGGGGGAGAGGGAGGTTGAGTGCAAGACTGAATGCACCAAAAAAGAGCTCCCTTTGTGTGGGGGTCAATGGCTAAGGCAACTTCAAGGTACAGTCACTTCTACAGAAATCTAAATTTCCATGCTCTATGGAAAAGCACAAAAACCATCCTCCTGTTTTGCATTTATAGACAACTTTCCCAGTTATAGTTACAGAGACACTCTTATGTGCATAACCTTAATGCTGAGGCGTTCTTGCTTTGAAAAACTTCACTCCCACAACCACCATGGATCAGGGAGAGCAAAGAGCACGTAAGGGGTATCACCATGAATATTTCCAAGCTCAGCTGAATTAGCCCTTATCTTCCACAGAGCAAAGGGGAGTAGGGTAGGTTAGTTATACCACTATTCATATTTTATCAATAATGAAAGGGATTATAATTGAAATAAAAATCATACAGACTGGCAAACACTTCCATTCATTCCTCAAAATGAGTGTTTAGGAAGCCAGAACTCAGTGGCAAACATGATCATGTTCCTGCCCTAATGAACCTTGAATTCCACTTATCATCTCGCTTCCATCTATTTTCTAAGAATGATAAAGACCTGAAAGAAAGACAGTGTGCAAGGGAAGGGCACTATTTTAGTGAATGTGCAGGGTATTTTAGTGAGGACTCAAAAATGACAAAGAAGCATCCTCAAGAAGATGCGGAGGCAGAGCAATCCTAGTGGAGGTAACAGGAAAGTCCAAGGTTGGGATAGAAAGAAGGCCAAAGCAGCTAGGGCACTGTGTACAAGGCAGAGACCAATGAAGGGTGAGCTGAGAGAGTTGGAAAGGGCCAGACACTGAAGGTCCTGTAGGCATGGCAAGGAGTTTGAATATTAATCACACGTGATATTGCCTGATTTGTGCTTTATGTTTATTCTGGCTTCTGTGAAAATGAACCGGAGTGGGGAGAGGGAATGAAACTGCATCTACTTCTGTCTTTTTGTTGTTGTTAGGCAAGAAAATGAAAATCATAACATCTCCAAAACTGTGGAGGCAGTCAAGGACACTGCATCAAGCGAAATTACTAACCTATTAACTGCCCCTCCCTCCCGCACAAAGTAAGAGTCTGTATAAAGGACTTTTAAACACTGACCACATCCGTGAATAATGAAGATAAACAGGATGACTTGACTTGTGACCAAAAATAAAGGTGACTAACATAGTGCCTTAAAAACAAACAAACCCCCAAAAACCCATGCTTAAAACCATAGTGATTCCACCGTGGAAATCAATCCCTTCATGTAATACAGAAGGATTTAAATGGTGTGACTCTAAAAGTTTTTAAAGGTCATTTTTTTTACGTGGCCATCTGACCTCCATTTTCATGTTTACTTCTAGTGGGTAGAGAAAGAAGAACTGGTCAGTAACATTCAGAGACGGCTCAATATCTAATGAGCCTGCTAATTAAGCCTTACTCCTTTCTCACCTCTATACTGTTATTCATGTTACTTATCCTTCCAAAAACATTTATTTGCTCCTTATGCTCTAAAGCCTGTTTAAAATCTGTTGCGGAACCAGAAGTGGTAAGGACGGGCATCCATACAGTAAGATTTCACACACCTTCTCCAGCACATTTGGACAATATGATAACAGCTTTAAGACTAAGAACATCCCCTCTGGCCATGGGAAATAGGAAGCTATTTTGCATCTGTCTTATTAACACAAATCAAGAATTGCCTTAAGAAGGAACTGAACCTGTATACTGCCAAGAAAGCTCAGTATGAGCTGTGCAAAAAGTCAAAATAAATTTGGTATACATTTTTAAGACTTAAGCAAATAACTCCAGGAGTCATAAAGTTCTTCTGTTGAAGCAGCTAACCAGTAACACTTCCATTTACAATTCCCATTTCATAGGTACTTCCAGGCTTCCTTGGCTTCGACCTCACACTATGCCTTGGTTCATACTCCTGAGTAGATCCAAAATTGCTTAAGGCATTAAAAACATTCCTTGTTTCACTCTCTCAGAAAAAGGTGAGCATTACACACACTTTCAAGCCAAGCTCAGAAAAAGGCATTTGAAGATGTTCGGTGGTGGCAGTTAGCCAAAATCATCCAGACTGTTTCTGGTAAGACCTAAGACTAAGAATGGTTTTTAAAACAGTTTTAAAGAGTTAAGAAAAAAAAAAATACAACAAAGAGTATATACGCTCATGAAAGCCTAAAACATTTACTATCTGAACTGTTTACAGAAAAAGTTTGCTGGTCTCTGGCCTGAGGCAAGTAGTTCCCCAAACCAGCTCTGTATCCAAATCATCTAAAGAGCTTTAAAAAAAAAAAAAAAAGAGTCCTAGGCTTCACTCTACAGTCTATACCAACAGAATCAGAGTCTCCAGGGCTAGGATCTAAGAATGTTAATTTTAAAAGCTCCTCTGGAACTTCTGAGTCAGGAGGATAATGGTAGAAGCCTGAATCCCAATCTCTCTCTCTCCAAAATATAAAATCACAAAGAATGCAAATAAAACCACGGATGACCTCTGGTATTACTAGGAGGCAGAATACCACAAACGTCAAGTTACCTTTAAGTAGAGAAATAAACACCAAAATCCAGAGCTCCCACTGCCTCTATAAAATTGGGGGTCCATAGCACAGGAGAGGAGAAGCCTGAGAGACTCTATGAAAAAGAGGAGGGGACCAGATGACACAGATGAAGCACAGAGAGAAACCACTCACAGAAAAAGAAAGTCCAACATCAGGTCAGGTATCAAAACTAAACACTGGAATTTGGTAATTCACAACATCAGCTGCACAGAAGGAGATTAAAAGGGAACAACAAATGCTTCCCAGGGAAACACAGATCAATAGAGAAGGGAGGTGAGCCCCTTGGAGATACTGCAGTGAAGGAAAAGAAGGAAAAATTAAGGATATTGCAGAAATCAAAGAGAAAAAATAACAAATTCCTGCCTAACTGCCTTCACTACTGCCATCGGCCATTCAAAAAAAAAAAAGTACTTTGCTATTTTGACAGGAGACATTTATCAACTAAGAACCTTGTCCACAAAATGCCTAGGAAGAGGGGGCAGGGGAATCAACCCAATTCCATAAAGCTCCTGGAAGAAGAAAACAAAACGCAAATCACAACATTTCAGCCGATGAACATTCTTCTCACAAAACAATGATAACACACACCAAAAACAATGAAAATGGTAAAGCAACACTTCAAACTGAATTAAATAACCTCAAGCAAGTATTTGGAGATAAAAACTAGAACCAAAAATTCAAAAACTAAAAACAGAAATGAATAAAAATCCAGTAAGAAAGGCAATGGGAACTGGTCAATCTTAGAGACGGAGTGAGAGAAGAAAAAGACAAAACCATTTTTGAAATTAAGAATAAATTACAAAATGCTCAAGGGAGAATGGATTTGAGTGAAAATCCAAAGAGACATTGAAGAAAGGGGAAAAAACAAATAGGGGAATGAAAATGAGATAAAGAACGGAGTAAAAAGGGTCAGAAGAAAACATCTGAAATGTTAACACATGCAAGAGATGCAGCATTGTATAACTGGAGTCCTTTAAGAAAACAATACAATGGAACAGAATTACTACTTAAAATTATAATTCAAAAAATCTTTCCAGGAATGAGAGAAAATCTAAACCACCATATTTGGTTCACTGTGTATACCTGGGAAACTTAACCCAGAACAATCTACTTAATGATACGTCTTAGTAAAATTACTAGTGTTTCAAGACAAAGGGAAAAATCCTTAGAGAAAAAAAGAGCTTTAAAAAGTAGTAAAACTAGACTTCAGAAGCAATATATATATATTTTAAAAAGACAACCAAAGAACAGCATTTTCAAGAAATTTAAGAATGTAGGAACAAAGCTTTCCTTCAAATATCAAGTCTATAGGGGGAAAAAACAGTTCTGCATTTACAAGGACTCAGGAATACTACATATGCAAATGTTGCTGAAAATTTACAAGATGCCCTTGGACCAAAAGATAACTGGGAAACTTTAGTAAAAGGACTAATGGTGAGCATTCAATATATTTAACTGTGAAACTAAGACAAAAGTGGAAACATAGTTAAAGGAACAGAATGTACATCTTACATATAGCACTGACAAAAGTAGAAAGAATGCACAATTACAAATAAAACGACAAAAGAGGAAATAACAATGAAAATTTCAAAAAACAGATTGAAAACCTCTATGTAAATAAATCTTAAAACCTACATGAAATGGGTAATTTCTTAAGAGAATACAGCTTACCAAAACTGACCATAGCAGAGACGAAGAAATGAAAACATCACAAAAGAAAAACCTCCACAAAAGAGCACCGGGTCCAGAGGGTTTCCTGAAGGAATTCTACCAAACCTTTGAAGGCCACAGCCCTAATCTACATAAACTGTTTCAGAGAATAAAAAATAAAACTTTCAAGTTTCTTATGGAGCAACTATAATATCAATAACGAAACCTAATAAAGACAGATTAAAATGGCAGACCAATATTAATTTTGAAAATTAATTCTAATGTTTTATTTAGGATTTCAGTGAACAGGTTCCAATACCATCTTTAAAAAATACAGCATGATAAAGTGATAGTTATACCAGGAACACAAGGATAGTCCAACATCAGAAAATTAGAAAATAGAAATGAATGCTTAATATGATAAATTACATGTACCTACCTATCTCAATCCTAAAGTCAGTATCTTAATGGGAAACACAAGAGGCAGGTCAGAAACAAGAAAGGAATGTCCACCATGTTCATTACTATTTAGCATCATTCTAAAGATACCAGCCTGCCCAGCGGGGCGTGGCTCAGTGGTTGAGCACTGACCTAGGACCCAGGAGATCCCGTTCGATTCCCGACCAGGGCACATGCCCGGGTTGCGGGCTCCATCCCCAGCCAGAGGCCCGAAGGAGGCAGCTGATCAATGACTCATCATTGATGTTTCTCTTTCTCTCTCTCCCTTTCCCTTCCTCTCTCTGAAATCAATAAAGATATATTAAAAAAAAAAAGACTTCCCAACTTTAAAAATAAATAAATAAATAAATAAATAAATAAATAAAAATATAGGTACTAGTCAGTGAATTAGACAAAAGAAAACAACTAGAGATGTAAGAACTGCAGAAAAGTAAAATAATCTGTACAGATGACATTACATGTCAAAAAACTTAAGACTCTAGAACCAAGAGAATCAATGAAAACTAACTTAATGAAACAAGTCACAAGGTTAAAATTAACATAAAAAATCAATGGCCTTTATATACACAACTAATAACCAATTAGAAGATGTAATGGAAAACTCCATCTTAATATCCACCTAGGAATAAACTTAAATGTTCAAAATGTATATAAGAAAATCCTGTAAACACTCTTGAAGGACAATAATGCAGACCTGAACAAATGGAGAGACAGTTCTTTGTTCAGGATTAGGACATATCAACATCATCAAGAGGTCAGTTTTCCCTGAGGCAATTTGTAAATTCATGCAATCCAAATAAGAACAAGCTTTTTTCCCCCTAGAACTAGACAAGTTGATATTTAAGTTTACATGGAAAACTAAACATACAAGAATAGCCAGGAAACCACAGCAAAGGAAGAGCTATGATGGGAAGATTAGCCCTACCAAATATTAAAACATACTGGAAAGCCCCTATGAATAAAACACTGTGGTGCTGATATGTGAAAAGACCAATGGACTAGAATAGAAAGTCCAGAAATAGACCCAACTACATATTGAAAGTAGCATATGATAATGGTAATAACTCAAAATACTTAAGAGGGAGGGTAAGCAAGGATGGGCTTTTTCATAAATTGTGTTGGGACAACTGAACAGTTATTTAGACTACATAAAATTAGATCTAGAAGATCTAAGACCACATAAAAATAAATTCCAAATGGATCACAGAAATGAATATAAAAATTAAAAGAAAATATAGGTGAAACCCTCTGTAATTGAAATGTAAGGAGAAGTTTTCTTACTATGACCTAAAATTTGAAGGCATTAAATAAGATTAATAAATTTGACCACAAAATTAAACTTCTACATGGTAAAATACAACGTAAGCAAAGTCAAGACATAAATAACAAATATGGAAAAGTATGAGCAACATCCCAGAAAAGGGGCTACTTTCCCTACTGTATTGAAGAAAATTTTTAAGTGGAAGGGGAAAGGACAAAATAGCCTATAGAAAAATGAGCACAAGTCACAGACAATTCACAAAAATATAAAAATAGCACTTAAAAAAGCAGGAAAGATATTCAACGTCATTTATAAGAAAAAGAAAATTAAAACTGTGGTGAAGTACCGTCTCACCAAAGACATTAACAAAAACCCAAAAGTTGGAAAATGTACTGCTTACAGTGAGGCCTTGGGGAAACAAATCCATTCCTTAAGCAATTTATGCAAAATGTTATGTGGCAGTTTTAAAGCATAACTGCAAAGTTTTTGACACCAGTCCTGTGGAGAGGTGGAGACGGTCTATGTCCCTAACCTTGAATCTGGGCAAACTTGTGACTGGCTTCCCCCAACAGTACCACAGAAACAACACTATGGGACTTCAAGCTAAGTCATAAAAGGTTGTATAGCTTCTGCCTGGTTGTCCTGAAATGCTCATTCTCCTGATGAGCCCTCTCAGAACCGAAGTTGCCAATTCTGTGAAGAAGCCCAAGCTACACTGAGAGACCATGTGTATATGGTTCTGGTTGACAGTCCAAACTGAGCCCAACTTTAGTCGTCTCGGTACAGCCTGCCATACAGGGTGCAGTAAAAGTAGGTTTACAGTCCCTATGGAAACTAATACAATAATTAATAATAATACAAGAATAAACATTTTCGAATACAGCTGTAAACCTACTTTTGCCCCACCCTGTATAATTCTAGCTCCTAACTGTTCTCGTCACCTCCCAACCATTTGAGACTTCCCAGTGGAAGCTGCAGGCACTGAGGAGCATGCCACCCTACTGTCCCCTACCCAAATTTCTAATCTAGAATCTAAGACTATAATTCAAGAATTGTATTACAAAATTAACTTTGGGGTGATTTGTTAAACAGCAATAGATAACCAGAACATGGTGAACCCCTATAGAAAGGAATCTGACAATAGCCAATAAAAACACTATTAATTTATTCTTCATCTCAACAATCTCACTTCCACGAATTTACTTTGAAAATATATCCTAACAGGGAAATACATATGCACAAAATTATTCATTGCCACATTATTTATCACTTCAAAATGCTGGAAACTACTTAAATGTGCAAACAGAGGAGAGTGGTTGCACATTCAGCAGAACACCACCTAGCTATTTAAAAGAATGTTGATGATGTCTACAAGCCAATATGGAAGGATTTTCAGGATATATTAGGGAAACAAGCAGAGTACAAAACATACACTATTTTTTGTGTAAGAAAGAAACAAGAAAACATACATAAGTCTGTTCATTTGGGGGAAAAGAAACACAGAAAGAATTAACCAGAAAACAAGAAAACTGATGACTTGTGAAAAGAGCAGAGGTGGGAGGGTTGAATGGAAAGAACTGACCATCCTAAGCATGTATTTTTTACACGTAGTTTTGACTTCTGGAAGCACACTAGTTTTCTAGGTATTCAAAATATAAAATTGAAACAAAAAGGGTTGGGGGAAAGGGGGTAAAACGGAATCCAACATAAGCAAACGAATCCAACTGTATTTCAAAGGAATAAAATGAGCACTTTATTAGGGGGGTGAGGTAGAACCCAGTGCAAGTAACTTTTAGACACAGTGTATTATTTTTACTACATAGACTTAGTGGGGGGGGATTAGGAAGGGGGAGAATGAGTGTAAACAAACCTTACACTTCTCTTAGTACCTCTGTCATAGAGGCATGGATGTAGAAGTTGTCAAACTATATTATGTATACTCTAGGCTAAGCAAAGAATTAAAAGTGTTAATGTTGTGAGCTACGGTTCTCACCGTGGAAGCAAAGACAGAAAAAGGGAATGTGAGAAAGCTGGACTGGAATGAAAGCTGTCAGTATGAATTCACAATTTCATATATATATTTATATATTTGAAACATATACACACATATATCAATAACATACACACATCTACACGCTTCTTAAAATACGTACAAGATTCTCTGAGGAGGAAGGAAATACTGGTCACTAGCACATGACGACAAAATGAATTAGGACTGTTTCAATACCCAGCTAATAAAATCAGCTACACCAAAAGAAGGGCACTTTTTAAAAATGTTAGTTATTCTTGAGCACCTAATACAGATGTTCACTTTATGTTCACTAACAAGGGAACTTGGCCCTCCTCCCTCTCTTTCTCTCTTTCTCTGCTATCCCACATTAATGTAATGGGAATTCCCTGAACTCAGGCTAGTGTAACTAGTGACTTAGCTTCATTTTTTGATTTTGTTGACCAATTGTTTATAGTTCTATTTCTATGAAAAAAATTTGTTTCCAGTTTTAAATCAAGAAAATTGAACTTTTGGGGCACAACCCAATTTACTCACTGCCTACACTTTACCCCAGAAGTCCATTTAAACTAAGTAAACATTAGCTTCTAAGCTTCAGGCACCACTCTACCTAATTGATATTTTTCACTGTAGCCTCTGCAGTTTGCCCTCTTTTCTTGGGACAAAGTCTTCTAACTCATAGATGCAATTTAATACAATAGTCAGGAAATGCCTCACCAAGAAGGGGACATTCAACAAAGATTTGAAGGATGTGAAAAGTATTCTGGGAATTAAATTCCTTAATAACAAAGTCTAAAGTCAAAAGTTTCCTCCCATTACAAACAGAAATGCTTGCTTTCAACCTCCAATCAAAATGTCTCTTTAACTCACTTAACTGAGAGTAAACACAGGCCAGTAAGCAATACCAGTATTTCCTCAACATTCCCACGACATCTTCCATTTCCCACTTTGGTCCCTCTCATCACTCCCATCCCCCATGAAAGAATTTCCCCCATTTCAGGGGCATTCTTCAGCAACTTCTCTCAATCAAAACAGGCAATATGACATCAGTGATTCTCAAAGTATGGTCCCCAGACTTAGCAGCATCAACGTACCTTGGAGAGTGTTAGAAATGCAAATTATCAGACCTACTCCAGACCTCTTAAATTAGAACCTCTGCGAGTATGACCCAGCAATGTGTTTTAACAAGCCTTCCAGGTGATTCTAATGCATGCTCAAGTTTGAAAATCATGTTCTATTTGACTAAAATTATACTTTAGAGTGAATTTCTTTGCTTTCCTGTTATGGACTGAATTGTGGCTCCTCAAAATTCATAAACTGAAGCTCTAACCCCCAATGTGACTGTCTTTGAAGATAGGACTTTTTAAAGAGGTAATTAGGGTTACATGAGGTTATAACAGTGGGCATCCAATAGGCCTCAGGAGAAAACATCTTGACCTTGGACTTCCAGCATCCATAACTAAGAAAATAAATTTTTGTTGTTTAAGCCATCCAACCTCTGGTATTTTGTTAGGATGGCTCTAGCAGACTAATATATTCCCTTTTACCTCAAGCAGTATTTAATTTTAATGTTTTCTCTCCCTAGGTATGAAATGAAAATGCTGGCCATTGTTAAAAGAAAATTCTCTGAAATTTCCATCTGAAAAACTCATTCTTCGCCAATCTTCTACCCATTTTAGATGACAAAGGAAGTGTTATTTTATACCCCACTCCCCTGAGAAGATCATCCAGAAGTCTATCCTGATTAACCTGTTAGAAATCTATTTCCAAAAAAAGATGGTGCTGCTTCCAATATCTACAAATCCATCCTCAAATCTGACTTTGGTCTACTCTTTACTGTGTCTAAGCAAAGACTACACTCCTTTCTCAAACTTTTTATTCACTATTCTCTCCTAATACAAAAATGCAGATAACTAATAGCTTTTGAGCGCACTCACTTTTACTTTAGTTCATAGTTAATAAAAATTATATTTAATAAGTTAATAAAAATCATATTTTCCCTTTAACCTAATGTAGTGGAGCACATCATTAAGCCTTCCAAAAAAGGTAAAAAGAAATTTTAGCAAAAATAGTGCTACACTGAGCGCTGTCTTCATTAAAAATGCTAACGTATTAATAAATATTAGCCAGCCAATCCTATTCCTGAACAACCTAACCAGCCCAAGAGCACTCTGCAGACAGGCCATTTCCACATGCTTCACTATGCTCACAGCAGTGCATGGCCTATTTGTGTTCAATCTCAAAATGAAACTACATGATTGAGAAGGCTTACATACGCCAAGTGTGTGGCGTGTGTGAATGCATAGATTCATATATCAAATTTACATTAGCTAAACTGACAGTATTTACCACTGCAGTGGCCACATACACACTAAGAAACAACAACTAGGTATTAATGCAAAAAAAAATATGATCCTGTCTCTACCATGTATCTATAATTAATTTAACATAACACCCTTATGGGTTACTTACGTTTTCTAGAAATACAAATAATTAGCCTCTTTCAACTTACACTGCCAAACTAATCACCTAGTACTTTTCTTATTTAAATAATACTGAAAATATAACTTTCTTACAAAGAAACTACCACACAAAATCCGTTTTCAAATGATATAAAACTGCCTGGCCGAGCCTGGCTCAGAGGTTCAGCGTCGACCTGGGATCCAGGAGATCTGGGTTCAGTTCCTGGTCAGGACACGTGCCCAGATTGCGGGCTAGGCAGCCGATCAATGACTCTCTCATCATTGATGTTTCTATCTCTCTCTCTCTCTCTCTCTCCCTCTCCTTTCCTCTCTCTGAAATCAATAAAGATATATTTTAAAAAATAATAAAAAAAATAAATTGCATTTAATTAACTAGCATACATTTAAGAAAAAAATAATAATAAAATGATATAAAACTAATTAACTAGACCATAACCTGGATGTTTATTTAATTAGAAATTTTTGACTCCAAGTTAAAGAGGCAGTCAAGTTTATAAATGAGATCAGTTTTAAAAGCACATTCCAAACATTACTGGAAAAATATAAAGTTATCTCATTCTTCCTCTTACTGTACATCATCTGATAAAGAATTAATGGTAAAAATTATAAAACTGGGGAACCTGAGTAAAAAAAACATTAAGTTTTATCCCATACACTCTATTTGCTAAAAGGGAAAAATACTAATATACTGAGTAAAAGATCAATAGCGACTGGAATAAACATTATTCACCCAGCAATTTCAGTTGCTAGATTTTACTAGTGACAATTTTTGCTTTTCCCATGTTTAAATTAAACCAAATATGCCTCACATATCTATTTCAGGACCGCTTAAAGATGTCAAAATAAGGAAGCAAAACTCATACAATATATACAAAATCATGCTCTCCATCAACTTAGTCATATGCAGAATGCTAAGTTAGACGTTTGAGGGGGAAAAAAGAAAAAAAAAAAAAAAAAGCCCAAGATATAAGAACACTCTCCTCATACAACCACAGAGGTCTCATCAGTGTTACTCTCCATTAGAGAGGACAACCGAGTGAATTTTAAAGGACCAATTAAAGCCTATCAGTTGCACAAATGTTTTAGGTTATAAAATAGCTGGAGACCCATATAAATTTTTGCACAACTATTACAAACCGCAGAACAGGAAAGTGAGCTACAGAGATCAGGAGTCAGTTCTACTTCTGGACTACACACATTAATGAAACCATTTTATTCTAAAAGTCTTGCTCATTTAGCATCAACCATTTACAATAAATAAATGGAAAGACAATAAATTTCCATTTATAAGTAACAGAAACTAACTGCTTTAACCAATCTTACCACAGCACCTGACATAATACCTGAAACTATACTTGGCACAACGTTAAGCTGGCAGTCAAATATTTTGTTGACTGAATATTATTTCTGTCAAAGTTTAGGAAAGCTAAACACTGAACAGTAGAATGAGCACTAAGATGGGAGTCAGAGCTGGGTTTTCATTCTCACTGTATGATCTTGGGCAAGTAGCAGTGTCCCCAGGTCTGTTTTCTCATCTATAGGAGAGAGAGATGGACCAGGTTTATCTCTAAGATCTTCCAGCTCTAAAATTCTTGTCCACCCTCAAAACGTTGTCCTCATTACTTATCCCAGTCCAAGTGCAAAAACATCAGTGTTCCCCATCCATGGGTATCTTCTGTTTATGGTCTCCTCTACCAGAATATACACGAAAAAGCCTGAAGCTGAGTCACAATTTAGATTCAGTATCAAGTTCTCGTTCATGATTCAGAACCTTGGTTCACTGTATTGACTTCAGCTGTTTCCACCCTGAACCTAACAACCTCCCTATCTGTTATGATTGGCAATAAACAGAAAGATGCTCTAAAACTTTGTTTTCAATATTGGCAACCTTTTTAAAACCTATATATGGTTTCAACTTCCTGTTTTCCAATTTAGACAAAAGATTGACTCCATTATTGGCTGTCTTGTCAGGTCCTCACAGGGCTGCCAAATAAAATACAGGCCATTCAGTTAGATCTAGGTTTCATTCAATTAACTTTCTTTTTTTAGTGTAAGTACGTCCTATTCCATATTTGGGATACACTTTTATTCACTGTTTATCTGAAATTCAATTTAACTGGGTGTCCTGTATTTTTATTTGCTAAATCTGGCAACTCCAGTCCTGATTTACTATTATTATATATTACCAGTTTCCAAAGAAAGACATTTTTAAAAAGTAGTTTAAACACTAAATATAATTTAAATTTTCTTTGATTCAGAAGGAAACTGGATTTTCTAACAGCTAAGCTTCACCCCACTCTGGTCTCCCAACTTACACACTTACAGAACACTGGAAATGAGTTATAAAATAGCCCCTACCATCTGCCCCCTGCCTCTTCCTGGCTACAGACCAACAGAACTAATAACCAACCTTCAGCCTTGTAAGATGGAACTTAAAAACATCAAATTCCCAGTTTTTGCTCAGAGGCTGCCTTATTCCAAATCTCAATATGGTTTCTCAATCCTCACCTATTTTTAATTTGCTTTAGTTAGTACATACATTCATCTATCTTACCTAACAACAAACTATTTACGGAGATATTTCTTTTGTATTCTCTTCTTCATCTCCTACCCTTCCCCACAGCCACACAGTACACAAAACGTTATGTATACAGAAGTTTAACAAGTGTTTTCTAAATATTAAGTGTCATTACAGAACAGTATAAACACAGAAGTTGTGATGGTCTGCACTGAATTCGTTCTAATCCTATCACAAACCTGGAATTCACTTTTTGAAATAAATTTATATCAACTGCTTGACTTTCTATGGTTTAAGCATAAAAGGTACAGAAACTCCAGTTATGAACTTTCTGGATACTTGGATTATTTCTAAAAAGCATTACTGAGAGTCTGTCCTAAACACTGCTTTCTATGCAGTATGACTATAAACAACCAATATTTCCGAATATATATCAGAACATATAAAGCCTAGAAGTATTTATTTTTGCACATTACATTAGCTCATTCTAATAAGGCTGCCACTGCTGAAAACATCTCAAGCACTCCTATTTTGAAATTTTCTTTAGTGCTTGGGCACTTTTCAAAGAAAATATCTTCCCCCAGCCGGCATGGTTCAGCAGTTGAGCATCAACCTATGATCCAGGAGATCATGGTTTGATTCCCCGTCAGGGCACATGCCCGAGTTGTGGGCTCAATTCCCAGTAGGGGGCATGCAGGGGACAGCCGATCAATGACTCTCTCATCATTGATGTTTCTCTCTCTCTCTCTCCCTTCCTTTCTCTGAAATCAATAAAGACATTTTAAAAAGAAAAGAAAATATCCTCAATGACAGCAAATCTTCACTTTTTTGAAAATATATCATCAAGAGTAATTCTGTAAGTAAGTCTCATTAATAAGTGGATGGCTCACACACTATATGTTATAGGGACATTGGTAAAAAAAAAAAAAAAAAGATTATATAAACTGTTGTTTTTATCATAGGCAAGCATCATGAAATGCATTATTTTATAACACAGTCCCCTCAGTTAATTCAGAATGTCAACATCCTAGGCCCAAATGAGTTGTTCAATCTTGTGGGATGAATTCAACAGAATTATGCTTTTTAAAAATTAATAGACATGGATTTTACTATTTATTATTTACCACTTATTAGTTTTGACATGAGTGCTTTCTTGGATCTTGAGGGTTATGGTTTACTACTACAGACCTTAACTTCCCCCCCAAGATATCATCACAAATGTCCCATTTCATCAAGAATTACTATTTCCTCCTAAAATCTCTAGTAGCATAAATTCTCCCTTTAAGATCAGGATAATATCAAGTCTTCAGTGTCTGCCACTTAAATGTGTGGCACCATCTTCCCATTTGGCTTTTTGCAGTCAATATTTAGAGTCAATAAGAGTAAACTAAACCCTTAGCCTCTTGTACATTTTCCCTCAAACTTTAGGTGAGTAGGAAAGCAATTCAGGAACCATTCAAGACCATTTAATTCCAAGAAAAGAAAAAGAAAAAGAAATCTAGCTCTTGGCATTACTTTAAACTGCTGATAACATGTCAGAGACTCAGCACTGTACTATAGCAGAAAGAGCAGTGGACTAGGGAGTTAAGAGAGCCGGACCCACCTCCCTTCTACCTCCCTTCTCCACCACTCAGCACGGGGGCAAGCGAACTGACTCATTTTCTCTACATACAGAGAAAGAAGCCTTAATCTTATTTGGAGAGGTAATATGCAGAATAAATAATATCAACTGTCACATGCAACATGCCTCTGACAGCATGCCTTCCAACTATTAAAAAAAAAAAACAGGTTCTTATCCTCATGACCTCAAATATCAAAGCCACTAAGCCAAATCCATTTTAACTAACACAATGATCTGAAGTCTGTGACTGTTACTAGTGTAATACTCAAACTCTTCTCCATGTGGAAAGCACATTATATACAGAACTGGGGTTATGAGATTTTTGCCATAAGCTGAAGCTTATCCCTATAGAGATGAAAATTTTATTTTAAATACTTTACACAAAAATCTTCCAACAACATACACAAAATTAGCTTGGACAATTAAAAAAAAGTCAAACATAATTAAACCAGCAAGTAACCACTCAGGATTACTATTCATTTTTTTAAGACCCACAATATGCCAGGTCCTGGGGATATAACTTCTACCAACCTAGATCTCACTCTTGAAGAACTTTCTCTCTAGGAGGATGGACTTGCAAACATAAATATAAGATGATAAATGTTATTTTAGAAATACCATATTTTCCTGGCTTAAATATACTGCAGGAATCATTCTTCCCATTTCTCAGCATTTTTAGCCCATAAAATAGGAAATTCCACCATTTTTTTCCACGTTGAGTTGATAGGAATTTGAATCCCTAATTTTTTCTTAAAGAATCTTTCAAAAGTCTATAATTAAGAAGTAACACCGAAACCAAAAGCTAGTTTATACACAAATTGCCTGTCACATGCCAGACAAAGCAATTAAAGGGAACAGGATTTGCCACCTCTTGGAAAATCACAGCATTTTCAACTAAAAAAGGATGGCGTTTCCTTTTTATGCATTAGCACTTAGAGTTACTATTATACTAAGGATAAGAAAATTTTAAAAAGACAACTTATAAAACTGAGTTTAAGCAACAGGAAATGCAAACAAAACCTTCATACTTGACTAAGTTTCAAAGGTCAATTGTGTTAAGGAGGTAAAGCTCATAGAACAAAGGTTATAAAAAGCAACATGTTACCTACCATGCTGTCATTCCTTATCACTGGCCAAAATGATCTGGATGACTTAAAACTAAGAAAGCCTTGGAACTCAAGATTTTTCTATGTTGGAGAAAGTGCCTATGAGATGCCTCTGTCAGTTAGCAAAACTGCTTCTGTATGTATATCTAATTTTTCATTTTACTCCTCACAACTATTATTAAATCAATAATTTATTTCCTAATAGATGTTTCAGAATCAAGAAAACGCTGCCTTAACATAAAGCGACGGCAACATACACAGAAGCGACCCTGCCTAGGGAAGCTGGGGAACACCTCATCGAAGAACTGACTTTTAAAGTGTCTTGAAGGAAGAGCAGTATTTTGTTATGTGGGGAATTCAGGCAAAGGGAGTATGATGAATAAAGTACGTCACAGACTAATGAGCAGGTCTGGCATGTCTGTAACACAGTAAGAACTCTGGGTATGACTCCAGGTGACCACCGTGACTGACAGCAGAGACAGGGAAGCACAGGGGACTCGGTGTCTAACTGGACACGCATTAATTAATAAGTAAGTGCCAGAGAAGCAGCTTACTTTCTGGAGAGGTTGAGAGGGCTTCATGAAGGAGTTTTCATGATGACTAGTCCAGACGAGGATACTCCAGCTGGGAAGAGCAGCATGGAGCTAGTTTTCAAACCAAATTTTCCGTTAAGTATTGTGAATTCCTATTTTAGATTTTAAAAACCTCCTTTTTCACTGTCAAGATGTCAACTTTCAATTCTTTCTTGTAATACTTATGCTTGCCTCTGAACAACCTTTCCAGTTTCTCCAAATTTGGTCTCATTTGCAGTGTGCTGGGACGCCAGTTATCGAAATTCTATAGAAATGTATTTAAAATACTAGTAAACACAACAAATAAAACACTTAAAGTGGAGTGAGGCACTGAGAGTGCCTCAAAAGATGCATGGACTCCTGGCTTCTAAGAGGGCTTTTTCTGCCAATTTCCAGGTTCTCTACTTGTTTTACATGGTTCAGGAAACTAGATAAATAATAGGCTTCAGGCTAGGAAAGAAATTATCCCACACCTCTCCCCATTCTGCTAGTCTCCTTCCTTTTAATCCCTTCCCATTTCATAGGTGTTCCAGATGGCAACTAGTCCACTAAGTTGCACTCCACAACAAGGCCATTATTCACTGACATCAGCATTAGAGGAACGTCATGGTACAGATATTTTGGGACATTTTATTCTTTTACACCTACAACTCTTCTAATTAATTAAGAGGCAGTCCCTGAGAGGAAAAACACGCCTTTGGGCATTTAAAATTCATATATATAGATGTATATCTACTAACTAAATTTAAATTTACATTCAATTAACTATATAATCTGTGCTACTTTTCCTCCCCTATATAACACACTTTTATAGCTATCATCTTCAAGTCCTCAATACCACTACAATCTAGTGACTTTGGATGATGACTCCAAACTTTGTGTACATTTGCACCTTCAGGTTAAACTATAATCTCTCTAGACCCACCAAACCATTTGAAATTTCTTCCTTTCAACTTCCTGTGGCACCTGCCTTATAGGGGGCTACCTAGTACTGAATACTGGAAAGACATGGCCAAAGAATCTTCTCAAAGGAGTTTTCTCTTCTTTCAGTACAAAGACCTTCACCAATATAGCCTCTGCCTGGGGAAACATTCAATTTTAATCTACAGGTATACATCAAGAAAGAAGACACAGCATGGGTAAGTCCAAGACTTTGATGCCACTCAGGACTCACAGCCTGGCTCTGTACCTTGACTGTAGGCGGATACACAGCAGAGCTCAGAGCAACTTAGAAAAAATCCTTCAAAAGTAATAGTGACAGAAGGACAGAGATCATTATCAAGATACCATGGTAGCTAAACTACTGAGATTTGAAAGTTTGACAGCTGACTCCAAAATGCCTTTCTTCTATGTTTAAGAATAGCTGGAAACAATATATCCCCTTTCATTATAGGCGAGATCAAAGACCAGGAAGGGGACATGTGCACACACTTACATTGGTTCCTTGGAAGCATACAGCACCTGATGAATCACTGCACAAAAAAAGAAACTGAGAAGGAACACTGGACACACTGACTGAGGCCGACTTGAAGCTCTGCATAACAGCCTCTCTTCTTGGCAGGTCACAATTGTTCCTGTCTAGCACAGTGATCACAGAAACATTTTTTGAAGGAACATATTTATCCAAAATCTTAAGTTTTCCACTCAGAGTCTGAGGATTAATAAAATTCAGATACAATGTCATAGGAAAAGTATGTTAGGACACCTTCCTAAAACTTCAAAGTTTTATTTCACATACAATACAGACCTTTATTTTTTAGATTACTTCTTAACATACATTTGCATTTAAAAGTTTGTATGTTGAATTTTTGTAGAGTTGTCTCCTCTATAAAAAAGAAGATATATTAACTGGTAAAGACATATTTTAGAAAAGTTGTTTACTCATTTTGAAATAAAAGTAACTTCCATTTCTATGGCCTTCTTAGTATTTGATTGCACTTTAGTAAAGTCTATCCTACCCTTTAAAAGCAAGGATGGTAGAATTGTTTCAGAAAGACTTAAATTTATATAGCCTAGTTATAACAAAATATTTTCATCTTCAATAGTTATCATTCAGCTGACAAATTATTCAGCTGAAGTTAAAAAGAAACAGTGCTTGTGATAAAAATACCTCAAACATATTACAGTTTCTAGGAGAGACAAAACAAGTGTTATGCTGGAGTCCAATGTAAGTAGATTCAAATTCAAGACTGGACACAAGATGCTCGTTCAAGAGCTTTAAGAACCTCACAGGTATAAGGCATTGTGCAAGGGGAGGGGCAAGCGACTGAAAGATTAACAGTCCGTTCTCAAACTAAACATCTCATTTTGAGGTATCAAACACATAAACAACAGCAAAATACAAATTTTTATATGTACTATAATTTGAGAAAGTAAGGCAGAAACCTAGAAATGAGCAGCCTGACTGTACACACAGCAAAAGACAAAGAATCCCCACAGAAAAGAGGCTGGCAGAAAATTTTAATCAAAAGATAACAAACTACCCAAATCCCTTAACCCAGTAATTTAAAAGGAAACAATGATGAATGAAGATAAACATCCACAAATTAAGATGATCACTGGAGGATTACTAACATAAGAAAAAAATTCAAAACCCAAACATTCAACAAAGGAAGAGCCGCAGGATGAAATATTACACTCATTAAAATGATATTGAGGAAAAAAATTTAATGACATAAGAAAATGATATAATGCTTTTTTAAAGTACACACTTATACCTACGTTATCTCAAGCATGTCACTACATTTTTTAAGAGATAAAAAACAAATCAGAATGTTAAAGCTATTTTTTCAGAGATAGGATTATGAGTGATTTTGTTTCATTTTTACATTGTTCTCTATTTTCCAAACATTAATAATCGGTATTGTTACACTTTAAATTGGTAAAAAGATTATGTAAGTCAATGTATTTTGTAGTTCCCTTTAAAATCATTAATAACCCTTTTCATCTTTTTTAGTAGAGAATATATCTCTCCCCCAAATTCCACAAAATCCACTTATTTAAACAGGTTAATATCTGTAAGTTGCTTAGAATAGTACCTAACAGGTAAAAAGTAGATACACAGGTGTTAATTTTAAATTTTCAATAATTTTAAATCCTCTTTACCTGGTCAAAGTAACAAGTGTGTTTTAGAGTTAGTCTATTTTTCACAGCACCTTGGCATGAAATTTTTTTCCCCCTTCTGTGTTTTTGTTTTTTTTTTTTAATATATATCTTTATTGATTTCAGAGAGAGGAAAGGAGAGGGAGAGAGAGAGAGACAGAAACATCAATGATGAAAGTCATTGATCGGCTGCAGCCCGCAACCCGGGCATGTGCCCTGGCCGGGAATCGAACCCTGATCGCCTGGATCCCAGGTCGACGCTCAACTGCTGAGCCACGCCCAGCCGGGCCCCCTTCTGAATTCTAACATCTTTTAAGAGATGACTGTTGTCTCCCTCGGAGATTCTACTTCCTTCAAAGAAAGCAAGAGGAAGAAATTCAGTCAAATACCAAGGTCCTCAAAGGGAAGCCAGGAAATTAATGATGGGGGTGAAATTTTAAAATATGGTCAATTGTAAAGACACGCCTACAAAAATATATATACTTTTTAATATGTTTTTATTGATTTTTAGAGAGAAAGGAAGGGAGAGGGATAGAGAGAAACATCGATCACTCCTGCATGCCCTCCACTGGGGATGGGGCCCACTGGGGATAGAGCCCACAACCCGGGCAAGTGCCCTCACAGGGAATCAAACATATGACCTCTTGGTTCATGGGTCGACGCTCAACCATTGAGCCACACAAACATAGAGCCAATGTCAGAATCTTTAGGTCCTTTCCCTCTTGCTGGTCAGAGTCCTCAGAGAAGACAAATTCTGGCCAACATTCTGAAAGCTCAGGAAGGGAAGAAGGTGGGGAATCTTAACATAAATATGTAAACTCCACTTAGTCTCACTTGAGTATACTTTTGGCAAGGAGCAGAGTTAAATGCCAGTTACATGCCACTTCTTTAAGTGGAAATCTTAGATAAATACATTTATTGAAAAGCTAAATTATCTTCATGAATGACACACAGCATACCACAAGATTAAATATCAAATGACAAGCTAGTTAAAAGACAGTACTAGAAGGCAAACATAAAATAATTAAATGGTTGAAAATTTCGGGGGGGGGGGGGTGTGTGAAGAAGACCTACTATGTCCATACAATTTTTTTTTAAGTCCATCTTCCAAGAAAGAATATTAATAAAACTCCCTGACTTATATTTTGTACTTTGGGGGGCAGTAACAAAGAAACCAAGTGACTTACCCAAGGTCATTTGGCTTTTTAGTGGTGAGAATCAAACTCCAATTTAAATCTGGAGAGAACTTAAGATAACAATACAGAGTAAAAACCAAAATCAGAAGTTTTAGGTTCAGTCACACATAGGAATACCATAAAGACACACAGGCTCTGAGAAAGGTGGGCATTCCTATTAGCTAAAGGAATGCTGTGGCAAGGGGTCCAGAGGCAAAAGAGAATCGGGTATGTTCCAGTGCTCAATTACATTTATAAAAATAGAGGAGTTTAAGGTCAAAGGCAGGTGAATTTAAACTTTACCCTAAATCCATTGTGCATGCAGGGAATGACTGATGTTTGTTTTTCTGATACCTGACATCCAGAGGGTTTGATGCTACAGGATCTCCTTTTCCTGATGCGTCATCACCTTCCCACTTCACAGACTGACCTCCCTTGTTTTCAGCCCTCCTATTAGCACTGGTGCCCTTTAACTCAGCAGTTCTCCACCACAGTATTAGTTGTCAGGACTGTCCAAAGTAAGCACCTGAAGTTTGTGAGTCAGCATAGTTCAAGTATCACTCATTTGATTTGGGGTATAGGTAGAAAAGAAAAGGAAAGAATTACAGCAAAGAAACTTAAAATCTTGCATAATTCTAGGTATTAGCAAGGTAGCACAGAGTATATGCCAATCATTCTTGTGTGTCGAAACAAGAAAAGATCAAAACCCAATAGGAAAAGATCGTGCTCTAACCCATTTCACTTCTGCTGGTTCCACTAATGTCTGCCTTCAGATTTCTTTTTATTTTTTCACTACCCAAACCACTCTACATTCCTCTCTCAATCAACAATATTATTATGGTTATTATTGAATGTTAAAGAAAGAGCAAGTCTTAGAATTCCATCTATAATACCCAATCAACAATTAGGTCTATAAAATTTAAAAGGGTTGGGAGAACATTCAACAGCAGTGCACCTATATGGTTTCAGCTATGCTAATCACTGAAAAATAATCTCTGTAGAACAACCTTTTCAAGCATTTTTTTTTTTTACTATAACGGCTTACATACTAAACTTTCATAAACATTACTTACATGTTTAAAATTACAACTCATAATTTATGTACTAAATCTACATAAATCATTAAATGTTTGAAATTACATAAGCATTCAATAAGAAATGATAAAGTACAGGCTTTCCTTTCTGGA
Source organism: Miniopterus schreibersii (assembly GCF_964146895.1). Classification (NCBI taxonomy): domain Eukaryota; kingdom Metazoa; phylum Chordata; class Mammalia; order Chiroptera; family Miniopteridae; genus Miniopterus; species Miniopterus schreibersii. The sequence continues at coordinate 112,925,960 of NC_138102.1, read as the reverse complement.
CCTAAGGAAGGCAGTTAGAAGCAAAACCACATCACATGCTTTAAGCGACCATATACCTAACACTTCTTCCTGATGCCTATAGTGATTCTGCACCAGGTCATGAGCTAACCAACAGTTCACCCTCAGTTCATGGGAAAGAACTCAAAAAAATCACAACCTGCAGGAAACAGACATTTTAGAACTTAGCTCCATGGTATTCCTATCAATGAACAGCAACTACAAGAATATCATACTTTAAGTTTTAAACCATAATATATGCTTCAAATTATGGTATTTTCACATCCTGCGATGTGCTAATGGATTACAGATCTAACAAGCACATCTTAAGAACATCAATCCTGATGAAGGGAAAAGATGTCACAAGGCAAGGAAATAGTGAAAGTGTACATCTTAAGATATAAATTTTGGCTATTATAATGAATAGTATCAGAATAAATTCTAAAGTGGACAAATTACTCACTACACTGAAATTCAGAAATGGAAAAAACTTCCTATACAGAAGCTAAATTCTATTATACTAGCAACATTCTATGAAATGTACTGTTCTCCAGAAGTAAAACAGGTTGTCCTATGAATCCGAGTAAAGTTAAAATTTCAAAGGCAAAAAGGCTTTAGAAATTCTCCAAGAAAAATTCCTTAACCTCATCTGCTTTACATTAACAATGCAAGCTATACAATGTCTAAGTCCTAAACCGATATGCCAAAAAAATACTGATTAAACACTGCTAAACAAAACAAAAGGATATATAATAGATGGGAAGTGTATGATCTAGACCATAAATGTAGAAAAATTCAGACAAACAAAAAAATTAATGAATGATGACTGGGAAAGGTAAACTAATGCTGAATTTAGAAGGATGGAAACATTTACATGGACAAGAAGAGGGAGGGTCCTCCTATCAGGTGATAGAAAGAACACACATAAAGTCACAGCAAAGGGAATGAGGAGGATGTATGTAGGACACTGCCAGATTATATGACTGTCATGTAGCACGCAGTCAGCAGTACTCCAGGAAGCATGATTCATACTGTGTTCTGTGTGGAGGTGTGCAAAGTGGTGATCCTGGTTAGGTAATACAGAAAAGTATCAGGTGAGATGTCGGACTAAAAGGGATGTTGTGGCACTAGCTGTTTGGCTCAGTGGCTAGAGCGTCAGCCCGCTGACTGAAGTGTCCCGAGTTCGATTCCAGTAAAGGGCACATACCTTGGTGTTGGGCTCAATCGCCTGCCCTAGTTGGGGCGAATGTGGGAGGCAACCAATCAATGTGTCTCTCTCACATCAATGTTTCTCTTTCTCTCCTTTCCTTCTTCCCTTCTTTCCACTCTCTCTGAAAAGCAATGGGAAAAAAAAAGGATGCTGTGAAATAGGGGAGCAAAACACTAAATATATTTAGATAGACTGAGTCTATTATTAGCGTATCAAAGGATGGGCAAAGTGCCAAAGGGGAAAAATGCATGAACCAGCATGTCTTGGATTTGGATTTTGCCCCTCTCCTGCTATGAAGCCCCTATGAATATTTCTTAGAACCAGTGTTCTAAAACACACTTTAGAAAACACTGGGCTGTTTTATAAAAGACCTTCAGAGTAAAGCTGTATGTTGATAAAGAGAAAAATGAGGAACCACTGAAAGTTTTAGTGAAGAAATGACAGCAGGAAAGCTACCAAAAAAAAAAAACACACAAAAAACCTGGCACAAATAAGAAAGGTAGATTAAAGCAGCAGATCTGAGAATTTTGAGAGTAAAAGATTGTTTAAAATCCTCCTGGGAGTGAAATCACTGAGTTAATACAATGAACAATAAACCTACATTGTTAATAACCAACTTATTTAAAAAGCATTTTTTAAAAATCAAATCCTTTTTAATATCTACTTTTCAAAAAATAATAACCTTTACTCTTAAATTTATCAGGTCTTTACAGTAGTTACACCAGTTCACAGTCAAGCAGTATAATCTCAGATTTCACAGCGTAAGCAAGCACTGGTCCATTCAAAACTATCCTTATTCCTTCCCCCAGAGGCCCCGGTGACAGTAATATTAACACAAAGCGGGTATCCAAGATTCTGAGAAACCATCTTGTTGGGAGTTACTATACTTAGAAATACCAAATAATATTCTTACTAAAGAGGTAACTAAGAACACTGCATACTGTTTAGATAGAATAGGTAACACTGTCCTAGAAAAAACTTAAAAAAAAAACAACAAAAAAACTTTAAAAGAATATGGTGAAAAGTTTACCCATAGTTTATTTGGATCCCACTGCCAGAAGCTTTATTAGTTTAGATTTCTATAATCATTTGTAATTATAACCCATGATTCCTAAAAATATCCCAAAGCCTAGCCAACAAACCTAAGTTTTTGGAACAAACAAAAAAAGCAGTCTTGAGTTGAAACTGCTTTGAAATTAATTTCGTTATAAAATGTGTTTAAAATACAGATGCAACTATTTACTATATTATTATAAATATACTACTAATAATAACATAGTAAATATAATAATATAGTAAATATAAGTATTTATAAATATAAGTATTCATTTATTATAAATGAAGCAAAAACAACTGCCTTTTAAAACTGGTCTTAAGTAGGAAATAACCCATATGTGGTATATACCATTAGATAAAACAATTCAAAAAGTCAGATCAGTTTATAACAAATGTATTCCACTACATTTAAGTGGAATAGCAGTAACTTCTGTTCTAATGCACAGAATGGGAAATTATCAATTAGTCTTATATCAATAGTCTTTAAAGATTACTAGGCACTAACCTGCTGTTTTTGAAGGAATTGCTGCTTGTTAACTGAAGCTAATAAGAACCACTACTTATTCACCAATTTATGTACTTTTAGTTTGAAGGAACAACCAATGTCTTTCCTGCTAACAAAAAATAACAGCTAGACTACAGCATAAATATACAGTACTGTACTGACACAGTATGCATTACTTTTACAAAAATAAGCTCCCAAGTTGAAGTCATTTGGAAATGGCAGACACTGAGGCATGAAAACAAAAAAAGAACATTCTCTAAGAGTTCATACAGTGCTTAATAAGTAACAGTAAATAACCACAGGTGGACCTTCTCCTGAAAGAAGACAATGCACACCTATAACAGAAATAATTTCAATTTATCAATTTTACAATTGTCACAAAACCAAGTCCATAAATCAAACCGTTATAATAGTCAAAACTATTTAAAAACACTAATTCGACTATATTCAAAGTCAAATAAATCAATGATGTCCTAATTTATAAAAGCATCTCTACCATATAATATAATTTTAACCTAGTTATAAGTTCAACATCAATGTTTTTCAAAATGCAGACTACTAGGCCCCACCCCAAACCTGCTGAATCAGAATTGCAGAGGCAATGCCAGGGAATCTGCACTTTCAATAACTCCCCCAGGTGATCATGCACACTGATGCTGGAGAACCACTACCTTCCTTGTGAGATTTATAGTAAGGTTTTGGATTTCAAGAACTAAAATCTCCTGGCTTGAGACCATTTTAAACTAAATTTCACTCACAGATTAGTATTTCAAAAAGATTTAGATAATAAACATGTTGTGGAAGAAAAACAAGTACACAAAAATATTATAGCAGGAATTAAAAGATGAAACTTATAGGCCATTTTACTTTTAACTCAAGATTTAAGACATGCCTAAATAATTTCAGAGACCAATGGGTCTTTGAAAACAAAACTGCTAAATTAAAGCACAGTATTTCAAATATGTTCAATTTCATTTACTCAGCTGTTAAGTAAATCAGGGTATGAACTATTTACATTATACCAAATATAAGCAATGATTAAACTATAAAGCTAAACCCAAATAAATCTGTTTATATTCTACTACAAAATTTACTCTGGTCAGGAACTGATTTTCATAAATTTCTGTAACTTTAACAAACTTATATAAACATGTATAATGGAAAGAGCAATGGAGCAAAAACCAGAAGCCACCTAAAGTCTAGTTCTGGCTAATCTGGTGGCTATATGACCTTAGGACTAGACAAATCATTTTACCTTGGGGGTGACGTGGGGGAGGTAACTGTTTACTCAGTATCTCACAGGATCATATGTTGTGAGAATCAAATCATATAGTATGTAAATACATTCTGAAATATTGTAAGGCACTTTATAAATCAAAAGGCATTATTTAGAGACCAAAATTTGAGAGAGTCAGTCTGTAGTTGCCTGCTACAAAATAGAGTATTATGGACACAATGAAGAACATAAAAACTGACCCTTCAGATTCAATTAAATATAGAATACTATTTGTATATTCTGTAAATTTTAAGTATAAAACATAAGAAATCAATGCGGTTACCTGTCCTATGTTGCCATTTATAACATCCATTTCTTGTTTCAAGGTATAAATGGTATTAACTAGGCCATGAGTTGATAATTGTCACGACTGGTCAGCTTTCATTCTCTATACTTTCATGTATTTTACAATTTCCCTAATAAATTTTAATAAAACAATGTATATGTTTGTATACGAAACATTTATGAAAGCTGAAAAATAAATCTCTTTAAAAGTTATTTCTTTTTTTTGAAAATTACTCCCATAACTATTTTATCATTTTCCTTCTATGTTATCTCAGATTCTGTAAGTTCCAAAGTAAGCTGCTCTCAGTACCCTTCTATATCATGACACCTACTGGAAAATAATTACTCTTTTCTAACTAGATGAGTAAATATTCTTACCCAAACTGCAAAAATATAATTCTTAAGTTTCTACTTCCTGATCTTTACTCCTATTTTTTCCTCATTAAAAAATTCCAAAATTAAAAAGTGAAAACAACCAGTTTCGACTGCATGTATGTGTAAAAACATAAGGGGAAAGAAAAGGGAAAATACTCTTTTTTGCTAGTATTGAAAAAGACCAGCAAGAGCTGTAATTAGACACTACTCCTAAAACCTGTAGACCTATACAACTCAATTAACATGGTAAGAGACTGTTTCATCCAAAATGAAGTTAATGTGTCTGTCAGACAAATGAAATCCCCAAATCAAGGATTCTATCAAAGTGTGTATAACAATGTACAATTACTCTGCATACATCAACTTAATTGCTCAAATAATGTCCTTTAACCTGGGGCCATATTCCACAGATTGAAAAAGCATAAACCACCTTTCACCTCAAGCAGATTTGTTCAGTTTTAACTTAATAAAATGTATCTATAGCTCAGTAGCTCATGTTTTATAGTAGTTTGTGAAGGAATCACAAGTGTTGAAACTTAAATGCAGATAGAAGGGCAGTAACAGCTTGTGGTTTATAATTAAAACTATATTTGGTAATATCCACATAGTAATTTACTCATTACTTGAGAGCTAAATCTTTGTTTCTTCTGTGCTTAAAGAGATAGGGTTCCTTAATTTTTTTATTTGAGGAGGAGGAGGACAGGAGGGAGCAAGTGGACAAGGGAAGGAAATCTCACCAATTCAACTGTCACTACAGCATTTGGTTTCTAAGCATTAAAAACTCCATTTATTTTTATATGTGATACATTTGAGAGGAGCCACATATAGAAACCACTTTTTTCCAACATGGTCTTTACTAACTTTGAATGTAAGTCCTGCTGCAAGTCCTCATTTGTATTATTTAAAAACAAATAATTGCAACTCTCAGTAAAACCATAAAAGGCAAGCTGTTGGAAGATGAATAAGAAAAAGAATCACTATACCTTATTCAAGCAAAGGTTAATAATTTTACATATTTACTCTAGAATGTTAATAGCACACAAGTTAAAAAAAAAAAAAGACTACTATTATGCTGATAGGTACCCTTATTTGGTGGCAATGGCTCGCTGTCACTTACACTGCAGCTATTACTTTTATTTCTTTCCCTAAGTGTCCAGATATTATTACTCCTATGATTTTATCATAAGCACAAATCAAAACTAGTTTCTTGCCTCATTCCAGAATCCTACATTAAACCCCAAGCTTCAATTTGAAAGTCATGATTTCCCATATAATTGCAGAAATCCCCCCTAAAAGAGTGAGGAATTACAGAAAAATGAAGACAAAATCACCTTATACATCTAAATGAGGGTGCCAGTAAAGACAACTGCAATAAAAATCAAGAAGGCGTACTCTGAATTTTCACCATTTTAATAAAACAAAATCATGAAATTTTAAATTAAAGGTGGCGCTCTGTCCTCAACTCACCCGATTGTGACTCACTTTTGCAGACTATATGGTAGGCAATAACACTTACTTTTCAAAGATCTTAGCAGTTACACCCAAGCCAAAATCAGGACAGAGATCCACCCTTAATTACAGCAATTTAACTGTCTCATCCAAAGCAAGGTAGAAAGTAAAACGTCCCCCTGAAATCATGGCTACACAAGCCCATTTTATATACTAGTTTTCAAAGGCCCCCTTTAAAGAAAATGTTTCTGTTTACTTAAAATTTGAACTCACCAGGTCGAAAAAGAAAACAGAAGAGGAGGGGGACCCAGCCCAAAGTCCAAATACAAAAAGAGACTCTCCTCCAATCCCTCTAATTCCCCCAATCCGCCTGTGCCACACACAAGGACAGGGAGTCTGGGGAAGGCTAGCGGCAGGGCAAGCGGTGAAGGCCCTCCATTCACTCACGTGGGCCACCATCCAAAGGGTTACACACCCTCCCTGCCCGAGGAGAGCCTCATACAAAGCAGATCCTTACAAGTACCTCTTATTATAAAATACACCCACGCTGTACAAGAGCTTTGTTTTAAAATAAGGCTGTCCTCAGGTGGAGGAGGTTAAACACAACAAAGGCTTCCATGTTGAAAGACAGACAGTCCAGAGACAAGCGTATACCTACACGCGTATGAAAAAAAATCCATAACTTATCAGGAACAGCAATCGATACCAACAGGAGCCATTAGATTATTAATAAACCCAGAAAAGTGGAATGCATTGCAGCCACAGGGGCTGTCTGCTGCGATCTAACCCCAGGGAAAGGTAAAAATACGCCTGCGGAGGAGGGTCCAGCCCGTCGCGGACTGAGAGATCCCTCAGCCCACCCCGAGCGCCCCCTGCCCTCGGCGTCAAGTTCGCCGCACCGCACAGGATGCGAGCGAGCACACTTTCCAGCGCCGCGAGTCCCGCAGAAAACTGGTGAATGAAATGCGCACAGAGACCAACCTGCCTAGTGGCCGCGGCGCAGAACCAGGCAGGGGTCGCTAACTAGCTTAGCCACAGGGTTCTCCCGCAGCACGGAATAAAGGGAGCATACGCCCCCAACCCCGCAATCGGAATGCGGTTCTTTCTCACTGACCCTTTCCAAAAGGGAGTGGAGAACACAGCGTGTCTCCCTCCCCCCCAAACTAAATCGAAAAACGTGAATCGGAAGCAACCGGGAACATCCAGGAGAGGAGGGTAGAGGAAAACAGGAGACGCCAGGAGAAAGGCGAGACGGCTCTCCAACTCCCGGGGAAATCACCGTCCGGTGCGATACGAATCAACCAACCAGCCCCGGACAGGGGCCAACGAGGGGTTCCCGTCGGAGACCCAGTGGGGTCGAAGCCGGGGAATAAAGGGGTGACCCCCTCGGGGCGAGGGGAAAGAGTGCCTGGCACCGCTGCCCTCAAGGTCACCACGAGCCGGGCGGGGGCGACTGGCGACGGGATGAGCTACCGCTCTGCCGAGGAGGCTCGGAGAAGAGCTGCGGGTAGACCGACGAAGCCCCAACGAGCCCGGTCCCTCGGGTCCTGGGCGGGACTCCGGCCGGCGCTGAGGCGCACTCCCAATAACCCGCTCACCTTTACGATTTCCCGGTGCGGGCGCGGCAGGAGACAACCTGCAAGAGGACCCCCGAACGCCCCGCCAACTTCTCCCGAACCCGCTGAAGCCGCTGCAATCCGCGGGGCACCCAGCTGTCAGGACCCCCTCCGCGACGCCCCGACCCCCGTGTTCCGCCCGGCCTTCCGCAGGTGACCTGCCCCATCGCCCCTGCCGAGGGCGGACGGCGGCAGCCACTCACCTCGCCCGGCAGCAGGAACCATTTTCCAAAGGAGGAAAGGAAGGGGAGGCTGCAGGGGGGCCGGGGGTTGGGTGGGGGGCAGCGGGAAGCGTAGAGAATTGGGGCTCGGTCCTTGGCGCGTCCGCAGCCGGCTCGCAGGGCTCGGCGCGCCACACGGAGGTGCGGTTGCACCTCGAAGATGAGGCTGCTGCGGAGCCTAGAGGCTCGGCGTCCACCAGCCGGGGCTCCCTACTCACGCTGCACAGTGAAGAGGCGGCGGAGCAGGAGGCGGCACCCGGCTCGGCCCCCGCCCAGAGCCCGGCAGCCGCCGAGTGGCCGCCCGCGTCCCCGCAGGACCCGCCTCCTAGGCTCCGCAAAGCCGCACACAGGGCGCGCCGCGCTCGGCACGGGCAGCTCCGCCAGTCTCACGCCGCCATCCGCAACAGCGGCGGCGGGCGGGCGGGGTGCAGACCCCTCGGAGAGCACCGCAGCCAGGCGCGCTAGGGGCGGGGCCCGCGGCCACCGGGCGGACGGCCGAGCACGAGGGGGCTGCGCGCAGCTTAGGGCATGAGCCCCGTTTGCACCGGGTGGCCCGCAAGCTTGTCGGAGTAGGCAGGGGAAGAGAACTCTCACCCGTTCCGGTCTGGCGCTCCTTTCTCTTCACACCCACACGCCTCCCGCTCCACGCTGGCGGCGCAGCTGCTCCCGCTGCCGCTGCCACCGCCGCCGCCGCCGCCGGAGCTCGCGCCGCCGCCGCTGCCGCCTTGGCTGGGCGCGGTCACGTGACGCGGCCCGCGGGGAGCCTGGGGGCGGGCGGGCGCGCGCGCGCACGCGGTAGTAGCGCGGCTTGGAAAGGGACTGGGATCCGAGCGGCGCGGAGGGGGTGTTTAAGGGGAGGACCCGGCGAGCGCGCCCCCGGCCGGCGAGCGCGCGCCCGGCGATTAGAACTTGCCGCGGGGTCTGGAAAGGGCGGCTGGAGTGCGGGGCCGGGGCTCACGCCTCCGCCCGCCCCTCCCTCTCTTCCTTCGCCGAGCGCCCGGGCTCGCCGCTGCCCCCGCCCCCTCTCTCAAGCGCCTTTCCTTCTGCCGCTGCGCGCGATTGGCTGGGAGGTTCTGACGTCCTTGTTTCCATGACGTATCGGGGCGGGGGGTGGCGGGGGGACGAGGGGGTGGCTGGGGCGTGCGGGGCGGTAACAACGTCAGTCACAGCTGCTGTGCCGGCGCGGGGTCGGGCCGCTCCCGCGACCGTGGAGGCTGCAGAGCGCGGACTGCCGCAGGCGGACGCGGGCGCCTTTCACCTGGGGCGCCGCCCGAGCCACCTACGACGCGCGCCCCTCCGGGCCCAGGGGCAGGGCCGGCGGGCGCGGGAGGGCGAGCGCTCCGGGGACGCAGCTGAAGGCTGACCCTTCGTCAGCGGACATGTGAACGGCTTCTCGCCGCGTCCCTGCACTCGGTACCGGACCCGAAGCCCGTCCCGCGCCGTGACGCACGCGCCCGACGCCCGGAGCGCCTCCCAGCTCGTTCCCCCCGAGGAGAGGGGCGCCCGCCGCCTCCCCGCGAGGGCCGGACGCCCCAGCTCCGGGCCCGCGGACAGCGGGGACCCCTCCCGGGCGCCCAAAGCGTTAACCCGGGCGTACGGCCGGTGCACACAGGCCCCTCAGGCCCCGCGCCCGAAGTCCCAGCGTTTGCGTTTGGGCTTTGCTCTTTCCGCCTGTGCCAGACTGTTGGCTCTCTTCGTTCCCTTGGGCCATCTTTACCCATCACCCTTCTCTCGTGTGGGGGAAAAGACAAAACACCGAGTAACGTGCGGAATTGATATGCCGGAAGGTAGCCTGCTTTGCCCCAACCTTCAAGGGATCTGGGGAGTTAATAAAAATCATCCGTCGTGACATCGACTTTAAAAATAAAACGGTTTTTCCTTCCTACACACATATGTAAAGATTCGTGTCTTACCTAAGACTCTGTGCTCCACCTTCCTCTAATCGCCTCTGCTTGAACTAACCATCGGCGCTCATTCAGAGACCTTGTCGGTATTATTTTCAATACCACTTAACCAAGACAAAAAGACAAACTCTGCAGTCTCCTTTCTCTTAGTTCCCAAACTGGAAAAATTAATATTAGTAACGTCTTCTTAAAAGGATGCGAAGGGCTTTATTATGTGTATTCACTCTCCGGTAGCTTTTAAACTCTTAGTTAATCCTGTTGAAAATAATTTTTTAAGTTAATTGACGTATCTTACCAGGACACGAATTACCAAGTTCTGAGCTGTGCCCTTGACAAGCAAAGTTAGCACTGAGCAGAATGACACTGTTTTTCCTCTCGCTAATCACTTCAGTAATTGGTTGGTGTGGTACAATAGCCCTTCCTGACATTATTTCAAAACTTAACCGAACACATTAACTTTTCAAAACGGCTTAGAGACACTTGAGAATCATTGGCTTTTGTCCAACTTCTCCTCCAAGGAAGTCACAATAGAAAACTGAATTATGTATTCTACTGTAATTAGGAATGTGACATAGTTATATATATATGAATCGTTGCTATAGGACACTAGCAAAATGGATAACATTAAACTAGAATCTGTTCACTTTGTGGGTTTATTGCAGCTCCAAATAATAAAATATATGTTCTTGAAGTGTTGTGGTCAGGAAAACTTACTCAGAATCTTCATTTTAAAACATGATTTCAATAGAGTTTTTACTTACAGGGATTATATACATATATATCCAAGAACATATATGCATTTTAATGAGCTGTGAGTCACATACAATGATATACTTTTACAGTTGTAGTCAAGATGATTGTACTGTGTAGTTTGGTTTTTATATTTTCATTGCTAAAATACTAATAAAGGCTGAAAGCAATATAGAAATCGCTGCACAGATCATATTAGGAAAGTCATTTTTTACTCCCAAAGGTTTAGTATTGAGATCTCCTGAATGGCATATGTCTCAATGTAAAATCAAGAAAATATCTGATTGCTTAATTAGCATTTCCTAAAACAATGGAGCTATTTGAATTCAAAGATGCTACTAGATATATAACCCTATCCTCTTAATGTTAGACCTCATTCCATAGATTTAATTGATCCAGAGATATATTAACGGTAGGAAATAATAAGTGCATAAGAACAGTATAACAATGCTATTTATTGTGGAGAGACTTAATCTTAAAAAGTTCTCTTAACATTCTTTGAATATCTTTTTAGTTACAAGGCAAAATTTATAAAAGTATTTACATCCTATGGCCCGTTACTATTTAGGTTGTAAACATTGTTTGAAGATAGGCCATGTATTCAAAATAATGTATTTTGCAAATTGTTAACGTAAATTCCTTTTAGTGGAGTAAATCTAAACTGTTGACATCTTTTCTGATAAGCTGATCAACATGAACTAATCATGTATAACTCATGAAGACAGTTTTCTAAAATCTGCAGTGTAATCAAGTGTGAAGGAAAACATTAAGATTTTTATTCCCTCAAGAATCTGTCATATATATCTAGTAATAGAACAAAGTAAAGAAATGCCAACAGCAACATATTTTGAAAACCATATCATTTCCTCAAATACACACTTATGCATATGTGAATGTGTCAGTTCCCATCATTGCAGAATGCTAAAGAGAACTGACAGGTGTAGGGAGGCAGGGGAGAAGGAAAATTCAATGCTTCGTAAAAATGTAGTTGTATATGTTCTCAAATTTCCATTAACCTGAGTAATCAGAGGCAGGAGTCAAGAGAAACATTACTTAGCTGCAAAACACAGAGAACTGTTACCTATTAGTAGCAAATTAATTACATTTGCTGCATTAAATGAAGTATGATTACAAGAAAGCCTAAAATAAGGATTTTCAAGTCACGTAATGGAAAATTTTTAAAGGTGAAAAATTCAAAATGGTGAGGTATCATTGTTTGACAGGAATTATTTAACACCATGTACTCTTCTAGGTATAAGGCATTGTTTTCTACCCAAATGTTGTATAAACTAGGTCATAGAGTGCAGTCCTAAAACCAAATTCCAGAGAATCTGAAAAGGGAAAGCTCATATTTAAAGGTTGTTGAGGAAAAAGAGGATTTGGACTTGACTTGTACAAGAAATGATATATAGGATTTAAATTAATGCAAAAGAGGATGAGCAGTAGAAATGCCAGCAAACAATACCTGGGAATTAACAAGTTTACCACATCCATTTTCCTACGTTTCATTATCCGTGAAACATACATTTACTACCTTTGATATCCTTCACCTACGTAAGTCGAACTCATTTATTTTCCCACTAATAATGGTGAGTTCCATAGGGTTGGTGAGATATCTATATAATGTTCTTAACAGAGTGCTTAATGTGTAGTGATTGCTCATAAATGTCATTATTAGTTGTGAGCATTCATTCTTTACCCCTTGTTACAAGTAAATGTACTGCAAACAAGAATGTACATATTTACTTTAATGGCTAGGGGTTTATTATGCGCACATTAGAAGTTCAGCTGTGGGTGATGGCATGATTGATTCGAATGCTGGACACAGCCATCAGGGACCCAGGCTCCCAGCTTTCTGCTCTGCCACCCTCAGAGTAAGATACCTTCTGTGCCAACAACAGGACAATCGGCAGCATTTTCTCACATTTGGAACAAACCTTACATTTCCATATTTTTAGTGCTTATGTTCTTACACAGTTTTCCATTGCTGCCCACCTTTTTAAAAAAGAAAAAGAAAATAACTCCTTTGTTTTTCAGGACATTAGAATGTGAAAATCACCTGTGTGATCTGAGGAATGCAGCTTTCTGGGGCCACATTCACAGAGCTTCTGGCTGAGTGCTGTGTAGCCGGCAGATACACAGTTTTGACAGCCCCTTTGGTGATTCTGAAGCACCTCACCATGTGTGTTTCCTTCCTTTGTCATGTCTTTTGTTGTGTTCTTCATTAGTTCTTCTTTCTCTCTCTTTCCCTGGCTATTTCCAATACTAAGTTCTTATATTTGAGCATTTCTGTCTATTCTAACTTCTATAAAGTTCACCCATTTTCATGACTGCAACCCCTTGAAGACAAGGATAATGTTATTCATTTATTCATTAATCGTTTGTTGATCCTGATGGAAGTCCTCTCAGCTTTATAAGTTAAGAAAACAAAGATGCCTGCATTAGCATCAAGGCCATAGTTTATCCATTTATACAAAGACCCTTTTATTAAGCACTTATGACATGCCAAGCCTAACAGAACTGGCACATAATAGGTGCTTAAAATAAAGCTAGGTTGAACCCATGAACCAACAAATGAACTATCGCCTCTCCAATGATGAATTCTAAATTTATATCCACTGCCTTTCTCTGTTATTCTGGTGACCGGATCCTGGGGTCATTTTTCTCCTTCCAGATAGAAATATTGGAAAGAAGGCAATTTACCAGTCATCAAAAAACAAGTCATTGGGGGCCAGCTTTTTGACTTACGTATTTTTGATGGCAGAGAAGAAGGAGGTCCAGGGGGGGCGAGCTGAAAATGCTAGATAGTGGGTAGAGGTCAGAAGAAGGTAGGATCTAAAACAGATGGAGGCAGGCAGTTACCTTGAAAGGAAAAAGGAACAACTTTTTCTATGTTGTAGAAAAGAAAAAGGCCAAAAAAAAAAGAGTGTGAAGTTAGAGTAAAAATTGAAGTTTAGAGGAAGGAGGACATGGGATAAATGGCATCTTAATTAATATTCCATATATAGTGTACTAGGTGCTGTGGTCATATGCCAGGATTGGGAAGACTAAGAACTGGAATGGGCAGATTAAAGAACCTGAAGGCTGAGCAAACGATAAAGGAAATGCTATCTGAGGCCTAGGTGAATTTAGGGTATGATTTTATATCAGTATTGGTTTGCACGGTATTCTCTGGTGACTCAGAATTGGGGTTTCCTGCTGTGGTTAGAGTTGTTAAGAGTTCAAAGGAGTCTGGTGCAGAGCTTCTCCGTAGGAATGGACATGGGCACTGGTAACAGACTACATGAGTCTGCTAGGGATGCCATAAAATGCCACAGACTGGGTGGCTTAAACAGCAAAAATTGTTTTCTCACAGCTCTGAAGTCTAGAAGTCCAAGGTCAAGGTGCCTTAAGGGCTTGTTTCTGGTGAGACCTCTCTTCCTGGCTCGTAGGCAGCTACCTTCTTGCTGAGTTCTTTCCTCTGTGTGCATGCATGGAGAAAAAGATCTGTGGTATCTCTTCCTCTTTTTATAAGTGCTAAGAGATTAGGGCCCCACCCTCGTGATCTCATTAATTAGTCCCTAAATGCCCTATCTCCAAATATTACATTTGGGGCTTAGGGCTTCGATATATGAATTTGGGTTTGAGGAACACAATTCGGTTCATAACGCAGACTTATCTGGTGAGCGTTTTTCAGAATTCACATGTCAGGGCCTTTCCTCGGATCCACAGGATCAGCTTTTCTGCATCATGCAATCCCATTCCTCAAGTGCCTGTGCACGAGAGCAGGAAACAGAGAACTCAAAGGTAGGACAGCCATTGTGCACAAACAGATATCAGCCCAGGTGATTACTGAATCATGAAAATGAGTCATAAGCCTGGAGTTTTATTGAGAGATGTGGCTAGACCAGAGTGAGGCGGGGAGCAGGAACTGAACCCCCTGGAAAGCCAGGAGCCTTCTGGCCAGTGATGTGCTGTTACCTGTTCCTACCAGTGGCCTTGCTCAGCTCTTCCAAAAACTCCCACATGTACCCGCAAGAGAGTCAGTATTTGAATGCCTGCCATGCAGAAGGCATCAGCTGCCAAAGGGGCTTACAGCGCAGTATAGCAAAGAAAAGAGACGTTGCCGTTTTCCCCTCCTGCATTCTCCCTATCCTCAACACTAAAAGGGCCAGAGCTTCTGGAAGGAGGGAGAAGGGCGGTAAAAGTGCACAAAGACGGTGAGGGGGAGGGGAAACCTGATTCAGGTGGAGATTCAAGTTTATAACAGTATCAAACTAAGTTTTCACAGTTGAAAGGTCCTAGAAAGTTAAAGAATCTCCTTCAGATATTATTAAAGAACTGGTATGGGGGAATCGTTGGATCATGGCTGAAACTACTTGTTCAAGAAAAAGACCTCGCTGAATTGAGCTGAAGCAATTGTCATCAGAAGACTTACGGAGTGAGTGAATTGGAAGGTAAAGCAATTGCAAATCATAGTTGCATGGAACATAACTGGCAGGTATCTAGAGACGGGGCTGAGTTGATAGGTAGTGAGCTACTTTGTGGTAGAGACAGGGAGGGAGCACCAACTTTGAAATTTTGTAGATAAAATTGCTAAATTATTGTCACCACAAAAACCTGAAATTAAGCTGTGTCTGGTCAGACGCACTTTCCTATTTCTACCCTAGACCTAGAAATACTGATTTTTTTATGAAATTTCTTCATGGTAATGATGGAGAAATTGCTGGTGATAGCTTGTCACAGATTCAGATTGTTTTTTTCTACTCTACTCTCCTGGCTAGTGTGTGTTTTCTGGTTCCAGACCACAAGCCAAGTTCAGACTATTTGATTTGCATTTCTCTTTTGCAACCTACACCATCCAGGTTCTGATTCTTTGTGGTGAACACTAGTAACTGTGTCTTCTTAATCTTCTGCTTGCTTATCCAATTTCTGACCCGATGATTAGACTTATTTCTCACATCTATTTATATTCACTTCTGCTTGCTTGTTGCTTAGTTTCTGACCTCACTGGCTCATCTTAAACTTTAATTGTGCCTGTTTCTGAAAAAAATGTCCTGGTGGCTGATTCTCATGCCTTGTAAGATTCTCAATTTCTCTGCATTTCTGGCTTTCCCAGTTCTAAATTCTAGACCTCTTTTATCTATCATCTATCTATCATCTATCTATCTATCATCTATCTATCTATCTATCTATCTATCTATCTATCTATCTATCTATCTATCTATCTATCATCTATCTATCTATATCATCTATCTATCTATCATCTATCTATCATCTATCTATCTATCTATCTATCTATCTATCTATCTATCTATCTATCTATCATCTATCATCTATCTATCATCTATCTATCTATCTATCATCTATCTATCTATCTATCTATCTATCTATCTATCTATCTATCTATCTATCATCTATCTATCATCTATCTATCTATCTATCTATCTATCTATCTATCTATCTATCTATCTATCATCATCTATCTATCATCTATCTATCTATCATCTATCTATCTATCATCTATCTATCTATCATCTATCTATCTATCTATCTATCATCTATCTATCTATCTATCATCTATTTATCACCTATCATCTATCTATCTATCATCTATCTATCTATCTATCATCTATCTATCATCTATCTATCTATCTATCTATCTATCTATCTATCTATCTATTATCTATCTATCTATCTATCTATCTATCTATCTATCTATCTAATCATCTATCTATCTATCTATCATCTATCATCTATCTATCTATCTATCTATCTATCTATCTATCTATCATCTATCTATCTATCTATCTATCTATCTATCTATCTATCTATCTATCTATCTATCATCTATCTATCTATCATCTATCTATCTATCATCTATCTATCATCATCTATCATCTATCATCTATCATCTATCTATCATCTATCTATCTATCATCTATCTATCTATCATCATCTGTCTATCTATCATCTATATCATCTATCATCTATCATCATCTATCTATCATTTATTTATTTATTTATATTTACTTTATTTATTTATTTATTTATTTATTGTTGAACGTATTACAGATGTCCCCCATTTTCTCCCCTTTACCCCCCTCCTCCCATCTCCTCCCCTTCTCCAGCTCTTCCCGTCTGTTGTCTGTGTCCACTGGCTGTGCATATAAGCTTATAAGTTCTTTGGTCAATGTCTTCCTGCCCTCCTTCTTTTTAATGCTTTGCTGTCATCACAGACAACCCTGGCATTTAGAGTTACATGTCTTTGTCCATTATCATTTCACTTCTTGTTTTATTCACCTTTTAAAAAAATTTTTTTTCAAATGCCTTGTTTCAGTGTAAGCTGTATGAATTCACTCTACCATTGAACAAAGAGTTTTTCACAACAAAATTTTTTTTCCCAAGTAATAAGGCCTATTTATAGGACTACAAGAACACTTCTATACTAAATAAGTTGCCAGAAAAGATGAAAATATAATCATTTTTATTTGGTCATGTTAAATTCTGTTTGAGCTACCATTAGTCTACTGATATAATAGCATGCATATATAACCTGTATTTGTGGTAATATTTTGGAAGGTAGTTCTATTCTAACTAAGGATTATAATGTTTTTACTTCTTTCGTTTTTTAAAATATGGCACGCCTTTCCTAACATCACATAAATGCTTGTCTCGCATACATTTTGCCATCCCTTTCTGTGGTATTCATTGTTGCTATCTTTTATAATTCCTCTTCATGTCTTTAAAATGAAGTGCTGGGCACTTAGAAGCCTCATATTCTTCCTATTTCTGTGCCTCAGTCATCTTTTCTCAAATTTTTGAAATCTTATCCATCACTGTTATAAACAGAAAAGTAATTAAGCTGCTTCCCCCATTTCATTTTTTCTTATCTTCAAGAATTCAAACATTAAAACCAGATATAGTGTCATAGAACTATGTATGCATTCTTTATACTTTTTCCCCTAACATCTTTCATATTTTGGATATTTATAATTATATTTTTCTAATACTAGGTATAGATAATTGTCTACATGTATGTATTTATATTTTTTCTAATTTAAACAATACATCTAGGTGTAGTATAACAAGTGAAAGATTTCTGCAAATTTACCCTAACATGAGTAGTATCAAAGTTATATAATTTGTCCAGAGTAGTTCTTGCTGTGGGGACATAAAAGGCAGTAGAGAATATAGTGTCTGGATTTGGGGATTATATACATCTAGTAGCCCTGAAAAGTCATAAAATAGCAAAAAAAGAATTCAAAAAAATATAAATATGTGAAATTATAGTACAGGTTGTATAAGTCCATGATAGGAGAATAAAATTCATTAGAAAAATTGTTATGGGAAAGATGGATCTTAAATTTGGCTTTAAGGAAGAGGCAATGTGCCATTTAGAAAGAGCCTGAGCTCTGAAATAAGGCAAAGCCTCGATTCAAATCCCAGTTCTGAATTTTACCAGCTGTGTGATCTTGGGCAAGTTCCCTAACTGTTCTGATGCTTTAGTCCCTCCCTCCTCCCCCTTGTAAAATGGGGACAGACTTCTACAGTTGCTATGAGGATGAAATTAGATAATATAGTTTTTTATGGTGTTCACTCAATGATTAGGTGTTTCTGTTTTTCATGTCCCCACATAACCTGCCACGTCTTGTATTAAGTCTTCAGATTCACTACTGTATATAAAAATAATACAATTTATTGAAAAATGTAGAAAATATAGTTAAAATGTATATGGCTTCAAAGGACATTTTATAATCCATATTAATCATTAAGAAGGTTTTATAAGTTTAAAGAATTTTGAAATGGTAAAGCAATTGAGATTTCTATCTATATGACTTATATGCTAGTCAAACTAATAACTCATCTTTTTTTTTCTTAAAATATATATAATAAATATATAATAAATATATATATTTATTTATAGAGGAAGGGAGAGGGAGAGAGAAAAACATCAATGTGAGAGTGGAACATGGATCAGCTGCCTACTGCACACTCCTACCCAGAAATTGAGCCAGCAACCTTTTGGGGCACAGAAGAATGCCCAACCAACTGAGCCACACCAGCTGGGGCTCAAATTACCTTTTGATCATTCAGGATCCTTCTATATCTAGAAGATTTCCAAGTCAATGGCTGTACAGTCATGTCAAGAACACTAGTAAAAGTTTTGGAGTAATGTTAAGCAAGAGAGCATATGGTTCCCTGAAAACAAAGACAATCAATTCTTTGAGAAAGCTTAAAATAGCCACTGAACTCTGAACCAGAGCCCAAACAATGAATACCAAGCTACCTCCTCAACAAGAAATGTTATCCCAGCAGTGCAGCTGCGAGCTAATTAAACACCCCAGGTTGCTGTGCTGAACTTGAGTACTGCATTTACAGAATTAATTCAGAGGACATGTTATTAAAGTCTGGGGTTTATCAAAAGCCAAGGCAACCTCTTTTTTTAAACAGCATTAAAAAAATTAACATACTGGATAAGTCACTTTTTATAGATGGAGCCTATGAGATCTTTCATATAGATTCAAAAACTGAGCAATGAATTTCTAAGCAAATAATGAGGCTATTATACTGTGACACTAAATCCAAAAACAGTGCCCAAAAGCACTTTCAAAAATAAATTTATATTCTATATGATTATTTCTAAGATTCTAAAAGACACGTTAATGACCACTAATACACTAGAATCTAATAGCTAGATATGTATCTGAAATATGCAGCAATTCTTTGCTAATTAACTTAGAAATGAATCAGTAATAATTGGAATGTGTGAGGCAAAAATATTTTAAATTACTGTGAAATATAATCCTTTTCCTCTTATTCATAATAGCTAGGCTTTAAAATTTATATCTTAGAATCTAAATAATAGAAAAAATCTACTTTTTTAGTAATTCTGAAAGCTGTAATTACTTATGTTCTTATACGTGGGCAGTGAGGGTAGAAGTAAGGTAGGGAGACATTGAAGGCCATGAAATATGTTGCCTCATTTCAGGAACCTTATTGTAGTGATTCAAGAAGACGTGGAGCCCGGGCCAAGTGCCTCAGTTGGTTGGAGTATCATACCCTACACCAAAAAACGTTTGCGGGTTCGATCCCTGGTCAGTGCTCTGTAGGGGAAGCAACAGATCGATGTCTCTCTCTCTCCCTCTCTCCCTCTTTCTTCCTCTCTCTCTAAAAAATTAAAATTATAATTATAAAACAAGACAGGGAGCAAGTCAAGGAATTCTTTACAAGCCTCTCCACTCATTTCTAGAATGGAGAGAGCAGGACTTATGTTCTTTCCAGTGCTTTAACAAAATAAGATAACAGCTTTTGGATAGTTGAATAGTTTGGGTATTTATGATGTAACAGGTAAAAATCATTTGAAAAAAGCCAAAAGGAGCCTAACCTAATACTTCATATTGACACACAAATAAACCTCACATAAAATATATACTATTTTTAAATTTAATACATGCATAAGGAATTAAGTAAAGCAATGGGCAATGTGATATATATATATATTTAATCTTCACCCAAGGATATGTTTAGAGAGAGAAAGGGAGAGAGAGAGAAAGAGAGAAACATCTATGTGAGGGAGAGAAACATGGATCAGTGGCCTCTCATATGCACCCCAAAGGAAAGGGTTGTCAAACCAGCAACCTAGGTATGCGCCCTGACCAGGAATCAAACCCCGCAACCTTTTGGTGTACAGAATGGTGCTCCAACCACCTGAGCCACCCACCCAGGGCTCTACATATATTTAAAAGTTATTTTTAGTTTTCATTTTGAATTATAAAAATGTTAAACATATAGATAAATATAAAAAATAATATAACTACTTTTAAACTGGGGAGCGAAAGAACATCTGATGCTAATCTTAACAGGTTTGACAGCTGACTTTTTAAAAAAGCAGTTATGTGAAGAGTTTTTCAGGAATATATGATGAGGTCAAAGGGAGACCTTAAGAATGAGAATCTGGAGTTTAAGCCAAAAGACACAGGGTTTCACAGAACCAGCTTTCCACAGAAAGTGAGGTATGGGGAGAAGAGAGACCTAAGCCAAAGAGACAAAGCAGGGGATTTCTAATTAGAGGAAATTAACAGTTCTTCTAAAAGACAGAACAAGTAGCCAAACTAAAGTGACTTGTAAAATAAAAATAAAAGCAGGTATACATATCTGTTCTTATCATTTCACACAGGTTTCCCCAGGAGATTACTTTATAGATAAAAGAACAAGTCTTTCTCCGCACAAAGAAGTGCCATACTTTGGTCAAACAGTCATCTTCCTCTCTAGATCCTCAAAATGCCTCTCTAAATAATTCTAAATAGGAATGAAAGACTTACACAAGGATTGATCTTTCAAAGCTAATTAAATGAAAAGAAAGAGGAACTTTATAAGCTTGGGAGGTTTTCCAGCAATCTTAACTTTTTGAGCAAAGACAAAGAATTTTACAAATGTCCTCTCGAGGTCATCTTAGCCGGACACACCCTTGGTAAGACACCATGGTACACTCTTGCCCTTGTTCTGCAAACATGCTGGAGCTGGTTGACCTAAATGTCTCACCACATTTAGGATACAGCTTGAAAAAAAAGGCTCTGAGGCAAAGATTACGTGACTTGGTAAAATGAGATATCAGCATTTAAATTTTATTTTTTTTTCTTGGAAACGATAACTTTAGGAGTGACAGTTTACAGGAGGCGAGTTACTCGGTCTATGTTTAGTTTTGTTCTTCGGAAATGAATTGGGTACATTTTAAATGGTAAAGACTTTTTGGGAGTGGAAGGTCAGAAAGCAAGATAGGGGTTAGAGAAAAAATCTGTTCAAAAAGAGTTTGTATTACCAGAAATTTAAGCTATCAGAAAATCATCTTAAATGAACAATTTCTCTAAAAATAAACCTATAGGGTTTTTCCATATTTCTTCAGGTAACTTACATAGGCCTATAGGGCTTTTCCAATAATTTTGTAGATATAATTCCTCATCCAGACAAGAGTAACTGCTTAGACAGATTGTCTTAAGATGTCTAGTTAAAATTTAAAAAGTGCATATACATGTCTTTGCCTCTTTCTGTCTCTCTGTCTCTATATATAACATATATTTGAAAATTCTACATATACAAAAGTTTCTATAGTATATACACTCTATCTGCACCAAGTGCCCAAGATTAGGTAAAAATATATCTTGGATGTTATATAAATCTGTATATTAAGGCTCTTATATTATTATATTTACCCCATCTGAAGCTGAAAGTTGTCACAATCAATAGCCACTAATGGTGATTAGAAAGGAATTAATCTGAAAGGAGCCAAATGGCAAAATTACTTCCAAAAACAAACAAAGCCTTTATAATAAATACACAAAATACAATAAGCAGCAAAAATAGTAGAGGCCAAATGGTCAATTCAATGAGTCAGATAAAAGAATAAAAAATATCAAACTTTTATTCCCTTTGGATCAAACCCTTGGATAATATTAGGAAGAGCTATTTTGGGTGCCTTTCCGTCCATTCCTCCACCCCAGCCCACCCTGTCTGTGTCTTCTTTTCAAATACAAAGAAAGCACTTTTAGTTGCTCAGGCTCCTGAGGCTCATTCTTCCTGGTGCTTCACCCTGGCCTGATTCTCAACAGACCTAGGGGCTTCCTTTCCACCTGTAACTGTAAAGTGATAAGTGATGGTGTGAATTTTAGATACCTAGATAAGTGAAAGATATTTTTGGTTAGAGAACAGGAACTCCTCTGAGTGTGTGTCAAACTATAAGAACACCCAAGGAGCTGCCTACGTTTATATGTATAACGCTTTCCTTCCAAAACTGCTGCGTATGATGTTATACCTGAGTTGCCAGTCATTATTTTCCATGCAAACATCTCTCTCTCTCCTTGCCCCTTAAAAACAAAACAAAACAAAGCAAAAACACAAAAAAAACAGCAACAAACCAAACCAAACCAGGACATGGAGCAATTGGCTAGTTCACATTCTCGCCACAATGATGACTCAGGGCAACACTACACATGTGACTTTCAGACTTCCCCTGTCACTTTTCCACTGTATCTCATTTAGTGGGTATTCTAATCACAACAATCCTAAGTGCAATAATTTGTAAAATTTTCCATGACTGTAAAGAGGCATAGAGTTTTTATAGCGTTTGAATACCATCCATGATAAAAGGTCCACTTTCTTTTGATTTTTATTTCTTGTTTGGTTGCCAAACTTGGTGAT
Organism: Miniopterus schreibersii; assembly: GCF_964146895.1. Classification (NCBI taxonomy): domain Eukaryota; kingdom Metazoa; phylum Chordata; class Mammalia; order Chiroptera; family Miniopteridae; genus Miniopterus; species Miniopterus schreibersii. The sequence goes on along the minus strand of NC_138102.1, from coordinate 112,903,139 downwards.
AGTAACTTAGAGTGAAGGGCAAAGGGTAACCTATTATCCCTTTAATTGGCCTGCACGGGGAGGCTTAAAGAAATGCACTTATGATATAATTAACAGAGATTTGTGCCTCCTTTGTGAGTCATTGGCCATAAAAGACTCCGTTTCACATTGCTTGTTCTGTTGCTGTGTCACCCTCAGAGACTGCTGCTTTCTCAAAGCCTAAGCAGTCGCCTCCGTCTTCCACGTCTCTTTATAGGTTCTCTCTGAAATCTATGCTCTTCAAGACCCCACCAGTGCTCCTGTTGGTCTCCTCATTTGTAAAAATTGGCTTCATGCTTTTATGAAGACTGTAATCATCAGACTTTGTTTTCCCTACCTACTTCTCTTATTTCTGCAGTTATTATATTGCTTCAGCGTAGTCCTCCTATTTTAAGATTCAAAACTCTAATTTTGTAACATGGGCCACTATCAAATATATGCTAGGGAACCTTTCTGGTGTTCAATGAGGGTACTTGTAAACACGGCAGATTAGAAATCAGGACTGTTTCCATCTTTTGTACTCTTTGCGTGTTTGTTCTATGCAGCACTAGTCTGCACTTGACTTCCAACTGCTTTTCCCTTCCGCTTCTCATAGCCACGGGCCTCTCCTTAGGTCACCGCGAGCTGTCCTACTTCTTCCCTGGCCTCATGGTGCTCTCCTGTCCTTACACCTGGGCTGCCTGCTTGCTGCAACTTTATTTGTCACCCTTTACCAAAGAGTACAGAATTTGCGCGTGGAAGCTGCAGTCGATATTCTTTGTTATTCGTCAGGCAAGCAGCTAATTTAAGGCTTAACGTTAGTGTAAATTATTATACATAACAGTTATAAGGGGCTCAGTGCCAATCTTGTGCTTTTAGCTGGAGAGAAGGAAATTTTCTTACAAAACCGGGATTGTATATTCGTGCTAACGATAGTAGGAAGATTGTGAGAGTTAGGATGCTGATATCCTAATACCACCATTTCTCCTCCCATAATACTTAGTAGAACATGAAACTAGATACTAAATTTAGGGCCTTTTTCTTTCCAATATTATTTTATAGGTCATTCTAATTCTAACAACTAAATAGTAAGCCTTTTCTAAAACTATTTCTATTACCAATAAAAAATTGTGTTGGCAGATTCTTACCACTTTGTCAGGGGTAACCATGCTTTTGTTAGAAGAGTGGATTCTATTGTCTGCCCTCCCCTCCCCCCGGATAGGACAGAAACTGAGCTGGCTGAGAGAGACAGATAAATCTAAATTTCTGGAGCATCTTTTTTTTTTTCCCCCTCAGTATAAATATTTAATTATGCCAGGAGAAATTCTGAAAAATTGTGACACACAAGGAAACTGATTCTCCTTATAAGTAGAGCACTTGATACGTATCTGAGAAAGAAATGAACGCTGTTCTTTTTTTCTTTTGATTGGTGAATAGAATTAAATTTTTATCTTGGTTCCTAGGCAAGATGCCTACATTTGACATCTTTCTTTTTTATTTTTCTATTACAGTTTATATTCAATATGATTTTATATTAGTTTCAGGTGTACAGCATAGTGGTTAGACAATTATATAATTAACAAAGTAATCCTCCTAATAACTCAAGCACCCACCTGGCACCATACATAGTTATTACAGTATTAATGACTACATTTCCAATGCTGTACTTTACATCCCCATGACTATTTTGTAACTACCAATCTGTACTCTCAATCCCTTCACCTTTTTCACCCAGCCCTCAAACCCCCTCCCCTCTGGTAACTATTAGTTTGTTCTCTGCATCTGTGAGTCTGTTTCTGTTTTGTTTATTTATTTTGTCCTTTGGATTCCACATATCAGTGAAATCATATGGTATTTGTCTTTCTCTGTCTGACTCATTTCACTTAGCATACTACCCTCTAGGTATATCCATGCTGTCACAAATGGTAGGATTTCATTTTTATTTTATGGCCAAGTAACATTCTATCATATATATGAGAAACTAACACTTGTTAAGTCCTTCTTAGTGACGACTGCGCTATAGGCACTTTAAAATGTTTACTTTCATCTTCACTGTATCCTAAAAGCTAGATATTAGTATCCCTATTTTATAAATGAGCAATTTAGGTTAAATAACTTGCTCATGATTACACAGTTACTACTAGGAAGAGTCAAGGTTATGACACAAGGCTAATTCTCAAGGTCATATCTTTTTCACTTTCTTAAAATAGGTCCCTTCTGCTCATTCTTAGGGAGAAATATCAGCCTTGCAATGTATTATGATGTCTACCTTGAAAGCCATATAGGTTGATGAATAAGAATGGGTTTTGAAGTTGAACTACCTGGGTTCCTATCATTCCCTAACTGTGTAATCTTGAGCAATTACTTGATGTCTCTGTGCCTCAGTTTCTTCATCTGTAAAAAGGGGGTGATTACAATAATATCCACTCAATAATATGGAACTAAATGGGAGAATACTTGAACAGTTCCCAACAGAGTAGTAGATAATAAGTTTAATAAATACTATTTTTCAAGAGTTTGATCTCTCTATAAAAATCGGTCTTTTTTAGGTAGAGAAAAGAAGTCTGGGTTGTAATTTTTTTCTTCTTGACTACTTATGTGTGGCTCATTCAGTATTTTGTTTTATATTTCTACCCAATTTTACATATTAAGTTTTTTCCCTTCAAACAATGTGGAAGATTAAAACATGACCATAACTTCCTTGCTAATTTTCTTTTGGAGAGATGGTGTCTAATTCTCTTTCTCTAGAATATAGGCTAGACTTAGTGACTTGCTTGATGAATAGAATAGGACAGGGTGGGACTTCTGAAGCTAACTAATAGGAAGTCTTGCACCTTCTGCCCATTCTGGGAGCTCTGAATGCTCATTCCGGGAGCTCTCAACCACCAAGTAGGAAACCTGATTCCCTTGAGACCTCCACACTAGAGAGGTCATGTGTAGGCACTCTGGTCACCTGATCAATCAGACCAGCTAAGCCCAGTCTTCCACTCATCTCTGCCAAGGAGTCAGAAATATCAGCCTGTTCACCAGGTGAATATCACAGAAGGTCATCAGTTGCCAGAACACTCTTCCAGCTGAGCCCTGCCCTAATTCCTGACCCACAAAATGATGAGATATAATAGAATTGTTGTTTTAAACCACTAAGTTTTGGGGTAATTTATTACATAGCAACATATAACTGAAACATACATTTATTTATTTAAAAAGATACTATGAACAACCTAGACAAGGCCACTGTTCTCGTGAAAGCTGCACTCTATTGAGGGGACAGACAAGAAAAGGTAGACACTTAAGTACATGCATAATTTCAGATGTACATAATACTGTGGAGAAAAATAAGCAAAGTAAAAAGACAGAGACTAACAAGGGTAGGTGTGTGAGGATACTTATTAGGAAGTCTGATTAGGAAAGGCTTTTCTGAGGACAGCTCAGTTAATCAGAAATTTGATTGAAGTTTTAAAATCATGCATCCACTCACTCACTCACTTATTAATTCGTCTGCCTATTCAATGAACAAGCAACAATTGACCATTACTCTGTGTCAGGCACTATGCTAAGTGCTCAATAAGGTACTCACAATGTCTTGGGAGGCAAGCAGACGGTGCAGAGACAATAAACAACATTGTCTGAATACGTTATCAAAGAGATAGGGACATGGAGCTTTGAAGGCACAACAGAGAGGCATTTGGCCCAACCATGTGGAAACCAGGAAGATACAGTGGCTTCATTAAATAATATTTCTTTCAAAAGGGTCAACAGAGGAAGCTGAGTACTTATTCAAATGATGTTTATTCGAATGCTATTGCTCAAACACACCAGGAGCTTCCCTTTTGCTATTGTGCACATAAGAGCCCAGTGCCTGACCTATAGATGCTGCAATATTTGTTGAACTAAAATTAGTATTCAGTTATAAGTCATATAAGAGAATCTTTCTTCCTACTTGCTACTCCTTTTTTGAGCCAAAATGTTCATTCATTTCCCTATTCATCAGACTTGGCCCTAAATATTTTTTTGCTCCCACCCATCAAATTTATCCTGAAACAATTAAGATTTGCCATTACTGAGGACATTCAAAAGAATATCTTGTTCAGTTTCTAAAGGATGGCCCAAAAAAGGAGTGTGGAAAATATTTTTAGCAGTAGTAGCAGCAGAGCCAGCATGAGCGCAGGGCCTCCCGAGGTGACTCATTTGAAAGAAGCTTCATTAATTTGGAGGTTTAAGTGATACTGCTTTGTTTTTTGAGAAGCAATGGTATTACTTTATAGTCATGTCATGTTTTTGCAGACGTTTATTAAGTCAAGCTTGATGTCCTTTTTGCCCACATTTTCAAATATCTTTTATGCTATTGATTCCTTCAACTATACCTTCCACTTCAAACTTAGGCTTGATTTCTTATTTTCTATACCACAAAGTTTCCCCAAACCCTAAAGTTCTGTTTCTCCCGAGCTTAGCTAATTTTCTCTTTCCCCCAAACATTTACTTCTACTTTAATCCCTACTTAATAAATTGTGTCATCCCCAGCCTAGTTGGCTAATATGAAAATGCGGACGTCCTTTTGGACACCTGCTTCCTCAACATTCACAACCAATCTCTCAACAAATCTTGTTGACTCTACTCCCAAAGTACACCTTGAATTTCCAGTCACCCTCTCCCATTATAATTGCCTTGATTCAGGATTTTATTAGTCTTTTGCTAGCTAGATTGTTGTCCCTTCAGCCAGAAATGCTTTTACCCACTCTGACTCCCTCGGCAAACACATTTTTCACCACTTAGGTTAAACTCATCTCTTCCTTACTGCCTAGCATCTTGCTCATGCCCCTGCAGTAGCCTTAGTCACATTGCAGTATTGTTCATTTATGTTAGGTCTGTCTGCAACGTTCTGTTTTCACAGCTTACATAGCATTAGATTCATTCATTCAACAAGTATATATTAAACACGGGGCAGGCATTCTGCTAGATCCTCCTATACAAAACAGACATGATCTTAGACCTTGTGAGGCATATAATATAGTGAGAGAGATACATAGTAAAATAAACAAGTACAGTAAAGTCTAATGAGCTTAATGATAGGGCGATAACAAGCAGGCATGAAAATATATAATGTAATGATATGGGATTAGAAAAAGGTTTTCCTGAAAGCAACAACATTTAATCTGAGAACTGAAAGATGAGTCAGAGCCTGAAAGATTTAGAGAAAGTAGAAGTAGGGGGGAAAATATCCCATTTAGAGAAAATAACATGTGCAAAGACCCAGAGGTTCACATAGAAAGGCCATTGAAGGAGTTGAAAAAATACTCTAAGGCTATCAGTAAACATCTGTTGAATAAATAAGGTCTAGGAACATGAGTCCATGTGTTATGCTGAGTTTTCTGAAGAACATAGAACCCTTTTAAAATAGTTTGTGATCTTCCCTGCATTTCCCCCCCATCACCATTTATCCCTTCTATGCCCTCTCCCGCCTCCACCCACCCTGCATTCTTAAACAAAAACCATCTAGTTTTACTTTTATTTGACAATTCAAGATGATTAATAATATTTTCAGTAGTTGCATTGATGTGACAGTCATTGTTAATTGCCTCTATTTATATCCACTTCCACCTCTCTTCTTCTTTGTTACAAAACGTGACTTGATTGGGGTGGCCAAGTGCTCTCTCCTCAGACCATGGACTGTGATCGCTCTATGGACACTGTCCTATATGGCAACCACTAGTCACAAGCCGCTACTGACCACTAGGCTACTACTGAGGCTAGTTCAATTTGATGTCCTGGAAGTATAAAACATACACTGGATTTCAAAAACTAAGTCCAAAAAATAGAAAAGCATGGCCCGCCTAGAGTGGCTCAGTTGGCTGAGCATTGTCCTATGCAGCAAAAGGTTGCCGGTTCAATTCCCAGTCAGGGAACATTTTATTTTATTTTATTTTATTTTATTTTAATTTAATTTAATATTTTTTCTCCCTTTCAAGGGATCCAGCCTCCCTTAAAGGTAAGGATGGCCATGAGACCCAACTGTGGGCAATGACCAAACGCCTCCTATTTTTTTATTTTAATTTTAATTTTAACTCCTATTAAGAAGGGACTGAAACTGCACTGCTTCTTTTTTTCCCTAACTTCTTTCTCACTTGAATTGTGGACACAATGACTAGACCTACTGCAGTCAGCTTTTAAAACCATTTTTAAACCGTTTCTTTTTTTTTAAATCCTCACCCGAGGATGTTTTTTCCATTGCTTTTCAGAGACAGTGGACGGGGGAGAGGCAGAAGGGGGGAGAGGAAGGAGAGAGAGAGAGAGAAAGAGAGAAGGAACAGAAATGTGAGAGGCACATAGACTGGTTGCCTCCCGCACGCTCCTGCAACCGAGGCATGTGCCCTGGGCCGGAATTGAACCTGGGACCCTTCAGTCCTTGGCCGGTGCTCTAACCACTGAGCAAACTGGCTAGTGCTCAAACTGTTTCTTAATGGCTTAATATCATGAGAGAAAGGTCTAGAGAATCACAGAGGTTTTTGTCCGGATATGGTGGTGATGGTTGAACAACAATATGAATGTATTTAATATGATTGAACTGTACATTTGAAAAGGGTTAAGATAGTAAATTTTATGTTAGGTGGGTTTTACCATAATAAAAAATTGAAACAGTCAAACAAACAAACCAACCAGACTAAATAATGAGCACATAATTTAAAAATTATGAGTAAACAAAATAAGATCTTTGCTTCTATGGAGTTTATAATCTAGCAGGGAGAGAGAGACAATGTATAATTAAATTATTCATATATTAGGTGATCAGTGTTGTAGACACAAAAAGCAGAACAGGGTAAGGGGGATTAGGTATCCTGAGGTGCACTGCTATTTTAAATAGGATTATCAGAGGTGGCTTTACTAAGGAAGTGACTTGAGCAGAGACATGGAGATGATGGAATAAGCCATGTGAATATCTGGGGAAAAGCACTGTAAGGCAGTGGAAACGGCCAGTGCAAAAGTCCCAGCATAGGAGCATGTGGAAGAGACCACAGTGTGAGTGGGAGGGGGAGTGAAATGGGGGTGTGGGGGAAGAGTGGTAGGAGTTGAGGTCACAGAAGTGAGGAAACCAGATCATATAAGTTCTGGGGATCATTTAGAGGACTTTGGTTTTGACTTAGAGGGAACTGGGAACCATTGCAGCTTTTAAGTAGGGGAATGACATGATACGATGTGTTTTAAAAGGCTAATTCTATAGAGAGAGAACAGATGCAAGGGGTCAAGAGAAGCAGGGAGACCTGTGAGGAGGCTTGGACCAGAGTAGTAGCAGTGGAGATGATGGGAAGTGATTAGATTTAAAAACATATTTTAAAGTTAGAGCCAACAGAATTTCCTGGAGTAGAGATGGGGTGAAGAATAGAGGAGTCAAGGATGACTTCGACATTTTTTATGTGAGCGCCTAGACAATGGGTTACCATTATGGGGGGAGTTTTTCTTCGTAATGTGGAGGGGTTGGAGGGAAGGAGGGGTTCAGTTTTGAATACACTGAGTTGGCTCTATTATTACCATTCATTTGTTTTTAATTGCACAAGTGAGGGCCCTGGAAAGTATGAGTCAGTGATACGGCATGTCATAGTATTGCCTCAGAATGGGTGTGTCCTTTCAGATATAGAAGAAAAAAAGGGGATGCAGGATTGTAAGAGCTCCGTGACTCACTCAGGCTTTTCATGACCCTCATTTGTGTTACTGAAAAAAATTAACCATAATGATAACAGAGCTAACAACTATTGAGTTCTTGCTGTGTACTAGACACATGAAATGTTAACTCATGCCTATGTGCGTAATTGAAGAAAATGCTAAATTTCACTTAGAGGCTACTGGGGGGAAAAAAAGGTGTAATTTTTTCCCTAACCAAATGCATGGGACCCTGTCTTCTACCCTTGGACTCCAGGTTAAGAACCCTGGAGTGCTTTAAAGTTTATAAACACACCCTATGTACATTATTCATCATTACAAAATCTTGAGAGTAGATTAATGAGATTATCTTTTTTATGTTCAGAGGGCTAGAGTGGCCTGTGTGTGTTACATGCCTTTGCGTCAGCTGTGGTTCCTGGTGACCCTATGAGTGAGCCATGTCCACGATGTTCTGTCCTCAGTAGCACTGCTCAGTTCCTGTAGATTCATGCCTATGGCTTCTTTTATGGAGTCAAATCATCTCATACTTGGTCTTACTCTTTTCCTGCTTACCTCTATTTTCCCCAGCAATATTGTCTTTTCCAAAGAACCCTGCCTTCTCATGACATACCCAAGGTAGGACAGCTTCAGTTTTGTCATTTTTGTCTCTAGCAATGTTTCTGGCTTAATTTGGTCAAGTTTATTGAACAAGGACCCACCTGTTCAACATTTGGTTCTGCTTTATTTCCTAAATTTGCATTCCAATCACCAATAATTATCAGCAGGTCTTGTCTTGGTTTGTTATCAACTTCTTGGATGCCTGGGTTTAAAGCTTTCAGTTTCATCTTCTTTAGCCTCTGTAGTTGGAGCTTAGACTTGAACGATTGTCATATTAATAGGTTTTCCTAGAAGTCTGATTAATATTATTTGGTCAGACTTTACACTGCAGTCCTTAACTGCCTGTGCTGCATCTTGCCTCAGTATTAAAGAGTGTCTTGCTGAAGATAAAAACACCATTTTGAGATTTGAGTTTCTCTGACTTCAAGGTCAACAATTTTCCACTACCACCTTGCCATTCAACGTTTTATTTAAACACTTTTAAGCCTATGAAAAATTTGAATAGCCCAACAAACACTTGTATACCCTTTACTTAGTTCACCAGCTGTTATTTTGCCAAGTTTACATCTTCACACACACACACACACACACACACACACACACACACACACGCACACACACAGTTATTTGGTGACCTACTTGAAAGTAAGTTGCAGACTTCCTGTCACCTCCAAGTGTATTTAACCTGAATCTCTTAAGTAAGGGACATTCTCCTACATAACAAATCTTTTCACACCTAAGAGAACTAATAACATCATCCAATATACTCTCTATATTTAAATTTTCATAACTGTCTCCAAATTGTCCCTTATAGCTCTATTTTTTTCTATCTAGGAATCAATCTAGGATCCCACATAACATTTGAATATTGCATCTTATACAACAGTTTCCCCATTTTTTGTTTTTTATGCTATTACCTTTTTGAAACAGGTCACTTGCTATGTAGAATGTCTCAAGTTCTGTATTTGTTTGACTGTTTTCTCACGGTTCGATTTAGGTTAAAATATTTTTGGCAGGAATAGCGCAGAGGCGAATGTCACATTGGTTCACTGTTGGCGATGCTTAGTTTGATTACTCCATTAAGATGGTGCCTACAGGATTTCTCCATTGTAAAGATAAACTTTCTCTATTTTAATTGATAAGTTATCTGTGCAGTAATACTTTGCAGCCAAGGCTTTAGCATCCATTTGTGATATTTGCCTAAAATAATTACTATACTGGTGGCTACAAAACTCCCATTATCTCCCTGTGCTACCAATAGACCAGGAATTTCTCCTAAAGCTTTATTTCCAATACTCTGGGACCCCTGTACACAGTATATTTCCCTGTGGACATGGGCCACGCAGTGATGGAAGGAGCAGGAAGTGAGCCATGGGATCAGGTAGCAGATCAGATGGCAGGAAGGTGATCACTGTGTTCCAGAAAGGCCAGGCAGGGCACAGTGCTCTGAAGCAAAAGCCCTGCTTTGGTGACAGAAAAGTTTCACTTCTATAATTCTTGGGTGGTTACAGTTTGTGTTTTACGTAATTTAGCCAACTTTTCCTTCAAAATAGTTCTTTGTGGTTTTTTTTTTGTTTGTTTGTTTTGGATATAAAAAGAATTATGGCAACATATACAGGGTGGGGCAAAAGTAGATTTACAGTTATGAGTATGTGAGTTTATTCTTGTATTGTTATTGATTAAGTATTGTATTATTTTCCATGGGAACAACTGTAAGCCTACTTTTGCCGCACTCTGTGTCTGATATAAATCTATTTCAACTGCTTTACTATTGTTATCTAGCCCCTTTGCCTTCTTTTTCTCGCCTATTGTTTTGTAGTCTCTTTTTCTCTCTTTAGAAGCTTTTCTTCTTTTAAAACAATCTGCTTAAAATTTCTGTCTGAATTTTTTATTTTCTCAATTTACCTCTTCCAACTGACCAGTCTCTAATTTTTTCTTCTAGTTAATCTGTCCCTCCTGCCTTCCTAGGTAGGGTGAGGGCTTCAGGACTTCTAAGGTAACTAAATTATGACACAGGATGCTCTAGGTTCGGCTCTTCATATAATATCTGATTTTAGGAGATCATTTAAAAAGATGTTACAATTTATTCTCAAACAGCCTGTGATGGATTTAGTTGTCTCAAGAGTACTCTGGTTATTTTAAACTACATTATTTTTTTAACCACATCCTATTCCCTTCTACAACTAAAAAATAGGAAGCTTTTTTTCCTTCTTGGTAGTTTTTCACCACATTTTTGCACTGTGGTTTCATATAATCAGTTGTTGATAATCAACTGAGAAGTGTTGTTATGTACAGAAGTTATGTGCATGAGCGTGAAAATGAGTAAAGCAACATTTCTGAAAATATATATTGATTGGACTCTCCAAATATCAAGTTCCTACTGCAAGAAAGACAAATAGATTTTCTCTAATGCACTCACCTGTTCCACAAACAGCCCTTTGGTTGTTCAAAGATTATTGTCATGATTTATTGTGTAATTTAAAATAGAGTAAAGGTTAAAAATTTTTTTTGCTTCCATGTGCTTTAATTATTGATTTTAAGAGGCCCACAGGCTCTACCAATTCTCTCCTGAATAATTTACAACTTGAAATAATGATAACAATACTATAACATATGGCATAGTTTTAAATTGCTAAATGTAATTTTGCTGACCAATATGATTTAAAATTTTCTGAACCAAAGTTAAGGATAAAGCTCATGCATGAGAATAGGAGAAGGACTTCTGTATTGGCAGTACATGAACCTGCTTGTCCATCTCTTTCAGTGGTTTGGAAAGAGCTGAGGGAGGCTTTTGCTCTGTCCCAAAGATGTCCCTGGTCTTATCCCTGCCATGTTTAATCCAGATAAAGTAAGCTATTTTCTTTCAAATGTGAACCTAATCTTTTCGTAAACCTTCTGAGGCTAGAGAAGATTTGGGCAAAAAGAATAAATTATATTTCAGAAGAATAAAGTGTCTGAAAATCTGCTTTGAAGCCTGTTTAAGATTAATCAAGAGTTTTCTAAACTTAGTTGACCCTGGAAATTATCCTTACAGAATTAGTCAAACACAAAACTTCTGTTAAGAAAATGGTGGCAACTATGTACTATAGAATTCACTTTGGAAAGTAAAATTTAATGACTCTATATTAGAAGTTAAGGCCTAAACCAGATAGCTATTCAAGGTTCCTTCAATCCTTATAATGATAAAATTCTATAATATGTTTCCAAGATCTCACTTTTTTCAACTTGAATGCTAAGAAAATACTATAAATTTTATAAATCTATAAAAAAATAAATGTTAAAGTTAAAAAATGTGTTATACACTAATCTAAGTGCCATTTTAATGGAAATTAAAATGATGAGTTTTAGTTACATGCCATTTTTTTTGATGGTTAAAAATGACATCAATTAAATTGAAAGATAATATTTTATTATAATCTAAATATTATTGGGTTTATGACTCAGATGTTTTGATTATATTTTTTGAAAGCACATTCTTATAGTCTTTAGAAATAAAAATCCAAGAAAGGGTTGAAACCTACCATTGCAGCTTTCCCGATGCCTGGGTCTTTGAAGCCTGTGTATATACCCTAGATTATACACTCCTTTGAGATCAAGAACTGAGAGTCTTATTAATTTTTATAGCCACTTGTTTTGGGTACAGTGCCTGGAATATAGAAGATACTCAACAAATATTTGTCAAATATATTGAGAAATAGGTATCAAACCTATTAAAGGACAAGATATAGTCAGCAGAGAACAATTGAAGGAGAGAAATTAACTGACTTCATAAGGACAATAAAGTAAGTTTGTGTCATTGAATGGCAAAATTTAAATGGCCTTTGTCTAATCATGGAAGTCCTTGTTGACTTTTTTTCTCTGTTCTTAACACTCTTAATAGCTCTTGATAACTTTTCATTTCTGGCAAAACATGTTTGCCAATAGCTCTTGACTAAAATATTTATTTATTCAATAATATGTTGGGTGTCATATAACTCTATTTTTGATGGAATATATTTCTGCAATATTTTTTAGCATTTTGCAATCCTGTCATGTCATAGAATCTCTTAGGTGAACACAGTGGAGAACAGATATTTGGAGGTTAGTTGAAAGAGATGTAAAGGCGTTAGATCTCTTGTTTGAAAGTTAACAGAGGATTGTAGAATGGAAGGAAACACTGGAAAGGGTAGATGGGTTTGAGACTGAGCACAGGCACAGCTGACACCAGGAACTCAAATGCCATTACAAGTTCATGTTTGATCTCTTGTGAATGTTAGTTTTCTTATCTCTTGTTGCTGTTGAGATTTCTCTATGTGACAGAAAACATGTTTGCCAATAGCTCTTGAGTTTAACATATGACCCCCACAACCATCTGGACAGTCTCAGTTCTATTTCTAAAAATCCCCAGAAAGGATTTTTGTTGGCCCAGTTTGGGAGGACTTAGGACCTGTTATGGATTGAGTATGTCCCCACAAAAGATATTCAAATTCTTATCCCCAGTACTACAGGTCCTCCGGTGCAATTTATTATGATTTGGAACTCAATTTGGATCAATAAACTTGAAAATCTTGACTATGAATTTTTTTCATTGAATGAATTAATTTAGTTCGGAATTGGGTAATTAGAAATAACTTAAAAAGTAATTTGCAGATAGTTGTATCTAATTGATGTCTCAGCTCACAAGTCACTACAATTGCAGAGAAATTAACAAATTTGCTTTGTCTAGGCAGGTAGATCTGTGTAGCAAAAATTGAATTTCTGTGAGGAAACCAATAATGCTTGAGAGCCTGCCAATGAAAGATGATGTTGAGCAAAATGGTGGATTATTGTCTCAAAGTAATAGCCTCTCTGATTCTTTAATGACATAGGTTCTTTTGCAGTTGTTTATTTATGACAGGTTCCAGTAGACAGAGACACAGTCTAACAACTACCACTACCTTCTACACTTTATCAACTTAATCTTCCTTATAAGGACTTGTATTCACCAGGTTAGACCTCATCAATAAGGAATTTGTGTCAGAGTGAGTAGATTGTCTTTCTTTGCGTATGTTTTCTAATCTGAGACTATGATACCTAAGATTCTAGATCAGGGATTCAGCAAACTACAACTCTCAGGCCAAATCCAGCCCACCATCTGTTTTGCAAATGCAGATTTATTGGCACACAGAATATCCATGCATTTACTTACTGCCTATGGCTGTTTTCATGCTACAACAGCAGAGTTCAACAATTGTGAGAAAGACTATATGGCCTACAAAGCATAAAATATTAACTATGAGCCCTTTTGTAGCAAGAGTTTGCCAATTTCTGATAGTCTGAGGAAGGAAAAAAGTATTTTGTTTTGTTTTGTTTTAAATTAAGTCTACCATGGACAGACTTTTTAGTCTTTGTAATAAAACATAATTTCCACATTACTAATGACCTGGACTCCACATTTCTGAAATGAAATACATGGTTTAAAATGCTCCATTAAACTAAAATTTTCTTCTTTACAGTTGCTTGTAATTAGAAGTTATTTTGCTCTTATAACTGCTTTTTCCTATTGCAAATAACTAGTTACAGAACTGAAAAATGAAAGGGTTGTCCAAAGGCATCATATGTTTGGATGTTTTTGACCGGATGTTTCCTGAAGCCTGGAAGATGCCTTTGCTCACCATCAGTGGCTTCATTTCCTTAGAGGAGATCACCGAGGACAAATAATAGCAAGCTCTGTACATTATTGTTGCTTAGTTGATTAGTTGATTGATTTGAAAGAACAGAAATAATGAAGAAAGATATTTCCATTTGAGATATAAATTAACCAAAACATTTATAATATCGTGACCTTAGAAAGTAACCTAATTTCTCTGTGCTTCAGTGGCTTTTTCTATAAAATGGAGGTAATAAAAATACATGCCTCATAGGGTTATAAAGATAACTGAGATGTTCTATTTAAAGTGTTTGACAGAGTATCTTGCATATAATTAAGGTACAATGCATTTAACTTTTATTATTATTGATATCGCTTCAGCTTCACATCTTAAGTCTGCTGCCATATTTTAGCTACACATAACATCATTAACTCATCCATCTTATTTATTCATTCCTTGCTGTTTTAGACTGGGTCCTTCAGGAAACAGAACTAATAGAATATATATATGAAATTTCTTGACGTGGTTGTGAAGGCTGAGAGGTCCCAAGATCTGCAGTCGATAAGCGGGGACCCAGGAGAGGGATTGGTGTGGTTCCTGTCTGTGTCCGAAGGCCCGAGACCCCTGAGAGCCAGTGGTAAATTTCAGCCGGAGTCCAAAGGCAGGAGAAGACCAGCTCTAAGACAGTCAGGCAGAGAGAGCAAATTCTCCCGCACTCTGCCTTTGTGTGTGGTGATTGGAAGTGAAGAGCTTAGAGGCCAGGCAGCTGGACCATCATCTACAGGTCTGGTGAAATGATCAAGAATGACAAAGGTGGCAATGGAGAGTTGGTGAGTCTTGTGCTAAATATTCCATGAAGTTCCCATTGTTCTTTGTGACATGATTTTCTTGTTTCTGGGACTTGAACATGCTATTTCTGTTTGGAGTATTCTTCTCTTCTCTGCTTGGAAAATTCCATTCATTCTTCTAATGTAGATGCCACTTTCTGAAAACCTTCTACTGACTTTCCCCATATAGGTTGCTTTTCCTTTGTGATTGCATAGCACTTCATAAATCCTTCTGTCACGACACTTACCACATTGTAGAGGAAGCTTTGTTTAAAAATCTGCCTCTTCATGTACACTGTGATGTCCTATAATGCAGAGAAAACATCTTACACATCTTTGCTTCAATTCAATAAACATTTGTCAAGTGAATGCTTTCCTATTAAAATATGAGCAAACTCAGGACATTTTTGTATACCTCGTACATACTACAGTGTCCAGAAATAATAGAGTCTCAATACTTATTGGATAAGTTCCTTTATTATTTTCTGAAGAACAAACCCCAAGATTTATTGACAGTAATTATTTTCAAATGTCCACAGTAGCCAAATACTTAGTAGCATGAGCAAACCCAGTTAACATTTGATAACAATAAAATATGGATCATATCTGAACTTTTCTACCTATAAATGTTTAAACCATAGCAGCTGACTAATACAAGGCAAATGGAAATGAAGTGAACGTTTACAGCTAAACTTTAGGAGAGAGTTGGAGGGATTTAGATTCAAAAGTTGGGTCAGTTTAAATTGGAAATATGCTTGGAATTTATTGCAGCTGCTCAAGGATAGCCTAGAGGTGTACACATTGTGGAGCGACAGCTGTTTTGTGGTGCAATTAAATTGAGGTAACTCTCCTTAGTGGTCAACTTTTCCTTATCAGGAAGCACTTTATTTTTTTTTACATTTGTAGCAATATCCTAACCAATTCCTCTCAGAAAAAGCTCAGTAAAGAGCTTTGTGTTGCTTATATCAGAATTCTCAATCTTGTTTGTGCATTGGAATCATTTGTGAAGCTTTTTTTCAGACAAAGAGGCCCAGGCTGCACCTCCAGAAGTTCTTAGTTGGGAAGAGTGTTCATCAAGCTTCACAGGTGATTCTGATGTATGGCCTGGGTTGAGGACCATGAAATACAGTCAAATTCCAGTGAAGGATTTTATCATGAATTATTTCTTCTTCAAAATCCAACATTAACTAAAATATTTTGTGCTTACTAAATTACAGCAGTCCCCCTTTATCCGAAGGGGATCCGTTCCAAGACCCCCAGCAGATGCCTGAAACCAGTGACAGTACTGAACTCTATATATTCTGTTTTTTCCTATACATACATATCAATGACAAAGTTTAATTTATAAATTAGGCATGGTAAGAGGTTAACAACAGTAACTAATAATAGAACAATTATAACAATATACTGTAATAAGAGTTATGTGAATGTGAGGTCTCTCTCTCTCTGATAACCAATCTGATAACCGAGATGGCTACTCAGTGACTAATAGGAGGGGAGTGTATACAGTGTGGGGATGTTGGACAAAGGGATGATTCCTGCCCATTTGGGATGGAGAGGGACAGTGTAAGAGTTTGTTACTCAGAACAGTGCACAATTTAAAACTTATGAATTACTTATTTGTGGAATTTTCCGTTTAATATTTTTGGATTGCGGTTCATGGCAGATAACTGAAACCGTGGAAAATGAAACCACGAGTAAGGGTGGACTACTGTATTTTAAAATTGCAAGTTAAAAAGAAGTCAAGCTCTTTTGTGGAACGATCCCTATTATGTTATGATTCATCCATTAGAAAGAAATGTTTTGTTTTCTACAGTGCTGTGCAGGTGAAACGTTCATTTGTGTGAACAACTAACTCCCTGAGTTTCAGTCCTTGAACTTCATGACTAAGCTGTTGATGATGGTCCTGTACTGAGGTAAGTGCTGAAGAACATATGTACTGTGGTAGAGAGGCAAAATACAGCACTTGACACTCTGATATGAAAAAAAATAATACCCAATTCCTAAATAATATGGAAAATATTAAGTTTTTCATATTTAAAACACTTTATCTCTTATTTTAATCTTTTCTATAACCTTACTGCTAATGTTAACACAGAATGTGAGATAACTTTTGCATTCTGTTAACATATTGTAGATAAAAAAACAGTGCTATGCCACTCGATTGCATGCTTCCTTTGTATCTTTTTAACATACACTTAACCAGCTTCTATCTTAAATTTTTTCCTATTTACCATATGTGCTCTTTCTCTTTCAAGATAGTGGTATTTTTTTCCTATATTGTACCTTTTCCTCCTTTTCTATTTTATAAGGTCTTTTTCCCTTTTTGTTTGTGTGTGTGTGTGTGTGTGTGTGTATTTAGAGCAGAACCATACCCTTTTGCTGAACAGCAACTTTAACGCAGAACTGGGTTACACCCTACCCTCTGCTCCCCACTCTGTGGCCTTACTCCACCCTCTAGAGGCTCTATTTCCTCACCATTGACATCGCTATTGGTGGTGATTATAGGGCTCCCCGGAGCTGTGGCAAGGAAGATACACCCAGATACCCCACATACATAATGTCTGTGCATAGTAGGTCCCTGATATCTTCAAGTTTCTTTCCTTTTTCCCTTTGTAAAAATCCTTAGGAGTCTGGTTCCACCCAGGGCCACTGGATTCTTGGTCTTGTTTCTGTAGCCTCCAAACCATTTGCAAATTTTAAAACTTTCAAAATATGCTCCAGGGTTGTTTGTATCTTAAGGATATATAGGAGGAAGTGAGGTATTTTATAAAAGAGTCAAACTGATCACGGCTCAATCATTCCTTTGTCTCCAATTTAAAGAAACTGCCTTAAATTAGGACATAGCCTGTTTTCAGTCAAGGGGAAGCCATTTGACAAACGTTATCAACTGTACTCCCCTCTACTCCCAAATACACGCAAACAGTCCTACAAACTCGCTTTCCCATTTAGGCAACAGGATTGCCTATACCTTTATCCTTGTTCTTTGCTTTTAACAGACCTTGGTTACTATGTACAAGGCAGTCTTTGGTTTCTTCCTAATGACTCAGTGCTCTCCCTAGTAGGAGGCTTTAGCATGCCTTCCTTATTTTATTTTTTTAAATATATCTTTATTGATTTCAGAGAGAGGAAAGGAGAGGCAGAGAGAGAGAGACAGGAACATCAATGATGAGAGTCATTGATCGAGCCCACAACCCGGGCATGTGCCCTGACCGGGAATCGAACCCTGATCACCTGGATCCTAGGTCGACGCTCAACCACTGAGCCACGCCCGGCCGGGCAGCCTTCCTTATTTTAATGGCCCTTCTAATTCATCTCTCACCATGCTGCTGGAGTATCTTTTCCTTTACCCCAACTCAGTGTGGTTTGCTAAATCCGGGGCAGATTTCTTGCCTAACATCAAGTTCTCCGAGACCTTTTCATCTCTTCTGCTGTCTACCACGCTCAGCTGCTGCTCCCCATGTGAGCTCCCCCCTCCGGCACCCCAGATCGGTCCATATTTCACTACGGTTTGATTTATGCTGGTCACAGGTAGAATCCAGGCTTTTCTTCATCGGCCTCTACACATTTTAGGAACACATTTAGGTCCAGCATTTGAACATGTAAAGCTTCAACTCTTCTCTGAAAGGTTTTCCTTCCCACCAAAAAGGACCACAAGTGTTTTTGTTACTTTTTAACCTGATGAACACCTGCTGTCTTTTATTTTCAGTTGGACAATTATATCTTACTCATTGTTTCAAGAGGTTTTAAAGCAACATTTCTGTGAAACTTTTGCCACAGCAATGGCCCCTGTAGGCCATGTAAGAGCAGAAAATGTTTTTTGAGACAGAACACCAGATTTGGGTCTCAGCTCTGCAACTTACTAGCTATGACTACAGGAAAATAGTTTAAACTGGTTTTTGCTTAGTTGGTTGATTTATAATCTCTAAAATAAAGGCAGAAATATTGACCCTACCCAAACTAGCACACAGCATTATCATATATGACAAATAAAGCTTTATCATTGAAAGAGTTTGTAAATGGTGATAGCCTATATACACACTGAAAATGTCTTCCTTTGAATTTCTTTGTATCCACCAAAGTGCTAGCACAATGGTAACCCCTGAGTAGGATTTACTATAAACTCATAGAATTGGACTACAGTAATATTAGTTGGTGTCTTTGATACACTAACAAAGACATGTGCAGTTATAGCATATTCATTCCTAGTATTTGGGTTTATTTTATTAGAAAGACACAAAGGAGTGAATATTATATACTATTAAAATTTCACTGAAGCGTTCATAGTAATATGGTGTATTCCTACTGGTCTTGTGTTATGAAGTAGGCATTGAGGTTCCTGCTGCTCTAATATAGCAGTTGCTTACTTGGACTGGTAACAGGAAATCTGGGTTCCTCTGTACAACAATTGGAAAAGAGAAGGTATAAATGGATTCATCCTTGATGATTTAGTAACTTTCACGACCCTTTCCTCTGCAGGATACAATTCTTTATACAAGGAATCACTGCATACTAATAACATTTTTGTCTGTGTGCAACTAGTATGTACAAGGAGTGAGATTAAATCCTAGGTAAAGCTCTCAGTGGAATCCCAGCCTTTGGTCATGGCACCAATGCTTTAATTTTAAAGGTGTGACGAGATGATTAGATCCTGGTGGCCGGCATAATACAGAGTTAAAAGCCGCGGTGAATTCTGCTACTTAGGCAGAATATCCTCTTCCGAAACGCTAATTGACAAAGACATGGAATGTTAAATAGGGAAGTTTAAAAGTCAAATCAAAAAGAATAAAAGACGTTTGGAATGCTTTCAAACACACTGTGGACTTTGTTAGGCACCAAATCTTGACCCAAATTAGAAAACAGTGAAAATTTAAGGCCTAGATTTAATAGAAGTTCCATAAATAACTCCAAGTAGTTTTATAATTACTCACATATTTAATGTTAAATAAAAATGAACAATGATGTTTAAAAATCGCATTAGTATGTCTGAATTAAAGAGAATTTTTTTAATTGAACAAGCATTCTGAGAGTAGTGGATCAACATAAGACAATTTTTATATTTAAAATAGGGTGGACCAAAATGAACCCATATGGCCAACACCACCATTACCACCTACACCATAATATAAAATACAATTAGAACTGACTTACATCAAAAGTCATTGAATTCTTCCACCCAAAGAATTCAAATTTCATCAAAATCTTAAAGTAGAAGCTGTGTGCTTCCTTCCTGCTGATTCAACCCTCCCTAGGCTTTTGGTGTCCTTTGCCCCAGTGGTTATCCACCGCTCCACCTCCCATGTCCAAAACAGTTTTGCTTACTGTTTCCATTTCCCTGGGGGTCTCCTAGGTAAGTAGTTGACGATTTTCAGATTGAATTATTGTGTTACTATTCCTCTTCCTCCCTTTATATCATTTGTCTTTCAGTAGGAACTTTTTATTGCATGTTAAAAATAAAATAATAATAAGTAATGCAGTAGCATTTACTACATGGCAAGCATTATTCTAAGCACTTTACACATATTAGCACATTTAATACATATACCAATTCTATGAGTTATATACCGTTCTTATACCCATTTTATAGATCATGGAACTGATGCATGGTGACGTCAAGTAGGTCATAAGCTGAGAAGTGGTTTTGAAACCAGACAGTTTAACTCCACAGTCTCTACTCTGAACCGCTGAGCTATCCTGCTTAAATGTGGAGGTGGGGGATATACAGTGTATAATGGGACATGCCTGTGCATTGGAGTAAAAAATACCTATTCAAATCTTGTGTCTGCCTCTTACTGGCTGTGTGGCTTGGGTAAGACATTGAAGTTCTCTGAAATTAATTTTCTAAGATGTAGAATAATGACAGAAGTACTTATATCAAAAGTTTGTTATAGAATTAAATAAATGCATACAAAGCACCTACCACCAAAGTAAAAAGCATTCTTTACATGTTTGAGTGTGTGACTGAGTGGAAATGAGGAAGATATTTTTTTGTGCAAAGGAATTTTACGCAACCACTCAGCTGGCCTAATCAGCCTGTGCATAGAGTAGGCAGAAGTGGAACACTTGGCAATAGCAGCATCAGATGGGTCAGCCAGCACTTCTCAGTAAGAATTAGGAGAAGGTCAAGGGCAATGTCAATCCAAGAGGCAGAGGCGACAGTTTCCATTCCTACAGACCAGAGGATACATCAGTTACAGTGTACCTGAGACCCTCATATTGACCTGCATTTGTTGTTAGCCAGTTTTTAGAAGGAGATGATGAACTTACCAAGAGAGGTTTTTAAAAGGAGGCTGTGTCCTAAAACACAAGTATATATGATATACTTTCTCTGTAAGTTTAAAATTTATACTTACATAGAATATGGAAACCACTGCAAGTGTTTTGAACTGTCTTTATATTGACTCATTAGGTAGAAGGTGAATTATAATTTTTTATACTTTCTCCATATGTTCCTCAGCATATAAAATTTGAGCTTGGTTTTATCTTGTGTGGGTAATTCTTTTTAACTTTACATGCTACAAGTAAAATCTGTTAAGAAGCTCTATCATTCTAATTTTGTAAACATCAGAAAAGATGTTGCATGTAACATTGTCACATGCAAAGAACAATATCAATAAATTTACATGAGCTAATGGTGTCATGAAGACTTCATTCAGAGAAAAGAGTTACTTCCCAAGGATTGGTTATTGAACTAATAGTACTTAAAATGTTTGTCTTTCAAAAGCAAACTATAATAGACAAAGCTACTCTTGTTATTTTAAAGATTATTTGGAAAGAGTTAAAGAACATTTTGCACCTGATACATGTCATTAATAGTTTACATTAGCTTCCCATATAAGGGAAGATACTATCCTACTTTATAAATAGGTCTTGTGGGAAAATTGCTTCTTGCCTGAGGTTAAACAATCTGACATACATTTTTAATGTAGGGATAGTCTAAGGCAATTTGAAAGCTAACCCATGTTAGGTTGTAACATGCCAAACCCCTAAAATAACAAAGACTCCATCATTCATGGTCTTTTACAGACTCATTAAGTTTGGTTTCCATAGTTCATGGAATACATAGAGAAGCTAGAAAATGTACAAAAAAGAACAAATAATATTTCTGAAAAGTTATAAAGCGGACAATAGCTAAGTGGGATAAATGTCATATAGGAGAGGATATTTAGGTACAAATTCTAATAAATGAAAATTTAAGAGGCAGGTGACAGTGATTACCAGCTCCATTCCTTATTCATTAAGGATGGAAAAGGAAGTGGTTTGAAATTGCAGTAGGAGAGATTTAGGTTAGATATCAGAAAGAACTTCCTAACTATGAGAGTTGCTGATTACTGAATAAAGGATATATCATACTCTTAAAGAGCTCCTAGTGTTATCGGAGGGCAGAGTTCCCATGTCTCTACTGGTTGCTAGTGGAAGTGGGCTTCTTGTTGATATACCGAGAAAAGGGATTTTTCTGAGATTGGCACAGGAGGATGAGATATTGTGGAAAGCTTTATTTCTGTGGAATCAAACCCCTCAGTTTCCAAGGTCCCATTTTCCTCAGTACTGCCATAGAAGGAGTCCCATTTTGCTTTCAGAAGAGGTAAAATCAAAGCCAGTGTCCAGAGTTTCCATTCCATGTCAGGGCACAGTCCAATCCAGCATCAAGCTAGCTTAGTTTGTGTTTCTTGCTGCAGTCCATCAGTCCACTGCATGTGGGGTCCACATGCCCAGGGCCGTAGAGGCTATGGAGGAAACATGGGCAGGAGCAAAGCCAAAGGAACCAGAGGGCCAAGAAAGAGAGAGCTCCTTTGTCTTCGGGATTATGTTTTCCCAAATTTCCACAGGCTTGCAATGACCCTGCCCTATTCATAGTTCCCCAGACTTGACTGACCGGCACTTTCCCTGTGTCATCTCTATTCATTGTGCATGTGCCCATCTTCTCCTTTGTTGGACTCCTTACCCTAGTGACCTGCAGGGAATGGGCCAGTGGTTCCCTGGGGAGTGTGAAATTGCAGCTTCCTGGTGAAGCTGCCCTAATGGCCATGCTTATAATGTCTGAACTACCTTTTGCTTCTTTCCTATTATTAATAACTAGCTAATTACAAAAGTATCACTTACAGACATTTAAGAATGGAACATAAACTTGTTCCCTAGGGATAGTTTAAAAGCAGTGCCAACCAATCACAGTGACACTGATGAGATTGTATTCTAAAGTCTTTTTAAGATTCATCAGTGAAAGTTGATCTTTGTGTATGTGTGTTTAAAGGTGAATCATGTAACTCATGTCAACGTCAGAAATGTGCAAACCTGTAAGGAATTTTTTTGAGTTTATTTGAGCCAAACAGACAACAATTGCTGGGAAGCAAAATCTCAATGGACTGAGAAAATGATCTGGAAAATGGCAACTTAACCCTTTATTTTATACATTAGAACCAAAGGGTAAGACATAAGGGGTTACATGAAATTCATTGGTGATAGATTAGGGAGGTGGGAGAAAGCAAAGCTGGGAAACCTCTGGGATTGGATAAAAAGTAAAATGAATAGATACATACTTCTTTTACGTAGGTGGGTACAGTATAGTTAACAGTAAACAACACGATAACAATAACAATGAGGGGATTTGTGGACTTTGCATGGTTGTGTTCTGAGGGGGTCAGAAAAAAGAAAATTACTTTGTTATTCCAAAGGCATATTACTGGGTATGTTATCCTAGAGGCAAAAAGACAACAGTTAAGGTCAAGATTGACCTTTGTTAGGGAAAAATACTGCCGTAGGACATGACTAATCGCCATGAACTGCTTTTAGTTAGTTAAAAAGTTTTAATTTCAGGCCATTTTATGTGGTTACTTTCAGTCTCTGAGTTTGACCGCCATACAGGCCTCCCCTGAGCTTGTCAGGTTTAGTATGTGGCCCCTTTTTTGTCCACACTCATGATCACAAAATAAAGCAATGGATTCCACATTATAGTGACAAAGTTACATGGCATAATAAAACTCAGATGCCTTGAAAAGATGCAGAATGATAAAAGACAGAAATACTTAGTTTTTGGAAACTAAGTACTGTCCTTGAGGTTATTTTCAATGAAGTGGTGCACTGATAGGGCCATTCTTTTTTATGAAAATCAGAAAAAAATTCCCGTATGAATCTGCCTTCTTTGCCCTGCCTTGAAAATATCATTTAAAGACTATAAATTTGTAAATAAAACAGGAAAATAGAATAATTCTTAAAACAACAAGTCAGGGTGCAAAGCATATCTGTTAGAACTCAGTTCTTCCACTTCCCTTGCATCCAGGTAAGGAAACAACTTAGGGAAGCTGAGTGGATTGTTTAGGTTCACTTGTTAGTGGCAAAGCCTGGATAGAGCTTCGGTAGCAGCTATGGCACACTGCCCAGGTGCCTCTCCCACCTGCCCCACTTTGATAGGCTCATTCTGCCTGTCCACAGCTGGGAGTGTTGGTTGCTGAGACAAACAGTGAGCTTCCTCTCCAAGAATTCCTTCTTTCTCTAGGCATTGTCCTCTACCAAAGGGAGCTGCCTTGCCCAAGTCTATGCCTCCTCCCTAGGGACATTCAATGACTGAGTGGATGTGGGGCTGGAGGAAATTCAAAGAACCTGCCTCTTTGCCTCAATTCAGGGCAACTCAAAAGGGCCATTCCAGCTCCAGTGCTCCCCCAGGGATCAGCTGAGGCCTTTGTTTCAATTGCATTGCAGTTCAGTTTCTCCATCTGCCCACTTCTTCTGCTTCACTTATGGAAGACAAAAGGAACTTCCAGGATGCCTGTGTTTCTTTCTGTGTTGTCACTACTGTGGAAGAAGACAAGGGAGGGAAGCAGTTACTGGAAGGGTTAAAATTGAAAGCGAAGTATAGATAGAGAAGAGGCAAAAAGAGGAAGTGAAACCAAACTACTTCCTTTTTCCTTCATCTCAAGCTCCACTTGTGCACAGAAACCAAGAGGAGCAGATGGACCCAAACTTCTTCCTAACTGGAAGGTGATCTTCTGACTTTAGTGTCTCCCATTTATTTTCTTACCTTCTAACTCATTTCTTGTTCTCTACTCATCTTTCAAATTTATGTAAACTATTGGATAATGGGAACTGTTCAATAGTTCGTTTTGAATTGTAAATGAGGAGTTAGACTTTCTAGCCCTAAGATGATATGACCTCAGCTTTTGTTCTGATCTAATCCTACTTTTGGAGAGATCCTATTATGAACATGTCCTCTGTCCTCACAGCTACCAGCCAGCAATGCCTGGTGCATCTGTGCTTCAGGGTTCCTTTACATCCTGGATGCTGATCATCTTGGTTATGATAACAGCTGTGCTAATATCTAGAGGAGTAGTCACTTGTCACATGTGGCCATTTAAATTTAATTGCAATTGTTAATTAAATTAATCACATGAAATGAATTAAAACAATAAAAAAAAGTTCCTCAGTTGCATTAGCGACATTTCAAGGGTTCTATAGCCACATGTGGCTTGTATCTATCATATTGGACAATTCAGATAGAGAACATCTCCACATTGTAGAAAGTTCTATTGGACGACACTGTTAAATGTAAAGTCTTCAGAGTATGGTTCTGACCATATTTTACCTTATGTGGACAGAAGTGATTTAGGGTGATGCATTGGGAGTGAAGGTCTAGATCAAGGTAGATTTTAGGCTCCACCAGCTTTCTAAACAATTCAGCTTCAGTGATCAGTTTGAAAGTCTGTAGTCTTTACTGTTGCCTTCAATATGACGGTTGTCCCTTCTCTTTCCATTTTCATTGCCACCATTTTAATAATCATGATAATACTGACAATTAAAAGTTACCAAGTGTTTTCTATGTGCCAGATACTATGTGCTTCTCATTTATATCATCTCATTTAATTCTCATAACAATTCCTCATTTTACAGATGAGAATCTTAGAATAACCAAGTGTCTCCCAAGGCAAACAGCTGGTAAGTGGCAGAGCCAGGGTTTAAACCAATATTTGTCTGACCCCAGAGCCAATCAACTATTAAATTACACTGCTTTCATCATCACAGACTTAGATGGCTGGAAAGCATCTGGCTGTTTACCGGTTCTTATTTTCTTCCATTTACAGTTCAGACTGGGTACAGTTGTCAGACTAATTTTTCCTAAATTTCACTTTTCTCCTCAAAAATCTTAATGTCTCTTTTTTGTCCTGACCTTTTATTTAACTAAGTTTTATTGATTTAGTTTTATAGTTCATAAAAGTATATAATTTATTTCAAAATGGGCTCTCGCCAGTTTGCTCAGTGGTTAGAGCACTGGCCCACAGACTGAAGGGTTCCAGGTTAGATTCTGGCCAAGGGCACATACCTAGGTTGTAGGCTCGGCCCTGGTCGGGGCGTGTGATTGGGAGGCAACCAATCAACGTGTCTCTCCCACATCAATGTTTCTCTCTCCCTCCCTCTCTTTCTCCTCCTTCCACTCTCTCTGAAAAAACAATGGAAAAAATATCCTTGAGTGAGGATTAAAAAAAAGAAAATTCAAAATGCATAACTTATAAGTTTTACTTTTCAAAATTTTAAAGAAATATATTTATTTAATTACTATTCTTGTGTATGATTGATCATGGCCAGTCTTTTAGAGTCCTCTATGATTTCTGCATATAGCCAACCTCAATTTATGGTCCATCTTTTTTAATGAGTGTCTTCTGCTTTTAATCTTATATATCAGAATGTTATTATTTTTAGACTATAGGCTGGGCCCCATAATTGTTTATTTAATCATATATTCCCTTCAGTTGCCTACTGACATTTTGTACTTATTAATGGGCTTAATAAACACTTACTAGTTGACTAAAATCACACTAAAATAAATTTAAATTATGCTTCTAAAGAAGGCTAAAAATACTATTTTCTAGGAAATACAAAGTGACCAGTCCTACACTAGCCGATGTGGCTCAGTTGGTTGGGCATCCTCCCATGCACTGAAGGGTTTCTGTTCAATTCCTGGTTGGGGTACATGCCCACGTTCTGGACTTGATCCCAGGTGGGGTGTGTGGGAGGTAGCCAATCTGTGTTTTGCTCTCACATTGATGTTTCTCTCTCTCTCCCTTCCTCTCTCTCTAAAAACCAATAAAAATATTTTTAAAACGTGACCAGTCTTATCTCAAATGAATATTAAGATTTTGATATCAAATTGCTAAGTATATCTACCAAGAACAATTGTTTTGAGATAGCCTATCTGTACCACAATATAAACATACTTGAGCATTCAACCCATCAGAAACTATATTTTATTTGCAGCTCTAGCTCTCAGTGTCCAAGTGCTGACCAATATACTTTCAACATGGTATAAGCCTTGGAAGAAATTGCATCAAAATTAGTAGAAGTGCAACTAAGCTTTGCATCTCCATAGAAGCTGTGGAAAATGCATTAATTCCCCAAGAACGTCAACCTTAAATATAGGTATGGGTTTACGTGTGAGTGGAAAGGGAGGGGAGATGCAAGAGAGTAGATATTGAGTTGTCTTTTAGAAAAGGCAGTGTTCTATTGTAAGAACACTGGCTTGGGTTTGGAGTAAGACAATGTTGGAATTTGAGTCCACTTTGCTGCCTACTGTGCCGTCTGCAAGTCTTTTATCCTTTCTGATCTTCACTCTTCTCACCTGTAAAGTGTGGACAATGATAACTGTGGAGGGCACGTTAATGACTCCTTCCCACCCTCAAATATGTCCGTGTTTTAATCCCCCGGAACCTGTGAGTGTGTTATGTTACCTGATGAACGAGAGTTTGCAGATGTGATTAAAGATATGCACCTTGAGACAGGAGATAATCTTGGATTATTCAAGTGGGCCCATTCTAATTGCACAAGCCCTTAAAAGCAAGAAACTTTTCCTGGCTGAAATCAGAAAGATGACAGATGAAGCAGAAAAGGTTTGAAATGTGTGAGAGACGCACCCTAATGTTGCTGGCTTTCATGGAGGTAAAAGGCCATGAGCCAAGGATTGGAGCAGCCTCTAGAAGCTGGAATGACTCTTAATTGACAGCCAGCAAGGAAATGAGGACCTTAGTCCTACAACTGCAAGCAACTGAATTCTACCCACAATCTGACTGAACAAGAAAAATAATCTTTTGAGGTGTTCCAGGGTCGTTTTTGGAATACCCCGAAGTCATTCCCAGGTGAAGACTCTATTTATAATTTAAATTTTGGAAAGTCCGTCAAAATATATTAAGAGGTTTAGACATTTGATTGAATAGGATCGTAAGTTATTATGAAGCCATGCTTAATTATCCATTTAACCAAAGTGGCTAAAAAAGAGTTCCAAGAAATCACAGAAGTTTACATAATTGTTAGCAAAACTTATTTCTTACTATTGAGAAGATTCAACTTCCTTAAGTAATCAAGGATCTGATTAATACAACATAAAACAAAGTTACTTCGATAAAACACAGAATCTTTGCTTTCTAGGAAAAAAACTTTTTCACAGTATCAGCAGCAGACCAATAGTCCTTTTAGCAGAGAGAGAACCAGACTCTAATTTTGCATCAGCTTACTTTTGATACTTAAATTCACTTACTTATTTAAAATTTCCTTTCTCAAGATTTTTTTTTCCAGAAACTTCTACAACTTCTCTTTTTACATTCAGATTTTTGTCCTGTTTTTTCTCTTTCCCATTCTGAAGCAACCAGTCTTACTTTAGGACAAAATTAATTTCCTCTTCCTCAAAAATACATCTTCATATCTCATATCCTTTTTTGTTAAGCCAAAACATATCTTATTTTTCTTATATACACAGTTGTGTTCCCTATTATTGTTAATTTTTGTAGTTTTAATTACATATATTAGAATTCTTAAACTTTAAAATAATTTAATTAATGAAAACTAAGAAGTAAGCAATTGTTTAACTGTTATACCAATATTCTTTAGATTGATACCTTTATGAACACATATTGTTACAGGTACAAAGTTTGTATGCCAGATGCTTCAAAAGAAGGACCAATATTAAATACATCAGAGTTTGGAGTCAGGAAAGGTTTATTGACCAAGAAGACCCAGCTTGAGAAGATGGGAGATCTAATTCTCAAATCCAGCTTAAGAGAGCTCAAAATTCCTGTTTGTTATACATCAAGGGAAGAGAGGATGAGTGAGGTGAAGAGGTGGGTGGAGACTGTAGACAGCCAGACCAGAAAAGGGATCCAACGAGAAGTTCAAAATTTCTAAAGCCCTTTGTTCCTAGTCGTTCTGTTGACCCCCTGCTGATCTGAGTCCAGTTCCGGATTCATTATTTTGTGCACATTTCCCCACCTCTTCCTGAGAAAGGGGCTGCTCAAGCCTCAAACAGAATTCCTCTAGTTAACTATCGTATCTATAGCAGATGTTATTAGCCTGAAGGACATCAGAGAGAGAATGCATTTCACTCTATTACAAAATCATGATTTCTAGAAATATATATTTTTTTCATAGCACACCTTTTAAAAATGTGGTACAAGACATGTTTACTAATAGACAAATATTTTCTCTATAATAAGAAGCAGAGAGTAGATAAACCCATGTTCAGTAGTTAATGTTTCATTGTTTTATCTTATTTGGAAATAGCTGAGACATCCATGAATATTCATAATTTAATTTATTTAGCAAAACTTTAAGATTCAAGTTACCAAAGAAATTTTTAAATAATTTTTTATTTTTCAATTATCATTGATGTGCAACATTATATTAGTTTCAGGTAAGCAATCCAGCGATTAGACATTTATATAACTTAGGTGATCATCTGATAAATCTAGTACCCATCTGGCACCATACATAGTTATTGCAATATTATTGACAATATTCCTTATGCTATACTATGCATCCCCATGACTATTTTGTAACTACCAATCTGTATTTCTTAACCCCTTCACTGTTTTTTACCCAACCCAATCCCCCTCTCATGTGGCAACTATCAGTATGTTCTCTATATCTATGAGTTGGTTTCTGTTTTGATTGTTTATTTTGTTTTGTTTTGATTTTAGGTTCCACATATTGTAAAATCATATGGTATTTGTCTTTCTCTGACTTATTTCAGTCAGCACAATGCCCTCTAGGTCCATCCATGTTGTTTCAAATGGCAAGATTTCATCTCTTTGTATGGTTGAGTAATATTCCATTATATATATGTACCACATCTTTATCTATTTGCCTATTGATGGGCACTTAGGTTGCTTTCATATCTTGGCTATTGTCAATAATACTGCAATGAACAAATTAGTGTTTTGGGTTTCTTTGGATATATACCTAGAAGTGGAATTGCTGGGTCTTTCTTTGTCTCTTGTTATAGCCTTTATTTTAAAGTGTAATTTATCTGGTATAAATATTGCTACCCCAACTTTTTTCATTTTTCACGAAATATTTTTTTCCATCTCTTTACTTTTAGTCTGTGTGTGTCTTTTGATCTGAAGTGAGTTTCTTGTAGAAAGCATTTATATGGGTCTTGTTTTCTTACCCATTTAGCCACCCTATGTCTTTTGATTGGAGCACTTAATCCATTTGCATTTAAAGTAACTGTTGATAAATATGTTTATTGGCATTTTATTATTCACATTTTTGACATATTTTTCTTCTTCTTAAGGAAGACCCTTTAACATATCTTGTAATACTGGTTTGGTGGTGATGAACCCCTTTAGCTTTTTCTTGTCTGGGGAGTTCTTTATTTATCCATGGTGTCTAAATGATAGGTTTGTTGGGTAGAGTAATCTTGGTTGTAGGACCTTGCTTTTCATAACTTTGAATATTTCATGCTAATCCCTTTTGTCCTGAAATGTTTCCATTGAGAAATCAGTGGACAGTCTTATGGGAGTCCTTCGTGGGCAACTAACTTCTTTTCTCTTACTGCTCTTGAGATTCTCTCTTTGTCTTTAATCTTTGACATTTTAATTATGGTGTGTCTTGGTGTGGGCCTCTTTGGGTTTATCTTGTTTGGGACTCTGCACTTCTTTTACTTGTATATCTATTTCCTTCACCAGGTTAGGGAAGTTTTCTGTAAGTATTTTTTCAAACAAATGTTCAATTCCTTGCTTTATTTCTTCTCCTTCCAGCACCCCCATAATGTGAATGTTGGTATGCTTGATGTTGTCCCAGAGGCCCCATAAGCTATCCTCATTTTTTTGGATTCTTTTTTATTTTTGCTGTTCTGATTGGGTGTTTTTTGCTATCTTATCTCCCAAATCACTTCATCTAATCTACTATTGATTTCTTTTAGTGTATTCTTCATTTCAGTTATTGTATTCTTCCCTTCTGAATGGTCCTTTTTTATGTTTTCTGTCTCTAGTTTTATGTTTGCTATCTCTTTGTTAAAGTTCTTGCTGTGTTGATCTATTCTTCCCCTAAATTCTTTGAGCATCCTTATAACTAGCATTTTGAACTTTGCATCTGGCATATTGCTTGTCTCCATTTTGTTTTGTTCTTTTACTAGAGTTTTGTCCTGTTCTTTCATTTGAGACATATTTATTTGTCTTTTCATTTTGGCTGCATCCCTGAGTTTGTTTCTATGTATTAGGTAGAGCCGCTATATCTCCTGGTCTTGGTAGAGTGACCTTATGTAGTAGGTGTCCTGTGGGTCCCAGTGGCACAGCCTCCCTGGTCACCTGAGTGAAGCATTCCAAATATGGGACACACCCCCAGCCTCCCCGTGTGGGCTGTGTGCACCCTCCTGTTGTAGTTGAGCCTTGATTACTCTTTGCATGTCAGTAGGAGGGACTGACCCCCAAGCTGTAAGGACCAGCTGTGACTAGAGCAGAAAAGCTGCTGTGCAGGGGCCCACCCTACAGAGCAGGACTCACTTCAGCAAGACTCTGTTGCCTGCTGAGTACTCCCCTCACCCCCAAGTTGCTCTTGGTGGTGGTTGGATGGTACTTCTTCATGGTCTGAAGATGTTCACTGGGTGTGCTGGCCCTGGGGCTTCCCAGGAGGTGCAGGCCAAGGTCAGCTCCCGCCTGTGCCTTGCCTGAGATCACCTGGCATGAGCTACAAAGCAATTTGCAGATGGTAGCCACTTGTGCTAGGCTTGTAGGTGCTTAGAAAAGGCCAAGTTACACACCAAGGCTGGCTTCTGCTAATACTGGGCCTGGTGCCACTTAGCAAAAGGTATGGGGCATACTGAGGCCAGGTGATGCTGATGTGAGGTTTGTGGACCTTTGCGAGATTTTAGGAAAGTTTAAAGCATGAGCCAAGAAAAGCCTTTGTATGGAAGTGGCTTGAGTGGGCCTGCAAGTTGGGTGGTCAGGGTCTCAGGAAATTACCAGGGTGGGGTGAAGAGTGTTAGCCAAGTTGATGGAGACTCAGATATGGTGCCCACCTACACCTGCAGGAGGAAGGCTCAGCAAAGGAGCAATGGCTTCTGTCAGCACTTCCATCTGGGAGAAAGCTGCCCCTTCAGTCCTCTCCCTGAAGCCAGACAATTAAGTTTATACCGTATGTCCCTGGTACTTTTTGAGCCGCCACCCAGTGTTGGACCTCAGAGTAAGTGAATCTGAGTAAGTCCATGTGTAGGCCCTTTAAAAGGAACAGCTGGGACTCTAGTAGCCCTCCATCTAACTAAACCACAATCTCTGCTGGTTTTCACAGCCAGAAGTTTTGGGGACTTCTTTTTCCAGCACTGGAAAACTAGGCTGAGGAGCCTGGCATGGGGCTGGGACTCCTCACTCCTCAGGTGGGACCTCCTCAGTAAAGATATCCCTCACAATCATTAACCACCTCACCTGTGTGTGGGACTTGCATTTCCTCCCCTCCTACCAGTCTTGATGTGGCTTCTTTTTGATATCTGTAGTTGTAGACCTTCTGTTTGGCTAGATTTCAGGTAGTTTCCAATGATGGTTGTTCTGCAGTTTAGCTGTAATTTTGAAGTGGCCATCAGAGGATGCAAGTACCATGTTTACCTACTTTGCCACCTTGACAGAACCTAAGAAACCATTTTTAACAATATAATTATCACTAAAAAGTTCACCTGAAAAGAAGCCTTTTATCCTTCTTACATTTACTTAATTTAATTGTTACTAACACAAGTTTAGATTACTGCTGAAAATTTCATCATACCAAGTTGCTTTTCTTGCTGGCAAATTTTGTAACAGAAATAAGATGGACATATTTGATTAATAAACCCAAGTAGAATAAAAGTGTTATTTCATGTTGCCTATTTTACCAAACCAAAGTCACACTACCCTTAAGATCATATATTTTCCAGATCACATGATTCTGAAAAGCATTTGGGTTAGTTTCTGTTATATTTTTGAGAATTCTCATATAAGCACTTTTTGTTTAAGCCAATTTAATATAACTTCCCTTTTTAAAAAAACAATAAATAAATAAATCAACGAAGTATTTGGAGAAGATTAAAGATGGCAGCAGACTGAGTGGAAGCTACACTGACACTTTCCTGGGACCAAACTGGAATTACAACTAGAATATAGAAACACCATCCTGAATAATAAACTGCAACTGAAGATGAGCTGGAGAGC
This sequence comes from Miniopterus schreibersii, assembly GCF_964146895.1. Taxonomy (NCBI): domain Eukaryota; kingdom Metazoa; phylum Chordata; class Mammalia; order Chiroptera; family Miniopteridae; genus Miniopterus; species Miniopterus schreibersii. Next base: position 112,870,025 of record NC_138102.1, on the reverse strand, counting down.
ACCCTCATAACCAAGGAGGAAAAGCAGAGACTGCATAGAGACTGGTAGGAAGTACGGAGGCACGAGAGGGCTCCTATAGGCAGCAGCTGAAGGTCCAGAGGGATATCTTAATTGTGGGGGGTTCCTACTGAAGACTCTGGGGCCTAAACTCCAGGAGGAACTTCCAGCCAAGAGCACCAGAACTGAGAAAGGTGCCCACATAACACTGGGCTGTGAAAAGCAGCCAGGTTTCTGTCTGCCTGGACAGATGGCTGGAAATGCAGGCATCCTCTTAAAGAGCCAACACACAAAGTTTCATGTGCAGCCACTCACCTTGGGCTCCAGTAGAGGGAGGGCAGAGTGGACTGGAGCTGTATGAAGAGAATCTGGGGTTGTGGGCTCTGGAGATTGAGATCAGAAGGCATCCATCTGGATTCCTGTGCTGAGTCATTCCCCCATACTGCAGAGGACATCTTTCTCAGGCAGACAGTTTGCTTCTTTTGCCTGGGGCGGGGGAAGGAGAAGCAATTGCCCCACCCTGCTGGAAAACCTCTCGCCCTGCCCAGAGGAGTTTCTACAGCCTGAGGCTCATTAAGAGAATCAGATTAATCAGCCTGCAGGCAGAGGTGGACCTCTGGGAGCTTTGAGTCTTTGCTTGATCTGCTTCTGAACCTGGGCCTTGGAAAAGCAGACTTTGGTGTGCATCTTGGTCCTATCCAAATGCACCCAGCTCCAGCAGAGGAGACCTCAAGCCATGGGTTACTGATAGCTTCAAACAGGGTACTCAGGGCCAGTCACAAACTATGTTTGACATTGGCCTGCACCAGAGGCCCTCCAAAAAGACTGCGAGTCTTAGAAGATCTACCTAATACATAGAAACAAACCTAGATAGAGCCAAAATGGGGAGACAAACAAAACAAACCCCAAATGAAAGAACAAGAGAAATCTCCAGAAAAAGAGCTAAATGAAATGGAGATAAGCCATATATTAGATATAGAGTTCAGAATACTGATTGTAAAGATGCTCAACAGCATGAAAAAAGATATGGAAACTATGAAGGAAATGAAGAATGACATAGCAGAAATAAAGAATACATTGAAGGAATAAACAGCAGATTAGAGGAAGCTGAGAATCAGCTCAGCAAATTAGAAGGCGGTCGGAAAAAATCACTCAATCAGAGATCCAAAAAGAAAAAGCAGTTAAAAAACAGGAGGACAGTCTAAGGGAGCTGTGGCACAACATGAAATGTAACAATATTTACATCATAAGAGTGCCAGAGGAGGTCAAAAGTAAGCAAGGTTTAGAGAACCTCTTTGAAGAAATAATGGCAGAAAACTTCCCTAACCTGGTGAAGGAAAAAATCACACAAGTTCAGGAGGCACAGAGAGTCCCAAGCAAGAAGAACCCAAAGAGGCCCACACCCAGACACATCATAATTAAAATGCCAAAAATTCAAGACAAAGAAAGAATCTTAAAGGCAACAAGAGAAAAGCAACCTGTTACCTACAAAGTAGCTCTCGTAAGGTTGTCAGCTGATTTCTCATCAGAAACTCTACAGGCCAGATGGAAATGGCATGAAGTATTCAAGGTAATGCAAAACAAGGATCTGAAACCAAGACTACCCTATCCAGCAAGGCTATCATTCAAATAGATGGTGAAATAAAGAGCTTCCCAGAGAAAAAAAGGCTAAAAGGAGTTTACGACCACCAAACCAGCATTGTAGGAAATGTTAAAGGGACTGCTGTAATTAGAAGTAGATATAGAAGCATTGCAAGAATTGTTAAAGGGACTGCTTTAATAATAAGAAATGGAGAGAGAAATAGGCATAAAAAATTAAAATGGCAATAAATAAGGACCTTTCAACAATAACCTTAAGGACTTTAAGGGAGAGATCAACAGTAATACAGCCATAGCTGCGAACTTTAACACCCCACTGTCTTCACTGGATAGATCTTCCAGACAAAAAGTCAACACAAAAACAGTGACTAAATGACACACTAAATCAGATGGACTTAATTGATAGTTACAGACTATTTCACCCCAAAGCTGCAGAATATACATTCCTCTCAAGTGCACATGGATCATTCTCAAAGATAGACCACATGTTAGGACACAAAACCAGTCTCTACAAGTTCAAGAAGATTTAAATCAATCAAGCATCTTGAATCACAAGGCATGAAATTAGAAATCAACTACAGTAAAGACACTCAAAAACATTCAAACACATGGAGGCTAAATAACATGTTATTAAACAATGAATGGGTTACCAGTAAGATCAAGAAAGAAACAAAAACGTCCTGGAAACAAGTGAAAATGAACACACAACAACCCCAAATCTATAGGACACAAAGAAAAGCAGTCCTAAGAGGGAAGTTCATAGGCCTGCAGGCCTACCTCAAAAAGCAAGAAAAATTTTTAGTAAACTATCTAACCCTGCAACTTAAAGAATTAGAAAGCTCCCCTGTGAAGTCATCCAGACCAGGGCTTTTATTTGCTGGGATTTTTTAATTATTGCTTTGATTTCATCAGTTTTTATTAGCCTATTTAGGTTTTCTGATTCTTCCTGATTCAGTTTTACATGATCTCACTCATATGTGGAATCTAATAAACAAAATAGACTGAGGAAGAAAATAGATCCAGAGACATAGAAGCATGGAATAGACTGATGAATCTCAGTGGGAAGGCAGGGGTGTGGGTGTGGATGGGGAGAGATTAATCGAAGAATTTATATGCATATATGCATAACCCATGGACACAGACAATAGTGTGGTGAAAGTCTGGGAAGGGTGGTGGATGCGGGGTGGAAGGATCAATGGGGAAAGGAAGGGGGAATATCTGTAATACTTTCAACAATAAAGATAAATTTAAAAAAATCATTTGGAAGCCAAAAATACCACATAATGCACATGCACATACACAGAAACATACACACAGATCTTTGTTTTTGTTTTTTTAAAGATTTTATTGATTTCATAGAGAGGAAGGGAGATGGAGAGAGATAGAAACATCAATGATGAGAGAGTCGTCACTGATCGGCTGCCTCCTGCATGCCCGAGACTGGGGATTGAACCCGCAACTCGGGCATGTGCCCTGACCGGGAATCGAACCTTGATCTGGATCATAGATCGATGCTCAACCTCTGAGCCACAGCTGACTGGGCCACACACAGGTCTTTTAACCCTAAGACAGATACCATAATTCAGAACTCAGTATTTTTTTTAAAAAAAAAGCTGTAATAAGTTAAATTGATCTGCTCAGGTGGCTAAGATTTTTTTCTTTTAATAAGAAGTACTTCCCTGAAATTTGCATTTTAAAAGATGGCACAAATAAGCGTTCTTGGAGAAGACAGGTTATTTACATCTTAAAGGTACAGGGAAAGAAATGCATGCTCCTCTTAGAAAGACTTTTGTTTCTTAAATCCAATATTTATAAGCCTTTGAATACCAATAGAGGTTAGGAGAAAGTGAAAGGGAGAATTGGTGGGCTTTGAATTGTTTCTGGAGCCACACCTCAGGTCCTGTGAAGACTTCATTAGTTAAATAAGAACTGTTGTTTTTAGTACCTCAAGACTTGGGTTGCCACCCAAATGGTGTGGAAGAACTGACAAATCCATCCACTCGTTGTTGGAATGTTTACTTTACTCTGGGTACATATCTTATCAGGCTCTGACATTCATTTCCAATTTCGCCAAATTTCTGATAAAAAAATTATTAAATCCTTTCAAATAGTTTGTCAGGTTTCAGCTGGGACAAACATTAAAGATTTCTGACATTATTAACCAATTCCATGGGCCCAAGAGGGCACAAAAGTTACTACCTTTTGGTCTTTCCCTCTAATAGCCAAAATAAAGAACTGACAGTCTTCATGTCTCAGTTTGCCAGTGACACAATTTTTATTTCCACAATATAATCAGGTCAAAAAGATGCAACTAATTAAAGTTGACGTCACTTTTTTTTTTTTTTTTTAACATAAAGGCTGTTTAAACATTCCAATTTTTATAATCTTATCATCCTACATTTCCATATTCTTTTAATGTAATTGTAGACTGAGTCAGGACTTTGGTTTTGGTACCACAGTTCAGGAATTCCCATATCAAGTAGTCCTGGAAATTTCTCTTTCTATCTCCTGATCATTTCACCCACTCTTGAGTAAAAAGGCTTTGAGTCCCCAGGGAGGGGGCAAACCAAGGGGCTCTGGCCCTGTTATTAATCTTTAACGTGATTTAACCAGCCTGACTTAAATCAAGCGATTGTTGGTCAGATTTCTCATTGTAATAACTTCCTTCCACAATTTAAAATTTTCTTCATAATGGGGTAAGTAGAACAGATTTGTTTGGGGCCCTTGAATTTTGAGGAGCTGACAGGGGTCAACTTGGCTCAGTCAGCCTTTGTTAGTGCCATACTAACCGTTTTTTTTTTTTACACTTTATTAAAGTTATTGGGGCACATTCCTCATACTAGGCATTTTAATTTTAGATTATAATTTCCTTGAGGGATAGCAGTAGTTTGGTGGGATCTCAGCCATAAATGGAGTTTAGCCCACATTTCTGTCTGGTCATATTTTGATGCTTCCCATCTGACAGATACCAAGCCAAGTTGTTAGGACATGAAATTTTAGATTGTCTTTTAGTAAGATTTTACCATTCTTTTTCTTTCATTTTTCTTCCTAAGTGCAGAACAATTGAATTTCCAATGTCCTAATTTTTACAAAATCTGCAAATGTCCAAAGGCAAATAGGAAGGCGCCTGAGGGGACTTTGATTTTTCTTTTAATTTCTGTCCTTCTGTCTGCCTAAGGAAATCTTAATGGCTAGCTATTATAAAAATGAGAGCTCTTTAAGAAAAATATTTCTTTCTTTCTTTTCAATTTAGAAGTATTTTCAATTAAAAGGATCTATCATCTGGCTTTGATGGTAGGATCTAGAGCAACTTAAACCAATACTATGGATGCAGGAGAGTGGAAGAAGGTGCACAAGAAAGTTTACTTCCAGAGTTAGCCTAGGAAACATGGGGAGCCCTGTCTTTAAATACTGTTCCAAAACACAGGGAATCACATGCTTTCCCCCTTGAACAGGATAAGTAAGATTTAAGATCTCTTAAGATTGAATCTACAGCTAAATTGACAGCCCACCAGAAGCATATGCATTATCCAACTGGTGGAGATAACAGGCCATCTCTGGGAGGAACAGGAGAGACACAGAAAACTCCCTTGAGAGCTTGCCGTGGACAGAGAGAGAGCAAGGTGCACTTTGGCAAGAGCACCCTCTGGATGGTAGAGGCCAGAGAAAATATTCATGAGGCCAAGATCTCAGTGCATATGTATGAGAAGACAAAAGTAAAGAAACCAGGCAGAGACAGAGAAAAACAAAACCCATGAGTTCTCATTCCAAGTAACCAAGAGTCACTAGCCCAAGAAACTAGTTTCACAAATATTTCCTCCTGCTAATCTAAAAGAGAGAAAAAGATTCTCACCACCTCTCCTTCCACCAGATCCTGCAGATGGAGGCCTGGGGGTGTGTGGATATGGTAAAAATCCTTAGCTTCTGCCAGCCTGTCAGATCCCCAGGATCTCCTCGTCTGCAACAGCCTCTTGGGGAAGCTCAGGATTCCAGCCAGTGAGTTTATTCTGCTCACAGGAGGATCATGGAAATGGTGCTAATTTCTTATATCCATGGCTGTTAGTGAATGACAGAAGCCAATGTGACAAATGATTTTCTTTTTCAACTTTGTGCTGGAAAAAAGTGTTATAGAGCGTAGAAGAGTTCGGCATGTTCTCTCTCACAACTTGTCCCCATCAACCCCCTCTTCCCCAGTTCCAGATAGCCATTCTCTCCTAGGTGTGCGTTACTTTTGGATTCAAACGTTCTTACGCTGTTTTGAAAGATCTTTAACTGACTTTGCACCCCAGGGAAGACTGGAGAAGAGGGACTGACTTGGTAGGGACATTCTTTTTTCCCATGCTGGGTAAATCCACAATATTCCTGGGGAAAGAATTAAACTCTTATTACAATTGATGAAGTAGAAATTTAGGCCCTTCTTTTGGATCCATTAATATTTAATTGATTATGTCACTTCGATGTCAGGGCAATAGAAATATAATAAGTTATAGAAGTAAATACTGTGATTTTTTTGGGCAAGGTACATTTAAAGTATTATTCAAACAACTTAATTCCTGCTAAGAGTACCACATGATGATATATGTCCTATGTGGTTGTCAAAGCCATAAATCTTATGGTCATTATAGACCCCTCACATGTAACTCATCACTTAAATTTTATCCATTCTAACTCCCTCATATTTCTTGTATATGTCCCTTTCTCTCTAGTCTCACTGCTACTGCTCTTGTTCAAACTCTTATCATTTTAATTTTTACATTTATTTTGACATAATTTCAGATTTTAAAGAATTGCAAAATAGTATAACTCCCATGTATACTTCATGCAAATTCCCCAAATGTTAACATTTTATCATATTTCATTTTTTCTTTGCTTTCTCTCTATGTATTTTTTCCTGATCTATTTGAGAGCAGATCTGAGGCATCTTTAACCCTCAATACCTCATATTATATTTTCTAAAAACAAGGACTTTTTATTACATAACCACAGTACAAGAATAAAAAATTATGAAAATAACATTGATATAATATTATCATCTGATTTAAAGACCTAATTCAGATTTCACCAGTATGTCCCATATGTCCTTGCAGCAGCAGAAAATCCTGTATCATGCACTGCATTCAGTTGTCATGTCTCTTTAGCACCCCGTTTTCCAGGATCAATTCCTTAGTTGTTCTTTGTCTCTCATGATACTGATATTTTTGGACTGGCCAATTATTTTGTAGACTGTCCCTCAATTTGGGTTTGTCTTATGATCTTCATGTTCAGATTCAGGTATGCATTTCTGGCAGGAATTCCAGGGTTGTAAGGATGTGTTCTCAGCAAATTATATAGGGAGGCACATGATGTTGATTGTCCCATTACTGGTGATGTCAACTTGATCACCTAGTCAAGGTGGAGTCTGCTAGTTTCTCTACGGTAAAGTTACTATTTTTTCCCTCTGTAATTAATAATTGTCTCTTGGGGAAGCCCTTGATATTTTTCACCAGAAATACATGATAGCTCTGTGCTGGATATCTTCTGTTACCCCTGCCACAACCCCTTCCCACCCTTCTCCATACTGCTTTATGGCCTACAAGATTGACCTATGTGGCCTGACCGGGCATGGCTCAGCAGTTGAGCGTAGACTTGGGATCCAGGTGATCGGGGTTCGATTCCTGGTCAGGGCACATGCCCAGGTTGCAGGCTCAATCAATGACTCTCTCATCATTGATGTTTCTATCTCTCTCTCCCTCTCCTTTCCTCTCTCTGAAATCAATAAAGATATATTTAAAAAAAAAAAGATTGACCTGTGCAGACCCAGTCATCCTGATCCTCTGGTTTTTGGTTGGGTTTGGTCAATGGGGAATCCTGTGTGACATCTGAAGAGGGTGGAGAGTGAGGTCCAGGGATCTGTCCCCTTAGTCTCTTCCTCATAGCTTTCCTCATAGTACAAGCAATGTTCTTCATTGGAAGGTCAGGTCATCTCTCAGGTGGCAACTCTGGGTTTTGTAACTGCCCCCGTTTCTCCTTGTCACAATCTAGGAGTGGAGTACACATCCCTTGCATTTGCCTACAATTTTCTCACACCTTTGTAAACTTTCCTTACACTTCCCAATTTGAATGCCATCCATTTCCTGCAAGGAGCCTTATGATATTGTCTCTTACTGCATTGTTACCTTCTTTCGTTCCCATTTTCTCTTAGTTGCAGATACTATTAGTCTTCAGTGGTCTCAATCCTGAGTTGTTCTTATGTCAGCCCTGACCCATAATGTACTTTTATAGAAAGTACATTCGATGCCGAAGGCATTAGTGAGTCCAATCTAGGATGAGCTTTTCTACTCTGCAGCCAGTCCTCTAGCATGCCTGGGGACTTTTCCTTACTCCCACATCTTTGGCATAATTTGTGCCAGCAGACTTCCTGACTTCCTTTGGGCTGGAGTTCTCCTCTGACCTATTTTTTTTTTTTACTAGAGCCCTAATACCCTGCTTCACGCTGTCAGCTACTTTCTCCACAATGCTGGACACGTATATGCCCAGATGCCCACATATTTTTTGGGATCCTAATTGGAATGGTGTGATTTTCCGCGTGGGCCATCATTTTGCAGTTTGCCCTACCAGGCCTCTCTCCATAATTTTCCACCTTGTTTCTCCCTCCACTCCCCATGCTGATCTGTATGGACCCATTAAACCCTTGCCTTCTGGCTTCTGGCTGGGTTTGGCCAATGGGAGAGCCCTGGTAGGAGGAGACCCCAGGGAGTAACTACATGAGATAGGGTTACTTATATCACCAGTTTCTTCCCTCTGTGATTGCTTTGAGCTGTTCACCTCCTTCCACTGAATGTCATAGCTCTTTTCCAGGTGATTTTCTGCTTCTAGATTCCAGGAATTGCTTCCATTCTTCACCCCTTCTGGCTGAAGGATGGTTACAGCCTGGCTGGGTATTGGGGTATTGCATTTTTCCTTGTGGCTTAGTTATACCTTTAGGATAGCCCCTTTATCAAACCTCCTTGAATGATCCTAACCTGAGTATGACAGATGTTTCCTCTGGAACCCTGACTGATACAGGTTCTATGGTGACAGACACATCTGTCTCAGCAGATCACCTAGTGCCTGAAACGTCATTTTGCCAGACTTTACCTGCTCAGTGGATCTCAGATACCAATGACTGCTGCAACCAAGTTCGAGGATCACTGTGCCCTTTTGGACTAGTCATTTGACTGTAGACTACCTGCTTGGGCACCAGTCCTATACCTGGGTCAGTTTCTCCCAGCTTTGTCCCTGCCCAGTCCTGGCCTCATTCCCCTCATCACTTACACTGTTGAAGTATCAGCATGCCTGGTAGCAGAAACAATGCTTGCCCAAATGCAAACACGAAGCTCCCTGTTTGTAAGCTACATGAGACAGGCTTTTAGTCTAGACCTGCCCCTTTTTATAGCAGAGCAGACCCCAGAAAAGTAGCCTTTTAATCCATTTCTCCTATGGATGTAAAGATGTGCCTAAAATATTTATCTGTAAACCAACAAGGGCATGCTTTTCAATATGATTGTATAATATAGTTTCTTCATTTAAATTTGTGGTTGTTTTAGATATTGAAAAATGAGCTTCATTCTCCTAGGATTTACTGCCAAGAAAATCCTGTATCTTGATAACTCTATACATCTTTCATCTATGGAGATATTGAACATGTTTTAAAAATTTAGATAGTAGATTACCAGCTCATGTGATATTTTACTTAATATTTTAATTTAATTAATGTTCTAATATTTTATATTGTCATGCTTTTATATTTTTAGCTTTATGTTGTTTCAGGATAATAAAAATTTCACATAACCCAAAAATGTGTCTTTGTGAGTTTCTTAAATTGTGCCAGGTACATAGGATAATTTGTTGTGAAATGTCCTAAATTACAATATGTTACTTTGAAGCATTTTTGGTTCCGATTGCATCATGAGATCATTATACTTAGAGATTTGTAGCCTGTTATTTTAACAGTATGATAACTTGTTTGTTGGTAATGTGTAAGCTTTATACCTCTTAAAGGGGCATCACCTGCTATGAAATTTTGGATTTGCTAATTGCACACAATTTTGAGTTGGTAGGTTTGTCATTCGGCTGGCTTTGCTATTTGTCTTGTGTTAAATGATTGATGGTCTTAGTTCAGTTCCTAATGGGTTTGTGTTTATTTCTGTTGAGGTTGGCATTAATAGGTCTTCTCAGCAAAGATGCCAAGGGCTGACCTGGAATAGACTCTAAACTAATTTTCAGCTTCGAAGATGTTCCTTCTAGGTCAGGATTGAGGCCAACTAGTAGCACAATATAATGGAGCAGATTTATTGTCACTGCTGTGCTTTTTCCTATCCTGTTAATTGGAGGGGGCCATAAAAACTAGCCAAAGATAATTCAATGAATTCACTAGTTAGAAGGTTAGCAACATTTAGAATCTCACTTGGAATATTTTAAGGCTCAATCCACTTGTACTAAAGATAGATATAGGAGGAATTTTCAATAGATTTCATAAGCAATTGTGTGGATTCCTGATTATAGCCAGTGCTCTAATATTGAGAGACTAGCTGTATTGTTTCCCCTCCCCCAATTTTATTGAAGAATAATTGACAAAAACTGTTGTGTATATTTAAATTGTACAATATGAATATTTGATATTCTTATACATTGTGGAATGATTACCAAGATCAAGATAATTAACTCACCTATCTGGTCACATAGTTAGCTTTTTTTTTTTTGGAGAATGGTTAAGATCTACTCTCAGTAACTTTCAAGTATACAATACTGTGTTACTAACTATAGTCCCCATGCCATACATTACATCCTCAGAACTTATTCTTCTTATAACTGAAGGCTTGGACCCTTTGCCCTACATCTCTCTTGTCTGTGCCATCTGTTTGACCCTTCTTTTCTGTTCCTGCAGTTACCAAAGAATAGTAGGTACAAGAGAAACCACTTAGGGGAAGAGGAACCTGAAATAAGTGGATAAAATTAGGTTTTAGTATTATCAGTTACATTATATTAAGTATAGTAATTTCACCCCAGTTAATTCAAGAGCTATCTGCATCCTTTTGCCATTTGTAGTGGGAGCATAGAATAGTAATACTTGGAGAAACCCTAGAAATGATTCAACTCTGATTTATAGATTTGGAAAGTACTTGGACAATTCACAGCTTCACTAGGCCTCAATATTCTAAAAATATTATCCTATTTTTTTAAAAGTGGCTGTGATAAGGTGATGTAATAATTCTGTTTGCAGGTATGTTTTTGAAATTGTCTAACGTTTTATGAATTGTTGTTTTACTTGACCAAGCTCATGGTAATGAAGTAGAGGATAATTATATAAATATCAGGAGCGTGAAAGAGGTAGAACTAATTAAAACCTAGGATTTCCTAATAAGACCCAGGCAAGGGGTCTTATTAAAATTTTTGCTTCCCTTCTGTTTGACTTCTTGTAGACTTGGTCTAGTTTATTGCTAGCCCTCAACCTGGGAATCTATGCTATTTAACTTTGTTGTGTTATACAATATAGAAGGCAAGTGGAAAAATAAAAAGGAGCCTTGTGCTAAATGAGATTTGGACTCTCCCAGACATCTTTATCTAGCGGTGCAAACCAACCTGCTAATGGAAACACCGAAAGTCCTGTGCCCGTATCTTAGCTTCCAGATATAATGTGGCTGTGAAGTGGCAGAGGCAGGAAAAAGTATCAGTTCATTTATAGAAAACTTTCCTGCTATTTGGTATCTGAAAATTGAAAGCTGGAGTTTTAATCACTGACAATGAGAATGCTGTCCTGATGCTGATGCTAACGCTCAAGCAGGTTCCATTCTATCAGCTATGTGGGTGTAGAACTCTACCCCTTAGTCCACCAGAGATAACACAAATGATGCCATAGCCCTCTGGAAAATAACTTCTTTTCATATTGAGCACCTACCTAGGTGACAATATATTTATTCATCGACTGGGTAGTAGTATTGGGCCCTTTCGATAACTAAATTGAGAAACTACATTGCTACTCTAATTTGGTCTGCCCCTAAAGTAGGTTAACAGTTTCACCTTAAAGCTAAAGTCCATTTAAATAAACATGAGAACCCAGGCTGAAAATGCCTCCCAACTCCTAACAGTGACTTAACCTGACTGACAGAGCTGAACCCCAGATATTTGCACCTTGTCTTATTTTTTTATCAACCAACCTGCAGGCTTTTAACACATGCTAGTTGAAGCACTATAATATTGAGGTCAGGGAAACACTGGTCCCCAGCTAAAGCTGACTATCATTGGCAAGCTGCTGATACCATCCTGAGGCGCCAACTGACTGACCCCAGCTTTAGAAAACACAGTTCTCAGGCCTAAAGACAGGAAACATGTTTTGGGCCTTTAAATGTGATGTTTTTATGCCAAATTTAGCTTTGGGATATGTGTGAACTGTCATAACTAATTGCCTGAGTTTCTGAAAGAATACCAATGACTAGTTAAGAAAAATTATATTACTAATGCCTCACATTTACAAAATGCTTTCACACGTACTTTGTCTGATTTTCTTAATAATGCAGCAGGGCAGGGCAGGCCAGAAGATAACTTTTTTTCCTATTTTACAGATGAAAAAACTGAGAGTTTGAAAGACTGAGAGATTTTCCCAGGGACACTACAGAGCTGACACCCGATATTCTGGCTTCTGGTCGTCTGCCTTTCCACTGCGCTGCAGGGGCTGCCTGAGAGACAGGCTTCTCTCGGCCAGCCAGCCGATCAGCTAAAAGGCAGAGCACGGAGTGTCCAGACAATACACTAGTAATTGTGTCAAAGGTATATATTGTTTTTCTCTTTGTAAATCTAAGATGACTAGGTAGATAACGTCTGTTATTTAGTAATCATGTTGATTAAAGACTATGTAATAGAGCAAATCCTTAAATTATCCTGAAAAATTTGGATAAAAAATTACATTACATTTCATACTGTGCGGGGGCATGTAATTTTAAAATCTTTGTTAAGAGTTTCATTGAAGCTATAATTTTAACTGCTTTTAGATAAATAAAATGACTCATTTACTTTCAAATCTCTGAAAGGCTGAATGTGTGTGTGTGTGTGTGTGTGTGTGTGTGTGTGTTCATGTGGTCCAGTTTTCTGCATTTGTAAAAAATAAAGTTTCCATTTAGTGATCAGAAAGGCAAATCATTTTGGTCAAGGAAAGGGAAACATGACCGAATAAAGTCAACAAAATATTATCTAATCTTATATTGTAGAAAGGAAGAAAGAAGGGAAGAAAGAAAATGAAAAACTGGACAAATAGAGGACTGAAATCCTCCGTGAATAAGTGAAGTACTTATTCTGTAATTTTACGTGCCAGATAATACACAGACATTAACTACGCTGTTCATAGACATCTTAAGCATATTCTAGCTCTGTTTTCTGTAATTTCTGTATTCTGATGAGCTTTTGCTCCCTGAAATCTTCCTCCTTTTCCATGAACGTAACCCCGCATCTCGTATGGCATTCGCATTACCTGTGCTCCACTCGGCCTACAGGACATTCCACAATATTTATGAAGAGTCTTAGTCTGTCTAGTTGTTTTCTCTGACAAAACTCTAAAATCTAAGATCAGAGAGCAGAGTTTTAGAGTTGAAAAGTAAGCATAGACATCCATGATTAAGGTGGGTCCAGTTAACATGTAACTGTCATGCTTAAGTTACCGAGATATGAATACTGAAGAGAAAACATCCTAAGGGTGGCAAATATTATAGGGACCATACCTAGCCTCACTTCTTTTAAATAGTCATGGCTCTTTGGTGTTCTTAGAAAACTTAAAGAAACACAAAGATCATTCCGGCAGGAAAAATCTTAGAAAATTTTACTTATCGCATGGTATTTACTATATGATAAAGTCAAACACTAACCTAGATTAAGCTTGATTTTAAGGCTAATTTTCATAAAGAATTTGAATTTGTGCTTCCACTGTAGCATAACAAGGTGTGGGATTGGCACCTCCAACTAGAACTCTACATGTCGAGACATGCTGGTGTTAATACCGCAGTTCAGAGATGTTATCAGTTACGTAGATTTTTGTGGAGTGCTGCAAAGATCTAACTGTCAGGTAAAATCACAAAAGGGGGATGCTGGCAGTTTCTCATGGACTCTATGCTGATAGAAACACAGACTGAACTGGTGAAGGAATAAACAATTGTCATAGCAGTTCTCTGGAATTAAATGAAAGGCAGTATTGATCAGAAGATCAGAGGGGAGGAGGTAGAGATGAGCACTAAGCCTGAACCCTAAATTTCAGGGCAGAACATGGTCTGAGGAAACACACCTGGATTCTGGGCTCAGCTGCCTTTTGCACATAATTTCAGATATTGGGAATTCCTGTCAATTAGGTGGAGCACATTGGCAAGATATTACTGTGTTTAAAACTCTTGCCTTATTTATTGCTTGCTAGTTTGTTTAATTTTTGTAGCTATAGATCTTAGGACTCTTGGGTTACTTTAAAAAAACCATGGAAACTCTTTATTTGGATGAGATTTTCTCAACCTTATGATATTCATCACATCAGGGGGGTGAGATAAGGCCTTGTAGTTAAAGCTAATATAAAAGTTTTACAAAGAATTTTAAAGTCTAATATTATAGCCTTCTCCAGTTTTCTAATTCCACCCCTCCCTTGGTTATCAGGGTGGCCCATTTAACAAAAGGAATAATCTTGTCCAAGGACTTCAAATTATTCTTTGTTACTTATGGCCTTTCAATGTATGGAAAATTATTGGAAATTTGCATATCAATTTCATCAGAGACAGCTTATGGTGGCAAAAATGTTCAAAAGGGAACAATTGGGGCATCATAAACAACAAAAGGAACCCAATGAAAGTCACTATCTGTTCTTTCTTAGCTTTCTGACTTGGTATGACGACAAACTCCTAGCAGAGAATTGGAGGACGGGACTCAGTTCTCCACTTCTTTTCAATATTAAAATTTTAATTTCTGTAAACTCAGACCTATGAAACCTTAATTTAGAGATGTCATCCAACATTGAGAATGTCTAAAATCAACCTATGGGCAATGAGTCCCAGGTGATCGCTCTGGATTTTAGCTTCAAAACGTGTGGGCTTAGTTCAAGACTCGTGTGGAGGCACATAAGCAGTCATGTATGTAATTATATGGAAATGAATGATTTGAGGGTTGCTATACTCACTGACATTGCCTAGAAGCTGGTGGGAATTCACTTTTTTACAAAGACTGAAGTGCATTTGTGGAGGCAGGAAGCAAGAATGTCTGCTGGGCATCGAGACTCTAAGGAACTCTGCTTGTATCTCGAAACTCAGGGTTATCTGCGTAACCTCTCAGATTCCTGCCAAGTAAGGAGGTGTATCAGTGTTTCTCAGCTTTTTTTTTTTTTTTGACTCAAACACCTTTTAATTAAGTATATAATTTATCAAAATCCCCTAGAAATTAAAAAAAAAAAAGATTATATGTGTAATTATATAAGTGATTTTAAAGGCAAGTAAAACCTTCAGATCCATGTCTTTAAAGATTACTGTATAAATTACTATTCTTTTTTAAATATTATTTTTAAATACACTGTACATTAGGTACTATATATTTAAATATGTCTTTGGTTAAGTATTTGATTTTCTTGAATTTTATTGTATGAGAAAAAACATAATTTGTTGATGAATCAATAAAAATAATATTACATAATGTTTCATTTGAGACTGTATAGATATGAAAACATATAATAAAAGTTAACTTCCTGTTGTGCACCAAAATTTTGATAAAAATTGTTTTTGTACCTGTACTTAAAATTCTCACATTTCACTTTAAAAAAGTGCTAGTTTATTTTTGTAATTTCTGTTTTTTGTTCTAAATGGTAGAATAAAAGAGAAGGCTTCAAGCTGCTATTTCCAAGCACTTATCCACAAAGAACACATTGAGAGTTTAGAAGATTTTTTTCCCCTAACAAATTGTAAGTCAAATTAAAAAAAATGTTGTTTCACTTTCCCTTTTCAACAATGGTTTTTAAAGTACTAGAGGTATATTCATGTCTCACTTAAAAATTTTGACCAGAAGTGCAGTTTATGAATTCAGTGTTGATCATCTTGGAGAAAACTTTCAGAATTATCATTTTTATGCTTCTTATCAGGATTTTATGTTGCAAACAATAGAAACCTATTCTTGAAAACTCAAGCAAAAAGAGTGTTGACTGGAAGGCTATAGGGTGACTCACAGAATCAGAGGAAGCTCAAGGACCAGGTTGAGAAAGCTCAAGAATCTGGGGAGCTCTTAGACTTTTGTGAGCAATAGCTGAAGTGTCATCACAGTGATGAATCAGCTTCTGTCATTCTTTCCTGTCCTTGGCCATTCAGGTGAGATTCAAAATTCCAGGAAAAGGAATTGAGTTGGCTTATTCTGGGTTACGTGCTCACTGCTTAGTGTTTAGACACAGGAGAATGGGGCATCTTGACTGACAGTCCCACTTAAGAGGACCTGAAGCTCTCCCATAAGATTATGGCGCTGTCATCAGAAGGTTCTGGGTGAACATGAACAACACTTGTTAAAATGTATGTGTTTCTGTCTCCAAACAATAGTCCCTTATAGGTGTTAAATGACACAATATATGACTAATAATAAAAACTATTTAAAGCAGAAGAACAAATGAAACATTCAACTAGTAGTATTAGTCTGGCTGGTAAACTGACTAAATGATTGAGTCATGAGAATTATCTATCTGATCTCCTTGGCTACCATGAATGTTCATTTGATAAACCCTTAGGCACTCTAGGTTGCTTCTAATTTAAAGAAAAACATATAAACAATAATTTTACTTATCGATTTAATAACACTCCCCCTCCCCCATGTGTAGCAGACACTTGCCATTTCAGGCTTTTTGGCATTTGTTGTGCTTTCCCATGGCAACAGCATCTTAGTTTTCCATTTGTCTCAGGAGAAAACAACTTCATCCCTAGCTCCAGGGATAGGTCCTGGCTGACTGAAGCCCAGTTCATTCTCCTCATCACAGGGATTATGTCCCATGAACTAACCTGGGCTGAAGAAAAACCAGGATATATTTTCTGGGGACTTCTGGAAAAGAATTCTAGTTTTTCCTCAGAATTTACCAGGAGAGCTACTTTCTCTTTCTCTGGATGGCATGGGATGCAGATGTGAGGCCTGATGTCGCTGCAGCCATTTTGCTTCAACAAGAGATATAAAGTCTGAAGTCAAAATTGCCATTCAAGGAGAGTAAATTCAAGAGAATTGCAGAGAAATGGAGTTGGGGCCCAAAGGATTGAACTTTCCCTGAAGTGGTCACTACTTGTGGACCTTAAATGAGACCAAACTGTACTTGATCATTTATGCTACTTCGAGTTGGAGTTACTGTTATTGCATTTGTAACAATTCCAACTTGATGCATTGCTAGAAAACATTTGTGAGCTCTAGGGTCTATGAATTACTGATTGAAAAATGCTGGATTACATGATATCTATACTCATCTCTAACAGTAAAAATTGTGTGCTTTTACTGTTAATAAGGGGTGTAACTGAAGACAAGTTGGAGAAATGCATGTTAAATGATTGAAGTATATTTACTGTCTATTAGCTATTTATAATTCAGAAAGAGGAACTTTTGTGATTCATTTCTCTTTTTTTGTTCTGTGTGGTTGAATATTTGTGACTTTCTCAGCTTTATTTTTCTTTAAATGCATCATTTTTCTGCAGTTTCAAATTTTTTAATAATCCTAATTTTTGTCTTTTGTTGGGCAATAGGAAATTCTAAAACATAGTAGGAATTTAAAAAAATGTATGCTTAATTAAGTTATGATTTTATCAATAGCGTATTCCCAAACCAGTGGTTCTCAAATGTGGTTGCACATTAGAATCACTTGGGTCATTTTAAAACCATGGTTCTTAAAGTTCACAGTACTTCAGATCACCTAGTAGGCTTGTTGAAACAGATGTCCTGTGCCAATCTTGTTTCTGATTCAGTAGTTCTAGGGTGGTGCCCAGATTTTGCATTTCTAAGTAGTTCCCAGGTGCTACTGGTGCTACTGATTTGGGGATCACATCGTCCTAGATTATATAAACCATAATCTCCTTGGTGGGGGTGATTTTTAAGACTTCCCAGATGATTCTGATGGGGAACCAGGTGGAAAACCACTGTCCTAAACAGTGGCTTTAGGATGGCTGACTTTTATCTCCTGATTAAGCATGTAGAAAGGTCCTTTTATTATTCCAACAAAAATTTTCCTTTCACACCTCAACTGAATTCCTTGACCCACAGGTACTATCTCACTAGGAAAAGTTAATAAATTTAAATTTAAAAAATAGACAATCACTAATGTTCATTACTTAGAAGGATCACAGCCTAGTATCAACTATCTCTGTTCCAGGAAGATCTGTAGATAACCTCAAAAGAATATTTGGAATGATTTTATTCAGGAAAACATACGGTCATGCATGAGATTAGCAACTGTTGGAGAGACAGAGAAAGGAGATGATGTTATCAGAGCCCAGTGGCCTGTGTTACCCAAGAGTAGCTGGAATAAGATGGGCTTTTTCAGTTGGTAGCTGGTGTAGGGGTCCAGAGCGAGCCACCCCAAACACACCTCTGTGGTATGCAGATTGTTTTTGAGCTAAAGGTAACTCTGGCTTTGGGCTTAAGAGAAATTTCTCCCCTCTCTTTAACTACCAAGAAGAACTTGAATTAGGGACCTTGCCCATAACAGATGATCAGACCTGACTTATTTTAGCATATCTAAAGTGCAGAGCAAACTTCTATTCACTAAATATCCATTCTTATCATCCTGCACTGACCCTTTGAGGCCCCCAAGGTGCATTATCTCACCCCTAGCTCAGGTCTCACAGACCTCACTCCCCCTTTTTATCTCTGAACCTCTCCTGCATGTGTGGGGTCTCTGATTCCCTCATGTATGTGGGGTTCCGTACATATGTATGTATTAAATTTGATGATTTTCTCTTGCTTATCTGTCTCATATCTATTTGATTATTAGACCAGCCAGAAGGACCTTGAGGGTAGAGGAAAGTTTGTTTCTCCCCAACACTGGAATCAAAAAGTAGATATAGTTGCTGCCAGAGATGATTTGCACGGTAGAGAAATACCCTCCTTTCTCTCTTCCTTCTGAATTTCTTATCAGCACTGCTCATTGGCTATTCCAGCAGAACAGCAGATGACAAAGGAGAGTGGGAAAAACAGCCCATATGTTCACCCCTCTGTATACAGAACTGAGCAGAAGAGGGGAAGGCTGAGGAACGATCTGAAGGCAAACGTGCTGAGGACCAACACATTTCCTATTTCTGGGACAATTCAGTGTCATTGATAAAATCAGTAGCATGAACATCCTTGCATGTAACGTCACTTCAAATAACACTTGGAATCGTTACCTAATTATATAGGAATTTTTTAACATAGGCTTAAAAATGTGTGTTTATATATGTGTATTTGTTGTATGGTTTCCTTTGGCCAATTTTCAACCTACTCCAAACACTATAGTCTCCTTCTTAAGTAAACCCTCAAAAGGAGTCTCCTAGTGTCTGGTATACCAGCTTTTCTAACCCATTTTCTTTATGACGGAAAGTAAGTAGTTGTCTAGGATTGGGACAACCCCTCTCGTGGCTTTAGGATACAGGTAGTTTCTTGTTGTTTTTTTTTTTAAACCATCAAGTGACCCCCATATGTATTCTTGACTGCCAAGGCTTAAATTGTCTCACTTCCTACTAGTAGGATTCTTACTTCAGTTTTTGATACACTAAGCTCTCATTTTGCATAAGAAAGATCCTCCCGTGTGCTAAAATCCAGTTAAAAACGCTCTCTTGACTTCCATTTCAAACTTCCTTACTGAGATCATTCTAATTTGCCTTGAATCTATCATTTGAATGGTAAACAGTGTTAAATTTTCCAGTTACTTTGCTTTTATGCACTGTCCATAATCTCATCAGAGAATCTTTCCGATCTAGATTGTCTGATACTGTTTAGTCTATGAATACCTAATTATCATGTCCTTCAGTCTCCAGAATAACAGTCATAATGTCATAATATATGTAATTATATAAAAATATATGATATTATTAGTTACTACAAGTCATTGACTTCTCACCAAGTTCTAGCTTGTCTGACAGGGTCAGTTTAAGGAGCTTGCCCAACTGTTCCACATTAAGGCATTTTTAACTCTGCTAGCTTTAGTCTGGGCCTGAGTGGATGGCCTGTACCTTCTGGGGTCCGGAAATAAACGAGCAGCTATAGCGTCACATGCTGCTGGTAAGAACACCGGTCTTTGGCTTACCCACTTCACTCTGACCTTTGGGTCGTCATGCTTTATTGAAGAAAAGCAGCTGGAAAGTCAAAGCCTACATTTCCCGGTCTGCCTTATAGTTGGGATTTTCCGAGATGTCCATGTCACCCTAAGAAACATCCAAACCTGTAAATTTTTATGATCTTATTTGAGCCAAAACTGCCAACAATTGCTGGGAAGCAAAATCTCAACCGATTGAGAAAGTGCTCCAGAGAAGGGCAGTTTTGCACCTTATTTTATACACTACAATCAAAGGAGGGGGTGTCAAGGGGTTGCATGAAATTCATTGATGATAGATTAGGGAGGCAGGAGAAAGCAAAGTGGGGAAACGTCTGGGGTTGGATAAAAAGTAACACAAAGAGACAACTACTTCTTTTACCTTGGTGGGTAGAGGATAGTTAACAATTCACATTTACAGCACATAGAGATGGTGTGTGGGGAGCAAGGCAGCAATGAGGGGGTTCTAGGGTCTTGTGCTCGGGTGGGAGATTGTGCCTTGAGGGGTCAGGAAAAAGGGGATTACTCAGACATTCCAAAGGTACATTATTATAGATGCAAAAAGACCATAGGCAGGCTGGTTAGGGTAAAGATTCGACCTTGTCAAGGAAGATTAAAGTCTAGGACATGGCTGCCAACCAGGACTCGCTTTTAGTTGAGTTTTCATTTCAGAGCATCCTATGTGGTTGCTTTCAGTCTCTGAGTTTGTAAGGCCGCCGTGCTTGTCAGGCTTAGTATGTCCCCCTTTTTTCCACACTCATGTGCAAAATTTGGAAGTCAGAAGTGAGGTGCTTGTGCTTTTGTTATTGCTTTGGACAAACTTGGTCCTGGAGCATTTGGTTTTCTGCGTTAAGTGCAGCCGTTCTTAACTTCTGGGATGTTGAAGGGTGGGATGTGGGGCATCCGTTTTGCTGACATGAGTTTCAGTTAGGGCCATATGCTCCTGGAATGAGCAGCTGCATTTTCCTTATTCTCTGACTATCTGCTGGTAGAAATAGCATTCCCACATAAGTTCCTTGTTATATCTGGGAATCACTTCTGGAAGCTAAGATGAGGTCTCGCTCCTCCAGCTCTCTATGTGCTTGTTTTTCTGTATTTGCTACCTTTTTGATTAGATAAGCTGGCGAATCGTCACTGAACCCTAATATACTAGGAACACTAAAATATGCAGATGGTAATATTTCCTTCAATTTCCAGAAACATACCTTATATTTATTAAAATTCCTATCATGGAAGGTGATAGGAACATAAACTAGATTAAAAGATACTTGTGTGCAAAAATTTCTCATGGGTTTTATTTTATATTATTGTAAAGTTTAATTTTAATTGTTTATTTTTATCAATGCTACCCAATGGTTTAAAAAGTCAAAATTTTTGCTGGACTTATAACACAGTTGTAGTAACCTGTGTCTACCTTTCTGAACTCCAGATCCCTACTTCTCATAGATGTTCTAACAATTTCTTCTGGAATCTACTTTTTATTTCTAAATAGCCCACCTGTATTTCTAAATAGGATGCCTATGTTGCTATCTCTTGAGTTTTTAAAAACATGTCTCTTCTCCATTCTTTCCTCACCAATGAACACTTTCATGCATTTCTTTTTCTCATAATTTTCTAATATAGATATCAAATTTTTATTAGAAAGTCTTTTATGTTTACATTATTATGACTATGTGAGCATTATTTACAACTGAACTGTGTAGTTATGAGGCTCACATTTCCTTTCTCATAGATTAAAAAAAATATTCCCTTGAGGTAATAATGATCTTACTTTGCCTTTTGCTTAGTTTATATGCACCGCTTCGCTAATTTATCTGCAAATTCTCTGCCAGAGGTATACATTTTCCTCAAGATATTAAAACCTATCAGATCACTTTTTAATTTCTCTTTCTTTTTTGTTTCCCTTCTTCCTCCCCCAGGCATCCTTTTTTATGCCCTCAGGCCTTGTGCCCTGGTCTAGAGCTGTCACCTATCGCTCTCTCCTACGCCGGACCCCAGTTTCCTGGGCTGTACACTCCTTTTTCTTGGTTTGTTGCCTCCTTTGGTGGAACATTTTCTCCAGCTGTTTTTTGAGATAGACATATTGGTGATGGGGGAACCTTACATTTCTTTGTTCTATACTTTCATTTAGCTGGGTGCCAGATTCTAACCTCACATTTGGTCAGTGTCCCTCATGTTCGGTGTGATACCCCAGGCCTCAGCTGTGCCCGGTGCCCCCAAACTGGAGTTCTTCTAATTAACCTCTCTGTAGAGTAAAACTCTACTTCCCTTTTGGAGTCAGGGGCAGGTGTTTCTGTGCATCCTTGGAGTTGGGGGGAAGATATGCTTCTTCTATAGATTTTGAACCAGTTTTCTTTCCAGCCCCACCTGTACCCTCTCCTTCAGAGATGCCAGGTGTCTGCAGTTTCTGAGTCCTTCTGGGGCCCTGCAGTAGGTCCTGCTGCATTTTCCTGGTCTTCTGGGTGAGTATCCAGTCATCCATCTGCTTTGGCTTTTAAATTTCATCATTGCTATCCTGCTCTATTTGTTCTTATTGGTTTATGTCCTTTTAATCCCCTCACTTATTTTAAAGAGGTTTGGGGAGTGGGAAAGAGGTAAACATATGTTTATAATTGGGCATATTTAATTGGAAGTTCTTTGACCATTGTTTTTTTTTTATACATCATCTATTTTCAAGAGAATTGGACTGTAAACAACTGATTTATTCACACTCAAGGATTTCGGTCCTTTTTAACAAATCCAGACACTTAATAACATAGATGTAAAAACAGACCCGTTTCACAAAAATCAGTTAATTTCAAGAGAATGTTTTGAGTTACCTGAAACGTCCCATAATAAAGTATTCCCCTTGATTAGAACTCAGCTAAGACTAGCCTATGTCATATGAGCTTATTTGTCTTCTGTTCTTTTATTACATTCATAGTCTTTAGACAGCTGGCCTTATTTTCTCAGTCTCTTGATATTTATACTTTAGGTACTTATTAATTCACACAGATTTTATGGGACATTTCTATACTGAAATTAGTAATACTTTTGTTAAGCTCTCATCTAGGAAACATCTAGCTTAGAAGATGGTTTTCCTCTGGGCCACTACTTCAGGGATGCTGACTGGGTCTAAGAAGAAAAATATAACTCCTCAAAATGTGGTATCATTAAATGTAAGACAGTGGGATGCCAGGGTGTATAAGAGGGACTTGACTGACATCCCTACTCAAGAGGACAGCATTTATTTTTTTAATTGCCTGCAGTTTGTGTTTAACTTTGGAAATTTGTGGAAAATTAAAGAAGAGTGTAAAGAAGGAAACAAAATTCATCACTAATTCCATAATTCAGAGATAGCATGTTAATCGCATTCCTGTTTTTTATTTTACCTTAGTTGCATTAACATATAAATGTGCAAAGAAAACCCTCTATGATAGAAAATTTTAAACATACACACATAAAAGCTGCTAAGAGTATAATGGATCTCTGTGTATCCGTTACGTATCTTCAGCAACTTTTAGCATGTGGCCATTCATTCTTCACTTATTCCTTGCTCTACAATTCGTTCTCCATCTCTACTTTTAATGTGCTACAATCTTTTAAAACAAATCCAAAACATCTTGTAATTTCACCCATAAATAAACCAGAATTGATTTTTAAAATAGAAGGGGTTTTCTTTTGTTTTCAACATATCAACTTTATAAAAATGAAAACAGCAATTCTTTAATGTCATCTACTGTCATCAGAAATCAACCTTGTCAGAACTTGATCTTTGATTTCTAGGCTGCAGAACTGAGAGAAAATAAATCCCTGTTGCTTAAGCCACCGGTCTGATATTTTGTTATGGCAGCCAGAGCAGACTAACATACCCAGACACCTGGAAATTTTTATTAAAAAAATTGGTTTGTTTGTTTATTTAGCTTGATTCTCAGAGGCAGACAATATTAAGATATAATTTACATACCATGAAACTCATCCATTGTAAGTATAGCATTCAATGAGTTGTGCTAAATTTATACTCAACTTATTCATTTTGTGAAACCATCACCAAAATCCAGTTCTAGAACAAACAGATCATTTATTATTTTTAAAAGGTTATAGTAAATCTCAATGATGATGTTGAGTTTGATATAGCTATTAATAAATGTCAATTTGGGGTCATATGAGACCAGACTATAATATAAATGAGGGAAATTGTGGGGCACACATATTTATTGATGATTCACATTAATTGCTCACAAACTGACAGCTCTATTATAAAAACTAAGCTAGTATCATAAAATGAAGTGAGTCCAGACTTTTTAATGTTCTAAAACAGCTTATATAATATGGGGATAGTTTTTTCTTAAAAAAACAAAACAAGACAACTCATTGGAAAAATCAACTGTTCCCCAAACGTTTTCTTTTTTTCCCCTTCTAGTTGAGATTTCTGCATGAGCTTGGACTGACCTTGAAATTTACATTTTTCAAGAAAAT
Organism: Miniopterus schreibersii; assembly: GCF_964146895.1. NCBI lineage: Eukaryota > Metazoa > Chordata > Mammalia > Chiroptera > Miniopteridae > Miniopterus > Miniopterus schreibersii. The sequence goes on along the minus strand of NC_138102.1, from coordinate 112,845,703 downwards.
CATTTAGTCAAGATTTTACAAGTAACTATTATAGAGTTGTACAAATATACTATAGTTTAAAAGAATTCTCCACAGTTATAATACCTCCTTTGTATTCCTAATTTTGTCTATTTGTGTACCTCTTTTATCATATTCACCAAAAATTAGTCTATTATTATTTTTCAAAGACTTTTGAATTTATTATTTTTCTTATTTTTCTGTTGTAATTTTTGAATTTAATCTTAGTTTTTTTTAAAAAAATCCTTTTATTAAACAATATATGACAGTAATAGATTTGCCTTTATGTGGCATTTGGGAAACACCTTGTAAGTTTTGCTATGGTGGGTTTTTATTTTTATGATTTACCAAGTGTCTATTTTTTAAGTTGTGGATTGTTTCTTAGTCTAATCCTTTTTAATTTTTAAACAAGAGAGCTTTAAACCTTTAATTTAAATGATGGTAGTTTAGAACAAGTAGATTTTATAAAATACATGAAGTGGTAAAAAAGTGTTGAAGACATTCTGAGAAAGATTTTCTAGATATGCTCAAGGATTTTGTGTATATATCTTTGTTGTGCATTATAAAATGTTCTGAAAAGGCAGGAAATGACTAAGAAAAGAAAGAACATTCATATTTTGCATAAATAAATACTATAACAGGGACATATGTTAAAATATTTTTTTTATGTTCTCAAATACACATTTTTAAATAAAAATATAAAATCACATATAATATTATGTACATATTTTATTTCAATACATAAATCTATATTTTCTTTTATAGAAATATTACTACATTAATATTTAATATATGATATAATTTGTTTAACCACATCTTTCCTAGTTAATATGTAGTTTGATTTAGGTATTTTGGTTTTATAAATAATAATACTGTGAATATCTTTGGGTGTGTATTTGTAACTTGTCCATTTTTTTTTTAGAATAAAAACGTGGATTATTGGATGTTAGGATAGTTGTTTTTTATTAATAATTATTTTTCATATTTACTTTTATGTAACTATAATTATTTAAATAATTTCAGTTTTAATTGAATTTAATGCTCAATGATAGCCCCATGCTTTACTTTTGTTTTTTATCAAGCCATGTGGTTTCTATATATTTTTATCTTCTTCTGTGTTACCTGCACATATGAATGAGTCCTTGGCTGATACAAGCCACTCAAAACTTTATAAATCACACTGTTGAGGTAAGGTATTTAATATTGCAGAGAACTCTGAAGCCAGAATCATTATATTCCATTGTTATAAACCTGTTTCTTCATGAATACTTATGGGGATTTATTTATTGTTGTAATACAAATTTTCTACAATGTGTCTTTTTATGGCTCTCTTTCTATTATTTTTATAATAAAAATAAATCCTTTAGAAAAATAAATTTGAAGACTTAAGCCTTCATTTCAGCTAGTAAAATTTTCTCTTATTATATTTTCAATTTTGACCTTTCTCTTTTGGTTCAAAGATATTCAATAATACCAATTAATCCATTTTATAAGATTTGGATTTTATTCTCTGGATTTTGTATTATTTATCCTCACTTTTATTTTTATCTTTTTAATATATATTTTTTTCATTTTTGAAAAAACCTTTAAATATTGACTGTCAGTTCATTAATTTAATACCTTTCTTGTCTTTCTTTTGCTAATAATTAAATTTTATTACAGTCTTCTATTTTAATTTAGCCTGTTTATTTCTAGCATCATTTAAATTTTAGCTTATTTCAATTCTATTTTTACATTTATTATATCATCTCCTTTTGAATTCTACTCCTAATTCAAAGATTTCTTATCTTCTGTAATCCTATTGAAAACACCTAGAAGTTTTCATTTTCTTTTATTGTAAGAATCTCTTGTGCCAAAGACTTTGCCATAAGCCCTCACGCTTGTTTGTTTTCTGCTTACTCATCCTGTTACAAGGTGTTTGCTGATACAGAGGGCCTGTGGCTGACTTCCTATCTGGTACATGGCTTATTGACTGTCACTAGAGTTACCCTGTTAGATTTCTAGTTGTGAAGCAGATTAACGTTCACAAGTTCTAGACTATATAAATGCTGCAGGTTAGCTGGATTGAGATGGTTCCATGCTATCCAAAATATCTGTTGTTTAATACTTTGAACCAAGTAAAAGCAAAACTAGAGTCCTCATATTTGACTAACAAGATTGTTATTTTCATTTCTGCCCTTACTTGTTTAAAGCTATATCTGCAAGCATACAGTATATCTATTGTCACCGCCACCTCTTCCTTCTCTTCCTACACACACCCCACACACACACACCCCATTTGTTTTTTGTGTTTTGGGAGTGTCCTTCTCCAAAGAAAGGAAGGTAATAATGAAGGCTGGGTTGGGGTATAGCATGCTTTTCCCCTGCAAAGGTTGTTTGTGTACCGGGAGGGACCCTCTGCCCGGGGTCTGGGTGGCACTGACCCTGTGTCTTTGATCTGCATGACATACAGGAAAGGAAGAAACAAAGCTCTTCCTATATTCTTTCATGTTGTCAACTTACTCTGTTTGAAGTGGCTGCTAATTATGTTTACAATTTATCTCCACAGTTCCTGCAGTCAATGGAATTTTCTGTTTCTGGTTGTAAGATGACTGTCATTTTTAGTTTTTGTTGTCCTCAGTTTTTGCCTTTCCTTTGCCTTCATGGGTATGTTAGCAAGCTGTTGGGACAGTCTACAGTCTGGACTGCTAGTCAAGTGCCAATTTTTGAAATATTTCCTTAGATTCCTTTTTTTTTTATTGTTGACACTATTAGCGATGTTCCTCATTCTCCCCGGCCCCCGCCTTTACCCACCTCCACCCGGCCCCCAGCCCCAAACCCCTGGCCATCACACACTGTTGTCTGTGTCCATGGATTATGAATATATATTCTTTGGCAAATCCCTTCACCTTCTTTCATCCAGTCCTCCCATCCCTTTCCCCTCTGCCCTTTGTCAGTCTGTTCCACATATCCATGCTTCTATTTTGTTGGTCAGTTTATTTTGTTCATTAGATTCCACATGTCAGTGAGATCATATAGCATTTGTCTTTCTCTGTCTGGCTTATTTGGCTAGCATAATAATCTCCAGGCCCATCCATGCTTTTACAAAAGGCAAGAGTTCCTTCTTTTTTACAGCCACACAGAATTCCATCAAGTAAATGTGCCGCAACTTTTTTATCCACTCCTCTACTGGTGAGCAGTTGGGCTATTTTCAGATCTTGGCTATTGTAAATAATGCTGCTATGAACAAAGGGCTACATATATTCTTTCTGATTGGTGTTTTGGAATTCTTAGGATATATTTCCAGAAGTGGGTTGCTGGATCATATGGCAGCTCCATTTTTAATTTTTTGAGGAAATTACATACTATTTTCCACAGTGGTTGCACCAGTCTGCATTCCCACCAACAGCGCACTAGGATTTTTTTTCTCCACACCCTCACCAGCACTTGTTGTTTGTTGATTTATTGATGGTAGCCATTCTGACAGGTGTGAGGTGATACTTCATTGTGGTTTTAATTTTCATCTCTCTGATGATTAGTGATGATAAACATTTTTTCATATGTCTATTGGCCATCTGTATATCCTCTTTGGAGAAGTGTCTCTTCAGGTTCTTTGCCATTTTTTAATTGGATTGTTTTTTAATATTGAGTTTTATAAGTTCTTTATAATTTTTGGAAATTACCCCTAATCAGATATATCATTGGCAAATATGTTTCCCCATGCAGTGGGTTCCCTTTTCATTTAATTGATGGTTTTCTTTGCTGTGCAGAAGCTTTTTAGTTTGATGTAGTCCCATTTGTTTATTTTTCCTTTATTTACCTTGCCCTAGGAAATATATCAGTAAAAATATTGCTCCAAGAAATGTCTGAGATTTTGATGCGTATTTTCTTCTAGGATTTTTATGGTTTCACGACTTACAGTTAAGTCTTTAATCCATTTTGAGTTTATTCTTGTGTATAGTGGAAGTTGGTGGTCTAGTTTCATTTTTTTGCATGTACCTGTCCAATTTTCCCAACACTATTTGTTGAAGAGACTATCTTTACTCCATTGTATGCTCTTGGCTCCTTTGTCAAATATTAATTGACCATAGCAATGTGGGTTGATTTCTGGGCTCTCTGTTTTGTTCCATTGATCTATATGCCTCTTCTTATGCCAGTAGGCTGTTTTGATTACAATGGCTCTGTAGTATAGTTTGATATCCAGTATTGTGATATCTCCAACTTTGTTCTTCTTTCTCAAGATTGCTGACGCTATTTGGGGTCTTTTTTGGTTCCATATAAATTTTTGGAATATTTATTCTAGATCTGTGAAATATGCCATTGGTATTTTAATAGGAATTGCATTGAATATATAGATTGCTTTGGGTAGTATGGACATTTCATGATGTTAGTTCTTTCAATCCCTGAATACAGTATATGCTTCCATGTGTTTGTATCTTCCTCAGTTTCTTTCTTCAATGTCCTATAGTTTTTGAATACAGATCTTTTACCTCCTTGGTTAAATTTATTCCTAGGTACCTTTTTGTTGTTGTTGTTTCAATAATAAATGGGATTGTTTTCTTAGTTTCTCTTTCTAATAGTGCAATATGGGTATATAAAAATGCCACCAATTTCTGAATATTAATTTTGTACCCTGCTACTTTGCTGCATTCACTTACTAGATCTAGTAGTTTTTTGATGGAGTCTTTAGGCAAAAGAGATTTAATGTCACTCAAAATTGTATTCGGCAGGAAACAAGGTATTTTAATAGATGTTTATCAGCTACCTGCTTATACATGTCTTGAAATTCTAAGCCTGTATTATCTCTGCTGTGACATATGATAAGCATTTGGTCTTAGCCAAGTATTCATTGAGATACTCACTGTGATAAAGTGTTGCTTCTATAAGAAAAGTTTAGCTCTGTAGAGTTCCAGTAGGAAATGGAATAGTTGATGATGTCTTCATGTGAGACTACAAATAGTTATTATTTGGTAGATTCCTTCTCTGAATTTGTATAGAAGAACTGAGCACATGTGGAAGGAATATGCTACATGGGAACTATATCAGTTATTTATTGTTGCATAACAAGCTACCCTATTAGTAGCTTTAAGCAACAATGATTTATTGAGCTCAGAATTCTATAAGTTGGCAGTTTGGGTTAGGGTCAGCTGGTAGTTCTTTTTGTCGCTATGGAAATTATTCATTCATCTGTAGTCAGATGTTTACTGGTCAACTGGGAGTTGGCCAGCCTAATATGACCTCACTCTTGTGTCCAACAGATGGTTCACTGTCAAGTTGGGCAATGGAGTCACTTGCCTCTTGCCATCAAGCAGGCTTATTCACATGGAAATGAGGAGAGTTTCAGGCTAAAGGAAGAAAGTGTGCAAGACCCTCTGAGACTGAGACTAGGAGCTGGCAAAACATTGCTTCTGTGGCATTTTATTAGCCAAAGCAACAGATAGGATGGAGAAACCTATGCCTCTTAGTGAGAGTTACTGTTAATTTACATTACAAAGGGACAGGGATATAGAGAGGAGTGGAGATTGTGGCTATTTTTGCAAGTTATCAAAGGATTATATCTAATATGGAGGTAGCTTGATAAACTAGTAAGTGTATTAGTCTCTAATGGCTGCTGAAACAAATTACCACAAACTTAAAAATAACACACATTTACTTTTTTATAGTTCTTGAAACCAGATATCCAAAATCAGTTTCATTGGATGAATCAAGGTGTTAATAGGGCTACATTCCCTCTGGAGGTTCCAGGGGAAAATTAGTTCCTTATCTCTTCCAGTGGTGGCTGCTGGCATTCCTTGGTTTGTGGCTGCATCACTCCAGTCTCTCTTTCCATGTTCACATTACCTTTTCCTCTTCCAAGGTCAGATCTCCTCTTGCCTCTCATAAGGATACATGTGATTACATTTAGGTCCACCTGGTTAATTCAGGATTTCTTCACCTCAAGATCTGTAACTTAATTACATGTGCAAGTCATTTTTTTTTTTTTTGCTATATAAGATAACATTTTCAGGTTCCAGGGGTCAGAATATGTATATCCTTTGGAGCACCACAGTAAGGAGTGTATCTGTGAGATAGGTACACTCATCTAGCATCACATATTTTTTCCTAGGTCAAAAAACCAAATGGTAAATAAAATTAATTTAATTCATATTTAAGAAAATGTCATATTTGTCACTTGCAAATCTGGCACCTGTAGAATATGGATCTTCTTTCAGTTTAAGAGAGAGAATACAGTTGTTCCTCTGTATCAGCAGGTTTCACATCTGTGGATTCAACAAAACACAAGTCAAAACTATTCAAAAAAAACTGTTAAGTTGTTGCTGATGTGAACTATGTAGTTAGGCCCTCGATGGTTGAATCTGTACTAACCATATACAGATTTTTTGGGGTCATTATTCCCTAAACGATATGGTATAGCAATAATTTACATAGCATTTATGTTGGTATTATAAGTAATTTTAAGATGATTTAAAGTATATAGGAGGGTGTGCATAAGTTATATGTAAATACTGCAGTGTTTTATATAAGGAACCTGTGCATCCCTGGATTTCGGTATCTGTGGGGAAGTCCTGGAAGCAATCTCCTGTGGGTACTGAGGGACAGCCACTTATATTTCACATATTCAACATTAATTTATTCCACAAATTTACTGAGTACACAGAGAGCCAGGCACTGGTGTGCTAATCTAGGTTCTGGAATACACCAGTGACCAAGAGTTTACATTTTAAGTTGTGCTGTCCAATATGGTAGCCATTAGACACATAAAGGTACTGAACACTTGAAATGTGATTGAGTACCTGAAACATGGCTTATTTAAATTTCAGTGTGCTGCCAGTGTGAACTTGGCAAGTTAGTCACTTCTTTGCCTCAGTTTTCTCAATTGTAAAATGGGAATGGTAGTAATTATACTAATCTTTGTAAAGATTAAATGAGATAATGCTTGTATACACATTCTAAGTGATGTGTACTGGCTATGGCTAGTCTTGATTCCATATCAAATTATCGAGTCAGAGAGATAGGTATATATTGCTTGAATTACTTATAGAAATGCCTTGATAGAAATATAATTAAATATGCTCCTAATTTCATCAGTGGTTGCTCTAAGGTCATATGTATGATATTTCTGCTTTTTCTATTAAACCATCTTTGCCTACTAGATTATTAAACATTACTTATGTAGGATCCCAGGTAAAAAAATTTCCTCTGAAAGTTTAATACAAAGAAATAAGGATAATAAGGATACATACTAATCCTGATGAAAGATAAAAAAGTGGAAAAGAGAAAGACCCTCATTGCTTTCTTCCTTTTATATATATATTAGCTGATAGAATTCTCATAGTCAGATTTCTACTTTATTTGAGTTAGTGTAGGATTATGGAATTTATGATATAATTACTTTCCATAGTCTAAATATATTGCTATAGACCTTCTTTCATTATTTAAAAGGTTTATGACATGTGTATTTCATTAAGTCATTTTAAAAAGTTTGTTAACTTATGCACAATATAAAAAACATTGCTTCTATGAGAAAATACACTACTAAGTTTTACAAAACCAAGTTATAAAAGAATTTTTGGAACATAGCCCATTTATAAGTTCAGGAATTCCTCATATATTTAGGGGTAGTCTAAAATATCTAATTAAATGTTCTCCTTATAAAACATGTTTTTTAAAAGGAGGAGTAAACTTTAGAACCCTTCTATTTGGATGATACAAGTTAAACTTCAAAACAAAGAAGCTATGTAAGTACATCTTTGTACAAAAATATACCTGAATAGATGTTTCTCCAAAGAAGATATATGAAAAGCCAATGGGTACATGAAAAGATGCTCAACCTCACTGGGCGTTAGACAAATGTAAATTAAAACCACAATGATATATCACCTCATGGCTGTTAGAATGGCCATCATCAAAGAATAAGTGATAACAAACGCTGGCATGGATGTGGAGAAAAGGGAACCCTTGTGCACACAGACACACAAAAACCCACACTCACGTATACATTCATAGAATGGAACATTATTTAGCCATGAAAAATGAAGAAATCCTACTATTTGTGACCACATGGATGGACCTTAAAGGCATTATGCTAAGTGAACTAAGTCAGATAGAAAAAAGGTAAATACTTTATGATATCACTTACATGCAAAATTTAAACAAAACAAAAAAACTCCCAAACTCATAGAAAAAGACATCAAACTTGCGGTTCACCAGAAGCCTGGAGTAGGGGAAGGGGGAGTTGGAGGAAGATGGTCAAAAGGTACAAACTTCCTGTTGAAAGGTAAATAAGTAATAGGAATGTGATGCCCAGCATGACGACTATAGCTGACGCTGCTACATGATGTATTGGAAAGTTGTTAGAGAGTAAATCTTAAGAATTGTCCTCATAGGAGGAGATGTTTTTCTTTATTCTTTATTTTTCTTTTCCTTTTACTGTATCTCTATGAGAAGATGGATATTAGTTTAACCTATCGTGGTAGTCATTTTACAATATATGTAAATCAACCCATCATGCTGTATGCCTTAAACTTGTACAGTTTTCTATAATGTATTTTGTATAATCTATAATGTATGTCAATTATTCTCAATAAAACTGAAAAAAATAGTAAAAATAATTTGTTGAACATTAAAGGAAGCTACATGACATTTTTTAAAATTTAAGGACATCTTTCTCAGAATTATCCATTCATCCATTCAATCGATGCTTGTCAAAGGCCTATTTTGTACTAGAGCTGTAAATATAGAGATTAACTTAGGAGTCTATGAGATGAGGCAGGAGCACAGTTCTGGAGCCAGATGATGAAGGGCCTTGTGCAACAGATATGCCATGGAGTTAAAATTTCATTCTGAAGGCAATAGAAAGCCATTGAAGCATTTTAGGCACAGAAGCGACTTGATTAGATTCAGTGTTCAGAATGGCTTTTGACAGCTGTTTAAGAGATAAATTAATGATGGTGATAGGGAAATGAGGGCAGGTGAAGAGGTGGGACTGTACATCCATGGACCAAATAAGGAGCTTTTCCCTAACAACCAGGAGAAATAGTTTGAGAGTGGCAGTGAGCATGGGAAAAATATAAGAAACACCTAGAAAGTAGAATTGAGAGAAGTTTCAGAAATGTCTAGAATAACTAAAGTTTCCAACTTTGGCAATGCAATAGATAATCTTGGTATTCATGGGGACAGGCAGTAAGTGATATGAAGGTTGGTGGGATTAGCACATTGCAGTTGGTTTGGGTCATGTTGAAACTGTGATGCCTGTGGGACAACTGAATTGTTAGTGATTTATTGACGTGAAGCTCAGGAACAGAGACAAAGATTTGAGAGACATTAAATCATTGACAGTCATTGAAAGCATAGGTACAGATAAAATTTTCTAAAAGAATGTGTAAATAGAAAATGTTGACAATGGAATTTTAGGGAATAATGACATTGAAGAGGGAGAATGGTATGGAGGGAGGGGATTTAAGTGAGATGAGTAACTAAGGAAAATCCGGGGACCTTCAAAGGAGTTTTAAGGAAGGAGTAGTTTATTATGTCAGATGCCAAGAGAGCTCAAGTAAGATGAGGAATAAAAAGAATACTTTGAAATCTGAAATTGATATATGGTATCAGAAACTAGCAGGAACAGGTTTAGCAGAAGGGGGTGTGTGGAAACCAAGTCACAGTATGAAAAATGAATGAGGGATGAAGTACTGGAGACAATGAGTTTAGACTTGGGGTTCTGGAGGGAAGGAAAGATAAGGGTAGTCATAGGGGGACACAGGAGGCAGGGTTGTTTTAACATTGGGGCTGACGACTATAATTTTATGTTGGTAAATCTGCACATGAAGAGAGGATATTTGATGACAAAAAGGCCTGATGTGGGAGGGGAACGGGGTCTCAGCACAGGGGGCAGGAGCAGTACCTTTACATTTTAATTCTGTTGAAACTACTCAGCTCCACAACAATAGGGTAACATATGAGTGTCCTTCATCAATTCGTAATCTTCATTTATAACCAATGGGAATTTCAAGAAATGATGAATTTTCACTACATTCTCAGAAAGAATAATATCTATAGTCACCACCCTCATTAAGTCTCCAGGGTCCCATTTCTCCTCCACTCATTCTTCAGATTTTATGACTCATTAGGACCTGTTCTCCATTAATTCAACCAAAATTATGCTTAATGTCAGGAATACGATGATGACCAAGATGCCGTGCTGGCTTTTGAGACCCTCTGGTTGCACATTCCTACCTAGGAGTTTCCCTTTGGGCCCCTGGGATTGCTGCTGGTGACAATGACGCAATGGTAACCTACTGGCGGTAATACCATGATCCTTGTTCCATTTATCCGGTTAGTATGGTTGTGACAAAATAAAGTGTCAACTTTTTCTTTGCACATCCTTTTAGTAGAATTTCTCAAAAGATTCTTTTAGAATTCCTCTTATGAAAATAAAAAAACGAAGTAGTATTATTAATGCATAGACCAACTTTTCACTTGGAAAGTGCTTTCAAGGATGTCATGTTTTTAATAAATTTATTATTATTATTATTTTTACTATTAACAGAGTGTCTGGAGGACAAGAATCTTCTCTAATACTTTCCTTTAAAGATATGCTGTACTGGAAAATGCAGTGTTTAGGATTCAGGATATGTGGGGTCAATTAGTATTCAGCCATGTAACTTACTATCTGAGAGACCTTGAACTCCTTATTTAACAGCATCTAGGAAATGAAGGTAACACCTGTCCCTACCACCTCTTATGTTTTTTTTTTTTTTTAAACAATCCAATTAATGAGAAAGTTTTTTAAAACTTACAAGTGCTGTGCAGATGGTTTGGGAGGGACCCTGAATCCTAATGTACTTTGGTGCCATTCTCAAGATTATTATTTAGAAAATAAATATATATCAAATTGTAGGAGTTAGGAATTCTGGTTGATTTGGGGAGCAGAATAGAAGCTGTAGAGAAAGGAAGTCAGGAAGGCAGGCCTCCTTGTAGCAAAGTAGCAGTTACAATAGGTCCACGGTCAGGTGAGAAGGAATCATCCCCAAGAGATGGATCTCTTAAGAAACTAAACACCTTTCCTATCCAGGTTACCCTTGCAGTGGGCATTAATGATTGACTCTACATGTAGAATGATCCGAGTTATACATCAGTCTGTAATTAAAGTTTTCTTTTACCCTCTCTTCACTTCTATGACTTATATTGCTCAACTTTCCCTTCTTTACATTTTTGGGCCCAGAACTTGGCAATAACATCAGTAGCTTCTGTATTTTGAAAGAGCCTAAATCCTGGATATTAAGTCACTGAGCATTAACTTTTTGTAAGCATCTGGCAGGACATACCCACGTAGATGCTTAATGAACAGTAGCAGCGTTTGCCTGGAGCTCCGTGAGCCCATAGAAAAGCTTTCAGGGCGCAGACCTATCAGGTAACCTGTATTTTAATCAATTTATCTTCACCAATTTTATTTCCACTTTCGTACAGCCTCATCTCTTTTCATATCACTGATGCAAGAAAATATAAATAGTAACAAAGAAAATAAAAATTCCCCGCAAAACCCTGTTTCTATGGAATTAAATGAAGATTATGCATGAATATGTTATGACTTGCTGCCTGTCTTCCCTCAGACATGCCTGATTTTTTATGCCTTGCCTAGTTCCATGGCTCATGTAATTAATACTCACTAAGCAGCTACGGCCCTTAGATGGCTGTGTGCTTTATCTTCCTGAGGTCTAAAGTCAGGTTCACCTCAGCAAGTGTTGTGTTATGTTCAGCAGAGAGTGGGGCTCTTTTGAATGTCTTATCTCATGTGAGGAGGTATCGCAGGAATGGTTAAGAGCAAAGACTCAGGAATCTCACTGAGCAGGATCCAGATGCAAACTCTGCTTTATTCTAACCTCTGATCTGGGCAAATCACTTCAACCCTTGCAGCCTCAATTTCTTCACCTATAAAATGAGGATTGCTTGAACTTCATTGCTGTAGGATCAAATGAGTAAATAAAGGCAAATAGCTTAGCAGAGCGCCTTCCACAGAGTAATCCCAGGTAATCACTACCCACTATCATTGATGATTCAGGGCGAGGTGGTACAAAACTCATATGACTTTTTCAGAATATAGTGAAATTTTGTCTCTAAGTTAAATCCCTTGTTAAGTTAAATTAAATGGGGGATAACTTTGCTCCCATCCCAATTCCCTCACCCCTGGAATATCTGGAGAATGTCTGGAGAAACTTTTGGTTGTCCCAGCTCATGGGGGTGAGGTGGGGAGGCTGCTACTGGCATCTAATGGGTAGAGGTAATGGGTTGTTTTGTTTCTAAATATTCCACAATGCACAAGCAACCCCCACCCCACACCTCTCAGAGAGGAATTACCTGGTTCAAAATGTCAGTAGTGCTGAGGTTGAGAAACCCTGAAGTAAATGGAAAGGAATCCTTCCATAGATGAGTCATGAATATATCCAAATCGAGAAACCAGTCTATCAACAACTAGTTGCTGCCCTTCTGTTCCAGGTCTAATATCATCACCTTCCAGCTATGGAGCTCTTTAGTTTATGTAGCATCTTCACATATATTAAACTATTAATCCTGACAAAAATCTTAAAAAACCAGGCTGGACTGCATGAACCATTACCCCCTCCCCTTTCTTTTCTTTCTTTTGTAAGTGTGGAGAGAGGTTGACTTTCTCACAAAAACACAAATGGTAATTAAACCCAGATGTTCCGAGTCCCAAATACAGTGCTTCCTCTACTCTCATAGGCCCAGCATTGCATTTCTGTGGGAATGCAGGAGACATTTTAGACATGGTTCCTCCCCTAAGATTCTTGCTCAATTGCTAGGAGATTTACATATGAACACTTATTTATACCTATTGGGGCTACAGTAGAGGCACATTCCCTCTCCCATCCCCGCCCTTTCAGTGTTGGAGAGTATTGCAAGGCAGCTAACTGGAAACCAGAGTGTTTTCTTTCCTCCTAATCTCAGAGGGCTCTTTTGCAACATAAGTGTAGTAACTTGTCTGCAAAACAAGGGTGCTACCCTTCTTTACAATCTGTACTTTCATAGCATATGCCGTCATGTTCCTTTCCCCCCACCAGTCCTCCTACAGAGCCCAGATGGTGCCTGGCCTGCTCCTGCAAACTTCTGATTGCCTCTCTTTCTTTTTCATGCCCGTCCTCTTCTGAGAACCGAGGGTGAGGAGCTGAGGTTTACTGATGACAGCATGTCTATCTCGACGCCTGGGTGTTACAATCTTCCAAAATGCAACCAGTTTTGACATGTTGGCTTTGCTCTTCTCAGCTCAGAGGCTATCAGTATGTCAGCACCTGCAGATTATTTCATGAAGTTTTGGGAAGTGCTGAATTCAGATTTTATAAAAGTTACAGAAATTTATTTTAGAAAAATAATAGACATGCAATGCCTAGTCACTGACTAGCTGCCGGATACCTCTAAAGAACAATGTACCTTCTTCCTCTCTTTGCACACGCTGTGTTCATGTTGTCAAATTAGCTTGAGATTGTTTTGACAAATGAGTAAATCTGATTCTAGCTAACACTCAGTCATGAAGAAGTTTTAATACCTAAACCATTAAAAAAACAACCCAACACCAGGTAATAATCCTTACCACAGAGGAAATAAACAACTCATGATTAATTTCATGCATATTTACTATCTAAAAGTTACCGTAAAACTTTTAGAAATCCTTCTTCCTGAGTTCTTTGCTGATAATGATAAAACCTGCCCTGGCATTTCTTACTCAAAGATGTGTAACCATTACCAATGCAAACGTTAGTAAATATCATATCAGTACACAACACTTCAACAAATAATACAAAGTTGGAAACTATTTGTACCCCCAAAAGGAGATTTCTGTTTGTTTGCTCCCATGTTTATTGTACTTTGAAAAATATACCATAATGAAAGCCATTGAAAGTTCATTAGTGCTTCACAGATAAATGACTTGGAAAGATATGGCTGGCTTTCTTCCTGCCTAAGGACATGCAGAGAAGTGAAGTGAAAAACACAATCCTTCTTGATTTATTTTTACGTGGGTGGCTTTGGGGGTTACTCGAAACTTATGTGCTCCATAAAAGACAGAACTGAAAATGTACAAGATGCAACTCAAGCAGAAACTACCAACTAGAAATATTTTCCAGAATCTGCCCCTGCCCCTCATGGTGGGTGGTGAAGTCACCCTCAGAGCTGATCACATCGGGACACGCTAACTTACGGCAGTGCAGGAAGGATGCATGTGCTGCTTTTGTCTGAGTGGCCCTTCCTTATGTCATTGCCCTGCTCAGGCCTCTCCTAGAGCTTCCCGTAGCTTTCAAGACTTTAATTCCTAACAGAGATATTTCCGGACCTGGTCTCTGACTAGTTCTCCGGTCTCATCTGACACCATCAAAGCAGGCAGGTGTGCGCAGGGACCTGCCAGCAGCTGATTCATCACATATTTGCGGGGTGCCTACCCTGACCCAGGGTAGTGCTCGGCCGAGCTTGCCGCTCACTGGCAGAACATGAAGAAGGAAGCAGGGGATGGGGGGCAGCGGCCCTGGCCAGGGCTGAGACCGGTTTTGGAGGCTTTCTGTGTCCGTGTAAGGAACTCGAACTTCATTTCATCGGTGAGAGGGAGTTCCTGAAATACTTTAAACTAATTTTATACACTGAATCGCTTTGGCAGGACTTAGTGTTTATGGTGGTAAAAAGGCCACCGTTTAGCACTTAGCGTTTGTTTTAAAAAACGGCATTCCAACATAAAGTAATAAAATAATTTTCCTTTGTGACCTCTTTTTGGGTGTCAATTTATTCACTGAACAATGTGTATTGAGAAGAGCCGGGCACAGCGACATGTGCTCATGATACACGATACATGAGCACATGATACATGAGAACAACCATTCTGCTCCCCTCCCCGTGAGCATGCCGTCGAATGGCCAGGAGATATATAGAAAACTGACATGGGTGTGCAAACAAGGCCCCGAAATAGAAACTATGAGCCTAACAAGGAGAAATCACACTCTTGATAAGCTGCTGGGGAAAGCCTGACCGGGGAGGTGATACATAGCTGGGTCTCAAGAGACAAGTACCACCTGGGGACAGGAACCAGGCGGGGGGAACACACGGCTGTGGAGCTGAGACACCCGTGCGGCTGGATTCTTTGGTGTGAGGAGGGGGCGAGCATGAAATGAAGCTGCCGAGGCCAGAGCCAAAGCATGCAGCAAGCTGGCAGGTCTGCCAGAAAGTTTAGACACTGTTCGCATTTTCTCTCAGGCTGCAGTGTCTTTTCAACGTGGTTAAGTAGGTATTTTTTACATGAATAATCCAATATATATATGGGTACTAAATCTTAAAAATATTTAAAATAGATTGATTATATTGATTGATTAAAGTTGATTGATATTAAAATACATTGATTATAATGAATCATTCTGTGAAAAAGAACCTAAAGTGTTTTTTAAATAAGCGATTTTGTCTTTGCGCTCGTTGGACAAAAAACTAAAACAACCCCCCTCACCACCACCATTTTAATTATTCTTCTAGGAAAAATTTACTAACATCTTAACCTACGGGCTAATCATTGGTTGTGAAGATTATAAAAGGGGATGTGACTTCCAGAAGGGAATTTCTGAGAAGGCTTTGGTTAAGTAATCTGAAAATTATATCTTCCTCCTGGGAGCTAGTGATCAATTTTACCCTTCAGCGTATGTCATACTTAACAGAGAAAACAGTTCCCTGGCCTGTATCCGAAGTCAGGGAGGCTGATATCATTTACAGCACAGCCTCTTAGGTAAGGTTTCATTCCCGTTGGTGCAGAAAGATGTTAGGTCTCATGAGGCAGCCTGGACCATTGTGATTTGGACCATGGTAGGGTTCTAAATACTGGTTGTGGATAGACTGTAAATTTCAAAGAGTGACTTGAGAAAAATCCGTACAAATCTTATTTCATTAAATACCACCCCTCCACCTTATTAAAAATATTGGTTGCCTTTTCTATTAACTGGAAAACACAATGTAATGATTCTAATATTAAATAGTAATTGGAGCAAGAGCTAAGGTTGTTTAAAAGCTAAAAAGCTGCTAAGACAAATTAAAAACTCATTTACCTACATCTGGAGTATATTTATTATGGAGTGAAAAAGAGCAATGACTTCAGCTTATCACTAAGAGCTGAATAAAAATTACCTGCCATCAGGTTTAGAGCTGTGTTAGTGTTCAGCTAAATTTATAACTGAGCCATTAAATCATAGGAAAAATGATAACATCTTCGAGGTTCTTTTATTCCAAACTTTCTCCCAGGATTTTTTTATTTCTCTTTGTTACAAAAAATGATCCTATACTGAGAAAACTTGTTCCATTGTCATTTCCCTGTTAATGAGATTCTGGTTTAACAATATAGTAAAATTATAATAAAGAGCGGCATTATTACAAGCTATCCTGTATGTGAGTCATATAATATGTTGAGTAGATCCCTACAAAGCCATACTTATTTAATTATAATGAGGCCAACTCCTTGAAGAACACATGTTTGTGTCTCATATAACTAATTAATGAAGACTGAAATAATTGATGGTGAATGTAACAGAAGTATACCAGTAGATACTGAAGTTTATCTCCTTTTTCACCATTGGTTCTTTATCTGTGGTACTAATATTAATTGAGTAATTTGACAAAACAATAGCTTTGTTTGCTTTCTATCCAAATGATACACCATTCTATGGAACCCACTGTGTGAGTGAGATTAAACACCCGAAAATAAAATGCGAATGGTGGATTACTGTAGAAAATTAAAATTAATATCAAAGAATCATTTTAAAATAATTTTCCTAAGTTTCCAGATCATAGTTGTCTGTTTTCATGGTAAGAAGGTGGTCGAAAATTCCAAGCTCAGTTTATTCATATTTAAATAATTGGAGCTTTCACTTTCATTAAACATGATACATAAGGGCTGCACTGATTGATCCTTCCAGAAGTGAAACAATCTTCATTTCCATGATTTGACATCAAAATAAATTCTAAAACCTCCCTTCTGCAGCAACACAATAACATCAGTTGATTAACCAAGCCTGTAAGTATCTAAGTACAGTGTTGGATGAATGGGTTTTTAATAAAATTGAGTATAGGAGATAAAGAAAAAAATAAAAAATATATATAAAGAATGAAGAGTTTCATGAGTTATGGACCACCTAGAGTAAATAATAAATCTGCGTTCGTTGAGAGGCAAAGGAGAACAAGATCCCTTAGCTACAAAGAAATTTTATATGAATGACATTACAGTTTATGTTTTGCAGAGCAGTGAGAGATAAATGAAGCCAGTACCAGCATCTAGATTCCACATGGAACTGTACACTGGTCAAAGGTTTCTTAATGAAATGAGCATTTACCCTGCATGTTTAAAATTTTTCCCTTTCAATCCAATCTTGGGATTTCTTTCCAAATACTTAGCTAATTGAGTTCAAAACACTTTTAGGCAAAGATACAACTGGAATAATCTAAGCATCTTTCCTCAAATAGTTACATATAATGTCAAGGTCTTATATCTTTTAATTGTTATGTGTTAGCTTGTGCTTTCCAAATTTGCCCAATCCTTTGGAAAAATCTTAATGGATTTATATAGATATTTTCCCCCAAAGTTCTTCTGCAGTCCTTCGTAGTGTGCCACTTTGTTGGGAAGTAATAGGAATTTCCTTTTTTTTTTTTTTTTTTTCATTTTGAGCTACTGTGTGTTTTTCATTTTGAGTTAAATGGAACAGACTGTAGATGATATCAGCCTTCTGGTCTTCCTTCTCTTTTTTGATGGCTGAAGAGAGCTACATGAGTTTCTATATCTTCCTTTTGCTTACAGTACAAAGATAATGGATTATCTTTTCCAAAGTGTTTGAAGTCCACTGTTCAAAAGTGGCTGAGAAAAGGTGTCAAGAAAGTTGCATCTCAGTCACTCATTGAAATACACGTAATTGCATCAATACTGACTTCGGTGAAAGAGAGACCTAAATTTATCTCTTAAATTCTTACTAGAGTGGCCGTGGTCCTGGGGAAGACAGCTGCTGCTAAATCCTCAGTGTTCAAACAGAAATATTTTAATAGTAGTTATTAGGTAGATATGAAAAACTCGAATGGTACATAGTTCTCACAAGGAAACTAGTTTGTAAGCAATGCAGATTTTAAACTTAAAATTTCAAATTTTAATAAAAAAATTTAATAGGAAAATTGCAAAGTCACAAAGTATGTAATTTTTCATCTTAGTGAAAAGGTAAAAAACCACACAAGAAACAAAGCAACACTAAAAAGTTGACCTTTCTACGTACTTCACAATCTGAAACTTAGATAACAAGCTTCACAAACTTTTGATTCTTTGTTGTTCTCAAATAAACCCCAACTTAATTACAAGGTCATTAACAAATTCCCACATTCATGTTGACTATGAATTATATAAGATTTCTAGAACTAAACAAAGTGAACACAAGTGCTGTGTACGTGTCATGGTGCCTGTTAATTTTTTTTTTTTTCCAGATCAGTTTACATAGTGTAACTATAGCTTTGTTTTATCTACCTTTAAACTCAATTCACCCAACAGTAAAGGATCTGAACTGGTAACACAGTCTAGATAACAGATAAGATAGTGTCACGTGGTACAAATGGATGCTTCATTCTCTTTTTTTAAAGAAACCTCTTCAGGCAGGCACTTGACTCAAAGACATTTTTGCACACCACAGCCTAAGGCACAGTTCATAACCCACTGATGACAAAAATAAATTATTTCAAGCTGAGAAATATTTTCTCCTATAGGATAAAGACAATTTTATTCGTGGACAAAATGCCCTATGGAGGGGATCTTAGAGTCACATCACCCATTATCATAATCATCAAATGCATACAACATCCAGGTTCATTTAATGGAAGATGGGACCACACGGACATCTGTTACAGTGTCGTGGTAAGAAGAGAATGCTTTGTGTCTTCAGTCCAAGTACTTTAGAAGCATTAAGCTTCTCAGGGCCTTTGTGAACTAGGTAAGCAATTTTCTATGCTCTGCTTTCACTTTGTGCCTCAGTAGATCTAAGGTAAGGTTCATGCTGCTGGTTATCGTTGAGTATGTAATGATCATTCTGAACTTAAAATGTCTAAGTTTCTTCAGAAGGGACCGTATCTAATGCTGTGTTTTACATGATGTCTTAATGAGGAAAAAGACCTCGTTGCTTCATCATATCACTTTCATTGTGTCTTAAAGTGACCTCATTCACAAAGCAAATGCTCAGCAAAGGCAGCTTTTAGCGCGCAGGTCCCTGAGGATGGTTTGCAGGTGCTCCGGTGGCCTGCTGCTGAAAGGGGGGGAGAGGAAGCACTTTTAACACAATAGGTCAACTCGGGTGGCTTCGCCTTGCACCCTCTTTATAGCTGCCTGTCTCTGGGGTTACGACCTAGGGAGGAGCTGGGAACTGGCAAGGACCAATGGACAGTAGACACAATGGTTTTGTAACTGTATGTTGGGCGGGGGTCAGCTACATGAAGTGACGATGTTTCGGGGCAGCAGAAGAAGCCTTTCTTTAGATGAATAAATATCTGGTAATGGTTTTGAGCTCAAAGGGAGAGTTGGATACACAGGCTTAGTGTAAGTTTGTGCGATATTGTGTAAGTCAGAGATGCTGAGCCAATTTGGCTTCGTGGCAAACATCTGGTTAACTACCTTATTTTATGACTTGAATGAGTCGACTTGACATTTCTGCATATTTATACATATAGTATAACTGTTAGCTAAATGAAAATTTGATTCCATTGGAATATTTGTAGATATTAACTTGACACCTCTGCAAAAATCACTATTGCTGAATTATACTTTACGGCTGCCTTATTGCCTTTCACAGAGGCCTGACCCAGAGGCCAGGCAGATAGCATCACTTCTCTTTTTGCTGTAAAACTGCTTTTAAGACTGATATTGTTGATTATGGTTTTTTCCCCCATAAATCCAATACATTACATTTATTTTAAAGTTTGCTACCAGAAACAAATGTTTTGAATCAAGAATTATGCAGCCCATACTATTTGCTTTGTTGCCTTGGCTCTCAGGAAGATCAAAGATAAATAATGATAATGATGATACAGTCTTTACATAATGAAGTAATTTGTTCTACCACTTAAGTAAAAGTAGTCAAACCAGGCACAGCCTAATATTTGGGTCATGCAAGCTATTGTGCTCACTTATGTGCTCACTTACATTTTGACTGTACCACCCATTGCTGGTAAGACAAAATTTCTTTTTATTCTGGGAAATTGGCTGGCAAATCTTTTGGCACTAGTATGATTAACCCTTACTTGAAGTAAAATGTAATGACAAAAATGAAATTATAGTCCCCTTATCATTAATAGAAGGCAGCACAGTATACACTAGTGAAAAGACCCTGGATTCAGAATTAGACTGACTTGGATTTGAATTATAGTTTCCCCACTTTTTATTTGTATGGTTTGGGGTATATTGCTATTATTTTTGAGTTTCAGTATTTTATTTGTGGAATATGTGAGGCTCTTAAAATGGTGCCTACCACATAATAAATGTTCAATAAATATTGACTACTATTATTCTTAATAATGATAATTATTGATTAAAGCTTAGACTAGACAATACTGGTTAAGACTTGAAAGTCAGTGTTTCTAGATGATTCTGTAAGAAATGCAAAAGAAACATTAATGAAATAATGAATATTTTCTATTTGAATGTAGGGTTTTAAAAATATTCCATTTGTATATTTAAACATTATATTAAAAGATGTAATAATAGTTTTCTTTTACTTGTGTAATATGGAAGTCTAAAATATGTGTAGGATTTTACTCAAAGTCTAATAATATTTTTATTTAAGAATGATAAAACTATCATCAGTGTTTTAAGAGGACAAAATCTCATTAATTAAAATTGACAAAAGTCAAACAATTAATGAGCTATAATTAAAGAGTATCCTAAGCTTTCATAGTCCCCCCAAATCCAGAAACTACAGTATTGATTTTTAGAGTTTACATGTCTGTCATGTAGCCGCACCCACCAATTTACAATTATGTTGCCTTCTAATGGCTTTCCTGTAACTTGTTAGTTTGAAACTCAGAATGAATTTTCTTACAGAAAATATATTATAAATGCTGGCTTGTTTTCAGTTTAGTCCTTCTTTTCTTTTTCTTTTTCAATATGTTTTTATTGATTGCAGAGAGAGGAAGGGAGAGGGAGAGAGGTGTAGAAACATCAATGATGAGAGAGTCATTGATCAGCTGCCTCCTGCATGCCCCCTGCTGGGGATCGAGCCCTAAACCCGGGCATGTGCCCTGACTGGGAATCGAGCCGCGATCTCCTGGATCTTAGGTCGATGCTCAATCTCTGAGCCACGCCAGCCGGGCAGTCCTTCTTTTCAAATCTGATTTAATCCATAAAAATAAAGCTAAAGTTTTATGTTTTCAATAAAAGGCAGAAAGTAATCCTCTAGAAACACCTTTTATTCTAAAGCTAGTAAATATATTTAAGCCTACATAATATTTAGATAACACTTTAATTAAATATTTTCCTAGTGTGCAACTTATAATTAAGAAAGATCGAAAAGAAATAATAATGAAATTTATTTGGAATGAATTTAATTTGATGTGGACAAAAAGGCCAAGGGGAACTTTGGTGCAGATCTCAATTTTGGGCCTTTCAGTGGCTTTTGAAGTTCAATTCAATAAATATATTTTTCAGCTGGACCTGCCCTGTTGAGACCATGCTGCATATTTCAATGAAGGGTAAACAAAACCTTATTTCTGTACTTATATACCACTAAGATCAGGTCCAACTGCATATCACAGAAATCCAATATTATGACCTCAGGGAAGTATATTTCCCTCTCATTAATAACATAGTCTAGGGGCTAGTGAAGGGCTTCCGCTTCTTTTCCTTTGCTCTTCAGCTGAATATGGCTTCTGCTCCCAAGGCCACTAAGGTCCGTGGTGGGTTCAGAAATTTAGCTCTCCCCTCTGTGTCTACAAGAGCAAGAAGGAGGAGGGAAGAAAAAGGAAGAGATAGCATATCCATTACTTAATTTTTTAAATTAAACTCTTGTTTTAAAGATCAATTTTAGGTTTACAATAAAATGGAGCAGAAGGTACAGAGATTTCCTATATATCTCCTGCCCCCACACATGCATATTTCCCCCATTATTACCATCTCTCATTTTTAAAGAAATTGTCTGGAAGTTTCATTCAACATTGTTGCTTACCTCTCATTTGGCCAGAGCTTAGTCATTTGAGTCACCTACATTTGCATGGGCAACTGGGGAACGTGGTCTTAGCTGCCTGGCAATGCACCCAGCTAAAATTCAAGGTTCTATTAAAAACGAAGGGAAGATTGGATATTGAGGGCAACCAGCAGTCTGCACAGCATGCTCAAGGCGTTTCCAATATATAAGTTGGTTGGTCAATATAAAGAGAATGACAACACTGGTCATCATGAGCGAAGGACCACAAGAGAGGTGTACACAAAGGACAATAAGCAGCTGGAGAGCAAATGCGATTGAGAGCACTGGGACATCTTCATGAAGGGGACAGCGTCGGAAGACCTGGAGGACGGAGTGTATCCAACATTGCTGCCTACCCCGCCCCCGCTGCTCCTTTCCTTCTGGCTGGAAGACTCTAGATTCGGGGCTCCTCTTAGCAAGAGGTCCTTCTTAACAACTGTCTTTTCTAAAGAATGGGACAACTATGTTGGTTATAGCTTAAGCGTCAGTTACGCTGAGAACTCAATATAAAATGAAAAGTTCTCGAAGAGAACCCGAGAGCCTCTTCAAAAATGTTTGAGGCCACGGGGAATCTTGGACCTCGGTTGAGAAACACTAGTCTAAACTGGCGATTTTCAACCTTTTTCATCTCATGGCACACATAAACTAATTACTAAAATTCTGCGGCACAGCAAAAATATATATTTTTTCTACCTGACAAAAGAATAGGTATAATTTTGAATTACCAAAAAATAAATAAATAAATAAATAAAATAATAGTAGTAATTATTTACCCTTTTTGCTCCAAAGTGACTTTTTAAAAAAGCAGGTGCTTATAGTGCCTATACTTGTATATAAGGGTCTCTGATACCAATCATTAACCAATCTCAAAGTTATTATAAGAAGTGACCAATAAGACTCAACTCTATTATATGACCTATATATTTATGGTTCAGGACCAGGCATTCCCACTGGACAGCTATTGTTGTTGGCTGTTGCCATTTTTTTTTTTTTTTTAACAATCTAAGGGAAAAGAGGTCAGTGGCCCGGACTAAATAGTCAGGTATTACATGTTTTAAAAATTCTTGTGGCACACTAGTTGAAAATTGCTGGTCTGAGACCATAAAAGGGGACAAAATATTTTCCTGTCAGAGGTAGTATATTACAGTGCTTAAGTGCTCAGTCTAGAGCCAAGCTGCCTGGTTAAAATCTTAATTTTGTCCCTTACAGCAGGTTTTGGGGCAAGTAATTTAGCATTTTTATATTTCAGTTTCTTTACCTGTGAAATGAGGACAATAATAGTACCCATTTCATAGGCTATTATTTGGATTAAATGAGCTAATATTTATCGAGTACATAAAATAGTGTCTAACATACAGTTTATGCTACATTAGTGTTTATTAAATATATTGTAAAATTTCAAATTGTTTCTCCTTCTAGAGAATCAGTAATTCTCAACATTATGTAAAGGCTAGTCCCTTCACTTCATTTCCCTTTGTGCTTGGTGAAAATAAAAGAAGGTCCTTTTTGGTGGCTCACTTCCCCTTAATGCCTCACTTCATTAGTAGAACCCTAGAGACCCCTAGTTTAGCAAAGACTCAACTCAGTTCTTAACCACTGCCCTTTGTTATTCTCAGATTCTACCTTGGGAAGGGGAGAGAGTGGTTCATTCATACTCTTTCAAAAAATGGTTCATATCTAGGTTTGAATTGCAACTTCTGTCTGCATGTTCCCTTAACCTTTCTAAACTTTAATTTCTTCATATGTCAAAGAGACTAGCAATATCTCAAAGGATTGTGATGAGAATTAAATTAAATGATGGCTCTAGAATGTTGATCATGGTCAGCATGTGGTAAATGCTCCATAAATCACACCCACAGTTATTCTTAGAATTGAAGACATCATCGTGTAGGCTCTGTGAGTAAGCCCCATGTCAGCTAACTCGTCCTTCCAAATGGTAAGCATCCAGGAATAGATGGGAGCCGGGGAAGGGTCCGAGAGAAACCACTGTAGCTGAGTAGGTGAGAAGGTAAGGGGAAATTCTGATGGTAAGGAGGTGAGTTCTTGGCCAGAACTCTGACTTACAAATTGTATGCTCTTAATTTAAATACTAAACATAAAAGAAATACCATCAATTGCTTTTTTTTTCTCCCCCCCCAAAGAGAAGTTTTTATATCATGCTAAGACCAAAACTGAAATTTGGGCAAAGAAAAGTTCTGATCATTTCACTAAGTGAAACAATTACCATCATGCAAAATGTGAAATCTCAATACAGAAACAGTGTACTTTAATAGCATATGAAAGTACATTTCAAGTTATTTCTTGGAATTTCTGGGCAGAAGTGAGAATCCCCTCAATACCAGCACAAGTTAACATGTGTTAACTTCAATTTTCTCCCCCCAAAATAAAACAGGTCTTTTGAGAATCATTTATCAACTCTGCCTTCTGTATAGCTAGAAAATTCCCATAGCTGGACTAATAACTCTATAATATGTTTTAGCTTTCTTTCAGTTTCTTGGACTCACAGGTCCTTGTGATATACAGATATCATACTCTTTAGCTGAAACAAAATTCTGGTCTGATATTAGATTCAAGTTTTCTCAGATGGCATAGGAAAATTAAAAGTGATCACAGTACATCATACTATCTAATTAATGTTTTCCTTCCTAAGTTCAGAGGGACCTTTATAGAAATGTACCTCTGGAAACACCCAATGTCATGATGAAAGTCTGTCACCAGGGGACTTTCATTACCCAGAGAATCTGCATACACAATAACCTGAAGTAGAGGCCAATGATTCTCTGTTCCGCTCTTTGATCCACACCAGAAATTTCTTGGGGAACTTGAAAAAATATTCATTCAATTTCATTTAGTTGGCAAAGGCAAAACTTGATTGTCTCACACAGACATGTACTATATAATCTATAAGTTTTTTTCCACATTCTCTCCTTGAGTTATTTTGAACAAAGTTAAACTGATACCAAAATTTATTCTTGGCTTATTTTATAAGGATATAACTTGTAAAACATTAAATATTTTTGGTACAAGAACTGAGTGAATTTACTCTGCGTGCGTCTGAACTCAGGATGGCCTTTGGCCTACAGCAGGGAAAACCTAGCCTATTCTTGGATATCTTATTATGCAATAGACAGACGATGTTAGCGTAAAACACATTGTTAAAGCTGGACAGAAACAGCCAGAATAAACTGCTCTAAACCTTCAATGAAGTGAAGAGGTAATAATTTCTACAGAGGGTTGCTTCATTTGAGGCTGAAATTATAGTTCTGTAAGGGCGAAAAAGTTCACCAGATGGGAGGTGGCTTGAATTTACAGCAATACATATCCTCTTTTTTCTGAGACATTTGTTTCCTGACATGCTATCAGAAAAATTGTTCATTTTTATTCTTCATCTGTCACTCAAAGCCGTCACTACATTTAGTGGCTATTTATTCTGCACATCACTCCTACCTCTAGCAGTGCTGTCAGCCCGCCTGGTGTTCCTGTACCGGCAACACATTTCTTTATATTTCAAACACAACTTCTGGAGAAGGAACTACCTCCTTCTGTTGTAAATCCCAACCGAGTCATTGCAAGAAGTTTCAGTCTACTTGCCCTTCTTTCTGTTCCTCATTTTAAATCAAAATGGAGCCTTGCTTTGAATTATTAGTGGAGCCTCGTTTTGAATTATCCTTTGAGTCGAAGGGTTTGATTCAAGCTGACTTGTCATGCATTTCCACTGAGCCTTTTTGGGGACAAATGGCACAAGTTCAAATTTGAATGGTGAAGGGTAAAGTTGCAAATTTATCTGTTAACCGTCATATCATAAATATTCCAGTAAACAGCTCAATAGTGAGTCTTAAGAAACAGTAAGACAATTTTTATTACCCAGTTCCCATTTGTCCGAGAGCTCAGAAGCTTATACCCCTCAGACACAATGTGAGCTGAACCCCAAACTGGGAATTCTATCTAATGCGAAAGTTAAGGGCAGTTTGCTTTGCAAAACAAAACAAACCAAACCCAAACAGAAAACTGAATACTTTAATCTTTTCTTTACCACTAATGTACTGCATGATTATAAATAAACTCATTACCTTTTCACTCCAGTAATTCCTTTGGCAATGGAGTGAAACCGAAGTATTACATAGAAAAAAAAATTATTAAAATTGTTCTTCAAAGGTTTTTATTATTTCATTAAACATTCATCATCTAAATGTTTATAAAATAATCTTACCAAGAAAATATTAACTAATATTTTACCAAGAAAGCATTAATATCCAAAGAAGTTAAGAGCTTTTAATGTAACTATTTAAAGCAACCATGGAATATTCTGAAACGTATTACCTAAATGAGTTTAAAAGTAAAAAAATGCCAGATGGCTTTAGAATTTCCAATTCCAAAAAGGAATTGGAAATTTTAGTGCTTGATTTTGTTTCTTCAGAGGACAAATGTTTCATCATATCTTGCTGTAGCAATTATTTTCTAATTTAGGATTAGCGAATCTAGTGTAGAGCACAGCTATTAGATACAAAAAGGCTAATATTGGTCCTCAGAAAAAAATACTCTCCCACAGAAGAGTGTGATGTTCCAGTAAATTGCACTGGAATATGGACCAGGAGGCTTTGAATCCAGCCCTGCCCCTTCCACTGAAAAGTCCCCTGACCACTTTGGGCCTTGGTTTCTTCATGTGTAAAATGAAAGGATTGGGCCATATAATTTCGAAGGTCTCTTCCAATCCAAAGATTTTCTCTTAGAATTTAGAAACTGATTTATATTGCATATAAAAATAGGAAGTTAATAAAAGAATTTAAAAAGTTGAGATGGTAATTTTGATGGTAAAGATGAAACAAGTTTAGCTAAAATGACTGTTATGTAAATGGGAGCATTAAACAAAATGTACCTTTATTATTGAAAGTATTACAGATGTCCCCCCTTTCCCTCCCATTGATCCCCTCCACCCTGCATCCACCCCACCCCCAGGCCTTCCCCATACCAATGTCTGTGTCCGTGGGTTATGCATATAAGCATATAAATTCTTTGATTAATCTTTCCCACCCACCCACCCCTGCCTTCTCTCTGAGATCCCTCAGTCTGTTCCATGCTTCTGTGTCTCTGGAGCTATTTTGTTCATCAGTTTATTTTGCTCATTAGAGTCCACATATGAGTTCAAGATCATGTGATACTTGTCTTTCTCTGGCTGGCTTATTTTGCTTAGCATAAAACTCTCCAAGTAATGGGAGCATTCTTAATCTTAAAAATAAAATCTATATTCTCTGCATGAACAATGAACTGCCCCAGGCGTCCCCCATCCCTATCAGGCAACTCAGATGACTTGACCTCAGGATAACTGTTCTCTCTGAACCAGGGCTTCTTAGTCTCAGCACTAGTGACATTTTGAGACGGACATCTTTGCTGTGGGGGGTCTGGGGTGCACTGCAGGATGTTTAGCGGCCTCCCGGCCTCTATCCACTAGATGCCAGCAACATCCCCGCCCCCAGGTTGTGACCTCCAAAAATGTCTCCAGATACTCGTCCCACTTGAAAATCACTGCTTTCTCTGGCTTCCTGTCTTAACCTGTGCCCAGGCTCTTAGAGCTGTCATAATATTTCAACAGTTTTTAAACATGCATATATATTTATATGAACAAAAGCACCGAAAATGAGAATTGTTAAGATCAGATGGATGCGGATGCTGACTTGTACCGAGGAATCTCTATTTCTCGAATCCAGCATCTCTACAGTTAACAACTGCACTATAGGAAAAATATAATTTTTGTCTCCAGAGACCTTACTTTCTGGCTGGGGAGACACATAACCCATTGATTTAAAATGGGCTACAGGCCGTGTACAAAGTAGCGCTCGGATGAAGTGAGTGTGACTGAAGAGGGTGCTGAGCGAAGGGCTGATAAGAGTGGACAGGGCAGGCGACAGGGAAGGCGCGCGGGGAGGAGGGAGGCCGCGGCTTCCAGTGGGAGGCTCTGCGGGGCCAGGGAGGATGCCGAGCTGTGGGTGCGGGACAGTAGGCAGGCCAGGGGCAGTGAGAGCACAGAATGAAAGCTGCGGGAGGAGTCTGCAGAGTCCTGAGGTCCAGCCTTGGGGCTTAGTTCTAATTTTATAAGAGACAAGAAGGCTGATCTTGAGAGGGGCAGTGAACTGAAAGGAGCTTTTTGATGGAAACATCTTTCATTCCTATGACAAAAGCTTTGAAGAAAATTGAAAGACTACTCAAAATGCCCTTTTCCTTCCCAGGAGGGCAGTCAAGGGATGATTGAACAGTTTTTCCTTTCTGCTCCTACTTAAAAAGGTGGTCAGTATGAAAATCTAGAGTCTAGCCATACTAATATACTGAACCATTTCAGAGCAGCTAAATTATTCTGTGACCGAGCTCTTGTATTGTGCAGTGACTCTGTCTTCATTGCAGGATGTTGGAAAATGCCACCCTCCCTGCCAAATAAATGCCAAACACAGCAATGCCAGAATTATCCAGAGCAAGAAGTCATACAGAATACGGGCAAGAGCATGAATGTTGGGATCACATGGGTTTGAGCTTGGGTCCTGACTCTATCATATACTGTTTGTGTGATCCTCAATTTTCCCTTCTGTGAAATGGGAATAAGAGTTGTAGTGGAAGAAATCATGATATGTTGGTAATTCTGGAATGAAGCAATTATAGAATCAATTATAATATAATAATATAATATAATATAATATAATATAATATAATATAATATAATATAATATAATATAATATAATAGCATAATTTATAATATAAAGTACTTAGCAGAATTCCTGGCATCTCGTAAGGACTCAGGAAATGGGAAGTACATTATTATTCATGCGAAAATGTAAATTCTTCTACTCAAGAGTGTTAAATATGTTCCGGAATCCCTTGAGGTTGCTTTTTACATGGAAATATGTTTTGTGAATTCACAAAATGAGAATTTTTTTTTTTAACAAGAAGGTATGGTACGAGGAAGAAAGCTTCAGCTATGCTTGGAGAATGGAAAGAGGTCAAAGGTATATTTTGTTATAATGAAAAGGCTGTGGAAAGAATGAGCTCATAGGCTCAGAGTTCCCGAGAAGCGTAACGGAGAAAGGGGGAGCTAAGGCAAAGCCGAGGACTGTGTGGGGGTCCCCCTGCTGATGCAGGAATCTGTGGTTCTGCCCAGGGATAGAGGCATTTCTGGGAAGGAGATTTTTTTGTGCTTTTGAATGTTCAGAGGGTCCTGGCTTCTCCATATTGTTTCCTGTATCCCCCTTTCCCTCAACTCCAAGAGGAACAGCAAGAGGAGTTTCGAGGCGCTCACACTCAGCCTGCCACGCCCAGCCCTGGGAAAGAATGAAAAGGTGCATCTCTCCTTGTCCAAAATGAGCTGAGGACACATGGGTCTTGTTCTGGGGATGTTCATTCCCCACAGGCCCCTTCCTTACAGAAAGGAGTAAGATGTCTCCTGCATGGATGAAGCAGGTGGCTCTACAGACAGTGGTTCCAATCCCAAACCAAAGGATCCTACAAAGGAATGTGTAGTTCAAGTCAAAGCTGTTAATAATAGTAAAAAAAGAGCCTGACCTGCTGCCAGATGCTGAATAGGAGCTAGGGCAGACGAGTGAGGAGGACCTCAACCCCAAGGTCAGATAAGTTGCTGTGCCTCAGGGAGTCAAATGAGGTGCTGCTGGTTTACCAAACCCAATGTAAGTCATCTTGCTCTTTCGGTTCTGTGCCTAAGATGCCAATCAATCTGTGGATCTTGGTTTCTGAGGATGGGTAAACAATGTCTTCCCCTGGGGCAGTTCTAACTTCAGTTTTCAGAGCCTCCATCTCTGAAGCTCTGCAGTGGCTCCAGGGTGTTGGGTTTTCCCTGCACTAGTGCCTCATCCTGACCTGGCTCCCTGGTTTCCGAATCTTTGCCTCCCACTTTCTTCTCTCTTTTGGCTTTTGTTTACCTGTCTCCAGGCTATCTGTTCACTGTGTTCCTATAATCTGGTTCCATTTTATTTCTTAGTTTATTTTCTGCCATAATCCTCCTAGTCCTGGCTTTATAATCCTTCATTTCACAGCGTGTTGTTGCTCAAGTTTCAATGTAACAAAGGAGGGTCTATGGGACATCAGAAGGGACTGTCCAGTGTTTTACAAAAGAGGAGTAGAGGTGTGATGATCACGGATACTGAATTTGTTCTTGGTGTCCTTACATTGTTATAACTTAGCTGAGTCTGAGAACTGACAGTGTACCCACATCTATAGTGTGTGGAGGTTGTGATGTGAGGAGGCACTGGAGGAGGCCACAGGGAAGAACTTGATTAGATGGGATTGTATGGTTTTGAATGGAAGAAATCTTCCCTTTTGGCAGTCACTCTTCTGCGTGTACTCCTTGCACTCTGTGATGGCTCTCCAGAGTTCACTTGAGCTCAACCTGTGCATGAGATGGGCTCCTTATCTGTTTTATTACCCAGATGTCATTCTGCCATTTGATGTTTATTAAGTATGGCATCTTGTTATTACAGATGACACTTTCCAGAGGCCAACTGTGACAGCAAAAGCCAATTCAAGACTCTCATTCATCAGTGTTTTGGAAGGAACATAACCCTTTTCACTGTTTAATTCCTATCTAGCCCTTGATGTAAGTAAATGTTCTCTGACTTCCTTAAGATGTTTTTGACTTCCTTAGAAGTACAATTGCGTTGTTATATTATCGGACAACATATTAAAGATAACATAACTCCATGTAGCTTTCTATTCTGAGCTGTTACCCTTTATCTCTTTCTCCTATTGTTCAATCTCTAAAGTTTGTGTCATATTGGTCAAAATGTTATTTTTACCTAAAAACCATCATTTTCATCATCTAAAATTCTGCTAAAAGTGAAAAGCTGGTATCAATATAATGGACTAATAATAGGTAAGTGGTACAATTCATGGAAAATAGGCAGCCATTAAAAATCATTAAAAATCATGATTTCAAAAAATGTTTAATAGCTTGGAAAATGCTTACTACACAGTCTAAAAGAAAAGAGCAAGATGCAAAGCCAGATAGTATAATTTAAAATAGGTAAAAACACAGCAAATGTTTATGAAGGAGAACACTGGAAGGAAAACACCAAATGTTAATAGAGTTTATATCTGGTTTGAGCTTATGGCTGGTTGTATTTTTCTTTTTGTATTTTTATGCTTTCAAAACTTTATTTTTTAAGTGTGTATGATATCATAATTAAAATATAAATATTATAAATGTTTTGTTTAACCAGATCTCACTTATAATTTCTAGTTGTACCATCTCCCCAGAAACCTCCTCGCTTTTATATTTATTCATTACCTGTTGTATTTTTTAAATAAGTAAGTATTTATGCCTGGTTGGCGTGGCTCATCAGTTGAACATCAACCTATGATCCAGGAGATCTTAGTTTGATTCCTGGTCAGGGTTGAGGGCTTGATCCCCAGTAGGAGGTGTGCAGGAGGCAGCCGATCAATGACTCTCTCATCATTGATGTTTCTATCTCTTCCTCTCCCTCTCCCTTCCTCTCTCTGAAATCAATAAAAAAAGATATTTAAATAACTAAGTATTTATGTGTACATCTGAATAACTTTCAACAGCAATATATTTAGTGCTATATCCTTGTTACTGGTGTGTGTGGTTTCATGTGTTTGAAAAAACAATATATAGAGCTGCTTGGTATATAGTAATCAGAAAAATGCTTTTGTTTTTTGTTTGTTTGGTTGGTTTTTAAAATCATGGTGTTTAAGAAGCAGAACTGCCAAGAAAGTACAGGCTTTATTGTGAGCTAGCAGTCAGAAATCAAAGTAAAATGTAATATAGAAAGAGAATGAGCGGTTATGGAGTGCTCTGCTAGGCACTTCCACAGGCACCTCACTTACCCCTTCATTTACTCTTTCCGCAGAGGAAGAAATGGAGGCTCAGTGAGGCCATAAGACTTGCCACGGGCCACACAGCTAGTAAATGCTGCCCCTCCTAGACTTTACTCTTCTACTTTACTTGGTCACAAACAAATCTATCTGCAATGTGTGTATACTTGGAGAGAGCAACCACTCAATAAGATGTAAGTTTGGGAAAGCATGACAAAAATGTGTGTGTACATGCGTTTTTTAACGTTTGCCATTTTTTATCACAGCAACTTATTTTGTGTATGTCGTATGTAAGTTCTGTGTTGTCCGAACACAAATGTTTTTATTCCTTTCCAATTTCCTACAGTTACCAGTGCACAGTGCTTTCAATCTAGATTCTCAGTAGTTGCTCCTACCTAGCCATTAAGTCTAAGTATTGTATACTACTCATGGCACACTACTATTTTGGATTCAGAGATCACTTGGTGCATTTCATTATGCTAGGATTTTCTGTAAATGGATAGTAGCTAATGAGACAACAAAGATTTTCAGACAATCAGAACAATTAGTGTTGGAACTATAGCTATAATCCATGTTTACCTTCATAAAATTGAGAGCATTAAAGTTGGCGTATTTTGTAGTTAATTTTTATACAGTAGTGGTAGAAAATGCACATGTTATTAATGCTACTTATATAACTACTTTTTAGCAGAAGAGTCATAAGTTAGTGATATTTTCTGAGGCATTGAAGTATAGTAATAGTCATTGAATTACAAATATATTGCTGAAATAAGAACAGGCCAGTAAGCAAAGTTGTAGTAATTAAATCACCAGGGACAGAGTACACAATAGTTCTTAGATTCCAAATATATTGTCAAATCAGAATATTTGATAAAATCAATATGAAAATCATAATAATTGAAGCTCCTCAACAAAAGCAAAGCTACTAGGCTCTCTCTTTTTGCATTTTTACTCATTGAATTTAGCATAACTTTATGTGTATCTTAGAATTAATTGATTGATTAATTAATTAACTGAATATCTAATTATGTCCTGTTGTGTTTTTTTTTACTGGATATACACAAAATGCAAAGATAAAAAAGACAGTTCCTAGAATCAAGGATGTTAATGTCTAGTATGTTATTAGTATATCAACAAGGACACAAAAAACAGTAAATGAAGATGGAGAGAGGAGAGGAACAATGCGCTCTGCATAAAGAATGAGTCAGTCTACAGACTCCAAAGGGTTCTATTGAGTCATCCAGAGGCAACACATCCTGCTGGCCAGGTGATGGTGAAAGGGGTTTTCATAACATTTCACTGCAAGGCATGCAATGTTTATAAAGCCGAGAGCTATGTAGTTCTGTCCCAGGGTAGTACTATACACAAAGGAACTTAGCTACCAGCAGTAATTTTAGAAAATCTCAAATACTTTACCTGTATTTCCCAAATACCAGGGAGGTTACAAATAACTCTCAGAAAATTTCCTCAAAATACCTCTTTTCTCTTTCCCACAAGCTGCCTTCACTCCCCACAGCTCTTCTCAGTCCTCTGACTTGTTTTCTGAGCCATTTCCTCTGCCCTCAGTTTGGGCTGCCTTCGTTGTCCTCTGCCCACCCTCTCTGCTCCTTATCCTAATTGAATCTGTGCAGTCCTTCCCTTCTCCCCAGCCTTTCACAGGCATCGCTCTCGGTCTGTTCTCTGAGGAGTCTCCGTTACTAATGCCAAAAGCATTGCTTTCTTTTGACATCTCTTCTCTTCTCAGAAGACAGAGGAGGGGAAGAAGCTTTGCAAAGCCAGAATCTTCTTTAGCAGGCTGGGAAGATCCCTAAATGAATTGAAAACCTACCAAATGTGAGGTCCTGCATATTCTGCCTTGAATCCCTCGCCTATCGAATTCTCCCGAGTGCTGTCGCCTATATACATTTTTGTATGTCTGTTACTGCCCTTTTCATTGCAGCTGTGACTCAGTCAGGAAATAGCTTTCAACTGCAGAAAGTAGGCCAGGATCATGCATATGTAGGATGTCATTCATATGGAAGATAAAAGACAAGAATTCCTATTATAAACGTCTCTTTCCTGAATCCACTCTAGCATTATAGGAATTGGTAGTTGGATTTTTTAAAATCTCATATGGAAAAAGGTGAATTTCTTTATATTCACATTCATGGGTGTGTTTACATATGACACAAATCGATAAACCATCATTAAAGAGATTATTTACCAAACTATATTATTTTTCAAAATTGATCCAATAGGTAAATAGCTATGATTATCAGCATGTACATTATAGAAATAAATTTGATGAAGTGTACATGGATTATGGGCTCAGAGATGAATTTTTGAGTAGCTACAGGGCTCTGCTACTGTGCTGGTTGACTGATTACACATATATGTATATATGTAATATATATGTTATACACACATAATTGTTTTAATAATGACATGGGGTGTAGAAAAAGAATTGCACAAATATTAGTTTAAAAAAAAGCCTCATTCACGTTCTTTTTTACTAAATTCCTCTTCAAATCAGAAAAGCTAAAAGGCTGGAAACCAGTGAATTTGAGCTTGTCCCAGCTTTTTGCTTCCTCTGGCTCTTGTTGGAAGTGCTAATGAACTGACAGCTCACAAAAACTCAGTGCACAGTAGTCACTCAAATTTTTACTGAATGAAAAATGAAACCCCCCAAATCAGAGCACAGAGGATACCAGGTAGGAAGGAGCCGAGCGCATCCTGCTCATTTATACTCCGTGTAATCACAGAGTGGCTGAAGATGATTCATGGGAAAGACCTATTTAAAGAAGGAAGTGAAAGTCAGAGGCTAAAAAATGACCTATAATCAGGTGCTGACAGTTGTGTGTTGAAAGGTCTATGTAAAGCCAAACTTTCCAACCACAAAAAGGGACCTGC
Source organism: Miniopterus schreibersii (assembly GCF_964146895.1). Classification (NCBI taxonomy): domain Eukaryota; kingdom Metazoa; phylum Chordata; class Mammalia; order Chiroptera; family Miniopteridae; genus Miniopterus; species Miniopterus schreibersii. The sequence goes on along the minus strand of NC_138102.1, from coordinate 112,810,780 downwards.
TCTGTTTAACATTTTGGAGTGAAGAAATTAAGGGGAAAGCTGAGCTGAGTTGAAAGGTCTAGAAATAGTTTTAACTTTCATGCTTGACACAGAGAAATGAAAGAAATCTACTGTGTAAATTAAACAAATAAATGTCCAATCATGCATTTAATTTGAATTCCCATGAAAATTTGTAGAATTTGTAAGAAGACTCCAAAGTTTATTTTTGATACAAGGTAGGCCATCTCCTATGCCAAAAATTGAAATGCTTATGAAATCCTGTACAGATGACTCAACAACTCAGGGGCAGAATGTTCAGATTGTTTTTTGTCGATGTTCCCTGTTGCTTCTTTATAAGTTAATATATGCATTTATTCACTCATTCATTTATTCTTTTTTCTTTTTTTATTCAACATAGTTAGTATACTTACTCCATACTGGGCACTGTGTTAGGTTTTAGGGATACACAAATGTGTCTCCCTCTGTTAAGGAATTTACAGTCTGGTTTGTGAGACAAGAAAAGAGATTTTAACTGTACAGTGCTGTAAGTGCCGTGACAAAAATAAACCCAGAATGCTAATTCAGACTGGGGAATCTAAGAAGGCTTCCAGGACCTATAAATGCAAGAGCTGAGCTTTGAGTAAGAATAGGTTTAACCAGATGAAGGACAAGCACTGGAGCATGGTTGCTAAATGCATAGATTCTACAACCAGGCTGTCTGCATTCAAGTTTGGGTTTTGTCAGGTACTATTCATGGCTCCAGGCAAATGTCCCTCACTTTTCTCCATGAGTGGAGAAAATAATAATGCCTACCACTTACCTATTCCAGGATTGTAAGGTTGAATATATGAGTTAATATTTCCAAAGTACTCAGAACAGTGTCTGTCTTACTTAACTGTTAAATGTGTTACTAATAAATAAAGAGGCTGGGAGGTGAGTGTCCTAGATAGCAGGTATAGTTGTTGCAGTGGCCTGTAGTTAGGAAAGAGTTAAGAATAAAGGGTAGGGTCCATAACTGAGGAGGGTGAAAGATAAGATTGAGAGATATGAAGGCCCTGTTAAAGAGTGTGGATATTATCCTAGATACAGTGAAGAACCAAAGAAAAGATTAGATTTGTATTTTAAACTCTTCACTCAGGCAATGCTGTGGAGAGTGGATTTTAGGATAGGAGGCAACTCTGGAGTCAGGGAGACAAATTAGAATAGTATTTTCCCAAATTTTCCAATAATAAGAATCACCTGGGGGTGCTTTGTAAACATACAAATTCCCAGGCTCCTTCCTGGGAGATTCTGACTGAGATTTGGGGAAGATCCAGTAATCTATGTTTTTAAAAAACATTAAAACATATGCTTCCTGTCTTCAGATGATTCCTGTCTTCAGAGAGATTTTGCAAGGTGTTGGCCATAAGTATTGAGGACCTAAACAAAGTAATAGAAAGTAATAGAAACAACATGGTGGGAAATCAGGGCACAGACTTCAAAAGGAAGAAGCTGTAGGACTTGGTGACATAGAATGGATCCAAGGACGGCACTCAGATTTTTGACTTGGGTGACTGGGAGGATTGTGGAAGAATGTGAAAGAAAAGTAGGTCTGTCAGTTAGGTTCGTGAGTTTAGATTTGGGCAGGTTGCCTTTGGAGTGCCAGTGGGAGGAGAGTCCAGTCAGAGGTTGCTTATACATGCCGCAGGTACCGGGAAGACATTTGGACTACAGACATAAAAGTGGAAGTCATCAGTATATAGGTAGTGACTGAAGCTTGGCAAACGCCAACATTTAACTGGTGGGTAGCAGAACAAATTCTTACTTTGTCATTCACTTATGCATTCAATCATTCACTCAATAAACCAGTTTTAAGTGCATATTTTACACCATGCACCACGTTACACACTTTTTCCATAAAGGAGACTGTGAAGAAATAGCTAGGAAGGAATATAAGGGAAAGACTCGTCATTGAAGCCCATAGCGAAGACTGTGTCAAGTGATGCCAAGATACCAAATGAGATGATGAGTGAAATGGGTTCCCTGGACTTAGTAAAAAACGAGAAGGTCTTTGGTAACTTAGGGGAGAAGAGGTTCTGCTGAGTGAGGGTAAGGAAACTGAATTCGAGACACAACCTCAGGAATGAGTGGGTAGTGAAGAAATGCAGGTCATGAAGGACAAAGACAGGTACATGTAGCTGACTGCAAAAATGGTTACAGAATCTTCTCCAACCTGTTTGCATGCCCCCTTGCAGTGTTTCTTTGTAGTTACTCCCATTAAGAGACCGAATTTACGTCTCCATTCTTTAAGCTGGGCTTGGTCATGTGACTTGCTATGACCAACCGGACATTATCGAATGTGATGGAGACAGAAGCTTGAAAAGACTTTGTGCATCGGGGCTTGCCTCTGTTGCTGCTCTTGGGAACTCTGTGATTGCCACCTGGTAAAAATAAACCTGGACTAATTTTCTGGAGACTTGTGACCAATCATCTTTGTCACTCCACAGCAGCCAGCATCAACTGACAGCAAGCACCAACCACCAGACATTGAGCAAGATATTGAATCAGCCCCTAGCCAATCTACTCACTGACTTTAACTGCAGAGTGGGCCTAGCCAATCCTAGCAAATCTCCCAGCAAAGACAACTTAAGTCATTGATCCTCAGAAAAGTGACTATTGCTTTAAGCTACTCAGTTTTGGGGGTAGTTTCTTACCTAGCAAAAACTAATCGATAGAATAAGATATTGTCTGAGTGTCAACGATTTCAAGTATCTAAGTTATTCTGGAGTTTGTATGTGTCTCTGAGCTGTGTTGGAGGTCAGAAAAACTTTGATTGTTCTTAGTCTCATTTCTCTTCCTCATGTACTGTCCCAGGCAGAAAGAATAAAGGTAGCATCTAGGAGTGGAAAGGCTAGGTCACAGTATTACTGATTCATGCCACAGCATGGATGAATCTTAAAACAACTATGCTGAGTGAAAGAAGCCAGAATGAAAAGAAGCACATACTGTATACTCATTCCATTTACATAAAATTCTAGGAAATGTACACTAATCTATAATGACAAAAAGCAGATCAGTGATTGCCTGGGGGTAGCACGAAGGAAGAAGGGATGGATTACCAAGGGGCATGGAGAAACTTTTAGGGATAATCGATGGGTTCATTATCTTGATTGTGATGATAGATTTATGGGTGTATACTATATACATATGTCAACACTCATAAAATTGCACATTTCAGAGATGTGCAGTTTAATGTACATCAATTACACATCAATAAAGCTGCTAAAGAGAAAAAGAGGAACAAATACATCCTTCCAATTGTGTTTCCTGTTCATATGTGTGGTAGCGGAATAATGTCTCTCCCCCAAAGATGTTCATGTCTTTATCTCCCAGCCTGGAGATGTGAGTATGTGGAAATGTGTAGAACTATGAATATTTTACCTCACATGGCAAAAAAACTTTGCAGCTGTAATAAAGGTATGGATCTTGCCTTGGCCCATTTTGCTCAGTGGCTAGAGCATCGGCCTTCCGTCTGAAGGGTCCCGGGTTGGATTCAGCCAAGGGCACATATCTCTACTGCAGGCTCCATCCCCGGCCCTGGTCGGGGCTCATGCAGGAGGCAACTAATCGATGTCTCTCTCTCACATCTGTTTCTCTCTTTCTCTCTCTCTTCCTTCCACTCTCTCTGAAAAGCAGTCGAAAAAATATCCTTGGCTGAGAATTAAAAAATAAAAGGTATGGGGATTATCCTGGATAAATTGCTTGGGCCAAATTGAATCACATAAACTCTTAAAAGGGGGAAAAAAAAACTTTCCTGGTTGGGTCAGAGAGAGAAAACAAGAAAGAACAGATATTTGAAAGACTCAACCTGCCACTTCTGGTTTTGAAGATAAAGGAAGGGAAACATGAGCCAAGGAATGTGGAGGCCACTAGAAGCCATGAATGGGCCTCAGTTTAGAGGGAGCAAGACAAGGACTTAGATCCTATCATCACAAACTCAAGCTGCAAATAACCCAAATGCGCAAGAAATGGATTCTCCCCCATAACCTCCAGAAAGAAATGCAGCCTGCAGACACCTTAAGCTCAGTCCTTCATTGCTGTTAACCTACTAAACTATAAGATACTTTGTTTGTGTTGTCTTATGCCACAGGATTTATGGTGATTCATTACAGCAGTAATAGAAAATGAATACCTAAAGTTTTCATGGGATGAAAGATGAACTTATGGGCTATAGCAGCTGTTTTGATGACCTGTTTCCCAGCCATAAATCACAAATAATTAAGAGTTGATTGTATTTTGCCTTCCTTTGCTGCCTGCTCCCATTTGATTAACTTGATCAACTTTTAAAATGCTGCTCAGGCCCTGGCCAGTGTGGCTCAGTTGGTTGGGCGTTGTCCCATGCACTGAAAGATTGCCGGTTCAATTCCCCATCAGGGCACATGTCTGGATTTCGGGCTCTATCCCTGGTAGGGGGCCTGCAGGAGGCAGCCAGTTGGTGTTTCACTCTCACATTGATGTTTCTCTCTACCTCTCTCTTCAAAAATCAATTAAAAAAAAATCTGGGAAAAAATAATGCTGCTTGGGCCACTCAGGTATGCTGTCATAGGCTGGTTGTGGGACCTTAGCTCTCCTGATTTTCTAGTCTGAACCATACACAGGTGACATTTTCCACCAACCATAGAAATAGTCTTTCATTAAACACTGGTCCCATTAAGCATCACTATTGTAAATAATGTTTATTATTTTATTTTATTTTATTTTAATTTAATTTAATTTAATTTAATTTAATTTAATTTAATTTAATTTTATTTTATTATTTATCTGTGTGTGTGTGTGTCTAGACTTTGAAGGCCAACTGCCTATAAGGGAAAATAGTGTATGCTTTTCCAGACACCTATTATCTCTTCAGTTTTTGAAGACCAGAAAACAGACTACCTGGGTTTAAATACTGGCTCCACTCTCTTAAGAGTTGTTTAGACATCTGTACCTTAGTTTTCTCATCTATAAAATGGGGACAGTAGTGTTACACTGAAAATAAGGATTAAATTAGTCTCTCCATCTAAAACACTTTTAACAATTCCTGGTTCATATATGCACGCAGTGAGGGTTGGGTTGTTAGTTATAATTATGATGATGATGTCTTTGCTATCAGATAGGAAAATTTTTATCTCAGTGATGGAGCCATATGTCCTAACTCCATATGTCCTAGCAAAAAAGACCTCAGTTTCCTTTTCTTGTGTGCCTGTCCTGTTAAGAAGATGCAGATCGCTTCCTCTGACTTTCTTGCCCTAGAAGTTCCTGTTTCTTCTGAAGCAGAAGCAGGAAGAGAAAAATCGCACAGAAATGATTGCTGAACACAGCAGAATTCTGTCCGATGACTTCTTCCCCCCAATTCAAAGGGTGTGTTGACAGAACAGGGATGATTCTTTTCACTTTCCCGTCTTTTCGGCTTTTCCCCAGTGGCCTGGTTCGCCACACTGCGCCTTTCCTTCCTCATCAGTGCCTGCTGATGAGTCAAAGGCTGCCTGAAGCTCTGTTGTCTCTGAAAATAAAACTGAACATTCCAACCAAACCATTTATAATTTTATTACATATCAGCTTTCCTGTAAGGCATTTGTTTGAGGAAGGGCCCTCTTGCATGCGAGAGACTTGGTTTTAGAAAATTAAATCAGACATTAATATGATCTGATTTAGGAGAAGGCTAGATACACTATGCGATAGAAGAGTTATATTTAATGAACTTATTTTCATGGCTTTGAGTGTGCAGAGGAGAAAACATATGGATGGCATTGCTAATTTAGGACCCTGTTTGCCTCAGGCTCTATATGCAGTTTTCTAGACTGGGCAGCCAACTCCCTGGCCTTCCCTTTTGAAGGGAGTGCTCCAAGAGATGCTGACCGACGTATGGAACAGTCAACTGAAAATAAAGCAGAGTGATTAACGTATGCAATTTTCTTAGCTGTGGTTACAGGATGGCTGGGGCTTCTGAATGTGCACACCATGCATTGAAGTGGAAGTAGATGCCAGATCTAAGAGCTCTGTGTGGGCAGCTCCACAGTGGCTATTTGAATTTGACAATTTTGTTAGTTGCCATAGTAATTGTCACAATCATGTGGTTCTTGTGGTTTTTGTTAGACTGAACACCTATTAGAAGCACCCAGCAAGCAATAGCATTTTACTTTATGTTTTCTCTTGTGCACGCTCATAGAGGAAAAACAATAATGTGTGGTCAAATTTTAAGCTGAGTTAAAAACAGAACAAAACAAACAGATCACTCGCACATCTTTACGTAAAGGCATGTTCATTTCCTTATTATTTTTAATCAGTTTTATTTAGCACAGAAATCACCAGGACGTGATTTTATTTTCCAAAACAAGGAGTCCTAGAAACCAAGGTTACCAAGCTTCATAAAAAGAAGAACAGGAAACTCCCTTCTTGTAATGAATGTGTTGTGTCAGCATGATGCTGCTCAAGTTCGGACTGAAATTTAAGCTGAACCGAAAGTGGCTGCAAATGTTACTACTCCCTTTGCAGATGGTGCTCACTGTGGCCATGTATTATTTGGTCCCCGAATGCTATTCCCAAGGCTAGGCTTTGCAGGTGGTTTTGAAACACCGGGAGGCATTATTTTGCTAAACAAAACATGTTGCCACTGTTATAAAACCTTGAAGGCTTAGGGTTAAATCTTCACAACCCTCCTCATCTTTGCCATAGGATTATTATATTTTTTACCTACTTGAATATTAATTCGGAAGTTAAAGTACAGATATAATAATGATGAAAATATGAGTGTCTCCTTTAGCTTATTTCCTTTTCATCAGAAGGGGATAGGGCTGGCTCTTCCATTCTTTTGCGGAGCCATATGACATGGGAGTTGAAGTGCCTCCGTTTGGCTTGCAGACTTCATGAGAGGAGACGGTGGAAGTAGTAGTTGTCTGGAGTTTGGGTGGCTGTGCATGCTCCGATGGGGCAGTAAGAATTAACAACCTCTTACTGCTTTCAATGAAATTCCCTGAAAGAATTTGGGGTGAGTGACATTTTTTACATTTAATGCACTGGATATATACACTAATCAATTAAAAATTAGGTAGCATGTTCTAACATGGGAATCTTTGCATAACTGTGGATTTCACTGCCTTCGAAGGTTAGTGCAAGTAGATGAGTTCTATGTGCATTTTAATTGATTATTATAAATTAACATTTTAAATTTAATTCTGAATATATAAGGCATTCTTGTGGTTAAAAAAAAACAAGAATTTATACAGTTGACAGTGTCCTTTATATCCATGTCTTTCATTTTCTCATTGCCCCTAGGTCCAACCCTCTGGATAAGAGCTATTGTTAATCCTGGAGTATTCATGTAGAATTTCCTTATAAATATACAGGGCAATATAGATATATTATTTTCCTACCTTTTACTCAAAGGATGACACACTATACACATTGTTCTCTTTTCACTTAATAAACACGATTCTTCTTTCACTTAATTATGCTATTTTCACTTAATATACCCCAGATACCACTTGATATTAGTACAAGGAGATTTTCTTCCAGTTTTTAACAACTATGTATAATTTCATTGTATGAGTATACTATCACACACACACACATACACACACACACACTCACACATATTGGTGGACATAATGGTATTTCCAATTTTTTTGTTGTTGTGGTGAGTAATTTTGCACATGCAGCACTCTACACATCACTGGTGGATATCTGGGATTTCCTAGGGGTGAAATTGCTAGGCTGAAGGACATATACATTTGTAATTTGTATAGCTATTATCACATAACCCAATTTATACTTTCATCAGCAATGCATGAGAAAATACTATTTTCCCTTAGAGCCCTATTAATAGAGTACGTTAGATAACTTTGGATTTTTGTCAACCGAGAGGCAGAAAATGGTATTCTGTGGTTTTAATTTACATTTCTCTTTTTCATGGATGAGGTTTTCATTACCTGGTCACTTGTGTAAGAGTAAATGTCATTTCCTCTTCTACATTTCGAATGGGTAATGGTCTTACCAATTTATAAACTAAGGTATCTAGCGCTTTGTCTGTGATATGATTTTAAACATTTTCCACAGTTTATTTCTTTTAAACTTTGTTTATGTTGTTTCTTTTTGTGAATTAAAAAATTACATGACCAGATTTATAAATAAAATAATTTATGATGGGGATATTGAGTAAAAAAAAAGTTAGGCTGACCTTCTTAACTCAAATTTATAAAAAAAGTTGTTTCAAGTTTTCATCTTATTGTTTTATGGTTGCATTTAAAAAATTTAAAATTTTTGGTACATTTGGAATTTATCCGGGCATATGAAGTAAGATGTGGATACTACTTTACTCATCTCTGAACCATTTATTGACCAGTCTCCTTCCCCCCAATGATTTAAGATGGCATCTTTTCCATACACTCAATTCCTATTGGTATCTGATAAACTTCTGGGATTTCTGTTTTGCTAATGAACCAGTATGATGCTCTTAATTACATAAGTTTTTAAAATGTTTTAATGCCTTTTAGGGTTGGTCCCCTTTATCTATGTTTGTTTGTTTGTTCATTTATTTATTTATTTTACTAAATTTAGCATCAGGTGATACTGCTTAAAACTGTTGAGCTTTCATTGAGATCCTGCTAAATTTACAAATTTATTTTAGGGAAAATTGACACAGTCATGATGCCGAGTCTTCCTACCCAATAACATGGCCTTTCTATTTGCAGAAAGGATATTTTGTGGCCTTCAGTATTTTTTAAGCTTTGTTTTTAACAGACCGTACTCTTTTCTTAATGATATGTTTATGTATTTTATCTTTTCTGTTGCTGTCATGTATAGATACTTCTATTAAATTTTGTAACTGGTTGTTCGAATATATAAAAACTACTGACTTTGTACATTGATTTTGTACTTGATTATTTCTGAATTCTCTTATTGTTTATAGTATTTAATAAAATCTTTTGATTTTATTATATACTACCATGTCATCTACAATTAATGTTAATGTTACACATCTTCTAATTTTTAGAACTATAATTTTTTTCTCTTGGGTAACTGTGTTGGCTAAGAACAATAGCACAATGTTAAATAGTAGTGGTGTTAGTGGATACTTGTCAACACAATGAGGACATTTCCATAAAAGTCAGGAATATTCCAATGGCTTTGGATTGAAATAGATACATTTTATCATAAGATACTCTCCTTGAATTTCTATTTAATTCAATACTTTCTTATTGTCTTGCTTGTTTGTTGTATCAGAAAGTGCTGATAAATTTTGTCCAATGCTTTTTCAGCATCTATGGAAAGATCTTATGATTTTTTTTCTTTAGATTTGTCCCTATGATGAACTGCAGTAATAGAGTTTCTAGTATTGAAGCAGTATGATCTCATTTAAATGAGCTTCTGGATTCTTTTCGCTAATATATTATCAAGAACATAAACATCATTATTAATAATGTGATTAATCTCTAGTTACTGTGATCAAAGATTGCTAGTTGTATGATTCTATTTTTTTTTAGATTTTATTAAATTTTTATTGGTCATTTAAAAAAAATCTTTATTGATTTCAGAGAGAGAAAGGGAGAGGGGGAGAGAGAGATAGAAACATCAATGATGAGAGAGTCATCGATCGGCTGCCTCCCGCAGGCACCCAACTGGGGATCGAGCCCACAACCCGGGCATGTGCCCTGACCAGGCCCCGATCTCCTGAATCCTAGGTTGATGCTCAACTGCTGACCCACGTCCAGCCGGGCTATTGGTCTTTTTTTTTTTTTTAAATATATCTTTATTGATTTCAGAGAGAGGAAAGGAGAGGGATAGAGAGAGATAGAAATATCAATGATGAAAGTCATTGATCAAGCCCACAACCCGGGCATGTACCCTGACAGGAATCGAACCCTGATCACCTGGATCCTAGGTCAACGCTCAACCACTGAGCCACTCCCGGGCCGGGCTATTGGTCATTTTTTAAAAGGAGGTGTATTCTTTATTTTGAGGTTATGGAGTTGATAATATATCAATCACTTCTATTACATCAATTATGGTGTTTACGTCATTCTATCCTTATTTATTTGTGTCCATCTGATCAATGATACACTGGAAAGGTGAACCGAAGTCTCCAAGATTAGTGTGTTTGTATTTATTTCTCTTTATATCTCCTGTAATTTCTACCCTATGAATGCTGATGTTATGTTGTTTGGTGTATAGATTTACTTGCTGTATCTTTATTGGGAATTGCACACTTTGGCATTAAGTTTTCTTCTTTGTCTTATTTATTACTATTTGTCCTGACTTTCTACCTTGTCTGATATTAAGATTGTGACTCCTGCTTTATATTATTTAGTTTTGCTTCATAGCTAATATTAAGTGAGCAAGTACATGTTCCAGGTAATGTTCAGAGCCTTTTCCACATAATGCTCCATCTCACTTATGCTCCACAACCCCGTGAGGCTGGCATTATTATTACCCCTATCTTACAGGTGAAGATACTAAGGGTGAGAGTGGTTAAGTAAGTTGCCTGAGTTTTCACAGCCAGTAAATAGTGGGGTCAGATTTTAGCCTAGGTCAAATAAGTGAGCACATAGAGAAGACTTCTGGAGAAACATGGTAGAGGAAATTTGGTAAACAGGGACAGCCTCCCTGAAGAGGTGTGTTTGAGTAGAGACCTGGTACATGTGCAGGAACCATCCGCATGAGAGCCCGGGTAAAAGCCTTCCTAGGCAGAGTGGAGAACAAGTGTGAAGGCTTGAGAGCAGGAAGAGCCAATATGCAAGGAACAGAAAGGAAGTCCGGATGGTTGGAGCACGGACAAGAGAGCAGAGACTTGTATGAGGTGAGACTGAAAACCCAGCTGTGGACTGGAAGGGCACAGTGGAAAGGGGGAGACCCAGTTAGGAGGTGATTGCCAGGCCCATCTAGGGGGTCATGGCTTAGACTAGATAATTGCAGTGGAGGTGAACAGAGTGAATGGACTGAGATGCATTCTGGAGGTCGAAGTAACAGTACTTGCTAATGAATTTGATAAGGGGAACGAGGGAAAGAAAGGACTCAAAGATAATTCTTAGTATAAATATTTTAGAATATCTGAGCATGAACCTATTAAAAAATTGAGTCCAAATAATTCAGCCTTAAACATCTGAGTTAATATGGTCTCAATAAAGATGGAGTCAGGTAAAGGTTAATGAAGAAACAAACATGAATTAATTAGGGAATAGACATTTCACATATGGCATCTCTTTTATTGTGTATAATATTTATTCATTTGTTTGTTCGTTCATTCATTTATTCAATGAATATTTGAGTGCCAGGCAATGTCTTAGGTACTAAAGATACAGCAATAAGGGAGACGAACACAGAAACCTCAGATCTCTGCTCTCATCACGTTTACACACTGGTGGGGACCCTTGTTCTTCATTACCTAGGTGTCACTTTTCCTCATTTTGCAGATGACGACCCACGGCTTGGAGTGCATAGGTGATCGGTCCAAGGTCATATGAAAGAACGGAGTCGAGATTTAACGGTGAGCTTTCCCATTCCGATGTCTGCATCGATTCCATTACTTCATGTTGAAAACGCGATATCCAGATGTGGACCTAGATCGCTGTTCATATTAAATTAATGTAGATAATCTAGGAAGTGAAGTTTTTTTCCTGTGAGAGTGGTTTTGAAGGTTTTTTTGTTGTTGTCCACTCCTGTTCGATTTAAATGGATACTTAAATTTGGCATTTGAATTCCAGGACGCTGATAGCAGCGTTCTCAGTTAGGGCTAAAGAAGTGTGTCTATCACTCCGGAGAGCACATCTCCCAGCTCCCCGAGCCCCTGAGAGAGCTTTTCGTCACTGTCAGGCTTCCTGCCTCTCGCTTCACTCCCACAGCTGTGGGCTGAATGCACAGAGCAGGGTAGAGGTGGGAGTCAGTTATTTTGGGCGGGCTACTGTCTGAGGGCTGGGCGCTTGGCGGTGGAGGCAAACGCCGTGTAAGCAAACACAGGGACTCCTGAAATACTTGACTTCCTATTCTGAAGGTTCCAATACAAAATAAACGTATAATTAATTATCTTAAGTTAAATCTTAATGGCCCCTAAATTGTATATGAAGCACTACCACAGAAGCAGCCTCTGTGCAGATAAACCTCATCAGCGTGCACATAGGCAAATTTCTTTAGCTTCTCTTTCCCTCCAGGTTTTCTAACAGCTCCACCGGTCCTTTCCTGCCTAATGCGAATATCAGCGTGCTTTTCTGTTTGGCTTCGCAGTGAGCCTCCTGCGTTAATAGCTGATTGGGACTTGCCACCCCAGAAAAAACTCACGAAAGTGCTTGTTCTTTGCTGATGTGAGACCTTAGCTGCCATCTGCACACGCTCATGCTGGCAGCTCCTCATGATCCCTCAACTTTCAGGAAATCTTTAGAGGATTGAGAAGGACAGGCTCACCCCCACAGCAGAATGAGCCCCCAGCTTAGTCACACCAGTGGGATGAACACTGACACGTGTATTGACAGGCCTGCTTCATACTCAAGCGCTCCTGAGAATTGGCGCAGGGCTGCTTGAAGCCTGGCACTCCCCCACACTGGTGTGGAATTTTGCCTCCTCAACTTGTTCTTCTAGTTGGAGTGGAAGCCTCCCTCTGTCTAACCACTATCTGGGTGAAGTGAGGTGTGTGAGAGGGGCAGGAGAGAGTGCGGAGACCTCCTTTGATCACGTGGATTCTGAGAGGACTGCTACAGGAGCCTGGCCCTGTGGTCTGCCCACTGCTACCACCCACACCGGGCTAAACTGCCACACCCTGAGTGGCCTGGTCCCAGAGCAGCGCTTGGACTGCTTGTGTGGTCATCCCAACCCTCAGTAGAAGATGGCCTGCCAAACCCCAGGAAACTTGGAGTTGAGGTCAATTTAATGCTTTCCCATTAGGCCCTGGGAAGAAGGAAGGTGTAAGGTGACATGTGTTCATGGCAGCTAGAATGTGACTCTGATTCAGACATTTTCTGTTTTTGCTAGATTGGTTTTCTGACCAACTGCTTTTTATGAAGTTTGTTTTTGGTGTTTTGTGTTTTTTTTTTTGGTGTTAAATGTCAGTTTTATCTCTAAGACAAAACAGGGTATAAATAATAAGTAAATAGATGAAAGCTCTCAATTCAAGAAAGTCTGTAAATCATATTGTTTATCTAACCAAAAACAATAATATCACTTGACTTTCACATGTTTTAAATAGGATGTTTAAAATAGCCAAGCACCTGTTTTTAAGTTAGAAATGGGCAATTAGAGGGCTAAAGGTTTGGGTGTTGACTTTTGCTCTAGGAGCTGTGGGTTTAATGCCTGATCTGCCTTTTACTCTGTGATCTTGGGCAAGTTACTGAATTTCTCTAAGCCTCAGTTTCCTAATCTGGAGAATGGAGATGATTATTATGCAGGACTTGTCATACTGGGTTGTTGAGAGGAATCACTGAGATCATGCAAATAAAATGGTTAGCACAGTACCAGGCCCATAAAAACTTGTGACTGTCAGAAGTCATGTTGTTAATGAAGCTGATAACACCACCTGTGATGGGTAATTTTATGTGTGACTGGGCTAAGGGATGCTCACACAGCTGGTAAAACATTACTACTGGGTATTTCCAGAAGAGATTAGCATTTGAACCAGAAGACTGGGTAAAGAAGATCACCCTCACCATTGGGTTGGCATCATCCAATCTGTTGAGGATTTGAATAAAATAAAAAGGTGGGAGGAAGGGAGAATTTTCACTCTGCTTGAGCCAGGACATCCATCTCCTCCTGCCCTCAGACATGTGTACTCCTGGTTCTTGGGACTCTGGACTTAAAAGGAATTATACTACAGGCCTTTCTGTTTCTCCAGCTTGCAGATGGCAGATCATGGGACTTCTGAGCCTCCGTAACCACATGAGCCAATTCATATGTGTATATATCTCTCCCACTGGTTCTGTTTCTTTGGAGAACCCTAATGCACACCACTGTGCTGAGTTTTCCCCCTCTTGTGCAGATTGATAATCATTGAGACAGCATCGATTATTCAATGATTGGATGTATGAGATTTTAGTCATTAGACTAGTTTTAAAAACCCAACCAGATCAATGAATATTTAAAGTCCTGCATAGATGTGTTTATAATGCTGCAATGAATTTTAGCAAGGGTTTGATTAGTGTTCAAGATATTTACTAGTGAAATACGCAAAGGTATGAAAACCACTTCTTTTGTCAGGATCAACTTCAGTGCAACAAATCAAATGTGTGTATGTGTGTTTTGCTTTACTCATATTGTGAATTATTTTTCTTGCAGCCGATTTGGACCGAAGACTCTGAAGAAGTTATACTGCATGTAAGTATGTAGTCTTCAGAATAGAATTGGGTAAGGATATGACATGATTGCAATTTTGAGGATGATTTTAATGTTAATAAGGGATGCCTTCTCACTATTGCCATAATGATCACTGTTGGAATTCAAAAGGAACTTATAAAATAATAATTTATTTCTGTAGTGAGTAAGTGCTTAAACACTTAAGGCCATGGTAATATATTACATCTTATGATATCAAATTGACCACTTATTAAACTATTTACTAGAAAAAAATTATCCTAGTCTTTTTTGGTCTTTCTGTAGATAATTTACATTTTTTGAATCCTTTGTGAACATGCAGAATTAGAAACTCAGAAAAAAACAAAAAGAAAAAGAAAGCCCAAAAGTAAAAAACTTGCATCTTAAGGAGTAGCTTCAAGGAATGAAATCAAAGTTACCCTGCATCAACCTTCATACTTCAATTTGCACAAGCTAATAAAATTCTCTTTGCTTTGGCTGAAGTTCATCTCTTACTAGTTGTACAATCCAGATTGGTATTTTTGCTCTCTAAGAAACCCTGTGTCAGCAACCAGTCCTTTATTGGTGTAAATCCATTGTGACTTTAGCATGTTGCCAACCAGTTTGACATATGCATAAGTCTGAGTGAAAATACTCTAAGAATATCGTGAGGTGTTTAAATTGCCTAACATGTAGTGGGTGTTTCAGAATGTCTCCCAACTTTTGATTACTCAAGTGTTACTGACCAAGTCAGAAATTAATCATCTGCCACTTTTCATATTATCACTTACAAATTGAGAATTGATAACTTATGCTAATATATTTTAATAAACTTTGCCAGTCACTTTTCTCTATTAAATAAAAAATATCTTTTCAGTTAAATGGCTATTTATAGATGGGAACTACCAACCCACAAAACCACAGAGCTAGTGCTTTATCTCTGTCACTGTTCTTCAGAGGACAAAAAACTTGTTAGAGTGTTTGTTGAGACTGCTGCTGGCCTAGTCTACCCACAAGAACTAGTGAGAGTTTCCAGGTTTTGGAAATGGCCATCAGGCAATGGGCCAAGGTGCCCTTCAAATGAGAGGGCAGTATTGAGAGTATAAGAATGATTCAGATAAAATTATATTTTATGACTTTTTTTGCTCCCCTCCATTGCTTGAAATTTTATACAGATGACATCAGATTAGACTAAATCTTAAGGCAGCCTAAAGGGAGGGGAAGGTAAATTATATATATGATTGAATAGGCAATTCTATTCTCCATACTCCCAAAGCTTTTTAAAAAATTTGTAGTTTACTATAACTCATTTCACTTTATAATTAGGCATGTTTGCATGCCTATTTTTCCTGCTGGACAGCATTTCAAAGTTCAAGAGGATGGAACATGACCTCGTTTGTTTTTGGTTCCATATATGGTTCAGCACAAGCTGGAGCTTTAATGATGTTCCGTAAAGTTTATTGGTTGTGTAGGAGTGGAGGGGGCAGGACCACCCCTTTGCCCTTTGCCATGGTTGTGGTGGAAGTTAGAGCTTTCTTATTAGAGTCTCTATATAAAATGCACTGCTAAAGATCTAGATCTTCTCTCTTTTCTTCATCAGATGTCTCTCTCCCACTATCCCCTCTGAAATTGCTCTCAAGCTGCCATGCATGTCAGGCCATTTTGAACCATTAGGCCAAATTTATTCACCCAAACTTGCCATCTTTTAGTGAAACAGAGTCCAAGATTCTGGACAAGGAGTGAGACTATGGCTTGTATGAAATAAACTAGTAAAGAACAATTCAGAAGTACAAGGAAAGAGAAGGGAAAAAAGGCAGAAATGGAGAGACATTCAAAGACACACACACACATGCACACGCACACATACACCAGCATTCTAGTTCTAGGGCTAAATCTGTGAGCATGTTCTTTGACATGACCTCTTTATGTTCTCCTCTCACCCCACCCCAGCTTTTTAAAAAAGATATCTCACTTGTGCTTTCTTTGCAGAAATATTTTAAAATTATTTATTAAAAAAAGTAAAGACCCTGTCAAGCACTATGAACTCCTCAGAGACAGTAACCAGGCTGTTCACATATAAAGCGCTTACTTATAATTCTTATAAGTGTTAGGTAGTGGTAAGAGAGGAAAACATTTAGGTAAAGTCTGGTCACTTATATGCCAAATAAGCAACCATCAGCTGGCAGATGAACTGTTTTTTATTTTAAGTTCTCCCTATATCCCCCACCTTAAGTTATTTCCTGTGACATTTTCTCCTTAAAAAATTCTTTGTGGTGAAAGTGAGAGTGGTGGAGGCCAGGTCAAAGAAGGAAAAGATTTTGTTTATAGTTCAGATTTACAAGTAATCTAACTTTTAATAAAGCTATTCATTTAAGGATAAAAAGGCCCATTGACATCTATGAAATGTGAATCTTGCATAAATGAATCAACAATGATAGGTGACTTCTCTGGACAAGAATCACAATATGTAATAGAAAAAGATATCCTATTGTTTTGAAATTGGTTTTTATATGTGATATTAAAGATTTATTACTAAGTATTTATAGGAAGAGAATGTTAAAATTCATTAAAAAATTTTTATTTTGATCAATTTTATAATTAGTTAAATTTTGTTACATTTAACACAAATACTTTATTGGAATAAAAAGAAAGGAATATGTGAGCATATGCACAAAAAGCAGTAAATTCTGTAATGCAAACAATAACAAAAATGTTACCACATGTAGTCTTTCTTAGATAAAGACAAATGATCTTCATTATAAATGCTTTTGACTACAATTCTTTTCAAGTAAATGAGAAACTCTCTAATTCTAAGTGATCTGTCCACCACTAATGGAATTAACAAACATCTTCTAAATGTCCTCTTCAAACATTTGGTAAATGATTTAGGAAAGGGACAAGAAGGTTGTTACATGTGTCATTTAGAAATGGTACAAAATCAAAATTGGAATACAATGACCCATAATTTGTAATTGATTATGATTTTTTATTAAATGGGAAAAAGTCAAATTAACCATCATCATTAGACACATGGGACACTTCCTATGAGTTCTAAAATAAATTACTGGTATCGGAATATGTCCCTGGGAGTAAATCCATTTTCAACTTGACTGTCACTGGCTACATCATCATCTTTGTTACGATCAGATCAGTTAATTCATGTTAATAAGCCTGGCAAAGAGGCACTGAAATGTACTCAAACACTCACAGACACAGACACAAACACACCCTAAGAATCATTGATTCAAATATTTACTAATTTGTGTGTGTTATGTGCCGTTGAGTTGGCTCTGGCTCCTGACAACCTTATGTATGAATGAGTGATGTCCCCATGTCCTGTTCTCAACAGCTCTGCTTAGCTCCTGTAGATTCACGCCTATGGCTTCTTTATGGAGTCAATCCATCTCATACTTGATATTCCCCTTTTCCTAATGCCTTCTTTTTTTTTCGCAGCATCATTGTCTTCTCCAAAGAACCCAGCCTTCTCAAGGTGTACCAGAAGTAGGATAGCTTCAGTTTTGTCATTTTTGCCTCCAGTGATGTCTCCGGTTTAATTTGCTCTAGGATCTACCTGTTCATCTTTGTGGAAGTCCAGAGTATCGGCAGAGCTCCCCTCCAATGCCATATTGCAAATGAAGCAAATTTTTCCTACCAGCTTTCTTCACTGTCCCATTTTCACACTTATACATAGCAACTGGGAATATGAGGGCATGGATGATCTTAGCCTAATTTATTTTATGTATGTATGTATTTATATATTTATTTAAATATATCTTTATTGATTTTAGAGAGAGGGAGAGGGGGAGAGAGAGATAGCAACATTAATGATGAGTCATTGATCGGCTGCCTCCTGCACGCCCCTACTGGGGATCGAGCCCGCAACCCGGGCATGTGCCCTGACCGGGAATCGAACCTCAATCTCCTGGATCCTAGATCGACGCTCAACCGCTGAGCTACACTGGCCGGGCTTAGCTTAATTTAGAGTCCAGAATTTCTTACATTTGAAAAATAATGCATTATCTCAGACTATACTAAGTCTATTAAAGTAAAAATGGTGGTTATTGTAATTTAGAAAGACTTTACAAACAAGTGTATTTAAATAAAAAATTCCAGGTATCCCTCAGTCATTCTTAAATACACAAATGTACCAGAACATACCATTTTGTAAGAGCTGAGGTTTTATTTGATTTCAAAATCTTCTGCTTTAGTTACAAAATAAGATATAAACAGAAGTAGTAGCAGTATCAAGAGCTACCCCTTTCTGGGTGTTTACTACATGCACACATATCATGTCATTTTCACAATATGCTTGTGAAGTTGGGGTTGTTGGTCTAATTCTGCAGATAGAGCTGCATTTGAACTGGGTTCCATTTCACTTTAAGCCCATGCTTTGCAGTTTCAGAACTGTGGTTCTAACACAGCAGAGGCAGCCATGCCCTATTTACTGGAATATTTGTGTGTTAGCCAAGTTTGTTATAAACTGCATTTTTCTGAAGGAAACTAGTTTGCCAGTGAGTTATGTGACACAATTTGAGACTTTTACCAGTATATAAGTTTTATGAGGACTGGGCCCATATCTTTTTTTTTTTTTTTTTTTAATAGCAGACACAGTACCTGGCAGTAAGAGGTATTCAATAAATATTTGTTAAATGAATTAACTGTGAAAAAAAAATGTCTTGTAGATATAATAATAATACTGTTAAGAATTTGTAAAAAATTTAATGTGTATTTTAGGATCAAGAAAATTTTTTAATAAAATGAATATTACTAAAAAAATGGTTACATGTTCAAAGTATTAATAAAATTCTTTGCTAGTAATAAAGTATTTCTTTTTATTTTATTATTTTCTTAATAATTATTTTTATTTTTTATTTTTAAAATTTATCTTTATTGTTGAAAGTATTATAGATGTCCCTATTTTTGCCCATTGATCCCCTCCACCCTACATCCACCCCACCCCCAGGCCTTCCCCAGACCATTGTCTGTGTCCATAGGTTGTGCATATATGCATAGAAGTTCTCTGATTAATCTTCTCCCCACCCAATCTTCCCCCCTCTCCTTCCCTCTGAGATCCCTCAGTCTGTTCCATGCTTCTACGTCTCTGGATCTATTTTGTTCATCGGTTTATTTTGTTCATTAGATTCCACATATGAGTGAGATCATGTGGTATTTGTCTTTCTCTGACTGGCTTATTTCCCTTAGCATAATACTCTCCAGTTCCATCCATGCTGGCCCAAAGGGCAAGAGATTCTTCTTTTTTATAGCTGCATAGTATTCCATGGTGTAAATATACCACAGCTTTTTTTATCCACTCATCTACTGATGAGCACTTGGGCTCTTTCCAGATCTTAGCTATTGTAAATTGTGCTGCTATGAACATAAGGGTGCATAAGTTCTTTCTAATTGGTGTTTTGGGTTTCTTAAGATATATTCCTAGAAGTGGAATAACTGGGTCAAATGGCAGTTTGATTTTTAATTTTTTGAGGAAACTCCATACAGTTTTCTATAGTGGCTATACCAGTCTGCATTCCCACCAGCAGTGTACTCCAGTTCCCTCTTCTCCACACCCTCACCAGCACTTGTCCTGTTTTGATTTGTTGATAGAGCTATTCTGACAGGTATGAGGTGATACCTCATTGTGGTTTTAATTTGCATCTCTCTGATGATTAGTGACTTTGAGCATTTTTTCATATGTCTCTTGGCCATCTGTATGTCCTCTTTGGAGAAGTGTCTATTCAGGTCCTTTGCCCATTTTTTAACTGGATTGTTTGTCTTCCTTTTGTTAAGTTGTATGAGTTCCTGATATATTTTGGATATTAACCCTTTATCAGATGTGTCATTGGCAAATATGTTCTCCCATACAGTGGGCTCCCTTTTTGTTTTGTTGATGGTTTCTTTTGCTGTGCAGAAGCTTTTCATTTTGATATAGTCTCATTTGTTTGTTTTCTTCTTTGTTTCTCTTGTCCTAGGAGATGTATCAGCAAACATATTGCTATAAGAGATATCTGAGATTTTGCTGCCTATGTTTTATTCTAGGATTTTTATGGTTTCATGTCTTACATTTGTCTTTTATCCATTTTGAGTTTATTTTTGTGTATGGTGTAAGTTGGTGGTCTAGTTTCATTTTTTTGCATGTATCTGTCCAATTTTCCCAACACCATTTATTGAAGAGACTGTCTTTACTCCACTGTATGTTCTTCCCTCCTTTGTCAAATATTAATTGAGTATAATGGCTTAGGTCAATTTCTGGATTCTCTGTTCTGTTCCACTGATCTATATGTCTCTTCTTGTGCCAATACCAGGCTAAAGTATTTCTGATAATCAAATATGATGTATATCAGAAATTTGGATATCACGACTACCTGCTATATGATTTTCTTCCATTATAAAGTAGTCATGCCTTAAAAACTGAGCAACAATAACTTTTCATCAACTTCAATTATTTGAACATGTATAACCTCACATTCAGAATTAATTTCTTTGCTCTTTGCTACCATTGGAACTTGCTGACTGTTTTCTACTCTGATAATATTTGATAACTTCCTTTCATCTCCCAAGGTTATCAGTGACTTATGCTCTGAATTCCATCTCTTTTTATGTTTTGCCACATCCATTTTTCTTTAAGCAGCTTAAATTCAAGGACACTATAGTGTTCATCATTAGGGTTTAGTATGGGATCTGGCCTATTGTAGAGAGTTAAGAAATTCTTGTGGAGAGAAAAGAAGGAAATGAGAGAGGAGGGTAAAGGAGGAAGGAAAGTAGGAGGGAAGGGGAGAAGAGGAGAGAGAGAGAGAGAAGAATGAAAGTAAATCAGTTCTTGGATTGTAAGCGATAAAGTCAAGATCAACAATGATGAATCCTTGCTGAGAAATAGAGATCTACCGCAAGGTCTACAAGATGTTTACGTGTTAAATAACTGCCCAGGGCTCAACAAAAATAGTCCATTAATAATTGCCACTTTTGACTAAGACCTGTGTTGTTACTGATACTTCATAAAGGATTTATTGAGCTCAGGGAAGTGCTCATCATTGTCTGACATTTCACTACAACCCATAAATTTTGGGATTAGCAAAATCATTCAGATGACTCTTGCTACAAGAATACATTTATTAGTTAGTTGTGATACCCTCTGGATTTTCCGCTGTCTTGGGGATACAGTGAATTTTTAACTAGGTCTGTTATACTAATTTTGATTCAGTATCATAGACTTATACTACATGCAATTTGGTAGTACTTTGTTTATGTGCCCCTTAAGTACTTTTATCTTTTCAAACCTGAACTTCTGTGTTTCTTATATTGCTGATACTAGCAGATCTAAGGCAGTGTTTCAGGGAAAAAGGGAACAAAAGCAGAACAGAGGATTTGTGACAACCAGCTCTAATGTTTCCCACTAGTGAGAGGGCTTTTCTACTCCTCAAAGTCAACCAGACAGCAAGCACTTATTGAACACCCAAAGGATGAGCTGTATAAGATTCTTAAATAAGAATAGTTTTCAGGACGATAGAGTGCCAGCCAAATACTTAGTTTCCATGTCACTCAGAAAGGGAGACATATGATGCTTTTTTGAACAGCTGATTAAAATACTTAACACAATTTATCTTTTATCTGAAGATAAAATAAGTTGAATGGGTAATTACTAAAAAGCTCTTCTTAAATTTAGATTATGCAAATGTCTAATATTCTCATTCTTACTGTCAGGGTGAAAACATAACAAGAAATTATTGATGAACCCCTTTCTTGAAAAAAATCCAAGTACTATGAAAATTATATGACATTTGTTTATTCAAGAGTCATCTATGGAGTGCCTGTTATGTTGAATGGGGATGTGAAACAGGGACATTGAAAATTTCTTTTCTGTTCAAAGGGTGCTACGGATTTTCCTAATAGAGTGGGAAACTGCCTCATCCCCTGCTTCAGTACAGTCACCTAGTTAAGCCTGTTATTGATTACTGACCAAGTACGAGGTGCTGCAAGTATTATCTTTTGCAGTCTTTAATCCATTCCAATCAGGGCTGATCTGATATTCCTAAACTAACCATGGAGTATGATGGAGGGGAAAGCATGGTTTTTGGAATCAAACAGATCTCAGTTTAAATTTCAGGTCTGTTACTAATTAACCTCTTGGGGAAATTACTTAAGTCCTCTAAGCCTTCTTTTCCTCAAAGCCTCCCTCCCTTTTTTTTTTTTTTCTCACAGGATTGACTAGAGGATTAAAATGAAGTAAGATATGTAAAGCACACAGTCCAATTTCTGCCTACTAATAACTCAGCAAATGGCTCTATCTTCCTGGTTCCCCCTAAATTGGGGAAGGGGAGAGCCAGGAGGAGAATGAAACTTAGGAGGGGTAAGAGGGAGAAACAAATCTTTGGAAACTGCTAACATCCCTGTTCTGGCTTTGGGGTCACTGCATCCAATGACTCCTCATTTTATCACATAGAGCAGTTTATTCCATAGTGAGGTTGATAATGAAAATGCCTTAGAAACGGGCCTGGGCCTCTAGCTCATATTCTGAGCTAAGACGGGCCTCCCATTTTGATTCTGATTCAGAAGACTGCAGTGGAAGCCCAGAAATCCTTGTTTTCATAATACTCTATGCTTTGAGCAAGGTTGGGAGCTGCTGAGCTAAGGTAATAGCAAGAGCCATGAGGACAAGAGGGGACTGCCTAACTCTCAAAGAACCCATGCTTCGGGGACAAATCCTTGGGACTCAGTGAACAGAAGTATATGTGATTTTGATATTGTGAAAGTTAATTTTATGTGTCAATGTGACTGAGACACGGGGTGCTCAGATATTTGGTTAAACATTATTCTAGGTATCTGGGAGGGTGTTTCTGGATGAGAGTAACATGTATCAGTAGACTGAGCAAAGCAGATTGCCCTTCCCAGTGTGGGTGGGCCTCATCCAACCCCTGGGCCTGAATAGAACAAAAGGCAGGGTAAGGGGGAATTTGCTCCCTTTGTTTTCAAGCTGAGACATTGATTTCCTATACTCAGACAGCGACTTATACCACCAGCTCTCCTGGTTCTCAGCTCTTCAAACTTGAATGATTCCCATCTCTGAGACCCATCTCAGAAGCTGAAGCTTGCAAGTACAGGGTTGGGGAGTGTGATGGAGTCTGGAAGATGAGGTTTCCTGCCTCCTTAAATAAAGGATTTTCAAATGGCCCAGCATGACTTCACCTTAGAGGTAGGTGGTGGAGATCTTTGTGGAGGAAAAACCAGCGAAATTTGGAACATGGCAGAGGAAGGACCAGCAGGTAACAGTGAGCATCATATAATTTGCTATTTAAGGAGATGATGAAGGTCTCCACTGTCCCTAGCTGGTGCTACAGAGAGATGAGGGGTAGGATGCAGAGGTGATCCCTCCTTAATTTCTCTATCCACTTAGACTTGCTCGTCTAATAAAAGGCTATTTCACTTAATGTCTTCCTATTCAATGAGTCTCTGAATTATTGCTGATCAAACATAGCAATCACCTTACATATTTAGCAACTCTCTTTCCTCCATGACCTAGAAGAATATCATATCCCAGAATGTGCTCGGTGAAACAGATATTCATAGGTGTTGGTTAAAAGGAGATTCTACCATCAACCAAGTTTGGGGTTTCCAAAGACAGGTTACAAAGATAAACCTTTTCTTTATAGCAGGTTTCCTCAGATCTTTTACTAAGTTAGTTCATGTTGTGAATCTGAAAGAAACAGATATAGTCTGATGCATTTCCCAAAAACTTTTGACTACAGTCTCTGCATTAGTCAGGATTTTCTGTTTTTAAATGACAGAAATCCTACTTCAACAAGCATAAGCCATAAAAGAAACTTAGTGGTTCACAGAATCAAGAAGCCCAGGCATGGTTGAATCCGTAGGCCTCAAATGATATCACTAGTGTCTGTCTCTCTCCATTTCTTGGCTCAGCTTTCCTCTGGGTTGGCTTTGGTCTCATGAAGTCTTTCTCTATGCAGTGGTCCCTGCAGCTCTAGGCTTACCTTATACTTATAGTTACACATTCCATTTTGGGAAAATCTCCAAGAGAGAACAGACTTAAGTGGATTGTTTTTTAATTTAGAAGTGTTTAAATCATAAGCAATTAAGTTACAATTATGAGATTATAAAATGTAATTTCTGAAGACCTTGTTCTGTATAAAACTCTTAATGACAACCTAGGGTATTGGTAATGCTGGCTTAAGATATCATGAAACTGCCTAAGGGAAGCTGCCCCTCAGAAGTTAATGTGTTTGAGAACTCGGTTTGCTTCCCAATTCCCCTTCATTCCCACGCCCCAAATTAGTGCTTTATAATTTACACAATGTTTTATTATTGTTGCCAGAGTCAATAAGGACCACCTTGGGTTAAGGAAATAAGTTATCAACACATTAAGGAGAACATATGGTTTTGTAAACTGTATTCTATAGTATTTAAAATGGAACCTTTAAAAATTTCTTAAGCTCTTGACAGTCTCTGACCATGAACCTATTTTAATTGAGCTTTGTTGGCAAGCTACAGAAGATAGACCCATTTGAAAACTTTTATTAGTTGTCAACTTTATTGTAAATTTATCACTAGGCTCAAGATATATTTGACTGTGAAACACAGAATTCTTCATTAGTGTCCCAAAATGGTTCTAAATCATCAACATCACATCACGACGCTGGCAGGAAATGCTGAACAGTCAATATGAAAGAGGCTTCTCTTTAATTGGTCAAATAGTAATCATTTCCATTTTGAAATGCCTAATGGTAATGACTTTATTTTTACATATGTGATATTTTGGGGGATTTTGATTTTTCTAACCTAAGGAAATTATTCCAGAAAGTTAGAAATTGAATTCCCTGGAGATGCTCATTTCTCTTTCTATGTATTTACTGTGTCCTCATAGTCAGCTAGGAAGGGAACTATAATGAAAGCGAAATCATTTGGGACTTTTGTAACTGTTAAACACTTTTGTCAGTGCATTCCACGACATTCCATGATATTTACCAATAAAAATATCTTGAGGGATTTTAAGATTCTCCAGCAGTTTCTAAATGACCAAAAGAAATCATAGCAGGCTTAACAATAAAATAACAACTGAATATTATTTTTTTTATTACTTGAAAACTAGTTTTCCACATAATATACATATGTATACCTTCTTTGAATCATTTTATTAAACAAATCACTCTTCAAATAATAAACTTTCCAACAGAATTTTTGGTTTCAAAACTTTTGAATAAAATGCTTAAGAAACCTTCCTCATCAAGAGATCTTTTTAGGTGCCAGCGAACATGAATTGAATAATGCTCTATTCAGATGATCTCATATAATCCTCACACAAGGACTTTATAAAAGAGGTAGCATTTTTGAAACCCCAGTTTTACAAGGGTGGAAACTGAGGCATGGGGAGGTTAAGTGCCTAATGCTGCACAGCTTGTAGATGGTCGAGCTGGCAATGCAGTCCAATTCTGGAAGCAGTGATAGTGACCACTGTTAATACAATGATCGATCTTTGTACCTGTGAGCAGATTACTTGACAACCTTACCTAAGGCACAACAAAAATGGGAGCATTCAGATTCATTTCTAATATATTAATTCATCTCTAATATATAAGGGCCTTATATTAAGCTCAAATGCACATGCGTGCATACACACACACTAATGCCTGTCCTAGGGGTTATCACATTTTGGTTATTGCATGGCTGTTGTTTTCTTGACTTGGGTTAAAAAGACTTTAACAATGTTCCCATAAATGAGAGACCAAGTAAATAAAGATCTCATATTTGTACTGTTACACTAATAAGCTTAATAACAATAATCCACAAACATCTGCCATCATAAAATAAAAACTTCATTACCGTTTCAATGAAGTCACTGCAAATCCTCAGGTTAGCCCATGCACCAGCTGAGCCCTGGTGCTTCACAACACAAAACAGCAATTCATTCCAAATTACCACTCTCAGTTAGTGACTCCTGCTCTCTGGCTCCATCCCAAACACTCCTGCTGTTCAGGTCTATTGTTTCCCTTCACTAGAAAAGCCTTTCATTTGCTGGGAAAGCTTGAAGGATTGTCTCAGTGAAAAACTAGGCTAATCTTCTAACTTCTGATTTCCCATGTATGTCCTCCAACGTCCTGGGTGAACTCAGCCTTCCTTTCCCTCTATCCAGGGGCAGGCAATACACATTTCTAGAAGGTGTATAGAATACTTCATCCAAGAATGAAATTAAAGAAGTTAACAAAGCTGAAGCTATTCTGTGGCTTTGTAAAAGGAACTGGTGGGAGATTCAGATAATGAGCTTTAGTCTCTTTAGACTCAGGAACTGTGGAAGTGAGAAAACACCCTCTCCATTGTTGCTGCTGTGGGCCTCCAGATCATGGCACTCCACATAAAGTCACAGAGGAGTTCCTTCTGAGAATTTATGGCTACAGAACAGTAGGTTAAAAACCAGGCTGGTGGAAAATGAAGGATGGTCTTTGAGCCACGTGTAACACACATACCGCTTACAAAAATTTCACACTACTTACCAGATCATACTTAACAGGCAGTTTATTTTTATGCCACAAAATACTTATCTATTTGCTTTCATCTGGAGTTTAAACTTTTTTGCAATCCTGAATACAACTGAAGAGAGGGAATGAGAGGATACTTGATCTTAGCCCTACTGATCATATATAAGATTTCATGAAAATATTGTCCTTTGGATTAACTCCCCCAGGGCACAAGCAAACCAAAAAAATAGTTTCTCCTAGGTTATGAAAAGCCAGGTCTATTCATTGTCAAAATATGGGCCATTTAAATAATTCCTCTATTTATAATTCCTAATCAGATACTAGAAACAATCGGGAGAGGGATACTTTTACTTGTATTGTCTTCTGCTTTGTTGTCATAGCCCGGTATCTTGTAGAGATGACCTCATGTGGTTTTCCTAGGAACCTGGGGACCTGTTTATAAAGCCTCTTCAGATCTTTATCTGGGAGCCTTTTATGGAGCAGGTGGGTACCCTACTGAAGCCACGAGCTGGCTTCAGGACCCATCTTCCCCCTGGAATATGCACCACAGATATCTTAACTCTTTGATGATGTGTCTATTCTGAGTCAATCAATAAAAGAGAACTGCTTCTCCTGCTGAGACAGACTGCAACTCTGGGGAGATGAAATGTGTCAGCCATTCATAACATCACACGTCCCTTTCAGCAGCCTGTTAGACAAATGAAACATTGTTCTTACATGGCAAATTTACAAAGGCAGAAGGCAAGAGGGTGGAAGAATCTGTCTGCAGGGCTCCATTTTACCTTATAGAGATAACTATTGGGGAAAAATTGATAAGAAACACGGTAATGTGCTCATATTCAGATACTGAGCTAATTAATCTTCTCAAGGGCAGCTTTGAAATCTTGACAAGAAAGTTACCACAAAGAAGTATAAGCATTGTGAAAAGTATAAATGGGACACCCTGAGAAGCTGACTTATTTTAAGCACAAAAACTAAAGGTGAGCCAACCTATTACTTATTACTTCTACGTAATCTGCTCTTTGGCAGCTGGCGAATGGTATTGATGTATTTTTCAAGACAGAAAAATAAAGTGACATCTGTTTATGGAGTTCAACGGCAGATCCACACATTGCGGGTTGTTTTGACAACTGATTTCTAAAAATAGGGTTTAGGACAAACGTAGGCATTCTTTGGCATGGTTAGAGTCATCACAGAATGCCTACATGATCAACGCCTGGCACCTGGTTGCCTATTTTTAGGAGAACTCGAGGAGTGAGTCGTAGTCACTTTGGAGACATCTATGAAGCTCCTGGTAATTCTTAGAGGATGGATTTCCATTGTGAACATGAACTCTCAGAAACAAGATTCGCTTAAAGGACTGAAAACATTTATTCTGAAAACACTACCCTGAGCCTTGTTTCAGCATTCTAAGACGTTGTGTCAGAACACACGATTGCGAATTTATTATACTCACATAGATGGCTTGTGCAGGCTGAGCTCAAAAGGCCTCGCTCTTAAAAGGGACCAGGAAAGTTACCGGCTCTGAGGCCTGCAGGCAGGCGGCTGGCTGCACCTGTGTCAGCTGCAGCATGTGACAGAGGAGGGCACATTCTGGGAGGCAACAGAACTTGGGACAGGAATTCACTCACACGATTTGCTGGCTCCCATTTGTTATAGGGAATGACATTCAGGACCTTGTGTAGACACAGATGTACTTAGTGGGCAGCTGGGTAACTTTTTCTGAGATAGAATACTGAATTGAAAGCTGAGAGCCCCTGAAAGTATACAGAACCTCCGATCGAATGCTTCAACAGGAGAATATATATGATTTATGTATATAACTTATATATTTATTTTATTTATATATTTTATGGTACTTCACCTTATTGTGCTTCACAGATATTGCATTTTTTACCAACTAAAAGCAAGATCTCCCACCAGCGAAAAGATTACAATTCACTTTACTGCAATACTTGCTTTATTGCGATGGTCTGGAACCAAAACTCTCCGAGGTATACCTACGCATGTGTGTGTACATGCAGGTATATACATGCATATATATCTCTCTACATACACACAATGTACAATATTTTGTTTAGAAACTATCTGTATACTTGAAATATATTAAATATCTCCATGTGCATGACGATCATCTAAAATAATACCTAGTAAATCCACCTACTAAAATTTGTATTAATTAGAAATATATGGTTTAATTCAGAGGACAGGATACTGTTAGACATAAAAATAAATGACACAAAAGGACTTTTTAAGTTAGTTAATTATTTATTTACTTTAATCCTAACCTGAGGATATGTTTTTCATTGATTAGAGAGAGAGAGAGAGAGGGAGAAGCATCGCTGTGAGAGAAACATTTACCAGTTTCCTCCTGTATGGGCCCAGCCAGGGATTGAACCCACCACCTGGGTATGCGCCCTGACAGGGAACCGAACTCACAACTCTAACCCACTGAGCCACACCAGCCAGGGCAAGATCCCTATTCATTTAAGGAAGCAAATAATGTTGATGTTTTATACAAGATAGGATTAGAATCAAATTTCTTATCTTCGGGATAACGTCTAACATGTCTTTCTGCAGTTTGATAACTTGTTTCACCCTTTGCTTTTTCCTCTTCACACGCTATCTCGACTTATCTCTTTGATATTGGTGATAAAGACCAAAAGACCGCCTGAACACTTTACATTCTGTCTTCTTGATTAATAGATACTTTTAGATTGATCTCATTTTCCAAAGGAAAGGTAAGTTTCCCTGTTATTAAAATGTCTTTTGAATTTTAGAGATGATTATTCTAATTTCGAACTCTTTTTCAACTGCTCAACTACTCAGGGGTTGACCAAATTAACAGTAATTGCAAAAAGGAAAATGGATAGATATTAAACATCTGTTGAAGATGATTTGGAAGTTAGGGGTGAAGGCAGAACTGCAAATGGGTGTCAGAGGAAGCCATAATTAAAACCACTCATTAAATTCAGCCTATTGAAATAATTCAACTAAATGAGAATGATCACTCACACCCTGAGGAAAAACTGCCATTCCATTTTGGATGGAATTCCTATTTTTGAGAACTGCAAATTTGCTAAAGTAGTAGCTTCATCCAAAATTAGCTTGTAAAATGCTTGCAATAAGCAATATCTCCAAATCATGGTCAAATGTCCTTTTGTACAGATATTCTGTGACCAAATATCTTACATAGATAAGTTGAAGTGCAATTAAGAAAATTCCTTCTATTTCTTCAGGGTTTTATTACCATGGTTTGTAAATTTAACATCATATACTGAGCTGATATGAGCCAAAACATAATATATTTCTGTGTCTGGAGAGAATATCCAGCCTCTGTACTTGAGAACCATTAGAGGTTGTCCTAAAAAATATGTGAGATTTTTGACCCAGTGACATTGCTAATGCCATGGCTGATCACCAGCCTCATAACTTTTCTCAGCAAATCAAATGAGAACTATTTACTAAATGCCTTTAGTGTATAAAACCCTGTATGGTAATGATTAAATGACATAATATTTGTCTAACAAAAGAGACAAGAAAAAAAACCTCTAGTGCAGCAGGTGACACATAGCAAGATGAGTAACAATTCGTTCCTTTACTGACTTTTAATGGGATGAAGATACACAGGAGGAAGTTACGCGGTATTCAAGGGAAATCCTGCAGCTCGAGATGTTCTCAGAGTCAAGGATGGGGTACCACTGACCTGTGCCCTCTTTCAGATCCCCTGGTGGGTGAATCCAGGTGCAGGATTACAACAGGGACAATTTGGTTTATAGGTATGGTGAAAGCAAAGGTTGACTTCTCTCATGGGAACCGGATCCACAATCTTGTCCTCTCTAGGCTTGTATTCTGACAGAGTTAACAAACAACACAAATAAGTGGTGATTTCAGAAATCATCTTTAAGTTGAACACTCTGAAGGTCAAATCAGTGTGGTCCTCTCCCTCTTAACAATTATACCTAAGTGGCCCTCTATGCTTTCATTTGGCAGAATGTGTTGGAAAATTATTTGGGTTATTTTTACACTTATTTAGTTCAAGGTAAATCCCAACAGGGCTATAAACCACAGGAATTTTCAAGCCCACATAACTCCTGATCTTTTAAATAGCCCCAAGGGACCCTAGGCCCCCTTGAAGTCAGAATCCAATCTGAGTGAGAAATTCTCACTTTCCTTGCCTTGAAGACGATCCAAAAGCAGTGAATCAGTTTCTCTGGACCTTGTTGGGACTGAGTCTACTAAGGGAAGTTTTTTTATAAACAGCAATGGGATTAATGCCCCAACAATAAAACCTTTGGTTTGTTTATTTCTCCACAGATATGATGGGTTCATGTAGTGTAACGGCTCATGAACAGGCAGAGTCTTTTTCCCTTCCCTCTGAACCGAGTAGTTCCTCACGTTTTGGCAATATGATGATAGAAGTGATGTTTTGTGATGATACTTCTTGGAGTCCCGTGAGAAGCCCAGCAACACGGAGAGGCCACGTGGAGGACCCAGGGGCTCCAGTCAACAGCCCTGACTGAGCTTCGAGCAAATGGGAGTGAGCCGGCTTGGACCCTGACCCAGTCTGGGCCCTGGAGGTGTGCAGCCCCAGCTGACAGCACGTGGAGCAGAACTGCCTCGCTGAGCCCAGTTCCCCTCCAGTATCTTTAGGGGAAAAATAAGATTGCGGTTGTTCTAAACCACAAAGTTTTGGGGTGGTTTTTGTTATGTACCAAAACCCACAGACATTAATACTCTTTCCAAGTTTGCCTTGAATCCAATGACACTTATTTGAAAGATGGGAGTGTCTGTGTTTTTGAAACGTATTTTCTTAAATGTAATTGTTTTGAGTGGGTAAGAATCAAAGTTGAGGTCATGGTGGCCAAACCATTAAGCCACTGGAAAAGGGGTGAAACCAGATGTTGTGAAGACATTGATTAGTGTAAGGGCAGAGGTGTCCGAGTCAGGGGAGAGCTGCTTTGGTGTCATCTGGTCACGGTAACATGCCAGTACCCCCTAAGGGAAGCTCTTAGACTTCAAAATTCAGCCCAGATTTTTTGAGTTGCACAAATGAACCTTCATTCTTCTATTATTTTCATATTGAATTAAAAGCTCTTTTACATAAATATAATTTTCTTCTGCATCTGTTGATTTTTTTGAACCATGAAATTTAGCAGAAAATTAAAAGCAGGAAGACTTGCATAGCATAATGCTGAGCTGTGCAAGTTTGAAATAAAACTTTATCTAATTCTGTCACAAAATCTGTTTTTTAGAAGCATAAGGCCTGACAAGCTCATATTACTCACTTTCACATTTGTGAATTCCACCCCGCTCTCTTCCTGAGATGATTTTGTTGCTCACCAGTTTGATGGGTCGGTAGAAAATGCACTTGCCAATAGCCTGGGTCAGGTGCCAGCTGCTTTGGGCTTCTTTGATTGCCGTGTCCCTTCTGGAGAGGACGGGTTGCCAAGGAAGTAGCAAGACTCAGAATTAAGTCAAGGTCAGGAGACAATAGACGTAGCATCAACACTAGTGGAAATTAGCAGAATTCATTGTGGGATGCGGGCATTAGGCTCATGGCCAAGAACTTGACCAGAACCATGCAGGCTGGTGCAGAATTTTAAGGCCCTCAGTTTTCTCATTTATCCCATGGCAAAATAGTGAAATTCTGAGAGAAGGAATTGGCTAGAAAGTCGGTGAGGTTATTTTTGTGCTCATTTAGAAGTAAGAGGAAAAGACCAGGTTCAATTAGGAGCGCTGGCTTTTGGTTCGAGTCATTGAGCCAATACTGGTGCTAAAATACTGGGTGAATAAAGAATAGGTAATACAGGGAGGTGTTAAATGTCAAGTCCAACGAAGTAGGCAGAGAGAACGAATGCTACAGGTAATAAAGAGATGGCAACAGCGAGCGTTCAGGTTTGGGAAGTAGAGCTTGTAAAGATTCCTGGACACAAATCGGTACAAATGGTGGGGGATTTAAAAATGTTATCTTCAGTCGTGTGTAGGAAAGGAGGGAGCAATAATAAACAACAGAAAGATCACTGGGTTAAGAATTATGAGGTCTGCACTAAAAACCTAATTTAGAAGCTAACTAGCTGAGTGACCTTTAGTAAGTCATTTCATATCAAGGAATAAATAGCAAAATGACAGGATTGGTACAATCAAGGGGATGTTTGGAACCACTTGCTACTAGGCTGTGTGCTGTGTTCCACAGGGGTGAGCTTCTGAGATGACTGGACCATGTATTCAACTTCTAAACAGAGTCCCATCTTTGCTGTGATTGGAATTTTCCTTTATCTAAGACCCCATTTAGCTGTGACTCTATATGCTTTGTTTATTTTTGTCTTGAATTTGTGAGTCAGAGTTTATTTTCATGGTTGGGTTGGCTGTCAACCTTCAGTCTACAAGAAACTATTACAAAACCAGGTGTCTGTGGTTATTGACATTAGAAATGTGGGAGCAACTCTTTTTCTCACTCTGAACCCAGAGTGGGGAAAAACCTGGGTGTAGAGTTGTTTTTTTCCTTTAAACCATCCTTTATGAACCAAAATGAGGGAGGGCTGCCACGAGTGTGGGCCAGAGGTGGGGGTCTACAAAGACTGGGGTGGAGTCAGAGAGAGTGGGCCTCAACTCTGTCTCTTGACCCTCAGAGTGAAGGGATTTGTTGGAGGCTGAAGGACTGTTAATCTTTTGCTAAAAAGCACAGATATCTGTAGGATAGATGTCAGAGTTCTTGAGTGTTTCCCGAAACAGACATGGAACACAGAGGGCAACTATCCTATACGGACTAAGAAATTGTCATCCTACATAAGTCATAGCATTAGTCTTGACAGTTATTTGTCCTCTGAGAGGCCAAAACTATTTTGCCTTCCCCTCCCAAATGCTTCACAGGAGTGTTCTGGGATGCATATCATAATGAAATAGCAGATTCCCAGTTTTCTCTTCCTATCCACAGAGAGGAAAGAAAAACAGGCCCTGCACACAGATTAAACTTTGCTTTTATAGTTAACAAATACACAATCCATTTTATCAATATATATTTATGACTAAATTACTAAGAATCATCCTAACCATTCATACCATTATCACAACTCCAATTAAAGGTGCCTACTTCATACCAGGCACTGTGCCGAGTACCAACATACTGTAACATGTTGAATTTTCCCAAGAATGCTATGAGGTTGGTATTTTAGTTCCTATTTCATACATGAGGACTCTTTAGGCTGGTGAGTAAATGCAAAATATTTAACAACCAGTCCCATCAGGTCAGCGATGGATCTGAAGTGGTACACAGATATTTTAGAGTTAATAGGCTGAAAATTAGACCTCATCTTCCCCCTACTCCTTTTCTGGTTCAGATAAATTCTCTCTACACGTCTCAGTTTCAATATTACTTCCTCAAAGAGATATCTGTCCCCTAGGGGTCTGCCTAGTGCTCCCTCTGCTATGCCCTCATAACACTGTCCCCAAAGCTCATCACAGCTATAAAAGCTTACTGATAGTATGTCATCCCGCCAGAACCATGCTCTTCTAATCAAGTTCCTTACCCTATCTCTCCTTGCAAAAGCCAGGAACAGAAGTATTCTTTTGTGTGGGATGTGGGATGCCTATCAGTTATCACCAAGATCAGTTAAATTTTGTATTATATATATATAATACCACTAACTGCTTCCTTTAAAAGTAACCATTTGAATTACCTTCCTATCACCTTCAAATGGATTTAATAATTCTACCAAGCCAGAATGACTGTCTCAGAGGTGGCCAGGAGGCAAAGTGTATATATACACTTCCAATCATGTTGGCACCGAGTATTGGTGCTTTAATTGTCATGGGTAAATGACAGTAGAACAGAGGTGAACCCAACATGTAAATTGTGTGTCTGTGCCAAGTGAAGATCTCATAGTGTGCTGCATCAACAAGATTTATAGGCCTCATATAGATAACACGTATGCGATGTAGCACACTTTGTCTTGGAACTGGAGCGTGTGTGAGTCGCTGTTGTTTTCAACGAAATGTCTTTCAGGATACTCACTGGATGCTAATCTGAATTTTACTCCTGTCGAAGTTCTGCTTGCATTTATTTTATAAGTGTGATATGTTTTTATAACTGCATGAAGTAGATGCTGTAATGTATTCAAATCTAGCTTGTTTATATTTTATGTAACATTGTAATACAGTTAATTTAAATCTGAACACTAGGAGCCTGGGAGGGTTTTTTTTCTCCCATTAAAGGAGAACTTTATGTTGCTGAAATATGGAGAAACACTGGAAGGGACAGTAATTTCCAGGAAGGCAGGATTTGTGTTTCTCTTGCTCACAGCTGTATCTCCACACCTAGTCTGCTCACTGCCCAGCACACAATATGTCCTCAATAAATATTTGGTGAATAAATGGGAAGCTAAATCTCTCATCCTACTGATGGACCCTGTTCCTAATCTGTTCTCCTGTGTGGGTTCCATTTTATGGACTTCGCAGTGACTTCTTTTCTCTCCCTGCTAACTGTCTGCCACGCCTTGTATTTCATTTGTTTCTTACAGCCCCTGTGTAATCCCCACATTGCTGTCAGTCCTTCTGCGCTGGTCTTGAAGAACCCTTAACAAACAGACATGTTGCTTTATAAAATGAGTCATCTTCAGTCTCCTTTTCATGCCAAACATTTTTAGAGCATTTTGTAATATGATCCAATTTTCCAAAAATTTCCAGAAACTTTCAGGAGCACACCTTTGCATGAACATACTTAGAATATTGTACCTGATGAAAACAAAAATGTAACAATATAGGATATTTGACACCAAGTGATTTAAATCCCAAAGTTATAGATTAAAAAAAAAAGTTATCTTAATGTCTTTTAAATGAATTAATATTGAGATACATTCAAAAATATTTTACCAGGAAACAAAATGTTAAGAGGGACATAATAAAAAAATGTTTTCTCCTGTATTAAATTGCTAAAATAATCTGCATTATAATAATGAAATAGCTTGTGTCTTTATAGAGATAAAAGAATGTAGAGACAAAAAAATCAGTGGACTTTGATTAAATATCGCATGCTACTTATTTCTAGGCACTTACTTTCTTTGAATCTCTTAATTCTCACAGAGTTGTTGTAATATAATATACATGTGAAAGTTTTTCTTGAATGGAGAAGACTATATTTATTATACATGTTTTGAAAACAATTGGTTAAAGTCACTTGAATAGCTAGCTGATTACCAGACCTACTACTAACTGCTTCCTTTAAAAGTAACCACTTGAATTACCTTCCTATCACCTTCAAATGGCTTTAATAATTCTACCAAGCCAGAATGACTGTCTCAGAGGTGGCCAGGAGGCAAAGTGTATTACGGTGCCCATTTCACTGGGCTTTATCAGCTAGTTGGGGGATTGCATGTAGAGTGGTGTACTTGCCCATTTTAATGGTATACATTAAAATTGATTCAAAATTAATATCACTGTATGAGGTTATCTAGGTTATAACTATATTAATAGTGCAATAGAACATAACATCACATATAAAGAATCTTTTTTCTTGTTCAGCCCGGCGTGGCTCAGCGGTTGAGGATCCAGGAGATCGGGGTTCGATTCCCGGTCAGGGCACATGCCCGGGTTGCGGGCTCGATCAATGACTCTCTCATCACTGATATTTCTCTCTCTCCCTCCCTCTCCTTTCCTTTCTCTGAAATCAATAAAGATATATTTTAAAAAAAAAGAATTTTTTTCTAAAACGTGTTACTTTTTGTTCTCCATGAATTAGGTTGTGACAGATGGGAGATAATATGGGTTATCTGGAGGTAGGAGGCTGCCATTATCACAGACACCTGTGCTGATGGGTTATCTTCCTCCACCTCTTCATAGTAGTAGAGAAATCAGCTCAAAAGAAATATCTCAAAAGAAAAAAATAAGCAACAACTACAAAAGAAATTCAGGAACAGTGGAATCCATCATTGTATTTTTACGTCGTCTTTTCTGTACTACCTAAGTCACAGCTATGGGGTGGTGAGACCAAGAAGGACTCTGATAAAGGAGAGTCCAGAGAGTTGTGTTCCCGATCGTTCCGCCATTTACTACCAGAGATCTTAGTGTTCTTAACTGTGCTTGCAGGGTTCACTGAGAAAATGCATATAAACTTTATCATGCGATGCACAAAACCATCAAAGTTAAAGGATTTTATTGAAGCAGGATTCCCTAGTAGGTATCCCATGCTGGTCATGTATATATACAATCAAAGAGGACATAGATTGTACATCTCTCAAATTTATTGGCCCCAGGAATATTTTTATTTATTAAAATTTAGTGTAATTGTGTTCAACTGAGACTATATATCAAAATCACTCACAAGGGCATGGTGGGGTTTGTCTGGACCCTTTCCACACTCCCTGAGCCAAATGGCTAGTGCAGAGCTTAGGGCAGGCGAGTCTCATCTCTTCTTTGATCTGTGCCTTCATTATGAACATCTGCTTCAAAGCAGAGGATTTTCAAAATGTTGTGTAAGAAAGAATTACCTGGGGAGCTCATTAAATGCTCAGATGTCCAGGTTCTATCCAGAAAAATTCTAAGTAGATCTGAGATGGGGGCCCAGGAACCTGCATTTTTACAGAGCACTCCAGGGGATTCTGACACCTAAGTATGTGGACTAAATACTGAGAAGCAGGGGTCTGCAGTCCCCATCTCTGGTGCACAGCAGATTCATTCAGGGAGCGTTTACAATCTACCGATACTCAGGCACGACCCACAGAGATTCTGATGTGATTGGCCCAGTGTAATGCCTGAGTATCACCCGGGGAATGTGCTATCTCATCAGGGCTGAGAACCCCTGACTGACCCAGGGGCCCTAAACCTGCAAGGTGGTAAGGTTCAGTTGGGCCTGCTTGATTAAACCACAGGTTGGTAGGCCTGGCCCTTGGAGAGTCTGATTGAGAAGGTCCAGACTGAGGTGTGGGAATGCATGTTTTTCATAAACTGGTGAGCTGATCCCCATCATTAGGAAGTTCGGGATAAAAGGGATTACATATTATGAGTAAGTTTATCAGATGATTCACTATTATGGTGTAAACATAGTGGAACAGAGGTCTCTGGGGTGATGAGACCTGGGTTAAGGAAGATTTGACAAGAGAGAAGGGAAGGCTAGAACATTGACAGGGAAGACAAGCTTGTAAGCACTGGGCATGGGGAGTGTTTCAGTGGTTGCAGGGTATTAAGGACCATAACAGGCAGACCAAACAAGAAGTAAGGGAAAGTCTTACATAGACGTCTATTTTGATATGTTGGCATAGTCTTGGGGCCTCAATGGAAATAGTTTTGAATTCTGCTAGAGTAATATAGAATTTATGATATAATCAAACAGCTTTTTAAAGTATATGGTTTTTAAATTTTGAAAATTTAAAATAAAAATATTTTTAAACATTGAATTATTGTGCATACAGCCTTTTCCCTGAGAATCCATAGCTTTCCTCAGGTTTTAAACGGTTAACATTTACGGATGTGGGTTCAATGTAGAACTCTGCAGCTCTTTTTACTACCTTTCATGGTAGTGAGGATTAAAATTTATTTGTGTGTATGTGCACATCTCTTCCATTCTTTATCCATTTGCCAAGTTTTACTATGGTTCTGGCATTTTTGTATTTTTTAATCTATGTTACTATAAACTAGGTCCAATAATCAGAGAGCAATGAGCCTCTGTGTAGTTCCAAAGCCTCATTGAAATGCCCATAGACATTCTTCATCTTGGTCTATTTAGAGTCAAATATCTAATTTTTGGAAACATTTAATGAGATTGCTACTAAACACATTTGTTTAAAGATACATTAAGCGCTGAGCATTCTCAGAGGAATTAATAAAGTTGTATTTCTCTGATAAATTCTGAGTTTACAAATTAACAAAATGGGTAAAAAGTATGAAATGGTGAAGTCACCTATTCAGTCATGAAGACGTTTCAAGTGCTCTCTTTTAGCTTTGAATGATTCCTCTGATTTGGCTCTGCCAGTCTACAGTAAGGCAGCACCTCCGATGCAAGCGGCCCTTCCCTGGCTTCCCCTCCTCCCTAATTTACACCCACAGGCTGTCAACCTCCCCCTTCCTCAGCCCCCCTTTTCCTCACCTTCCCTGGGCTCCTAAATTTATTCTCTGACCAGTTAGTGGCTAGAAAGGATAAACAGCGTTGGCGAGCAAAAGGCTGTGAAAATTCCATCAGGAATGCGCCTTAATAAACAAAACTGATGGTTAAGTAAATATAGGCCTTTTTAATAAATGTTATGTGTTTAATTTCAAGTATTTACTGAGCATCCAGGGAGAAGGGACCTCTGGATTGAATGCTTTCGGGGTGGAGGGATTCAACCACAAAAACTGCGTTTGTTCCTGACCATGCTCTAGTCTTTGGAACGTAAGACAAATGCTCCTTCTTGGCCATTCTTGAGTCTTCATTCCTTCCCCTGCTTCCACTTCTGTCGCTTCCCTTGCCCCAGAAAAAGAGTGTTTTCCAGTCCCCCCGAAAGGGTTTGGATCAAAAAGAGTAAATCTGGGACTCCCTGAAGTCACAGGCTTATTAGGAAAGGATCATCTCACAGATGGCCTCTGCAGGAGCCCTGAGCGCTATTTTCATAAGTTATTTAGACCTAGTTCTATTTATATCAGTTATGTGGTCTGTGTAGTGTTTGGAAAACATTAGTAGAACCTGCCAGGCCCACCATTATTAGAAATGTGAAGGACTGGAAAATTAGGCTTTTTTTAAAAATTGTTTTTTGGTCTCTAAGGAGTCCCCATGTGAATATTTTCCGGTTTTGGGGTGGAGGAAAAGGAAAAATGTAGAAAAATTTTCCTGCCATAGTTTTGCCCAGGCTTTGGGTCAATAATCATAATGCAGATCATGTAGCAGTAACCCTCCCCCCCAAAAAAAAAATTTCCAGGGTAATGCCCTCAGTGTCTGTGCATTTTATTTTTAAGGAAGGCTATGTTAGTTTAGGTCTGTGGTTTCAGGGCAAAAAGCTGTTTTTAGAAAAGACTACATTCAGCTTTTATGTTGGTTGACAGGAAATATGCTTAGAGATTTTGTTACTTCTGACAAAACAGCTGGCTACAGCTGCAGACTAATTTATACAGACAGACAAATCCAGTTGAGAAAATGCCAAGTGTTATAAGTTGAACCTCGTTGCAAAATAAGGCAACGAGACACCGTAGGAAGATTTCTCTGTTCCTATGTTTACCGGGTGACCTTGTTCAAGTCACTTTTTAGAGAACACACTGGTTTTCTCTCTTGTTACTGATCTTCCATTGCTGTCCATAAATATCAAATACGGCCACAAATTCCTTCTTGGCCTATTACTCTACTTTCTATTTTGCCTGTCTTTCTTTATTCTTGTGCTACACAGATTATTTAAAGGCATAATACCTGAAGATTGAGAAGAGTCTTAGTGATTCTCTACTCCAGTGCCTGCACTTTAAAAAGAGAAAACCAGGTCCAAGATGTTCAGTGACTTGCCCAATGTGACACAGTTGCTTTGTGGAAGGATCAGGGCTTGACTCCCTGAAGTGAACCTTTGTCTCACATCGGAAAGCCCTCGTCTCTGAGACTGCGCCGGAGTCCAATGCTGCATCTTCCAGCACTCGGTCCCCCGTGTCCTGTCCCCTGCCAGGGAGCAGACACCACAGCGAGCACGCCGAGTGAACGCTAGAGGAGGGAGGGTTGTGGGGAACAAGGCAATTGCTGTTTACCCAACTGTAGCAAGGAGTCCCTTTTCTTATCAGCCTTAAGGAAAGAACAAAGGTTTCTTTCAGTAGAGGTTATTTATGGAACTTGGATGACTTTGCCAATTTGGAGGGGAGTCCAGGATTGAGTCTCCCTCGCTCCTCTCTCCCCTCCCCCAAATTCTAAAAATAGATTCTGTGTGTATGGTAAGGCTAATTCCTATGGCTCCAACCTGGGTGTGGAGCTGGGAGGAAGGTGGGAAATACAGGCCACCCGAGCAATGATGTTAAGAGAAGTCTAGATCATACCAATAGAGTATGAGCTGTCTCCAGGGAATTTCCACTGGAATGAAAGGTCCCTGAGAGTAGGGACTGTTCACTGCTGCGTACCCTGGGCTTAGAACACTGCCCTGATGTGTAATATCTGTTGAGCAAATGAGTGGAAGAAATGGCCCAGGTGTGAGGATATTCGTACAACACACATAAACAAACCAAAAGCACACCCAGAGCACACACTGCACTCCCACTGCACCTATTCTTCTCAATTCCTCAGGTGGTAATAAGACAAGGTGACAGTGATGATGAGGAGCATGCATTCCTTGGTCATCCAGATGCCTGCAGCTCCTCTGTCATGCTTCTCTACTTACATTTTAATTAAAATGAGGCCTTGCCTTTCATCGGTATGCTGCTACAGTTTACCCTCTGCTGCGCAAACCGCCGAGGGGACGACTTGCTTCCCTCTGGATCATGGTTCCATTGCTTTGATAGGAAGCTAATAATGTCTTCTGTGTCCAGCAAAGAAATAGAGGGGTGAGTAGATTTCCATGTCAGTGTCTGCTAAGAAAGCAGGTAATGCTTTGGGAAAGTGTGCTGTGAGTATGAAAGGCAGAGAGCTCACGGAGCAATTTTGAAAGTCGTCACCACAAAACTCTACTGCTTCAGCTGCATTGGATAAAGTTCTTAGTAAAATTGGAAGTTTTCCTTTTGTTATCAGCATTTGGGATATTAATTGTGCATATTTAGAGCAAGACAAAGATACTTTTCTACTGTGAATTAGAAATCATTTTAAACTCACAAGGACATAGTCATTATAGGAATTGCCAGGAACCAAGAAGGGGAGTAAAGACATGTGACTAGTGAGCAAAAGACATGTGATTAGATGAGCTGTATTCCTGGGGTGAGCGCGCTGACTTAGTTGATTTTCATGGTATCATCTCAGCTTTTATTTTTTACCAGGCTTCTTGAAAATGTCACATTGATACCCACAAGTGTGTAATAACAAATTCTCCATCTCCCTTTTGTAGAAGTGTTGGAAAAGTGTCCCCTTGCAAGGTATTCTTGGCACCAAGGCCCATGGCAACATATTTTCAGATGCATGAAATGTTTGGAGTCCATTTCTCCGTCAGTAGAAATCATAAGCCAAAAGTGTGATTTAAAATTTTCTAATACATTAAAAAAGTAAAAAGAAATAGGTGAAATTAATTTTAATAATATACAGGAAGGGGCAAAAATAGAGTTACAGTTGTGAGTATGTGAAACACAGAGTTTATTCTTATATTATTATTTAACTATTGTATTTTCCATATAAACAACTGTAAACCTACTTTTGCCCCACCCTGTATTTTATTTAATCCACGATATCTAAAATATCACAACTTCAGAATATTCTCAACATAGAAAAAATTATTAATGAGGTATCTTGCATTTCTTTTATCAGGCTGAGTCGTTGAACTCTATCGTACATTTTACACACACAGCACATCTCAAGTTGGACTAGGCACATGTCAAGTGCTCAGTCACCCCTGAGGTGAATGACTGCCATTGCTGCACGGGGCAGAACTGCACTGTCAGGGATCACATGGCTGATGTAAAATATATAGTCTTTTGACATTTATACAGAGTTATTACCTCCGTTATTCCTCTTGAATTGCACAGCAACTCTGAGAGTGGTTTTATACATGAAGAAGCCAAGTTTAGACATGGTAAGTGAATTACCCAAGTCCTGGTGGAGTCATTTTCCTTCATTCATGCTGCCCTCCAGTTACCCACGCCCAGCAGGACTGCCAGCTCGCCGTGGGGCCTCTGTGGCACAATGGGGGCTCTAGAGAACAAGTGGCGTTGGCATCAATGAGAGATAAAGATCACCCTTACATAGGCCAGTTGTCAGAAACCGTCGCAAAGGGTAGGTGTAATGGTCGGAAATTCATTATAACAAACAGTCCCAGTTAGGAAAGGTAAAATGTGGGGTTTTTAAGAGGAAGAGATAGTTTGCTAATGTTTGGGATATATAACCCTGTAGACAAAGAGAATACATAAAATTAAGTATGAACTATGTTCTATGGGAACACAGAGGAGAGAGTTCCTGTCTTTGCTTTGAAAACCACAGGGGATAGTTGAATTGCATCTTAAAGAAGAAACATTTTACTAAGCAGACAAGGTGGGAGAAGGTTGTTTCAGGCAGAGAGAACAGCAGGTAATAATGAGGAAAACACTTATTTAGTGTTGACTTGTTCCAGGTACCATTCTAAGCTCTTTACAAATATAATCTAATTTTATTCTCAAAGCAACCCTATTAAACATTTAATTCTAAAAGCAGTAGGAAGCACTGGACAACTTTGAATATCATCTCTTCAGTTTGTTTGTTTGTTTGTTTGTTTTTTTAATCCCTATCTGAGGATATTTTTTCCATTGCTTTTCTGAAAGAGTGGAAGGGAAGGGAAGGGGGGAGAGGAAGGGAAGGAGGGAGGGAGAGAGAGAGAGACATATCAATATCAATGTCTCTCTCTCTCACATCAATTGGTTGCTTTCCACATGCACCCTGGCCAGGGCTGGGGATTGAGCCTGCAACCAAGGTACATGCCCTTGACTGGAATTTAACCCGAGACCCTTAAGTCCTTGGGCCGATGCTCTAACCTCTGAGCCAAACTGGCTAGGGCTGAATATCATCTCTTTATATTTTAAAGATCACTCTGATTGCTATATATGTTACAGAACAGAAAGAGTTCCTCTACCAGCACTAGCAGAACCAAACACCTAAACACTGAGAATCACAGTGGACAAATATTATTTTATTATGAATGGCACCACCCAGGAGAACAGGAAGCTAGTGGTCAAAAGCCCAAACTTCTTGATGGCATGCAGGTTACAGATTTTATAGTGCAAAACCACAAGGCACCGCGTTCAGGGCAGGCGTTCAGGGTCCTGCTGGGGGCCCATTGGTCGGAGGTGAGGTAAGGACGATGAATCTTTTCTTCAGGTCTTGAGGACAGCTCTGAGGCCTTTCCCAGCTTCCCTCTGTCT
Organism: Miniopterus schreibersii; assembly: GCF_964146895.1. NCBI lineage: Eukaryota > Metazoa > Chordata > Mammalia > Chiroptera > Miniopteridae > Miniopterus > Miniopterus schreibersii. The sequence goes on along the minus strand of NC_138102.1, from coordinate 112,767,071 downwards.
GGTCTCATGGGAAAGCAGCCCTACGTCATTCGACCTTAGGGCTCAGGAACTGTCACATAACTTAGGTCAAGATGTAATCTTTAGTCTGCCGGAGGTCCTGACCATGTGACCACTCGTCAGGTCTGGGCTGCCTCTAGAGTTGCTGATTCTCCAGGGGAAATGCTAGGTCTCGGAGGGGTTAGAGAGAGAGAGAAAGATGATTTCTGGAGCTAGGATTTAAAACTAAGTTTAATCAAAGTCATAAGGACCATTGGTTTCATGCAAAGACTAGACTGAAAGTGGGCAAGAATGAAAACAAAGAGGCATGTTGGTGTGCAGTATCAATCTAGTCGAGAGATGAGGTTTAGATAGGGAGGTTCCAGAAGAATGTCTAAATTTGCTTGTTTAAGCAGGAAAATATGAAGTCAACAGAGCTACACTGCCTAGCTTAACACAAGGGGGAAAGAAAACTGGTGGATAGAATTCAATGTTTGCTGACCAAGCTGAATTCATAAATTAGAGGAAGAATCCTCTTCTAGGATTCTGAGCCTTCACCTATGTTCTAGTAAAGAAGTCAAAAGAGAATACACTGTTCTTTAATGTTCCCTGCAGCCCATATGAGGAAAAAGAATTTAAAACGAAACAAAACCCCAAACACTTCTATTGGATTTTAAATGGCCACAATAAATCTGCTAGAAATAAAGCATGTAGTCTGGGTTGCTGAAGCATTACATTTCCCAGCCAGTCATTAGCTTGCTGCTGTCTCATTTCTGTCTTTTACTGAGACAGCTTCTGCAAAGATATGTATCAGTTTGGATGTTTCCCATTGAAAGTATCAGCAGATTTGATTTAAATGGGCTCACGAAATTAAAATGTTCAGGGGTTGACTAACTTTAGGAAAGGCTAGATCCAGCGACCTGTCAAGGTGACCAATGACCTGGCTTTCTGTCCTGAGATGGCCACCGACAGCTCCCAAGGCCCTTTGCTTTTTCATTCACCTCTGGAGACTCCATATCCCAGAACTTCCAATAAAATCCTAAGATTCACTTAGATCATCTTTATGTGCCCAGCTCTGCAGCGTCTAAGCCACTCTCTGAAGCTGGGGCTGGTATCAATCCTGCAGAATTTGCATGGCTGAGAATGGGTGAGGCAGGGGGTTGGTTTCCAAGAAAAACTGTGGAGTTCTCTTTCCAGGAGGCAGAAGAATATAAACTGGTCAACAAACAACAAGTGTCCACTAAGGCCCAAATCTAAATGATATATTTTAATCATCATCTTACTTTGTCTCTCTGCAGTATGTGACACCTAATTCTATTCTTTGAAAGAATCTTGTTCTTTGATTCAATTACACCACTCCGGCCCATTACCCCTTCTAGGCTGTTGTTTTCATTCTTCTTTGGAAGATCATCTCCCTCTCTGCCTCTTAAATGTTGGCACTCCCCCAGGCTCTGCTCTCAGCTCTTCTTTCTTCCTACCCTATCCTCAAGTGGGTAGACCTAATTTAAGACTCAAATATCACTGGTATAGAGATTTTGGAACTGGGTTCTGTGAATTTTTAAAGCATCCAAATGAGACATCAGGAGGCTAATGAACCTCCCAGAAATTGTAGGCACATATTGAGATACAGGGGGAAATTGATAGCTTTTAAAAGTATTTCATATTGGTTCATAAGCAAAAGTTTAAAAACCAGTTTTAGTTGTATTATTATCATCTCAAAGTACTATCTCCCTTCCAACCTCCTTCCACTCCTCTAAGTCTGCCTTTCCTACTCACTATCTTCTGGGAATCCAGTAGCCAATAACCACTTTAGTTCAGATTAACAAATGCTTTAGTTTATTCAGGGCTAAAATATAATCTTTGTTCTCCAGTGGTTTACAGATTAGTGAGTCATATTGATTCATTTTATACTCAATATCAACTTCCCTAGCCCTCTTTTCTTGTATTCATTATTTTATTTAAGGACCACAGTTGACTTTCCGTCCAAGCTGGAAAGGCAGGAGCCATCCTAGCACATTGCCTATAGTGGGGGGTAAGGGGGGAGGGGAGTCAGGATAGTAAGAAGATAGAAAAATTCCTTGGCAAATGGAATGGGGAAACTGAGACAAATAGCAGGACAAACTGGACAAGCAATTACAGCCAGATATAGCAAGTTACCAGGGCAGAAAACCCTTGGTGCCTAGCAACGGGCAAAACTGGTAACAGACTTTGCCCCCAGGATGGCCTTTCCTCCCCTGGCATATACCTGGTCATGTGGTTTAGACCCCCTGACTTTCCTTTCCTAGAGATAACATCTAGGCCTCAGTTGTATTGCAGCTCCAGGTCCAGAAAAGCAGCAAAACCAAGTAGGGGAAGCCAGGACCAGCTGCGACGACCGCTCCCTTGTGCAGGCCAATCAGTGGAAACCATGACCCAGAAAAAATACACCTGGAAAAGCTGATGAATATTCTATTGGGATCCTTCCCTAAGAACTCCCCGAAACTCCCATCCTTTAAAACCCTCAAGGTGAAGGACCCAGTTAGTGCTCCCCCTCCTGGGAGCACATGGATGCCTTTCCCTTTCCCCTCTTCTTCCCTCACAGGCGTGAAACTCTAAGGGACCCCAGGAGACTTGCAACCAGGGGAGCAATAGGAAGTGGCAGCTCACCCCTGGTGAACCCCCTGAACCTGTCTCTAAAGCTCCCCTTTCTCTGACTTTCCAGTGAGCTGACAGCAGCCCCACTGTGGCTCACTTCTTTCCCATAGGTTTCTATTGACCAAAGCAGCCGTGCCTAGGCTCTCCTGCTGCTTTTTCTGTCCTAGGCCCTTCCTTGTTTCACTGTCCCCAGCTTTAATAAGCATGCTCTCAGAATCACCTGGACTCATGCTGTGAAATCTTTTCACACACTATTTAGGCAGACTGGCTGTGGGCCCGGTCCGCTTTCCAGTAACAGGGGCAGAAGGATTTTAGTCTGTTTAGGTTACTCCACAGATTAAATATTTCTATTTTACATTGAAATGTAATTTTATATTTGAAAAAAATTCCTATTGTTTGGTAGTATAAATTATGTAAGTAAAGTTTGACAAAATATTTCCTGGTCAGTGGGGATAAAAAAGTAATTTTTAAATGTGTTGGGTGGAGCATGTGAGGTTGCAATGTTTTTAAAAAGCGATCCTGGATTTAAAACTGGAGCAACATCCCCCTAGAATACAGCTCTACTCCTTAGAGAGCATATGCAATCTGCCACGAAAACTTGTTGTCTCTTTCTCCCAGATCCCCTTCAAGTTCTCTCTCATGCTTGCATCTCCATGGCCGCTGCTTGAGTCCTCAGGCACCAGCAGTGTCATTTCCCTGGTCAGTTGTATTATTGGCAAATAGGCCCTCTCTTCTTTTGGCATCCAGCCTCACTCTTTCCCTTCCCTTCTCTGCATCCTACACAGGAAACCAGAAGGATCATGTTTAACCAGAAATCTAATTTTTTATACTGGTCACTCCAGCATAAAATCATTTAGTGGTTTCCCGTTTTTTTTACAGGAAAAGACTCCAGTGCTAGAGCTCATTGGATTGCTTTACATATCTTTTATGATTTGTTCTCTCCTTACCTTTCCAACTTCATCCACTCTCCTTTTTCCTTCCCCACTTAAAGTACAGGGGTTGTGAGTATGCAAAACACCATTTATTCTTGTATTGCTATTTGTTGATTATTGTATGATTTCTCTCTATTACAACAATAAATCTACTTTTGCCCACCCCGTATTCCTGAACTTTTGAGATGGCCTCCATAAATTACTTTGATCGCCTTGTGCTCTACCCATGGTAGCATTTCCTACGTTTTCTCATTATTAGTATGAGAAATCAACCACTCTCACAATATAGCCCTTACCAGGGGTGATGTGGCAGGGTAATACACTCATGTATCGAGAGGATATTATCAATTCTTTTATTCAAAGAAGTCCTCCCTGGCCACTCCTCTTCTATCTACACAGATGTTTTGGGACTGTTTTTGATCTGCATAATGAGCCCAGGACAAAGTACTTTTTTTTCTTTATTTAGAAACAAATTTCTGCACCCTGAAATTTAAAACAGAACTACAGAACACAACCATGTAACTGACATTGAACATTTTTCCTTCTCATTCATCTTAAACTCGGAAGGATTTACTGAAGCCTCCTAGCCCTTGATCTGACATTTTAAGAGTTAGGAACAGCCACAGAGACTACAGCTGAGAGATAAGATGAAGTTTAAAAGAACCATTAATTCACAATGCCATTTGAAAACCGTAAGTGTTGAATGCAATTTGGATGGCGTTCAAAGTACAAGCAAAGTGGGAGGTAAGGGCTGTAAATAGTTTTTAGTTCCCTGGAACTCAACTTTTCTCCTTGGAGCAGCAACAGAGGGATCACATCACTATGCATTAGGCAATCTCTTACCCACTTTTCCTTGAAATGACCCGGCAAATTCCTGCTGCTTTATTCAGAGAAGTTGTATGTCTAGTAGTTAGGACTGCATCCTTGGAACCACAATCCAAGGTTTGAATCCCTGTTTCAACCTCACCATGAGATCTCAGGCAGATCGTGTTTCACTTTACTCCTCTTTAAATGGGGGTCACAGCACCTGTCTCAGGTGGTAGTGAGAAATTTCAATAGATAAGGTGCGTAGTAGACTCCTTAGAATGATGTTGCTCACACAAGGGCTCTACATATTTATCTATCATTATTTTCTAATGAGAGTTATGCCTTTGTAAGGACCTTGTTCGGTATATTAATTTTCCCAGGGTTGTGACTGGAATAATGATAGTAAATCCTTAAGAACACTTCCCGTGTACCAGACACTGTTCTGAGTATTTACATATATTCCCCCATTTTAGAGATGAAAAGAACCGAGGCACACAGAAGCTAAGCAAACTTGCCCAGGGTAATTCAGCATCAGCTTGACCAAGGAGTCCATGCTCTTAACCACTGCAGTGAGGGAAATGTGGGAAGGCCAGTTTCAAATGAAAAGTGCTACATTTTTTACCTGGTTTCACTCATTGTTCTCATTTTATGCTTGATTCCTCCTCTTGAACACAATGAGTTCCAGAAAGCTGGACTTGAACGGGGTAGGGTACTTGGCTACGGGCACAGGTTAGGATTGCTGACAAGCTGCATGCACAGAGTCCAGGTAATCTGTAGACCAGCGCACACTCTCCCACCCCCAACCATAAACACCAGAATCGAAGCCAGGCAGATAGTTCAGCTGTGTCCTCGATTTGAAAGGCTAAGGGGTGGAAGGATGCAGGTTTCCATCAGGACATAGTGGCAGAGGTGGGCAGAAGAGCCTGGAGGAAGGCCCTGGGCAGTGCCATCATTTGTTATGTGGTGGCATCAGCAGTAAGCAGAGAGCAATCCAGGAGGAACATAGTTTTGGCATGAGAAAATGTTCCCACATCTGTGCAAAACAAAAGGCAGCCATAAAAATTTCTTATATGTTTGAGTCATGGCTTTACATTGGGGCTAAAGAAAAATCACTGTTTCCTAATATCCACAAAGACAAAATTCAGAAAAAATGAAAAAAGATATGTGCACAGAAATTCTTGTTGTGGTATTATTCAGCAAAATAGAGAAAGAATTGAAAACTGCCTGAATATTCAACAACAGTGAATATGATAAATAAAACTGAAAAGTGCTACCTGATTTAATATTATGCAGGCATAAAAGTAGTAATTATAACGACTATGGAATAGTAGGGAAGCATACTTAAAGTATTTTAAGAGAAAGAAGCAGAGCATAAAATTGCATCTCTATTATGGTTATAACTATATAAAATTCTGTAGGTAAACAGGGATTGGAAGGGAGCATGCAAATCTATAAAACGTGAATTTGGTGGAGGCTGTGAATAATTCCTCCTCCTCTGCTTTCTTTTTCTTTGCCTAAGAGCATTTTTCTTTATTTTCCTGAAACTACATTTCTGTTGAGCCACCATTCGACAACATATGCAACCTGAGTCATTTCCAAGTAAACCCACCCAGTCAATCAAGATTTCCTATTCCCCAGTTGAATAATTTCTTCGTTGATCTATGTTTTTATGAAGATAATACAGGGAAGGGTTAGGTAGAATTCCAAGTAGGATATGCAAGTGTAGAAGCACAGGGGTGAAAGAGAAAGAGGCACACAGGGTAATGCAAACTCAGCACGTCCCAAACTGAACTGTTCTTTTTCTTAGCTCCTTCCCTCTTGCTAGGGGAAGACAGTATCAGTCATCTAATCATCTGAGAGGCAAACCTGGGAACCACCCTAGACACTTTCATTGAACATCCACACTCAGTCAGACACCTAACGGTGACAGTAACTCTAACTGCCTGGGAGTCAGGCCTTCGTCTCTTTCCTCACTGCCGTCACCCTAGGTCAGGCGCACATCAACACTCGTTTATATATAATTTTTCCCTGCCACCAACACTCCTCAACTCTTACCCATTCTCCCCAACGTTACCAAGCTAGACTTCCCAAATAGAAACAGAATTATGTCACGTTCCTTCTTGAGGTCCTCCGTGACTCCCTGGGCTAGGTAGGAAAACGGGTAACTTTTTGGCATGGCTAATGTCCTCTCCGGGCTTGACTCTGCCGTCCCTCTCCAGGTTTTAAATCTGTAACAAACCGTGGTGATGTGTTATGCTTCAGGGCCCTGCTTTCACTGCTCCCTCTGCCTGAATGTAGTCCCCATTTTCTTATATGTCTTTTTATTAACCCTTCACACTTGATTAATAGTTTGTCTGACTATAGGATTTCAGTTGGGACAAATACAAAACTTTGAAGGTGTTGCTCCAAAGCCTTCTGCCTTTTAGAGATGCAGTTGAGAAGTCTGTCATTTTGATTTCTGATTCTTTGGACATGACCTGATATGATTTTTTTTTTTTTTCTCTCTCTCTTTGGAAACCTTTAAGATGATCAAAAATATATCCTGGTGAGGGTCTTTTTTCATTGATTTTGCTGGAGATGTGGTGAGCTCTTTCAATCAAGAAACTCATTTCCTTTAGATGTGGGGAATTTTCTTATATGATTTCTTTTCCTCACTTTTCTCTAGCCATTGTTTCTTGAACTCTGACTCTTTAGAGGTCAGACCCCATGGATTGCTACCCTAATCTTGTCCTTGTTTACCTATTTCCCTGATCTTTGGTATTTTGTTTTCTAGATTTCCTCAATGTAACTTCTAAACATCCACTAACTTTAAAACATTTTTTGAAACTATATTTTTAATTTCCAAGACCTGTTTATAATTATCTTGATGCTTCATTAAAAAAATCCATGTGGTCTTGCCTGGCCAGCATGGCTCAGTGGTTGAGAGCTGACCTATGAATCAGGAGGTTGTGGTTCGATTCCTGGTCAGGGCACATGCCCTGGTTGAGGGCTCAGTCTCCGGGGGGAGAGGGGGGGCGTGCAGGAGGCAGTGGATCAATGATTCTCATCATTGATGTTTCTCTCTCTCCCTCTCCCTTCCTCTCTCTATGAAATCAATAAAAATAAAAAGAAGAAAATCCATGTGGTCTTAATTTATGGATAGAATCTCTCTCTGAGAACATTAAGGACCATTCATTTCTGTTTGTTTATTTTAGTTTTACCTCATGTTCCCTGCATTATCTCTATTTCCTCCAGATTTTTTTTTTTTTTTTCTGTTTATCTGTTTTGGTTTCTCTGTTCCTTGTCAGAGGTTCTACAAGAATATCTATTGTGCCTTGAACATATATTCCTGTCTTAGAGGGAGGCACTATAAAAAGCTGATTTGAGCCTCTGTGATTGTGTGTTTGTGGGAGGGAGTTTGTGTGTATTGAATTGGGAGCTTCCCAATGGATGGACTCCTGGGTGACGACACAGTCCCTTCCGCAGCCTAAAAGTGTGAACATCTGAGAACCTGGGGTTCTAGCTCCTTTGACCCTGCAGTTTTTCCTCAGTGAACTTTTGGGCAACTTCTTAAGAAACAAGCAATGCACTGGGAGCAGCCTCTACTCATTTAGACTGTCTGTCTTTTTAAAAATTGAATGTACTGGGCGACATTGGTTAATCAAATTACATAGTTGCAGGTGTACAATTCTATAATATACCATCTGTATATTGTATTGTGTGTTCTCCACCCTGAGTCAAGTCTCCTTTGGTCACCATTTATCCCCCCTTTACCCTCTCTTAACCCCCCACTACTAGTCTGCACTCTTGATGTAGCGCATATTGGTGCTGCTAGTTTGAAGTTTGGGTAGCCAACCAAGGGGACAGCAGCCTTAAACTAAGTCTCCATTATCTTTCGGCTTTTTTACTCTGACCTAACTTAACCTCCCATCCTTAGAAAGAAGAATTGGCTGCTATATTTATTCTCCCTCTCTGCCTTGATATATTCTGTTCTAAAACTTCTAATATTTATCATATTTATTAGTGTCTTTTCTCTGTCTACCAGAGTGCAGGGCTGAATGTGATATCATTGACACATGATTGATGCTTAATATGTATTTGTGGAGTGAATGAATACAGAGATGAGTGACATGTCAGGTGAAATAAATAAATTTAGCTCAGCTGTTCTAGTCATCTGCAATGACTAACAGAAAAATCAATATTGATGGTTCTTATTAGGGAAGCAAGTAATCCTCAAAGATTAAACTGCTTTCTTTGATTGCTTTCTCTCATTAAGAAGAAAAGCCCCTGTTTTTTGGGCAGGATACTGTTACTATATCTGTGTTGATTTATTTTATTCCAGTGTTACAGTTGGTTATCCATTTGCTTGTATAAGATTGTAAGCTACTTGAGGGCAGAGGTTGTACTAATTGTCTATGCCTTGCCATATACAATGCAGAGATTTGCTGTTTGCTCTGAACCACTTTACTACTAGAAATTGATCGACTGAAATTTTAACTTATTTAACAGACTCTTATACTATACTCCACTCTGTTTCTTACCTTATCTCCCCTTCTTTCTCATGGCCCCAAATTGAAAAGGTTTGACACATATGTCAGTGATATACCAATATGCCCCCTAAAAATTAATCAGTGGTTCCCATCGAAGCAGTCAATAATTCAAATAATTTTAGGATTATTATCCTGCTACATATTCTCAGACCTACACAGAGTTAATTTTTTATTTATGTTAGGAAAACGTCATGGAGAAACCCAATTTTTCCTTATACCCTGCTTAAAAGGAGGGAGCAAATTGTATAAACCTATTGGTGCTGATTCCTTAAAAAACTGAATGACAAGGAGAATGTAGTGACTGCAGAGTGAAGTGACTAGAATGAAGTGACTGAGTATCTGCAATGATCAGGCCACATGCACAAAAATGCAGCTAAACTGGTGGCATGATTCGACTCAATACAGTGCAGCACACTCCACGTGGCATAAACACAGTCTAGTGGCTTGGACAGATATTTCTTAAGCAATGTTACTAAGTTTTTTCAAACATTTAGCGGGTATATTTATTTTGATCACTGTAATCATACAGAACTGTGTGTAGATGCTTAAAATAATACAAATGCCACTTATATGATACAAGTCACTCAGTAGCAAAAATGGTTTCCCAAACTACAAGTAGGATAGCAGATACATTTTGTGCTGAAAATGTGGGTGGCTTTTATATCAAGAAATAATTTAATGGTGACAGTAAAAAAATTAAATTTTAAATATAGGGTCTAAGGTGTGATTGGGTTTCTGAAAATAGTTAATAGCACAATCTTTAAAGTATATATATATAGAATATATGTGAATATATAGATATAGATATAAATTTTGGATCAGGGGATGAGCTGCTCTAAAAATGCATAAAACAGGAACAAATATTAGTAATCTGAGAATGATTTATAAATTGAATACTTAAATTTAAAAGCTTCTGAATATTGTCCAGCTGAAGAACAACCTAGGTAAAGACTCTGTAGGGAAGTAGGCCAGCCATTGGGCTAGGAGTAGATCAAGTGAGAACACAAGGCTGCCATGGACCCAAGGCCTTGGGTGTCATTCAGGTGCTAGACTCAGCATGTGTGCTCTCAGCTGTGACATTTCCCCTTCTTTCTCAAGGCTGTGTTCCCTCTTGTACCTAACCACGGCTTGTTAACTGGGGCACACCTCCCAGCTCCTCACCTAACTTCTTGTATTTGCCCACCCCAATTATGTTTTCAACTCTAGCTTGGTTACCTGAATTAAATCATGATTGCTTGCTTTATTTGGTGGGTTTACATTGGATTTTATACTTTAAGCCCTTGAAATCTTTAGGGACTAAAGGGAACAGATCTAATTTCTTCCCTGGGTGGTCAAAAGATTGCAGATTTTTAAACATTTTTGTCATTGAGGATAAAAGGGTAATTTGAATAAATACAGAATAAGGACAGAGTTATATTCTCTGGGGGAAATTTAGCAGATTGCAATATTTTTAGTTATTTTAATTCTCAATTATATTGAATGAAAAATACTTTTGATTTCTCCTAGGACTCTGATTCTTGAGCTGTGAAAATTGATGAAAAATAAGATTGCTTTATAACTCTCGGTTTCCTAACAGTGAAAATCAACAAAATATTCTGACTTCATGTCCCCTGACATGTCCCAGGACTGACCTCCTTTCCTGCGCTTAGTAATACTTCACTTTCTTAATCGCCCTCTCCCTGTCTCTCAGGGCCCTGCTCTTCTCCAAATTGGTCATTAGCCATGGTTCCACTCCCTGCTGTTTCTCTCTGGTTTACTGCCCTATGCTTATCTCCTCTGCTCCTTCCTCTTCTGCTATCACCCCATTAGTGATGGCTCACACTTCTATTCCTACCCTTTTAAAAGTTCCGGACACCTATTTCCACTGCCTGCCTAATATCCTTATGCCTATCTCCACCTGTATTTAAAATTCAGTACTATTTCTTAATAAATTCAACATTGTCTTGCTAAAACAGTCACTATCTTTCTCAGTCGTCTTTGACCATGCTCTCTCCTTCAGCCCTTCTATCTACCCATCTGCTATTTCTTAAAAAAATTTTAATTTTATTTTTTCCATCACCATTTATCCCCTCTATGCCTTCTTCCCCCTCCCCCTCCCCCTCTGCCCCCACAATCACCACACTGTTGTCTACGTCTGTGAGTTCTCTCTCTCTTTTTTCCTTTGTTGCTCAGCCCCCACCCAACCCCCCCATTCTCCCCAAGCTGCCTGCTTGCTCTTTATCTGTGAGTCTGTCTCTGTTTTGCTTGGTAGTTTGGTTTGTTCATTAAATTCCACATGTGAGCGAAATCATATGGTACTGGTCTTTCTCTGACTGACTTATTTCACTTAGCATAATACTCTCCAGGTCCATCCATGCTGTCTACCCTTCTGCTAATTTTTATCTCCACAGTCATTCCCATATGTCTTCTAATTTTAAAAATCGTTATTGTCTTCATTTACTATTTGGTTACCAGTGGTACAGTTTGTCTAGGAAAGACAGGACAAGTGCTTGCTTCTTTACCATTATTTATCACCATTATTGCTTTTTACCTAGATTATTCCAGTAGAATTCTGACTTTCTTGTTACCATTCTTTGCCTCTCTAATTTACATTCTTTATAGCTACCAGATTACTTTTCTTCATGCAAAGGTCTCACCAACTGCTATTATTCAATTATACCCAAAGCAGTCAAAGCATTCTTGATAGCCAGGCTTTCTATATGTTCAATGAAATTCATGATCAGAAATGAGGTTAAAGATTCTCAAGACCCTTAACATTTTAAAAAGAGATTTTAAATTATGATAATTAAGATAATATCAAACATGAGGTATAGCTGTGCTATTGTCTTGTTCCCTTACTTTTACTAAAGAAACAAGTAAACAACAACAACAAAATCACTTCTTATTGCCAAGGTCCTCTGACTGTTTGCAAGTTTATAAAACGGCAGCTACAAAAACAACACATGACCTTCTGTAAGGAAATTCACATGGTCCATGTTATAGACATTTAGAGAAGTACACAACTATTCTGTACAGAAGTGATCAGGAGACGCTCATTGAAAAGTCAACGTTGGAACTGAGCCTAAATAGTCGTATCACCTAGATAATAGGACAGGCATTCCAGGTAGGAGTTCCTGGATAAGTTCTAAGCCTAGAATAAGAAAGCATTCTGGGGAAATTTTTGACCAAAGCTAAAGATATGGATTTAGGACTCATGTTCCAATAAGGTTTTATAGGGTTGGATAGGCAAAGTGAGGTCAGATAATGAACAATCTCCAATGCTGAGCTTAAGAGTGTGTACTTGTACTTGATTATTTGGTGCATCAGAGATTTTATTGTACAGTTTTGTGTATCAGAAAGTTTACTGCTGAAATTTGTTGGAAGCTGTAAATCTGTATGAAGATAAATGCCTAGATTTGAAGGAATGACAGGTAGGGATAAATGCTAGAGATCATAAAAGAAAAATATGCCCCAATTTGGTAATTAATTATTGGGAGTGGGGTTGAAAAAAGGCTAGAAAATGTACCTAAGGTTGAAGCTTTTGAGTAATTTGGAAAATGTGGTGGGAGAGAATGGAGCTGCACAAAAAGAAAGGTTATTCAGGTGGGAGTGTGCCTTAGTTTGATTTTTAGACACATGGATTAAAAGCAGGATGTTCTGGTGAAAATGTCATGTTGGCATTCTATTTCCTGGAAATACAGAACTAGTGCTTGATTTAAAAATTAGTGTTGGAGATGCAAATTTTGTGCAGACTAAGGTAGAGATGAGAATTTAAGCATTTGATGAAAGTGGATGCATTCCTAAGAATGAATATTTAGAGAAAAAAGCTGAAGTGGGAAAAATTGAGCCCTATTGGGTTAATATCCAAAATTTATAAAGAACTTATACAAATCAACACCAAACAAACAACCTAATTAAAAAATGGGCAAAGGACCTGAATAGACACTTCTTCAAACAGGACATACACATGGCCAATACATATATGAAAAAATGCTCAAAGTGACTAGTCATCAGAAAAATGTAAATTTAGACCACAATGAGGTGTCACCTCATACCTGTCAGAATGGCTACCATCAATAAAACCACAAACAACAAGTGTTAGCCAGGATGTGGAGAAAAGGGAACCCTCGTGCACTGTTGGTGGGACTGCAGATTGGTGCAGTCACTGTGGAAAGCAATATAGAGTTACCTCAAAAATTTAAAAATGGAAATGCCTTATGACCTAGCAATTCCATTTCTGTGTATATGGGGTGGACAAAAGTAGATTTACAGTTGTTCATATGGAAAATAATATAATAATTAATAATAATACTAGAATAAATTCTGTGTTTCACATACAACTGTAAACCTACTTTTGCCCCACCCGTTACATTTGAAGAAAGCCAAAACACTAATTCAAAAGAATATATGCACCCCTATGCTCATTGCAGCCTTACAGTAGCCAAGCTATCAAAGCAACCGAAGTGCCCATCAATGGATAAGTGGATAAAAAAGCAGTGGTACATGTACATAAAATGGAATATTACTCGGCCATAAAAAAAGAATGATAGCTTACCATTTGCAATAGCATGGATGAACCTAGAGGGTATGATGCTAAGTGAAATAAGTCAGTCAGAGAAAGACAAATACCATGTAATTTTACTTATATGTGGAATCTAAAGAAAAATATAAAATGAACAAACAAAACAGAAACAGACTCAGACACAGAAAGTAAACTGATGGTTACCAGTGGAAATGGGGGTTGGGACCTGGGTAAAAAGGGTGAAGGGATTGAGAGTACAGATTGGTATCACAAAATAGTCATGCGGATATAAAGTACAGCATAGGAAATATAGTCAGTAATATAATAACTATGTATGGTACCAGGTGGGTACTGGAAATATCAGGGAGAACACTTTGTAAACTAACCGCTGTGCTGTATCCATAAAACTAATGCAAAATAATATTGAATATAGAACAGTAAAAAGTTGAAAAAAGAAGAAAAAAATTGAGCCCTTTTAACAGCCCACTTGAGTTACACTTAGTGATTTCATTTCAGGTGAATGGTATTTGGAGGTTATATGCTCATTTACCAGGACACAGCCTGCTTTGTTAGTTTAACACTACACTAAGCCAGGAAATATCTCCATGGTTCCCGTGTTATGCTTAGGCTCTATAGAATTCCTTCATTCCTCTTTTGGGCGATGCAGACTATTAAAGGCAGAGGGGAGGAGGGTGGGGGACGCCTGTAGTTCCTCCTTCCCTGCCTTATCTCCATGCTCTGTTCTCTACACGACCGGATCTGGAATGAATTCTCAGCGTATTCATATGTCAAGACCTGAGGTTCCAGTGTGTCGGGGGTTAGTATGTGACTTCAGCGGACAAACTCAGCATCTTTTCTTTTTTGCTTTTTGGTTTTTGAATCTGATGACTGAAGATAGCAGCCCTGCTTCTGCTTCACAGGGACCTAGTGAGGACTAATGAGAAAAACTCAGGAAGGCCCAGGGGATGCATGTCTATGGATATTTCACAGTAGACTCAGGCAGCTTATTGTCTTTAGTTCCAGTAAAAACCGCCTACTGGGGATAAGTTCAAAGCCTATGGAATCTGGTGTTAATACAATGTGACTCTTGATGCTGCAAAGGAATGTGCTTTGGAAAGCCTTTCTAGAGTTTAGATATTTTATGAATACGGTGATGATGATAATGAACCTAATAACTGTAAATAATAATTCTATGTGTTAGAAATTAGTCTCCCCGATGATATCATTGCTTTCATACTAATTTTAAATTTTAATTAAGACATGCTGCTGCTTTAAATCGAGTGCAGGCAATAGTCTGATAAGACAACACACATCCTAACCGTCTTCATTTCATAGTTTCTTGGTTACAACCACGGTGTCACTGGGTTTTTTATCTTCTTGTTCCAAACAAGATTGATTTTCAAAAGGGAAATTTCCCAGGTAGCTCTTGGACCCAAAGAGAAACTGGCAAATGGTAAGACTCCTGTTGTAACTTCTTTTGTAGTGTTAGCACAATCCTCTGGGAAGGTTGTACCACATGTGAGAATACAGTGACCCACAGGAAAATCTCAAAAAATTAGACCACTCTGATATAACAAACCCTTTTCAATCCTGTAATCAGTGGCCATTTAAAAAGAACAAGTGTACAATTTAGATTGTCACTCAAGGAGTAAAATACCAAGGAGGTAATTTTAGATCTGTAATATCTCCCCATAAATTACATAATAATAACTTAAAAAAAATCTGATGCAGAGTATATTTTTTTATTTACTTGGGCAAGAACATAGTGAATCAAGAAGTATTGTTGTTGATAACGTCCAGAAACAACTTAGCATATAGAGTAACTTTTGCACTTTGGCCCTTTCATTCAAATATCCTTTTTTGCCAAAGACATTTTTAGTTATGAAGGAGGCACTCTGGGGAAATAGAAAGAACCTAAGCTTACAAGCTTGTCCTGGATTTAAATTCCATTTAGTCACTTTTTTGTTCTGTGGCCTTGAACAAAATATTTAATCTGATTTTCATTTTTTAAATTTCTTGACCTGTACAATGAGGAATAACATTGAGTTAGTGCAGATTAATGAAATGGGCTTGTCACTTGGTAGGTGTCTGGTAAAAAGGGAGTATCCCTTTGCTTGGCGATATGAAAGTTCATATGACATTGCTCTATAATTTCTTCTCTTAATAACACTCCATTTTAGAGCCTCAACTAGCTAAACCATCCCAGGATAAAAGAGCTAGATAAAGAGTCAATGTTTGTTTTATTTGAATAGTTGTGACATCACACAGAAAATAGACTTATTGATGATTTTTGGTGAGTTGACCTTTAAAAAGAATGGTAAAGTAGAACTGGTGAAAAGTCTCACTGTTGGGGCTATTTAGTTTTCAAGCTGGGTTCTGAATTATCTAAGTTATCATAAGAAACATTCTGACATTCAGAATTTTTGTAAGAGCCACACAAATCCCTGGTCAATTTATAGAGGTAGATACCTGCCCACAAAAAGCACTTGGCACAGCACTAACAAAAGTTTTCCTCCTCCCACCCGCTTGCCCCTACTTATCCTCTCAAAGTAGTTACAGCTCATGTTCAAAAAATATTTCTCTTAGCAACTGTTTTTTCCTATTATCATTTAGGTCACACATAGCAAAGCATCCAAAGACTTTTCTTGCTTTGTTACTTACTAAGTTAAGTAATTGATCTTTGGGTTTTAGTTGTCTGGTTGGTAATAGAGCAGTGGTTCTCAGATGGGGGTCCCTGAACTTGGACTGCATTAGGATCCCCTGGGACGCATGTTTGAAATACACATTTCTGAACCTTACCTTCGTCTCCTGAATCTCTGGGGATGGGGTCAGGGTCATTAACATGTTCCACAGGAGCTTCAAATGTGTAGCTGGGTTAAGGAACTAGTGGAGTCTTTCCATATCTTCTCTGCTTGCAAATTCTAAGCCTCTATCAAATTCTTGATTTTCTAATTAGGCTTTTAAGTATCACAGGGATGTTTATTCTCCCAGCCTCCTGTTCTGGGGTCATTCTAGGCTGCAAGAGACAATTTTGTGAATCAAGTTGGCATTGAATTCTCTCTTTGGGTGGCCACCAACTTTGTCATATATTAATCCTTCCTCAGTTCTTAAGAAAGGCAAATTAGCTTTAAAGAATTGTGGCTCGAGGCTCCCCTGAATACGTAAATATCGACAGTGCATAGAAGCCTTCACACTGATTGCATCACTTCTATTAATGATATGGTCATTTTACTTGATTTAATCTTTGTTCCAATTACATATACATGTGAGCAATTGCTTTTCAATTGCCTTTGGTTGAAAATTAAAAGGTTTAATTTATTTGGGGAACAGATTCTGTTCTATTAATTTTAGGTATGCTATACTATTCATTTTTTAAGGCCTCACTATGAAAGGAACACAAATACATTGTAGAATATTTAGAAAGTATACAAAATTATAATGAGAAAAATTGAAATTACCCATAATCCCATACTCAGAAACAACAGTCAAGATTTTGATGTAAATTTTTCCCCCAGTTATATACACACATATGCAAAAATAAATGTTTGGGATATTTGCCAAATATATAATTTTAACCCCTTTTTCCCTGCCTAATGTCTCATAATGAACATTTTCTCATATTATTTAAATTTCTTCAAAAACAAACATAATTATAATAGCTATATACTATTTCCACAATATAAATAGACCATAATTTTTGCAGTCACTTTCTTAATTTTTATGTGTGGATTGTTTCTAACTTACAGTTCTTAGAATTATTCTATAATGAGCACTTTAAAAAATAAGTCTAATTAAATTTCTTACTATTTTCTTTTAGACAAGAACTACTATGAGTTACTTTTACATACTAACTAAAATGGTCTGAATTTTTAAATGTTTTTAATATGTATTACAAAATATTTTTTAGAAAATTTAAAAATGAACCCCAGAACTGCATGGGAGTTTTTTATACTATTCTTCTTTAATAGAGTTCCTGTCATTGAAAAAAAATCTCTGCTAATTGAAATCTTTGTTGCTTTAACTTGTTTTCTTTGAATATTAGTGAAGTTGAATGTCCTTCGTAAGTTTTTTGAGCCAATTATATTTCTTATACTATAAATTGTCTCATATTCTTTTCCCATCTTTATTAAAGTATTAATGCTTTTCTTTATTGATTTATAAGTTCTTTATATTAATCATATTGACTTTTAATGTCATAATGTTTGCAAATATTTTCTGGTTGACTGGTAGATTTTTTAAAAAAATTATCTTTATTGTTGAAAGTATTACAGATGTCCCCTTTCTCCCCTCCCCATTGACCCCCTCTACCCTGCTCCCGCCCCTGCCCCAGGCTTTCTTTGCACTATTGTCTGTCCATGGGTTATGTGTATATGCATATAAGTTCTTTGGTTAACCTCTTTGTGATGATGACACAGTTTTTAATGGTGTTAGTAATGTTATGTTACATATAAATGAAAGCTTATCCATGGTAAAAAGAGGTGAAAAATTTGGATACTGCAGATCTTTGGTACATTTTAAATGTGCTTGTGTGATGCACCTAGCTTGTCCTTTTATAAATCTATGCCTCATAGAGCTAGAAGAGTCTTCATGGGTTGTCTCACCTTCTTCTTCCCATTTGCCTAGTGAGGGGGTCAAGGTGAGTAGAGCATGCCATACCTTTGCATGTCAAGCTTTATTTTGTATTTCACATTCTAAGAAAGGAAAAAGAGACATTATTTTCTTTCCCTGATTATGAATCTAATAATCATCCTGAGTCCCATCACTGGCCTATTAAATCAGAATCTCTGGAGGTAGAGCTTGAAATCTGTATTTTAACAAGTTCCATTGTTGATTTCTAAGCCTTCTAGGTTTAGAACTGGTGGTGCTAGGGTGTTCAGATGATAGCTTCAATTTTCTTTCCCTCAGTGCTCAGGTACTCAATTTACATTATATTAGATTGTACTCTTTATATGTTGGTTTATAAAAGTTTTTAAATGCTGGGAATCTGAAGATAGATTTAAATTCATTCAAGGAAGAATTAGTACTCTTAACACTTTTTTAAAATCTCCTTAGACCACTTTGCTACAATGCTGCAAAAGTTACTGACTCATAGGGATTCAAAATGCAAAGGAAACTGGGATAATCTACTATTTTGAAAATATAAAACCTATTCTTCCTATTAGGAAATGGAGGCAGAGCATTTTATTTATTTTTTAATCTTCACCCAAGGATATGTTTCTATTGATTTTTCAAAAAATATATCTTTATTGATTTCAGAGAGAGGAAGGAAGAGGGAAAGAGAGAAATAGAAACATCAATGATAAGAGAGTCGTCATTGATAGGTTGTTTCCTACACGCCCCTGACTGGGGATCGTGCTGGCAACCCGGGCATCAAACAGCCATCTCCTTGATCCTAGGTTGATGTTAAACTGCTGAGCCATGCTGGCTGGGCGATTTTTAATTTTTTTTCTAGAGAGAGAGGAAGGGGGAGAGAGAGAGAGAGAAAGAGAGAGAGAGAGAGAGAGAGAGAGGAAACATCGATGTGACCTTATGCACCCTGATCTGGGATGGAACCCACAACCTAGGTATGTTCCCTGACCCAGAATCAAACCCACCACCTTTTGGTGTATGGGAGGATGCTCCACCCAACTGAGCCACCCAGCCAAGGTGGAGGCTGAGCATTTTATATGACTTTCAAAGTTTGTCAGGTTTCAGGGTTTTTGACTTACTAATTTTTTGAGATTATGAATGATGAATCTTGATGGATACTACTCCAGTGATATTTTAAAAATTATTTTTATAAGACATAAGACATTTTTTAGTTTTTTTTTCCATTTTATTTTTTGATTACAGTTTGCATTCAACACTATTTTGTATTAGTTTATAAGTGTATATCACAGTGATGGACATTCATATGCTTTACAAAGTATTTCCCTCTGCTAATTCAAGTGCCCACCTGCCACCATAGACAGTCACCACAATATTATTGACTATATTCCCTATGCTTTACCTTTTATCCCAGTGTCTATTTTGTAACTACCAATTAGTACTCTTAATCCCTTCACCTTTTTTTATTCGGCTCTCAACACTCCTCTTCTCTGGCATCCATCAATCTGTTCTTTCTTTATATCTATAAGTCTGTTTTTATTTGGTTCATTTGTTTATCTTGTTCTTTAGATTCCACATATAAGGAATATCATATGGTATTTGTATTTCTCTGTCTGGCTTATTTTATTTAGCATAATACTCTCTAGATCCATCCATGCTGTCACAAATGTTAAGATTTCACTATTTTTTATGGCCGAGTAATATTCCATTGAATATATGCACCACAGCTTTTTTATCCATCTTATAAGACATACTAGAGGCACCCCTTTGATAGCAAAAAGACATGAAATAATAAATTAGAATTCTTATTCTATTTAATTTAGCAAGAATTTATTAAGGACAGTACCTAATCATAAAGTATAGAAAATATTCTGCTTTAATTTGCAGTGTAGCTAGCTCTTGGAACCATGAACCTATTGCTGTGGGATGGAGCTGTGGGGGAGGAACAAACTTTCTTCTACCTTCAAGTTTCTTCTGTCTGATCTAGTAATCAAACAAACATGAGACAGATTAGCAAGAGAAAATAATCAAATTTAATACATACATATGCATGGGAACCCAGCATACATGAGAGAGTCAGAGACCCCACATGCAGAAGTTGAGTGAGAAAGGGGGGTTGAGGTATATATCACATATCCTGACTAGTGATAATGTACTTTGGGGGCTTCAAAGGGTCACTGCAGGATGATAAGAAGAGTTAGGAAATAGAAGTCTACCTTGCCCTATAGATAGTTCAAAAGAAGTAATATTTGATTATCTCTTATGGACAAGGCTCCTGATTCAAATTATTCTAAGTAGTTAAAGGAAGGGTCAGAAGTTTCCCTAAGCCTATGACTAAAGTTACCTTTAGCTCTAAACAATCTGTGTAACATACAGGCACAACTTAGGGTGATTCATTCCGAACCCCCGTAAAGCACAGCTCTTGCTCTTGAAAAACTTGCACTTAATCTGGTATTGTTTTATATATAATTTTATTTTTTATATATAACAATTATATTACTGAAGCATTTGCATTGCTCTTGTCTACTTTAATAATACTATTACTGATTTACAATTGTATATAATTCTACACTTTTTTCAAAGCATGTTTACATACATAGTCTTATGGGAGCTTTAAAACTTCAGTTTACTATCAATAGGTAATTTATACTGCATGCCTGACTTTGAGTTTACCATGGAATCCATCACTGGATTGTCACAACAATACCATGAAGTATGCTGGATTATCTCCCACTTATCAAGTGTGAAAAGAGACCTGAACAAAGTTGAGTAATTTATGACAGAATCAGATTTTAGAAGCCAGGCAGTTTGATTCAAGATCCCATAGTCTTAACCACTAAACACACTCACTGTCTCCCCCAGTGTTATGGAACTAAAAGGGTTTGTTTGCTTGAGCTCATCAAAGATCAATAAGAGGTGAGCAGGAGTTTGCAGCAAAGTGAAGGTTTATTTCAGGAAATCATGCCAAGTCTGGAGACACAGGGGAGCTACTGCTCTACAACCTGGCTCCTCAATGGCCTGCACAAAAACAGAGAATATATCAGAAAAATTATTAATCATAGTGATTAATGGAGTTGAGGCTGTGGGCTCTACTGATGGGTGGATTGGTGGGGGCCAGGGTAGGGAGTAGTTGATCATCGAATCAGGTCCTGATGTCTGTCTGTTTACCGAGGGTAGGGTCAGTAGAAAGTTCTATTTTCATGGGTCTGGGGCTGAAACATACAACTGAAGTCAAGATGTTATCTTTAGTTTGATGAGAAACTGTTTCTATGGTCAACAGATTTGAGGCTTTGTTCCTAAGACCATTTGACGCCGACCAGAATCTGATGCTCCAAGGGCTTAATAAGTAAAGAAGGGAGTGGACGTGCGGGACGTGCGAAGGTGGGTGTGTGGTCGAAAGGAGGCGAGTGAGTCATGGTGCTATTAGGCTGGACGAGGCTGGTTTGAATTAAGAAAAAAGTCATATTAAAGAAGTGAAATTCCTGTGCAGTTACCCCAGTAGCATAGGTAATTGTAAAATAATTAGACAGATAAGGAAATTCTTATCAAACTATTTATATTGCTCAGGTAGAAGGGGGCATATTTGCTGAACTCACTAGCAGTGCTCAGCAGAATATTTTCTGTGGGTGAAGATAAGCCCTGGATAGTCATCAAACGGTGGCCAGGGCCTCCTTTGAAACCTTATAAACCAGGAAGTATATTTTTATTCAGTTTCTTTTTTAATCTGAAGTCATCAAACAGTATAACTACTAAATATATAAAGCAAAAATTATAAAGCAAAAATGTGGGAGATTTTAATATACAAATACAAAATTAGATCAAGAAAACAAAAGTAATGATGTAGAAGAAATGAATAATATAATCAACAAAATCTATTAATAACCCAATACAGAATCTTACATCCTTCAAATAGATGGTATAATTTTTTTAATGTGCTTGGAATATTTATTAAAAATAATCAGATGTTTAGGCAAAAAGAAACCTTAAAACCCAAAGTGGAGATTTTATAATGTATGTTCTCTGATAGGTGTACAATAAACTGGGACACTAAGAAACATTCCTCAATAACTCTTGGATCAAATTAAAAATAAAAACAGAAATTATGTATCCCCAAGGCAGCAAAAATGGGAGCACTTCAATTCAAAACTTACGGAACATGGCAGAAGTTACACTCAAGAGTTTTAAGTGGCATCAGTATTAAGGAATCTCTAAAAATGAAGGTACTTTATAGTCATCTTAATAAATTAAAATATTCACAAAAGAAATGAGAATATATTGATAAATATAAAATCTGAAATGTATGAAATATAAAATAAACAAGCAAGAAAGGATCCATAAACCTGGAACCTGGCTAACTGAAGAGATAAACAAAATAAATAAATCTTTTATAATGCTTATTGAAAAAGTGAGGAGCAAAATACAAAAATTAGAAAAGAGAAAGGAGTCATAACTATAGATGTGGAAGAGATTAAAAGACCCAAGGACAAATCTTATAAAACTCTATGGTAACACATTTAAAACCTTAGAGAAAGTTGATGTTACAACAAATGTAAATCACTAAAATTGATTTAAAAGGACAACTTTAGTATACTAAATGCTACAGAAAATGCTGGAAAGGTAAATAAAAATAAGCCATTAACAAAGTTAGTAGGACCAGATGGTTTTGTGGTTGAGTTTAATCAAATTATTAGAAATCATGCAATTCAAATATTTAAACTATTTCAGATCATAGGAAAACATGTAAATCTCCCCATATATTTTATAAAACTAACATAATTATAACACTTAATAAAGGTAGTACAAATAAATAACACAGTCCAACCTCTTATGAATACAGTGACAAAAAGCCTCAAATTAAAATATAGTCAAACTGAATCCAGAATTGTATTAAATACAAACTGTTATACACTATTACTAAGTAGGACTGATTGCAGGAATGCAAGAATAGTACAAAATTAGGAAAATTATTAGCAATTTTGTATGTTGAAGGAGAAAATCATGTACTTTTATCAATAAAGATTAAATGCTTAGAAGGCATTTGTTAATATTTGTCAGACATTCCCAATAAAAACTATGTGAAACAGGAAAAAATTATTTACTTATGATTAAGACATATAAAAAACCAGCAGTAAGTAGTCAAAATTATTTATGCAAACCATTCCCTAACATAAAAACAACACAGCAATATTTACCTTCAACAAGAAAATGAAATAATGGTATAAATTTGGACAAGAAGAAATAAAATTCCATCTTCTTACAGATATGATTATGTACTTAGAAAACCTAGGTAATTCCAGTAATAGCAAATAAAAGAAAAAAATGTGGTAAGTTGACTGGTATATATCATATTTCAAAGGGTCTAAGATGCCATGGATTTCAAGGTGTCCTATTATTTTTAAGTACCTTCAAGACAGAAAAAAGTTGCCAATAAAGGTGATATCACATAAGATACGTCCCATTTTCAGAAATGCTAAAATGTATTTCAGAATTGATAAAATAACTATTAAAAAATACAGTAGTTTTTCCATATATCAGCAACAATCACCTAGAAACTTAACTTAGAAAATACTACCTTCACTATAGTGACAAACCTATGCAATATTTAGGACTAAATTAATCAAAAAAGATACAAAACTGCCCTGGCCTGGTAGCTCAGTTGGTTAGCCTGTCATCCAGATACACGAAGGTTGCCGGTTCGATCTCCAGTTAGGGTACATATAACAAGCAACCAATTAATGCGTGAATAAGTGGAACAACAAATCCATTTCTCTCTCTCTCTCCCTCCCTTCTTTTTCTCTAAAAAAGTCAATAATTTTAAAAAAAGTTACAGGGGAAAAAACCCCCACAAACTCTCTGAACAAATGGATCAATATGTCACATTTTTAGATGAGAAGAGTTCAAATGGTAAAAACTTCCATGCTCAACTAAAAACCGGAGGGTATTTTGGGGGAGGGATGATTTAAGAATTAATATTGAAGAATAAATATTTAGACTAGCCAATAAAGTTAAGAAAACAAGAATAGTGAGAAGGGATTAAGCATAACAGACTATAAAACATCCTATGAAGCTACTATAATCCAGAAAGGGAGGTGTTAACATAGAAACTGGCATACTGATGAGGGGCAGGAAAAAGACATCATATTTTAATTCAGTGGGAAAGGATGGTTTAGTTCACAAGTTGTGGTGGTAAAATTGGCTCTCCATTTAGAAGAAAATTAAATCTGACCCTTATCTCTGACTATACCAATTCCAGATAAATTAAATCACAACATGTGTATCACAAATCAAGAAAATGTAGGAGGCGATATATAAAAATCAATGGCTGAAAAAAATATTTACAACACAAGTGACAGTTAAAGTGCTATTATTTTAATATAAAATGAGAATTTGCGCATTGATAACTAGAAGGCAAACACTCCAAAGGAAAATGAACAAAGAATTTGAATAGATAATTCATAGAGGAACAAAACCAGATGGGCAATAAACAAATTTAAAAATACTCAAAGTTTTTATTAGTCAGTGAAATTCAAGTTAAAATAAAAATAAAATAACTCATTTTACACATCTGTTTGAAAAAATTGTAAAGGAAGATCACACCTACTATTGGAGGAAACTTGGGGAAAAAAGATATTCTCTTGCACAATTGGTAAAATTTACAATTTACTTTTTGGGTAGAAATCTGGCAATACATACAGATATATATATATTATTGTTGACACTCTTACAGATGTCCCCCATTTACCCTCCCTTTCCCCCCTCCACTCAGCCCCAGCCGCACCCCAGACCTTTACCACATTACTGTTTGTTTTAAATAAAAAATACACTCACTGTTTAACTCAGTAGCTCCATTCCTGTGATTCTGTGCCATAGAAATAAAAGTGCTATTCTGTAAAGATATCTACTGCAGCTCTGTTTGTAGAGGCACAATGTTGCAAAACAAAGTGAATACCCATTAATAGAAGAATGGGTGAGTAAACTGTGGTGTGTTAAAAACATGGACTATTATAAATCTACTAAAAGAGTAAATTAGACCTGTGCCACTTAACTTGAAAGGATATTACTCACTGTTATACAAGAAAAGCAAGATATAATTCTTGCATATAATATACCATTTTGGTAAAACAAATCACGACCACCTCCCATGTGTACAAGACATGAACACAGAGATATATGAAGCTAGATGTTTCATATTTATTATTTAGGTGGGGGGGGTGAAGAGAAGGAGAAGGAAAGGAGGGGAGGAAAGACAGGTCAGAAAAAAGAAAAGAAAAGAAAAGATGCAATATATAAGAATTTACTCTGAGCAAGAACATAAGAAAAAAAAAGAGAGAAAAAAAACCCCAAATAACAAACAACTCTTAAGAGCTCAGAATTAAATGCCCTGAGAGAAGAAGGTATCATTCTATTGGCACAAATAGAGTGGGTATAACCTAGGGTGGGAGGCACACAGAAGAGAATTTAGACAATTACCAGACCTTCCTTTATTGAGGACTGAGGACAGTTAAAATTTTTTTATTTGCCTGGCTGAGCATGGCTCAGCAGTTGAGCATCGGCCTAGGATCCAGACTGTTGTTCGATTCCGGGTCAGGGCTCATGCCCAGGTTGTGGGCTCCATCCCCAGTCGGGGGTGTGCAGGAGGCAGCCGATCAATGACTCTCTCATCACTGATGTTTCTAGCTCTCTGTCTCCCTCACCCTTTGTCTCTCTGAAATCAATAAAGATATATTTAAAAAAAATTTTTTTTTAATTTGATCTCCTTGGCAGATCAAATTAGACACTGATTTCAGAACCCAAAACTGTGATCTTTACTTTTGGTTATATATCTTTGAATGGATGATAAACGTTTTGGAGGTCTCAAATATTTTATTTTAAAATGTGATGGTTCCTTAGTTTTTAGTTTACCTAAAAACTCATAGACTGCCTTCATCTGAAAAAATTAAATAAATGATGGAACATTTTTCCCCCTTACCATTTTAATATTTAGACCATTTTATATGCTCTATAGGACAAGAGTGAATATAATTGATTACTATTTTTCATTATACATGCCTTGCACGTAGTAGGAGTTGAATAAATAGTTTGTTGAATAGGATTGAATTCCACTTTTTTTGAGTGCTTTCCAGCTGAGTTAAATCACCAATGACTGATAAACAAGAATTCCTAATCCCAGGGAACCTGGCATTCCTTCCTTCTTCCTCCTGATGCAGGAGATAGACTTCTTAGTTAAGTGCCAAAGACAAACAACAAAACAAAACACAAACAAAACAAAACAAAAAACAAAACTGCAAAATACAGAACATCAGTCACAGTGAGTAATACCGATTTCACCTTCACTCAAGTGTGTTTGGCCAGTAACAGGTGATTAAACCTATCACGGTATTTATTACCTTGCTGACTGGAGGCGCTCACCACATTCTCCGGGTTTCTAAGGCAACTGATTAAGGAATTTAAGAACTGAGGCCTCATTTAGACTGATGCCCTTGGAAAGGTAGAATTTCTTTTCCAGCGGGCTGAACTGGGAGACAAGGCTTATTTGTTTTAGTTTTCCATTTCTCTGGATTTCACAACACAAGGTGCTCAGATACCTTTTGGTAGAACCTACTGGAAAATGTTACCAATATAAATATGTAGAGCTCAGTTTTGCCAATCTAAAAAAACACTTGGTGGGATTACTGGTAAATAGGAGGCAACTCAATGAAGACTCTGTTTTCCTTTTAGCCTCATTTTTTTATTTACTTCTTTGCAGCACAAGTTGTAAATGGTGATATTGATGATGTTGGGCCAACGCCTTAGTGAAGGACTCTCCCTTACAGAACCCATCACATTGGAGGGGCCCAATACAGACCGGCTTTTCATGCGGTTATGCTGTTCAGCCTTGACACCCATGGTGATAAACTGTCATTGAGATAAATTCAGTGGTTTGGATTTATCTCAATGGCAGCAGAATGGGCTCTTTTGGGTTACAGAATGGGCTCCAGGGAGAGTCAGGGCTTGTTTCCAATGGAGGTTAAGAGGATTTAAAAAATAAAAATAATCAGGAGGCAGCAGCCAATCTGAGATTCAGCTAGCAAATTGTTCACGTACTTCTACAGTATTCTCACCTTCAGCCACAGCTTTGCTTTCTCTTTGTAGATTAATTACCCAAATCTTTGAAACAAAGTGATTTTTTAATTAAATCACTTAAGTATAATAACATGCACATTTCATTACCACCTAAAAGCTACTACCTTTGTTCTCTTTTTTGCAAAAGAAATATTAAATCTTAGCTATCAAATGTGAGAGGCAATGTTTGCTGCTCTTTGACGCAAAAATATTGTTAATCACATTTCTATACATCTTTCAGGTAATGTTATTGTGACTCTCCAGGTCTTGAAATAACTTCAAAATTCCAATGAATTCACACATCTTATGGAATGACTCCAGCATGCAACGCTCACAATAGACTATAAACTCAGATCTGTTTGGCTCACCATTATAGTGCCTGGCATATGGAAGGCACCTGATGAGTGAATGGATGGGTGGATGAATGAATGAATGAACAGAGGCATTGTATTGGGCAATAGGCAATGGTAAGGTTAACATGGTTTGCCAACTGGGAGTGGTGGGGACTTGTAACTAGATCACCCAGAAATTGGAAGGACAAACCTAACTGAAAGCTTGGGGAGGAATTCCATTCCAGCAGGAAGAATGCACTGTTTAGTTGTGTGGATTGACATGAAAAGTAGTAATGAGAGTAAGCTGCTATATATTTCACATACATTGTGATTAGTCTTTACAAAATCTTATAAAGTAAATGCTTTTATCTTTATTTGACAATGTGAAAAATGAGCCCCTAGAGGTTTAATGATTTTCTTGATATCACATAACTATAAGTGATATGAAATTCAAAATCCTGGCCTCTTTCAAAGTTTACTCTTTTCCTAAATTTATGTGAATTATAGGCATTGAATGTGGGTATGTGTTTAATATGATGCCCAATGATCAGGCATCACCTAGAATATGTACATCAGAGAACAGGGATTTCAGGCAGGCCCCTAATCCCTCAAGACCAGGGGACTCATGCCCGGCCAGTGTGAGTCTCAGTGGATTGAGCATCGGCCATGCACCAAGAGGTCACCAGTTCAATTCCCAGTCAGGGCACATGCCCAGGTTGCCAGCTCAATCCTCAGTAGGGGTGTATAAGAGGCAGCCAATTTATGTTTCTCTCTCACATTGATGTTTCTATCTCTCCCTTTCCTTCCCCTTTCTTTAAAAATTTAATAAAAATGTATTTTATTAGAAGAAAAAAGACCAGAGGAATCAGGTAGCAGGGACCCAGTCTCAGAGGAATTAGGTTACTGGACAAGCTACAAGTACAGAGTATATGGTTTTCTGTCACTGAGTAATAAATTACCATAAACTTAGCTAGAAATTAAACCCAATATGTTAGCTAACAGTTCTGTAGGTCAGAAGTCTAGATGGGCTCTACTGGGATCTCTGCTGAGAACCTCACAAGGCCTAAAGGTGTTGATCAGGCTGGACTCCTATGCGAGGCCCTGGGGAAGAATCTGCTTCCAGGGTCATTCAAGTTGTTGGCAGGATTCCGTTTCTTGTGGTTCTGGCCTTATTTCCTCATGGCTCTTGTCTGGGAACTACTCTCAGCTTCTAGAGGCTGCTCTCAGGTCCTAGCCTGTGGTCCCTACACTTAGCAATGGAGAACTTCACTTGCTTCCAATCCCTCTCACCCTTTTAATCTCTGGCTGCTTCTTCTGCAACCAGTTGTATAAAACTCTCTGCTATGAAAGGGCTCATCTGATTAGAATAGGGCAATTCAAAGAGTCTTATTAGAATGGAACTCTTCCATTTCAAGGTAACTGATTAGTAACCTTAATTGCGTTGCAAAGGAACTTTTTTCCATGTAAAGTGACATAATTGTGGGCATGATATCTCATCATATTCACAGTCCTGGGGAATAAAGGGGAAACGTGGGGGAAGGGCATCTTAGAATTCAGCCTAGCATGCCAGGGAACCATTAGGATCAAAGTGAAGGCAACAGTGGGGATGCTGAAATCCAGTGTGTCAAACTCTGTATATTTCTCCTGCTTTAGGTCACTTAGGATAAACGGTGTCGATAGGATGGCTGTGGCCAGATTATCAATCCTGACCCATTCTAAGCCTTTCTCAAGCGGTCTCACTGCAAGGTGGTTTAGGGGCGTGAGAAGACAGCTGCCCAGCGCTTGCACCTGTGGTGCTCATTTGATTCTGACAGCCTTTAAGAATGGGACAAGAGGCGTATGACTACTTGTCATTGAGAATTTTGCTGTTGGAAGGGAGGTGTATGGTAATGTTGAGGAAGTCTGTGTCATCTCTGGCCTTCTCTGAAACATGTACCTGTTCATGTTAAAAAATACATGTTTTTGCCCAAAGGCCTGCTCATGTCTTCACAGTTGTCATTTTAGTGATAGGAAATAAGCAGGGACTCCTGCCTGCAGAGTGACTTTGTAACAGCCCTCCCCTATTGATCGGCTCCACATCTAGACAGTCTGACATTGAGGAATGAAAATTTACGAGGCCTTTGCTATTTTTATTTCTTTATGTGGCATAAAAGAAAACTCCTGTTTTTTCAGAATAAATTCCCTCCATTTAGGCAGAGAACTTTTGCCAAAGGCAACAACTAAAAATAAAATCTTTTCATGTCTGTGTTCCTGGGCTTCCTCACTTAATCAGAAGATTCTACAGGGACAGTGAAATAGACCACAAGCCTAGACCATTTTAGAATCATTGAATTCTCCAGCTAGTACAGAAACTGCATTGTAATGAGGGCCTAGCTCACCTATTTGTAATATATGACTTAAAAAGCAGTTTGGATAAGACAGTTTAATATTCTTGATGGTATTAAATGTCAGCACCAACCATTGGGAAGAATTTAGATTTCCTTCCTCCCACCTTCAAAACTTGCTTTTTTGTTGCTTTTAGAGAAAAATTTTCACTCATAATCAAATGGAATAGACTTGGCTAGTCAATTCCTCAGAATAATTGCTAGACTCTCTAAACAAGCAGCCGTCCCCAATTAACCTGCAAGGGATGTCAGAGGAAAGGCCTGGTTCTCTGGGCAGACAGCGAGCAACTGTGATCTTTCTTCACACACTTTATTTGCATATCTGACAGTGGGAACATATATTGCTTTTTTCTTGGCCCTGTTATTTAATTTCCACCAGTGAACTTATGGGAATAATAAACCTTTCTTCTTTTTATTTTGCAAAACTATGTTGATAAGAAACCAGCAACAATACCCCACTGGGGTAATGCTTCTGGCTTACAAACCCACCATTTTAATATTTCATCTTCGCAACAACAATGCAAAGCAATATTTCAGAGGGGTGTTCTGGCAAAATTTCCTCTTTGAGGTCCTCATCTTCCCATGCAAATGCTACTTTGTGATGCTCCTGTACTCACCAAACTGTCCCATAACGTATGTGGAGCTCATAGGTCTCAAATATAAAGCCAACTGCTGAGAATTGATATAAAGCCAATTGATGAGAATTGAATGGGAATCAGCACTTTGGCTTTTAGGTACTAATACTGACTTTGAAATGAATGGGTGTTACAGCATTTAACTCTGCTTCATTTTCTTTTGCTTTGAATAGATTGAAGAATTTTTCTGTTCCTGCCAGCTCATCTTTGAAGTGCCTGGCCACCCGCATTGTGATGCTACTCCAGGTGTCGGGACTATGCTCAGGGAAGGGTGGGTGGGTATTCCTCTGGGCATCAGAAGGACATGCCCTCAAGCTGTGCCACTTCTATTGTGCCTGCTGAGACCCGTGGATGGAAGTCCTTCCTCCTCTGAAAGGGCAGAGTGAGACTGGTTTTCCTGAGGATCTAGAGAACTCCACTCACTGTGTTCGTTTCCCAGGGCTGCCAAAGTGGAACAAACTGGGTGGCTCGAAACAACGGAAATGTGTGTTAGAGTTCTCGAGGCTCAGTCTGAAACTGAGATGTCAGCAAGGCCACGCTTCCTCTGAGAGCCTGGGGAGAAGCCGGTCCTTGCCTCCTCCCAGCTTCTGGTGCTGGCCGCCAGTCCTTGGTGGCCCTAGGTTTGCAGCCGCAGCGCTCGTCACTGCCTCTGTGAGCACCTGGCATTCTCCTTCTGCGCTCCTGTCTCCTTCTGTGTGTGTCTGTGTCCACACTTCTTTCTTACATGGACACCAGTCGTATTGGGTTATGGCCTACCCTACTGGTGGCATCTTAACTTGATTAAATCAAAGACCTTATTTACAAATAAGGCCACGTTCACAGGTACTGGGAGATAGGACTTTAACATCTCTTTTGGGGGAACACAGTTCAACCCATAACACTCATCCTCCTTCCACTTTGGTGTATAATAACTTAAGTCAAGAATAATGAGGAAATGTAACGGAAATCCACTCTTTGAATAGAGATCTTCCTCTTTCTTCCCCACGGGATCTCTGGGAGACAGGAACAAGGCAAACTTAATTTGATCATATTTTCTATGAACCAGTGTTTCTGTGTAAAGGTTAACTCAGTAAGAGGGAAAAAGTTCCTTCAATTTCACTTTTTGAGTAAGAAAATTAGTTTTTAGGGGATTCATGTGATAAACATGTACCTTGATAGGTACGAATTCACAAATTCATGTGAGTGCTCCCATTTTATAGATGAGAAAACTAAGGCACAGAGAACTTTAAACATGTTGAACACACCTATGTTTCAGGCATGGTGCTTCCATTTAGTTTATTTAAGGTGTTAGCTAGTAGTCATGTGACTTCCTTAGTTCATATATCTAGAAGAAATAAGAATGCAGGTGCTTGGACTTCTTATCTGATAGGCTCATGCAGCATTAATTCTGAATGCAATAGAAATATGCCTGTGAAGCTGTACTTCTGTTATACCTTTCTCCTCTGAGTTCACTTCTCCAACCTGTACTAGAGTTCTTTATGGTAAAATAAATTATCATTATTTGACATTTGATATCATTTATTGTCATCTATCTTTTCACCTTCAGAATCACCTAAGAGCTTGATAGAGCAGATTCCCATCTCCTACCAATTGGAAAATCCAGGTATGTGGCGTGGAGCCCAAGTTTCCAATTTTTAGAAAGCTTCTCAGGTGTTTGTTGTTGTTATCTACGGGAGATATTCTTTATTATTATTATTTTTAAAATTTATCTTTATCCTTGAAAGTATTACAGATGTTTGTTTTTTCCCCCTGTTGACCCCCTCTACCTCACTCCCGCCCCCCCCCCCCGCCGCCTTCACTGTATTACTGTCTGTATCCATGGGTTATGCAGATAAGTTCTTTGGTTAATCTCTTCCTGCCCCTCCTCCCAAACCCCTTCCCTCTGAGATCTGTCAGTCTGTTCCATGTTTCCATGTCTATGGATCTATTTTGTTCATCAGTTTATTTTGTTCATCAGATTTCACATATAAGTGAGATACATGTGATATTTGTCTTTCTCTGACTGGCTTATTTTGCTTAGCATAATATTCTCCAGGTCCCTCCATGCTGTCTCAAAGGGTAAGAGATCTTTCCTTTTTTATAGCTGCATAGTATTCCATGGTGTACATGTTCCACAGCTTTTTTATCCACTCACCTACTGATGGGCACTTGGGCTGTTTCTAGATCTTAGCTATTGTAAATAATGCTGCTATGAATATAAGGGTGCATATATTCTTTCTGATTAGTATTGACGTGTTTTTTATGGCAACAGGATTTAGGAACTACTAGACCAGTTGCCTGTAACATATCTTCTATCTCTAAGCATATATATACCTTCTCTTTGGATCCTGTCTCTGCCCCTTGGCTAAGGTATAAAGTACCCTACTGACCACTGGGAAACCAGGAGGAGTTCCTTCTGGTTCTGCATATCATAAACACTGCCTAACACAGAACCATAACTCCTTTCTAACTTCTCCAAATTTCACAATTTTCTTCTTTTTTCATATGACTTCTTTAGTTTTGAAATTTCCTGGGACTCATCTTGTTCTTACATGCTCTAAAAACCAATAAGCACAAGTGCAGATAGACACACTGAGGACAAAGGCCTTCTGCCTTCATGGAGACTTGCTGAAGGAGCAGGAGATAGACTGTAGCTTTCTTATCAAGAACCAGAATTCACACACACCATTCTCCGTGCAGGAAATTAAGCATTTTACAATGTTTCTGTGAAAGTGTTTAGTCATGGATAACATAATTGTTTCCATAATCAAGGTGGCTTTTTTTTTCCCTCCTCTTTGTAGAAGGTTTGTTGGGACTTTGTATCAAAAAAAAAAAAAAGTCATTTTAGAGCATATTTATTCCAACTGGATACATCTGGATGTTTGGATGTTTCCATGCATAGTGCCTACCTGTTGCTTTGCTTATAATGAGTGCTTAATAAAGATTTGTGAAAATAACAACCAGTATCTAAACAGCTCCTTGATGGAAATCAAACTTGTTTCTCATCAGCTCAATTCCTTGAAAGTCAAACACAGGACTTTGGCTTACTGGCAATCAGTACTTTTTCAAATATTATCTTAGGTCAGAGAGTTTAATGAGGAGATCGTTATAGGCACTAAAATGCCTTCTATTGTTAAGCCTCACTGCACCTACCACACCTTGCCCTTACCTCTACTCCACTCTGTCTTAAGGGTGGGGAAAAGTAGACAGTGATTAATAGCGGTGACACTTAGTCAACATCCTAGTAATGAGTCGTCGATTCCTACGTATTCATTCATATCCATTCTGGTCTCAGACCTGTCCCAGGCAGTGTGAGAGCTACAGAAGTAAAAGAATTGGAGCCTTCCTTGACAGAACTTCCAATGTAGCCAGATATTTTTATAATTAAGGAGTTATAAGTTCTATGCTTTTTGCTTCTCCCTTCCTGTTTATCCCGTCGCTCCTATGTGCTTTTCTCTCAGTAGTTTCCCTTCCCTGGAACCCATGATTCATCACTTCAGGCTTGCCTGGCAGTCTGACCAGTTTTCAGTGAGCTGAAAGACAGTGTGGGAGGGCATAGAAGCTTTTGTCGATTGAGAGGACTGGGTTCTAATCCCATTTCTGCCACTTGTTGAATCTGTGACCTTGGGGAAAATCAGTCAGACTTTATGAGCCTCGGTTTCCTCATCTTTAACAACATCTATCCTCTTTATTACAAGGATTAGAGATAATTTATA
This sequence comes from Miniopterus schreibersii, assembly GCF_964146895.1. Classification (NCBI taxonomy): domain Eukaryota; kingdom Metazoa; phylum Chordata; class Mammalia; order Chiroptera; family Miniopteridae; genus Miniopterus; species Miniopterus schreibersii. The sequence goes on along the minus strand of NC_138102.1, from coordinate 112,732,957 downwards.
CAATGTATATAAAGTGTTATGTGTGGTAGATGTTAATCATATTAACTAGAGGTATAACTACTGCAGACGTTAAATGCTCCCTAGAGTAGCAAGTAGTAGAAAATGGCTCCAATGCCAGGAAATATTTTTGAAATGTCATTAGGGCAATAGAATATTTGTGTTTGGTCATAACATCTAGGCTGATCCTGTCCATATCATTATTTTTATTAGCTAATATTATTACTTACAGTCAGTGCAGCCTCTACCTCCCATTCCTCATGCCAAAAGAAGAATTAAGATATAACAGGAATCTGCTCAGAGAAAATGCCTATCAGGTCTCTCTTACGAGGCCAGAAGGTAAGTTAGACTTTGCATATTCATTAAAATAACATTAACTGAGTCCAACTCCAAGGCTGAACATGAGAGACAGCAGGGACACGGAGGAGCTAGAAAGCATTTGGTATGGCTGGGTAGGGGGTAGAAAGAGATGAAATAAGGCTGGGCCTTATGATCAGGGCCAGATCACCTGGGAAGTTCTTGGTACGTTTTAATTTGGAATTTATGCTAGAAGCAAAATATATCAAAGGGATTTAGTAAGGGGGAAGGTTTGCTTTTCTTTCAAAGGATGATTATTCTGGCTGCAGGTGGAAAATGGATCAGAGGAGGAAAGAGTGAGGATGGGGGGGCCATCAGGAAGCTGTTGCTGAAATCTAGCAAGAAATAACAGTTGCCTTATTTAAGGAAGATTTAAGAGAATCAGAAGAGTTTGAGAGCTACATAGGAGCTACAAATTCCCAGTCCCCGGGATTCGCTGAGACTTTTTTTTATTTATTTAAAATTTTGTTGGATATTTCTGGAAAGGAAATATAATGCGTATAAAATACATTACATAGTACCCTCAGGGAAGTCTGGGAAGTAAACAAGACATCAATATTTCCACAGCAAAACATACAAAGATTCACAGTAAATCAGGTGCATATTTTGCAGCCTGGTGAGAGAAAGTCTTTGAGTTTGTGGAGTCTTTTGCTTTGAAATTGTGGGTAAATAGTTGATAATTAATTGTATAAAGTGGATTGAGTAAACAAAAGGGTGAGTAAAAATTGTTTTTCATGTTTGTTTTGACAACTAGGTGGGACAAAGCAGAAAGTGTGCATTTGTGACCATAAGGATGAGCTCAGCTTGGGGTATGAATTAGCAGTTTTGTGGGAGAGTTAAGTAGAAATCAATTAGCATTTCAAGAACAAGGAATGGTCACCAATTTCAAAAGTTGGAGCGAGAACATAAAAGATGAGTATTTATGTGTCTGTTGTATTTAGCAACTGAAGGGCTATTGGTGACCTTTGAGAGAACAATGTCAGTTGTGTGGCAGGAGAAATAAACACAAATGCACTAGGTTGGGTAGTGAGAGGAAGGCAAGGAAACAGCATAAACAAGTGCAGATTCATCTTTAAGTTTACTGCTTATTTGTTTTACTGGTTAAAATGGGATCCATGCTGCGTATCAGTGGCATTAGAGTTGATACCTGGTTATAAAAAGTATAAAAAGATAAATAAACCATACTTTCTGTCTTTAAAAATCTACTGCAGAAGATAAACCAAGAAAAAAATTACATAATACAATTAAATCTTTCAAAAGAAGTTTTCTTTCTTTGTTTTGTTTCCTTTACTTTTAAACCAGCAGTACACAGCTAAATTCCCATGGAGTTTAAAAAATACACTCAAGTGCCCTAGCTGGTGTGGCTCAGGCACCTGGGGGTTGCCAGTTTGATTCCTGGTCAGGTCACATGCCCGGACTGTGGGCTCAGTCCCTGGGGGTGGGGGGGGGTGGTGTTCAGGAGTTGGCCAATTGATGTTGCGCTCTCACATCGACGCTTCTCTCTCTCTCCCTCTCCCTTCCTCTCTCTCTCAAATCAATTTTAAAAAAGATCCAAAACAAACAAAGAAACAAAAACCCAAAACAAAACAAAACCCACTCAGGCTCTATCCTTGAGCATTTTGATTAATTTGGTCTCAGGTGGAGCCTAAGATCTGCATATTTAATAAATTCCAAGGTGACCCTGGTAGCAGGGGGTGGATGAAATCTAAGAATATAAATTTAGGAAATAACCATAAAGAAGTGAACATTTAAATCATAAGAGTGAGTATGTGGAGAAGTGACTGAGGGAAGCTGAGAGCAGAACCTATATTTGTCTTCTTTTACCTAGAAGGCAAACAGGAAGGGCAAATACAAAATGCAGATCATGTAAGGCTCTGGGAACAAAGAGGTTGTATTTTTGTTAAGGCAAGAGAAGGACTTGGAAAAATATTGAACTACAGGGGGATTATTTTTAAAAGTAGCTTCCATTATTTTTGTTTCTGATTATAAAAATGTTACAGAAAAGTGCAACGAAGAAAACAAAGATCCCTAGTAGTACTTCATCCAATGGTAACCACTACTTAATTTTTAGTGAGTACCTTTCCTGTTTTTTTGACAAACACTTTTAAGACCTTTGATGGAAAGAGTAGCCATTTATTTAGATTGACACTCGTTTCAGGCAGAAAAAGATACTTTACAAATAAAACTTTGGGTGAATTGATTGTTATTAAATGTTACATGTGGTGAGACGACTTTGAAACCTTTCAGAATGGAGCTAGAGCTCTTCTGAAAAGTTTTAGTGGAAACTGTAGACCATGAATTGGCAAACTAGGGCCCTTAGGCCAAATCCAGCCCACTGCTCATTTTGTAAGTCAAGTCGTATTGGAATACGTTGTTTATGTAGTGCCTATGGCCACTTTCCTGCTACAACTGCAGAGTTGAGTACTTGTGACAGAAAATAGCTGGCCAGTGAAGCCTAAAATATTTATGATATGACCATTTACATAAAAAGTTTGCCAATGTTTGGTATAGACCAGTATTTCTCAAATTATGTTCCAAGGCATATTAATGTTTCTTGAAATGTTCATAAACACTCTTTAAAAAGGGCTTTGAGTTCAGGTAAGTTTACAAAATTCTGGATTAAACAGTCAACCAGGTTTCTTTACAATTGGGCATCTGATAACTTTAAATATGCTCATTGATAACCAACAAGAGCAGGGTATATTATAAATAGCATTCCCCAAAGTTATTTGGTCAACAGAACTCCCCACCCCAAGAACATCTAGTAACATCATACAGTTAGGAAAATCTTAAATTTGCCTTTCTAGGTGCCTTTGCCAAGGTCATAAATGGCATAAATTTGAGGCATGGTGTTTTAATTCTAACTTGTCTGTATAGAAGAACTTCCTGGTTCCAGAGGTCAGAAAACCACCCTTTACTGGTCAATCATCTGAGCTATACTTGAGGTGGAACCTCTGCAAAGGAAATTTTAGTATGAAGCAAAATTCCCAGGTGCTATGTAGAAACAGAGACAAGAGGTGGATAGATAAAGTCTCTGGGGTGGTAGCTACAGCAAATCAAGCACTCAGCTTTCTTTGTTTGGGGTCTCATTTCCAGAGCTACAATACAGCTTTCACGGGTGCTGGGCACTTTTGCCTTCATGGGATGCTTCCTCCCTATAAAAATAGTAAAAATTATATTTTATGATGTTTTTACAAAGACAAATATAATCCAGGCTGGATGTCTTTATTTTTTCTTCTGATTTGAAAAGATATTGAAATGAAAACATTTCATGGCCTCTAAAAATACCATAGGCCCTAGACACTGCCTATTGTGCCTACTGGGTAAGTCAGCCTGAGAAATGCCAAGATAAAATATCTTTCCTGCCAGACTTCTTGACTGCAGGACCATGCCTTATATATGTACCTTCCTTTTCTTTAGCCACTGGAATCTCTTGTATATAGCAGTGGCTCAATAATATCTGTTGAATAAATGAGTGGTGACTAATTTCAAGGTTATCAAATACGTTGTTAGAAGATGAAAGGAAGAGCTTCACTAAAAGACCTTTAGATTTCCTCCAAAGGTCTAACCATAAGTCTAATTCAAATTACTAAACTATACCTAGGTATCACCATGTGATGAAGAGAACTCTTGAAGTTAGGTCTCTTGTCACTCAATCACAGTGTAGTTATTCATTTCATAACTTTTGGCCTCAATTTCTTAATTAACAAGAAAAATATTAATTAAGATGAAGGGTTCTAACAGAGTTCTAATCAGAAGGTTGAGCAAGTAGGTAAACTTGTCATAATAGTGAGGCTATGAAATAGCTAACAGGCTTAAAAACGGTCCCAGTGGTCAGCTTCCAAGTCCATTTAAAAATTAAACTCTCTCAAAAATGTTAATCATAGAGGATATGGGTACAGACTATATAATATGCTTTCAAAGGACAGTGGATGGGCCTTTTCTTAAAGCAAAACAAATCAGAAAGTTCTTAAAATTCAATAAAAATCCTAATAAGCCACCTAACTCAATTTTCTTCCAACATAGGCCTCTCCTTAGAGGATATTATTACCTGTTCTTTGTCACACCCGAAAATTGTAATACCCTGACCATAATGTTTCGCTTTTAACAGGAATTTTTGTCTAATCCAATGTACAATTAGTTAGAAAGGAGGTGGTGCAGTGAATATATCCCACAGACAGCAGCACCCATACGAGACTGTGTGAGTGGAAAGATTTAAAAAACAACTTACCAAACAAATATGCAGACTACTGTTTGCTATTAAAGCAGGGATGAGAGATACCATTTTATCTGCTCCTTGTTACCAATTGAAAACAAACAAACAAACATCCCCATGAGGAAGGGAAGTTGGGCCAGTCACCTCGGAATGACTGAAATTTCTTAGCAGTGCCAGGAAGTCTGCTGATGAGAGACACTTGGGAGATCTGATGTCCACAGGGACCCTGTGTACCTTCCAGGTGGCACAGGGCCATAAATGACCTTCCGGCTCTGCATTAGCCGTGCAGTGTGTGGAACCGTTGGCCACAAGAAAAAGGCCGCTGCCCTGGGCCCACCCGGTCCGCACAGGCCTGGCGTTCCCCGACGCCAGGCTGCAGGTGCCTGGGCTGAGGGCCCGCTAGCTGCGCACGCATGCACATGTCATGCTGGCTTGGCCTCAGGCTCCCTGGCATTGGTCCCTCGGCTGTGCAGGAATAAACCTGGCAGCAGGTGGGGACTTCTGGGGGGCATCCTGGGCTGCCACAGTGAACCCGGCTTCAGAAAGAGTTGCTAATTCCCCTGAAGTCAAATCTCAAGGGATCTCTGGGCCTGGCCAGGCTGGGTGGGATGGGAGAGACCTGGGAATCATATTTGCCAGGCAGGTCCCAAGCCCGATAAGGTCAGCAGAACCATATAGGGTATGGTGGTGAAAAATGAAGGAATTTCCATCATTTTCTTCTAAGGACCAGTGCATAGCTCAGGAAAAGTCCAGGCAGCACACTTCTGAAATGCATGTGTAGTGTGGATACACGTACTATGACTTTCCTCTCAAGAGCAGGAAGAAGACATTTGTTTAGTTTCTAACACAGATCTCCTTTCTTTGCTGCAAGTACTCCTAGAAGAAGAGGGGAGCTGTGTGGGCTCTGAAGTTCTTTCTCAACAACAACCTCATCTCCTCGCTGCTGATAAAGGAAGCAGGCAGATTTATCCAGGAATTGAACACACCGTGGAGGGCATTTTACCCTCTATCCTGCAAGTGCCATTTCAGAGAAAGATCCTCCCTGGTAAAGAGATCATACGTTTTAGATATTCTAGGAAAGTGTGAATTTTACTTATTCTGTTCCTCTGTCAGGCATGTCTGGTTTGGGGCCAGGGAAAGGAGGTCCATTCAGCTCTGAAGGTCTGTGAGCACCCAGGGCATCTGTGGCGCTAGCAGGCCCTGGCCATGGAAGTTTGGGGCGAGTGCAGCATTTACCAGAGGTCTAGGACATTTTAAGAGGTTTCTCACATGATTCTAAACTTCGTATTCTTGAGCAGGTTTACTGTTTCAGTTATCAATGGACTTTCTTGACATAGGCCATTTTATGAAGGCTTAAGGCGATTTTGTTTGAAACGCCCAAGGAAAGCCTTAGTGAAATGCACTCTTGATGTCTGAAACAATGCTGAGTAAGATCTGCTATCCTATGTGTATCCTTGACCCTGTAATCACGATTATCTGGGATTTTTTTTTTCCACTTGAGGCAATGGCTTGTATTTTGTCATGGAAAAAATGAGAACAATTAGAATGTGTTCTAGATTAGATAGCAGGTGTCAGAATACAGAAGATGTCTGTTCTGGCAGGCTGATTATTTTTCCAATACCAAGTACAGTACAAAGTTTCTGGTTTACAATCCCCGCCTTCCTAGGTACCAAATTGCTTTCCTGGAAAAAACACATCCGTGGAACGTGAAGCACCGTCTCAATACAACCCTGCATGTGGGCACAGCTCCATTTCAAAGGTCAGCCTATCATGAGACAGGAAGAAACAACTTCTAGGAAGGTGTAAAGTCCTCCTGAGGTCATATTTAAGTGGCTCTCAAACTGATTTTTTGAAGGGAAACTCATTTATTTCTGCCTCTTCTCCTGACTTTGGTTTTTCAGGAGGTTAAGGGCCCTCTTCAAACTGAAACCCACCCTGAACTGGCTTTGGAGGCTCCAGAGTACTGTTGGGGTTCAAGGGATGTAGTTGGCCTCTAGGATATCTGGAGGAGGCATCGCAGAATGTGGCCCGGTTCTGATGATCTGGTGTGTTTTCAGAAGAATGCTGCACATGGGGCTAATCATGGAGCTGTTAATTTGTGGGGGCTAAAAAATTATTAATAGTTTTTCTTCTACCTTCTAAGTTTTTTCAGGCTGGATTAATCAAATTAACAGAGACAGATCAATAGGAGGAAATCAAAGTTTTAATACATGCACACAGGGAATTTACATAGGCATGAAAATTCCATAAAAATGCCAAAGAGAGTGAGGCAACATTGGGTATACATTACATTTTTGGACAAAGGAGAAAGGGCAGGGAGGAGGTATTAGATTTCAGAAGTGAAATGAGAGATTTACAGGTAGTTGAGGAAAAGCAGAACATACATGGCAGGAAAATTCTTGCTAGGTAACTCAGAAACAATGGGAGAGGGATTATCTGGCTAACAGGCGCCTGCTGAACTCCTCTTATTTACTGTACTTAATTCAAATTAGGCTAAAGAGGCCTCCTGATTCCTTTCCTGAAGTATGTTTCTCTGTCCAAATCTTGTGCAGGAAAGGGGGGAGGCTCAAAAGTTCTTTCTCAGTCTTGTTGCTTAATAAACAGCTTAAAATCAATATCTCAAAAAGGCAATTTCAGGGTGGCAAAACTGGTTTCTTCAAGTTCATTGGCCATTAAAGGCATAAAGCATTTAAAAAGCCAACGAAAATATTCAAGATCTGAAAAGGAAATTATAGGCTTCAAAATAAGAGAAAGAAACCTCAAAATTAAAACAGTTTTAAAAAGATGATAAAAGTCCTTTTGCAGTTTAAAAAAAAAATATTGTATTTAGTCTGGAATGTGAATGCATATTAGTATGTCTGATGTGCTGTGAGACAGTATGTCCAGAGTAAGAAGGTCTGGGGCCTATGAAGCATTTCTTTTTTTTAAACATATCTTTATTGATTTCAGAAAGAGGAAGGGAGAGGGAGAGAGAGATAGAAACATTAATGATGAGAGAGTCATCGATCGGCTGCCTCCTGCACGCCAACGACTCGGGCATGTGCCCTGATCGGGAATTGAACCACGATCTCCTGGATCATAGGTCAACTCTCAACCACTGAGCCATGCCCTGCCAGGCCTATGAAGCTTTTTTAATGGCCCTGGGCTCAGGCACATTGAAAGCAAGCAATAGATATTTCTTAGGTTTAAATAAACACTTTTTTTTCTGGTTAAAAGTTTAATTCTGGTTTTGCCCCCTAGCAAGGGATGCTAGTAATGTGGGATATGATATAAAACTTTCAATTTCATGTGATAACAACTCAGCAATGTCTTGAAATTCCCACCATTGTTAGGCTGGATGTGACATTCCGGCTGAACCTGCCTCTTTTATTAAGTGGTTTGGCCCGTGTGACTTCAGAGAGGAATTTTGGCAGAACAAAGGTGCTGATTCTAATACTGGTAGCAATCTCTGGGCTCTCGACAACTTTTTGTGTGGGTTCTCCCCTTCCTCCTTTTAAAACTTGCAATTAACCCTGGGTAAAGAAGCCTTTTTATTGAAATTAACTTGAGGGACCCATAATTTAAATGTACATTGGGAAGCAGCAGAGACAGAAGCTAGGAGTTTTGCCAGGCACCTGGGAAGGGCTCTATATTAACCAGAGTCTTCAAACTGGAAGGGACTTTAGGCATCTTCCCTTGCAGCCCCCACACTCTTCAGATGAAAGCAGGAGGCTCAGATGAGAAGTGTCTTACTAAAGGTTTTAGAGCTGATTTATGGCAGTGAAGGGATTAGCAAGTAGGCTCCTGCCCTTCTCTCCTTCCATGCTGACTGAGAGTGGGAGGGAAAATAGAGTCCACTTTGGTGTAGAAATGTTTTCTACTAAGACTAGAGGAAATTGAATCATTGGGATCTTTAAAAAAAACACCACAGAGATTCAGTGCAAACTGCAGGGAGTATGCAAGATACAGGGAAACAACAGAATACTGGGGCTGATCATATATATCCTGGCTGTTCACTAAGTGTTTATAGGCATGTAGGCTTCAGGTTCTGCCTGTTTAATAATTGTATTTTAACTTAAGATCTCCCCAGCCATACTCTGCTAGATTGTGGGCCTTAGGGTTTGTGAAGTCTCCATTTATTAGTGTGGAAGCCTGTCATACATAGAGAAGAGCTGGTAACTCTTTTGCTAGGGAAATCCCCAAGGTGGACACACTCGAGTCATCTATACTTGTTGCTAATAAGAAGAGTGATAGCTGATGCTATAATACTATTTTAGAAATGAAAACCATTTGATAGTATGAAATATTATTGATGAAGGAATGGATAAATAAATGGATAAAGAAAAGCGGGTATAGATATAAATGTATATGTGGAATATTATTCAGCCTTAAAAAAGGAAATCCTCCTATTTGTGGTAACATGGATAAATCTAGAAGGCATTAGGCTAAGTGAAATAAGCCAGACAAGAATGACAAATGTTTCATGATTCCACCTATATGCGATGTGTGTTAGAGGGAAAAAAGCCAAACTCATAATAACAGAGACTAGAATAGTGGTTACCAAGGGCTGGAGCACGAGGAAAAGGAGAGATAAAGAAAAAAAGAATATAGAATGGTGGAAGTACACAAGTAAAAATGATTAACATAGTAAGTTTTATGTTATGTATACTTGAACATGATAAAAAAAGACATATTATCATATGCACTTTCCCCATACTTAACTTTAATTATTGACTTCAACTTTCCGATAGCAAAATCCAGGAGTGTGCAAACCCTTAAAACTTTTTTCTTGAGGGTAAGTAAGCTGGTTAGTAATGAAGTAAACTTTAATTTTAGGAAGCTCAATGTAGGATTTTAATCTGTGGCTTTCATCTCACCTATCTTGAGGCCGTTTCATCACGTGGAAAGTTTGTAATCTAGTGCTTATCAGCTGTTTTGTTCCAGTGGTCCTGCACTTTTCCAGTTAAGTAAGCGTTAAATTGCTGTAGATGCCACACTTCTGCCTTTCTCTAAAGCATATCTTTATATTTCAGTGATGGAAAACCCAGAAATTCTCTACGGGGACATTCTACTGCTCTCAAGCCCCACCTGCTATTTAGGCGAGGAAAATATAATTCAACGGAGGGAGATGTTACTTAGGACGAACAGTCTGCTTTTCAGAGATGTTGTTTCCAAGATTGGCAGCATGCCTTCAAACTCCTGAGCAAAGCTTGGGGAGATGGATTTCATAAGAGGCAGAGTGTTTTCTTTAAAAAGCCCTGCAACTGACCCAAATTATCTTTTACAGACTGGAAGATAACAGTTTAACCAAGATAAAGAGCTATAAATGGTTATTTATCCATAACAGCTATTACTTTTGCACCAGGACGTTATTTTCCACAAAGCCCAATCCTGTTCCAGAGGGCTCTCTGATTTCTTTCCACTGAATGAAGTGCAGGGCTGTTTTTGCCAGTGTAATAGTGCTTCCTTTTCAACAAACAACGGAGCAGAAGCCCCTGTTTTTTGTACTCTCGTTTCTATGTAACTTTGCTTTTATGGCACAATGGATGCCACAGTTGTCATCTTTGTGTTTTTAAAAGTAACAGTTTTTTAAAGTTACTAGAAACTATTTAGATTTTAATTTGCTTCATAAACTCGACTGAAATAATAAAAGTACTGTTGTGTTTTTTTCTGTTCTTGGGGGATTTAAGGTCCTTATAAAAAGCACTTCTGTCTTTCTCTGTGACCTAACTTCAATGTCCTCATTCAAAAAAATGGGAATAATGATAATATTACTTCGAAGGGTTATTGGGAGTTTTTAAATGAAATAATATGTGCTTGACAAAGTGTACGTTAGTTTCCCATCTTTACAAATAAGTGAAATAATTTGCTCACTTGAAATCCATGTTGGCTTAAGTTCAGTCCTTGACTGTGCATTTATGAATATATATCTCTTCTTTCTATAGACTCATCTTGAAAATCTTATGTATATAAATGATCAATATCTTTCTCCCTATCTATGCCCACTATGGAGCAGTTCTATGTTTCTTGTCCTGTTCTGTATGTCATTTACAATTATCATCATCAAACACACTTTTAAAATTCCTTTTCACTCCCATGCAATGGGAACTAAATTAAAAATTCCATGAAGTTCATTTATGAAGCAATAAAAGAAAGTTAGTCATAAAATAAAATAAAGTGGTAAAATCAAGAGACTTACTTAAACTCTTTACAGCCATGCAAATAAAGATAAAAATGATTTGATAGAACACCTATATGGAAACAATAAAGCCTTTACGCTACCATTTCCACCAGAGATCAGACCTCACCTAGAAGTAATTTGAAATAGAGTGAATCAAATTTACCTGCTGACTCATAATCTAGGCAAGACACTTTCAGTCTTTCCTTTCCTGTAGTTTGTTGATTTCCCTAGAACACTCAACTACCCTTCAAAGCAAGCAGGCTCCCATGGTAACCAGTCAACTAGATGGTCCCCGTTGCCAGGAAAGGTAGATGAAACAAAACCAAAACAAGGCAGACAGGAAGACAAGGGCTACCCCAGTGGTTGAATCAAAAGATGTCAGGGGAAATGTAAAGATAAAATTACAAAACAGCTCAGTGCAGTGTTTTAATATTGATAGTGACAATGATAAAAGCTGTGTCCTTGTTTCCCCTTTTAGTGCCTTGCTTTTGATAATGTAAGCACAGGTTCCTATGACACTCTTCAATAACCAGCATCTATTAAGAATGAACTATTTGCCAGGAATTTATATGTTTTGTTTTTTTTAATCCTTAGAGACACCTTCAAGGTAAATATTGTTACTCTGGCTTTACAGATTCTTTGAAACTTATTTAATTATCAACTATACCTGATAACTCTCTTTCTATTTTAGGTCCCTGAACTATGTAGTCCAAATAAAATTCCCTTTAATACTCCTTAATACATTTTGAATTTGCAATTAATTATCATAATACTTAAAGTTTAAAGCTCACATTCCCCTGTTGTTTGTAGAGTGGGACGGAGACCATTCCTTGTTTACTGGCCAGTCCTAGAGCCTAGCCCGGTAGCTGGCATACAGTGAGTACTAAATGGACACCTGCAGAATGATTGACATGAGAAGACCAAGGCTCAGGGAAGTGGCTCAATTGTACACAAGTACAGAACCTACAGCCATTCCTTGTTTACTGGCCATTCCTAGAGCCTAGCCCAGTAGCTGGCATACAGTGAGTACTAAATGGACACCTGCAGAATGATTGACATGAGAAGACCAAGGCTCAGGGAAGTAGCTCAATTGTACACAAATACAGAACCTATAGCCAGGGGCCTTTTCACAAGATACTCTGCCTGAGAAGTTCTTCTTGCCCTAAGAACTTAGAGTACAAAGATGTTTTCTACTATTGGATATTAATCACAGTTGAGTACTCTAAAAGGGAGGAATACCATCTTTCCTTCATTTTAAGACGCAAACACAAGTTCAGTATCTTGCCTAACTTCACACATGTTCTATAATAATAAGTAGGTTTGTCATACTACTAATAATAGTAAAGACTTACAAAAGTATGTCAAGGCTGGACTCCTAATTTCTAGTTGCATACTATTTAGACAGAGTCCTCCAAGTTTTTCTTTATCCCATTTTGCTGAATAAAAAAATAAAAAAGATTTTCCAGTCAGCTCCTAGCATAATTGTTTGTATATGTGTCAGTTTTTTTGTTTGTTTTATTTGACAACAAGCATTTTGAGGACAGCAACTTTATTGCCTTTTCTCTGTATTTCCAGTTTAGATCCTGGCACTTACATAGCAGCAACTCAATAAATACTTGTTCAATACATGAATTCTGTGGCCAATGTCCTTATGACTATGTGTGCTGGTTAGCCTCTTTCTTCTAACTATATCTATCTGAATAGTTTAAGTTATGCTGTGGGAACAACCTCAAAATTTCAGGTTATTTCTCATTCATGATGTCAGGGAGCACTTTGCTCAGCACCGTCACATAGGGACTAAGGCTGAAGGAGACTCCACCACCTTCTGACACTGCCATTTAATCACTAAGCTTCAGGAATTTTCCATAGCAGGAGATGAGGTGGAGCTGATAAGTCCAATACGAGCCATAAAAAGCCTGATCCAGAGTGTCATTCACATTCCTTTAGCTTAAACAACCACACGACCACATCTAACTTCAAGAGGGCATGGAAATGTCTAACCAAAAATAAAGGAAAATTAAATATGGTGAACATTAATAATTCCTGTCATACAACCCTAATCTGTGAGGTCAGGCTTTGTGAAAGAGGGGAGAAAGGTGGCAGATAAAATCTCAAAGAAAAGGGAATGTCTAGAAAATGAGAGGAGAAAAAGGGTGATGAAAAAGAGAAAGAAAAAAAATCTCAGCTGGTAAGGACGTTAGCTCTTGTCCCAAGGGAGAATCAAGCCCTCCATGAAACCAGCGTCTTACCTTCCCAATACCTCTCTATTGCTCATCCACACGACCCTTAGTAAGTTGATTACTCTTATACCATTGTGGATCTTTCCTTGGGAAAGACAATCACTAAGGTTTCCTGGACCATCTCCCATGTACAAGGTCTAGAAGTATAAAGATTCTTGCTCTCAACTTGAGGTAGGTGTGACAATAAAATAGAAAATAAAAAACAGAGGTGTCTCTGACACTGGAATACATTTTCACTCTCTTCCTCATCTTTCTCTGTCACTATTTAATCTCTTACTATTTTCCTTCCTTGCTCAGGTAAACACCACTGAGGAAAGAATTATGGGCATCTTATTATGGTTGCATTCTCAGAGTCTGCAAGCACAGGCACATAAAGAGTCCTCAATAAATATCTGTTCACTGATGGCTTGAAAGGGACAACTTAGGGGAAGGAGCTACAACACTTGAAACTGAAGGTTAATTTCTTGATGTGGGCCCTTTGGAGAATTACAGAAACACTGAAGTTGCCGTTCGTTTGATGCAGCAAGTTAAGTAGGGAAGTTGTTTTTAATCTTTGGGTTGGTCCTTGGCAAGGTCTGCTCAGTCCTTCTCTTTCCAGTTGGTAGTTTGAAAGTCCCAGCAGTATAGCTTATGGCTGACAGTCAATTAGTTGTAAATTTATTTTTAATCTTTAGAAAATGTCCCTTGTGAACAAGCACAGGATGCATCGTAATTACCATCAACTACTATTTCTTCAACTCCCCTGTGTGCCTGGCAAAGTACTGTGCGAAACAGAGACAAAATACAGTCCTATACTAAAAGAGGTGACAGAGCAAATAAAGATGATACATTTTCCTCTATATTAAAAAAAAATTATTTTGTGTGAGGGAGTGATTTTCTTATTCTCTGATAAAATGCTTCAAGGAGGGCTAGACTTTTAAAGTTTTGAAAGAAAGAGGAACAGTGATAGAGCAAACAAACATCCAAATGGGCCCTTTGATGACTGTACCAGTTTAATTATTAGTAAATAATATGATTACTGGGTGGCAATGATAGTTTGTTGAGGAGATGAGAGTGACATTTTTGGTAACATCCTGGTACTTTTGTCTACTCATTTAACTACCCAATTTCTTTAGAATAGATCTTACAAATATATTTAATAGCCGGTATGTAATTATGAGGCTCTTTGATTCATTAAGAGATGAAGAAAAGGAATAGGACCCATGTTTGTTATCCACAGAAACCCTTTTCTCATTCCCCAATCAGGAACAAGCTTCCACTTGATTATAAATACACCCTTGAAAATGTATCTCTTCTTGATTGAAAATAACATTTTGGTGTTATTGACCTCTATCTTTGAATAGAAATACTTCAATTTAAACTTTTAATAAAACTCACTTACTTGAGAGCAAATGGGTATTTTACTTTTATCTAATGTTTCATCTTTGAATAGAGGATAATTTTCCCTGCTTCAGGGCATCTACTTGGTTGTTTTGTGTGTAGGTACTAGGTAATTTACTGGCTGATGAGATGATGCACTCTGACTGTTATTATAATATTGTATCTACTTCACAGTCTGAACAATATTTCTGGGGCAAAATTGTCTGGGAAACATTAATAATTAGTAAAAAGCAGGTGGCTTATAAAACACACAACACCTCACTAATAAAGGACTAGATCACTAGATCATCATGATACCTTTTCTTTCTTTTCTTTTCTTTTCTTTTTTTATCTCCCTGAAAATAAGGGCCCACTTCTGCTAAAGGTATGGGAAATACGTATTATTTATTTTTCTGCCCCAGAAAAAAGAATCAAACTAAACCTAACTGTATATATTCTATGAAGAACAGGCAATCCTGAGGTCAGGTCCATAAACAATTTGAAATCCAGAGAAGTCATGAAGGTAAGAAGGAGCAGAGTTACTATATTTAATAGCCCTAGGACATGGAGGAGATGAACGAGCTCTTCCTCCTAACCTGAGGACGTAATAAAGAAATATTTAGACTTACTAGAATCTTGCAGTTTCATATCTTTTTAAATAAGAAACTTTGAGGTGCACTTTTTAATGTGTAGCTGTGATAGGATTTGATATAGAACACAATGTTCTGTTATTTCAGAAATGTGACTAAAAAAAAAAAGTAAAAGATCTGTTTAGAACAAAATAAAGAACACAACCCAAAGCCACACAAAGGCAAATGCGTGTGAATAGAAGCACATTTTAACTTTTTTCTTAAAATTAGACTAGTGATAGCTGAGAGTCAGCTGCTCTGCATGTGACCCTGAGGTCACCTTCTTCAATTTGTAAGGCAGGATCTTTCTCCCAGCATCTATTTTTCATGACTCCTTGGGAGATTGTGTAATGCCCAGAGGCAGGAGGCTGGTCTTCAGAAAGACCAACAGTTCTGAAATGTTAGGCATGGGTTGGACTCCTAGTGCTACCATTTCCTTACCATGTGACCTTGAATCAGTCTCTTAGGCTTTCTGAGCCACAGTTTCCTTATCTGTAAAACAGGAATAATAATATTTTCTGGTAGAAGTTTTGTGAGGGTTAAATGAAACAATACATTAACTATTTCTGGTAGGGTTACTAGATACCATGTCTTTGTACAATGTGGTAAGTTGTGTTATATTTGCTCATTGATTCTTTCATTTATTTACTCATTCATTTGACAAATGGGAATTGAGCCCCAGCTATGTGCTAGGTGCCGAGTCTACAAGGGTGGGTTAGATAGACATGGTCCCTGTTCTTACTGAGTTACAGAATTATGGAGGTAAATGACAAACATGTAAACAGTAATTACAATGCAGTGAGATGCACTAGGTTCCAAGTAATTTGTAAGCAGTATGGTACTGAAATTAAAGAACAATTTACTTTTACATTTAAATTGGGTTGTATTGAAGGTGGTACTTACTATAATTTTACTTTCATTTATTTCAATCCACTATGCTTTTTTTTCTCCCCCCAAAAAGTAAAGATATAAACACTATTCAGAATATATTGCCCCAAGAATACCATATGCTGACCTAGCATATAGTAGGTGCTAAGTGAATTACAATTATGGGGATGAGGAGGGGAATGAAAGTGCCTTGAAACCCGTGCTATTGACGACGCCATCCTGGAGGTGTTTTATTGAGACTGTATGTTATAAAAGTCAATTATAGGACACCCCAGATGGTCTGTGCTTTTCTGGTTTATGAACTCTAATTACAGAAAACAGGGTTTTATGCCCCCTTGAGAATATTATTGTGTGTATTACAAATAAAACTTTGGAAATAGAACCAAGAGTAAGAAAATTTTTTCTTAAAAAAAATTCTCATGTAAATACTTTATAAAGATGGACACATGTATTTTGGGGACCTTAGGAAAGGATTTCAGCACACTTGGTTGAGAGGGGCAAGCCAGGTGACATTGCTGGACTTTCTGCCAGGGGCTCTATCTGGGGACATTTGGTGCATCACCAGTTCTAGGCAAATAATCAGCAGAGATACCATGAGGCTGACTGAGAGTAGCCATCTGGCCTGACATGAATATAACCCACTGCCCTGAGTTCCCCTTACTCAGATGGCATGGAAACCTTACAAATATCAGCCTCTTTATTGAAAGAATCTTCTGCAGCCACAAAAGACTAATCCGTTAGAATTTTCTCAAGAAAGTTTAAGATTATGGAAGTTTCAGGGGGAAGGAGACAGGAGAAAAATGCACATCCTCTGAGAGAATACAGATAGGAAAGACCCAGCATGTAAATTCTGGAGTTCCTT
This sequence comes from Miniopterus schreibersii, assembly GCF_964146895.1. NCBI lineage: Eukaryota > Metazoa > Chordata > Mammalia > Chiroptera > Miniopteridae > Miniopterus > Miniopterus schreibersii. The sequence goes on along the minus strand of NC_138102.1, from coordinate 112,716,249 downwards.
GCTAAATTACTTTTTTCAGTATCATATTGTTTCCCCCAAATGAGGTGTGCTCCTCTGGCACAAATAATAATGTGTAATTTCAAAAATTCATAGAGGCCAACTATAGAAGCATTTTTTTTTTTTTTTGTATTGCCCTTTTTTCTTTTAGACAATATCACTATTTGGCAGAGATCACTGCAGGCAACTGTTTTTAGGAAGAGCGGATAATGTTTTGGATCTAATTTTACACACGGTTAAATTTTCAGGGTTTTTCTACCATTAGGATCTGAAAAGTTGGGAGATATGTGGCTAGGTAATAAATACCAAGATGTATCATCATTTAAAAGAACTATTAAAAATTTTAAACTTCTATAAGAGTTGGCAATATTGTATCATAAACTTTCATGTACCCATTGCCTAGGGTTAACAATGATCTACCCGTGAAAAATAAATTTTTGCCTGGCCGGGCGTGGCTTGGTGGTTGAGCGTCGACCTAGGATCCAGGCGATCTGGGTTGGATTCCCGGTCAGGGCACATGCCCGGGTTGCGGGCTCGATCAATGACTCTCTCATCATTGATGTTTCTGTCTCTCTCTCCCTTTCCTTTCCTCTCTCTGAAATCAATAAGGATATATATTTTTAAAAAATAAAAATAAAAAAATAAATAAATTTTCATCTCGTATCTATTTTTTCTTCCATATTATTTTGAGGCAAATCCTGAACATCATGTGATTTCATTCATAAATATTAAGTATGTATCTCTAAAAGATAAGGACTCATTTTATTTGTTTTTATTATAACCAAGATACCGTTGTCAAAGCTAAAAAATTAACAATAATTTTTAATATAAAATATTTATATCCAATTAGTGTCCAAATTTCCAAGTATCTTATCGATGTCATAATTTTTTAACAGGCTTTTTTTTTTTTTTTTTTCTTAATCAGGGGCTAAGTCAAATCCCACAATGTGCTTGCTTGATATGTCTTTTAAATCTCTTCTAAATTACAGGTGCTCCCTCCCTTTTTTTCCTCTCCCAGTTTATTTGTAGAAGGAACTGGGCTTTTTATCTTGTAGAGTTTCTCACAGTCTGGAATGTGCTGATTGCATCCCTGCTGTGTAGATTAACAGGTTTCTTCATCTTTTGTACTTCTAGCAAATTGGTAATTGCATATGTAGGCTTGATCAAGTTCCAGTTAGATTTTTTTTTTTTTTTTTGCATGATTACTTCATAAGCAGTGCTGTGCTTTTTCATCTGGAGGCCCATAATGTTTGGTTGGCTCTCTTTTTTGTGATATCAGCAGCCACTGATGCTCAAGTCATGAAATATTGATTCATTACAATTTACTAAATTATGTTATCTTAATTCCATGATTTCTTCTTCACATATTAGCTGAAATATTTTTATAATGTGAAACTTCTGTTTCTTTCTTACATTGATAATTCAGTTCACGTAGGAAAGTCTGGATTTTTTTTTCTTTGCCTTTATTTACTAATAGTGACCAAGTTTAAAATTTTTTTTAAGTATTCATATGTCTCCATGCACTTAAACATTATTTGTAATTAAACTTCTTGCTGTTTGTATAATTATTAATGATCAAATTGTCCCACTTTTGTGTGAAGAGGTTCAGGAGCCTCATTAAATTTGTTCTTGAGTCCTGATGACATGACCTTGTAGTCAATGATAGTTTCCTTGCTATTTGGAAAGGATGCTTGAGGCTCATCTTGTATTTTCTGCCCCAGTTCTTTGAGTCCTTTGAGAATGATATTTAGAAGCCATAATTTGGATCTAGAAATCCATATATGTTTATGTGTGTATATATATCTATATACATACATTATATATATAATAAGAGAGAGAGATATAAAGAAATATATATATTTAAAAGATAAAATACATTATGAATTTACACTGATACTTCCAGTTCAAATTTAGGAACACTGGTATTTAAAATTTAATTTCTTCTATCTTACACCTTTGCCTTCATTCTCTCATGCTGAAAATTCTGGTTCTCGAGATCATTAGGAATGACTGAATTAAAAATTCTGCATAATTTTTCTTTTGCTTTATTCCACAAGATTGACATAACAGTCTTAGATAAACAATACAAATACTATGTCATAATATGATTACATGAAAATATTAAAAAATATTTTCTTTGCAAATTTCTTTTTGTCCTCAGGTACATCCTGCTGGGAATATCAGCCAAATGATTGTTTTAAAGTCACTTAAAATAGTCTTCTCTGTGTGATTTTGCCAAGAACTGGATACAGAGTTACAGTAATTTTGTTTCATTTTTGCTTTCAAATTGTTTTGTACTTATTATTACTTTTAGTATACCTCTTTGGGTTTCATCAAAATCTGAATTTTAAATATTTGGTACAGGGAGTTAGGTTTAAAGTTCTGCTTTAAAATTAATGTCTTCATGCTTGAGAAGTGACTTTACTTTGTGATTTTTGCAATGTTTATTCACCTCCTTATTTTGGCTGCCTCCCTGTGTTTGTTTCTATGCATCAGATAGAGCTTCCAAGTCTCCTGGGCTTGTCAAAGTGGCCTTATGTAGTAGATGTCCTGTAGGGCTCAGTGGCACGGCCTCCCAGGTCACTCAAGTTGGGCATTCGGGTGCACCCAACATGTGAGCTGTGAGCAGTCTCCTGTTGTAGTTTAGCCTTAATTATTGTTGTCATATTAGTGGGAGGGACTGATCCCCAGGCTGATTGTTTACAAGAATGGCCTTGACTGCAGCTGAGGAGCTGCTGTGCGGAGGTTGACCCCAAGGAGCAAGACTCACTTCAGCAGGGCTCTGGTGCCAACCGAGTCCACCCCTTGAATGTGTCACTCTTGGAGGTGTTTGGATGGTGCTCTGGTCTAATCTGAAGCAGTCCATTGGTTGTGCTGGCTCTGGGGCCTCCCAGGAGGTGCAAGCCAAGGTCAGTTGCCACCTGTGCCCTGTCCAGGGCCACCCAACAAGAGCTACAGAGTGATCTGAAGATGACTGTTACATGTGCTGGGCTTGGAGGTGACTGGGAGAAGCCAAATTTTGAATTGAGGCTAGCGGCCACTAGTGTCAGGCTTGGGGCTATCTATCAAGAGGTATAGGGCACACTGAGGCCAAATGCTTCTTATTTAGGGTTTGATAACCTTTGAAAGATTTTAGGAAAGTTTGCAGCATGGGCCCAGACAAGTCATTTGTATGAAAAAGCCACTGGTAGTGGCTTGGGTGGTCCCACAAGTTGGGTGGGGTGGGGTCTCAGAATCACCAGGGCTGGCTGAATGGCGCTAGCCATGTTGATGGAGACTCAAATACGGTGCCTGTCTACCTGCCTGGGGAGGGCTCAGCAAAGAACAGTGGCTTCTGCCAGCACTTCTGTCTGGGAGAAAGCTGCTCCTCCAGCCCTCAAATAAAAACCAGACAATTCAGTTCCTCTCTTACGTCCCTGGAGCCTTTTGTGATGCTGCCCCAGAGCTGGAGCTCAGAACAAGGGAATCCCTCAGCAAAGAAGCCTGTGCCTCCACAGCCCCTGTAGGAGAAACGCCTGGGACTCCAGAAGCCCTTTTCACTCAGCCACAATCTTTGCTGGTTTTCACTGCCGGAAGTTATGGGGACTTCTTTTCCCATCACTGGAACCCCGGGATGGGAGCCTGGTGTGGGAGCCTGGTGTGGGGCTGGAACTCCTAGCTCCTCAGGGGGGACCTCTGCCGCCAAGACATCCCTCCTGATTTTTAACAGCCACACATGAATGTGAGACCAGCCTGTTCTGGGTCTTTGCCCCTCCTATCAGTCTTGACATGGCTTGTTCTGTGTGTCCTTTGTTATAGGACTTCTGCCGAGCTAGACTTCGCATGATTCTCACTGATGGTTGTTCTGTAGTTTAGTTGTAATTTTGATGTGGTTGTAGGAGGATGCAAGTACCATGTTTACCTACTCTGCTATCTTGACCAGAAGCCTGGCTTTGTAATTACTGAAAAACCTTTACCTGGCTCCAAGTCAAATATTCTAAACAAGGAGGATTCAAAGAAGTTAGTGTTTGTTTCTGAACTCTTCCCATTTAGATAATTATTTTTAATTTTATATTTAATTCTTCTGTTGCCTTTTTGGTATAAGCTGACAAGTATATAATCATATTCTTCCTATTAGTGTCCTTCTTTTCTTAGATAAATAGTTGTACACTCTACACAATTTTTCCACTTTGTCTTTTTTACATATGAAGGTTTCTTTCTCTATGTGATTCATTTTATTTGTTTCTTCCCTGCATTTTTTAAAGTTTTTTTTTTGTGTGTGTGTGTATTTAGGAAGTTTTGTCCTTTTGTTCTAATAATTACCATTATACTAATAGTTAAAAAATACCCAGACTCAACCAAAATAGCAGTATAGGAGGCTCCTGTATTTTCTTCCTCCCATGGACATATTGAATGTACAGCTACACAGGGAACAATTACTTCTGAAAGAAATCCAGAAAATAACTGAATGACTCCTGCACATCAGATATATAATAAAATACTTACATTGAAATGGTAGGAAAGGTTGAGATAAACTCTTATCACAGTAAGAAATGTTGGACTTAAGCTACGTGTTAGACCATGTAGACCTAACACACACACAGAGAACACTGTATCCAACATCATCAGAATACACATTCTTCTCAAGTGCATATGAAACAATTTCCAAGATAGATTATACTAGGCCACAAAACACGTCTTAATATATTTAAGAAGATTGAAATCATATAAGCATATTTTCTGACAACAATGGCATGAAAGTAGAAATACATTATCAAAAGAAATCTGGGATATTCACAAATATCTGGAGATTAAATAACATGCTCCTGGACAAACAATGTGTCAAAGAAGAAATCAAAAGAGAAATAAAAATAATATATTGAGAAAAATTAAAATGGAAACAAAACAAACCAAAACTTATGAGCTGTAGCAAAGCACTTCTAAGAAGCAAGGTTGCAATGATAACTGCTTTCATTAAAAAAAAAAAATCACAAATAAACAACCTATCTTTACACCTGAAGAAAAGAGAAAAAGATGAACAAACTAAGCTGAAAGTTAGTAAAAAAAGGAAATACAAAGATCAGAGTGGAAATAAATAGAGGCAAAAAAGAAAAAAAGAAAAGATCAGTTAAACTAAGAGCTATTTTAAATACACTTTACCAAAAAACAGAGAGTGGAGACTCAAATAAACAAAATTATAAGGGGAAGAGGAAGTATTACAACTGATACCACACAAACACAAAGGATCATAAGATATAACTATGAACAATTATACACCAACAAATTGGACAATCTAGAAGAAATAGATAAATTCCTGGAAACATAAAACCTACCAAGACTGAATCATGAAGCAATAGAAAATTTGAAAAAACCAATTACTAGTAAAAAGATTTAATTAAAAATCTGTCAACAAAGAAAAGTCCAAAGCCATACGGCTTTACTGGTGAATTTTATCAAACATTTAAGGAAAAATGAATTCTAATCCTTCTCATTCTATTCCAAAAAGTAGAAGAAGAGGGAACACTTCCAAACTCATTTTACAAGGTCAGAAAGCACTACCTGATACCAAAGCCAAACAAGGACACTACAAGAAAAGAAAGTTACAGGCCAATATCCTTGATGAACGTAGATGCAAAAATCCTTAAGAAAATATTAGCAAAGCAAATTCAACAGTACATTAAAAGGACCATACACCATGAACAAGTGGGATTTTTTTCAGGAATGCAAGTGTGGTTCAACATCTGCAAATCAATAAATATACAACATTAACAAAATGAAGAATAAAAACCATGCAATCAACTCAGTAGATGTAGAAAAAGTATTTGAAAAAATTCAGTATCCTTTTATGATAAAACCTTCAATAAATTATGTATATAAGGAATGTACCTCAACATAATAAAGGACATACATAACATCCTCAATGGTGAAAAGCTGAAAGCTTTCCCTCCAATATTAGTAACAAAACAAGGATGGCTACTAACCACTTTTATTCAACATAGTACTGGAAGTCATAGCCAGAGCAATAAAAAGCATCCAGATCAGAAAGGTAGAAATAATACTGTCTATTTGCAGATGACATGATATTATATATAGAAAACTCCAAAGATCCAATCAAAAAGACTGTTAGAACTAATAACAATTCAGTAAAGTTGCTGGATCCAAAATCAATATACAAAAATTAGTCGCATTCCTATATACTAATAATGAATATCTAGAAAGAAAAAAAATTTTAAATCACATTTATAATAGCATCAAAAAGAATAAAATACTTAGAAATAAGTTTAAGCAAGGAGGTGATAGACCGTTACACTGGAAACTTTAAGGCATGGATGGAATTGAAGAAGACACTAATAAATGAAAAAATATTTTTTGTTCATGATTGAAAGAATTAATCTTAAAATGTCCATATTACCCAGAGTGATTTACAGATTCAATACAATCCTTATAAAAATTCCAATAGTATTTTTCACAAAAGTAGAAAAAAACATTCTAAAATTTGTAAAAAACCACAAAAAAACAGAGTCAAAGAAATTTTGAGAAAGAAGAACAAAGCTGGAGGCATCACACTTTTCAATATTAAACTCTATTACAGAAATATAGTAGTCAAAACAGTATGGTACTGCCATAAAAATGGACACATAGATCAATGGAACAGAATAAAGCCCCAGAAATAAACACACACACATATATATGTATATATATGGTCAGTTAATTTTCAACAAAGAGACCAAGAATATACAATGGGGAAGGATAATTTCTTCAACAAATGGTGGTAGAAAAACTGGACAACCTCATGTGAATGAATGAAACTGGACTTCTATCTTATGCCATACACAAAAATCAACTCAAAATGGATGAAAGACTTGAATATAAGACCAAAAACCATAAAACTCCTACAAGAAAATTTAGGAGTAAGTTTCTTGACATTAACCTTGGCAATGAATTTTGAATCTGACACCGAAAGCAAAGGCAGTAAAAGCAAAAATAAACAAATGGGACTACAACAAGCTAAAAAGGTTCTGCACAGCAAAGAAAACTATTAAAAAATGATAAGAAAACCTTGCAATTGGAGAAAATATTTGCAAACCACATATCTGATAAGGGGTAATATCTAAAATATACATGGAACTCATATAATTCAAGAGTGAAAACACACAACTGAATTTAAAAAACATAGGGAAAGGACCTGAATAGTCATTTTTTTTTAAGAACCCATACAATAGCCAACATGAAAAGGTCCTCAGCATCACTAAATCATTAGGGAGATGCAAACCAAAACCACAATAAGATATCACCTCACACCTGTTAGGATGGCTATTGTAAAACATGGTGACTATCATAGATAACACTATATTGTATAACTGAAATTTGCAAAGAGAGTAGAATTTAAACATTCTAACTCCTTCTCCCATCTAAAAAGAGTTAAATATGTGAGATGATGGATATGTTAATTAACTCAGTGGGGAAGGGTGTACTTTCATATGTATATAAAATCATAACGTTGTACACCTTAAATATCTTACAAATTTATTTGTCAATTACATCTCAAAGAGGCTGAAAAAATACCCATTCCTCTTCTCCTTCCTCCCCTGCCTTGATTGTCTATTGAATCTCTACTACGAGATATACTGATGTCACCTAGTAGTCTGCATCCTACAATAGCATATGTGATTTAATATCTTCTGCTTCCAGTTAATAGCAATAAGATAACTAGCAAGCTTATTCTACTTTTCAGGTGGTTTCCCCATTTTCCTTCCATTTCTGATAATTGTACTTTAAATTGTCAGAGTACATGCCAATTACATACCACATTTTCTCTCTTACAGCCTTTATTTTATCTTAGGACTACAAATATATATGGTGGTCTGTCCTCTTTTGCTTGGATTTGGAACTCAGGAGATACTTTGTCACTTGCTTTTGTTGATGTTTTGGTATCTTGTCATTTCTATTTTTAAGAAAGATTTAGGAGGAATCAAAAACTATGTCACTACCACTATCTTAGAATTCTCAATGTTGCTTGAGTATGTAGTGTTTTTCCCTTAACTGTTTATTTTATTTATGCTCTATTATTTTTAGTTCATGCTTTTGCAGGTTTTTAATAATACATATATGATGTTACATCAGAAATATCTATCATGAGAGTATTTTATACTCAGGTTTGAAGAGAACATTTTGGAAGAAATAATAATATAAAGCACTTTGAACCAATATCATTAAATATAGTATTATTTTTGTATTGTCAATTTGCATTTCTAGAAAATGTTGTGTTCTTTGAGTATGTAAACAATAAGTTTGCAATTAGATATAAGAAAGAAGAGGAAAAAGCGAAAGAGAAAAAGAAAATGAAATATTATACCAACAACCTGTGCTCTACTCATGACTTTAAACTTTGTTCAGATAATTTATCAGTTCTTAGTAGAGTGATAAAGTACTGTATTTAGGATTATTATGCTTATAATGAGATTTCTTTCTTTAAGCAAACCCCTTATTTTAGAAGAAAAAGTAAAATGTTAACTCTTAGGAATCATTATACAATAACTAAGAGAGCAATAAAATTTTATAGGAGTTGGACCAAGTCCAGTGACTTTCTGGTTTGTAAAACGTTCAGTGAGAAGTGAGTAAATGGCTCACATAATGGTAAGTTTAAGTAATAAAGTAGAGAAGATGCAGAGATGAAGATAGCACCCCTCCCACCACCATGTATGTAGAGTTTTGGGTGGCTGTTGCCTATAATGTTGTGCTTATTACAGGCATAGACAGAATATCATAATAACAAGGATGCATGTTTGATGTGAAGAAAAAAATAATCTATGGTGGTAGGGCCTCCGGAATTTAAAAGAACTTGGGAAATAATATTATACACATTGTTTGCTAATTATTCTCATCTTTGCTCCTCTGGTGCTTAGAAAGAAAACTCCAAGTAGAGTAATGTGAAATACCATATGTTAGATTTTTACCATACTCCTAAGAGCTCGGCATGCTACATACGTGTGTCTCATTTGGTCCTACCACCTGTGTGAGACATAGGTGAGGAAAGTGATGCACAGAGAAGTTAGGTGACTTGCTGAAGGTCACAGAGCAAGTACATTTTGGAGCCTTGGTTTGAACCCAGGATGTTCTGACTCTTGAATTGTGCTCTTAGGCATTGTATGTTTTCTGAAAACCACATAGTTTAACGTGAGGTGAAGTTTTTAAAGCGATTTATTCCTGTCCAAGCTACGTTTCTTTTAGGGAGCCTGGGGGTACATACCCTGGGAAGAAGATTAAGTTATCGCCTGAGGATATCACAGTACCCATTCAGTTGCCATTCAGCAGAGGATCAGCTCAGCAAGCAGTTCTAAGTGCCACACAATGTACCTGACTCCAGGGACATAAAAATGAATGACAGACAGCTTCAGGCCATGGGCCCAGTGGAGGGGCAGCTTACATAAACAGGTGTACCTAAAACAAAGCAGAAGCTCAGTTCTAAGAATTGATGAGAAAGTCTTCCAGCTGCAGTCCGAGGAAGGCAAGCAGGGGCTGATGAGGGGTAGGGAGTTCTCTAAGGGTAACTGACTCCTTTTAGTTTGCCTAGGACGTCCCCATTTTAGTACTGATGGCTCCACATTCCAGGAAATATCTCAGTCCTGAGCACGCTGAAGTGGCTGGTGAGTTGGGTTTCTGCTGGTTCGAAGCATTAATCATTTCCCATTAGGTAACTAGTGAGTTCCTAGTTAATTCTCCTAGGGAAATCACCATTTATGATCTGCCCCCTGAAAATGATGGTTTAATTTTCTGGGGGCGAGATTTCAGTTAAGAGAGCTTGATTTGCTGCCTTGTTCCAGTGGCAAGTTCAATGAGTTTCCTTTGCTTTCTTATCTGGGAGGAACCCATGTCGGCATTAAAGACTTCACAACCGCCAACTATGAGGAAAAAAACAACTTAATGTGGGCCCAGTCAAGATAACGGGGTACAGGGAGCAGACCGCTTAACGAATAAGGGTTTGAACCAAGTCCAGTGAACTAGGGTAGGAAGTATCTGAGTTCAAAAATCAACTGGCAGGGCTTCAACAAGCCGTCATCACTAGAACAGCCCTGTGTGAGTCCCCGTGAGCAGGGTCACCAGGTTTAATGGGCGCATTCACAGCTCACAGGGCATGGGGCCTGTCATGTGCTTCACCAAGGGCGCTCTTTTGTCAGTTTGAACTTACAGTGTTATTTTACTCTTTTATGACAAAGTTTGTCTATCATATTACTGTTATAAAGGTGTCCAGAATCTTGGTGAATTGCCTGCTACGGTATTCTAGCACATGATTAAAAATTTTTTCTTTTTGCCTTTCTCCTGAGAGCCCTTCTCATTCCATCCTGTCCTCTTTTCCCTTTTTCTTATACTCTCCTCTCCTCTTCCTTCCTATCCATCTCCCTTTTCTCTTTTGCCCTCCCCTTCTCTCTTCCTCCCTTCTTCCTCTTCTCTCTTCTTTTTTTCTCCTATTTTTTTTTTTAGATTTTTACTGATTTCAGAGAGAGGAAGGGGAGGGAGGGAGAGAGAGAGAGAGAGAGAGAGAGAGAGAGAAACATCAATGATGACAGTCATTGATCGGCTGCCTCCTGCATGCCCCCTGCTGGGGATGGAGCCTGTAACCTGGGCATGTGTCCTGACCGGGAATCGAACCCTGATCTCCTGGATCCTAGGTTGATACCCAACCCCTGAACCACTCTGGCCAGGGCTCTCTCCCCTCTTCTTTCTCTCTGCATTTACCCATCCTCTTTGAAGGATTTTCATTCTAATCCGATGAAGGATTCATTCATTCACGTGCTTCTTATCAAAGACCGAACTAGGAGAACCGAATTAGAATTTTGTTTTCATTGCTGAAGCAAGAAGTTTCCCTGAATACCTCTCAGAAAAGAGGTAGATATGCTGAAATCTGGGAGGAAGAAATGATGGGTATGCCTCCTTGCTCTTCTGAAGAATGAATGGGTTTGGTTTTTTAATGCCTGGGTGTTTCCCGAGGGGCCCTTAAATTCTAATATTGGTGAAAAAAAGAAATAGCATGAGCTGTTTTGTGTTAGAATAAAAAGAGAGGAAACTGGATGCTGAGGGGAAAGGAGAGGTTTTGTTTTGAGGAGGTGGGAGAGTTGGGAGAGAAGGAAAAGAAGAGCAAAGCTCAAGAACTAGGACAATTTTAATACTTGAGCTCTGTCCCTAAGTTAATTCTGAAACTTTTGGTGGTTCCAGAAGTGGTAGGGCCACTGACCCAGGAATAAGGCAGCACTGAGGGTCCTCTCATGAATGTCTTACAGCAATCTGATTAAGGAATCCATCCCAGTGCCCGATCTTGGAGACCTACTAGAATCTCTGTTCCAACATAAGAGCAGACACCTTGTCTGATCTGTTTCTACAAGCCCCTCTACGAATTGTCCCACAACCTCATGAAGGTAAACTCCAGCAGCACCCCAGAGAGAACACTTAGTGGCAATTAGAGACCCAAAGGGCTATAAAAGGTGCTTGGTTACTTGTAATCCAGGGAAACAAGTGAAGCACCTTCATGCATCTTCAGGGAGCTGTGAAAAGAGGGGTGTGGCTACCTCTGTTACACACTAACAGCTCACACAAAAAACCATGAATCTACACAGATTATCTGCTAGTAGTATATGGGAGACTGGAACCTAGTAATGGAAAGAAAGAGTTGAACTTTTAGCTTTACTGTCTTCTGACAGCTACTTCCTTGCTCTGAGAAATTGGTAAATGAAATTCTTGAAGTCTCTTTTCAATTTTTCATTTGTGGCATGATCTCCTTGAATCTCTTTTCATGATTCTTTCATTTATAGTTTAGAAGGTTTGCACACTTCTGTGGAGGGGAAAGATTCTTTAAAATAAAAATTACATGGAATTTTAACTTATTTGACTTTTAAGACAAATTTCATCCAAACCTCCCACCTCATATATCTCTGACTCACCCTTGGTACCTGAAGTGACTGAGTTCAAGTGAGTGGATGTGTCCTTCGGATAATGCACAGAGCTTGGAGGAGCAAGTCTCAGTAAGAAGAGCTTTTCTCTACTCCCCATGTGAGTCACGTGAGCCATGGTACTTCACTACCTTCACACTCTGGATAACCTCATTAAAAATATACTGCCTAACCTGTTTAACAAGGCAGGCCTCCAGGAAGTAAGCTTTTTCTTTTTTCCCCCTTTTAAATCATAGATTCTTAACTAAATTTTAAAAGAAGAAAATCAGTTCTCTGCCAAGGGGTTTTATGAATGTGTTATAAACTAATAAACCAAGTTACTATTAAAAAACGTTGTTCCACACCTTTACTGGAAGGGCAATGGAATGTCCAGTCAACACACAGTCATTATTTTACTCACAATTTTAACTCTAGCAACAATGGAAAGCTCTTTGTTTGCCTTAGGAACATTACTATGTTTTACTTAACTTCTCTACCTGATTCCTGAAAAATATACCACCTCAAACTAAAGAACATTTAAATAAGCACTTTAAAAAAACAGAACATTTCTTTAATAAGATTGCATATTTCACCTTTCAGAAAATAGCTAGGCACAACATGCTGAGGGGCTCTGTCATTGAAATGTTGGTTTAGGAAAGAAGAAAATCATAGACAATAGAGAAAAAGAAACGTTTTTTTTCCCTTGAGAAATTCTGCCAGAGGCAAAAATCTCATGTTCATGCTGTGTTGGTGAGATCTCAGTGTTGTGTTTTGCTTTGTGAGAGGTCTGGAAAGGAGCAAGAATAAAATAGGATGCATTAGAATTAGAAACAAAAGGAGCATATTGGCCTTGAGTGTAAGTCTTAGGCCAAGAATGCTTCCTTTTCTGAGCAGCAGTACAAGAGGTACTGGGGAAAGAAGATAAGAAAAGGAAAAAAAAAGACACGGCACTGGTTTCCTTCAACCAAATTCTAGGATGTTCTCTTGAGTCTTGTGCATGAACTCGAATACCTTAGCTTATGTCTGTTTCAGGTGGTAACCTGGAAACAAATGTCATCTCCCTTATGGGAGAAGAAAGGGATCAGACCAAAACGCCTCCCTTTCTTTCTACCCGTGGAGACATTTTCTTACTGGGAACATGTAATATCCAATTAAAAAAGAGACACAAGCGAAAATCAAGGCTTAGTTCTGAAATCCAATGGAAAAAGTATGGTAGTAAACTTTTCATTGATATTCCCAATAGATATATTTAAAAGTTCAAATGGATATTAAGATTTTTCCTTTAGGTAATCTATCCTGAAACACAACACAAATTAAACACATAAGCATACTGTTAAAAGCTGTATAAAAACACTGAATTCTCACTCATCTTCTTAAAAAGCTCTAGTAACATTTTTTGCCAATAACATAATTTATTGACATACTTATTTTATGTATCAAATGCTGTAAAAAGAACAGAAATTATGCGAAGAAAGGCTAAATAATGATTAAAATTTTAGAAATGTTTACGTAAAGGATCTAATCAAAATCAGTTTTTTCAAGGAATACAAATTCGAAAAGTTTAGGAGTAGGCAAGTTACAGTGTTTGGGATTTTTATACTTTCTTCCTTGTTTTAAGCACTGGGCCACCCCATGACCCTAACCTTCTGTGGGAAGATAGAGTGCAATTCTTTTTAAGGCTTTGAGTGATACAATTTTTGTTCATGCACACACACCAGAAACAGAAATTAAATTCATTCAATGGAATCTCATGTTGCAATATATAAAAAATATTGAAAGGCAGTTTATGATGGAAAAGAAAGCATTTATAGTGGCAATACATAGATAAGCAGAAGTAATTTGGAAAACGCAAGTCAGATGAGGTACAAACAGTTCTTGGTCTTGCTGACTCTACAAAAGTTCATAATACTTTATACTCCTTGAGGGAAAAAAAAAGCCTGTAATGTCTAAAGCCTGTAATGACGTGAAAGTGGAGAAAGGTGAAATGCTTGCGTCTCCCTCCCTCCCTCCCTCCCTCCCTCCCTCCCTCCCTCCCTCCCTCCCTCCCTCCCTCCCTCCCTCCCTTCCTTCCTTCCTTCCTTCCTTCCTTCCTTCCTTCCTTCCTTCCTTCCTTCCTCCTTTCCTCTCTTTCTACCTCCCCTGCCCACCCTTCCTTCTTTCCTTTCTTCCTTCCAACCTGCCTTCTTTCCTTGATTTATTTTCAACAGCCATTTATCAAGCATCTATAAGATGTTATGCACCATGTTAAGTGCACTGTGAATAAAGGTGGCTGGAGAACAAGATGTGTGCAAAGGCAGAGAGGACAGCTGTCTGAGAAGATAGGCTGAGTTTACGCTGTTGAGGGCACTGAATGCCAGATTAAATTATGATAATAGCTAATATTCATTTAGTGCATGGCTATTCTAAATATTTTACCTACTTTGACAATTCTTTCTACTACCTTATCAGGTAAGTGCTATTATTATCTCCATTTTATAGGTAAATAAACTGAGGCTCAGAGAGTTTAAAAAACTTGCCCAGGGTCACATGAAGTTTCTTGGCAGAGCTAGAATTACACTTTCAGGCAGTCTGGTTTTAAAGTGTGTGCTTTTAACCATGATGCTACACTGCGAATTGATTTCAACTTTACCTTACAGGCAATCAGGAACCATTTTGCTCTTTGGCTTAGTTTTATTGTCAGTTACCTCACCTGTAAAGTAAGGAAAATAACAAAAACACCTTCCTCTGAGGGTTGCAGTGAGAATTAAATAAGATAATATAAGGGAAATTGTTTTGAAAAGTTATAATGTACCACATGGCATTATTGATATTATATTCTAATAGTAAATATAAAATAGTATTCAAATAAATAAATAAAAGCTTGGGTAGTTACTATTTACCAATGGGCACAAGTCTGACTGACATTATCAGCCAAATATTAGCCTGGATTACATTAATGAAGAAAAATTAGAGAAGAAAGCGAAAATGTTAGTGAGAGGGGACATGATGACATTGACCGCGATACTACTGGGGAAAGAGGCATCTATGTAGCATATTGTTGAGGGCTTGTTCTGGTAACGGGCACTGGATCAGATTCGAAACAAGGCCCCTGTCTTCATGTGCTTGCAGTCTATGATCATTAAGATTTGTACCAACCTTCATGGCTCATAAAAGGCTCTCAAACCTTTATTTCATTCAGTCATATCATCCCTTGAAAAAATTGCACTGGAAGTGAAATTACTCCCATTTTCTACCATTTTCTAGATCAGGAGCTTGAGTGACTACCCCAAAGTCAATGACAAGTAGAATGTAGAGTCAGGGCTGAAACCCAGATCTCTTGTTCTCTAGAACATCATTCTTTCTTCAAGACCAGACTGTCTTAAATAATAATAATAATAATAATAATTACTAATTGCATGCCAAACATTGTTCTAATGTCTTTGCATAAATTAGCTCATTTAACACAGCAAACGCCTGAAGGATATATCTTATTTTGAATACCAGGCTGTCTGTTAAGGTAAAGTTATGATTTTTGACACACATTGGTAGACTTTTCTTAGCTTGATATTGCCTCTGTGAAGACGTTCAATTCTATGATTAATGAGTCTGCACCCTTGAGACAAGGAAGCTGGCCTCCAGCAGAAAGTCTCTCAGAGGAGGTATGATAATAACAGTGGGAGAAAATGTTCCTTCCCTCTGAAGAAGAAGAAAGATAAGCATTGTCCACAGGTTGGAATCGACTCCTAAAAACCATAGCTCTGTAGCTACCTGTCTAGATTCCTGCAGAATGAATCTCATGGCTAAGTCTGCCTCTTCAGTGTGCCTCTTTCACAATCAAGATGTGAGAAAGCTGAGATGACTCCCTTCTCTGGTACACCAGCCTGAAGGCAAAAAAAAAGAAAAGAGAACTGAATAAGTGAGTAATAGCACCCAGCTGGAAACCTGAAGCCTGATGCCCTTTGACCTCAATATTGTTAAATGAGTTTTGGTTTTTTTAGAAACAGAGGATTGTTCAAGGGAAACAGCAAGGACTGATAATTGATAACAATCATAGATGAATGAAAGTTAAAAAATAAACTGGAGCATTTCTATGAGGAAGGTCATAGTCTGTATTTAAAAGCAATGATTTTCTGGGTGAAAAAGGTGAGAAAATTAAGTACAGATTGGTACTTACAAAATAGTCACAGGGAGGTAAAGTTACAGCATAGGAAATACAGTCAATATTATTGTAACAATTATGTATGTTGCCAGTTGGGTAGTGGAAATATCTGGGGAACACTTTGTAAAGTATGTGATTGTCTAACCACTATACTGTACACCTGAAACTAATACAAAACAATATTGAATGTAAACTGTAATTGAAAAAGTTGATTTTTTTTTTAAAAAGTAAAGTTGAGAGATATCAGTAAAATAAATTTAAAAAAGAGTAATAATTTTCCAAAGTCACTTAATAGAAATGAAGAACTATTGAGAGATATTCTCTCTCTACCTGAAACCTATATAATTTTATTAACCAATGTTAATAAACTAATAAATTTAATAAAAAATAAATTTTAAAAACAGGTATTTGATCTCTTTCTCACTTTAATTCCCCAAACCTATAACCCTAGGACCTCAGCCATGGAATGCACACCTTAAATCAGATGGCTCAAATTGTCCAAACAGTTTACGCCTCTTGTTAATGAAGAATTGGGAGTTGCATATTTGTTCAAAATGCCAAGTTTTAAGTTTGGAGCATAAAGACCTTGTTTTTTTTGTTTGTTTTGTTTGTTATGTTTTCCTGAATGGAACATTCTATCTTCATTTCTAGAAGGCTTTGTGTGTGTGAGTGTGGTGTATGGGTTTGTGTATGCACATATGTGTGGTTTCTTGATTGTGGAGAAGATAAAGAGGGTTTGGGGTTGGGGTAGGGAAAAGGCTAATTATCCACATGAAGAGTAAGTTTTCATTTTCTTTATCTTATTTCATTTGTATAATTTATTTAATTTCTCCAAGGGTACAGCTTCCTTCTTACTAGCAGTGTTCTTAAGACATCAAAGCAACTGATTAATTACATTTTTTAAATGTTCAAATTTATTGATGTTGGAGGAGAGCAGGATGGAAAAAAAAAGACAACGGTGCTGGCCGGGTGGTTCAGTTGGTTGAAAAGTCATCCTGTGCACCAAAAAGGTTTTGGGTTTGATTCCTGACCAGGTTGCAGGTTTGATCCCTGGTCAGAGCGTATATGGGAGGGAACTGATTGAGATTTCTCTCTCACATCAATGTTTCTCTCTCTCTTCTCTTTCTCTCTCTCAAAAAATCAATAAACATATCCTGGAGTGAGGATTAAAAATGTGATAAAGACAAAGAAAGAAGAAAAAGAAAGAAAGAAAGAAAGAAAGAAAGAAAGAAAGAAAGAAAGAAAGAAAGAAAGAAAGAAGGAAGGAAGGAAGGAAGGAAGGAAGGAAGGAAGGAAGGAAGAAAGAAAGAAAGAAAGAAAGAAAGAAAGAAAGAAAGAAAGAAAGAAAGAAAGAATACTTTCTTCATTACACAGAAAATTTTTTTGAAGTTTTTGAAAAAGTATTTCTAGTGAATAAGCTATAGCACTTGTGTGAGATATTGAGATAGCTATATTTAAAATTAAGATGAATGTACGTACACATTGGGCATAATTAATAGAGATAACTCTGGAGCCAAAATAATGTTGGGCACTCAAAGTGGATTTTAGTTAAAAACAAAGAAACCACTCTCTGAAAATGCATTTGATTGGAAGAAAGAAACACCAAGCAAATTAATCAAAGAAAAGAACTTATAAATGTACTTTTGTTTTCTCTGTAATAAAAAACAATAATAAATTGTTAAAACACAGTAATCTTCCCTGGGCCTCATTGTCTGCTACAGATTTGCCATCCCTTTCTCTTCCCTCCTGACTTAATTATACAGTGTAGTTTGTGGTTGTTTCCAGTGTCTTTTCCACTGTCTCCCATTATGCGGCATTAGTGCAACTTGAATTCAGCTCCAAGGAGAGCACTCTGATTTGCTGTATCCAATCATAAAAACCCACAACCTTTGCTAGTGACTGCTCTGAGAACTCAGAGCTAAGCCAATTATTTCATCACTTTCCTCTGGAGCAAGTTATTGGTTCAGTGTTGAACTTGTGAGCTCCTCTGATGCAATCAGATTGAGGAAGGACTTTGTTCCAGGACTGAGAAAGAGGCACACTTTCTTTCCCTTTACATGTGAAAAAGGGAGCATGTAGCCTTGTTTGTCGTTGGAAATTACCTTTCATTCAGGAGGTTGGAGAGGAAATATCTAGGTCCTTGATGATACCATTGACTTGTTTGATTAACCTACTGCGATGTCTGCTCTTCTCTGGACATCCACTTATTTGAACCAATACATTTTCTTACTGGTTTTCAGTTACTTGTTTCTAACAGATATAAATAGTACAAGTCTTCCTCTCCTGGTGATGAACATAGTGGATCTAAAGAGGAACTTAAAATTCATGCAACATTAACATTATTTTCTGTAACAAACAAACAAATAAATACAAGCTAAAATTTTATTTTGATTTAAAATTTAAGTCTTTGCACATATACGATTTCACTTTCAATACCAGAGGGTAGGTTAGCCTTGTATTCTTAGCACCTAATATGGAAATTGAACTAAAAAACGATGCCATCTAAACGGTGTCTCTATTAAATGCAGTTTAACTAATTATTACAATATTTACATTTATTTATTCATATAGCCAGTATTAGCTCAAGAGGTTTGCAGTCTCTTTGGAATTGCGACATTCTTTGCTTGATTTTGAATACATGGAACTCTCAATGAGTTCATAGCCTAGTAGAGGAAATAGATATAAATAACCATTTATGATATAAAGTAATAGGCTTAGAAAGAAAATGCTTCCAAGGCCAGAAGGAAGGAATGTCTGGCTCTGACTATAATGCAGTCTTATCGAGGAAATATTTCTGAATAACTACATTCTTAAGAGTTCTATAACAGTTTGCCTGGCAGGCATGAGGGAGGGGGCGGTGAAGAGAGGGCATTCTAGGCAAAAGGAACAGCATGTGCAAAGCACAGTTACAGGGAAAATAAATCATAGCATGTTTAAGAAAGCCTAAGTAATGAAACACTTCTGAAGAGGATGAGAAAGGAACCAATATTTGTTCAGCAACTGAGTTGTTTTAGGTTCTGAGCTAGGTTTACATATATGATTTCATTTAATTCTCAAAACATTTCATTGATTAGGAACTGGAGGGTCAATGGTCTGGTTGACCTGGATGGTTCTACATAGCTAGTAAATAGTGAAGCTAGGATTTGGATCTGGATTATTTTAACACTAATATTCAGGCCTTTCTCACTAAAATGTGATGTCTATCTTCATCATAGGGCACAAGTAGGCCACACTGGGAGATACAGCTTCAAATTTAGGGAATACCAGATAGGAGGAGGCTTGTGTTCCTTACAAAGGAGTTTGGATCTTATACAGTGTAAAGATGTCTAATAGAGGATTGGAGACACAAGGCTGAGATAATTTAGCTGGTGATAAAAAAAAGTTGGCCGTTAGCATCCTGTTGGTTGTATTCATCACCTATGCATAGTCAAAATCATCCAATGATAACTTTAGGGTGTGAAGGGAGAAGGCCAGATCAAAGCTTTGAGGAATGCCAATATTTAAAGGATTTTGATAAAAAAGGAGCCAGAGAAGGAGACTAAGAAAGAGTGCCCAGAGGGTTAAAAATAAAATCAGAAAAGGGTTGTGAGATAAAAGTCAACAAGAGTTAAGAATTTTACCCTAGAGGTAGTACTTGAGTATCAAATGCTTCAGGAGAAGGTGGCAATTAATCGAGTTTCAGTAATGTTGGGTCCTTCATTCCTATGTCTGTTGTAATCTAGTAAGTGAGGGGTGGGTGTAATTAAAAGGCAACTTTTCACTCAAATTTATAAAAAACATTTTTACAAGAGTGTTCACCCATTGAGAACAAAATATTTCAGGAAACATTGGTATTTGGCATCTTAATGGAATCTCAAAGTTGGAAAAGATCACAGAAGTCACCTAGTCTAGCTTATGTAATGGATGAACTAGTTATATCCTTATGCCAACACTTGCCCATCCAAGTATACAAGAAGCTTATTCTGATATCACTGAGTTTAGAAGCCTATAAGATGGCTGACTTTTCTTATGTTAATCATTTCCTTTTCATAATGTATCACTAAAAACAATAATGATAATTCACATATTTATATCATTTTTATATTTTATAGGTTTCAACAAACTTTCACACATATTTATGATTTGACCGTCTCCACAAGCCTGTGAATTAGGCAGAGAAATGAAGTGTTCCACTTATAGATGAGCATACAAAGGCTTAGCAAGGTTAATGGAAATTAACCTGAGGTTCCTTAGAAATAGATTAATAAGGTCAGAAGAAAAAATCAGCTTTGACCCCTAGTTTTCTCTTAATCACAGTACCATTAGTGGATGATTATATAAACTTGGGTGCTGGTTTCTCTCTTTTCACTTTTTTTCATGTGAAACTTGTTTCTTCAACTCTGCAGTAATCTTCCAAAAGTGTCTTCCAGACTTATATTTCTTCTGGCTGAATCTAACAGTAAAGATGGCTCATGAGCAATGGTTCTTTCCATGTTGATTACCTGGCATTTGGAACACACTGGAGTGAAGATTAAGAAATAAGTGTTGCTTATTTAAGTGAGTGAGCTCCCCTTTATAGCTGGATAAAATGGTGACGTGATTTTATTTTAATAGCGTTTAGAAGGATTTAACAGTCATCTGAGTAATTTAACCACTATAGAAAATTAGCCTGGATATTTCCGGCCTATTGAGTTGGTTTTCTTTTTGTTTGAATTCCCACAGAGTTCTCTGTGCCGGTCAATTGACAAGAAAGCAGCTGAGCTTGCCCTTCACTGTGTGCTGGAGAGAAGGTGCTACAGAACACAGACATCTCATGTCCTACAATCAAACGACTCATGAAGAAAAAAATTCGTACACCAAAATAGACATGATTTTTAATTTTCTGACTTTTTCCTTCTATAATCTAAGAGCAGTGTTGGAGTTATATTTCAAGTTTTGACATTTAGATGCATAGAGATACACAGAATTCATAACTTAAAAAAGAAAAGTGTGCAGAAATGTAACTTCTATGGTTAGGAGCTTTCTAGTGAACCTGTCTCAGTGGATGTATTTGTGGTTCACAAGTTGTGTCTGATGGTTTTCAGTGTGGCTCCTCTGCCTCTGTCTCATCTATTCTTTTTCCTCTTTTGGGGAACTATTTAAAGGAAAAAGGAATACATCTGTGACCAGCTTGTGATGTATCTATCTTATACATAAAGAGATTTGATTTCTTTCCCATGGTCATGCTATCATGCCCTTATCTGACATGTCCACCTCACACACACACACACACACACACACACACACACACACCCAGGTGGGGGGGAGGATTATTCTAATTCTCATTACCTTGTCCTTGCCCTTGTATGGAGTTGCATGATGAAAATCCCAGCCTTTATTTAGATAGTAATAAAATATTTTCCTCCCATTCTGTTTTATCTCAGATTAACACATTGTCCTTTCCTTGACTCCCTCCTTTCCTCTTTTTGTAAACTCAGTATCAACAAACGTGACCTGCTTGCCACTCCCATTCAAGTAACCTTTTTTAGTTCCTACTCACAATTTGGTTTCACTGAGAAGTTAATCTGGGTGAGGAAATATCTACAAGGCCACTTGGCAAGACTTGAGATTTTCCATTCTTTTTGAAAACTAATGAAAAGGCAATTATTGCCTCACACTGTTCTATTTCACAAAGAACTGCTTTCTAGTTCCTGAACAGAGTCCTCAGTTGTTGTCTGTTATCCTCCCTGACTCCTACTCTCTGACTCCTTGGCCTAATGTTATCTGACCAACACTGAGGCAAACATATCTTTGGGTCTTAGAAAGTGGCTGCATATCTCAGTAGGGAATGGTTATCATACAAGCATGAGAACATTTGTTGAGTGCTCACTATGGACCATAAACAGAAGGATATAGAGGTAGATAAGACAATCGTGTTCTTCCTGAAGAGCTCCCTGTCTAGTAGGTGAGACTACTATGTAAACAAATTTAGTAATTTTAATTTGTGAGACTCTCAGATCTCAAGAAGCTCATGCTAAGTATACAGACAGGAGAAGAGTCTGTAACTAGTATTGCCAGTAGTGGATAGGGAAGACTTTCTGGAAGAATTGAGCTCTGAGCTAGATTTTGGAAAGTGAATAGGTATTGTCAGGTGAAGAATAGGGACAGTGGAGGTGGGCTTGAGAAGAAGGATATGAAAAGAAATGAGATTTGAAATAAAGGCACATCTTTATGGAACATGTGACCAAGTTTATAGTTAGAAACATCATTTTGACTCTGTCTAGATGATGGATATGAATGTAAGTGCTGAGGACAGTTAGGTATCTATTTAAAACAGGGGTTGACAAACTACTGCAGAGCCAAATCTGACCCAGCAACTGTCTATTTTTGAAGATAAAGTTTTATTGAAACATAGCCATACCCTTCTGTTTATGTATTGTCTATGATTGCTTATATACTACCAAGGCAGAGTTGAGTAGTTGCAACACAGGCTGTATGTCCCACAAAGACAAAAATATTTGGCCATTTACAGTCAGTTTGCTGATTTAAGTAGTGCAAGAATTAAAGTAACAGAAGATGATGGTTTGAACTAAAGTTGGGGCAGTAGGGAGAGAGAGGAGTGGATGGTGCAAGAGCTGTTTAGGAAGAAATGAAGATAGAATTTGGTGAGTGGTTGGGATGGAGAGAAGGGCAGAGATGTGGGAGACATAAGAGTCTGGGAAGAGTCCTAGTTTCTGGATCTCCATTTAGCATTGTGTCTTGCATAAAGATGCAAAAGAAGCTTCCTCAGGGAGCTGCAAATTCAGTAGAAAAGATAATATGTGTACATAAAGATAAATATCCTTTTTTTCATTTTTTTATTGCAGTAAAATATACAAAATATAACATTTATCATTTTAATCATTTTAAGTGTACAGTTCAGCAGCATTAAACACATTCCCATTGTTGAGCAACCATCACCATCCATCTTCAGAACTTTTTCATTTTCCCAAATTGAAACTTTGCATCCATTAAACAGTAACTCCCCAGTACCCCTCCACCCTTTCCTGCCCATGACAACCATCATTCAAATTTCTGCCTCTATGACTTTCACTGCTCTATCTTTAATACAAGATTGAAAGAAACGAGGTCATGGAATTTCAGGGGAGAGATAATGTTTAGATGAAAATTTAGGCAAAGCTTAAAAGAAGGTAATAGTTTAAGCTTTGAGAAATAGGGAGGATTTGGACATAGGATAGGTGGCAATGTGGAGAAAGAAGATGCAGGAGCACAGGTAAGGATCTGGACCACAGGTGGGAAAAGATAGGAATGTTAGTGTTAGGAGCTTGGACTTTATAGAACAGACGATGAGAATCTGAAGGTTTTAAGCAGGAGAATAATAATATTAGAGCTGTGCTTTGGTTACTCCGGCAATGAGATTAAAGTCACTCAATAGAGAAAAGACCAAAAAATGAAAAGGAAACTAACATTTATCCTCCAAAGCTTAGCTTTGCTGACCCTTTCAGAAACTATTTGTCCTTCCTTTATGTTTCCATCACACCCCAAGACTCCTTGAATCAGAGTGCTGAATACTCTGTGTTATAGTTGTTTACTTGCCTATACAATGTGAGAGGCCAGGGACTGTGACATTCTTAAAGGAAGTATAGCGTCATGATTAAGACCTGTCTGGGATTGACTTTTACATGACTTTACCCTCTCCAGGCCTTGGTATCTTCATCTGGGCATAATGTAACTATTTATTGTAATTATTAAATAAGTTAGTGTGTGAATAACACTTAGAACAGTGGCTGCCATGTAGTGAGGGCCAATACATGTTATCGATTATTGTTCCTCCTGCCTAGCTCAGTGTTTGTAAACTAATAAAGATTTTGTTGAATGAGTGACTTTAAGTGCCTACAGTGAGGCAAACACTTTTTTTGGTTATTTATATAATCCTCACCACACTCCTGCAAAGAAGATATAATTTCTAATTTTAGAGAAGATGTAAGAGCTCTGATAGAAACTGACAGAGCCAAGATGCATATAGAGACTTACCAAGCCCTATTTAGTAGAGAGCTGGTGGGAGAGAGAAAATTTAAAGAGATGAGAGGAATGGATGGACACAAGCCCTCAAGAAACAGGATCGAAAGCATGGGTGAAGGTCTTTGACTGCTTTCCTGAGACATCACAGAGGAGATACTATGGAGGGTAAGTGTCAGGAGAAGGAGAGGGAAGGAAAACCTGTTAGTCGAGTAGGAAGTTGGCAGGACTGGGAAGCCTGCTAATAAAGGAATCAAAGGAGACTCCAAGTTCTTGAGCTTAGGTGACTAGAGGAATGATGTTGCCATTTGTAGAAATAGAAATGTGCAGATTTGTTTTTTTGTGTATGAACTCGAAGGTTTAGTTATAGATGTAAAGTTTGATACCCCCCAAACATTGAGCAATGAGTTGAAAACGTGGCCCTGGAGCTTGGGTGAGACATGAGCACTGGAGTGAAGCATGTGGAAGTCATCTGCCTGGAGGTGAGGCAGGGCATGGCATCTATGAACAAAGCATAGGGTTAGTCAGCCCCACAGGCTGGTTCTTGACTCAACCTGGGAAAGGGCTGACCAGCCAGGACCCCATGCCCATCCCCTATACATATTTGTAAGCTGATTTTTGACACTGGATTTCTTCATTGGCCAATAAAGGTGTGGCAAGTGACCAGTGTGTAAATAGTCTTGTCTCAGGATCTTTCTGCATGAATGAAAAGCAGTGGCTGGAGACAGGTAAAGTTCTCTAACACGGAGGGAGGAGGCAAGAGGGGCAAAACTGGGCCTTAAAGTGTCAAATTCTTAGTCTTTGGTGCTGGCTCTGACCCCAACCTCTCCTACCTTTTCTAGGTACAGAGCTTTAGAAATGAACCAAATCTGCTTAAAACTACCCACCAGAGAATCCAATGCAAGTGAACTTATTTGGTCAGAGAGGGTCATAAACACACTATAAAATCTGCCCTTTCCAAGAGGGGATTATCTGTAAATAACTGTGGTTATCCCCTGGGGTGCTGGGCATAAGCCTGGTGGAGGGACAGAGAGGAGAGCTATTTCCTCAGCTCCCTGGGCATCACTCCAAGAGGTGAATGGCAGAAGAGCTTTACAGAGGCTCAAGTATAAGCCCTCGCAGTCATACACCCATTTCCCTCTGGCAGGGCCACAGCCACTTTACCGGGGCTCTCTCCGCTCTGCTGAGCAATGGAATGTAGCTACCAGGAAAAGAATATTAAGATTTCTGTTTCTAAATATGTCACTGGTGAAGCTCTTTTTAAAATATTAATTGTGGCGGTGTTGGAAATGCATAAAAGAACTGACAATCATGCTTGTTCAGACCACAGAAAGTTTAATTTCAAAATGTGGTTTGGAATTGCTTTTTCCCCCCTTCTGCCTGTAAGCAATGGACTCATCAAAATCCTTTCTTTTGAATAAAAGAAGAGCCCCTAATGGTGCCCATTCAATGTCATTAATGTGGAGGAGGTGAGCAATTCGAGACAAACCTATAATATTTATGAGGATCCCATTTGTGGGCCAAATGAATTTCAACAAGGCCTGATAGTGAGGATATAAAAGATACAGAGTGGAGGCAATGGAAACCCACTGGAGTGGTTACAAACAGATCCATTCCCTTAGATTTCCAAGATAAAGAATCTACCCTGTTTTTTAAGTCTTGCCATGCAGGTGATCACCATAGGGGTTATTCAGTAACCTATACAGAGGAGACCTTTCTTTGTTTACTAAATCAGCAATTCACTTCTTTGTCATTTCCTTCTTTTTTTTTTTGCCAACTGTTATTCCATTGTATGAATGTACCACAGGTTTTTTATCTGTTCATTTACTGATGGCCACTTAGGCTGCTTCCAAATCTTGGCTATTGTAAATAACACCACAATGAACATGGGGTGCATATATTCTTTCGAATTAGTGTTTGGGGTTTCTTTGGATATATTCCCAGAAGTGGAATCACTGGGTCACAAGGCAGTTCTATTTTTAATTTTTTGAGGAAACTCTGTATTCTTTTCCGTAGTGGTTGCTTTAGTCTGTATTCCCACCAGCAATGCACGAGGGTTCCTTTTTTTCACATCCTCGCCAACACTTGTTGTATGTTGATTTATTGATGGTCGCCATTCTGACAGGGATGAGGTGATATCTCATTGTGGTTTTTATTTGCATCTCTCTGATGATTAGTGATGATAAGCATCTTTTCATATGTCTCTTGGCCAACTGTATGTCCTCTTTGGAGAAGCGTCTATTCAGGTTCTTTGCCATTTTTTAGTTGAATTGTTTGTTGTTTTTGGGTGTTGATTTTTGGAAATTATAGTTTTTGGAAATTAACCCCTTATCAGATCTATCAGTGAATATTCTCTTATTGAATGGGTCATGTTTTTATTTTGTTGATGCTTTCTTTTGTTGTACAAAAACTTTTTAGTTTGATGTAGTCCCATTTGTTTATTTTTTTGTTTCCCTTGCCCAAGGAAACATGTCAGAAAAAAACATTGTTATGAGAAATGTCCAAAATTTTACTGCCTATGTTTTCTTCTAGCATTTTTATGGTTTCGAGTCTTACATTTAAGTCTTTACTTCATTTTGAGTTTATTCTTCTGTATGGTGAAAAAGGTGGTCTAGTTTCATTTTTTTTGCAGATATCTGTCCATTTTTCCCAACACCATTTATTACACTTTAAAAACACTTTTTAAAATTGATTTTTAGAGAGAGGAAGTGGGGGGCAGGAGGGAGAGAGAAACATTGATCAGTTATCAGTTGCTTCCCACATTCGTCCCAACTGGGGATTGAACCTGTAACCTGGGATGTGTCCTGATTGAGAACCAAATCCTCCAATTTTCATGTGCAGGATGATGCTCCAACTGAGTCACATTGGCCAGGGCCCAACACCATTTATTTACTAGACTATCTTTACCCTATTGTATGTTCTTGCCTTCGTTGTCAAATATTAATTGTCCATAAAGGCATGGGTTCATTTCTGGGATCTTTATTCTGTTCCATTGACCTATATGTCTGGTTTTATGCCAGTACCATGCATGCTGTTTTGATTACTATGGCCTTGCAGTATAGTTTTGGTGCAATTGGAAATGGGATTTTCTTAGTTTTCCTTTCTGATAGTTCATTATCAGTGTATAAAAATGCAACTGATTTCTGGATATTTATTTTGCATCCTGCTAATTTACTGAATTCCTTTATCAGTCCTAGTAATTTTTGGTGGACTCTGTAAGGCTCTTTATATATAATATCATGTCATCTGCAAATAATGACAGTTTTGCTTCTTCCTTTTCAATTTGGGTGCCTTTTATTTCTTCTTCCTGTCTGATTCCTGTGGCTGGGACTTCCAATACTATGTTGAATAAGAAAACTAACATCACTGTCTTGTTCCTTTTTGTTGTTGTTGTTCTTGATATTAAGGGAAACGCTTTTAGTTTTTGCCCATTGAGTATGATGATGGCTGTGGGTTCGTCATATATGGCCTTTATTACATTGAGACATGTTCCCTCTATTTCCACTTTGATGACAGTTTTTATCATAAATGGGTGCTAGATTTTATCAAATGCTTTTTCCGTTCCTATTGATATGATCATGTGGTTTTTGTCCTTCATGTTGTTCATGTGATGTATCATCTTTATTGATTTGTGGATATTGTACCAAACTTGCATCCCTAAAATAAATCCCACTTGATCATGGTGTATGATCTTTTCAGTGTATTGCTGGAATCTGTTTGTTAATATTTTGTTGATGATTTTAGCATCTATGTTCATCAAGGATATTGGCCTATATATTTATTTTCTTTGTTGCACCCTCTTCTGATTTTGGTATTAGGATAATGCTGGCCTTGTAAAATGAGCTTGGGAGTCCTCCCTCTTTTTGAATTATGCGGAACAGTTTGAGAAGGATAGGAATTAGTTGTTCTTTGAATGTTTGGTAAAATGCATGAGTGATGTCATCCCGTCTAAGACTTTTGTTTGTTGGGAGTATTTTGATTACTGTTTTAATTTCATTAGTTGTAATCAGTCTATTTAGATTTTCTGATTCTTCCTGATTCAGTTTTGGAAGATTGTAAGTTTTTAGGAATTTATCCATTTCTCCCAGATTGTCCAATTTGTTAGTAATATTTTCTTAACAATCCTTTGTATTTCTTTGGTGTCAGTTGTTACCTCTCCTTTGGGTACTGTTTTTTCTTGATGAATCTGGCTAAAATTTTGTCAGTCTTGTTTATCTTTTCAAAGAACCAGCTTTGAAAATGATAATTTCATTGATCTTTTGTATTGTTCTTAAGACTCTATTTTGTTTATTTCTGCTCTGATCGTTATTATTTCCTTTACTCTAGTCTCTTTGGGCTTTGTTTGTTGTTGTTTTTCAAGTTTCTTTAAACGTAAAGTTAGATTGTTTACTTGAGATTTTTTTTTTCTTTGTTTCTTAAGGTAGGCCTGTGAATGCTATGAATTTTCCTCTTAGGACTGCTTTCACTGTGACCCATAGATTTTTGAGTTGTTGTATTTTCATATTCTTTTGTTTTAAGGTATATTTTAATTTTTTCCTTGATCTCACTGTTAAACCATTGATTGTTTAGTAACATATTACTTAGTCTCCATGTCTTTGTGTGTTTTTCAGTTTTTTTCTTGTGATTGATTTCTAGTTTCATACCATTATGGTCAGAGAAGATGTCTGATATGATTTCAGTCTTCTAAAACTTATTGAGACATGTTTTGTGTCCTAACATGTGGTCTATCCTAGAAAGTGTTCCATGTGCACTTAAAAAGAATATATATTCTGCTGCTTTGGGGTAAAATGTTCTGAAGATATCAGTTAAATTAATCTGATCTAGTGTGTCATTTAAGGCCCTGTTTCCTTATTGATTTTCTGTCTGGAAGACCTATCCATTGATGTCACTGGTGTGTTAAAGTCACCTACTATGGCTGTATTACTATAATTCTCTCTCTTCATGTCCACCAAGATTTGCTTTACATATTTAAGTTCTCCTGTGTTGGGTGGATAAATGTTCACAAGGGTTATATCCCCGTGTTGGATTGCTACCTATATCATTATGTAGTGTTCTTTGTTTCTTACTGTAGCCTTTGTTCTAAAGTCTATTGTGTCAGAAGTAAGAATAGCTACCCCAGTTTTTTTTTTCCATTCCATTTGCATAAAACAACTTTTTCCATCTTTTTACTTTTAGTTTGTGTGTATCTTTCCTTCTAAGGTGGGTCTCTTGCAGACAGAATATATATGGGTCTTGTTTTTCTATCCATTCAGCTACTCCATGTGTTTTGATTTGAGCTTTTAAACCATTTACATTTAAAGTGATTATTGATAGGAATGTATTTATTGCCATTTTATTCTTTTAAATATGGCCTTTCTTTCTTTCTTTCTTTCTTTCTTTCTTTCTTTCTTTCTTTCTTTCTTTCTTTCTTTCTTTCTTTCTTTCTTTCTTTCTTCCTTCCTTCCTTCCTTCCTTCCTTCCTTCCTTCCTTCCTTCCTTCCTTCTCTTACTTTCCTCTTTCTTTCTTCTTTCTTTCTTTTTCTTCCAGTCTTCCCCTTCTTCAATAAGACCTTTTAACATTTCTTGTAATGCTGGTTTGGTGTTAACAAACTCCGTTAACTTTTTCTTGTCTGAGAAGCTCTTTATCTTTCCATCAACTTTATTTGATAGCCTTGCTCTGTAAAGTAATCTTGGTTGAAGGTCCTTGCTTTTGATCACTTAGAATATTCCATGCCAGTCCCATCTGACCTGAAATATTTCTGTTGAGAAATCAACTGACAGTCTTATGGCAGCTCCCTTGTAGGTTACTAACTGTCTTCGTTTTGCTGCTTTTAGAATTCTCACTTTGTCTTTAACCTTTGGTATTTTAATTCTGAAGTGTCTTGGTGTGGGCCTCTATGAGTTCATCTTTTTTAGGAATCTCTGTGTTTCCTAAACTTGTGTTTCTTTTTCTTTAACCAGGTTAGGGAAGTTTTCTGCTATTATTTATTTAAATAGGTTTTCAATTCCTTGCTTTTTCTCTTCTATGATGTGGTACCCCTATGATGTGGTACCCCTATGATGTGGTGCCCCTATGATGTGGGTGTTGTTATGCTTCATGTTGTCCCAAAGGTCCTTTAAACTATTTTTATTTTTTAAAATTATTTTTTCTTTTGCTTCTCTGATTGGGTGTGTTCTTCTTTGTCTTCTAAATTGTTGATTCGATCCTCTGCTTCACCCAACCTACTGTCTATTTCTTCTAGTGTATTCTACATTTCAGATATTGTATTCTTTATTTCTGATTGGTTCTTTTTTATGGCTTCTATGTCTTTTTTTAAATGCTTACTATCTCTTTGTTTAAGTTCTCACTAAGTTCCTTGAGCATCCTTATAACCATTTTTAAAACTCTATATCTGCTAAATTTCTTGGTTACATTTCATTTAGCTCCTTTTCTGGAGATTTCTCTTGTGCTTTTAATTGGGGCATATTTCTTTATATTAGAGAGTCATTTTAACTGACTCTTTGTGTTTGTTTCTATGTGTTAGGTAGATCTGCTCTGACTCCAAATCTTGGTAGGGTGGCCTTATGGAGTAGGTGTCCTGTAGGATCCAGTGGCACAATGTCCTTGATCACCTGATCTGGGTGCTACAGGAATGTCCCTTGTGTGGGTTATGTGGCCCTCCTGTTGTAATTGAGCTTTGATTGCTATTGGTCCATTATTGTGTGGGGTCCACCCTCAGGCTGACTCACTTTAAGGATCAACACCCACCACAGTGTACGATCTGCTGCACAAGTGCTGACCACATAAAGAATTTTTTCAGTAGGTTCTGGTTTCTGCCAAGTTCTCCATTTGGATATGCCACTTGTGAAGCTAATTGGATCCTACTCTGATGGTGTCTGAAGCTGGCCACTGGATATATTGGTTCTGGAGCCTCTTGGCAAGGACTGTGGTGCAGGCTAATGTCAGTTGCTGCTTGTGACTGGCTTTGGGCAACCTGTTTGGAGCTACAAAGCAATCCACAGTTTGTGGCTGCCTGCACTGACCTTGTGTTTGAACAGGAAGGACTGAATCATACACCAAAGCCAGGTTTTACCAGCACTGGGCCCAGAGCCAGGTCATAAAAAGTCCCGAGGCACCCCGAGATCTTCCTCTGTCTGTCTCCACCTGCTGACTACCTGATAGGCTCAGTCACTGAAAGAGCCTCTGGTGGTACTTGAGTTACATGAGATAGGTTCTCAGTGAGTCACCAGATAAGGGCTAGTGGTGTTTTATCACCAGAGTGATATAGGTTCAAACTCAGTGTTAGTGCTGGATATAAGGCCAGGAAATGTCATAGGGTATACCAAATCTAGATGCCATTCACTGGGTGCCCATAGACCTTCATGGTTGGATGTGGTCTCAGAAAGTCATCAGGGTGAAACCAGCAGAGTTTATCAGGCCCAAACAGACCAAGATTTGGCCATGCGAAAGGAGGGTTCTGCATTGATTGGGCATGTGAGGGAAAAATGGCCCTTGTCCAAGAGCCACACAACTTAGTCTATCCAAGGTTCTGCCAAGAGTCCCAGCTCAACAGGGTGGGGCCACCAGGAGTCAGGAGGGTGGGACTAGTGGATCTCCTGTGAAGGGGAGTTTCAAGTCATGCTTGGGGGAAGGTGGGATGAGTGGCCCCCATTCCACAGCCACACCACTCAGTTTGTCCTGGCTTCTGCCCAGACCTCTGCAGGGTGGGACCTCAAGGAATCTAGAGGGTGGGCTACCTGGAGCCCAGACAGTAGGGCTAGAGAATCTCTAACGAGGAGGATATGCCAGTCAGTTTCACAGGAAGGTGGAGGTAACGGCTGAAAAGCCACACCAAGGTGGAGGTAATGGCCCCTGTGAAAAGCCACACCACTCAGTCACTAACAACCCTTGAGTCTGCCCAGACCTCTACATCTTGGCCTAGGCAGCTGACTCCTCAGCAGGGCATGAGCTCAGCAGGGTGGGGAGATAGGGAGACCAGAAGGTGGGGCTAGTGCATTCCCCCAGGCTGATGCTGTAAGGAGGGTAGTATGCCACTCAAGAAAAGTAGTGTCTGCATTGTGGGAGAATGACTCAGCACAGGGGCTCTGGTGGCTGTCCCCTCAGCTCTCTTCCCAGAGCCACAAACCCAAGTCTCTTCTCACACAACTGCAGTCCACTCCTCCCTCCTTCTGCCAGAGTTCATGGTGACTGCTGCAACAGGGATTTTGTGTATTGGTTCTTTAGGAGGTCACCTGTGTCTGTAGCAGACTTCTGTCTCTCCCTGGCAGACAAAATCTCCACTGATTTATATGACAAATGTTATATAAGCACCTCTTGTCAGCTTTGATGCTTTGGGAAGGGGAGCCTGGCATGGGTTGAGACCTCACATTCCTCAGGGGAAATTTTTTTTTTTTAATCTTCACCCAAGGATATAATTTTTTATTGATTTTTTTTTTTTTTTTTTGAAAGAGAGAGAGAAACATCAATGTGAGAGAAAAACATTAGTCAGTTGCCTCCCTTATGTTCCTTGACCGGAAATCGAACCCATAACCTAAATATATGCCCTGACTGGGAATTGAAACTGCAACCTTTTTGGTGCATTGGATGATGCCCCAACCAATTGAGCCACCTGGCCAGAGCCTAACAGGGAATCTTTGCAGTTGAGATGTCCCTCCAGAACCCCAATCACTGCCTGTGGGAGTGGGGTCAGCTGTTTACATGTCTCCACCCTTCCTACCAGTCTAGATGTAGTTTCTTCTGTGAATCCTTAATTACAAGACTTCTCTTAAGCTAGCCTTCAGTTTGTTATCCAGGTTGATTGTTATATATATATATATATATATATACACACACACACACATATATATATATATTTGTTAATCTTCACCTGAGGACATTTTTTTCCATTGCTTTTCAGGGCAAGTAGAAAGCGGGTTCTGGGAAGAGAGAGAGAGAAACATCGATGTGAAAGGGCACATCGACTGGTTGCCTCCCACACGTGCTCCACTAGGGGCCAGGAACAAACCTGCAACTGAAATATGTGCCCTTGACCAGGAATCGAACCCAAGACCCTTAATTGTGCAGCCTGATGCCCTAACCACTGAGGCACACCAGTCAGGGCGATTGTTGTATATTTTAGTTGTAATTCCAGTTCGGTCCTTGAGGTGAGGTGAATGTAACATCTATTCAGCCTGCCTCCCAAAACATCTCCTCTTTGTAATTTTTATCTAACATTTCTAAATATATCAAGAATTGGGATCATGGGATCTTGCAGCTGAGATTTTTTCTAAGCCTGATGGTGTGAGTTAGATTTGAATTTCTTTGAGAATAGGAAAACATGTCTCATATTTTTTTAAAAAAACACTAATAATCATAGGGAATAGAACTGAGTTGGAGCCTGTGAAGAGTTAAAGGAAATGGCACAGAGCATGCATTCTCAAGGAGGAATAGCACACTTAACCAGGTGAAAACTGGTTTGGGAGGATAAAGGACAAAGTATCTGAGGTATTTCAATCTAAGCTCTTCAAGGCTCAGACCTAGTGTTTATTTCATGGGGGTGAGAGGAACAAATATAGGTAAAGCATTTATAGAAATGGTTCGTGGGGGAAGGGAGGCTTTCATTATTTTGAAAAGAAATTTGAAAAACACTGGTGGCTGTAAAGAGCCCTGTTTTCTGAAGTTACAAGGATCTCTTTTGGAGTCTGCACCACTAACTACCAGCACAGCTCATCTCCGTGACCGTTAAGTGTCTACATCTGTGAAACAGTGATCGAGGCACAACAAGGGGAGCAACTTCGTTCACTATCATACACCCTCCACTAATACAGTGGCTAGCACAAATTAAGCTCTAATAATTTATTAAATGAATGGTCTCTCAGGAGCTTTTTGATGAAGGAAGTGATGATCCTAGGGCTCCTAACATACTTGACATATTTTAGATGCCCAATAAAACTGACTGCCTTTCTTTGCTCTCCTCCCCCACGGCCCTGCACACACAGACTTCACAGATGAGGACATAAGAGGAAGACAGGGCAAATAACTCTCCTAACATTATAGAGCAAGTCTTTAACCCAGCTGAGAACTGAAGCTGGTTCTTTCAGTTCCAATTGAGTCTCAGTTCATAAGTCATTACAATCGTTTTCCTAGAACACTCACCAAATCCTCTGTATTCTTGGAAAGAAAGTTCTTGCATCACTGAAGTAGTCAAGTCATATCTAAATTGGTTTAGAATGGGCACCATCTGGATGCACGAAGCACAAATTCACATGCCTGGAGCAATAATGCAAGTGCTTTGCGCTGCCATTAAGAGGGTCTTGAAAGGGCTTTTGGGAAGCATTCTGAGGGGCAAACTGACACATGGCCCTGTCTCCAGTGAACATGCGGACAATTCAGATAGGAGAGCTGGTAGGCACAGCATAATGGCTTGGAAAAGCCAGATATTCAGATGGCAAGGGACTGGATAAAGAGGGATGCACCATTGGTACTACACAAAGGGTCTTCCCAGTGTTGAGTTATAAACCCTGCATTGTACACCAACAGATTCATCAAAGTATCATAAACTGACAACATTTGGGAAGGTGGAATTGCTTCTAAGAATTTCCAGCCATCAACCTCAGCAACACTCAAATACTCTTTCCCCTGCTGGGTATCCTTCTACCTTTTATTCCACTTTAGTATTTGATAGTCCTTTATGCTTTTACATTTTTTTTTAAGTAAATCCATTTTTAGGGCAGAGACTGTTTTAGGCCCTGTACGTACTCACCCTGTTAAACTCTGCATATAGTAGATTCTCAAAAATGCATGTTGAATGAATGAATTATGTTACAGTTAAAAGGGAAAGAGGGCAGGCCTAACATGTATTGATGACCTTTTATTTTCTAGGCACTGTACGGTGCACATTACAGGTATTATTTCAATTAAACTTTACAATCGACTCATAAGTAATTTGACCAATGCCACAAAATTACCAAGTCACTGAGACTAGAGTCAATCAAGGTTATTTATGACTCCAAAGACTATACTTATTAAGAAAAAAACATCTTTCAACAGTTATGGGAATGTACCTCAAAGATCTTCTACCGCAGGGAGTATAATTATCCGAAGAGCCCAGCAGCATTTACTGAAGACCCAGCTGCTGTTGCATGGCAGTCAAGGATGTTTCTTTCCATTCAACCTTTTATCCAGTCCATCCCTCTTTTACTGGAGTCACACTGGCATCGTGATCCTATGGCTCTTCCCCTCCCCCCACTCCCTTCTGGTGTTTCCCCCTTAGGCATTTCCCCTAATAAAACACTTGCACATTGAATCCATCTTGGAGACTGATTTTTAGAGGACCTGATTAACACAGTTCCAAATACTTTTCCATTTCACACCATCAAGATTCATAGCTGAAGTTAGTTTTCATCAAACATTTTCCCCAAATGTGCTTTCCACCCCTGATGGCCTGGGAACTGCCACAAGTAAAAGATTATAGGAAGCTCATGCTTTATTTTGGTATTACTTGTTCAATTTTTGTCGTCACTGTAAGATAACCAGCCCTGCCCTGGCCAGTGTGGCTTAGTGGTAGAGCATTGGCCCACACACTGAAGGATCTCGGGTTTGATTCCTCAGTTGCAGGTTCAATCTCGGCCCTGGTTGGGGGCATGTAGGACGCAACCAATCCATGTCTCTCTTACACTGATGCTTCTCTCTCTCTTTCTCTCCCTCCCCTCTCCCCTCATCCCTTCTACTTTCTCTAAAAAGCAATGAAAAAAATACCCTCAGGTAAGGATTAACAATAAAAACAGAAAAGATAATAAGTCCTGCAAAGTCAGTCTTTGGCTCTCTTGTTTACGGCTATATGCTCATTGCCTAGCATAGTGGCTGGTATATAGTAGGTGCTCAGTAAATAAAGGCTGAATCAATGGGGAAAAATCCTAACAATTATTTTTCTACTTACTTATGTAGTCATATTTGTTTTTTATTGTGTGTTTTTTTTTTTTAATAAAAAACAAAAACCTTTTATCCTCAGCAAAATTGAAGTTTAAATGTCATTTAAAATATAGGGTGTGCACACAAAATGTATACTCACACTTTGAATAATTATAAAGGCAGTGTTTATTAAAATACATTTCATTTTCAAAATTGAGCTATCAGCTGTTACAGTATGTGTGTATTTTTAGGGGGACACCCTGTATTTAACCTTTACTCCTTAGCATATCAGCAGGCTAAAAAATCCCTGTTTTAAAGTTAAGAGTCAACTAATTTGCCCAAAGGTAAATTTTAAGAAGAAAACTTAGTTCAAGGTGCTTTCTTTTCTATGCAACCCTGTTCTTTTGTATTTATATTGTACTATTGTATTCCAGTTTGAGGACTTTTCTCTCACTTTACCATTGTTCGGACCCCTATTGTGATTAGCTTCACCCAATCTGTTATTTTTCTCTGTGTACATTCTGTTCCCTGCTAACTTTATGTAACCGAGGACTACTCTAATTTGTACTTCTGTTCTGGAATCAGCTGGGAATTTTGGGAGGGAGGACTGCATCCAATCTTTGACATCATTGGGCATCTCTTCTTGCTTATCTTTGATGTCTTTTGTCTGCTGAGGATGGAGTTCTGTCCTTATTAATTTGTGGAGAAATGCCTCTTTGTGGTACAAATAAACCATGCTGAACAGTGGTATTTAATTACTCTCCCTCCATGCAGACCCTAACACATAGAGATGCTCACAATTTTCTTACCCTCTCTTAAATGAGGTGAGATCTGTAGTGACAACACCTTCCTTCTAGTTCTGGCTAAAATCCTCCTTGGAGACATACTTGACTCCCTTTCATAGCCTTCATCCAACCCATCATTAACTCTTGTTGGTTCTACCTGCAAAAATGTATCAGCAAACAGTCAGTTCTCACCGCCTTCCCTGTTACCATCCTGGAACAAGACCCATCTCCAGCCCACACTATTGAAGTGGCCTCCCGACTGCTCTCTCTATGTCCATCCTTGCCCCTTTACAGTCTGTTCTCAGTTCTTTTAGGATAGAAGGCAGATCATATCACTCTGCCCCAAACCTCCACGGACTTCCTAAAGAATCCAGAGTAAAGGCCCGAGCCCTTAGAGTCACCTCCAAGGTGCTACTCAACTCTCAGATCTCATTTTACTCTGCTCCAGCCAAACTGGCTTCTTTGCTGTTTCACAGAAATGGCAGCCGTGTCTGGGACCAGGGATTTTGCACATACTATTCTCTTTACTTGAAAATCTCTGTCCTTAGATATCTGCATGGCTTGTCCCCTTACTTCCTTAAGGGTTCTTCTCAAATGTCATTATCTCAGAGAAAGCTTCTTTGACCACCGAGCTAAAATTGTAACCCCTCTCACTCCTGACACTTTTGATTACTCTCTTTTTTTTTTTCTTTATAAGCATAAATCTTATGATCATCTGAAAATCATGTATTTTATCTATTTAGGTTTTTTAGTTTTTTTTTTTTAATCATTCTCCTCTAACTATAATGCAAGCCCGATGAGGATTTTTTTGTTTGATTACTGCTGTATCTCTAGCACCTGGCATGCAGTAGGCAATTTTTGTCCTAAACTATGAGCAACTTAAGGGAAGGGATGGTAATTTATTAATCTCTGTACCCTTAGCACTTATAACAATACCTGGCACATAACAGTTATTCAATAAATTCTCGTTGGTTGAAGAAATTAATTAATGAGTGGCCCAAGAGAAACACAGCCATCACCACTATGTTTGTTACTCCAGAGTAGTAACTGGTGTACAGTTATCATCATTGTTGGGGATAATAGCACTGATGATAATAGGTCACCCTGACACTGGAAGGATGAATCTCCAAAATTTCCTTGAAAGAAAATATGATTGAGTTTTAGGTTCTTGGCTTCCATCTCATTATGGCAAAGGGTTAGAGGGCTGAAAATTGGTACCATTGGCTAAGACAGTTTTCCAGTAAAATGCTTAGCATGTCCTATGAGGCAAAACTGAAAACCTTGATAAAAGAGTCAAGCTAAATCAGTCATTATCAAGGTTAGTCAAACATGAAGGTTTTAACCATATTGCTAAGATTACCTACGTTTGACAAGGAAAGCAATTGGATTAGTATGATCAGATCATTCCAGCAAGATTTTTCTTCTTTTATTATTATTTTTTAAAGATGGGCATTTCTCTAAAGAAAAAAGCTTTGCTTTCCTTGATATTTTTCTATTTATAAAACAAATCTATAGGCCTAGAAAATATATGCAATGACACACATATATATATATTTAATGAGTGTTCAAAGTTGATATTGTCTAATAAAGGCCAGGGAAGCCTTGAGTGTTGAGACTACCAAGAACCTTAGAAAATTTGGCAGAGTTGCTACTGTGTCTGTGACAATGTTAATGTTACATGTCTATCTGACAAAGGTTGGCAAAAAGCTCGTGCAGTATTTTAGCATAATGGGGCTTCCTAGAGAGGGCAGAGGGTGCCATTTTGATTTTTTTGTTACAATAGAAGTGCATATGTACTTGGTTTTTGCAACCCTGGTAGTTGCTAAGGTTCCTCCAAGAGAAACCAAAAATCTTTTTTCCTTTGCAAAAGACAATTCCCAAGGTGGGGTGTAGAAACACCAGAAACCAATCAGGAAAGGAATTTTGCATTTTAATGGTGCCCTACTTTTCCATTTTCTCTTTATTAAAAATTCAGCTTCTGTCTAGCACAGAAAGTGAAAACATGCCACCTCGCTGATGTATGTAATGAAGTGGTCCTGAGAACAAAAGGATACATTGTGATCTGAAAACATTCCATCAAGTTATGAAAGCAAATGATTCCTTGCCAAGGCAATCAGCTATAAATTCAAGAAAACTCTGCAGAGTTCCATGGAGGCATTAAATCTGCATTTTGCAATAGCACAATTTGTGGTGTATGTGTTTGTGCTTATCTACATCTAGACCATATATAGATATTTGCTTCTTATATTTAAAAAGGCAAAAAACCCCCACAAACCTCCAAGCAATGAAGCAACAAAAAAAATGCTGCCCCAGATGGTGTATCCATCCATGTGAATAAGCGTCACCGAGAAGACTGAAGCATGCCTTGCACTCTGTGTCCTCCCTGCTTGGCAC
The DNA here is from genome assembly GCF_964146895.1 of Miniopterus schreibersii. NCBI lineage: Eukaryota > Metazoa > Chordata > Mammalia > Chiroptera > Miniopteridae > Miniopterus > Miniopterus schreibersii. Next base: position 112,677,186 of record NC_138102.1, on the reverse strand, counting down.
CCAGCCCTGGAGCGACCCCTCTGCTGCTCCTTGTTGTACCTCCTGCATGTGACACTTTCTGTTCACCTCGCTGTTTGCAGGCTTCATTTGCTCCAAAGACACAGCTCTTTTTCTGCTTGCTGTAAGCCAGATTGGACGGCCTGGCTGGTGCTCCTCAGCAGTTACTGTGCTGTACTTCTTGTCACACAAGCTTGTCATAGTGACTCTGCGCCTTCTGTGGACCATTTGGCCACACTTTGACACAGGGGCTGAAGTAAATTCCTGACTAATGAGAAGAATGGCATGTAGCAATAATAATAAAGTGGCTCAGTACACTGCATGTGAATTTTGCATGATATTTGAGCATCACAGTCACAAGTTGCACTATGGGTTGGTTTTTCTGAAGACGTGAAAAAAGGGGTTCTCTTGGAGTCTTCTAATCTCTCAAGCTCCATTTCCCTGTTGTATTACCATCATTCCCATCTTTCTGTCTACTATTGCTAAACTTGCTAAAAACTAAGTCAAAGTATTACAATCCTGTGCTATAAAGAAACAAAACAAAACAAAAAATTATCTATTATTGATTGGGTACAATCTAACCCCTGATGCCTGACATTCAAGGCCCTGCTAATGTCAGTTATGCAAATAGCTCCAGTAACTTTTTATCTTTGTCAATAAATGATGACAATAATAACAATACTAATGTGTGGTTTTATTGGGCTTTATTCATTATAAAGAGAGTTCACTTTGATGGTCATAACAAGCTCATTATTCACATTTTTTATGAGGAAACCGAGGCTTCAGGAAAATGTGCACGTTTGCAAGCCTCGAGCAGGCCTCCGAGCACTTTGCACGCACATTCGGGAATTCTGGAAAGCACCATTTTGACATTAATTTGTAACATTTAAAGACTTTGAATAATAACCCAGAGACTTAAATTATAGTAAGCTGGGCCAAGTTTCCCTATTCCTTTCCCACTCTTGCTAAGTAGATCGCATACTCTAAACTGATTACTTGGGCTCGTTTCACTCCCTTGGCAATGCAAACAGACACTGGGGTGTTCTCTAAGCTTTACCTCACTTAGACATCTTAAGAAGATAATATCTATTGCATGTTGAGGCCCCTGGAGGCTGCGGCATGGCTCTTATGATCTGGCATTTGTAGCCAAAAATAATTGTTTCGAAATAATCCCAACAAGGATGTGGTATTATTATTTTATCACTCTCTTGCTAGAGCCATAAGGGGGAAGGGAGGTGCTTTGGAAATGGATGCAGAGGCTGTTGTTAAATTTTCTTGAGAAGAGAGCAAGCAGTGAGGTTAATCTTAAAACTACAGCGTAATGCTGAGCACATCATAAGCACTCAATAATTATCTGAGGAATGCTGAAACATTTTCTCTGCGTATTTTATGGTGATGAGCAGGTATCGCTGCCGTCTGGAAAGCCTTTATCATCTTTGCTTAATCACCCCAGCAACAACTCTCTCAGATGCACAGGTTTCACACTCCCTGGATCCAGACCAAGGTGTAAGTCCCGGCATTCTCAGCTTGTCAGTTTCCCTCAACGGCTCAGTGCCACATGAACAAAAGAGATTGAAATAATCTGGGGACAGCTGACATGCTGCCCTCATGAGTTTGGAATTTCTATGTGAATCATGTGGCAAATGGAATCATTTTACTAGCAACAGAGGGACTGCTTTCATGAACACCTACATGGCAGGCAGAGAAGGTAAGCTCCTTTCTTGCCTTAGCTCTGATTCCCACCCAAACTTAACTGGGTAGAAATGATTATCTTTGACCTACAGACAATAATACCACGGCCCAGAGAGGTTAGGTAACTTCTTCATTTGCAGAACTAGTAAGCATAATAGGGTCGATGCAGCTCTGCCTGACACTGTTTTGTAGTATGGCTGTGGGGGGAGGAAGGAGATGGATTGAATGTCATGTGCTGTACACACCTGATCTCCTTGACTTCTCTCAACAGCTCAGAGAGGTTAGTGTTACTATTCCTATTTATGGATGAATAACTGAGGCTTGGAAATCGTGAATAAATCCTAGCTTTTTGTACTAATGTTGTACTTGGTGATAGTTTCCACATAGCCATAGATTACTTCAGTCATGGTACACAACACGAGTTTTCAAAACTTGGCTTGTGCGCATACATGAAGATGTCTTCAATTTTTTGAGTCCCAGACAAAGGGGATCTGCCCAGAGTGGATAAGAGGTGCACGAAGCAGGAGAAAAATAGGAAGTTTTTTTCTAAAAAATGTTACCTTTAGCCCTAACTAGTTTGGCTCACTGGCTAGAGCCTGGGCCCTCCGACTGAAGGGTCCCAGGTTGGGTTCCAGCCAAGGGCACTCATACCTGGGTTACAAACTCAATCCCCGGCCCTAGCCAGGGCTCAAGAGGGAGGCAACCCATGGATGTGTCTCTCTCACATTGATGTTTCTCTCTCTCTCTCCCCCATCTAATCTCTCTGAAAAAGCAATGAAAAAATATCCTCGTGTGAGGAGTAAAAAAATAATAATAAAAATAAATAAAAAGTGTTACCTTTGGGCCCAGAATTTAAATGTGCATTACTGTATACAAATCAACTAGTCCTTTATTTTTTGCTTATTTATTTTTAATGTCTTAGGTCTTCTGTATGAGCAAAAAGTAAAATGAGAGAATGCATGCTTCAGTGGAAGTAGATTTTCATCTTCTAGGTCTGAGTACCAAACAAGGTGGTGTCTGAAAGGTTGTCCACAGAATGGAAACTACCTTGATCGAGTGGATACCTGAAATTGGGAGCTTCTCATCTGTGAAGCTGGCTGTACTGGTTATTCTCCAGCTGTTTACAGATGCTTCTACCCAGTAGGAATTTTACCCTGAGTCAGTAAGTTAATGGCTTGGCTGTCACCTTGTGATTTATTAGTGAAACTGCTCCTCTGAGTGCAGAGTATATAAGAGGACGGTCAGCTCATAATTCACACTGTTGTATAGCAGCAACAATTGGGGGTAAGACAGACCCTTCAGAAAATGAGGCTGTTTGTAAAATAATAATGCTTTCCCTGCTGTGGTGCATGTCATGATGCAATCTCATGGATAGTGTGGCAGAAACTACCCACATACAATTTCCTCTTTGCAAACAGAAAATGTGTTAGTGGAAATCCTGAGAGATTATTTGGGGTATTGAATTTTGCTTTATAGCATCTCATGGTCCTTATACTCTGCATTAATTACCAGGTTGAAGGTTTAATTTGGGTTTTAAAAAGCAGATCATGCCCTTTACTCTTTTCAGTGACATTGGCTTATGGACTGACCTCTGAATGAGCCTGAATAAAAGCAACTCAGAATTTGGGAGGATGGTTGGATTATGACAAAGCTTTCAGGATAACTCCAAGAACCTCCACAGCAGCCAAAGAACTTTCAGGGCTACAGAGACATGCAGCAACCAGCTCTAATTCTTTTCTCTTTGGCTCATAGCCTCTGAAAAAGCTTAATAATTAAAGAGGTACACCATCAAAGAGTTTTTAAGAGCTTTCACGTAACTGTTTGTTTTGACCCCATCCAAATACCTAACAGATTCCAGAGAGAATCAATAATCTAAGAAGATTTTAAGATGAGAGAGTATATAACAACATCCTGGTTGCTTATTTGGAATGCGGGAATTAAAGTACAGAGCTATAGATGAATCCATTAGCATGTACTTGCTGGTCAAGATTGTGGCACACCCATCCATCCTTCCATGGAAAGAGACACACCCATTTTAAGCCACCCACAAATACTTTCCTTAGTTTACTCAGGAATTTTGCCTACATGTACATGTTTTTCTCTTGCAGACCACACAGCATATCCTGTGGGTCAGAGGAAATATGGAGAATGTAGCACAACTTACTTTTTTACTGGAATGTGTGTCTTCTGTCCAGATTTCCTTCAGTTACCAAAGTTTGATTATTTCAACTTTTCAGATGTAGTAGGAAAGTCTTGCCTGAAAATACAAGTCAACTTTATTAAAACCACTTCCAAAGGATGCCTGTAAGTCAGGTGGCATTTGGGTATACAGTAATTGCTTTAAAATGCATTTGCCAAATGGATTGACTATTATTGCCATATTGAGAGTAATTCTCCCTATTGTGGAGAGAGATACAGTAGTCTAACTTAGTCCAATTCTTTTAACCAGTTTTTCATATTCATATTGCATGCTTAAGTGAGCTAAGTAACCTTATAAGATGGCCCCCAATTATTCCCAAGTCCTTGTATTCATGCCTTTATGTAATACCATCCCTTTGAGTGTGGTCTGGTCTTAATGAATGGCTTCCAACAAATAAAATAATGACAAAAGTAATGGATAGCACATCTAATTTTAGGTTATAAAAGACTGAGTTCTATCTAGCTGGCTCTCTCACTCACTCTGATGAAGCCAGCTGCCATATTGTAGCTTCCCTATGGAGAGGCCCATGTGGCAAAGAGGTGAGGGTGCTACCTCTGGCCAACAAACAACAAGTCATTGAGGCCCTTAGTCAAAAAACTTGCAAGAAACTGAATCCTGCCAAAGACTGAATGAGCTTGGAAGTAGACCTTTGTTGAACCTTGAGATGACTGTAGCCCTGACTGATGCTTTGATTGCAGACTTGTGAGAGGCTCTGAGCTGCAGAACTTAGTCAAGCTACATCCAGCTTTATAACTTACAGAAACTGTGAGATAATAAGTAGGTATTGTCTTAAGTTGCTAAATTTTGGGCATAATTTTGTACGCAGCAACAAATGAGTAACACACTAAGCAAAAACCACTCCTCTTTCTTTCAGATGTTGATTAAGCATCTTCTGTGTGCCGTGCACCATGATAGGCATTGTGGATGTGGCACTGGACGTGACAGATATGATGGCTGCACTCATAAGTTTCTCACAAGAAGGAAAACACGGAACAAATGATCTAAGGAGTGACTTGACGATATAGTAGAGTACTTTGGAAATATGACGTGGGGTCTTAATTATTTTTATTCTGGGAGAGGATGGTCATCAAGCAAAGGCTTCTTAAACCATAAAGTGTAAGTGGGATGATATTAATTTGATTTCCCATGGAGAAAATTCCCTTCTCAGAAGGAATCCAACCACTTAGACATGTCTATATTTCTATAACGTGATATGACATTAACAGATAGAAATACAATACTATTTCACACTCAGCAATAAGAAAAGGTGAAACACTGCCATTTGTGACAACATGAATGGATCTTGAGAATATCATGCTAAGCAAAATAAGTCAGATGGAAAAGGACAAAAACCATATGATTTCACTCACATGTGGGATATAAAACCGAAAGCAACAAAGGAACAAACAAGACAGACGAAAACTCATAGACACAGACAACAGTAGGGTGGTGGCCAAAAGGAAAGGAGGGTGGGAGAGGTAGTAAGGGGTCAAATATATGGGGACAGAGGATTTGACTTTGGGTGGTAAACACGCAATACAATATACAGGTGATGTATCATAGAATTGTACACTTCAAACCTATATAATTTTATTAACCAATGCCACCCTAATAAATTTAATGAAAAAATTAAAAAAAAAGAAATGTGTATATGACAAACATGTGGGCCATCTGCTGATACTTAAAAGTTTTTCTTTGATAAATAAATAATTCTTGTCTGTGTGTCTTTGACCTATCTTTTACTGAATTTACGTCTTGAGTGTTGGTTCCCTTATACTGTCCTTACCACCTCCAGGTGCTGTGTCTCTGAGCTTCAGCAGGAAATTTCTATAATTATTTGTTAAATTACAAATGGCTATGGACTTGAGAGTATTTTAAGAGCAAACATGACTGTTAATTCTTTTTTTTTGTTTTTTAAGTATTATTTTTATTGTTGAAAGTATTACAGATGTTCCCTTTTCCCCTGCATTGAACTCTTCCACCCCACATCTACTCCCCGCCCCAGGCCTTCACCACACTGCTTTCTGTGTCCGTGGGTTATGCATATATACATACAAATTCGTTGGTTAATCTCTCCCCACTTACCCACCCACCCCCACCTTCCCTCTGAGATTCGTTAGTGTGTTCCATGTCACTGAATCTATTTGTTCATCAGTTTATTAAGTTCTTTAGATTCCACATATATACATCATGTGATGTTTGTCTTTCTCTGCCTGGCTTATTTTGCTTAGCATAATATCCTCCAGGTTCATCCATACTGTCCCAAAGGGTAGGAGATCCTTTTTACAGCTGCATAGTATTCCATGGTGGAAGTAAGAAGAAAAAGAAACCCCTAAAGATTAATTAATAGTGATTATAAAGGTCTCTTCTATCAAAACACACAGTTGAGTTTTATAAGGATGACAGCCATATGTATATATTTTCATAGTGTGAAACTCAATCTACAATATCCTTATTGGCTCTCCCAACATTCCTAGGCCCTGAAGTTCCACAAAAAGATCAGGCACCAAGATTTAACTGAAACATGAAATTCTGGAGAATAGTTATGATAAAAGGGCTTAGAACCATGGTAATGGATGGATGTGTCCAATGCTAGAAAGTGAGAGGTGATTAGTGACACTTGTGAAGGTGATAAAAAAAAAGAAAAAGATGGGAATTTATTCAACTGGGGGACAAAGGATTGTTTTGAGGGAAAGGAGCAGAAAGTAGTAATGTAGAAATGATTGCTGAGGACAAAGGCTGTGAGCTTTCAGAGTTGCATATAATAAAAAATAGTCCCAGTGTTGCTTCAAAATGATTTGGGAGGTAAGGGTGGAGTAGACACTATGGCTGGTTATTATAGTCATCTCTGGGTCCTGGACTTGTAAATAAATATAAAAAACAATAGAAGATGCATAATTCCAGATTAAGATGGTCTCCCTGGCAGAAGTGAGTGCAATGTTTCTAAGGATAGAGGAAAGGGTATAGAAGAGGGGAGGGGAAGCAAAACCAGAAAAGCCATATGTGCCAGCACAAGCAGCCTTTTTCTCCGTTAAAGCTTAGGAGTTGCTATGATATCTACTAAATGCTTGCAGCTTATTGTTCATAGAGAGGATTGAAATATGAATATAATTAGCCTATAACCACATGTGTACAATAAAAAAGCAAAATGGTATTTTTAGAATACAGATAATTCTAAAGTTTCTTAATAAGCTTCTTGGTATAGTTCATTTTATTTGATTTTGGAACTTCGGTAAGAACATATAAAAGAATGATTATAGGAGAATTCAATAGATGAGGAAAGTGCATAAAGAAATTCTATAATGCAGCATGATTATTGTGGTCAAGGTGATGGATGTTTTTGTTAGGAAACTTTTGGTTGCAGATAACAGAGAATGCAGCTCAATGGCTAAGGTAAGAAATATTTATTGGCTCGTAGGACTGTAAAAGTAAAAATACTGAAAAGGTAAGGCTGGATCCAGCAGCTCGGCTATCCCTGGATCTTCTCAATAAAGTAGCTGTCAGTGCTTCTAAGGCCCATAGGTGTCCTTGTTTACAGCCTTCAAGAAGAGTTTGTCAGTGGAAGAGCAAGGGATCTTCTTTTTTCAAAACCTCCATCAAGTATCTTCTTACCTGTTATTGGTTTGCATTGGGTTTAACTTAATCAGCAAGGGCATGGAAATAAGATCTCTTGATTGCCTGAAGCCATTCAAAGCCTAGCTCTGACGCAAGGGAATGAATTTCTTTTGAAGCACATTGATTGAATGAGGGAGGATCTTATACTTGAACAAAACTCAGTATACTGTTATCAAATGAAGGACATGGATGCAGGGGATCAAAGCCCAGCAAAATCCTCTTCAAGGGGCAATGAGCTCTTTCATGTTGGGATGGGAAGGTGTCTGCAGTTCCCTTAGTTCCTAGATGTAGTAGAATGAAAGGTACCATCTTTTACTATAGGCTAACAGAATAAATGGCTCTTTCTCCTGTGGAAAAGCCAACAGGGTCAGTGGACAAAATTGAGGAGGCAGTGTGGGGCCATTGGACTGTAATTCAGGAAGGCTCTGGTTCCCAAACAAGTGCAACCCCCAATTTCACAAGTAACTTGAGACTTTTTAACTTTTGGGCCTCTGAGGTAAGGTAGCCTCTGACTTTACACATTTTGCCTTCCTCTATGATGGGTGGGTGTACATAGCATAGGTATTGTTGATCTGTTATAAGCCTCTGAATATAAAAAACCTTAGAACTTTAAGCTGTTTTTTTTGAGCTATGAATAACTGAACAGCTGGTAAAAAGAGACATAGGCTATTATTTCTTCCATGAATGATGGAGACAGGACCATAATTAATAACAGTCACACAAATGCCAAAAAACTGGTAAAGTGGTTTAAATAGGAGGGAAGAAATCCTCCACACCAACCCATAGGTGACCTTCAACAGAGAAAATGGGTTTTATGCCATAAATAAACAGTAAGTATAATGAACAGGAAGCAGCTCATTGTTAAAAAAATCATCTGATCATCTCTTACTGATTATATAAATGCCAGAGAACACTGTTAAGTAGTTTAAAGATAACTAGAGTAGTTTCCAAATGCCTTTGTACAGAGTGGCAAAGGAGCAGTGTGTACATTAAAAGGGCACGCTGACCTTGTCATAAGGACTCTATAAATTAACTTGTAAGGAAGAGCACAGATTCTGTGACACCATCCTGTCATCACCAATACTCTAGCAAGAGCTGGTAGTTAATTCTTGATTTTTGAAAGGGAAGATAAAGAGTCTTTTATAGGAAACAGATTCAATTAAAACAGAAATCTCATCAGAGAGTTCTAACCAGTCTTAGATCTTTCACCAGGAGTTCAGACTCTGGACTTAGATATCTGAGATTAGATCCCAGTTCCAGGACTTAAGATCTTGTGGCTTTGGCAAGTCAGGGGATGTCTCTAAGCCTTGGTTTACACACCTATAAAACGGGAATAATAATGGCTAACTGGTAGACTATTTGTGAGACTTAAATGAAGGAATGCATATACAGCCCTGAGGATAACTCCTGGCACATAATAAGTGTTCAAATCCTGTGTCTCTTAAAATAAGTACATTCTCCTTTCCAGCTTCTGTGTAAGAAATTGCACGAAATGTTATACTTCAAGGGTCAATGTCATAGGTTAACCAGTTTCTCATGACTCACCTTCATCCATTCAATGCACAGAAATGCAGATCCCCACAGGCCTATTTGACCTGGTTTTGTTCACCATGGGTCCTCGTTGTCCAGCACTGAGCTTGACCCATAGTAGGAACATAATGAATATTTATTAGAGCTGTAGTCTGGATAACAGGGCAGCTGCTCTGGCCTGCTGGGTGGTGGCTATGATGGCACAGCTGGTCCCACTCTGGCTGAGGGAATGTGCTGTTTTAACTTGTTGCACATTTCCCATTTTACTCCCCAGAACTTTGACTAGGCCTGCGGGTTCCCCTCAGTCTTCCTGCCTGAGCCAACCCCACCCATCTACCTCCCTTTGCCATTAATAAGCCCTCTTATTGTCTTCAACATGGCATTCCAAATACTATCTTAGCATAACTGAGAACAAGTGCTCTTCTTCAGCCATTGCTGGAAAATGTTTTTATGATGGCAGAAATGTTCCTGATCTTTCATTTCTTTTTCACATTTCAAACCAGAGATCCTGCAGGTGACAGAATTTTACAACAGTATTCTTTTCCCAGTTTCTGCAGTGAAGGAAAAAAGCTGACATTTCTGAGTACCAAAAATGAGGCAGCCTTGTGCTAGGAGCTCCTACAAAATTGCACAACTTAGTACTAATAACCTGAGGGATGTAGCAAGAATTAATATTTTTATTTTATAATCCAGAAAACTGTGGCTCAGAGAACCTAAATAAATTGCACAAGGTCACAAACTAGCAAAAGCCCAAACTGGGATTCCAACAGAATTCTAAAAGGTCCAAAGTCATGCTATTTCTACCCGATTCCTTGTCCTCTCTATGTTATATGCTTTATATTATTTTTATCACATTCCCTAGTGATCTTAAAGTGCAGGTCAAATGTTCCACATTCTTTCATGCCAGTATTTCTGACTTGGTTAAAAAGATTTCTCTTTTTCTGAAGTTCCACCAGCATTCTAGAAGTAAAATGAATCTCTCAAGTCTTTAGGGAGGAACTGTCGCATAGAGTGTAGGATCATAGAATTTGGAATCAGACAGACTTGATTATCAGCTGTGTGTATTCCTGGGAACCAAACTTAATCATCTTTCTGAGCCTTAGTTCCTTCACCTGTAAAAAGCACTCAGCACCAGACTTCCAACAGCATGCTCTCTTCAAGGCCTAAAGTTCTGATCTAAGTGGCACCTGACCAGGTGGAGGCATTCTCCAAAAGCGCAGATCCTCATGTGTCAGAGCTGAGAAATAAGGAACTAGGTAGGGAACCCCGTGAAGAGAGGAGAAAAAGTACTCAATCCAAAGAGTAGGTTTTCATGTCTAAATTTTTCAGTAGCTTCTGGGTTGCAGATGCCTTCAAAAACTTGAACTTTCCAGTTGCAAATGCATAAAGAATTAATACAAAGTGGAAACAAATGTCTATAAACATTCTAGCAATCTAGGAGGCCAACTAGTTTTACCCAGTTCTAGTTTTCTTTGTCAGCCAGTTTACCTAGTACTGAATATGAGCTATGAACTAGCTTACCTACTTGAACAAAAAATGTTATGTATGTTTGACCTTTAAAATCACAAATGCCAGTAGAAAAATTTCTTTTTCTTTCATAACAAAGAGCAACATGCTTTTGTATCTCCAATTAAGAACATAGAGAACTGTTTTTGAATAAAGATAACTAAAACAACCTTATTTAGCATTTGTCTGCAGCACAATAAGAGAGAAAGAGAAAGCAGATGTTTTTTGTGTCTGTTTGTCACATGAATTTCTCTCAGCCATTTTATAGGTCACAAAGGTGGAGGAAGAGCGAGAGGTGTGGCAAACAACAAGTTTTTGCCACCAAGAAGCTTATATTTTCTTCTCTCCGTCTAACTTTGGAAAAGTCTCCTAGCAGGTGATATTCACAGACCCAGTTGGTGCAGCTGGGGCTTGAAGAAAAAGCTTAAACCTCCTGCACAGATGAGACCGACTCACTGGAATGCCTGTCCCCCTCAGCCACACCTCCTGGCCTGGGAAACTCCTACTCAGCTTTCAAAACACAGCTGAAATGTCACGTACCCTTTGACTCTTTCTTGGACAAGGCTGCAGATCAGCTTCCAGGAGGGTAGGTGCTTGGTGGGCCCACCCTCCAGCGCACCATGACTGTGCCTCTAACGCGGCTTCCCGCACACTCCTTGCCAGGGATTTGTCATGTGAGTGTCACTCCCACTGGATGGTGAGCTCCTCCAAGGCAGCCATCCTGTTCAGTCCTCTGTGCCTAGCCGATAATAGCCCAAGGATTGGGATGTAGTTGTTTCATATACTTAACTGAATGAGCAATTTGAACATTCACTCATTTACTTACTTAATTATCTACTGTTTGAGCTTTTTATTCTTTGTTTTAGTTATTGGTTATTTTAGTTATTTGCTCATGATTCTGCTGTTTCAGCAGGACTCTTCCTGCTTCATGTGATGTGAAGCAACTTCATGTGATTATATGCCAGAAAGCAGCTCTTTCTGCTTCGTGGAATGGCTCCTCTGGGCTGGAAGATCCCAGGCAGGCTCAGCTGCAATGGGTCGAGGTGGCCTAGGTGGTCCTCTTTCTCTCACATCCTCCAAGACCTCTCTCCAGGTGACCTCTCTCTCTTGCTGAGTAATTGGCTTCTTACATGGTGGCTCAGAATTCAAGAAGGTGACCGTGGAAGCTGCCAGGCTTCTTCAGTCCAGAACTCTCACTTTTATCTCTCTTCTACTGTTCACAAAAGTCGCAGGGTCAGCTCAGATCCGAGGGAAGTGGGAAATCAATTGGAAAGGAATGGAAAGAATTGTCGGTGGTTGTCTTTGCTGATAGCCTACCACATTCTACATTTGCCATCTCAGATGTACGAGCTCTACTGAGGACTCCTTTGTCCCTAAATTATTTCCCTGTTATACACTGAGTTCTTGTGGAAGATTTTAGATATACTATTTTTGCACTAGTTATGTGTGTGTGTCTGTCTGTGTTACTGTGATTATTTGACTTTTCTCTGAAAATCTCATATGACAAGATATCTGGGTTAAGCTTGTTTCTACAAGAGGAAATAACAACTGCCTTGATTTTATGACCATTCTCTTACATGTATCCTTGGGCTTTTGGGAGTAGTCACATTGGGAGAGGTCATATGAAATAAAGTATCCTTCAAGTTGGGATCCACAGAGGAGGTTCTCCTTAGTAGTAGATTAAGAGGAACATCTATTATACGAATTATAGGTATGGTATTATGTTTACTTATACTTCATCTTTGCATTATATGCAACTATCTGTTTTCTCCCAAAGTGGTTATGGTACCCTGTTCTTTTACAGAAAAGCTGTTTCGTAGCCCTTTCTGCCTCTCCTTCCTCTCCTTCTCTTCCTTCTTCACAAAAGTGAAAGCAACATAAAGTTAAAATGAAAGATAAAAGAAAGCAATTGCACAATTACTCAAGGGCCTACTTAAGCTATTTGTTGTCCAAAGCCTTTTATAAATATGCTTTCTTTCCGAGCAGAGGAAGCTACAGGGTGCACAGAGCATTTGTGAGAGAAAGGGGCCGCTTTCACCATCCTGCCCAACGCCTTCATTCTGGAGGTGAGAGATGGCTCTGGAAGTTACATACTGCAATGCATGAACGTCGAGAAAAACTATTACTTAGAGAAATGTGTTAAGATAAAAAGTCACAAAAACCTTTCTTGGAAATGTTATTTAACTTCATATATTACCAGTACTCTGAAGAAAAAGTGAGAAGAGATACATATGAAGGCAATTAAAAGTTTTGTAAAGAAATACCTTTAGCAAGAGAAACTTACAATTCTGGTTCTCTTTACCTTTAAATAATAGCTAGGTAGAGATTTGTTGTCTTAAGCACAAATTATAATTTGAATATGTTCGCAATTTATAAAATGATTCCATGTTTGAAACCTAGAACGACATTGATTGACGTCAAGCACACTGTTCACATACAGAATAAAACATGTGTGCATGTGTAACTGGCCAGTCATTAGTTTCACACAGAACTTACCTATTCTTTTGTATATTCACTTAACAAAGGTTTATTGAGCTCCTTTGATGTACCAGGTGATATTCTAGTCACTGAGGGTACAGCAGTGACCAAAACAGACCATCCCTTTGCTTATAATGAGAGTTCATTTTTCCAATGGGAGGCTTGCATTTTCTTGCTTTGGAATGAAGCCTGACTAATACTAAATATTTAGTAACTTCACCACCTCTGAGGGTAGGTACTGTGAAATGGGAAAAAGCCTCCCAACCACTCTCTGATTCATTTTTTACTTTCTTCATTAAACTGTAACACTTTCCATTTATGAGCACTTTTTTTCCCCAACAAACCAATAATACAAAAAATTTTGCTAGACTAATTATAAATGTTGTTATTAACATTAATATTTATCATTATGCCAGCATAATTAATTCTAATATTAGAATGGCATAAAGAATTTTAGCATAACACTGGAAAGAACTTGTGAATTCATGATGGGCACCCCTGCCTGCTTTTTATTTAATTTTTAAAATTTATGTTTATTGTTGAAAGTATTACAGATGTTCCCCTTTCCCCCCATTGATCCCCTCCACCCCACTTCCACCCCCGTCTCCAGGCCATCACTGCACCTGTCCCCCTTTTAAAAAATGTGTTCATTCCTTAAGGTTCCCGCAGTAGTTTAGTTATACTTTTAACACAATATTCATTAATTCAGTTGTTGTCTGTATATCTATCTCCATCATTAGACAGTGCTTTTTTAAAAGGACCATGCCCTGTTCTTTCTTTTATATGCATAGCATCAACCTAATTCATTCAGCAAATGTTTATGCAATTAATATCTTATTTAAAACTTAGTTTTATCAAGGATGATTGAAACTTGCAAATACCTTGTGAGGCAGGTAGTGTTGGTGTTATTTGCAATTTATAGACAAGAACCTGAAATCACTAGAAGATATTTATTAGGTTTTTAAAGCCACGGTGTCCATGAGGATTGGAAAAATAACTTGAATTTATATCCTATGACTTCAAGTCCAGTGCTCTTTCTCTGAAACTACATTATCCCCCTGTATATATCTATACATTTCATTATCAGGTGTATGTCTTTGTCACCACTTCCCATATTCCTGTTTTTCTTTTCTTACATCTCTTCTACTTGCTTAATCTTGAATTGATCTTTTAACCTTTACCCTGATTCAGTAGCTATAGGGGAATGAAAAGCAGAATAAAAAAATTGTTTTATAATTTTTCTTTGAAAGATTAGTCACCAGTTTTCTTTGGCTTTCATACCTTTGGTAGGCCTTAAGCAATAGAGTTACCTAAAAGAGTTCCAGCACTAAGAGTGTGTTAATCTAGCTTGAGCTTTAGGATATTCTTTATTATGTAAATATTGAGAAATTTTGTGTGAGAGGATGACAGACTTAGAAGATCACAAGGGAGACTGTGACATGGAGGAAGAGAAGACGTTATAGAAAAATTAATTAGTTAAAGTATAAGACAGTAACAAACACACACATATAAGTTCTAACATGCTAGATTGACTTACATTAAAAAGTGCAGAGAAAAAGAAAATAGAAAAGGAAAGCAATTGAGAAAAAACAGTGCAGGGTGAGGTAAAGAGATTTTAGCTTTCATGGACTAAGATAGAAGTCTGAGGTTCTGGTAATCAAATCAAGGTGGCATCCAAACATTGACCTACTGATTCAGAAACTCAGACTGGGGCCCCACAATCTGCACTATAATAATATTTTCAGTGATTCTTATGTACACTAAAGTGTGAGAATCAACAGACAAAAGCAGTGTTTTTCAAAGTGTTATGTGCATATAAACCACCTTGGGATCTTGTGAACATACATATTCTGATTCAATAGGTCTGAAGTAGAACCTGAAAGTGTGAGTTTTTAACAAACTTCCAGGTGATGCCAATGCTACTGGTCCATAGACCACACTTTGAGCAGGAAGTCACTAGGTATTGGAGTTGCTTCACTGTAGAAGGTGAGATGGAAAAAGTGTATTTTAAGAAGCTTCACTCTGATTTATGACAGTTCTTCTTTGGCAACTCATCAGGAAAATTTGCTAGAGATTTCAAATTACTTTTCAATGTTTTGTAGGTGGGAGTGTCATTTAGACTTGCCAAGAGGGAGCTTGGCTCTATGCAATTTCAGTTGTAAAATCCTGGGTGGGAGATCAAGAGACTCCATGTATTTCTGATGGAGTGTCCTGCCCTGCATTTTCTAGCTTCAAAAAGCTTGGGGGAAAAGTGTAAATGGATTCTTTGTGTAGCACATCATTCAGGCCAGTTTCTTAATGCTCATCTGTTTTATTCCTGCCAATTAAGAGCAACAGCTGTCTTGCAAGAATGGTGGTTGTTAGGAAGTGACCCAGCTGTGGGATTTAGATAACAGTTGTACAGCCAAGATAAGGCATCATTGGAATGCAAATGCCATAAACCTGATTTATAGCACATATCCAAGGGGAGAAAACTTAAACCAAAATCAACTAAAATAACAGCTGACACAAAAGGAAAAGCAAAACAAAATATCAACCCAGAGATGTTGGAACTCCCAAGTCAAGTTTTCTCAGACTATTTTAAAAACAAGGTTTGAACTAAAAATTGACATAGATTCCAATTACTTCTGTTGTCTACAGAGCCCAGAGTTATGAATTTGTGTCTAAGATTTAAATACTTATGCAAAATCTGTCCTCTTGTTGCTCAATACAATTTGACATTTCCAAATCCCTAGGCTTTATTAAGTTCAAAAAGAGTGGACATACTGAACACAGAAACAATGGTCAGTGGCAAATATTTGGAAAGTGGCATTATCATAGTAAAAATATCACTTAACCAATGTAATCACTCAGCAACTCAATGGGCCCTATATAATCATTTTCTTCTTCTTTAATGTGAAAATAGAACTATCAGTATAGCTGCATATTTCAAAAGGAATATAATACCAATAATACAATTAATCATTACAACTTAATTCTGCTCCATAATGTTCCTATACACATCAAAAGATCTTTTAGACTTCTACATCTTTGTTAAAGCTATTCCTCTTGAACTACATCATTTTTCTCATCCCAGGACACCTAAAGCCTATTTATCTTTTATGAACCATACCATATACAAATTCTGCATGAAGTCTTTTAGGATACTTTCAGCTGAAATTAATAGGTTCCTCCTTGAATTTCCATCACAGTTTGGCCATGTCTTATGCCACCTTTACCTTCCTTTTTGGAATTATAGTTACTTAAGCACATACTTATCTTCTTTAATCGACAGTCCTTTGAAGGCAACATCCATGTCTGATTCATGTTGGGACCTATTTTGTTCTACCGAATAAATGCTAAATTAAAAAAAAGTTGCTTGAACAGACTCCTTTCGAGGTTCTGGGAGGGGAGCCCACTTATTAATTCAGTCTTTAACAAAGAAAAGGGGCTGGAATTTAAGGGAGAGGCACAAGAGAGGGGGCAGAGGATGTGAAATCTTGCACAGACTGGAAGATCAGATAAATTAATCCAGACAAAGAGTGGGTTGGCTGTTGTAACCTGGTCATAGGCTTGGGCAGAATACTATGTTTATTACATCAGAGTTACTTGCATTTCTTGAGAGAGGGCATTGGGAGAAAGATTTCCACAAAATATTGGGTTTATGGAGGCATAGTATTTAGATTGTTGCTGATCCTGTGCCAACGCACAGTACGTATATTCCTAACATCTAATTTTGCCAGTTTTGTTTGTTTGTGCTCAGAAATATTCTAGGTACAGCTGTTTAGTAGAAAGAGAAGTTATCTAGCTAGAATTGATTTGTTGTCCTTCACCAAATTTAACACGAGCATAGTAATTATGATATAATGTATAATATGTTAGGGACATAAGAAATTAGTAGGTGATTTCAAAGAGAAAAAAAGAGGACTTTTGACTATGGTTATCACAGAGAACTTCATTCATTCATTAATTCACCCATTTAATTAGTAGATAGTAATTGAGTGCCTGTATTTCAAGTCCTGGACCTCATGGAGTTTATGTTCTGTTTGGGGAGATATATGTTAACCAATAAATTACACAAATAGCTGCAAAATCGAATCTAAGATAATAGTTAATGAGGCACTTGATGTGTAGTGTTTACATAGGACCTACTAAGCAAATGTTTAATAAATGTAAACTATTCTAATAATTAGTTTTTAATCTAAAAATGGTGTTATAAAAGGTGTTTGGGCAAGGAAATAAAAATGATCAGAGATATGTTTTCTGATACTTAATCTGGAATTAATTTTTCAGAGAACTTGAAACAGAAAGTGTCTAGAATTGAAAAGTCTGTCCCCTCTCAAATTCATTCTACAAATTTCATAAATTAAGGCATCTATAATGAGAAGGAAGAGGTGGGAACATATAAGACATGAATGGAGCTAGAATTGACCTAGAAGAACGAATTTGAAAGAGAACAAAGGGACATAATGATTTGGAGCATGGGTAACCATAAGACAGTGGTGATATTCAAAGAACTTGGGGACACAGCACTAGGAACAGTAGGAACAGGTCCATGAGGGAGATAGTGAAGTGCATTTGGATTCATTGAGGTTGAGGTACTGAGATTCCCAGGTGGAGGCTTTCAGAGAGGGGATGGAGTAAAGATTTATATTTGGGAGTCACTTACATAGAGTTAGAGTCACAACTGTTGGAATCTATGAAATTACCTTTGAAGAAGGACAGTAAAAAATTAGGGATTCTCTAAATTTGGGTTGGATAGGAAAAATAGTATGAGAAAGAGAAGGGAGGCCAGTAAGGCAGAAGAATCATGAATGTGCAGGGTTAATGCAGCCCCCGAGGACAGGAATTCTAGAGGAAAGAAGTTTCAAATTCCTGGGAAAGCTTGAAGAAATGGCAGCTGAGAAAAGCTGTTGGATTTGCCCATAGGTGATCATCGATGACCATCACAAGGACAATTTTTGAAAAGTTGTATGGGGGTGGCTGGATTATAAACCTCTGAGGAATATTTAGGTACTAAAGACAGAGACCATGGACTACCCTGAAGGGTAGTTGGGTGGCAAAATTGAAGAGCAAGGTAATAAAATGATTTAGGCTGAGGGAATAGCAAAAAAGAAGAAAAATTTCTTAGAATATAGGAGACTTGAGTTAGAATCTATATTTGAGACCTGTAGGTGTTTCATATTTTGGCTCTATTATTTGGCTAGATTAAATACTCCAGACTGGTGAGTGAATGAGATGAAACTGAAGCAGACGCATTCTTAATATGTACTAAACCTGACGCCTTTCCAATTTTCTGTAGAAAAATGATGTAATTACATTTATAAATTATCAATACTGGGTATAGAATGGCAGGCTAGACCTCTAGTGGTACTCCATCCTACTTGCTAGAGACAGTAGACCTTGCTAGACAGATAATGCTTATGCAGGGCTCCTGGTCTTGGTAGTGAACAGTGTAACAAAAAATTCTAATGTTACACTGGAGTCCTATAGTGTAAATCTGATCATATCACTATGAATGGACCCACAGCTATCCGCATTTCCAATTTTGATTTAATGACATGAGAATTTTTGATTCCCATTTCCATTTGGAGCGTGAAGAATGCATATTACATATGAGTGGATGTATGTGTGTATTTATGTGTGTGTGTACACATAATAATGACTAGTTATTGAATGTTACTAGATTGAAGGCACAATAAAAGATGAGTTAGAAATATCTAATGACCATCCCTGCCTTACACGAGAGAGAATATTATCCTGTTTTTATAAATGAAGAAACTGGAATTTCAGAGGGTAAGTGGCTTATTCAAGGTCACACAGCTAGTGGGGACTTGCAGATGAGATGCAAACCCAGCTCTGCCTTTCACACTCATTCCCCTTTTTGGATGTAGAAATGGGACAAACATAGGAATGAGGTATATTTTATAAGGGATAGGAGGAAGCTATTACTGGAAATTGTGTCCTGAATGGTATTGAATTCATTAAAGTGACCTAGTTTTTCTTCATCTTTAATGGAACTTGTTGCAGAAAATTGGAGTTGGAAGGGACCTTAGGGAACTTCGTTTCTGGAAACCGAGGCTGGAGATTTATTTAGTATCATCCAGACTATTCATGAGCTGGGACCACAAAAGACCTTCTGCCTTCAAGCTCTTAGTCTACTTTCCTAGATCAAGCTTAAAGTGTATGACAAAAAGGTGCATTTATGGATTTTTCAGTGATCTGCTTTCATTATTTAGAGATTTCTTAGCATTCTGGGCAGAATCTCCTTGTAAAACCTCAGGTGCCTGGAACTCATGTGGACCTTGTTATGCTAAAAAGTTTTCTCAGTAGAGTTCTGTCTATTATGTTTTGAATGATATTTCATTTTTCTTTTGTAAGCTGAGCAACATAAAGGTTCTAAGGTGTATGGTGTAAAGGTAGTTGTTAGAATAAAGAATGATGCCATGTCAAAGGGATTTACATTGGCAGTTTAATTAGAAATGTTGCGATTAGCATGAAACATCCCGCTTGATATGAGTTTTATGTTTCTATTAAACAAAAGAGAGCAAACCTTTACACATTATTATCAACATGATATAAATGATGGTTGATACTGCAGTTTTTTACACAGTGATAATTCATTAAAGTATCACTATCGGTGATGATGCTTAGGGTAGTTTATGATTATTTAAAATAAGGTCTCAAAGCTTCTCAAGGAAGTTTCAGCTTCTTCCAAACACTGCCATTGGTCTGCTGTTATTTAAAGCACTATTGCTCTTTTCACTGTGGCTAAACTTTAGAAATAGATGCTGCAGAGATCAAACACCACCTGGGATATTTCTCCCTTAAAGCAGGACAGTAATTGTAACAGCCTTGATGCTTTTGTGGGTTTATTTTAAACATTCCTAAAAAAGTGGGGTTTGTAATTTTCCTTCAGATTACAAGCTGACATTAAAAAAAAAAAAAGTAGCAGGGAATGTAGCACTTCTGCGTGATGGCAGCTGATAATTACCATAGTGTGAGTGGGGCTAGATATAACCCAGGCATTTTAAGAACATGGCTGATTACAGTGCTTTACGAGGAACTCCATTCGGGAAGGGGAAGGTTGCTTTGTTAGGCAAAATGAACTGTCTTGCTTCACCAATCTCATCTCACTTCCTTCTTTTGCTTTTCAACCAGGAGCCACCTTTCCATCTTCAATTGCAAGGCGGTTCCCAGGGAAAGCTGCATACAAACTGAAAAACGAGATGTAGGAAATCTTCCAAAAGGATCAGTATGAAACCAATTCTCATCACGTGTCATGCCTCTGGGAAGGCGCACTGTGCAATAGTATTTTTGCATCTTTTAAGAGGGTTACACTTTTTTTTCTGAGAAAGTAAAGAAATAATTTTGTGGCTAATGTCAGAAGAGTAAATGTCACACTCTCTGGGCTTAGTAGTGTGTACACCCAGGGAACTTAGAGGGAAGCATTAATCCAACTGTGTGAGAAGTGAGAGAAGATGGTGCCCTATAAGCAAAATGGGGAAACTTCAAGCATATATTTTCAACTGCAGTTATGAAACATACACCTTTTGCCTTTTAAATTAATTGTACAGTTTGGTTGCCAAGTTTTGATTACTGGCACAAAAATAAAGGTATATATAGTGTGTGTGTGTGTGAGAGAGATAGATAGATGATAGACAGATGATGATAGATCATAGATAGATAGATAGATGATAGATAGATAGATAGATAGATAGATAGATAGATAGAGATAGATAGATATAGATAGATGATAGATAGATAGATGATAGATAGATGATAGATAGATAGATAGATAGATAGATAGATAGATAGATGATAGATATAGATAGATAGATAGATGATAGATAGATAGATGATAGATGGATAGATGATAGAGACTCTAGATTCTAGTACATGACCAAGACATTTCTGAGCACATGTGGTCGGATAGGAGAAGATTCAAATTCAGAAGACTGCAGAATGTAGTAACTGCTATTGCAATGAAAGACTATTACTCAATAGTCATATTTTATATAATGCATAGTTATAACTTGTCCAAATAAATACCCATTTCTAAGAGTTTAGCCCAATAAATGCCCCAAATCTCACCTTCTGAAAATGACTGAGAATTAGGGACAGACACAGGTTATTTGAAGTCCAAGGCCCTCTTAACGAAAAGTATACAATTATGAATATAAAATTAGATCAGTGACCCTGGAAAGAAACTTGAGAGGGTGAAGTTGAATTTCATTAGTTTCATGGTAAATCCATCTCTACCTGAGAAATGGTCTAGTTTACACAAGACTGAGGTAGGAATATATTCACATCTGATGGCCCAGTGTTCCTTCAGAGATCACCATGGTATTTAAGGCAGAGATACCTTTGCCTTTATTGGTCACTTTCCTCCAGTTCCAATCCTTCATACCACCATGTCTGCCTTCATTAATTTCTACCCTACCAAACACATACAGATATATAACTCTACTTTGTACATCTATCACTGTTTCTCCAAACTTATATCTCCAATAAACACTTTATATATTTTAGTATTACTATAGCATTAAATTAGTGTTTGGGCTTAACTGACCTCCCAAAATTCATTGTTGAACCCTTAATCCACAAAACTTCAGAATGTGACTGTATTTAGAAATGGGACCTTTCAAAGCATAGTTAAGTTTAAATGAGGCTGTTAGGTGACCTCTAATACAGTTTGTGTGGTGAAATTATAAGAGGAAATTTGGAGACATAAAAGAAACACCAAGAACACATATACATAGAGGATTGACTATGTGAGGAGATAGCAAGAAGGTGGCCATCTGCAAGTCAAAAAGAGAGGACTCACAGAAAACCAACTTTGTCAGCACCTTGATCTTGGACTTCTAGCCTCCAGAATTGTAAGAAAATAAACTGCAGTTGTTTAAGTCA
The DNA here is from genome assembly GCF_964146895.1 of Miniopterus schreibersii. NCBI lineage: Eukaryota > Metazoa > Chordata > Mammalia > Chiroptera > Miniopteridae > Miniopterus > Miniopterus schreibersii. The sequence goes on along the minus strand of NC_138102.1, from coordinate 112,655,279 downwards.
CCCAGTCTGTGATATTTTGTTATGGCAGCCCTAGCAAACTAAAACAGCTAGAATTTATCAAATAAACTGTCACTAACCAATGTCCTCCTCACTGCAATATGCTTAATAACACAACAGATGCTAACTGAGTGCCTATAGTCATATATTTCAAAAATATGGGTTGAATGAAAGAGCCAGTGCTTGCATGCACATACAAGTGCATTCAAGATGGATTTCCACAGGGATTTTTTATGAAATAGAAATCTTCCTTACATTTTCCCCTAGGACAGTGCCACCTACAAGGGAAGATTGTAGTGATAACATAAAACCTATGCTTTAATAAGTCATAGTGATGATCAAATATATACAATCATTGAGTCCTTTTATGATAGAAATTCAGAAAAATAAGAGGTGACCCAAGTTCCCTAAACATATCAAAGCATTGAAATCATGACACACATTCTTTTGATGGTGAAAGCACTGTCCACAGGTCAAAGGTTTTACTGTTGTTGTTTTGTTTGTTTGTTTTAACATGGTCTTGTACAGTAAGCTGGCTATTTGCCACAGGCCTCATACTTTGTTGTCTGAAATTGTAAAAATTTTTTGAGTGTAAGAACCTGCATGGTTAGATTTTTCTGAAGAAATCCTGAGAAAACTTGTTGATAAGCCCCACATCTCCTGGGACAAGGGACAAATCTGTGTCAGAAAGCCAATTTATTAATTTGTAATCAGTTATAAATTACTATCCCTATGAGTATGACAATTCAGGAGAACTAATTATTGTTTATGTGAGGCCTTGGTGAAAGCATATTAAAATCAAAGAAAGAAAGTTGTTCTTGAAGAGCTTTGTCTTGCTAGAGGTGCCTTCTGATGAGCTGATCTTCCATTTCCTGGGAAAATTTTATTTTGATTTGGAAGAGCATACATTCATCTATTGTGCTATTTACTTATTTTATAAACATTTACTGAGCCTCTACAATAGGCCAATTATTATGCCAGGCATTTGAAATACATGATGAACAATACCTACACTGTCTCTGTCCACATAAAACTTATGTTTAATTGTCATAGCTTAGTTAGTAAGTTGCATTTACTTTTCCCATTGGTTAATGGCATTTCTCTTTACTTTGGCTCAGTTGTGCTCCTCTTTACTTTCTATAGTGCTTATTTCTATAAATGTTTATAAAAATATTGTATACATCTAATAAAATCCTTTTTGAAAGAGTGGTTCGTTTTCCATAAAAGCATAAAGCATTCCAAATTCAAGGCTCCCATGGCGCACACTTTAAAGCCCTAGGCATCATAACACAAATCAAAGTGATAGAAAAATAAATCTGAAAAATATTCCAGATAAACACATATTTCTTAGTTGGTCAAAGCACAATTAAATATAGAGATCTACATATATTTCCTGTGGTGTTGGAAGGAGTATACCAGGATAATTCTCTAAAAGCAGAAAAAAAGTTGTAGTACCTAGGGGGTTCCATGGATCAATACTTGATTATGCATGCTCTTTCTATTGACACCAAATCCAGTGAAATTTTGACTTGCCTGGATTCTATGCATATATGTCAAGGACACCCATTCTTCTCATGACTTCCTTGCCTACTAAGAACTTACTAAGATAAAGCTATCTGACTTTGGTGAACCAGTCATAGTTCTTGATGTTCACACACATAAAATCATTGTCTGGTTTATAATGTTAGAAGAAAAGAAAAGAAGGAAATGTCTGATTTCAAGGCACCTTATATTTTCTGGGTTGATTCTATAGATTTTTATCAAGGAGTGAACTTTAAAAAAGCTGCCGGAGGTGGAAATGTGTGAAGGCAAAGATCTACAGAAGCGGCCCTTTATCTAACCACATCACCTCTCAGAAGCCATGACTCTTGTGAATTGGATAAAGAGGGCTAAGGGGCACAATAGATTGAAGGGTACAAAAACTAGACATCTGAAGAGACTTTCTTGTTTTAAGGATATACCCAACCCACTTTTAAAGTATTTCTTTAATGGGGAGTTTAAAGGAAGTTCCTTCCTATTATGAGGGCATCCTAACTAGGATGCCCTAGTTAGATCATCCCTTTGTCATTTTGGGTGGCTTTAAAGGAAATATTGTGATATTGTCTCTAAAGAGAAGCTTTTTGATTTGGCTTGCAAATAAATTGTATATTTCAAGAAGACCAGTTCTCTGCTTTGATACACAACCTACTTATAATTTCTTATTAGAGGCTTAACTAACAGGCAAAAATGCTACCATGATGCACATAAATACTACTGGAAATGCTTTTAAGGCTCCTGATGACACTACTAAATGCCTTCATTTTAAGAACTCCAGAGGATTTGCACATCTGCATAGCTCTAAGGTCCCTGCTTTGTAGGGGAAGAAGTGATGGGGAAGATGAAATTATTATCTACTTCTCTCTTGTTTCAACTTGTGAGAAGACTGATTAGAAAGTACTTTTGCTCACCATAAATTGGCTATACTAAGTTTTATTACCCTCATAGACTTTTTAGATACATAATTGTCCTTATAAAGGAATTTTAAAATAAGCATTGTTTAATCACTTATGCTTGGTGCAATATACCTTTCTCCATATACTTGAAGGGATAAACATTTTAATTTGGTTCTAAATCTTTCCATGCTGGTCAAGTAAGGATTAAAGACCTGCACAAATAGGATTACTTCAAGGGCCTTTGGTCTTTCAATTTTTAATGTTTCTTTCTCTCTCTCTCTCTTTTTAAAAAATAAATTTATTGGTGTGACATTAGTTAGTATGATCATATAGGCTTCAGGTGTGGGTTTCTATGTTACATGATCTGTGTACTGTACTGTGTGTCCATCACCCAAGTCAAATCTTCTCCCATCAAGTGTTTCTTAATCATGTGATTGAAAGAGCTTTTGGCTACAGAGGTGGGAATCTGGATCATACATTTCACTTGAGCTACTTGCCTGTTGTGTGGTATGATTATGAACGAGCCACTGTACTCAGAACTTTAGTCTCCTTCTCTGCAAAGCAAGATTGTTATATTTCTCTCTATGCTCTTTAAGCTCTTCCAATTCTATGACTTTCTTTGAGAGGTTACCAAGATATATAATTCTATACTGTATGTGATTCTCCTTCAGCATAATTAAGCACCTCCCAGACTACACTGTATTCTTCTCTAGTGGTTTCAAAGGTTATAACCAGGGTTTCATATGGTTCTATACATCTTTGCTGAAGGAGATTAGACTCAAGAGAACATAGTCTTTGGCTCACAGTCATTTACTGAATTAGTGTAATGAAATATAGAAGAACGAGCTTCCACTCAGGTATAGTTTTATGTGAAGCTACTTGTGGAGAAACAGAAATTCATTTAACATTTGCTCAGACTTAATCACAACCTTAAATCTATCTCTTGAGGGTGGGGAAGGGAGTGGAACTGTTTGGTATCTGTTTACTTCTACCTGTCTTTGTAAACAAAATTGAATATGGTTTTTTGTGAAGATATTTGAATATTGCATTTAAGATGATTATTTCCCTCTATTTGTTTATGCATTTTGCACTATTTCTAAGCATTGAAACATATTAATTAAAAAAACACAGCAAAGGTTATTTTCTCAGAGTTTATATTCTAGCAAGGAAATAGAGGAGGCTGACAATTAGCAATAGACATAAAAAAAATTAAATAATGTAGTATGTAACCCTATACTACAGGTAATTTAATATGTGATAAATACAATGGGGAAAAGAGGAAAAAGAAAAAGTATAAGAGGGTTAAAAGGATTAGGATGTTGGGGGAGGTGGTTTATAATTTTAAAAAAGTTTTGCAGGTAGGTTACATAGAGGGGACATTTGATCTTTGAGTAAGTGAGGATGTGGACTATGTAGATATTTAGAGAAAAAGTGTTCCAAGTAGGGGGAACAGTGAATACAAAAGCTCTGAAGTTTCACAGTGCCCTGGAGCGTTAAAATATATCAAGGAGGTTAGTGTGACTGCAGCAGAAGGAACAAAGAAGCAGCCCGGGGCAGATGACAATTTTCCATTTGCTCCTCTAGATCTATTCTTATCTCTTCCCCACCCAGTTTGGAGTCACAGGAAGGCAGATAGTATGGGCTATATCAACAAGCTCCTTTGCCCACCAGCTTCCAGAGAGGGTTAGCCAGTGAGAGTTATAGGCAAGGCATCTGAGGGCTGGACAGTAGTGAGGTCTGTCAAGAAATTTATTCCCCTGCCCTTCTCCCTGCTGGGTTGCTGCTTGTTGACTTTACCCTTTACCGAAGGCCAGGGCTCCTGTCAGGCAGCTGTCTCCGTGAAGGTCCTTCCCTGGGTTCATGTGATTGGTAACTGCTTCCTACTCTTGCCCCAGTAGGACTAAGGATGCTAATAGTTCTCTACTATCATGGCACCATCAATAACTGATTTTTTTTTAACCCCCAACCTCACCTTTGCAAAAAGTCCCTTTACTAAACTCCTCGCAATTACCACCATTTTCCTTCCTGGTCCCTAACCAAGAAAGGTGTTGTAGGCCATTATAAGACCATTCATTTATTCTGAGGGAGATGGGGGAGATGCAGGAGAATGACTTATATTTTAAAAGAATCAGTTCAGCCCCTGTGTTGAAAATAGTCTGTAAGAGGGCAAGGTTGGTTACCACTGTAATCCAAGTGAGACTTATTTCATTTGTATCTGCCATGTAGGCCAATTATTCTAATCAATACCCTGTCAATCTAAAATGCATCTCATAAGCCTTAATACAAAATCCATAAACTTTTACCATGGTCTAAAGTCCTAGAGAGCTTGTAAGAAGCAGTTTCTCCGTGGCAAGTTCTGGCTCTGTTGAAGCAAATCCTGTGTATTACTAGTAGGATAATTAGTGATTATGAACAGAATTTTAAAAATCAAATTAAGTACCCATTGCTTGTTAAATATTATTCCATTTTTCTTCATGGGTCATTTGTTTTCTGCTTCACTAATAAAATGTATTTTAAAACACATTTTTTAGCCTTCTTTTAAATTGTTTTAAAATTTTATTTATTTTATTATGTGTGGTATTCTTTGACTTTGAACACAGATAGAGGCTGCTTACTAGTTTGATTACAGCAGTGAGGTAAAATATCATCTACCTGCTCATGGTTGGGTTGTGGGTGTGAAGTTAGATATATGTTAGAGCCCATCTTATAGACTCTGTGTGTAGTTATGTATGTGACTTATTTCTCCAAGTAAATTATGTTGAGTTCTGAGAAAAGGGTACAGAATTCCCATATACTGAGCACAAACTCTGTTCCATGCACTGTTCCAGGAATTTAAGTGCATTCACTCTTCTCTCTTTTTCACAGCCCGCATGGAATCCAGTCTGTCAGCCCTACCATAAAAAATATGCCCTCGATCTGACAACATCTGCTATTTTCTCTTTGATTTAACCCACCATAATCTCAAACAAGGGTTTGTATAACAGTTTTCTGACTGGTCTTCTGTTTCTACTCATGTGTCTCCGTAATCAGTTCTCCACTTGGTTGCCAGAGTGAAGTTAAAAAGTTAATCAGAGCATGTCACTTTTATTCAAAGTGCTCCAGTATTTTCCCTTTGCCCTGCCAAGAAAATGGGAAGCCTGTGCTCTGAAGATAAGGTCCTGGGTGATCTGTCCTTTGACTTTCCTCCCATCTCCTATTGCTCTCAGTCTCTCTCCCTGCAGTCTGGCCTAATGCCATTTTTGGTACATTCCAATATGTTCCTGTCTTGGGGTCTTTGCCCTGTCTGTAGTCTCTGCCTAAGCCATACGTACCCTCCACACAGATGACCACATAATTTGTTTCTTGTTCAGGTTTCGCCTACTCGTCTCAGAGAAGCTTAACTGATCAACTGATTCACAATGCCAAGATCTCCCCTCATTGACTGACCTTGCTCTTGGATCCCTTGCTCAACCTGATTTTTCTTTCTAGCTCTAATCCCTTGCATTATACCATGTGTTTATTTGCATATTTTCCAGAATGTAAATTCCAGGAGGACAGAGATATTTTTTTTTTTAGATCACGCCATATTCTCAGGACCAAAGGTGGTGCCTGGTACATAATATTCTACAAATATTTTCAGAATAACTGACTGACCCAATGATCTCATTCAAAACTTTGGCCTGTGATGATCTTCAATGGGGAGTGCCAGAAGTCCAGAGCCACACCCTAGTGCTGTTTGTGTCCCTTTAGTGTCTTGAACTGCCTTGAACATAAGTAGGCATTTAGAAAATATTTCTTAAAGATAAACAAATATAGTCATGAACAATAAATTTTGTGAATTGCTGTTGAGAGGCAATACAGTTTTATAAGTAAGTGCATGGTCTTTGTGGTTAGACTTGGCTGTATGAATATTATACTGGCTACTTGCTTTGTCAGATTGAGCAAATCACCCTCTCTGAGCTGGGTTTTCTTAACTGAAAAATTTGGTTAATAATAGGAGTAGCCTCAGGGGGATTAAATAAAAGGAGGAATGTATGCAGCACAGGGTCTGCATATGTTATCAATAAAACAATCCTCCAGCGTGGGTTCGGTGACCTCCTTTGCTCCTTGGGTTTTTCTGTGGCAGAGCAGTTATCTCAGTTGGTATTTTCTGTTTGCTCCTCTATAAGGTTTTAAGCCTTTGGAGGGCAAGGATTTAATTGTATTAATTTTAAATGTCCAGAACCAGTACATTGAAAGTCCTCAATGCATCTGTTTTGAGTCAAATAGGACTGAATTAAAGATGACAGCCCTTATTCCAGAAAAAGAAAGGCACTGTGATATTGATCAGTGTCAATATTAATAACTATTGATGAGGCACAGGCACCTCCCTACAGTCCTGTTTATAAAATTTATTAGCAAAAGCCATTCTAGACCAGCTGTCAGCTCGGGGTCTTGGTGTGGGGTGCGGTGGAAGGGTGAGTGAGGGGGAGAGCAGTGCCGGCTGGAGAACTTCCCGCCCCCCAGACCTTGTCCCTTTCCCGCCTTTCCCGGCTTTGCCAAAGCCAGCTTCCTAAACGCTCCAGTTGGATCTCTTTTATCAGTTGCTAGGTACTGCCAGTTGTGTGTCAGGTGAAGTAGTGGAAATTTCTATTGAACTTATAAATAGTTGAAGAGCCTGTCTTGGTGAAATGTGAAACGAGCAAATATTCCATTTTCTCCTGGGAGGGATCAGGATTCGGTGAACGAGGCTGCGTGTCAGCCGTGTCAGGGCCCAGGGCCGCTGTTCACGAGGCCACACAGCTATAAGTTATTCATGGGAACACAGCAAACAGAGACTTAGCTGTAGCGGTCCCGAGCATTCCCTCTGAAGGTTGCTCTGGGGCTGGAAGCCGAGGCCCGCAGGGTCACCCTGGCAGAAGCAGAAACCGAGCTCACATCCTTTAGGGTGTGTGCTTTGCAAATGCAAAAAATGATACACTGAGCAAGTCAAGGAAGCTGCAGGGAACTTTATGCTCTTTCTGGAGACATGGGACAGGGGGTTCATGCTTCCTTTTCCAGGAGAAGCAGAGAAAATACTTTTAGTGGTGATCATGCTTCTATCCTGGATAGATGTTAAGGTTTTTTTGGGAGCGTGTATTGGGATTTGGGGGAGTTCTTCCTAATATCTTTGGTTCATATATTCAGATCTTTTTACTCTGGGGCCTATAATTAAAAGATCTGAGAGAAGAGAAATTTCTCAGAGTGATATGTAGTTCTTTTATATGCAATTATTGTTACTTAAAGAGAATATTTCACAGGTTGAATGAGGTTTCATAGAAAGGAGTACTTTCTCTTTTCTGGTTTTAGGCTTAAAGGAGCTGGGAAGTCTTCATAGAGAACAATGAAAAAAAGCACTGGTTTTGGAATCAGATATAATTTACAATACTAGGTTCCCTGAGACTTAAGCAGGTTACCTAACTTCTCTGAGAGCTATAATGGGCGATATTCAAACTTGGAAAGTTCTTAACTAAATGGCATAGCATGCCTACCGCATCTAGTGCTATCCCTTTTACATTAGGTGTTCAACAAATGTTAATTTCTTTTCTCCTCCAACTTTTCTAAGAAATCATAGTCTCTTCCTCATTATCTACTTATTTTTTTTAAATTTTTTTTTAAGGGAGGGAGAGAGAGAGATGAACAGACAAATGAAAAACTAAGTGTGAACAAGGGATTCCCTAATTTGAAGAGGGTTAAAAATAGAGTGTTTTTTCAGTACCTAAGGTAGATCTGGACTAATAATTAAGGTTTTACTTCTTTTTTTGGTAAAGCAAGCTGTCAGATTATGGGGAATTCTGTGTTATTGTGGGTAAGAATACCGCCAATGGACCATGATGGCCTAGGTTCAAATCCCTTCTCTGTTGCCATTTGCTATGTGGTCTTTGGTTAGTTACTCAGTCTCTCTGCTACTTACTTTTCTTACCTGTAAAGCAAGGATAATAATAATTCCTACTTCAGGAGTTGTTATGAAAATTAAATCAGTTTTGGCAGTAATAGCTTATAACACCTATAGTGAGCTTATACCAGCACATGATATATGATAAACGTTAAAAATTTTAAAAATGAAATAAAGCACTCACAATTAAGTGCAAAGGACCAGACATGGACTCAGAATAAGGCAGGGTGCCCATAGACAAGAGGATTCTTGGATTGAAAGCATCTTATTACCCTTCAAAAGCTGACAAAACTGAAGAATTAACGTCTCTATAAAAAGTAATATCACTGCAACCTCTCCTCCTCTGTAGAGTGGGTGAGCTTAGTGACAGACTGCTTTGGAAGGAGCTAGAAATATCAGCTTAAAAAATGCTTGGCAACCATTTAGAATGATTATCTGACGTTGGGAGAAAGGGAGAATACTGAGGTATTCCTTTTACCCAAATTTAGAAATGTCATGGAGGCATAATGAATCATCTCTCAGAGGTTTAAAAATATTTTTCTTGTACTGAGTGTTGCCTATTGCCTTCCATTGCTGTCAATTGTGAACCTCAGGATAACCCACAAAACCCCAAGGAAACTACCCTGTTTTATGAATGACGTGATCTGCTTCAGGTCTAATTCCTTTACCACACTTGGGTAGACATTGTGTTTGGCTCCCCAACCTCTCTTCTACTCTATAAATAGTCTAAGTCCATCAGGGCAACCCCATCCCTCTTATCAGCTATGAGCTCAGACCTGGGTAAGTGCAACACAAGGAAAGGGGTTTTGGAGGAAAAACCCAGACTTTCTCTCCTGCTGGAAACAGAAAGCATATTTCCTGTGAAAATAGAAGCATGTTGCTCTGATTGCTGCTGGCAACCATTTCGGGGCAAGACAAAGGGCCTTAGGATGAACCAGTACTGCGACTGGCAGCTTGGCGAGATGGGAGGTAGTGCCCCCATGATGACACAGTTGAGTCCTGTGACCAGCCCTAAGTCTGTATTTCTTTTCTGTATTACACTAAATGTCCTCATCATCAGTAAGCTAGTTTAATTTGGGATTTAGTCATGTGCATACAAAAAATGTTCTAATCAAACACACTCATGTGGCTTCTTGCACGTGGGTGTTTCTATTAGATTGCGGGTAACCCGAAGGCAGCTGCCATGGTGCATCTATCTTTTGTCTCTCTATTTGTTGATCTGTAACAATGTTGAAAGCGGTATGCCCCGACAGCCTTTCGTCCCATTTAACAGCAGTGAAACCCCTGTTAAAAAACAGAGTTTGCTTTTTTGATCTGTAATCATAAAAGTCAGTGCTTGGTAGAAGTGAATAAAAGCATGATCTTTCAGTATCTTTTTTATGTTGCTCATGCAATAGTTGGATATAATAAATCTTATTACAAATTAAGCCATTGAATTATGTTTTCATAATACGCAAGCAAGTACACTCCCCTTAGCTTTCCTTCTATCAGAACTAATTTCAGGCAGTCTGTTTATAGAGCGAAGATGAATTTTATTGGTGACAAATGCACTCCTACATTAACAAATTAAGTGTGCTCTCAAAGGAGGAAAAACAAACTCAGAGAAAATTGGGTTGTCTGAAAATTGAAGTCTATAAAAGGACTTGTTTCCTCAGGGACATTCGGTATTTTTATAATCACATAGAAAGAAAAACATATGCCTCTTGGGTATAACATTAAAATAAATTAATTTTCCTGCCTTATTCATAAGGGCTAACGGCAAACTGGGAATGTTTATTTCTAGACTTCTCTTGCTCACAAAACCAGGTTTTCTATGACTTTCATCTCACTAAAGATGAATAGTTGTGTCAACTTATAAGAGATAAAAAAAGGCCTTTGTTCCTCTATTTTTGGCATATTATTAGTAGGCTAGTGGTCATGAGGAATAATAGGACCTTAAAGCCTCAACATCTTGACTTCATGTCACTAGAATATCTTCTGCTTTTTTCTGCTGTTCTTGGGATGTAAAATGTCTCTACTCCTTAGAAATACGCAGCCTTGTGATCAGACCCTGATGACAGCTTTTATCATTCTCCTTTGTTCAGCCCAATTTGTGGTTAGTTTTCACCTCTGTTTTCTCCTAACGTATACTAGGTTTTTCCTTCATTTGTTCCTCTGTGATCAGCCTCTGTCTGCACACCTTTCCTTCTGAATACTAGAAAATTCAGTCATGTATGTTTCTTTGGCATTCTCCAAGTCTCGTGTAGAGAGGGCCAATCTATCAAAGACATAAGCTACCATCTACAGTATCTTTTAATAAGATGAGACCCTCATTATTTTTTACTGCAGGATATTATAATTTTAAATACTTGATTTTCATGACCTTTAAAGTACTGAAGAGGAATGAATGACTTGTATAATTGATACAGAAATCACTGAGAGATCCTGCAATACAGCAGTCTTTCCTGGAATTTCACCAGCTGAAAATCTTATTGTATAGAGAAATGTAGTCGTTGATGAGAGCCCTGATATTTTCTTGCAAAAGAAATAAGCTTTTGTAAATAAACAGTTGCTGTGTGATCACAGGTATATTTGTGTAAGTCTGGGACTATTTTGAAGGTTCATAAATTGAACTATTACCTTTGTGCTCACTTTGATTTTTTTGTCTAAAGTTAGTAACAGTGATGGCATTTAGCTAAGAAGAAATACTATCCAAGCCTGTTTTATGAATAGCTGTATGCCCACTCACTCAGGGTAAATAATTCATTCTAATAGGTTGATTGCAGAATATAGACTTTTAAAAAAATTTACTTAACTGCATTGGGCTTATTTGAAGACATAGTTCTTATTTGCAAAGCAGAGTTAAATCTGGGCAAAATCAGAATAACCCTTCTAGGAGAGACTGGGAACAAAATACTAAACTGAGCTTCCTTTTGGAAATGAGTCTCCCAAATATCTTGTCAGCTAGAAACTGGCTGAGCTGCAGCCCAAATTATGAATTCCTTGGTCTTGTCCTACCATGGGGCAGAGGGAAGTGGCCAAATATGGGAGATGAGAATCGAGGAAAGACTCTGATATCTGCAGGGATACCCAAGCAAGTGTAGGGAGATATGTCATCTAATTCAAAAGAATTCTTCATGTTACAAGGAGAAACTATTCTTTAGTAAAAATGCTAACATATTTTCTGAAGCTATTTTTGACCCTCAGATTAAATTTTAAATCAAAATTAAGAAAAGAGGTCATCATCTTTTCACAGTATATTTCTGCCCCCTAACCTACTCTTGTTAGTTTTAAACATGCTTAATCATTTGACAAGACTACCAAAATGATAGACTGCTTGTGTTAAACACATATTACAATTTATTTTTTCATATATAATTAGGTGTAATTATTGCTGCCAGAATGTAAAATGACACATCAACTATAAGTAGAGGTAATAGCAGCTACATCCAAGAAAAAGGGCACAAAACACCTGAAGCTTATAATCACATCTCTCGCCTCACTCCTTGCATTAGTGTCAGGATGCATCTTAGGTAGCAAAGACCTTAGGTAGTCTTTAAATATCACATGAGCATTCTACTAGGATTGACTGCAAATACGTAGGTCTTCCATGGTGCATGGATTTTCAATATTGAAAAAAGCTAATAATTTGGAATACATTTTACCAAAAGATTTACTTTCAGGAAGCTTTAATTATGCATCATCTTTATAATTTTATACATTCAAGAGGATCCCGCTCTGTGCTAAATGCAGTGCTAGTCACTGTGGAGCAAAGAGGCACTGCCTCCTTCAAGAGACACAAGCTCCGCAAGTGATGGAGACTAGACAAAGCAGATGAAGCAAATAGAAATGGTATCATACCCGTGTAATTTTCCCTAAGTTGTAGAGTCTGTATTGGAATTTGGAGAGAGGAGATCAAGACATGTAGAGGATGTAAGCTTGAGCAGAATTTTAATGGTTAAGATTTATATAGGTGTAGATGAAGTCAAATGTCAGAGACATTTCCCATGATTCACGGGAGTTTCATGAGTTTGTCTTAATTAGATTCTCTTTCTATTACCTGAGCTATATTATGTTCTCCCATTTAACCAGCACTATCTAACATATACAAATAATTGCATTTAGCTTGAGAGAGAGGTTCAAAAGAAATAAGAGGCATGCTCCCCCCAATCTGATCCAGCTAGGTAACAGGATATAGATTCATCAATTTACTAGATAACAAATACAAAGTAAAGATCTTTGGTTTTATCACTATTTAAACTCCATATGTATGTGGACGTTATGGCTCCAAGCTTCCTAACATTTTCTCTACTCGTAACTCAGAAAATCCTGTACAATAGGCCAAACAGGTTTTGGACGATCCAAAAACTTTTACTGGATTCAATTTGGGGCAAAGTTTGGCAGGTAAGTTTGTCAGAGTTTTGCTTTCATTTGGCTGGTTGAAAGTGAAACTTAAAAATAAAACATTTTTTTCAGATGATACAATAAATCCAGTGCAATCCAGATAAAATCAAATAAAACAACATATAACCAAATTGGTTTAAAAGACACTTTTATAAAGGCATGGAATGACTTACTTAAAATGTTCTAGAGGTTATAAAAAGACAGATTTTTTGCAAAGATCTGTGAATACCTTTTGTATTGGATACTGAACATTATTTGGTTCTTCTTGGCTGATTATATACTTCTACCTGAAAAACACAAATTGGGCATTTTAAGTCAAAGACTTTATTAAGTTATTTATGCAAACTATCTTAATCTGGTCTTGCTTATAGCTAAAGGCTAGGTTTAATTTTAGTGGCTTAAAATGCTTTATGACTGATTCATGCTGACTTATGTAAGAATAATAAATTTCCTGAAGAGGTGTTGTCATTAGAAAACAGTGATCCTGATTTTATCTTTAAGCTATCTGTGGTCTTTGAGCCTTTTTCAGGCTCTTTGTGAGAAAAGTTGCCTCCAAGGTCTTTGCTCATCCCTCTCTAAGGTTCCTGCTCAGAAAAGTTGCCTCAAGGTCACAGAATAGTGAGACCTAAAACGAACAAACCCTACAGTTCAGGGTGGACAAAAATGTTTCTGTTGGAGCAGCAGATGCAAGCATATATTCTTTTCCAACCTGGAGGAGTTCTAAAAAAGGTCTTGCGATTCTGTAAAAAGACAACCTGAGAGAAGTACTCAAAATATCAACTCTTAGGGAGGCCACTGACAGACACAACTTTGTGCACTGGCACAAGTGTTTTCATGAGTCCCATGACTTCATAACCACAGCTATGTCATCCCGATGTACCATGAGAATGAAATAAAAAAACATGTTTTTTATTTTAGGCTCCTGTGTAATCACATCACTTAGACCTGCTGAGGTATCTTGGTATCACCACTTACTCATAGAAATACTCTTACAGGAAATATGTAAACATTGGGCTAAATAATTTATTATTGATTAAAGTCAACAAGTAATATAATACTTACTGCTAAGGTATTAAGTATTATGGGCAATGTGCAGATGCTAAAAAATCCTAAACTCAAAAAGAATTTCAACTCTAGTAAGAGATATTAGAAGAAGTACTTACCCAACACTAATTAAAAAGAGGAGAGCTATATGCTTTGAATTTTGATAAGGTACATAAGGAAGGTAGAAGAATAGAAGAGAAATATAGAAAAAAAATAAAGAAGAAGATTGAGAGAGAGAAAGATCGAGAGATCACTTCTGAGTTGGAAACATCAGAAAAGGTTTTACAAAGGAAGCAGAACCAGAAATGGAACAAAAAGGGTGAGCAAAGCAAATTATGTAATCTTCTAATTTTGCAATCGACTTTTAACTTTTCTGTGTGTGTCAGTAAAGCTTTTTTCCTGGGAATGATTAAAAAACCAAAACCGTCCCAGAGGCCCGTAAGTTAGTGAGTGTATTATGTAGTAATAGCATCCACTATTTTGCAAATCATTAAGCATAAAAACATGATACAGATTTTAATACTATGAGTATTTGGCTACATCTGAAACAGACCACACTTTAAGAGAGAAATGTAGGGATGTCTGTGTATATTGCTCATTTGGCTTGTAATCATAATTACAATTTGTTTTATTGGTTATTGTCATTTAACCCTTTCATACTGAAGCTGTGCTGCTCTTGGTACATCAACATGTGAAAGAACATACCTGAAAAGCTGATAAATATTCTGCTAAGACCCTTTCCTAGGACCTCTCTTAGGAGTCCCACTTTTTTCTAAAGGTAGTTTTTCTACAGACAAGAACCCTCAAAAACAAAGGACCCTGCAAGGGCTTCTCTCTGGATCACACCCTGCCTTTCTTCCCCCTTTCTCCAGCATACATTTTCCCCCCTAAACTCTGAGTGTCCACAGGAGACTTGAAACCACTGGAGCAGTGGGCAGCTGCAGCTTGTCCTGGGCTAACCCCTTGAACCTGTCTCCAAGGTCCCATTTTCTCTCACTTTTCAGTGAGTTAAAAGCAGCCCTACCTGGCTCACTTCTGTCATTGTGACTTTTACTTCTCAGTGAGTCCACGCTGCCCTGAAAGGCTCACTTCTTTTCTATAACATTTCTAAAAGGCCAAAGCAGCCTCACCTAGGCTCTCTCCGGTTGCTTCTTCTGTCCTAGGCCCTTCCTTTGTTTCACTGTCCCCAGCTTTAATAAATATACTCTCAAAATCACCTGGACTCATACTGTGAAGTTTTCCCTGCACAAAATAAAGAACACACAGTGTGAGTCGGCCTGAGGCTGACCTGCTCTGGGCCTGGTCCCTTTCCTATGACAATTCCATTGGGCATAAAATAAGACACCTCTTTCGTATGGTTTAGCTTAATTGGGTGTCTCTCGGCTAAGCAAATGTATAGTATTTGCAGTAATATTATAACTTTCTATTTTATCTTATTTTGTTCTTCATAAAACCACTAGGCAAGAACACATACACTTCTGAAATAAGTGTCAATGACATTGTAACATTGGCCTTTACTTCTTGTTAATGGGTTTAGATATATATGAAAATAGTTTTGCATAGTGCAGTTAAGATTAAATACATTCCAAAAAGTTCTAGAAAAGCCTAGTATTGATATAAAACGTTAAATTTCAAATTTCTAAGAAGTCTTTTTATTTGAAGACAAACATGCACAGAGCTTATCAGTACTTTCGTTTGTTATTCAGATCTAATATTTCTTATAATGATACAAGTGGAATAGAATAAATTATAGAAGTAATTTTATTTTATAATTTTTCTACCTACTTTAAGGTATACTTACTCTCATTTAGTGTTTTACCTACATGTGAGGTCACATGTAAAACATATCTTACCTCACACTTTGACTCATACTATGAGTCAGTAAATTCACTTGAACCCTGAAACTATTGGAAAAAAGTGGTTGTAGATAGCACTATAGGTTACTGAGTTTAGACCAATTCAACTTCCGGGGCTGTTTTATGATATATTGTGTAAACTGGAAAAAAAAGGTAGAAGGTCACTTTCTTGTTAAAAAAAATTAATGCCTCCTTTTATAAAAATTTTTTATTGTAGTTATCTTAACTTCAATAAACTATCCCACAGGTAGTATTATAAGGCTCTGAGTTTATGAGGGGAAGGCTCTAGGGTAACATTTATGCCTGTAGAGACATACTGATTGGAGCCAACTCCACTCTTTGACTCAAGAATCAAAATCTTGGTATTTCACCACCAGTGAGTAACCTAATAAAGAAAATATATAAGCAAGCAAAGTCATTTATTATGTGATCATTCATAACCATGCATAATTAGAAAAAATAAAGTTAATATCCTGTAATATGGAATTGGTTTGGTAACTTATAGCACCATCCCCTTAGCCACATAAGATGGTGGTACTAAGAGTGACTCTAAATTTTTTTTCTTAAATGTTGCTATTATATTTCATCAAGAAATGTGACAACATGTGCAAATAAAAACAATAATCTGCAAAACACACATGCCTTTTTTGAATAGTATTACTAGTTTTGATATTTCATTTAACATCGGACTCTACTGCATAAAACACTTTGACTTTGAAATCAAAATGAACAAATGCATGAACTGTTTTTATTTCAAAACTAAACAAAATACATTTAAGTGAAAATTTTGCAAAAATGACCAAAAAAGAACCATTAAAATGATGGTATTATATAAAATTATAAACCATGTCATAGCCTAGTTTACAGTATTTATATAATGTTGCAAAATAGTGGCTTTAAAACACTGACGTGTCCTTCATTTCCAGTAATTCCTAGCTATGAGCCAAGGCACTTCATCCATTTACATGGTGGCATTTGCTGCTTCTGAAGGAAGGCAGACACAACTACTGGGGACAAAGCTGTCCTCACTTGGCTCCAAATTTCATCTCTTTTGAAGCCCACATTGGTAAATCAAGACTATAACCCAGTGAATGGAGGTGCTGAGTTTATATTATAAACCAGAGACTATGTAGGAATCATAGTGCCTTGGGAGAAGCTATTTCTTTTTTTTCTTTCCACCTGGAGATGGAGGACCTTTGAATTTTAGTTAGACTTTAGTGAGGGAGAAACTCGGGGAAGATTTTCAAGGAGAGCCATGAATGTGAATGCTGGACAAGGCCCTGCCCCTTGTCCTCCTGTAATTAAAGCCTGGTGTAGGAGGCCAGGGCCCCGAGATGGGCTAAAGATTCTGAAAGGAGAAGCTGGTGTCCTACTTCCTGTCTGGAATTCTGGAAGGAGACTTTCCAGGATTTATATCTGTGTGGGGCTGCCTCAGTGATGGAGATGGTGGAGCAATGCTTCAGAGAGGGCCTGAGGTACCCCTTTCCACCACCTTACCCTCATATGCCGTTATCTTTGGATACATCTAGGAAATCCCAAACATTGTCTGTGCATGAGGGACTATGAAATGTAGTTGTGAGTTGTGACCTATCTGTCTGCCAGGGGTCAGCAGGGTACCGAGAGAGTGGGCCTTGCTGTAGAGACTTGGGTGAGGGAGCCTCAAAGAATCAGCAGCTGTAGTAAATGCTGAGGGGACTGCAAGAGAGCAAAGCTCCCCAGCAGAACTGGACAGACCCTTGACCTGGAGACAGAGCCCCACCACCATCTGGGAACACCAATTTTGAAAGCAACAGAAAGAGGCTAACACGTAAGACAGGAAGATGAGGCATACAGCCCAGAACAGTGGGAGGGTCTCCAACCAGAAGCCCCTGCCCCAAGCCAGGATCATACATAAGCCCTGAGAACTTGCCTCACTCCTAGGAGAATGGGGAAGAATTAAGGATAGCATGGTGGGGGGATAGAAACAATTGTTGAGAATCACTTTGAAAATAGAAGAATCTTTTTGAGCTGCAGTGTAAGTAAATAAACAGAAAAAAAGAAAAAAAAGAAAAGAAAGAAAGAAAGAAAGAAAGAAGAAAGAAAGAAAGAAAGAAAGAAAGAAAGAAAGAAAGAAAGAAAGAAAGAAAGAAAGAAAGAAAGAAAATAGAAGACTCACTTTTCCATAATTAGCAGATATGTGGGCTTAAGGACTAGGTTAGTTTTAACTATAAGAAAGACAGAAGTTTCTGTTTCTGCACACTTGTGTTTTTGTGCCTCAAGAAATAAATACTTGCTAAAGCTGTGGGCCGTGTGTGTACATATATGAATCTCAAAGAGAATGAGATCTTGCTAGCAGTCCCTGGTCTCGGGAAGCATACTGCGGCTTAATATATAGCGGATCAAGGCTGGACAGACCAGTGGAAAGCCCGTAGGGGAGCAGAAGCAGAGGTCTGGAGAAAGAGAGAGCTTGGCAAGATGGATAAAACAAGGCCAGTAATCTCAGATTCACTTTTTACCCAGACAGGGTTTTGGCTCTGGAAAACAAGAACTGCTAGCAATTTGTCTAATCTGAGGTAAACCAGGGTTAGTTTGGAGTAGAAACCAACCTGTTTAGATAGCTTGGGGCCAGGATATACAAATTCAAAAGATTGGGGAAAAAAAGATTACAGGCCATGATATTTGAGCCATATTGCCTTGTGGGTTATTTTTATTTATTTTCTACAAAAGCCAGGAAAACAATGGGTTGGCCGCTGGGTCTATGGAGGGAAATTTTGCATCTGGTTAAGAGTCAAAGAAACAGCCTGGCCAGCATGACTCAGCAGTTGAGCATCAAACTAAGATCTAGGAGACTGAGGTTTGATTCCTGGTCAGGGCATATGCCTGGGTTGCTGGCTCGATCCCCAGTCGGGGGCATGCAGGAGGCAGGCGATCAATGACTCTCTCATCATTGATGTTTCTCCCTCTCCCTCTCCCTCTCCCTCTCCCTCTCCCTCTCCCTCTCCCTCTCCCTCTCCCTCTCCCTCTCCCTCTCCCTCTCCCTCTCCCTCTCCCTCTCCCTCTCCCTCTCCCTCTCCCTCTCCCTCTCCCTCTCCCTCTCCCTCTCCCTCTCCCTCTCCCTCTCCCTCTCCCTCTCCCTCTCCCTCTCCCTCTCCTCCCTCTCCCTCCTCTCCCCCTCCCCCTCCCTCTCCCTCTCCCCCTCCCTCTCCTTCTCCCTCCTTCTCTCTGAAATCAATAAAGATATATTTATTATTAAAAACAAAAGTAAAAGAAACATGTTTACAAGTGTGATTTGTAATTGCACGGGGAGATCAGAGTGAGACGTGTGAGATGCAGGGTAGTACGGCAGAGACAGTAGAAAACAATGTGGCGTTGACTACATCTGGGTTTAAATCCTGGAACTGCTGTTTACTTGCTTTGTGTGACCTTGAGTGTCAGTTTCCTCATCAGCAAAATGGGGACAATCACACTTACATTTCTAGTATTTTGTGTCAGGGTGATATGGGTAAAATTTGTAACTCCTCTGTCACCTATCTGGTGGGTGCTTAGTAAATGGCAGTTATCAACGGAAAGAGATATGTCCATTCATGATTATTTTTCTATCATATTTTTGTTTCCTATGTTTCACTCATTGCATAGGTTTCTGTAATGACTATAACAAATTACCACACATTTGGTGACTTAAAAAATCAAATTTATTCTCTGGAGGCCAGAAGTATGCAATGGAGAGGTAGGCTCCCTCCAGAGTCTCTAGCAGGAGAATCCTTTCTTTATCTCTTCAGTTTCTGGGAGCTTTCAGCATTCCTTGGCTTGTGGCTGAATCTTTCTCTGCTCCACCTTCACATCACCTTCTCTGGTGTGTGTCTGTGTTTAATCTTCTTCTACTTTTCTCTTGTAGGGTCGATGTGCTTGCATTTAGGGCTAACCCAGGATAAAATTCTCCTCTCAAGGTCCTTAATTTAATTACATCTTTACATCTATTGCCATACAAGTTAATATTAACAGGTTTAGGAATTAGGAAGTGAATATCTATTTGGGGAGTTATTTTTTATGCCAACCACACCTGTCTAAATCTTATGTTATTGTCTAAATGCTTGGGTCCCCTCAAAATTTATATATTGATATTCTAATGCCTAATGTGATTGTATTAGGAGGTAGGAACTTTGGGAGGTACTTAGGTCCTGAGAGTGGAGCTCTCATGAATGGGATTAGTGTTCTTATAGAAGAGACCCTTCAAAGATCCCTTGCCCGTTCCACCTCGTGCAGATACGAGGAGAAATCTGTGAACCACACTGGCCAGGACAGCCTAGTTGTTTATAATTTTGATGTGGTTGTGGGAGGAGGCGAGTACCCCATTTGCCTATGCTGCCATCTTGACTGGAAGGTTAAAGCTCATTTAAAGTGAAAGAGGTATATGCAAATAGAAAAATGATGTTTTATTCTGTGTGTGGTCAGATTTTGCCTGCAAAAAAAATAATCTTGCAAATATTCTTAAACTAAAGATGTACTTATTGGTCTTGGTATCAGCAATACCTGTGCTTTGTTTTTTTAAATTTATTTTTTTAATCCTCACCTGAGGATATGTTTTTATTGATTTTTAGACAGAGGAAGAGGGAGAGAGAGAGAGAGAGAGAGAGAGAGAGAGGGAGAGAGAGAGAGAAAGACATCGATGCGAGAGAGAAACATGTATGGGTTGCCTTCTGTAGGCTCCCTGACTGGGGATCAAACCCAAAACCCAGGTATGTGCCCTGACTGGGAATTGAACTGGCAACCTTTTGGTGCATGGGACAATGCTCAACCAACTGAGCCATTCCAGCAGGGGAAAATTTCTATTTTTAAGCCACCTAGTTTATGGAATATTGTTACAGCAACCCTAAGCAAAAAATACAGTGTGCATGTATTTGAGTGTGTGTTGTGCGTAACTTGTACACACATTTGTGGTTATACATGTGAGAGAAATTAACACCTATTTCAAATTTCTGCCACCTAATTTTTTTTAAAGTAAAATTATTAAACAGTTTGAGGTTGTTTTTGGAATATATTGTCTTTGTATAAATATGTAATTAGTTATATTGCTTCCAGGACAATGACCCAGGATAGACTTTTCTTAACCTGTGTATTTTCCTGACTCTGCCAAGAGTAAACTTAATGGCCTTCTGCAGGAAGTTATCTCAAAATTCCCAGCAAGACTTAACATGATTAGGGAATTCTGGGCTTGAAAGACCAGAGATTCCTTTTGTGTGGGTGTTTCATTAAGATGAAATGCATTTGGGATTTGCTAATAGATAGGTCAAGCCAGCACACATCCAGGTTTGTCCCTTCATGGCATCTGCTTTATTTAATGTGGCCACATAAAGCCTCTGGGTGAGACAGTAAGCAGATGCACTGGAGACATTTGCTAAGACAGAAACAAATGAATGACAAAGGCATTTTCCCTCCTTAGTTCCATTTTATGCATTTTAGGGTTTGGCAGGGGTGAGCTCTGTCTTCACATAGATGATAATGTAATGCCGTTAAGGACTCAAATCAAGCAAGGTTCTCTCTGAGCTGTAGACTGACTTCCTGTTATTTTCTTGGATGTTTTCTTTTACTCTTGAAAACAGGCAACGGCTAACTTTAAAAACAGGGGGACAGCTTTTAAGCTTAGTATTGTTATTCAGATCAATTTAGAACCAAGTCCCACCTTCCATATCTTCTAATTTTGGTGCACATTCTTCATTGGCCACTGGCCAGGGCAGAATTCAGGAAATGGTGCACACTCATTCATCCCCAGACACAGCAGCTCCTGCTGAGATGGGAGACAGCGTTTACAGTCCTTAAACCTATTGCACTTTTTTTTTGCGTATTTATTACTATCAGCTGGGGTTGTGTTGTCTGCATTAGGACAGTTAACTTCTGCTAGGTTTAGAAAGAGGTTTGTCATTCTTGGTGGCTTTGCCGCTCAGTGGTCCATACTTGCTTTCTTCAACCTTCAGCAACAATTTATAGTATGAATGTCAAGTTAAGTTTAACTAATCTGGTTTAACACCAACTGGCCAGATAACACACTGCTGAGAAACTTCTTGTAGCTGATATGGTAAATATCAGAGAAACTCAGCAAATCTTACTGAAATCCCTTAGGAGTACAACTTGTCTGTTCCAGCCACTCAAAGAGAAAAAGCTCTCTGTTCTTAAAATTCTGCATGTCTCTTGGCAAACAGGTCAATTAGGCAGCACAATGCTATTTTTTTCTTTCTATAAAAAATGTAATGACCGCCAGGCCAGTGTGGCTCAGTGGTTGAACATCAACCTATGATCCAGGAGATCTCGGTTCAATTCCTGGTGAGGACACTTGACTGGGTTGTGGGCTCGATCCGCAGTAGGGGGTGTGCAGGAGGCAGCTGATCAATGACTCTCTCATCATTTTTGCCTTTATCTCTCTCTCTCCTTTCCTCTCTCTGAAATCAATAAAACATATTTTTAAAAAAAGAGAAAAAAAGGTAATGACCACTCAAAATTTTTTTCTTAGCCTATTACTAGACACTGGGGTTAATCACCAAGTTGAAGTTAGTGGAAGAAACACAAACCTCAGGGTTCTCATTATCTTGCTGTGGTTTCATGCATCCAATACTCTGAACTTGCCTCAACCAGATATCACACGGCTGAGAAACACCTTACATTCTTGTATTTGACAAGCACTGAAAACATCCGAGGCACTGAATTGGCACAAGTACAACATGCCTTGGCAAAAGCATGGCCAGACTTGACATGGTGTCCCACAGGGACAGCACCTGCCCCTGCAATCAGGTCCACCACTCTTCAAAGGATAACTCCTCCCATACAAATATGTACTTTTACTTATTCATTTTAAAAGACTGATTAAAGAAAAAAAAAAAATCAAACTACTTTGGTTTGGACAAATATACAGCCATGCAATTAGCTTGAAAATACACAGGTAAAAAGAACACTGACTAAATTATCATTTAATGATTTGTAATAGAAATGCTTGCTTTCAGAACTGAATCTAGAAAAAGGAATACAAGGTATGTGAGCGTGACATGAAGGCATAGAGTGATATTTTGTTGGGATAAGCAAGACAAAACACTTGGAAAAATTACAAAGGTGATTCCAAGCAATGTATAAATATACAAGTTATACATTAAAACCAGTCCTGTACCTGGAAAGATAAAACACCTTTTATCTATCACATTTATGTTTACTAAAAAGAAGATTGGATCCTGTTTCCTTATTTAATTGATTTCAGAGAGAGAAAGGAAGAGGGAGAGAGAGAAAGAAGCATCAATGATAAGAGAAAGTCATCGAACAGCTGCCTCCTCCAAGCCCCCTAACTGGGGATCAAGCCATCAACCAGGGCATGTGGCCTAACTGGCAATCGAACTATGACCTCCTGGTTCATGGGTTTACACTCAGCCACTGAGCCACACTGCTGGGCTCTCCCATATTTTTTCCTTTGGAAGATTATACAGGTTGTTTATTATTTCCTGTACTTTAAGCTCAGAGACACTATTAATAACTGGGAGTATTCATCTAAACCAGAAGAAGAGAAGAGGTCAAATCTCCAGGCAGTAATGATGGAAACAGGGGAAAAGGAGACACTTCATAGTCAAATTAGTTTGAGCTGTAAATTATATATTTTTTCTTTTAGACAGATGCTTATTACCTTATTTCCAAATAGCATTAGATGAATGCTAAGATGCAATGTAGTCCTGAAAATAATTTAGTATATTGATTCTGTGACATGCTCTATGTTACCAGGCATCTGATACAAAACATGGTCTCAGAAGCAGAAAGAATTCATAAAATATTGCATGTTTTTAAAGCAGAATATTTTAGAGAGGTAAGTGCAGCAGCTTTGGAATCAGACTAGATGAGTTTGAAATATGCTGCTATTGAATACCTATGATCTGGGGCATTTACTTAACTATACAAACTTTCTGTTTCTTCATCTGAAAAATTAAGGTAACAGTAAACTTATCATGTGAAATTGTTGGAAAGATTAAATGGAGTAATGCATGTAAAGCCATAAATAATACCTAGCACATTATAATGTCTTGATAAATGTTAGCTAGAATTAGTGTTCTTGTGCCTGCTTAAACACTAATTTTCAAATGAGTCATACAGAGCTTGAACATCATTTGGGAATTGAGCCATGATACAGATGAAATCACCAAGGATTTGTTTTTGTTATTTGCATGCAAAGGGAAAATGGCATCTAACATTTGTCTGTCCATTACATGAATTTGATAATGGGTGTTGGCTCTTGTCACATTTGATAACTCTTCTTTGTTCTACCCTGTATTACTGGGACTGGAAATCTGATAGCTATGCATTTCTCAGTCTTCTTTGATAGCAGGGTTCTGAATTTGTACTAATTTTCATCAGTGGATTACATTTTGTAATATTTGCAAGGAATAAGAGACGCAGAAGAAATGTGTTCACCTGGCTCATGCAAACTCAATGAAACCAATTTTGTGCATCTCTTTTGAACTCTGTAATCAGTAGCTTTAAATCTGCCATAATGAGAGTATTTACACCATGGAAATTGGCAACTACTACAAAATAGCACTTTATCCCTGCCCAGTAAGTCAGTTGTTAGATATTTCTAGCACACCACTGGGTAGAAACCTTATTATTAATTTGCTAGTATTGGCAAGTAGATAACTGGGCATTGATAGAAGTGAGGTTTTGCAGTGATTTTTGGATGTTACTCTGCTTATCATCACTTGTATCAGTGCTGCAGACATCTGTGACCATTGAGGGCAATTAAGTAACAATTTTCTGGTTGCTTTAATCCAGTGGTAAACCTGTGTTAGTGGTAGTCTTCTTTAGCCTTTGCTCTTTCAATAGTTTTGTAAAGCACCAAATTCTCATTAAACTTCTTTCTGCCTAAAATACTGAGAATACTATTTGTATTCTCGATGAAACTCTGATAATACATTATGACATAAATGTATGAATATAAGTACAGTTATCTTAGTAGGATTCACATCTACTTGACAAAATTAATAAGAATTTTAAAAAATATCCATGATAAACTATAAGTATAAAGTATAGTAAGTCTCACTGAACATTGTTCATAGTTTTTGCAATTTTAAGTGAAATAACTTATAATAAAACCAACTTTACCATAGGCTAATTGATATAAACAAGAGTTAATTTACTATGACATCTCATCAGCACTATAATGAAATGACATTGAACAAAGCAACGTTATTTGAAGACCTGCTGTATTCATGAGGATGCCATATCTGAATTTACCTGAATGTGAAGATAAGCTCAGTGAAATCAAGTTAACAAATGAATCTACAAAAAGTACTTGTAGGGCATTTAGACATGAAGACATTGACTTCATAGTTTTAGAAAAAATTAAAACAAAGAATAGAAAAACCTGTTAGCACTTTGAGTGAGAGAGGGTTTTTTGTTGTTGTTGTTGTTTTGTTAATTTTTTGTTTGTTAATTTTTCTGAAGTGAAAAGGAATAAAACTAACTCTTTGGAATTTGAATAAATCACCTTTTCTAATAGAGATGAATTTATATAGAAGTAAATAATCCAGATTTACACATTAAATAAATCTATGTGAAAATCTTCTATGTTGAGTTCTGTGGTTGTCTTCTAGGGGAATATAAAGATGAAAAATATATTTCTTCTTAAAGAAATTATAAAAGATACTCAAGTATAATATAAGCTAGAGAGTTGTAGATTTCTTACAAAAATTAGGTAAAGAGATGATAATACTAATGTATGAAGGGATTTCTTAAAGGTTAGTAATTCAACATTCTTTACTTAGTTTCATGGTGAAGCATGAATACTAAGTGGAAGTGAGCACTGAAGTTGGTGGTGGGATGATAATATAGTAGAAAAGCTTGGTAAAAATTGAGAGGAAGGAAAGTATTTATTGCACTATTATTTCTTAAGTGTATACTATGTACAAAGCTGACTCTGCAATGTTGATACAATTCCTGCCATCGTGGCGTTTAGAGTCTAGTGAATAAGACTGATGAGTTTAATGAGTTGAACAGCATCCACCCAAGATTCATGTGCATCGGGATGTAATCTTACTTGAAAAGAGTGTCTTTGCAGTTATAATTAGTTATGCATCTCAAGATGAAATCATCCTAAATTTAAGATGTCCTCATAAGAAGAGGAGGAGAAACTGAGATACATAGAGAACACCATGAGAAGATGGAAGCAGAGAATAGCTATGCTGTTACAAGCCAAGGAGCGTCAGGAAGCACCAGAAGCTGAAAGAGGCAAGGAAGGATTCTCTGCTAGAAATTCTGGAAGGAGTGTGGCCCTACCAAAACCTCGATTTCAGTCTTCTGGCCCCAGAACTGTTACAGAATAAATTTTTGTGCTTTAAAGTCACTCAATTTTTAGCACTTTGTGGCAGCAGTTCCAGGAAACTAATAACATTAAGTTTGTAAATTGATAGAATGCTGTATGATAAATGCTATGGTAGAAGATTAAGTTGCCCTATAAGAATGGTTACGAAAGCAATGGATAGCAACTCTAGGTTGCTAACCTAGATTAGGTGGAGTAAAGGGTAGCTAAAGCTTTCTTGAAAAAGATATATAAATGGAGATCTGAAATATGATTTAAGAGTTAAAAAGGCCAAGTGGATACACAGAGTATACCAGGTAGAAAAATTGCTTGTGTGAAGGCCTTGATGTGAGAAAGGCATGAAGAGTTTAGGGGATATTTAATAAGATCATTTTGACTCAGTTATGAAGAATGAAAGGGAAAAACCAAGAGATGATGCTGGAGAGGTAAATAGGAGCCAGAGGACAAAAGGAACTTTTATACTATTATAAGTAATTTGAACTTTATCCTAGTAGCAATAGGAAGACATTAAATGACTTTGAAAAAAGAAAGAACTTGAAGCTTTTGTCATATCATTGACAGATGCAATTGGTAAAGTGGATTGGAGGGGGAGAGGGCAAGACTGGGCTCAGGAAGATTGGTTGGGAAGCTTTTGAGTAATACAGAGGAGAGATGAGAGTTACCTGGGCTAGGTTTGTAGCAATAGCCATGTGGAGAAGTAGACTTTGATTTGAAATATGTACTGATAATAATAATAATACAAATAATTATAGTATTTATAGACATAGATAAAATTGCTGAATGCTTACTATGTGCTGGATGTCATATTCAAATTATTTTATTCTCAACAGTTACTATTTATATCTCTATTTTCCAAAAAGTGATAAAGAAGCTTAAATTTTTTTCTCTTTTAATTACAGTTGACCTACAATATTATATTAATTTGAGTTCTACATCATAGTGGTTAGACATTTATATAACTTACAAAGTGATTCCCTGATAAGCCTAGTACCTACCTCATACCATACATAGTTATTATAATATTATTGACTATATTCCCTATGTTGTACTTTACATGCTGTGACAATTTCTATAACTGGAAATTTGTATTTCTTAATCCTTTCACCTTTTCACCCATACCCCCAACACTTTCCCATCTGACAGCTGTTGATTTATTCTCTGTATCTATGAGTTTTTTCCATTTTGTTGTTTGTTTATTTTGTTTTGTTTTAGATTCCACATATAAGTGGAATTATATGGTATTTGCCTTTCTCTGTCTGACTATTTCACTAAGCATAATACTCTCTAGGTTCATCCATATTGTCACATATGGCAAGATTTCATTTTTTTATGACTGAGTAGTATTTTATATATATATATATATTTTATATATGTATATGTATATGTATATGTATATGTATATGTATATATATATGAATACTGGCACAGCAGTGATTCTATACTTACTCCAGTATATATATATATATATATTGGCATTGAAGAGCCAGGATTAATAATGTTCTCTGAACTTAGTCTAAATATTTTATAGTATACATTTGGCGACTGGCAGTTAAAGATAATGCCTAGCTAGATGGTGATATCATTTGATGGACACAAATCAAAGGAGAAGAAACAGACTTGTAAGGGAAGATCATGCACTGGTTTTAGACATGTTGATTTTGAAGTGTTTCTGAGGCTTAAATGTGGAAATGCCTGAAAGCTTGAAGAAAGTGAGTTTGAGTGGGGAAGAAGAGAAGGGAGAGAGAGAATGAGAGAGAGAGAGAGAGAGAGAGAGAGAGAGAGAGAGAAAGAGATTGAGATTGGAAGATACATAGAGAAGAAGATTGAGAGAGAAGAAGCAAGGCTGAGGATATAGTCATGAGCATGAAAATATGAAGTGAAAACCACGAGATCCGATGTGATAGCTAAGGGAAGTGGCTTGGCAAAGGAAAGAGAGCCAAGAACATAACTGATGAGGATCCACTAGACAAATAAAGATGCTTGAATATGTTTAAATGCTTATAGGAAGAAGAAAGTAGTAGCAGTAGTGGTGAAAATTTGAGAGAACACGGTAGAACCAATGCTTGGGAGTCCTGAGGAGAATGTTATCCAAAGCATGAACACAGAAATTAAGCCTAAATAGAAAACACCTCATTCATTTTAATAGGAGGTGCAAAGAAAGTAGATGGCAAATGAGTAAGTTTGGAGGTTTTATGGCAAGAAATTGGATTACTTGTATTTTCTCTGGGAGGTAAGATGCCAGGTTGCCTGACAGGTAAGAGGATGGGAGGAATGGAGTAACTTTAGAATCACTGCTGTGCCAAACATGAGTGCTGAGTGTGGAAGGTGAGCACTCATGAAATTATGGAACAACATCTGGGCGGCACTGATGTGTCAGATGAGGGAGATGCACTGAGATTTAAGTGGCAGTAATTTCCCCAGTTGGCTGATTATCTCCAACAATACTCAGCAAACTGGGCATGCGACTAAGACTGGTGCTTTGTTAGGTGGGTATCATGAATGAATGAGGCTACAGACAAGAGGGCTGAGAATGTTGGCAAGACAGTGAGCAAACTAGAAGTCATAGTGATGGCTGTAATGAACAGAAAAGTGAGTGAAAAGAATAATAAAAGTCCAGAATCTTGGGTTCTGTCCCTGATCTACGATTAGCTAGTTGGGTCCTGTTGGGAACATCTCTGAAATGCTATGGGCTTCAGCTGTCCTTTTCTGTAAAGTGAAGAACTAGACTAAATGATCAGTTTCTAAGGTCTATTCCAGCTTGAATAACGTGTGAGTCTGTGACTACTTCAGGAAGTAGGAAGGCAGGAAAGGATAGAGGTGAAGGGGCAGAGTGGGATATGAATTTCTGCAGAAGATTTGATGTTCACACTGAATGCATTTATTCCACCTGACATGTCCCCACAAAACAAAATACATTGCTAAATTTCAGTGAAGCTTTGTATTTTAATCAGAATTCTAGTTGAAAATAAAGGAAACTTGGCAACTCTTTGTTCTCTATAGTAAGATAATCTTTATGTACAGTGAGATTTATGAGAACAATGGGATATGGACACATCCATTAGAGAGGAAGGATATTAAGTAGAGGGTGAACCTGAAGCTGTGAAACCCCACCCTACACCCACACGAGAAATGACACTACCTCACTTTACGAGTGAATAGTGAATAATCTGGTATAATGGCCATGCCATTTATAATTTACTTTTTTCAGCTGCTCATATCCTAACTTAAACTTGTTGAAATGAGTGAAAGGACATTTGGGATTAAAAGCTGAAGGCTTTTAAATCTAATGTTGGAAACTTAGGCAACTTTGTGACCACCACCTACCATTATCAAATTAAGTGAATTTTCATAAGCAGTAGAGATAGGGACCAAAGTCTAAGGTTATAAGGAATTTCTCTATCTTCTTATGTATGGTTTTGTACTAAGTAAAAACAGCAGTTTGGAGAAGACTCTGACCCTAGTCATCCTTCAAGTGGGATCTTTAGCACAAGTGGCCCCATTCCAAGATTGATACACATGTCAATGTATCTGGTGCAGCATTTGGGGGTGAAATATCCTCCTGTGTATAGAATGCAACTGACATGACCTCAATATGTGATGACTCACTCCAGGAAGACTCTATAGGGGAATAAAATGAAAAACAAAATTCTCAAGTGTGAAGTTAGAGAAAGATTTTCCTGTGTGACAGACAGATGATGGTATTAATAGTGAAGGGTAGACGCTGAAACATTCAAATGTTCTGCTAAACATCCCAAATTTCTCATTTCAGTGTGGATAGAAATAACCACTTGAAGTATTTCCATAATCTCAGTTTCAACTCCAGCCAGGAATCAGGAAGAAGAAGAAGAAAAAGCCCTCCTTGAGCAGTTTATAAACTAAAAATAAAGATGACAAAAAGTCAGATTCAGATTAAATTGGAAAAGCTGGAGGTTCAGAGTAGTAGTTTTATCTCCCTAAGACAGAAATGTATAGGCCACAGTGAGAGAACCCTAAGTATTTACTGATACACACAGAGAGAAATCAGTAATGCCTACCCTTACTCAATCTACATTGACACATGAGCAATTAAACTTTGGCATTCAACACTGATTATTAGTGAGTAAAAACGGTGACATTTTCTGATCACTGAGAGCTAAGAATCTAAAAGAAATGACGTTTGCCACTTGTTATACAATCTCTTTTTGAATATCTTCCAGAGCTTTGGTGAGCTAAGACAGAAAAATATAGCTCCAGTTCTGCTGAGTTGTTCCCGAGGACTATAATTATATTTTATAGTATGTAGCTAAACCAAATCATTTTTCATTTTAAGTATAATGTAACAACAACAGCTTGATACTTTTGAATTTTTTCCCAAATGTCGCTATTTTGTCACATATGTCCTAAAACCCCACCTGTACCACAAAAGAACCCTAATAATCTGCTCTTCCTGTAATGTAACTCTCAGAAGAGGTTGTCCTGGTAAAATTCCAACCTTAGAAATTATATTTTTGTCTTTACTAAGGAAAGCAACATTTTGGATTAGAAAGAACATTGAGTCTTTAGGCTATTTGGCTTCCAGTTTTGGCTTTCTCTCTATCTGCTATGTGACCTTGGGGAACTCATAAAACCTCTGGGCCTCATTGGTTTCTATGTAAAATGATGGATAGACTTAGACTTTCTGTAAAACACCAAAGCTACTTTCTATGATTTCATGAATACATAGGCAATTTACAAATATAGATACCTATTAGCATGTATCATACTTTACTGTCAAACAGATTTATCTATGAGAAGTGGTAGAAGTCAGAACTATTGGCTTCTCCTTCTGCTTTTACTTTATAATCCTTAAAAAATATATATCTGACAGAGTTTTGGATGACTCATTTCAGGAATGGATAGAGAGTCAGAGCAAATAAAGAGAAAGTAAATTAATTTCAAATGAGTAAAGAAAAGAAATAGTCATTGGTGAATTAAAGAATGAAAGTGCTATTAAAACAAAATTTAGATTTAGAGAAAAACATTTGTGTGATCTTGATAAACTATGAAATGTTGCAAAAGAATTATAAAGGAAAAAAAGATATAGGACTTACAAATTGGTAAAAGAAGTAAGAAAAGTAAAAATATCATTTAGAAAGATGTTATTTTCTACCTTGGGTGTGTAATATATACATGCATATTTATATATCTATGTGTGTGTATACATATGTACACATATGGACATATATATGTCCATATGCATAAATATCTAAGTATAAGCTTTTTAACATGTATACATACCATGACCATGGAAAATAGAGGGAATCAAAGACTCCTTTGTCCCCTATCACGTGAATGTGAATTCCTCATGGTAAAAGATAAGCGGATTCTTCAGGCTAATCTACAGATGTCCTCAGACATAGGGCATGGAGTTGAGTGCCAAGGTATAGTCATGCCAATTATACTAAGTTGCTTTCCACTGTCCCAGACTTATTGAGAAGGTGTGCTGTCTTACATGGCAAGGACCAAGTCTTACTAGGGGAATCTCTATGACTCTGGTGAGTATAGCCTATCTAGAAGAAGAGAACTGTGAATTGGAGGTCCTTAGGTTAGTAATGGAGAAGAACTTGTGAGGAATTACTACTTGTTCTGGAACAAAAAGGGGGAGAGCTATAAGACCAGCTGATCCCTGGATATGGGGACTACCAGCCACAACTGCAGAAATGTGATGAATGCCTTAAGTGCATACAGTACATTTTACAAACTGTAAAATAAAGCTGCATTTCAAGCATTACAATAGCAAGGGTAAAAGAACTTGAAGTGGATTAGTGATACTGGAAGGGTGGTGGTTCTAGATAGTAATATGGTGGGCCAAGGGCAAAATGGTTGACAAGGCATTCAGGTTAAGACTGACTCAAAACCATGAGTGATTTTGACCAGTTCGATTTTAGGAGAGGACCCTGGTTTTGTGGAAGACTATGTTTAGGATTATCTGGATGAGTGCCATATGATCTAATTAATATGTGGAATCTGATGAACAGAATGAACTAACAAGCAAATTAGAGACAGACTCATAGAGAGCAGGCTGACAGCTGTTGAGGGGGGAGCACTAAGAGGGTGGAGGGATTGAGCAAAAAAGAGAAAAACACATGGACACGGACAACAGTGTGGTGATTGCAGTGGAGGAAGGTATAGGGGGATAAATGGTGATGTACGGAGACTTTACTTGGGGTGGTAAACACATAATACAGTGTACAGATGAAGTGTTGTAGAACTGTTGACCTGAAATTCATACAATCTTGTTAACCAGTGTCACCCTAATAGATTCGATGAAAGGGAGAAAAATAAATAAATAAGAGAATTACAGCTTCCATTGGGGACTTGACTGATGGTATTTGCAACCAGTGATACAAAACATTCTATTCATTCATTCACTCATTTATTCACTTATCCATTAACACATTTACCTAACTTTAGTAACTACCCAGACATGGTACTAAGGCACTTGATGGCCCCACAATGTGGTTATAAATTAACATGGGAGTATGTGTAACTGATTAATGTCAATTGAATGATATAAAGGATAATTATCCTTATAATATATATAATAAATATAATTGTATATATTGCATATGTATATATGCACATGTATTGTACAGTATGTATATATATATACACAAACACATGCAAACACAAAGGGTCATGGATATGCTGACTGACAGGGTGCTCTAACTATACCTGGGGGTAAAGGCCTTTAGGTGGTGAGGGCAAGGCATGTTTGAGGGCAGCAAGGAAGTCAGTGTGGCTTGAGTAGAGTCTCCAAGCAAGGGAGAGAACAGAGGAGATAAGTTCAGAGAAGTGTTAGCATGAGAAAGCTCTGTAGGCCTTTGTGAGGACCTTGGCTCTTACCCTGAGAGAAATAGGCAGCCATTGCAAGATTACAATGAAGGACAGAATTAACCACTTAATTTACTGGGTGATTTCTCCAACAGAATTTAAAATCACAAATCTTGGGCTCCAAACCACTGGCCTAAACTGAAGGCACTTTGTGAAAATAAACCAAGGTATATTTTCCCATTTATTCCCTCTCTCTCAGGTGCCACTGAATGTCTTTGGTTCTGGGTTCTTTTGCCTGTGACAGTGCTCTCGAAGCTGGGGGCTGGCATGTTTGTATAGTTGTGGATTTGGAAACAGCACTGCAAGAATCTTATTTCTGGTGAGAAGGCCTGTGCCTGCAGTTTAAGACCCTTTGGCCTGGTTTAGGCCATATCTTCCAATATAGCTTACGAAGAATATAGATGATATTTTGATTTCCACTCTGCTGGCACCTGTATTTATACCTCAATTGGTTCCAAAACAGAGGGAAAAGAGGGGTGATATTTTTAATACCCTTAAATGCAATAAATGCTCTATTTGTTTCCATCCTAGTGTCTAGGTGCTGCAGCTGGAGGCTAAAAGAAAGAAAGAGAGAAAGGGGGAGAGAGAATGAGGATCTGGGAGAGGAACAATAATATTTTTAAAGAATATTACAATTTTAATAATTCATTATATCCAGGATTACATTTAAGAATGCAATATTTCTCTGCTCCTCAAGTTTCTCCTCTCAGGCTCCAGAAAACTAGAGTACCAATCAATTAAATATCCTTTAAAGTGCTCTCTTATGAGGACAAAATGAATATTTGTAAACTAAAATGACATTATTAAAGGAAATAAATTGGTGTTGGGTGAATTGGTTTTTAGTGAAATGATTTTAATTTGCATTTCTCTGATGACTGGTGATGTCGAACATTTTTTCATGTTTATTGGTCATCTGAATGTCCTCTTTGGAGAAATATCTATTCAGGCTCTTGGTCCATTTTTTAATTGTGTTGTCTTCCTGGTGTTGAGTTGTATAACTTCTTTATATATTTTGAAAATTAACCCCTTATCAGATGTATTATTGGCAAAAATGTTCTCCCATTCAGTGGGTTCCCTTTTTATCTTGTTCATGGTTTCTTTTGCAGTGCAAAAGCTTTTTAGTTTGATGTAGTCCCATTTGTTTATGGTTTTCTTTGTTTTCTTTTGCATGTACCTGTCCAATTTTCCCAATACCATTTATTAAAGAGACTATCTTGCCATGGCCCATGTTGTTCAGTGGTTAAAGCATTGGCTAGTGCAGGGAAGGGTCCTAGGTTTGATTCTCAGTCAAGGGCACATACCTCGGTTGCACATACCTTACCCTGGCCTGGTAAGGAAGTATGTGGGGGGCAACCAACTGAATGTGTCTCTTTCACATCAATGTTTCTCTCTCTCTCTCCACCTCCCTCCCTCTCTTCCACAATGTAGAAAATATCCTCCAGTGAAGATTACTCACCCCCTCAGAAAAACTAATAATAATAATAATAAAGAGACTGTCTTTACTCCATTTTATGCTCTTGCCTTCTTTGTCAAGTATCAATTGACCATAAAGGTGTGAGTTTATCTCGGATCTCTATTCTGTTCCATTGATCTATATGCCTGTTTTTATGCCAGTACCAAGCTGTTTTGATTACAGTGGCCTTGTAGTATAGTTTGATATCAAGTATTGTGATATCTCCAATTTTGTTCTTCTTTCTCAAGAATGCTGAAGCTATTTAGGGCCATTTTGGTTCCATATAAAATTTTGGAATATTTGTCCTAGATCTGTGAAATATGCCCTTGGTATTTTAATAAGAACTGTGTTGAATTTATAGATTGCTTTGTGTAGTATGGACATTTTAATGATGTTAATTCTTCCAATCTGTGAACATGTATATGCTTCCACTTATTTACATCTTCTTCAATTTCTTTCTTCAGTGTCCTATAATTTTCTGAATACACGTCTTTTACCTCCTTGGTTAAATTTATTCCTAGGAACCTTATTTTTTTTTTGTTGCAATAGTAAATTGAATTGTTTCCATAATTTCTCTTTCTGACAGATCACTATTAATGTATAAGAATGCCACAGATGTCTGAATATTGATTTTGTATCCTGCTACTTTGCAGAGTTCATTTATTAAGTCTAGAAGTTTTTTTGGTGGAGTCTTTAGGGTTTTCTATATACAATATAATGTCATCTGTGAATGATGTCAGTTTCTCTTTCTCCTTTCTGATTTGGATGCCTTTTATTTCTTCTTCTTGTCTGATTACTGTGGCTTGGACTTCCAATACTATGTTGAATAAGAGTGGTAAAAGTAGATATCCCTGTCTTGCTCCTGATCTTAGGGGAAATGCTTTTTAGTTTTTGCACATTGAGTATGATGTTGGCTGTGGGTATGTCATATATGGCCTTTATTATGATGAGGAATGACCTCTCCATTCCCACCTTGCTGAGAGTTTTTATCATAAATGGGTAACGGATTCTTTCTAATGCTTTTTCTGCATCTATTGATATGATCATATGATTTTTATTCTTCATTTTGTTTATGTGATGTACCATGTTTATTGACTTGTGAATATTGTACCAACCTTGCATCCCTGGAATAAATCTCACTTGATCATGGTGTATGATCTTTTT